>NW_027510155.1:1862500-4618004 GCF_048772815.1 Callospermophilus lateralis
TATATATATATATATATATATATATATATATATATATATATAATATGTATATATATACATATTATTATGTGCATTTGAATTTATAATCACAATATTGTCTTGTAAAATGATCTTTTTCCTCATGAATCTTCCTTTTCTTTGTATTTTTCTATACATTTTAAAAACATATCATTTACCTAATATTAATATAATCAGACCATATTTCTTTTAAGGTTCTTTGTTGGCATATAAATTTTCCTATCCTTTTAAACTTTAATCTGCTCTTTTAAGATTTAAATGTTCACTTATGCAATGATAGATGTATGGTCTGGTTTGATAACCTTGTTTTTCATTTGTAAACCTTATTTAATTTACATTTAAGGTCAATATTGACATATCTGGTATTATGATGGTCATCTTGAAATTTTAAAAATTATTTATTTTTTCATTTATTACTTTCTTTTGCTTGATCACCTATTTAATTTTTTTTTAAGTACTGGTCTCATTGCATGTTACCTGAAAATATTTATTAAAATCCAAATTTCACTGTTATAGTCTATCTTTGGTTAGTACTTTTACCATGTCTCAAACAATTTGAAAATTATATAAAGCTAGAAATACATTTAACTCTCTTGTACCTTTTTTTGGTAATTATATTATACATTTTAGCTTGTTATACGACTCTCGAGATTTTGCAATTTTCAAGGCTGCAGATATTCAATACTTTTATATTTACATTTTTATTTCCTATTATGTTTATTCTTTATTGCTTTACCATTCTTTCAGAATGAAAAGAAGGGAACATTACTACAAATTGCACAGGAATAAAAGGAAAAAATCTTTTGTAATGAAAAATTATGCCAATGTATTTAACATGTTGATTGAGGCAAAGTGAATAATCAAAAAACATAAAACTATGTAAATTTTACAGCAAATAAAAAGAACATAGAAGATTCTTGCCTTTGTTAATGAAATTAAGGATGCTATTTTAAAAAAATATACTTTCACAAAAGAAACCCCAAACCCACATGAATTTGCTGGTGAAATTTTCTAACAAATGGGAGTTCATAACCCACTTGAATCTAATGCATGAAATATGATATGTCAAGAGCTCTGTAATGTTTTGAACAACCAATAATAAAAATAAATAAAAAAAATTTCTAACAAATATTTAAGAAAAGAATATCACTAATCTTAAATAAGTATTTCCATTGCATTAAAAAAGAAAGGCAAATTCCTGACTTTTTTCTGAGGCCAGCATAATTATGATTCCAAAATATGACAAGGACATTGCAGAAAAGGAAATTGCAAAGCTGGACTGAACTTTCTGATGCAAGTCCTAAGACAAACAAATGAAGGAGAAGGTATATCATTGGTATAGAGGAAATAATACTGTCATTATTCTCAAATGATTTGAGTTTTATGCCAAGAAAATCTAAAAACAAATCTTAAAAAAATATTAAATGTAATAAGAGAATTAAATGAGATCCCTGGATTCAATGTCACTGTAAAAGCATACAACTTATTCAATAGCAAAAATAAGAAAAAGAATAAAAAGGCTCAAATTCATTTTTAAGTAAAATTTTATTTTATAAGTTTTAGAATTACAAAAATAATAAAAAATTCCTCTATACAACTTTCCTCTGTTATTATTAACATTGGTGTGATATATTTTGTTACAATTAATGAGCCAACATTACAACAATTAGATTAATTAAAGTCTACCTCTTACTCAGATTTCTTTACTTTTTGATGGACCTTTATTTTATTTATTTTTATGTGGTACTGAGGATCAAACACAGTGCCCCACACATGCCAGACAAGCCCTCTAACACTGAACAATGGCCCCAACAGATTTCCTTGCTTTTTAAAACTACTTTAATTTTTTTATTGTTTTGTTTTAGATTCCTATCCAGTGTAACATATTACTTTATGTATATTTGTCATTCCTCCTTAGGCTTCTCTCGGCAGCAAAAATACTCTGGACTTTCTTTGACAATTGAGGAGTCCTGGTCAGCTATTTTGTATAAAGTCTATTGATTTGGAGATGTTTAATGCTTTTATCATGATTAGACTGAGGTTATGAGTTTTGAGGAAGGCAAAACACATAGCGATGCTGAGAGCCATAGCCCAGTCCGAATGACCCATGGCATTTTTGCCAGAATGAAGTGGTTGAGAGGTGATGGCAGCAAGCTATTGAGATGATAATGGTTATGTTAAGCTGTGTATATTAGACCCCTGCTGTCCGCCTAGGCCTGCTACTTTGGAGTTCTCGCGGGGATTCCTGGAGAGTTCCTATTGGTTGGGGAAGTGCCGGAGGAGGGATTTCCGGTTGGTGGTTCCTGGAGGAGCCACATGGGTGGCGTTCGGGAGAGTTCCCAGGGAGCGTGTGTGGAGTGTGCTGGTGGAGTTCAGAAATAAAGTTTATTCCTGCTTCAGTGGCTCGTGATTTGTGCCCAGCCAGACTGCGACATAGAGATGAAGTGATAGTCTCATCATGTTATATGTAAGAGGAATATTATTGCATGACTTTGATGTTGATGTATGATCATCTGGCTGAAGTAGTGCTGGTCAGGTTTCCAACTGTAAAGTTGCTCTCATTTTCTCCTCTCCTCTTCCCATACTATACTCTTTGGAAGAAGGTTACTATGTGTGGATCACATTTGAAGAGTGGGGAGTTCCGTTCAACCTCTTTAAAGACAGTGTATATGTGTAAATTATTTGGATTTTTTTCTGCAGACTAGGTTTCTCTCTTCTCTCCCATTTATTTATTCATTCATTTTTGTATCTCACTATGGAACCATGGCTATTTATTTTATCCTTTAGGTTATTCTTCAATAGTTTTTTTTTTTTTTATTTTGTTGCTCATCTTGTTCTAGCTTTGATCATTGGACCCCTTTTCAATTGGTTTCTGTTTTCTGTTTTCACATTCATTACCATTGCTATGTTTGGGTTATTTTTTCTTGTAGTTTAGAATACTACAAGGTGCTCTAGGTTCATCTTTATATTTCTATTTCCTGATTCATCCTATAATGAGCCATTTCTCTTTGGACATGGTATTAGAAACCAAGTTCTGCCTAATTGCAAGGCTTTTTATTCTGAAATGCTGCTAATAGGTCCTGTAAGCTGATAAAGCAAAGAAATAGTGTGTGCACACCTATTATCTGGAAATAGTTTAATATGCAAACATCTGTAATGATATTAATCTAAACATGAGTTCATCCTGATGTCTCTAGCTCCACTGGATTACCACTTAAGTAATTCTAGCTTCCTCAATTCTTGGTTATCTGGAAATTCCCACTTCAACAGTAAGAAATATGATTCCTACTTTTCTTTAACTGTCTAATTATAGTAAATACCTGTAGTTTTGAGTGTACTTGACCTACATCTAGGTGTGGTGTGTACCTGTAATCCTAGCAGTTGGGGACTAAGGCAGAATTGCAAGTTCAAGGCCAACCTCACCAAATTTGTGAAAGCCTTTGTCAAAATAAAATAAATAAATGAATAAATAAAAGGAGCTGTGGATGTAGCTTACTGGTACAGTACCCCTGGGTTCAATTCCCAGTACTGAAAAAAAAAGTTACCCAACACCTCCATGAGGAACAACTGTGTATGTTAGAATGTGGTACCTAAGTATGGTTTCTTTCGCCTTCACTATCACACACAATCTCAGTTCAAAAGCTACTTAGATTATCATCTTTTTCCCACTTTTTTCAATGAAATCATTTCATACATTTATGATAGAGTTAAATTGTTTTATTACTTTTTTCATTCCATCTTGGGATCCCCGACCTCATAAATGATTTTTAAAACTCCTATGAAAACATCAAGGCTTACTGTTTGTGTGGCAAAATTTATGAGTTTCACAAAATACATAGTATTATATATCCAGTTTTACAAGGTTATAAAGAATAGTTTCATGCTCGCCAAAGTCCTCCTTGACCGACCTTTTAACCCTTCCTTAGACTTCCCTTCTCCCAATACAGACGCTTATCTTTATAGTAACAATTATTTTGAATTTCATAATACTTTATATGATAGCTGTTACATTATTAGATTTTTATGGTTAGCTTTTTTTTGTTCCTAGCAATATACATTTAATATTCCTCTTCATCTGTGTGTGGCTGGCTAATTTCATTGTGTGAGCATCATGGAGGAAATGATAGTGCATCATTTCTTGTAATCACTGAACATTATTCCATCATAGGTGTGCACTCCAGCTTGCTTATCTTCCTGTTGAAGGCTTTTGGGTTTCTTTACAGTCTGAACTTCATTTTTGTAATAAAAATCAAATCACTTAGGAACAACTCTGCTGATACATGCACAAGATCTCAATCTGTGCTATAAACTATGAACCTCACTGAGAGAAATTAAAGATTTAAATAAAATGAGGGATAGATCCTGTTTATAGATTGGCAGGATCTATCCTGTAAAAAATGCTAATTCTCCAAAAATTAATTTATAAATACAATGCAATTCAAATTAAAATCCCAGTAGTCTTCCCAGAAATCGATCAGTTCCTTAGAAAACTTTCATTGAAATGTAAAGGGAGAAGTATAACCAAGATAACCTTGAAGAGAAACAAAGTTGATGGGTTTACACTGCAAATATGAAGACTTTATAAATCTATAGTAAATAATACAGCATAGTTTTGGCACAAAGATATAAAAAAAAAACAATGGGACATAGATTCTGGAAATGGATCCACAGTTACTTTGTAACCTGATTTATAACAAAGTGGGAAAAGGTGGTCTTTTACATTAAGAGAGTTATGCAAATTAGATTTCCATGCTGGAGAAAAATGAATTTCTGGAGTTCTACCTCAAACCATATATAAAAACAACTGCCAGGTTTTATTTTGCAACCCTAAATTAAGAAAGACAAATAAAATCTCTAAAGAAAAATATAGGAGGAAATGTTTATTACCTTGGAATTGACTAGATTTTCCTCAACAATGACAAAGCATTAATCAAACAAGAAGGCAGCAATAAATTCTGATTTTGAGAACTTTGATCAATTAGAAGATGCAAATTTCAAATGGAAATGCAGGGAGTAAGAAGATATTTGTGGTCTATGGAGTAAAGGAATTACATTTATCATTTACTCCTAAAATTCAGTAAGAAAAATTACAGTCACAGTTTAGAAAAATGAACAGAAAGGGGATTAGACACTTCACAAAGAAGGATGTACTAGTGGTCAACGAAACTATGGAAAGTGCTTAATCTCATTTATCAATAATAATATTCACATTAAATCTATGATAAATATCAGTATAAAACCATTGGAATCACTAAGATATTAAAATGAGAAATACCAAATTTTTGTCAGAATATTGATCAAATTTCTCATCACTCTCACAGCGGGAGGGTCATTTGGAACAACAGCTTTGAAAACTAGTGGATCTATTCCAGTTGGATATATTTTCCGTGTTTTTACTGACAGTTACACTCTTAGTTCTATACCTAAGCAAAATGTGTTCAAAAGTTACAGAAAAAGACATGAGCTGGCAGGTTCATTGTAGTTCTATTTTTAATAGACACAACTAATCAGCAGCTGAATGGATAAAAATACTGGGTTCTCCTCTTAAAATGGCACATACTATAGCAATGAGAATGAATTATCTGGGAATGATGCTACTATGATAGGGAAATATTGCATCTTATGAACGTGAATGGAAGGAGCCAGACACAAAAACTTAGCTTTGGGCAGACAGCCTGAGCAGAGTTTCTGGGTATTGTGGTGCTCATTGCCTTGTCTGGTTGGGTTTAGTTTGTAAAATCTTCACTAGTCTATAAGCTTATGTATTATACAGTGCTCCAAATATACTACATGCCAAAAGTTTAAAAACCCACATACAAAAAACTCCCATGTTTTTTCTTCTGTCCTGATTTCACACTTGTGCACTCTACTTCTCTGAGATCTTTAGGTTCCTGCCATATCAGGTATCCATCAACTGTTGCCTCTCTAGTGCCACCAGTTGTCCTCTGAGGTGCTGGTGACTCCCTTTTCTGCACTACTGGCTTTCAGGGTTTCTTTCTTGCCTCTCATGTACCTCATCTCTTTCTTAGTTTGCAAACCTTGAAAGAAATGCACTCTTTGTAGTCCCTCTTACTTTGTTTCCTATCCACACATCACCCAGAGCTCATCTTCTTGGTGCTGTTCTCCTCTACGTGAGTGACAGGATTTTGCACATTAGATAACCCAGCATGCTGTAAAAAAAACCACGATGTTCACAATAAAGTCCAGAGCCATGCAAATTGATATAGAGACAGAGAACTAATAGATTCCCCATTGGATTTTTGGGACAGGACTCCCTCCAAAGACAAGGAGGGAAGTAGATTTTGGCAACACCTGGTTTTACTTAACCCTTGTAGTCTGGTGGAGGAATCCTTCCATTTGAGGTCAGAGTCTATTTGAATTTGGGAGTGGGTGTGATTCTAGCTCACCATCTCCAGGCCTTCTGATACTTATCCCCTAAGATCCATGTGGTGACAGATGAAGGATGTCCCACTTGCTCCCCCAGGAAGCCATTTCTTCAGACTATGAAATATACATCTGACTCGAATTGCCTCTGCTAACACAATTCATCTAACCCACACTATTTATTAACAATACAATGTGGAATTCCCAAATGCTTCAGATGACACTGTTCTGACTGAAAGTTATTTAAAAGTGTTCTTCAGAAAAAAAAAATTTTCTCTTGGTTATTTTAATTTTCTTTTATTGTGTCTTGGCAATGCACACAAACATTCATTGAAAAAATGAGACATTATACAGCAGAGATTAATCACTACAATATTAAGAGATCCTGTGGCAGTGCTTTTGGAGCTAACAATGTCAGACTCAGGAAAATTTTGGAAAGACTATCACCCTGCTTTTTATTTTCCTACACAAAACAGAAATTATATACATGTTGCAAAAATTTTTATTTCTTTTCTTTATCATGCATTTTCTTTAGTTCTTTTAAAGAGAACAACTCTTCTGTTAGACGATAGAAAAGATAAGGACTGATAACCTCCTACTGTTGGATCATGTTATTCTAGAACAGAGAAGCTGTTCAAAGGGTCACTACACCAAGTGTCACATGCATATGTGATTTATTTTTTTGGTGATGCTCTTTTATTCTTTGGCAGCAAAAGAGAAGCACTGAATGTCTTTTTTAGTGCATCTTTGACCTTTTTTTTTTAATCTGCATAGCTCTTCTTCAAATGTCATCTTTACTTGTCCTGCATTCTCTTCTGAAGTTTGTGAGCCTCTATATGGCCAGAGGTAGAAACAGACTGAAATGTAAGTGCACAGTGCCTAGTTACTTGCACTCTGCAATCAAATTTATTTTAAATTTCATTTTTGTTTTCTGTATTCTAACTGCATGACTTCGGATGTGAGCTTGTCCCTTTTAACTTTAATTTCCTAATTTTTAAGAGTAGGTATTTTAAAAGGTTACTATGGGTGATATATGTACATATAAGTATATATGTGTATATATACAACATATGCATGTTATATGTAAACATAAATATAATATTCATCCATTTAAGTATATATGTAAATGGCACATAAATATGTATACAGACATATATTCAAAATATATTAGTGATAATTACCCATTGTTTGGGGGGGATTGAACTCAGGAACACTTGACCACTAAACCACATCCCCAGCCCTATTTCGTATGTTATTTAGAGACAGGGTCTCACTGAGTTGCTTAATGCATTGCCTGTTGCTAAGGCTGGCTTTGAACTCGCGATTCTCCTGCCTTAGCCTCCAAAGCTGTTGGGGTCACAGGCATGTGCCACTGCACATGGAAGTGATAATTATCTTATCGTACTGCAAATTTGGCCTTCCTCAATTTAGAAAGAAGTCTTCATGCACATATATGTTTGCCTACACGTCCCTAAGGAAACCATTCTTGGTGAGTGATGGACAAGGCCCTGCATTGATCATGGTTCTCCAGAGATACAGAACCAACAGGAGAGGCAGAGGTAGAGACAGAGGTAGCTATAGAGAGATATATGGAACAGAATTTATTAGATGAATGGTCTTCCATGACCTTGAGGCTGAGAAGCTTTACAAGAGGCCATCTGGAAGCTGCACACAGTGGTCTTGCTTAATCCATGTCTGAAAGCCTGAAAACAAGAGCTACTGACCCTTGAAGGCCAAAGACCTGAGAAACTGTGGGGCTTCTGGTTCAAGTCCCAGAGTGTGGAGGTTGGAAAATCTGGATTTCTGATGTCCAAGGGCAAGAAAACAAGGTGTCCCAACTCTTGGAGAAATGCGGAGGTGGGGACAATAAGTTTTCCTCTTTATTCTGAGTCCTTAACTCATTAGATAGTGTTTGCCCCAACAGTGGGTGAGGGCTGACCTTCCTTACCCAGTCCACTGATTCAAATGCTAGTCTACGCTGGAACAGCCTCAGAAGCATAATCCAGAAATAGTGCTTTATCAGAGACCTGGACATCCCTTCATCCAGTCAAGGTAGCATCTGCAGTTAACCCTCACAGCTGTCCTCAAAGCCGTTTTGATGTTAGTGTGTACAACTCACTTATGTCACTGATTACTTTCTTGTTTACTGTTTTAATCCAGATGACCACTGAGGGGCCTCATTGTCATTATATATCCAGGTCAAGCTAATTTAAATTGATTTAAAAACTACCTGCCCCTCCACTGACCAGATATATGAGGCATTCTCCAAGGTTTTAACAAAATGTTATGGGATTTTTGACTTGGCATTACATTTGTTTCTGCATTATGAATCACTATATTTTTTGCTTTGCTTTTTAAAAAGTATATTGTTAAATAGGTAGTACGTTTATTTTGCTTGTTTAAAATTAAATTTGCTTTTTAACTGATACATACCAAAAAAATATATATGTTAAAAGGGTATCACAATGTTTCAATACATGTATGTATTCTGTAATGTTTAAGGTTATCTGTCTCAAATATTACACAATTAATTTTTTATGGTGAAAATAGTTGTTACCTCTAGTCACAATGCCACACCAGAGCTTTACTGCTTTTCTGTGTGCACCCTTTCCCTAGCAACAGCCAACTTGAATGAAACTCAGGGCTTTTATTTGGACTCTGGTTGACCTTTCATGGAGGATTTTCGGAGTTCCAGTGGAGACACAACAGGGATGACATTATATCTTGCATGACTTTCTACATCTTTCTGATTCTTCCTTCCTCTACTTACCAATTACATTTCTTTCCACTTCTTTATGGATAATTCCCAAGATTTCAAAATCTGCTCTATGATGCAGTTGATCCTTGATCTGATATCATGATACTTTGATGCCTTTGATACTCTTCCCTTCTATCCACCACCATTATTTCAGTGTTTCATTACAAGTGAAATATAGTTCTTGCCCTGAAAAGATTTCAAGCATCAGCTAATATGGTAATTCCATTTTTCTTTTTGCAAACCTATACCATGTTTCCTATGAAACCTGACACTCATGGATAGAAATATAACCTGGAAAAATGAAGATACTGGTTTTGGTTTTCTTAGCACTTTCAATATTTTCAAAAGTTTAGTTCTCACTAAATCATTTTTAACTTTTGTGTGATTCTAAAGGGAATATCAACAAGGTTTTAATGAAGTGAGGGAGTTGATTTTAAGGTCTCTATATAAAGCATGTAATCCCAGCAGCTTTGGTGGCTGATGCAGGAATATTGTAACTTCAAAGCCTGGCTCAGCAAAATCGAAGCACTAAGCAACTCAGTGAGACTCTGTCTTTAAAAAATACAAAATAGGGCTGGGGATGTGGCTCAGTGTTTGATTACCCCTGAGTTCAATCCCCAGTAGCTCCCTGCCACACACACACAAAAGTCTCTATGTTAAAATTAACAAATAAAAATAGTTAGAATAGTACCCCAAAGGAAGAGCTAAGAAACAGTATTAGCTCTCTCAGATATTAAAATGTATTTTAAAGCTTCTCTGTTAACACACCATAATTCTCACAAGTGAATAGGCAGAACAATGAAATAAAATGAAAGAGAAAAGAAAAACTACCTAAGAATTCTATGATATAATTAATGTGGTAACTCAAATTAATGAATCAAAAAGGACTTCAATGGAAAGAATGGTGTAAATATTTCAAAGTATACAATATTAGATGTACTCCTCCCATCATATGCAAACAAATGAATTATACAATTCTCAAGGAAACTCCAATTCCTTCCATTTATGAAACATCTTTCCAAGTAAATCAAAATATAGATTTGATTCAAAATTGGTAAAGTTAACTATACAATAAGAAAAGTATGTTTTTCATGGAAAAATTCATATAAACAAAAATTAAAGATAATTGAAAACCTAGAAAAAAAACATTTGTAATATGTCAAAGACAGAGGCTAATACCATTAATATTAAAAAGAACTTTCAAGTTTGAAAAAATTACCAAAACTCTCATCAAAAAGCTAGGCAATAATTGTAAAAAGTAGACAATCAATGCAAACAGGAAATTTACCATGAAGACATTAAAATGGACTTTAAATTTGTAAGGTGTTCCAATACAAATTCAAACTAAATTTAGAAGTAATTTCTCACCCACCACATTGGCAAGAATTTGGAAGTTAGTGGAGCTTGGGGAAGGAAATTTGGCAATGTCAAACAATACTATATTTGAAGTTTCACTCATTCAGAAATGACTCTTCTAGGAAATCATTCTGAATTTACTCTCCCAACAATACAGAACTCTGATGCAGACATTCCAATGTTGTTTCTAACTGTCATATACTGGATTTCTAAATATGCAAACAAAAGAAGGAAGAAAAGCAGAATAAATTATGTGATATTCAATAAGGATATAATGAAGAATAAAGACAATTCTAAACTAAAATAATGTGATTTCCAGTATGAAGAAATCCATATACTGAAAAGTATTATGTCTAGTGCTTAGGAAACTAATAGAGTTTTGTATGTGTGCATATCTGAATAAAAGAAATGAAGGGCAGATAAAACAGAAAATAAGCTAGTTTTTACAAAATGTTCAGAAGATGGATGGTAGAATGAAGGAAAAGATTATTATCATATAATAAAAAATGAGAATATTTATAAAAAAGGATACCATAAATATTTTTTTTTATTTAAGGAAGTATATCAATATTATGTATTAATACATATTAATATATAATATTAATATATATTATAAAATAACAACAGCAACACACAAACACATGTGCACTTGTATACATACAAATGCCATAAAGAAGAGATAACCAAATCTGAAATAATAGCCAAAACAGGATATTTATGAACACCACTTTTTTCTGATGTGATAGATAATAATCTGATACATGGGGAGCTCACAATTCTTTAATGAAACTGTGTCAGTTTTGACTAAGTTGTCTGAGACAGTTTAAAGGGAGACTCTGAATATCCAGTCTACTAGCAGGGAGAACTTCACTCAGCTCTGAACACCAGCCATGTCTCATGAAAGAGACAAGAGTGCAGAGTCCAGAGAAAAGACACTCAAGACTTGTGTGTGTGTCTGTGTGTGTGTGTGTGTCTGTGTGTGTGTCTTTGCACATGTCTGCCCATTTGTGAAACGGGGAAAATAACTCTTCTATTTTGGGAGGCTGAGGTTGGAGGATCATGAGTTCAAAGCCAGCCTCAGAAACGGAGCAAGGCCCTGAGCAACTCAGTGAGATCCTGTCTCTAATAAGATATAGAAAAGGGTTGAGGATGTGGCTCAATGGTTAAGTGCTCCTGGGTTCAGTCCTGGTACCAAAACAAAGCTTTCTTATGCCTTCCTTCTGATGCTTCGTCTCTGTGCTGCCTTTCCCTGCCACAGTCATGCTCTACTCAGTGTCATGAACAGTGAAAGAAACAGCCACTGCTGCTGGGGCACTAAAGTCTCATACTGCTTGTCCCTGCAGTTGTAAAATTATGCCAGTGATTATTCCTGAACAGGTTCAACAGAACCCATGAAATTATATTAATTTCCTATGAATTTATAAAAGCAAAATCATTAAATTTTCTTTTTAAAAATTATTATGGAGATATGTTGTTTAACTCTACAATTCTATGATTTAGAACCTTAGAATATTTTTCCTATTAAATTAAAAAAGTGAAAAAAAAAACTGAGTTGAAAAAAATCTTGGGCCTGGGTTTGTGGCTCAGCGGTAGAGAGCTCGTCAAGTATGCTTGAGGAGCTGGGTTCGACCCTCAGCACCACATAAAAATAAATAAAATAAAGGCATTGGGTCCAACTTTAACTAAAACAATATTTTAAAAAAAACTTTAGGCCTTTTCAGTCTGTAAAAGTGGGATGCATTTACAATTATAACTTTTAAAATTTGTTTAAGTATGTTTTGTAATTTTTATTGTACAAGACTTTCACCTCCTTGATTTTTCACCTCCTTAATTTTTACCTCCTTAATTCCTCAGTGATATGTTCTTGTTGGTGTTATTGTAAATGGACTTATTTTTGTAATTTTTTTTTCAGATGATTCATTTTAAGCTTATAGAAATATAAATTATTTTTGCATTGACTTTGTTTTCTGCTGCTTTACTGAATCCATATATTAGTTCCAACAGTTTTGTTGGTGGATCTTTAGGATTTTCTGCATAAAAGATCAAATCACTTATGAACAGAAATAATTTTACTTCTTATTTATCAATTCTGATGTCTTATTTCTTTTTCTTACCCAACTCTCTGTCTAGAACTTTCAGTTCAGTGTTGAACAAAAGTGGTGAAAATGGGCCTCCTTGTCCTCTTCCTGATCTTAGAGGAAAAGTTTTCAGTTTTTCACCATCAAATATAATATTTGCTGTGGTTTTTCAAATATATGACTTTCATTATTTGAGATAGTTTCCATCTATTCATAAATTGCGGGGGCTTTTGTCATGACTAGAGTGGAATTTTGTCAAATGTTTTTCTGCATCAATTGAGATGATCTCATGGATCTTTTCACTTCTCTCTGTTAATTTCAACCAAGTACAAAGGCAATGCACAAAATGAAAGAAATTATTTTCAAATCAAATATTGATGTAGAATTAATAGACAATTCGATAAATACCGAGCTCCTAAAAGTTATGAAGAAGAAGAAGAAGAAGAACAACAACAACAACAACAAAAAACAGATTGAAAATGGGTAAGATTTAATTGCTATTTTTCCACAGAAGGCAAAGAAATGTCTAATAAGTACACTTTAAAAATACACACACACACACAAACAAGTGTTGGTCACTGTGTGGAGTAATGGGAATTCTTGTACACTGTATGCTCGCTATGGAAAACAGTGTGGCAGTTCCATTAAAAAAACAGATACAATTCCATCTCTGGTGATGCATTACTAAAATTGAAAACAGGGTCTCAAATCATATCTGTATACCTGTGTATTCATAGCAGTATTATTGGTAAGACCTAAAATGTGGAAGAAGTCCTATGCTCATTGTCCACAAAATGGATAAATAAGACATGGCGTACACACACAATGGATTATTATTTTGTCTGAAAAAGGAAGCAAATTCTCACGCATGCAAATAAAAAAGATGAATCTTGAGGATATTCTCTTTATTTTTTCCCTCCTTATAGTTTTTCCCCCAAGTATTTAATAGCTTGACCTGGACACCGCTTAAATAATTGAAATGTATTTTCTCAATAATTTTGTTCATATCATCTTATTTAGTTCATAAAACTTTACAATAGGTATTATTAAGTCACATGTACAGTGGTAAGAAGAGGTTTATAATGTGCCACGTTGTCAACCCTAAGATTCAGCATCATGGAAGTCCCTGCTCCATTTTAGTGCAAGTAAACCATAAAATCAAATCTGCATCTGATAATGGATTACATTATATCAGAGGGTGGGGGAAGCAGTTCAGAGGGAGGAAGGAAGGGCGGGAGAGAGATTCACTCAGTTTACCAAGCCATACTGGTTGGAATTTGGGGTGTTTGCAATTATTATATAGTCTGAGATTACCTCCTTTTCTCTCTCTCCCTCTCTTTCTTTCTTTTTCTATTTATTTATTTATTTTTGTGGAGCTCTAGCAAGACTGGGGAGAGAAAAAAAAGTATAAATTGATTTAAAGTATGTGAGTATTTCTGTTTCATGATAGCTTATTTTCAATTTAATCAATAAGTATTGAGTTGAAAGAGAACCCAATACTTATTACAGGGATTCCTGAGGCCTAAGTTTTATTTACTCAACTCCTTTCCCAACGTTCTCAAAACTGTTTGTGTTTGGTACTTTCTATCCTGTTCACCTGATCCCAATCTCCGATTTCCTAATATAATTTATTTCTCACTTTCTGTTTCCAAAATGAACAGTTATATCTCCAGTGCCATCTTATTTTTCCATCAAACCACATTATTCGTTTAGAAATAGACACTAATTATACCACCACACAACTCTGTTTTCATATATAGGGAGAGAAGGAGCAGGTGACATGGATCTGTAAATTTATAAAAGGCAGCCTTATCAAGTTGCGCAAAGGTGAAAATACTGATGCTTTGTTTATTTGTTTGATTCATGACAATGAATCTGTAGAAGACAGATACAATCTCTTATGAATGCCACTACATAGAGAAAATTAACCTCTCACCATCCAACAGTATATAATATACATATAGTCCCCAACTTCTGATGATTTCAATTCATTTTTTTACTATATGATGGTAGCAAAGTACACCCATGTAACCATTTTGTTTTTTACCTTCACTCTAACATATAGTAAATCACATGCAATATTCAAAACTATTATAAAACAGGCTTTGCGTTAAACAATTTTTGCCCAACTGTTGGCAGAAGTGTTCTGAGCATGTTCACAGCAGGCTAAGGTAAGCTGAGATGTTTGGTCGGGTAGGCATATTAAATGCATTTTGATATATGATATTTTCAATGTATGATGGTCATTTTAGGAGGTAAACCTATTGTAGGTCAAGCAGCATTTGTAATGAGGCTTTAGGATGTCTTTTGGAAGAATTTTCAAGTGATGCAGAAATTTTATTTTATAATCATAGCAGATACTTTGAGGGATACTTTCAAGTTATGTACTTAACTACTAGAAACATCTTCAAACTTTCTGGATTTCTTTAAGTGTATAAATTATTACAGATTGATATTGAGAGGTTTTAAGTATAAGAGACCCAGTTATCTTTTCTTAGGATAATATGTATTTTAACATCCCATCTTCAATAATAGGATGTATCAAAAAACTCATGATAATCCTGTGAGTGAATTAGCAAATTAAAGGTTAAAGGTTCTTATAATAAATCAAACTTCCTTCCTACGAAAACTCAATGCTTTCTTTCCATATCAAAGATCACTGCTAAGTAAGTCTGAACACCACCCCATAAAATAACACTTTTTACATCAAAACATTGCCCCCAAAATGTTGTCACATTCTATCAGGGAGTATTTTCTAGAAACTCTCATATCAGATTGATCTTTATTATTGAACTGGGTCATATAGGCTCCAATAACTTCAACAAAGGATAATAGAATATGTTGTTTTTTTTTGCAGTCTCTGTAAACAACTAGCTCAGAAGTAAAATTTATAGAGTATGACATCAAATTTAAAAATTATCAGGCATGGAAAGAGGATATAAAAAGACCCATAATAAGACGTAAAATTAGTATAAATATACCCAGAAATGAAAAAAAATTGTATACTTGATACACAATGACATTGCAACAGTTATTACTAATATTACTTCTATTAAAAGTATACTTCATACTTTCAAAAACTAAGGCAAAGTTTGCATGTATCAACTAGAGGCATGGAAGACATTTTTTAAAAAGATACAAATGATATTTCTAGAGATGGAAACTACAATATCTGAGATGGAAAATTATACTGGAGGTTTGTTTTTTCTTTAATGTCTTTCTTTCTTTCTTTCTTTCTTTCTTTCTTTCTTTCTTTCTTTCTTTCTTTCTATGTGGTGCTGAGGATTGAACTAGTGCCTCACATGCATGAGGCAAGTATTCCACTAGCTATAACCACAGCCCCTGAGTTATTAATGGTATACTATGACTGGTAAATTAAAAGGCATAGAAATAAAAACTCTCTGAAATAAAACACAGCAAAAAAACACCTGGTCACTTTGTGCTGTAAGAGAATCTTAAGCAATCTAATATACAAGTAACTGATATCACTAAAAAACAGAAGAGGGACAAACAAAATAACAGATGAAATTTCCAAACAAAATTACACGTGAATTTTTTTTCAGATTTGGTGAAAACTATAGCTGTGCATCCCCACTAACCTCAGTAGAACAAAATGCATAAATACGAATAAAATTACACAAAATTACCACATAATTACTTGAAACCAATAATCAAGAGAAAACCTTAAGACAGAGAAACACAAACACAGACAGACACATAAACACACACACACAGCATACATACACATATAATGCATATATGTTTATTATATTAAACTTTGTGTTTTATATATGCGTATACTTTTATACATATATGAGTATAAAATACACATACACACACACACACACACACACCTGCGTACACACACATATACACACACACTCACACACACAGGAACTAAGTTCAAAGTAGGAGACTTCTCTTTGGAAACCATGCATGCCAGAAAATAGTGGAGCAACATTTTAAAACACTGATAAATGTCTGTCCAAATCAAATTCTCTACAATTAAAATATTTCAGTAAATAAGGGAAAATTTTTTTGTATGTCCAAAGTTGAGAGAATTGCCAACTAGTTAAACATAAATGTATTATAGGAAATCCATCAGACAGAAAAAAATTCTATCAGATGGGAATATGGATTAATAAAAATTACACAAAGTAGCAAAGCTTAATTCAATGACACACTCATCATTTGATTAGCCTGATACTTATTAAAATTTAATATTTAGTTTAAAAAATTTCCCAAAAGGAAATTCCAGGAACATAGGCTTCACTGTTGAATACTATCAAATATTTAGGGAAGAATCATGTCAATTTATTGAAAAAGAAATAGAATCTAGATAAAAAGAAAAGAGAAAGTACTTCACATTCCCCAAATCATTAAATGAGGCAAGCATTCAGCATTATTCTGATACTAAAACTACATAATGTTAGAAAATAAAACTACAATTTTCCTCATGGGCACAAATGAAAAATTTCTTAGCAAGATATTAACAAATGTAATTCAACAACAATTTTAAAATAAGCTCACATCATGACCATGTATAGTCATTATCCAAGATTGCATTAAGACTAAAATAATAAAGATAATTTACTATTTTAATTTTAAAAATCACATCAGTGGAGAAAAAAATTGAATCTAATCCTGATAAAATCTCTTATTCAAGTGGTGATAGAAAGTTCCTCAACTTGGTGGTGAGTATCTTTGACCAACCATTGAGCTCTTATTATATTTAGTGGTGAAACTTAATGATCTCTTTACTTTTATTACTAGAGGTTTGAACTAGTATTGTAAAGCAATGAAATGAAAGAGAGAAATCTGGGTTGGAAACTTAAGAATTAAAACTGACTTTATTAAGAGAACATATGAATTCCTATATTGAAACAATTATTAAATCTAAAAAAAGGGCTACTGATCTAAAAGATGAGCTTAGTAAGACTTCTTAATACTAAATCAATATACAAAAATATCTAATTGTGTTTTATGTAATAGAATGGAAAATTAAAGTTTGACATTCAAAATTCTATTCAGAATGACTGTAAGTATGAAATGCTTAAATCTGATAAAAGATGTGCAAAATCTATACAATGCAGGTGATTGAAATTATACTAAATAATAAATGAAGAGATATACCACATAAATGAATTGGTATAGTTGATGATGATGTTGTCAAGTCTCTGCAAATTTATCTGTTCAACACAATTCCAATAAAAATCTAAGAAAGCAAGTGTTGCTTGAAATTTAAAAGTTTTTTTTTTTTTCTGAAATTCAGGAAAAAATGCAAAGGGTCTAGAAAAGCCTGTACAATTTGAAAAGGGGAGACTTTTTTTGTTTTGTTTTGTTTTTGGTGACTTTATATCACCTGGCATGAAGACATTTTAAACATAGTTAAATAATCAATGTGTTAGCTTTTTGTCTCTGACAAAATACCTGAGAACAACAACTAGAAGGGAGAAATATTCATTTTGGTTCATAGTTGTAGAAATTTTTCATCTGCATTTCACAGGCTCCATGCTATGGGCCTGTGGGGAGGCAGAACACTATGGTAGAGAGGGCATGGTGGTGGTAAGCTGCCTGCCTCATGGCTACCAGAAAAGAGAGAACAGAGAAAGAAAGAGAAATAGGAACAAGATGTAGTCTCCAAGTTCACACTCCCAAAGACCCACACCCTTCAACTAGGTTCTACCACCTACAGTTCCCACTACTTTCCAATAGTCCATTAAGCTTGAATTTCTCAATGGATTAATAAGACAGTAGAGTCAGAGTATTCATAATCTAATCATCTCTCCCAAACCCACTGAACATTGCTGCACCAAAAGTGTAAAAATTGAGCTTTTGGGGGACATTCTCCATACAAACCATAACAATTAAGATAGTTTTTTGTTAGCCTAAAGTTAAAAAGAGAAATAAAGCAAAATAGAAAAAAGCAGAGTTTTGAAATTGATTCATGAGTTTTAAAATTGATTCATACTTATTTGTCAATTGATTTTTAGTAAATGTACAATGTCAATGAGAGAATAGTATGCAACAGATGGTTGCATGGTTATGTTTGTGTTTAAAAAGAGAATGTATAGCCCATACCTCATACCATATAAAAATTAACTCTAGATGGAAAATAGATACATATGGGACATTTTAAAATTATACAAATACTAGATGAAAACATAGAAATAAATGTATGTCAGGCAAAGATTCTTAGATAAAACATTAATAGTAAGATCAATATTAAATAAATAAATAATAGAATCATAGAAGGAAAAAAGAGAGGGTAGGGATAAATGTTTGAAGATCTAATATTTGAGAAGTTATTAAAACTGATAAAAGGGTGGATCCAAGATGGTGGGCTAGAGAAAGGCTGCATTCTGTGTTGCTCTGGGACCTGAGATTTAAGTAGTCACCATGCCCCACAAGTCTCCAGGTCTCAGAGTCAGTGCAGGATTCCCAACCATTCATCCATGCATATCCTCCAGGTGGCTGAGCATGACCACAGGCATCAGCTCCTGCATAGGACTCCTGGCTGCCCACCCACACAGGAACCCCAGCCACCTCTCCTAAACAGACACCTGGCAGTTTTCTACACACAAAAACTACGGCCTCCACACCTGTGTGGACCCTCATCTACCAACATGGTGCTCCCCTGGCTGCCTCCATCTTGGGACACGGCAACCACTGCCATAGTCCCCTACACACAGTAGCCTGCACCTGGGGACATGGCACAGGTTCTGGAGACAGCTGCCAACTACAGCACTGCACACCACAGAGCTGCATGTCTGAAGATGAGGCCCACTGCCGCTTTCTCTGGACCTGACCCAATACCCCACTGCTAAAGCAGCCACCTCCATCTTGGGACACATTTGCTGCCATCTTTAGTTGGAGCAAGTCCCAGCTTGGAACACCAGCTGGGCTTAGAAGAAATATCAAGGAGAAGTATTGGAACCATGCAGGGACACTATAAGCCTATAGGGTAAAAACTGTAATGCCTCAGATCCACAGTCCTAGAAGGGAAGACACATGAACAACATGGAGAAACAAGGGAAGAAAGTGTCTCAACAAACTAAGATTCTACATTATTAGAATCTGGGGTTAGCAAAAGAGAAGAAATGACAGAGAAGGAGTTCAGGATGTATATAGTTAAAAACTTCTGTGAATTAAAAAATGACAGAGCGAATACAGGCAGCAAAAGACCACTTTGATAAAGAGCTACATAAGCAAATACAGGCAGCAAAAGATCACTTTTATAAAAAGCTACATAAGCAAATACAAGAAGCAAAAGAACATTTTAATAAGGAGCTAGAGGTTCTTAAAAAAAAAAAACCCTGAAATCCTAGAAATGAAAGAAACAAAAAATCAAATTAAGTATTCAACAGAAAGCACCACCAACAGATTAGATCACTTAGAAGACAGGGCCTCAGACAATGAAGACAAAATATATAATATTGAAAAGAATGTTGACCACACAGTGAAGATGGTAAGAAACCATGAGCAGAACATTCAAGAATTATGGGATAATATAAAAAGACCAAATCTAAGAATTATTAGGATAGAGGAAGACATAGAGTTTCAAACCAAAGGAATAAACAATCTATTCAATAAAAAAAATAATCAAAAATTTTCAAACATGAAGATGGAATTGGAAAATAAAATACAAGAGGCTTATAGGATACCAAATGTACAAAATCATAACATTATAATGAAAATGCCTAGCATACAGAATAAGGAGAAAATTTTAAAAGCCACAAGAGAAAGGAATCAGATTACATATAGGGGGTAACCTATTAGGATATCTGCAGATTTTTCAACCCAGACTCTGAAAGCTACATGATCATAGGAAAACACATACCAAACACTGAAAGAAAATTGATGCCACCCAAGAATCTTATATCTAGCAAAATTAAGCTTTAGATTAGGTGACAAAATAAAAACCTTCTATGATAAACAAAAGTTAAAATAATTTACAACTAGAAATCTTGTATTATAAACATCCTTGGCAAAATATTCCATGAGGAGAAAATGAAAAACAATTAAAATCAGCAAAGGGAGGTATTACACAAAAGGAAAAACCAATCAAAGGAGAAATCAAGTCAAGTTAAATACCAAAAATACACAAAAATGACTGTGAAAACAAATCATGCCAAATAATAACCCTGAATGTTAATGCTCTAAACATACCAAACAAATTATATAGACCTGCAGATTGGATTTTTATAAAGGACCCAACAATATGCTGCTTTCAAGAGACTCATCTCATAGGAAAATACTTCCACAGACTGAAGTTGAAAGGTTGGGAAAATCATACCACTCATTCAGACTTCGGAAACAAGCAGGAGTTTCCATCCTCATATCAAATAAAGTGGATATCAAGCAAAATTTAATCAAAAAAGATAAAGAAGGACATTTCATACTGCTCAAGGGAACCATACATTAACAAGACATAACAATTATAAATATATATGCCCCAAACAAGGAAACATCTAAGTTCATCAAACAAACTCTTCTCAAGTTCAAGGGTCAAATATACCACAACAAAATAATTCTGGGTGCTTTTAACACACCTCTTTCACCACTGGATAGATCTTTCAAACAAAAGCTAAACAAAGAAACTATAGAACTTAATAATATAATCAATAACTTAGATTTAACAGACATGTATAGAATATTTCATCTATCAACAAGTGAATACATTTTCTTCTCAGTAGCACATGGATTCTTCTCTAAAATAGACCATATATTATGCCACAAAGCAACTCTTAGAAAATACAAAATAGTAGAGATACTACCCTGCATTCTATCAGATCATAATGGAATGAAATTAGAAATCAATGATAAAATAAAAAATACAAGCTACTCCAACACCTGGAGACTAAATAATATGCTATTGAATGAACAATGGGTTGCAAAAGACATCAAAAAGGAGATTAAAAAGTTCTTAGAAATAAATGAGAACACTGATACAGCACATAAATATCTCTGGGATACTATGAAGGCAATACTAAGAGGAAAGTTCATTGCATGGACTTCATTCCTTAAAAGAAAAAGTCAACACATAAATGACTTAACATTACATCTCAAAGCCCTAGATAAAAAAGAACAAATCAATACTAAAAGCAATAAAAGACAGAAAATAATTAAAATCAGAGCTGAAATCAATGAAAGTGAAACAAAAGAAAAAATTGATAAAACAAAAAGTTGGTTCTTTGAAAAAATAAATAAAATTGACAAACCCTTAGCCATGCTAACAAAGAGATAAAGAGAGAAAACTCAAATTACTAACACATGTGATGAAAAAGGGAATATCACAACAGACACTACAGAAATACAGAGGATAATTAGAGTGTTGGGGCTCTGATTCATTGGTAGAGGCCTTGCCTTGCATGTATGAAGCCCTGGGTTCAATCCTCAGCACCACATAAAAATAAATTAATTAAATAAAGGTATAGTGTCCATCTACAACTAAAAAAAAAAGACATTTTAAAAAAAGATAATTTTATTTTGAAAATCTGTACTCCAATAAAATAAAAAATATTGAAGGCATCAACAAATTTCTAGAATCATATGATTTGCTGAAACTGGATCAGGATGATATGCACAGTTAAAGTGATCAATTTCAAGCCATGAAATAGAAGACACCATCAGAAGCCTACCAACCAAGAAAAGGCCAGGACCAGATAGGTACATAGCTGAGGTCTACAAGACCTTTAAAGAACTAATACCAATACTCCTCAACCTTGCTGGGTTCCCCTGCATGGAGTGGGCTGGCTGAGAAACATGGTGAAAAAATCACATGACACAGAAAAAATAGCTTTGAAGAGCAAAGAGCAGGACAGCTCTTCAACCTTAAGGGTTGAGCTTCCACACTGGAAAGAGAGTGAGAGCCCCATTGGCTTTATTTATGTGGGGGAACTTCAGAGGCTTTCTACAGAATGTTCTTAGTCAATTAAGGTAGGAAGTGAGTGCTGCAGTCTGGCTGGGCACAAAATCACGAGCCACTCACAGCTCTGTAGATTCAAACAGCAATTCTTTATTCCCGAACTCACACCGACACTCTACAATCGCGTTCTGGGGCAATCCACGTTCTCTGCCAAGTTCCACATTCTGGATCCCAAATGCTCTCTGAATCCCTGGAGAACTCAATGGGAACTCCAGGAGTGGCACGCCTGAGGCAGCAGGATACGCCCTATTCCCAGCAGGGTACACCTTAAACCTGGAACCGCCCTAAACCCAAGGAGAGCCCTAAACCCTGATCCACCCTAAACCCAGATTCACCCTGGTCCTTGAGCAAGGTCACCTTACATGCAATGTCACTGAAAAATGACCAAGGCAAGTCCATTTCCATGAGTCCTTCCTCTAAGCAACATGGGGTATGCTGGCAAGGAAATTGTCATACCTACTTGGCTAATGGCTCTCAGCAAGTGAGCTGTCCAGTCATGCCCAACCCCAGAGCTATGAGATCAGTCTTCCTAGATAAGTGAAGATAGAGGTCACATGCATTGCACAATCCATTAAGTGGGAGGAGCCACAAAAGCTTGCAATACCAAACCAAAATCTCCTTGACTCCAAGGCCAAGTGAAGATGCTCAAATAGCTCAGGGGTGGCTTCCGACAACCTCAAATTGTTTCATAAAATAGAAGAAGAGGGAACACTTTTAAAATCATTCTATGAAGCCAATATCACCCTGATTCCAAAACCAGACACATCAAGAAATAAAACTTCAGACCAGTGTCCCTAATGAATATAGATGCAAAAATTCTCAATAAAATTCTGGTAAATTGAATACAAAAACATATCAAAAGATGGAGCACCAAGATCAAATAGGGTTTACCCCAGGGATGCAAGGTTGGTTCAGCATACAGAAATCACTAAATATAATTTGTCACATTAATAGACTTAAAGATAAGAATCATATGAACATCAAAATAGATGCAGAAGAGCATTTGACAAAATACAACACACCTTCATGTTCAAAACACTAGAAAAACTAGGGATAACAGGAACATATCTCAACATTGTAAAAAACCAAAGCCATTTCACTCCTTTGTATTTATTCAAAATAACTAAAATCATCATTCTGCAGTGATATAAGTACATTGATTCTTATTGCAGCACAATTCACAAGAGCCAGGTTGTGAAACCCACCTAGGGGGCACATCAACAGATAAATGGTTAAAGAAAATGTGACACAATGGAGTTTTATTTAGCTATAAAGAATGAAATTATGGCATTTGCTGGTACATGGATGGAACTGGAGAATATTATGAAATAAGCCAGGCTCAGAAAGTCAAGGATCAAATGTTTTCCATCATATGCAAAAAGAAAGGGAACAAAAAGCAAAATAAGGGAAAACAATGTGTGGGGAGCCCTTTAAAATTTCATGGAAATGAGTGAAATAGGGGAAAGGAATTAAGGGAGATGAGAGAGACTTGAAAATGGAGGAATTACAGAATGAAATTGACCAAATTATGCTACAAACATCTATGAATAATGATATATAATAATAATGAATATGCCACAGTGAATCTCACCTTTATGTACATCTATAAAGCACCAATTATAAAAAGTAAATAAATAAGAATGGCCCTTATAGAAGAGGAAGGCGAATAAGAGGAGAGAGGAAGGGAGGGAAAGAGGAAGTACTGGAGATTGAAGTGCAGCAGATTTTATTCCATGAATGTATGATTATGCAAAATGAACCCCAAAATGATATAGAACTATAAGGTACTATTAAAAACATTTAGAAATAAATTATTAATGTTCGAGGAGACAAATGTTTAATCTGATTTAAATATTACACCATGTAAACATGTATTGAAACATTACATGGTACACCATTAATATGTAAAACTTTTATGTTTGACTCTAATTAGTAAATTCTATAAATTTTTTAAAAAATGAAATAGTCAAACTCATGGAAAAAGACAGTAGAATAATGTTTGCTGAGACCTGGGGATAGGGAGAAATGAGGAACTGCTATATGAAGTTACAGTTGTACAAGAAAAGTAGGTTCTTTTGATCTGCACCCCAACATCATTGCCATTGCTCAGCAATACTTTTGTACACTTAAAAGTCTGCTAGGAAGATGAGTCTCATATTAATATTCTGACCACAATAAACAGAAATAATTGTAACTGGGAAAAGTATTCCATGTGTAAATTTAAGATATTTAGAATACATAAAAGCAAAATTCAAGTGTAAAATGCTTTAAAATACAAACTTAAAATAGTATTGCAACAGTTTAGAGATGAAAAAAAAATGCCCACTTCACTCCATGTAGGCTAATCAATATAGTATTCAGGAAAGGCAAAGCAGAATAAAGAAAATGTACAATACAAGTTGAATATGCTTTTGTTTATCTAAAGCAATAGCTGCCATATTAAGCTTTGATTAATTTTCTTTCAATATTTATTCATTTTCTTCTTTCAATATTTATTTATTTCGATATTTATTTCTGTGCTCCTTTTAAGCATTTCAACCATCTCATCGGAAAACCTATGAGATACGTCAAGTAGGCAGATAGGTCAAGTAGGCAGAACTTTTCCCTCACTTATTTCCCAAGTGTTTTAATATTTCCTTCATAAATATGATTTCTTGTTCTATTATAAAAACAATTAGAGAAATAACTTGAATTTCATACTGAACTTAAATGAGTAGCTCAGATATCATATGGAACTAGAAACAAAGCTTTCCTATCCAGGTGGCCAATTACAGAGTAGCTTTCAAGAAAAAAAGTGGCCATTATCCTCTACCACTATCCCCAGATCAGACTTGTCTTTATGATAGAGGACTTAGCAGGAGGAATAAAATCTTATCACATACATAGGAGAGGATTGACTCTTCTTAAGCTTATCCATGCAACTGGTTGCAAATGAAAATATTTTTTAAAAAAGTCTCTGAAATCCTAATTTTAGCAATATGGAAAGAGTTAGATGCTTTTTCAAACATGTTTTTCTTACTAATGCTCTAACATGTATTAAAATTATGCTGACAAAAAAATATTGCAATAGCTTTTAAACTAATGATAAAATCCCATGGATTATTTCCTCTAAATAGCTCAGAGATGTGAATGAATGAATCATATATCATTGCAGAAGCAATTTCCCTCTATGAGTTCTACCTGCTGGAATCTCAATTCATTATAGATTGAGTAAAAGCTTTTATTTGAAATAAGACTCTCAAACCGGCTATGGAACAAAACTTACACCCTGAGCTGGCTGGGGATATATTTAGAATTCTCCACTTTCTAGGAGCTCTTGTGATCCAAATGTTTCTTTTGTACACTGAAACTTGGTGAAATATTCCAATGACATAAGGAATTTCCAGCAAATCTGCTTAGGTTTCATTCTCCTTAATGTGTTTGGCTTTTTCCTGATGGGTTGCCAGGTGCAAATGTCTTAGCAATATTCCCCTCTCATTTTATATCTGTCTGCTCTTTAATACCGCCCAGGTGTACCTGTGCATGTCGGTAAAACAAGAGCTCTTAACCAAACATCAGACTCTGGGGACTTGCAAGGAGACATTAAATACCACCTGTTAGAGTTTGGATGTGAAGTCCCCAAAAAGCTCATGTGTGAGACAGTGCAAGAAGGTTTAGAGGACAAATGATTGGGTTAGGAAAGCCTTAACTTAATCTGGGATTAATCCTCTTGATGGGATGATGAGATTAACTGGGTGGTAACTGAAGGCTGGCAGGGTGTGGCTGGAGGAGGTGGGTCATTGGTAATGTGCCTTTGGGTGTATATTTTTTATCTGGATATATTTTTATCTGAAAAGTAAAATTTTTCTCTCTGCTCTCTGATCATAATGTGAAACTTCCCTTTGCTACAATCTTTCACCATGATATTCAGCCTCACCTCAAACCTGGAGGAATGGAAACAGGAGTCTGTGGACTGAGACCTCTGAGCGCCCAAATAAACTTTTACTTCTTAAAATTGTTCTTGTCAGGTCTTTTAGTAACAGCAATGGAAGAGTATTTACTAAAACACTAAAAATTATTGACTAAAACACAACCCAATTTCAGATAGCTTTTCAAACCTTTAAATTTTTTTAAAAAATATTTTTTAACAAAATTATATGGAGAAATTGGCATTCAAAAGAATCATGTTAGCCTCTCTCCTAAAGTTAAAACAAAACTTAAATGGGTAATACTGTTTATCTTTGTTGACTGCTCCCTCTGCTTAATTTAGCTTTCAGCCTGAGGAATGTATGAAATATCTCCTATGAAGAACTTATGATTCAAGGAGAACAAAAGATTAATGCAAAGTTACAACCTACAGTCTGTGGACTCAAGATCCCAAAACATTCCTCCTAATGTTCCTTCTTTACACAAAATTCAAACTTGCAATCACCTTTATGTCACGAGCGTTGATTTTGAATTTCCATGTAGGACATATATTAGTTTCCAGGACTGCCATAACAAAGAACCACGAATGTAATAGATATTTATCATCTGACAATTCTGGAGGCTAACAGTCTGAAATCAGGGTTCTGCAGAGCTATAATTCTTCTGAAGTCTGAGATTAAGACTCTGCATCTCTTCTGGTGGAGGCCATCAATTCTAGTTTGCCTTGGCTTGCAGAAGCATCTGTGTTCTGTCTTCACATGGAATTCTCCTGTGTTCTCTCTTTACCCAGCTATAATAATGAGAACCCCATTCAGACTGGATTAAGGTCCATCCACCCTGAAGAGTATTGACTAAAACACAACCCAATTCCAGATAGCTTTTCAAATCTTTGGATTTTTTTTAAAAATATTTTTTAATAAAATTATATGGAACTATATCTTAATTTGATTAATTTGCAAAGACTCTATCTCTGATTAAAGTCACAGTCACAGGTATTTGAATTTAGGTCTTCAATACCTCTTTTTGAGGACATAACCTAACTCATAATGGATATAAACCCTCTACAGAAGAAGAAAGTGTTCTAGTCCTCTTGGGAGTCACTTGTGTCTTCTGGCATATTGTTGATCACATGAATTTTCAATGCTTGTGATAGAATATTGACATGACAGGTAAAAAGTATCATAGATTAGGAAGCTTCTTTGGGCAGGTGAATAACCAGTGTTAGGAATGCTCAAGTATATATTAAGACTTACTAACTGATTAGAAAATCAGCATCTTGCACAATCTGGGTCCCAACTGTGGAAATTAATTAATTCAAAAACCTTTTAACAATGTTTCCTCCTTATTAGAGATAATGTCTATTTTGCCTACCTGACTTGGATATTGTGAATAGCACAGATACAATGAATGTAAAAATTGTTTGATGGCATGCAAATTACTAGACATCAGAATTAGTCTGATCATCTGGTGCTTTCTAGAGTCTTGGAAAATCTATGGAGAAAGAGTAGATGGTTGGTGCTCCTCACAGATTCCCTTGGATTCCCTTTCCTTCTCTTCCCCAGACATATTTCATCTTCTATGATCTTTCTTCTTAATGGCTTCCATCCATGATTTTCTTCAGAGTATGCCCTTTGGTGCTGGATGCACTTTGCTTTTATGAAGATCCTGAAATTATTTTGGGTCATACCACTCACTCTGTTCTAAGGCAGTTCATCATCGATAAATTCTAGGTAAGGAAATACAAAAATTCTAGTTTTCTTTTATCAAGATGGGGCAAGCTCTCAGGAGCTTAGACCCTCGAAATTTTCATGTGATTAGATTGAGGAAAGAGCTTCAGAGAAAAGAGGGTTCTAGTTTTTTTGTTTGTTTTCTTCCTTTGCTGTATGCTCCTCACTTAATAGTTTCACCAGAGACAATGAACCACTTAAATATGTCCTGTAACTCTGGAGGGTCCTTTAGAAAATGTGACCCAAGACACTCTAAGAGTCAGATTCTGGAGTTGGATCACTCACAGCTGGTGAAGATGGCACTGCAGGGGAGACTGAGTGCTAATAGCCCCTGGCAGGCTATAGCCTTTGTATTGCAGAGGTTATTTATGTTGAAGTGGGGTGAGATAATGATGGAAGAGGTTGTACAGTTTCTATGGAATGTATGAGGTGAAAAGAAAATAGCAACTATAAGGGCACTGGAGTAAAGTGATTATTATTGCTAAAGCACTAAAGAGGGAAAATGGCAATGTGATCAGTTTTCGATTTAAAGCAATCTATCAAATCCTGGTGGTTTACATGGAAGCATTTAAAGTGTTCTCCATCAGCAACCAGAGAGCAAAACATAGTGACTACCAGGACAGGACTTGCTTGTATAAGTAGCAGCATACGAGAGAAGGCTGAATTTGCAGACTTGGTCAGTCCTTCAAACCAATGTCAGGGCCATGATAAGGAATAAGTGGAATATTTAGAATTGGGATGGGGATATTTGGTGAAACTTCCTTGTGAACATTCATCTTTTCAATTCTTCTGAAGCCTATGGGCCTGGAGAAGCATTGTGCTTCTGTTAATCTATTCTTTATCTCTTTTATTATATGTGCGGTATATATGGAATTCTTTGTCAGCAACCCAGCTGCCTATATTGAACCCAAGAAAAACTACATGCTCTATCAGCCACATCAATAACGATCACAACACCTTGCGTAGATTCTAGATCTAAGCCAATTCTCAGATACGGAACACACCGTTTGAAAGAGAGGTAAAGCCAACATAAGAAAAACAATAAAAGATAAAAATCAAATGGTGCAGCAAATGTAACAGAAGTTATTCTCTCTAAAAAGAGATATCCCTTCAATTACCCAAATGTCGTTCAAGAATACTAGACACAATGGTTGGCTTCACAAATACATATGAAAATAAAATGGCATAAGGCTCAGTTTTGTCAACATTATATGTCAAATTTGCTGGGACACAGTATCCAAATATGTTGGCATTATTCTGGATGTTTCTATGAGGGTGTTTTGGGTGAGATTAATACTTAAGTTAGTAAACTTAATAAAGCATATTGCCCTCCATAATGTGCATAGGCTTCATCCAGATAGGTTAAGACCGGAATAGAACAAATGAATTACCTCCCTGGAGCAAGAAGGAATCTTCCAGTGATAGTTTTCAGACTTGAATGGCAACATCATCTCTTTCTGGGGCTCTAGCCTGGGACTGAGTCTGTTGGCTCACCCTGCATATTTTGGATATCCTATTGATTCTGTGTTTTTAGAGAGCCTGTCTAATACAGGCTCCTTTTAATCTAGCAAAGCAAATGAGGTTTATGTAATAAATAGAATTCAGGCCTCAACTCCATCTTAGCCATTTCACTTGTTTACTAATATTGACTTTCAATGCTGGGAAATTGATGTCATATGACAGTATTTTAGGTTGTTACACAAACTCAGATGTTTGGGAAAACCATAGTACCATTAGGAATCCCTGATAAACAGCACATAGAAGTCAAATAATTAATGGATTTCTAGCTCAGATAGTAACACAATACTTAATTGCAATGGACATAATTAAAAATTGGCAGAAACCTCACATTGGTTCAGTGACATGTTGAAGTAATAGCTATTGCTATAGGAAAGGTGAAATGTTGTGAAAATATATTTTAGCTAATTAAATCAAATGACAGAGATTAATGTCATTTTCTAAATAACCTAAAACGTACAGGAATGGTGGTCCCCATTATTTCTCTTTTTAAATTTATCTGTATTACTGCCCCCCAAACCAGGAAATAGTTAGTACTGCTAGACAACTGCAAACTTGATTAATTAACAGCTTCAAATGTAGCTGCTGAACTAGATGTGATTTTTTAAAATGAGAACTAATCAGCTCGACCTTTGATACTTAAAATTTGTCTATTTACTAATGTATTTACTATATACAACACTCATCATAACAGGGTATTATCAGAAGAGGATCACACTCATCTGGGATATAAAATGATAAACCTTCACTCTATTCTTCTCTGTTATAGGGTAGCTCAAAAAGGCCTAAACCACCTGGCTTTTTCAAAGACCTTATGGTGATCAACTATATTAAAAATCTTAGACCTACTTAACCTTAAGTATCAAGTTCTTTAGAGGCCCTAGTAAGGCACATGTACTTCTCATTTAAGGCCTTCCATATTATGTAAGGTTTTAGGGCTCAAGTCATTTGGGACATGAAGACCATTGCTCCTCAGTAAGCAACAAGTTATGGAATTTGGCATCTCATCACTAAAAAGGAACACAGAACTTGTTATAACAATTGAAGTTGCAAACCCTGCATTTAGAAATACTGCTGTTTTATTTACAAGGTGAAACTGATAGCTTCCATTTTGCTGAAGGCTAGAGAAAGAAAGTTCTGCATTAGGTCCAGACTGTAATAGAATCAGCCTTATCTCTTGAATAATATGACCTAAAAGATACCATAGTAGTTGATCTACATTGGGTAGATAAAGACAGTGTGCAGGAATGGAGACACAAAAAGGAAGTCATACCCTTAGGGTCCTGGGGAAAAGTCATGTTTTCCTTCAGAAAATCAGTCATCATTTAATACCAGCTCCTGATGGCTACTAGACCATGATAGCAATCAATTTACTGACCATGGTAGATGAAGTGAATATGCAAACAGTGCTCTCCATCATGGCTGAGAGCTTTCATACCCCAAATCTTAAGATCAGGCAGGGCCAGTATCAACCTATTTTAGAATTTAAGTGGTATTTTGAAAATTGGCCCTGAGCAAAACAAAATGGTATAAAGAAGCTACAAGAATAGAGGTCTGTTCACCCATGTGACCCACCATCCTCACTATGGTTTTTCCTCACAGCCACAGCTCCTGGGAGATTCTGTAAGGTAGAGATTCAACAGTGGAGGAAATGGTCTGCCTAGGTAAGTTGTTCTCAGGCAACAGTAGATTAATAGTGCCCAGCATCCTACCATGGATAGATAGCCTTGAAATATCATAAGAGAAGAAGTTCTCTCAGTGGGTCAAGTCTAGGCAATGCAGTTTGTCAGGGGAAAGAGGATAGCCCAAGGAATCCTGGAGAGTAACAAATGACTCACTTGTTTGCTAAGAGAAATTAAAGGACTATGATTAAATAATCAATAATAAAAAGGTTCTGGAAAAGAAGTATATGGGTGGGTGGGTATACAGGGAGGACACAATGAATAAAACTCTGCAAAAGACACATGTTAACTGATCATTTATATATTTGCTACCTGAAATAGCCCTGTATCAGAGCTGATGTTTTTTGAATTTTTTTCTTTACTAACAGTTCATTTTTGTCTCCATATATCCTATACAAATCTGTAATCCCTACAAAGAAAAAAATAGTGGGAGATAATGGAGTGTTTAAGTAATTTTTCCTTTATGTTTATATTAATATGCATTTTCTAGAAGTTTTCAAATAAGGATTTAAGTTTTGCTAGCAATTGTCTAAAACTTAAATAGATGTAAATGTGAATTAAACAAACTTTTCTTTTCATATGTGACTTCATGACTTTGTGAGACCCAGGGCATGGAATTCTCTCTCCACATACCACTCAGCAGCAGAAGATGTGGACTAGGTCTGTCCATTTCTGGTTACTTGTCTGTGACTAGTTTGTAGTGTCTTATAGCCACTCTTGTGAACTTTTCTTCCACTGAAATATAACGAGAAGTGCTGTGATGTGGAGTTACATTGTTTCCCTTCTATACTGTGGGGGCCCACCCTAAGACTATTCTGTGTCCACTCACGTTGGACTCTGTTCTTGCTTGGAAACTCTCTGCTCCATAGGCTCTGTATTGTATCCCCTCTCAGGAGACAGAAACACTTGGATGCAGATACACCTCTTATTACTTTATGGATTTAAAAATTAAAACATAAATAAACACTATTCACAATTTTCATTTACTCATGATGGAAAAACCTTATCTCACATTTTGCTATATATGCCTTTTTCTAAGGAAAAAAAATCAGACATATCAATTGTGGAACAACAAAAAAATATTCCTTCAACAGTGTATGGCCAGAAACAGATCACTAAAGTACACTTGGTTTCCTTGACTTCAAGTAAAGCCCGACTGTGGCCCCAACCTCTGAATAGTCACTAGTTGAGCTATAAATGTAGAGTACTCTAGTAGGTAGACTTAAAATTTTGGGTGAGACATACCAGAATCTAAACCCTAATTTCACCATGTATGAGTTGAAAAGCAGGAAAACATAACATTTACTTAAAAGTTTGAAAGTGCATGGGTTTAGGATTAATGATAGTACCTAAAAATAATTTTGCCTCAACTCTGGCTCATAAAAAATGCATTGATTAAAAAATGCATATAAAACTAACCTTGTGAATATAACTAATTTTTTTGGAGTCTCTGAATATCCTAATTCTGTCCCTGAAACTCAAGTAGGAGCCAATATTTTCTATTCTTCGCACTGAGCTCATGCATGGCAGTATTAGTGGCAAAGACCATTTCTCATCTTCAAAAAATGGATTCAGCTGACAGAAAGAAAGATACATTCCATGTAAACAAGAAGGACCGGATGTGCAGTGCCTCTGGAAACACCAAGGGGAGCTCCTGCCTGGAATTGTCAACCGAGGCTTGAAGAAAGATAACCCAGGGCAGGATCCAGCTTCCTCCCTGGGTGGCCCCACAGAAAGGTCTGACCTCCACAGGTGCCTCCCTTTGTAGGAGTCCTCAGAGTCACTGAACCAGTCACTGGTGGCAGCCAGAGGCTTTGTACCTGGCCCTCTCTCTGCTTACCTCCACCTTTTCTTTTTACTTCAGCCCCTCCACTTACTTTTCCCTGCCTCCACAGTTGCATTCTGGGTTTTGCAAGCTACTCAGAGATCCAGCAGGAAATCAGGAAAACCCAAAGTGGACATGAATTCAGTAAACAAGCAAACAAACAAAAAACACATTTATGACTGACTGGAGTGACAGGCAGCAGTTGCTCTTATTTGAGGATGAAATACTCATTTCCCACCCTGCCTACCCTTATTGTGAGACACAGTTTGAAGCCCAGGGAAGGGAGAGTCGATTTTGAGAGTGCAGAAAGACCCACAGTAACTCTCCTCCTCAGGCTCCTTGACTGCCTCTTGGAGCTCACATCAGAGTAGACTGTGAGCCTTGAATATTTCTGGGTATTTTTTACATGGGGTCTTCACCTTCTACCCAATGCTGCTGTCTCCTACCCTTCAGAAGAGAGAGGGCTGGGGTGTGGCTCACGGTAGAGCTCCTGTCTGGTTCAGTCCCCAGCACCAATGAAGAACTGCCTTTGGGCACAACTGCCCTCTTTTCTGAAAACTGTGCCCTCTAACATACTGCTGCCTTAATCTTTCCTTAATGGGCACTGGTGTGGGAGTTGGAGGGTCTGGGAAGTATCTCTTCCTCTCCCCTGTTGTATGACCTTGGGAAGTTACTCAGTTTCTCTGAGTCTCTGTACTCATATTTCTGAAACAGGGAAAGCTCCTACCCGTAAGGTTGTTCTGGGAGGTATGAATTACGTATATGATACATCTGCCATATTGGAGGTATGTCATAAAATTTAGCCAGAATTAATATCATGCCACTCTTCTGCTCCAGAGCCTGTAGTGGATCCGCGTTAATTACAGTTCCTTCACCATCTGTCTTTGTACATGAGAGTATGCAACCCAAATTGTAACTTATTGATTCTGGAATCTCAGGTTTCCATAACAGGCATATTACCATCCATGGACTGATGACCTTTTCTGTCTTACAGAGGCACTATGCTCCCTTTCTCCTCATGACCTGGATGGATCTTTTACCTACAGGGCTTACCATCTCCTGAGTTTATTGACAAAGATTTTTTTCAAAGATGCAGGATCTGATTAATTCCAGAAGTGGATGGCATTTCCCTAATTTAATCATTAACTTTGCATTTATTCATCTACTTCTCCAAAAATTATTCTCAGAACACCATGCCAGATGCATTGTTTGGAATTGAAATGTTAGTCGGGAGGTCATAGTCCTTGATTTCAGGTTGCATATAATCTAGGGAAGGAAATCAGAAAGTTGAAGGTAGAGAAATTACTTATCTTGGCAGCAGACCCCAGCCTCCCTCTTGTGGTAAAATGATTTGTTGGATCATTTTAGTTAACGTCTAAGTGTAGAGGGTAAGACTTCTAATATCTGATGCTGACTGAAGGAAATTCTGAGCTTTCTTGGCCTGTAGTCAACATCAGTGCCAGCTATGTCTGTCTGTCCTCACCATTGAAGCCCATTTATTATTAAAGTGGCTGACACTGGGGAGGGAACTCAAGAGTCATGGAAAAACAAAACTCAAGTTGATCCTCTCTTCGGCTTCCCATGAGAATGGGCACAGTGTGATCCTGTTTTTTATCCTCTACAGAGAACAAAGGGAAATCCACAATGACAGTTAAGTATAGCCCAGCATCTCTTAGTAACCAAGCCTGTTTCTAATCATCCATTTAACTTATCTTTCCAAGGACATGTATAACAAATACCTGTACTCTCTGCGGGTGGGCAGTGCCCCATCTCATTAAGTATTGAAAGAAAGCGGAATTCACTTCCCTTTAAGAGGGGAAAATGCCAGAAACTCACCTTTTCAACTTCTCCTTTAGGGTTGAAGGGATGTGATATAGACTCCCCAGGCGTCCACACTTGATTTTGATTCTAAAGCTAGTGGGGGGTGGGGTGGGGGGAGACTGCGGAAGCTGTTTGGTGAAGGCAGTAGCAGGAAGAGCCACATCAAAGTAGAGAAGTAGAACCAGTGGCAGTGGTGATAATCCAACTCAATCTTAAATACCTGAATACTTAAGTATTGTCACCAGACATGTGGCATACTTTGCTCCCCACCCCTGCCTTTTTTTAACCTGATTGTGTCGTGTGAAAGTATTGTTTTTTAACTCCTCTAAGAAATGTAGTGCATTATACATTATTCAATATATATTTTAGTGAATTTATTTTCCGCTCAAATTAGGCAGGAATAGGATCTATAAATTGCAACAGAAAAGTCTAACTCAATGACTTCCTATAGATTAGTCTGAGAAGAAAGACATGTAAATTAATAAGCAATTTCCATGTAATGTTACTCCAGAATTTATTAAAAATTTTCAGAAATGTTCCATGTTTCCTGCCTCTTCCAGGTCCTAACACACATTAGATTCACAATTTACTTGCCAGCAATATTTACAGGATGCAGTAGTTCCTTGGGAAAAACAAAACAAAAACAAAAACAAAAACAAAAAAAAACAGAAAAGGATTGTTAACCCAAAATAAGATTTCCTTTTATTTGAAAAATCTTGCCTCCAAAGGAATCAGCTTTTTATCCCCCACCCAGGATGGGAATTCAGTGGAAAAGCATATCTAGTCCTATTTGTCAATACTGTTTGTATTCTATCAAGGACTTTAAAAATCACCCAGTCTAAACCCAATCCCTGAATTGCCTTACTCTTCTATAGAGTGCAGAAATCTCTAGTGACAAGAAACTTGTAGACTTTATGAATAAAAGACTTCTGTTGTTGCACAGCCCTGAATTTGGAGAATTGGCTCTCCTATTAACCCAAAATATGTTTGTATCCATTCTGTTCATAGAGAATAAATCTATTCCCTTCCTTCAGTATGCAGTTTATGTCATTTGTTATCTCATCTTCCTACGTACTCTTTTGCAGTTTATGTTGAAATAATAGCACAATGCTGAGCTTAACAAATAACAGCCCTTTTGGCTTTGCAGGTAGGCTGCAGAAAATTCTAGAAAGCCATTGTGCCTTGTTTAGCAGTAAAAAAAGCCTGGATAAAGTAAAATGAAATAACATCTTTTCATAGGACCCTTGAAGAACTTCAGAAGCAGAAACTCAAGCAAACCAAATTTAATAAAGGATCAAGCCTTTCGTAGGTGAACAAGGACCAGCCGTTGCATCTTGTGCTTGGAACCAATTGCCTCATGGTTATGGAGATGTGGAGGAGCAAGCCTAAAACTGAACTTTGCTGAGACAAACTTAAATCAGATGACTTTTAATGACAATTGTCCACAAGGATAACATTAGTAAAGATTCTCAAACATAAAATTATCCCTCTTTCTAGTCTTGTGAGATTAAATCTCAAAACCCTGCTGAAGAGAAGAATGGAGTTCACCCTAAAAAATTTCAAAACCAAAGTTGAACTTAAGTCAAGTAAGGCTTCAAGTAGCCCTATTTAGATCAGTACTCTATTAGAACTGAATGAGGAGCTCTTCCCAGGCTCACTTACAAAGGGAAGGGTGTGAGGTCTCTGGAAAAACAATATCATCTTCAGTCTCTCATGTTTTATAGCAATGTTTAATGTCTGCTGTAGAAGAAAAGGTAATATATAGTATAAGCAATGGAGTACAAATAGAAACCACAATTAAGATAACTTTGTTATTAAAGAGAAAAATTCAAAACAAACAGTCTCACAAATGACCTGCATATGAAAACAAGCAGGCCAAGATTTTGCACATATTATTAGGTGTTAAAGAACTTGGAGCAAAAAGCAGACCTAAGTATGCCTATAGGGAATAGAAAAACAAACAAACAAAAAAAAACCCCAGAAACAAACACATAGGCATTTTTCAATTGGAGAAAAATCAATATCTGAAATTAAAAAATCATTAGGTGTAGCAACAAAATGAGTCAGAAGTTGAATGATAGTTGAAATGCAGTTTAGGTCAATCAAAATTGTCTAAACAAAAAATCTGAGAAAAACTGAAAGAAAATAAAAATATATTGTTAGATACCTGTCAGACGAAATCATATGATTGCGCTCCATGTATTGGAGTGACACGTGGAGATATTTTGAAGATATAAGGGAAAAACATCCCAAAATAAATGATGGTGTCAGCCCAAAGGTCTTAGCAGCTCAGCAAGATAAGCACAAAGGTTGTAGCAAGGTAAATCAAAAGTAAAGAAAAAAGTCACAAAGGTGGCCACAGGAAAAACAGTATATTACATTTTAAGGAACAAAAATAAGAAGATGTTTGACATTTTCTTAGGAATGAGAACAGAAAGAATTGAGATTGCTTCTTTATGGTGATTGGAAAACCTCACAATCTGGAATTCTGTATTTTGTGGTGAAAAAAAAGGAAGCTGAAATAAAGATAAAATAATAGCCTAAAGAGTTAGATACCAGTAGACCTACATTGTAAGAAATGCAAAATGAAATTCTCTAGGTTACCTGAAAATAACTCATTTACGGAAGCCAAATATCATGAATAATGAAGGGGACTTGAGTGAAAAAATATGTGGTAAAATAGTTTTTATAAAATTTATGCTTAAAGAAATGTGTGCCTGGCCGCCGCCTCCGCCAACACCGCCATCTCCAACGCCGTCCCCACCTCCGTCGCCACCACCGCTGCCTCCGTGGGGTTCTCCACCTCCCGTGCACAACGCAGGCCCCCAGACCCAGAGCAGGAGCCGCACTCGGGCGCGGGGTGCAGGCATGGCGGACGGTGGCGGCGCGGGCGCGGGGGGGGGGGGCGGCGGCGGCGCGGGCCAGGCCTCGGCTGGGTCGGCTGCGGCGGCCAGGGAGGGCGGGAGCGGCCACCCCAGCAACCCCGCCTCGCTGCCGCTGGGCGACCCGCAGCTTATCGCGCTCATCGTGGAGCAGCTCAAGAGCCACAGCCTCTTTGACAGCTTCCGCCGGGACTGCCTGGCGGACGTGGACACCAAGCCAACACATCTGGACAAGCAGGAGTGGAATCCTACGATGAACAAGAACCAGTTAGGAAATGGGCTGAGGCAGAGTGTGGTTCAGTCGGGGATGCTGGAAGCAGGAGTAGACAGGATTATTTCTCAGGTGGTGGATCCAAAACTCAACCACATCTTCAGGCCACAGATTGAAGGAGCAATTCATGAATTTCTGGCGGCCCAGAAAAAAGAAGCTGTGCCAGCACCCCCTCCTGACCCAGAGAGCCAGGACCTGCCTGCCCCGTCCCAGGACACTTCCTAAGAATATTCCTGGCACCTTTTGAAAACTCCATTGAATTAATGGTGAAGAAATGGATCCCTGTTCCGAAAGAGCATGACTTCATCTGGCTGGGGGCTTCTGAACTCAAGATTTCTACCCTGACTGTGGGACAGTGTCCTGATAGGACAGGAGCAAGCTTGGCAGTGGGAACTCTGTCTGTGGGTGCCCCTGCCTTGGGCTGCCACTGGCCTGCTTGTTCAGGGGTGTGGCACCCAGTACACACTACAGAGTATGAACACTACAGCTGCTGGGGTGGTTCCCAGACAGCTTTATACTTGAACATGGAGACTGCACATGGACTTTAGGGTTTGTGCTCTGGGATGACTAGAGGCTACCACGGAAGACCCTCCCTAACCAGTCCAAGAGGTAATTCAGAGAATAGGGACAGTAAAGCTTAGTGGGGAGTAGGCATCTGACAGCGCTAGTCCAATACCTTTCTCAAAGTTCCAGACTATCTGTACAAGCCCTTAGCATCAGATAGCCTTAAAGTTGGTTGTGACCTTCTTGTCTGTGACTCTTCTAGCCAGTTTCCTCCCCGTGTCAGAGGTGACAGAAGGTGGAAACAGTGAACAAGGAGGCATCAGGCATAAGAAAAACGTTTGCAGGTTTCCTGTGCAGGGCTGCTTCCTGTCCTCCAAGGCTGGTGAGCCTTGGATGCGTTTGTTCTTTTCTCGTGTTTGTTTTTTAGAAAAGTAAATTATCAGTAAATGGCGTTAAGTTTTGTAATAAAATCATTTGATACTCTGAAAAAAAAAGAAATGTGTGACTGTTTAAAGCCAAATGAAATTATAAAGGCATTAACAGAGTTCATAACACATAAAGAAGGACGTTGAAGGATTTCAGTTTCTCCATCTGCAATACTTGTATTTTTGTGTATAGTTTTAATAATAGCCATCCTAACAGATGTGAAGAGTTCTCTCATTGTGCCTTTGATTTGCATTTCCCTGATGTTCCTGTGCTGTTGGTGAGAATGCATAATTGGGCAGCCTCTGTGGAAAACAGTATGGAGCTTCCTCAAAACCGTGAAAATAGAACTACCATATGATCTGCTGATCCCACTTCTGTATGTTTATCCAAAAGAATTGAAATCAAGGAACTGAACAGTCACGGGTGTTTTAGTGGGCTAATTGATACACAAAGACGTGCACATATTTAAAGTGTACAATTTGATAAATTTGGACATAATGCAAAATGTGATAATATCACCAAGTCAAGGTAAAAGACGCGTCTAGCATCAAGGAGTTTATGCTGTTCAGGTGAACACACTTGGAACCCTGTTTATCTCCAGTCTAGATGACTTCATCTGTGTCCTTTCATGTATCAGTAGTATGACTGTTACTTCCAGATTATAGAATTCAATTATTCATTTTTTCATTAATTATTTACTTATATTCACAAGTTACTGATAACTCACTACTTTCCAAGAACTTCACTGGGCACTAGTGATAGAAAACAAGAAACAAACACTGCATCTCATGTGTTCAAGGAACCAAAAATCTGTCCAGAAAACAAGCAAAAATACACTGGGCATCAGGGTGGAAGGTGAAGGGCCTGGACACTGGCACTAACAAGCCCTGGGTTAATCATCACTCCTGGGGCTGTATGACCTGACCAGTTCACCTGTGGTCTCCTCAGTCACCAGCTTGCTCCTCGTAAACCCCTTTACTGCACTGCATGTGACATGAGGTCTTCAGCATTATTACTAGGGGAAGGGCTAGAAGTGTATTCTAAGGATGATGAAAATACAGTTGGCAAGCCAGGGAGTCAGTAAATGCCTCAGCTGAGTGTTCGTGCTGGGAAACATTCCCTTCATTATTGTCTTAGTTTCCTTTCTTACACAAATTTTCTTTTCCAGTTAAGTTGCTCAGCATATACCTTGTACATACTAGATGATTGCTGTAATTTTATTTTCTTGTTGGAAGGTGAGGATGGAAATAAAAATACATCTCTTAAAAGTTATCATGAGGAAAATATGAAAGGATTTAAAAGCTAAAAATTGAAACCCACTGTAACACTATTATTTCTTCCAATGTGCTACTTTTGCTCATGTGATTTGTTTAACTGCCAATGATTCCTGCTTTTTTTTTTTTTTTTTTTTTGGTACCAGGTATTAAACTTATGAGCACTTAACCACCGAGCCATATCTCCAGTCCTTTTTTTGTATTTTATTTAGAGATAGGGTCTTGTTGAGTTGCTTAGGGCCTCGATGAATTGCTGAGGCTGGCTTTGAACTTGCCATCCTCCTACCCGAGTCTCCCAAGCCTCTGGGATTATAGGCATGTGGCTTGGCACCTGGCTTCATGCCTAATTTTGATTGTTAAAATTCTGCCCCCACCTCTCTCTCTCTCTCTCTCTCTCTCTCTCTCTCTCTCTCTCTCTCTCTCATACACACACACACATATTAATAAAGCAAAACAGCTTCATTTTATCTTACATGGTCCAACTCAAGTCCTTCCATGGTGAAAACACCATCTCCTTTCTATGATGTACATATTTTTAACCATTTCCTTACAATGACAGTGTATCATCATAACATGTGTACATATGTGTGTATCATATCCCTTCTGTCTATGGGTAACAAAGTGCTGTAATTAAAGTCATGGATTCTGGGTTCAAACCCAGCTCTTTTTCTTGAAAGCCCTCTAATTTGTGGGGGGGTTGATAATAGTGAGTATTCTTCACGCTTAATATAAGAATTAAAAGAGGTAAAACAGGTGAATTGTGTAGAAGAGTACCTGGCACATAGTAAACCTTCAAGAATAACAAGACACAAACATTCTTACTGAGGACAAAGGCTACATTTTTCTTTTAAAAGGATAGCCATTGATCAGTCCCAGAAAATTTTCATTTGACATATGACCTAATGTTGATTATTGGAGCCCAAACAACCTTCTGCCATCTCTGGACTTATCCCATGAGATTCCATCAATGGTTTCTTCAGTTCTGGGGACTTTAAAGTGGTTCCATAGATGATTTCCCAGCTTCTTCTGCTCTAATATGTATCACCTGAACTAAATAAGTAGCAGGTTTTGGAGGAAGAAAAACCTAAATAAATATTAATAATAAAAAACTCAGGGGTTTTGATTAGGTCTCATACTCAGGGATAAAATTATGCATCTTCCACTGTTACACAAATATATTTAACAGCCAACTGAATAAAATAATACAATTTTGTGGTACTTTAAAATAGCTACCATGATACTGTCTTCCTGTCCTGATGAAAACCTCCAAAATCTTTTAAAACACACACACACACACACACACACACACACACACACACACACACACATTCATATATGCACATTTCATTTTCTGTTTTATAGTGCTGGGGATTAAAAACCTCAGGACCCGATGCATGTTGGGCAAATGCTCTACCACTGAGCTATACCCCTCAATACAATTATCTACAGAAATTCCTTGAAATATTTCATATTCATTAAGCCTTATTCCTTCTTAATTTTGAAGTGCTGGGTAGCTTACTTGCCTCCTGAAAAGCAGTATATGATAATAGCAAGTAATTCCTAACTTAAGAATGAAATGATGGTAGAGGAGGAGGAGGAGCAGAAGGAATCCTTCTTAGTTTGTGATCCTTCTTAGTTTTCTGGACATAATTAAATGAGTCATGTCTTGATGACCCTAATGGAAATACTCCTTATGGTATTTTTTCCTCTGTCTACATATTTATTTGTACATTTTAAAAATTTATTCACCCAAAATATTTTAAGTACTGTCTCTGACCCAAACCTTGTTTGAGGCCCTGGGAAATGGTATTAAATAGTTTACCAAATATCACTCTTTCATGGAGTTTACAGTCTAGTGATAGATATAAGTAACTGACAAATAACATGATTACTTGTTATAGTATTAAAAAGGAAGAAATTAAGACACTGTGGTGAAGAATAATGGGAAGCCTGGGCAGGCATATAGCAAACTCCATCTAGGGTGACCATTGTCTCATAATCCCTAATTGTACAACTCTGAAAGAAACCACCTCATTAGTGAAATAAGGAAAGAAATGGTAGAGCATGTGTATAGGTGGTAACTTAGTAGAATAGGGTGCATGAAGGGAATACCAAAGAGAGATGGTCTATATAGAAGTTAGTTTGTAATATGACTTATCATACTGATTCTATGAGGTTTGCAAAATAAAATTTTAAATTACATGTATATTTGTCTTTTGAACCAAATCTGACTTTTATTACATGAGGAATTTTCTATTCTATTTCTTTTCTACCCTTGACTAAAGAAGACAGGTAAAGTGAACGTTTACCTTATACCTTGCTTAGTAAAGTCCATTTGGAGTGAGTTATACTTTTACTCTTGAATGAAAATTGCTGCTTCTGTTCCTGAGTGATTTTAATGACCTGTCAAAATTGCACATTCCCAAGTTTGTTTTGAGTTCAAATTGTGCAGTTTAGTTCTGTAGCATCCTGGCTTCTTGTCTAAGAATGTGCCCATGGTTTTTAGTACTTTCTTAAAATTCATTAATAGTGAAACTTCAATTTCATCCAATTATCTAGCATGCCTTTCCCATTCGTAGTTTTATCTCTAAATAGTGTGAAAAGACACTCTTAAATTTTTTGAGCACCTAATATATACCAACAATTATGATTTTTCATAAGAGGTCAGAGATAAACTTGAACAGTATCTGTTTTCAAGAAATCCAAATATTAGTGGGAATAAAGATTCTCAAATGCACTCTTTTTAAAAAAATGTTTATTTTTTAGCTTTAGGTAGACACAATATCTATATTTATTTATTTTTTAATTTTTATGTGGTGCTGAGGATCGAACCCAGTGCCTCACGCATGCCAGGCAAGCACACTACCACTTGAGCCACATTCTGAGCCCTTAAATGTACTCTTAATTTGTGTCATAGGTATACATTTTTTCTACTTGAATGTGAATTCTGTGGGTCTAAGTTTTGTTACTTACCCAGGAACCTTGTGCTCCATGAGTACACTTCACAGGAATTGTGAAAATAAACCTTTTCGGGCTGGGGATGTGGCTCAAGTGGTAGTGCGCTCGCCTGGCATGCGTGCAGCCCGGGTTCGATCCTCAGCACCACATACAAACAGAGATGTTGTGTCCGCCGAAAACTAAAAAATAAATATTAAAAATCTCTCTCTCTCTCTCTCTCTCTCTCTCTCTCTCTCTCTCTCTCTCTCTCTCATTAAAAAAAAAAAGAAAAGAAAAGAAACCTTTGAAATGCCAAAGGTTATCATTCTTTACCAAATAATTGGTTGAGAGTATTGACTGTGCTCCTGACATTCAGGGAGAGCTTCACATTCTTTGGACTTCACAGTTATTACCCACTTACTCGTCAGATTTATCTTCAGTGTCCATTCTTACACATCACACACTCTAGGAACTGTTTACCAATGTGAATAAGGGCATCTTATGAATCCCTTCTAACTTTACTGTTAAATTCTCCGGTCCGCTGTTCTGTCACTGTGCAATGATTCACCAGAATACTCCTCAAAAAAGTACAAAAAAATCCTTTTAATTTTTATGCTTATTTTTTTCTTGTGTGAACATGAATCTCTGTGAATTGTCCTTTGAAGCTTTGTTCCATGTTCTAAAAGGAAACAAAACTTTTCTAAACTTTCTGCTAATTATTTGTATCCTGTTATAGTCAGTTGTTGTTGTTATTGTTGTTGTTCTGCTATGACCAAAAGACCTGACAAAAACAAGTAGAAGAGGAAAAGTTTATTTTGGGGTTCATGGTCTCAGAGGTCTCTGTTCATAGATGGCTGGCTCCATTCCTCAGGATGCAAGATAAGGCAGAACATCATAGTGGAAGTGTGTTGCAAGAAAAGCATATAGGGATATGGTCCAGGAAGGAGAGGGTGTGTGTGTGTGTGTGTGTGTGTGTGTGTGTGTGTGTGTGTATGAGAGAGAGAGAGAGAGAGAGAGAGAGAGAGAGAGAGAGAGAGAGCTTTCCTCACTGAGACAAAATATAAACCCAATGGTGTACTTCCTTCCCTATTTCCTCCAGCCACACCCCACCAGTCTATAGTTACTACTTAGTGAATCACTTTCAGGGAATTCTTTCCCTGATGGGATTAAGGGTTTCATAACCAAATCACTTCACATCTGAACCTTCTTGCATTGTCTCACACATAAGCTTTTGGGGGACACCTCATATCTAAACCATAGCATATCCTTTCTTATTTTATAACAACTCTATCTGTATCATGGGAACATAGGAACTATTAAATTTTTTTAAATGTTAAATAATGATATGTATGTATACATGGTTATGAGGATCCTAAGGAACTATCCTCAAAATTGTTCATTTATGGAGAAAACAGCAGCCTGAGACTCAAAGAGATTTAATGCCTGGACTCTCACGGCACTTGGATGAGATCTGAGGTTTCCTATAGTGATGATCCCACTGTGTTTATCAACATGAAGCCTGGTTGAGATTGACATTTCCTCTGTACCATTTAGCAGTTCCTTGTAGAAGAACTGGGGATTAGCAGATCTGATATTCAGCCCTGGTGCTGTTGTTAATCAACTGTTTGACTATTGAGAGGTGGTTCATCATCCTTGCATTCTTAACTTTTAAACCAAGGAAGCTGGACCAGATCGTCTGTGAGGAGCTTTCTGTAGCCCTATAGCACCTGGATAAAATAAAAACCATCCTAACAATAGCAACAATAAATATTGTTTATCAGGCCCTTATTATATAAAGCCAATCTTAGAGCTAAGTATAGCTCATATATTGTATCTTATGTTTTTTCCCAAAGCTGTCTGTAGTAGGAATCAAAGAAGAAACCAAGGCTGACAGAAAATTTTCCAATTACTGCTTACCAAGCAAGTGTCATGACCTTGAACAAGTTCATTGGCAATGGTTGCTTAATGAGGTGGCACTCATAGGAAGAGAGGAAGGAGAGCATGTTTTGGCTCTTAATGAGTAAGGAAACTTGATATCTTCCTGTGATTCTGATGTGTCTCAGTAATAGGAAGGCAGTGGAGGGGGCAAGGAGAAGGGAAATACTCCATGTGTTTCCTTCCTGGAGAAAGAAAGAAGAAACCAACTCGGTTCCTGCACTCTACAAACTCACATTCAAACCTGAGTGACAGCAAGTGGAATTAACACAAATGCCAGTTATTGTGGCAGAGGTGCGTAGGATGCAATGAAAACATGCAGGAAAGAAGAATGACTTCTGCCTGGAGAAGGTGGGTTGTAGGGAGAACTTGATGGTGAGGTTGCTGTCAGTCAGAGGTTCAATGTATTTCTTTCTTTTCCACATTTTTAATTGCTTAGGCCTGATATCTAAATGACCATTGAGATAGGCTAGAATAGGCATAAATCAATGCAAAGAAGGATTTTGTAAGAATATTGGTGGTTGCACCCTCATGCCCAAAGTGCCTTTTGACTGGTGATCATTTGTTTCCCACTTATTCTCAGGAGAACAGATAATCAAAGCAAGTTTTGTCAGCAGAAACACCTCCCTTTCTCACGCTGCTTTCCAGGAATCAGCCTCAGTAAGGCCAAGCACGCTTTAAGCCTGCATGATGTTAGTTCAGATACTAGTACTGTTGTTATAATTATTTTATCATTATTTATGTTCTAATGACTAGACGAGAAAATGCTTAGGGAAAAAATGATACAGTCCAACACCAGCTTTCTATTTGTTAATAGACATGAATAAAAGGGCCCCTCATGAATCATTCTTCATGCTCTATGATGAATGCAAGAATAAAAACAGTAACACTGGGCTGGGGATGTGGCTCAAGCGGTAGCGCGCTCGCTTGGCATGTGTGCGGCCCAGGTTCGATCCTCAGAACCACATACAAAGCAAAGATGTTGTGTCCACCAATAACTAAAAAATAAATATTAAAAAAATTCTCTCTCTCTCTCTCTCTCTCTCTCTCTCTCTCTCTCTCTCTCCCTCTCTCACTCTCTCTTTAAAAAAAAACAGTAACACCACAAATAAAGTTAAGTTCAAATAACTGCATTCCTATTACTGAGACACATCAGAATCACAGGAAGATATCAAGTTTCCTTACTCATTAAGAGCTAAAACATGCTCTTTCCTCTCTTCTAATGAGTGCCATCTCATTAAGTAACCATTGCCAATGAACTTGTTCAAGGTCATGACACTTGCTTGGTAAGTAGTAATTGGAAATTTTTCTGTCAGCCTTGGTTTTTTCTTTGATTCCTACCACCTACAGCTTCGTGAAAAACATAAGATACAATATATGAGCCATACTTAGCTCCAAGATGGTTTGGCTCAGGCCCGAGTTCTCCACTTCTGGTTGGGTAGTGCTCTATGTGTCTGTCACTCTTTTTCTGGGGGAAGACATGGGAGCACTGATAAAGGATTATAAATAATTCTTCTTGCTCTATGATGAATGCAAGAACAAGAACAGTAACACTACAATTAAAGTTAACTTCAAAGAACTGTGCTAGATCCATCAAATATGCTCCCTCAATTGCAATCTTAAGTATTTTACCTGAGTTAATAAGAGTAACTAGATACTTTTCCTTGCCTAGTTTACCCTGGGCAGACCCTAAGGTAATGACTTCAAGCCAGGACTTGGTTTAGAAGTGATCCCAATGAAGTGGGAAAGTGAAATAAGGAAGGGACATTTTCAGGAGTAGTTACTAAGGAAATTACCATAACCCTACTAGATCTATCTTAGTATTATGTATATATAGATACAGTCACATATAGTCAACTATCACATATAATCATCTATATTTATAACTTTATCTCTCTATGTATCTATAAGTGTAGATATATATCTTATATCTACGTAGTTAAATATAATATGTAGAGATAACACATAATCACACATACCAAACATATTTTAAATATGCATTATCACCATCGTCATCATCATCATTAAAAAACATTTTAGAAAACTTGCAAGAAGAGAAAAAGTTGTTTGGAAAAGTTCAAATCTATAATTAAAAAACAGAATGTAAATAATCTAAGCCTGGAAGATTGCATAGCTTTCAATTCATCAATTTTCTCATTTTAAAAGTTGAAGTTACGGTCTTTAGGGAATAGTCTGAGAAGAGGAATAGCTGGGTCAAATGGTGGTTCCATTCCCAGCTTTCAAAGGAATCACCATACTGCTTTCCAATTTGGCCACACCAATTTGCAGTCCCACCAGCAATGTACAAGTGTACCCTTTTCCCCACATCCTTGCCGCCAGCACTTGTTGTTTAATTTCATAATGGCTGCCAATCTTACTGGAGTGAGATGGTATCTTAGGGTGGTTTTGATTTGCATAACTTTGACTGCTAGAGATGGTGAGCATTTTTTCATGTACTTGTTGATTGATTGTATGTCCTCCTCTGAGAAGTGTCTGTTCAGGTCCTTGGCCCATTTGCTTATTGGGTTATTTGTTTTCTTATTGTTTAATTTTTTTGAGTTCTTTGTATACTCTGGATATTAGGGCTCTATCTGAAGTGTGAGGAGTAAAACTTTGTTCCCAGGATGTAGGCTCCCTATTTACCTCTCTTATTGTTTCTCTTGCTGAGAAAAAATTTTTAGTTAGAGTAAGTCCCATTTGTTGATTCTTATTTTTAACTCTTGTGCTATGGGTGTCCTATTAAGGAATTTGGAGCCCAACCCCACAATATGTATATTGGAGCCAACTTTTTCTTCTATCAGACACAGAGTCTCTGATTTTATTTCAAGCTCCTTGATCCATTTTTAGTTAACTTTTGTGCATGATCAGAGAAAGGGATTCAGTTTCATTTTGTTGCATATGGATTTCCAGTTTTCCCAGCACCATTTGTTGAAGATGCTATTCTTCCTTCATTGCATGCTTTTAGCCCCTTCGTCAAATATAAGGTAGTTGTAATTTTGTGAATTGGTCTCTGTGTCCTCTATTCTGTACCATTGGTCCACCCACCTGTTTTGGTACCAGTACCATGCTGTTTTTGTTACTATTGCTCTGTAGTATAGTTTGAAGTCTGGTATCGCTATACTGCCTGATTCACTCTTCCTGCTTAGAGTTGCTTTTGCTATTCTGGGTCTTTTATTTTTCCATATGAATTTCATGATTGCTTTATCTATTTCTACAAGAAATGCCATTGGGATTTTGATTGGCATTGCATTAAACCTATAGAGAACTTTTGGTAATATCGCCATTTTGATGATGTTAGTTCTGCCTATCCAGGAACAGGGTATATTTTTCCATCTTCTAAGATCTTCTTCTATTTCTCTCTTTAGGGTTCTGTAGTTGTCATTGTATAAATATTTCACCTATTTTGTTAGGTTGATTCCCAAGTATTTTATTTTTTTTGAGGATATTGTGAATGGGATGGTTGTCTTCATTTCCATTTCAGAAGATTTGTCGCTGATGTACAGGAATGCCTTTGATTTATGTGTGTTGATTTTATATCCTGCCACTTTGCTGAATTCATTTAATAGCTCTAGTAGTTTCTTTGTAGACCCTTTTGGGTCTGCTAGGTATAGAATCATGTCAACCACAAATAGTGATAAGTTAAGTTCTTCTTTTCCTATTTTTATGTCTTTAATTTCTTTCGTCTGTCTAATTGCTCTGGCCAGTGTTTCGAGAACTATATTGAATAGAAGTGGTGAGAGAGGGCATCCCTGTCTTGTTCCAGATTTTAGAGGGAATGCCTTCAATTTTTGTCCGTTCAGAATGATGCTAGCCTGAGGCTTAGCATAGATAGCTTTTACAATATTGAGGTATGTTCCTGTTATCCCTATTTTTACTAGTGTTTTGAACATAAAGGGATGCTGTACTTTGTCGGGTGCTTTTTCTGCATCTATCAAGATGATCATATGGTTCTTATCTTTAAGTCTATTGATGTGGTGAATAACATTTATTGATTTCCATATATTGAACCATCCTTGCATCCCTGGGATGAATCCTACTTGATCATGATGCATGATCTTTTTGATATGTTTCTGTATCCAATTTGCCAGAATTCTATTGAGGACTTTTGCATCTATGTTCATTAGAGATATTGGTTTGTAGTTATTTTTCTTTGAAGTGTCTTTGTCTGGTTTAGGAATCAGGGTAATGTTGGCCTTGTAGAATGAATTTGGAAGTTCTCCCTCATTTTCTATTTCCTGAAATAGCTTGAAAAGTATTGGTATTAGTTCTTCTTTAAAGATTTTGTAAAACTCTGCTGTATACCCATCCAGTCCTGAGATTTTCTTAGTTGGTAATCTTTTGATGGCTTCTTCTATTTCCTCAATTGATATTGGTCTGTTTAGGTTGTGTATATCCTCCTGACTCAATCTGGGCAGATCATATGACTTAAGAAATTTATCAATGCCTTCACTATCTTCTATTTTATTGGAGTATAAGGATTCAAAATAATTTCTAACTATATTCTGTATTTCTGTAGTTTCTGTTGTGATATTGCCTTTTTCATCCTGTATGCTAGTAATTTGAGTTCTCTCTGTTCTTCTATTCGTTAGCATGGCTAAGTGTCTGTCAATCTTATTTATTTTTTCAAAGAACCAACTTTTAGTTTTGTCAATTTTTTTCAATTGTTTCTTTTGTTTCAATTTCATTGATTTCAGCTCTGATTTTAATTATTTCTTGCCTTCTACTATTTTTGCTGTTGTTTTGCTCTTCTTTTTCTAGGGTTTTGAGATGAATTGTGAGATCATTTATTTGTTGGTATTACTCTGCACTAAAAAAATGACAAAATCATGGCATTTGCAGGGAAATGGATGACATTAGAGCAGATTATGCTAAGTGAAGCTAGCCAATCCCTTAAAAAACAAATGTGAAATGTCTTCTTTGATATAAGGAGAGCATCTAAGAACAGAGCAGGGAGTAAAGCATGAAAAGAAGATTAACATTAAACAGGGACAAGAGGTGGGAGGGAAAGGAAGAGAGAAGGGAAATTGCATGGAAATGGAAGGAGACCCTCATTGTTATACAAAATTACATATAAGAGGAAGTGAGGGGAAAGGGGAAAAAACAAGGAAGAGAAATGAGTTACAGTAGATGGGGTAGAGAGAGAAGATGGAAGGGGAGGGGAGGGGAGGGGTTATAGTAGAGGATAGGAAAGGCAACAGAACACAACAGACACTAGTACGGCAGTATGTAAAAACGTGGATGTGTAACCGATGTGATTCTGCAATCTGCATACGGGGTAAAAATGGGAGTTCATAACCCACTTGAATCAAATGAATGAAATGATATGATATGTCAAGAACTATTTAATGTTTTGAACAACTAATAATTAAAAAAAGAAAAAAAAGAACATATATTTGCTTACAACAAATACACATTAAAATATTTTAATAACCAAAAAAAAGAAAGTTGAAGTTACACCTCACACTCATTAAGGGGGCTACTCAAAAAACAAGAAATACTATGTAAAGATACTAGTGAGGATGTGGTGCAGAGGGAACCCGGGTACGCTACTACCAGAAGTGAAAAATGATGCAGAAACTGTGAAAATTACAAACTGTACCGGTTTAGATCTGGAAGGTCCTCCAAAGGCCCTGAGTCCCCAGTTCAGTGTGATTAAGCAGCAATAAAAACCTGTGAAAGGTCAGGACTTGTAGGAGGTTTTAGGTCATTGGAAGCCTGCACTTGAAGGGGATAATAGGACCCTAGTCCCTTTTTCTTTGTCTCACTCATCTCTTCGCCATCATGAGGTGAGCATCCTGCTCCATCATCCAGTCTTGCTAGTAGGGTATGTTGCCTTGCCAAGGACCCAAAAAGCAACTCGGCCAACTGACCATAGACAAAGCCTCCCAAATTGGGAGCCAAAATAAATCTTTTTCCTTTTTATGTTGATACCTCAAGTATTTTGCTACCATAATGGAAAGCTGACTAATATAAATGGTTCCTTAAGTAACTAAAAATAGAATTAGCAGTTAACATAACAATTCCACTTCTGGTATAGCCCCCTCCCCCCAAAAAAATAAAAAATAAAAACAGGATCTCAAACAAATATTTGCATACTCATGTTCATAGCAGCAATGCACACAACAGTCAAAAGATGGAAGGATCCCAGATGTTCATCTAGAGATGAATGGATAAATGATATATGCATGCAATGAAACATCATTCAGCTTTAGTAAGGGAATTGTTATATGTACAACATATATGAACTGTGAAGACATTATGCCAGTTAAAGTCAGTCACAAAAAGACAAACACCATGTTATCCCATATAAGTTACTTGATGTAGTCCAATTCATTGAAAACTAAGGTAGAATAGTGGTTGCAAGGTCTGGGAGGAAAAGGAAATGATCAGTCATTTAACTAGAATCAAGCTTCAGTTTTTCAGGATGAGAAAGTTCAGAGATTTGTTGTACAACAAAATGAGTATACTTAATACTACTAAACTGTACACTTAAAAATTAAGATAATAAACGTGGGCAGCATTTAAAATGTAATGGATATGTATAGCGTACTGTCTGTTGCTTATACCTCAAAGCTGCTAAGTGAAAGCTTGCCCAGGCTCTTGCTGGTTTCTTAGAGTTGAAGGAAGTGCTGCTTTGCATCTAAGCAAATTCCATAGTTATGCTCTGCTAATGCATATGGGAGGGACATGGGAAAGAGCACTCAGGGTGTTTTTTTTTAATGAGAATTTACTTAGAAATTAATAATCCAAAGGACTAGTGGAATGTGCAAGGATGCAATGTTGTTGAAATGTTAGACAGTAGAGTTTTTTGGGTTGTTGCCTAGTTTTTTTTTCCCCACAGATTTGTTTTCATTGTGAAATGTTGTTATTACCCACATGCCTTGACTTTGACCTTAAGAACTTAAATGTGTTTTACATGCCTCCATAAAATTGATATACTATCTATGTCCTGAGAATAGTAAGGGTTAATTAAAATACATAAAGTACTTCAAGACCTTTTTCTTAAAGATGTGAATTGAGTACATTATTATTACCATAAATACAATTGAAAAATACAGTCACATTCTCCCCTTAGACATCTCTGTTGGAGACTGTTGCTTCCAATTCTACAGGGCTCATGATAAGGTGATAACATAAGCAATCTAGCATCAAAATTTATTTTTATCTTCATTCTGGAGAAAAGATTTAACCTCTTGAGGAACAATCCAAAGTTAAAATGAATATAAATATTTTTAATATTTTTGCTACACATCAACTCTATATAGTTCAATTCAGAAGAGCAGACTTTTTTTCTTCCCTTCAATTTCCCACAGGCAGAGATAAATCAAGATAGAGACAAAGTCTCTTTTGGATCAAATATATTTTATTATCTAATCTTAAAGGCTGGAAGATGATTTTTACCAATGCCCAACAAGTTATTCCAATTCTAGAAGGCTCCATGTATGCAGATATAAATTGAAAATGCAATGCCACAGGAGCAAATAATTTTAAAAAATGAAATCCAGAAACTGATCAAAGCTAAGCACCCTTTTATGTACTAAAACTGTTTTCATGATTTGGTTAAAAATAAGATAATATTGTCAGAGTGACTTATGGCAAATTACATTATCTCTGTAATCCTCATTTTCTTCAACCTATCTTTCATGTGATAGTGGATACTATGCTAGGCTCTAGAGTCAGACTGCCCCGATGCAAATTCAGGCTATGACATTCATAAATTATGTGGCCCTAGAGAGGTTTACTTAGTATTTTTTGAAAAGAACATTTCAAAAATTATTTTTCTATTCTGTTCTCTAAAGAGGAGGTGTCGTGTTATCACCTAACTTAAATGATGAGAAAATTAAATGAGGTGGTGCGTGTATTGACAGTAACACAGAAAGAATTTGCACAGTGTCAGAGGTTATTGGTGTCCTTGCCATCAGAGCATGATGAATGCATGCTTTGCTCAGGATAAACAGGGTGAAACTATGGAATTCTATACAATGAAATAGTGCTCATCAAAAAAAAATCTATTACACAACAGTGTGGAAACCAAAACTGCAGAGACAGAAAACTGATGAGTGGGTTGCCAGGAGAGAGGGGTTGAAAGAGAGGCCAGTCACGGTGGGGCAGCACATGTTCTGGTGGGGAGACAGCATTATTTGGTATTTTGATTGCTATGGTGTTCACAAGATTGAGTTTGTGAGTCAAAATTCACCAAAATGATCAAATTTTACTTTTATTTTTTGTAAATACACTTTAAAAAGTCAACTGAAGTGAGTGAACTATGCATTTTCCTTTGCTTGTGTACTTCAGTTCAAAGAGAAGAGTCTTTATAAGACAAGGCTTTAGATTTAAGTTAAAAATAGCATTTATGAACACACACATCTGTTGCTCCAGAGGAAAATGCATGTAAAAACAGCTGCAACACTCTCCCAATCGTTTGAATTGTCTTGTCAGCTACTTGGCCTCTGAACACCAGACAGCAGCTCCTAACCTCAGCCCTCCTTATTCCTCCAGACTTTCAATGAGAATGAAATAAGAAGTATACTTGTCACCTGGATTGTGATGATGGTGTGTCAGCATATACCCAAATTTACCCAATTTTATACATTATGGGGAGTTTTTTTTGTTTTTTGTATGTCAATTATATACCAACAAAATGGGTGTTGGGGAGTCTTACAGAATGGGAGGACTCAAAACTTGGAGCTTCTCATGCACTTAGTGAATTAGCCATTTTTAATATTGAAGTTCCTAAATTATTAATGTTTCCCAAAAGTGATATTTCTTGGCAAAAGTAATATCTTCGTGAAATGTTAAGTGATTTTTATTAAATAAATCGACTAAGCTGACAGAGCTTAATATTTACACTGTCAGAGAATACAAGATCCCATTTTCTCAAAGCCATCTACGTTTCCTGGCTTTGGTTACATGGGCTGACATCAAGATGGTAAGATTGGCTTCTCCTCTAATTGTACCATGGCAGCCAGTTCTATGTGAAAGGTCGCTGTGATGCCCACCTTTCAGAAGGGTGCCTATCCCATGACATGGCTTCTGCAGGTGATTATGAACACATCTAAGAGAATGGCTTGCATGCCAATTCGACAAGAGGATGGAGCCTTTGTGGAGCCCTGGGGTACTGTTCAGAGGCTTTAAAATATAAAACAACTGGTGATTTATTTATTACCAGGAAGATGAAAAGCAGTTTCTTTCCACAATAGTTTGTTGTAGACTCAAAGCTCAAAGGAACTGCCCACCAGAGATGTGTGTTTGACCTCTTTTGTGCAATTTCTGTGGTTTGCTTCCTCATACATTAAGTATGGAGTATACATTATTAACTCATTATGGAGATATCAAGGTCTGCGTGTGGCCTAGTCTTATAACCTTGGAGATTTTGCACGTAAGTCATTGGAGATGTACTGTGAAGGAGAGTTTAGAACTAAGAACACAGGCCATGATCAAATAGTTCTTTTGATCTGTAATTTGTTTCAGTGGAGGACAACCTGGATGGTCTGCCAGGCTTTAGTACCCTCAATGCCTATTTCTGCTCAATATCATTTACTGAATGGATTTTACACTGGCTATCCCCATTTGGGCAAAAAACTTGGGGCAACACATATGACATGTCTCAATCCTGATGATACTTTAGAATAGCATGAGAGAATTACCATTTATTGTTATGAAAAATTAGAGGACAAAACAAAACTCCAAACTGTTGTGAAATGGGGAATTGAATATAATTAGATGTGTCAGTGAGTGGCACAGTAGAGCTTGGTTGTTGAGAGTGCAGCTCCCAGCACCTGCTTTCCTGGGTCTGAATCAGAGTTTTACTGATAACTAGTTGCATGTGTGTGAGTCAGTTAGTAAAGCTACTTTTTCTTTCTTTTTTTTTTTGCTTTTTTTTTCACTTTTTACATTTGTTTTAATTAGTTACACATGACAGTACAATGACCTTGACTTATCATATATTTGAATCAGCTACTTATTCTTGATCTGTAAAACTAAGACTATATGACCTATCTCATCAGCTATTGTGTACATTAAATGTGATCCTCCATGTGAAACAATTAACAGGGTCCAGCCCTGCTCGAAGGAAGGCTATGGATAATGTCCAAAGGAGAACTCCTGACACTTATGGGGCTTTGTAATGCAACCCCTATTTGACACCCTGTAGTGCTAAAAGTGGTCCCTTCTTCTGTAATTAAATTCAGTGAGTTCTCCTTCCCATCATTCTGACCATGATTTTAAAATGGGTTTCTAATTTCTTCTTTCATTTTAAATGCTGGTTCTTTTAAGAGCCAATTCTGGATTCTCTTCTGGTTAAACCTATTGCAGGTTTTCATTTACAATGACTCACCTTGTGGTATTTGCTCCTGTGTAATTCAGAGACCCTGGTCTTCAGCCCAGAGCTGTCTCCCTGGAATCCAGCGTACCTGCCTGCCTGCTGGGCACCCCCACTGAGGAGCCTTCTAGTTTCCTTCACCATGACAGGTTGGGGCATTCCATTCTGATCATACACCAAACTGTGCTAACTTTCTGGATGATCTCATTTGGCAGGTGCCATTTTTGTCAACGCAGTGATACCAGCCATTGATAAGAAACTTGGATTTCAAGGCTGTGCACATTATCTCCACACCCAGACAGACCTACAGCAGCCCTGACACTGTACCCTGATAGACACCTGTCTTCCTCTTGCATCTCTCCTCACAGCTGCCTGCATGTCATGGCTACGCCTGCAACCATGCTCTCTCAGTCTCCACAGTAATTTAGTAGAATCATTAATTGTTTCTTTCTAGGTTATTGCATAAACTTAAAGCTGAGTGTCTGTTTCCTAACATTACCTCTCTGTTTCCTTCTGCAGAGAAGGGAGCTGATTTGAAAAGTCCTTCTAACGTTTCTACAAATCTTTCTGTAGTCTTTAAATGAAAGAAAAAAGAACATTACTTTATATTATGGGCTCTACATGCTCATAAACTCCCTCTCTGGGTGAGCAATTCTGTCTCCTTATGTTTGTGGTAACAGTGTTAAGCACAAATGAATCCAAAATTAACATATTTTTTTTTATTTTTAGTGATTGTCAACCCCTTCAATTCCTTCCTTATTTCTCAAAATTCCACAATAGGCAGCCTTTAACCCCACTATAGAAAATTACTTGCAAATCTTACACTTTTGGGTTGAGATTGTAGCTCTGTGGTAGAGTGCTTGCCTGGCATGTATGAGGCACTAGGTTTGATTTTCAGCACCCCATATAAATAAATAAAGTTTCATCAACATCTTAAAACCTATTTTAAGGAAATCTCTTAATTCTTGCTATTTTTTCTGTCCATATCTTTACATATGCTACTTTAAAATTTTATAGTCATACTATATACTGATGACTAAGAAGGGAGCAAGATAACTCACAGTTCTTGTCCATAGGAAGATAATAGTTCAACAAGAGAAAATTAAACAGGCACTTTAAATATGAGTGGAAACATTATTGTATGTTATCTGCAGAAAATTACAATACCATAAATGTCCATAATTGAAGAAATTATTGACTTATTGTACATTTATTCCAGGAACTATGAGCCCAACAAAAATAAAGTACATCTTTAGTGACTGTCATAGAAAGATGTCTATGAGATATTATTTGAAAAGACTAGGCTCCGAACATGGTTCCCTACCAATATTAATACACCTTACTTACTACTCATATTTTAAGCTTTAAGCTTAATTGTCATTGTTTCCTGAAAATATGTCCAAGCTTCCTCAGTCACCTCTGAACTTCATGTTATACTAATATAGAAAATGTGGCAGACATTTAAAAACAAACTTAATTTTTTAATAGTTTTATATTATAGAAGAATTGTGATCATGGTACAAGGAATATCCTGTGTATTCCTTCACCAGTGATCATCCTAAATTATTATTACACATTCATCCCACTGAGTGATAGACATTGTTGTAAATAAAAAGTGGAGCCTGGTCAGTTTTCTGTGTAGTACAGTCATGGCACCCCCAGCTCCATTGCAAAGCCTGGCCCAGTTTGAGAGTTCCGAATGGTTCCCACCATTTGGATTAGGTTAATAAGGAATATATATATTTTTCTTGGCCTGAATTAAACATGTTTTCATGTCAGGTGTTTCTGTGAGTAAGCACAGCTGTTGGCTGCCAGGTCTCTGCTTCTCTCTACCACAACTTACAACAGAGAAGACCAAAGTCTGTGCAGCAACTGAGCCTCATCAGAAGAGGATCGCAGAGAGCAGCTCCATCCACCCTGCCTCCACCAAGGACTGGGCATTGTCTCCTTTCGTCCAGCTCTCTAAGTACGGTATTGATCACCAGCCAGCCCCTTTCAGACTTCCCTTAAAAGTAACAAAAACAAGTAAATTAATGTCATTTGAGGACATTTGAAAGGTCAGTGGCAACTCAAGACCTTGCAACTGTAAGCAACACTCTCAAGCAGTTGATACCATCAGTTCTTTTATGTACAATTTTATTTGTACATGAAAGCTTGAAGCAACTTGCTAACTCCTATTTCTGACATTGACATGGGTTGCTAGTTGTGGCTTGGACACAGTGGACCTTTGAATCAGGGCCTACAAAGTGCCTGGCATGAGGTAGGCACTTGGAAAACACTTAGAAGTAGGTATCATCATTTCGCGGAATTAAGCTAATATGTGGTCACGCAGTAATTTGAATCAGTACCTGGCTGCTCCAAATCAGGTTCTTCCTCTTAACTTACAAGGCCTTTTGTGAAAGGGTTCAGAGGCAATTCTCACTAGTGTCACCGTCCAATCTATCGTTCCTCAAGAAAGTTAAAAGATGCTAGACACAGCAAAGCTTAATAGACATAAGGTGATCTGTTTTATGAAAAAGAATGAGATTTGACTAAATGAAGAGTCATCAACGCTCCATGGGAGATTGCACAGGGTCTTCAGTGACACCATCACTATCACAGCCTTTGGATCTTAAGAGCTTGCCACCTTCAAGGGAGTTCCTTGAGGACGGGGCCAGTGTCTCCTTTTGTGTCCTTATTTTCACAGGGTTTGGTGCTGGGCTAGAGGTATATCAGTCACTACCACCAGTCTATTTCATTCTGTGAATTAAACTGGATGCAGCATTTGTTCCTAAAAGAAATGCAGACTTTCGGGTTAAAGAGCAGAAAGCTAATCCTGCCTTGCCCTTTGTGGCATGCCCCTTGACAGGAAGGTAATGGAGCAGCTTTATTCTTCTCGTTTGGCAAATCAGGATTATTCTGCAGAAAGAACGGTTGAAAAAGCCAAACAGTACCCACAATGTAGCCGTGTCTGTGTGGCTCTCCAGTTCTGAGTAGGCGTGAATAATCAACCTTGTTTTTCCTCAGGAACCCCAGTCAAACCAGGGATCTTCTCTCCACAGAGCTTTGAACCACATCTATCAACTCACTGAAGTTGGAAGGTAGCTTAGATCTTTGTACTGTGCATTGTTCAAGGGAAGAAACTGGAAAACGAATAATATCAACACTGAGAAGAAAGCAAAGGAAGGACAGAAGAGAGAACTTCATCTATAGCAAGACAAGGAGAAAGAAGTCAGGAATAGCTTTCTGAGAAGTTAACAAAGATACTGGCAGATTTGGTGGAAATGGCAATGATCCTACACAGGAGGAAAGGCCCCACAGAGAAATACAGATGACAGCTGTACAGTCAACCCCAGGTCAGATAACAAACCTTCTTAATTAACTAGGAATGAATGAAATTCTCTCAGATGAATGAGTTGTTGATCAATTAGCTGCTTGTAAACAAAAATTGGAATATTTTCAATGTCAACACTGGGTTCACACTTTGCTCTAATATCGAAGAATATCCCTAGATCCAAATTTGGCTTGACTCAGTACCAAAAAAATTTTGAAATTATATGCTACTGAAAAATGATAATTCTGCCATCTGTATGTTCCAGAACTTGCCGGAGTTCCCCCAATAACCAGCAGTGACTCTGCAGACATCGGCTGTACTGCTCATGGTCTGGAACTTGCTGTTACTATTCTGAGGTCTATATTTGGAAAGAGAATCCAATTATATTGAAGTGATTTTGAAATAATAAATTAGAGGATTTTCTTCTAATCTAGCCTTACTTCCTCAAAACCTTTCAATGGCCATCTTCTCCTAAATGGTCCCAGTCATAGAGAACACCCCGCATATAGATCTTTTTCGAATCATGATACTGTGACCAAGGACTTCTATTTATAGCTGGGATTTTCTCCTTGCCTGTACCTCATTTGCTCCCCTGCTGCTGTAGTGTGAGGGTTTGAAGGTGTGCATGAAGCCTTGGCTGATAGAAACAGGATTTGGATGGCAAGAACAACCTTGGCAGCTACTTGGGTGCCACAGATGGCTATTGTTTGGTCTACACAACGTCTGAGCCAGCATAATATTTAATATTCTTTCCCAATTAGTTATGAACATTTCAATTCAAGATACCAAAATCTGGATTTCTGTTTCCTTGTGAAAAACGTGGGGTTCCACCACCTCGGAGCTCTCACGCCTTCCCTGAAACAATCAGCCGAAGTGAGTCAGGCTTTAGTTTCAGCACACACCCTGCAGTTGGTCAGTTTCTCCACTTCTCCCCCTTTCTTCTTAATCCTGAGTTCCACTGAGAACTCAGTCTTTCTGTCTCATTTGGATTGTGCTTATGTTTTCCACTAAAAAAAAAGGAAAAGTGAAATATTCTTTGGATGCACATGTTTAGTAGAAGTGGGTAAATGAAGGTAGTACAGGAGAGCAGAGCATTTCAGGAAGAAGAGCAAAAGAGGAAGAACCCACAAAATTGTGGAAAGAGGTTGCATGTTCACAATACAACAAAGCATAAACGTGTATGAGAAACTAAGCTGCATAAGAAAAACAACTGTGTAAAGTAAATAAAAGTACCCATGTGTCAGAGAAACCAAGATGTGTAAGAAATAGTGAGTCTGACTAATGTATATATCTGCACTAGTGAGTAGTAAGTGAGGAGAGGGGGCCTACAGCAATCAGTTGAGCAGAGTGCATTTAGGACAAACACCATAAACTGGATGTGGAAGGAGTAAAAAAGATACACAGAGGGATACTAACAAAAAAGGAGATAGGAACATCAAGAAGCAGCCGCCACCTTTGGGCTGGGAGACAAACAGGAAAAGGGTTGTATTGGTTAAAATCTGAAGTCCTGGAAAGGGCTGAAAACAACCTCTGACCAAGGAACCTGGAGGCTGTAACCTAGACTTTTGCACAAAAAAGCACAGGGCCATGTGGAGGTACTCCATGGGGCTGGGTGAGCCTGGACCAATTGCAAAATCAGTTGCTAGTTCTGGAATGTTACGGGGAAAAAGAAATGTTGCTACACCAACACTGATGGGAACAGATGGGAAACCGGGACCAAAGTAAAACTGGAGCAGGAAGAAAAGAGAAGCAAACTCCCTCCTCCCGGAGCTTCCAGCCTCCCTGGAGTGCCCTCGTGGGCAGAGCTACTGTCCTTGGCTGAGGAAATGTTGTTGGCAGAGTTCAGGTGCCTGCATCATGTAGTAGTGACAATGAAAGCCTAAGAGCGGGTCCCACTCACTAGTCCTCCACAGACTGGATCTTGTGACATCTTCCTTAAGGACAAAATCAAAGTGATATTTAAGAAACTCTTAGGTTCATGTCCTACGTTGTGGTCTAGAACATCCTCTCATAGATATTTTCAGTCAATTTAGTGCATTTTAAGCTCCACACCTATGGAAGGTGGTAATGGTGGATAGGGTCACCACAGTTTCCCATGAGAGAAGATTTGGGATAGCTGAAAGGACACTGATAGGCCAATGTCACCAGTGTCACAAAGTCGGAATGACAGCTGTAACACTGTCTGCCAGCCAGTGTCTGGGCACTGCAGCAGCTCCTTCTGTGAGTTCATAGGTAACTGGACCCCTGACATGAGTGAAGTCCACGAATCTCACTACCTTTGGGAACGGCCTCTGGGACCCAGTGTGGCTCAATGCCCCGGGTCAGGGATTACACCTATGTGTCTGCTCACTGGTTTTATTAAGTTCTGAAGAAAGAAAAATAATGTGTCTCCAGTTGAAGGCATTGGGCTATCCAAGGGCAATTGAATTTAATTTTTTCTGGTACATCAATTTCATGACATTAAAAAAAAAAACTGAAGTAATACAGCTCAGCTTGTTAGCTTAAAAGAAGTCGGTCTTGGTTTGAAGAATTGCTCCAAGTGCCAGAGAAGGGCATGACTTCTGGGATGCATGTTTTCCTACTATCTGTTAAGGGTGAACTTGGTGGAATTAGGAAAAGAAAATCCCTTCTTTAGGAAACTAACCGTCATCTGCCAGGAAGATGGAATAACAAGCAAACACGTCTATGGAAACAGCAAGATGAAAGGCAGCCTTCACTTGTTCACTGTACAACTTGAACAACTGTCATTGGAAGTGACCTAAGGGATCCTTCCGAAGTTAGTCTGTATTTACTCAGTCACTGGCCCCATAGACTATTCAGAAGTTTCATGTGAGGAAATGGAGAATTGATGTTAATTAGTCTGCACTTCGTTTTCATTGTTATATTACCACATTGGTTAAGATCTGCCCTCTCAAGACCAAATTGCTCTGACATACACACACTCTAAATCTGGTTTCTCAGAGCCAGCAGTTATTCTGTTTTGCCAATTTTCTCCACTCCTTTCCCCTTCTGAAAAGTGAATGCTATTTGATAAAAGAGATTGTGGGGGGGTGGATCTGGCTTGGACAGGACTATCAATCAGGAGGGCACAGGCACTCCACCTAGGTACAAGGGCCAGGGCTCATGTGTCTGGCTTGTTCTCTGCCCCACTGTCTCCTCCAGTCACTCATGATTACAAGGTGCCTTTTCTCCCCTGGAAATGGCCTTGACTTTCTAGTCAACTTGCTGTCTCCCTCATTCCTGGAGGGACTGCGGGCCTAACCAGGTGTTGACCTAGAGGACGTTGAAAATTGTGTTCAATGTGAAGAGTGTTTCTGTAGGTGACTTCCACCAAATCTTCAGCCCTCAAATTTTAAACAAATATTTCATAAGAGCTGGGATGGATGAGGACTGGAGATGGTGAGTTTGGGGTCACATATGCTTGTGTTTGAGTTCCAATTCTACTACATATGTTTTTTGTCTCCTTCAAAAAAGTTACTTAATTTTGCTGAGTCTCAATACCTCACCTCTAAAATGAGAATAATAAGAGTATTATTATGGAGAAGTACTTAATAATTAAATGTAAAATTTTTTAAAAGAATTAAATGTAAAAACATTGTGTAGCGTGGGGCCTGCCACTCATTGAGTAAGGGCTATTATCATTATCACTTTTAATGGATGCAATTGAAAGCAGAAAGAACATGAAACTTTTTTTTCTAGTATAAAACTAACAAAAAAAATGTAGCAGGTGTTTTGGGGAGAACAAAGAGATACAGATCCTTCCTTGGGTTGCAATTACAGAGTTTGGGGAGCAGATTGTCATCTCATCCATGTGAATCTGTCCCTCTTCCTCATTCTCAAGAGGGGGAACGTCCCTTTTTTAGTGCAACTTTGCAATGCCTTTAAAGAAGAAGAGTCTTTCCTCCTCAGTGCAGACCTACCCGTGACCCTCTATGTGGCCAGTGCAAAGTGAGAGAAATGTTCCTCTGTCCCATGTGAAGGCCTGAGGACTGCTTGTCTGTGGGCCTTGCTATCCCTTGCTAGCACAGGGATCCCTGCAGGATATGCTCACAAAAGAAGGGTGTTTATTTCTCAGGGCAGGATGCACTGACTTGGAAGTGACCTAAGGGATCCTCCTGAACATAGTCTTTATTTTGGTGTAATATGTAAAAATTTGTCCAGCTGACAAAGGATGTATGAATCTGCGTGTCCATAGGAATGTGCACATACATGTAACATGTAAGTTACAAGGAAAATTGTGGGATTGTAGTGGCCATGGGTCCAAGAGATAGCAATGGCTGAAAGACTTATCCCATGAAAATGGCGTGTTTATACTGGATGGAGCAGCATCGAGGTTGTTGATGTCCTAGGTGAGAGCAGTTTTCTTGGGAATAGTTGGGGATAAATCTCACTCTGGAGGAGGACCAACAGTGCATTGGTGATTTGAAATGGTATCCTATCTGAACAACCTGCATGAAGACTTTGTTGGGAAGAATAGAGAAATGGACAGGTGATGAGCTAATCCAGGTCAGTGCGTTTGAAGTTGAGGGACACCAATGTGTGCTGGTGTATTTATTAGAAAGATCTAGGAGGTAAGGCAGGTTTGAGAGCACAAAGGGTGGGAGGACACAGAACAAGGGGAAGTACCAGTGACCTGCTGCATGAGTTGGGATTCAACACATTAGGTTTTGCCATTTTATGGGTCCTGACCTACCCCTTGGAGTCTGGGGTCTCCTTGACCCTGCCAACTTCCTTTACCCTATTACAGAGAGGCGTGGAATTGAGATCTCCTAATACTATTACAGACTCTAGTATCTTGTTTGTCTTGGTTACTTCTGTTTTGAAACAGACAGCCACAGTTTTCTCATAACTGCCATTAAAGATTATGGACACAAAATAGGATAAAAAGCTCCCTCTGGAAATCTAAGATTTATCAGTACGGTTCTCTTAAAGTGCACCTCACTTACAAATTCCCCCAAAGGCACCGGTGGCTCTTCAAGTTTTAATCTCTGCCTTTTATTCCCACAAACCAAGCACATTTCCTTCCCCTATAAAACCACCTTGTTGCTGGTGCCATTCCTGTGGAGAGGAAGTCTGGTCAAAGCAGTCTTTGCCTCTCTTGATCTTGCAGCATGCTCCAGGCAAGGCACCTCCAGTCTGAAGATGCAGGGCAGAGGTGGGTTTCGCTTTCTGGTTTTCAGGGAGAGTCAGGGAGGGAGCAGGAAGAGCTTGGCCAACATGCCTGTGTCTTTTCACCTACTTCTGCTTTCTCTAACCTGGAGTTTTAGAGGTGAACCATCTCCTGGGTGTCAGCAATCTACCTCTCATTCTTTTACACATGAAACAAGAGAGTCGTAAGGTGATTTGCCCAGTAACTGAGTTTTGATACCAGGGTCTCCAGCCCCTCTGCCATACCCTGCTGGGTTATGTGTGGGGAAATTTGCTTCGGGTAGGCTATCCTGAGTTGCATGTGGCTTCTTCTGTTAGTGTTCCCAGCCATATAACAAAGCTAGAGATTGCCTAGTCCTATTTTATCACTGTGGCATCTGAATATGTGCTATGACCCTGTCCCCAATTCTGTAATTAGATGAAGAAGAGTTAATGTGGGAAACTGGATCTGCTTGCATGACTGGCCCCTGACTGGCATCTGGGCACATGGATTTTTTTTATTCCAAGTGATAAGAACATTTGCTTCTCTGGGGCCCTGATGACCTGATTTCCATCAAGGCATCTAGAGGTTTGATAGTTATGGCTGATCATTTGTGCCTGTGTAACCAGCCCCTGATAAAAATCCTAGACTGATTCCAATGGGCTTCCCTGGGCAGAAAACCACATGCAGGTGCCTGCACCCAAGGCAGGGGAGGCCCCTGTCGGAAGGGAGAGCATGGGAAGCCCACACATGGAGTTAAATACCCAACCCCACTTGAGCTGCTCTGCTGGCGCTAATCTCTCTGACTGTGATTCTTGCCCTGTCAGTGCACTACATCTTGGCCATTGAGTAGAACTATTTGTGGAATCCCTGGAGTGCTTCTGAGGAAGCACGGAACTTTTGCCTGGTCATAGGGCAGCAACGAAGACTGTGTCCAAAGTGGCATGGTGGAAGTGTTACCACAGAACTATAAAAATATCTTCTGCTGAGTCTTAGCAGCAGGCAGGTTTGGAAACTTCTGGACAAGACCACAAGGTCTGAGAGTCATGGGGAGACATACTTTGTCCCAGTTGTTTCTTTGTTATATAATAATATTTGCTAGGGGACTATTGAATTCTGAGCAACTAAGTGTCTCCACCTAGATATATGATTGGTATCTTAAACTTTAGAGTTTCAAAATTGAAAATTTGATTATTCATCCTAAATCACCTTTGCTGGTTGTCTTTCTCAATGAATGGCAGTTTCAGCATACCATTCTTTGTTTTCTCAAGCTAAAATCTTTAAAGTTCCTCTTAATTTTCTCCCATTTTTATACCACATGTAAAGCCATATATATTTCAGAGACTAACCTCAAAAGACAATCACTTCATAGTTACTCTGCCTCTGTTCTTCTGGGTTAAAGCACCCTCTCTTACCAGGGGCACTGTGCTACTGCCTCATTGACCTGCCACTCACCCATCACCAGTGTTTGCCTCCCATGATCCCATTTGATTATGATGACATCACATCATCAGCTGCTAATGGAATCCCAAACCTTCATGGTGACTTGAGACTCCTGCCTCTCTCCACCATGGCTTCCCCACTAGTTATATTACCTCTGTACATTCTCAATCTCACCAGTTATATTCTTGTCTTAGTGTCTTTGTAATTGTTGTCCTTTGCCCAGAACACTTTTCTCCTGAATATTAGACTGGCTCTTTGTAAGATTTATGTTTTCTATCAAAGTTGACCCTGTAATGCAACACAGGCATGATTACCATAACTTATTTCAGATGTATAATGGATCCATCTGCCTTAGGGAACCAAGTGGTCAGAATGGAGCCATCTTCATTAGGGAATCAAATGACCATAGTGGCGACATTTTAAATTTCTTAACAAGTATCCAATCACAACTGTAGCCATTTTCAATGTCCACTTCCTCCAATTGTAAATTAGCTAATGGCCTAGATTGTACCTCTAATTTCTTTGTATCAGGTTCTAGGGGTGATTGCTTTTGGACTGTCTTTGGGAGCGCACCCTTCTGCAGAGGTACAATTGTGCCTCACTGACCCACTTTCAAGCACATGTTTGATTTCTTGTGGCACTTTGTTACTTCTAACACTCATGTCCCCACTTTCTTCAGATCTCAGATCTGAAATCACCCTATCAAGGAAACCATTACTGAGCAACCTAAATACAGATTTTTCTTTCTTGCCCTCCCACTGGCTTTTGCCTTACCTTACTTCGTTTTTCTTCAAAGCACTTTGGAACTCCACAGTGCGAAGTTGGTTTTTTAACTTATTTTCATTTAGACTTTAGATTCATAAACTGAAGTTTGTAAAAATTAAAATGTTTGCACAAATCATAAGGTATTGTGAAATGAGTTTCACTTCCAAAGCCCTCTGAGCAGTGTTTAGCAGGAAGGCTGATAACATTGGATAAGTGTTTTGTTCACAGTATTAGCAGGGTGTGCTCCTTTCTCTCTGCTCTAACATTTTCCAGCAGTCTGATGTGCACATTCCCTTTTCGTTCCTTCTCACATTCACAGTGCAGAGCGCTTTCTCAGCCCAATTTCCACGTCTGAGTCACAATCAGTCCCTTTTAAGTAAACCCATTTGTGCCTCGAACATCAGCTCCTGAGCTACTGCACTTATCCATGACCTAGCAGTTTTTCTCCTTAGATGCTAAATTATTGCTAACCAGAAAGTGACAAATTTCAGTTTGCAACCTTTTTACCACCATAAAACTCACTCAATAAAAACAAAAGGAGCCATAGAGAAGAAGGGCTTGGGAGATCTTAAAAAATATAGATGTTTCAGGCAGTCTGTGTCTATTAAAGTGGTAGCATTAAGTGAGTTAAGGACAAGTAAGTAGACAGCTTCAGTTAATGAGACAGATTACTTAGGGAAACAGAAATGTCACAGTCACTGGCCACATAAAGTAGTGGGTTTGTTACTTTTGAATGCTGACTGTATTCACAAGAACATTATTTATTAATATTGAGATATTCTCCAGCACTGCACTTTGGTCAATATAGACCCTTACATTGATCATTTAGTGATCATTAAATGTCACCTTCAAAGCTTGGGAACCTTTCCAGCAGCAACCTAGGCACTTCCTCCCTGAGATGATGGGTTTAGAGAACCTAGGTGGGTTCTCTTAACTTAGTCCTGTGACATCTTGATATTTGCAACTGTCTGGTTTGCTGAAGCACAGAATCTAAAGGAAGAGAAGAAGGAGAAGAAGAAGAAGATTTAGAATCTCAAACCCAGAACAAACTTCCATGTTTTCTTTGAAACGTTTTCAAACTTCTAGTATCCCTCTTTCTTCTTTGTAGCCAAACCTGCTCAGAAGGCCTCCTCACCGCCTCACCCCTTCCTTACTGCCTGGCCCACTCTCCTTTGACTCCAATGCTGGCCACCTTTTCCCAGAGATTTCACTAAAGTTAAGAAAGGGCTCCATGTCACTAAACCGAACTAACAGTTTTAGTTTTCTCCTCTCATCCATTATAACTACTTGACACCATTTTTTAAAAATCTATAGCCAATTTCCATGACTCACACTATTCTGTTTTCTCCTTCTCTCACTTGCCAAGTTCACTTCTCTCGACCTAGTTATTAAACTCTGGTATCCCTCATGCCTCAGGATGAGCTGCTTTTTCCTCCTACTCTCTATTCTTTTCCATCTCACTTTCACCTACATCTCTGAATGCCACCCCTTTGCAGGTGACTCACACTCAGGCCTGTCTTTCTGACTCAGACCTCTCCTATAACTCCTGGTCTCACTTGATAAGTCACACTTTCTATTTCTCCTAGAAGACAGCCCAAAAGTCTCACAAGTTCTTGAAATGTTCAGTCCAAATACCTGAATGTCTACCCCAAACATGGGCTCCCTCCAAAATCACCATACATTGTTTTCTCTGCAAGCCACAAACTTGAGTGCTATCCTTAAAACACACCCTTTACACTCCATGCCCCAAAGATCTACACATATCAGCTATTTTTCTCTTGAATATTGCTCATGTCTATCCAACTCTTTTCATCTCCATCCCCTAATGCAGGGAACTCAATGATTAAATTCTCAATATTTAAAGATTCTCAATCATCCACACTTTTATAGTAAAAGACCAGCCTACTGCAAGAGCTTCTGAATTGGCCTACTCAATGCACATTTGTCCTGCTTTGACGATTCTCCAAATTCCTGCTAAACTGTATGCTTTAAAAAACTAAGTATGGTTGTCTTTCTCTTTTTCCTAGATTGATAATTTAAATTTTTGAACTGGGAGTGCCACCTCCATTAGCCAAGTTGTTCCTCTAAGGGCCACCACTCCTCCCACTCTGTCTTTCACTCAGTGTGACCACGTGCACATCTCCTCAGGCCCCTCATGCTCACCATTCCCTTTCAGAAACAGTATCTTCTTTCTGGGCCACTCTTTGCCTCCACCTCAAATGGCTCCTAAGTAGTGCCGACTTGGCCTTTAATTCCAGATCATCTCAGCTCCTTTCCTTACATATACTTATAATAATCTCTCTGACAAGGCTAATCACCTCAAGTAAACTCTAAAAGTGCAAAAAGTTAAATTATAACTCATTAACATTTTTATTAATATATACAGTTTAAAATACATTTTCCAAATCATAATTTCATTAGGGTAGGAAAGTCTTATTATTGTCACAATTGCATACCCAGGAATGACACACATATAATATATATAATAAGCAGATATCACTTAATATAATTTGTAACATCTATGTGACTATTTATGTGCACATATATATGTCTTTTATATATATCTTGACATGGAACAGTTGAGACTCAGCTGCTCAATTTTCTCATCTATTTAATATCAGCAAATCATAATACCTAAGTTATTTTTTTTTGTCTAGACGTGATGGGATAAAATATTAAGAAGTTTGACATAAAACTAGCATGATGGGTTGGTAACTTAAAACCATTTTCTGTACTTTTTTGCATTACAATTCTTAATACACATATATACCAAAATTTTTCATATCTCTATTTGTATATAAGGTATGCTGACACTAACTCCAAATCTTCTTACATATATTTTGTATAATGATGAAAAGTACATGTATATTGGCATAATTTGGTGTGAACAAACTTTATATACAGAGTTACGAAAATTTATGCTGTAAATGGGTATTAATGAATGTAATACATTCCATGTCATGTATGTAAAAAATAAATTAAAAAAGAAAAAAGACAAACCCCAATTACATATTAACAGAAATGAAGAAAATATATGATTAATATTATTTTCAAAAGAAAGAAAACATTTTCTGTGCATTCTAGGTCTAGGCAAATAAGCAAAGATAGTGTGGATATTAAGAGCTATGTTTTCCATTGTCAGAGAAGGAAGTTAAAATATGGAGAGCTGAAAGAACTCTATGCCTCTAGTATTTGACTGGAATTTGGAGTAAAACTTAAGATTGTCAGGTAGATCAATAGCTATGATGGATATTTCTGGTTCTCATGTATGTTCATATGTATGTGTGTACATAGTTACATTTATTGTATGTATACAGATATATGTGTATAGGTGCATCTATGAATATAGATCTATTGACAAATGCATATAAATATAAATGTAGGAGTATGAGTGTATAAACCATAACCAGGGTTTCTAACTCTGGCCACTGAGAGAACCTATCAATGAACACATCCAGTAATTAGATTTTGGCTTCTAACCATACTTTTCACTTAAAAGGAATGAAAATATTTTGAAAAAGTGGCAGAATTTGGAGAGAGATAGAACAGAAACAATATATGCCCCAAATATTATTCTGTGCCATAAAGCAAAGAAGTACTCACAGAATGCCAAGTCTGCAAGGAACCACTTACTATATCTGGAATCATTTGAGCACATCTAAATAAATAATGATAGTAAAGGATTTTAATCCACTTAATAAAATAATAATTCATGAGACCACATGGATATAAATCCTTAAATAAGAATAGAACTCCTTCTTACAGTTCAAATCAAAGTCATAAATGTAGAAGACTAACGGAATTAGAAAATTACCAACTGGCAGTGGCCATAATCATTGTTACAGGAAAGAATTGTCAATAGGTGCTGCGATTCATGGGTGAAATATTAGCATGTAGTAGGAGGATAATTGCCTATTTTCAAAACATCTATTTGCAAGTTACTAATTAAGAAGGAACAAATTATTAAAACCAAGTAATCATGGTTAACATCAGGAATGCAACAAATCTACATCATGTGCCTACGATTGTCATGCACACAATCTAGAGCAGAATAGAACTTAATAGACCTTATGTAAGATTCCAGTCAACAATGATGTCAATCTAGACATTAAAAATATAAGACAGAGCTTTTCTGTGGCTCAGTGGTAGAGACCTTGCCTAGCACAAGTGAGGCCCTGCACCACATAGAATAAACAAATAAAATAAAGGCATGCAGTCCATCTGCAAGGACAAAAAAATTTTAAAAAAATATAAGACATCCCCAACTTAGATGGACAGAGCCTGAAAAATTCCTAACTTTTGCTCTTCAAAAATGACAAAGTCAGGAAGCAAAAAATTAAAAAGTCTTATAAATTACAGGAAATTAAAGATAAATGACAGTTGAGTGCAACAGATCCTTTCCTTTGACATGACTGGAGCATGACATCTGCAACTTATTTTTTTTAATATTTATTTTTTAGTTATAGGTGGACACAATATTTTTATTTTTATGTGGTGCTGAAATTGGAACCCAGTGCCTCACACACACCAAGCAAGTGCTGTACCTCTGAGCCACAACCCCAGCCCCTGCAACTTATTCCTAAGTGTTTAAAAATGTGTGTGTGTGTGTGTGTGTGTGTGTGTGTGTGTATACAGAGATGTATAGATAGACACATAGGATACAGAAAGAAGGTTGGGAGGAGAGAAACAGGAAGTGGGAGTGAGAGAACCCATTAGGCATGTTCATAGGACAGAGAAACTTGTTAATATTTAGGGAATCTGGGTGAGCGCTTGGGAAAATTATTTGTACAAATCATACAGCTTTTTAAAGTCTGAAATTATGACCAAATTTTTTTAGACTAAAGTCTAAAAAAAAGTGAAGAGATTTTATGTTTTTATCCATTTGTATTTCTAGTCTTTTATAATCAGTCAAAGCCCAAATGGTAACATGATTTGACTAAGATCAGACAATCTGTCAGAACTGGATGTAGAACTCTATGGTACTCTTCTTACTAAGCAGTAATCCCCAATGCAAGATGTCATCTTTTCTACTCCTGTACTCTTATGCCCAAGGCAGATGTTTGTGATCAATCAACTGAGGCAGGAGAGTCTCAGACCCACCTGCCTACATTGCCCTAAGAAGTGTTGACTCACACTGAATGCTATTACCTACTCTAAATGTCATACATTGCCCTCTCTAATTCACAATGATATGGAGATTCCTTATACTACAATCTGTATAGATGTTAACTGTATATAAGATGATAGAAAAGAAGTGCAAAATAAAATTTTCTACTTGAGAGAAAAATTTGCACTCTGAATTTACTTCAAAACTAAGGACTGGTCTCTTTTTTACAAGTAGCATTCTTTTGTCTTCCTACATGCAAACAACTCCTTATCTTGTCCCATTTGAGGCAGGCATGCTGACTTATGCCCTAACTCTCCCCAAGTAGAGACAGGAACATCTAGAAGTCTGCTTCAAATGTGACCTAAATTCTATACATTAGCAATTGGTGATTACATCATCCTCACTATCCTTTCCTCTTCATCACAACCCCACTTTAAGCATAGATGCTGTTTCTGAATCTCTCTTAATGAATTGCCTCAGACCCTTGCTACCTGAGTTGACACCATAATGAAAATCTTATGTTTTCACAATGATTTCACCTAGGTCACTGAAGGTTACTGTAAAAGATAAATGGATTATGCCAAAAATCTTTCCTAGGATATTATTTTGATTAGTGGTGGGAGTGGGGTCAGTGATAGGAAAGTGTTATAGTGGAAAGAGGAAATAGCTGATGGAAATAGTTGTATAATCTATGGAAGAAACATTACTGGTAATGAAGGAGAACAAATCTGGGAGATGTGCCTCTGAGTCACAAAGACAGCACCAGCTGATTTTATGATATGCCATGCTATCTGTAGGAGGAAGCTGCATTTGCATCTTAAGTTTGGGTTCAGAAATAGCCATCCTGGATTAGGGTGCACCTTTGCAGCACATTCTACCTTGCCCAATGGACAGGGACAGATATATTAAAGTAGCTAAACTTTAGAGAGTGAGATAGGTTTCTGTGCTTTACCAAGTGCCATCTTTTGTCCGTCTTGATGGGACAAGACTATGATTTGTTTTCATGAAGCCAGGCCTACCAAATGCTATTTACATGGAAAAGTCTGGACTTTAAATTTATTTATGATTGCACAAGCCTTTTAGAAGAATCAATATGCTTATCATTTACATATTAATCCTTTAAATGGTGGTCTTAGTCTCTAGAAGCTTGGAAAATAGGAATTGGCAGCATTTAGCTACTTCAATCTAATTTCCCAGTCTAATTTCCCAGTCTAATTTCCCAAATTCCCTCCATTGGCAGCTGCAAATTCTCAAGGGTGCATATTTCAGGTAAGTGAGCTTTTTAGTTGAAGCTGAGATGGTCAGCTGCTTGAATCTCATTGAAAATTCAGAGAGAAGAGAAAGTGAGAGCCCAATTCACACTTTGGAATACTCAGAACTTTCCATAATTACTCTATGGCTTGAGACAGCTGAAAAGAGATAGAAAATAAGTCCAAAGGTAGGAGACCACACCTACAGGGAAGAGAGTAACCCTCTAGGTAGGACCCAGAGAACACATGAATTATTATTAGCAAAGGCTGCCCTATATATACAACAATTTCCTATGCCTTATTCCATTTCTTCATCTTTACCATGAGGCTATAATTGGTTCAGTCTTTGTGGCCATTTTCAGCTTTGGAAAGTCAGAATTAGAGGAATAAGGTGCTTTTTCTATATCATCCCTCTACTAAGTTTGAATTTCAGATTTTTTGACTCTAAAATCAATGAATTATATTATTATACTTCTAATAATTTTATTTTTCCTAAATACAGGACTAGGGGCAAACTGCCCTCTGCTGGCTTCTTCACACGCACATACACATACACACACCCTCCCTCTCCCTGCACACAGAGATCTGACTGCAGTGTGCACTGGTGGTCTTGCACTAGAGAGTAAGGACAATGAATCCAAACCTGGGGATAAATATCTGATAGAAAATAGACATAAGCACATATTGTCTTTTCTAATCCAAACTTATTTTGTGTGTGTGTGGGGGGGTACTGTGGGTTGAAAGCAGGGGTACTTTACCACTGAGCTACATCCTAAGCCCTTTTTATTTCATTTTGAGACAGGGCCTCTCTAAGTTGCTGAGGCTGATGTGATCCTGCCTTAACCTTCCCAATAGCTGAGATTACAGGCATGTGGATGCCACAGTGGGCTCTGATCAAACCTTAATCAGAGTTAAATTAACTTTGATTCTAGGGCCTGCCCTAGTCTACCTGGTCTACTTACAGTTGGTATTGTGGATCTGGGTCAACAGATTGATCTGTAACTGTGATAAAGACAGAGTTTCCTGGAACACCAAGGGTCCTTATGTTCTGTATTGGCACTTGGCAGCCCAAAATAAACACGGTATGGAAGTAAGTGGAGGTATTGCCAATAAGACATTAAAGCCAAGATTTGCTATTTAAAAACCCAGTATTAACTGAAGCCAAACTTCCCTTGTGAACACACACACAAAGATCTGTTCATTCTTATAGGTTAAAAAATAATGGACTTTCAGTTGCATAGGCTTAACACTCTGTAATTTAAGTGTGACACTTAACTTGTAAGAGATCCCCCCTTATCTCCCAACTGTCTCCTCACTTTGGCACCCCAGCATAGCCACACAGTCTTTCTTAAAGGTTAATATTCTGATTATAAAACTCTGCAAATTTGATGAGAAAGGACTAACTCTTTGTTACAGCAACAATATATATATATATATATATATATATATATATATATATATATATATATATATATATATTTTAATCACAAGGCACTCAGACAACAAAGCCCTATTGGTGGTGGGGCCACTAGGTCTCAGGGCCATCCTTGATTGTATTTTCTGTGTTCTCTAATTTCACCTGTGTCAAAATTCATTAAGGGAAGATCAGCAGACATTGAAGGCTGAGTTCCAGGGAGATAATTGTAAGAAAACTTTTTGGGGCTACGCATTAGCCTCACATCAAAGTCCTGTGGGGGAAAATAAGACTGACAGGTTTATGGAATTTCTCTTAGGAGAGAGACCCACTGGACCACAGGTGGCAATATAATCCACACAATTCTCACACTGCAGGGCCTTGCCTTACCCTAGAGTAATAGGTTTTATAAACTTAATTTCATTATATCTATCAGTGTAATTCACTAGGGCAATTCAGTATTCAAGGGAAACCTGCAGTGAATATTCTGAAAATTTAAAGACTCCCTTTTGTTTTCTTTATTTTTTGAACAGCTTTATTAAGGCATAATTCACACATATTACAATTCACTCTTTTAAAGTGAATAACTCAACAGCTTTTAGTATATTCACACAATGGAGCATCCATCACAATTAGATTTTAATTGTGAAGTTAAATGCAGAAAATGCTGCATTCCATGGCCATTGACCAAATCTCTCCATTTCCTCCAGGACTTCCCAGTAATATATTTCTGTGTCTATAGATTTATCTCTTCTAGACATTTCATATAAATGCAATGATAGAATATGTGGCCATTTATGACAATCCTCTTTGACTTAGCATAATGTTTTCCAGGTCTGTCCAAATTGTAGCATGTATCAGCATGTCATAAGGGTTTATTTATTTATTTGCCAAATAATATTCTATTGTATGGATATGCTACATTTTCTTTATCCATTCATACAGATGAATAATGCTATTGTAAACATTCATATACAGGTTTTTGTGTGGATATTAGATTTCCTTTTTCTTGAGTATATATACTTGGGGGAAGAAATGCTAGATCATATAGTACTCTGTATTTTAGTATTTGAGAAACATCTAAATTATTTCCCAAAGGGGACTCGCTATTTTACATTTTCACAATAGCATACAATTTTACTAATTTTTGCATTCACTCATCAATACTTGTTTATTTTCTGTGTTTTTAATCATTTTGTCCACTGAAGAGCAATGGCTTTAAAAACATTTAGATCTGGTTGTTCAAGTTTAGATTTCCATAGCAGAGTGAGGATGTTCGTCAAATAAGTGTGCCCACTGATAAGGGTGGAGTAAAAGGGAAGTGTTCTGATTCATGGTCACATGTTTATTTAAAGGCACTCGTTTAAGATTGGTGTCTGGGATGTTTCCATTCCTTTTTGGACCCAAAGGGGAAAGTGGATTCCCTTTTGGGAATAAGCAGAACCCAAGAAGAAGAAGTGGCCTGGGTGCAGAGACCAGGTATATTTTGTTTATCTTTGTGAATTCTGTCAGTCAGACATTAGGACTGTGAAAGAGGATGTGGGGATTGAGCAGTAGCATTTGGGAGCCCAACAGAGAGATGGTGACATGAGAGCAGAGTTTCCGCTCCATGTCCTTACTCAAGATGGCTGACCAGACTTATGGGGGGGGGAGTCCATAAGAGCTTGCCTCAGATGGGAACCCCTGCCGTGGAGGTAGAAAGCTGTGAATCCTGGGATGCCTAGTGCTTGAAAATAGCACAGGTCCTACAGAATGTCAGTGATACTTAAAGTCCAGTTCAGTTCAAATACATAATAGATGGCTGGTAGAAAGACTTAAGTCTGAAAATCTTTTACTGAAACATTTTTTCTATTCAATGAGCCAGATGTGTCCAAATGGATATAAAACAAAGTACATGAGAGCTCTTCAGGGGCTACACCCATCGCCTTGCTTCCATGGGCTCCTGAACAGGAAAGCCCAGTGTGGTGAACCTAACATCTTTTATGATGATCCCTTAAAAAATAAGGGTGTTGAAGGAGCTGTAGACTGAGCTTGCAGAATAGAGTTTGCAGAATAGAATATGGCTATTGTGACGAGAGTTTATTTAGCATATTTGTTCTTTAAAAAGTAAGATGATACTCATTAGAATGAAGAAAAACATCCTGAGCTTTCAAAACAAGTAAAGCAGATTAAAAAATCATGGTGAAAAAATAGAGAACAAAAGGGTCTCTTTTTGTGAACTATGATGATTGGCGTGTGTGGAATGGGGCTAAGCCTGGGACCTGCTTCTTCCAAGCATCTGCATGGTTATCACCCTTGTTAAGTGATGTGAGATACATATTCCAGAGGAAAGCTCCCTTTTGAACAGTGGTATTTTTGTTCTATCTGAATATAACTACAAAAATATAGGACTATATTATACATAAACATCTATATGGATGATGAAACATAAAGAACAAACTCTCATATAATTGAACATCTATTTAACGTTCCTGAAATAATTTTAGATAGTTTATTCTTATTTTTTCCTCTGAAATTCTAAAGCAAATTTCAAAGATAAATGAAACATTTAAAGGCTTTTGTGGTTGTTGTTTGAAAAATAGGTGTGTCTTAGCTTATTCTGGGTCACCTCTCAGCTGAATCCTACACCCACATATTCCTGTGCATATAATCACATAGATGACCTAAAAACCCCTCTAATTCCACATTAACAAATAATTTAACTTGGCATTTCCTCCACAAACTGTCCTGATTCTTTATATTCCATACAAAGATACATGCATTATATATACTGTCATCTAATGGCGATACTGAGGAAGCATTTGAAACTCCTATTTCATACTTTCATTGCACAATTCTTCAACAAGTCCTACAAGTCTATGGTTGAATGGCTTTGAGCTCTTGATTCACCTCTGCATTCTACTGCCATTTCCTTACTTGAGGCTCCTTTAGACTTTGAACTCTATCCCTGGTCTCATCTGTCTCTCATACACTTATTCACAATTCCACTGTGAAGTGAGTTCACTAAAATGCAAACCTGACTATGGCATACTTCTAGTTCACTGTCACTCAGTGATCTTCATTTGCTTTCCACTTGAGAACCCAGACGCTTTACTGTGGCATTTGAATTGTCTTCTAATATGACCCCTTCCTGCCTCACCAGTGTATTCTCATTTTCCTACTCAGCTAAGAATTCTTAGCTCTTGATTTGTGCACAGGTGCTTCCATTTGCCTCTAGTGCTCTTCCCTCCCTTGTCAGGGGGGAAGCAGGGGCCTTGCACTCAAGTGCATGAATGTTAGAATTCAATAAATGTTCCTGAATATTGAGTTCCCACTTGATCATGCTGACCTGCTCTTTTCTATCGGTAAACTGAAAATAACAATGACAACCTCATAGGGTTGAATGTAATGCATGCAAGAATCCTGGCATACATACTCACACAAATAAGCACTCTAGAAGGTGAAGTATTGATATTAATATTGGCATTACTTCATTTTCCTACTTCTAAGGCCTTGTCCATATTTCAAGACTTATGCGTCCTTGAGGACCCATTTTGAAAGGGAATTCTGCTATCTCAGTCTCACTCCTCCAGCGGGTTCCCATTAAACCCTGGATGTGCTTTTGTTACAGCATCCATTACATAATATGGAACTTTAACCCCCTCCCCCCATTATATAAGTCTCTTTGCACTCATGAGACTGTAAGTATCCTAAGGAAGGGAACTCAATTCAGCATTGAGTTCCTTTATCTCTCTCTGGACCACTGCAGAGGTACAGTGAATGTGAGCTTTCATTATGAATTTACAGAATACCAGGACCCAGAGTTTGCAAAAATTCATATGTGTAGCCTTAGATGGGGAGGTTACTAGGGAATTTAAATTTCTTGGCCCAGTGGATATTATTTACTCAATCAGCATTCACATTATATCCCGACAGCTAGGAAGCTACCAACATAGGAGCTGGTAACTCAGGCATCCTTCACATTTTGGATTAAAAACTTTTGGATTGGGCTGGAGATGTGGCTCATGCGGTAGCGCGCTCGCCTGTCATGCGTGCGGCCTGGGTTCGATCCTCAGCACTACATACAAACAAAGATGTTGTGTCTGCCAAAAACTAAAAAAATAAAATATTAAAAATTAAGAAAAACCTTTTGGATTAAAACAAGCCAAGCATTGGCTCAAGAAAAGATCAACTGCTTTTGATTATAAATGTATTTCAAACCCAGTCTCTGTCAAAGAATCCTGTATAGGTTTATTTGTCATGAAAACCATCAGCAACATGGAGAGGGCTACATTTGGGGAAGTTACTATCACCAACAGCAGATGGAAAGGGGATGGTCCCATTTAATTTCTAAATTTCCAAGGGCAACAAACATGGGAGTGAGACCCTTGTCCACCATTACCATGGGGGATTTCAAATCAGTCCTTCATTATCTTGATCACTTTGCTTCTTCTGGACAGATCACCATTCTAAGCATTAAAAATAAGCTCTTCAATCTCAAGATAGGACCTGCAATTTGTAGAGAATATTGTTCCTCCCTGTCTTTTATTTCTTATTTGAATCCTCTGATCTTGTTCATCAGTTGAGGAATGGAATAAAGACCTGAATTTTAACAAGACAGCCATGTTCCAACCTGACTAGCAGGATTTTTCAGCACATGTCTCATTTTCATAAATCTTTGCTTTTGATTCCAAATTATTTCTGTGGCTCTTCCCCCTGATTGCACTGGGTTATCTGACAATTAGTGATGCAATTATTTGTAGACACAGAGGCTTGAGAGAAGTCCACAATTCCTGCTTGCCAATTTCCAGACTGTCTTTCAAAATATAGCCCTTTGATTGCCTTCCTATGTCTCTCTCTTAAAACCTTTTTCAGTTAAATCCATTTCCCTATTTGCCTTTATTCCAGAGAACATGGTTTATATATAAGATTTAATGATTTCACAATACACTTTTGATTCCTTTCATTTCATGTGAAGGGCATACTATTTTCCCATCTCTGGGATATTTTTGTGTACTATCCAGAGAGAAGAGTGAGGTATAACATGAACTTTACAAATTGCCCCACCCTTTTATTACTGCACAGGCAAATGGATTCCTTCACCTTGTTCCCATAAACTATTTTATTATGAAAGATAAACCATTTAGAAAAGGAAGACCTCTTACAAATTAATTTCAATAAGCTCTCACTAGCTCATATTTAATGTACCGTGTTTTTGATTTCTTTCTATTTGATGATTTGTCACATTGCTTTGGCTTATACTTAATAAGGTGATTTAATTACAAAACAACTGGTAGGAGTTAATTTGGGGCACATGTGTGCCCATGTTTCACTCCTGGTTTAAGCACAAATACTGTGAGAGTGGTGCAAATGAGGAAGCACTTATACAGAACACCTGGCCTCCTTCACACACCCATACACACCCGGTTTCCCCTAACTGGGATCAGAGAGGACTCAGACCATTAGTGACACATATATTATGTCCATTTATACTAAATATAAATACACACTCTATTGTTATTCTCACACCTCTTCTACAAACAACTATACCCCATTGATTCCTTCCTTCTTTTCCTTGAGCTTGAATTTATATATTCTTCCTAAATTGTATATAAAATATGGCCAAATGTGACAGTAAGCCTAATTTCAAGGCCATGCATACTGGGAATTGGTATGCTTTGCTATCTGTTAATCATCTATCTTTATTTACTCTGTTATGTTGTTGGGGCTGAATAGGAAAATATTTTTCTTTTCTGTCAGGTAGTTTCCTTTCACATTCCACCAATAGATGGCAGGCTCTAGAGGCACCAGGGGACGCTTTTGGTATCTGCTACCTTTTTCAGCCTCACCCTCCAAAAGGAAATCTGCACCAGATGCATAGGAAGGGACCCTTCTTGTGAGCCCCTGAGGATGACTATTTGAGCAATACTTATTCCAGAGAGATCTTGAACCTGGTACTGATCTGTCCCTTCTCCAAGCTCTGGTATTTGTGTGTGTGTGTGTGTGTGTGTGTGTGTGTGTGTGCGTGCATGTGTGTATGTGTGTGTGTGCATGCAAGCGTGCGCACAAGCATGTGCATGTGTGTGATGCTGGAGATCACACCCAGGGCTTCAGGTATGCTAGGCAAACACATTGCCACCGAGCTATATCCCTAACTCTCCAATTTCTTTCTTTTTTTTTTGGGGGGGGTGTTTTGGGGGGAGTACCAGGGATTGAACTCAGGGGCACACAACCACTGAGTCACATCCACAGCCTTATTTTGTATTTATTTAGACCCAGAGTCTCACTGAATTGATAAGTGCCTCGCTGTTGCTGAGACTGGCATGGAACTCACAGTCCTCCTGTCTCAGCCTCCTGAGCTGCTGGTATTGTAGGCATGTGCCACCGCACCTGGCCAAGCTCTTTTGATAACAGTTGCAACCAGAGGGTGATGCTACCTCATTGGTCTCAGTTCCACCTCTACAGGATGACTCCTAAAAAAGTGAAGATTGTGATTAATTAATTCTATCCTCATCTTTTTGTTCCACCAGATTTATTTTGATAGTTGCTTTCTGTAGTTATTACTCTTATGCTGCCATTACTTAATATTCTGTTTCTTCCCTTTCATCATTTTGTACCTTGCTTAACAATACTATGCACGAAGTGTTCACCCATGAATTGCCTAATCTGATTTCCCTATATCATGTTGAAACCTGATGTATACTGTACTGATTCCAGAGTTGGCTCTAGAGAACAAATAATCAGATTGAAGGATTTTGGAATTGGTATGATTATAACGTTTTCTTTGAACACAGAAATTTTGTTCTTTACTAATATGAGAGTGAATACTAGTGATTCATAGCATTCAGTTTTGAACAATAAATTGAATTATCAAATATCAAGTTCAAAATAGGTTTCATACTCAAAAATTATTTGACAACTGGGCACAGTGGCACATGCCTGTAATCCCAACAGCTCAGGAGGCTGAGGCAGAAGGATCATGAGTTCAAAGCCAGCCTCAGCAACATAGTGAGGCCCTAAGCAACTGAGTGAGACCCTGTCTCTAAAGAAAATATAAAAAAGAACTAGGGATGTGGCTTAGAAATTAAGCACCTCTGGGTTTAATCCCAGGTACCAAAAAAAAAAAAAATGACATGCTTAGTGATAGAATACCATATTTCTCTTTTCTCCTTCCTTTCTTCCTTCCTTCCTTCCTTCCTTCCTTCCCTCCCTCCCTCCCTCCCTCCTTCTTCCTTCCTTCCTTCCTTCCTTCCTTCCTTCCTTCCTTCCTTCCTTCCTTTCTTTCTCTATTTCTTCCTTCCTTCCTTTCTTTCTCTCTCTCTCTCTCTCTCTCTCTCTCTCTCTCTCTCTCTCTCTTTCTTTCTTTCTTTCTTTCTTTCTTTCCTCAGTACTAGGGATTGAAGCCAGGGACACTATACCACCAAGCTACATCCCCAATCCTTTTTGATTTTTTATTTTTAGGTAGGGTATCACTAAGATGCCCATGCTGACCCCAAATTTGAGATCCTCCTCTCTCAGCCTCCCAAATTGTTGAAATTATAGGAGTATACCACCAGGCCTGGATCACCATGTTTATTCCTAGGGAAAACAAACAAATAAACAAAACCCAGATAATGAAATTTTATCAACTTTCTTTAGTTCATCAGAGATCTGATGTTAGGATTTTGACATTAAAATCTACTAAAAAGTCCAGTATAGTATAGCTGGGCACTATGGCACATGCCTGAACTCCCAGCTGCTCAGGAGACTGAAACAGGAGGATCACAAGTTCAAATCTAGCCTCAGCAACAGCAAAGTGCTAAGCAACTCAGTGAGACCCTGTCTCTTAATGAAATACAAAATGGAATGGGGAATGTAGCTCAATGGTTGAGTGTCCCTGAATTCAGTCCCCAGTAATCCCCTCCAAAATAAGTCTAGTATAAAAACCAAATCCATACTGCCTAAAAATGTAATTTTAGATTTTTTAAGTTGTCAATGGATCTTTTCTTTATTTATATGCAGTGCTGAGGATCAAGCCCAGGGCCTCACACATGCCATGCAAGTTTTCCACCACTGAGCCATGACTCCAGCTCCCTGGAAATTTGTTTTAATGTAATACTAATAGCATACAATTTATAATTTTCTTATTTCTTTTTTTTTTATTTTTTCTTATAGCAATAATAGCCATTTACAAACCAACTTGTCAAATCAAACTACTGCCTTCTACCTATATTCTAAACTATACCTTCTCTTCTGTTTGTACCAATACCATTCCATTCATGTAGCATGTCCAACCGGTGAGCATTTTATAAGGGTTCAATGAGAAAGTATTCCAGGTTATGAGCTTGAAGGTCATCTGGTCTCAGCCCTTGCCATCTTAGCAGGAAAGCAGCCATTGGCCAAATGCAAACCAAGAGGATAGGCTGTATTTCAGCAAAACTTTATTTACAAAAGCAGGTAGCGCACCCCGATGAAGATTCTATGTCCAGTAATCATTTTAACTTCTGTGACCAATCAAATGCCAAATCCATGAGTTCAACAGACATTTACTGAGTATGTGCTGTTGTTGGCGTGGTTAAAAGCGTAAACCTTGTCTCTGAGGCAAGTTTCATAGATATCTACTCCTACTGTCCCATTATAAAGAGATTTTTCTAGTTCTTCCATCTAACTAATTTCTACACATTCAGATTATTTTTACTGACGATATTTTCAGTTATTCTCTTCTGATAGCTTGCAGATACCTTTTTATAGGTAGAGAGATAATGACTCTACTGTATGTATCTCAGAGGCCATCTGACTGACCTTAGTGTTTTTGCAGAAGAACATAAAACACCTGAGTGGGCAGAAAATGTTATACAATATAAGGGCCCCATTATTATTTTTGGAAAGTTCTTTACCACTAGGATGAATAGTATTATTTTAAAATCAAGAAATACACTGACAATGCTATTTCATATGCTCTGAATATCTAGATCTTTATCAACATCTCTATGAGAGCTCACGTACAAACATATGGTAATAACTGGCTCTCCTCCTAGCTGTTTCTGATTCTGGTAATGTAATGCATGCCTCACTGGCCTTGCTGATAGCATCTGCAGGCCTCTCTTTGATTAAAATAAAACTGGAAGTAACAGAGGCCCATGATTTGTTAATTAAGAAAGAAAACTCCAGACTCGACTGACCTTTGCTTACACAGAGATCATTTTAATTTAGAAAAATGTGGTCTTCTTTGCATGGGAAAACATTGACTTTGTTATTTCTATTGTCCTATCCTGGAGTGGAAAATAAACTAAAAAGTTGAATAGAGTTGCAAGATCATTACAGAGTGCCCACACTGCCTTTCAGTGGCTGAGGGGGAATCAGGAATTGAATTTTTCAACACCACAGGCTTTGCCTTTTCTCTGGAACCAGTTACACTGATTGTATGTTTGCATTATTGGGTTTGCTTTACATAGTTGCTACATTCTCTTGCTTCAACAGTTCCTTTTGAGAAAGTTCTGTGTGGCTCTAAATGCAGTTATTCATTATATGAGGAGGAAGTCAATACATTAATCAGATAAATATCATTCCATCTGAAAAGTGTTTTCCCCTCAAGCTTTTCCCTTTTACTTTATCTTCCCCGTTATCTCCATCTCTTGAATTATTTTTATCCATATAAAATAAAAGGCACATTAGTACCCAGTGGTTTGTTGGGAAATGTAATTAATTGACATTTGTAGTAGAAGACTTTACTTGATCGAAGGATCACAAGACTAGCTCAGTTATTGCCACGTTCCTGGGGACACGTCCTTTCTGCTTTCCTATACCTCCTGATTCCAGGAACAACTCTCCGTAAGCACAAAGAAACACAGACTGAGCACTATGGATAGTGGTGTTTTGACTCCATTGTTATAGAACCTCACAAAGCATCATTTTACTCATCTATATGAGAACCAGCCCCACGGAAGAGAGAAGCATTAAAAAAGGTAAAGAACAAAATGCAAACAGCACAGCTGATCACACAATATGCATGATCAAAACCAGGTGACTGCTTTAAAAGCCATTTTAGAGAATCCTAAATGTGAAAGGGGCACTCTGCAGAACTAAGTCCAGTGGTTTCACTGGCAGATGGCTGCAACAGAATAACTGGGAATTACTTGCCCCAAAAAGAAGTTCTCTGGCTCCCCCTAGACCAAGTGAATCAGACTCTTTTCATGTTTTCATGTTTAAAAATCTTCCCAGGTGGTTCTGATGAGCAGTAAGACTTGTGGACCAGCACACCATCCACCTCACCTTCTAATGCTCAGATCCTCTCTTCACAGCCCCACTATTCTTTCTCTGTCTTCTCCTCTAGTATCTTCTGTGAGAGAAACTGTCTCTTGGAACTGACCTGTCCACGTGTGACAGATGGGAGACTCACTTGCTTCTACACACCCGAAAGCTATCCTCAGAATCTTCTATTTATTAAAGCTAATTCTACCCCTTGGGGCAATAAGAACAAATGTAACCCATTTTCCCATTTGAAAAACCAACAGTATATGAAAAGACTTATCGTCTTACATCTTTTCTCTCAGATGACCTTTTCTAAAGATCAAACCCAGTTCCTCACGAATGCTGATGCATTCTGACAAAGCCTTGGTCCCAATGTCCCAGCTTTGTTTTTACTAAATTTAGCCAAATGCTTTCCCACTGCTGGAGTTCAGGCTGCCTGATCCTCATAGTTCTCTGACAATGGCCCCATTTTAATGGTTTAAAGGCTTTTCTTTCATTAAAAAAATAATAGTGTCTTATTCCATTGACTCCTTCCTCTAATGGGCAATATGTTCATGTCTGTGAGCTTTTGAAAAAGAATCTCAGGTCTTTTTCCTATCTATGTGGTTTTCATGTCCTTAATCATACTATAAATTGCTCAACATCAAGACTTTGATTTTTCATTTTAGTTGAGGTGTATTATCATTTATTTCACTAGATGAAAGACTCATAAGAGTCATCTGTTTCATTTTCTTCTTATCCTTAACATCTAGCTCAAGAATAGCTCAATAAGTAGTTTTTGAATTTTTTAAAAAAAGAACAAATAAAAATACTATGATATTTCATATGAGAATCCAGAGATTTAGAAATTGGTAGGATTGAATGAATTAAAAAATCATATGGTATAATCTTAGATCCATTTTAGGGGTAAGATATCAGAGACCCTGGAGGACTAAGTGGTCTCATCTTATCTATTAATACAAAGGCTACCTATTTAAATAGAACTACATTATATAAAGCATAGAACTCAGGCTAGCAGCAAGCAAACTTGTTTTTCTATTTATTATATACATTTTTTGCACTGATATTTAGGAGTGAAAGATTTCACATACTTCTCCGGGGAGGGGGAAACATTGAAGGATCTTACAATTTTATATCTTCATTCCCAAAGAATAACAAGACTGGAGCTACATGTTGCCTACCCACACGGACACCAAATTATGTTCCAAATTACCTGTCTAGATATTGAATGCATTTAATTTTACCTTGCCTCTCTTGTGTGCATTTTTAAAAATTTTTTTATTTGTAGATGAACACAATACCTTTATTTATTTTTTATGTGGTTCTAAAGATCAAACCCAGTTCCTCACGAATGCTGGTAAGTGCTCTAGCACTGTACTACAACCCCAGCCCATCTGGCATGCATTTTTTAAAACTTGGAATGTAGATTAGTCCTATGCAATACTCAGTATTGGCATGTACTTACAAATAAATAATTGCTGATAACAAATAATTTGACTTAATTTCACCTTTATGATGGTTACAAAAGCAGTATGCATTTAGTAGAAACAATAGTTCAAATTTTTAATTTTGATTTCTCTCAGGCCACCAAGCATTTTTTTGTGTGTGTGTGTGTGTGTGTGTGTGTGTGTGTGTGTGTATACCTATATAAATTGAATCCTTATGAATGGATTGGGGGGGGGATGAATATATATATATATATATATATATATATATATATATATATATATATATATATATACATACATACACACATTTATCCCCTGCCCACCCTCCAACAATCTAGACAACATTGAAATACACTTAAGTTGGAGAATTAAGAATTAAGAAATCAGTGTCTGGAAAAATGTGACAGTCTATGGAGTTGTTGTAAAGTCGAGGAGAGAATTAAGTTCATCATAGCAACAAATAGCACTGTAACCTTAAGTATACAAGGAATGCACAGTAGTGGGCCCAGATGTAAGGAGTATGTAGATTGCTTTGGATACTATATTGGTTAGTAATAATAATGGGAAATAGATAAGAAAACCAAAACTTCTATGAATATTATTAAAATGGCTTATGCTAATAAAAATAAATAAATAAATAAAATGGCTTATAGTGTCACAGTTGTGGACCAAGTAAGCAGAGATGGGACAAGTTTGGTATATTATATGATATCAAGAAGCTTTTAAAATGTGGTTCCCATTTAGTTGGGTAGATTAAAAAAATAAAGAGATATTTTGGTGGTAAAGGGGAAAATTACAAATAAATATGGGATGGTAATAAATGCAGGGTTTAGGGTAATGAGTCAAAAGGGTAGATTGAAGATAAAGACCATACAAATTCAGGGCTGGGGATGTAGCTCAGTAGTAGCATGGCTGCCTAGCAGACACTGGGTTCAATCCCCAATACTGAAATAAGTAAATAAGTAAGTAAATAAGTAAAAAGACTATACAAATTCATATGTGGGCTTCCAAAAGTCTTCATAACAAGGTCTGAGTTAGAACATTTCAAACTGCATTGGTACGCTCACTGGAAAGATGATCTCTTAATCCGACATACAGAACTAACCAGTCTTTCTGTAACAGTGAAATTTATCCAGGCATAGGACCAAAGGAGTCCCTTCTTGATCTGGAAATATGTGAACCAGCTGTGTCTTGGGCAAAAGAAGATGAAAACCACATCCAAGACAGAATGAGTCATGTGTGATGGCAATGTAACCCTGTTCAAAGAGCAGGGAAAAGTGAAGATAAGAAAAATAAGTTGAAAGCCAGAGATTTACCTGTCTCTGCTTGTCTCTTTAGCTGCATCTCAAGGGGATGCTTTCCCGCTCTGGAAAGCTGAGCTGTACCTCTCCAGTAATCCATGTGTGCAGCAGGATCAACCTACAAAGCATAGCTTTATAAAATATAGTTGCTGAAATGAGAACTGGCAGCCTCGTTCATTTTAAATAAGACGAAAACATAAAATCACATTCTTTCTCAAAGTTTCAGATTGAATTTAATATTTCTCATGCTAAACCCCAGATCACTTGAAAACCCACAGAAGATTAAACTCCTGTTCAGTTTTTTTTTCTTTTTATGCTCTTTTTTTTTCTTTTAACCAGGTCATTGTCATTTGTTCATGCTACTCTAGAACTGTGTTAGGTGGCACAGAGAGTGTCTAAGATGCCAGGTGGACAAGATTTGACACTAAAGAATTTGGTTGAGAACCTAGCCAAATAATTTAGTGGCAAAAAAATGTTCATTTTGTGAAAGAGGCAATCTGTGAGTCTAGAAGAACTGCATGTAGTAGCAAGGTCAAAAGTCCCCAGAATCTTGGAAAACCATTATCAGCACAAGTCCATATGTTGGTGGATAAACAGTATTTCATGCTATAGTTTGGCCTGAATATTCATGGGCATGCTGAATTGATGAGCATCTGGTATTATGGTAGCCATGCAACTCGGAATCCCTCCATTACTAAAATTAACCCTGTTTCCCTCTGAGGAAAGGTCATAGAGCTCTCTACTATCAGGTTGTGTTTTGGATGGAGCTGATACTACCTCCAAACTCCAGAGGAAATGTTGTGACTTGGCCACAGAATCAGATGCATAGGAAATAAACTAATCTTTCGAATGTGATTGGGAAGATCAAGAGTGGGCATGCCTTTCATCCTGCAAATTCTTTGATCTCAAGGGGAAAACCTGTCTGAGAATTGGGCTAATTCAGAGAAAATAAATTGGAGCCCAGATACAGAGAGAAAATGAATTGATGCTATCACATGCTCTAGGTTCATGATGCATATGAATATAAAATTTTCTCTTGATTCATTTTTCTAATCATGTGTATTCATTAAGAAATAAAATCTTATGTTAAGTCATCAAATTAGGGTTCAGTGGTAGCTTGATAAATATCAATGGAATGCTGGCAAATGTTTACTAGTTGGCTCTCTGGTATGTGTGTGGGGAGTTGGGATGGTAAAACTGATTTAACATGTTGGCCAAACTATATTTTAAATACTCTCCCATGTAAACTTCAAACTACACTGAAAATGAACCTGGATGGAGATGTGTGTAATTGATCTTTCAAGAAGGAAAGAGTTGACTCCAGATGTCACTGGTCAAGTTGCATGCTAATTTCCAATAAGTCAGTAAAAGGTGTTCCCATCAGCATTTATTAACCACTTGAAAAATATTACATGACTGTTTGTTTTTTTTCAGTCTGCAAAATGTTGCTATGTCATGATAGCTCCTGGAACACTTTCTTCTTTGTAAATAAAGGATGAGGATTAGCATCCCTGTGGAAACAGAGTTGTAGTAGATTCAGAATACCTGAAAAAGGTCATAGAGCTCTCACTTAACAATGAAAGGTAAAGTGGGTTTGGAGATTTTGCGCAGGCATCAGGAAGACTGAGGGTATGTGTCACTGTAGTTATTTAGGAAAGCCATATTCTTAGGTTTCTCTTACTGTGGTTACTTAGGAAAGCCAATTCTGTGAGTCACTTTTTATGTATCTATAAAGTTGTGTTCACCAATGCCTACATCATGAAGTTGAGAAAATGTGACAAACTGTGTAAGAGCTCATAATGCTTAGAACATAGGGAGTGTCCTGTCAATATTAGCAACAATCATCAGAGCTACAAATAAATAATCCACTTCTTTTATTAACTCCCTTATTAGAAATCCTGTTATCCACCTGCCTAAACTTTGGCTATTGTGTCTCAGGTTTCTAAGGTCTCATTCATCCTTTTTATCCCCTTTTTTTCAATTTGGATAATTTCCATTACTCTATTTTTTCATTATTCTTGACTCCATTATCTTTTCCTTCTCCAACTGGCTATTAAGACCATCTGTATATTTTCCAATTCATGTCTTTTATTTGAAATCTTATATTTCATTTTCATTATTAATAATTAACCTATGGTTTGTCACTTTGAAATCACTCCTTTTTTATCAATTTAACACCTATGAAACACTAACACTTTTTCTGTTGTGTGCTTTTATCCCTTAATCTTAGCTTAATTTGTCTTATTTCTTTATGTACTTGATAAATTTTGATTATATGCTAAGCATTTTAAATATACTACATTGAAGACTGGTTTCAGGTGCCTTTCTCCAAATAACATTTATTCTAATAAGTAATTAAATTATTGGCTAATCACATAGAAATTGTTCCTTGTTTGGGATATACTTTGTTAGATTTTGTATCCTTTAGATTTGCCATTTGTTTCATGAAGATCCTTAACCCCTGCTCCTCACCTTCTCTCTGATGGGTTAGCTCTTCTGGGGTTTCATGGGAAGCCAAAGGTGACTACCATACTTGTTTAGCCTGGTAGAATTCAAACTTCAAACTCTCTTTGTTTCCCACTGTGATGGAGAATAGAAGAAATTTTCACTTAGATTTTCAGTTATGCAATTGTTGCTCTCTTTTGGGTTCTTTGGAGGCATGTGAAATTCAAGTATCTGCAACGAGTGTGAGGGGATTTCAGAGGCAAAGCTTGGGGACACCCCACTGTGCCTTTCCACTTTTCATGCTCATTTTCTCATTTCCGGCTACTTTGTCAGCTTTAGTCACTGTCCCTCCAAATGTGTAAAACCAACAAGCATCCAATTTTCTATATGGGTTTTAGCCACTGTACATTGTAGTATGGAAAGGAACCCAAGGATAAAACCTATAAAACACACAATGCCAGTTTCTTTCTACAAAGGTCAAAGAGTCTACAGTTTTTGCTAAATTTTGTTCTTCATTAGTGCCTGCAAAGACTATTTTTTCAAGTTTCAAATTTTTGTTGAAGGGGAGCTAATATAAAACAAGGATTCTGGCATAGCTGGATCTGTAATCCATTGTTTCTCTTCCAATTTCTACCATTTTAAGATGCCCTATGTTTACTTCCTCAAGTTTCTTTTCTGGTAGTCAAGAAATGCTATGCTTTTAGAGAACTAAAATAACATCTTAGCATTCTGACTACCTATAATGGGGTGAACTATGGCTTTTGCTTAGTTCTATGGATTAAATAAAACTTTCTACACGTAGTTATTAAATGGCATTTTTTTTTGCTAAGCATTTGACCCTCATTACATTTAAGTACATTCTTGTAGTGCATATGCATCAGTTTTCCCTATCTCTAGAAGAAATTTTGCCATATTTTTGTTATGATCTGGGACTCCTTATAACCAGTTTCTACAGGATGGATTTCTTAAGAGTTTTGAGTGAACACTAGTTTCACTTACAGCAAGTGTAGTGTGTATCAGTGACTGGCATGATCATGCATCATGACTTATTCCTCCAGATGCAATGTCAATCAAACCTGCACATTGACAACTAAAAAAAAAAGAAAGAAGCAGGTTTGAGCTCACAGAAAACAGTCACGTCTTTGGTAGCTCTAAGCCTGCTCCTATAGTGCAGAATAGAGCTTGGCTTGTGTTCTAAACTTTCTCATTACCATCCACAAACCTGGGCTGTCCCCAACTACCGCCCCACTTGCCAAATGTGAATCAGCTCAGGCTTCTTAGGAAAAATCAAAGCCACTAAGGAAAAGAGCTAAGAAGCTCTTCAAAACTCTCCATCCCACTGACTTCAAGACAGCTTCTGAAATAAGAAATTACAGTCTTCCTCTTCTTCCTTGTTACTTAAAAAAAATGCATCAAATCAACACTAACTAAAAGTTAATTCTGACTCAAAGGGAACTTCTTATCTCAGCTGTAATCTTAATGGAGATTGATTTGAAATGTAGCTAAGTGTTTTCCCTGATAAGAGATACCATTGTGTGAGGCAGGTCCAAAGGAGGGTGGCAAGACACAGTGTTCTTTTTCACATCATTAGGTCATCTTTAACAAGGGAAAACGACACTAGCTTTACCTTTTTATGTTTTGTTTAGGGTCTATATATGCTGTGGTGCCAAAAGATGGACTAACCATCTTTTGTCATCCAGTTATTTTCAGACAGAAGTCCAAATTGTTATTCTTCTAAATACTATCTGGTTGATATGATTTGAATTCTCATGCTGTGAGCCCAGAAAACCCATAATCAGATGCCACCAGAGATATTCTGTGTTTTCTAAATAAAAGAAATTAAGCAATGTTCTGGAGATAATAGAAATAAAATTTTGATTACAAACACTGACGTATACAATCTACAGTATTTGGGGGCATCCTGATCAGATATTAATGTTTTTGATATTGTTAATTTGGGGATGCAGCTGATTCAGGTACAGCAATTTGCAGTGGGATTTCTGCTTATTAATTCAATCATATTTAATAAATGAGAAATGAAGGGCACATGAGGTAATGTGGGCAAGCCAAATTCTTTTTGGAAGAGATAGTTGGTTGTGATTGTAGGAAATGTCCATGCTACCAGACAGTTTCTCAAATCAAACATTTTATTCCTGTTAGTCTCTTACTTTGGCCAGTTTTGTCATTAAAGTTTATATCTTTTGATTAGGTCATGACTCCTTAGAAAGAACATTTTAGAAACTATTTATGGAGAGTAGGAGGCCAGAGGAAGACTGGAACAAGGAAGTGCCAATTACATTTTATCACATGCTGATTCTGAGTTATCCATAGCTATCAGATGGAGATGATATTAGATGATCTGTTGGTCAGTATTTTGGGGACAGATTGGGGTTACGTTTAGAAGGTTCTGCATCTATGAGATAACAGAAGCCATGAGTATTGATAAAATTGTCTAGGGAGTGGTTTAAACATGAAATGAGAGGCTTGCAATAAGCTCAGGAACCTAATAATATTATTGCAATTTCAATAGAAGCAAATTGGTCCCAAGGAGTGTACTTAATTTTCATATGATCAGTAACTTCTGAAGCCAGAAATAGAACCAAATTCTTCCTCCTTTAATCAAAAGTATTTTTATTAAACTACAGTTTCTCTCTTGCCAACAAATATCTGCCAAGTCCTACCATGTGCCAGGGAAGTGTAAGATACTGTATGTTACAGAGCTGAAGCCTCCTGGCAAACTGAGGCAGTACAAAGACCTGCCCTTCAAACCCCAATTCTTGTGATCAAGTCAGAAAGATTTCATATATGTCACTCAGAGAAACAGTCATTCGTTTGTTGAAGGGATAGGGAAGGTGGGATTGGATACTCTCTATGGAGAGTAGTTTCCTTCAGAGAGGAGAAGGATAGTGTGCCTGTCCTGAACTTCGGTTTCATTGGGTATCCAAGAGAAGTTTCCAGAGAGTCCTGTCCAGGTCTACCTCTTCAGTCTTGACTGACAGCTGGATGATATCAGACTTTCAGGTCTTTACTGCCATGACAACTCTAGTCACCTGGTTCATGCTGATGGGTTCTATTTGGATTCTTAACCACACATTCTTACAGATTTTATGATTAAGAGGAATGGTCTTTATCTCCCCGAGTTTTGGGATCTGATCCATGACCAGGGTCGCAAAAGGGTCACCCTTCAGGGTAACTTGCATTTCTCTTACTGATATTATTTCAGGCCTTCATTTCTTCTGTAGATAATAGGTAGTTTGTTGAGGAATGTGACATATCCTGTTCACTTAAGTCAGGAAGGTCTGCAAGTAAATTGTTTCTTGGAAAAGAAAGTGTGGGGGGTCAGCTCAATAGGCCCATTTTGTAAATTATTCCTTTAACTTCATGTATCCATCACTTGCATCTCTTTGTCCCCATCACATGGAGATGGAAAGGGTAGGGAAAGAAAATAAGACTAGGCAGGAGCATGGGATCTGCCAGAAGTCAAACTGGAACTGTCTGAATTCAAAATCAGTCTCTTTATCTTCATTTCTACCCTTTCCCTCTTTTAGAATTTTTGTTGGGCAATGGATCTCCTGTTTCCAAGTTGTGATCTATGCGACTCTACCAGAATCATCTTTTAAGATGCCAATAGTTTACTTCTGTCAAAAAGAAAAAAAACTGAATTTTTCCACCAAAAATTCTAGGTCCCCTGAGACCCAACTTATCCTACTGTCTAATTTGACTTCACTCAGATTCTTATGTGGTCATGATAAAATCTTTTCTCCAGTCATACCAACCTGTTGCTTTTCCCTTGTTTTAATTATCTATTTCCATGTAATAATATACCCCAAATCTAGGGGCATAAGTAACAATAATAGTTTCATATTATTGCTCATGGCTGTTGTGGATATCTGAACTAAGCTAGGCATTCCTTGCTTGAGTTTCTCATGTACTTGAGGACAGGTGACAACTGAAGCCATCTTGAAAGCTTCTTTATTCATATGAGCTGAGAAAACTCAAAGATCTGGGACATGAGTCCTTTGGAATTCTCAGTCATCTCTATCCTCATAGGGTCTCTCCAGGTGGTCTCCCATACATGACAGATTCAGCATGGCCAGACCTCTTACCTAGTGGATCAGGGTTCTGAGAACACATGCCCCATAAGAGAGCTAGGCAAAAGCTCTAACATCTGTATGAGTTAACCTTAGAAGTCATGCAGAATGCCACATTCTGTGTTATCAGCAAGTCACTAAGGCCAGACCATGGTCAGAGAGTGTGGAATTCGACTCTTAATTGGAGAAATGTAGAATCACTTTGTGGACATGTGTTAAAACCACTTAACAAATCTGTGCTTTCAGAATTCTGCATAAAGGGAGACATGGTTTCCTAGGACTACCTCATTTCTCCACTGAGTCCTATTTATTTCAGCTTCACAGTTAACTACTCTAGGAAGCCACTGATGGCTGGAAGTGTTTTCCTTAGCACATACACTGCCTGAAATACTGGGTATTATTTTGCATGCCTCCCAGCTAGAAAATACAGTGAGGTTTTAAAAGATGAGAATACCTTTAATGGTGAATTTATTAATTCAGGATATTAGAGGGTTATTTATTTTATCACTATTAGAAACATAAATTACTCCACAACTGAAGAAAATCATAGAAATTTCTCAGTTGCCAGGCTGACTAGAGTTATATGTAGATTCAAGTTTGGGGAATGGAAGCTTCAACTCTAATTTAGAAACTCCTAAACTGACCCATTCTGAGCCTCAGCTTTAGCCTTAAAATGCAAATGAGGGCCCCCAAGGGCACAGAACTAGAGAAGGGCCGATTCATCATCACCCCACACACTGCAGGGTAACTTTATATAATGTTCCTTTTGAATGCAGCAAATCTTGGAGGCTGTTACAAAGTTTAGATTTCTCATCCTTTGTGTGTGTGTGTGTGTGTGTGTGTGTGTGTGTGTGCGCGCACACACACGTGAGAGATAGTGATAACCAGGAGGCAGTAGCTTAGAGAAACCTCTAATCTTGGCAAATACTCATTAAAATAAAAGGTCTCTCCAAGGCCCTGGAGGAAACCTTTATCAGGAAACCAATTAGTTAAGGTCCAACCCTTGACTCTTCCTATTCAGAACTTTAAAATGATCACCTTATTTCTTGTTTTATTTTCTTAACCTGTAGTTAATTACAGTCCATTATGAATTCCCAGGCCCCAGGAAATATTTATCTTCAACATTAGGCCACTTGAAGGATAGATTAAAGCTGTGACAAGAGGATACAGAACATACCAACTCCAGAGGCAGCTCCCCAATTTGGGGAATACCCCAAGATGTGCTGTCATCCCTCCAGGCATGTCTGTGTGACACAGCACAGAAAGGAAGGTGCTCCTGAAATAAGTGTCACTGCCAAGCCTACATTCTGGGGAGCAGAGAGGAAGAGTGTTCTTGACCTTGATTCTGAAAGGAGAACAATCCTCATATCAACAGGGAACCAAAGCAAAAAGATGGGGTTCTGTCACACCTGGATTTATGTTGGATCACAACAGTCTTGGCAAAACAGTGAATTGTATTCAGTGATTTTAGAAATCTTAGCATAATAGAACCTTAAAGATTTCAGAATCTTTGCTACTTCTCCTCTATTTTACACGTAGGCCAACTGCTGTCGTGCACTTTTTCATTTAATGCCCACCATGACCCAAATATCACTAACCCCCATTTAAGAGGGGAAAATTGAAATTCAAGGAAGTTAAGTAGTTTATGAAGATAACAGATTAGCAGGAATAAAGGTCTAAGTAGAACCTATATTCTGCTGTTTCTAAAATATTTATTTTTCTACAGCATCCTGTGTTTACAAATAGATATGTATATGTATTCATTCAACTATATATTGCTAACCACATTAATATACATTATGCATATACACGTTATTCAAAAGTATAATGCAGTTAGAAAAAGTGCATGGGAGAACTTATTCAGACTAGTTGTATTCTTATTTAAACTTGTATTTCTGGTGGCCAATATGGTAGCTAGCCAAAAGTGAGAACTTTATAGTTATTTGTTGAATTATGAATATTCCTGTGAGATGTGCTACAGAAGTTTTTGAGAAAGAAATAAAAGAAAGTTAGCCACTTCTGAAAAAAATGGGAAAAGTCTGAACACATTTCTAAGAGGAATTGAGTCTCAGAGAAAGAATTGTTTTACAGATGGGCCACCATGAGCAAAGGCATTAAGATGGGAAATCTGAGTTTTTCTGAATAGTGAAGAATTAAGTCTGGGAAATCAAAGAGTAAACAAAAGTTTCAGTGAGAAAATGAAGCCATTGAAAGTAGAACATCAGACATTAATCTACTTCTTAAAAGGTAGAGAAATTTTTTTTTGTTTGTTTTAATTTAAGTAAAATTGTATTCCAACTAAAATCACTCCAAAACATTAGACTGTAGATAAGACTCAACTTGGGATTTACTGAAGAATAGGATCATGCCATCTAAAATGGCTTGGTGTAAGGCTTTGCTTGAAAGTATTTTTTTTTTACAATGCAAGTGGATTTCTCATCTGTTCCAACCTGAGTTCATGTTTAATTTAAAATGTTTGTTCCTAGGAAGATGGGCTGTGATCACCCTCAAGGGTGATGTGACAGGGGTTAACCATCCAACAGACTACCTGGGGAATTGCATGATGTTTGTATTTTCAACTTCACAAGAATGTTAATGCAGTTTAGAAAATAAGGAAGAAACAGAAATCAAATTGTATGATGAAAATAACAAAATTAGAAAATCTTTCTCTCCTTTTCTTTGGTTGAAACAAGTTCAGTGGAGTTGAATCCATGATGCAAAAGAAACACTTGTTCTTCAGAGTAGAGGGCAGACTGGAATAGGAGGGAATCCTCTCCCAGACAGAGAGGACCCTCTCCGTGTTTGCTAGAGGAAGCTAATCAGAGAAATAAGCTGGGGACTTTCACATCACCTTCAAGACAGTTATTTCTTTTGGTTCTGTTTCCTCTTTCCTTGTTTTTTTTCAATGTACTCCCTGTTTTAGGTTCCTGATGACTTTGTAGGATGCCCAAGGGGTCAGGCTGCTCTCACACTGAAGGACACAGAAAGTCAGTTGAAGAAAAAGAATAAGGACTGATAAAGCTGAAGTCGTGTTCCAGCCCACACCTACTGCCTGTGATTAGTATATCTGATATCTATATACTTAAATGTGCTTTCGCCTATGTTATGTGTTAACTGAAGGAGAAACTAAATAAGTGTAGTATTTTTGCATCCCTTCCCAAGCACATTAGTTAACCACCTGCTTTGTGCTGTGATTATAGAGAATAAGGTCCTCTCCTGTCCCAAACAATTGTACAATAAGAAAAGGTGATACACAGGACTGTGACTTGGGGCCCAGCATATAAGGAAAACAACTTGGAGGGATGTTTGACAGAAGGAATGATCACAGTGTGCCCATAGGGTCCTAAAAAAGCTCTCAGCTCAATAATCCTGGTGTTTTATTCCCATTTTATAGATGCAATGAGAAAGGCACAGAGAAATTAAATATCTTTTCTTCATAATACCCAATCCTAGTAGCTGATAAAGTAGAACTGAAAACCCATAACATGCCTTCTATTTCATTGCTACATACTTTTCCTAAAATACAAAAATACAAAAACCAAAAAAATACTCACCAGAAACAGAGAAATTCTAGTGTTTAAATAGGATAAGCACATAACACCACCTCACATATGGTTAAAATATTCTGCAGTGATCAAGTTTGATTTATGAATTTCAATTCAGATAAATCTATTAATACTACAAAAATTTAAAACTTCAGCATTAAGGATTCATTTCAATGAAAGCAAAACTCATTCCCTCTTTCAATTCTTAATATTATTCTCCACAGTTAACCATCCTGTGATAATAATTCAATTTGCTCACATCATGGGGATATAGGAATATGTGCCTCCCACCTTGCACATTGGCAATAACCTCCACCTTAGTGAGCTTCCTGAGCTCCACACAAGGGACACTGCACGCTCAGCAAATCATAACATTTAGGATCCTAAATTATTATTATTTAGGACCCTGTTATTGTTGTTGTTATTTAAGACCCTAAATTATTATTATTTTTATAGCAGACACCATGAGGAATCATGTAACTGCATAGTCTGTCTTTCCCAGGCCTCTACTGCAAATGGAAATCATCCCTTTACTTTTTTAGAAGGCATCAAATGGACCTAAGTTACTATTCTGTATTAATGTTCTCTGTATTTCATCTCATGGCTCTAGAGGCACATGCATGCACGCACACACATACAGACAATAGGGGAAACAATAAATAAGTCCTGCTCTCTGGAAATACTACATGGGTAAAGAATCATGTGTGAGCTCCCAGAAGACAAAGACCAACATCTTTTCTTTCTATGATCCTGTGCTCAGTAATTGCATATTGAATAAATAAGCAAGAAATTAATGCACATTTAATATTCATTTATCATCCAATAAATATTTACTGAATATTATTTGGTAATAGTAACAGCAAAATTATGAAGGCAGATGACAGGTATATGTTATGGACTGGGCTTACATCAGAAAAATTTATCAGAATATTTTGGAAAAGGTAGAAATAAAAAAAAACAGACTACATGAGGGGAAAGACAGAAGGAGATGCTTTCGGGGAAAAAAATCTTCAGTTCATGAGAAGCCAGTATAAGCAGCATCATATGAAGCCATATATGCCTTTTGGCACCTGGTAGGAATTTAGAGCCCTCCTGCTGGTAGTGAACGTTGTTCTCATTTGTTTCTCCACTAAGAGTTTGTTCCACTTTATTTCTGTGAACAGCTTTATCATCTAGATAACTCATTGTTCTTTCCTCAGAAATAGCTCTTATTACCTGTACTCATCATTTGGAGCTTTTCCACCATTTACTTCTCTCATTTACAGATGGTAAGTTAAGAAGAAAATATTAACAAAGAAACCTTGCCCCATTACCAATTGCAGCTCCAGGCTTTAATTTCTTCCACTGCTGAAACCCGCATACTCTTATCCTACTAGACTGTTGCAATAATACTTCTTTTCCAGGGTACCCATCACCTGCATTCCTGGCTAACCCTGACCAGCTATATTCTCCAAACCCAGTTTAAGTAGGTGTCCCTTAGCCCTTAGCAATCTGCACCAATGTGAACAAAAGCTGCACATTTCAGTCACAGCTGGAGGGGATCTCAAATCATGCCACCAAGATTTGTATTTTTCCTTTCTGTGTCTTGTGTTAGACTCATTTTGGACAAATATTTTTCAAAGTAGGGCCCTAACCCACCATCTCTAAAGGGGAAAAAAAAGATTCGTCTTAAACTCTATTTAACAAAGAAACAACAGTTAACACTTTCCTTGGCAGTGGCTGGAGTCATGTGCTTACCTCTAGAACCAGGATGAGAAATTTACCCAATTAAATTACATTGCCAGAGAATAGAAGAGGGATAATTTCTCAAATTTAATTGTGGGAGGGACGCAGAGTGTAATATCCCAGAGGAAAGGATAAATGAAATGATTAGAGGGGGCTAGATGACTAGAAGGCAGGGTGACTCTGATATAGTTAGACAACTCTATTTAACATGCACACAGTGGGGAATTATTAGTCCTCACACATTAGTAATCAATAAAAAGGAGGCCATCTTTCCCTCACGGAGCTGTTAACAAAATCTTTGCTGAAATGATGGCTTAGAGACCCAAATGAAGTCTTAGTTTCTGTTGGGAGGTGCTGGAAAAAAGCAGTCAGGTGCCTGACTTTTGCTAATGTTTACTTTGATACAGATGTTTGACCAGAATGCTAAGGACATCATCTCATTTCATCAGCACAGCAATCTGGATCATTGTCTCTGTTTTACAGATGAAGACATAGTTTTTGCAATGTTGAACGACCTGCCTAAAGCCTCATGGTGAGCAAATGGTGGGAAGTAGACTTGATCCTAGGTCTGCTCCTAGGAGCCCTCACCTCCTCCACAGCACCGCCTGGCTGTTTTCCTTGTTTCCGCTTGTTTTGCAGGGACACCTGCAGCTTTCCATTTTGCAAGATGACCCATCCCTTTTTCTCTCATTGTTTATGCATAAGCCTCTCTGACTCTAGAAAATTGGTACAGAAAATGAGCACCTTTTCTGCCAACAGAAGCTTCCTCCCCAGGTGCTTTCTGAGTACCTGGTGAAGCACCCATGGCAATCGTAGGTTGAACTCACACACACAGCATCAGAAAGCCTGGCTGTGGCTCTTCCCAACGGGACTGAGGTGGAGGGGCCCACAGATGGCCTGCTCTTACACAGCTTTGGCTTTATCACTAGATATGCTGGTGACACTGGGATGGCTTCTTTACATTGCCATTTGCCTCCTTGTGTAAAGTATTGGCTTTCCATGTATGAATCACCCAGGCGATGGATTGAGAATGAACAGAGTGACATCTGTATTTATCATAAGAAGAAAATTTATTTTTCCAAATGGAAATTTGATGAAAACAAACCTGAAATAGAGTCTCTAGGTACAAATTGTTTGGGGATGTGTGTGGCCAATGGAAGGTTTTGCTAATCCTGTAATTTTTATGTATTTGTTGTACTTTAAAATAAAGCAAAAATAACTCACAGAAGGGAAATGAGATTCACAATTAATCATAAACACAAATGAGTTCATAATACAATGTTTACCTGTAGTGAAGTGCATTTGAAACCATTTGATGACAGATTTACACAAACATAAAACTCTACTGCAAACAAAATTATTTTTAATTTGTCCTTTTTAATATTTTTATTGTAATATGCCATTGTTGGGATTTAATAGGGACTTGCAAGTCTCTTTGCTTCAAGATTCTATTGCTTTCATCTCCAAATGCCAATATTTTAACTATGGAGTGAGATACTGAGATGGCTGCTGATATTTATGGTTATAATCATTATGATTTGGACTACTTTCAAGCAATTCTAAAGGTACAAATTTAAGAATAATTATAGCTATCTATCTATATGGTTTCTGTGGAAGTAAAATACAGTGAAGGATGTGAATGAAGCTGGCTGTGAGACAGGGTGAAGGAGTTCATTATGGCACCAACATGGGGTCCCTACTTGACACCCTGCACCCTGAACCCTCATATGGTACACCACGGCTCAAGGGTTAAGGCCACTGGACTTAGCAGGCCTAGATTCTGTGTTCCACCATGCCATAGCCATGTGGCTGGGCATATTACTTCTTAGATTCTGATCTATAAGGGTGAATAATAGACTCTATTCATAGGGTAATTACTAGAGAGAGGGTGAGAGAGAGAGAGAGAGTGAGAGAGAGAGAGAGAGAGAGAGAGAGAGAGAGAGAGAGAGAGAGAGAGATATTGTGTCTGGCATATGAAAGGTGTTTAATAAATGTTGAACATGGGTTAACATGTTTAGTGTAACCATATTCCATATGATTTCATGTTAATAAGGAGAAAAGAACATCTCCTTCAGGCTTCCTTCAATACAGCCAGAGGTACCTAATGGCATACATGTTGGTATTATTCTTTTCTACTTTATGAGAACAATAATATTAATATTATTGGTTAATATTCAATAATATTAACCTCTGCATTCTTTCAGTCAGTACAAAACCTCAGATTCCTTCTCAACACATGATGGACAGTTACTATTAATCCAATCCAGTGCCCAAGAGACCAATTTGCATACTAACATAATTCTTAATTGCAGCTCATCTGGGGAGTTAAAGTGGAGGAAAGATGGAGAGGTTGGCTAAGGTGGCTAAAGAGGACAATTGACTGCTATGATTCCAAGTAAGTTTATCCCCTGTAGGGAACATTTATTTTTCATTTACCCAGCATGCTGCTTTACAGGACCTTAAACTAGCTCATTTTGTAAATTTGTCAATGCAAAAATCTAAAAGAATATGTCTCAGATTCATACAGGTTGGTTCTTTAAAATGAAAAAGGAGTTAATCTGTGCAAGTTGGGGAGGGAATAGGCAGAGAATGTCAGCAGGCAATTTTCCTTAATGAGGTGGGAAATACCATGAAATTTATTCTTTACTTAGGAGGTGGTTGATTAACTCTCAATGCAAATAATTACTGGATTAATTCTGGCTTCACATTCAAGGAATGGGATTTGGTGCACAGCCTCCAGCTACACTCCTTGATCTGAAAAGGACGTGGTGGGAAAACTCTTTTCTGGTTCTCCAAGAAAATTCTTAACCCAAAGTAAAAATAAAATGTTTCCTGATTGGAGTTGAAATTTGGGAAGAACGATAGAAAAGTCTGTCACCCTCTCTTTCAGAAAGGCAGTGAATATGGCTATATGTTTTTTTCTTTCTGACTTGGAGCATTTCTTGTCTTCATTATATCCACCCCCATCAACTGATTGCAACAAAGTCAACAAGTGAAAAAACCTGCCAGATGCTAAGTTTGCTCTGTAAAGTGGAAAGCCAAAGGCCACGTTTAGCTTTTGTCCCTTTAAGCAACTCTTTCTTATTGCCATTTTGTAGTATGTGCTTGTTCCCAACAGTCTCTGTGACCATAGGATGAAACTGACCCTCTGGCTTTGTCTGACAAAGCATCCTTTGCACCTGTTGTAGATGAGTCATTGCTGGCTTTTATCTGCTTGGTGTTTTGAATGAAGACTTAGAAGATGGGCACAGTATGTGCTCATGGGAGGAACTGTAATATATGCATTTAAGAATTGCAGGGACCCATCTTCTGCAGAGATAAAGATTCTGTAACAGAGAAAAGGGAGAGAGAGAGGGGAGAGGGGGGGAGGGGGGAGGGAGGGAAGGACGGAGGGAGAGGAAATAAAAATGTCCTGGTTTCTTGAAATTTTTCATTTTTCAAGATCTAGAAAGTTCTGGAGTCTGGCTGCATGTTTAGTCAGGATAAGTCAGATTGATTCTGACAGAGGCAAACACTACTGATGAAAGCAATTATTTAGTTCTTTCTTTTTTAAGCTTGCTTTTCCTTTTATAAAAAATTATCACATTAATGGGTGTTGGCTCTCAACACTGACCAGTTGATGCTGTTTTTCACCATCTTCACCCTTTAGACATTAATCTCAGTTTTAAAGAGTTTTTCTAAACTTCAATTAACAATTCACAGCAATTTCTGCAGCTCCTGATCAGGGATCTTTATGAGCACCACACATTTTGACTCCAATCTTTCTAACCTAAGTCAAGATGAGACACAAGATATACTCATTATCTCTCCATATTTTACTTCTATAATCCATTTCATGATTAAGCTGCTCATTCTGAGCATCAGGAATAATTCTCATGGGTGCCCCAGAGTGGATTTTATTAATTCCATTTTCAAATGAACACACAGAGGTTCAGGAAATCTAATGCAAAGAGCTGGCACATTGAAGGCTTGGATTTTAGCGGAAGACTTCCTGTCACCCAAACCAAAGCTCTTTTTAGGACCCTATCCTGCATCTTGCTCTCCCTTAGTGTAAGATATTAAAACTTGGATTCATTATTCCTTTAGGATTTTTTATAAATATTGCCAAGAATCATGTTAGGCACTTTTGTGTTTCACTCTCTTATGATTCTAGAAGGAATACATTTATTCACATTTTAAAGATGAGGAAACTTCAATATATTAGTCATTTCCATTGCTCTAACAAAATAACTGAGGATGAGAACTTTATAAAGAAAACAGATTTATTTAACTCACAGTTTTGGAGGCTCAAGAAATTTTCCTGGTCTCTGCTCAGCTCCAGTTAAGGCCTCCTGGCAGGTGGCATCACAACGTTGTGAGCACATGGCAGAAGGAGAGTTTGCAGGGCAAGACAGGAAGCCAGAGTGGGCAGGAGCCAGTCTTGCTCTTTGGTAACAACCTTTTCATGACAGCTAACCGGGGTCCATTAGAACTACATCAAATGCCCCCCGTGACTTAGTTACTTCCCACTAGGCCATACTTCTTAAAGGTTCTGTCACCTTCCGCATAGCCACATGGGATCAAGCATCTAACTCATGATATTTGGGAAACACACTCAAACCACATCTAAACCATAGCACAAATCCTGGACCTTGTCAGAGTCATAGAATTTATACGTGCAAGGTAGGGTGGCACAACCTGGATCTGTCAGGGTGTCCTCCAAATCCACAGAAGTTGCTCCAGAACTTCTTTATTTCCCAGCCCAAATCAGCATGTGTCAAACTGGGACATGTGGCCTAACTTTATGATACTCTCAAGGCCACATGATTTGATGCACTAATTTAGAAAAACAGAATGGAGAATGAAGGGTGAGAGAGAAAAAAAAAAGGTACCACTACTAACAGATTACAAAAGGACCTCACAATTCTTGTGATAAACAAGAAAATTTCAGATCAAAATCATCTCCCAGTCCTAAGAAAAACTAAATAGGATGGCCAGCTTGGCAGTTCCCTTTCTCTCCTGATCATGCTAAACTCCATCTCCCAGACTGAAATTACTGAAATAAGAGCATGGCTTCTGCTCTTACTCCCTCAACACAGGTGATGTTCATTTCAACCTGATTACACCTGACTGCAAGTCAGATCACTGAAGGACTGATTCATAGGTCCCAAGATTTCTTCCTGTCCTCCCTGCTCCTCCCTTCTTGACAAGCTCGCCCTTCCTCCCTCCTTCCCTCCCTCCCTCCCTCCCTCCCTCCCTCCCTCCCTTCCTTCCTTCCTTCCATTTATTCATTCTCTCCACCACCAATCTCATTCACTCCTCCCTACTCTCCTTTTTCCCTAAATGTCTTAAATGAGAGAAAGAAAAAGGGGGTAATAACCCATTCCTTCTTAAGCCTTCTCATGCATTCCTTAACATCCTATTTCTGTAATAAGAAGTGACCTTACCAGGATATTGAAGGACACTGTGAAACTTCTAACTGCAAGGGAGAATCTTTATTCAGACCCAAAGAGATCAAAGAGGTGCAGTTTCGTTTTGTGTTTTTTTTTTTTTTTGGTCTCCATTCTACCCCCCCCCCACATCTACCTGGTCAGAATCTCTCTCTATTCTCTGAATCACTTTCTTCCAGGTACCTGGCTTGCTCATTCCCTGTGCTTCAGTGGCAGCCCTTATATCCAGGGTAGTGGTGGAACCCTTTCTTCCACATAAGAGCCGTTCACATTTAATTGGAAGCTTCTCTCAGTCTCTCTGCCCCTCTGTAATAGTGATGAGAGCAACTCCAGGATTCACTGTGCTCTGAGGACACTTGAGAACAGTTGGCCCTCAGCAGAGACCTCCAGTTTCCCACTTGCAGAATCTCTGAAATATTTTCTTGTCACCATTCTGAGTTCTGTCCCCACTGTGCTTCAATAAAGATCTCTTCCAAGGAAGCTTATTTATGTCCTCACAAGTCCTGAGACCCTCCTTTAATTACTGCCTACACAGAGCCCAAGATCTGTTAGGAATGATAAAGTATCATTCTCATTATAAACTCAGATTACCTCTCTTCCACCCATGACATCAACTTTTATTAGTCTAAGTTATGACCATGGGGGAAAAAAAAAGAATTGATGAATAAAGGTTACTTTCATTTAAGATGTGAAAGCAGGAAAATCACTGCCTTTTGTTTTGGTGTGGGATGAGTAATAGAAGTTGTCACCCAGCAGTCATAAAAAATAATTCAAACCCTCTAAGAAGATAATTTTCTAGTTCACCTATCATTTACCCAGTTCAGCGTTAGAAGATTCTCTTTGTGAGATGGAAAATAATGAGGAAGTGAAGGGGGTGGACAATAATCAGGCAGTGTGAGTAATTGATTGGTGAAGGTATGTATGAAAGGGATGAGAGGAAGAAAGAAAGCGGAGGTAGCTGCTCTCTTGAAAGCAGCAGTAAGTGAAATTACCCTGATAAAAGAAACAATAAACCAGTAGTGCATGTTAAATAAATGATGTTTTGCTATTGAAAAATGCATCTCTTACTAGTTTCTAAGGCACTTTAATGTTTCTAAACAAGTCAAAGAAGAAGAACAGTGATTTTGGATGTTTTGTAATAAATATTGGTGTTCTTTTGATTTACCTTTTATTTAGAACTCTCTAAGTCTTTTGCTCAGTGTAAACAAAACTACAAAATTTCTCTTTCTGGGGGGAAAAAAAGAAGTTAAAATTATTCATCTGGAAAGTGCCGTATCCACTGCTTCCATTAATTCATCAGAATCATGTCTACTTCTGATTCTTGGTGCCTGGATTTTTCCTCAATCTGATTCTGTCCCCTGGTGGTAGCACCCTGATTTCTACAGCTGCAGTCCTTAGTGGTCTTCCATATTCATCAACACCTACAATATGACCCGCTACAAAAATATGTTTAAGATCATTCTACATTTTCTGAAATACATCAAAAAAGATCCGTAGCAAATTGCACACAGGTTCTAAATTCCAAAGACAGCCAGAATTAAACCTGGAAAACCGAAATCCCAACATCTTTATTTATGGGAGTTGCAAATGACTACTAAAAACTCAGTCACCAATATGCAAGCATGACTCTAGACTATCAGTCTCATGAATTACCTCTCATTGAAAAATCTCCACTGGTGTCCATCTTCGTCCCCAACCCTGTAAGAAGTCTATTTAACAAGGTTGACACAGAAGGAGACAGTACAGACAGAAACTGAAGGGAAAAGGTGGACACTCTTAGAAAAAGTGGCCAAGTCAGCATGCTCTGCACTCTGAGCAGAGTGATGAACACTGAGTGAAACAGGCTGGCTATGAGCATAGGGAACACCCCAGGTTTTAGAAGTTCACGCTCAGGTAATATGTGACTGATGATATATATTTCATGGAGTACTGTTTTCTAACCATCTGTTAGAAGAAAGCTTCAGAATATTCCTTTTATAAAATCCATCTTTTCAGGTTATAGAGAAGTCCTGGTTTGCTATGGATCAGGGAAGTTTTTTAAGTAATTTTAAGTTATAGTTGTGCAAGGAGAATCACTGGGATAAACTTAGTGCCAAAATACCCCAATTTCCTGACTCACCATGCAATCATGATGTTTGCAAAGTGATTTGCAACATGCCTGTCTCTACCATGACTGGTGGAATTTATTGCCCACCATTTGTCCTTATTATGCTTCTATCTGTAATTGGTTAATAGAATGCAGCAGAAGTAACAGCATGCCAGTTCCAAGCCTTGTTCTCAGAAGGCCTTTCCTGTTCTCACTTTAACTCTCTGACCCTTGAATTTGGCACGTCTGAGTTGGTCTATTGGATAGTGAGGGACTTGGAGCAGAACAAAGTTATGTCAGACAAAATCATCCTAATCCTGTTACCCCAGAGCAAGGCAACCTTAATATTTCCTTCAGGGTTATACAGGTTTCTTTCTGGTTCTAGGTTCCTGACTATCCTTCTTTTAGCACCTTCTTCAGGAAATACATAATTAAATTATTTTTCTGTAACTTTGACATATGAACCTTTTTTTAAAAAAAGTCTCTTGCCAATTTTACAACCCAAGAATATCATCCTCAAGAAAATAAGAACCAAACCTTTGAAAAGTAATTGTCAGGGAACACTGAACTCCTAGCTCCCAGTCTTTGTAGCCTAACTTTCTTGTCACCTACTCAAGAAGTACCTGGAGTCATAAAGAGTAAGCAGTTTATTTCTCCTTTCAATAAAGCCAGTTAGCAAACACAGTTGACGTGTGACTTCCCCTTACCATCCTCCAGTATTTTCCATTAACTCACCACAGAGCTTAAAATTCCTCCCACACTTTAGTAAAGTTGAGTTTAGACTGAACTCTTCCTTTTCTCCTCTGTTGCAGTAACGTTGAACAAAGTCCATTTGCCCTTTGAGCATTTTTGACACCTCCCAAATGACATACCACCTGACTATAGATCACAGATAGGTGAAGATCAGATTAAGTCAATTGAGCCTGACATAATACAGCAAGACCTCCTAACCAACCTACATATGCATAAGTAATAAGAAACTATTTTTGTGTTGAAACTAGAATCTGAGGAGTTTTTCTTATGCAGCAATAGTTAACTGAGATAGAAAATGGAAGTGTTCTGTGAGATCCCTCCATGAGTAAATAAAATACCTAGTAATGTCTTTGAGTCCAAGCAACAAATATGGGCTGGGAATATGATGAGAAAATTGCTATACATGGTGGGAAATATGTCATCTTATGTTGCACAGTAGTGAAACTATTGGCAAATCAATCATCTGCACTAACTTAGCAGACAGAAAATTTATCTAATAATCTTATGGACATGAGTCATAAAAAATTTCAGGAAAGGATATGAAATATATAAGAAAAAATATGAAAATATGAAAAATATTAATTATAAAAGAAAGAGATGAGCTAATGAAGGAATTATTGAATTTGTAAGTGGAGCTTATAGGGAGCATAAAGGAGATAAAAATTCTTTTGAAAACAAACAAAAAAACTGTATGCCCTCTTTCAATATTGTACTTGGGAAAAAATTCTCCAAGTCTAATGAAGACTGGGAGCCAAAGATTAAATCAAAGATACGACTGAAGGGTTGTTTGTTACAACTTATTAAATAATTAACTTGTATCTAATAAACACCTGAAATGTTGATTTTATGTCAACTTGGGTGGGCCAAGGTATCCACATAAGTAGTAAACATTATTTTGAATGTTTTTAGGGGGGAACTTTTTGATGAGATTAACCTTTAAATCAGGCATCTTTGAGTAAAGCAGATTGCTCTCCATACTGTGAGCAAGCCTCACCCAATGACTTGAAGGCTGACAGAACAAAACACTGACCTACCCAAGCAAGTGGCAGTGGCAGATGGCATTTGAACTTGAGCAAATAAACAGCTCTTTACTGAATCTCCAGCTTGCTGGCCCACCCAGCAGGTTTGGGCATTTCTGGCCTCAATTATTATATGAATCATGATTCTAAAATAAATTCTTTCTCTGCATATATATTTATCAGTGTTCTATTGGTTATGTTTATTCCTCTAGAAAACCTGGATTCATACAATACTTTGGGAAAAAAATCCTTTATAAGAATATTAAGGGAAGTTTACTATAGCAGCTTGTCACATCCAAGGTATTTACAATATGTTGGAAGTAGGTTTAAAACATTGCCCAAAGTATATATTATATTATAAAATACCACCTTCATAAATGACCAGAGAGGATGAATAAGGAAATTAATTTCAGAAGGCACAGCCCAAAAAAAGTGGGATGTGTACCAAAACACTGAGTATCAATGGGATACATACCACTTGCAGGGAGAATAGGGCCTGATCAAGCAACACTCTTAGTCCCAAGACTCAAGGTATCTAGTAACAGCTGGATGATTTTGGAATTGCTGTGAATTATAATCTTCTAATCCTCCATTTTTGTTCTTTCTCAGTGGTATCATCTATTGTACACACCTTGCCCCAGCTCCCCACTGAGTTTATATTGGGCATGGAGTAGAGGAACCTGTGTTTTGGACTCATAGCTCTTCATTAAGAGACACCATATTCAGATGTGAATTCGATCAAAAAGTGCTGGATTTTGAGTCTGATCCATGACTGTATTAGTCTTTAGGGTTCCTTGAGAGTGGGTAAGGATATATTTATGTGAGAGAATGTGAATAACTATGATTGATAAGTTGATTTATTGCTAAAATAGTGCAAGTTCTCCACTCATCTCTGTATATCCATGTCCTTTGGAGTATGAGTTTGCAGAGGTCCCATTAAGCAGTGAGTTCAATTTCCCCACCCTAAGTCTATGCTGGTGTTGTGAATTTTGCTGGCCTCTAGAATATGACAGACATGACAATGTGCACCTTCTGGAAGCTGTGCATGCTTCTGCCTTTTTCCTTGGATAGCCAAGAGGAGAAAGGTGAGCTAACTAGACTGCTGGAGGATGAAAGATGACTCAGATTACAGCCAAGTTATCTTAGCAGGTGCCATCCAAGATATCCCAGGCATTAACATCTTGTCAGCTGACTGAGACTCATGAGTAAGCCCAGTTGATATTTGCCAACCCTAGTTTAGACTGGCATAGCTGCTCAGCTTAGGAGATTCGTGAGAAGTAATAAATTGCTGCTGTGTTCAGCTGCCAGTTCTCAGAAGGCCTCTCATATAGTAGTGGCTAACTGATTTAATTATTATATCATATTTCTACCATGAGAATATAAGGCCATCTCTAACTCACTGTCATGTCAGGGACTATGCTCACCACCGCCTCCAGCCCTACTGGCTGCCTGGCTTTTCTACAGCACATTGGGCATGTTCTTGCTCCTGGCCTTTACTATCTCCCAGATTGGTTTCTCCTTTACTTTTTTTTTAGCAATTTGCTCAAATATGTCCAAGTGAAAACATTCTTGACCACATTATTCAAAATCTTTCTCTCTCTGTTTTCTCTGTTTTACTTTCCTGCATGATCCTAATCATTCTTGAACATACACCATGGGACACAGAGTCACATGATGCTAAAATGGCTGTATCATGAGGTCAGAGATTGTGTCCTGTTTACAGGGATATACACAAAGTAAACTACACACACATAATAAGTGAACTTCGTTAAATTAGGTGGAAAATAACTTGAGAAAATGAAGAAGAAAAAAATGAAAGGAAGGAGGAAAGAGAAAAGACAAACAAGTCATTATAAACTATCAACATGTAACTCTAAGATATAACTTATTTATTCATGCATTGTAAATATCCATTTCTGCAATTCATTTCTATGAGTTGTGGTGGTAAAATTGAGGTTTGATAGTGATAATAATAATAATAATTATTATAATAATAATAATAATAATAATCTTAAAAGGGTACTTTTCTTGAGAGGCACAGAGGAGGGAGGGGCTGAGATTTAGAAAGGCTTCCCAGAAAGGTAACAACTTGATTATATTATACCAGCCAGGGAAGGTCATTTCAGACAGAACTTAAAACACTTACAAAATCAGAATGTATCAACAAACAGGTTATATTTGGGAAATAGAATATAATTGTAACTCTTGGTGGTTATGTCAGGTCAAAACAAAATCATAAAAGTTTTCATATAGGTTGCCAGAATTTGGAAAGTAAGCTACAGGCAATATTTAGCCAAGAAATATTTAATCATGGGGGAATATTTTTGATCCTATTTAAATCTAATGTCAATTTGCAATGTAATCCAGTTTGAAGAGAATAAGTGTTTCCAAAGAAACATATTATTTGAAATTTGATATAAAGGGGGCATAATTCTTCTGATAAAGCCATCTAATTAAGTCCTACATAGAGCAAGAGAAGCAACATAATAATAAATGTACTCTTTTAGTTGTTTTGGGAATCCAGGTTCTTACTGTAGCTGAAAGAGGGCTGGGGGTTCAGGTCAAGCCTCCAAAGCACCTTGTCTATCTGACCATGCATGAATCATGCTCTAATTTCTAGTTGTTTTTACTTTAGAAATGACATTCCTGAACTCACCATAAATAAATCAGAAAGCTTAAGTCCCCTTTCCAGTGGGATAAGTCCTTAGCATTAACCTAAATATGCTTTCTCCATTTATTCACAGAGTGACAAAGTGATGAGACTTTATGAAGTGATGGGAAAAAATTTAAGTTGCAGTTCAAGACCTTGGAGGAAATTAATTAGGCCACCTGAACATGGAACCCTTTGCTCCACACTGCCTCGGACCTCAACCATAGGCCACTCAATAGTGTGTCTGAAGCAGTGTTCTTCCATTCCTTTGGCTGTAAATAGGTAGAAAAGTACCCGATCAGGCAGAAACGTCTAAATTTTCCATATTGCATAGGTTGTAAGCAGCAGAGTGGACAGAGACTGCTTCTCTCCTTGAGATTTAAGATAGAAATGTTTCACGAGATCCTGAAAAACTAATCCATTTTCAAGTCTCAGCCTAGTGCACTAAATATAAAAAACAAAAATTTCTGCTACACATTTTTAGCAATGCATCCTTTTTCTCTTCCCTGAATCTTTCTTTGATCACTCCATGGATATGTTCTATTAGTTCCATGATGAATTGAGCCACCACCTTGCCTCAGCCTACCTCTCTGTTTATTATGGTGCCTCCCAGGTAGTTGACAAGAGGCATCCATGAGGTTCCGATGACCTCAGGAGGCCTCCCTTGCTGCTTGAATGGCCACACGTGAAACAAAAGCAGTGTTAAGGGACATCGATGAATGAGTGATTTTTCCTCTGTGAGCATCCTGTGAAGAAATAGAGCACCTCATAGAGAGCAGTGGAGACTGTTGCAGCACTCAGGGAAGATCTCAGCACTTTATGAACAGAGGTAGATGTAGGGGCTAATGGTGGGTTTGTAAAGGGGTAGGAGAACTAGGGGTTCCTGGCAGAAGGGCGGTGTGCCCTGTTTCAGGTGGCAACTGGGGGCAGGGAGTACACAAGCGCACAAGTTTTTCTTACGAAAATGGACTGGGGCATAAAGCTGAGAGGCCTGAATCATGGAGTAGAGCTTTGTTTCTCTCTGCCCAACATCCGTTCCTGTTAATGGCAATTGCTTCTTATTTATTTATTTATTTATTTTTCAATGAACCACCCCTACCACTCAATCCACATTGCTGAGATGAGGGTCTGGTGTCTCCCACTCAGCTCCATGGTTAGAAATGTAACTGAGATTGATCATAACAAGGTGTGAATTTTTATTTGGTGGAGAATACAACCCAACCTATCTAAGACAAGGAGACAAAGAAATCTAAGTCCACATCTTTTGTTAGAATTGCTGAGAAAGAGTATCTTGTTTCTGCTGAACTTGAGACTATTTTGCTATAAGTAGGCCATCATGCACAGGAATAATCTTCATGGTTAAGCCACCAAGGAAAAGAAGCAGAGCAGGAAGAGGAGACATAGCCTATGACTATTACAATGATCTAAGCTCCTGGATCCACACTTGCCTGGACTTATCAGCTAATTTGGCTAATGAGTCACTTTGTGTGTATAAACCAGTTTGGGTTAGATTTCTATAGCTTGCAGCAATCACTGTGACTTTCACAAAGCATCAGGATGTTGGTTTTAGGCTAACCAGCTCCCAAACGTCACACCCACATGCTGAAAACAAGGATGATGCCCTGGAAATCTATTCAGAAAATCAGTGAAAAGTGAAAGAGAGAAGAAGGGCAGACAAATCTAATAGTGGGTCATCGAGTTTATCACCGCTGTCAAAGGGGGCTGGATCCCATGAGGAATTTTATGAGAAGTCACGTAGAATGAGCTTTATATTATATTACAAGGAATAGAAAAGGAGGATATTTACCCACTGGCTCCTGCTCTGATGAGTCATGCATTGGTCCACATTCAGACATGTGCAGACACCAGAAATGGCTGAGTGTATCCCTGCATGGGTTCTACTAAGCAGGGAATAGGAAATACCTGGATAGTCCTTTTGCTTGGGCTGCTTAGGTCCATTGGTGCACCCATCATGCTTAATTCATAAAAAGACTCTTAACCCCCAATCTCTTCAAAAGATCTAACACACCAGGGTTAGAGAACCAAGCTACATAGTACCTTTGTCTCTGAAAGTCACCACTGAGGAACCAGCTAGAGTTGACATTCTCCCAGCATAGGGCAATGTTTTTAAACCAACACTCATTATATAGCATTGTGAAGCCAAGAGCTAGATCCCAATATATGAGTTTAGGATCTACAGGATGAAGACAGGTGATTCCAAACATACCTAGCAAACACCTTCTTCCTAAGGAGGAAATACCTTTATGAAGAATAATGTGATAAATTTGTCCTAGGACTGTCTAGGACTTAAAATCAAGAATCCAGTCTCTCAGAATCCCCTTCATTTCTGGTCAAGCTTGGGTGAGTGTTCCTCTTAACCAGGAGATATAACACGAATTTCACTCACCTTAAAAGTTGCAGCTGCACTTGGTCACTTTTGTCTTCTAATGGCAGCAGATCAGCAGGAAAAGTAAAAATAAATTTTCATATAAGCAATTGTAATTGACACTGATCCCCAAAAAGTACAGTGTGCTTCCTTGTCAGGACATGGAAAACTCTTTGACACTTGATACACTGGGATGTCTACTGGCACTTTCATGTCCAATTTTAACAGTACATTACCATATCCTAATGAGTGCATGTAACTAGGGACCCAGACCACTCAGGAATAAGTGCCTGAGTTTCTCATAGGTGTATATTTTCTGCAGAGACACAAATCAAAATTGCTTATGTGTACAATGTAACAAACTGACCTAATTAACTGATAAATTAAGGAAACGTGTATGTGTGACTCGAATGGCTTTATGAGTAATTGGCTTGTTTCCATATTTTCTTTGTTCTCTGATGGCTTCCTTTAGATGTGGGTTCACCTGTATGATGATTGTTTCCTATTACAGGTGTCCAGCAGGTAGGTCAAGCTCAGAAGCAAGCAATACAACTTTTCTCCCCATGAATTTATTAGAAAATTTAGAAATGACTCTTGGTTTATATAGTTCATTGAGGCATTGTTTAAGCTAGATTCCTCTCTGAAAGCATAATCTGAAATGAGGGCATGTATATAGATGGTTCTTTGGAAAGTAATCCCATAGAACAGGAATGAGGACTGGCTCTGTCTCTATAGGCTGAGACACAAATAGTAGGTCTCTGCCAGGTGCTATATCCCAATTATGTACTCAGATCTGAGATGTGTCATTAAACCACTGATCCTTTTGCAAGATTAATTTATGCCAGTACTCCATTTAGAATTGATCATAAACCCACATTCTAGGTTCCATGATACCTCTACTAGAGCACTGGTATCAATATTGATTCAGAGGCCTTACCAACAACAATTGCTAATGGTGGATATATATCTCTCTCTAGAGTACAAATTTTTTGGTAAGCACCCAAAGGTCTGATAAGGACCTTTCTGGTTAAGGTACCTATGGCAAAGTGATGGGATATTATATATTAAGTGTATAAGCAGTGGTACTGTGGATTACTTCCTAAAGGGAACCCTGCCTTGCTTTCAATAAATGAGACCTCAACTACATTAGAAAACTCAGTGAGAAAGCATGGTTTTTCACTGTGGCACCTGCTATCAACCTTCTGTTCACTTTTGTCCATTTCCTATTCAGCCTTACATTCAGCCTCACTATCAAATACCCTCAGACTCATTCTAACATAGTATACTCTGCTTTCTTCCAGTAAATAATCAGATAGCTCAAAATATGGGGGAGAGATATGTACACTATTTTCTCCTACAATGTGCATTGTGTTTCTTTTCTTGGATTGTGTTGACCATAGTTATCATCATGGATGCAGTGAGGGAGGCTTTGGCCAATATTTTGATCAGATATCCCAATTTAGATATATAAATTGGGAAATATTGACCATATCTCAAGGCCACTACTTATTAGAAGGCTGCCACTTCTTCTGGCTGAGGGGTTTAGGAGAAGAGTAGAGCATTCAATTTACTTATGCTGATAAATTCAACGTTCCCCTTCTTGAGTCTGAGGATATCACTTGGTTCCTCCCATAATACTAAAGGTATTATCACAGATTTTTTTGAGGGTTTGCATTTACTGAACATTGTAGCTTAAGTAGTTTGGGCTCAGCCCTGAGTTTGATATTCAGCACAAACACCCTGTGGATAATGGCATTAGGTGTCTATTAAATATGTGCAGAGAGTCATTCTAACTCTTGTGTTATGCCTTGAGTTGACAGTTGCCTAACTCTGAACATGTCATATTCATTTCTCAAGGCCTCTAAAGCTACCAGTCAACTTGATATCATTTATAATTTAATTGCCCAGATATGGTTTAAATATAGCTATCCTGTATAAGCTAATGATTCAACTTCCTACTTTATCTTATTCCATTCTACTATGTGACAATTCCATGATGCTTTTTTAAGCCAAGCACTGTCTACCATCACTCCATTTACCACCAGTCTTACGAGATTTATAGTGGTTCAATATTACCAAAGCACTGCTTTCTAGAGCACTTACCATTCAAGATTCAAAGTTGGTCCCCATTAAAACTAGAGCTAAAATGAAGTGTGTGTGTGTGTGTATGTGTGTGTGTGTGTGTATGTATGTGTGTGTGTGTTTCCAGGAGGAAACAGGAATGAGTGGCCCCAACAAATTCACAATAGGCATTTCTAACAGTGAAAAAATGGAAAGAAAGCTAATTGAAGGATAAATTACTAAGTTTATCTAAACTGTGGATTAATTCCTCTATAGATCCTTTGAAGTGTCATGTAAAACAAAAGTGAGAATTCTTGAACCAGAGTGCAGAGAGGGACTGTTATCCATCGCTTCTCTTTCCCACCAATTGCAGTTTCTCATTGGAGTGCTAATCCCTTCCAAACAAGTTGGAAGAAATGAATATGGCATGCATCAACTGGTTGAGTGTGTGTCTATAGGTATCCAATTGAGAGTCAGCAGAACAGTTTTGAGACAGAAACCTCAAAGATGGTGTTGTCAACTCAGACCTTGATGCATTGGTAACAGGAGCAATGCCTAGAATATAAAAGCACCTAATAAGTGGTGAATTGGAGTAAAAGTGATATCCCATGGAGAATATCTCCATTCTGTGTAAAGTACTTGGATAGAAGCCACTGTGTTTTAAGTATATAATCATGATAAAATATTTTTAATTGAACAAAATAAAAAAAATTCATAAGTGAATGACGAAGTGATTCAATTAATGTGATATCAGCATATTTAAACTCATTTTTGTAATAACATCAATATGAATTATGTAATATAAGATTCTTGTGCATTGTAGAGTTGGATAAGTCTATATAAGATTTATACAATCATTATACTGGTGAACAAATTATATATAAGACATTTATCAAATAGGATGCATAACATATGTATGGTCTGTAAGTATGCAATTTTATATGAATTTCTGTTACAACTAAGTGTGCTTCACATGAACATGGGCAGGTTAGAAGACATCTCTTCCCACTTCTCCTAAATTCAAAATCTCTTCCTTGACCTCACCCCATCACCCAACTTCTGAAAAAATCAAGTTCTTAGTTTAGCTTGAGCAGATAACTTTAACAGGCTTGTTTGAATAAATATGCCAAAATACTTTACATTCTGTCAGTATCTAGTCAGAAAATTGTGCATGGAAAAAGAGATGAAAAGAACTGAGACAGAAAGAAAATTAGTGCCATAGCAAGCTTTCAATACAGTGTCTCTGAGCCAAGTTTTCTCGGTGAAATGACATATCCTCACTAAAATACCCCTTTTATATAATTATGCACTGAGCACACATAACACAAAGTAACTTTTATTTTTGTTCCTTATCGAGGAATACATATTGCCCAGGCTAAGAATTTGGAAACAAAAGCTGGGATAATTATAGCTAATTTAACTTTGGAAAACTCTTATTCTCTAGCAGTCCAGCATACAACCCCCAAACTAAAGTTATGTAACAAGGTAATATCAACAATGAGAAACTGCATGATAAAATCCTGCCCAAAAGTGAAAAATGCTAACTTTGTCTCATTTAGCAGCTAGATACAGAAATGCTCATTAGTTTTAAGAGGGTTAATCCTTTTAACTTTTGCATATGGATATGCCAATTATGCCTAATTGTACAAGAGGCATCAGTCAAGGTAATAGTGCATAAACACATGAAAGTTATTAAGTACATCCCAACATGTAATAAAGTAGGTGTTAATTGGTAGCTGAGTTCTGCGGGCTATTGAGGTGGATAATTCATTGAAAGATGGATCACCTGTAATTTCTCTCCATAATTCCTTTTGCAGTCTCATGCTGTGATGTTTTCATGCTTGTCAAAAACAACTGCAGCATAGTGCCTTTTGTTAAATACAGCCAATAAAATATGTTAGGCATCATTAAATATACTTAACTTTTAAACTTTTTCAAAGGTACAATTCTTACTGATAATATATAGAGAGAATCCAATAATTTACTCTAACCACTATCTCAAGCTTATACTTGAGGAACATTTTTTTTTTTAGTATCAGAGATTGAACCCAGGGCACTTAGTCACTGAGCCACATCCCTAGCACTTTTTATTTTTTATTTTGAGACAGAGTCTCACTAAGTTACTTGGGTCTTCACTAAATTGCTGATGCTGGCCTTGTGATCCTCCTGCCTCAGCCTCCTGAGTCACTGGTAAATTATTCTTAACATTTAAAAATCTTAACATTTAAAAATCATTCTATAGCAGTGGCTCTGAATCAGGGGGAAATTTTGTCCTTCAGAGAACATTTGGCAATGACTGGAGTTTTTTGTTTTTTGTTTTGGTTGTTACAACTGTGGTGAGGACACGGCTGGCATCTGCTAAATATCCTCCAAGGCAGAGGACCACCCTCTCACAAAAAGAATCATGTAATTCAAAATGTAAATAATGTTGAGGTTAAGAAACCCTAAAAAGAGCTTTGATTATTTTTGGAAGGAAATTATTACATTTATTATTAAATTTACTTTAATAATTATTATTAAAGTTGAAATTATGACATTTGCTGGTAAATAGATGGAACTGGAGAACATCAGGCTCAATGAAATAAGCCAGACTCAAAAAAGTCAATGGTCCAATATTCCCCTCATATGAGAAAGCTAGCCCAGAATAAGGGGAAAAAGGGGGGACCCCATGAACATAGAAGGGAGATCAATGGAGTAAAAGAAAGAGATTGAGGGTAGGGGAGGAAAGGCAGGGAAAAGGGAGGAAGGGTAGAGTGAAATTGACCAAACTGTACTATGTGCCTATATGAATATACCACATTGAATCTCACCTTTATGTATATATATAAAGCACTAATTTAAAAAAAATTAAAAAATGGAAGAAAGATGGACCAAGTAGAGCAAGGAAAATAGGAAGTTGGAGGAAGAAAGGGAGAGAGAAAGCACTGCAGACTGAAGCAGAGCAAACTGTATTCCCTACAAGTATGATTATGTCAGAAGGAACCCAGCTATTATGCATAACTAGAATGCACTGATAAAAACAAAGCCAAAAATATTCAAGAAATTCTTTTTATCATCAGAATGGAAAAAACAGAAATCTTGAGCATAGGTTCTTCTGTAAGTGGTGACTACTATTGTTCCATATAGTGCTGAAAATCACAGAACTCATATACATTCCAGGCATATAGCAGTGTCTCCAATTACTGGACATTCAGTCTATAAGCACATATGGTTGTGGGAAAATTTTGCTTCTTGATCTGCCAGAGGAAATCAATTTTAAGGGCGTTTAAGTGTACCAATATGCTCAGTCATTGTTTTAATCAGCTTTTTCCGCTGCTGTGACTAAATGATCTGATGAGCACAGGGGAGGAAAAGTTTATTTGAGGGTTCATGGTTTCAGAGGTCTTAGTCGATAGAAGGCTGGCTCCATTCCTTGGGGCTTGTGATGAGGCAGAACATCATAGTGGAAGAGTGTGGCAAAGGGAAGTGGCTCAATGATGATCAGAAAGCAGAGAGACAGACTTCACTCTCCAGATACAAAATATATACTTCAAGGCCATGTCCCCAGGGACCCAGCTCCTCCAGCCATACCCTACCTGACTTCAGTTACCACTCAGTTAATCCCCATCAGGGGGTTAATTCAATGATTGGATTAAGGCTTTTATGATCCAATTGTTTCTCCTCTAAACCTTCTTGCGTTGTCACACACATGAACTTCTGGGGGACACCTCATATCCAAATCTTAACAGTCATTCCTTCAGAAATTCCTAATATTATGTAATCTTTAATATTATGTAGTCTTAAGAAGGAGTCAGTTAATGAGTGGAAGAATCTGACTCGGATTGTGTTCCATATGTAATGTTCTAATCATCCCAATGATAGATTTTTTTCTCACCAATCTTTGTTTTCTTGTAGATATTTTTAGCTCTGATTCTCTGTGCCACTACTTGTTATTCATGGAATCTGTTCAGAGCAGGAAGATTATAAAATTGGTGAAGTCTGAGACACTCTGTCAAGGATAATGTCACTTATCTTTATCTAGTAGAGGAAATAGTGAGATGATGCATATTTTCTTGTTATAAGTGACATTACAGAATGGACTTTGGATTCTGGAGACTTTCTGGGTGCTTTCTGACATTTCACCTCAAAGACCCTGCCTGGTGGCCCAGACATCTAGGAGGCCCATTCTTATTGCAACTGCTTCATAACAATAAGACACTTTGAAAAAGCAAATGACTCAGAAAGTGGCCTCTAAGAGATTGGAGTTTTCCCAGGTCTCACTAGTGCTGTCCCTTGTGCTATGCCTTAGGTAGGACCGATGAACTTTCTATTCCCTCTAAGGGCTCTTGACTTGAACAAATTCAATTTGCACTGAGATCTGCAGCGCTAGTGAGAACTGAGTGTGATATCATCAGATCTATGAAATGGCATCTGATGTGTCTTCTTACTAAGAAAGCAGCTTGCTGCTCTTACATTAGATATGTGAAATATCTTTATGGAATATTTGGGAGGAGTGATCCGTACTGATCCTAAGCAGGCTCATCAATAGCACTATTATGTGGAATAGTATCCATCTGCATCTGTATTTGAGAAAATTAACTCTGCAAGGAAGGGGAACTGAAGGAAAGTTTGCATGTGAATGTGTTTGTGTGTGTGTGTGTGTGTGTGTGTGTATGTGTGTGTGTGTGTGTGTGTGTGTGAGAGAGAGAGAGAGAGAGAGAGAGAGAGAGAGAGAGAGGTTTGTGTGTGAATGTGTGTGTTATACATTAGAGTTTGAGTATTTATATTCAAAGCTTATTTTGAAGTTGTTCATCTATTTAGCAAAATAAAACCCCCACCTCTCTCTCTTCCTTATTACAGCAAGAGGTTCTACTTGGCTGTTCAAGCAAGAGGTGATGACTCTTGCTTGGGAATCAGAGTCTCAGAAAATATTCAATCCAAATATTCAAATCCATGCCTCCCTTGTGAACAAAGCCAGCCAGTGAGCAAAGGAAAACAGAGGAGCAATTCTGTGGAAACACACTGCTGGCCATCTAGGAAGGGGTCCTTCATATTTAACTTAGATTTTATGGTGAAAATAGTCTAAAGCATTTTACAGTTTCTGCAACCTTGTTCTATACGAAGCCATGCACTATCCACAACGATCCTGAAAGGCATGTTTGATCATTCCAGGAGGCATTCAGACCCAGAAAGGCCTTCCCTGGTAGGTGGAATGTTGGTGGAGAACCTAGTGTTTAGATTCCAGGCCCAGGGCCCTTTCCAGCACACCACCCTGTTTCTTGTGATGCTCTTTGTGTTTCTTTTTCCAGGTGTGTGTGTGTGTGTGTGTGTGTGTGTGTGTGACAGGCTGACAGAGACATTGGGGCTCTGGGGACTCAATCCCCAGCTCCCACTTGGCCACACCTCAATGCTGGGTAGTGGAGCTGGAAGCTGCCAGGGAAGCTGTCCTGGCCCAGTGTCAGTGTCCATACAGCTTGTTGTTATTTTCATCTTTATTAAAGTCCTAATTTGTCTAAACACTTATTTTATTTTGAAGCACATTTACACTATTCCATGCAAGCAAATGGCTTCCTCTCCAAGCAATTTTACTCTCCTTTTCTTATATCCCCACATTCTTACTCAACGGACTTCCAACTCATTTGTCCACAGCCTTCCACACATGACTTATCCTCTTTGATGCAAATGTGTGGTTCATATCATCTCCCAGTGCTCCTTCTGCTCACTAGTTAAACTATCTCGCTTCTCACTCTCATTGCTTTGATTTGATTGGGAATTTCTTGAAGCTTGGGACTCTATCTCAGTAATTAATTTATTACTTCATTAAACATTTCATTTGGGTTTTGTGGAGTCAATAAATCACATATTTCTTCCTCTTATGAGTTTGGAATCCATGAAGAGGTAGACTTTGGAGCCAGAAAAATGAAGATGAAAATATTCCTCTTCTTACTGAAAAGACAGATAGGAGACCATAGATTTTGGCCTAAACAAAGTGTCTTCACTCTGATGGTGAGTAAAGCCAGTTACACAAAGACAAATACTATGCCATCCCATTTATGTTAGGTATCTAAAATATTCAAACACATAGAAATAATCAAATATATAGAAACACTGAATAGAAAGGTGATTGCCAGGGGTTTAGGGAGGGAGAAATGAGAGATATTGTTCAATGGGTATAGAATTTCAGTTATGGAAGAATAGGTTCTAGAGATCTTCTGTACAACATAGTGCCTCAATTCTCTATTTTTGAATAAAGTACTGTACCGTGCACTTAAAAATCTGTTAAGAGGGTAGATCTCATTTCAAGTGTTCTTACCACAAAAACAAATAATAACTCCCCCAAAAAGGGGTATGGGGTAAAATTTGAAAGTGGTGGATATGTTAGTACTTTGCTTTATGGTGATGGTTTCTCAGTTAAATGCATGTTCAAACTCATCAAATTGTATGCATTAGTAGTACATTTTTTTGCATAGCATTTATACCTCAATAAATCTGGTAAAAAAAGAAAGAAGGAAGAAAAAAAATTTTTGATGGCTGAGCCATCATAGGCTTCCCCAAAGAGTAGGCTCCTTACTGCACGGTGGAGCGCAAGTAAGCTGGAAGACAAGATTGCTGAGGGCCAAACCACTCCAAGAAAAAACCCCAGGAGGCTCTGAGCAGGGCATGCTCAGTTTTTTCTTCCATAAAAACTGGGGGAGACTTACTCTAGTGAAACTTCCTCTGTGTGGGAACCCAAGGCTGGGGAACTAGAAGTTCTCCTCAAACAATTTATTACCTGTACAGATATTTACTGAACTGGTTGCTATCAGAGGGGCTGAAAATACAAAATTGAATAAGATATTGCTGTATTTATTGTTAATATCTCAGCCTAATGAGGAAGAGAGATAGTAGATCATTTATTATAGAACTGGGCGATGAGCACTATGAAAGATAAAGCAAGAGAAGGAGCTTCCATATCTTAAATTCTAAAGGAAGTGATGCTTGAGCTTCAAATGTGTAGTAGGATTTGACCAGATGAAGCAGTGGTAAAAGAGCATTCAGGGGCAGGAGAAGCATATGAGAGGAGATACTGATGACCCACCTGGGGAGAACTATAAATAGTTCAGGAAGGCTGATGAGGAGAGTGTGCATTTGTGTGTGAATGTGTGTGTGTGTGTGAGAGAGAGACAGTGTATATGGTGTGGAATTGGAGAGTGATGGGAGATGAGTTAGAGAGCAAAGCAGGAACTACATCATGAAGGGCCTTGTCTACTTGGTTAAGAAGATCCTGACCTTGACTCTGAAAGTGAGGGGAGCTGCTGAGGGGTTTTAAGTGGAGGAAGGATTTGATCAGTTCTCTATTTTGGAAAAAAAAATCCTGTCTTGTAATTTGAAGGGTCAGTCCAGAGGCTTGAACTCCAGTGAGGATATTACTGAAATAATTCAGGTGAGAGAGGAAGAAAGCAGCCGAGATGGTGGGGATGGAAAGGAATTATCAAAATGAGAAATTGTAAAGGGAGAGAAGAACCACCACTCTGCACACCACGGGGACTCAGGAAGTGTGATTGAGGAAATGGAATGGTCTTTAGGCCACAGATCCCAGCCTAGGATGGCAGTGAAGACCCTTAGATTCAGATGTAACTCTTCCACTTACTATGTCTGGGGTCTTTGGCAACTTCCTTAGCCTCACTGTGGTACAGTTCTCTCATCTGCAAAAACAGGAACAATAGTGATAATGATGATGATAATAAGAACAATATCTGCTTCACAGGAGTCTTGCAATAATTGATTAAAACCATGCAAATGAATGCCTTAGCACAGTGCCTGACACTTGATAAACGTTCAATGTCCAACTATAACTATCACCTATGAATTTAGGTACCCCAACACTCCCTATAGTTTGCTCCATCCGAGGTCCTTTTGGGTTTGCAACTTCTCAGGTTGAATCTGATGGGAACAGAGAGCTCATCATCCAGTGATATCATTTCTCTGGCCACAATGGAGGACGAGCACCTTAGGCATCTTTTTAAAAATGCAAACCCATCCTGATGATGGACACAAACAATAAAATGATAATCCAACCAAAAATAAAAACAAGTCTTAAAAAATTAAAGTGAGGTTTGAGTGCCACATTGACATCTTTACCCATGGCAACATTAAGCAAAACAAATTGAGAAATGCTGTCTAGGCTGTTGTGACAAACAGTACAGTGAGGTGGGAGAGATGTGGCAGCCCATCTTTGGCAGGGATATGGTAAGGCCTTTTGCTCAGAACTGCCCCGGATGGACCCTTTGCTGTCATCTCCTCAGGCCTGTGATGATGATGGGAGGGTCATGGGAGCGAGAAACCATGCAAACAAATGTATTATTTTCATATTCATGATGCTTCTGCCTTTTCTCATTGTCAAAGCATTATAGAGTCATTTTAGAAAAATTGGAAAATGAAGAAAAAGGAGGATAAAATAAAGCTTGTAAATCTTTCCTCCCTGTAGGTAAGTAAGATTAATACTAATATTTTTGTTGATTTTCTTGAGATAAGTTCTTCACTTCTCCACTGCGCACTGTGCCCTCCTGGTCACACATGCAAGGCCATCTCTCTTGGAGAGGACATACAAAAAGTTTTTTCTCCCTCCTGACCCACTTTACCCAGCTTTTCCCTCCTGCCCCTCTCAGCTCTGATGTCATCCACTCCAGCAGGACTTCTTCAAACCCCATTCTGGAAAGGGGTTCATGTACATCATGCCTCCATGACCTTGTGTTTAGCTCTCTTTTTGCACTCGCTTTCATGGATCTGTTTAGAGATTCATCTGCTTCATTTGCCTTCATGTCTTCTTGAGTTATTTATTTCTTTTTCTGACACCCAGAAGAGGGCCTAGTGCCGAGTAGGCTCTTATTAGACAGCCATTGAATAAATGGGCAGAGGAATTGAGGCTAGTAAATGAGAAACATGGGGCACTTCTATCCCCAAACCTGTGATTCTCACCATCAGGGAGAACACAGGATTTAAAAAAGAGGTAGTTCAAAGGCTATGATCCAGGTATTCCCTGTAGGAGGATTGGAATTTACTTGTTAATTTGGGAGATAGTTATTTCTTAGCTCTTTTGGCACCAAGGACAGATAACTGGGCCTAGAGTGGGGAAGAAAGGTGTACCCCAGGTTAGGGAGGGGGAGTGGAGAAGAGAAATAAAAAAACATAAGTATTTTAAAATAAGCCTCAGTGGCAGAGCAATAAGGGCTATATTCAAAGCACGAGGTGACCACTGTTACACTATGACACTGTCTTAAGTGCCACTCACAAATCACTTCAGCATATATATAAGCTCCTATATAGTTTTTCAAGTATATAGGTTATGGCAATGGGAAAACTTGTATATTTTATCTTTTAGCATTTTTAGTTCTCTGGGATATGAAAAAAAAAACAACATTATGGACCCAATATTTCAAGGTCCCAAAGGGAGAAAGAAAACCACTAAGAGAACCATGAAGTACAGGGTAAATATTTCTATGTAGCTGTGATTCCCTTTAACTCAGATGAACTCTTAAGCTTCATAATGTCAAGGTATTTTTCCTCTGTTGGTGATTCCAACAGAATCTCTGTTGGAAGGATCCAAGAGGTCTCTTCAATTTCAGACAGGCGCAGGGAACTTCTGACCTGCCATCAGCCTCTGAAAACTAATGGTGCAATTCAGTGTTCCTGGAGCTGAATGAATGCTCTGCTTTGACTTGAGTAGGGCTTGCTCCATGATGAACAGGGCACTTAATGAGCAGAGAGATGGCCAGGTCATGGTCAGAAGAACACTGGGGTCCAGGACATGACAGAATGAAGAGATCCGTTTTCCTTGTGACTTCTTAGCAGGTAGTTAGGTCAAATCACTCCTATTTTCTGAAATGCCCTTTTCTTCTCCATTTTGCAAAATAGAGAATAATTTTATACGTTTCTGTCTTGGAAATGTAGCATGTGAGGTAATGGTTTAGTTCACACCTATGAAATTTCTCATTTGGATTCCTAAGCAGGTAGGACTTTCTGCTCTTTTCCTGATTTTGGTGGAAAGTAGGAATCTTTTAACACCAATGGTAAAATTCCATTTTCTATTGTCCTCAATTTTTTTGTAGTTGAGACCAGTAGCTCAATTTGCTGCTGATGACTCTAAATCTCTGGCTGTGGGTTCTACTGATGACATTTCAAGTGGCCAGGCAACATCTCCTCCCAGTCTATGCCCATAGAGTGAGAGGAGATAATTTGTCCTTGAGCCTGTGCCTGGTACCATGCTGATTTCTGTGCAATAGTGGCTGATGAGCAATACCCCTCTTAGCTGCAAAATTGCCTTGTGGTTATGATCAGTTTGATCTTATAAAAATGTACATTGTTATTCTGCTCTAATCCAGAATAGATGAAGGGGCATTTCCTTCCCTGTTCCACTGGCTATAATCAGTCTCTGGACAGAAATTTATGTACTGTAGGCAGATCTTTCTGGTAGTTACTATGGGGATCAGATGAAAGAGGTGGAGGCTATCTATAGTTCTTATCAATTAAGGGCTCCCAATATAGGAAACTGCAAACAGGAACCATTTTTATTTCCCAGACAGGGGTTAGGAAGATAATGTAAAGATGGATTATTTATTTGAAGCCACAGGAAAAACATTTAGCATATGCAAGTGTTATGGGTCTTTTCACATTTCTTGTCCTGGAGAATCGTTCCGTTATTATAACAAAGATTTTATATCCTGACTTTATTTTGGAGATAGTGCAAGGAAAGGATGAAGTGAAGTTCATTTTAGTCCAAAGAGAAGTTGAATTTAGTCCAAATGCTTTCAAAAGTTCAAGGCTTTTGTCTTAGGTGGTTCAGGTTGCTTATAACTCCATCACTCAGGAAAATTAAAGTGGTTTAGGAGCTCTGTGCCAGGAACCATAGACAAAGACAAGAGGTTACTTAAGAATTGGCTCCAAAAAAGACCTCAGGAAAATTCTGGATTGGTCTTAATCCATCAAGAGGGTTGAATTCCCTTTTGCAAGCTTGGGCAAAAGAGGCAATTCTAATCAGTGTGAGACATGAGATAAGATCAACTGTGGAATTCTGAAATGGTTTTACTCAATCTAAGGAGACTGTATAGAGTCCTCCTTTAGTAAGTTACTTGAATTCCGAGCTAAGGAATTTGCTTTTATCCTGTAATCAATGAAGAGGCAATTTATAAATGTGGGTATTTATAACCAATGAATCATCTGATATGCCTTCTATTTTTTTTTTCCTTCTGATGGATAAATCCATATGCATTATGGGGAAAGATTTGCAGCTGAGGACATTTGACTTGTAACTCTCCAGGTTTCAGGTGAAGATACCTGCCTGAAGGAAGTGAATGTGGAATTGGAGAGGGCACGTGGAATTAGACACAACACTCAGATGACATCAGCAGAACATGGCCATCAATCAGGTGAAAGTAATGGAGGAAATAATAGCTGTGAAAAGACTCAGGTTTCTAGCTTGATAGTCTAAACTGAGGCAACTGTCTTTACTACAAGAGGGACTACAAGTTGAGGAGCACTCTTTTTTTTGTCTAATGAAAGTATGATGAATTCAATTTTAAATACTAACTGGAGAAACCTGAAGTACTTCTATGTGGATGAGTTTGGAGATATAATCTTGGAGAGAGTTCTTGAATTAACAAAATTCTTCTAATCTGATGGCACTCTTTGCTTTAACCCATCTTGCATTGTATTTACAGAATCCAAGGGAGAAGGGAGCTCATGTTCATAGCTTCATTGAACAGATGTAGAACTTGATTTGTGGAGATGAAATCTCTCTTACATTGCACAGCTGCTGGAGTAGTAGTTTTAGAGGAGGAAACAGAAATCCTGTTTTCCAACTCTTCAATCAATACTTCTGCCAAAAGACTGAGTTGCATTGTCTTTGTTACAGATAGTTTAATCCATAAAATTAGGGTGTTTGACTTCCATGTCTATTTTAAACACAAAGGTTTGTGTTTAGAGAGTTTTCTTCTGTTTCTTTCCATATGTGATGTTTGATATTGTAGTTTGCTTAGGAAACATGAGAAGCAATAGATTAAATGTAGTTGCTCTTTTGGAAGGAGAAGGAAGTGTATAACAGATAACACTTAAAAAAATTGTTAATCTAGAGAAGCCCAAACCGTCTATACCCATGTGGCATTACCAAGAATACTATTACTAAAATATTTGTAATGCATATGTATATTCATATCTATATAATTTTCAAATTATTCATTTCCATAGAATTTATATTATTGAAATGAGTTAATGCTAAACACATTTACATTCTATAATGTGCTTTACATTACTTTTCTTTCCATACCTTTCTCTCATGACAACCCACAGGACCTTGAACATGCTAACTGGTTTCTCTGCAAAGTTACGTATTTGCCCTAAGCTAGTGTATTTGGTAGAGAAAGAATTGTGGAGTTGTTAAAAACCTCGTAAAGAGCAAAGTCAAAGAAGTACCAGAACATGGTGGATAAGGTCCTAAGTTCTGGAGTTCTGACAGACCTGCATTTGTATCTTGGTCCCAACATTCAATCTTTTGGTAAGTTACTTCACTTCTCTGAGACTTGGTTATCCTCCTTATAAAAAAGAGTAATATCAACCAACCTAAGAAATTGTTATGAAAAATAAAATGGAAATAAATATAATATCCTTAGCTTTTTTGTGTCTAGCATGGAGTGAGTACTTGATAAATGATAATTTAAACAAAGGATTGAGGAAACAGTATGTTGCTGTCATCAAAGGAATGTATGAAGAGGTGAGATGGTAACAGTCATGAGGTACAAATCCTGGAGGAGTTTGTTCATGTTTTTAAAGCCTGTTCAGAGGACGCATAATGGTACTGTAGGTGAAAAGTGACCATTCTTTCAAAAAGTCTGAAAATGAACCCACACGCCTTCACTCAACCTACCTCTAATAACAGTGTAACCAATGACAGGTAATTTAATGTTAGAGCTTCAATTTCCTTTACCTCAAAAATGAAAGGGCTCAGTTATATACTTGACATGTGTTTATTGAATGGACAATATGTGCAAGGAAGTGTGCTAGGCTTTAGGGATAAAATGGTGAGCAGACCAGACCCAATATCTTCCTTCATGGAGTTCAAACTAGTCATGAAAGTTAATGGAAAATTGCCACTGTGATCAAAGCTCTCTGAAGGGGAGGTGGAGCTCGTGTTGTAAAAGTGTGTTGAAGAAGGATTCAGCTCTGGCCTGCACGATCCATGAGAGCTTTCCAAATGAAAAGACTCTAATTGACATCTGTTATGAATATAGTGCAGATTATAAGCACAGTTGGTTCCAGCTGTAACATTTTAGTGTGACTCACCACACATAGAATTATGGCATCTTCTCAAGTTATGCTCGGTCCTCAATCCAAACTCCACCCTGCACTGCCCAACTCTCTCTCCTTCTCTTCATATGGAACTACTTCAAAGAAACTTCCATACTCACAGCATTCCCATGGCTCATCTAGTCTTCCATCTACCTCAGTGTTTTTTTTTCCTTTACTTCAAATTAAACAGCAATCTGGTGATAGATTGTTTTGGGTCTTTATCTCAACATTTAGACTGCTTTGGACATTGGGTCCCACCTCCAAGAGGTCCTCTCCTTCTTTTTCTTCTAGAAATAATTTTTTCTTCTTCTAGCTGCTTCTTTCAGTCTTCTTCACAGTCTTGCCTCCCTGTGTTCCTTTTGAATAGTGCTATTCTGACATCTGAGTCTTTGAATGTCTTCTCCACATGTATGTCAAGGCTAATTTTATCCATTACTAAGGCTTGATTATGGATTCTGAACAGATAGTCCCAAACCTATAATTTTTGTTATAATCCTTTCTCTCTGAGTTACAGACTGGTATCTCTTCTGGTCATTTGTTCATGGGAGCTCCATATACAAAGTCAATATATCCAAAAGATGAGCCCATGTCTATCGCTGACTTTCTTCTTTCTACAGACTCAACCTCATCTACTAGCAAACAACTAGTTAGAAATGCAAAAACCACTGTTTTCTCAAAATTTCCATGATATTTTTCATTGATCTATTGTCTTTTCTTCTAGGCAGCCACTGGAAGTTCAGTTTTGGGGTAGTACCTAATATACCTTTAAGTTTTCTACTCTCTGGTGTATACACATCATATAATCAGAATAAAGTGTTCTAATAATATATGGCAAAGGTGAAGAAATTTGTGGATGTGATTAAGTTGACTTTGAGTTAATCAAAGGGGATTATCCTAGGGGGCCTGACTTCATCAGGTGAGCCCTTAAAAGAAGGTATGGAATTCAAATTTTCTCCTACTTGGATTTAAGAAGTAGGCTGACATGCTGTGAGATGGCCTGTGATAGGGCCAAATATCAGGGATCTTTAGGGGCCTATAGAAGCTGACAATTTCCCTGCATGGACAGCTAGAAAAGAAAGTGAACCTTAATTCTCAACAAGTGAATTTTGCTAACATTGGTGTAAGCCTAGAAGAGAACACCAAGTTCCAGAAAGAAAGGAAGCCTGGCCAATAATTAGGAGCCTTATATGATCCTGAGCAGTTGCCTGTAGAAGCCATGCTTGGACTCTTGACCCATGGATATTGTGAGATAATAAATATGTGTTGTTGTAAGCCACAAGTTTGGGGTCATTTGTTACACAACAATAGAAAATTAATCCAGTGTCCCTCCTGGGAGATCCTCCAACACTGTTGTTTTCCATCATAGCCCTGACCCTACTGTTGACTTACGTTCTCTGCTCCAGACTCTGAGCTCATTGAGTTCAGGGAAATTCTCTTTATTATTATTATTTTTTAATATCCAGAACCCACTATAGTGTCTTACACAACATTGGCACTGAAATGGAATGAATGAAATGACTCATAAGGAAATTTTATATGATTAAAGTGATTAATTTTGCTTTTTCCATGGAAATTCTCTGAAAAAAAAAGTTCTAAATTTAGTTTCCCAATAGGTTTCCAGCCAATAATGAGTAAACTTTTTTTTTTTAATGAGTGTGTGTGGTTTGCACATTGTTTTCTTAACCCCCAGGTTTTAACTAAAAGTTCTGAAATACATAGAAATATAAAAGTTTCCCCAAAGTAATTTGTGCAATAGTAATGTACTAACCAGCACTTAGAGGGTGAGGAAAGTGAATTTGTGTCTGTAGCATCTTGACATATGCCAGGAACTAATGGAGAAATCAGGGAAAATTGGGTTCAGTAGTTATTTCATGGTTCAAATGACATGCAACAAACATTTCCAGCAAGTTCCATCAGCTAATGAGCTATTTGTGTGTATATGTTCACACACTACTCTGCTTTAAAATCACATGCCATGAAATATAGTCTCTCACATTGGCTTGGATGGATATCCTTACTGGGGAGATTCAGTTCAAGAACTGAACAGAAGTTACAATAGGCCCTGCTACTGTGTTTTAGCCGAGTTCTAAAACATGAAAATCAAAACAATATGTGTGTTGTGGGGGACATTGATGAACAATGTAGCACCAGCTCAAAATCAAACCCCCCAGTAGAGGGGAAAGGCAGAGTCAGGGTGAGAACTTGGGTGGTTCCTTTACAAATAACAATTTCCCATTTTAATGATGAGGTTTTTACATTGTGACTGTTACAAAAATTATATATATATACCATAAAGTATCCAAGTAATAAAAATAAGAGAAAAATCTATTTATAATAACTCTAAACAGAGACAATCAAAATTATGGAATTTTGGTATGTTTCCTTGCAATCTTTCTTCATTAACTTTTCTTTTGTTTCTTCATTAACTTTGAGAAAAGTTGTAAGCATTCTTGCTCTGTAATTTTATTCTCGGCTTTTTTTATTCTTTATGTTACAACATCAGATTTTATGTTAAGTCCTCTTTATAAACATTTTTCAGTGGTAGTGTATTTTCAGGAGATAATTTGAACTAAAGGAAAAAATGTCTGTATCATCTGTTTATCACAGCATTATTTATCATAGAAACAACCTTGAGAAGACAATTAATATACAATAAGGAGAGATAGCTATTCAAAACACAGGAAATGCACACCATGGGATATATCCATTAAAATTAATTTCTTAGGATGAGTTACCAAAAGTGGAATCATTGTATTCTGTTACCATTATTTCCTTGGGACAAATTAGTAAAAGTGGAATCATTGGGAAACCGTTATTTGAAAATGAACATTCTCAAAGATAAATAGTTTTAAATAGATTTAAAATTTAAATTTAGTTAGATTTTTAAAAATAAATAGATTTAAACTTTTAAATTTATTTTTGTTGTTTAGTAAATTTTAATTGAAGTATAATGTTAATACATAAAATGCACAAACTATGCCCACAGAATGATAAAATCAATGTATCCAGTGTGGCTGCCATTCCCAAGACTAACCAGCTCCCCAGAAGTTGTCATCAGACCCCTGCTAAACAAAAACCTCTCCCTCCCTCAACTATAATTTATAATCTCTAGCACAATAGTTTGCCTGTGTTTCAAAATCAACATTATGCAAATAGAATCATATAATATTTATTTCAGCAAGTGTAACTTTGTTTAGCATTATGATTATAATTGGAAACTTATTTGTGTTGTTGTATATAGCAGTACTTCCTCCATTTCCATAACTGTGTGGTATTTCCTGGAACAAGTATGCCACTATTAATTTATGTTGTCTTCTGACAAGGATTGGTGCCATTTTTAGATGTTATGAATACTCTGGTACATTCTTTTTGGTTCAAATGCATGTGTTCTGCTGAATATAGATCTAGAAGTGAAATTTGTAGGCTATATGCTTGACTTTAATAGATACTGTCAAATAGTTTTCAAAATTAGTGGTACGAATTTATACTTACACCAGCAGTGTGTGAGTTCTAGTTTTTCCAAATCCTCATCAACAATTAATTTTGCCAATCTCTTTAATTTTTGCTACTGTGTATATGTGTGCCATTTGATGATTATTTTTAAATCAATCAATCTATATCTGTGTCTCTATCTATCAATCATCTGTCTTCTATTTGTTGCAAGTACCATAGAACAATATTGTATTTACTGTAAGTGATCCTTTATATTTGCCCACATATTTAATTCTTCATTGCTCTTCTTTCTTATTGGATTTCCATTTTCCTCCCAGATTTATTTTTCTTTTGCTTAAAGAACTCTCTTTAGTATTTCCTTTAGTGTGATTATATGGCTGGACAATTCAGTTTTTTATCAGAAAGTGTTGTTATTAAGACTTCATTATAGAACAATAATTTCAACGTATGAAATTTTTCTTTGAGCTCTCTAAAGATTTAATACCATTGTCTCCTGTATTCCATTTGGTCATGTTGAGAAGTCAGGTTTCAGTGTGATTGTTGTTTTCTTGGAAGAAATATGTCCCTTTTTTCCAATTGCTCTTTCCTTGTATGCATTTTTCTATAATTTATTACATCCCTAAGACTGACTCTATCTCTGTTTACCCTGCTTTGGGTAGATGGTGCTTCTTGAGCCTATGGTTTGAAACCTTTCATTAGTTTTAGATATTTTCAGCCATTATTTTATCATATATTGTTTCTGTCCCATTTTGTCTCATCTCTTTCTATTGGAAACCAATAAAACATATTTTAGACTTTTGAAAAAATTATATTCCATATGCCTCTTCTTCTTTTAAAAATGTTCACTAATTTTTATCCTCTTGTTTCTCTATGATTCAGTCTGAGAATTTTTTCTCATCTATAGTTTTTCTTCAGCTGCATTAATTTTTTCCATTCATTGAGCTCTTCATTTCTGTTAAGAATTTTCATTTATCTCCTTTTTGTAGTTTCTACTTCTCTCCTAACGTGTCTCATCTTATCATTTACATTCTTGGACACTTTCCTCATAGTCTCAATAGATGAGTCTCATGTGGGTCTGTTACTATTCTCTACCATTGTATTTGAGTTTATTATTGCTCATTGTCATTTTCTTTTGTTGTATGGCTTATTCTTATCTTTTGGTAGGACTGTTTTTTTATGTGCATATTGGACATTGTGTTGAAAAATTATAGAGATAGTTTGAAGTTATAGATGATACGTTCTTCCAAGAAAGATTTACTTTTGCTCCTGGCAAGATGTCAGATGTGGGAGTATGAATCATGAATCCTCTCAGGAAATGGTCTGATCTTACTGTGTTTTCAGTCTTAATGAGTCTATTTCTACTTTGTCCTTTCATCTTGGTTGTAGCCTTTCTATGTCACAACAAAAAATCCTAGAGTATTTGCTAGGAACTCTTTTCCTTTTCCCATATATCCAGACTCCAATTCTTACTCCCTGTCCCTGGGAGACTTATGAAAACTCTATTCAATTTCTCAAACTCTTCACTGCTACTTTTGAATTGATAAATGTTTTGAGCAGAATTAGTGCACCAAATACTGGATTCATTTCTCTGAGCTTTCCTTCTCTCTAGGATACTGAACTCACAAATTCTCACCACCCCTGTAGCCAAGAGGCCTTCCATTAAATATTTCAATGTGCTTCACCTGTGTTTCCTAGTTGTTATCTATTAATTGGTCCCCACAAATCAACCCTCTTTGCCAGAGCCAGAACTCTTATTTATTTTGTCTAATTTTAAACATAGAAAGATGGATCAAAGGAAGGAAAACAGGGAGCCAATACATAGGTATGTCTGGAAAAATAAGAAATCAATAGGTACAACTCATTGAAACAAGTCATTGGGTCGATGATTCTTCCAAACTGAGTATGAAAGTCTCTTTCCTAGGATAAATTTAATTTTAAAAATTTTCCCTCCATCTCAACGTGGAGGAAGTCTTAAAGGAGACCTGATTTGAAGGTGAAAGCTTTTATTGATGGGAATGTCATCTAATATGATGGATTCTTGCAATAATCTTCACACTTCAGATCCAGTTTCTCAGTATTAAAAAAAAGAAGAAGAAGAAGGTATATAATACTGACTGCTTTCTGCTGAATTTGTGGAAGGACTGAGATAAAGAATATGAATGTGCTGTAAATTTTAGAATGATATTCATAAGAAAAGGTTTGTTATATTTTTATGCTTCTCAAAAGTTCCCAGGTTTCCTAGGCTATCTGGAAAATCCCAGCCAAAACAGCAATGATGCTTACATGCTAGAGCTTTCTCTGGCAGACAGAGCTTACTTGGTCACATGACTGTCATGAGTTTAGGAAAAGCTTGGCCTCTAAAAAAAGTCTATAAAGCACATCTTGTTTTTGCTTAAATTTTATCAGCTGAAAGTAAATTTTCATACTGCTATAGGTATTATGCAATCTGCTACATTACCCCTGCGGAGTGTCTCCTTGCTCGATTCAGTTTAAATAGAATGAGAGTCAAAGGTTTTTTCCTTTTTCATTCATAGACTGCTCACCTGGAAATTAAATTAAAGTAAGCATCAATGAACCAGCTGATTTCAATGCCAAAGGGATATTTTAAAGACAGTGGATTCAAAGCAATAGCGCACAATAGGCATTTGAACTGTACTTAGGATCAAATCAAGAAAACTGGCTGGTAGGTAGTTATCAGTGAATTAAAAAAAATTGTCACCAATGAAAGCACCACTTCTGGTGATATCCTTGATTTATTTATTGCCTCTTTTTTCCCGGTAAAAGGAAAAAATACTCTTCAGTTTGCTATCATTTCCTTTAGCTACCACCACTTATAATGTACCTTCTTCATACAGGGCACTCTTTTTAGTGTTGGGGTTTAAAAATGACAAGAATCATTCCCTGTCCTGGAAGGACTTCAGTATAGTTGCAGAGACAGGATATGTGCATAAACATATATCAATAATAATTAAGGTAGTGCAATCTAAATAATTGATAAAGAGTGTGTTTGGCTGGAATTTAAGGACATTCTGAGCTAGAGAAAGCTGGGAAAGAGTCATGGAAGAGATATGATTTGAGTTGGACTCAAAAGATGTTGGAAATTATTTAAGTGGAAATGATTGAGGGGGATAGGATTCTAAGCAGCTAGAAGAGTATGAGCATAGTCTCGCAATGGGAGTCCATGTGATGCAAAAAAAAAAAAATAATAATAATAAAAATAAACACCTCGACAAAACCAAAGCACAAGAACATAAGCTCCAAGGCAGTTAAGGCCTTTATCTATTTTGTTAATTGCTAGATCAGATCCTGACATGTAGCATATGTTTTTAAGTATTGGTGGATTGAACATGCGTGACTCAGCTTTCCATTACTATAATGAAATGCCTAAGGTAAGTAACTTATAAAGAGGAAATTTTAATTTAATTCACGGATCTGGAGGTGCCAGTACAAGATTGGACAGCCACACTGATTTGGGCCTCTGCAGAGGGAACTGGATGGCAGTGGCTAGGCATGAGTGGCTGGACATAATTGCCAGAGCAAACCACTTACACTTTTAGCTAGAGAGCAAAGCAAGAAATGAAGAAGAGTCAGGGGTCCCACAATCCTGTTCAAGGGCACACCCTCAGTGATATGAGAACCTCACCTAGAGTCCTACTTCTTCAAGGTTACACCATCTTTTATCAGCACTGTCCTGGGGACCAATCCTTTAACACACAGACCTTTGGGAAATACACATCCAAACCACAGCAATGTGATGAATCAGAAACCAAGGAGTTCACCAGTTTGTGTGACATGAGATTCATTGCAGGAAGACATTCTCAAGGAGAGAACAGGAAGTTGAAGTCTCTAGAGAACTGGATCTGAGAGCCATAGTCAGGGACCCTAAAGGAACCTGTCCTTCCACTCACATTAGTGGGTTTTGTCTCAGGCCAGAGTCATTTGCTTTACGCATTTGGGGAAAGAAGGAGCGATCAATTAGGAAACATTTCTACCACATCAAAACCTTTCTGAGTGACAGTTCTCTCCCCACCATTGCTTTTTCTGTGAATTTGTTACTGTTATTGTTTTGCACTGGGAATAGAGACTTTGTATATAAGCTTTAATGGGAGCTAAGATTTGGATATGAAATACAACTCAGTTAATGAAAGATCTTTCTTGAGAGTGGGAGAAATTGAAGTTTGCTAAGTCTGATGCCCTTGGACCGATGGTGTGAATCATTTGAAGTATGATTGGTGACTATAAAAGCCCGTGCCAGTTCAGTGAGGACATGTCACACTAACTTGCTTCCTACTGGGGTGGGGGTCATTAGACTGATAGACCACGCAATACTCATCAGTGCTTACTTTAATTTAATTTTCTGCAGCACAGCCTATGAATGGAAAGGGAAAAGAGTATCTTGAGCATTAGTTTCACTCTAGACTGGATGTGGCAAGCAGTCGCTCAGTGGGAATAATGTAACAAATTGGGTAACAACAGTAAGGGTATTAAAGCTCACTTTCAGAGCCTAAAATCTAGGCAATAATGAGAAACTTATAGAAAACTAAAAACCAGAAAAGCCAAACTTTCCCAATCCATAAGGCAGTGAACTTTTGACAAAGTTCTTTTCATTTCTAGGTTGAATAAGTAGAATAACAAAGTTAAATAACATTAAAAATGGTTGAATCACTGTGCTGTGTTAGTTTTTTTTTTTTAACCAGGATGGTTATGCATATGCCTCAGGATTCTGTCTTTCTACCCTGTCCTACTCTTAATGACATTCTCAGTGATTTCAATGAAGATAGAGAAGCTGGCTTGTTAATTTTGCATGCATTTTCAGCACATGAGAAAATGTTTGTAATTTTATAATAAATGACCCTGTAGGTTTAATTTTGTTGCCTCAAAAATAAATTGGAACTGTATGTCTATAAAATCCAAATGTACTCACTCAGATGTTCTGAGTTGCCTTTCAACAAAAGTCATTGTAAAAAATTTGTTCCATGTATACTTGATACCTGGTCCTTTGGGGGAAAATTACTGATGAAGGTATATATTAAGAAGCCCAATTTCCATTACTATGACAAAATGCCTGAGACTGGGTAATTTATAAAGAAAAAAAATTATTTAACTCATAGTTGTGGAGGCTACAAGTCCAAACAGCATGGTAGTGGCTCTGCTGAGTGACACTTGGTGGATGGAATTACAGTGGTGGCAGCTATGTGGAAGGAGAAATCACATGATGAGGAAGAAAGAGGGTAATTGTTTCAAGGATCAGCTCTCTCCTTTGTAACAACTTGCTGCTGCAAGAACTAACTAGGGTCCCACAAGAATTATCTTAATTTCTTCTGAGGACAGTGGTTTCCAATGACCTAACCAATTCCCTGAAGACCTTTCTCTAAAGGTTCTACCACCTCCCAACATGGCCACATAGGGAACCAAATTTCCAACACGTGAAACTGGGGGTGGGGAACACATTCCAACCATAGAAGGGCACCTGTAGGAGACAAGACCAAGACACCCCAAAGGAGACTGTTATGGGGAACTTTAATATGAAAACTGATGATCCACAGAGAATGGCAGTGCATGCTAAGAGATGCAGAAAAAGGTGAGTCCAAGCCATGGAACAGGAGGAAATTGGGTCAGCAGAGAGGAGACTAGAGAGAAGAGGAGTCCAGAGAAGTAAAGAGAATAAAAAGAAAAGAACCCTTGGGGGAGAGGTGAGATACAGATTGGGTTTGCTGTTGGACATGAAAGGTGCCCTTGTGTCCTGAACAACCTTCCTGTTCCTATCCGGGCTGTGTCTTTTATGTGCTATTTCCCCCTGTTCCTTAAGTAAGACATGCTTTATCTGACATAATCCAAATATTCCTTGAAAATCTGAAAAAATAAAAACAAACAAACAAAAAACCAACTGAAACTTCAAATCTGATGTGGGTTTGTCCAGTGACCATTCTGGGTTTTAGAGACAGTTTCTCTTAGTTTCTATGAAGTGTGTATCAAAACCCTAAGCAAAGGAACCTGGACGAGATTTGTCCTTTTGGTGAAATAACATATCTAATATCTTTTCAGGAAAGATGCCCATCTATTTCAAAAAGTATTTACATTTCTCTCTGTATTTTATCCAAGTTTTCCATTTATTTTGATAGATTTGGCACTCATACGCTATTGACATATCTAAAGTTGACTTTGAATTCAGGTTACCACTTAAGAACCCTTAGTGATCACAAAAAGTTTTTAGACCCAGAATCTATGTTGTGATTTTTATGGGTTTTAGAGAAACTTCAGGGGGAGAGTTATATGTTCCTGTGATGATGGCAGTTTGCAGCACTGTTAGGGATGAGGCATCTCATCTTTTTAGGGCACTGCTGGCTTTGCATCTATTCCCTTAACCTTCACAAAAGATAATGGCATCATGACGGGAACCAGGAGTTTAAAGGAAGAGCCTCTTTTCTTTAGTCATTCTTTTCTTTAAGGCTAAAGGATATCTATAGCTCCCTTCTCTTGACTGCATAAAAAGAAAAGAATGAGGTTCAATCCTCTTTTTCTTATTTGTTCCTTCTAATTTTTCCTTTCTTCCTTCATGGGCTCTCACATGTTGAGCAATGGGAGAGAGGAAATATGAAGCAAAAGGAAGGATGTTGGATTAGAAATATCAGCAGTTACCATTGGTATGCCATCAGGGCCTAGAACCACAGGAGGAGAGCTAGTCAAGGAAATCAGCCTAGTAGTGGGAAGAACTCAATATGATCACTCAGGAAGGCATGGAGGTCTTGGGATATATCCAGATACTCAATGCCTAAACAAAGTCCTGGGTCAAATCCAGGCATGATGTTCAGAATCAAAAGGCATCATCATAGAGACAGACAGGTGAGACATTCACCTGTTTTAAGACACACATCAAGGTTGCTTTTCCAAGGTCATCAGTTATTACAGGCTGGTGCAATAAGGAACAAAGATGCACAATGAAGTTAGCATGAGATTTTTGATTACTGACATTAAACAGAACCATTTGTCCTGGAGCACACTAATCTGACAAGGGTTTAAAAAACTAAGCTTCTATTGTCAAGTATGTTTCCTTGTTAATGATTATTTCTTGTTGATTTCATGGTGCTGGTTATTGCTACAGGGGAACTCTTTGATAGCATCACTTCCCATGAATGTTCATGAGTCTTTAGAGCTTTCCTCTAAGTAAACAGTCAGCTGCTGAAGGATATCCTGGTCCCTGCTGAGGAGATGGAGTCCAAAATCCCCTTGCTGGTTAATAACAATGTTTTATAAAAGATGGCATCTTTACAGCAAATTGTCCACCTGTATCTGTCTCTGTCTCTAGGAAATTGTAGCCCAAAGTGTATAAGTTGCTTACTGGATTTCAATTTTAGGTAGTGACCAAACAAATCTAGCAATGAGGGACTGAAAGATACATTATGGTTGGGGAAATTTGCTAAGAAGGTAGCTCATGTCAGGTAAGTAGCCTAAGGTCTCAGGAGATTGAATTCTGGAGAGTGAGAAAAGAGGGTAACTCAGATTATGGACAAAGAAGTAGGAAATAAGCAAGTTTAAGGAAGGACAAGGTATTTCATTCCCTGCCTAGAGACAGTACAGAGCAGGTCCAGGGATCCAGGTAGGCTGCACACTCACTATTAGCTCATTCACTCATTTAATATTTGTTATGTGACTTTTATTTTAGCTCCCATGATAGGCAGATAATGATGGCAATATATAATAATGCACATAACAGAGATGGCCTCTTATATTATGACACTGATGGTCAAGTGTAAGAGAGAACAACGACATTGCTCCCAGGGGAATAATTTATTACCCAACAGGGAAGTCTGATGTGCTCTCTGCAGGGGGAGGAGCAGAGAGCACAGGCCAGGAGTGGGAGGAGTTTGATGAGATCATAGCCTCTGGGCTCCAGTGAAACCCTACCCTCTGTTTTTCAATGTTGTTTAAAGTTGCCCAAGGCTTTTGTGTATTTGTGTTAGGTAGTTTGTAGTTAGGTAGTTTTAAAATGAATTCTTAGGTAGTCAGTGGATACAAAATTTCAGTTAGGAAGAATAAGTTCAAGAGGTTCATATTTTTAATTAGGAGTCTTTAATTTTGTCTTAGATTGACCAAAGAAACCATCCTTCATATCTATTGTAACTTTCACTTAGGTGTTATTTCCACAGTTGCTTTTTTTTTTGTTTGTTTGTGAAAATGTCTAAATTTAGGTCATAATGTTCTGTGTTGAAATAATAACTATTTCAGTAAATTTTTGAACACATCAGACTTATAATTAAATAATTAATTGCTTAATCAGCTGTATACTATTTCAACCTTCAGAATATAAGCCCCATGTGGGGAAGGTATGACTGTTCACAGAGGTGTCTCCCACAATAACTACGATGCCTGCGTTTGAAAAACTCAATAAACTGTGAACATGTAACCTGCAAAATAAAATTAGTGGTTAGTTTGTTCAAGTTGCACATTCAAAAATCTATTTTTCTTCAGGCATAAGTTCAACTTATAAAACTTGTTATTGTACATATAAATTTATTAAATATTTATATAAGAATAATTGCTTTTCCATGTACATTAGTAAAGACAATAACTTAATACCTTTAACAGATTGATTTCCCCTAAGCAATTAACCTCATTTACAAACCTAATTAACTTATACTTCTTAAACATGTTTGTGTACGTTAAAATGCAATTTGCCTGGTATTCTTAAATACATCAAATGCTTGAGAGGGCAAACTCCCATATCCAGCAAACAAGCTCTATAGTTTTGGTGCAGTTTTTGCAAATTAAATAGTGGATGTTTATAAATGTCATAAATCAAATTTCATGAGCTGTTCAAATTGTTTATTAACAATTAAGCTTTTTTACATTTTTTACATGAAAAGCACAAATAACTTCAATTTGAAATTATACATTGTCTTAATAAGAAAAATGATTATTCCTATAATTTTAAAATATTTCTAAATTTGCAACAGTAATTATATACACACACATATATTTTAAATAAGATCTTACTATATTGCTCAGGTTAGTTGTACATTCATGATCCTTCTTTTTTTTAATTACTGCATTATATTTATAATAGTTGGTTCATTTTTAGAATCACATATGCATGGAATATAATTTGCTCTATTTCAGTTCCCAGTAAGTCTTTCCTTCCTTCCCCACCCCCATCCCCTATTTCTCCTCCTCTATTCCATGGATCTTTCTCACATCTATTTATTATTTTTAAGAATTGGTGCTTTACAGGTACACAAAAAAGTGAAGTTTACCATGGCACCTTCTTCACACATACACACAGGATAATTTGGTCAGCCCCATTCCCCAGTTTCTCCTCTTTCCTGTCCCTCCTACACTCCACAGATCTCCCTTTTCATGGTGTCCCTACCCACTTTTCCTTGCTTTAGCTTCCCCGTATAAGAGAAAACATCTGACCCTTGACTTTTCTGTGTCTGGCTTATTTCACTTAACATGATGTTCTACAGACCTATCCATTTACCAGAAAATGCCATAGTGACTGGTTTTTGGGTATTGATCTTGTGTCCTGCTACTCTGCTGAATTTGGTTATCAGCTCTAGAAATCTTCTGGTGGAGTGTTTTTGGGTGTTCTAGATATAGGATCAAGCCATCAGCAAACATAATTTGAATTCTCCTTTTCTTCTTTATATCCCTTTGATTTTTTTTTGCCTGATTGCTTGAGCTAGATTTTCAAAGCCTACATTGGATAAGAGTGGTGAGAGTGGACACCTTATCTTATTCTTGCTTTTAGAGGAAATGTTTCAGTTTTTCTCAATTCAGGGTAATGTTGGCTTTGGGGTTGTCAAATATGGCCTTTATAATGTTAAGGTGAGTTCCTTATATCCTTGATTTCTCCAGTAATTTTAACATGAATAGTTGCTTATGTGGTCAAAGGCCTTTTTTGCAGCTATTGAAATGATCATGTGATTCTCATTCTTAATTTTATTTATGTAGTGAATTATATTTATTTATTTATATTCATTCCAACTTTGCATCTTTGGAATGAAATTTACTTGAATATGTTGTACTATCTTTTTAATGTGTTTTTGAATGTTATTTGATAATATTTAATTAAGGATTTTTGTTCATTGGGGATATTAGTCTGTAGTTTTTCTTTATGTATTTATTTTGATATTAGACAGATATTGGCTCCATAGAATGAATTTGCTTTTGCTCTCTATTTGCATGGTATTTCCCTTGCATCCTTTTAGATTGAACTTGTCCATGTCTTTGCCTGTAAGATGAGTATGACTGGGTCTTGTTTTTTTAATTCATTCTGCCAATCAATGTCTTCTGATTGTAGATTTTGAAGAACATTTACATTTAGTGATATTTTAGAGAGGTGATTTTTATTTCCTGTCATTTTTATTTCTTTCTGATGCTTAATTGAGACCTGATTTTCTTTTAATTGCCTATTCTTCTGGTAAGATTCATCCATATGATGGCTTTAGTATTCATTTTTCACTTCTTCTGCAAGAAATACATTTTATAGTGCTGGCTTAGTGGTTACAAATTCATTAAATTTCTGATTACCATGAAAAGTTTTTCTTTCATCTTCAATTCTGAAGGATAGTTTTGCTGGCTATAGAAGTCTTGGTTGGCATCCTTTATCTTTCAGGGTCTGGCCTGAGAAACAAGTAAAAATTCTAATTGGCTTTACTCTCAATATGATCTGTTTTTCTCTTGTGGCTTTTAGAATTGTATCTTTGTTCTGTATAGCATACATTTTAATTTTAATATTTCTTGAAGATGATGCTTTTTGATCTGTCTATTTGAGGTTTTATATGCTTTTGGTATTTGGATTTCCATCTCATTGGAAATTTTTTGAAATTATTTTATTTAAAAGGTTGTTCATTTTTTTAGTTTGTATTTCAGTGTCTTCACATATGCCAATGATTCTTAGATTTGGTTTCTTTATGTTATCCTAGGTTTCTTGAATACTCTGGTCATGGTCTTTTTTTTTTTTTTTTTTTTTGCATTTTTGTCAGACTATTTCTCTGAAGCTGGTTTTGCTGGGGATGGAGCCAAAACCCTCTCTTATCCCTTTCCAGGAAATGAAAGTCTTTTATTACCACCTGGGAGGAAAAAGGGGTTCAACGGCCCAGCAGAAACAAACTCACATCACAAATGTGGTACTTTTTTTCCTATTTTTTTTTTGCATTACAATTCTTAATATACCTTTATACCACAATTTATTAAATCTCTGTATATATGGTATTTCGACACCAAATTCACATCTTCATACATGAATTTTGTATAATGATGACCATCTCCTTTCACTATCCTTGCTATTCCCCTTCTCCCTTCCTTTCCCTCCCACCCCTGTTCCCTATCTAGAGGTAATTTTCATCCATGCTCTCCCTCCCTACCCCATTTTGAGTCACCTTGCTTATGTCAGAGAAAACATTCAGCATTTATACACAATGGAATATTACTCTGCATTAATATCTTTTCTAAAGAAATTGTTGATTTTATCTTCAAGATTACATGTTTTGTCTTTGAAGCCTAAGAAACTGTCTTCAAAGTGACCTCACCTGTTGGTGATGCTTTTGAATGAATTTTTGATTTGATTTGTTGAGCCTTTCAATTCCAGAATTTCGGTTTGTTTCTTTTTAAGAATCTCTATATTTTGCTGAAATATTCTTTCACTTCCTGTATATTCCGTCTTACTTTATTCCTTTGATCTTCTTTCTATTCACTGAAAATTTTAATGATCAACCTCCTAAATTCTTTTGCTGGCATTGTCTCTGCTGTGGTACAAATGGGCTCAGTTGTGTTGTGTGCTATTTGAGATGGCTTGATCACTTGATTTTTCATATCATTATTATCGATGCCCATCTTCTAGGATAATTTTCTCTTATAATTTTATATGAGGGACTTTTTGATGAGCTGCCCTTTCTTTAATGTGTGTCCTGAGTTAGGCAAATATGTTGGTGTCAATATTTTCTCTCAATTTGAATTTGCTACTATGTCCAGCCTCTGATACCTCCTTGAGAGGAGATACTAATTTCCAGTAGACACAGCAACTTCTATACTAAAACCTTAAAAAAAATCTTATTAACAACGTTCTTTAGCAGTCCACTACAAATCTCTTGTTCTTGGTCAGGGTTTTTAAATAGGATGTTTTCTTTCTGGCTTTCAGTTGTTTTGCAGTTTGTTTATTCTCAGCTCTAAACTAAAGTGATCAAATTCATTAGGGGAGTGTGTTTGCATAGTTTCAGTACACGGTTTTAGACCCCTTCTTAGTTGGATAGCTTTGCTGATTCCCTCATTCTTGGAGTCTCAAACCTTGTGCTGGGGGTGCTTCTATCCTCCAGCCTCTTTCTAGCTTTGGTATCAGTTCCTCCTCTTACCCCCCCCCCCAGAGTAAGCCAGGCTCCTTGTCCCAGAAGTCAGATCACCTTTTCCACATGAAAGAGTTCTTCATTCTTCTCAGCTTTGTAGACTCAACTTGTTGGTGCTGAATTGCTGTTTTGATTTACTCTTGGGGAGCTGCTATGATAGTATGGCTTCCTCTGAAGACCTTATTTCACTTCTCAAAGGAACAGACTACATGAATTAAAGGATGTTAAAAAAAAACATCATTTTATTATGAGCAAAGAAGCTGGGATATGAAGGCAAATGAAGTTTAGAATATTTAAACCTTGAGAGGAGACAAAGTGGAATAAAGGGCATACCTGAAGATTCTAAGGAGAGAGGAAGTAAAAAAGTAGAGGAGGGAGAACAAGAAATTTTGGTATTAGAGAGGTAAAGAGAATAAGAGTAATAAAACAAGCAAACAAATAAAGCAGAATAATATAACTGCCCTAATACCACCAAAACTAAAAGCCAAAAAATAAGAAAATAAAAAACAACAAAATGCAAATAAACAAAAAATTCCCCAATAAAAATAACAACAAAAAGGAATAAAAGTCATTACCTCTTAGAAAATGAGAACAAAATAGTTAAAGGTTAATAAAAGAAAGAGAAATGATAAAATTAGGAAAAACCCCTCAGATTCATACATATATATACTTATGTGCAGGGGGTGCATCTATTCTCGAGCCCCTTTCTAGGTAGAAAATTTTTAAAAGTTTTATAATTTTATTAAAATTATATGACAATTTCTATTTTATATATATTTATATTCATATATATTCATAAATACATGAATCAGCCAGAAAACATAGCCAGAATTACTAATAAAATTATTAATAAAAAGAAAAAGTAAAAATGAGACATTCTTAATTAAAAAATGCTATAATTCTTCCACTGAGGTAGTTGAAGTTGAGTATTTACATCTATCCCAGGGTGTCCTGTACCCTACTTCTTGAGCTATGTATCTCTTAGAAGGGAGACAGGACTGTGTGACATTAAACCCAACCTCCATTTGTGATTTTCTTCTCTTCATCTTCTGGAAAGGATTGAAAGTGTAACTGGTTAAAATGGCTCTCAGCTTCTGTACCAATACAGGAGAGATGGAACTGGAAGTACCTTCTATTAGGATTTTGCCCAAACATCTTCCATGTCTCTATTTCCTTGTTAGAAGTCATGCAGAAATCTGTTTGGGAAATTCTGGTTGCTGGAGATGAGTTCTAATTAGAATTTAAACCTTCTTCTGAGGTATGTACTCAAAGCATTTAAATCCTTACACCTTTAAACCTGTGTATACGTCAGTCTCAGTTGGGCATCTGAGATTCTAACATCTCCAGAGAGTTCTACTAACTCTACAGGTTGATGATGTACTGCAAGTTTCTGGTAGTCCACCCACCACCCTGTATGAGTTTTCAAGACTGTGTCCCTGAATGTAAGCATGCCCATCTGATTGATTTCCTCTGATTCTTTTTATCTGATTTTGTGCAATAGAGTTCAAAAGGAAATTAGTTTGCACTCTCTTGTCCCCAGTGTAATCACCCCTGCCTGGTTAACTTCCCTGATTCTTTTTTACTGGTTGTTTAGACCACAGGGCTCAAAGGAAGAGCAGGTTGCACTTTCCTGTGTACCTCTGTCTTGAATCCACTTGGTCCCACTATTCTCCAAAACTACTTTGGGATCATGATTTGCCAGGTGCACTTTTGGTCACACAGTATTTAGCACGGGCTGAGACTAAATGGAAGCATTTTCCAAAGACTCCTGGGTTCCCCTAGGAATAAAATTCAGTGTAAACTCCTCTAGCTCAATGTCCTCCTCAGTTCTTCACTTGAAAGTTCAGAAACATGGAGTAGGGCCCTCTGGAGGTATTAGGTCATGAGTGTGGCACTCTCATGAATGGGATTAATGCCCTACAGGGAGGCTCAAGACAATACTCTCTTTCCCAATAAATGATGACACAGTGAAAAGATGTCATCTATGAATCAGAAAGTTATCCCTCAGCAGACACTAAACCATTTAGAACCTTGATTTTGGGCTTCTCAGACCCAGAACTATGAGAAATAAATATCCTTTACCCATAAGTCACTCAACCAATGATATTTTGTTATAGCAGCCCCAATAGTCTAAGACAGGTGTCTTTTAAGTTTCACTTTTATCAAATTTTTATCCTTTCCTTCAATATTTTATTGCCAGTTTGGGACAGGAGAAAATTTTGAAAAATTTAAAAAGTTTTTTAGTTTTGTTAAAATCATATGACAATTTTTGTTAATATTTTAAATTTAAAAGTCAAACAACTAGCTATGTTTCAAAGTCATTTCTTCAACAGTTATTGATGATTGAACTGCTCTTTACCTTTCCTCTATGAAGTTTAGATAGGAGAAATTCTTGAACTCTTCCTATTGATATTTGGGTGGCTTGTAATCTTTTTGCAGACGATTTGAAGAACTTATTGAACTATATACTTCCTTATTCAAATTGTCACATTTTTTTAGTCTGATTAGATTTTATATTCTGGAAAAAAATGCTCTTTTCTGGCATTTGGTCACAATTTTGTAGTCATTTGTTTAGATCTAATCTGGCCAAAATGTGGGGTGGCATAGAGAAGAGCAAAAGTCAGGGCTCCTTCTGAAGGAGAAGGAAGCACAGAGAATTCTGGAGAATAATTTTCAACTATTCTGAAATAAAAATTCAGCGCTCAGGAGGAAAGTTGTAATGCTGCTCCAATCTGGTCCTTGGCCTGACCAAATTGTGTGGGCCATAAAGAAGAGCATCCCGGTGAGACACAGCACAAAGTGACTCTGGGTAATCCTCACAGGGAATACTTAAAGCCCTTTAAGATTCTGGGTAACAAGTACATGCTGCATCGTGGAATTGCAGAGTGAGGAAGAAAGATAAATAAGGCAGACTCATTTAGCAACAGCACTTTAATGACTGCATTGTCAAAAGTTATGAATAATCCATTTGCTCCTTTGATGGACTGGCTTCCTCCTGCCAGAAGACCTGGAAGAAAGGAAAAAAAAACAGTTTTCCATTGAGTGGAATGATTCTCTAGAGGATAGAAACCTGCTGAGGATAGTTCAATACCCAATCAGGGCAACTGAAAAGCAGTGATTTAATTAATTATCCTAAAGTTCCTTTGAAGAGGTCTGAGCAGTCTCATCTGATTGAGAGCTCCGGAATACACCCACCATCTTAAGAGGACAGACATTTCTGCTGCCGTACAGCAGGCCCTAAAATGGGCATCAGTACCCACTGGATTTTCGTTCAAGTCCCATTCAGAAATGCCACATGCTACCGAACAGCTGAAGAGGATGACAGTGGGAGCAGCTGACTCTGTGAGTGTAGATAGGGGCTAAGATACTGGCTGCATGGAGATTTTCTTTACCAAGATGCTGAAGAGTTTTTTTCTTGAACAAATTATATAATCCTAGAGCCTAAAATGGTCAAACAGCTCATCTGCAAATGCAGACCCATGAAATCGTTGTGTCCATTACCAATCCTAAGAGGTACTCTACAACATCATAGAGATTTTAAATACCAGTTTGAGATCACCCTGGCCATGATTCTTAAGGTCATCTTTTCTTTTTCATTCCAAGCACCTTAATCCATACCCATAACATTTCATTCTTGAAATACTACAAAGCTTCATTGTGTCTCATTGTTCCCTGCTATAGTTCATCTTGGGTCCACTGACAAAATTAGTTTATGGGAAATACTACTTTTTATTACCTCACTACCAGGCTCTGGAACCTATAATGCTTTGCTGTTATTTAGGATATAAAAATGAAACTATCCCATAATACAAGGAGTTCCAGGATCCTGGACCTACCCTCCTGCCCAGCATAACCCTCCATTGCTCCTTTGGAGGACTTGTTCTCTTCAGGGGATGGCTTCCTCACTCGACCTCTTTCACACTGGGCTCCTTTCCAGAGTTTGTCTTAAACATTGTTGAGCTCTTTATTTTCCCATGAAACCTCCCCAACTACCGCAGGGCATGCCAATTCATTCATTCATCTGCTCATTCAATTTACTTAGCACTTTTCATATGCCATGCACAGCTAGACTCTGATATAGCTTTAAAGTCTCCTTATCATTCAAGTTGCTGATAGTTACCCCTGTGCTCTTACAAAGGGGTCAGGTGAGGGGGTCAATAAAAGCTGAAGTGTAGCCTGATTATTAATCTTCATTCCCTGAAATCCCTAAAAGAAAAAAAAATCAATGATACATTTGCAATCAACCTCTGCATTATAGTATTGCTAGGGTTTGGACTTGGAATGTCCCATGATAACCCAAGTGTTAAAGGCTTGATACCCAGTTTGTAGTGCGAAGGTGGTGAAATCTTTAAGAGGCGTGGCCTAAAGGGAAGAAGTTAAGTCTTTGAGAGTGTGTTCTTGTGGGAATATGGGACCCAGATCCCTTCCTTTCTGTTTGCTGATTACCATGAGGAGAGCAGATTTCCTCTGTCACTTATACTCACCATGATGCGCTATTGTACTGCACGCCAAGAAACTATGGACTTAAAAGCAACAGGGCTAAGAAACTATGGACTTAAACCCCTCAAATTGAGAGTCAAAATAAATCTTTCCTCTTTATAATCTGATTATCTCAGGTATTTTGTCACAGCGATGGAAAGTTATGGTTTGGATCTGAATTTCCCCATACAGTCTCATGTGTTAGAGGTGGACCTTTTGGAAACTGATTGGAATATGAGGGCTTTATCCTCATCAGTGGATAAAGTCATTAATGGACTACTTGGAGGTGGGGCCTAGTTGGAGGGAATAGGTCACATGAGGTGTTCCACAAATGGTTCATCTTCTCCCTGGTCCCCTCCTAGTTTCCTGAATGCTATAAGTTGAGCACCTTTCTTCTGCCGTGCTCTCTGCCACTTCAGACCCAGAGCAATGGAGCTGGCTGATCATGGAATGAAACCTCTGTAACTATGAGACAAAATAAATCTTTCTTCCTCCAAGTAAATTTTCTCTGGAATTGCAGTGATGAAAAGCTGACTAATGTACATGTTGTCTGACACAAGTATATTCCTGAAGGAAAGAGCTTCCATTTGGATCAGAGAATGGAAGGAACTAATTACATATTCACTGATTGGAAGAACTTTTCCACACACTATCTTCTGTCTTAATGCATCTCCTACACTATTTTTAGACATGTTCATATTGTCCTAAGAGCTCTGGATCTGTCTCTTCATGTCATAATGCCAGGTGAGTTCTTGATGAGGGTGATGTAAGTACTCCTAAGAGTCTTTCTTACAGTTGGATGGCTAGTAGTAACTTTAGTATACTCCAAACTGACTGTGAACTGTATAAACATATCCCACTAAAGCCAATTATATATATCTTCAACTCAGCTTTGTTTTAGCTGGATCCTCTAGTGCCCCCTAACACGAATTCAAATATGATAAAAGAAAAGTTGGAGAGGAATTTTTTTCCTTTTGTACTGAAATTAAAGTCAGGGGTGCTTTACTTCTGAGTTATATTCCATGTCCTTTTAATTTTTTAATTTTGAGATAGGGTCTCACTATGTTGCTGAGGCTGGCCTTGAACTTGTGATCCTCATGCTGTTATCTCTCAAGTCACTGGGATTACCAACATGTACCACCACATGTGGTTAATAAAGGAAAGTTGGCATTGTTAATCAATTGCAGTTAAAATATCTTATTTCTGAAAAAATTCTCAACATATATAATTATGTAGTCCAATCACTAGGGCCCCCCTTACATCCTTAGAAAGTGCTCCTGCCGGTAAGGAATACTGCCCATTGGCTTCATTAGCTCTGTGGTAAATCTGCCTCTGTGTATACTCAGGGTTAGGAAGGCACTTCTAACCCATGTAGCCTGCCTTGTCCTCTTCTGTGTTGGGGATAGACGCCCTGACCCTGCTGGTATCCTCATAATCACTTGGACACCCTCTCTCCTTGAAGGCTTCTCATGAGTTTAAAACCCCTGTCTCCTGCCTCCAGACCTTGCCATTTGTACTCTTCCTTAGCAGTGGTCAGTGAACATTTGCCAGGAAAATCCTTGTACTATTTTTTTCTTATGACTCATCCTGTGTGTACCAGTTAGAGTCTAGGAAGACATCAAAAAACTCATTTGGCAGAGGTTTCTGGAGATGATTTAATATTGGTGCTAGTTTCAAGGGTGAATTAAAGAAAACTATGTGGGGGAATTGAGGCCCAGAGGGAGGGAATAACAGCAGGAATATGTTGTTCCTTGAGAAGGGCCTTGTGGGGAGGGCTTCCAGTGAAGCTGCTGTTATAGAACGAATTTTCTTAACCTTGGCACATAAGTTCATTTTGAGTATTCCAAAATGAATATGTATGTCAAGAAAATGAATATTTCTGAAAAATATCTCCTGAAAAGCTGATTATAAATCCACACAGATGCACATGAAAGAATCAAGGTAGTATAAGTATATGACACATATAGTTCATGTTTGCAAATTAATACTATATATATATATATATATATATATATATATATATATATATATATATATTTAATACATTAAAACGTTATAGTATGTATGCCAATCGAAATTCATAAGGGGATATATATCTTTCACATATGTACCCAAAATATTCATTTTCCTCTACATTGTTTCATGTCTAAACTTGTTGAAGTATAAAGCTCACCACAGCTTGAATTTTCAGTTACCTCAGTGTATTGGGGGGCAGTGATCTCTTCATGAAATTCATATTTACCAAAGTGAGAGTACTCTCATGAATATACCTGTGATGGCAGTAGGATTATATATATATACATTGTGACCCAGGCGACAGAGATAGGGAGTCAGGAAGTTACATATTTGTTGATTTTGAAAATTCTTGGAGAAGTAAAATGAGAAAAATGTGTCACAGGTTTTATAATATGTATCTCTGATGAAGCAAAAGGCAAGTCCAAGTATACACCATGCCTCCTATCAAAAGGCTCTACTTGTATTGCTTTAGGATTATTTTTATCGATGTTAGGGTAAGTAGTCAGAGCCTGGAAGATTATGGGTTAGTGTCAGAGATTCAATATTTCAAATGGAAAAATGGAAAATAAGTGTAATACATATAGGAACACATGGCACATAAAATGCTTCCACTGTCATCCACCAGAATGCCTGGACATTACTGTCACCTTAAAGAAGACACAATGAGAGGAGAAGAGGAAAAAATCTGTGAATACATATCTGGAATTGGAAATTCTGAGGAGCTCACAAACTTGGGTGTGGCAGAAGAGATCCGAAAAGTAGAGGACAGGGTAAACTTTCCACTAACATGGAACTTTGCTGGCCTAATGACTTCTTGACTATCTGCCTCTGACATTCGTCCACTAGAAATATAGCTTTGTGTTTTAGCTTCCTTTGTTGTGAGATCATGAAAGCTTGGTCTGAGTCTATGTGAACAGGAGGACATGGGTTCATATTTTCCAATAGGAACAGGAGGCAGCAGAGCTGAATCCTCTCTTTACAGGTAACTGTGGCCATTGGGGTATGAATCTCTCCCTGAGTGGAATGTGAAACCTTTGGCTCACTGCCCAGTTTTAATGGCATTTCTTACAGCTTCCCTGGAAAATTGGTGTTTGTTTTTGAAATACAAAAAGGTCAACCAGGACACAGTGCTGGAGGGAGATCTGTCACATGTGGTGAGTCAGGGTCTGAAAGGCAAAAACACAAACTGGGCTGCTACCCCATATATCTTTCCCACTTGAGCATAGCAACTTGTTTCTGAGCATTGCACCAAATCCTCTAATCACAACAACATGCCTTTATATTTTCAGGTCTCCTGGCTGCATCTTGTCAGGCACATGTCATTTGGAAGCCAATGACATAACCATAGGAGCCCACCACAGATGTTGGATCACACACCTGCACTCCTTTTCTCCAGGCCCAGTTCCCTGCTGACTGCTACTCACTGGCATGACAGTTCTTCACCATGGTCATGAATTCCTCTCAGTCAAAAATGGCACTCGCTGGTTCAGTCATGATGAGAAACAGGAGATCTAAAGGTTCTCCAGGGATTTCTGGTCATGGGATTCTCAAAAACTTCATGGTATTGGCCTCGCCATATTTCAAGAATGAAGAGGTTGGCACTGTGGGTTTTGATTCATTCAGGAGCCATTAAGTGTTGAGGAATCTCCTTTCAGTAAAAGCTCTGGAGATCGCATGCAGGCAAGGTTCCCAAAAACTGGTGAAAGGTCACAGGAATCCAGGCCCATTGGGGTCTAAAATATGAGGTTCCTGTGAGTTTTGGCTCTCAACTATAGCTGAAAAGGCTTTCACAGCAAAATCATGTGAAATCCTGGCTGAGATTCACAATGCTGTGAAGAAAGCCACCCTCATCCTGGATCCCAGGTTCCAAAGGCTCCTCTAATGCCTGGCCTTCTAAAATCCCAACACAATTCATGGCAATAGTTCTCAGAGATCAGTTCCAGAACTCAGTCTCTAATGGCATCACACCAGACTTCAAGCTGATGTGGACCCAGTCATCTTTTCCTACCACCACACAAAAGACCACTACTCTAACAAAAACACACCCACATGGCCCTCATCTTCTTGCATACAGACACTCATCATAACATTCTGGCTGGGGGTTTCTATAGGGTGAGCAGTCTTAGATGGTGTGCAAAGTAAGCTCTCATGCCCGTCATATGCCAAATGTTGTGGTGGCCTGGACACCCTTCCTGAGAAACAGGATAGATAAAATGGGCCTGCAGTTCATACTGCTCTGCTTCTCAAATTAGAGGACTCCTGCCTGCCAGGGGGAGATTCTTTATGTGTACTGGACTCATGAAAAAACCCAAACACCTGTGTGCTAGTTACTGGAGGGCTTGCAACAACTCTTTTGACGCAGAGGATCACTGTTCTGACTTCATAGGGGTCAGGAGCCTGACCAGAGGAAGGCAAGAGACTTCATCCAATAGTACACTTCTTTTTCATCCTTTTAGATTGGAAGGGACACATGGGATTTTTCTTGAGTTTCCTGAGAATGTAATTCACAGCCACACACAGGGCCAAGAGTCTGATTCAGACACAACTTTTACAAAGCACTTTACTTCAAAGGCACAGATTAGGCCTCTTCATTTCCATTTGAAACTGTTTTCTTGAGGAGTCCCAAAGGAGTGCCCTAAGGCAAACACCTCCCTGACATTCAGGAGAACAGAACAATAGGGAAGAAAGAAGCCTGGAGAAAAACTTTTCTTTAATTGAACACTGTGGCACTGACAGCTCCTAATCATGCAACTCGGGTTACTATCTATCCAAGCAGGGATTCTCCAGAGAGATCCTTACCAGTCATGCTAATTTTTGAGTTTTCTGAGATGCTTGGCATGCCCTTCAGCAATCCAGTCCATGGCCATATCACAGAGCTTGAATGTGGTACACATCTTGGACACAAAACCACGAACCCCTTCAGAGAGTGGCCACAATTCAGGAAGAATACAGGAACTTAGGATCTTGGTAGGTGTTGCCCATCTGCAAGGCAAGCAGCAGTCCATTTATATTTTGGCCATGATGAATCCTGCAAAGATTTCCACTAGAAAGGACACATTCATGGCTGCATTCTTCTCTCTACTCTCTTTAACCACAAACCCAGTGGGATCCACTGACATAAAAAGGCTCACTAGTTAACAGTCCACTTCAAACCAACAACAACAACAACAAAAAACAACATCAACAAAAAAACGTTTTTCCTTCATGTTCTCAGAACATGAGACAAAACGACAAATTGAAACCCACACCCCCTGAGACACACAAACCACCCCTGTATTTGGTCTGCATCTATCCACTCTGTACTCTGAATGGTGGGTGAAAATATGTTCCTCAGCAGTGGCCTGTCCTGTCTCAGCCTTGGTCTCCTTGGCCATCTCTGTGTAGTTGTCAGAAACCAGCAATGAGTCAACACTTCTTTCTCAGGAAAGGCCCCTGTTGAGACCATTCAAGGCATTTGGCTATCCACACATCTCTAGGTACCAACAAAGAATGACTCTGGCCTTGGTACAGACAATCAAGTGAGCCCACTGGGAGTGGAACTGCCTCTGGATGCCTCGCCTCCTGGATCCCAAGTTCAGAGAGTTCCATCACCAAGGAAGTGAGGTGAGGTCACTTCCTTCAGGGAAGTGAATGAGGTCACTGCCTTGGCAACCACTTTGTCCTAACAATAGTTTCCAAGGGTCCCATGAGATGGAGGCTGCCCCACCTTCCTGAGACATTTTCCCAAGACCTAAAGGTCTATATACCCTAGGAGGCCGGGATCAGCAATCCACACAGACCTGATTGTGTCCATCTTCCCTGCATTGAGAAGACAGAGGCTGATTCAGCCTCATCCCTTCATCCTGACTGGGTTCTTGGCCATGGAAGATGACTTTAGACCTCACAGTTCCTACCTAGCTGCCTACATTTGCTCCTGGGATCATTTCTGCATCTACCTTTGAGCTTCTCAGCAGCTGTAGGATTCCCTACATACCTGTATGGCAAGATCAACTCAGGACCTGCTTTTATGTGAAAATAGATTGAGGGAAGAGAATATGGTTAAGGGTCATATCATGTTTGATTTGGGTTAAAAGTCATTCTGCTGGATGAATACGGGTATTCTGCAACTGGGATATTTATAGGAATGTAAGGTGAAATGTAAGTATGAAAATAGAAAACTAGGTAAGATCTGAAGCACACAAGTTCCTTGGGCCCTTGATTTGGATACATAGTTTTGAATTATGTTCTGCAGAGATGAATCCTCTAAATCCATAGACAATGGCCTAAGATCTTGTACCTAAAACTACTGAATGTAAAAGAGAACTTGCAGTGAAATAGAGAGAGTAGGCAGGATTCCAGTTTAGGGTAAGAAAGAATAGTGAGTTTAGGATTTGGACCAAAGGCCCTGTTTGAAATCCAATGAAATTCTATTGAAGTGTAAATAGGAATGTCAGCACACATGAAGAGTCAGTCACAACAAGGCACTTGGGGAAATAGATATCAATGAGGATGTTAGGAGATCAGGCAAAGTACAAAATGAGTGATAAGATCAGGGATGATTACAATAAGGGGGTAGTTGAACACACTATCCTTGAAAGAATCAAGTGTATACTCACCATAGGATTGAAATTTGAAAACAATAGGCAATGCAGACTTAGATGATTTTTGTAATCCATGCTCTCTTTAAAATGAGGCTTTGGGAGAAGAATAAGATAAGTGTGAGTTTTGCATTTTGTGTCCAGAACATGATGTGATGAAAAGAATATATGGAGCAGGTGACATGTGTATTTCTTCCACCATTTCTGGGAGCATGTTTTGAAACCCTATCATTTAGAGTTTGGGGATAAAAATAGGTGTACCCTGGGTTTATGTATATAGAGGTGATGCATGAATAGACCATATGGTGAATAAAAAATGTAACAGGTTACTATATTTAATAATGGATTGAATTGATATTTTATAAAATACATGAAATCTGGTATTCACATACAAACATTCAATCCAAGTAGTTATACATGTAGTGGTAATATTAGGGTTACTAATTATAACAAACTGTGTTTGAGTTTTGCTTCTAAAATGATGATGGAATTCAAAAGTTATGTGATATAACAGAAATCTCATTAAAAAGCAAGTAAAGCAACATGGAGAAATACATGGGATCTGATACAGGGAGTGAATGAAAGTGAATCATATGGATATCAATTTGTGAATTGTGGATGAAATGATACATCCTATGATGTATATATACTGAAGAAATAGGAATATAACAATTTTGAATAAAAATTTAATTCAAAATACACATCATGTCCCATATGAATATACTTTCATTGATGTTAAACTGTGTCACTTACGGTAGAAATATTAGGGTTAGTACTCAATAGTCACTGAAGTTCATTTTGAGTATTCTGAAATGAATATGTATGTCAAGACAATGAAATTTTTCAAAAAATATCTCCTGAGAAGTTGATTATAAATCCACACAGATGGACATGAAAGAATCAAGGTAGTATAAGTATATGACATATATAGTTCATGTTTGCAAATTCATTCTATATATATGTATATATATATTTAATATATTAAAATGTAATAGTATGTAAGCCAATCGAAATTCATAAGGGGATATATATCCTTCACATATGTACCCAAAATATTCATTTTCCTCTACATTTTTTTATGTCTAAACTTGTTGAAGTATAAAGCTCACCACAGCTTGAATTTTCAGTTACCTCAGTGTGTTGGGGGGCAGTGATCTCTTCATGAAATTTGTATTTACCAAAGTGAGGGTACTCTCAAAAATATACCTGTGATGGCAGTAGGATTATATACATGTATATAAAAATATACATTGTGACCCAGGCGACAGAGACAGAAAGTCAGGAAGTTACAAATTTGTTACTTTTGAAAATTCTTGGAGAAGTAAAATGAGAAAAATGTGTCACAGATTTTATAATATGTATCTCTGATGAAGCAAAAGGCAAGTCCAAGTATACACCATGCCTCCTATCAAATGCCTCTACTTCTATTCCTTTAGGATTATTTTGATCAATGTTAGGATAAGTAGTCAGAGCCTAGAAGGTTATGGGTTAGTGTCAGAGATTCAATATTTCAAATGGCAAAACGGAAAATGAGTCTAATACATATGGGAACACGTGACACAAAAAATCTTCCACTGTCATCCACCACAATGCCTGGACATTACTATCACCCTAAAGAAGACACAATGAGAGGAGAAGAGTAAAAATCTGTGAATACATATCTGGAATTGTAAATTCGGAGGAGCTCACAAACTTGGGTGTGGCAGAAGAGATCCCAAAAGTAGAGGACAGGGTAAACATTCCACAAACATGGAACTTTGCTGGCCTAATGACTTCTTGACTATCTGCCTCTGACATTCGTACACTCAAAATATACCTTTGTGTTTTAGCTTCCTTTGTAGTGAGATCATGAAAGCTTGGACTGAGTCTTTGGGAACGGGAGGACATGGGTTCATATTTTCCAATAGGAATAGGAGGCAGCAGAGCTGAATCCTCTCTTTACAAGTAACTGTGGCCGTTGGGGTATGAATCTCTCCCTGGGTGGATCTCACCACCCAGTTTTAATGGCATCTATTACAGCTTCCCTGGAAAATTGGTGTTTGTTTTTGAAATACAAAAAGGCCAACCAGTACACAGTGCTGGAGAAAGCTCTGTCACGTGGGGTGAGTCAGGGTCTGAAGGCAAAAACACAAACTGGGCTGCTACCCCATATATCTTTCCCACTTGAGCATAGCAACTTTTTCTGAGCATGGCACCAAATCCTCTGCCCACAACAACATGCCTTTATATTTTCGGGTCTCCTGGCTGCGCCTTGTCAGTCACAGGTCATTTGGAAGCCAGTGACAGAACCACAGGGGCCCACCACAGATGTTGGATCAACACCTGCACTCCATTGCTCCAGGCCCAGTTCCCTGCTGGCTCCTACTCACTGGCATATCTGTTCTTCACCATGGTCATGAATTCCACTCAGTCAAAAATGGCACTCGGTGGTTCAGTCATAATGAGCAACAGGAGATCTAAAGGTTCTCCAGGGATTTCGGGTCATAGGATTCTCAAAAAGTTCATGGTATTGGCCTAGCCATATTTCAAGAATGAAGAAGTTGACACTGTGGGTTTTGATTCATTCAGGAGCCATTAAGTGTTGAGGAATCTCCTTTCAGTAAAAGCTCTGGAGATTGCATGCAGGCAAACTTCCCAAGGAGTGGCAAAAGGTCACGGGAATCCAGGCCCATTGGGGTCTAAAATATGAGGTTACTGTGAGTTTGGCTCTCAACTATAGCTGAAAATGCTTTCACAGCAAAATCATGTAAAATCCTGGTGAGATTCACAGAGCTGTGGAGAAAGCCACCCTCGGCCTAGATCTGAGTTTACAAAGGCCCCTCTAATGCCTGGCCTTCTAAAATCCCAACACAATTCATGACAATAGTTCTCTGAGATCAGTTCCAGAACTCAGTCTCTAATGGCATCACACCAGAGTTCAAGCTGAGGTGGACCCAGTCATCTTTTCCTACCACCACACAAAAGACCACTATTCTAACAAAAACACTCCCACATGGCCCTCATCTTCATCCATACAGACACTCATCAAAACATTCTGGCTGTGGATTTCTATACGGTGAGCAGTCTTAGATGGTGTGCAAAGTAAGCTCTCATGCCCATCATATGCCAAATGTCATGGTGGCCTGGACATCCTTCCTGAGAAACAGGGTAGATAAAATGGGCCTGTAGTTAATACTGCTCTGCTTCTCAAATTAGAGGACTCCTGCCTGCCCGGGGGAGATTCTTTATGTGTACTGGACTCATGAAAAAACCCAAACACCTGTGTGCTAGTTACTGGAGGGCTTGCAACAACTCATTTGACCCTGAGGATCCCTGTTCTGACTTCATAGGGGTCAGGAGCCTGACCAGAGGACAGCCAGAGACTTCATGCAATAGTACACTTCTTTTTCATTCTTTTAGATTGGAAGGGACACATGGGATTTTTCTTGAGTGTCATAGGGTGCTGAGAATGTAATTCACAGCCACACACAGGGCCAAGAGTCTGATTCAGACACAGCTTTTACAAAGCACTTTACTTCAAAGGCACAGATTAGGCCTCTTCATTTCCATTTGAAACTGTTTTCTTGAGGAGTCCCAAAGGAGTGCCCTAAGGCAAACACCTCCCTGACATTCAGGAGAACAGAACAATAGGGAAAAAAGAAGCCTGGAGAAAAACTTATCTTTAATTGAACACTGTGGCACTGACAGCTCCTAATCATGCAACTCGGGTTACTATCTATCCAAGCAGGGATTCTCCAGAGAGATCCTTACCGGTCATGCTAATTTTTGAGTTTTCTGAGATGCTTGGCATGCTCCTCAGCAATCCAGTCCATGGCCATATCACAGAGCTTGAATGTGGTACTCATCTTGGACACAAAACCACAAACCCCTTCAGAGAGTGGCCACAATTCAGGAAGAATACAGAAACTTAGGATCTTGGTAGGTGTTGCCCATCTGCAAGGCAAGCAGCAGTTTATTCAAAAATTGGCCATGAGGAGTCCTGCAAAGATTTCCACTAGACAGGACACATTCACAGCTGCATTCTTCTCTCTACTCTCTTTAACCACAAACTCAGTGGGAGCCACTGACATAAAAAGACTCACTAGTTAACAGTCCATTTCAAACCAACAACAACAAAAAAATCTTTTTTCCTTCATGTTCTCCAAACATGAGACAAAACGACAAATTGAAACACACACCCACTGAGACACACAAACCACCCCTGTATTTGGTCTGCATCTATCCACTCTGTCTGCTGACTGGTGGGTGAAAATATGTTCCTAAGCAGTGGCCTGTCCTGTCTCAGCTCTGGTCTCCTTGGCCATCTTTGTGTAGTTGTCAGGAGCCAGTCATGAGTCAACACTTCTTTCTCAGGAAAGGCCCCTGTTGAGACCATTCAAGGCATTTGGCTATCCAGACATCACTAGATACCAACAAAGAATGACTCTGGCCTTGTACAGACAATCAAGTGAGCCCACTAGGAGTGGAACTGCCCCTGGATGCCTCGCCTCCTGGATCCCAAGTTCAGAGAGTTCCATCACCAAGGAAGTGAGGTGAGATCACTTCCTTCAGGGAAGTGAATGAGGTCACTGCCTTGGCAACCACTTTGTCCTAACAGTTGTGCCCAAGGGTCCCATGAGATAGAGGATGCCCCACCTTCCTGTGACATTTTCACAACACATAGAGGTCTGTATACCCTAGGAGCCCTAAATCAGCAATCCACACACACCTGATTGTGTCCATCTTCCCTGCATTGAGAAGAGAGAGGCTGATTCAGCCTCATCCCTTCATCCTGACTGGGTTCTTGGCATTGAAGATGACTTTTGACCTCACAGTTCCTACAGAGCTGCCTACATTTGCTCCAGGGATCATTGCTGCATCTACCTTTGAGCTTCTCAGCAACTGTAGGATTCCCTACATACCTGTATGGCAAGATCAACTCAGGACCTGCTTTTATGTGAAAATAGATTGAAGGAACAGAGTATGGTTAAGGGTCATATCATGTTCGATTTGGGTTAGAAGTCATTCTGCTGGATGAATACGGGTATTGGGCAACTGGGATATTTATACGAATGTAAGGTGAAATGTAAGTATGAAAATAGAAAACTAGGTAAGATCTGAAGCACACAAGTTTCTTGGACCCTTGATTTGGATACATAGTTTTGAATTATGTTCTGCAGAGATGAATCCTCTAAATCCATAGACAATGGCCTAAGATCTTGTACCTGGGACAACTGAAAGTAAAAGAGAACTTGCAGTGAAATACAGAGAGTAGGCAGGATTCCAGTGTAGGGTAAGAAAGAATAGTGAGTTTTGGATTTGGACCAAAGGCCCTGTTTGAAATCCAATGAAATTCTATTGAAGTGTAAATAGGAATGTCAGCACACATGAAGAGTCAGTCACAACAAGGCACTTGGGGAAATAGATATCAATAAGGATGTTAGGAGATCAGGCAAGTACAAAATGAGTGACAAGATCAACAGGGCGGTAGTTGAACACAATATCCTTGAAAGAAACAAGTGTATACTCACCATAGGAATGAAATTGGAAAAGAATAGGCAATACAGACATAGATGATTTTAGAAATCCATGCTCTCTTTAAAATGAGGATTTGGGAGAAGAATAAGATAAGTGTGAGTTTTGCATTTTGTGTCCAGAACATGATGTGATGAAAGGAATATATGGAGCAGGTGACATGCGTATTTCTTCCACCATTTCTGGGAGCATGTTTTGAAACCCTATCATTTAGAGTTTGGGGATAAAAATAGGTGTACCCTGGGTTTATGTATATAGAGATGATGCATGAATAGACCATATGGTGAATAAAAAATATAAGAGGTTACTATTTTAAATAATGGATGGAATTGATATTTTAAAAAATACATGACATCTGGTATTCACATACAAACATTCAATCCAAGTAGTTATACCTGTAGTGGTAATATTAGGGTTAATAAATATAACAAACTGTGTTTGAGTTTTGCTTCTAAAATGATGATGGAATTCAAAAGTTATGTGATGTAAGAGAAATCTCATGAAAAAGCAACTAAAGCAACATGGAGAAATACATGAAGTGAATGAAAGTGAATCATATGCATATCAATTCGTGAATTGTGCATGAAATGATACATCCTATGATGTATATATACTGAAGAAATAGGAATATAACAATTTTGAATAAAAATTTAACTCAAAATACACATCATGTCCCATATGAATATACTTTCATTGATGTTAAACTGGGTCACTTACTTTAGAAATATTAGGGTTAGTACTCAATATTCACTGAAGTTCATTTTGAGTATTCTGAAATTAATATGTATGTCAAGACAATGAAATTTTTCAAAAAATATCTCCTGAGAAGTTGATTATAAATCCACACAGATGGACATGAAAGAATCAAAGTAGTATAAGTATATGACACATATAGTTAATGTTTGCAAATTCATACTATATATATGTATATATTTAATACATTAAAATATAATAGTATGTATGGCAATCGAAATTCATAAGGGGATATATATCCTTCACATATGTACCCAAAATATTCATTTTCCTCTACATTGTTTCAAGTCTAAACTTGTTGAAGTATAAAGCTCACCACAGCTTGAATTTTCAGTTACCTCAGTGTATTGGGGGGCAGTGATCTCTTCATGAAATTCGTGTTTACCAAAGTGAGAGTACTCTCAAAATATACCTGTGATGGTAGTAGGATTATATATATGTATATAAAAATATACATTGTGACCCAGGCGACAGAGACAGGGAGTCAGGAAATTACATATTTGTTGATTATGTAAATTCTTGGAGAAGTAAAATGAGAAAAAATGTGTCACAGGTTTTATAATATGTATCTCTGATGAAGCAAAAGGCAAGTCCAAGTATACACCATGCCTCCTATCAAATGCCTCTACTTCTATTCCTTTAGGATTATTTTTATTGATGTTAGGATAAGTAGTCAGAGCCTAGAAGGTTATGGGTTAGTGTCAGAGATTCAATATTTCACATGGCAAAACGGAAAATGAGTCTAATACATATGGGAACACGTGACACATAAAAATCTTCCACTGTCATCCACAACAATGCCTGGACATTACTATCACCCCAAAGAAGACACAATGAGAGGAGAAGAGAAAAAAATCTGTGAATACATATCTGGAATTGGAAATTCTGAGGAGCTCACAAATTTGGGTGTGGCAGAAGAGATCCCAAAAGTAGAGGACAGGGTAAACATTCCACAAACATGGAACATTGCTGGCCTAATGACTTCTTGACTATCTGCCTCTGACATTCGTCCACTAGAAATATAGCTTTGTGTTTTAGCTTCCTTTGTAGTTAGATCATGAAAGCTTGGTCTGAGTCTATGTGAATAGGAGGACATGGGTTCATATTTTCCAATAGGAACAGGAGGCAGCAGAGCTGAATCCTCTCTATGCAGGAACTGTGGCCATTGGGGTATAAATATCTCCCTGGGTGGATTGTGAATCCTTTGGCTCACTGTCTAGTTTTAATGGCATTTCTTTCAGCTTCCCTGAAAATTGGTGTTTTTGAAATACAAAAAGGTCAACTAGGACACAGTGCTGGAGGGATATCTGCCACGTGGGGTGAGTCAGGGTCTGAAGGCAAAAACACAAACTGGTCTGCTACCCCATATATCTTTCCCACTTGAGCATAGCAACTTTTTTCTGAGCATTGCACCAAATCCTCTCCCCACAACAACATGCCTTTATATTTTGGGGTCTCCTGACTTCACCTTGTCAGTCTCATGTCATTTGGAAGCAATGACAGAACCACAGGGGCCCACCACAGATGTTGGATCACACACCTGCACTCCATTGCTCCAGGCCCAGTTCCCTGCTGGCTCCTACTCACTGGCATCTCTGTTCTTCACAGAGATGGTCATGAATTCCACTCAGTCAAAAATGGCACTCGGTGGTTCAGTCATGATGAGCAACAGGAGATCTAAAGGTTCTCCAGGGATTTCGGGTCATGGGATTCTCAAAAAGTTCATGTATTGGCCTAGCCATATTTCAAGAATGAAGAAGTTGACACTGTGGGTTTTGATTCATTCAGGAGCCATTAAGTGTTGAGGAATCTCCTTTTAGTACAAGCTCTGGAGATCGCATGCAGGCAAGGTTCCCAAGGAGTGGGGAAAGGTCACAGGAATCCAAGCCCTGTGGATTTAAAATTCAAACCAATTTAAAATGATAATGACTATGTTAATATGTTAAAATATAAGCATTATAGAAAACATGACATCAGAATATTTAAGTGTGGGAAGAATATAACACAAGTGCACAGTATTTGTTCAGTATATTTCCCCTCTCTCTTATTCATTGCCTTAAAAATCATGCTAAGTTACTATCATTTCAAAATAGTTATTATAACAAAAAGATTTTTTTGCAACTCTCATAGTAGTCACAAAACGAATACGTTATAGGCAAACCAAAAATCATTAGCAATGAATCAAAATATACTACAAGAGTAAATCAAAAGAAGGACTAAAGTGGCTGGGAGAAGAACCCCCCCAATTTTTTTCCAATAATACAAAACAAGTTACAAAATGTCTATAATAAGACCTCACCCATTATTAAATATCTTAAATATAAATGGATGAAATTATCCAGATAAAAGATATAACATGACAGAGTGGATAACAAGACACAACAGTATGTTGCTTATGAGAAACTCACTTCTCCTCTTAGGATACACATAGACTAAGGTGAAGGGATAGAAATGAGGCAGTTACCTCATTCACAAGCAAACAGAATCCAAAGGAAAGCCCAAGTAACCATATTTACATCAGATAAAATGGACTGTAAGTCAAATGAAATAAGGTGACAATGAAGGTCATTATATAATGATAACGGGATCCAATAAGCAAGAAGAAATAAAAATTCTAAATATATATTCACCTAGTACTAGGGTACCCAAATATATATAGAAAATAATAATTAACCAAAAGGAAAAGAAAAATTCCATTATAATAATATTAGGGGATTCTTAACACCCTGCATTTAGCAATAGATAGACCATCCAGATAGAAAGTGAACAAGGGAATGGCAGTGAAATTGTACCCTAGATCAAACAGACCTAACACATCTACAGAATAATCCATCCAACAACTGCAGAATACTTATTCTCACATGAAACATTCTCCAGGATGAATCATGAGATAAGCTATTAACTTGTCCTCACACTTTTTTTTAAAATCAAGATCTTTTCATGCATCTTTTCTGAACATGATGAAATACAACTAGAAATTAAAAACAAGATATACTGTAGAACTATACAATACATTAAAATTAGACCACTTACTCATGAATAATCAATGGATAAAGGAAGAAATAAGGAAAATCAAGGATTTCTTGAAATAAATGAAAATGAAAAATAATAACTGAACATTATGAGATACAGCAAAAGCAGTACAGAGAGGAATAGTTGTAATCAACATCCACCTTGAAGAAAACCAAAAGAATTCCAATAAAAAATCTACTGGTGCATCTTATTAAGATTAAAAAAAAATAAGAATGAACCAAATCCCCAAAAGAGTAGAATGAAAGAAATAATAAAGATTACAGCATAAATAAGAGTTAAAAAAGATATAAAAGATCAACAAAACAAAAGACCTGGCTTTTCCAAGAAAATAAAATTGATATATCTTTATCTAGATTAACTAAGAAAACAAATGAGAAGATACAAATTAATAAATTCAGAAATGAAAAGGGAAACGTTTCAAATGACAACAGAGAAATACAAAGGTTCATTAGAGATTATTTTGAACAACTTTGCACAAGGCAATTAAAAACCTAGTAGAAACTAACTAATTCCTGGACACATTCATCTTACCAATATTGAATTGGGTAGAAGTAGCATATTTGAACCTAAAAGTAACAAGCAATGAGATTGAATCAGTAATAAAATGTAGCCCATGAAAATAAAGCTCAGGACCAGAAGGCATCACTACTGCAATCTATCAAACAGTACAGAAGAACTTATGCCAATTCCTCTTATATTATTCCAAAAATTGATAAAAAAGGAAATTCTTCCAAAATTCATTCTATGAGGCCATCATTACCCTGATACCAAAACCAGACAATAACACAACAAAAAAGAAAATGACAGGATACTATCCCTGATGGGATAGAACAATACTCACCAAAGTACTAGCAAACTGAATCAAAGAACATATTAAAAATATTATTCAGTACCATGCTGTCTTTGTTACTATTGCTCTGTAATATAGTTTGAAATCTGGTATCGCTATACCGCCTGATTCGCACTTCCTGCTTAGAATTGCTTTTGCTATTCTGGGTCTTTTATTTTTCCATATGAATTTCATGATTGCTTTATCTATTTCTACAAGCAATGCCTTTGGGATTTTGATTGGCATTGCATTAAACCTATATAGAACTTTTGGTAATATTGCCATTTTGATGATGTTAGTTCTGCCTATCCATGAACAGGGTATATTTTTCCATCTTCTAAGATCTTCTTCTACTTCTCTCTTTAGGGTTCTGTAGTTTTCATTGTATAAATCTTTCACCTCTTTTGTTAGGTTGATTCCCAAGTATTTTATTTTTTTTGAGGATATTGTGAATGGAGTGGTTTTCCTCATTTCCATTTCAGAAGTTTTGTTGCTGATATACAGGAATACCTTTGATTTATGTGTGTTGATTTTATAACCTGCTACTTTGCTGAATTCATTTATTAGTTCTAGTAGTTTTTTTGTAGACCCTTTTGGGTCTTCTAGGTATAAAATCATGTCATCCGCAAATAATGATAATTTAAGTTCTTCTTTTCCAATTTTTATGCCTTTAATTTCTTTTGTCTGTCTAATTGCTCTGGCCAGTGTTTCGAGAACTATATTGAATAGAAGTGGTGATAGAGGGCATCCCTGTCTTGTTCCAGATTTTAGAGGGAATGCCTTCAATTTTTCTCCATTCAGAATGATGCTAGCCTGAGGCTTAGCATAGATAGCTTTTACAATGTCAAGGTAATTTCCTGTTATCCCTAGTTTTTCTAATGTTTTGAAAATAAAGGGATGCTGTATTTTGTCGAATGCTTTTTCTGCGTCTATCGAGATGATCATATGGTTCTTATCTTTAAGTCTATTGATGTGGTGAATAACATTTATTGATTTCCGTATATTGAACCATCCTTGCATCCCAGGGATGAATCCTACTTGATCATGGTGCACAATTTTTTTGATGTGCCTTTGTATCCAATTCGCCAGAATTTTATTGAGGATTTTTGCATCTAGGTTCATCAGGGATATTGGTCTGTAATTTTCTTTCTTTGAGGTGTCTTTGTCTGGTTTCGGAATCAACGTGATGTTGGCCTCATAGAATGAATTTGGAAGAGCTCCCTCTTTTTCTATTTCCTGAAATAACTTGAAAAGTATTGGTATTAATTCTTCTTTAAAAGTTTTGTAAAACTCCGCTGTATACCCATCCGGTCCTGGGCTTTTCTTGGTGGGTAGTCTCTTGATTGCTTCTTCAATTTCCTCCATTGATATTGGTCTGTTCAAATTGTGTGTATCCTCCTGACTCAGTCTGGGCAAATCATATGTCTTAAGAAATTTATCGATGTCTTCACTATCTTCTATTTTATTGGAATATAGATTTTCAAAATAATTTCTAATTGTCTTCTGTATTTCTGTAGCATCTGTTGTGATATTGCCTTTTTCATCCCGTATGTTAGTAATTTGAGTTTTCTCTCTTCTTCTCTTCGTTAGCATGGCTTAGGGTCTGTCAATCTTGTTTATTTTTTCGAAGAACCAACTTTTAGTTTTGTTGATTTTTTCAATAGTTTCTTTTGTTTCAATTTCGTTGATTTCCGCTCTGATTTTAATTATTTCTTGCCTTCTGCTGCATTTGCTGTTGTTTTGTTCTTCCTTTTCCAGGGCTTTGAGATGAAGTGTGAGCTCATTTATTTGTTGGTTTTTCTTTTTTTTGAGGAATGACCTCCAGGCGATGAATTTCCCTCTTAAAACTGCTTTCATTGTGTCCCATAGATTCCGATAAGTTGTGTCTGTATTTTCATTTATCTCTAAGAATTATGGTACTGGTACCAAAACAGGCGGGTGGACCAATGGTACAGAATAGAGGACACAGAGACCAATCCACAAAGTTACAACTATCTTATATTTGATAAAGGGGCTAAAAACATGCAATGGAGGAAGGATAGCATCTTCAACAAATGGTGTTGGGAAAACTGGAAATCCATATGCAACAAAATGAAACTGAACCCCCTCCTCTCACCATGCACAAAAGTTAACTCAAAATGGATCAAAGACCTTGATATCAAATCAGAGACTCTGCGTCTGATAGAAGAAAGAGTTGGCTACGATCTACATATAGTGGGGTCGGGCTCCAAATTCCTTAATAGGACACCCATAGCACAAGAGTTAATAGCAAGAATCAACAAATGGGACTTACTTAAACTAAAAAGTTTTTTCACAGCAAGAGAAACAATAAGAGAAGTAAATAGGGAGCCTACATCATGGGAACAAATATTTACTCCTCACACATCAGATAGAGCCCTAATATCCAGAATATACAAAGAACTCAAAAAATTAGACAATAAGATAACAAATAACCCAGTCAACAAATGGGCCAAGGACCTGAACAGAAACTTCTCAGAGGAGGACATACAATCAATCAACAAGTACATGAAAAAGTGCTCATCATCGCTAGCAGTCAGAGAAATGCAAATCAAAACCACCCTAAGATACCATCTCACTCCAGTAAGATTGGCAGCCATTATGAAATCAAACAACAACAAGTGCTGGCGAGGATGTGGGGAAAAGGGTTCTCTTGTACATTGCTGGTGGGGCTGCAAATTGGTGCGGCCAATTTGGAAAGCAGTATGGAGATTCCTGGGAAAGCTGGGAATGGAACCACCATTTGACCCAGCTATTGCCCTTCTCGGACTATTCCCTGAGGACCTTAAAAGAGCATATTACAGGGATACTGCCACATCGATGTTCATAGCAGCACAATTTACAATAGCTAGATTGTGGAACCAACCCAGATGCCCTTCAATGGATGAATGGATTAAAAAAATGTGGCATCTATACACCATGGAGTATTACGCAGCACTAAAAAATGACAAAATCTTGGAATTTGCAGGGAAATGGATGGCACTAGAGCAGATTATGCTTAGTGAAGCTAGCCAATCCCTAAAAAACAAATACCAAATGTCATCTTTGATATAATGAGAGCAACTAAGAATAAAACAGGGAGGAAGAGCAGGAAGAAAAGATTAACATTAAACAGAGACATGAGGTGGGAGGGAAAGGGAGAGAAAAGGGGAATTGCATGGAAACGGAGGGAGACCCTCATTGTTATACTAAATTACATATAAGAGGTTGTAAGTGGAATAGGAAAATAAACAAGGTGAGAAATGAATTACAGTATAGGGGGTAGAGAGAGAAGATGGGAGGGGAGGGGAGGGGGGATAGTAGAGGATAGGAAAGGTAGCAGAATACAACAGTTACTAGTATGGTATTATGTAAAAAATGTGGATGTGTAACCCATGTGATTCTGCAATCTGTACTTGGGGTAAAAAAGGGAGTTCATAACTCACTTGAAGCTAATGTATGCTAATGTATGAAATATGATATGTCAAGAGCTTTGTAGGGTTTTGAACAACCAATAAAAAAATAAAAAAAAGAAAAAGAAAGAAATTAAAAGATTTCTGAAAAGGAAAAAAAAAATATTATTCACTATGATCAAGTGGGATGCCCTCCATGTGGATAAGGATCCTTCAATATATGCCAATAAATAACCATGATACTTATTCAACAGATGAAGGACACACACTATGTGATCATATCAACAGATGCAAAGTTTTCCCTTCACAACAAAAATGACAAACAATGAGTCATTGCAGGAATGTACTCCAACATAATAAAGGGTATATTTAATAAGCCAACAGCTAGTATAATACTTATTATGGAACAGCTCTAAGCTTTCTCTTAAAATTTGGAAAAAAATAAGGATGCCCACTGTCATCATTTTATTCAACATCGTCTCAGAAGTGCTAGAAAAAGCAATAAGACATCTGGGTAAAATGGTACACACCTGTAATCCCAGAGGCTCTGGAGGCTGAGACAGGAGGATCCTAAGTATAAAGACAGTCTCAGCAAAAGTGAGATGCTAAGCAACTCAGTGAGACCCTGTCTCTAAATAAAATGCAAAATAGGCCTGGGGATGTAGTTCAGTGGTCAAGTGCCTGGAGTTCAATCAGCAGTACCCCTCCAAAAAAGCAAGCAGGAAAGAAAAAGAGCAATAAGACAAGAAAAAGGAAGTAAAGGCATCCAAATTGGAAAAAAGGAAGTCAAATTGTCACTGTTTATAAATAACCTGATCTTATATGTAGAAAACCACAGATTCCACAGAAACTATTAGTATGCATCAATAAATTCAGAAAAGTTGCAGGATACAAAATCAACATACAAAAACCAGTAGCATTGCTACATTTGAACAGCAAATTATCTGCAATAGAAACCTAAAAAGCAGTACCATTTACAATAGTTACAAAAAGTAAAATAAAACATAAAGAGTAAATTTAACAAACTGGTGAAAATTCTCTAAAATAAAAACTACAAATCACTGATTTAAAAGACTGAAAAGAACACAAAAGTATGGAAAAACATTTTATATTCATGAATTAGAATAATCAAATCTGTTACAGTGTGCTTATCACCCCAAATAAACTATGTATTCATATTCAATGCAATTCTTATCAAAATATTAATTATATTTTTCATAAAAGCAGAAAAACACAATGTTAACTTTATATGGAACCACAAACCATTCAACCATCTTGAATGAAAATAAATAAATAACAGAATAAGAGATATTGTATTTCTTAACTTCAGAGTATACTACCACTTTGTTGTGGTAATCAAACAACAAAGTACGAATATAAAAACAAACACATACATCAACAGAACAAAATAGAGAGCCTGGAAGTCAACCCACACACCTAAGTCAACTGATATTTACAAAGGTGCTACAAACATGTATTAGAGAAAAGACAATCTTTTCAGAAAATGCTGGTAGTAAAATTGCATGTTCATATGTAGAAAAATGATATTAGACTCCATCTTTAACCAATTATGGAAATCTCCTCAAAATGTTATTAAAGACTTAAACATAAGACCTGATGCTATGAAACTACTAGAAGAAAATGGGAAATGTTTCAGGACATTGCAATCAGCAAACATTTCTTTGAACAAGACCACAAAAAACATAGGAAATAAAAGCCAAAATAGACAAATGGGAGTATATCAAACTAAGAGATTACTGCACAGTAAAGAAAAGAGTCCACTAGGTAAAGTTACAACATACACAACAGGAGGAAATATTTGCAAACTATAAATCTAATGAGAACTTAATATCCAGAATATATAAAGAACTCCAAAAACTCATTTAAAAAGTCATAATATCCCACTTAAAAACTGGAAAATAGAACTAAGCAGATATTGCTCAAAAGAAGGCATTCAAATGTCAATAGGAATATGAAAAAATGCTCCACATCACCAGTCATATGGGAAAGTTGAGTCAAATCCACAATGAGACACCATCTCACTTCAGTAAGAGTGGCTCTGTACAAAAAACCAAAAGATAACAAGTGCTACACAGTATGAGAGAAAAGGAAACCCCTGCACAGTGATAGAAATGTAAATTAGTACAACTATTCTGGAAAACAGCTTGGAGGTTCCTCACAAAATTAAAAATAGAAGCAGCATGTGAACTAGCAACCCCACTATTAGGTATGTACCAAAGGCAATAAAATCAGTATGTCAGAGTCATCTGCACTGTGTTTAATGTAGCTTTATTCACAATCACCCAGAAATGGAATCAACCTAAGTGTCTGTCAACTGATGAGTGATTAAAGAAAATATGGCATATAAACCAAGAAGTCCCTATCATGTGACAACATGGATAGAACTAGAGATTATTATATTAAGAGAGATAAGACAAGTACAAAAAGACAAGTAAGTACTGCATGATCTCACTCATGTGGAATGTAAAATATTTGGTCTCATAGAAATTGGAGTTCAATGGTGGTCACCAGAGGTTGGGGACAGTAGGGGGAAAGGGCAGATGTGGAAAATTTATCAATGAGAGCCACGTTACAGTTAAATAGGAGTAAGAAGTTCTGGTTGCTGATGTACAGTAGGGTGACCACAGACTAGAAAAAAGCATTTTATAAGTTTTCACCATAAAGAAATGATGAAGGGGCTGGGAATGTGGCTCAAGCGGTAGCACGCTCACCTGGCATGCGTGTGTCCTGGGGTTCGATCCTCAGCACCACATACAAACAAAGATGTTGTATCAGCCAAATACTTAAAAAAATATTAAAATTCTCTCTCTCTCTCTCTCTCTCTCTCTCTTTCTCTCTCTCTCTCTCTCTCTCTCTCTCCCACTCTCTCTCTCTCTCTCTCTCTCACTCTCTCTTTAAAAAAATAAATGATGAAATTTTGAGGAGACATATACATTTAACATGGTTTAATCACTACTCAGTGTATTCATGTATGGAAACATCACATGGTACCGATAAATGCAATTTTTACATTTTTATGTATCCATGAAAGTAAATTTAGTTTTAAAAGACAGAAGAGTCTCAAAAAGAGTATCTTAAGTACTATAGATTGCTTTATTTCAAACAGAGATTTTTTAATCCCTAATTTTTGCAATAATGTTGTAGGCATCATGTGTGTTCACATTCATGTGCAGGTTTTGCCAGAAGAAAATGATGGAGGAAGGAGTTAACATCCCATTGCCTCCACTTCAATTATTTTGCATTTATCTGGTGGCTTGATATAAATTTTATTTAAATAAATGCATTCTGGCTCTTAAACTATGAAAACTAGATTTTTGGTACTATTAGTCGGGACCTGTATCTTTCGTATTTACCATTCTATCCCCAGTACACACTTTCACGATGCTTGGTCAATGTCTGTCATGTAAATGAAATAACTAACTCCTCTGGTTCTTAAATCCCCTCTACAATATTCACGTGGTAAAGTGGTAAAACTTCTTTTTACCCATTTCTAATGACAGCAAATATATTATTTCTTAAATGAATCAATTCTACCTTGGGTATTTGATTTGAAATTTCCACACAACAAATGACTATCTTTTCATTCTGATTTTTCTGTTTCCCCTGACTCTACCACTTCATGTCATGAGTCAAACCCTTTTCCAAAAAACAGAATTTTCCAAACAAAATGTTTGAAGGAAATATCTAAACAGAATGTTTCCTGCTTTAGCTGAATTTAAAATTTCTTCCACGGGGAGAAAGCATTGATCAAAGCGCCAGCACCCAGAGCTCAGTGAAAGATGCCATAAGCATTGGAGGATCTGACCATCACATCAGGTACCTGGAACCCTTTTTTTAACACCTTTAATACTCACTTCACACCTTTGGTTTATTTCAGTTTTAAATATTAAAAAAGTAATAATTTGCATATACTTTCATTATCCTCTTCTTTAAAAGAACAACAATATGGTATAAATTTAAAATTTAAGCTTATATATTAAAAAACAAATGAAATGCACTTTCTGATAATCAATCTCTCCCTTCACTCAGTTAAATGCAGTAGTGACTTTCTGCAAATTACTCCCTTACCTTTACAGTTTTTCCACAAATGCAAATCTATGGGTGATGGATGTGTATACATTCATACATAGGTGGTGACTTGCTTTCTTACCTTTTATCAAACTTCTAAAGCATTGTTTATAGTTTATAATTTTCAGCTTATATCTTTTAGTTTGTAGTAGATATTATGGATCACTACCTAGTCTCCTCTTCAGAAATGATGTACCAACTCTTGCAGCTACCAGATGCTACCTAGCTCAGACCCTCACATATGGTTCCAAGACAATAGTGTCTCAAATCTCAGATTCTCCTGAATGGTATGAGCCTGATAAGCAGCTCACTCATCCTTGTTGGAGGCAAGTACTCCATTGTTTCTCAATGTCTTACTGATTCTCCTACTTCCCAAGCATATATACCCCCTTCAAAATACTCTTCTCCTTCCTGATTACCAGACAATTATTTAGGGTTAAATCATGACATGATCCATCCATATAATGGCTCAGTCTGCTATGAAAGGAAAAGGACCTTACCCTCAAAGGGCTTCTAAGACCTGGTTGACATGTCCCAGTATGAGTTGGGAGAGTAGGAAGGGATCCTTTAGGTGCTGAAATAAGAGAGATGGGACAAAGGGCTGGAATTCATTGAAATGGAAGCACTCTCCCATTATGTGGGATTAAATGCTCTAGTAAAGGAACATCACAGAACAGAGCGTTACTATGTTTCCAGATGGGAACAAAAAGTTTAAACATTGATTAAAATTAAGAGCAGGCATCCAGAACTTCCATGGCCAACAGTAGAGAAAGAGATTAAAAAAGAAAAAAGAAAGAAAGAAACCTCAGGAATTTGGAAATTCTAACACAAGAAAACTCATCATAAAACCTAGAGGACTTTCTATTCACCCTGTAGGTCAGGGCTAATGGTAAAATATGCTATTACAGAATTTACAGAACTTGGTTATGCTAGCAAAAGGGATAAAGAGATTCTTAAACAAAGGAGGTCAGGTGGGATTCTGGAAGCAACTTGATTATATAATGACCATATTGAGTGACAGGGTCAGGGTTTGACCAAGGCTATCTGACTGTTAAACAGCCACAGTGGATTGGCTGAGGCCCCTGGTACAAATCCACCATGGTCAACTTCTTTATTTCTAAATCTCCTTCTCTTATTGCTCACAGATATTGTTTCCAAGCACACTGTCAAATAAATCTAAGCACAGATCTCAGAAATGCATTCTATTTTCTGAGGATTCTAAACTAGGATATATTTAACACTTCATTTTCAAAATTAATTTGTGTTGATATATATGCCTATTGTACATATGTATCAGTATGGATTTACTTTGATGAATCAGTGTATTCTAAAGGTTTTCAAGAAAATTTTAATGTCATTGTCAAAGAAATATAAGCTACAATATTATAAATCTTAACTCATATGTATATACATGTTTAATGTAATACAAAAATAACAACTTGTGTGCCAAAGTAGTTGTGCCATTGAGCTATATATTCACACTTGATATTTTCAGACTTTTAAACTTGAATGTTCTTCTACGGTTAATAATATGGCTCTTGTTAGTGTGATTTTTAGTTGGTGATCACTATGAAGTTGAGTTTCTTGATTCCATTTTTAAATTTCATTTCTCACTTTGGTACATCAATCTAGCAACTTGTATTCATAAGTTATTGATTTGTTTCAAATGTATTCTTTACCTTTTACTACTCATGTGTATTGCTAATGCCCTCACTAAATGTGTGACCTATATTTATAATTTTCTTTATGATGATTTGAGTGTAAATAAAATATTCAGTTTGTTCTATTTACAGATTCTATTTGCTAGAATTTTTAATCTATTCTATTTACTTGAATACCACCTTAACAAATGTTTACTTAATCAAAAGTCATAAGGAGATTCATATTTTCTTCTGAAAGCTTTATGGCTTTTTGTCTGTACTTGAGTTACCTATCTGGAATTGACTTTGATGTATAGTTGGATACAGGGAAGCTTTCTATTTCCTCTTCTGTAGACAGACACCCACCTCAGGAGCCCACTTACTGACCTGTCCTAACACTACTGATCTGCCTTGGATCAACATTTCATAGATGTAGAGATCTGTTTGGGTTCTGAGTAATACATGACCTGGATAGTGTCTTCATGTATCTATGTACCAAATGTCACATTCAATTACCATGCTCTAAGACACACTTTGATATCTGGTACAGCAAGTACCTAGTTTTTATTCATGAATAACTTGATCTCTACTCTTCATCCTGAATTGTAGAACCCACTTATCAAATACTCATAACATGCTGGAGTTTACTTGCAAGTTCCTGATTTGGATAGTTGGACTTTTTTCCTATCTAGAAATATGGTACACAACATCATTTATGGATATCTTCAATGTATTTCAATGAAGATACATTGTTTTCTGTTAGATTCTCCCTCTGTCCTGTTTTTTCTGCCTTGCTCTCACTTTCTGTAATTTTGAGACAGGGTCTCACTTAGTTGCTAAGGCTTTAAATTCACAATCCTCCTGCCTCAGCCTCCCAGGTCACTGGGATTACAGATGTGTACAACCACACTCAGAAGAAACTTATTTTTAAAAAGACTGTTATTTTGAATATCCAACAACTATATCTTAAATTTTATTGTAGGTGTAAGAATCCATTTTGGCAGTCTTAAAAGAGAAATTTTTCCAGTAAGATACCATAAACTCATAATTCTTTGAAATATACTTTCCAAGCATTCATGTACTCTGAAGCCCACATATAGATCTTGAATTTCAAGTCCTAAGTGCAAGCTGTAATAAATGTGAATATCTATATTTCTGTATTAGTGTTTCAGTGAACTACAAAATACAAATGATTCTGGGAAGGAAAGTAAAGGTTTTCTCCCTAACAATGCACAGTAATTGTGAAATATTGGTATAATCATAACAAACCAAATGAAATATAAATTCTTCTCCTAAACTGAACATAATAAATTCTCTTTCAAATGATGAAGTGGAACATTCCAATAACTATTTGTTTTCTGATGTACAGCTCCTTATATACCAAACTGTAGGGTCAGGAATGCTCAGCCAGTTGAGCAATTGGGTTGGCTGAACATCTTCAAGTACTGCATAATTTAGGCCAAGGAGGTTAATTAGCATATTATTGTTTGACCAAATGAACAGCATGGAGTTGTCAAACTTAAATTCCTTAAATAGTAACACATAAATCTTAGTACAGTGGCACTTCCACAGAGGGCAGCATGCTATCTGATAGATGGAAAGGGCTGCTTGAGCATAACATTAAGATTCTAAACAGCAAAAGAACTCTACACTGAACAAATTTCACAGGGCAGCAGAAATTTATCATGTTTGTTTTGTCACTGTAACTCACATCTTGCCAACTCAACCCCATAAAGAGATAAGGGACACATCCAGAGGTAGCAAAAGTGGGGATTAACATAAAACAATTTATGCAAATGTAGTGTGCAATAAACTGCTTTCTGAGAAACTGTATAAACTATCAATTGTCTCTTTGTGTTTTATGAACAATGTCAACTTCCAAGTCACTTTGCTCTCTTGTGTGTCTTGGTTCTCATATTATTACACAATGTTCTGGAAGCATTTGGTCAAGTACTAGTTCTACATTCCATTATTTGTCTTATAGCCAGCGAACACTATATGAAAATAGAACATAATAGCACATAACATATTAAAATAGCAATTCTTGAGAGAAACATTGATAACTAGAAAGAACAGCTTAGCTCTTTAACTCAGGATTTTACAAAAATCTCATTAAGTCTTGTTTTCCAATGTGAGGGTCCCCAAGTCCACCCTCTGTTTTGATGATTCACAGGAAAGGTTTATAGGACTCTGAAAGCTGTTGTTCGCATGATGACAGGTTATTATAGCAAGAGTATATTAATCAAAGTCAGCAAAGGAAACAGGTTTCTAGGGAGGAATGCAGAAGAAACCAGCCATGAGGGCCCAGTTGTGTTGTCAGGGAAGACACAAGTTAGAAATGAGCTCTCCACTGACAGTCTGTGATAACAGAGGAAGCTCATCCCAGCCCTGAGTCGCAGGCTTTATCTCAGGGCAGGTACCCTACGTATGCAATCCCTGTGTGACTCACCTCAACTGCTCAACTTGCCTCCCTAAGGAGGCAAACTGATAGAGAATGGCTCATGGTACATGGCTTCCATTGTACCCATGCTTGAGACACCCCAAAACTCCAGGCATATGTACAAAAATGGACAATTACAATAAATCACATAGTTAGCATGACCTATCTATCATGGCCCAAGATCTGGTACACAAAGACATTCTTATGAGCCATGATATTCCAAAGATTCACAAGTGATCGCCCAGAAGCCAGTTCTTAGGCCAGTCCTGAGAATATTTGGATTTTGCAGCTTTTAAGAATCTGCTATATAATCTAGTACCTACATGTTATGGTTTGGACGTGAGGTGTCACCCAAAAGCTCACATGTGAGACAATGGAAGAAGGTTCAGAAGACAAATGATTGGATTGTGAGAATCCTAACCCAGTCAGTGATTAATCCCTTGACAGGGATTAACTGAGTGGTAACTAAACTGGTAGGTGTGGCTGGAAGAGGTGTGAATCCAAAGTGTGTATTTGGGCTATATATTTGATTCTGGCAAGTGGAGAATTCTCTTTGTGTTTTCTGATTATCATGTGAGACAATTTCCTCTGCCACACTCTTCCTCCATGATGTTCTGCCTCACCTCGAGCCCTGAGGAGTGGAACCAGTCTTCTATGGATTAAGACCTCTAAAACTGTGAGCTCTCAAATGAACTTTTCCTCCCCTAAAATTGTTCTGGTCAGATCTTTCAGTCCCAGCAGTAAAACAGCTGACTAAAACACTATTCTTAACGATACTGTGTTATGCTATTAAAACTCTTCTTAAGAGCTTAGATTGCATGTTAAGTAATCTAATCACACAGGAAAAAAAATTAAAAGTGAGGCACAAAAAAATTTATGGATTTGATGAAAATGCTTATAACCTTGATTATGATGTTTCTATGGATTTATGTGTATGTACAAACTCATAATTGTGTACATTATGTGTGTGCAGATTTGTGTATCAATTATAGCTCAATAAAGCTGTTTAAAAAGAGTTTTTAAAAATGGAAAAATAAAGCATTAAAAAACCAAATTGAATGTTATTTTTCCTTTCTCAGTTAAAAAAAGAGACATCATTAGTACAAATTCACCTTCTCCCTTCAGGTGACAATGATAATCTGAATCTGAAAAAGTAAAAAAAAATAAAATGGAAAGAAATAATTATACCTACTCTGAAGCACTGACTTGGTTTACATGCAAAATATAAATTCTTAATAAACTTTAACACTGGACCAGACTTAGGCTGAGGAAGAGTCTTAGTTCCTGCCTTGATCTGTGAATTTGAGGCATCTTGGCTCTAACTTGAATCCTCTCCTGGCAATTTCCCTTAAAGCAGGGTAAGGTATTTGTGAATCAATGTGATTACACTTACCTGGTCTTTTCTAGACCATATGGGAACTTCCCAGACTTCCCAGACACCCCAGATCTGCAACGGGACTTGCATATCCTGCACCCAAGGTCTCTAAAGGAGAATCACAGATGTATTCACATCTGGATGCAACATGCTATGGCACAGGATAGGAGAGAACATGGACCCATGAGTTTTGTGTCCACACAGGGTATTAAGAAGGTCTTCTACAATGTATCACAGAACAATATTCAGAGAAAAAACAGGTAGGCCAGGGTAAAGAGTCTGGATGAGGTCCACATGTTCCTGCATGTTAGTACAAGAAATAAAACAATAAATTTGAGTTGGCCCTTCCACATAATTGTGGGAGAATAGATTGCTAGTTTTATTTCAATCTTTAGATATTTGTGTATATGATGCATGGCCTCCATTGTACCCATGCTTGAGGCAAGTTGGCCGATTCTAGTAAATGATCAATTTCCTCTTGGGTCAGGTCTTCAAATCTATACAATTTTTGTGGAATATGTATTATTTTAGAAACTGATATATATTCTACAGAGATTATACAGATATATCTTCACCTGAGGGAATGATTTCATACCAGTTCAAAACTGTTATCTAGTTAATCACAGAGAAAATTTCCTAAACCTAATTCTAACACTGAAAGATTAGCATCATGCAGAATTTATCTTTTGTTATCTTTTGTTTCACCATCATGCATTGCATTAGCATCATGCAGAATTTATCTTTTGTTTCACCATTCCCCCCCAACTTTCATAGGTTTCATCTATATGGACTTGTTGACTTTTTACATACAATATCAGATAAGACAGACTGCTGTGTCATTGGTGTGAACACTTAACTTTTTCAAGCAGGAGACTTGGGGTTCTAATCCAGGACTCTGATGTGGCTAGCATTTGGAGAGAAGGAATTGGGTACCAAGGAACAAACACAGTTAATCTAAGATTTGGGAGTAAAAAGTTAAAGAAAGCTCTAAAATACAGTCAAATGGAAAGGGAGATAGAGATCAAATCTGGCCACCAAACATAGAAGCAATCACAGAAGCCAGCCCACATCGGGGAATTATGTCTAGAACAGGGAATAAAAAATAAATCTTGCACAATTTCCCTAAGTCTTCAGTGCACAGAAGATAATAGGACACTCTTACCTGCATTTGTTAGAGGAAAGGTGGTCCTTAGGGAGAAAAGGCAATTTAGATTTTGTGGGCATGAGTTTATACACATTCCAATTAACAGGAAATACTTCCAAGTTGTGTAATTATGAAAGAGTTGCCCAGTTTATTAAGCAAGAAATGAAGCTGGGTGGGTACAGCGGGGATGGTGATGCACAAAGTCTCCAAATTAAACACAAGAAAAAGAATAAACAAAGAAACAAAACAAAAAAGAAAAAGACCAAGGAATAGAGGTGAGGAGAAAAGACGGAAGGAAGGAAGGAGGGAGGAAAGAAGCAAGTATGCTCAATAGGCAAATCTGAGCAGAATTCATTTTACAAATATCAGAAAATGAGTGACAGGGCAAAAACACAAATTGCTGAGAGATTTGAATAATATATACATCTAAGTCCAGAATCATAAAGCAAACCCGAGAAACTCACAGAGAAAGTGTACACATGGCAGAACACAGATGAGAATAAATACAGTGTAGGGATGTGGCTCAGTGGTCAAGTGCTCCTGAGTTCAATCCCCTTACCAAAAAAAAATTTTTAAAAAGTATCTGGCCCCCAATTAAAGAAGCTGTCACAGAAGCCAGCCCTCATAGGAAATTTTGTCTAAAACAGGTAAAAAAAGTATTCAGTACCCCAAATTGGAGTCCAAGAAGCCCTGAAGATTTGAGGAAAGGAAGAAAGGGAGAAAAGGAATTAGATGAAGATTAATTAAACAAATTAAAATGCTCTAGGAATTCCAAAAAATCCAAAACATTTTACCTTCCATAATAACAGAATTAGTTGATGAGCAAAATTCATTCAGTCTCTCAGAGATTTCTTATAGTGTCTCCTAAGTGCTGAACCTGATCCTGTGCTCAGTGCCACCCTGACATGATGAACCAAAGGAATGTGATCCTGGTCCCATGGGGCTCCCTGTCCAGGGGAGCTAAGGAGGAGAGGAAGATTACATGAATGCATAAGTTAGTTAATTTGAGACACTAAAGTGACTGCTAAATATTAATTGTGGTGTTATAAAGAGATATTTCAATATTTAAATCCACAATTTAATGGAAATGATCTCTAGACAATAATGCTTAAAATTTGATCAAAATATCAAGGGAAAATTAGTCAAGGAAGGTGAATAGTTGTTCATCACATGAAAGAAGATCTTATTTGGGTTGCTAAGGAAAAGCCAATATAGAGAAAGCACAGAAAACCACATTAAGATTGGTAAGAGAAGATAGTATAGTTGAATAATGTCTACTACTTGACATAAGGATTGGGATTTCATTGTACAGAATAAATACCTATTTTCAATATAAGGCAATATGATATGAATATTTTGATGTAGATGAATCAAGGAAAGAAATCAAAATAGATTGCATTTTAAAAAATTGAGTTGGGTTGTGTTAAATTAAGGGAATAAAAAAAATACACCAAGGTTATAGTGGCCCAAGATTCATATGCATCTTAAGGAATGTGAATCTTAAGGGCTAGAAATAACAAAGAATATTAATAAGTAAAGAGCATATGTACCAAACACAAATCCAAGCTGTCCTACTCAGGCTGAAGAAAAGGAACATCAGAGCAACAGGAGCCCTGACAAAAATGGTTGAAAGTATGTTGCTGACATGGAATATTGAAACACAATGCACACTGCAGGAGAACCTCATAGATGCTGTAGCTCTGGACAGCTGTGTGGCAGTGCTACCTCTGACTCTCTGAGGAAAGCAAGAAGAGGTATAGACTCCTTACCATATCAGTGACGTGAGGGCCACTGCTCAGCACAGGGAATCTTGAGCCCTTCCAAGAGGAGATCTGCTGTTGACACCTGATAGCATTTATCTAAGTGGAGTGAATTTGATTATTTTTTGTGTGTACGTTAAATAGAAACCCAAATATGTGTATTTATGCTTTTGTGTGTCACATCTTTATTTGATACACATATAAACACATGTATGCATCAGCTCTAACAGGAACTTGAAATGTGACTACATCATGGCTACCAGAGCAAAAATGGTCTGAACTTACAAATCATTTTCTTTTTGCTAAATTCTTTACCCTAAAGAAATCAAAGAATTTAGCATTCTCTTCCCAAATCCTTTGTTTCTTTTTTTCTTATGAAAAATAGCTATTGATACACTTAAGCTTTCCATTTTAATTTCACATGTCAAAAACATCACATGGGTTGGTTTTGAGGGTAGATCCTGTCTTTAAATCCAAGTTCTACTCTTTGGCAACTTAGATAACCTCACTGTGTCTTATTTTCTTATCTATAAGATACACCATCTTACTAAGGTAATTGGAATTAATTTCTTCAGAAGAGCATCCAGAATATAGCATGGGACCGATGGCTACGATTTATTGGTTTTTTAGTATCTTCTAAATGAGACCACATATGCAAAAGCACTTAGAACCATAAAGCATAATGCAAGTAGAAGGCCTTATTGTTTTTATGAAATGATATTTTCATTTTATCTCAACTTCAAAGTGTATAAAAATGAAATTCAGCATTTAATGACACCCTCATGCTTCTAATTGTGACATTTGACACTAAAATTAAGAGAGAAGTATCTAATTCATCAACGTATGACAGATATGAAGTAGGAGCTAAACTTAAAAGGGCCTAAAATTTCCATTATCTACCCTAGACTCGTTCTGTACCCTTTTTCATCCTGTTTTGTGTCTCTGGGGCTCACCTGCATGGGTTGTATCATCAGATCAACGATGTCCTGTCACTTCCATGGGGGCCAGTGGATGAAGACCCCTAAAACAATCAGAGAAGAGAGGTGTGAGGTCTTCAGTTATCCCCATCTCTTGTTTCTCCATTCTGGAATCATCACTTTTTGCCCCACTGGTTCCCTCCCTGAGAGCCTTCCTCATGTTACCTATAACTACCAAAGCCACTGCTCCATTCAAGGCTCTCTGTCCAATGTGGTTCTCTTCATCCTCTTGTCTCTCTGACCCTCAGGGTGGAAAGAGCCTGCTGGTCCTCACTCCTGCACTATTGTCACTCCCATGAACCCGGCTCATACCTCTGTCATAAGTTCCATCATAAGTGAGCCATCATTACTTGATCTTAATTAAATTCCTTACCAATTGGATTTGACTAATATGGAAACCTTACATTGTTCTTCATTTCACTCTATCAGACTTTTCATCTCAGGCAATATATAAATGATAACACCACAAAAACAAGTGACCCATCTATAGTATCATTCTCGCAGTCCATTCTGGAGAAAGGAGCTTGACCCTCAATTGCAGAGGGCAATGCTTGGCAACAGTCCTGATCACAGGCTGAAACATTCTCAGGAAGATGTCCATGGTGCTGACTGTGTTCATAGTTAGGGAGAATCCTAGTGGGGAGAGAAAACAACTGGAATAACAGGGTGGAGACTCTCCAGTAAGGAGTATAAATTCACTCACTTATGTTTGGGCACATGTATTGAGGTGTTTTGATTTCAGTTTACAATCTGCTGATATTTATGTTATGTGAAGTTACTCTAATAAAATCTGGCAATTAATACATAAAGATGAACCTAGAGTTACATCTGAGAGTAAGAAAATCCTACATAGGGAAAATGCCCAAACAAAAGCACAGAAATAGGAATGGGTGTTTCACTTGTGAGATGCTACAAAAAAGGCAGATCAAAAAGCAGGTAGAGTGTTTAAAAAGATAGGAAGTCATATTCAGAAAGCATAGCAGAACCAAGTAATGCATACTCTTGAATGCATGTGGAAAAATCTAGCACTGTTCATAAATGCAATGTGTGCTATTTCATATATAAAATACTCAGGGGAATGTTTAAAAATGTCATGCAATATTCTAGTAGCTTTCAGCAAAAAACTATCAAAGTTAGCATATAGTATATATTGGACTATGAGCATTGATATTGCTATGGAAGGAATAAATCCAAGAGATATTTTCAAAAATGATTGATAATTGTATGAACTTGACTTCCAATACCCCTCTAGGAAGGAAAGAAGGAAATGAGGGAAAGAAGAGAAGGGAAGAAGAAAATAAAGAAAAAGAAAAACAATTGAGATTCTTAGAGAAATGTTTCATTCTAGGATTGAGGCAGAAAATATATAAAATAGTCTTGGAGTACTATAGTTCCAGAAATTTTAAAAAAATGGAAGAAAAAAATCTGCAAATTAAATGACATATGTCAAAAGGACCTAAGAACTCTAGCAACAAAATCAAGTAGTATCAGTTTATTACTCAAGGTATTAAAAAAATTCATGATCAACATTGATATAAAGATTAAATAATTTAACAAATAGAGAGTAGACACATCCCTTGTGTAGAATGAGTACAAATTATCCATGTAAATACAACCCATTCCTTATGTATAAATACTATTAGAGACATCTTTCCATTGAATACATAAAAGGAAGTAGGAACATAACTTTACAATGTATAAACCTGAAAACTACTACCCCAGTCATGTGATTGAGATCAATTCACAATAGCTAAGCAATGGAACCAGCCTAGGTGCCCTTCAACAGATAAATGGATAAAAAAATGTGGTATATATACACAATGGAATACTACTCAACCCTAAAGAGAAATGAAATTATGGCATTTGCTAGTAAATGAATGGAACTGGAGACTCTCATGCTAAGTGAAATCAGCCAACCCTCCAAAACTGAAGGCCAAATGCTCTTTCAATATATGAATGCTAACTCACAATAAGGGAAAGAGTAGGGAAGAATAGAAGTACTTTGAATTAGACAAAGGGGAATTAAGGGAAGGGGGGATGGGAGATAGGAGAGATAGTAGAATAAATCCGACATTACTTTGCTATGTGCATATATGATTGCAGACCATTGTAATTCTACACCATGTACAACCAGATGTCAAAATGCATTCTACTGTCATGTATAACAAATAAGAACAAATTTTTTAAAAAACTAAAAATAATTGAAAGTGGTGCTATAGTGTGTGCATTTGATAGGATGTAGTTAAAATTGCACTTTATTCCTATTGTCTTTATCTCCATTATAATCATGAGATAAAGCATGAAATACCAAAATAAAGGATATTGCACAAAATAACTGTCTGGTACTCTTCAAAACCGCCAAGATCATCCCAAAGAGGGAAAGTCCAAGAAAGTGTCACAACGAAGAGGTGACCAGGAGATGCAGTGACTGACCCTAAGATGGTAACAAGACAGTGATTTGTGAAATAAAAAAGATTCTTAGGTCAAAGCTAAGGTCACATGAATTAAGCACAAAATTCACCAATGTTTCCTTCACTGTAACTAACATAGCATTCTAATGAAAGATGTTCACACCAGAGGAACTAGCTGTGGAGTGCATGGGAACTCTGCACTCCTCACAGTCTCTTCTGTAGCCCTAAAACTGTTCTGAAACAGTGACTTTCATGAGTGAATAAACAGTTACAGTGGAGCACAGAGGAGCAGAGCTGGGCTGCAAGAGTTCAGAAGAAACATGTTGAGGAAAATGTGATAATAAAGTAAAGGATGCTGAAATTGAGAGACAATAGAGAGTCAACTTAAAGAAGAGAGAAAGCAGAGAGAGAGGTAGAGAAAAGAAAATGAGGAGACATTCAAGAAAATGAATACATGTGGTGTGCTGGATTAAATCCTGGGAAGCAAGAGGATAGTCAAAAACCTAGTGGAAGCAAACGAATTCTGTGGTCTTATTAGTGGCAAAATACCAAAGCTAGGTTCTTTGTTTTGACCAATGGACAGAGTAATACAAGAGGATGGCTGTGTGATGCAGGATGAGGACATGTGAGAACACTGCAGTAATGTGCTTTCAACTCTCTGCAAGTATAAAATCATTCCAAAATTGAAAGTTTAAAATATTTTTAAAAGTAGGGAAAAAAGAATAAAAATTCATGATGAGAAATAAGGAGGAGAGAAATAGATACTGTTTTTGAGTTTTTGTCCACTGACTCCTGGTTCCCCATGGTGGCTTGTGCTAGTGAAATGCTTCCTTTGAGTGAGTTAGGCCAGTGAGTACTGACTCAGGGTTCCAACTTGTCATTTAATATGAGAAGAAAAAGGAGGAAGTATTTGGACTCCCAAGCTCCCAACGGACCTCCAGAAAGCACTCCTCTATCTACCCTTGAAAAATCACAAAAGAAATATAGCATAAATCCTGTTCCATGTCTCCTCAAACCATCCTGCATGTTCTCTTTTTTTCACCTTCTGATAATTATTGAGCTATCTTCAAGTGACATGGATATTGATGGAGAAGACATCTATTTCTGGCAAATTAGATTTATTGAATAACCTACAATAAAATGTCACACATTTTAGGACTCTTTCAGTAGCTTTAAATAATATTCTATATAGACTGAATTTCATTCCTCTGTAAAAAAGAATCAATAGTCCTTAAAATATTTTTTATTCTCCAAAACCTATAAATGTGATCCTCCTATGTCCAAGACTGGGTTAGATAGTAGAGTAAAAACTAGGATTATAACTACCATGTTAAAAAAAACTCCTAAAGAAAAGTACTATAAATAATTCAAATCCTGAATTCAAATTTCCAAGAAATCTATATGTTGGCAGATTTACAAATTGTATTGGCTCTGAGTCAAAAGCCTGAGGCAGAAGAAAGAGTAAATAGCAAATCTTTAGGTGATAAATGTGGGTAAACTTAGCCAGCCTTTATGATTTAAACTGCTGAGAAAACAATCTTGAGGATGTGGTCATAATTTAGCTCCTTCTAATATATCTTTTAGTAGTCTCACATTGTCTTAAACCGAGACACATACTCCTGCACCCTGATGACATTAAGACAATAGATGGAGTTGTCCTTCATGCCCAGAACAATGGGCTCAGAGATGGGCATACAATCCAGTTAGCATTGGTGAAACTAGAAACACTATTTTATTGCATTTCTGGGAAAGAACAACTCTCTCATCCATTAAAGTTACCTAGGAAAGTGTTCTCTTTTTCCTTGACAATTTGCAGGTGTCACATTTTTAACAAAATATGGAGTCTCGATCCCAAAAGAGCCAGAGTAGGAGTTACATATCTTCCTAAAGTCTGAGTTAGGCATTCTTACACATCACTCATGCAGAATCTTATTAGTCTAGGAGAGTATAAGGCCATGCCAGACTGAAAATGGAGAAATAGAGTCCACCTCTAGACAGGAGGAGTTGACTGTCCATTCAGAAATGGAATAATTACTCTGACCATATTTGGAAATAATCAACCACATTGAAGGGCATGGAGATATCATGAGTGAAATTTAACCATCTATTCAAATAGTTGGAGAAAAGGAATTCAAAGCGGAGAAACATTCAAGTTCAAAAAAACTTGCAGGATCTAGATTATTTGTGATTACTGAAATGGAGGAACCCAATATGATCTGCCATCACCATAGAGGAAGAGAATTTATAGTGGAGGACGTTGCCATAGACAAGGTCCAAGTTGCATGGGGGAGAGAAAGGACTTGGTTTATTATATATCGGAATTACACAGACCTAGTTCTTCCCTCTTTTCCTTGGTATTTTGACAATGTTTATCTTTAATACATCTCAACAATTCTAATAAGGAGAAGAAAATTCTATTTTCCATTGGAGATGTTAATGAAAATAGAATTAATTGTATTTTAGGAAAATGTTATTTTTAGACAATAATTCATTCTATTGAGACTCTGCTCTACTTTTATTTCTCCTATGTAAGTACTTTGATTTATGATCTTTAAGTAATGGCACAGTACTTTAACATTGATAACCATTAAGTATTAGGAAAGTGTGAATACTTATTCAAAATGATTTTTTTTAAGTTCTGAGTATTTTGTCATTAAGGTTTAAGTCTTTGAATTCTTAGAGCCATATTACTTTAAGCTATGTTGGGAAATATTTTTCAGAGATGCAAAAAAATTGCAAGAGACAAATAGATGAAAATCCTCTTAAGGAATTAATAAGAGAGAACCACATTTACAAACAACAATAGTTATGTTTTAATAAAATAATATTGTTCAGCTAGGTCTGACAAGACAAGACTCACAATCAAAAGATCATTATAGGGGCTGGGGCTGTAGTCCAGTTGCAGGGCACTTGCCTAGCATGCATGAGGCACTGGGTTCGATCCTCAGCACCACATAAAAATAAACAAATAAAATGAAGGCATTCTGTTTATCTACAACTACAAAAATAATTTTTTTAAAAAAGATCATTGTATTGAGATATATAAAGCAGGATCATGACTATAATACTTATAATGAATTATCAAGTCAGGATTTGTATGTGGGAACATTGTTGTCAATTATATTCTATGACCCAGAATAGGATAGTCAACAAATTAACTTTCAGATCAGAATTCCATAGTCATTTGTTCAGCAAGAATTATTCTGCGCCTGACTTCTTTTTTTAGGATTAATGGTCATGAGATGTTTTAAAATATGCAACAAAAAGTCTTTGTCCTTCTAAACTGCTTCTTGCGTGATAAGACACTTGACATTTTAAGGCTGTTTTAAATTTCTTCACCTTATTAAAGCTAAAATTTACTAGGCTTTACTTGGATACTAAAGCACTCTGTGCTTGGGGTCCATGAGTTGAGAAAGCTTAATGTTTTTACTCCCTAATGAAAGCCTGCCATTTCTTCTTTAGTGAAATCCCATCAGAAGAAAAAAGCTAAGAAAGCCCCATTTCACATAGAATGTCTTCCTGTAGTAAACATTGCCATAACGAGGTTTCTGTGCTTTAAAAATTTGATTCACTTCCCAAAGTATTTGACTCAGAATCAGGGCATGATATGAGTACCAAGCATCTGTGACACATTACTCCAAGGCAACTACCTATTGCAATCCTCAAAAACACTGCCTTCCTTTGACTTAATGATTTCTCATTAGGAGTCTCTCTAGAATGTTCTACATTTAAGTTATGCTCTTCATAATGTGTTATTTTTTTCACTCTTTTAACATTTGTATTAGTTTTAAGGTATTTGCACTTTATCTAACCTGAATTATATTCATCCTTTTGCTGTTTCTATATCTTACTCTTACTTTATACTCTGAGTGTTTTATGACTGCCTATTTAGGGTTACTTTTATCTGCGTGCTTAAAACAAACCTATAAGTTTGATGAATTGATGTTAGAGTAAGAGAAAATTTATTGTGAAACACATTGTGAATATCCCATCCTGAAATCCCTTTCCCTGGTGAATAAAGCACATAAGTTGACATGACTTTTCTTAAGAGGTTGGAAAAATGCGTCATGAATGACATTTAAGAATAACACTGCCAACAACTTCCAGAAATGAAGGAAGGCAAACAAAGAAGTCAAGGACAGCTGAGAACACCCGAGCAAACAGAAATGCTGCACTTTCAATAAAGCGCTGTTCACATTTGCTAGAATTAAAGGAAAAAACAGACAAAGATAATTTTTTTTCTTTTCTTATACCTGCTAGAAAAAAAGTACATGTGCTTTTAGTTGTTTCAGTGATAGATAATTTGATGTGTTTTGAAATCAAGGAAGCAAGAAAAAGCAACAGGAGGCAATGGTAAAGAAAAAGTACCTGTCCCAGTTTTCTGTCTCACAAAAAACAGGGACAGAAGAACAGAAAGACAAAGGGTGCATTTGTCACTTTTCTATGGGGTGTACTTTCGTATGCATTAAAGGATACTGGGTATTAAGTTTACTTGTATAAAAGTTTTGACTAAGATTGCTTGAGCAAGATAATTCCTAGTAAAATGTGACGCTGTCCTGAAAGACCCAGATATCTAAATAAAGCTGCAGAGGAGATACTGCATCCAGCAGGAGACAAATTCAGTTTAGTTTGATCTAATGTAGAGTTTCTCAGGAGTAAGCTAACAAGGAAAATTTTGTCAGAAAGCATTTATTCTCATAAAAGCTATTGTCAGGATAGCTGTTAACTGCATTAGCAACATCAATAAAATTAAGATGGTCTCCTCCTTATGTTTAAAAGCTAAAAACCTGCCTACCTGAGCTGGATTCCTAAGTATAAAAAAATAAATGCAGCAAGCTACTTTTGTACAATAAGCAAAAATGATATGATACAAATCACTTTCAGAGGCTGTAGTGGTAAGTACCCATTATAGCTGGACATCAGGCATTAAGAAGCAATGGTCCATCTTGCACTGGCCCATTTGTATTCTACACACACTGTGTGTATACTCACTGTAGGTATGAGGAGTAATCTAGTAGAATGCATCCAGCCTGAACTGTCACATAAAAGAATGGATAGTTTGCAGGGATTTTAGAGCATGAATGGAGATAGTCATAGAGCCATAAATGCAGACCTGAGACCAGAAATCAAAGTAAAACAGTGTCTTCCTCTCTTTCCAAAACCCATTAAAGCAATTCCTACCAAAATAAAAAAATACCTCATCAGAGAAGCAGTCCCGTGAGACTTCCCAACTCCACAGCAGCCTCCCTAACTGGCCATCCATCAGCTCTGTCTAATTCTGGCAGAGGCCAGAGGGGTCAGGGTCAACTACGACACTTTGGTGATTTTAATATCCTTTCTTTTTGATTTCTTGTTCCAATTTGGAAGAACACCAAAAAAAACGAGATGAAGGGAAAGTCTGACAATAGTTCTTAGACAACTTCTCAGTTCTCCTCAGCTTCTCCTCTTTTTAAATATTAAATATTGTTTGGTCAAGCACCAGAGCATGACCTACACTTGGCCATATCCTCTCAGTTGTAAATTGCCTGCTATAACATTCCCTTCTGGAGTTAAGAATTCTAGATGGACATCAACTTAGGAAGAAGATGTCATTGGAGGAAGCCTAAAGGAGTCTCCTCTACGAATGTCTATTCTGCATCTAACTTTGACTCATGGATCTAAAACAAAATTAAATTAAATTAAAAATAAATACTACTAATATAGAGTAGTCCATATCCCAAATGTGCTATCATGTGGTTGGAAGGTAACAGTGAGCATCACTCTCATCTGTTATAATGTTTATAATGTTGTTAGGAGAACGAAAAGCTAGGTTTTTATGTACTCTACCAAGGTGAAATGAGACCCCCAGCTTCTGGCTAGGATAGAATATTGGAATCTTACTCCAAGCAAAGGAAGCTTGAATGGATGAGAACTGTCAAGGTCCCAGCCAAGTAGAACTTCATTTCCCAGAACTAGAAATATAATGTGCAGAAAATCATACAGCAGTCCATATGGGAGGAAGACTGGTGATTGCTTGGTTAAAGTCAGGGCACAGAGATAACCAAAGGTTTTCCTCAAGCAAATTTCCTAGGGAAGCAAGACCAATCTTTTACAGCTCACAAAGTGAGTTAGGATCATAACATTTTGCTATCAGGTGTGTGTCAGGTAAACTCAGAGGTGATGCACTATGATGGACATCTATTTTCCCCACCTGCCAGTGGGCTAGGGATAGCGATGACATGGAAAATGTTTCCTCCTTCATCAAAAATGCTTATTTACTTAAACTGACCTTTATAACTTTGCCATGACTCTATACTGTCCACTTTTTCTATTGTAAAACTTCTTTATTAACAAAATCTGTCTCAAATAATTCATTTTAATTAAAGAACAAAGATTTTTTAATTGGATAAAACAAAAAGCATTCAAAAATAATATTAACAATGACAACTAGCACAATTTTTGCTCCTTCTCAAATAATTCAAGAGTTCATATTTGATTTTATTTTTGCACTGAAAATGATATAGCTATATACATCCAAATGCTGCTAAGTGACACTTCCTACGGAGTCACATTAGGAAAACCACTGAGGAATCACCTCAGCACCTCAACATCCCCTGCTCTGGTCTTCACCAAGGGATCCACTCCACATCATTCATGGAATTCAAGAGCAAAATGTTCCATGTGTGAAAGTTCCCACCTGCAAAATGTTTTACTGCTAATTTGTATATAAACATAGATTTTTAAATTACTCATTAAAAACAAAAGAAATAATACCTTATGAAAATGAGCAATTATATTTCTTACTAGAGCAGCTATTTACTCTAAAAAAATTACATTTAGCAACTATTGGAGTTGATTTTTAAGTAAATGATGGAAAACACAAAGTTCATTTAATTGAGGGGTTGGTTGAAATATTTTTTATTAAGAAAAGATGGTTAAAAATTAAATAAGGAGAGCTGGATTTAATTTATTGTAAACCTAGTAAATGGTTTGGGTATGGTCACAGGCAAAATGAGGCTACATCACTTTTACTGGACACATCAGTCCAAATGTCAGTGTTTTGTTAGAATCCATGTCTCTGAGGTCCTCTACAGTTCAATATGTAAACCAGGAAAAAACATTGTAATTGTAGCTAGTCTCTTGGAACAAACAATTGAGGGTCAGATTATAAAAAGATATTTTACTTATACAGCTTAAAACTATATAATTACTAATACACTACTGTGAATCTCCTTTTGATGTATATATCAACAATGTGACAATTAAAAAATAAAACTATAAGTCAATAGCAGAAAGATCAGCAGAATTGAGGGAAGGGAATGGGGGAGAGAAAAGGAGAGGTAAAGGGACGTTCGAGGGACTGAATTAAAGCACATTATATTCCATGCTTTTGTAATTATGTCAAAATGAATTCTGATGTTATGTATAACTGAAAAGAATAAAAACTAAAAATAATTCCTGAAAGTACAATGTTAAAATACTAGTAGATTTCAAAAGATGGCAACTTAGTTTTCTCAAGTGTCTAAAAAGTTTGCAGTGCTCTTATTCTTCTGCAGTTAGAATGTTTAAAATTCACTATGGAATTACTTCTACAAAATATGAGTACATTTGCCAAATATATCCTGTCATAGATGACCAAGCATTTGGAAATGCAAGACAGTGACCCTAGTTTTTAACAAAAGTCATATAGGGGTCTTACTGAGATAAAATATTACTTAACAGATCTCATTGCAATTTTCATAGTGCTCTCATTAATTGGTGGGAGTAAAAATATATTCTATGCAAGAAAAAATACTTAAATGCTATTTAAGGAAACTATGAGATGTACTGTGCATTCTCCACAATCAATACTTTTTTTCTTTCTTGCCGTGATACTGGTCATTAATCTTTGCAAGCAGCCAAGTAGAAATCTAAGGTGTCACCCATGCATAGCATCATATTCACAGACTACTAGAAGCACATTTTAAAGTTCAGCTTGGTGAATCACTGAGCAACTTACTGTCTCTATAGGAAGTTTACTTTGATCCATATCTGTCAAACTGGCAATGATCAGGGATCTTTACTGAATTACTTTTAGTGACATCATCATTTTTCAAAGCAAGTAAACACCCATACATATTTTGATTGCAGTTGGTAACACCTCCAGGAACATCAAATGTGCACAGAAATGGCAAAGTGTGATCAGTTTGGCAAGTCAAGATTCAACTGTGTATGTGTGTGTGTGTATCAGTTTCACTTCCTATTTAGGGTGTTCACTTGGCACCTTCAGTCTATGAAGGTCTCAAAGAATCACATCAAATCAATGATGCCCAGGGTAGGCAAACAAAACTCACTCCAGGTTAGAGATGAAAGTTGCAGAAGAATTCCCTCAGGAACATATAGCTTTATGGGTCTCAATTACCATGAAAAATAAAAAGAAAAGATTTGGAAAGCCTAGACATAAACTCGATTTCACCTCTAACTAGCTGTGTGACCTTGGACTAAGAACATGACCTTTTACAATGTAATTTTATTCAACTAGAAAATAATAACACGGCTTGCTCTACCTAACACACCAAATTCCTATAAAAGTTCAAATGAAATTATGCATATGAATATGAAATTCAGATTTTAAATGCTATGCAAGAGTAGACTTGATTATCAGGCTGCTCTGTTTTGGCCTCTTCACCTCCCCAGTGTCACCTTCCTTTAGTCGTTCAGGATAAGACAGACTATTTCAAACTCACTTCTAAGCTAGTCCACCTCCTCCTCCAGACTCCGGAGACTGACTCTCTGTCATGGATGCACTTCACAGTTGGTCTTGCCCTGGGGATTGCCCTGGGATCTGTAAGGTGATACTCTTTCAAAGGGGGTCCACAGTATCTGTGGAGGGGATAACTTTCTCTCCATTCCCAAGCTATAGCTATACATACAACTAACTCAGGCTGTTGCAGACGATGATCAAGAAGGATGGGCACAATGGAGATGAGGTACAGCCCGGTGGCAGAGGGAATGAGAGAAATTTTGAAACTACACTGGGTTCCTCAGTACTCCTGGGTAAATCACACAAATACCTACTCAGAACTTTCTTTCATGTCTGGACATCCACAGACTCATTAGATTCTGTCCTCCTCTCCTTCCCTTTCCCTTCTTCTAACCTACAAATCTCAAATCCTCTGTAGCTCCTTGTCATGCATCCCAAGGCAGGCTCTGAGTCTCTGTATAAACTATCCACCAATTAGAATAGGTATTAAGGTAAAATAATGTCATTCTCATCCAGTTTTGTGCCCTTAGCAAATTATTCTAATTTGAAATATATTTCTTAAGCAGTGTGGATGCTTATGATGTTTTGATTGTTTGTTAAGTCTTATGTGCGGATCTCATCTGCAAAAATAAGTGGCAAACTCTTCCTACTCAAAAATATTGATGCAAAAACACTTGAGTAAAATATTACCAAGCAAAAATTCTCAGTATGTTGGAAACATGACACCTGATTTCAAGATATACTAAAGCGATACAGAAACTAAAACCACATGGTCCTATAACAAAAACAGTTACAGAGAACAATGGAACAGAAGAGATCCCCAAAATAAACCCACACATCTACAAGCCAACTGTTTCTCAAGGAAGCCACAAAAATATCACATCAGGAAAGCACTGTATCTTCAATAAATGGTGCTGGGAACCTGCATATCTACATGTAGAAGACTGAGATTTACTCCATTTCTCAACCAACAACAACAACAAAAAAAAAATCAACCAAAAATGGATCAAAGACCTAAGTAAGACCTGAAACTGTGAAATACTAGAAGAAAACATGGAAAACACTGTAAGACATTGGTATAGGCAATGATATTTGGAGCTATGAAAAGCCCAAAAATGAAAAACCAAAAAAAGATAAATTAGATTTTATCAAACTCAAAAGCATCTATACAATAAAGGAAAAAATGAACAACAAAAAGAAAATATATAGAATGGGAGAAAATATTTACAAACTATCCACCTAACACAGGATTAATATTCATAACATAAAATGAGTTAAAAACTTAACAAAAACATGAAATCCAATTTTTTAAAATAAACAAATTCATTAATTAGCTAATTTTCAAAAGAATAAATCTAAATGGTCAACAAATACATAAAAAATGATTAATTTTTATTGATCACTGGGGGAATGAAAATTAAAACCACAATGTGATACCATCTTACTTTCCTAAGAATGTTTATTACCAAAATATAAAAAAATGAAAAAAAAAGAACAAGAAAATGCTAGTGAGGATGTAGAGAAAAAGGATTTCTCATACACTTATTGAGAAAGTAAATTATTACAAATATTGTGGAGAAGAGTGTGGAGGTACCCCCAAAACTCAAAGTAGATCTGTCATATAATGCAGCTATCATGCTTCTGGTATATGTGCAAAGGTAATGAAATCAGCATACCACAGTGATAACTGCATGTCCCTGGTTACTGTGGCATTGTTCACAGTAGCCAAGATACATAACCAACCTAGGTGCCCATCAACAGAAGAATAGACAAAATGTGGTATGTATACACTATGGCTATTTTTCAGCTATAAGAATGAAATCCTGTCATTTGCAGAAAATTATTTGGAACTACAGAATATTATGTTAATTGAGATAACCCATATGCAGAAATGCCTCATTTTCTCTCCTATGTAGAGGCTAAAAATTGTGAACTTGAATGTAGAAGTTGGGAAGGGGATAAGGGAGAATAGAATTGATCAGTGCACACTGCATTCATGTACTGAAATATCATATAAACTCCATTGATGTTTATAATTAATACAAGTAATCAGAAATAAACATTTTTAAAAATCAGCATCATGTTAGGAATAAATCTTCTGGTTTATTCCTAAAAATCAAGGATGAGTCAATATTAGGAAATATAAGAGTATCATTCTTGTGCTAATAGAGCTAATGAAAATGTTATGTTATTGTCTTCACAAATGATGGAAAGTAAAAAAATTTGAAAATTTGAAAATTTCAGACTCATTATTCATTTGAATCACTTAATGATATAGAAAAAAGGCAATTTAAAATTATTCATATATTGTCATGTAATTTTATATACAAGTATAATTACATATTAAATATGAATATATTTAAAAAATACCAGATGAGTTTCCACCAAAAATAGAAAAATATATCAAAAGAACCCACTACACATTTTCACTGTTTAACATTGTACTGCAGGTACAAGCCAAAATCATCAAAAATGAAAAATCAGTTAGAAATATCTAGCTTCAGAAGCCATACCTATAACCTAGCAAAGATAAGAATACATTGAGAATTCATTCTAGAAAACAAAATAACATAGTATGGAAATTATAAAATTAATATCTAAAATCCCATATACTTCATCAAATATTTAGGAGTAAACTTAATAAGAAATATGTAAATCTTAGAATAAGGAAAAAAATTAAACACAGTTAAAACTCAAAAGAGTAATTGAACAAATGTGAACATGAAATTCTCTTGGACAGAAAGCTGAAGCCACATCCTTTATACAAAGAAAATTAATAAATCTCACTTAAATCTAAAAAAAATACTAATAGATCTTCATTTTGATAGTGAAACTTATTCTAAACCTTATTTGTAAAAAAACAAAAAAGCAAGACTATTTTTTCAATGAAGAATAAAGAATAAGAAAACTAACCTAATCAGATCTTAAAACACATTATACAGACTCAAACAATGAGAAGTAGACACTGGCATGTCACTAAACTTACCAAAAAATAGAAGACAATTTTAAAAAATCAGAAGTAGAAACAAGTATATATGAATTTATCATATAATTATATGGTCATTGCAGATCACTTGGGTTAGATTGAATTTTCCCTCTTCCCCACCAAAAACGAGAATAAATGAGTACAAAGAGGATACAATTATATTCACACTTCTCATCTACATGAAGAAAGAATCCTATAGAACAAAGATTTAAATACAAAACTTATGTTTATAAGAACACATAGTGAGTGGCATGATAGCTTTAGGAGTTCTGCAGACCTGCTTCCCAGTGAACTGGTGAAAATTGCTTTGAAGAAAGTTAAAACTCTCGCAATGATCCTAAGAACATACGGCATATGACAAATATTTATTCAGCATAAGCAACTCTGCAATACCTGGAGAACAACACCAGACACTTTGCACTACAATAAGGAAATCACTTTTCTAAATATGAAAATAATCCAGCTGACCACCAAATAATCAAACAAAAATAACAGTAGTCTGGAGAAAGGGAGAGAGAAGACTTATTTCCAACGTAAAAGTTAAGGGAAAAGTATGGAAAAAAGTAAGGAAAGTATGCCTCTTTTACTGTAAAATGAACAACAAGTTGACAACAGGAACTAAAGTCATCAGAGGTTGGAATTAACAGGCAAAAACTCCAAAGAAGCTATTACAAATCTTGACAAAAAATACAGGAAATCACAATTTGAAAAAGTAAAAGGATGCATCATATTGCATCAATACTGAAAATCAATACAGACAGATTATGAAAAAAAAATGAACCAAAGAAAATTCCAGAGTAAAAAAGTGCAACGATCGAAATAATTAAATTCACTAGAAGGGCTCAACAGCAGATGTGAACTGGAATAAGAATAGCAAACGTGAAGATAGATTGATACAGGCTACACATTCCAAATAACAAAAAAATAATGGAAGAAAATAATCAGAATCTCAGGGAACTGAGACACAAGGGGACATATCCAAACACGTATAACGGGAGGAAAAGAGCGAGAATAAAGCAAGAAAAAGATGCAAAGGAATAGTGGCTGAACTTCCTGATAAATTGAGAAACATGACTCTACATACCTAGAATCTTAGTAAATTGAGGCAAGGTAAATTCAGAGATTCCCAAAGAATATGCTTCAATAAAACCAATAAAAGCCAGAGACAAGGAAAAGAAAATCCCGAAAACATCAAAAAGCAAATGAATTGTCACCTTCCTATAAGGGAACCCCAAGAAGTGCATCAGCTGACTTATCAGAAACAACAGAAACCAGAAGGCAGTGAGAATACATATTTGGAGACTAAAACAATAACAATAGCAACAACAACAATGAAACTTGGCAATCAAGTATAAATGTCTTCCATTAGTGACATCAAAATAAAATAAAAGTATTCCCAGATTAATGCACTAAGAAAATTTGTTAGTAGATCCACTTTCCAAGAAACACCAAAGGAGGTTCTTTTTGAAAGAAATTCAAACAATAGCTCAAATCTACTTTAACAAAAATAAATTAAAAATATAAACAGTGCAGAAATGTAGTTCTGTGATTATAAAAACCAGTAAGAAGAAATATTTCTTTTTCATTTTTCTCTTAATATAAAAAAATATGTCTAATTTATTTTTAGACCTACACCATATGGAAATGTAATATATTTGCTAGGAGAACTACAAAGGAGATGAGCAGAAGAAAAGGAATTCAAATCCATAAAAACCAATGATGAGAACCAGAAATAATAAGTAAAAAGTTAAATGTAACAAAAGCTATAAATATAAACTTACTCTCTTTTCTTCTCTGAGCTTCTTTGAAAGGTATAAAATTACATAAGTAATCATGATCTCACAGGAAATTAACTCCAATGAGATATAAAAAGATGAATGGTTATTAAATAGCTCTGTTCTTTTTATCCTGTTATAGTTTTGATGTTACAATTATTACCTATACAAATGTTACAATCCCAACAATATGTTGCTGTAATCACTAACAAAATTAACATATCATAATAAAAATATTTACTTTATCAAAAGACAGGTGTAAAGAATAATATGAACCAGATAGAAAGTCAACACGAAAATGGAAGACATAAATCCAACTTTGTAAATTATGACATTAAATATGAATGGACTAAACAATCCAATAAACAGGGAGAAATGTTCATATTGGATATAAACACAAGATCAAACTATAGATTGCCCACCAGAGATGACCATCAGATTCAAAGATTCCAATAGGTTGGAAGTAAAAGGATAAAAAAAAAATTGTGTGTGTGTGTGTGTGTGTGTGTGTGTGTGTGTACGAACATGTATACAAATATGTGTATCTTGAAAAACTTGATCACAAGAAAGAGTGGCTACACTAATGTCAAACCAAAAATGTTCCTAGAGATAAAGGGGCATTTTATGATTTAAAAAATGGATTAGTTCATCAAAAATTATAAATGAATGTGCCTAAAATCAGAACACCATAACATCGGAAGCAAAACTGCAAGAAATGGAGAAATACTTCATTACAATAATTTCAGACTTGTTTTCCAAACTTTAACAGTGCTTAGCAACAACTAGGCAGAAGGTCAACAAGGCAGTGAAAGGAGTAAACACTGCAGACCACCTAGATGTAGTAGAGGTGTAGAATGCTTCACCCAACAACAGAATAAAATGTGTTTCACGTATACTAGGAATAGTCACCAAGATACACAAGCAAATCTTAGTCAAATTAAAGTAATGGATATAACACAAGGCCTTGTTCTGTAATCATAATAGAAATGTTAGAAAACAATAACAGAAAAAAATTCACAAATATGTGAAAACTAAGCCACACATTTCTTATTTATTTATTATTCTAATTTGTTATATATGAAAGCAGAATGCATTATAGTTCACATTACACATATAGAGCACAATTTTTCATATCTCTGTTTATATACATTATTTGTGTCTTATTCATGTACTTAGGGAAATGATGTCCACTTCAGTCCACTGTGTTTCATACCCCTATACTCCCTCCTTTCCCCTCCCACACCTTTGTTCTATCTAAAGTTTGTCCAATCATCCCTTGATCTCCCTCCCAACCCCACCATGAATCAGCCTCCTATATCAGAGAAAAAAATTGAATGGTGGTTCCATTCCCAGATTTCCAAGGAATCTCCATACTGCTTTCCATATTGGCTACACCAATTTGCAGTCCCACTAGCAACGTATGAGTGTACCTTTTTCTCCACATCCTTGCCAAAACTTACTGTTATTTGTCTTCATAATAGCTGCCATTCTGACTGGAGTGAGATGAAATCTTAATTAGTTTTGATTTGCATTTCTCTTATTGCTACAGATGTTGAACATTTTTTCATATATTTGTTGATTAATTATATATCCTATTCTGAGAAGTGTCTGTTCAGTTCCTTGACCCATTTATTGATTGGATTATTTGAGTGTTTTGTTTTGTTCCGTTTTGGTGTTTAGTTCTTTGAGTTCTTTATATACATTAGAGATCAGTGCTTTATCTGATGTGCAAGTGGTTAAAATTCATTCCCAAGACGTAGACTTTCTATTCTGCCTCACAGATTTTTTTTTTTTTTTTGCTGAAAAGAAGATTTTATTTTAAATACACTCCATTTATTAATCCTTAATCTTAATTCTTGCACTACGGGAGTCTTATTAAGAAGTAAGGGCCTAATCCAATATGATGGAGATTAGGGCCTTCTTTTTATTCTATTAGATGCAGGGTCTCTGGTTGAATTCCTAGGTTCTTAATGCACTTTGAGTTGAGTTTTGTACTAGAGATAGGGGTTTAATCTCATTTTGTTGCATATGGATTTCCAGTTTACCCAGCATCATTTGTTGAAGTAGATATCTTTTCTCCAATGTATGTTTTTGGCACCTTCGTCTAATATAAGATAATTGCAATTATATGGATTAGTCTCTGTGTCTTCTCTTCTGTACCACTAGTCTACCTGTCTGTTTTGGTGCCAATACCATGCTGTTTTTGCTACTATTGCTCCATAGTATAGTTTAAGGTCTCGTATAGTGATGCCATGCACTTCACTCTTCTTCCTAAGGATTGCTCTAGCTATTTTGGGTCTTTTATTTTTTCAGATGAATTTCATGATTGATTTTTCTATTTCTATGAGGAATGTCACTGGGTTTTTGATCAGAATTGCATTAAACTTGTGTAATCATTTAGGTAGTATGGTCATTTTAACAATATTAATTTTGCCTACCCAAGTACAAGTTGGATCTTTCCATCTTCTAAGGTCTTCTTTAATTTCTTTCTTTAGGGTTCTGTGGTATTTATTGTAGAGTTCTTACAAGTTGATTCCAAAATCATTTATTTATTTATTTATTTATTTTTGATGCTATTGTAAATGGGGTAGTTTTCCTCATTTCCCTTTCAGAGGATTTGTCACTGATATACAGAAATGCCTTTGATTTATAGGTGTTGATTTTATATGTTGCTACTTTGTTGAATTCATTTACTAGTTCTAAAAGATTTATGGTAGAACTTTTTGGATCTTCTAGGTATAGAATCATATCAACTGCAAGTAGAGCTAATCTGAGTTGTTCTTATCCTATCTGTATCTCATTAATTTATTTCATCTGTGTAATTGCTATGGCCAGTGTTTAACAAAAACTGTGTTAAATAGAAGTGATGAAAGAGGGCATCCCTGTCTTGTTCCAGTTTCTACAAGGGATGCTTTCAATTTTTTCTCCATTTAGAATGATGTTGGCCTAGGGGTTAGCATAGATAGCTTTTACAATGTTGAGATATGTTCCTGTTATCCCTGGTTTTTCTAGTGCTTTGAACATGAAGCGGTGCTGTATTTTGTCAAGTGTTTTTCTGCATTTATTGAGATGATTATATGATTCTCATCTTTAAGTCTATTGATGTGATGAATTACATTTATTGATTTCCAATGTTGAACCAAACTTGCATCAGTGGAATGAACCCCATTTGATCATGGTGCACTATCTGTTTGATATGTTTTTGTATTCGATTTGCCAGAATTTTATTGAGAATTTTTGCATCCAAGTTAATTACAGATATTGAACTGAAATTTTCTTTCTTTGATGTGTCTTTGCCTGGTTTTAGATTCAGGGTGATATTGGCCTCATAGAATGAGTTTGAAAGAGCTCCCTCTTTTTCTATTTCCTGAAATAAATTGGAGAGTATTGGTATTAGTTCTTCTTTGTAGGCCTTGTAGAACTCAGCTGTGTATCCATCCTATCCTGGGCTTCTCTTGGTTGGTAGGCTTCTGATGGTGTCTTCTAATTCATGGCTTGAAATTGATCTGTTTAAATTGTGTATATCATCCTGATTCAATTTGGGCAAATCATATGACTCTAGAAATTTGTCAGTGCCTTTAATATTTTCTATTTTAATGGAGTACAAGGTTTTAAATAATTTCTAATTATCTTCTGTATATCTGTAGTGTCCTTTGTGATATTTCGTTTTTCATCACATATGCTAGTATTGTGAGTTTTCTCTGACCTTCTATTTGTTAGCATTGCTAAGAGTTTGTTAATTTTATTTATTTTTTCACAGAACCAATTTTTTGCTTTGTCAATTTTTTCAATTGTTTTGTTTATTTCAATTTCATTGATTTCAGCTCTGATTTTAACTATTCTCTGTTTTTACTGCTATTGGTGTTGATTTGTTCTTCTTTTTCTATGGCTTTGAGATGTAATGTTAAGTCATTTATTTGTTGGCTTTTTCTTCTTTTAAGCAATGAACTCCTTGCAGTAGACTTTCCCGTTAATATTGCCTTAATAGTGTCCCAGAGATTTTGATATATTGTATCTGTGTTCTCATTCACCTCTAAGAATTTTTTAATCTCCTCCTTGATGTATTTGCAACCCATTTTTCATTTAGTAGCATATTATTTAGCCTCCAGATATTGGAATAGCTTTTATTTTTTATTTTATCATTGATTTCTAATTTCATTCCATTATGATCTGATAGAATGCAGGGTAGTATCTCTACTTTTTTATGTTTGCTAAGAGTTGCTTTGTGGCATAATTTATGGTCTATTTTAGAGAAGGATCCGTGTGCTGCTGAGAAAAAAAGTAGTATTCATCCATTGAATGTTGAAATATTCTATATATGTCTGTTAAGTCTAAGTTATTGATTGTATTATTAAGTTCTACAGTTTCTTATTTCAGCTTTTGTTTGGAAGATCGATCCACTGGTGAAAGATATGTGTTAAAGTCACCCAGAATTATTGTGTTGTGGTCTATTCGACTCTTGAATTTCAGAAGAGTTTGTTTGATGAATGTAGATGCTCTCTTGTTTGGGTTATATAAATTTATTATTGTTATGTATTATTGATGAATGGTTCCCTTAAGCAGTATGAAATGTCCTTCTTTATTCTTTTTGATTAACTTTGTCTTGAAGTCTACTTTGATACAAGGATGGAGACCCCTGCTTGTTTCCTCAAGTCCATGTGAATGGTATGATTTCACCTTCAGTCTGTGGATGTCTTTTTCTATGAGATGAGTTTCTTAGAGGCAGCATATTATTGGATTTTTTTTAAAATCCAATCTGGCAGTCTATGTCTTTTGATTGGTGCATTTAGACCATTAACATTCAGGGTTATTATTGAGACATGATTTGTATTCACAGCCATTTTTTAATTTTTTTTTGGTATTTATTGTGTCTTAGTTTCTCCTCTGAATAGGTTTTCCTTTAGTGTAATCCCTCCCTCTGCTGATTTTCATTATTGTTCTTCATTGCCTCTTCATGGAATATTTTGCTGAGATGTTCTATAGTGCAGGCTTTCTAGGTGTAAATTCTTTTAACTTTTGTTTATCATGAAAGATTTTAATTTCATTATCAAATCTAAAGCTTAATTTTTCTGGATATAAGATTCTTGGTTGGCATCTGTTTTCTTTCAGAGCTTGATATGTTGTTCCTGGATCTTCTAGCTTTCAGGGTCTGGGTTGAAAAATCCACACATAATCTAATTGGTTTCTCCCATATGCAATCTGATTCCCTTCTCTTGTGGCTTTTAATATTCTCTCCTTACTCTGTATATTGAGCATTTTTATTATAATGTGACTTAGTGTGGATCTGTTGTGATATTGTACATTTGGTGTCCTGTAAGCCACCTGGATTTGATTTTCTAATTCATTCTTCATGTTGGAAAATTTTCAGGTATTATTTCACTGAATAAATTGCTCATTCCTTTGGTTTCGAACTCAATGCCTTTCTCTATCCCAATATCTCTTAAATTTAGTCTTTTCATGGGTATCCCATATTTTTTGAATGTTCTGCTCATGGTTTCTTACCATGTTCCCTGTGTGCTCTACATTCTTTTCAAGATTATATATTTTGTCTTCATTGTCTGAGGTCCTATCTTCCAAGTGGTCTATTCTATTGGTGATGCTTTCAATTGAACTTTTGTTTTAGATTTTCTTTCACTTCAAGGATTTCTGTTTGTTTGTTTGTTTAGAACCTCTATCTGCCTATTAAATTATTTTTTTCTTCCGTATTTTTTTATGTTGCTCTTTGTCAAAATGATCTTTTGCTGCCTGTATTTGCCCTCTTTATATCATCCTTTGATTCACAGAACATTTTAATTATGTACATCCTAAACTCTTTCTTTGTCATTTCTTCTGCTGAGCTGTCCACGGATTCTAATAATGTGGTATCTTGATTTGTTTGGGGGCACTTTCTTCACTTGTCTTTTCATATTGCTTGAGTGTCTTCCCTTCAAGCACTGTGGGTCTGAAGTGTTACTGTTTTAGCCTGTAGGCTTATAGTGCCCCTTTAGGGATCCAATACCTCTAATTTGAGGTGAAGGACAATGTTAACAGATCCCAATATAAACAATATGTACACTAAAAACAAATGTTTGCTATTAAGACATTTACAGTTTGATCACAATGTACAGAAATGGTGAATTCAATTATTATCTACAATATACTCAGTAGGTTTGTGAAAGGGTTTGCAGTTTCTGATGGTGGACAAGGTGTGAAAGAGAAATCTAAAGAGGAAGATTAGTATCAATAGAAGGGAGCAGAAGTAATCTTGGGTAGACAAGAAAGTGGGAAAACAGTAGAGTACATAAAACAAACACACATGTATATTAAGGAAAATAAAAATTTTAAAATAGTAGAAATTGGAATAAAATAAAAAAAATACAACATAATGGTAATATACTATTCAGATGTCCCAGTTCTCAAAATCCCAATTCATGCACAATACTTGGTTTCACATATGTTGGGGATGTGAGGGCAGAAGAATAGAGAGGGAGAGGAAACACATTGAAAAAAGAAACAAGGATTGTTTTGGTTGGAGATCAGTATCCTTCCTGTTTCCCTTTTCATTCCAATAGGTGGGGTCGTCTCTTGTTGGCGGTATCTCCACCCTCAGGATGATGAAGGTAACCAGGGTGTCACTATGCCAGGGTAGTGGCTGCTGGGGAATTATTGGGGAGGTAGAAACTGGATACCTGGCCAGCCAGAATTCAAACTGGAATTTGCCTCCACTGAAGATGGTGATGAAGGTAGCCCAAGATAGAGGTGCCTGCTTTCAGCGGTGGGGTCTCAGGTCAGGTGGGGGGGGGAGCAAGTGTTGGTGTTGGATGATGAGTTCAGAGATGAGCTCTGTGGTGTGCAGTGTGTGGCTGTGGCTGACTTCAGAGCCTGTGTGAGGTTCCCAGGTGCAGGCAGGACACTGCACACAGGGGACTATCTCCCCTGCTGCAGAGTCCCAAGGTGGCGGCAACCAAGGGAGCTCCACATTGGAAGATGGGGGTCCACACGGCAGTGGCAGTCAGAGTTCCTACTTGTGGGAAGCAGCCAGGTGTCCTGTGTGGGAGTGGAGTGGCATCTGTGATTTCTGCTCAGTTGGGTGGACAAAAGTTCTGTGTGGGTACTGCTGCCACAGATGGTCCCACGTGGGTGAGTAGTTGGGAGACCCACCCTGACCCTGAGGCCTGGAGCCCTGGATGGGCACGGTGCTTCCTAAGTGGGGGCAGGAATATGGCTCTCAGAGAAGCAGTATTCTCACTCCTTGAATCCCAGGTCACAGAGCAGCACAGAATGCTGCCTCCCTCTGGGCTGCCATCTTGGATTAAAGCCACAGATTTCTAAATAAGGAATACATAAAAGAGCATCAAAAGAGAAATACTTTTTAGAGAATACGTTGAGATGACTCAAAATGAAGGTATAACATAACCAAACTTATAGAATTCAGTCAAAGTGGTGTTTAAAGAATATTTTATACCTGCAAATGCCTAGGTTAAAAGAAAAATAGGCCTGGGATATAACTCCTTGGGACAGCATGTGCTCAGAGTGCATAAAGCCCTCAGTCCAATGGCAGGCATCAGAGAAATGAGCACAATAAAATACTGAAGGGAGATCTCAGGCCAAGTGTAGTCCTCGCCCTTAAAACATTGCAAAGTAAGAGGAGAATACCCAAAGTAAGCAGGAAGAATGAAATAATACTTGCTAGACCTCAAATTAATGAAACATCATAGAAATCATAGAAATAAAGAAAATCAATAAAACCCAAAGCCGGTTCTTTGAAAAATCAGAAAAAAAGGGCAAATCTTTAGCTAGACTAATTTTTTTAAAAGGAGATAATATTCAAATAAAAGAAAGTACATAACTACCAACTTTATGGGGGAAAAGGATTATAAAGGAATACTATAAATAAATATATGTGAAAAGTTAGAACGTCTAGATGAAAGGACCCATTGAAGGACCCATTGAAATGGACACTTTTCTAGAAAAATATGAACTACAAAAATTAACTGAAAAGAAATAGAAAATCCAAGTAGACTTATAAAAATAAACTGATTTAGTAATTTAAAAAAACTATTCCCAAATAAAAACCAGACTAGATGACTTCACTATCTACTTAATAATTAAAAAAAGATTTAATACAATTCTTTGTGAATGCTTCCACAAAATAGAAGAGGGGAGAATACCTTAACTCATCCTATAAATCCAGTATCACTTGGATGCCAAAACTGGACAAAAACATTACAAGGAAAAAAACATCACAGCTCAATATCGGTTATAAATCTGAATGCAACATTTCCTCAAATCCTAGAAAACGTAATTCAGCTACATGTAAGAAAAGATAGATACACACTTTGACAGGGCCTATGCCAGGAATGCAAGTTTCATTTAACATTCCAAAACTCAATGGGTGCAGTACATCAATATTAATAAAATATGAAACCACGTGTGTTTCAATAGATGCAGAAAAGCATTTGATAAAATCCAATAACTTTTAATAAAAGCACTCAATAAACTAGGTATAGAAAGGATTTCTTCAACCTACTAGCAGGCATTTACAAAAACACTGCACAGCTAATATTATACATAACAGTGAAAGACTGGTATGCTCTCTTCTAATGTCAGGAACAAGACCAAGTCTCTGCTCTGCTTATCTGGATTCAACACGGTACTAGAACTTGTAGCCAGGGCATTTAGACAAGATCCAAGGCATTCCACAAGGAAGGAAGTAAAAGTGTCTGTAATTGCAAATAACATGTTCTTGCGTGCAGAAAAGCTGTGACCCACACTGGAATGAAAGACAATTCTGACTTTGGAGAACCTGCAATGTTTGACCTATTCCTATTCCCCTCCATGGCTCTTTTAACTCTCTTTTTCTCTCCCTCTACATGAATAACCCTTTCCTGCCTAACTTTTGAGGTATCTACATAACTTCAGTTGGAGCCTTCTCCCTATTATAAGAAACTGTGCTCATATTGTAATAGTCTCTCTCTGCTTACTGCTATAATCCTTTTGAATAAAGTCTCTTCTTACCCAAATCAAAGTTTTTTGACACCTTACAATTACTTTTAAGAAAATATCTATTCTATCTTATAGGTGGTTTAATTGAAGAAGTTTATGATAGCAAAATACTGGGAACAGACTACCAACAGGGCAGGAGTTAACAAAATGATAGTATGTTAGCCCAATGAAATGCTATGATCTGCAGAAAAATGATAAATGTGTAACTATGGAAAGTTCTTTAAAATTAATTATGAAGGAAGAAAGCAAAGAACAGAACTACATACATAACATGCAACATTTTTCATAAAAAAGGAGAGAGTAGCTAGGCGTGGAGGTGCACATTATAATCCCAGCAGCTCCAGAAGCTGAGGGAGAGCGATGGTGAGTTCAAAGTCAGCCTCAGCAACTTTGTGAGGCCTAAGCAATTCAGTGATACCCTGTTTAAAATTTTTTTAAAAAGTACAAAAAAGGGGGTGGAGATGTGGCTTGGTGGCTAAGTTCCCCGGGGTTCATGCCCAGTAACAAAAACAAACAAACAAACAAACAAACAAATTCTGATATGTCATTGAAAAGATTGTTCATTGTTTTGGTTTGTATCTCTATGCAGCTCAATTCACAATAACTAAACTGTGGAGCCTACCTAGATGCCCTTCAACAGATGAATGGATAAAGAAACTGTGGTAGATATACACAATGGAATATAACTCAGCTTTGAAGAAGAATAAAATTATGGCATTTAAAAGTAAATGGATGGAGTTGGAGAATATCATGCTAAGCAAAGCAAGCCAACCCCAAAAATCCAAATGCCAAACGTTTTCTCTGATAAGTCGATCCATAATGGTTGGAGGGGTAGCAATGGAAAAATAGAAGAAATTTACATTGGGCAGAGGGGAGCAAGGGGAGTGGAGGGAAATGGGTGTGAGAAAGATGGTGAAATGAGACAGACATTATTACTCTGTATTTGTATGATTGCACAAATGGTGCGACTGTATCACATACAGAGAATTCAGAAGTTGTGCACAATGAATTGAAATGTATTCTGCTGTCATGTATAACTAATTAGAATAAATTAAAAAAAAATAAAAAGGGAGGGGAAGTGATAATAATATGTAATTGTATTTTCTTATATTTGAAGAGAAGAAACAAATAAGCATAGTCAGTTTGAGAGTATGATGCATGGATGGAATCAGTACATCCCTTTTTCATGCTGTATTGACTTTCGAACTATGTGAATGTATTGTTTATGTAAATAAACTCATACACACTCTAAGACACGTTGGTGGAGGGCTAACATAATAGTGCTCATGAGCTGGAGAGTACACATTCTGCAGTGCTACTTGCTGAAGGGTTGTCATTGCTTGCATTTTCCAGGATTAGCAGAATGGGCTGTTTATTGTTTCTTCGTATTCCTTATTTTCATAGTATGAACTGTGCTCCCTAGTTCTTTTATTGTTGTTTTCTTTTGACAAGTGTTAGGGATTGAACCCAGGACCTTGCACATGCTGGGCAAGGGCTCTACCACTGAGCTACACCCCAGCTCTCCCCTTCTTCTCAAAGTAATACTGGAAAGACATCAGTAGGAATACATGGCTCTCCCTTCTAACTGTGCAAAAGCTGACTCCAAAATTTAAACAGTCACATTCGGAACCATAGAGCCTCAGACATTTTTGACCGGGAATGGGTCCTACAATTTTCCACTCTCATTTAAGGCAACATCACGTAATTTAGATATCCATGCCTGTGAAAGCTGAAGTATTTCACTGCTCACAGGACCAGGACATTAATCAAGTATGTGCCACTCTTTGCTCTTGAAATTGTTTGGAGATTCTGGGAGGTGGAAAGAGGAAGTCATCTGACACTTAAAATGTTGTTTCTTTTTTATATTTTATCCAAAGCAAAACAAATTTTAAACTCACATAACAATGAAATCCTTCTTGATAGAAATCCTGTCATGTTTATCTGTATGTCTTCCATTCTTAGCATGATGCCTGGAATATCATGTTTATGGAATGATTGATGAATAAATAAGTTGATGAATGATAAATTGTATCATGTTTCATAACTTTGCAAAAATAAATTCTATCTTCTAGGAAAAAACATACTTTCATTCTTATAAACTTGAGGCTGTGATATTAAAGTATACATACTTAAAAATATTTTATGTTCCAACTGAATAGAAATTTTTAATCTCTAAATTCATAACAAAATCTCATTTTGTCCTATATTAATATAGCTACATCAGCATTTTGTATTAATGTTTTCTTCATATCTCTTTATAACCTTCACTCTGAACTTCTCATTATTTATATAAGGTAAATTGAAGCAAAGCCAGAACTACTTTCATCCCTGTGATGATCTCACAGAGATGGAACATATGTCCATGGAGCTTCCTCCTGAGTTTCCAATTCAGTAGGTATGAACTGGGGCCAAAGCATTTGCATTTCTAATAAGGTTTTGAGTAGTGCTGCTTCACCTGGTTTGAGACAATTTTAGAAGCATTGATTCATGCAAGCTTTCTCATGGAGATGGCAGACGTGCAAGAAAGTAAGACCTACTAAGATGTGCATCTAATGTTCTTGCTTTTGTCTACTCACCCAACATCCCATTGACCAAAACAACTCATGTATTTAGGCCTCAAGAGACAGGAATCTGTATTTTAGCAAGCACTCAGGACATGCTGAACTCACAACTACCACTGTGCTTTGTCTTCTTAATTTCCATCTTTTTGCCTAAGACTAACCTGGATGATTTTTTTATTCTTCTTTTCATTCTAGTTATTTCTTTTGTGCATTCAATCTATTGCTAATTTTTAATTTGGGTTATTTCAATAATCATTTAAGGAAATTCTTTTTGCTTGTTTTTCAAACTGGCTATGCCACATTTATAAAACTGTATTATCTTCAGGTGTTTTGATGAGTGACATTTATACGTTTAAAAGAGCAGACATGTTTACTGCATGTACTAGGTATCTTTGATTAAGTAAGAGTCAATGGGTTTGAAAAGTTACTTGTAAGCATTCCCAGGTTCCTAGGAAGGACAAGCCCTTTTTCAGGAGTGCTTTTGCCTGATGCAAGGAGTTGCTTAAAGTCAGATTTCCTCAAATAAAGTTTATGTCCGGAGGTTCCTTGAACACTTCAGGCTAGAGAGCAAATCCATGCAAAGGCTGGTTCGCAGCAGTAAATCCTCATTTTCCCCTTTCATTTTATTCTTTGCCTACTCAGAGCTAAGACAGCCTCTATGATGTCTCAAAAGATTCAGAGCGGCAAGAGAAGAGAGTTGGGTTAAACCTTCTCAATGGACACAACTCTTCGAGGTCCCATTTTTTAAAATTTTATTTATTTATTTATTTATTTTGGTACTAGGGATTTAGCTCAAGGGCACTCAGCTACTGAGCAATATCCCCAGCCCTATTTTGTATTTTATTTAGAGACAGGGTCTTACTGAGTTGCTTAGCGCCTCTCTTTTAGTTGAGGCTGGCTTTGAACTCACGATCCTCCTGCCTCAGCCTCCCAAGCCATCTGAGGTTCCATTTGTAATGAGAAAAAGGAATCCTATGGAACTCCATGCCTTCACTTTTACCCAATCCTAGAACTTCACTTCTGCCTGTGTAATATTGTCAAATCAAAGCCCAAGAGAACTTTATCAGCACATGCCCCAAAATAAAGGAAGATTAGAGCTCACCTCTCTGCCAGTGTGATTTTATTCAAATATTGAGCACTGGAGTCTCCTACTGTTTTTCTGATTCCTTAGTGGTTTCAAAAACACATTCTTCTAAAACAATTTTTATTGATTTTAGTGGAAAGCTTGATCCAAGTAACCTCAACTTTCATTACCAAAAACTGGAACCTCCCTTGATCATAAAATCTGTATTTTGACAAGACTGTAGCTATTGTTGATATATGTTTAAAGACATTCTGACCTACATCTAAGTATCTTTTTCATTCTACTTTAAATATACTTTTTTTCACTTGAATGATAATAACCCCACTGTGAAGCAATTTAGGATAGCAGTTACATTACTTTTAAATCAGCATTCTTAATCATAGAGCTAGCATAAGTTTTTTTGTTCTACATTGTAACTAATGTTTCACCAAAAGATTATATTTTTTCTGGTATGATACTCAACAGAAACTACTGCAAAATTTGCTGTAAAACAGAATCATAACTTCTAGGTACCATAAGGGGAAATAAAAATTTTAAAATAATAAATTTAACATTAATTTAATTATTTCTATTAAAAATAGTGGAAGAGTCCCTCTCCTTTTTCCCTTTTTCCTGTAGTATTTTCTTTTTTATGTATTTTTTTAAATTTATATATGACAGAAGAATGCATTACAATTCTTATTACATATATAGGGCACAATTTTTCATATCTCTGGTTGTATACATATTATATTCACACCAATTCGTGTCTTCATACATGTACATTGGACAGTAATGATCATCACATTCCACCATCATTAGACCGAAGAAAGGGGTAGCTGGGTTAATGGTGGTTCCATTTACAATTTTTCAAGGAATCTCCATACTACTTTTCATATGGGCTGTACCAATTTGCAGTCCTATCAGCCATGTATATATCTTTTTCCCCATATCCATAACTTTCTCATCTCAAATATATAGAAACCTTTTTAAAGATATATATATATATATATATATATATATATATATATATATAATATTATATTATATTATATTATAGGCTATGTTACAGCATAGGAATGTCTTGTTCAACATCCAGAGACATTTCTTGAAATGTACTCATCAAGGAAGAAAGTGCCCATACATCACTGCATACATTTTCTCAAGATAAATATTTCTCCAATAAGAAAACTTGATGGTATCATTTTAAATCTATCTGGCAATCAAAATATCCACCTGTGTTAGTTGACTTTATCTAAGGTAAAATCAACTTTTCATATCTTTATGATGGGAGATGGTTTTACAGTTTGGAGAGAGGCTACCACTTGGCTTTCCACACTTCCATGTATGTGCATGGCTATATAAAAGAGTCTAATTTAACTCTACATGTGCAATCCCTTTAGTGAATTACATGAGATACTCATCATATTTTTTAATGCTTATTTAATAATAAAAAGTATTTTATTTTTCTACCCATGTGGAGAGGTTTCTGGTTTGGGAAAGTTTTGTTTACTACATTTCCCTAATAGTATCAAACTAGACCTTTATTGAACAACTATCAAGTATATAGCAAAGTAGGAAGAATTTCTTAAAGAAGTATAACATTATAAAAAAAATTCAATGACAATCAGCTAATTGATCACAGATTGAACTAAATATTTGTAATGCAACTAGAAATACTGTTGACTAATATTCATTAAAAATAGGTGTATTTGTTGAAATATTTAGAATAGCTATCACACCACTATTATACTATATATTTTTGAAATATTGCCATTCATGATCATGCTTTAGTTTTGAAAACTTCTAACAGATTTCAACACATAAAAGCACTGGAGTGTTATATTTAAAAATTGAATAATGCTATTAGGATTATACACATTCCATCAAACATTAAATTGAGATAAAATATTAAAAAGGCAATTGATTAATATCACAATGGAAATTGATAACATTCAAAATGATTGTAATATCCATCCCAGCTCCTGATTCCTAACTTCGGAAATCCTAATTCAAACTCACATCAATATCTACCTAGCCTGAAGATACAACAAAAGTGTTAGTATCTTCACAAACTATGTGGATAAGCTTCAACTCCACCCATTTGATTATTACATTGTCATTGAGCTGTGTCCTGCTGTTTAAGCCAACATTTCACCCTCCCCATTCCCTGTACCATACAGTCATTGCTGCTGCTCGTTTTAACAGTGTCAGTGTGTGTGTGGGTGTGTGGGTGTGATCAAATCTTTACTGGTTCAGCCATGGTGCCTTGGTTCATTTAGGTTGCTGTAATAAAAATACAATAAGCTTGGTGTCACATAAAATAATCCCTTATTTCACATCCTTCCAGAAGCAAGTCCAGGGTGAAGGCTCTGATTCTACATCTTGTGAGGACTACTTCCTGGTTCATACACAGCTGTGATTTCCTGTGACAGAGAGGGGAGGGAGCTCTCTGGGGTCTTCTTCAAGACAGCACTAATCCCATTCATGAGGTTCCACTCTCTTGGCCAAATTAGTTCCCAAGGGCCAGGTCCCAACATCAATGCATTGGAGGTAAATCTTTCAACATGTGGATTTGGGGAGGACGCTGACATCATATCTCTAACACTGGTGAAATGGGAGCTATGTAATGGGTGGAGAGTTTTAGTTTCAGATTTGCAAGATGAAAAAGTTCTGGTGATGTGTTTCACCACGATATGCATGTACTTAATACTACTGAAATACAGTGTCGTTTTATGTGTTTTTTACCATAATGATTAATTTTTCTATCATATCCAAATTATATGTTATTTCCGTCTTTCAGGTTTATCTTTTTCAAATGCTAATTTCAAATTCTCAGATGGGGTTAGTGACTCCCTGTGTCTGAAATTACAGTCTAGATACCCTGTCATTCCCAGCTCTCAGTTATTTGGCCTTACCTCCCACAAATTCCCACCGCACCTCAACATAAGCGCCAAACTCCTCCCTCTGGAGCAGCATCTCAGCACACACCACCCACATCAGCAGCTGTAGTCCTCTGCAGAGGAAGCTCTCAATGCTTAAAATGCTATTTTTTTTCATCCTCATCCCCAATCCACTCACTTCCTGAGCCAGTGGTCTCTTCAAAACACCATTGTTCTTCTTTCCCAACAATAACTTATTTCTTGTTGAACTTTTGTTTATATCATACAGTTGGACAGAACCATACCAAATAAACTATTTGGAGGAAATACATTGTCACTTTTAAAATATTTTCTAAGGGAATGTAACAAAGCTATAAAAATGTTCAATTCTGCTCTTCTGTGAAAGTACTAGACACTGAGAAAAGATAGATTTTTAAAAAGGCAAATATAGCCAGAAATCTCCAAAACCGTAGTAAATTAAGAACTGAGTTGGATTGGGGTATACAAATGAAAACTGAATATTAGATCAAATACTTGTGATATGTCATTTCTTCCATAGCTTTAATGATTGAACACGCTGAATTGATCCTGAGAGTTTCTCCACGTATGAATAACTTGAATATCACTGGCTTATTTCATACAAGAAAAATAATTCACTGAAGCCCAATATTTTCTTTGTGTTAAACAGAATTATGGCCTCGTGGGTGTTTCAATTTGGAACTTCGTGCCTTTAAATTTGTTTTACTAAATACAGTCTAGAAATGTTAATTATTTCTATCTAGCTCTGTGTTCAGTTCCTACAATTATCAAGAGGAATTAGTGACTGCTAACAGCTCTGACAAATCAGACCAAGAATTAAGTATCTCTGTGCACAGAGAACCAAGATCCCAATTATAATGTGTGACCCAGACCACAAATAACTGCTGTTCAAAAGAGAAATACCTTGAAAATGGTGGCAACAAATTTCTCTCTTAACTATATACCTGCTCAGCATAAATAGAAATCATATGAAATAAGCTAGAGGACCCGTTTCCTCTAAATTCAATTGTCTGAACTAAATCAAATTTGATTTCTTTCTCTTTTGTCTTAAGGATGAAATATTTGCTTTATCCCATTTACATTTTGAGCAACAAAGTTGCTTTTATTTTGTACTGAAATAAGTGCTATTTTGCAACTCTAGTAATCTAATTTTAACTGTTCTCTACTGCTACGAAAAATCAAAATTCCCAGTATGTCCTTGTAATTTCTTTCTGAATTTTTCCATCCCAGTTGTGAAACTGAAAATTAGAACTTCTATGTATATTTTTCAGAAACTGTACAAAATCATCAAAATTCTCCTAACATCACAAACATAATAAAATGTACCATCTTTTAAAATGTTTTAAATGCATGGACCGTAAACAGTGTTTCCCCACAACTCACACAATTCACTCATTCAACAAAGAATGATCAGCAAAAACATTCTAGACCACTGATTTTGAAGCAGAGAACTTGAAAATGTCCAAAATGCATCTGAAAGCACGACAGAATATCCAGACCCTAGCTGAGAAATGCTGATTTGCAGTTACAGCTCTGACCAGACAATTCCTAGAAGATGAAGCGGTCACAGATGCAGAGCTGACTTTATGTCATCCAAGTACAATGACACAAATAATAGATCGGTATACTTATAAAGAAATAGAGAAGAGTCCAAAAACAGGCTCTGTTGGGAGTCTCATGACTTCAAATCCAGAATCTCTGTTTCCCCTCCATTAAAACGCAGCTTCTACCTCTGCCGCCCCTGGTCGCCCTAGGTAAACCGCCTTCCCATTTTATTCCTCACACCTTTTGCTTTCTTGCCAGCCCACATGCTAATTCAATCAACTGACTAAACATGGAATCTTTTTAATGTCCTTTATGTCTTTACCTAACTATTTTAACAGATGAAATAATTTGTAACAGTTGTTTTAATGTCCTCCTCTGCTAATTGTAACATTTATCTTTCCTAACCTTTACATCAGTTCCAGTTGATTCTTCCCCTTCTTTTCTTTAATATATATATCAGTTGAAGGTGGACACAATATCTTTATTTTTATTTATTTATAGATGGTGCTGAGGATCGAACCCAGGGCCCCACTTGTGCAAGGCAAGTGCTCTACCACTGAGCTACACCCCTAGCCCCTTCTTCCCCTTCTTATAGATCATGTGTCCCTGTATCTTTGCACAGATACTAATTTTTGACTGGATGCCAGTCATTGTGAACGTTCCTTTGTTGGGTGTTGGGTCTTATTGTATTCTGACATGTTATTCTTGAGTTTCATTGGAACAGGATTATTTTACCTGGAAGCAGGTTGATCCTTTCAGATCATACCTTCAAGATTTGTTGGGTGGGACAAGAGCAGCGTTCACTCAAGGATCAAAACACCCCTCCACTGCTGCCAGACACTCCCGAGTACCCGGTACAGCTCCTGATGCCTCATAAAGCTTTCTGTTTTGACTGGTGGGAACAGTCACTGTATGCTCCAGGTTCCTCCTCAGTGAGAGCATGCACTGTCTCTAACCCATTGGATGGTTGTTCCCTGGCCTGGGGTAGTGTCTTCTTAGCCAGAACAAATGAGGAGACCTCTGTAAATTTCAAGTGCTCCCTCTCCCTCTCTGCCCCACCACATCCATCTTCTCACACCAGAAGGTCTCCAGGTTTCCTGGGCTTCCCCTCCACCAGCACCTGGAGTTTGCCCCCACAGTAAGCCTGGACAGGTGCAGGCTCATCTTACTTGTTCCACCTCTCAGGGAACACTGCTTGGCATTGCCTCAAAAAACATTATTTTCTGCATTGTGCTTGCTTTTCCTGGTTGTTGTGTGAGGGAGGGTGAATTTAGTCTCTATTACTCCCTCTTGGATACACGTGGAAGCCTGTAGTCATCTCACTAAATACTGAATTGAATTACACCAGAAGGAATTAAAATCTAAGAATCAAAGATAAACAACATAAAATAAATTCCTAGATAAATGGTACTCCAAAACCATATCAAAGCGTAAGCTGATAATTTAACAAAAGAAAATAAAAATTAGTGCTTCATGAGGTCATTTAGGATCTTTCTGGGACTACATGTGGCTGTTATCTTCTTTGTTGTCTCTAATCAACCATATTTCCAGCCAAATCTTTGCTATTCTCTTTTGAAACAGAAAATGGGGACACTGAAACAGGTGACAATACAGATTTGGGGCCATATACATTTAAGAAACTGAATTAAATTAGATTCTCTTCATAGTTTATTTTTTCCAAAATAAAAAAAAAAAAACATAGCTGAAATTATTTTAGAATGTGAGGAGTAATAAAAATATTCTTCAAAATTATAATAATTACCATATTGAAAGTTTTTTTATTGATCTGCATTCATTTCTCCCTTCAGTCTAACACTAAACTTCTGTATGATTTACCTAAAATTTTATAAATATTCATTTTGAAATAGACAATGCTCTAGGGTGAATTTTCTATCTTTAATCTGTTGTGGGTTTTTTGTTTGTTTGTTTGTTTTTTAATGAGGAAAGTCTCGGAATTCTTGAGCTCCTATCATCTCTCTATGCCCTACTGTACACTATCCTTCATGAATTCTGCAGACCTGGTGACTTATCAACTAACCCCTCCTCGATTGGTGCTGGAGAAAGTGAATCAGACAGCTGAACTTAGTGAGGCTGATGTGAGCCCACCCATCCCAATCAGCTGGATGAATTACAGTTCAGGAAGACTGTACATGTAGCTTGACGGTCTAGAGAAGAGAACAGCTTAAAAGACACAAGCTGAGCAGGTAGAAAAGAGTGTTCTGTGACAGTGCCAACTCCAGTCCCAATCTGGCTTTCCTCTTAGGTGATCGAGACAACCTCCTCGAAGACTTGCTGGAAGCATGATTTGCTTCTCTGCCAGCTCCATCTTTTAGTAACCAAGGATCCCCTCTGTTCAATTCCATCCCCTCCTACATTCAAAGAAGAGTTGGTCTTTCTTATTTTATAAATGTTGCCAGAGGCTTAGAGTCTTTTTGTTTTTTGTTTGTTTGGTTGGTTGGTTTTGTTTTGCTTAATATCTTGGATATCTGTTTCATGCAAAGTCACAAATTTCCACATTTTAATCTTCTAACCATAGAATATACGAGAGAAGTAGTTCTCCTTTAAATAAAAAGGAGTTTAAGTCAAAGAAGGACACTTGTAAATTTTCTGTTCTCCCTCAAACGTCTGAAGCATAGATTGGTCAGAATATAGCCATAGCAAGACTCCCCATGGACACCTGTGAAGAATCTCTCATTGAGGCCAAATTCTACATGGGGAAGTCTTGGTTCCAGAATCAACCTGGATCTCTGCCAAAAGCATATGAATTTCAAAAAGTATTTTCCCAGAGTGTTGTTGTGTTCCATAGAAGGCAAAAGACTTGAAAGCAAGCTGTTTATTGTCTCTCTGTAGTGTGGGTTGGGGAGGCACCAGGGGGACATTGGAGACTCTCAGGCTATTAGGAGCTTGACTTCTCACAGGCAAGAGCACAATCTAAGGTGTAGAGAAAATAAACCCAGCAAACTACTGCACTGGAATAAAATTTTACACTTATTGATGCAGTCTGGGGGATCCACAAGAGAAGACATTTTGAAATTTGTAGCTGAGAAAATGTTTTCGTTCTATGGGTAGATTCAAGTTTTCCGTAGTTGAGACCTTGGATGACAAATAAACCATAGTCACTCTCTGATTGGGAGTTTTAGGAGCAGCAGAGGGAGTAAGTCCTCTTGCCACTGAATTCAGGCCTGATGATCAGCCTCAAACTCTTGTGATGTGATGTTTCTTGTCCTCTGAGCAGGAGCTCAAACTATTGAGACTACTGTGTAAGAAAGCTGTGTGTCAGCTCTGTGCTTGAGGTCAGCTTTTGGTGTCTTTATATTACAAAAACCCTAGGGCCTCCTCCCCTTTGATTTTACATGTTTCTACCACACAACCAGAATTACTTTTACCTATTAGTGCAAGAAGGCAAATTAGACCGTTGCCCTGCACACCATATGCCTCTGGGGAAACTTGCAACCTCTCGGATTCTCCATCTCCACAGCATAAGGCAGGAGTGATGGTAGCTCTTCAATAATTAACTACCTAAGTATTGAGCAGAGGTCTGTGTGGTGTCTGGAGATATGACAGCCCATAAACAGAGAAGCCTCCTGCTCCAGGACCTGCTAATCTAGTCAAGTATGCCCTTTGTAACTCTCAAATGCCAACACAAGTAGAAAACTCTTCCCAGAGTTCCTGGCACACAATATTTGCATGTTATGTTTGCAGTTTCATTTTTGTTTGGTGTAGGTTTCAGCAGCAGCATTACTAACATTTTCTTGCAGTTTTTTTTTTAAGTTAGCTACTTATATAATATGATTGCAGGAGTCTCAGCAAGACCCATAAAGAGTGTTCACTCTTATTCCCTTTACTTGAGTCTTTAACAAAGTACCCAAATCTAAGATTACCTGTGGGCAGCAACTTATCCTGGGGAATTGGGAGCTATGTACATGAGGGAAGGTACCTGGATTTGGGAGGAAACAGAAACTTAAGGACTTTTACAAAGTGAAACACTATTGGAACTGGGAGGTCTGTGTTAAAATATGGACAAACTTATATAATATTATTTGGATTTGAGTTGTGGAAGTATATTTCAAGCTTATTCTAAAGCTTGAAAGACTAGAGAGACTAAAGCTCAGGCTGATTCCAAATATTAGAAATTTTACTAAGGCTTTTATGTATATTCCAAATAAAGATCTTTATTTCAGAGTAGGCCAAGGATAAAAGACACTAAGTTCATTTCAGTTGATTCTTTGTGTATTTTAACCATAAATGTAGTTAATAGCAAACTGTTGCTTCTTCCCACTTGTCATGTTCTAGAACTTTCCTCAATCATCTGAAGTTTATTTCCTAAGCTCAAAAGACAAATGCCAAGAATTACATTTAAGATGTTTCATTGCTGCTGCATAGAGATAATAGGTGTGCCCTTTTCTCTTTAGACTCAACACAACAGAGAAATCAACATCACAAAGGCAGAACACAGTCAAGGTTGAGGGTTTTTTGTCTATTTTACTGGGTTGAAAGTCTAGCTTTCTTGTATTTTTTTATTATTTATCTATTTTTTTAGTTATAGATGGACACAGTATATTTATTTTATTTTTTGTGGTACTGAGGATTAACCCAGTGCCTCACACGTACTGGGCAACTGTTCTACCACTGAGCCCAACCCCCGCCCCGAGAGTCTAGCTTTCCTATAAGCACACTGAAGGGATTTATAAGACAGAAACTGAATAGACAAGTATTTTTTTCCCTCCAGGAAATTGCTTAGCTTTCCTTTAATTAAAATAGATTCTTTTTTAAAGGAAGAAACATATTTTTGATTTTATATTTTCCTGCATCCAAGAAGGGACTCATAATATTTGGCTTCCACAGGAGAAGCATAAACAGAGAAGAAAACATGGCAAAGTTTTACATCTCAGCCCTTGGGATGAATTGAGCAATGCCTGAGTGAGAAGGTCAATCATTTAAAGGCTGCAGCTGCTCAGGAATTATATCCTATGTAAGCAGCTCCCTGACTGATGTGAGGGAAGGGTATGATGAGTCATTCCTGATGATTAATTCTTAAGAATCATTGTCCAGTAGTCAAACACTTCCATGTGGGAAAAATGTGCTTATGACAGTTCTTTTTAAGTCCTTCAGCTTGACTAGACCTGAGGGAGATACAACACACACAGGATCAGTGACTCCTCCGTGTTCTGTGTAGTGAAAGGCTTCCTTCCTTCCATGGAGGATCACATCAGAATTTAGAAAGGAGATAGAGATAGAACATAGAAAAACACCCCAAACTTTATGGACCAGTGAAGTAGGAACAATATGCCACAGTCTATTGACAGTCCCACGAAGTTATACCAGAAGTCTCAGGGAGGGAAGTGCCACATGATAGACCGATCCCACCTCTGAGTTATAAATCACTACCTTATAACATACAACACCCACACCCCCATGTTTATTGGAGAGTTATTCACAATAGTCAAGTTATGAAAGTAACTTAAGTTTATCAACAGATGCATGAATTAAAAAAATGTATGCATATCACATATACTTATAAAAATTATTCTCCCTTAAAAAAGGAGGAAATCTTGCCAATTGTTACAGCATGAACAAACCTGGACATAAACCAGACTCAGAAAGACAAATACTATATGATCTCATCAATGTAAGGAATCTAAAAAAACTGTCATAGCCATTATCACAGAGAGCAAAAGGGTGGTTACAAGGGGTTAGGGCTTGGAGTAGGAGAAAGGCAAGATACTGTCAAAGGATGCAAACCTTCAGGTACAAGGTGAATATGTGCCAGAGGCATAATGTACCACATGGAGACTACTCAGAATAATTTATTACTTGTCTGAAATTTGCCAAGAAAGTAGATCAAGTGTTTTCACCACATGAAATGGTTAACTATGTGAGGTGGTGGATAAGCTACTTAGCTTGACTATTGCTGTGCTTGAGTGTCCTCCCAAGGTTGATGTGATATAAACCTGATCCTTAGTGCAAATGTATTAGGACATGGGACCCTGAAGAGGTGTGCAAGTCCTGAAGGAATTAAGGCCTTTACTACAGGAGTAGCTTCTTAATAAATGGAGATTTGCTTCCACTCTCTGCCACCCAATTCTCTCCCTGGACCCTTGTTTTATTCTGTCCCCCCTCACTGCCCCTGCTATCATGAAATGACAAAGAAAGATGTGGCCCCTTTATCTTGATCTTCCCAGCCTCCAGAACATGAGTCAAATACATTTCTGTTCATTATCTATCCCCAGTGTGTGGTGTTTTATTATAGCGGTATAGAATGGACTAAGACAATTTTGGTAAATATATAAAGAGATCAAATAATTTATACCCTACTCTGTACCATTGGTCTACATATCTATTTTGATGCCAATACCATGGCATTTTTGTTACCATAGCTTTGTAGTATACTTTAAGGTCTGGTATTGTGATGCCTCCTGCTTCACTTTTCTTGTTAAGGACTGCTTTGGCTATTCTGGGTCTCTTATTTTTCCAAATAAATTTTATTATTGCTTTTTATATTTCTCTAAGAAACGACATTGGAATTTTAATTGATATCACATTGAATATATGTAGTGTTTTGGGTAATATGGCCATTTTGACAATATTAATTCTGCCTATCCATGAGCCTGGGAGATCTTTCTATCTTCTAATGTCTTCTTAAATTTCTTTCTTTAATGTTCTGTAGTTTTCATTGTAGAGGTCTTTCACCTCTTTTGCTAAGTTGATTCCTAGTATTCATTTTTTTTTGAGTGAATGGGGTAGTTTTCCTAATTTCTCTTTCAGAGGGTTCATCACTGATGTATATAAATGCATTTGATTTATAGGTATTGATTTTATACCCTGCTACTTTGCTGAATTATTAATTAATTTCTAGAAATTTTCTGGTGGAATTTTTTTGATCCTCTAAGTATAGAATCACGTTGTCAGCAAATAATGATAGTTTGAGTTCTCCTTTTCCTATTTGTATTCCTTTAATAAAACACAGAGACAACCCCACATAAATAGAGTTATCTCATATCAGACAAAGGTGCCAAAAACATACATTGGAGAAAAGATAGCCTCTTCAATAAGTGGTGCAGGAGAATTGGAAATTCATATGCAGCAAAATGAAAATAAACCCCTATCTCTCAGCATGCACAAAATTCAACTCAAAGTGAATCAGGGACTTAAGAATTAATACAGAAACCCTGTGCTTAATAGAGGAAAAAGTAAGCCCAAATCTTCATCATGTCAATTAGGCCCCGACTTCCTTAACAAGACTCCTAAAGCACAAGAAATAAAATCAAGAATCAATAAGTGGGATGGACTCAAGCTAAAAAAATTCTTCTCAGCAAAAGAAACAACCAATGAAATGAACAGAGAGCCTACATTTTGGGAGCCACACACACATTTTTGCCACACACATCAGATAGAGCACTAATCTCCAGGACATATAAAGAATTCAAAAATCTTAACATCAAAAAAAAAAAAAAAACAATCAATAAATGGGCTAAGGAGCTGGAAAGACACTTCTCAGAAGAAGATGTACATTTGATCGACAAATATATGAAAGAATGTTCAACATTTCTAGTAATTAGAGAAATGCAAATCAAAACTACACTAAGATTTCATCTCATGCCAGCCAGAATGGCAGTTATCAAGAATACAGACCACAATAAACGTTGGTGAGGATGTAGAGAGAAAGGTACACTCATACACTGCTGGTGGGACTGCTAATCAGTGCAACAAATCTGGAAAGAAGTATGGAGATGCCTTAGAAAACTTGGAATGAAACCACCATTTGACCTAGCTATCCCACTCCTCAGTCTATACCCAAAAGATTTAAAATCAGCACACTATAGTAATGCAGTCACATCAATGTTCATAGCAGCTCAATTCACAATAGCTGAACTGTGGAAGCAAACTAGATGCCCTTCAATAGATGAATGGATAAAGAAATTATGGTATGTGTATACAATGGAATATTATTCAGCATTAAAAAAGAATAAAATCATGGCATGTGCAGGAAACTGGATGGAGCTGGAGAATATAATGCTAAACGAAGTAAGCCAATTCCAAAAAACCAAAGGCCTAATGTTCTCTGTGATAAGTGGATGCTGATCCAAAACACAGAGCTGGGAGGCATGGGGAAAATGGAGAAACTTTGATTGACAAAGGGGAGGTAAGGTGGGGAGAGTACAGAGGGACAGGAGAGATGGTGGAATGAGATGGACATCATTACCCTAGGTACATGTAAGATTGCACAGGGTGTGATGCTATACTGTGTACAACCAGAGCAATGAAAAGTTGTGCTTCAATTGTGATCTATGCATCAAAATGCATTCTGCTGTCATATATACCTAATTAAAATAAATTTTTGAAAAAGCATTTTATATAAAATATAAACAAATAATGTATAGCCTAAATATCTATTTTTATTTGTCTATCATGTACAAAGCTGGGGTAGGGAAAGAATGTGGTGTTACTGCCCAGGAGTTGAGGTAACCATTCCCTTAAAGAGAAGTGTGTCAAGTCCTAGTCTCTAAACAGAGATGTTTAATAATGATGATATACAATGCCCTAAAAGTAGATTATGATAGAATTGGAAAGTCCATGAGGACCTTAGGTACCAGAATGGAAACCTAAGGAAGAGAAAGGGATCAGTGTGGAAAGCCCAGATCTTCTTCCAAATTGTAGGGTGTAGACTAGCACAGTGGGGTCAAGAGAGAGGCTGTCAATGAGCCCAAGAAGTGCCTGAAGGCATGGGCTATGAGCTTAAACCCACAATCCTGCCTACCAATGCCTTTTGTGGCTTTTGGTAAGTTGCCCAGTCCTTATAAACCCGTTTCCTCACCTCTCCAATGTGGACACTAAGCCTCCTTCACATAGTTGAAAAAGTGACCTCTTATAAAGTTGTGAGCAAAGGCTGGGGTTTAGCCAGCTCTTAGCTAATGCTAATTGTCCTCATTATTGTTATTGTTAGGGGAAAAAAGAGTCATTTACCAGAGATGCATGATGTAGCTCTAGTGAAAGGGCAGTTTCCTTTTCATTATTCCTGAGCCCTCCCCATATGGTAGTCTTCCAAGAAACTCATGTTTAGAGAAGTGGCTATGAGCCTGTAGGCCAGCTCAGATTAGGAAGCATAGTGACCCCAGAGGCTTATGTGCTCAGCTCCTCTCTTTGTCCATAAGTACACCAGCAGGATATGCCACCAGAAAAAATATCCAGGATATCATTAAAGTATTCAAAGCTTTGAACTCTTTCATTCAATTCGCAAAATGTATTTAACGCTTCTTTAATGGCATAACTAAACAACACTTCAAATTGACCCAGATATTGAAAACTAAGAATGTACCATGTAATCTTCTTACAGATTTAAATGTTTCTCTCCTCTTTTCTTACTTGAAAAGAAGATGAGTGCCAAAGAATTACTGAAATGTGCAAAATTTAAGCATTCAACATTCAAAAATGTACAATAATGGGGCAGTAATCTTATGATATACACTCTAATCATATTAAAAGTATTTCAAAATAAAGATAACTTATACCAATCTAAAAATTTGGAATTATAATTTTTTTTCAGTATCATGCTTTAAAAGTGTTATCTTTTAGAGTAAATTTGAAACTACAAATTCAAATTGACCTCATGCATCTGCAACAGAAGAGTCAAAACAACAGTAGGCATTCTTTTGTTCTGACATTTGATTGATTTCTCGACATTTTTCATGTCTATTCATTTAACAGCATTTTTAATTTTAACCAGTACAATTAGCCTGTGGACAAAAAAAAAGGACTGTTATAAGGATCCCAGTCATTTTCCAGCATAAGAGGCTGTAGAGCAGTTATGAAAATTTTATGAGGAAAAGGAATCCAAAATAATGAGATTCGTGTATAAAAAGCAAACCAAGGCTAGTCTGTGTATATTAAAATGGGAAACCCAAATTCCACAAGCTTTTACCCACTGATGTGCAGAGTTGTAAATTTCCATTTGTTAAAATGAAGACAATTGTTTTATGCCTTTATGAATACATCAAAATGACCCCCACTGTTATGTTTAACTGTAATGCACTAATAAAGAGATAAAATTTTGATATGGTAAAGATAATGAAACTAATGTTGAATGTGCAGTGATATGCTATGGAGAGCAAAATATGATCAAGTTTTAAATGATTGATAAAGTAAACTTAAAGGGAAATATTTATTAATTAAAACAGAGATTGATAAATTCTCATGAAAATAATATCAAGTCCTTGGAGTAGTTAAAAATTGATACAGTGAGATATATAATGAGCATTAGAGTTCCTGAAATACCCTGATGTGATGACTATGCCTTTCAATGATAAAAATTAAGGTTCTAGATAGCAGGAAATCATGGGTGAAGAGAGAGAGCTGCTTAAGGATAAAGTTTCAGCTTTGTTGTCCTAACACCGAGGACAGACATATTCACAAATTTTCAATAAATGTGTGTTATGACAAATCAAATATGTGACTAATAAAAACAACTGGGTTATTTTAGGGTTTTTCCAGGGACAATACTAATGAGACATGGAATGCATTATGTAAGCTAGAATCAGGCCATATCTCTAAATCCAGATTAAGTCTGTAGAAGAGAGATAATTAGTTAAGGTACCCTCAGAGATTCTTTTATTCATTTATTCAATATTTTAAAAAATTTATCAAATTCATTCACTTTTCCAGAAAATAATCTGAATTCTGATATTTAATAGCATTCAACAGGCTATTCTTGACTTTCAGGATCTTTTCAGGTAAAAACCTATGTTCACACCACCTGAGCTAATGGATATCTTGAAAGAGTTGGGTATCAAAATCTCTAAAGCTTCAATCTAGTGTTATTCTTTTCCTTAGACTTCTTCAAGGTTTTTTTGTTGCTTTGTTAAGATAAAGTTCAAACTTCTTGGCATTGCTCACAAAGCCTTTCTCAACTAGTGCTCCGCGTGTTTCTGACCTCAGCTAGCTCTACCTCAGTCCTCTGACACTCTTTGAAAAGGCTGCACAACTTAGTAATTCCTCAAAAGCCCTTGTCCATGATGACCCCTTCGTCTGGAATGCCATTCCTGGTGTTATCCAACATACTATGTTCAATAAATCCAACCAGTATGTCAATTCTTCATCTTAGTGTCTCCTTCCCTAGGAAGAGTATATATGTGCATGCACACACAGGCACACACATGAGCCACACCCAAGGCTGAGTCAGTTGCCTGTTTTCAATGCTCATTCTCTGGACTCCTGTGATATTGTGAGTATCTCCATGATACTTACCACATAGCTTTGGAAATCACTAATTGTTTTGCCTCAAATTTCAAGAGGAAATCTCTCTCTTGTGTGATGCTGTGTGAAAGGTGTGTACCATTTTGTCTGTCCATTAATAGCTCTTAAGCAAAAGTACCCTTATTATAATAGATGATAGAGATCATTCTGGAAATGAAGATATTTCAGAGCTTCAAATAATTATGCTTTATTTTGCAACCTAATATTCTGGTTAGACCTTTGTGCATTTTAAATTTTTGGAGTTTATTATCTCCATAATCCATAAGATGTAATACAATTTTACTTAAATTCAGGAAGACACCAAATATTTACATAAAGGTTTTGGTTCTTGTCAGGTCTTTTGGTCACAGCAACCAAAAAAAAAAAAGTTGACTCAAACAGAATTAGAGGAGGAAATGTTTATCTGTGGCTTACAGTTTCAGACGCCTCAGTCCACAGATGGCCAACTCCATTGCCCTGGACCCAAGGTGAGCAGAACATCAGGGCAGAAAAACATGGCAGAGAAAAAGCAGCTCAGAACATGGCACCAGGAAGCAGAGAGAGTGACCTCAGCTCATCAGCAACAAAATATATACCCCAAAGGCACACCCCCAGTAACATTCTTGCTCCAGCCACATCCTACCTGCCTAAAGTTACCAGCCAGTTAATCCCTATTAGTGGATTAATCCACTGATTAGGTTAAAGCTCTCTCCTAACTCAATCATCACCTCTAAACTTTCTTGTATCTTGTCTTACATGAACTTTTGGGGGACACCTCATATCTAAACTATGTCAGTTACCAATTAGGAAAAGTAGAGATTGGATGCTCAATGAATGCTAAAGGCAGTTAGTTCCTCTCTCCTCCATGCTCAATGAGGAAGGACTCTTTTAGTGATATTTCCAGTCAATTGGTCATCCCAAAGAGGTAAGCACAAACATTTCCTACCACCATGACTATACTTCTTCCTTTCATAGACCTGAGTGAAAAATAGCAAGTTAGAAAGCATATAGATATCATGTGGGGAAAGAAAGGTGTTAAGTCATAGAAATCGATTGACTTTAGATGAACTATTCTTAATATTTCCTTGGTAAATTGCATAATTTCACAGAAATGTTATTAATTGAACAGAGATTACAGTTTTGAAAAAAAATTTTTTTAGCTGTATTAAATGTGGCCCAGAGCTAAATTAAGACATCCTTTCACTTCTCCGGGCATAGCATTTTTTCCGAACAGCTGGTTTCTGTTAATAGGCATATCTTTCCTACAGAGCTAGCAAATTTGTAATCCCATGATGCTTGCTGCGTAACCACCCCAGAGCACATAATCACAGAGCACATTCCCGTTGCTTTACAAGGATTTTTTTTTCTTTCAAAGTTGTACTTTTGGGAGACATACCATCTATTTTGTACCCTTGTTTCATGCCTTTCTTTAATTATAGCAACTGATATTTATGGTGGGGAGAAGATGATAAAGATGTACAATTGCCTATTTAAAATATGTGTGCTCACAAATCCTCAAAATATAAAAAAAGTTCTCTGAGCTGCTAAAGAAACATATTGAAAATTACAGATGCATCCAAGTATATAATTAGGAAATATTAAAAAATAGACAATGGCCATAATGTACTCAGGACCAGATGAGTTCCAAAATGTGTTGTGGGTGATGGCCACAATGTTGTCCCTTCAACCATGTCACTTAAGGTTCAACAGGAATCTTCAGTAATTTGCTGGGATATTTTTAAAGTTTTATTTTATTTTATTCTTTATTTTACATAATGATTCTATTCACAATTTAATTATAGAAAAACAATTGTTGAACTCAGTACTTCATTCAACAAGTAAATGTGATTTATGGGAGTTTCAGACTGTGGGTTGTCCACCGTCTGAGCTCATTACTCCAGGAAGGAGGATGCCTAACTTCAAATACATTAATTGAAAATGTGTAGTTATTTGGAAGGAGAATGGGTCTAAGATTATCTTTCCACAAAGGAAGAGGACACTCATTTAAATGGAAGTTGAAAGTGAATATTTCACTTATTAGGAGGAAAAATAATTACACAATTTGATTTTTTTAAGCACATAGAAATGGTTCTTTTCAAAATATCTTCAGAGATCATATAGAAAGCTGAAAGCAGTTTTACCTGCCAGTATAGGAGACATTAGGTAGGAATGATTGCAGGAAACCCAGCAGAGTTGCAGGACAGAGGCAGATGGTCAGAAGATGGGTTTACTTCCTACCCACACTGAACTGGACACTTCCAGAGTGAGGGTGTCCTGAGGCAGGGAGGGACAAATGGCAAGAGCAAGGTTCATGGGAGTGGATACAGGAATGATATGCCATAGATGCCAACTCTCAGCTTAGAACTCAGAACAGCTCCCACCTCCTTCCACACAATGCTGAGAACATCATTTGCTTGTTCATTGATGTGTTGGTTGCAGAAGAAAACAAGGATGTGTGTTTTTGTCCATACTACTGGGCTATCTGCCTGCCTTCAACTCTGGATACTAGGTACAAATCTTATTATTTTATGAAGCATTGGTGTGTTCATCATACTGACATGGAATGATCACTCAATTTGAAACATAACCATTACATTTAGGATAACCCAAATTTCCTCATATACTTCACCTACTCTAAAAATATTCAACCAAAAATTTTGAAGGATGTTTACAGATGCTTACTGTACTAAAAAAACTATCTTGCACTGGATTTATAATACAGCACTCACCCAGCATGTGCAAAGTCCCGGGTTCAATCTCCAGCATCCCAAAAAAGAAAAAAAAAAATAGAACATAGGAAGATAAATATCACCAGTCTTTGATATTAAGAAGATAATAAGATACTAAGTATACCAATAAACTTGAAAATTTCAAAAAATGGGAAAATTCTAAGAAAACATATTTTACAAAATCTAGAATAAAACGAATAGAAAAATATGAAAATTCAATATCTATAGGAGACATTGAATCTATAATTATAAAACTTCCACAAAGAAAACTGAAGTCCAAAATGGTTTTAACCACAGAATTCTACCAGCCTTTCAGAAGAATAAATTCAGCTCTTGCACAAGTGTTTTTCCAGAAGAACAAAGATGGGAATATTTAAAAGATTCAGCACAATCTGAACACCAAAAGTAGCATGAACATATTAGAAATGTTAAACAAAACACCAAATCCTTCCACATAAAAATTATGAGTATGTCAAAGATTGGCTTTGCTCCAGGAGTAATGTTTTCATTTTCCAAAAGTGTAGCATGATTCGCCATATTATGATAAAAAAAAGAAATGTTGCTGGGCATGATGGTACATGCCTGTAATCTCAGCAACTCAAGAGACTGAGGCAAGAGGATCACAATTCCAGGCTCCTCAGCATCATAGTGAGACCCTGTCTCAAAACCAAAAATGGAAAAGGGATGGGGATAAAATTCATTGGTAGAACCCAAAAGCCCAGTACCAAAAACAAAAACAAACCAGAAGAAAATATTACCATCTCAAAAGATGCTGAAAAAATATTTGATAAATTTCACCTTCCATTCTTTTTAAACAGAAACAAAAGTAAACTCTTAGTCAACTTCAGAAAGAAGGACATTTCCATACACAGAAATAAATTCCAGGTCAAATTTATAGATATAATTTCAAAAGATAAAGTGATAAAATTTCCATAACCTGTCATCTAAATGAAACATATCTTTATTCTAAAAGTGTAGGCAAGTTCTTAAAACAAAAAAGTATTAACTAGAAAGAAAAGGTTTCATAAACCAAATTATATTAAGGATTTATTCTCATGAAAAGTCATTAGCTAAACAATATAAAAATAATTATGGAATAGGAGAAGATTTTATAAGACAAATAGCCAACAAGAACTTATACCCAAGTATGTATTGACAAGTAAAACAACTTGAATAAATGGAGAAACCCATTAAAACTAGAAACTCACAAAAGAGTCTACTTATTTTTAGAAAACTTTAGATGCTCCTCAGATACATGGGTACCTCTTCCTCATTTTTGTGGTAGGTACACACTTCCACTCTGCACTTTCACTTTTTATCCATGTTTGTTGGAGGGTCCCTACACTATTCACCCCTCCACTTTCAATCTTCCTTAAAGAGCACTTCTGAAAGAAAAGCCAGACCACCACACCAGAACCCATGAATAATTCATGCCACACAACTTCAACCTGACCCTCACTGGCTCTGGGTGATTCTTCTATTCAACTTGCATTGATTTTATGGAGAAAACTGAGTTCATGTACTCTCCCCTCTTCACATCCAGGAATCAATGTCCCCACCTTTTCTCTAACTTCCAGACTCAGGGAAAGATAGAACTATTACTGTGGAATGCATAGACTTGGAGAACTGAAGGGAATGTTGGAGGTCACGTAGTCAAAGCCTTTCATTTTTAACCCTGATGAAGCAGTAGTCAGGAAACTCAAAGAACCAAGATGTCTATTCAGTCATTTAACTCATTCTTTTCCTAAATAAAGAAAAAAAGAGCTGTGATTTAGTTCTAGCCTTTCCTTTCTTTAATGTAGAGTCAGTGTATTCCTTTGAATTGGCAATTTTCTTATTTCATATGTCACTGTATCAATCAGGAGTACATTAAACTATAAGCAAGATAAAAATCTGACTTGTAGTTGCTTTAAAACATATGGTATATTTTCTTATATTACAGGACAACCTGAAGTTAGGGGTGTTATAATTTGGATCTGAAATGTCACCCAAGGGCTCATGTGTTCAATGTTTGGTCCCCACTCCACAGTAATGTTCAGAGATGGAAATTTGGGTAGGGAGTTGAGTAGATCACGGGGGCTCTGACCCATGAGTGAATTAATAATCCACTGAGGAATTCATAGTTGAATGGACCATCGGGAGGTGGTGGAAACTAGGAGGTGGAACCTAGCTAAAGGGAGAGGGTCTTTGGGGGCATGTTCTAGGGGACTGTATCTGTCTCCAGTCCCTTCTTCCACCTCTTGCTAGGTCCTAGCTACATGAGCTGAGCGGCTTTCCTCCCCCACACACTGCTGCCAGGTTGCTCTGCCTCACCCGAGGCCATAGCGATGAGTCCACCTGACTATGGGCTGACACCTCTGAAACAATACACCAGACTGGGAAGATTTGTCATAGCAGTGACTAAAAACCTGGAAACGATGCACTTGGTTTTAGCGATGGAAAGCTGAACATCAGAGGGGTGCATCCATTGACTCAGCACTCAAGGGTGACAAGACAGGCTTCTCTGCAGTTCTTTGCATCCAAGGCAGGAGAAAAGGGCCAAAGGCATAGGAACAGTCACCGTTGTACCTATTGCAGGCTTCACTCAAATATCTTTCCCCTGCTACTGGATTGAAATAAACCACAGAGCTCTCCTGCATGCAAGGAGGCAGGGGACCACCTTGAGTTCTGCTTGTTGGCTCATTTTTTAATAACATCACTGTCCTCAACAAAATCAGAATTTTTTTTTTTTTCAGTAAGGAAGCAAAAAGAACTCATAGTGGGCTGGCAGCCAGCAATCGTCTCTGCACTCTTGTGCAGAGAAGCCACTGTCCTCAAGTGACCCACAGGCTCAAGCCCTGAATAACCTGCCACATACCATGTCACTTTGCCCCTGTGTCCCAGCTACTCAGACCCTTTCAGTTCTGTCGGCAGGCCAAGCTCTTCTCTTCAGGGCTCTGGGCAGGCTGTTTCCTGCCAGAGGACTCCCTTCTCTAGGCTTCCAGGGCTGGCTCATTCCCATTCCTTCTCTGCTGAGACCTTCATCTTTCACTGAAATACCACCTTCTTGGAGGTGGTATTTCCTGACCATCCTATTTTTAAAAATTTCTTTCTCCATCATTCTTGGTCAGCAATGAGGGATTCTTTTCCTCTTAGAAATTGTGCAACTTGAAAATAGTCTCATATTATTTGTTAATGTTTCTTTTTGATCATCTTCCCTACTCATGTAGCTTGTATTACTCAATTTGTTCATCCATTTGCTATATAATGAGCAGCAACTATGTGCCACGCATTATCCTAGGTGCTAGAGGCAGCAATGAACAATGCAAAAAGACCCTGATCTCATGAAGTTCACATTCTAATGGGTGTAAAACCCATTAATAATAAGCAATTAAAATGAATAACATGTCTCTTCCATCATGTCTCTAGAATATATCCCATTGTTTGATGTTTAATAAATATTTATTTAATGAAATAGTAAGTAAATATCACTCACAAAACACCATGTGCATGAGGGTGCAGCCTTCATCCTTTTGAAACTACATCTGTAAGTAACTGGAATGCTTTTGACAAAGAACAAGAAGAATCAGAATCTGCACCATCTCTTTAGGCCTGGAAGTATAATTAAAGAAAAGTATCTTCATAAATCACTCATTAAGGCAAAGTTGAATGACTCCATTATAAATAATCTCCAAATAATTCGATCAACAACTAAATTATTTGTTTAAAATATTTAGACAAGAGGTTTAATGAGAAAGAATGGCCTGTAAGTATCTATAATATTTTTTCATTGAACCAAAGAGACAATGATAGATGAAGACTCTAAGCTAATCCCAATAAGAACTTTAATGATGTAAAGAACATCAAAAGATGATTTTAGAGAAGATTTTAGTGCTTAACCACTATTTTATTATTTTAACGAATCCAGGACAAGAAACTCTGGGTCAGATAGATTTTCAGCCCCTTTTGTCCTGTACGTAAACATTTTTTTTTTCCATTTAGACCCATTAGGAAAACCAAAAATGAAATCATACTTATTAGAATAATGGGGATGTGCATGTTATACTTTACAACAGATGATGATACCTTATTATCTTAATGGATGGGGATGAACCAAAAGGAAGAGCCCCGGCTGTGAATTACAAACCATAATGTGCAGTCTAACGTAATGCATCTCAGCGCCCTTCTAAATATTCTGCAGGTGTGTTCGGGAGGAAACAGATTTGGACCTCAGACTCATCTCAAGGATAAGCATCAGTTCCTTCATCTGTAATTTTAGTGTGATCACTTATTAGTCTACAAGACTGTTTTAATTGACAGTGAAAAAGTGTTTTACATGCTACAAACTACTAGGCAAGAAATTGTTGATATACACACAAACACCATCTCTTTATAGATACAGGCTGTATGTGTTGAGTGAAATTCTTCAAACTTCTGTTCTCACTTCACAAGAATTTTGCAATTGGTCCTTATGTTTTATTTTTATTCAATTTTTTCCTCTGGTTATGTCACCTAAGTTACCCTCCAAATTAGAACATAAATTTTGTTAGTTTTTAACATGTTAAATATGCTCCTACTCAAGAGTAACATATATTAAACAAAGACATGAAAAGTTAGAATACATGTTTGCTTCGGTTAACAAAACTGAAAGATCCTTGGGACAAAACAACATCTTATGTTTTTGTTTGTACAGTCAGTGCTAAATAAATGCTGATGGACTGATAAGCTGATAAAAATTGGATCTTTCTTAAATTCACAGAAAAAGATTTTCATTTGATCCATATACTTTTTGTATAACTGTTTATACAATATTTTTATACAATTTAGGTGTTTTCGTTATTATACAACTCATCCTTGGTGAAAATATTTTCACATAAGAATCTCTTTCATTTAAATTGATTGTGAACACTTACTGTGTGCTTAGCTCTGTCCTAGACAGCAAAAGCAACACAGTTTCTTTGTCACTTGGACCGTTGTCAAAGCTGTCAGTGATCACACATGAACTGACCTTAAATAAGAGACAATTTTACATAATCAGAACTTTTGAAAATATTCACATTCTAGGTCACAGAAATTTTTGCCTGTAGAAGTTTAGTCTATATCCCACAATGTGACCTTATGGAAGATGTGTTCATAATAAAGTATCCAGCAGGCACACTTACTGAGTATAAGTGACTCAATAAGATTTGTTTCCACAAGTCCTTTTCCTTTTATTGAAAGAGAGGTGGAGGAGGAGCACGAGAGGAGAAAGAAGAGATGGTATCTAAAATAACCACATACTGCATGTGTCAATCCATTGAAAGATTTACAATTTTCAGGAAAATCTGATGATGATCAAATCTGTAATTCCTACCACATATAATGAATGTTAAGTGGAAATTTGATTCATCTTCTCTAGTATCATTGTATGAATGATAGCATAATCGTCTTTGAGATAAAACATGCTTCTTCCCTAAAAATATATTCACATCTTTCATTCACATTAGAGATGAATCCATTCATCTGAGCCCATTTCCTTGTCTTCAAGGGAAAAGGAGAGAAAACATCTTTCTTTTATCTCCCAAATATATGTAGGTATTGCAGGAGATCTATAGATATAGAAGCACACATTTACATGTCAGTGACTCCTGGCATCTTTCTCTCTACTCACTGTTTAGTTCTGTGTTACCGCAAGCTCTCCACCTTCAGGTGCTGCTGGTTTACTGAGTAACATGCTTTACTGACCGACGGCACATATGCTCAGTGCTACACTGTCCCCTGAGTGTCGAGGCTAACCTGTTCATTTAAACCAAGCTAGTGCTGGCAGGGAGCCCAGATTACTGGGGCACAGCAACTACATGAAGCTGGAGACTATTCACAGAGTGTTATTGGGGATAAATATTACAAATAGTTGGTACAGAGCTTAGGAAGTCTGTCCTCCCAACTATAGGAGAGCAATGTTGGGAAAACATTCTCCCTCTTCTCAATTCCATCCCTCCATATGCAGTTCTGGTCCATGATACTCAATGCCAGGAGCCCTACTTTAATATGAATTCAAGAAAAAAACTTTTTCTATTAATATGAAAAGGACCATAGTCAGAAGTCTCAAGAAACTTATAATCTTTATGTATATGAAGAAATCAACTATTAGGGGTTAGATGTAAAATATCCCCCAAAAGTTCTTGTCCTGAAAACATGGTGTCCAGTGCAGCAATGTCCTGAGGCGGGCTTTTGGGAAGTGATTGGATCATGAGGGCTTTAACCTCATCAGTGGATTAATCCTCTGATAGATTAATACTTTGAATGGACTTCAGGAAAGAGGTGGAAACTGTAGGCGTTTGGGGAATGGTTGGAAAATGGTTGGAGTTGTGCCCTTGGACTACATCCTGTCCCTGGTCCTTTTGTCTGTCTCTCTCCCTTCCTAGCTGACATGAACTAATCAGCTTTCCTCTGCTACACCCTTCTTCCATGATTCCGCCTCATCTCAGTCCCAAAGCATTGGAACTGGATGACAATGGACTGAAATTTCTGAAAACATAAGCCAAACTAAATTTTTCCTTTTAAAATTATATCAGGGACTTTGATCACAGTGACAAAAGCTGACTAATACAGCCACCAAAATGTTTACAGGAGGTTTTCTTCCTCCCAAGACTATTATTACTTATTCCTTAGCTGAATCTGTGGGTGCATAGACATCAATGTGAGAGTAAAACTTCACAGGACCACTGACTCTCCCTTCTTAAGACATTTAAAAAAAAAGTATGATATTTCAGATGATGGCCCTTCTACTGACAAGTACCAAACAAAAATCAACCTCAAAAGGTAGTTTTTTATCCTATTAATTATATTTCTTTGAAACAAGTCATCTTTGTTATCTCACACAATCTCCCATGCAAATAAGTTTTAAAAGTCTACAAGTTTTTATTCTGAAATTTTTCATAATATTTAATTTGAGTGTTGTTTTGCTTTCTCTGGCTTAGAGAAGCCAAAGACAGATATCTTCATAATTCACTATTGTATTTTAACTTTTTATACTTAAATTCCACCTAAAAACACACCAACCACAAATATACACATTTTTTAATATGCTGAGACGACAGGATAAGCCTGCACTCATATTTTTTTTTTATTATTTCTTTGTAGTTTCATTTGATTTCTCAAGATACTGGTTGATGCTGAATGAGGTGACAGACTGTTTTGATTTTACCATTTGGAGAGTTTCATTGACTCATTAAAAATGATTCAAAAGGAAGGAAACATAGTGCCATAGAAAGAGACAAAGACAAAACATACAAAACATGAATTTGGCAAATTTCAAAACATACTTCCAAATATTTCATGCAATAAAAAATTACAACTATATATTTTTAAAATAGCATACAACACAAATAGTACTTAAAGAGGATTTTATAGCTTAAATGCTTACATTTTAACCTAAGCAGACTTTAAAATTAATTAGCTACCTTTCTCGATTTAGAAAGTTTTAAAATTTAGAAAGATACAATAAATACAATGAAAGGAACAAATAATGGATATACAACCAGAAATTAAAGAGACAGAAAATGAAGACACAACTAAAAAATAAGGCCAAACTTCATTTTTCATATTCATACCACCCAAAGAGATCTATAGATTCAAAGCAATCCCTATCAAATTTCTAATGGCATTTTTTACATAAATATAAAAAAATCCAAAAATTTATATAGAACCACAAATGACCCCAAAGAAAAAGGTAATTTTGAGAAGGCATTACATTGGAGGCATCACATTGCCTAAAAAATGTATATTACAAAGTTAGATATGCAGATTTTAATCTAATACAAAAAAGAAGACTTAGCAAAATAATGAGGCCACCAATTTATTAACATCAAAGAGTTAAAATGTTAAAATAATTCAACAGAAATTTGGAACAGTGAAACATGGGAAAAAACAGAAGGGACAAATAAAAAAATAAAATGATAAACCTAAATCCAATTATGTCAAAAGTTGCACTAAAAATTATTAGTCTAACCACTTTACTTAAAAGGAAGAGATTCACAGCAAGGATAGAAAAAAATCAGCTGTACACTACCTATGAAAGAGATGTCTTAACATACAAATGTGAATAAGTTGAAAGTAAATATATATTAAGATACATAACAAGTATACCTATAGACACAAGAAGGCTAGAGTAAGTGTATGAACATTAAATTAAATTAATATAAAGGGTAATACAAGTGATTAAAAATACTTTATGATCACAGAATCTGCAATTTATTGGGAAAAGAGAACATTTATAAATGTGTGTGCTAAATATAAGAGCTCCAAATTATAAGGATCAAAATTAAAAATCGAGAAACAGACATTTCTAGAGCCACCAGCAGAAGCTTAGCACTGCTCTCCCAGCAATTGACAGGACAATTAGATGAGACATCAGTAAATATATATCTAAACAATATCATCATCTACCTTGATCTAACAGACTCTTATTGAATGTTTCATCTATAACTGCAGAATATTCATTCTTTTCAAGTGCCCATAGTATATTTACCAATTCAGACCTAAACAGAAAGCTCCAGGCCCAGAATTCTTAGTCACCAATTCCATCAAACATTCAAGAAATATTTTGACACAAACTATTTTTTAAAGTTTTAAAAAGAGGAAGGGACATAACCTAAATATTAGAACTTGTCTAAAGCATTGCCAAAAAATTGGAGACAAATATTCCTCATAAATATAGATGCAAAAACCCTTTTAAAATGTTACAAATTAAATGCAATAGTCTGTTTATAGTGGATAGTATATTAGGACTAGGATGAATTACCAGACAATGCAAAACTGACAAACTTAAAAAGCTACCAGTGTAAATCATCGTACCAACAGAATAAGAGAAAATGCATATGAATATTTCAATAGATACAGAAAAAGCATTTGACAAATTCAACACCCATTTATGATAAAAGAAAAAAGCACTCAGCAAATTGGGAATGGTAAAAATCTAACTCAAGATGATAAGCCTACAGTTAACATTACATGTAATGATAAATAACCAAACACTTTCCCTCTGAACCTGGGGACAAGAAAAAAATGTGCACTTGTGCAATGTCTTTTTAACATACTGAGGACAGTTCTGGTAATGCTTTCTGACAATTGTAAAAGCCATAAAATTAAGAAAAAAGAAATAAAACTATGGGTATTTTCAGGTGATAAAGTTGTATACAAAGAAGATGTCAAAGAATCTATAAAACCACAGAAGTATTAACAAGTAAACTCAGCAAAAATCAGTTGTTTTCTTACATTCTACTAGCAGAAACTAGAAAATGTAAAAAAAAAAAAATCCATTATGATGACATCACTAAGCATTAAGTATTTAGAAATAAATCTGACAAAATATTTTCAAGACTTTTACACTGAAAACTATAAAAATTTATTGAGAAAAGAAGACCTAGATAGAGAGCTATATTATATTCATGGAATGAAAAATAATATGATTAAAATGACAGTTATCCCCAAATAGATCTGTAATTCAGTGCAATGCCAATCAAAATTCCAAATTTTTTTTTCTTCCAAATTAACATTCATCCCAGGAGCAGGATGAATCTTTGAAAAGCATGGTAAATGTTAATTATCTTGACTATGGTATTGGCTTCACAAGTGGACATATATGTCCAAATTAATAAATGGCACATTAAAATACACAAAATTCACTGCAAACCAATTATGCCTCAATAAATTTATAAGCAAAATATAAAAACAGGAGGAAGTTTGATCACCTTAATGCCTATATATATAAAAACAGACAAAATAAGCAAATTCCTGGAAAACTACAAAATATAAAGACTGATCCTGAGAAGATAGAAAGTCTTATTTTAAAACTAATAAATTGAGATATTTAATTTTTTTAAAAATAGTATTATCCCAAATAAAATATCAAAGGTCAGATGATTTTGCAGATTAGTTTGATCTTTTCCCTCCAGAATTGATTAATTCAAAATCTTTCAAGTAATGGAAGAGGCTGCCCTTTCCAACCAGATCTGCAAGTCTAGTATAACCAAAACAGATCGTGACAATTTGAAAAAGGATATCTAAAAGCCTACCTTAATCTTGACATGGTACAAAATTCCTAAACAGGATATTAGCACAATGAATTGATTATATAAAAATAAAATATGTAATGCCCCCCCCAAATTTAAGGATTTAGGAATAAAAGATCACATGGTTATATCAACATCTATGGAAAACACATTATATGAAATTCAATTAATGTTTTCTCATTATCAAAATAAGTATAGAATAAAATTACCTTAATTACAAGGTGTATTTTCAAAAACCTATGGTCAATATTGTTTGGATGGGGAAACCTAAAAATTTGGCTGTAGTCTACTCAGTGCTTTTGTATAAATTAGAAAAAATAATCTTCCTTGATTGATGGATGGATTAATATTTAATAAAGAACATACTTAATGATAACTATTACAAGATTTATGATTCTTGTTATAATACTCTGTATAAATGCAAACCATATTCTTGAGCAGAATAAATTAGAAATATTCTTCATAATAGTCAAGAATTCAAAAAGTCATTTAAAGTTCTTATTAAATACATTAAATACATTTTTAAAAGATGTGTACTTATTTATTTATTTATTCTAATTAGGTATATATGACAGAAGAATGCATTTTGATTCATTGTACACAATTGCAGCACAACTTTTCATTTCTCTGGTTGTACTCAATGTAGCATCGCACCATGCTTACAGTCATACAGGAACCTAGGGTAATGATGTCCATCTTATTCTACCAGCTTTCCTACCACCATGCCCACTCCACTTTCCTCCCTCCCCTTTGCCCAAAATTCCTCCGTTCTCCCCATGCCCTTCCCCATTATGGGTCAGCATCCACTAATCAGAGAGAACCTCTAGCCTTTGGTTTTTTGGGATTGGCTTATTTCGATTAGCATAATATTTTCTAACTCTATCCATTTACCTGTAAATGCCATAATTTTATTCTATCTTAATGCTGAGTAATATTCCATTGTGTATAAATACCACAGTTTTTTTTAATCCATTCATCTGTTGAAGGGCATCTAGGTTGGTTCCACAGTTTAGCTATTGTGAATTGTGCTGCTGTAAACATTGATGTAGCTGCTTACTATAGTATGCTGTTTTTAAGTCCCTGGGGTATAGAATGAGGAGTGGGATAGCTGGATCAAATAGTGGTTGCATTCCAAGTTTTCTAAGAAATTTCTATAATGCTTTCCAGATTGGTTGCACCAATTTTCAGTCCCACCAACAATATATGAGTGTGCCATTTCCCCTATGTCCTTGCTAACACTTATTGTTGTTTGATTAGTACAAATCTTGCTTTCATAAAAATAAAATTCTTTGACAATTTCAGTGCTTATTTTCTCCAATATATCATCTCAGATAGAAGCAGTCATTAGGTAGATAACTCTTTTGTGGGAAATTATTTAAGTAGGCTTTAATAACTTTGAACATGAGGAATTATGTTATTCACTTTTTAGTGATATTAATAATATTGGCAAAGTTAAAAACTGTCTAAAAATAATGAATATATCCAGAAAAGTTTCCAATAAATTTTACGGCAAATATCTCATGAGTTTTGGCATGAGACTCTGGAATTCATTTAGCATAAATATGATATCACTATAAACACTTTTTAAAAAATAATTGTAGTTTCTTCCATGATTTCAATGTTAAAACAACCACTAAATTTTGGCTTGTGTATCATTTTGTATAAAAGCTTATTAGTTACTATATTTATATCTGGCTTTGTAATTAAAATATTGATAAATTTAAACACTGAATATAATAATGCCATCTTGATACAGCAAGCAAATGTTGAATGATATGCAATTCAACATGAAATTCCAAATTTGGCAAGTATATTACATCAATTTTATCTATTCCCAGTTTAAGACACCAGTTAGAAAATTATTAAGCAAATATTATTTTACACGTTGTATCACAAAGTGTTATTTAAACAATTCCTTGTCAGAAGTTAGAACAGTAAGTATTGACCCCATTTGGAAATGATAATTTCTAAACGATGGAATAAAATATCAAAAAATTCTGATTTTTTTTAGAGTAAGACACTTTATTGCCTGTTTTGGAAAAACAATTACAATAATCAGTATATAAATTTCTTACATCTAAAATCAATAAGAACAATTTTAAAAATTAATAATTCTAAGTATTATATATTAGATTAATTATATAGTAAAAAATCGGAACCCTAGAAAATGTGACCCTGATAATATAGCAGAAAAACATAAAGGCCAACTTGTTGGGGGTCTAGAATTCAGATTACATAAAAACAGAAATATGATTACCAAGTGGGAAGGTTACCTAAGAGAGTTGCTCAAAGAAATAAGTGGAATAAAGGAAATCAAATCTCCATTAAAGTGAGGAATTTATTACATTTCCCCCAGTTATTTGTATTTCTGTTCAATTTATTCTATATTTGTTACACCACTTATAATATATAGTTTAGGATGAGTCCATCATTTTATGTTATTTCAATGAAGATATTATTGTAAATTTACTTCTTTCCTTTTGCTCATCTATATCATCAATTTAGTCCACCCCAAAATATGTACTAAGCACCTGTTATGTACCAGACACTATTTGAACCATATATCATGAGTGAATTAGATTAAAAATCTCTGCCCTCAAAGAGTTTATATTCCAGTGAGAAACACAGCTACCAGCGTATATTCTGTTACTTAGAAATCTCACTGAGTTCGAATAATAGTGCCAAAGTGGAAATAAAAATCAATGGTGGCCAAATTTAAGCATATAGCATGTCAGCAATTGTCAATAGAGTATTGAAAGAAATAGAGGTAAGTATTGTAGCCTGTTACCAAACTGCGTGGGTGTGAAGAATTCTTGTGGCAATACATGCCTAGTTAAGAAAAAAAATAAACTTCCACAACTGAGGATAAGAGCTGTTATATTTACTGAGCTACATCCTGAATATAACAGTTACTTAAGGACAATGTTCAGTGCCAGATAAAGCAATCCCTAAATATATGTCAACTAGCAATGTAAAATGGGTTCATTGCATCCTTGAAAATCCTTCATAATAAAAGATGGCGTACAAACCTGAGCCCTTTGCTGGGCTAGTAATTTATATTCATGAAGAGGATGCATCCTGCAGTGATCATTTAATTAACAAATATAGAGCATTCTAGAGAGAAATGATCCTTCCCTTATGCCAAATGTGTCATTCAACATCAGTGTCACTGCTGAGGTATCAAGAGTGTCAGATAAATCTTCAGATACCATATACTCTGTGCAGTGGAAGTAATTTCACTGGGGATAAAACTGCCATTGGGCTCAATTACCTCCATGCAGTCTAATTCTGGAAGGTAGGCAGGCACTCTTTTAAGCTTCAAAATGCTTCATCACCAGAATGATTTCCCTGGACATGGAATATGTTTCTCTTCAGCATTAAATGCAGTTTAAAACCAAACAATCTTTGGGAAAGATTTTAGCAGGCACTTTAGCTCTCTCAGTTAGTGGGTTTCTTAAAAGCATGCATAGCAATGAGGAAGCATAGTCATTGCACTGTATTACCATCCAGATTTTTAAAACAACCTACAGAGAAGGAGTGATATTTTATCAATGGATTGTGAAATGAGTCATTTATATAAGGTCAACAAAGGTTTACAGTGAGCATAGACAGATATTCAAAATCCACTAGGACTTGCTCATGTTTACCATTCATTTCCCCATGAATTTTGTGTGTTCCTTATAATCTATTTGCATTGAGCTTTCCATTCATACAAAGTACTTTATAATGAAAGAGTTACTTAAAATCATTTAAATTTGTTTTTAGCTCACAGGCAAATGGTAACTTGTTAAAAAAAATACAGCAAAGTTATTACACCATAAGCACAATACAATGTGAATTTCATTTTTTTAAAGAATAATAAGTACTCTTCTGATAAAACAGTTGAATTTTGATAGACCAAAGAATGCATTCTGCTGTAGGGAACCCTGAAAATCAGATTATTTAATCAATATCTACCAACTTATTTTTATTATCTTGCTCAAATAATTCAAACATAATGTTTTAATTTTAAGAAAGTAAATTTTTAAAAAACTCTGTTTGCCAATGCAACTGTTTGTATATTGAAATTTTATGTTACTACTTTGCTACATTAAAGTATTTAAGAAGTAAAAAAAAGCATGAATGGACATTTAGTTATGCCTCGATGTTTCAATTAATTTCTAACTAAATATTTCAAAATACTGAATTTTGAATGTTCTGCATAATATATTGAAGTTTGGTCACCTTTACAAAGAAAATTTTATTTTCCAGAATATGCACAATTTCAAAATGTGTTCAATCTATGCACAATTAGCAATCTGTGTTTTGTTCTTTGGAACTGCTTAAGTTGTAATAAATACCTTTTACACTGAGTGATCTCTTAGTCAATAAGGAAATTCTTAAATATGTAATATGATATTTTTATTTTTTTCTAGGGAGAAATTTTAACAGAGAATTAGAAGCTGCTTTTGCTAAAACACTGACCCTCCAATTAGGCCTGCAGATGCCCAATGGGTAACTCAAAGCAGGATGAAAAGCTTGACATCTCTGCCATCATTTTGTCTCTACCTTTTATCAGCTTAGACTCTGGATCAGGTCCCTGCTCAGCTCTGTACACAGGGACGTGAATCACTGAAGGATATCTGTGCAAAAATGGGAAACACAAGTTCGACTAGCCCTGAATTTACCTAACCTATCTCATAACACACCAGAATGTTCTGGTTTTCAACCTCATGGGGCCAACACTTGCCCAGTGTTACTGTCTCAAGAAGATGTCCACACTGACCTGTGGATGTAGGTCCGCTTCTCACCAACAGGTGCTGGGGGTGCTGCTGCAGGCTCGGAGCAGACTTCCATTGCATCCCCTTCATCCCTGAGAACTGCAGTTGACAGGTAAGCATCAGACCCCCGAATGGCTGGGTTGCAGAAGACAGAGTGTCAGCAACGGCTCAGCATAACTCCCACAGCCCTGGCTTCCCCCAGAAATAAACTTTCAAGCAAAGGACTCTTTTTTTCTTGCGAAGATATTCTTACTCTGTTGGCATAGTCTAATTTTACAGTGCAATTTCCAGGCTATCAAAAAAAAGGGGTGAATGCTTATGGCAAGGTCACAGTTCACATATTATGCCCTGTATTTTATATATTTAAATATGATCATACTCTGTCTTTCAAATATAGTGTTTTTATGGTGCCACATGGTATAAGCCTACCAAGGGGGAGGATGCTCATGGCTTTGGATGAACTCCATAGGCCCCTGCTGGCAGCTTCCTAACTCTGAAAACTAGGGCATGTGGGATTCAGCCCAGATGCAAGTATGGGAAAGGAGTGCCTGCCATTCCTCCATCCCTGTTTTGCTACTCCTGGCCAGGAACTCCTCTGAGATTTCCCTTTGCGGGGAGGCTACCCTATTTGTGTAACACCTTTGAGTACTGACCCCCATGGTCAGAATGTCAGCTACCTGCAGGTATATACAAACAAAAAAAGCCTCCACCCATTCAAGCTGCTCTCACATCTCCTAAGACCAGAGGCGGCCAACAACCCTACTCCTCACGTACCCTCTGCTTGTCTTGGGCTTATCAAACCGGAAATCCGCGGGGTACAGGTGGAACCTCACCATGTGATCCTTCTGGTCTTGGCTGGTCTTAAACTTCTCTGGGCAACCTTCAATCAAGCACTGGTACTGCAAAAGAAAGGGTGTCACCTCCCTGATCCAAGTCCCTAGCACAACGTGTGCCCAGCCTGATTAATTACCCACCATGTCCTGCCTCTCCGCCAGGATCTGGAAGAGGGAGTCATGCCACTCCAGAATGAGGGCATCCAGCAGGTGTCCGGAGGGGAAGGCGTGGCTGCAGAGGGAGTAGGCATTCCCGTGTAGCATGTTGTAATGGTGCTGGTAGTCCTCCAGGGCAGCGAACACCTGGCAGCAGCCGGGGATCTGACAGGTGAACTCAGGCACCCTGGGAAAGGAGGCTAATCTCAACGGAGGAGGCACACTTGGCTGAAGCAGAAACCCCAGTGTGACTTTTCATCCAGAGTAAGAGGCCCAATAAAGCTCCTGAAGTTCTTTTGGAACTGGGAACTGAACTCAGGGGTGCTCTACCACTGAGATACATACAACCCTAGCCCTTTTCATTTTTATAGTGAGACAGGGTCTTGCTACATGACCCAGGCCGGCCTTGAACGCTGGGATTCGAGGAGTGCGCCACCGCGCCACACTCCAAGCCTTACTTATTAAAAAATGAAATTTCCCTAACAGGCCACAGACGGAGTAGAAGCCAGTCACCAGATGTGCCAACGCTTGCACCGGAGGGTCTCTGTGGAGGGATCTGAGCCCTCAGCTGCACAAGGTGGTGCGGGGGAACGGGCGCTGGCGGTGTCGCTCACCTGGATCTCTCCGGCTCCTCGGCCACCTGCGTGAGCACATCCTGCCGGTAGAGATGCTTCTGCACGTCCCGGTCCTACAGGAGACAAGCGCTGAGGTTAAGGCCGGGGCCCGCCCCTGCGCCCCTGCACCTCGAAGAGCTCGTGCTCCCGCGGGAGGCGCACTGGACGTGCCACAAAGCGGAAGGGCGCCGCCAGGGCCGCGGGGTCCCTCTCCACTGGCAGGTGCTGGCCGCCCCGGGAGTGCGGGCCAGGCGGGCGCGCGGTGCGGCGGGCAGCAGCATCACCCTTCGCGGCGGCGCTGCAGCCCGTCGAGCCGGACGTGACGTAGCTGCGCTTCCTGGGGCGGCCCGCGAGCGCAGCGGCTATGGTGGCGGCGGAGGTGAGTCGGCGCTTAGCTGGTTCTTGCAGCTTCTGCCCCTGCCCCTCCCTCTGCCCCTGCCCCTCAGGCCGCATTCTCCGCCCGCCTGCACCGGCAGGATGCGGCCGCCTCTCCCCGGCCCCGGAACGGCCCTGCAGCTGGGCCACTGGACGGGGAAGTTGGCGTTCCACTGTGACCTGCCTCCGCCGGCCGAACTGCGGGGGCTTCCCGAACTCTGCCCGGCGGCCCTGCCTGTGTCCTGCGGGCTCTGCCTCTCCCGGCTCCTCCACTGTCCATCACAGGTAACGGGGCGAGGAGGTCCCAGGCGGTGCTGCCACCCGAGCCCACCGCCGTGCAGGGGGACGAAAGTCGGAGGACAACCTTACCTAGTCGGCGGCGTGGAGCCTTCACTCTCCCAGCGCCGCGGTTTCTACTTTTTTGGCGCTGGGGCTTGAACCCACGAGCGCTTTACCACCTGCTCCATCCCCAACCCCGTTGATTTTGAGCCAGGGCTTGAGCTTACGGTCCTCGTGCCTCAACCTCCTGAGTCTCTGGGATTGCAGGTATGGGTCACCCCACTTTGTGGAATGGTTCATCTTTGAGCATGGCTTCTGTGTACCTGTGTGCAGTGCCAAGGAATAGAGGCCCTGTTCCATTACTGTGGTTACATGAGCGCCTCTTGATTGGAAAGTAAGGTGCTGGGGACTTGGGCACCGCTTCAGGCCTCCTCCTCTCACCTTCATTCTTGGAGACACTTACCTTGTCCAGGGCTGGAGGTTCATTTAACAAGCTTTCCATTACCCTGAGGTTAGAGTTCCAGTTGATGAACCCTACAAAATTAGCATGCTGTGGGAGTGTGTGCTGGGTCTCCGGTTCTTGAAGTCTAACTCAACAGCTGTTTCTGTCTGAGCTGTTGGTGCAGTACTTTTTAACCTTTTGGGTCACAGAACCTTTAAAAATTTGTTGCAAGACCATTTCCTCACAAAATTCACAGACAAATGATTATGATTATCTTTAAGGGTTCTTTTATTATTTGTGGATCCTAACTTAAGAACCCACACATAGGTGTTTTGAATTGTTCATATGAAATCTTTTTAATTCTTTTTAGTTGTAAATGAACAACTAAAAAGTTTTATTTATTTTTATGTGGTGCAGAGGATTGAACCCAGTGCCTTACACTATTGTGTATGCATTAGCCAAGGGGAGCAGCACAGCCACTTCCTGCTGGCCTAGGGCTAAGTGTGCACATAGTCTCCCAGGAGAGAAGAGCCCACAGGGCCATTCGCACAACCTGCCTCGTGCACTGCCTGAGTGGTAGAGTGTGCTAAAAGCCCAACTTGTGAAGGAGCAGCACTTTGGGTTGTCAGAAGGGTGTAGCACTGGTGAAAGCAGTGAGGCCAGCTAGCATGCCACAGCTCCCTGAGGAAAAGGAGACAAGTAGAACTGACTGCACAGGGGTAGGGGAGGGGGAGGGCATCGTGGTGTGGGGGGGCCTGGGCTGGGCCAGGTGATCTGTTTTGTCAAAGCATGAAGTTAGTCAAATTTGATCTTTTAATTTTTACATAGAGGTTAATTTTATGAATAACTCTATTCTTTCCTTTAGGAGAGTGTGTCTTGTGATGTTGATCCTCAGAGCTGAAACCATGAGTGAATTTAGGATTCATCATGATGTCAATGAGCTGCTCAGCTTGTTGCGTGTCCACAGTGGAGATGGAGCTGAGATCTATCTGCTGCAGAAGAACCAGACCCCGTATGTCACAACCACCGTCTCTGCCCACAACGCCAAGGTGAGCACTAGTCCTTGCTGCAGGGCCATGCACGTCAGGGTAGGTACTTGTTTCTGGCAGTTACAGCAGCTCCCATGAGGGAAGCCACAGTACTTGTTGAGTGCTTCCCATGGGCCAAGGACATGCTCCACTCTGCTGTTCTCCTGGCTCCTGGTAGCAGCTGCTGAAACTTCACATTGTGTAGATGAGTCACTGGAAGCCCAAGTGAGCTGGCTTTAACCCTGACGTAGGTGCTACCCTGCTGTTTCCCAGGGAGGGGCTCACAGAAGCTCGGACATTCCTACAGGTAAAGAGCTACCGCTGTAACACATTGAATTTTTTCAAGGTGTTTTCTCAGTCACATTACACATTATTTAAAAAGATTTTCAGTGAAAGATGGTTTTAAATTTGAAATCTGTTTCTAAAACACACTGTGAAGTTTCACTTTTTTGGATAAAAGTCAGGACAGTCAGACAAGCTAATAGGGTAGGGTGGAGGGAGACACGCAAACTTCTGTAGTCATCGTCAGCATACACAAGTCACTGGGTTAAATGTGTCCTAGAGCCATACATGGTAATAAATCCTATGGGGACTAGAGTTCAGAGTGTGAAATGAAAGTGTGAGCTACCAGGAAAAGGTAAGTGCTTATTATTTGCTCTTGTCTAAGAAGCAAAAAGTGAGAGAAACTGTAGAGGAATTGTGGATAGGTTTGATCAAAGGTTTAGGTCAATTTTCTTAGTTTTAGGTGTGTGATTATTTAGCCCATATAATTTAACTCTTTTTGGTCTTGTGCTTAATTTTCTTAAAAAATTTTCCAGCTGCTTAATTGCCATCAGATTACTCATGCTTGTGTTTTTGAGGTCAAAATTGCAGAATTTTCTCGTACTCCTGAAGATTTTCTAAAGAAATACGATGAGCTGAAGTCTAAAAATACAAGGAACCTTGACCCTCTGGTGTATTTGTTGTCAAAGAGAACAGAAGACAAAGAGGTAAATGCCCTGTGCATCCTCTGCTCCACCTGACAGGGTCTGTCAGGCGCACCCTTGAGTGTCTAGAGGAGTCTTATGTACCATGGTCACTCAGGGAACCCCTGTGCCAATGCAGGTAACGCCTCTTGTATTCTTCTTGTGCACCCTGTCCCTTCTCTTACTGACTTTTTCCTATCCCATGCCGGGAACACTTTGAGGGCATGTGGAGTGTGCTTGGTGAATCAGAATGAACAGTAACTCACAAGGGACATAGACCTGAGAAACTGGCACAGCACCCTGCAGTGGTGGGCTTTTGCTTTTTACCGTGTGTCGTGCTGGGCTCCTGCCTAGTACATGTACCGTGCATCAAGGTGACAAAGCTAGTGAGTGGTGTGCTAGGTTGCTGTGTGGAGGGGTGTGCCAGGGGCTCATAGACCAGTAGTGCCAGGATAGGTTAGAGGAGGTGGTTGCTGCTGCCCAGGAACCACAGGTGATGCGTAGAGAAGAACTTCTCCTTGGTGGCACAAGAAGGTATTGGCTCTTTAAAAAGGCTGTGAGATTCCTTCCTCTGACATTTGGGAGGTATGGTAAGTGATACCATGTAGCATGATCCTCTGGAGAGCAGAATGTGGCTGTTGGGCCATGGGAGTCTCCTGCCCTCCACAAGTGGTGTGTAGGTTAGGAAGGAAGGATGGGGTTTGCTCTGCCAGGGCAAGGGGGCACATGCTGGCCCAATGTGAATGCACAATTTTACATATTTTCAGACTCTGCAGTATTTGCAGCAGAATGCAAAAGAAAGAGCTGAGCTTGTAGCCACTGCTGCGGTCTCCAGCACTACCAGTTTCAGCGGCCCTGCAATGGCCTTCAAGATGTCCATGCAGGAGTTTGAAGAGCTGAGGAAGCAGCTGGGCAGTGTGACCACAGGCTCCACACTACAGCAGGTACAAGTCCACCATGGCTGCTAGGTGCCACGGTAGCAACAGCAGTGGGTGCCAGCTGGGCAGGCTTGTCTCTATTGTCTATTAAGAACAAATCCAATTTTAGAGAGGCTAAGACTGATCATGCCCTTCAGTCAGGAATTCTGGATCACAAGAGTGAAGAACGGTGGTGAGATTCTAGTAGGGGCCACCTGCCACAGACTCATGGAACATGGGTCACACTCTGATTTCCCTCCTGAAACCTATAGTGGTTCTGACTCTGCACCTCTCAGTCATCATGTGTCTGCCTGTGGTGGCTCTGATGCTGTTGTGTTCGTAGGTCATCTGGATTTTCTTCTCCTGAGCTTGCTGCTCTTGGCTTGATTGTCCTGCTCTGGTCTGTACTTGTGAGTCTCAGTCTCAGGTGTGTTTTTGATAGCTGATGCAGACCCTTCTCTGTGGCTCTGGACCACTCTTTAGAGCCACATTCTGCCATGTGTCATATAGCCTAGCACATGTGCTAAGGACAGAGCTGAGCTGTTGGCATGCCATGTCTGCCGATCGAGTGCGGAGCCTACGTTCTCGACCATACAGCCTTCACACTACTCTCCCCATGAGTACCTGTTGCTGGAACAAACCAAGTTGGTCCTTCTGCAGGCTGACTGGCCAAATATGAGCTGGCCACCCTCTGGTGTCCAGTCCTCTGGGAGGGTTGACCTTGATACTGCCTCTAGATCTGTCCTGGGGCCTTCCCCAGCATGCCCTTTGCTGGTGCCTCTTTGTCCAGCAAGTCCTGTTGGACTTAATCACTTCCAGGAAAAAGTGACTTGGGTTCTTCCCATGCAGAGGGTTCTGGTCTGAAACACAGGCTCCCCACGCTCACATTGCTGGTACTTCAGCCTCGGCCAAGGCCTGGGGAGAGGACTGGGTCTTTCCACCTCTTGTTCCCCAGGCTTTGCATCATGAGTGGCAGGTGGAAATATATCTTGTTTCCACATAATTAAGCTTTGTGTGTAAGTTTGTTCTTTCTCTGCCACAGATGGGTCATTTCCACAAATGTCTTGGTTCTCATTGCACTGATGTGTATCTTCTGTTTTTGTTTTTAAAATATTTTTGTTAGTCTCTGGAACTTACAAGAAAGATGCTTCAAGATAAGCAAAAAAAAAAAAATTCAGGCCAGCAGCTCCCTGTCTTCCCAGCTTGGGTGTATGAGAGACCAACTCTGGTCGGGGATTTCCTAACTGGCTCCAGCTTGAGCTCAGATGTGGCTTTACCCATAGGTATGTCATGTCTTCACCGTCTGATACCCGGGGATTTCACGATGAGTTGCTTGCACGGTGATGCTGGGCAGGGAAGGAGACCACAGGTGACATGCCTGTTCTCAGCATGCTGTTGTGGGCAGGCTGGCCATGCTCCACATTCTGTCCCTGCCCACAGCAGACACTGACTTGCTGGGGTCTTCACCTGGCTCATCTTGTGCCCTCTCACTAGAGTTGTGGGGCAGGCTGCAGCTGGCTCCTCCCAAGTGTGTGTCCTGGTGTCTGGAATGGTTTGTAATGACCTTGGGTTCTGCAATGGTGCTTGAGTTAGCACTGTTTTCTCCAAGGCCTTGAAAGTCCTGTGTCTGGTACATGGTGTGGTTGTTTCAGGACAGGCCGTTGGGGATCTGGAACTATGTACTGGCACACCACAGGTTGTATGCAGCAGTTCGTAAGTCCTTTTTCCGGACTGAGAAACGAGGCTACAAATCAAGAATGTAGCATAGCTGTAGCATCCTGCTCATTGGCTCGCAGTTGGATCAAGAGAAAGTGTGGAGTGGCACACCTGGCTCCATGCAGTGTCAGTGGGAAATCGCTCTTGCCTGCACAGGATGGTGGGTAAAGTCCAGCACTTTTCTCCTGTCCCCAGGCAAATGTGATCCTGTTGCAAGTCAGTGACAAGGTATAGAAAATGATCTATCTGTGTGTGTCTTTTCAGTTGTAACTTAAGCTGACAACGCACAGCTGAAATTCAGCTGGGGTCCTATTGAGTGGCCTCAACACAGGGCAGGCAGACTCATGGGCAGAACCAGGAGCTGTCCACTGGAGAGTCAGGAAGTGCTTGCTGTGGCCTAGACTCTGGAGTGGCACAATTCTTGCAAAATTGTGAAGCAATTAAAAAATAAGATTCCAGACCCCACAAGAACCTAACTGGAATCCTGGGCAGCCCTGGAGAGGCAGAGAAGAAGGCGTGAGACCTGAAGTCTGCTGTCCGTGCTGGCAAGGAGCATGAGAGATGGTTTTAGAACCTGTAGGGCATCTTATAAGAAAATGTATTTCCCCATTCTGGAAACGGCTGCACAAAGGAGGGAGATATTATGTGACAGGAATACTACACACTGACCCTGGGTATGTTGGTGAGTGGTTTGATGGAAGCCTGTGCAGCTGTGGGCAGGCCTTAGGGACCTGGGTCCCCATACTCTCAGGACACCCCACTTGTGGCTGTTCTGGAACCGACTGGCCTTGCCACATCATGCTGTCACCACCCCCAGGTGCCCTGTGTACAGATCTTTGCAGTGCCTTGAATCTTGTCACTCCATGTCAAGGAGTTGGCGAGGCCTTGGGCCACCATCCTCTGCTGAGGGTCACTGGAGCAACGGAGAGAAGTGGGACTTGAGATCGTGGGTCTGACTTGTGTCTGGCATTGCTGGAGAATGATCACAGATCACATTTTCACCCTGATTTTTGTATCTATCTTGTGGTCACCGGACACTGCCTTGCACAGCAGTGTGCAGGGCTAACAGAAATTTTGTCAAACCAAAGTTTGTCATTCAACATCTTCCTGAGCTGCCTCAGGTGCTGCAGGCACCGGCAGGCATCTCGGGATGGCAGGAGATGCTGGAGGGTAGCCTCAGTAGGTGTCCTCTGACTATCCTTACAGGTTCCTTGGATGGTCATAGGGAAACCTCACTGTGCCTGCACCATTTGGTCCTGTGTTCGAAACAGATAGTTTCTTGGAATTCAAGAAGATATTGTTTTAAAGGCCTTTCTTGTCTGTGCACAGCCTGGGCTTCTCAGTTGTGACTGTAGAGGCTGGTTACCTGGCTGCCCAGGGTCTCTGAGCTCCCCTTGCTAAGTGACAGGCAGCTAATACTGCATAGGATTTCATTTTCTTTTTCTTTTTCATACCAGGGATTGAACTCAGGAACATTTTACCACTGAGCCACATCCCCAGCCCTTTTTATTTTTTTATTTTGAGACAGAGTCTTGCTAAGTTGCTTAGGGCCTTGCCAAGTTGCTGAGGCTGTCTTTAAAATTGAGATCCTCCTGCATCAGCCTCCAAAGCTTCTGGGATTAAGGAGTATGTCACTGGGCTTGGCCTAGCATAGGTTTTCATTTGCTTGGCCTAAGGAGGACCCTGCAGTGTCCAGGCATATATCCTGCTAATGCCCGTGGTGCTACAGGGGGACCTGTCCAGGCTAGGGTAGTGGCTTGCTGATTGTGTCCATCAGTGTGTGGGGGGTTACCAAGAAGGGAACAGGCAAGAATGACTGGTCTTTGGGGAGGCTGGGCTCCCAGCATGTCTGTGTCCTGCAGGCACGCTGCCATTGGCCTCCCAGGAGTCAGCTGTGGTAGAGCACCTGCTCTACGTGCTGGTGGGTGTTGATGGTAGGTACATCACTGCCCAGCCCCTGGCTGGGAGACAGAACCGCACTTTCCTTGTGGACCCCAACCTGGACCTGTCCATCCGGGAGCTGGTGAACAGAATCCTCCCTGTGGCCGCCAGCTACTCCACCGTGACCAGGTGGGCTGGGCTTGAGAGTTTGCGACATGGGAAGGAGGTCAGGCCTGTTTGCTGCAGAAACACCTCCTCCCTTGCTCCTGGCATGTTGCAAGGGTCTGATAATCACCACTTGGCCTCCTCCCTCTTGGGACAGGTTCCTTTGGGGGTGAGGGCTTGAGTGTCATTTGCTTCCTGGATGAGGAGAGACTTAGAAGATCTGAAAATGTGAGTTTTGCCTTTTCAAGGATGTTTGATGCATTTTTCCTGTAGGTTCATTGAAGAAAAATCTTCCTTTGAATATGGGCAGGTGAACCATGCCCTGGCGGCTGCCATGAGAACCCTGGTAAAGGAGTACCTTATTCTAATCACTCAGCTGTAGCAGCTGCACAGGCAGGGCCTGTTGTCACTGCAGAAGCTCTGGTTCTACATCCAGCCAGCCATGTGCACTATGGACATCTTGGCCTCCCTTTGTATGTTCCTGCCTGATGGAGGGCAGCAGGTGGCAGGCTCCTGATAGCACATGTGGAGGGAGCCCAGGATGGGCAGGACACTCACTCAGGGTTGACTTTCTGGAGTATGGTCCTGAGGCAAAGCCTGTGGCTTGCCATGTTAGTGGTCTGCATGCGGAAGGCCCTATAAGCTTTCTTTGATGAGCTTTAGTTAACAGCTACAGCTTTACCATCTGGGCGTTCCCAGGGAGAAGCACTATCCAGCAAGGTTAGGGTGGACCAGGAGGCATTTCATAGGCAGTGAGCGTCTCTCCTTCTGCAGCCACCTAGGTGGATAGAGGGGAGTGCATGGGCAGGTCTACACTGAGCCTTCTGCATGACAGGACCTTTAACTATACGGGGGACAGCCAGGCGCAGGAGCTGTGCCTGTACCTGACCAAAGTGGATCTACAGGGGCATCATCCATGACCCTTACAGGTAGGGCTTCAGAAAGCAGCCATGCCTGCCTGCATCTCCCTGTGCAATCTGCTGCCACCCAGGGAGAATCTGGGATGGGATGTTGCTCTGCAGCTTTTTTCTGCTGAGTGAAGCTTTTGGGGTCACCTGGAGTCAGTCCACAGTCACCTTGATGTGGGGGCGTCTCCTCAGCATGATGCCTCCAAATTCATAGGACAAAAATGGGCCAGTTCCTTAGGGGTTCTGTGGTGTTGAGATGTGCTTGTCAAAACTTTTTGAAGTATATTTATGACATAGAATTGTGTTTCTTTTTCTTTTGATGCTCAAAACTGGGGCCTTCCATGTTGAGCACTCCCTCTTCTACGCAGCTACATCCCATTCCCTTTTCTTTGCTATTGTTGTGGTGGGCCTATCAAGGAACCCAGCTTCTACCTCGCTGTATGCAAGTGATGCTAGAGGCTCTGTGGAGGGTGTCTGGTTCCCCTTGGTGACACTGGGTGGCCTGTGCTAAGGGAAGGATAGATATGCAGTATCGGACCACCTGCCTCTGACCTAGGGTCATTGATTACTCCAAAGTGAGGTCGGAGGTTCATTTTAACTCACAGCTGAGAGGTAACTATGGCGAGTCACCTTGCCCTGGTAAGACCTCTCTGGAAGTGGCACTCCATGGTGGCCTGAGCATCTGTCTGTGGCTTCCAGTGAGTTCATGGTGGAAGAGCATGAACCTCGGAAGGAGAAGATTCAGGAAGACTACAACGACAAGTATTGGGACCAGCGATACACCATGGTGCAGCAGCAGATCCCATCCTTCCTGAAGAAGGTGGCTGGCAAGATCCTCAGCACAGGTGACTCCATGGTGTGGAGCTCTCAACCCAGGGGGCCTTCCCAGGGAGATTGTGGCCTCCTGCTATAGCACATCCCTACTGGGATGGTTGCAGCCTTCTAGCTCCAGTGCCCATGGGGTGATTTTGCCCAGGGGGTCTTCTTGTGTACCAGGCTGCTGGCCTCTGGTGGGTCCTGAACACTCAGGCAGTGGCCTTGTTTATTCCATGCCCTGACCAGGAAGCTGTCTCAATCCTTTACATCTTTGTTTTTTAACTTCTAAAATGTCACCACTATGGGAAAAACCATTGAGGATACACACGACCTTCATTTTAGTCAGTCCGAATGAGGTTAGGATCCGATTTAGGTGCTAGTGGCCCCCAGGACTGTGGTGTGTGGGTTCTGAAAGCTGAACTGGCACAGAAAGGGCCCAGTAGGTGATTTAGCACCCTGGTTCTCCTCAGGCCCATGTGAAGTTACTTCCACTCTCTTGATTGGAAAACCCCACGTGTGAGAAGCCTCTGCAGGCCAGGCGGGCTTTTGGCCCTGTCCACTGGTGTTGGTTGTCTTTCCAGCTAGAGTGGAGTGTGAACAAAAGTCTGCACTGTGCCCAGCCCTCTGCCCCATGCTTGTTGGGCTAATGAGGCTCTGGGCGGAGGTCGGTGTGGCAACTCCTCAACTTCACCTTCCTCTTATCAGGAAAGTACCTCAATGTGGTCAGAGAGTGTGGTCACGACGTCACCTGCCCCGTGGCCAAAGAGATCATCTACACACTCAAAGAGCGAGCATATGTGGAGCAGATTGAGAAGGCATTCAACTATGCCAGCAAGGTGCTGCTGGACTTCCTGTTGGAGGAGAAAGAGCTGGTGGCCCACCTGAGGTTGTGCTTTGCTCACCCTTCAGCACAGCAAGTAGGGTGCTCAGGGCCTGGGACTGAGGGTATCATGTTCCTCCTAATAGTTGTCTTTATCCCTGTAAGAGCTATCTGGCCGCCTGGGACCTGGCACCTGTGTCACCTGTTCTGTGGGCTGAGGTGGCCCTGTCTAGTGTAGGTCTCTTGAGTCCCAGGGTACTGTGCCCACAGAACTGTCTTGCCTGGTCCCACTGTGAGATGGCTGTGCTCCAGGGTGGCAGCCCTGAGCTGCATGCTCAGCACCTCCTCACCTCCTCCCTGGCACAGGTCTATCAAGCGCTACTTCCTGATGGACCAGGGCGACTTCTTTGTGCACTTCACGGACCTCACTGAGGAGGAGCTCAGAAAGCTGGTAGAGGACATCACGCCCACACACCTGGAGGTGCTGCTGGAGCTGGCCCTGCGCGTGAGCACTGCCAACACTGATCCCTTCAAGGACGACCTGAAGGTGGGTGCGTGGGGCTCCCAGCATAGCAGCCTGCTCCTGAGGTGCCTGAAGCGGGGTGGGCGGAGCCCCGCCCAGCATCTTCCAAGTTGGCCAGGGTTGTCACATGTCTGGGTGGCGCTCTGGTTTGCCAGCCCTCACTGCATGTCCAGGGATGCCTGTCAGTTGGTTCCTGCAGTGTGTTGGTTTGGTTCAGCATCAGGTAGTGCTGGCCTGCCAGGGTCATGTGCGCCTCCTCGTGATCTTGGGAGAGTTTGGGAGTGTGCTCTGTTTGAGGTTGGATGGGGTTTCCTTTCAGACCCTCCAGACCCCATCAAGCCACGTGCTGCTCCTGCCCGTCTCTGCTGGGCAGTTGTGTGCTGGTGTGCAGTGCAGGGGACTCTGCCCTCATTTCAGAGTTTAGTGATGAGTCCTCTTGTCTTTCTCAGTGTAGCTAAAATGTTGTCAATTTCATGGCTGTTTCAGGAGAACCTAGGCTTGTTAGTCTCCTCTGCTGTGCTCTGCTGTTTGCTTTCTTGCCTTTCTTTCTGCTGCTCGGGGTTTACTTCACTCTCCTCCTGGTATCCAGGGCCCTGGGGTGAGGGCACTGGTGTAGCCCTCTCCCCTCCTGGTGTCCCGGGCCATGGGGTCAGGGCCTGGTTTGAGGCACTCCTTTGTGAATGTTGTGAGAGCACTTTTTTACTGCCTCCTGTGAGTTCTGTGTATTGTGTGTCCATTCCTCTTAAGGTAGTTGTTAACGTCTCTTGAGATTTCTTCTTTGACCCATTGATTTGGTGTGTTAAATTTCCATATATTATAAACTTTCCCTTTTTCCCCGTTACTTATATTTAATTCTGGTCCATTGTACTTGGAGAATATACTTTGATCCCAGTTTTGTAAAAAATGTGACTTCTCTGGGGAATGTTAGTATGTAGCTCAGTGGTACTCCACTTACCTGGCAGATGTCAAGCTCTGTGTTTAATTCCTAGCACCACAAAAAACAAAAAAGACTTGCCCAGGCCTCACAGATACCTGGAGAAGGTCCACATGCCCTCTGGAGCAGTGTGCTGCTGCTGCTCTGTAGGTGTCAGGCTGCCCACTGTTCACGTGGGTCCTCTCCCGTCTTACCCTCTCACCTGGGTACTGGGTCTCCACTACTCTGATTGAACTTCATTTTCCCTCTAATTCTGCCCTTTCTTGCTTTGTGTGTTTTGGCACTTCTTAACTTAGGAGTGATTTCATGGGATAAATTCTAAGTAGTGACTCACTGGGTCAGTGCCTGTGCCCTGTGCACCTAGGCTGACCCCTTTGAGACTGAGTCTCAGTCCTTGTCTGAGGAGTTGAGGATGCCCATCGGATATCCCCATCTGCCCTCTGTGCTGCTGATGGGCAGGAGGGGCACTTGTGTGTTAAATCTGGTGGGCAACTAATCTGTTCATGGGTTGTGTTTCTTCTTCCTTTATTCTTTGCCCCCACTTATTCTTTTCCTTTGTTTTTTCTTGTGTCATTTTCATGATTTGTGGGAACTCTTGTCACACTGTTCTGCATGCAGTTGGCACTTAAGAAACGTTTGACTGAATCAATGTTGTGGACAGTACAATTTGTCTGTAGTTTCTATTCTTAAAATCTTACGGAGTTTTTGCAGTGCTGGGGACTGAGCACTGGGCCTTGTGCCTGCCTGTGAGGCAAGTGCACTACCACTGAGCCCCATAGCCTGTGATTATGGTCCTGTCTCCCACCACATAAGTTGTGGAAGAAAGGTGTCAACCTTCAGGAACTGTTTATCCAGTCTTCCTTGTGGTTTCTTCTTTATACCAGCAGCAGGAGGCATATAGAAAGTCATCTGCTTTTTTCTTTCTTTTCCTGTCTTATTGGGAGGTATAGTTTTTGTTTTTCTCTGCAGTGCTGGGGTTGGAACCAGGGCCACCTCACACCACTGAGCTGCATCCCTAGTGAGTTTTGAATTAGGATTGATGGGTAATTGTGTGGCCTTTCAAGCCAGCACCTAATATCAAGGGTCAGGATTTAGGAACCTAATTTGCTTCTCCAGGTCCTGATAGGCAGGACTGAGTGAAGGCCTGGAATGTCTCTGGTCTTTTCTTCTGAAAACTGGATGCTTTGTTTACTGCTTTTGCCCCCAGATTGACCTGATGCCTCATGACCTCATCACTCAGCTCTTGCGGGTTCTGGCCATCGAGACCAAGCAGGAAAAGGCAATGACCCATGCTGATCCCACTGAGCTCACACTGAGTGGCCTGGAGGCCTTCTCCTTTAACTATATCGTCAAGTGGCCCCTGTCACTGATCATCAACAGGTGAGGACCTGGCTGTCCATTCAGGCTGCAGGAAGCAAGAGCCTCCTCATGGGCCTCCTCACCTCTGGTGATGCCTGTCTGGGCACAGGCCTCCTGCTGACCCCTGCCTGGGCATCCTTCTTGCAGAAAGGCACTGACTCGCTACCAGATGCTCTTTAGGCACATGTTCTACTGTAAGCACGTGGAGCGGCAGCTGTGCAGTGTTTGGATCAGCAACAGGACGGCCAAGCAGTGCGCCCTGTATTCTGCAAAGTGGTACGTCCATCAGAGTCCTTCCTGTTCCCTCCAGGAGCGGTGGCTTTGCTTTTAGACCTTCACAGCCACAGCCTTCTCCTCAGTCCTTTGATGGCATGGTACCTGCCCACCTGGGTCTCTCTGCAGGACCCAAGCCCCTCCTGAGGGTGGGAGCCTTTGTCCCCTCTCCTGAGTGCACACAGCAGCAGTGTGTGGGAATTGCTCCACTCACAGGCCTTCTGTGCCCTGGTCTGTGGCAACAAGTCCTGTGTGGAGAAACAGTTGATGTAATATTTAAGAATTTGCCTCAATAAGACACAAAATATGGAGTCTTTGTAGTAGTTGTTCCCATGTTGGTCGCCTACCAGCCCTGTTGCCATAGATAACCAAAGAGGCTGTTCTCTGTGTCCACGGTGGGCTGCTTGACACATCCCTGCAAAGTCTGCTAGACGTGTTGCTTACCTGATAGCCTGATGCAGCCAGAGGTAGGAGCAGTGTCCCTAGGTGCAGCACTGAGGCGTCTGAGCTGTCAGCAGCATGCAGGAGCTGTGGCCATGAGAGTCCACTCTGCTGGTGGGCAGCATGTGGGACACAGTAGAGGCCCAGCTCTGCTGGCTCCCCTGCAACCAACCCTTGTTCCCTCAGTTTCGCGGGAGCCTTCACTCTGTGGCAGCGGATGCTCAACTTTGTTCAGAACATCCAGTACTACATGATGTTTGAAGTGATGGAGCCAACCTGGCACATCCTTGAGAAAAACCTCAAGTCCGTGAGTTTCAGCTCCTGAATCCTGGTGCTGGAAAGGCTCTCCTAGCCTGGGGTGTTGCACAGCAGCATCTCGGGAGCCACATGCTGGGGCTGCCGTGAGCATGTCCTGTTGGAGGGAGGAAGCAGAGAGCAGGCAGCAGCATCTCTCTGACACAATGACGCGAGGGAGATAGGAGGTGGCTGTGCGACAGGTACTTCCCTATATATCACAGGCCAGAGCTGTATTTAGCAATGTTTCTGAGGGTCAGGCTGGGTGCTACTGTGGCAGTGCTGAGCCTCAGCCCTTCACAGGCCTCCAACATCGACGATGTCCTTGGCCACCAACCGAGCTTCTTGGACACCTGCCTGAAGGACTGCATGCTGACTAATCCTGAGCTGCTGAAGGTCTTTTCCAAGCTCATGTCTGTGTGTGTCATGTTCACCAACTGCATGCAGGTAAGGTGGGGTGGATGGTTTGGGCCATTGTGGCATGCAGCCCTGCCCGTGCCATCTCCAGTGCTGGCAGAGCCGCTGGGTCTTCCCGACCAGTACATTGCTTCCTGAACATGGGCTTCCTTGGGGTCCTGCCCTGGTCCTTTTTGAATCCCTTTGTGTTTTTTATTAAACCTTGAATTTTTTGATGTGCCTAAGTATTCTTCAGGAACTTGTCGTAAGTACTTGCCCCCAAACAGTACAGAAAGCAAGTGTCAGTGGGCAGAAGGGGCAGCCTGGGGGCTGAAGACTGGGGAGCATGAGCATGCTCTGCAGACAGCACGTGGGGAGGGGTCAAGATCTGGGAGGTGGGAGACATACATGGTGGCAGGTTACAGGAGAATACATGTGGAGCCTATCCTTAGATACTTAGGAGCCATCTTGAGTTCCAGAGTAGGGAAACTCATGTACAGGTTTTGTTTTCAGAAAATCAGCTGCTGATCCCCAGGAGGTTGTGGCTTAGCTGATGCCCTCTTACCTGCACCCTTCCTTCCTACAGGCACCTGAGTGTCCGTACCTTCAGAATGGGCACAGCCCTCAGCTCCTGCAGAAACTCAAGTGTTTTCTGTAGAACATTACCGTTGGAGCTAACAAGCATTTTCTCTTGACCCTGCTCTAGAAATTTACACAGAGCATGAAACTGGATAGTGAGCTGGGCTGGCGGGCACTGGAATAGGGCACCATGCTGGGGCCACCCACAGAGTCTGAGCAGGCTGAGGAGCACCCCCGGAAGGAGACTGCCAAAAAGGTGCATAGCCTGAAGGCTTTTCTAGACCCAAGGAGTCACATACCCACTCTTGTGGTTGTCACCCCTGTGATGAGAAGACTCAGTTGGGTTCCACAGGGCCATAGGAGTTCCCATCCAGCCTTCTGGGCTCAGGGGTGTGGCCACCGTCACCTGTAGAACAACTGCATGGATGTGATGAGGGCCTGACACTGGTGGGAACTGTAGGTGGCCTGTCAGGTACCCAAGGTGAGAGGTGGGAGCAGGGCCCTCACACTGCAGCTAGCAGAGAGGAGGCAGGGCAGCATGTGGGGCCTGAGGCCAGGAAGGGTGGGAGACAGTTTGTCTTGCTTCTTGAGAAGTGACCAGGAGAAAGTGGCTGAGCTTGGAAGTCTAGAGTGAAAATGTAGGGTGTGCCACCTTTGGCTCTTAATTGTGTGAGGCCTACAAAAGTCCCAGCCCGCCGGGTGTTTGCTGTCTTACTGTGTGCCACGGCCTCAGGAATTTGTTGACATCCTAATTTCCTGTATTTTGTTGTGTGAAAATGTTCCAGTACTCCTTTTTTTTCTTTTAATTTAAAAAGGAGCAGGGAAGGAGAAAGAAGCAAATGCCCATGGGCTCAGTGCAGAGGCTGACTGCCAATTGGGCCGCAGGCACTCACTACCCTGGGCTATGTTTCTAGTGCCTGGCTGAGCACGTGGATGCCCTTCATCTGGTCTCTGGCTTTGAGACCACCATCAACAGCTTTGATAAGAACTTCTCCGCCCACCTGCTAGACCTGCTGGCCCGTCTGAGTGTCTACAGCACTAGCGACTGTGAGCATGGCATGGCCAGTGTCATTTCCAGGTCTGTTGCCACCTGCCAATGCCCCTTCCCCTGGACCCTTGCTCCCCCTCCCTTGGTAGGATGGTGGAAGGAAAAGGATCTATCTAGGGCTTCTTGAGCTGGAGGAAGTGGGAGGCCTTGAGAAAGGGTTCACAGCTTTCGCCAGGAGAGGGTGATGTCCCGCATGCCCTTGGGAATGTGCCCGCGTGGACAGTGGGACCACCTGGTGCACTGTGCCATTCAGCCATGTCCCAGTTCCTGAGTGGGGGCTTCTGAGGTGGCCCAGCACTCAGACTTGCTGCCAAGTTCCCATCCCTGGGGTCCCCTCAGGCTCCTGTGGCTAGGTGATGTGTCAGAGGCCAGGAGAGGAGTCTATGTGCTCCAGTGTCCTTACCCTCTAGGAGAAGGCTGCCAAGATGCCCGTCAGCACTGCTGTCTGCCTTTTGGTTCCTGTGTGTTTCAAGATCCCTTCTCAGATTTGCATAAAGAGCTGAGGCTTGTGCTGGGGGGCTTGCACAGGCAGGTAGCGCAAACACCCCTTGCCTTCAGCCAGGAGAGGGCCTTGAGTTGTGTCTAATTTGACCCCTACCTGTGTGGAGAAATGGTGCCACCAGCACTGCGTCCTTGCAGGTCCCTACAGCCATGCGTCTCAGTGGGGCTTTGCCCACCTCTCCATGAACCCTGGCTCTCTTTCCCTCCTCACAGGCTGGACTTTAACGGCTTCTACACGGAGCGCCTAGAGCACCTGTCTGCAGAGAGGAGCCAGAAGGCAGCCCCTCAAGTGCTCGTCCTGCGGGGACCCCCAGCACAAACACCCAGGGTGGCGGTCGCCACACAGTGAGCCCCTGGCTGCAGCTCAGAGGAAGGGCTGGGCCAGGTGTGCCATAGTGCAGATGGGCTTGGGTCTGAGCACCCCCTTCCTTGAGCACGTATTTTGCGGTTGTCCTACTTAGACACGTGTGTGGAGTGTGTCATTGCTGTAGAGTGCTGTCTGTATTGCTGTCTAGCTCAGGGCTCCTCGTTCTCCAGGTGCTGGGTGTCTTGATGGGCAAGCTGCCCAGAGCAGGGTGAGGTCTCCTGGACTTACCTGATTTATCTTCTAAAATCAGGCTTCACCTTTTTTGGTGTTTTTTGTCTCAAATAAAGACAAAGTAAAAACAAGGCATTTGATTATAAGATGTGGTATAGGTGTGTGGCGTGGTGGTGCACGCATGTAATCCCAGCAGTTCGGGTGGTTGAGGCAGGAGGATTGCAAGATCAAAGCCAGCCTCAGCAATGGTAAGATGCTAAGCAACTCATTAAGACCCTGTCTCTAAATAAAATACAAAATAGGGCCGGGGAAGTGGCTCAGTGGTTGAGTGCCCTTGAGTTCAATCCCTGCTATCCCCCAAAAAAACCATGGTGTAGGGGATGAGAGCTGCCTGCGGACTAGGGCTGCAGGTTCTCAGCACTGCTTGCTTCAGAAACTAGGGTGCAGCAGTGGACCTTGCTGTGAAGCCATTCCTCTGGTGCCCAGGCAGCTGCCTCCTCCCTGAGGTGCACCTCCTGAGGAGTGGTGCCGAGACCCTTCTCCTGTCCCCTGAGGGCTGGGTTCCCTCTGTTCATCAGATGCTGGCATTGCTCACTAAATGACTGACGTTCTGCAGTGGGCAGCCCAGCTGTGGCACTGCTTGGCCAGGGTAGCATGTTCTGGTCATGCCCAAGTCAAGCTGCCCTTCTGATGAATTTCATGTATATCATTTTTAAAATCCAGTTCGAGGGCTGGGGATGTGGCTCAAGCGGTAGCGCGCTCGCCTGGCATGCGTGCGGCCCGGGTTCGATCCTCAGCACCACATACAGACAAAGATGTTGTGTCCGCCAAATACTAAAAAATAAATATTAAAATTCTCTCTCCCTCTCTCTCCTCTCTCTCACTCTTTCTTAAAAAAAAATCCAGTTCCACACATCTGCCTAGTGGGCAGTGAGGAGGGGCCCAGGAGGAGTGGTAACCAGAGGCCTGTTTCTGGAGGCTTGGAGCCTCACAGAGGAGGTTTCCTGAGACAGGTTCCAGGGTGGGCAGCTGTGGTGGCTGCCTTGCAGAGGAGCATCTGCAGAGCCAGGGCTGCTTGGCTTCAGCCATCAACTGCTGCTTCCCATCTGCAGCATATGGAGGCACAGCTAAGAACACAACGTCCACATGCCACCCCTTTGCCACAGAGAAGTGCCAGGCGTGAGCAGAGGAACCTGTTGGCCTGTGTCCTGGCCCTTCCTGCTATTCCTCCAGGGTTTGCAGGGGGAGGGCGAAGCTCAGGGCTGTGGACTCTGGGCTCCCAGATCCTCCTGCTGGATTGAGTTGAAGTGGAATTGGGTCTGTCCTGTGGGATGAGGTTCTGTGGGTGTTGTTGGGCTGCCCTACTTGGCCCTGATTGTTGAGTGTTCATTACTGGTGCCATCTGCAGTGCTGCTTGGTTAGCTGAGGCTGCCCTGGCAGTGGTGTCTTGTCTATGCTCTAATGTGACTGGAGATGCGACACCTTGAACTTTTGCTGTCACATGACTTGCCATCAAGGAACATGGGGAAGAAGTGAAACTGGGTGTGGGTTTTTGGTTTTTTTTTTTTTTTTTTTTTTTTAATGTGGAACACTGTACCTCATGCCTCCTAGGCACGCATTCTAGCATTGAGCCCCATTCCCAGCTTTGGGATGGGCGTGCATAAGTCATTTGTGAGCTCAGGCGGAAGCCAGCCTTACCCAGCAGTCCCTCCCCTGCTCACAGTGGCCTGTGGACTCCTCTAGCACTGGCACCTGGGACTGATGCAGACAGCAGATGGCTTCCATCTGTGCTACCACTGCCTAGCTTCTGACTCTGCCATCATGCTGGGGCAAGGAGGTGACAGGTTCCCTCCTGCCCCTTTAAACTTAGCCTGAAATCTGTCACCTTTCCGTCTCCAGCCTACTGTAGCCATCTCCATGTCTCCCTGTCTGGCCCCTGATCCTCCCCTGCATCACAAGGGAGGCTGAGCTGCTGGGCTCTGCTGAGGACCCTTAGGTTGCCCCTGGCTGGAGTGAGTCTGGGAAGGCTGTGAGGTTGGCCTGCACCTGCACCCCAAAGCCTGGCCAAAAGTGGGGGATGTTGCTGCAAAGGACAAAGGAGGACCCACATGGATCAGGCTCTGATTCTGGGGCCACTCCTGCCCTACAGGAAGGGCAGAAAACAGGGCTGCACGGGGAGCTTGATCCAAAAGGACCCCATAGCTGGGAATGGACCCCAGCCTAGGCAGCCTCCACACCTACATGATCTGTTCTGGGACCCGCAGGTGTCTGGCTCCTCCCCAGTGAGGTCTCGGGGACCTGGAGCAGGGCATAGGGCTGGACCTGTTTACCCTGCATGGGGTTGCTTTTCCCCTGGAAGTCAGAGGATTCACACACACAAGTCACTCACTGCCCCTCAGTTGTCTCCTTGTAGCTGGACCCCACACACAGCTCAGGCAGGCCTGGGAGAGGCGGTGCCTCGTTCTCCCTAGGTACAGGTGTGTTACTAGGAGTTGTAGGGAGTGGCATGCCCTTGTTAATTTAGTCCACAGTTATGGGGGGACCAGCAAGAATGAAGGGTTACCAGGAAGCCACCAGGAAGTGGACTCAGTCTAGCCCGGCTGCCCTGGAGGCCCTCCCCAGGTGCGTGTGCCCCACCCCTCTGCCACGCGATTGGCCAGGCTGGTCCCCAGGCGGGTGCATAGGCTGGAGCCCGCAGAGCTCTCAGTTTAGTTCTGCAAAGACCCTCCAGACCACAAGGAGACCCTGGACAGCACCATGGGCGGCCTCGGGCTCTGGCTGCTCTGTGCACTGTGGCTCCAGGGTGAGTGAGAAGAGGATGGTTCTCAGGAATCCTCTCAGGACGTGGGGCAGGGTGGCCTTCTGATCGATGGCCAGGGCTCCAGCTGGGTCACCTGGCCTTCCTCAGGCTGGTTCCTGGGGGAATGGGTTACCTGGGTGGTCACTCAGAGAGGCCAGGGTATGTCAGAGGCCAGAGGGAGGAACTTTGAGAAGTGAACTGTAAGAGAAGCTGGCGCCTGGGGTGGGGCGTTTCCCTGTCAGGACCGTTGAGACCACAGGGTTGAGGGTTGCAGGGCGGCTCCAGCTGCCAGAAGAGCCAGGTTCCTGGTTCCACTGTGGGGCTGCGGGGTGGCTGCCCTGGGAGCTTCCTGATGAGGTATGGTTTCAGCCTGGGACTCCTAGAGGGCTGCTTCAGTCACCTCTCCTGGAGGTTTGTGATGTGTTCAGGGACAGAAGTCTGAGGTAGGTGGTCTCTGTTACAGAGAGTGCTGGGTCCTGGGTCTGCAGCTGGATATCAAGGAACTTCCAGGACATCAGGAAGCAAGCAGCCTGGGGTGGGGGTGGCTGCTGTTGGCTGCTATGTGCCCTTAGATGGGATCCTGAGAATGTAGGAGACAAAGAGACTTGTCCCCAGGCCCTATGTGTACTTGTCCCAGGTTGGGCTTCCAGGGTCTCTGGCACACATGGTGTGCCACTCAATCTGCCTCCCCCCACTCCTCCTCCTGAGATCTTTAGGCACAAAGCCCTCACCTGGGCTGTGGGGTAAGACCTTCTAGTCACTGGTTCCTGGGCCATTTGGTGATAGCCTCAGGGCTCCAGCTGGGTCACCTGGCCTTCCTCAGGCTGGTTCTTGGGGGAATGGGTTACCTGGGTGGTCACTCAGAGAGGCCTGGGGGCCACTTACGCAGGAGGCCTTTATGTCTGCTAACCACTCTTACCCATAGCAATTGCACTCAGCCCATCCTTGCCCCCCGTGGAGCAGTATGAGGTGGTGTGGCCCAAATGTCTGCCTGGTCCCCGCACCCGCCGAGCTCTGCCCTCCCATGGGGTGAGTCTGATGTCGCCACTAGGCAGCCCCTCAGAGCCTTTCCTGTGGGGTGCTGTGTGGGTATCTGGGTACTGTAATGCACAGCACCAGGGCTCACAGGCAGACAGGCTTGACCTGGGTCCCTCCCTCCAGGGCTCACCTTCTTCCTTCCTCCTGCCCCACCCTGTGCCAGAGCCTGGGGCCTGCAGGTGGGCATCAGGCTTATTGCCTCACCTCCAGGAGCCCTGCCAGACTGGGGGGAGGGTCCTGTGGCCCCAGAAAAAGGGCAGGGGTGCTTGTGCTGGTCCACACCACACCCCAGTTTTACTTGGCAGGGGCTGATCAGCCAGATTCCGCTCCAGAAGAGAAGTGGGATGATGGCTCACCGCAGGGTTTTGCGTGTGTCTGACACACCTTCCGGAGCTCTGGGCTGGGCCGGGATTTCCCCGGGCTGGGAACTGAGAAGGGCTCCTGGCCTGCCAGGAGGATTCCTGAAGCCCAGTGGGTGTGCGGACCCACCTATGGACTCTGGGTATCCGTGAGGTTTGTGCTTGAGTGTGTGGATGTGTTTCTAGTGAGGGGCCTGTCCTACCCTGACCTTGCCTCTGTGCCCCAGGGACCTGCCATGGACCCGTGGACCTGTCTGCTGCCCTGGGCTCCCACCTGCCCAGAGGCAGATGTACATTGTCCAGAGGGTCGCAGGCTTAGCGTGTTAAGTGTGGGGCTGGGGTGTGTAGGGAGCAAGGTCACAGGGTGCTGGGAGGAGGCTGGCTGGGGTGGCACTGGAGGGGCCTATGCACCCTACCCCTTCTCCCACTTTGTCTGCTGTCCTGGCAGTAAGGGCTGCCCAGCAGGATATCCATCCCATCCCGCTGCTTCCTCCAGGGAAAGGTGGCATTGTCCTTACCATCTGGGGGCTGGTGGAGAAACAGGCCAGGAGGCGTGAAGAGCCTTATGTCTTTTTTGGCTCCCCCTTCCCTTCCACCTTCTGGTCTGTCTGAGCCTGATGGGCCCAAGAGTCACCTAGGGGCTCTTGGGCTGCCTGGAGTGCAGGCCCAAGGCTGCAGGCTACTCAATCCTGACCCCCATTCAGGGCCTGTACCCTGAGAGTGTGAGCTATGTTTTTGGGGCTGGAGGACACACCTTCACCCTGCACCTGCGGTTAAAAGGTAAGCAGGGGGCTGGCCCTCAGGTTGGTGCCCTGGCCAGCAACAGTGCAGGCTTCAGCACCTGCATCCCCCATGCTAGAGCTCAGGGAACTCCTGCGGTTCTTTTCCAGGGACCTGCTGGGCATGGGCTACACAGAGACTTATTCAGCTGCCAATGGCTCTGAGGTGACAGAGCAGGGGCATGGGCAGGTAGGCATGGGGCTGACTTCCTGGGGCCAGCAGGGCCATGGGAGTCAGACCTGTGACTTCTCACACTTCTACAGGACCACTGCCTCTACCAGCGTCACGTGGAGGGTCACTAGAGCTCTGCTGCTAGCCTCAGTACATGTGATGGCCTCAGGTGTGTACTCAGACCCTGGCAGGATGTCCCACTCTACAGACAGGTAAACTAAGGCCAAGAAAGAAGGGGCTTGGGATTAGACTTAGAGAAACGCTTCCTTCTTGCACGTGTTTGAGACGTGCAAAGGCACTTGTTGGACTTCTGTGAGGAGTTTCCAGCCCTGACAAGCCTGTGGGGTAGGCCCACCCAGCTTGCTCTCCTGCTTACTGGGCCCAGGTGTCACACATGGGGAGTTTGTGTTACTGGTTGGGGTGCAGATCAGAGCCCCTGGTCTTCCCAGATGGGCAGGTGGGGATGGGCCGGAGATGCCCACTTTTTCACTTGGCTCCGCTTCTCAGGGTCTTCTTCCGGGTGGGCTCTGCCATCCATGTGATCGAGCCTCTAGATGGAGGTGGTGAGGAAGGGCAGCATGCAGTGTACCAGGCCAGGCACCTGCAGCAGAAGGCTGGGACTTGTGGGGTCAGCGATGCCAGCCTGGACAACCTTCTGGGGCCTCGGGTCTCAGCAGCCTTCAGGCCTCAGCCCCAGGTAAGCAACATCTTGCCCCACCTGGTTGGTCCTGCCCTGGGCCCTTTGCTTGGACCTGCATATTTCTGTCTGAAGCCCCAGAGCCATCCCCAAGCCCTGGAAGGTGGCTGTGGAGCAGACTCTTTTCTGCTTGGAGCTGCCTGATGGTCCTCCCAACACTGGGCAGTGGTGGTCTCTGGGGCAGACTGTGCTGGAAAGATTGATGATTCTCCCCAGAGCTGACCCCTATCCCAAGATACCCGCTATGTGGAGCTGTATGTGGTCACAGACAGCAAGGAGGTGAGGGCATGGGGACAAGTGGGCTGGGCAGGTTGGGACATAGTGTTGGCCCAGCCTGAGGGTTCTGTGTCCCAGTTCCAGCAGCTGGGGAGCAGAGAGGCTGTGCGCAGGCGTGTGCTGGAGGTAGTGAACCATGTGGACAAGGTGGACTGCAGTCTTTGTAGGGCTCTGTGAGGGTTCCAGCTCCTGCAGGATTTTCAGGACCCCTCAGCAACACAGGTCCATGGGGAGCCAGGTAGCTGGGGGAAGGGGGAGTGGCCACAGTGGGTGGAGCAGGAAAGACAACCAAGAGAAGGTCTAACTCAGGGCTCTGTGTGTTGAGCTTGGGACCTGGCCTGCATCTGTGCCCTGTCCCCCAGAAGCAGATGGGAGGGAACCCCCTGCCTCCTACCTCATTGACCTTCCACCAACCAGGCCTGACCCAAGGATTTCTGTCTTCTGCAGTTTTATCAGGAGCTCAATTTCCGTGTGGTATTGGTTGGCCTGGAGATCTGGAGCAGAGACAAGGTCCCCATCAGCCCCCATGCCCACATCACCCTGCAGAACTTCCTTTCCTGGTGGGCACAGGACCTGATGGGGAGACACCCACATGACAATGTGCAGCTCATCACGTGAGAGGGCCTGCACCCTAACCCACCATGGCAGGGCCCTGGTTAGCCCAGGCCTCTAGGACAAACTCTCCAGGCAGAGCCATGAGGCATGGGGAGGGCCTAGGGGAGCCACGTTCAGGCCATCAATGTCATGTGTGTTTCTAGGGTGGCCGACTTTACCGGGACCACTGTGGGACTGGCTCAGGTGTCTTCCCTGTGCTCTCGGGCCTCCGGGGCTGTGAATCAGGTAAAGGGAACCCCTGTCCAGGTTTACTGGAACTGGCCTGTGGGTTGGCAGCCAGCCCAGAGGCTGAGCTGGACACATGGAGGCAGTCACGCAGGTCCCTGAAGCACACCTGAGAGGTCAACTCTGTGGGGACGGGTTCAACACCTGTTTTTATGTCTTAAGGGGTGGTTAGCAGGAAGTGGCACCAAGCCCCAGGTGCTGAAGGTGAGGGAGCACCTCACCTTCTGGATGGATGGGTAAGGCGCTGCCCCAGTGAGCTCAGCCCTCTGCACAGGACCACAGCCAGAACCCCATTGGCGTGGCATCCACCATGGCCCACGAACTGGGCCACAACCTTGGCATGATCCATGATGAGAATGTCCAGGGATGCTACTTCCCCTTGCCGTGGGAGGATGGTGGCTGCATCATGGCTGCCAGCATGAGGTAAGCCTTGTGGGACACAGTGGGTGGGAAGGGGCAGTGTTACAATGGCCCCTGACAGCCATACCCCCTGCTCTCAGCTACAAGTTCCCCAGGACGTTCAGCTGGTGCAGCAGGACTGACCTAGAGAGGTTCCTGGAGAAACCCCAGACGGGCTGCCTGGCCAATGCCCCTGACCCTGATCGGCTGGTGGGAGGCCCTGTGTGTGGGAACATGTTTGTGGAGCATGGGGAGCAGTGTGACTGTGGCACTCCCCAGGTATGTCCTGCCCCACCCCCACCCTCTGCTCCTCAGCATCAGGGATGTGGCCTCTGTCGTTGTGCTGAGATGACCACCCAAGCCAGGTGCCCTGTGCACCACAACACACATGGCTTTGGGGTGTCCCATGTCAGTTCTGTTCTCCTTTGATCCCCAACAATCTGTAAGGGAGTCCAAAGGAGAGTGGTCATTGGTTGCCCCTGGTGGTTGGTGGGGTCCATCCACCCTGAAGTTGGCTCTTGCCCAGGGTGCAGCTGCTCATGCCCCTGTCTCCCAGGACTGTCAGAACCGCTGCTGCAATGCCACAACATGCCAGCTGGCTGAGGGGGCCAAGTGTGCCCATGGAACCTGCTGCCACGAGTGCAGGGTGAGCCCAGGACAGCGGGTAGGAGGGCAGCCACACCAATAGCAGCAACTCCTGGGCCTGTTTCACATTGAACCTCTCTACGGGCCAGGTGAAGCCAGCTGGTGAGCCATGCCACCCCCAGAGGGACCAGTGTGACCTGGAGGAGTTCTGCGATGGCCGGAGTCCAGTGTGCCCAGAGGATGTCTTCCAGGAGAACGGCACACCCTGTCCTGGGGGCTACTGCTTTAATGGGCACTGCCCCACACTGGCCCAGCGGTGCCAGGAACTGTGGGGTCCAGGTAAGGCCTGTGAGCACAGGATACAGGCCAGTCTCTGGGGGTGGCTGTGGTCCTTGGCCAGGCTAATCTGCTCTAGCTCCTAGGTGCACAGGTTGCTGCAGACACCTGATTCTCCTTCAGCATCTCTCCAGGCTGCAGAGGCAGGATCACCCCCATCTTGGGCAGGTGAGCTGGACTGCACAGGCCCAGGATACAGGATGTCCCCAGAGAGGAGTCTAGCTTTGTAGGGCAGGTGGCCCTCCACGTGTTCACCCTGCCTTCCAGGATCCCAGCTTGACATCAGCATCGTGGTAGAAGGGAGGAAGTAGGGTAGGGAGGGAAGGAGGGTTTTGCCTATTTCCTGGAGTGCAGGGCCATGAGTGTGGTGCACAATGCAGCTGGGACCATGTCCTGCCCTCTCTCTACAGGGCCGACAGATGTGGGGTCCTGTACTGTGCAGGGGGCCAGCAGCCCCCAGAGCACAGTTCCTGTACATTCAGTTCCTACTCCAGCAATTACCAAGCTCTGCACATGGACAGCAACGTCTCTGCCTATGAGCCTATGCCCCAGGGCACCAGGTGTGATAAGGGGAAGGTGAGCTGAGTAGCCCAGATGCCCCATGCAGGCATGTGGGCAGCCCGGACACGAGTCCCACACAGGCCCCTCTGCAGATGGGTTTTCACACTCAGAGGTCTGTTGGTAGAGTGTGTGTGTGGGGGGGGTTCTCTGTACACTTTCAGGTGAGATTGAGGTGGGAGAGGGAGGCAGAGACACCTGTTCCCAGTTCATATTCTGGAACCCATAGCATTGCCCAGAACCCAGGACTCCAGAGGTTCTGGGCCTCCAGAGGCCTCCAGGGATGGTCAGCTGACCTAGCCCTTTGGTTTTGAGAATAGGGCCAGGGCAGGGGTCCAGACAAGCTGCTTAGGAGGCCCCCCTCTGCCTTCCACATTTGCTGGGAAGGGCGCTGCCAAGACCTCCAGGTCTACAGATCCAAGAACTGCTCCGCCCAGTGCCACAACCATGGGGTGCATGTGACCTCAAGGGACAGCTGCCCCCTGCCTGGTGTCCCAGAAGCTGCTGCCACTGCCTGCATCTGACAGAGCCACTGGTGGTGACAGCATTGGATGTAGGAATGGGATCTCAGCCTTGCCCAGTGTGTCCATTAATGGGAGATCTCAGCAGCCCCCTTCTTGGGGCTGAGGCTGGAAGGGGTGACCTGGAATCAGGTCTGTGGTCATGCCCCCCTACAAGCCCAGGGTTTTGACCTGGGAAGGGGTGCAGAGGGCCTCTGCTTGCAGAGCTGGCTCAGGGCCCTTATGCTGCAGGAATAGCCTGCTGCACTATGGGCTACATTCCCTAAGACCCTCTGTCCCTGCAGGTGTGCAACCACAAGAGGGAGTGTCACTGCCACGCGGGCTGGGCACCGCCCCACTGTGCAGAGTTACTGACAGACATGCAGACTGGTAGCGCCTTTAGGACCAGATCTGAATTCAAGCCTGCACCTGGTCCTTGCGATGTGATATTTAGGGGATGGTTTGCAATCAACAGCCAGTCCTATGGCAGCCAGAAGGGAGCCTATGTCCCACCTCCTAGATGATTGAAGGTAGTGTCCAGCTCAGAGTAAAATATGCCATCCTCTGCCCAGTGCTCCGGCCCTTCTTCAGCCTGGCTGAGAACCTAGGGTCAGTCAGCCCCACAGTATCTTCTTACCCAGTGGCCACTGAGCGTGTAGCTGTACACAGCACCCCGACCTCAAGGGCCTGGCTAGGCTGCACCTATAGCACTGTGGACTGAGAACCTGCCCCCCACCTGCCATGCCTTCTGACCCTTTGCTGGGAGCTGGGAGCTGGGAGCCCTGGAGCCCAGGGCATGGCCATGGCCGGCTGGGGAGGCTGAGGGCCCTCCCACCCAGGCTGTCGCCTGTGTTCCCTAGCACCTGGGAGTCTCCTGGTCAGCGTGCTGGTGCCCCTAGTGCTCCTGATGGCCATGTTGGCCACCCTGGCAGGCGTCATCATATACCACAAGGTCTGGAGCCGTGTCCCCAGGAGGTGAGAACTCGCTGGTTGTGACAGATATGTGTGTGGAACATATACTTCCGGGCCTAGAGCTATTGGGAAAGGGCCTCCACTACTGTTTGAGGAAGAAGCCACTTCTCACACAGGTTGGAGGTCCTGTGGACTGGGCTCCCGCGTGTCTGTAGCAGGGCTTGAGCCCAGGAGGTGGCTGGGACCCACCCACCTCAGAACTCTGCTGGGGCCCTTCCTTTCAGCGGCTCAGACAAGGGTGGTCTGGGCTAGAGGTGGGGTATGGTAAGTCCAGAGATGGGGCCCCCACCTCCAAACCAGGACCATGAGCACCCCTTTAGTATCCTGCTGTGCCCTGGGCCAGTACCTTGACTCCAAGCCAGCTGCAGCAGGATAGATTTGCCTGGGACCTCTGAGCATCTCTCCAATGTGACTGGGCCCCATGGATTGCCCTTTCAGGGACATGCAGTTGGTCTCTTTGTGTCTTATGGCTGTGACTATGTGCATTGCAGCCTGCATGGGGTCTGCCAGAGCAGAGGGACCCCAGAAAAACTAGGCTGGGGGCACAGCCAGGACACCTGAGCCCTGGTCGGGACACTGACTGCTATTTCCTCTCTTCCTCCCCAGGCAGGTAGCACCCAAGACCACCATGGGGCTCTCCAACTCCCTGTTCCAGAAGGCAGGCAGCAGTTGGCCAACCAAGGGCAGGGCTCCAGGGCCCCCAAAGCTGGTGTCTACCACGCACCCCAGCCAGCCCGTCAGAGCCACTGTGGCCCCAAAGAGTCTGCCCCCTGCAGTAAGCACCATCCCCTGAGAGGTACCTGGACCCCTAGGCCTCTCTCTGTCCCAGTGTATAACCCACTAGGGACATCATGTTAATTAATTCATATGTCCCTGTGTTGGTGAGGGCCAAGCGAGGCTGCTCTGGACACCTGTGGTGCAGCGTCCTAGGGTCTGGGAGTTCAGGGCTACCTTTTGGAGATCTGTATTTGGAGTTTGACCTTGAACTTGTGGTTCTGGGGGTTCTCAGCCTTCATATTATGTACAAAAAGAATAACTGAGAAACTCACCTGTGATATACATAAAGCACATTGCTCCCACTTATCTGTAGCTTTTACTTTGTCTGAATAACATCCAATGGTATTGCCACTGCAGATTCTGAACAGAGAACTTGCACTTATTAAATGGTAAACAGGGACTGCAGAACCAGCAGAAAGTGAGGAGGATTGAGTCATTGTGTAATTTAACAGAGCTATTCAATGGGATAGTTCTCTGTTTCAGCATAACTCCTTCCTCGATAATTTCCCAGAGGCAACTGGAACTTAAAACTAATAAGAACATGGAGAACTTCAGAGTAAAAGTAAGAGTACATAATGATGTACTTTTAGGGAAGTATGAACTGGGGATGTGACTCAGTGGCAGAGTGCTTGATTCACATGTGTGAGGATGTTCAATCCCCAGTACTGCAGGAAATTGTGTGTACTGGATTTCCACAGTGCCTAGGCAAGGTCTATTTGCCTTGGTTAAAAAAGCAACTATATGTATCTTTGTCAGTTACAAGCTTACAGTGATACCCAGAGATACTGATTCCCAAGGCAGGAAAAAAACAATGGTCATTAGGTTAGGAGAGAAAGTTCCCACCTTTTAAGAATGCAAAACAGAAAAATGTTGAAAACAAAAATTCATCAGACTGCTGCCAACTTACTCACAATTTAACTATTATAGAAATTAAAAACTGGTAAATTATGTCCTTAAAACACTCGTATAACTATTAGGCTCAAAGTGAAATTATCAATAAAAGATGCTATTACATACCTGAAATTAAACAGGCAAAAAATATGCACATGGGTGTGTGTCTCTACATATATTTTGCATATATATATATATATATATATATATATATATATATATATATATATATTTGCATATATATATAATCTTGTCAGAAGATTAGCCTCACTAGATATTTGCGTTTATAATGTTAATACATTTAGAAAATATATATTTTGTTTGAAAATAGACAAATAGCTTCGTAAAAAGCAAAGAGAACAAAATCATCTCTGAGAATATAAATGAACTTAGTATTATATATACTATATAGTAGCTTATTATATTATTATAATTTATTATTATATTACATAATATCATGATAAATATCATATATTATCTATAACATTGTTACTAAGTGGGAAACAGCATTACTTAGTAAATGTTTCAGGGGTATTGGATGTTCTAGGCAGAGATATATCAACATAGATATCACACATTTTTTACATGGGTACATTTGAGTTTTATTGAAAATGACAATAGAGGAAAAGTATCTCAACACTGCAAGAAAATATAAGTACCACTTGTGTGAAGTGCAGGTGCATAAGATATTTCTATGCAAGAGTGAAAATCAAAAAGACATAAAATAAAATATTTGAATATATTAAATTGTATAAAGTGTTTATAATACAAACAGGTGATAAACAGTGTCAAAATAATGGCTAACAACATGAAAAATATTTAGAGAAACATATTCCAAACTTAGCTGTTTAAAATGACTTCTTATCCTGCTCCTACATTGTCTTTAAAACAGAAATCAAGCAAAACAATAATCTCACATATGAGGGAAGAAACAGAATTTCTAAAAGAAATCATTTAAAATCATTAAAATAATCCTATCAGAAAGTTAACTCAGGAAATATCTTGAAATAATTGTAGCTTCTACTAGATTGACGTAAGATAAGAAAAAAAGACCAGTAGTTAGACTATTGAGATAATCCTGTTGTAATGTTGACTAAGATTAATCTTGCCCAAGACCTGCAGTTATAGTAACATGTTGTTTAGTATATAACTCAAGCATTATTGAAATCACTCAATCTTCAAACCTCCCTGGAATGCCATTAGTGACTGAGACAAAAGACATGATAATAGGTGTGTGTGTGTGTGTGTGTGTGTGTGTGTGTGTGAGAGAGAGAGAGAGAGAGAGAGAGAGAGAGAGAGAGAAAGAGAGAGAATAAATGGATGATTGAATACAAGGTAGACATGTATTCTATATGCGTACATGTATATGTTTATGTATTTGTCTCTATTTTTAAAAGATTAGTAAGGAAATCATATTAAAATAAAATGTATATAGAAAATTAAGACTGGAATAAATAGAAGTCATTCTTTAAGTTATTTCTTTAATTATGCTGTAAACTAATGAATTCCTAAATTTTTGTAGAAATCTGGATTCCCATTTTCAAGTTTTAAAAGAGTAAAGACAGGAATTTTTACAAAATTTTACTTTGAAATTTCAAAACACATTCAACACAATATGTCTGAGAGAATAAGTTATAATCATCTTTGTACAGTCACTTCACAGTCATTCATGCTGTCTTTAGTTGCCATTTAAAAGTAATTTTTTCTATCTGTGTTTTTCTCTTTTTCCTTATTAATTTACCACTTTAAAAAATCATTATCTTCACCAGAAAAATATCCTGGGTTATCCATTTAGTATACTTAACAAAACTTTAAGATAATAATCAACATATTGAAGAGCTGAAATAATTGAATAAAATGTTCTGAACTTAAAATTAGGGTTTGCTGAATTAAAAATAAATAAATAAAAAATAAATAAATAAATAAATTTACTAGGATGCCTAGTAAATTTCAAATTTCAAACAATCACTGTTTTTAAATTATTCTTTTAATTTTTAATTTTACCATGAGTATATCCCACATAATACTTGAGCTTTATTTATATTTTATTATTTAATTTTATATTTATTATTCATCAAAATCTTACATTTGATTCATGCTATATTTTACCTAGACATTCTATTGTTGTTGCTTTTTTTAAAATATTATTTTGTTTGCAGGATGAATAATCTTTCAGTAAACAGAAAAAATATAATACTACAAAAGTCTGAATACATACAATAGAATAAATCTAATAAAGTGAATAAATCTTTTAACATAACAAAAACTCATTCTTAAATATTTTCCAAATATAATGACCAAAGTAAAACCTCAATAAATTTTTCTAAATGTATATGTGTTATTGAAAACTTTCCCTTATTTAAATATAATAACAATTTTACAAATTACAGGAACATTCTTCTACTTGGAAATGAGACCAAACAACACACAGAAGTTCTTTTGACACTAAACTTTCTGTCAAAAAGGGATTCAGAGCTAAAATTATAACATAGATGGATAATAAAATAATAAAATAATAGCATTTCTGAACCTACAAATTATTGTTAATTAGGTGCATAGAAAAAGCCTGAAAAAATTTGTAATATATGTCATAGGTTAATTAAGAAGCTCATTAACAACAACAACAAAAAAAGACAGAGGTAATTTTTTTCTATTCCAGGTAATTAGAAAGAAGCATCTAATTAATATAAAAGCAAAAAATTAAAGAGTTAAAAAAGAAGCAAAAAAAGTAGGAAATAATTTGTTTTTAGAAAGGATAAGGCAAGTAGTTAATCTAATAAGGGAGGAAAATGGAGAAAAGGGGAAATATATAAATATATTAAGTAAATATTAGAGTTGTAGAGCATCTCAAATATCTATATTACTTATAAGGATTATCTGACACTTAAAGAATAATTTATGGTTGATAAAAAGCAAAATGATATTACATGATGTTAGAAAAACTATTCGATAAAATATAGATATTTTATGGAATATTTGGTTGACTATCTTGGAATATTAGCAAATATCAAATAAGTCATGGGTTACATTGGTTTTCCTGGCAAAATTGTGTACAGTAAAATTATTATACCAGCTCCAAATGGACCCTAATATCACTTGGATTGAATAGGTGTGGTTGGGCCCTATGTGAGCTCCAACCTCAGTAAGACTCTTAAGTCAAGCTGACCCTATTCTGCCCAGACACCTCACCCTGCTCCCCTACTTCCCCCTTCCTGCAAGACTCCACTCAGGTAGTAGCTGACACCCCCACCCACCTGCACCCTAACCACAATGCTCACAGACATTAGTCTGCTTTCTGAGTATGTACAGGGGGTGCCAATTCCAAGAAGTAGTGGAATTGTGCCTCCTCCTCCTGCCCCCTCCCCTTTTTGGTTCCTGAGGTTTCGAAGCTTGCTCTCCACATTCAAATAGTAAGGGCTAAGCCCACCTCCAATGCATAACTTAGATTCTGACTTATGAAAGTTTGGCTTAGAGGAAATCTGCTACTGTTGTCTCTGGCAGTCTGTCAGATTCTCCTGACAATAAATTTGCTTCTACTTAGCTTTGGTGAGTTGGAGTGATTCAGTCCTGTGCCAGTTTCCTAACATTGGTGCACTGGCCAGGAACTTGTCTCTCAATGACCTTGCTCTCCCCTCCAGAGTATCTGAGCTGTTTTGGGATCCTGTTTTGGGATCCTGAAACCAAGGGCCCAGGACAATCACCTCACACCCCTTCTGTCTACCTAGCACTCTCCCATGTCCACACACTGGCCTCATTTGGGAGCGTGACCTTCCCTTTCCCTCTCCTCCTCCCAAGGTTCCAGCTCAGCATGAGGACCCTTAGAGTTGACTTAGGTCCTGTTCATTACTGGGTAAATTCCTCTAGATACAAACTTACCTTTGCTTTCCCCTTACCCACCTTAAACAAATCTCCTATCCAGAGTACACAATGAATTAAAGGACATCCAGGACCCTCCAAATTAACTTAGGTCTCAGCTCACCACCAAGACTCTTGACATTGCTGAGCTTCTATTCCTCTGGTTTTGGGCTGCCTACTCAGGGGAGGAAGCCTGATCCTAGCCACCAAGACACTGCCTTCCCGTGCCCCATCCTTGGGCTTCATATCCCTTTGTGTGATTGGGAATGGGGTGATCTGACTACCTTCTGGGTCTCAAAAAGGCTTTGGTTCAGGGGCCAGTGAATTGGGTACAGCTTACCCTTTTCACTGAATGCCTCCTCCTCCTGGTTTGGTCTAGAGCCTGGGATACCTACCTCTAGCCACTCCAGCTAAAGAAAACTCATCACAGTGAACTCCCAATCCAAAAATCCCATCTGATTTAATTTTCTATTGCCTCTTCACCCACTAAGTCTTCCTCTGTTTGACTTCAGATATAAAGGCCCAACCACTAATTTCCACTCAGTCAGGGCCTTTTTATCATCTGGACAATGGATCCAAATTGCCACCTAATGGCACCTTCGATCCCAACATTTTGAGGGATCTTTATAACTTTTATCAGCACTTGGATAAATGGAAGGAAATCAATGCATACAAGTTTCCCTTTTTCTCTGCTCTAATCATTCCCTCTATTCTTCTTACCCTCCATGCCAATCCTGCTCCCTTATGTCAGTCCTCCTTGGGATCCAGTCCCTCTTTCTTCAAGGCACTCTTTCTGATTTCTCCCCTGAGGAAGTTACATAATTCCACTCTCCTTTATTTCTTTCCTTTACTCTTCTAACCATTAGCCCCCATGATTTTAGCTTTTCTAATCTCAATTTGGAGTCTCAAAATTTCCATTACCCTCCTACTGGCTGGAGGACTAGCCATCACTGCTCCTCATAATTGGATATTTACCCCAAAACTATTACTAGCGATTGATTATCTGGGCCTCTATATACAGCTCCACCTCTAGTTTTTCTATTGGAGGAACACAGATTCCTCCATCTTTCATGATACAAATAAATCCTACATTCCCCCTTAATCTGTCCTTTAGAGCCCCCCAAAAAAATAAATGATCAAGTAAAAACTATTGCTAATCAGGTAAATTGGGAAAAGATTAAAGGAATTATCCAATTACCTAATGAAAATCCCAACCAAGTTTTGACCCGAATTACTGAGTACATCACCAACTATAAAAATTTGGATGTCAACAACCCTAATGGCAGTCTCCTTCTACCTTTTAATTTTGTCTGTGGGTATACACCTGACATCCACAAAGAACTCAGACAGTTAGAGATGTGTCCTGAGTCTCCTCAGCAGCTACTCTTAGCTAAAGCTTTCAAGATTTTTAACAATCAGACAGATGAAACCAAAAATGAATAGGTGAAACATCATAAAATTCAAATTCAGCTCCAGCCTCAAAAATTCAAAACCAAAACAAAGTTTCTAAGGCTTATGCCTCAACCCAACGCTATAGAGCCTCCAAAATACCCACAGGGCCCTGTTTCCAATATGGATGAACTGGACACTGGGCAAAACCTGCCCTAACCCAAGACCCTCAACAAGTCTTGTCCCAAATGTGAAAAAATGGAGACAGTAGCAGATTGGTTGCCCCCTGAAAAAAATACCCCTCCCCTCAGTGCAGCCAGTTTCCCATGTCTCCTAATACGCCCAAAGACCCCAAATTAGAGAAATGATAAATTGCCAAACATGAGACAAACATTCCTCTTCTAAAGAGATTTTAAAGACACAAGACGCCAACAGGCCCAGAAGTATTTAATTACTTCCCTGTGCATGGGAACATAGTAACTTCAAAATTCTCTCTCCCTCTCCCTCTCCCTCTCACTCACCCCCTCTTTCTCTCTTTATCATTCTTAAATATAGCTAAACCAAATTAGTTAACTGGAGATTCTCTCATGTTACTAAACTTAAATGATTAAAATTGAAATGATTAATGGCTATATATATTTTTTTCCCCTAGGACTACACTTTGAGCAAATTTCAACAAGGTGATGTGCAAGTTGGAAAAAAAAAGTTGGAAAAAAAAAAATATATATATATATATATATATATATATATATATATATATATATATATATATATAAAATTTTAATCAATTAAAGCTATTTGAGGTTTCTTCCTAGGGTCAAGATATTAATGTCCTTTATTTATATTAGTACATTAACCTTTTGACCTTGGATTTAATATAATTAGTAAAATGACCAAGATTTCTCAAAACATTAATTTTACTCTTAACATTGTGCTTTTAAGTTTTATTCTTTAAAGCAACTAGTCTTGAGGTTTCTAAGATTATGATCAAATGATGACTATTATTTAAAAATTTTGTACTGTCGCAGGATCTAAATTTTTCTTTAAAAGCTAAACTTTATTAATATAAGTACATCAATGTAAATGTAATGCTATTGCTCTTCTTTATACATTAAATGTATTCATATATTCCAGATGTACAAATCTTTAGGGAAAAAGATTAGGAAAAAACATTATACAAAATTGATGTATAATTTTAAAATAATTTTAAAATTATAAGGATAAAATATTTTACTGGAAATTTATTTATGCCATTTAATGTTCTTAAATTAAACCTGTCATCAATAAAATCTACAAAATTTCATGTTACTTTTACACTGGGATAAATTTAAATGTATTGTTTAAGTTGATGAGAGCTTAATCTATCTAAGCATTACTACTGTAAAACACAAAAAGATTCTACTAGGGGGTGTTATAGCTCAGTGGTAGAGCACCTGCCTGGCATGTGTGAGGCAATGTGTTCTATCCTCAGCACCACAAATAAATAAATAAATAAGCTATTGTGTCCATCTACAACTTCAAAAAAATTAATTTTAAAATAAAAATAATTATTTTACTACTTTTCTACAAAAAGGTTAAAAGCTTGCTCTCAACTTGCAATAGCAAAGACTAAGCCCACCCCCAATGCATATCCTAGATTCTAACTGTTTGTCTTAGAGGACATCTGCTTCTGTTCTCACTGTAGAGGCAGTCTGTTAGATTCTCCTGACAATAAGCTTGCTTCTGCTTAGCTTCAATGTGTTCGAGTGATTCGGTTCTGCACCAATTTCTTAACACCACTAATATTACCTATTCAAAACATTGAAAAACTCATGATTTATAAACATAATATACCAGATTCATATATTTTCCAGTCATTATGAATAAAAACCTAATTACATTTGTAGATGCCCAAAATGATCATAATGTTATTACTTTTTATTTGCTATAAGAAGTCAATAAACTATAAATGTGGGATAATATCTCCCCAATCTCTTTATCATTTGTCTCCAAAACCAGAATCACACTGAATAGAAAACACTGAAATAACAGTAAAAGAAGAAGCCAGGCTTGGTAGTGCACATTCAAGAGTTTGCGGCAGAAGGATCGCAAGTTTGAGCTCCACCTGGACAACTTAGTCTTGCAGTGAAAAATAAATAGTGCTGGAGATATATAGCTCAGTGGTAGTATGTCCTCTGGTTCAACCCCAGTACCACAAAAACAAATAAATACATAAAGAAAAAAGAAGAAAATGAAGGATGAGGAGGATGAGGAGAAGAAGAAGGACAAACAAACATACAACTGGGAAAACATTATGAATATAATAAACTTATTCTAAAATGAATTGAAAAATAATTCAGGATAGGCAGAATCATTCTGAAATGAATGAAAATAATGTGTGAAGATAAAATTTAGTAAATACTTAAACTTATTGCACAGTTCCAGCATTTTAAATACTGACACCAACAAGTTAATAAACTGTGTTGAAAAAACAAAAATATGAAGAAAAACTGGGAAAGACCAGAAAACTAAAATTAGAATTTGATGTTACATTTGAGCCTTACAAATCAATATGTATATCAGAACCCAAGAATCACAAAATGTTTGTCTCTTATTTTGTAAATAGGAAATGTATTCAAGTAACAGTTAAGTAATAAATGAAACTTTTAAATTACATTATTTTATTTTGGTTAAAGTACCTTTTATAAGGATCTCCTACAAGTTAATTCCCAAATTCTACCAAAACTGACCCTTACATTAATGAACAATATATACAGGTAATTAACAGAATGAAAAAAAATAAAATATTTAAATTTGTTTAAATTTATTTAACATAAAGAACATGAAAATTAAGTTAAGTACCATATTTTATCAGTCACAATAGCAAAGATAAAAATCCTTGAAAATACATTATTATTGTTATGCTATTTAAGATATGAGGATACAGTCAATTTCACATGTGAGTTTAGAAATATGATAAATGTTGATGTCAACTTGCTAATGCCTATCAAAATTACAAACCTAAAAATTCTTATGAAGGTGAATTTTTTATTGTGTGCAAGTATTTTGACATGTACACATATTACATTTGTTGATGTATACAAGCATAACTCACTTTATTGTGCTTTCTCTTTATTGGGCCTCAAATATATTGTGATGTTTTATAGATTAAAGGTTTGTGACAACCTTGAATCAAGCAAGTTTATCAGTACCATTATCCCTTAAGCTAAAACCTAATCCAGAGCAAGGATTTAATTATTTTCAATTCTATGAGAGCTGATTTTGAGGAAGCTTCAGATAAAATTCAAAGATATCACAGGTTGACTAATGAGAGTTTAGGAAAGAAGCCATTTCAAAGTCCATTGTGAAGCAGTGAGTGCTAATACAGATTTTGCAGCAAGTTGTCCAGAAGATCTAGCTAAGATAATTGATGAAGGTGGCTACAATAAACAACAGCTTTTAAATGTAGACAAATCAACCTTCTATTGGAAGAAAATGCCATCTAGGGATTTCATAGAAAAAGAGAAGTTAATGTCTGACTTCGAACTTAAATCTTGTTAGGGGCTAACACAGCTGGTGTCTTTAAGTTGAAGATAATATTGATTTGTCATTCCAAAAATCCTAGGGCCTTTAAGAATTATATTAAATATTACTTGTTTAGCTTTTGTAAATGGAACAACTTTGCATGGCAACATGTTTGTTTATGATTCTTTAAAGATGTTAAGTTCTCTGTTGGTACTTACTGTTCAAAAAAGAAGATTCCCAAGAGCTATGATAAAGTTGCAAAAAGAAAGTATTTCTTTGGATATCTGCTATCAACATATCCATTCTGCAATGCATGGATCAAGCAGCAATTTCAATCGCCAGGAACTAATGTTTAAGAAATACATTTTGTAATTCTGTAGCAGCCATATTGATTTTTCTGATGGATCTGGGCCAAGTAAATTGAAAAGATTCTAGAAACAATTCACATTCTAGATGTTATTATTAGTGACTCATTGGATGAGGTAAAAATATCAACATTAACAGGACTTTGTAAGAAGATGATCATACCCTTTTGGACTTCACTGAAGTAAGGAATGTGGTATAAGTAGAAAGAGAAAAAGAATTAGAAATGGACCCTGAGAATGTGACTGAAGTACAGCAACTCATGATAGCCTGTCATCCAGTAGTGTCTTTAAGGACATCCAAGAGTATGTTCTCTTTGTGTTTATCAATGAACAATATATAAAGGTTTTTTTTTTTTATAAGTAAATGACAGTCTGAGTAAAAACCAAAAAAAGTTAGTTTCCTCACAGGAAAAATACATAGGCTTTTCTGGAGTTTTTTTTTTTTTAGTTTTATATATTTATGGGGAATTTTGGATTAATCTTCATTTTTTCTTGTTGATTGCTACATGTTTAAAATTGTGAACTTTAAAGTTTGTGTATCTTGGAAGTTCATTTTTTATTATGAAGTAATTCAGAGTGTCCCAAACCTTCTTCACTTTTTTTGGCAATATATCCTGAAAACAGTATCCCTTTTTCCCTGTAGTTTCAGATTTCCTTTAGTTTTGATTTGTTGTTGTTGTTTTTATTCTGTTCAATTTGCTATTTTGTTCTTTCCAATAACTACATTATATATATCCAAAGAACTATCTGTCAAGTTTTGTGCAGATATGTCTGTCTGTCTTTCTCTCTCTCTCTCTCTCTTTCTATCTCTCTGTCTCTCTCTGTCTCTCTCTGTCTCTCTCTCTCTCTCTCTCTCTCTCTATATATATATATATATATATATATATAATTTAAGAAATTATTAAGCAAATATATATATATATTTATATATATTTGCTTAATAATTTCTTAAAACTCATTTCACTTTGTGTTTGTTTTCATAGCATTCTGTAGCAGGTACTCTATGCTTTTACCATTTTCAGTACTTCTGTTTTCACTGTTTACAATGTGAAAACTTAATTTTCTCTTGCAATTTCTTCTCGATATCTGCCAACCCACACCCCTCTCTTTCTGATGCTTAACAGCTCTACCTTGAGGTTTGCATATATCATCAAGCTCTCAACAATGCTCTTTTTTTGGCAAATTTCTTTATTCACTGTTTTTCACTTCAGTGTTTACTCTTATATTTTTATAATTTTCAGTGTATTTTGCATATTATGTTTAACTATCAAACCTCATTTAATGACATGAATTCTTTTTTTGGCTGGTGTTTTGAATTAAATATATTTTGATATGTGGAAAAGGCAGTATTCAAGGTCAGAAAAGTCTATGTGCAGAGTGATTTATTTTTACACTTTGTTTTTTCCATTTGTAGAGATATTCCCAATTAATAGTGTTCCACAGGGGGAAAAATATGTTTGGAGAGGCTGGGATTGTGGCTCTGTGTTGGAGCACTTGCATGGCACCTGTGGCACTGGGTTTGATCCTCAGTACCACATAAAGTAAATAATTAAATTAAAATAATGGTATTGTGTCCCTTTACAACTGAAAAAAAAAACAGATTTGGAAGGATTTCTTTATTTGGCCAAATGACTCCGACTTTCCTTTTGAGGCAGCAGAAGTGATCCATGGAAGCTGTCTCTAATAGCCCTCACAAAGCCTTCCAAATCCTTCTTTAAGTATATTATGGAAACCTCATTGAACACCAGTTGCATTCTGTAATTCCTTCTTTTAGGTAGACTGTCAGTGGTACAGAACCCTGTGCTTAGGTTGAAGCCCAAGTTTTCATTTCCTTTTACTGATGACCATTGCATTATTTTCTTAATTTATAGGACACAAGAGAGTCATCTTTTTTGTCCCATTCATAACATAAAATATGTTTTAGTATTTATCACAGGGTTCATGCCTACAACGTAGGGCTCAACCCATTGCAGTGTGTGGCCTACAGTGTGTTATCAGCAGTACCATAGGTTTCAAAATAATTTTATATATTGCATTCATTTTCTCTGTTTATTTTTTCATTGTTGATATACCTTTATTTTATTCATTTATTTATATGTGGTGCTGAGAATTAAACCCAGTGCCTTACACATGCTAGGCAAGCACTCTACCACTGAGCCACAAGCTCCTTCATTCAAGTTTTATATTACATTCAAGTCAATTTTGTATTGCTATAGAACACTATTTACTATTGTATGATCTTATAGTAGTTAATGGAAGGTCATATTATTTTAATTTTCTTTACCCTGATGTATCATTCATAAATGTCAAATTTAGAGGCTAGTATGTGTGTTCTATCTTAAATTTTATTCCAGTCTGATGGTTGTCCTATATACATACTTGGCTAATTATTAAATTCTTGGTAAGAAAAGCAACCCTATTTTCTTTAATCTATTTTAAAATTATACTCTTTTGAGAAGTACTCTGAGGAATTCATTATGCTAACAATACGAATTGACCATATAATACATATCTTCATCACATCCCATTTGAAACTATAATGTAAGATATAGATATTCTACACACAGGCTTGATTAAATATATAAATCACATCTTCAGAAAAATATTTTAAGTCTGAATTTATAGGGTTTGCAAATGTCTTATATACTAACCATGGGATTTTTTGTATCTCAGATTGTGTTTTAGAGGAAAAGCATCCTTCTTAATGACCTAGACTCTTAATAATTGACATAATTTAACTCTGGTTCTAAAGGTGAACATAAATGGGATCCACTTTGTATACTAATTACATGTATGGCTTTCAACTTCAAGATTGAATGCCTTTGCATCATTCTGAACAAGGTAGAATAATTTTTAAGTGTCAAAAAATGTCATTTTTGATAGTTACAACAAATGAAACAGTTGCCAAGTGATCTATATTTTTGGCAAACTGTCTGTGTTAAAGACATTTATAATATCATACATCAAAAATTGTCTAGCAAAAGTAACTATTCTAAGAAATGTACAAGTTTGGGGGAACAAAGATGTTCAGGAATACAATTATGCTCAATATTTTTAAATTAAAAGTAAAATAAATTTATTAAATTTTAATTCAATCTTTTATTTTATTTACTTAATATTCAATTACATATGACTTTCATTTACAAAGTGTTATTTGTCTCATTATTATAAGAGAACCTAGACCATTCTGTCTTAAATTTATATTTCTCATGAAGAAGAAAAAATATTACCTCTTAACACATAATACAGAATTTGAAATTAAGAACTATTAAGAAATTTATCTATGATAGCTCTAAGATAAGCATTAAAGTTTTGTTAGGTTGCACACCCCTGTAAGCCCAATGGCTCAAGATGCTGAAGCACGAGGATGGTGAGTTCAAAGCCAACCTCAGCAACGGTGAGGCATTGAGCAACCCAATAAGAGCCTATCTCTAACTAAAATACAAAATAGGGCTGGGGAGATGGTTCAGTGGTTGAGTGTCCCTGAGTTCAATCCTCAGTTTCAAAAACAAAACATAACAATTTTTACTATTCAGTTTTTGTTTTTCCTAAGCAGAAATAGAGTGTATATTTTATCTTATTTTTATTTCTCAAAACCTAGAATATAACAAAACTAGTTAGTAAATAATAAGCCAAGTCAGTAAATAAATAAACACTAAAACAAAATTTTTTGTGTATCAAGGTGGTTGTGCTCTACAGTTATAATCCAGCCCAGAACCAATCACTTTGAAAGTTGTGCATGTTCCTGTTCTGAGGGACCATATTTGCCTATGGAGGGACATGTCCATGTGTATCTATGGCTTTTACCCAGACCCAGTACCTCAGAACTTATGTTTTGTTGTAATTATTGTTGTTGTAATTATTGTTGTGGCTCTTGTTATATAAATTTCACATTTATATAAAAGCTTAAAAACTTGTACTTAGTATGTCCATATCTTCTTTATGGTCACTAAATGTTGAGTCACAGGTAGGATGTCTCATTACAATTAGTATACTAGTATCTATATGTTTTGAACCAGGACATTCCCTTATATAAGTACAGTATGATTGAAAACACAAGTACATTAATATTAATAAAATTCTACAATTATTAACATTTTGTTAAATATTTAAAATTCATCTTTTAGCAAAAAAAAAATCCCCACAAATCTTGATTAAGATTCAACCTATGTATGTATATTACATTCAATTTTTTCTTTGTTCTTAATTTAAGTTGGAAAGGCCCTTCATACATTCATTTTATCCATGTTCTTGATATTTTCTAAAAGTTCTTGCCAATATGGAAATGATCAACGAAGGGTAAGTTATGTGAGATGAAAAAAGTACTGATGACTATAGTACTCCCTACAGCCAAACTGGTGGTACTATATGAACATCAAGAAAATAGTAACTATAACGAGTTATAACCAATACATAAGATAACAATCTATGAGTCCATTTGCTTATTTATTCATATCAATATTCATATTGAATAAATAAGCAAATATATAAATGTCATTGATGGGAAAGCTGGTTCTTATATTATACTTTATAACCTAAAAATGAAGAAGCAGTGAGAAAAATAGAAAAAATATTTTGTAAAACAAAATATCAATACAAGTTAAAATCTGTGCTGTCAAAAATCATCAATGGATGCTCTGTCAAAAATGCAACTAAAATTGAAATATTAACATAGTCTGATATTATTTCCTTTAGACCTTTATTGATGAAAAAAATTAAAACAGCATCCTTATAATGGAAAACTTCAATAAACTCCACCTTACTCAGTGATAAAAGTTAAAATCACCAATAATGAGATGCCAAATATACCAATATAATGTACTGAGCATTGAAGAACAGTACTTCATTGACATTCTGGTCAGAATGGATGACAAGAATCTAATGATATAAAAATATGAGCTAGAGCCCAATAAAGGAACATTCTGCAACCTAGCTAACTTATATAACTACAGACATTCTGTGGGGTTGTTGTCGTTTGATTTTTGTTTGTTTGGTTTAGCCATTCTCTCTTATGAAGTTTATTTTTCCAGGTTTTTCTTGGATTCTCTCTCTCTCCCTTCCCATTTCCTTCCCCTCTCTTACTCCCCCTTCCCCTCCCCCTCTCTTCCCACTTTCCTCCTTCCATCCCTCAAAAACACATATATGTAGGTAAGTTCTATGCATATATCTGAGATCTTCTGCACATAACTCAGTAATGCTATCTCGATGTTACTGTATAAAACTGCATAATGGACACCAATCTCAGCTTAGCTGACAAAGTACTCATTTTGTAAGCACTCAGATAACATAGTTCATCTTTTGTCTATCCACTCAACAACCATTTTCTTTTTGACTTATTCATCATGTTCTGCTTCATTGTTCTATGATAACAATGATCGATCTCAAGTTTTGGATTATTTAAGGGAATCATCTATGACTTATCCCCAGCAGAGTACTTAGTTGGTAAATAAATTGAGTTTCAAGTATGTGTCATATTTGCAGTTCTTAACAGTTTCCTTTTTGTTGTACACTGAAACAGTCCTGGTAAATGAACTTTAGCTTGGATTGTTTCCCTAAGTCCCTAACTGCATTCAAACAAATTTACCTGCACAGCTCACAATTTCATCCTCACAGTTGCAATCTCAAGTGTTCTGGAGGGAAATTCATTTTCCTTTGTTTTCCCATTGTTTATAGAGCCATATATGAAAATGCAGGGTGAAGAAGAATTCAAAATAACTCCTAAAATAAACTGTTACATATAATATTTTAAATTTGCAAGAAAAATCAAACAGTTTTTGAAATGATACAGAGCTTTACATTTTATGATGTTATGAGAATGCCCTCAAGTCTGAGAGACATTGCTGGCTATGATAAGTTGCAATCTCTTTAATCTTTCTTCCCATAAAGTATGTGAAACATTTTTTTACTATATGATTTTTTTATTCTACTAACCAGTGATAAGACCAATTATGTAGCTGACTAATTTTATATTTTTGTGTTTGAAATAAGCAGAAATTGATTCACCCTTCTATGTGGTGCAAACAAAAAATCTAATAGAGATTCAGATTCAAGAGTTTTGTTTATTGGAACTTTCCAATAAGAATATGCATAATTAGGAGGAAAAATGCTAATAAAGTTCCTCATGTATATGAGAGGCTGGTAATTAAGCCCAATATTTGTTATGGCTCACCTTTTCTAAACTAAGTCCAAACTAAACTAAGGGACAATTTCTAAAGTACTGGTTTTACACTTGAAGATAATAAACTTAGGTTCTAATTACTTTAGGGACTCCATTGAGTGTGCATATCTAGTTTTAAAACTCATTATCAGCATTAACGTGGTAGAAATCATCTTTCCTCATTCTTCCTACAGGTTTAAATAATAAAGAAAAATGTGCAAATTTTGAAAGCATTCTATTTTTCATTGTACTTACATAATTAGAATAAAATGAGTAGCATTTCAGAAAAATCATTAAAGATATGGTTACACAAAAGTTGTCTAAAATTAGGAAAATACTAAATTGATGCTTATCAATGTTAGAAATAGGTTTGTGCAAGAAATAGCCAATAAAATATCTATAGAGATACTTTTCATTGTTATTTGTTTATTGCATTAAAATGAGCCAGCAACTTACAAACTGAGGGCCAATATGGCCAATAGTCCAAATCCAGCCAAAAGGGTTCATTTGAATGTTTGAGGCTGTTGTCATAAAGTTTTATTGCAAAACAACACATCTATTATTTTTTAATGTTTTCATTTGTCATTAGGGTCATACATAAATTAGGGTTCATTTTCTCATAATCATGAAAACATGAAATATAAATTGCTCAATTTCAGTCCCCAATACTTTTTTTTCCCGCCCTTTCTCCTTTCCCCTGTTTCTCTTCTTCTACTCTACTGGTTTTCCTTCTATTTTTTCTATTTATTTATAGTTATTTATAATTATTCTCAAATTGAGCTTTATAGACATGCATAAAAGTGAAGTTTGTTGTGGTATATTCATGTACATATAGAGCATATTTTTTTAAAATTTATTTTAAATAGGTATATATATATGACAACAGAATGCAATTTTTTTATTCATTGTACACAATTGCAGCACAACTTTACATTTTTATGGTTGTACACCATATAGTGTCACACCATATGTGCAGTCATACATGTAGCTGGGGTAATGATGTCCATCTCATTCCACCATCTTTCCTACTCCAAGCCCGACACCTTTGCCTCCCCTTTGTCTCATCAAAGTTCTTTCATTTTCCCCATGTCCCCCCAATTATGATCAGCATTCACTTATGAGAGAGAACATTTGGCCTTTGATTTGGGGGGATTGGCTTACTTCACTTAGCATGATAGTCTCCAACTCCATCCTTTTACCTGGTCATCTATTATTTATGTGATGTTTATGACTTTTTTTTTGCTACAGTAATACTATGGAGGAATTGTCATATGGAACATATGGTCCACAAAACATAAAATATTTACTATCTGACATTTAACAAAAAGTGCTTGATGATACCTGTATTCAAAGGAAATGTTTTGAGCAAATTAGTTTCTGAAACTTGTGAATTGAATGTGTGTATTTATTGATGGTAGGAAACACCTGATATAGATGTACACTTAATTTATATTTTAATCTAATAGTGAAGAAAAAATTGCATATTAAATGAAGTTTAGAAATAAATATTTAAAAATTCTCCATTTGAAAATGTAATTCATTCCTAAATTGACTTCAGAAGATGAAATACAGCTAGACATGACTGTATATTATATATTTTATAGAGTTTTGACCTTTTCAAGCACACTATTTACCTTATTTTACCATTTTAGACAACACGATTGTTAAAATCACTATAAAATTTCTGGTGCATTTCTATTTCTTTGTGTGCTTTTCTTATAGATTTGACTATGTAATATTTTAGTCTCTGATTGGCACATTTATTTATTGAGATCAATTTCCCTTTCTTTTAGAAACAAAGAGTGATATTCCATTTAGGATATTGCAAAGTAGTGTTCCTAAAGAAATGTTGTAAATGTAAGGTCACTACTGAGATGATTTCTTGGTCATTTGAGCTGTACCTAGACCAATATCTTTTACTTAATCATGATCATTGATTTTTATACAAAGGATTAGTTAAACCTACATTTTACACTCATTGATTTTATGCTCAACAGTTGTTCTAATGTTTAGAATTTGCTTGAATTTTGAAATAGGAGTTCATTTTAAAATAGGAATGTGACATTTTAAAATTTTCATCCATGTGCTTTTTAATGTAATTGTAATGCCTCTGTAGAATAATATTTTAAGTATAGTTAATTGAACCCAAAAATTTCTCTATCCATTAGAGACACTGACGCTGGAGTTCTAAGTAAGCTGCTCAATGATGCATACTTTCTCATTGAAAAGTTCCTTATTATATCTTGATCTTCTTTACTATTTACACAATATTTGTAGAAGGATACTTGAAAGAGGAATTGCATTTTACTGTAAATATTTTGGAGAGTTTCCAAAGTAATTGAACTTGCATTCATTAGAATGTGGTAAGATAATTAACAGTAGAACATTTATGAAAGTCCTTTATAAAAGGTTTACAAGTCAAGAGGACACATACAAATTCTCTAACCTCTCAGAGTCCAGGCCACTTCACTACCTTGTCATATTTAAACATAATCAAAAAGACTGCCCAAGTAATTGAGCAAAAGTAGTTCTCTATAGGTGACTTACAAACTTGTTCAACCAATCCAGATAAATGGACAAAAAATAAATAACCATTTGACTTTCATGACCGTGGAGTACATATTAACCTTTCTTTTCTAATCAAATAACATATTTCCTGTTGTTACTCAAAATAAGTTACAAAACCTATGTTGAGTATTTATTTTATATATTATTGGTCTAATATGTAGGAATGGCCACATCTTCTGCTAATTTGCCCTTAATTTGTACCCATTCATAATTAAATCATGTAGGATTTTATATAGGCTTTCTTGGGTACTAATAAACAAACTTGAATGTATATATGTAAATCTAGCTTTTAAATAACACATTTAAAACTTATAATTTATTTTAGCTTAAATTATTGCCTATTTTAGCCCTGGGATTTTTCTTCCTTAGAGGCATAATTAACTAATGAAAAATGGTTATTTCTCTGAAAGTAAAAAAAAAAAAAAAAAAAAAAAAAACAAGTACATATAATATTTGCATACAAATGAGAAAATATAAAGTCAATATATTTAATGAAAACAATTGTTTAAAATTACTTATATGTAGGGCAGCTTTATATATAGAACTTTCTATAGAAGAGGCAAGAATTTATCACTGCTGAAAGGTTTGTAAGAATATTCAAATATAAAAAGTATAATATTTTATTATAATTGTCATAATTTTTTAATACTTTTATTTTATTTGATTATTTATTTATTTATTCATTTTATGTGGTGCCCAGGAATCAAACCCAGTGCCTTGTGCATGCTAGGCAAGTGCTCTACCACTGAGCCACAACCCTGGCCCCAATTGTCATTGTTTTTGTTATGACTCTAAAACATTGCTTTTAATTTTTTTTAGGATTATTTAAGTATATTTTTTTGTCACGCATTTTTTCCCTATTTCAATAATGTGAGTCACTCTAGACTTTCTTCCATCCATCTCTTTTCTTTTATTTCAAAGAACACTGATTTTTACAAACTATTTTTTAATAAAGGTAATTAAATTTGATGCAATATTAATCCTTTTAATCTTTTCTTATTTTGCAAGCATGTCTCCTTTTCTAGGCTGTAAAACTGGAATATGCAAGTCACATTTGAAAACTGGAAAATGGTCAAAGGTAAAGAATGAGAAGCAGGGAAAAGGAAATAACTTTGTGCTAATGCAAAAATATAATAAATGTGAAACATTTTCTCATGGATACATCAACTTAATAAACACATTTTAGTATGATACAGTGGGTAAAACTTCATATGTTAGCTCAGCTAGGCTGTGGGGCCCAGTTGTTTGGTCAAATGCTGATTCAATTGTTGCAGGAAACATATTCTATAGATGTGATTGATATTTACAACAAGTTGATCATAAACAAAAGTGATTGCCCTCTGCAGATGGGCCTCCTCCACTCATCTGAAGTACTTGGAAAAGAGGTTTCCCATGGAACAAGGAATTCTGCCTCAAGAAGATAACAATGAAACCCGACCTGTCCTTCCAGCCTGCCAGCCTGCCCTATGGATTTATACACATACCTGCAGCTTCACCTCTCCACTGTTTCCAGCTGGCTGGCTTGTTGGACTTGCCAGAACCACAATTATCAAAGCCAATTCCTCAAAGCCAACTTTTTTCTCTCACTTTTACACAATTTCTCAACAGCTTTTCCCAACGTTTTGTTGTCCTCTTAATTTCTAATGAAAAAAGGCAATATGCAGTATCATTAAACATAATAAAACAAAGGTTTTTGGTATAATTTTCACAAGTGAAAGTGATAAAAATTATGGATAAATGATGGAAATTGGTTCATGCTCATGTATAATTTATTAGGAAATGAGAGAGAGGATGCAAATTTTTTTTTTAAAAAAGCCCATTGTTGAATGAAATACTTTAAAAACAAGGTCTCAAATGAATAATAAAAATAATGTGGTGTAGTATTCTAAAATTAACATTCAGGTACAGGGAAATGAAGATTTCTAAAATCTACATTATATTTGATACTAAAATAGGTTGAGAAAAATAGGACAGAAGCAAATATTAGGACACTATTCAACTCAGTTATGTCAGATATTAAAGACATTAGTGAAAATATAAATAGTACTTTTACTATTAGCATATTTCATTTGAAAAATTCATTTTTTAATAAAATAATTTGTTAATAAATTTAGTACAGTTAATTTAAAGTGTATTAAGAACATTTTTTAAAAAAATCTGAGCTTTAATTTCTATATGGTACATATCTATAAATATGATACACTATCTTAGTCTTTTTAGGCAACTTCAATGAAATACCATAATTGGAATGCTTATAAATACCAGGAACTCATTTTGAAAAGTTCTGGAGAATGACAAATTTAAGATCAAGTCTTTGGTAGGTTTGGGGTCACATTTAGCTATCTTGTGGTGTTCTCACATTCTCACATGGCACAAGAGATAAGGGAGGTCTCTAGGCCTCTTCATAAAGACAAGAGATTATCCTTACCATCCCCACCAAAAAAAAATGTCCTTAAATAGTACTGAAGATTTTTGAATCTCTATTTATTTTGGAGATTGGTTTGCTGTTTTCTTACTTGTGAAAGCTTTTATTTTAGGTAACATGATGATGCTGGCCTCATATGATAAGTTGGAAGTGATGACTCCTTCCATTTTGGGGACAACTTTGTGAAATGTGAATGCTAATTCTCCTTTAAATGCTTGATAGAATTCCCCATCTAGCATCTGGTTCTGAGTTTTTCTGTGTTGAGAGGTTTTTAATTAGTGATTCAGTGTCCTCACTTGATAAAAATGTGTTGACATTGTTATGTTTTTTTGAGTCAGTTTATATCTTTTCTGTGTTTCTAGGAATTAGTTTTCTAATTTATTGGTGATCCTTTTAAATATATATACTTAAATAAAATATATTATATATACATGTTTTCTGAATTGTATTATACTGGCTCAGCATTTAATTCTTTAGAAATTTCAATATTTGTTTTTTTTTCTTAATCAAATTAGCCAAACTTTTTTTTTCAATTTTATTCATCTTAGAGAAAAATACATAGCACTGTTTTTCAGTATTGTTTATTTCTGAGGTATTTTTTGACATTTTTTTTTTCCTATTTGCTTTAGGTTTAGTTTGCTCCTCTTTCTCATTCCCTGCATCTTTGCCATCTTTTTTTTTTTAGTTAGTTATTTGGTTAGGTATAAAGGTTTGCTCATTCTATTTCACAGGCATGTTTAGTTTTAGGTTCCCTTTGTAAGTGATGATGTTAAACACTATCTAGCTATACATCCCCCAATGTTTTTCTTCGATTTTTCCCTGGTAAGATTTATAGTTCTATATGAAAGTCCTTTTTACATGCATTTGGAATTAGTTTCATGTAAGCCATGTGAGGTTTATGTTGAGGTTTCTGGGAGGTTTTGTTTGTTTGTTTGTTTGTTTTGTTTTGGGCATGTGGATTGATCCAAATGATGGGGAAAGATAACCTTCTTGAAATGAAATGATTTCCTCCCTTTGTCAAAACATAGTTGGACATATTTGTTAGCAGCAATTTCTTTAATCTTATTTTGTTCTTCTGGTCTGTGTTCTGTCTTTTGCCAGTACTCCATTCTCCTATTAATTGCAGAAAAGAAGCTGTCTTTAACATCAGGCCCAATGATGCTTCCTGCTTTATTCTTTTCAATGTCTGGCTTTGAACTTTTGATACTCCTGCCTCAGCCTCCTCAGCCACTGGGATTACAAGCGAGCTTCACTGCCCCTGATGAGTATTGATTTTCAAGATTCTTTTTCTGAACCAGACACATTGGCATGTGTCTGTTATCCTGATCACTCTGGAGGCTGAGGCAGGAGGATTTCTACTTTAAAGATAGTCAGGGCAACTTAGCAAGACCCTCTCTTAAGATAACAGTTTAAAGAGGGCTAGGGAGTAGTTCAGTGATAGCGTTCTTGCCTAGCATGTATGAGGTCCTAGGTTCTATCCCCAGTGTGCAAACTCACACGTATATACACACATATACACACACAAACACACACAAATTTTTTTTCTGCATCCATTTCAATAATTACAACTTTTATTTTTAGGTCTATTGATATGATAGATTACATTGACTGGTTTTTAATTGAAGTACTGGTTTACCATACTGACAATAAATTCCAGTTGGAATTATGAATATAATTATTTTAGCTAGTTCTGGATGTGATTTGCTAATTTTTCACCTAGAATACTAGCATAACCTTTTGAATTGGCTTACTTTATCTTAACCTAATGAATTTAGAGCTGTTGTTCTTATTATATTTATTTTTTAAAGAGAGAGAAAGAGAGAGAGAGAGAGAGAGAGAGAGAGAGAGAGAGAGAGAGAATTTTTTAATATTTATTTTTTAGTTTTCGATGGACACAATACCTTTATTTGTTTGTGGTGCTGAGGATAGAACCCAGCACTGTGCACATGCCAGGCGAGCATGCTACTGCTTGAACCACATCCCCAGCCCATGTATTTATTTTTATTCCATCCCTTTTTGTTACTTTTATTGTTAGTTTAATTTGTTTATTTCCTAGATGAGGAACATTTGAGTTTTTATACTGATAAACATTTACTTAAAGACTTTGTGTAATCTCAAATTTATATTTCTGTGAGTAAATGTGGAATGGGATAGGCAGTTCATATGGAAAATACAAATTTAAGTTCAGCAAAAAGTACCAGACAAATTTCCAAAGTTGATATACAGTTTCGCATTCCTTTTGATGAAATATACAATTTTCAAATACTTTCTCCTTGAAAACGCTAGATATTTTCAGTTTCTTTCAGTTTTATACATTCTTAAAGGTGTATAAAGTAGTATTTGATTTTTGTATTGTATTTTCTTAATGTCTAATGATGTTTGAAAATTTTTTCAGATCTTGTATCTGAAATCTGTGAAAATTTCTGTAATTTAGATTCAATTAATATCCAATCAAATATTATATCAAATATATGAGTCATTTTTCATTTAAAAAATTGAGCAACACAAATTAATTTTATGATATTCAATTAATGTTTTTCTTTCTTTCTTTTTTCTTCTTTTGGACCAGGGATTAAACTCAGGAGCACTCAACCACTGAGCCACATCCTCAGCCCTATTTTGCACATTTTTTTTTTTTTTAGAGACAAGATCTCACTGAGTTTCTTAGGGCCTTGTCATTGCTGAGGCTGACTTTGAACTCTGGATCCTCCTGCCTCAGCCTCTTAAGCTGCTGGGTTTACAGGCATGCACCACCTCACCCGGCTATTTCTTTTTTTATAAATCATCTTTTTGTTAACCAAGAACTTTGCCTTAGTAATGGTTACAAAAAGTTTCTGATATACTTTTAGAAGTTTTATAATTTCATTCAATATAATTCAGGCTATGATTCATTTTATGTTAATGTTTGTACATATCATGGAGAATAAACTAAGGTTAATTTTGTGTGTGCAAAATTTGCCTTTAATTAGTTCCTAAATGCATCATATATAATATGTGCTAATTCCTAATGCAGTAGAAAATCAAATTATTTATGATCTAATGTCTTCAAAATTAGACTCTCTTGATTGAACTACATTCTAAAAATACCTCTAATTGTAGAACTTCTAATCCTTGTTTTCACTGGCTTTACAGTTCCAGGATGTCATCTGCTCCATATTTGACTACTCTGTTTAAAGGGAGTCAAGATTCAGGTCCCAAGGACTTCTTTTTATTTTTTAGCCATAATTTTTTAGGGGTTACTTAAAGTATAAATCATTGATTATAAACTTTTTGCATCTACATGGTTAGGTATTACATTACAAAAGTATTGAGCATTTAAGATAGTGTCTATTTTTATGGACCTAATATTTAAAATTTCAAATAATTAGCATGTTCAAGATGTCCAATCCAAGGGATACTCTCACAGTTAGGATCTTATTTATATTTTCTATAATTTAAAAATAATTTAGATAATTCAGTAATTTACAATCATAAAACATTTCAAATAAAATTAAGGCATGACAAGTGAAATTAAGGAAATAAGATCTTTTTTCCCTCTTATTTTACTGTTTAGAAATTTTACCTTAGTCTCTCCATTTATTTTTTTAAAAATTGGTTTATAGTATAGATTTCCTATTCCATAAGATTTGTTTATTTCTTATTATATTAGAGTTATTATACAATTGAATGTCAATGTTAATTTTTTTCCTTCTGAGAAATCAGTGCTAATATTAGTGAAATTTGAAATTCTGAACAGTACCACATAATGACTGAGTATCCATACTCTGTTATTTATCTCTAATTGTTCTTAATTTAAAAAAAAATGATCACATTAGCAATTTAAAATTTTGATATTGTTTGTATTTTAATGGTTGAACTTTATCTCAAGCTCGATTTTATCCTCTGCATGTGGTTTTTCAGTGGGAATATTGCTATGCATAATTGTCCCATAGTTTCTAGTCACAATTTAAAAGTAGTAAACTACTGAAAATCAAAGAATGTTAAAATGAAAACTGTATCAAAACATGGTGCAAAGGGCCAGAAAAATGGATAAAAAAAATGTAATAGAGAATGAATTAAAACAAGTTAAATGGCACAAGGGTAACTTTATATTTTGTTTAATTTTAACAAAAGTATGAAAATGTTATGGAAGGATTCTGCTATGATGAGTACCATCTGGTCTTATTTTGCTATATAACAATTTGCATAAAATCTAATAAGTTTGCTGTATTGCATGCTTCAGGAATTTAATAACCCAGAATTATGGATGATATACAGTACTTGGCAACAAATGTTAATAAACAGAAATTGTACTTCCAGTTAGAAATTCATACAGAAACCAATATGAATTTTAAAGAAAATGAAGTCATTGAAAATTGTTTTCTTAATTTTTTGTAATTAATCTGTTCTAATTAAGAAGGTGTGATTTGTATTTCTATGCTTTTACTTCTTTAGTATATTAAAGAAAATGAAGTTTCATCATTAACTTGGCAGAACTTAATGAGTATCATATAATTACTCTGATTAATGTCTTTCTTTTTCTCTCACTGACTTTCTATAAAATAATGAATCTAGATGAAATTCCCTATTAGATGTGAAAATAAAAGTTTTTTTTTTAACTGTTATCCATACAAAGATGATATATCTGCATGGCTTTTTTAATAGGTTCCACTCCCTTTTTCTTGTGTTAAACAGTTATTTTTCTCTCTCCTCCTGTCTACATTATCCTTAGGTTTGGCCTTCTCATAGGTAAAGAATAATAACAATATTTTATATTAGAATAAGTTTTTAGCCTAATACCTATACTTCAGGTATATGTGTTCTCTTTCTATACTCTAGTAAATGCAAGGTTATTGCAAAATTCATCTATATTGGCCTTTTCTTGATATTCTTTCTTTATAAATTATAAAGTTTTGAAGTCTATATGGTTTTTTTCGTACAATTGGGAAAATAATATCATGTTTAAAACAATAGAATTTTACCTCATGTCAGTTATTGAAGAATTTGAGAATCTGAGAGAAATTATTCTCTGATCATAGGTTTTTAAATTTATTTAAAGAAACAGGACAGGGGCTGGGGATTTGGCTCAAGCGGTAGCACGCTCGCCTGACATGCGTGCACCCGGGTTCGATCCTCAGCACCACATACAAACAAAGATGTTGTGTCCACCAAGAACTAAAAATAAATATTAAAAATTCTCTCTCTCTCTCTCTCTCTCTCTCTCTCTCTCTCTTTAAAAAAATGAAACAGGACAACACAATAGTAATTACTAAACTGGATTAATGTGCAGATTAAATGGAATGGAAAATATGCAAACAGTTTCTTGGCACAGAGAAATAATACAAGAAATACTGGCATTTTTTAAGCTCTTCATTTGGGGTCTGTTTAAAACCAAGAGGCAATCTATTTTGTAAACTATAATTTGTGGAGCCAAGCATATAGAAATTTCCATAACATTCCTGAAATATTTTACAACGTCATAACACTTTAGGCATTTATTTTGTCAAACAATGGTAGAGTAAGAGGGTATGATTTTCCTGTATGTTTATGTGCATATTCTGTGTCTGTCAAATCCAATAGAGATAAAGATAAGTTAGAGAGACAATAGTTTTTGATATTTTCTTGTGATTTCAAATCAAGCTAAACCCATTATTTAAACTCATTTATCTTTGTTAAAATTTTCACTTTTGGAGGGAGCTAAAAAATACTTTGCTATTCCTTTTAATTTTTTTTCTTTAATTCCCCATGCTTTATTCAGTTTAGAACAAAAATTGAGAAAAAATAACCTGTGCAACTAGCCAACCAGCCAGGGAATGATTCTATGTGGAGTGTTGGTTACCTGTTAGACACAAGATGCCAGGTATTCAAGAAGCAATGGTGAAATGAGCAATCATAGTAGCTTTTTTCAAGAATATTCCAGTTTAGTCAAATTGGAAAGACAAATAAACAAAACCATGTTATACCAATTGAAATGGGTTTCAAATAAGAAGTATACAAGTGACATAGAGAGTAGAGAGTAATTTAGTTTAATCATTTACTTAGCAAAGATGCGTTAGCCAATTAAATCTTCAAAATATGAATAGCTATACACATGGTAGGGGGAATTATGCTCTGTGAATAACAACACAGGATGACCTCTGGGGTTCTGGCTCAGTGGTAGAGTGCTTTCCTAGCACATGTGAGGCCCTGAGTTTGATCTCCAGCACCACATAAAACTAAATAAATAAAATAAAGGTATTGTGTCCATCTACAACTAAAAATATATTTAAAAAAACCCAAAACACCAGTTGATTTTCAAATGCTGAGAAGCCTTAATACCTATGCTCAATAAAATTTTTAAAATAGTACCTGTTTACAATATACTATAGCATATTTTAAAATGATTATTTTTAGGGGAATATTTTGAAACTATGAACTAAGTACTATTTTATAGTGTTATCAAAGCTAGTAAATACTTGATTAGCATGTTGGTACTACTATCTACATTGCACATGAATGTACAGTAGAATAAAAGGATAAGTGTTCTTCCTACAGTTGTAGAACTGACAAATGGATGTAGCTGTAGTTCCCTAACATTAAGCTTGCTGAAACTTGTAACTTTCCTCTACAATGTATCACTTTTGATTTTTATTTTAAGATAATTGTTTTATCTTGTTTTATTTTCAGAGAATCACTACTTTGGTGGAGTGAACAAGGCTATTTATCTGTATTATCTTCACCCACTCAAGACACAGGCATGTGTTGTGAGTCTTGTTGTCAGCCCTTTTCATGAGGCATATGTGAGAAACTAGACAAGTTGTGCCTTCAAACCTGTCTCCTGGGTAAGAAAGTTTAATACACAGACTGTTACAATGTGTGTGTAACCTAAACAAATGACTCTAGCATGACTGAGTATAATTAGTCACATCCCTCTTATATCCCTAAGTTAAGTTTAAGGTGCCAAACTTTGATCAGTAAAACTTGGAGCCAGGCATGGTGGCACTTGCCTGTAATTGCAGCTACAAGGGAGGCTAAGTTAGGAGAATCACAAGTTTGAGACCAGCCTGCACAATTTAGTGATAACCTGTTCTAGGTAAAAAAGGTTATAGTGTAGTGCAAAAGCATACCTAAGTTCAATCCCCAGTACTATATAAAAAAAGGTCAATATTGCACTGCTAAAAATAAAAGATTTTACTTAAAACTACTTACAGCAAGGGAGACGACAGGAGTTAGTGTAAACTCTACTGGAAAAAGAGATGTGGAAATTTTTAATTTCTGAAGTGAGAAGAAAAATATTGGAAACATTCAGTTATTCTTGAATTTGCAAATATTTTTTCTCTGTTATTATACTGTGAAAATATATTTCTCTTCACTGAACAAAATATCTGACAAGAACAACTTAACAACAATTTGTTTCGGTCCATGATTTTTTAGAGCATTTGGTCCATGGTTTTGGCCCTGGATTGACTAGCTCCATTCCTCTGGGTCTGAGTTGTGGCAGAACATCGTGGTGGAATGGTGTGTGGTAGAGAAAAGATGCTCAGCTCATGGCATCCCAAAAGCAGAGAAAGAGAGTGAGGGAGGTGGGGAGAAAGAGGCCAGGAGAATGTATAGCCCTTGCACAGTTCCAGTGACTTAATTCCTTCAACTGTGCCCCATCTGCCTACAGTTCACTATCTACAAGTAGTCCTTTCAAATTATTAATCCATTGTTGAGAGCCACAGCCGAAGGGGCCCCAGCAAACTTTCAGACTACCAGCTGATGATTGGCTCACAGCGGCCCCAGCAACATCTAGCTGATTGGCTCCTCTGCAGTGATGCTCATTGGAGATGCTCATTGAGCTGTTTCCCCGCCCTTTCAGACTACCAGCTGATGATTGGCTCACAGCAGCCCCAGCAACATCTAGCTGATTGGCTCCTCTGTGGTGATGCTCATTGCGCTGTTTCCCTGCCCTTTCAGGCCACGGAGCTACTCATTGGGGGACTTTTTTGGCTCCGCCAACGTGACCCAGCCAATCGGCCTCAAGAGCAGGAGGATTGTGGGAGGTGGAGAGGCTGGTGGTTGGGGGAGTGGCTGTGGGAAGCCGGTGGTGGCAGTTGGGCTCTGAGGGTTTTTCCTGAGGAGCTGTTTTGTTTGGCATGTGTGGTTCTAAAAATAAAGTTAGTTTCATTTGACAAGTGGCTCCTGAATTGTGCCCAGTCAGACTGCAGCAATCCATCAAATGAATTGTTCTACTGAGGAAGTTAAAACCTTCATGATCTCCTCACTTTTCCAAAAGTTTGACCTTTGGACATCAGTACATCGGAGACCAAGCCTTCAACATATGAGCTTTCACAGAACATCAAAAATCCAAACCCTAATGTACACCCTTTACATTTGACAATTGGCACCAATTAGAATTCCATGCCTTGCACGGAGGGGCAGATAGAGCTGATATCTTATTTGATGTGTTCATTCTAAAGACTTGACTCCTAGGTCCTCAAGGAAGATATTCTTGAATTTAAAATTGTCAAAGAGACTTTTAAATATATTTACATATCAAAGGGATAAAGAAATAATTTATGATTACAGTTTCTGAAGTGTATACACTATGAAAAGGAAAGCTATGGGAGTGTTGAGAAGAACTCTTTCCAAAGTATAGAGAAGCTGAAGAAATCATAATATTCTTTGATATGGTTTGAATATGATTTGTCCCCACCAGAACTCTCCTCATAATTTGATTGCCACTGTGAGAGATGAAATTTTTTAATACATGATGAAACAGGGATTCATTCCTTTTCAAGTGGGTTAATTTCCACTGGGCTGGATTACATACTCTGAGAGTGAGTTGTGGTAAAGTGTGACTCTCCCTCACATTTGGTCTTTTCTTGCATGTCCACTTTTTCTCCTGAAGCTCATTTCCAATATGAGTTGAAGCAGTACAAGAATTTCACTATAGGAGGCCATCTGATCATTCCAAGCCTCCAGAAGTGTAAGCCAAATAAGCCTCTCTTATTTATAAATTTCCAGTCTCACACATTCTGCTTAAGAAACAGAAATCAGACTAAGATGTGATTCTTTGTCATAAAACATGCTAGGTTGTCTGTAGGCACATTTTGAATATGCTATTTCTTCTATTTCTGTAGTACCATTCAACACTTGAGTATTTAAACTGAGCTTTCTCCACTAAAGTGGCAAAAAGTGTAATGCATTTTCTTTAGACTGATGATGATGAAGATGATGATGATGATGATGATGATGATGATGATGATGATGATGATTTGCAGTGCTGGGGATTGAACCCAGGGTGTTATATATGCCAGTCAAGTGCTTTCCCACTCAATAACATGCCCAGCCCTTTGACTCTAAATTATTTATCCATATAGTATCTAAAAATAATACCAGTGACCTTTTAATTTGAGAAATGTCTTATATTTTAATATTTTTGTTGCCCTTAATAAATATAAAAATATGACTATTGAACATATGTGTTTGTAACTCTTATGTGATTTAAAGAAAGTTTGTCACCAACTCTTGTAAGGAAGTTGTGGGAAGTGTCTATCATCCCACTGCTTCCATTTCTGTGAATGATCCACTTCGCCATGTGGTATAGCTTTTGAATATTAATTAGATGCCTTTATATATTCTTTGCATTTCTGAGTCCAAAGCAGTGTGGCCTTCCAAAGAAGAAGAAACTGATAATTACTTTTACTTGTATCAGCCCACAGTGAATTCAAGTTTTCTAAAGAGACTCACCTATACTAAATCATGTTATATCTATACTTCAGATAAATGAATTTCAAAGTGCATTTTAAGTCCCTGTATATAAGATATTGAGTTATATGCCATACTATGCTGTAATTTGAAAGGTTTCTAGTTGAAAAACTATTGAATAATGTGTAAATTTGCAATGGCATCTTTTTTCCCATCTTGTTTTCTCTGTGTAATATTGTGTTCAATGACTTATATGAAGACTTTACAAAGTTTAGTCTACAACCTTGGCAGGAGACTCCAAGTTGTTCAGGCTAACTAATTTGATTCATATATGTGGCTGTGCTGGACCATACATCTAGAAAATTAGTAAAATGATTTTTGAAGAGCAAGCAATTCACATAAACAAAAGGTCTTGAAATTTTAAATTACTTTCTAGCCCTGCTTCCTGAAATACCAAACAAGCTTATTTACATTATTCGACTGATAATATTCAGACCTCAGGATAAGAAATAACAATCCTTTTCTTAACTTATATTAATGAAATTATTTCAGTAGTATTGAGTTCATACTAGAGGCAACTTTTTATGAGTTGGATCAATAGTACAGTAAATCCTGGAACTGTACATAATTATTAAATTAATCAATAAATGAGTTAATGCAGATGTATTTATGAAAAGTTCTAAAAGCTTATTATTTTTTTAAATCCTGCTAGTTAATAATATGGTTATAGTTGTACATGTTCACTCATAATTTTTATTATATTGTTTTAAAAATAAATTACATACTTTTCTAGAGAATATTATTTTACATAAAATCATTAATGGAAACCAAGAATAATAAAGGTAGATCAAATATGCCATTGTATTGGGATTAACTGATTTGTCATGTAACATAAAGAAAATTAAAATTCCTAAGTATACATTCTGTTAAATTAAACTGAGACTTCCATGAGTCAAATTTATATAGATAATCCTAAATATAAATAATCTTTAAATCTTCATATATAAAATGAAATTATTCCATAGTTTGTATCTAATAGTTGTTTTTGAAGCTGTGTCTAGAACTGTCAATAAAAATAAGACTCAGGAAGTTTTTGTAATTATATTCTTACCCAGAGCTTATAAGAGTTAGCCTAGTAAAACTGGGAAAACAAGAAAAATTAAGTTTGTAAAATTGATTTTTAAAGAACAGAGATTTTCTAGAGCTCAGCATGTGTGTGATGGGATTAAGATATTTTCATAGCTAAAAATATGACTCAAAAATAAAGAAGATTTTGACCTCAGAGTGGATATTGTGATTGTCTAAGGAAGCAGGATTTACTTTTTATTTTAAAATTAATTCTTTATGTGGCAATTAAAGTATGTGTATGTATTTGTATTTATCTATGTGTTTATATGTTCTTAAGCAAAATGCTATATACAAAAGCTATCCAGATGTCAATCACAATTAAGGAGTATTGAGAAGCAAAACACAAAATAAGTCCAGGGCCAAAGTCATGTTGTTTCTCTTGTAGGGCATTAAAAAAGGGTGGTTTCAAAGAGAGGCTGACTGTCATATCTATATTCTCAGAGCAAATGAATCAAATGGGAATTCTTGTGTTTGAACATTAAAATATGAGTCTAACAAATAAGTAGAAAAATAACTGAAAAGTCTGTATTTCAGTGTACAAATAAGAGAAAGTATATACTGAGTTAAGAAAATAAATCATTACTTTCATTGTCTAAAATGTTTCAATGTCATCAGAGCTAGATATTCAAAAGTTCTAATAAGAGCTTGCCTTTATTTCCATATTGTGATTTTGATTTCTGTCATGTTTACTATATTCAGATTTAGTATCCCTCACCATGCAAGCTGACCTCCAGGGGCATTAAGTTTACTTTCCATTATTTTGACAAGATCACAGAAGCAAATTGCTTATATTTACAAAAACCTTTACCAAATTTCTAGAATAAAATCTCATTGATCTCAACTTGCATACCCATGTCTATTACTCAGAGACTAATGAAAGCTTACAGCAATCATAAACTCACAGCCAACTAATAAGAGTTTAAAAAAGGAAGGTTTTGTTCATTACATAAGTCATGCCTAGGATTTGAAACACAGGAAAGCACTCTTATGTGACTTGTCAAGGATTCAATTAGTAAACTCACCTAAATGTAGAAGAGACTGAAAAATACATTTGATGTATAGCAAGAAAGACCAAATGAGACAGGATTTGTTTCTCTCATGTCTTTTAATTTCCAATTACTTTTCACAGAGTTTGGCATGCTAATAGATCTGATCAGTGTGGTACATCTAACCCTGAAGTTGTGGGGAGGACAAAGAGTCAATCCCATTCAATCCCACCCACATTACAATGCAAATGGAAGAGGAATGATTTTCAAAGGAATTGAGTGGCTTTTATAGACAAATAGGTGGATAATGACAAAGATACAGGACATCCAATTGTCTTTTACAGTGCAAACAGAAAAAATATACACATTCTCCTATTTACTAAATAAATTCTGAGATACTGGGTTCTTTCATTATTTCTTATCCCTCAATCAAATATAGGCAATTGAGTTGATAGGCTAAATTACTGATGGAAATGTGATTATCTGATCAAAAATACATGAAAAAATATACAGTATCCTAGCAATAAGAGAACTGCATATCAAAAGTAAGAGTTCATTTCACTCCACTCAGAATGGCAATTATAAAAAATACAGCCATAAATGTTGGTGAGGATATGGGGAAAAGGGTATGCTCATACATTGCTGGTGGGACTGCAAATTGCTGTAACCACTATGGTAATCTAAGGTATGGATTTACCTCAGAAAACTTGGAATGGAACCACCATTTGACCCAGCCTTCCCATTCCTACATTTATACCCAAAGTACTTAAAATCAGCATACTACAGTGATACAGCTACATTGGTGTTTAAAGCAGCTCAACTCACAATAGCTAAACTATGAAGCCAACTTAGATGCCCTTGAACAGATGAATGGATAAAGAAACTGTTGTATACATCACAATGGAATATTACTCAGCCTTAAAGAAGAATGAAATTATGGCATTTTCTGGTAAAAGGATGGAGCTGGAGAATATCATGCTAAGCAAAATAAGCCTATCCCAAAGAACCAAAGGCTGAATGTTTTCTTTGATATGTAGATGCTAATTCACAATAAGGAGGGTGGGCTAAGGATGAATAGAGATACTTAGAATTTGGTAGATGTGAAGGAAGGTAGGAGAAGGGTTATGGGAAGATGAAGGATAGTGGAATGGATCTACAATTGGTACCCTGTGTGCATATATGACTACATAATTGGTGTAATTCTATATCATGTACATCAGAAGAATGAGAAGTTATACTCCATTTATGTATGATATGTCAAAATGAATTTGACTGTCATGAATAACTAATTAGGACAAAATTAAAAAGCCATAAAATTCAGAAAAAAAATAGTGAAAGACAAAATGAGAAAGAAAGAGGAAGGTCAATAAATAGAAAACCATAATTAATATTGTAGGTATTAATACAACTATATCAATAACCTCTTTAAATGTCAATGGTCTAAATTCATCAGTTAAAAGACACCATCAAAATAGATCAAGAAGTAAAAATCAGTGTGTATCCTACCAGTCTGAAGTCTGACAGAGAGCTATTCATGAAATAAACAAAGATCTTGTCTTTCCTCATTTAAAAAAATTGTGATTACAAAATGTATATAAACGTTAAATTAATAATTCTATATATTTTCCTCATTTTTCTATTGGTTAATTAGAGTTGTGCATATTAATGGGATTTGTTTTATTATTATATTGATACAGGCACACAATATAACAATGTCATTTGGCCAGTATCACTCCTAGACATTTTCCCCCTCCCTCCCTACCTCCCACCTCTTGTCCCTTTTGATGCAATGTATTATTAGAATAATAGTGTATTTTCACCAATGAGTGCTATGTTCATTTTCAAAAAAGACTAACCAGATGTGTACATTTTATAGATTATTGCAAACTGCAGGTGATTCTGGAAATAAGGAGATAAGAGTTATCTGAGCTACTGATAAACTCTCAAATGGGTGAAAATATATTTTGATATTTTTCAGGGATAATGTATTCATAGAATCTCAAAATTAGAAAAGATATTAAAAGTCATCTAATTCAATAGGAATCTTATGTCTGTGACTCTGTGCAGTGCCTATGGAATACATGGTAACTCCTATCTTTTTTATAACTCAATTTAAGCCATATACTAAGATATTAAAGCTACTGCATTTTATTAATCAAACTATTATCTGATTTTAATGAAAATTGAATTTCACCCAAAAGTTTTAGGGAGAAGAATAGAATGTTCAATTGTCACCTAATAAATGTGCTGCACAGGCAGGAACCAAAGGTTCTGAACAGACTTGTATGCAAAGCTAACATCTTTTCATTTCTGTCAGGTCTATTATTTTGCCATTTTATTCTTCAGATACTAAATAGAATTGATCTGGTGCCTCCAACAGAGCAAATTTCATCTTAATGTATTATGCAAATTAATTTCTAATCTATCGTATTCTCATTTATTTCTTTAAAATACCATAGAGCAGGCTTATATTATGCACACACACATAGCCACATGGACTCTGGAAGTGCCTTTTGTGATCACATTACTCCTTTCTTTGAAAAAATTCCATGCAGAAAAGGCCTATCTGGGATACTGGAAAAGTGGAGATGATTCAAGTCCACCAGGGAAGGGATACTGATGCCTTTTCTATGAGGACATGGCCTGACTGGTGCTGTGTTGCATTAGTTACCAGAGAACATTAATATTTATAAACATTTATGTTAAGAGAAGTGCAGAGATTAGTAGTGCAAATCTTTCTGGAAGAGGCTGCTACCTGGAGTATAAAAAGATTATGGAAACACAAGAATGTGGCAGTGTTTCCAACTCAGGCAAGACATTACCTGCATGTAGAGTGTCCCCAGAGAGAAAGGGGAGGACAGAAAATCTGAGCTAAATTACATTCCGTTTATTTGCTCTCTGTGCAGTCAATTACTGCATCCTTCTGCTTTATTTAAAGCAGAAAGACAAAAATAATAAAATTGAAACAAGGGTTTAGTGTTTCTTTCCACCAATCCATACAGCATTAGAAAATATTCATGCTGTTTATCGAGTTTCCATTTATTTTAGAGTTTACCTGTGTAAGATTATAAAGCTAATACCCCTTCTTGCCTTGTCTGAATACCTCATAATGCTCCCATCATAGCTTGTAACTCTAACTGTTCATTCACAGAAACTTAGGCAAGAATGGAATATTTTACATGACAACATGAGGATGAAGCCATCCAAACTTGAAGCAGTTGGTGGAATTGTATAGAATAAGTGACCACACGAAATAATGAATTAAAAAAAAGGCATGATCAAATGCACTGAAAAAGTGCATGCATGTAGTGATGTTAATGATGCATGCACTGTAAATCTTGTCTGAAATGATGAAAACAAAATAACAGGCAAAAATGTATTTTTGATATTCAGGTAAAGATGAATATAGATTGTTATTTATGAATGTGTTAATGTTGTTATGAAAAAATAATTTTAGACTTTTAGATGTGAAAATTGTGTGATTATAGATAAATATTTATGGAATGTAGTAATGCTTTAGGGGAAAAAAAGCTGTTACATTGTCTCTCCTCTTTGGGCTGAAGATGAAATTGAGTGTAATGATTTCATTTATGATAATGGTATTCTGGACTGACAGCAGCCATTTGTGGCAGTACTTAACTGGGGATGATGTAAGGTTCCTCTTAACATATTATGCACCATCACCACTGTGGCAATCAGAATGCTTGGCGAGTTCAGGTGCTAAAAACAGTCATTCCTATTTTTCATTCAAATGTATATGTTTCAAGTATGCATATACACATATGCACACATATTCATATATGTTCACAGATAAAGTGTTTTTTTTTTTAAATCTTGACCTTTTCAAATTTTAGATAACACTGAACTTTGGAACTTTGTCTTTTAGAAAATTATAATCATATAACATTTGTGAGAGGCATAAGTCACATTTTAAAAAAAAGAAAGAAATTTTATATTTCACAACTTTTAAGAGATCTCCATATTTTCAATAGCAATGTGTATGTATTTTATGTGAGATCTAGTTATAGTATAACTAATAACAATATCTTTAAAATCCATTAATATTTGGACACTTAGAAGTCCATAATTCTCTGATATATTTACATAAAATTCAATAAATACCCTGTATGTGGTTTCTTTTATAACCCTACAAGAGCTTTGAATAAATGTTTAGACATTACGGGAAAGACTGCACCAAATGCTATGATTAATGTTACTAAACAGTTTCTGTTATAAACTTCTGTTTTCAGAACCTGACATGATTCTGAACATGTCTCGGTTTGCACTAAAGTGCTGCAGGTTTTGCCTCTTTCCCAAGGTGATTTTTCTCATGTGTGGGAGGAAAATCTGTTCCCTTTTTCTTAGAAGTAAGAATATGGAAAAATACATTCTTTTTATTGTAAAAATAATGTACTTGAATAAAAAATAGTCCAAATGATATGCCTATATAACTAATATAAATACACAACCCATTTTGTTTTGATTACAAAAATACATAGTCTAGATTGTAGAACAATTTAGAAAAACAGAAGCATTTAAAGCAATACAAATATATATATATATGTCAACTCAGTTCAGTTCATATTTTTCTGTCTTTGAAATCATTAAAAATGTACATACTGAATATTTTTAAATTAGAACATATAAATATACAGTAGCAAGCTATGTTTTTATATATTCTCTACTGTAATTCTAAAAGGCTTCATGAAAACTCATTAATGTAAATGCTAGAACTATTTAATCAATCATCAAATGTAGATTCAGAATTCTATCTTCATTTTCCTATTATAACAATTAAAATATAATATCTAAACTTGAACACATGTTTTTGTGACTTTTAATATTTCTTTGTAGACATTTTTTGAGTTGAAAAAATTGCCAGCTGTCAATTGACATAGATTGTCCTATTTGTTGATGATAAAAGCAGATTATTAGTTCCATTTTTCTTTTGAATAAGTATGAGTTTGTGGCTAATTTTTCTTTAATCAAAGATTAGCAAAGTTGTTAAAGACTACTCTTGGATCATTCTTACAATGTCTTCAAGGTATCACCTTCCTTGTTTCTTTTTCATCTTCAATGACTGGCAAGTTGGTAACAAGGTGACCCTTGAGACATTTGTTGAATTTAATAGCTACTATTATTTTATAATCTGGACCGCATGGCAGAAAATTATTCTGCTGGCTTATATACCTATTCAGGAGTATTACTTGAGAAACAATTTCTTTTCTTTGAGCTTCAAAATTTGGGAATACATTTTTACATATAAATGTTTATGCCATTTAATTAAAATATAATTGGCATTTATAATTTAGGTGTTTCCATATCTTGGCAATTGTAAATGATAGTTCATTGAGCATAGGAATGTGTACATTTCCTAGATATGCTAATTTTGATGTTTTGGGATATTTACTCAGAAGTGGGATTATTGAACTCTATGAAGAACCAGCATATGTGCTCCATAATGTCTATATCAAATTGACTACTCATCAATGCTATACAATTTTTTAAAAAATATGTTTTAGTTGTTAATGGACCTTTATTTTATTTATCTATATGAGGTGCTGAGAATCAAGCCTAGTGCCTCACATATGCTAGGCAAGCACTGAGCCACCACCCCAGCCCCCAATGCTGTGCAATTTTATCATACTATAACTACACCAACTCTCCTTGTTTATTATTATTTTTAAATTTATTTACAGTAGTGATAAGCTATGGGTTTGTTACTTTGTTACCAGTTTATGGATTTTTTATTGTTTATAATATCTTTTATATTTAAATCTTAAAGTTACATAACTGGTCTCACTCACCTTCTAATCTTATTAGAACCTGGTCTGGTAAGTACATGGTAAATTTGATTGATTGAATGGGTAGACTAATGAGGTCATATTAACATAAAAATTCATAGAAGTAGTTATCTCATTGTCATACTCCTTTCCCCCAAACTTAACCTCATCTGCTTTTATATTGTTGCAGTGGAAATAAGAGACACTTCTACAGAGAAACTGAGTGATTTTTCACAAGCTATTTCACTTCTTTGGGCTTCACTTATTTCATCAGTGAAGAAGAAAAGATAATTTTTTAATAACCCTTCATGTTCTATAGTACTGTGTAACTTCCACTAGAAGAGTTGGAATATACATATACATATATATGTATATACTGTTGTAGATTGACATATACTTTCATTTTATTTATTTATTTTTATGTGGTGCTGAGGATTAAACTCAGTTCCTCACACATGCTAGGTAAATGTTCTACCGCTGAACTATAACTCTAGCCCTAAGTTTTATGCTTCTTAATCTCATATTTAAGGTTTTATTTTAGTCAATTTTTGCATATGTTGTAACTCAAGAATATGGTTTAATTTTCTTTCATGTAAATTTTCATTTTTCTCGCACTATTAATTAAGAGCTATTCTTTCTTTTTTGTGTATAGTTGGTGCCTTTGTTAGAGTTCAATTGACAATACATACTTGATTATATTCCTGAGCTATCTATTTTAATTAGTCTGCTTTATGTAAGCATCATATTGTTTGTGATTTCAGTAGCTTTATAATATAATTTGAAATCAGGGAGCATGGTCTTCTACCTTTGCTCTTATTACTGGAGAATAATATGGCTCTATAAAATCTTCTGTGGTTACAAATAAATCTTAGGATTTTTATTTGTAAAAAATAACTTTGGTATTTTAGTAAATATTACAACGAATCTCTAGATTATTTTGGGTAGTTTGGATATTTTAACAATATTCTATAAATGCAAAGTATCATAGCAGGCTATTATTATCAATGATGTGCTAACAAACTGGATAATCTCAAATAAATAAATAAATTACCAGAAACATAAATTTGACAAAGAATGAACTATAAAGAAAAATAAAATCTGAGCAGATCAATAATGAGTAAAGAGATTAAATCAGTAACTTTATTTCTCTGACTACAGTTCATAAGCTGAATTCTCCCAAACATTTGAAGAATTAACACCAATTCTTCTCAAATGCTCTTGAAAAACTTGAATACAGATCACTTCCAAAGTAGTTTTTTTAGGCTTGTTTATCATAATATCAATATAAAAGGCAAACAAGGACATTATAAGAAAGTTATGTACCATTATCCCTGATGAACATAGATGTAAATATCCTCAACAAGATACTAGTAAACTGAATTTAACACATTAAAAACATCATTATCCACTATCAAGTGAGATTTATTTCAGGGATGCAAGAATAGTTCATCATTCACAAATCTATGAATGTGATACATACGTTAACAAAATGAAGGACAAAAATTTATATATCATCTTAATAGATGCAGATAAAATGATTAGAAAAATGAAATATCTTTTGACTATAAAAACTCCAAGAATTACATATAGAAGGAATATACTTCAACACAATAAAGGTTACATATGGTAATCCAATACTGAATATCATAGTCTATGGTAAAAATCTGAAAACTTTTCCTCTAAGGTAAAGAGGGAGGTAATGAAATTCACTCTCACCACTGTAAAGTAGTACCAGAAATTCCTGACAGAATAATTAAGAAAGGAAAAGGATATAAAAGTCACCAAATTTACTCCAAACTAGAAATTAGGTAATATTATCTGTTTGCAAATAACATAATCCTGTTCATAGAAAACTAAAGATACCACCAAAAACTCTTAAAACAAATGAACCAATTCTGGAAAGTTGTAGGATAGAAAAATCAACCTACACAAAAGAATTGTGCTTATATACATTATCAATGATATATTCAAATTAAGGAAACAACTCTGTTTGCAAAGCACTAAAAGGAGAGCAATATTTTGGTATAAATTTAATTAAGGAAGCTAACAATTTGTACTTTGAACACTATAAAATAACAATGAAAGTAAAGGAATAAGAAACAAAAATTGGAAAGACAGTTTGTGCTCATGAACTGGAAGAAAAAAAAAATATTGGAGTATTTTTATCACAGTTTAGAATATCCTGCCTAATAGACTTTTAAGATTGTAAAATACATACATTAAAATTTACTTCTGAACACTTTGTAGGAATTTTTTTAGTGAATGTAGTACATTTTATATTGCCAAATCAGTAGTCTTGTAAGTATGAATAGCTCACCAATTATGACCTGAATGATAAAATGATGGAAAGTATATATTAAAACAATTCCCTGAGAAGTTACAAAAAATACAATTTTAAAGTGAATGGTTCATGTGTAAGGAAACTACAAGAGATAGAATCCTGGGACTACTAATAATGGGACACGTGTACCACCTGAGATCTGAAAAGCAAATGCGGGAGAGAATGATCTCAATTTCAGACAGGAAAAAAAAAAGATTTTGAGTAGTTGCTTGACAGGAACTCTGAAGACATAAAGATTCAATTTTTATTTTTGTTCACATGGTCTAGACCCCTAGGATGCAGACAAAAAGTTAGAGACTGGATCTAAAGTGATACTATACAAAAGGTACAGTGCACAGCACTTGCCCCTTGGTATATATTTTATTCTTTGTATAAGTAAAAGGCACAATTTTTTTCTGCCTCTTTATTGTGCAGACATGGGGACTCCTGGATCATAATAGCACAAAACATCCAAGCGATAGGTCACTGATGTTCTATAAAAGATAGGGTGCAACAAAGAAAGAAACATAAGCAAATACAATAAAAGATGACTGCTTTGGTCCTGGCTTCTTCAGATCATTCTGAAGTGTAAGTTACTGTTTCCTATACAGATTGCTGACAGTCTGGCTGATTGGGTTTCTTTGCCCAGCTGGGTAAAACTACTGCTGTGGCTCTATGTTGAGTTTTCACTATTTTTTCCTCCAGTCCTTATTGTATTGTTGCATTTTTACATTAAGTAAAAATTAACATCAGAATCAGAAAAGACATTCAAATTCCTGATTTCTCAATGTAATGTTTTATTTCTGTAGTTAGCTAATAATTTATCCTTGCCTATCGAAGGACCTAGATATCTAACCATTCATTAATCTGCATTAGGCATCTATAATGTACAAGGTAAACTGAATCTCCTATAAGACAAGAGCTATTTGGGGAAATATAAATACCTTAAACCTCCCTTTCTTTTCTTTAATCTTGATCAATTACCTGTACCTGTCAATAAGCAAACACATTATCTGTTATAAAGGTTAGGGCTTACAATTAGCAGAAACAAGGAAGAATAAAAAGGGTGAAAATAGATCAGAATAAACAAAATATGAATAGTCATTCAATTTCAAATGCTACTACATTCATGATTCAATGTGAACTTCCTTAATTTTAAAATTATGCAAACTTTTGCTATGCAATTCCTAATCACTTAGTTTTATTCTTCAAAAATATTGTTTATTTTTTCTCATTTTTTTTCAGTTACAGAACTCATACCAAGAATCTCTGGGACAGTACCATAGGCAGTCACTGGAATGTAAAATAAATAAATGAGTGTATATTTTTCACAACATTGACAACTATAATTAGGGACTGAGAAATTTTTCTGTTTAATGTAATATTCCTTCTTTATGTCTCTTTGTATTTCCTTTCTGTTTCCACATAACAGATTAGAGATCATACATCCCATTTGCCTGTGAACTAAATAGGGCAGGAATAATGCCTTCCAACTTTAATTCCTATCATATGATGGTCGCTTGATAATTTATTGTTGGATTTTTAAATTAGTTTGTAACTTTTAACATAAATATAAAAATAACTACTTCTTTCATTTTAATTTTGTAGTGCTGGGGATCAAATCCAGAACTTTGCATATAGAAAAGTACTCTACCATAGAATTATATCCCCAACCTTCAAAATAAAAAAGTTATAGGGCTCATGAAGCCAAAAAAGCCAACATTTGGAAAATATGATTATGTTTCTACTAATACTCAGTGTTCTGATTTAGAGAACATCATTTATCTATCCAGAAAAAAAAATGTCATGCAAGTAGAATGGTATTACTCATTTCTCTTCAATGGTTTAATGGGAAAGTCCTTAAAACATCTCACTCAAGATCTACTGAGTAATCTTCTAATTTATAGTTTTATCTACTGGTATTCAGAAAGTGCTTTGAACGAATGATTGGCAAAATTCAGTATATGAAGATACATAAGTCATTTTAAATGGCTAAATTGGCATTTTCACTTATCTATTAGTCTCTTTGAAGTTTGCTTAGCTTGGTTTTAAATGATATAATTTTGTCATTTCTTGTTTAATTGGAGAAGTCAAAGGCAGATTTAAGCTTTTCAAATGAGTAGCCAATTGCTTGAAGGAAATAGCTTCTCACTAAGACTACTAGAAAATCTCATAGCAACAGGCGACCAGTGATATATATATCCCCCTGGTACATGTCAGTTCTATTCAATTTTGGTGATAATTTGTCTCACTATTAAAGATTTATTCTTACATGTGGTATCCTTAGAACACCAGGAGAACCAGTTCAAATTTTTAGGAAACTAGTTACAGATGTTTGTTCTTTTTGACTTATCATTACCAACAATTAAGATCATAACGTAAAAAAAAAAGTAATTTGTCTAAGGTAGACTCATGGAATCCTTAAGATTTCTCTTCTTGATTAGGTATGGGAAATAATTCCATAGTGAGTTTTTTACCTTCTTTGAATGTTTTTAGATATTTGTGTATTTAAAGTGTAACTGTAATTAAGAATTTTTAATGTGTCTCAGGAGCAGAAAAATTAGCATCTTATTCAAAATATTAAAACTCTGTTCAAATTACTTAGAATAATTCAGTTTTATTTCAATCTATAAAATACCTGTGTCAGTGTAAAATGCAAAAAATTCTCTCTTTCATCTATCTTTCTATCCAAAACATTCATTAACCACAGTTTTCCCTACTTTTTTTTTATATTTATAGAATGGCCAAAAATTAAGGTAATACTCAGAGTCCTTTGGAAGGTGTTATCTACATACTTGCTTTTGCAATCATGGCAAAACCTTTTTTATTTTTCCAATACTAAAAATGATATAACAAGTGTGCCCTTAGATAAAAACTACTAGATATTTCTTATTTTATTTTATTTTATTTTTTTGTCATTTGGTTTTTACTGTGTCTGGAGGAAATCAATTCTTGTGATGTTATTTAAAGGTAATAAAATAGATTATTCCGATAATGTGGAACAGAGTAATTGAAAATAAATATTATGTTCATATTCATATTGCTTGTATAGTTTTTAAGAAAACTTTTATAATTCTTTAATATCACTTTAAATACTACATGCTTTACTGTATTTTATTTACTGAGCTTATAACATTCTATTTTTAAGCTAAGGTACAATATTTAAAGATTGATCCAATTATAGATTCATAATTATTTACATTATAGTAATATCTCATGTAATATTATTTTGCATAACAATAATTTTCATAACCAATATAGTATATATTTTTGTTCATATACTTACATTGGGTTTCTTGAGATTAGTTCAAAGAATTTATAGGTATAAAAAGAATATTTCATAAACTAATGAAATCTTAAGTTTACATTCATTTATTCTTGGGTCACAAATTCTTTAAATCATTTTGGGTATCTTTTCTGAAAAGAAATATTAAAGTTTTACAATCAACACTGATATTGATTTCTGAGTTTTCAAATGTTGTCTCTAACTATTTCTTGAATGTAATTATTTATGTGCAGATCTTATCCCCTCTTGGAAATTTTTTTAAAAAATTTGCCTTTAAAAGATTCAGATTTCAAATCAGATTAATAATACAATTTGTATGTTAGGATAAATAAAAATACCAATATTCAATTGCCACAGATATATCTATTATTTGCTTTATATATATATATATATATATATATATATATATATATATATGTGTGTGTGTGTGTGTGTGTGTGTGTGTGTATAGATAAATACACTCACACACACTTCAAATTGATTGACATTCTTTATGTTTTAATCATTTCACATTTATAGTGTGAGCTCTTTTGTTTATCAAGTCTTAGAATAAAGAAAATGGATATGCTAAAAGAGAAGTGAAATCACTTTAGCTTAATTATGTATAATTAAATATATTAATATGCATCTGTTTTAATGAATGTGTATTTCTATGCTTAAAAGAAGCATGAGCAAGTTTTATGCATGGACTAACATATTAAACATCAACAAATCAATTTTTAAATGAACAAAACAATTGAGAAAAACACTTGTCAATCATTAATATACATAATATAGTTTGTAGAATTAATTCAAGTCTCTGAAGATAATATTCTCCTGGTCACTTTCCCTCATATATCAATATCTAGCACTCTACCACCCTGAACCCATTAACTCCATTAGAAAAATATTTATGCACAGTACAAACCTCATAAAAATTTGTGTACCTCTAATTCAATGTTGTTTTTTCTTTTTTGGGGGGGGGCGGGGGGGTGGGTATCGGGGATTTAATTCAGGTACTCAATCACTGAGCCACATCCCCAGCACTTTTTTTGTATTTTGTATTTCATTTAGAGACAGAGTCTCACTGAGTTGCTCAGTGTCTCACCATTGCTGAGGTTCCCTTGGAACTCGCAATCCTCCTACCTCAACCTCCTGAGTCACTGGGATTACAGATGTGTGCCATCGTGCTGGGCTCAATGTTGCATTTTGATGATTCTCTACAGTTGTCAAGAAAGTTGTAGATAGCATCAATTTTTCATTTAATATGTAAACATTACCAAAAAGTTAATTCAAATGAAATAACTAAGTTACTCATCCTTACACAAGCATTTCTGATGAAAATTATAAAGACAAAATATTTGTGTAGAAAATAGATATGACACTAAGGTAGGAGTTGGGCCTTTTTAATGTTTTTACAAAATATGCTCCCTCATCTCTATGGTATGTCTCATACAATAGAAGAAACAAGATAAAATACATATCGGATGATTTTCTGGAACATGGAACCATAACAAGTGTAGAATGTCATTACCAGAATGCCTACCTGATGACCCCCTTATAGACCACTGCTAAGAAAATCAGTTGCTCTTGGGTCTGGACTATGAATATGATCTGGTTTGTTAGCTTTTCTCTTGCCTAAGAACTACTTTTAAACAGTAGCAAAGATAAAAATGGTTTAATTTGTTTTGTTTCAAGCCTGGGAATTTCAACCTACCTTTCTAGTGTCAAGGATACAAATTTCAAATGCTCTATCATTGAAGAATTTTATGTAGCTTTGCTATTATTTGAAATATCAATTGCTGTATCATAATCTAGGAGGATTATAGATATCTAAAGAACTCTAAAATAAGGCAAGTGTGATACTTAGGAGACCTCCCAAAAGGAATTGCCCTACTCCCTCTTCATGCATGCTGTATGAGCTGCAATTCCAACTGGGGAAAAATGCAACTAAAAAGGGGTTCTGAATTTTTTTTCTTACATCCTGTTTCAGTCATAAATTAGTACAGGTCTTCTATAAAGGCTCAAGAGAGCAATTTATATCTGGGTCCCAGTATTATTTTAGACAATCACCGGGGCCTAGCTTTTCCCTTGGCTACCCAAGGAGAACTTTTGCTCTAGCAAGTACTTCCTGTTGTACTTGTACATGAAAAACAATGATCAGCTACAACAAATCATCAATAGTCTATGAAAATAACCACCATGCTCTAAAGAGGCCCAACCACTCTGTGAAATACGTTCTCTGATCTTTGTTAATCTATGACCCTGCCTGCAGAGTCAATTATTAACACTCATTATTATTTTGCAGCTTGAAATTGCCTATATTGTTATTGGCCAATGTATTCTGTCCAGAGACTTCTCTGTAGGCATAATCAAGGAATATGATTAAGAACACATTGTGCAGTCAAACACAAACCACCAAACAAGAAAATTGATTTGTTCTAGTCCAAATTTCTAAAATGTAGGGAATTATACCTTACAAAATAAGCTATGAGCAGACCCAGCTCTCACCACTGACAGCAAGCAACTATCCTGTCTCAAACAACATTTTGTGCGTACACAAAATAAGAAAAGGCCCATCTGTGACCACTTTACCCCCAATTCTAAAATAAGACAGACATGAATATTTAAAACTCAAAACAATGACTGGCCTTTATCTTGGCACTTCTTTGTTTACACTGTCAACATAACCAGAACTTCATTTTGCTTTCTAGATTAAAACAAAGAAATACCCAAACAGGATAACCAATGATTTAACTGTTCCTTCCCCTGCCAGCTCAATTTATAAGTATCCTTGGCTTCCTTAAATCCTCCATCGAATCACCCAGCACAATCAAAATCCTATAAAAAGTACTTCTCAATTTCCTTTACCAAGACAGCCCTCAGACTTTTATGGGAGAAAAGATTATATCTTTTTCTGACCTCTCACAAACTTGATGTAAGAAAATACAGATGAGCAAGAGAAAGGCATTTAAATATATTTAATATAATTTTGTGTGGCACAATTTCAGCAGTGAAGACCCAGGACATAGGAGGAACTCTATTGTTATTGGAACTCTATTGTTATGTTCTGTGCCTGTTTGTGGTTTTTATTTCTCTTCCTGTACAGACTAGAACACTTGTCACATGAAAGTTGTCAGGAGAGAAAGAAGGAAGGAGAGCTTCCTGGGTTTTAGGTATACTTTAAGGAGAAAGAAACAAGGGGAATCTCAGGTTTTTTTTGTGTGTGTGAGTGTGTGTGTGTGTTGGGGGGTGGGGGGGAGTATGGGTTGTGTTACTGGGTGTTAAACTCAGGGGCACTCAACCACTGAGCCACATCCCCAGCCCAATTTTTAATTTTATTTAGAGACAGGTTCTCATTGAGTTGCTTAGCTCCTTTCACTGAGAGTGGCTTTGAACTTATGATCTTGCTGCCTCTGCCCCCTGAGCTGATGAGATTACAAGCATGAGCAACCACGCCTGGCTGGAATTTCAGTTTCTCTAAATACAACAATACTGACTAATTGATTGACTGCATTCTCTTTGGCTCCTGTGTCATCTCTTCCAGGAATCCATCCTTGACTATTTTAGACTGAATCTAAATACAGAAATATTCTTGGAAATTTTTAATTAATGGAATTCTATATTTTTAGGACTTTTAAATGAATTTTCTGCTTTCATTATTTTTCATATACAATTTGAAAAAAATATACAAAACAAGTGATACTTCTCTGAAGAGACAAAAACCATGGTGCTTTCATTGTGGTAAATATGTAACTCAAGAAACTTGCCAATAGCCAATTTTCTCAGTTCTAATTATTTGAGTTCATTTATCATGTTTTTCTAGACATATAATACATATATATTACCAAATGTGTTCTCCTTCTCTTCAAATATCCCCCTCTTTTGGAATGAGTGGAATTCCTTTTTGTTTATTGAGTTTTTCAAGTCCCCTAAGACCACAAACATGCAAAATGGGTATAGAGATGAAGATCATTGATTTTTTTAGAGAGCATAATAAGTTAGATAGAGCAGGCTAAAGTTCACATATACTATTTGTTAAAGGACAGAAAATATTATTTTGTTTTTTTATTAAACATACAATTAACTTTTGTATCAGGCTATAAAAAATTTAACTTCTCTTTTGTAAAATGTATGCTGAAAAATGACTGTGGCTTAAATGCCTTCCTGAATATAAAATATACAGCACAATAAAACTTTGGAACATCTTTCTTATGCTGCTTCCTTTGCTAGGGAATTCTTCTTTTCCTGTTCTCCCTTCAGTCTGATGTCTAGTTACCTGCATTCTCTTTAGTTCTTATTGTCTTTTCCAGGAATTCATTCTTGACAACCTTAGTCTGAGGTAGTTTGATCTTCTCTGTGATTGCATGATACTTTTTACAAGTCTATTGTCACAAATACTTAAATTATATTTTCTCAGTTTTTTTTCCTGTAGGTGATAGTTTTCTTGAAATGTACTTTATCTTATTCTTTTATGTACCTGTATTGCCTAGCTCAGTGAATGCACAATAATCTAGTAAGTGTGTAAAAAATTAATGAGTGGTTATAATCTTTTTTGTATTTAAAAAGTAAAATCTAGTAGAGACACCCAGGTGTTTCCTGATTAAAATAAATAATTTTGCAAACCTAACAAATACTCCCATATTCACTATTATGACTGATTAAGTGTTCTCTACAGAGCATAATGAAATTACTCATTGGTATTGAGAGTGATTCTGTTGCACTATTGAAAAAATATCAATTAGATACTAATTAGTCTTGCTCTCTGCTTGTGGAGGGTCTGAGGTGAATGGGTGTGGAAGAAAATGGGAGCAATAATTAAATAAACATTTAGGCAATTCAAACCTTGTGCTCCTTAAAGATAAAAATGCAAATCAGGTTTGCAATATAACCTTCATGGAGACAAGCAAGGCAGATGCTAATGAATCTAACATGATTGTCATGAGTAGTTTAGTTTTAAAACCATTGATTTCTTTACAAAGAAAAGCAGTGGATCATAAAGTTGTTACTGTATCAAACCTGGAAAATTAAAGACTGCTAATGGTTCTTTTTAATATATTGTGAGAATGGTGATTAGGAAAAAGACCAGTGGTTTTGATGAATCACTCTCATCTGGGAAGAGGTCCTGACTTATTTGACAGAAGGTGCCATGCATAGATCAGCATGGGAAAGTGAGAGATAACAGCTATTGTGTTACATAATAATGTAATAATACAACATTTGCAGGGTTTTAAACTGCAAGTGAGAAACAATAAAAGTGAAGAATTTCACAGTTAAGGAGGAAACATACCAGTCTGCCCTTTAGCACAAAGTCACAACCCAGAATTAAGGGACTCATGATTCAGAGAGAAGAGTGAGCCTGCTTATTTAAAGAAGTAGGCTGCACCAATTACTCAACCCTGATATTATATCTGCTTCTTTGTTTTAAAAGTAGGAATACATCAACCTTCTTTATAATATCTGGATAACCTCTCTTAAACTGTATGATTATAATTCCATAAAAGTGTGTTGGTGACCAATGGCAATTTTGTGAAATAAAAAACATTCGAACTCTGCTCTCTTGTGCATCCAACATCCAAATTGGGGAGGACCCATTTTCCAATTCTAGTTTCCTCTCTTTTCCAATTGTACCCTCTACTGGAATTACTTCCTTCCTGGTTTGCAATAATTCATGGAAGCTTTTATTTGCATGGGTCAATTTCCTTCTTTGTATTTCCTCCTCTTTCCAATGTCTAGTCAGTGCCAGTTGGCAGTGTATTGTTGTTGTTTGTTTTCTTTTTGTTTAATTTTTGGTACCAGAGATTGAACCCAGAGGTACATAGCCACTGAGCCATATCTTCAGCCCTTTTTCTTTCTTCTCTTCTTTGTTTGTTTCTTTTTTCATTTTCTTTTTTTTTTTTAATCTTAAGACAAGGTCTTGCTAAGTTGCTAGGGTCTCACTAAGTTGCTGAAGCTTGGCTTTGATCCTCCTGCCTCCCAAATCTCTGGGATTACAGACTTGTGCCACCACTCCCAGCAAGCCTGTAATTCTAACCTTATCTCTAACTCATATTTTTAGATGCAACTCAAGTTCTATTATCAATGAGAATAACATTTAATTTTACTGATTGCTTCTTATGTATTGAAATGACCCATACATTTAATGAACAGTATATAATTAAATTACCATAAAATCCATGTTGAGTTCATAATAATTATACCCATTTAGCAGAAAAGGAAACTCAGAAAAAGATTACATAATATATCATAGATTTAAGAAGTGACAAGGTTTGAATTTGTTTTTGTTGGACTGATTAAAAAAGTTCCTTTCTATGCTTCTTATCAACTTATTACCACTATCAGAATTTAACCTTCAATTATCTTTTAAATATTCATGTTTTTACATAAATTAATTATAACCCATGGTAGAAAATAAGAAGAAACAGAAATAAGGTAGAAATAATCAAAAGGTTTTTTCCTCTTTGAAATGACAGAATATTTAAATGTTTGCTGGTTTTAAAGGACATATACTTACTCTGAAATACAGCATATTAATTTTTAAAAAAAAACAATCAGGGTAAAAAATAACAAAGTATTTAACACAATATATAGTCATGTTGCTAAAAGTACAGAAAATAATACCTGGAAAGCTCAAATGAGAGTTTTCATTGAATGTTTACAGTAAAATTCCATAGTTAGGGACCATGAAATCCCTGTTGAATTGTTTTAGTCAGCTTTTTTCACTGCTGTGACTATAAGAACCGAGAAAAAACGATGAGAGGAAAAAAGTTTATTTGAGGGCTCACAGTCTCAGAGGGCTCAGTCCACTGACAGCTGGCTCCTTTCCTTGGGGCCTTGATGAGGCAGAACATTATGGTGGAATATTATAGTGGAGGAAAATGTCTCATATGAGGAAAAGGAGTCAGGGAGAGAGATCTCTACTTGCTAAATACAAATATATACCCCTATGCCTTGCCCCCAGGGACCCACCTCCTACAGCCACACACTACCAGCCTTCAGTTACCACTGAGTTAATCCCCATCAAGAGATAATTCAATGATTGTGTCAAGGCTCTCATAACCCAACCATTTCTCCTCTAAACCTTCTAACATTGTTTCACACTTGAGCTTTTAGGGAATACCTCACATATACCCATTACATGAACTTAAAATTATGGGATGCAGATCAGAAAATAGGGGGTGAGGTGCAGAAATTTAAGGATTTTGAGAAACATATACACTAGGAGTTAGTGAACCAACAGAAGCAATGCATAGCTCTCATAGAAAAGACTGTGCTTGGATACCTGAAAGGATGAGAGATAATGAGAGTAACCCATGGAAATGAAGTGGAGGAAGACATTTCAGAAAAAAGCAATAAAAAAAAAAAACACGGAGTAAGGTAGGTCACTGCACATTAAGGTATAATAACTGATTCAATGGAAAAGTACTAAAAGCTACAAAGAGAGCAGTGATTACTGATCAAGCCCAAAGAGGTGTCCCTGATGGTTATTCCTGCCCTACTCAAGAGCACTGAACTTTCCCCAAGGACTTTAGAAATTCAATAGAACTGTTTACAAAGAGAGGCATTGCTATGGCTGGGCACCTTCCTTAAATTATGTTGGAATTTAACACCTATCGTGAGGAATTGAGGGCAAGGAAAGGTATTACAATTATGGTGTTCACTGGTGGGGCCATGTGGAAATGACTAGGATCACATAAAATTATCAGGGCCAGAGCCTGCACTACTGAGGACTCGTGATTTTATAAGAAGAGGGAGAGAGACCAAGACCCATGTGCACAAACATGCTTTTCTTGCCATTAATGCTCTGCATCAACTCAAGACTCTGATGGCAAGAAAACCATCACCAAGATGTGACTCCTCACATTTAGACACAAAACTCACTTCTTTATAATTTATCAAGTTTGTGGTTTTGTGATATTAACAATAATTAATGGGCAAATACAGGAATGCAATCCAATCCCTGATTATCAACTCACTATGGTAGCAATGCCAAATGAAATCAGAAGGGTTAAAACTGGAGAATTCTGAGACAAATTGTTATAATCAAAAAATAATAATAATCAACAGAGAAGGATATTCAAAAGATAATCAGAAACCAGAAGCACAAAGAAAAAAAAAAACGAAAGAAAAGAAAAAAGAAAAAGAAAGATTGAATTGAGAAAATTGCAAAGGAAGAATTTCAGTACTCTGTCTTTAGAAACTGGAGAGATGTGAACTACTGGCTGAGATGGAAGAACAAACATATTGATCCCACACTGTGCAGATGATAAGATCAATTTGAATATTTATATTTGTAATGCTAAAAGGAGACTTTTAGCTGACAGTCTTGAACTCATAGTGAGATTTAACATAAAGTAAAGATTTGGGAAAGATTCAGTATTTAGGCAAAGAAGTGAATTTATCACCCAGGGAGTAGGTATACAGTGCACAGAAAGGGAAGCTAGTAATTGATCCCCAAGGAAAGAAAACATTCAGAGGATAAGCAATAGAAGAGAAAGCAGAATAAAAAGTGGGCCAACCAGGTGGTGATACATGAAGTGGAATAAGGAGGAGAAGTCTGGCAATCAAAGTTTGTTCCAGAAAAAGAAAACCACTCTAAATATTATAAATGAAGGGGATCAGAAACTGAATATTGATTACAAAAGTTTCACATTTAGAGCAAACTAACTAAATAAATGAAGAGAAAGAAAGATAAAAAAAGAGTCATTATTCAATAATGCCTTAGCACCATTCTGTAAGAACCACATTGAATGATTGCTCTTACATTGAAAAGAGAAGTGCCCCTGCAGCTGTCAGGGTGCTTTGGAACACCTTTTCTACTCCCTCCAATATTACCTCTGCCTTCTAAGCATCATGGAGCCTACATTACTTGTTATGCTACCATAGCATGGAAATCTAAAGTGACTCACTGCTCTTGCCTCTGGTTGAACAAGAGCCTTTGGTGACATCCATGGTACCAAAACTATGTTGGAGACACACCCAGAAGTCAGAGGAGAGGACACCTAGATCCTGTTTCTTTCATTTCCCAGACTCCTTTGAATGTTTTCCACTGGGGCAATATATAAGCAAATTCAGCTTTCAGATTTCAAACAGAACATAGAAGGCATCTCTCCAAATACAAAGAACATGGGGGTATTTTTCAGCTTGTAATTCTCATTTATTGAAGATAAAGCTTGGATTGTTAACTTGTTAGTGGTTCTATGGATCAGTTGAACATCATTCTGTGAACAGAGTACATTTTGAAATGGGAAGAACTGGAAAGCCATTGTAATGTATTGAATTGTTTTTGCATGAACAGAGACCAAGGAGAAATGGTCTCTGTTCATGCAAAAATACCTCCTCTCCATTTCTTCCCATTTAAAATATATATTCTAAGTGAAGTTCTCTCTAATCAGAAATATTTGAGATTTTCTTTGAATAAACAGTTGATGGTACAATTTACAATCCCCATGTGGCAATTGTTTTTCAGACAATAACTAAGATTATAATTATTGTATTCTGCTACCATAATTCTGGATTATTCTTTACTTTTCCCCCAATGTTTCTGCTGCTGTAGTTTGCTTTTACTGTAAAGTGGCAGAGACTTTCATTTCTGAGGGGCCTGAGCCTTATTTACTTTTACTATGACTGGCCATATTAGCCAAGACTATCTGTACTCTGATGTGTCTTTATGGGAGCACCAAGAGGCACTCTAGTAAATGTTTTATATTACAGGCTTATTCCTTACTTTCTCATTATATAATGCTGACTCTTGTTCCCCATGAAGAGCAAGGTAAATTAGCCCAGTCATCACAATAACTCTCTTTTTTACACTTTCTAGCAATATGTCAGATGTTCTAGTTCTCTTTCCATGGGATTTGTAGTACAATCCAGATGAAAGCGACCCGACTTTGTGAAAATGTATATTTAATTTCATGAAATCTTAAGTCATAAGTTCAGACATGGTCTTTGTTGAGAGAAAGATCCACTTCTACTTTTTATTTCCTGGTCTCATAATATATCTCTCAGGTTTATCACATAAAATAATAAGTGCTTGTACAATTAACATGTCACATCTTGAAAAAACAGTAGCCCCAACCCCAGTAGGAGTCACTTCCATGCTGATGTCTCCTTAATTAATCTTATGAAATGACCATTTCAAACATCTAACTGACCAGTAATTTACAAGTGCTGTGATATATCTTCAGACCTGTGGATACCTGAACACCAATCAGTACTTGACTTCTTGAGTCATATGGTGAATTATTTGGCTTAGATGAATTAATATATGGTCTAGTGTCTATAAGTTAGACACACTGTGAACTATTGAATAATGCTACAGACAGTCACTTAGGCAGGGAGACAGAAATCCATATCCAGACCACATCTCAATTAGAGTAAAAACAAATAAATCTCCATTCCCTCTCCTTCATTGACAGGGTTGAGTAGATTCAAATATCCTCAGAAATTGCCTCAGTTGTCCCTTCAAATAGAATCTGTCTCTGCTGTTAGGAATTTACACATTCAACAACAGTATTCTCTAACAAATGGCTGAGAGTAAGGACTTACAGTTTGGGTCCAAAAATGCTTTTCTTTTTGAAATAATTATCACTAAATTAATAGACCCACTCACTACATAGAATTTGGGTGGTCAATGACAAAGAATAAATAGAAAATATTGAAAAAATAAATTTCCAACTTCTAAATAGAATTGGATATATCCCCCAAATCTGTATCCCCTACAATGTGTCCACTACAATGGAGCCTTCTACACAGATCTTTTTTCTGATTATATTCTCTTATCATCCTCAAATCTTGCTAATTAAAGGGACCTGTGCTTTCATCCTGGAAATCCAATAGTATCTGCAATGTATAATATATTCTTGTGACAACATAAATCAGGTGTTCTGCCCAGTGGGAGGTTTCTAACCATCACTCCCAGCCTACAGTATTTTAGCTATAATGTAGAAACAGTGAACATCTGAATGTCATCTATTCAGAACTTTTACCTTCTATATGAACCAGTCAGAGGGACCTTCCACACACACACATATACAAGGTCAAAGGTCTGAGTTGAGGAAGAGAGTTTAATGAAGTTGCATTTGTTTGTAAAAATTGATGTAAAAAAGCACCAAAAACGGGGTGATTAAACAACAAAAACATATTGTCACATGGTTTTGGAGGCTGGAAGTCCATGAGTTAGGCGTTGGCAGGTTTTGTTCTTACAAGAATGATGAAAAAGACTTGTTTCATACCTCTCTGCTAGCTGTTAGGGGTTTGGGGCAATCTATGCCTTTCTTTGGTTTGTAGACCACTGACTTCAACTGTATATGTCATTCTCTCTGGGCGAATATCTATGTCCAAATTTCTCTAAATTAGTTTACATTAGTTTAGGAGCCAACCATACCTCAACATACATACACAAAAACACACACACATGTATATATATAATTATATAATTAAACAATTAGATTTCCACAAAGTTCAACTTTTGTTGTATTGGAAGTTAAGATTTTAGCACAACCCAAACCATAATACCATACATAGATGCAGTTTGTCATCTCTTTTTGTGGATTTGCAAATGTGTGTGTGTGTGTGTCTTTGTACATGCACACAAGCATGTGCATGTGCTCTTCACAACTGATTGAGCCTACTCCTAAATGTATACAAAAAGTTCAGCTGTGCCCACACAAATTAATGTTTTTTTGTGGCCCAATCAGTCCATGATAGATGTCTCTCCTCAAATAGTGTCTGTGTAACAAGATTAATAAGCTCAGTAGCATATCAAATATTCTTTTCTGAATAGAGAATGCTATAGGCTACAGATGGTCTTATTACAGATGATCTTATTACCTTAGGTATGCACATAATGTCTTTCCTATTATAGCTTGCCAAAGACACTTTGTGCCAATCCTGTGTACTATGAATAACTAAAGGACTTTTGAGTCTACTTGATCTTACTGCTGAATGCAGTATGGCTAGTATAAAAGCCTGAATCTACTTTAGAATTTTTCCTTTCTGAATCTCACTCAAATAATGCAACTTTCTTAGTCACTCAATATAAGCAACTGTACTATGTACTTTCTGAAAAATCAGAGTAGTATATCATAATGTACTGTGCCCTCTTTTCATAGAAGAGATAAAATTATTCAATAACTTGTCCTATGTCTTAGATAGTACACCTATAAAATATTAGATCTTAAATATGTTCCTTATATAGTAATCCCCTGAATATTTGTAAGGTTTATCTTCTACCCACTGAAAACTTTGCAGAATACTTGCCAATTTTATCTTGAAGGTCACACTAATCATCAGTATATATTTGATGTATTTTTAATTTTTCTATTTGACTTTCTTGGTTAAAGAGGGACTGGTTTTTGGATCTTCAACTAGACCTCTTTTGTCATAATCTCACTACAATAGTCATGGAACACTGTGGGAATTCTTCTCACCACCATATGATTTAGTCCATGTTATATAATGAAGAACCATGGAAAACCCTGAGGTTGTGTTTGTGGAACCATTGCACTCGTTGTGAGTTGGATTGGGACAGATAATCTATTTGTAACTTCCCTTTCTCTCTACTCAGAGGGGCTATGATTATGTTATGGTTCTGGTAGTATAAGGTAAACTCACACTCTTTGATCAATTGCTCTTGTAAAATCAATATATTCTCAATATTTTGTGCATAATATTACTTATAAAGAACAATGAAAGGTTTTGTTTTATGCCATGAGTCTTCTGGGATAGATTTGGCTCAAATGACTCCCATCTCACTGGGAAAATAGGCTGTCTAGTACATTTTCTTCTGATTTGACTGCTGAGGTAAAAGGGAGAACAAGTCTTTTATTGCCCAAGCTGAGTTCTAGCCCATTGCCATGTCCATCAATATTCAGATGGTCAAACTTTGGGTGGACAAAGTAGAGAGGGCCCTCATTCTCCCCACCAAAGTTTTCTGCCTAATGTAAGTTGCTTGAAACAAGGTTTCCCCCAATGGTCCTGTTCCGGAGCTGCTGACCATTTTCAGAAGCGGCTGAGCTTTCCTGAAACTCCAGGCATGTACAGTATACCTGAACTTGATGAACACACAACCTTTCTGGGGGGCTGGTAGTAAGCCAGTGCAGGTGGAACCAGCACCCATGAACAGATTGCTGTGCAAATAGCAAAGCCCTATGCCAAGAGCAAAGAACTGAGAAGGTGTGAGCAAAAATCCTGGAATCGTGTGTAACTGCTGACAGCATGCTTGTGCAAGTCTGACATTTCTCTATAAAGATTTTATTTCTCCTGGCCTCAAGGATTCAGTCTCAGAACAGTAATCGGTGTGCTATTCTCTGTGCTTGAGCCTAAGCCTCAGGAAATGCTCATGCAGATGATATTGCTTGCTTCTTTAGGATTTCTATCTTAAATTGAGCAAAAGAACCCTAGGTTGACTTAGCAAATTATCTAGGGGGATTGGTGTGTAAGATATTTACCTGGGGCACAAAATTTAAATGATAGTCTGCAATCTAATTGAGCAGAATAAAAAAAAATACTAATGAACCTTTTCAGAATCCACGAAGTTTCCCAACAAATAAAGTTTCAGCATTTTAAATAAAGACAGAATTTTACCTTCAATTTTTATTTACTTGCTACCCAAATACTCATCTTTAAGTCACACAACAAAGTCAAAGTTGATGTGAGATTTAAGAATAGAAAATGTTTAGTGACAGTCCAAAGAAACAATAAGGACTTTGAATGTTTCAATGAAGGTGCTGTGCCTCAGAGAACTTTGAAAGTTATAATGGTAATTCTGGTAATGAGAAGATGTTAGAAAAGTAGGCAAGCATTCTTTTGAGAAAAATGACATGAATAAAAAGCCTGTATAAAGATGTTATGATATATATTCAGATAAAATGACATAACCACTCTGAAATTAAATGTTATTTAAGGTTTTATTTAAAAGACATATATATTTGGAAGGAGCTGACAAAAATCTCACTGAAACTTTTTTAGTTTAAAGGTTATTCATTAGCATAAAAATAAATTCCAATACCATATTAAGTACTTCTACACACAAAACAAGGCACATAATTTTAAACTGGATAAAGATATTGCACTGTTTTGGCATGTAAATGGTGTTTACTGCTAGTAGCCTTAAATCATATTGTGATACAAAGACCACCCTCTGTATAGTCACACATAAACCTAATGAATGCAAGCCATTCCCATACAGTAATTTACTTGGGAGAGACTACTTTGTACAACTAGGTCATAGCCGCTAACTCTCAGGGCATCTTCTGAAACTGTGCATGTTCATAAAACAATTCTGAACTTTAAGTTAAAGTCTAAATCACTGCCATGGACCTGCCTGTTCATCATGCCAGCAATGTTCAAATTTTATTTTAATTCTCACTGTTCTCATATTCAGATAAGGTATTTTGAGGATTTGGTGTAAGCAAAGGAGGAGCTGATTAGCTAATTGAATAACTTCTTGTTGTTATTGTTTTCTACACATTGTTTGGAATTAGAATTGATCCCTTTGGATTGAACAAGCTCTCAAAGTTCTTTACAAATCTGGAGCAAATTCAGCCTCAAGAAAGTAATTGAAAATAAAGTGTGAGAATAATTTCTATTAGTTCCATGAGCTGGTGGAGCAGAACTTACTGGTATTACCTATACTAATCCATGAGGCACCATCCCTCGATCAAAATTCTCTAACTTGCACTCTTATAATTTATGCCTATAAAGCTGAATGTGTCTTGCAATGACAGTATGTGTAGTACTGTTTTTCTTTCTTTTTATTCTTCCTTCCTTCCTTCTTTTTTTTCTTTTTCTTTTTTTTCCACTTTCTTTATTTCTACTAGGGATTAAACCCAGGGGTGTTTAAACACTCAGCCATATTTCCAGCACCCCCCCGTTTTTGTGTGTGTGTGATGAGTTTCGCAAAGTTGCTTTAAGGCCTCACTAAGTGGGTGAAATAGTGATGAACTTCTGATCCTCCTGACTCAGCCTTCTGAGTTGCTAGGATTACAGGCATGTGCCACCACACCCAGTTTCAGTACTGTTTTAAGAACTTGATTCAGTCACAAACAGTTGAAGGATTGTGCAGAAACTCACCTACATGATGATGCTGAGATCTGAACCAAGGCAGTCTGATTCTATAGTCTGCAACTGTACTCATGATTTTCTCATTGTCACTAAATGCCTGTTAGTATTCTAGGTCCATGATTAACAAATGTCCCCCACACTGACCCATGGTTAAGAGAGAGAATCGTTTTCTTTCCTGATATTCAATAATTCTTTCAGATTTTTTTAAAATTTTGCAATTGTAGATGGACAGAATGCCTGTATTATATTTGTTTATTTTTATGTGGTGCTGAGGTTCAAAACCAGTTGCGCACACATGCTAGGTAAGAACTTTGTCACTAAGCTACAGCCCCAGACCTCAGATTTTTAATATTCTATTATACTGAAAGATTCTTTACTCAACAAGTCCTATGGCTCTTCCTTTAAACATGATACTTATAATTTCAGTTTCCATAAGAGGAACATTTGAGTTTCATAATTTCATGGGATTCTTGCTTTCACATATTTCTCAATTTCAGTAATTTACACCTTTGATTTTATGTTGCATCTTGTCTTCACTTGAAAGTGTACATCTGACATAGGAACATTTTTTTCCCTAAATTTAGATCATTTTATGTGATCTTCTCATTGTGTTGTGTTCATTGATTCTTTTACTTCATCACTGACTGTTATCCTACAACAGTCTATATAATGTCCCTCAATGTCAGGTTCAGTTTTAAGGCCTATCAATAATTGCCCAATATCAGTGCTCTGCTTCTGGTTGAGAAAAATGCAAGTGTAGATAATTTTCAGTCTCCATTCTATGAATACTCTTCAGGCTATTGAACCTCATTCTTGGAAATCTTAAAGTCACACATATTATTAAATATATGTCCATGCTTCTTAATTGCATCTTGCCCTCACACTGCATGGAAAATTTTGTTTTTCTACTAAGAAAATCTGTGTGTGAGTGTGTGTGTGTGTGTGTGTGTGTGTGTGAGAGAGAGAGAGAGAGAGAGAGAGAGAGAGAGAGAGAGACTGAGAATTGAATCCAGAGATGCCTTTATTTTTTTTATTTTGAGACAGGGTCTCTCTAAATATCCAAGTCAGCCTCAAATTTGTGACCCTACAGCATCAGCCTCTTGAGTAGCTGGGATTACATGTCTGTACCACTGCAGGTAGCTGCTAATTAAATGTCTAACACAATCACCCATTAAAACCCCAAATATAAACACTCCAACCAGACTCAGTTTTTAAGTTTGTTTCCAAATTTAATCAAATATCAGAAACTATAAGGCAAAAATATCTAGAGACTCTGGCTTTGGCCAACATGTTTTTTTTTTTTTTGCCTTAATTTTAATGCAGGCTTTTCAATTTTCCATAATGTTATAAATAATTTTTATTTATCAAAAAATTTCAGAAATAAGGAAAGATAAAAGCATAAATAGAAAAGAAACAAACACTAAAAGGAAACTTTTACAATATATGTATATTTTTATATTCTTACATTTCTTCTTATAGTAATTTTTTTTCTTATAGTAAATTTTTAGAATTAAATTAAGAAGTGTTAAATGGTACAAGTAGAAGTGTTAGATGACAGAGGAATAAGCAAATTGGACAAAGTCAATGGCATGAACAAGCTTATTAATTATGAATGAAAGCATAATGCAAAAGAAAGAATTATAATAAAATAGATTTTTATAATAAAAAGACATAGGGGAAGCATTTAGTTATTGATAGAGAATTGTACAGGGAATCTAACAGTCTAAAAACCTAATCTTACAGAAAAAAAGATTAAACAAACAAATAAATAACAAATACAAAATCCAAAAAGCAGAACACACAAAGCCTTAAATGAATGTCAGTTTCTGTATAAAAACAAAAAATACAACTAAAATGAATCAAGTAAATAAAAAAAAACTAAAGGCTGAAGCAGGGAAAAGAGAAGCAAGATCAGCCAGTTAATTTGGAAAAAGAGTTAGATGTCTTAGTTGTCAAAATGGGAAAATTAAGTTTATTTCAAAGTGAAATAGATTAAATTGACTGCTTTTAATCCAAAATATAAGATGATTCATGTGATATTTTAACTTTATTTTTATGGAGAAGTTGTGGATGTAATTAATATATACATATGTAATGTATCTATATGTATTTTATTTTACTGTTTTGAATTTTAGGTAAGCTTCCAATTTGCAACTACACATACATATTTCTTTTATAATTAGAAAGATTCATTTTTTCAAATGTTTGTACAGTGTTCTAAGGTCTATATTAAGAAAGCTCTGCAAAAAAGTAATCATCAGAACATTGAAACGCCTAGGTGAAAATACATAAAACAATTTTTATTCTTTTCTGTTTGGATGATTATGTCTGATTTTAATTTTTAAAAATTTCTTTCTTCAGCTTATTGAGGTATACGTAAAAAATAAAATTTTATGTATTTACTATGATCTTGTTTGCATTATAAAGTATAAAATGAATTCTCTTTTCATGATAGGTAACATATGTATCACCTTATAGCTAACACTTCTGTGTGTTTAATGAGAATATTTCAAATATACTCTCTTAGCAAATTTAAGTATACAGTACATTAACTGTGGTCATGATATCTCTTCTTAGGTCTTCAGAACTGCTTTATCTTAAAGTTTATATACTTCAACCTTCCCTATATTCCCCCCTTATTTTCCCATCTTACTTCTATTTTGTATACCCCTTGACCCATATTAACCATTCTATCACCTTCCCTTGATTTAAATTTGTTTTAGATGCTACATGTGAGATCATACAACATTTCTCTTTCCATGCATGACTTATTTTGGTTACTATTCTATGCTCAAGTTCTATTCATATTGTCAAAAAATGGCAGGATTTCTTTCTTTTATAAGGCAAAATAATATTATTTTTTGTTATTATTTTTTTATCCATTGACCAATGTACATTTAGGATGCTTCCAAATAATGGATATTTTGAATAATTCTGAAACAAAACAAAACAAAACAAAACAAAACATGGGAGTGCAAATCTGTCTAAGATATTCACTTGAATTCCCTTGCATGCAATCCCAAAAGTGGAATTTCTGGATTACATGGAGGTTCTGTTTTTTTGTTTTTAAGGAAATGCTTATCATTTTCTATAATGTCTTTACAAATTTGTATTCCCATGAATGATGTAAGTTTTTCTTCTCTTTTCTCTTTATTCTTTCCAATACTTGCCCACATTTTAATTTTTGATCATCATACTAACAGGTATGAGGTGATATCTCTTTGAGGATTTGATTTGCATTTTCCTAATAATTAGTGATATTAAGCACCTTTAATATGCCTACTGAAAATTTGTATTTTCTCTTTGAGAAATGCTTGTCCCTTTTTAAAAATTGAGTTATTTGTTGATTTTTAATATCAATTTCATATATGATAACAAAAACACAGTGAATAAACACAAAAATAAGGAAGTGGCATTACATCAAACTAAAATGTTGATACAAAGGAAAGGAAACAATCAACAGAATAAAAAGGAGCTTAAGTAGTGGTGAAAAATGTTTGAAAACCATAAGAGGTTAATGCTAACTAAAATATATAACGCATACAATTCAAGTAATATTTGTGAAAGACCACTATGGATCCAGTGTGAAAAAGTATTAGAAAAAAATAACAAGAAAGGAGAAGCAAAAGGACAAGGTAGTGGGGAGTGCAATGGGTCATAAAGGAAAGAATGATGTCAATTATCAAGGTGTCTATTGCATTCAATTCAATGGTTTGGATGTGAGTGCCCCCAAAAGCTCATGTGTGAGAGAGTGCATGAGGGTTCAGAGGAGGAAAGATTGGGTTGTAAAAGTCTTAACCCAGTCAGTGAATTAATCTCCTGACAGGTTAACTGAAGTGGTAGAGTTTGTCTGGAGGAAGTAGAAATTAAGTGTGGCTTGAATATATATTTGTATCTGGCAGGTGGACTATCTCTGTTTCCCTCTGCCACACTCTTCTGCAATGATGACCTGCCTCACCTTTAGTCCTGACAAATAGAGCCTGCTGTCTAAGGACTGAGATCTCTGAAACCCTGAACCCCTAAGTAAATTTTCCTTCTCCATAATAGTGTCATTCAAGTCTTTCAGTCACAGCAGTGGAATAGCTGAATAAAACAATATGTGATATAGCCTTTTAAGTAATTTTCAAAAGAATTTGACCTTAATTTATTTATTTGCCTTTATGTTGTGTGAAAGATCAGACTCAGTGCATCAAACGTGCTAGGCAAGCACTCTACCTCTGTACCACAACCCCAGCTCCCTTTTAAGTATTTTTAAAATGCAGACTACAGTACTAGCATCAGATTTCAGATGATTATTCTTATCAGAAAATCTTCCCAAGTCCTTTGCAAACAATGAAGTATTATGATATGACTGTGACTTCGTAGATGAAGCAGTCTAAAGAGATAAAGAGTTTTAGATCCTCTGTTATGATAATTTTCATACAGTTACCAAAGCAGAAAAGATTATTATTCAGTAATATAGAAGACTTGTTTTGTGGAACTACTCAATTATTTATTATTGGATTATCTAATGAATAAATTTTTGCTAAATTAGTTGTTTTAGAATAAACCACACTCTTTTTTTCCCCAAACCACACTCTTAAACTTTTTCCCTAAAATCTAAGTGAATTTTCTAAAATATGTTCAACATTTAAAAAATTATGTGTCTGTAATATGACCCAGAATTTCCTTTTCTAGGTATCTATCCATCGGGGTTACTTAGTTATAGATTACTTCTTGGGATTTTCTTTCCTGAAGATATTATGGTAAATTATTAGAACTTATATTGTGTATGGATTGAAGTTTGCTTTTTTAAACAAGTCAAGATTTTTCTTTCACGATTTTTGTATATTTTTGGATATTGAAAATATCAGGGATATGTGAAAACATTATAATCTTAATATTTAAATACACATAATGATACAATAAGCATTTTTTTGTTTCTTTATTTTTATTTTAAAGTCTTGATACTTGTGATTTTGATTGTATTTTGTTTGCATCTTTTAAAATTGAGATGTATATGAATGATTAACTCAATGATAAGATTTTACAAAATCACATTTATTTATATAACTTTAGCTAACTGTAAGTATAAACGTCCATTTACAACAGTTATTCACCTGAAGCTTTGCTTAGTTTCCATTACAGTAGTCTAACTTTATTGGCTCCAGTTGGCATTTGTATGCAATTGTGCTACATAAGATGACAGCATTTATTATTTTGAAGAATATCTTTTAAATAGCTTACACAATTCCTTAGCAATAAACCACCAATAGAAAAATGGGTCTTCCATTTATAAGCTTTAGAGAAGATATTTACAAAGCCCTAACACTATTTTTGTCCCATATATGTGTTATGCTTAGCAACTCTTAAGATACCATTTTACTTGGGCAGATATAAAATTTTATTGAAATTTAACCATTAGAATAAATATAGTTTAATGCTGAAGATAAGTTTTCCTAACTCATGTTTTTCATATTTTATACTTTATGTTCTAGTTTGATAAAATGAAAATAATTAGAGTACATAAATTTTTGCATCATAAAAATATTTTTCTGTTCAGAAAATGACTTCTCTATTTACTTCCATAATAAAGTCACACAGTTATGTCACAACTTTAAGCTTTGTTATTTTGGTGACAAGTATCTGTAAGTGTATTAAACTGGGAACTTTTAATTAAAGTCATTTCAAGTAGATAGAATATGAAATACAAAGCTTTAAAAATAGGGAAACATGAATTGCTAGATTGTAAAGAGAACATATCCATTTCTATAGATTGACTTCTTTGTAAAATTTCCACTTTCTAAAAAGCATTACACCCAAACATTTACTTCAAAGCAACAATAAAGTTCTTATATAAATTTAGCCAAAATTTCTAAGTATAGTTCTATATTAAAATTGAGAGTGCACAGTTCAATTGACTTTTATTTCATCATCCTTTGAACATTTAATATTGTTTGTTGCCTTTGAGCCAAAATTATGGAAAAGAAAACCAAAATAATAAATATAACATATACCTTTAAGGTAATATCCCATTATTACCAACAATGATAGCTTTATGTCAACATCGAACTATGCTATCAATTGAAATCTTTCCTCAAGATCTCTATATCTGGTCCATGAAGTATTTCTTTAACCATAGATCAGTTTTTATATACACATAGTTTTTTTTATATCACTAATTTTTATAAATTTTAGGTGTTTTTTTCACAGTAAAAGATCAACAAAATGATTATTTTGTAGTTCTTTCTATTTGGGCATGCAATTTAAGCATGGTCACAAAAATTATGAAAAGCTGTATAACTTTGGGTCAGATTTCAGATTTTATTATATAAGTACAACATGTATAACACTCAAATATTGGATAATATTGCAAGGATAAAACAAGAACATATGTCATCATTTTATTTTGTGTTTTTTAAAGAAATAATTTCCTCATAATGTTCTATAATTTTGAAAAGATTTTATAACATTGGCACTAATATATAATTTACTTCTCTTCCTAACAAGTACAAATAACCAAGTTTTTCCATATTCAAAATTTACATTCATTGAGTCATAAAACACAACTTAACCTTTTTAAAATGTTTTGAATTCATAAATTTATGTATTGTGAAATGTTATTTTAGAAAACATAGGCTAAATTTACTCAAAATAGCAAGTGTATATCTTTGTGATAAACCTCTTAAGCAAAAAAACCTAGAATCTTTAAAATGATATTAATAACATGAATTAATATTGCATGTTAAGTGTTAATGCTGACACAATTTGTGAAATATGGTTCTAAGGTGAATATATGATATAGAAAATATATTTTTAAAGAAATATTAAATTGCAGTCAGATAACAAAGACTCTGAATATTTGAATCATAAGCAACTTTTTCCAGGTCTCTAACAACTGATCCTGATGGAATATCTAACCTAGGCAGATTTCTGCAATAACACAGGACTTTTTTTATTTCTTGCTCTCAGTCAAAGGCTGGTGTGTATTCTCAGGAGAGGAGGACTGCACAAATTTTCACATTTCTAGCTCCACATGATAAAGTTACTATTTTAGATAAGAGAAGTTGTGAGGTCTGATCTTTGTATCTCTACCAAGAAAATAAACCCTTCCCCTGGTGAGACAAGCTAACAGCAATCAGCCCCAGTCTCTATCCCATCAAAAGGCAGTTCCCATGCAAAGGGAGATAAACCAGGAAGAACAGGGGAACAGTTCTAACCCACCACTGTGCTTACAAAGCCAGTGTATCATTGCACGAGAAGTGGGTTATGTCTCCATTAGCAGATCATTCAGCGGTATCATGATCTTGCCCAGTGAGAAAGTAAAGATGTATTATGGTCTTTATTTTTGTGCCCCTTCTCAAATCAAATGTTGAAGTTCTAACCCTCAATTTGACTTTATTTGGAGATAGGCTTGTGAGGAGGTGATAAACAATTAAATTAGGTCATAAGCATAGGGACCTAATCTGATCAGGCCTTTATAAGAAGTAAATTCATCAGAGTGCCTGATTTTTTCCTCTCCTTGTTATGTGAGGAAAGGTAAGAAGACAACTTTCTGAAAAATAAAAAGGGAGCCCTTGCCAGATTCTGAATTGGTTATTGCCTTCAGCTTGGATTTCCCAGCATCAGAAGAGATACATTATTTCCAATGTTCAAATTTGAACAAAAATGTCAGGAAACAGGAAAAATGGGTAAATTCATGAAATAATATAAAATTAAGTATAAATTTAATGAAAGAATGTAAAAGAAACTGAAGGGATCAAGATGGTAGACTTAGTAGACAAAAATTACATAGCAGTTATTATAAACACACTCAAAGAACTAGAAGAAACAATCCTGTAAGTAAAGTATAATGATAATATCTCCTGTGTGAAAAACACAAAGATTCAACTAATCTTCAAAAATTATGATTCTGGAATTGAAAAGAACAATGTATGAAATAAAAAAAATTCATTGCAGGGTCTCAGTGGATTTAAACTGGCAAAAGATTCAGCATATTTGAATACTGACCAACTAAGAATATAAATTTTTGAATAATGAAAAGAAAAAGAATAGGTGGGACACTCTTTAGTGTACCAATATATGCAGCCAGAATGTATCAGGGCTTAGGATAGAGTAGAAAAATATTCAATGAAGTAATGACTGGAAATTATCAAATGTGATAAAATAGACTAAGCCAGCATCAGAAGAGACACATTATTTCCAATGTTCATAGGTCATCAGACTTCAAGAAGAATAATTAAAAGGAAATATATTCAGGATATATATCCAGGCATATAATAGTAAAAATGTCTAAGAAAACAGATAATGAAAACATCTCCATTAGAATAGAGGAAAAAGATGGAAAGGGAGAGAGGAGGGGAAGACATGGGGAAGTACAGGGTAACGAAATCTATCAAATATGCTGTGTCCATATATGAATATCCCACAATGAATTCTGATAATATACATTTATATAATTATAACACACTAATTAAATTAATAAAAACAATGATAGAAAGGAGATCAGTAAATTAGGGCAAATGATTCAGGGGAAGTGGGAGGGAAGACAAAGCTAAATTAAAGGAGAGTGAGAGCTGGGTGCAGTGGTTCATGCCTGTAATCCCAGCTGCTTGGGAAACTGAGAGGAGGATTGGGAATTCAAAGCCAGCCTCAGTAAGAGTGAGGCACTAAGCAACTCAGTGAGACACTGTCTCTAAATAAAATACAAAATAGCTCTGGGGAAGTGCCCCTGAATTCAATCCCTGGTACCAAAAATAAATAAATAAATAAAAAAGTGGGCAAGAGATTGATCAAATTAGGTTCTGTGCATGTACAAATGTGGCAGAATGAATCACATTGTCATATATAACCATAATATACCAATAAAAATAACCTGAAAGAAGAGGAAAACAATTCAAAAAAATAAAAGGGAATCCAAAAAAAAAAGTTCTCAACCAAAAATATTACTGCAAATTAAACTACCTTTCCAAATGTATGGTAATATAAAGATTTCCCACAAAGTCAAATCAAAGTGGAAGTTTGTTGTTGTTGTTGTTGTTTTAATTCCTGTTGTTTTTTTACCCTAGGAAGCACACCTTAGAAGAACTACTAAAGGCATTACTCTAAGCTAAACAAAAGTGACCCCAAACAATAATTCAAATCCACATGAAAAACAAGGAATACCATAGCCATATTTGTAGAAATAAAAATAAAATGTGGTAACCTGTTTCTTGTTTAAGTATATTAGTTGATTTAAAAACAGTAGTCAAAAAATGTGCATGTAATTTTTCCAATGGGTGTCTTAGTCTATTCAAGCTGTTAAAACAAAACACCTGAAACTGACTAATTAAAAAAACAAACACATAAATTTATTTCCTCATAGTTCTGAAAGCTGAGAAGTCCAAGAGTAGAAAGGAGTGCCCAAGGCCTCTGCCTCTGAGGTGGTCTCCAGAGCTGCACCCTCTGGAGGAAAGAGTACTCTGAAGGAGGGAACTCAGGGCAAAGGGGCTGAGCCAGATACTTGCACCAATTTTCCAAGACATCAATCCACTTTTAATGGTGGTGCCCTAATGATTTAATCACTTCCTAAAAGACTCCACTTCTTTTTATACCAAGTCTCAACTTCAATTTTAGAGAGCACGGATTTAAACCACAGAAATGAGCATATAAGCCACAGGGAAAAAAAAAGATCTATTTTAGTAGAACACAGAAGATGAGTGAGGGCAAATGTGAAAAAGAAGCAAGAAAATTAAACTAAATGATAACCTGAATACACAAAAAAATCTAAGACACCTAGAAATAATAAATAAAATGTTAGTATAACAAAAATCTATAAGTACACTTGAATTTCCTCTTTTGGTTCTTTTAAAAGGTATAAAATTCAATGAAGAAATAATTACATAATTGTATTACTGGCTTTATTATATATATGTGTGTGTATATATATATATATATATATATATATATATATATATATATATATATATATATATATATATATATATCTCATATATAGGTAAAATATTTGTGTTAACATTAGCACAAAAGTGAAGAATAGAACTATATTGAAAAAATATTTCTATTATCACACTGGAATTGATTTATTATAATTAGGAATAAGATTCTGTTGTTAGGATTTAAAAGGTAAGTTATAAAATAACCACCAAATCATAAGTCCAAAAATATAATAAAATAATTAAAGGAATTTAAATGTTATTACAAAAGTAACTCAATTAATACAAAATTGAAAAGAAAATTGAAATAGAGGAACAAACAGCCACGAGACAAAAACAAAAATGTAAACTGAAAGACACAAATTCAATTATATAAACATAACATTAAATATTTAAACAATTCAATTAGAAGGCAGAGATTTTAAAACTGGATTCAAAAACAAGATATAACTATGTGCTATCTAAAAGAGAGAAACAGCTTGGAAAATAAAGGATTTAGAAAGTTGTGTCAAGGGGAAATTACCTATGAGAAATTTGATGTGGCTCTTCTAATATCAAACAAATACATTTTTTAAACAGATATGTTATGATGGTAAATAGATTTTATATTGATAAACATGTCAATCAGTCAAAATGCATAAATTTAGGATACTATGCATTCTTATTAAATGTCTTCGACATTCATGATGCAAAACCTAACAGAACTGAAGTAAAAAATGTGAAATTCTATAATTCATATTGAGAGATTTCAATAACTTACATACTTACATTCAATAATCATATTAAGAAATAGGTAGAAATTAAATAAGTGAATAAAAAATAAGACCAACAATAGCCCACTAGACTGGTTTTATATCTTTAGAAAATATGATTCATTATGATATTTTTTCAAGTATGTTTTCTGTTTCATAGATATTTTGGAGACTCCTTAAAATGAACTGTTTTTAATGAGTAAATTTATTTCAATTCTTTATTTTATTGCTGTCTAGAAGAGATAATGTTTCCTCATCTATGGTATAATTCATAAAATCATTTTTCTATAATTTTCAATAATTTCTCAATTGCAATTAATAATCTTAATCTTTATTTCTAATACTGCATTTTTAATTTCTAGAAAATCTCTGGATTATTTGCAAAATTTTGGTTTTCTTTCTGAGATACAAACAGAATTCCTTTAAGTTTATGAACAAATTTTCAATAGTTACTTTAATGTTCTTATCTACTAATTTATAAAATTAGTCAGTATTATGATATATTTCTATGGTCAGGTTTCTCTGTTGTCTGTGTGGTACTTTTTCTTTTCCCCTACAAAATTTGATTATATACATGAAAGTGTCAATAATACATTTCAACAATGCTGAATTCCTCAAATTTCCCAGGAGGGTATTAATTTTTTGCTTGTTTGTTTTTCATGTCAGTTAATTACACTGATTTGTCTTCCTTGTTGTAGACAGTAGCTGAAATATTTATTCACTTGATTTTGTCTCATATAGTTGTCCTCCCTTGTTTTTTACTATATTTTATGGTTTAGCCAGTTGTAGGGAAGAATTCCCTTTCAGTACCTGGGTGCTCATGGAGCTGAACACTCTAATTCCTGACTTTTTGAAGGAATAACACTATGTGATTCCAGTTGAATTCTATACTATTACATCAGGAGGAGTGAATGAATAATGTCTTGAGAGAAAATGATTCATAACTGCTGCAGTCCGGCAGCAGCAGAATTACCGGGGGGTGACGAATGACTTGTGTACATTGATGCAGCAGGAATAGGAGCCCTTTATTGTTGGATAACAGAGGTATTTATACATTTTGCACAGCTTATCTTAATTAGCATAAACTAGATACAGCAGTAAACCAATCAGGAATCTCCACACTTAATTGCTTGCTTTTGTTACTTTACAAACCACTCCCTCTGGCATTTTGCCAGGCACCATCCAGACTTGTTTACAGACTCTAACATATCTCCCTTTTGTTTAATTTAAATAACGACCATAGTGTTTTTTACAGAAACACCATAAATAACCTGCTAGAAACAGAAAGGGAGGATACAAAATGTTACAATACCAAGCCAATTGATGACTCCATGCAAGAAGCCCTTGGAAAAATTATACCATCAATGACACCATTAGCAAAGATACCGAGTTACAATTTGTTGTAGATTACAGTTTGTTGTCTCAGTCCAGAGAAAGCAGTGTCTCAATAAATTAACTCACAGTCCAGGTAAATCACAGTCCAGGTAAATTCTGCAGGCAGCTAGCTTAAGTTGTAGCAGCAGAAACAGCAACAGCTCCGAAGTCTCATCCGTTTCTCAGCCAAAGTTTCTTTCAGTTCTCAGCTGGAAGTTTCCTCCGGTTCTCAGCAACACTGTAAATTCTTTCACCTTTGTTTTCACCGGGACGAAGGCAGGAACTCCGGATGGCTAAAGAAAATCCTGTAGCATTTCACTAAGAAAACAACCTTCTGAACAATTTAGTACATTATCTCAAGGTTTTTTACATTTGAAACAAGCCTTAATAGTGTTCATTATTCATCAGCCTCCAGGTGTGGGAGACCCATTGTAGTTATTGGCCTTGGAAATGATCAAACTTCAGGGACGCCAGTAGCGTCTTCTGCCAGCTGTAGCATCCCGGGCAGCCCCAGATGGTCCTGGGGAGAGTCCCAGACTCAAACAGGGAGCAAAAGCCTTCGAGACTGTGCCTCCAGGACAGGTTTACATTTGGGCTCGCAGTGGTGATCCGCTCCCCTGGGGCAGGGGGGCGGGGAAGAGCCGGCAACTGCCACTTGGAAAATTCTTGCTGTGCCATGATCGGCTTGGGCAGGTGGCAGCCGCCTTGTCGTTTCACGTACCCTTTGGTATCGAAAAGTATTTAGTAATAGCCTTTTGCTGCAACTTTTTTCTTGATAATCCTTCTTCTTCTGAACTTTCTTTTTCTTTCTGACTAGAGTTTCCGGGCTTTTATCAACACATGCCCTTACTATTCTTGATTCCACTGGGGTGCCTTTTTCTCTTATCAATTTACTTCTCACCCCTTCCATATTTTCGTCACAAAGACAATACAACATTTCAAGACAAAACAAGACACAAACATACTGCATCAATCTTCTCTATTTTCTCGAAATGGCCATTATTCCTCTCGCCCTATCTGCCTAGGGACGAGCAGATTGCTCCCGTCCTATCTATGGATGGGCAGCTTTTTTCGTCACTTACCCCTGAGTGTCCCGGGGCTCCCCTTAACGGGCCACCATCTGCCACAGTCCGGCTGCAGCAAAATAACCGGGGGGTGACGAATAACTTGTGTATCTTGATGCAGCAGGAATAGGAGCCCTTTATTGTAGGATAACAGAGGTATTTATGCATTTTGCCCAGCTTATCTTAATTAGCATAAACTAGATACAGCAGTCAACCAATCAGGAATCTCCACACTTAATGGCTTGCTTTTGTTACTTTACAAAACACTCCCTCTGGCATTTTGCCAGGCGCCATCCAGACTTGTTTACAGAATCTAACACATAACTACATAACCAACAATGGTAGCTTTCTCTTTTGTAAATTTCTACCTCCATACTCTTTCTCATTTTCTCCTGAATTTGGTTCATCTCTAGGTTGTTTTGAGCATTTTAAAATATATTTGGTTCAAAAAAAATGTGAGTGTATGTGATCATCAACATCATTACTTTGATCAAAGTATGCTACCATTATGAGAAGAGGAACTCTCAAACTACTAAATAAAATTTCATTGAAAAATCTATTTTTCCTAATTATTTGTTCCTTAAAATTAATATATAATAGTGTCATAGTGGTGATTGAAATTTTGAAAATCAGTTGTTTCAAACACCTGTAAGTGGAAACACTTGTCAGAATGAAAATATGAAGTATACCCATCTTTGCATATTTTACATCACTAATATTATGTGATGTTAAACACTGCATTTGTAAATTAAATTTTGTAAAAACAAGCATAATCCCTCTCTCTTTTCCTGTATCATTGCATTTGTCATTGCCTTCTCAACTGATTATAAAAAAGTGTAACAAAACTCTAAAAAAAAATCAGGTTAGAAAAATGCATTTAATTTTGGACTATTTCTGGTAACAGAGAATTTGTTGCTTGCTGGAAATTGTTTTATGTTTTTATTACATTAGAATGAGAGGCCATTATACTCTAATAGGAAATTATTTTGGAACTTCCAATGACTTCCTCCTAATTTTGATATGAAAAGAAGACATGTCACAGAAGTAGTATATAAAAAAATTAAAATATTAAAAAATAACACCACCATAATATAATTAATTGTAACAGATATTAAATATTAGAAATAATAAAGAAATGACATGACAATTTACACTTTGAATATTCATGATTAACTGGGATGAATTGTACATTGCTGTTTTTATGGAATACACTTACTCTCAAAGTATATTTTAAAGAGTATGCAAATATCTAAAGAAACATAATAATAGTTTATTCTGAATATGCAAGATATATGTGTATAAAATCAAATCATCACCTTTTGTTTTGCTATCACCAAGCAGCCATCTGGTAGATCATTATGTTGTGGTTTTAGGATCACTATTAATAAATAATGACACTGATAAGAAGCAACTAAACTACCTAAGAACAATTGTTCCATAAAAGTTATCCACCAGTGTACAATGCTTCTCTACATCACAGATTGTTCAGAACTCTGTGTGAGAAAACCATGAAGATGACTTTAAAATAAGAGTCTATCTTGATCTTTTTTTCTTAACTTAAGTTTTACATGTTTTTTTTAACGTTAGTTATTAGAGTTATTGTTCTGAAATGAAATGGGTAGAAGCCAACACTCAGTTATTTTTCAAAATGCAATTTTATGAATTAGACCAAGGATTATAATTACAAAACATTGATTTTATTTTGTATGAACTAATACAAGGACAGCAAATATCTAAGAAGCATTATAACCACTAGAAGCAGAAGATGGTTGACTCTTGATACTAATTATTGGAGCAAAATTTTCAGATAGATCAGATTACCACTACAGGAAACCATATTGATTCAGAAGTTATTTTTTCATTATAAATTTATGACATAAAGCATACCTATGAGCTTCAAACAGCTATGAAATGAAAAACATTCTCATCATTATAGAACTGATATTAAACTGAAAGTGAATTTCCAGAAGTTATAATTCTCAGACTTAGGATTTCTTATAATGTAACATCAACAATGGGATAGAATAAGAGAAAACAAAAATATAGTAGTGAAGAATTGTCAAGCAGTACCCTGAGTATATGTTACCAACTTTGATTTTATTAGTTAGAAAAAAAATAATGGAAGGTAGTGTAAATGTATAAAAAAGATTGTTCAGAAAAGATCTGAGTTTCATATAATTTCAGCCAGTAATTCCCAAATGTGTACTAAATATTTCATTGCATTAACAGTTTCTACAGCTTTGAATAAATCAGTATTATATAGAAAAGCACAAAATAGAGTCATTAAAATAATTACATGATCATGTGGCATGGTGGCACACACCTATAATCCCAGTGACTCAGGAGGCTGAGGCAGTAGAGTCACAAGTTCAAAATAGCCTCCACAGTGAGGCCTTAAGCAACTTAGTGAGACCCTCTCTCCAAATCAAAGAATAAATAAATAAATAATAAAAAGGCCTAGGAATGTGGTTCATTGTGTGAAGCCATTTGTGAAATACATGAGTATCTTCTTGGCATGAAGCCAGGGAGATTTAGGTTTGGCCTTGGGAAATATCCATGGCTCCCCTATGGCAATAGATTTCCCAATGCATATGACCTTGATCTCCACTCTGCTAGGAAGATTCCCCATAGTAGCTCTGGGGATGGACATGACCTATTAGAAACCTAACAGTCCACATTTAACTTTTTTTGGTGAAGAACATTCTACAGAAGGTCTTTGATGTTTCCTGATTATAAGTAAAACAGGCACGGGTTCCATTTGCTTGCCCATTCTGCCCCCGGATCCCCGCTTTTGAAACTACTTTCTGTGTTCTGTGGTATTTCTTTGTCCTTCTATTTTCCTTAGCTTTTATTTCTCACCAAGGGGAACCCAATTTCCACTGTTGTGCAGGATGAGGGAGAGAGTTCAGTGGTTAAGCACCTCTGGTTTCAATTTCTGGTACAATTTTAATAACAATAATAAATATTATTATTATAATAAAAAAGTGCAAAATATGTAGTAAGATTAAGAAGGTGATATCAGATTATTAAATTATAAAATAATAATGGTAGAATTGTTATACTCGTATTCGGGACCCCCAAAAGACCACCAGAGACCAAGATCGATGTAAGCAGCAAAGAGGTGTTTATTGTGAGCTAGCTTGGTCCTCCGTGTGCACACAGCAACTGGTGACCTGGTGACCCTGAGAGTCCCTGAGCCCAGGGTTTGCAGCAGTTTTATACATTCTTTAGAGAAGGCAGGGCACCCACATACATCATAGCATCTCTTAGCAAATAATCACACAACAATCAAACAACAACTCTAAAACATGATGAGCATATCAAGTGGCAGGAAAGAATCTGGAAAGAATTATTGGTTAGTTCAAGGGGTTGATGCACTTAAAATTGATTGGTTTAAAACATGAGGATGTCACAAGGGGGGGTACATGCCAAGCTGCAGGGCTTCTAGTTTAGATATTGGTCACCACACCTAGGTGGGGGCCATCTGGAATTTCAGATATTACGATATCTTGGCCTATCTTAGGTGATCACCATCTGCAGCTTTTCTGAGAACTGTTTCCACAGAGCTTTTCTGAGGTATTTTCCTGACTTTAGGACTGCAGTAGGTCAGAGGTTAAGTTTCAGAGCAAAATGAGGTCCCAAGTAAAATGAAGTTGCTTAGGTCCTTCAGAATATTTTCTCTTCAGAAAAGTTGAAACTATATGTAAACCTGAGATTGTGGATCTGTGCATGGTTAGTATTGATGTTATTACTGCTTTTGCTCTAAGGGAAAAAAATAGCAGCTGCAGCAGCAACTGTAGTAAAAAAACAAACCTAAAAAAATGAACACATTTTGTTGAAAAAATAATGCTGTCAGCTGGTACGTTATTCCACCAGCATTTGCATATTTCCTTTTTTCCTCCCTAAATTTTCTGGTGCTTGAACTTGTTCAACAAAGTGAGACTCTGCGACTAGAACAGCATCGTTTCACCCAACTCTGTGTCTTCCTTTTTTGACATAAGGCCCTCAGTCTAATAAAGAAAACTTGAGAAAATACCATTTCTCAAAAAAAGAAAGAAAAAAGAAAAAGAAAAGAAAGAAAATTATGTGAGGGACTTTTCTCAGTTTGCCCAAGTACCATGCAGGATGCATAGAAGGGTTTCATTTCACAGAATGGAAATATTAAAACTTTGGAATTCAATTTCTGTGAATCCCTGCTTAAGAAATTCTTTGCCTCTAGGTGATGATTATAACTTCTTTCAAATAGTCCTCTATACTCATATGGATATTGATCCTGAACATTGGGGCTGGTGGATTAGTGAAGAAGACTCTGAAATTAACTCTTCAACTTCCATCTTGTTTGTTTCTTACTATGTATAATTGGAAGGAGACAAACATATTTCTTTGTTCTATTTCTTCATTTCCTTCTCTTTCTCCTTCTTCAGATTGAAAATTTCTCCTATTTCATATTTTCTTGTCTCTGCCCTGAAAGGTGAGTTTCAGATGGACAGCAAGCTAGTGGCAATGGCTGCTTTTGTACATTTTAAAGAAACTCTGTGGTACTGAGTAGACCTCACTCTTGGTCAGAGAATTTTAATATTAAGTTGATATTTACAAAATATTAACACTGTAAAGCAACTACTTTAACATAATGCTGAAGTACTCTGCTGCATTTTCTAAACCAAACTGTATATCTGTATATAAGTATTTCCATGAGGAATTCAGGAGGTTGAGGCAGGAGGAACAGAAGTTCAAAAGTTCAAAGATAGCCTCAGAAACTGAGCTATGTCTTGGTCAACTGAACATGACCTTGTTTTGAAAAATAAATAAACAAACAAACAAACAAACAAATAAATAAATAAATAGATAGATAGATAGTGTTCAGGTTACAGCCCAGTGATAAAGTACTCGTGGTTTCAATCCCCAGTACTAATAAATTAATAAATAAATAAAATTCACATGGACATGAGAGAGGGGACTCAATGTCAAGTTGATTTTTAAATAAATCATATTTTTAAAATATTTCAAAGAAATACAGGACCTTGACAAGTTTCTAATTCTCTTCAAGTTTTGTTTTCTCATCAGTAAAATATCAAAAAAGACTTACATTTTCCCAGTACTTTAATCAAAATTTTAATATTTTTAAGAAGGGTATTATAAGTTTCCAAATCACTTTAAAAAACATTCTCATTTTCTTTAAACTTCTCACTAAAGTAGAAAGTTTCCTCTTAAGCATGCTTGAACATTCACTGTCATTTTATTTGGAGAAACCACAGGTAATTAGTTCAGATTTGGAATTCATTGTCACAGCTTTCTAAGCTCTTACCCATATGAACTGCACTCATTTCCTTTGCACAGCTTGACCTTTTCTAATTAATGCACAGGATTGCTTAACTGCAACTTGCATTGACGTGCTGTGCCTATCAGGAACTAAAAAAGTTTTAGGTCTGTAAGTTTCCATCACACTTGCATTGAAAAAAATGGATCTTTAAAGTTTTAGTTTGTTGGAGAGTCCTCAAATTATTTTGGTTTATGATTTCCTGTTTTCAGAAGTGAATAAGATCTATTCTGTTTCTCAACACTTTTGTTTTCTTAAATCAATATAAGTGATTTTGTTATTTAAAATTAGTCTTGGGGCAGGGGATGTGGCTCAAGTGGTAGCCTGCTCGCCTGGCATGTGTGCGGCCTGGGTTCGATCCTCAGCACCACATACAAAGAGTTGTGTCTGCTGAAAACCAAAAACATAAAAAATAAATATTAAAAAAAGAACACAATAGAGTTTTTAAAAAAAATAAATAAAAATAAAATTAGTCTTCCCAAACTGTGGATGCAATCATTGTTTGCAAACAGATCAGAATAATGGATTTTTTAAAAATTTAAGCTGAAATGATTAAAAATTATTGAGATCTTATGAAATAATAGAAAAGAATGATTTAAAGCAATGTGCAAGCAATATACTTTCTTTTTTCCTTCTTCTTTTTATTATCCTAAGTCTAGAACACTTCTTATCTCTTATGAGGTCTCCACATTGTCACAAAAGATAAGATAGAAAATGATAGAAAGCTCAAAAACACATTGTCAATTATAACCACTGCATAAATTCAGGCATTTGGGGTCAGTTCACAAGCTACTTTTGTGGCAAGCTCCTAAAGCAACTAGAAAAAATAAACTGAAACCCTTTCACATGGTGTGGCTGGTATTTCCATCAAAGCCTTTTGGCATCCCTCTAGAGTTCACATCAAAATAATTAAGAACATAAAATAAGCAGAACTCAAAAAGTTGGCAAGTACCTTTTTTTCCCCCTCCATCCTCACATTACTAATCACGATTACAATGAATGACCCAAGAAAATGTATCAACGTTAACCTATAACTTCCATTATTTTCTGGCATATCCAAGTATGTATTTCAATTTAAGAAACAATTTAATGAATTAATCTCTCTTAAGGGGGAAAAAGCTCCAGGTTGTAATACTAAGTTGTTGAAGGCTGACACTTACCTTGCCCTTTCCTTAGAAAAATATCCATAGCTAGGAGAGCAATGCCCTGAGAGTCAGTAAGGTAATTGCTTGCTGTTTTAGATGAACTCAGCAAATTTGAGAACAGGAACATTAGTACCATAAATCTTGGAAGAAGAAGAAGCTAAAATTTCTATACAATATCTGATGCCTTTCCAATGAAAGAAAATGATAATGGCTTTTTGGTTGGAGGAATAAGTGCAAAACCGACATATTTTGTATTTGAATTTTTTAATGTTTCCCCATATCTTAAGAATTCTAAGTAGAAAAGAAAGATGTAAAATCATATTTTAAAAGTACTGTTTTTAACAAATATTACAGTCATACATATACATTCATTCTGCATGCCCTATATATGATATTAATGATATTCACTTTAATACATTTTTATTTCATTTTACTTAACATGGCTCTCAATAAGTTGTCCAGGCTGTCCACAAACACACAGGATCAAGTGATTGTCCCCTTTGAGTGTCCCAAGTAGTTGGGCCTTTAAATGTTCAATTTAATTACTACATTTTAATTTAAAATTAAATAAAATGTTATTCTAATTAGCATAATTTCCTTGGAACTACCACTCTTTAAAAACCATCCCTAGGGCTTTGGGACGTCCTCTAGGGCTGACTCTAGTTTCCAACCAGCTTGACCACTACAATAACCCTGAAATTGCTGCCATAACACATTTGCTAGCTCAGACTTTCTGTGACATGACTACCCCTCAGAGGCTGCCTGAAGGTACTGATGAGAAATCACTACTAATGGTGTCCCCTGTGAAATTCCAGTTTCATCACAAGGTGCACTTTCTAAACATTCTTATAGCTGACACGCTCAGGTAACAGAGGGTGCTAGCCTGCACGCGGTGCCACTAGATAGACCTATCCACAGCTCCTTGTGACAAATTGTCACTTAGGTTTCTAAGGAACAAGGCTTATTTTCTTTGCCTCCCAAATCGGGGTTAGCAAAGCTTTTAAGTTTTTGTTTTGAATCTTTGAGTATAGTGTCAACTAAGAAAAAACAAACTGAAAATACTCCCCTTCCAAAGGAAAAATTAAAAAATATAAGAAAGGTTAATTTGCTATCTAAGCCAGAAACTATGAACATCTAGGTTCTTTCTAGATATTTGTTTTTGTCTCCTAATATTCACCCAAGACAATTATTTTTTGAAATTAAAATACCATTATCAGACTTAGAACATAATCTGACAAATATCAATATTACTATTACAAAACAGTAACAGAAATTTTAATATTTACATTAAAAATAACTTGTGCTCCTTCTAAACCAATAAACCTGTACTTGCTTTGAATTTACATTAAAAGTGGCCATTTTTGGTGATTGTGTTTTTCTGAAGTAAAGAAATATTTTTTTCTAAATCAGAAGAAAGAGAATAGTGAGAGGATAGTCTGGAAGAAGATAAAAGAGAACATAAGTTAAAGCAGTCTTCCCTGATTTATGGAAGTATGTGCATCTCTGTGAAATTTTAAGTAACCTACAAACCTTTTACTTTAATACATCACATGTATTAAAATAAAATATCTATTACAACATGATTGCATATTGATATTGTAAAGATCTGTGAAAATATGAGAGGTTTACAACTATTTATAATTACCATGTCTCATATTATTATTTGTCACTAAAAATGTAGGTGTTGCAAAATGCGGAGGACACACTTGTAATCCCAGTGGCTAGGATGGCCAAGAGACAGGAAGATCGTGAATTCAAAGCCAGCCTCAGAAAATTATTGAGTCCCTAAGCAAATCAGCTAGACCCTATCTCTGAATAAAATATAAAAATTGCTAGGGATGTGGTTAAGGGGCTCTGAATTCAATTCCCTGCCCTCCCCAAACAACAACAACAAACCCTAAGTGTCAGTGCTCTGAACCTGAGTTCACATTTATACTGTGCAAATACTAACACTGGAATTCTTTGCAAGTTTTTTTTCCCTGTATTGAGGAGATTGAACTCATCCTCTGTCACACACTAGGCAATTGCTGTATTACTGAGCTACATACTCAGCCTCATTCTTTGGACTTCCAATATTTCATCTAAGAATAGTTATAGTAAAATACTTCAATGGATTTTTGCTTAGCTGATTGACAATAAAAACACTTTCAGTGAATGAGTGAAATTATGAATATGATAGAATTGTGTGCATAGGCCAGTGAATGAAGCTAATAGTGGACTTAGTACTTGGTAGAGTGAGTTTTAATGACTATCTTTGTGATTTTAATTCTCATCTCTGGTTTTTCTGCAAAATACCTCTGGTAAACCCAAATTTTTGCTCTATCATTACAGAATAGTGAAATTAAAGGTAGAATGTACACAGACAATTCTTGAAGTGCCCAAAGAATTCCATTCACTTATTATGTATTCCTTTTTCACATAGCTGCCTAGCTGATGTCATTTCTGATAGGTTAAGTGACCATCTAGCACTCACTTGGCCTTGTTTCACATGGATATGTGTTTATGTTATAAGTCACGTGGGGCATGGCAGCCGTGTACCCATATCCTTCAGGGACACAATCTTCCTTCTCTACAGCGATGAGTACATGTTTCTCTGGCTTGAGTTTCAAAACAATTTCTCCATGTATCTTTTTTAAATCCTCACTTTCCCCTTGTATTTTTCTTCTTCTCATTTGCCTGTACTACCTGATTTTTTATTTAAATCCTTAACCTGATCAGGCAGCCGCCTCTCTTGGGTTCCTTAATAATAGTGATCTGCCACTGTGAGGTCTACATAGGAAACCCAACATCCTAAGGAGCCTCTGCTGGTCTAGCAGAGCAGCTAGAGCTGCTTTTAGTGTTTCTCCACTGGTTCTGTCTTCTCAAATAAAGTAAATGAGGCTGCTGATAACACAGAGACCTCCCTGCTCAGCTATTCATTTGGGAAACTACCCTGCAATCAAGAATCAAACCAGGTGAAATAAGAATGACATTTTTTGTTTGTCTAATAGCTTCTCAGGAGACATAATTAGTAAAAGCTTTGATAATGTAGAATAGAGCAAACTATTGGGATGTAAATAGGCAGAAAAATTGCTACATTTTCCTAGAGATCTTCAACTACATCCACAGCAGCCAATTCTTCTGTGAATCTCTTCAGTATCATTTTGGTGTGGCTTATTATGAATTTGTGCAAACTTAGAAATTTCTCAAGGAGACCTATGCTTTAAATTGTCTATTGCTTGAAGCTTAAAATCTGAACTCCAAAAGCCTGCTTTAATGTGTACTTCTTCATCTTTGTTCCTTTTTCTCAAATAGGTGCGATATATGAGGAGCAGTAGTGCTCAGAATTGTATGAGGAATATTGCTATCATAGCTAAGATATTAAAGGAGTTAACATCTTATTGCTGTTTTTTCCAACCATAGAAGATGATACATTCCTTTAAAATTTATAGTCAACTTTGGATTTTAAAGCAAGAACCATATAATATTTTTATTTCGTAACTTCATGTGATCAAGCCAGGTTGAACATCATTACTTTGTTGATTTTCAAGTTAATGTAATTTCAAGTAATTATTTCTGATGTAGACCATTGATTTATTTTTCAATCCTATAAAATTCATATATGAAAAATGTTGCTGCTTGTCAGTTATTTTGTCATGTATGATCCAAATTACTATAGAGTACTTCTTTTGCATGTTTAGGGTTTTTTGTTTGTTTGTTTGTTTGCTTGTTTTGCTTTTGTTTTCTGTTTAGTTGTTGGTTCTCATTTGGTGCCAAGTATTAAACCAAGAAGCACTTGGCCAATAAGCCACATTGCCAGTCCTTTTTAATTTGTTTATTTTGGGACAGGATCATTCAGAGTTGCTTAGGACCTCACTAGGTTGCTTTTAAAAGATGATGCTTGCTTTTAACTTGAAATTCTCCTGCCTCAACCCCCCAAGGTACTGGGATTACAAGTCTGCACTACATCCCAGCTACATATACAGATTTAATATAAGAATTGAATTCTTACTCTGCCATTTCTTTCATACTAGATCACTTAAGTTTAAATTGCTATAAATATTTCCTTGTGTCTAGGCCTGGGAATGTGGGTTGGAGTCATTCTTACTCTTTATGAGTATATAAGAAAGGGGGAACAGAAGATAGTAGGGAAACTAATTAAGAGAACATTAATTCTGCAGTATAAGGTTCCAATTTTTCTTATTTGTTATATGTATTATTACAGTTTATTTTGCAGACAATAAAGGGTCAGAACTCCAGAGCCAGGATAAACAGGGTATGTTAGTGGTTATCATAATGCAAAGATTCTCAAATACAATAACAAAAAAATTACCAGAATTTTTGTGTTCCGAAAACAAGAAATTAATTGTGAGGTGATCAGATGATCTCCAGGAAAATCGATAGGCCTCTATGAGCAACCAATATGGAGAGCTGTATGGAGATTTCTAAGAAAACTTGGAATGGAACCACCATTTGACCGAGTCATCCCACTCCTAGATTTATACCCAAAGGACTTAAAATCAGCATACTATGGTGACACAACTGCATCAATGTTTGTAGCAGCTTAATTCACAATAGCTAAACAATGAACCAACCTAAGTGACCTTCAACAAATGAATGGATAAAGAAATTACTGTATAGATACATAATGGAAAATTATTCAGCCTTAAAGAAGAAAAAAATAATGGTATTTGTCTAATTATGGATGAAAGTAGAGATAATTATGCTAAGAGAAATAAACAAATCCCAAAGAACCAAAGGCCAAATATTTTCTCTGAATCTCTTGACACGCGAATGCTAATTTACAATAAGGGTGGGGAAGAATAAAGGTATTTTGAATTAGACCGAAGAAAGTGCAGGAAGGGTATAGGGGTAGGAATGATAGTAGAATGAATCGAACATTATTACTTTGTGTACATGTATGATTACATGACCTATGTAACTCTGAATTATATACATGCAGACAGATGAGAATTTATAATCCATTTATGTATAATGTGTCAAAATGCATTCTACTGTCATGTATAGCTAATTAGAGCAAATATAAAATATTTAAATTAAAAAAACTTGGTATGTAATTTTAAAAAAATGATAGGCCTCTAGGAAGCACATTTATTCCTTACACTAGAATTCTTAGGGAGATATATGACAGACACAGAGCAAAAGTGGAGCAAAGTCAATGATTTCATAGATTCTTTTGCCAATGCAAATAAACCATAGATCAGTTGCATATAAAGAAGCTCTTTTTAGGGCTGAGGTTGTGGCTCATTGGTAGCATGCTTGCCTAGCATGTGTGAGGCACTGGGTTCGATTCTCAGCATCACATATAAACAAATAAATGAATAAAGCTCCATAAATAACTAATAAAAATTTTAAAAAAGAAGTTCTTTTTAGGAAACAAGGCAATTACGAGAATCATAAGGTCTCATAAGTAATAATATCATATTTAACTAGAAAAAGTTTGAATGGGATTTAACTAGACAATATTTAAATAAATTACAGTGTATGGAGGACCATGCAGCTTTAGATAATAATTTGTCTATAACATTATCACATGTGGATAATGATGCAGCAATAGACACCAATGTTTAGTCATCTCCATTGACAGAAGCAAATGTGTATGATAGTTTCTGTCAGTGGCGAAACCAAAGACAATGACACTTGATATATATAATTAAGTTTTTGCAAAATTAGAATATGGAGAGGAAAGAAAAAGAGAAATAAATGTGTGACAAAATAAATTTTTCCCTGAAGTTGATTTTTTTTTCAGTGAGAAAGGAGAAGAAACCCAACAACTTGTTTCTAAGGTGAATGTAAACAGATTTTCTAGTCCAAATTAATAATATTTGGTTTCTGAAATTTTAATACAATTAGGTGAAGTGTGAAAAATCAGTTACCTTCCCTATTTTTATTATTTTTTAACTTTATTCATGGTCTTTTTAATACAGAATATTTCAAGTTGACTATAGTAAATCTGACAAACTTTATTCTCATCTTAGATTTTCTTTTTAATGTCTTCAAGTTATTTCAAACATGAGTGTTTTACAACTGAATTTGTTTTGGCATAACTAAAGACAAGTACCTATTATTTGACTAAAAACAATTGTATTATATCTGTACACTTTAAATTCCAGTGACATTATTATAGATGTCTTTTCATAATAAACCCACTTTCAAACTTAAACACTACATCTCCTACTGACTGTATTTTCCTCAATAAATACCACAGATTTAAATGTTGAAAGAATTTAAATAACCACTGAAATTTAAACAGTGAATAATCTTATGAGAGGTAATTTTTAGAGTATCAGAAATCATTTTGTATGTAATTTAATAAAAACAATCATTCTCTACCAGGACTAGTGCTGCTGGTCTGTAATCTCAGCAACTTGAGGGGCAGAGGCACAAGGATTCCAGTTCAAAGCCAACCTTAGCATGTTATCCAGGCCCTAAGCGACATAGTGAGACTCTGTCTAAAAAGAATAATTAAAAAAAAAATCTGGGGATGTGGTTCAGTAGTTAAGTCCCCCTGGGTTCAATCTTCAGTAACTACCACATCTCAAAAAACTTATTCATCTTAAGTAAAGAACGTGTGCGTGTGTGTGTGTGTGTGTGTGTGTGTGTGTGTAGAAGCAATTTTGTTAAATAGGTTAAGAACTAAGTAGAAAATTTAAGAGATTTTTCTGGTGAAGGATGTATCCTCAGTGCTTTTGATTACTCACTCAGAGGATTATTAATAAATCTGAAAGGGTTACAAAATTGAATCTAAAATTATCTTTTATATCCTCTTCATGAACTTGTAATTTATATTTTATTATGCATTAAAATTAATAATAGTACATTTTAGACATTTGTTACACTTGAGTTAATATAATTATGTTAACAAATGCTACCCACCACAGTCCTCCAACTCCCATCACCTGATAAAATATTAACTGGTGTTTAAAATTTTGAGTGTGTGTGTGTGTGTGTGTGTGTGTGTATTCTAAAGTTTAATTTTAAGTTGTAAAGCCATGCATGATGTTTTTCCCTTGTGTTGAAAATACAATCAATTTTGCCAGTTCCCATTCAGATGAATTAGTTCTTCATAAGCTTTGATGGGAAATTCACTTAGCAGATTAATGTAACTTCAGACCATTACACATAATGGTGGTCCAATTAATTCACTAAAACTTTGACCACACTCTGGATAGTAAACCAAGGAAAAAATAATTAACTTGGTGCTGTGTATCACATTATATACAGAAGTGAATCATATGAGTATAAATTATGCAAATTCTTTCTTTTTTTAAGGTAGTAGCAAGTATCTAGTGGAGATTAGTCATTGTAAATTTCATAATTATTAGAGATTTTATTTTACACAAATTCTGTTATAAAAACATAAAATAACTATTAAAAAGTGTGCAATCATGTACTTTGTAACTGAAGAAAGTATACTTTGATATATTCAATAATGAAAGCAGTGTAATTTGAACTATTGGAAAGAAAAGCATTGCAAAACTATTAGGTAAAATAACCCAATAAAATAGGTTGATGTTAGAAAAGTAATTACCTTTACAAATTCTCATCTATTCAAATGTCAGTAGAGAACATATGAAATGAATCAAAAACTACAACCATAAAGTGTTTTATATTATGTTCAGAACATACCTCTATTTATGCCTTTGATTCTAAATCAAAGTATTGTATCCCCTATTTCTGTTTAAGTAACTGCACTTCAGACATAGCTAAATGTAATTGCCTGCAGCAGTGAGAAGCCCAGTGAAATAAAAAGTTCTCTGATTTCAGATCAGATTTCCCCCCTTCCAATTTACATGTAATTTTGAGCAAGTCACCTAATAAAATGAGATATTTTTAAGTATGAGCACAAATAGATAAACATCAAAACTTCAATTGTATAGGAGAATCTCATGAAAAATATATATTCCTAAAATTTTTGACAATAATCCATAAAAGAGTGAAGTTGTTTTAATTCTATTAAAGTAAAGAAGACTACCCAGGAAGAGTTGATTTCCATTACCTATTGCTTATTCATCATCAAACTCATTTTGAACATAGGCTATATTTATGTAACATGTCTCTTTCCTCACCATCATGCTCTTGGTCATCTATCCACTCATCCATAATTTTTAGAAAAAATAAAAAATATTTTAAAAATGTGTTCACTTATCCTTTTGCCCCCTCTGGAAACTGGTTAGGGGACTTGTGGATTGGAATAATTGTATAGAAAGAAATGCAACATGACTTCAGGAGAGCAAAAGACATACAAGCATTGAATGTTTCTGGGTGATGAAAGGAATGCAGAATAGTTCATGAGAGATTGTGAAGCAAGGTCCAAAAGCCTTAGAGAGCCTGGTGGAGCTGAAGTCACTTGGCATGCTCCCATCTCACAGTGAGAAAATGCCTGTCTCCCATGCTGATTTTCTTGAGCTGTTTTTTTTCTTTTGTTGACACCATGTCACCATGTCATACTTCTTACATGTTTTACCTCATGAAAGAAAACTACACCTGTTTCCAGAGAGTGAGTTATTTCAAACCACTAGGTTTATTCTTCTCCCTTGCTCTTCATCTTTTCAATCACTCAGGAAATGTGTAATCTCATTATGAAAGTGTTTGGAATCAAGAAAGATTCTAGTGGAAAGGAAAGGCATAAATTACATCTTCACATCTCTTATCAAAGAAATATATATATATATATATATATATATATATATATATATATATATATATATATATATATATTGCTTCTTCAATATGTATATTTTGATCAAATTTACATTAAATATTTTTTTACATTTTAACATTTTTATTTTAGTGCATTATATTTATATATAATATTGAGCTTTTAAAAACATAAATGCATAAAACAGTCTTCTCCATTTCAATCCCAATACTACCCACTTTGCTTCCTTTCTCCCTCACCCTGATCCCCTTTTTTAATCTATTGGTCTTCATTTTATTTATTTATTTATTTATTTATTAGTTTTGGTTGACAATTATAGTTATATTTAAAACTGGAATGCATTGTGTTATATTCATATATGAACCTAGGATAATTTGGTCAACTTCATTCCCTAATTCTTTCCCTTTTACTCCTTTTCTCTCTCCCATTTGTTTCCCTTTCTACTTATTGATCTGCCTTGTATTTTTGTGAGATCCCCTTTTAATACTTCATTTTTCTCTCTAGCTTTGTATTTGAGAGAAAATATTTGACAATTGACTTTTTAAGTGTGGCATTTTTCACTTGGCAAAATGTTCTCCAGTTCTATCCATTTACCAGTAAATGTGTAACTTCATTTTCATTAATGGCTGAGTAAAACCCCATTGTACATACATACCACATTCTCTTTATCCATTTGTCTTTCAGTGGGCACTGGGGCTGATTCTATAACTTGACTATGGTGGATTGCTCTGTTATAAACATTGGTAGGCATGTATCATTATTATACAATGCTGATTTTAGTTCTTTTGAATAATGGATGAAAATTAGAAATCAACAGTAAGGAAACTCACATAAACACGGAGTTTGAGCAATATTCTTTTAAATGAGGAAGGGATCAATAAAGAAATGAGAGACATGTTTCTTCAGGTCCATGGCCAATTTATTGATTGGGTTATTTGTGGGGTTTTTTGGTGTTAACTTTTTGAGTTCTTTATATACTCTTGAGATTAGTGCTCTATCTGATGTGTGAGGAGTAAAGATTTGCTCCCAAGATGTAGACTCTCTATTCACCTCAAAGATTGTTTCTTTTGCTGAGAAGAAACTTTTTAGTTTGAGTCCATCCCATTTATTGATTCTTGATTGGGATCTAATCCTACAAGATGGAGATTAGGGCCTACTTTTTCTTCTATTAGATGCAGAGTGTCTGGTTGTATTCCTAAGTTCTTTATCCATTTTGAGTTGAGTTTTCTACATGGTGAGAGATAGGGAATTAATTTCATTTTGTTGCATATGGATTTCAGTTTTCCCAGAACCATTTGTGGAAGAGGCTATCTTTTCTCCAATGCATGTTCTTGGCACCTTTGTCTAATATAATTTTAGTTTTGTTGGTTAGTCTCTGTGTCCTCTGTACCATTGGTCTGTGAGTCTGTTTGGTGCCAATATCATGCTGTTTTTGTTACTATTTCTCTGTAGTATAGTTTGTTATCTGGTAAAGTGATGCCACCTGCTTCAGTCTTTCTGCTAAGGATTGCTTTAGTGATTATGGGTCTCTTAGTTTTCCAGAAGAATTTCATGATTAAGTTTTCTATTTCTATGAGGAATGAAAATGTTCACCATCACTAGCAATTAGAAAAATACAAATCAAAACCACTCTAAGATTTCATCTCATTCTAGTCAGAATGGAAGCCATTATGCCATAAAAACAACAATAAGTGTTGTCAAGGATGTGGGGAAAAACTATACTTATACACTGCTGGTGGGACTGTAAATTGGTGCAGCCAATATGGAAAGCTGTATGGAGATTTCTTGGAAAATTGGGAATGGAACCACCATTGGATCCAGCTATCCCTCTCCTCAGTCCATTCCCAAAGGACTTAAAAAGAACATACTACAGGGACACAGACACATCAATGTTCATAGCAGCACAATTAACAATAGCCATATTATGAAACGAATAAAAAACTTGTGGCATATATACACAATGAAATATTACTCAGCAATAAAGAAATCATGGCATTTGCAGATAAATGGATGGATGTTAGAGTCTGTAAACAAGTCTGGATGGCACCTGGCAAAATGCCAGAGGGAGTGGTTTGTGAAGTAACGCCAGGGAGCCATTAAGTGTGGAGACTCCTTATTGGTTGACTGATGTATCTAGTTTATGCTAATTAAGATAAGCTGTGCAAAATTTATAAATACCTCTGTTGCCCTACAATAATTGGCTTCCACTCCTGCTGTATCAATGTACACAAGTTGTTCGTCACCCCCGGTTATTTTGCTGCATCAGACTTTGGCAGATGGAGTTAGAGAAGATAATGCTAAGTGAAGTTAGCCAATACCCCCCCCCAAAAAAAAAAAGCCAAATATTTTCTTTAATATGAGGAGGCTGATTCGTAGTGGGATAGGGAGTGGAAACATGGAAGGAATAGATGAACTCTAGAGAGGGTAGAGAGGTTGGAGAGGAAGGGAGGGGGCATAGGGTTATTAATGATGGTGGAACGTGATGATCATTATTACCCAAAATATACATTTGAAGACATGAATTGGTGTGAATATACTCTGTATACAACCAGAAATATGAAAAATTGTGCTCTATATGTGTAATAAGAATTGTAATGCATTCCACAGTCATATATAAATAAAAAAGAAAAAGAAATAATAGGAGAAAAAAAATTCATATTTGCATCTTGAAGAAATAAGACACACCAATCCAAGTGTAAGGCCCTCCATCCTAGGATACAAAAAAGTAGTTCGATAATTTAAGTTATCTTAAAAGTAGATCCCTCCCCTGTCCATCCATGGGTGACAAAGCACTCCAATCGTAGCCTAAATCTTGATAAAAACCTTGTTAGATTCTAAGCAAAAGACCCACAAAAAACAATCCTGAATCCTGCTTCAGAAGCACTGTGAGATAGTTTAAATACATTTTTTGAGATGCTAATTTTGTGATAATAGATATCTGTTGAAGCAGTAGATAATTCCATTTCTCATATTTTTTTAAAAAAAGATTAATCATGACCTCTTGCCGATAGTCACTGATGAAATGCTCCTCTTGTCATTAAAAATGTTTAAAAGAGGGCTGGGACTGTAGCTCAGTGGTAGAGCACTTGCCCTTGCATGTGAGGCACTGGGTTTGATCCTCAGCACCACATAAAAATGGATAAGTATATTGTATCCATCTACAACTAAAGAAAATATTTTTAAAAAGTTTAAAAGGCACTGAAAACTGCACTTTTATTCATATAAAATATATCATAGAATACAAACAAAAAATAAACATTTTATAAGCTTCTGGTAGGATCTTTCCTAAATATAATTCATGATATCAATAAAATGTGGTGGTTTAAAACAAGTCTTATTTATGTTGCATCAGGCTATGCTATTTAAAAAATGCTATAGTTTAAGCGTGATTTATCCCTACTGAAAATCGTGTTGAAATTTGATTATAATTGTGGCAGTATCAAGTAGATCATTAACAAAGATTAAAATAGCTCTGAGACCACTAGCCCAGTGGCACATATTTGTAATCCCAGGTACTCAGGAGGATGAGGCAGAAGGATCACAAGTTCAAGGTGAGTCTGGGCATTTTAGCAAGACCCTGTCTCAAAACTGAAAATGAAAAAGGACTGGGGATGTAGATAAGTGGTAGAGCACTTGCAAAGCATGTACAGGTCATGTGTTCAATCTGCTTGTGCTTCCACTTTTCCACCATGATATGATGCACTGTGAGGCTCTCACCGTAGACTCTAGACCCCTTCCAAGACGCAGCACAGACATCAAGAAGATATTAATAGTACTAATACTTCTACAGTGAGATTGTCTGTAGAAAAGCTTGTCAGAGAAGGATTCCAAAGCTTATCTAAAAATGCTATGAGTGTGTGCCGCAGTCCGGCTGCAGCAAAATAAGGGGGGGAGCGGTGACGATCAACTTGTGTACATTGATACAGCAGGAGTGGGAGCCGTTTATTGTAGGACTGGAGGGGTATATATAAATTACACATAGCTTATCTTAATTAACACAAACTATATTCAGCAGTCAACCAATAAGGAATCTCCATACTTAATGGCTCGCTGGCCTCACTTCACAAACCACTCCCTCTGGCATTTTGCCAGGCGCCATCCAGAATTGTTTACAGACTCTAACAAGTGTGTATAAAAAGGAGACTTGCTTGGGGTCTTTAGGGTGGTCAGGGAGTGGTACTTGGTGGGACATCAGGCATAGGAACAGGCTTATAACATTTGAAGCCCTGCCAGCACACAGGAGAGAGCACACAGACAATCTCATATTTGTTAGATTTTTACAGAAGAGGAAGAGGGAGGGTTGAGATTAAAAGTAGACACTGTGCATTAAAAAAATACTGATGTCTCTTTATTACAATGGTAAGTTGCGTGATTGTTTCTTTCAGATTTCAATTCTGCTCTCTCCTTTGTGTCTGTAGTTTCCTGAAGGCTGCTCTGCTGAATGCTGATTTAGAAAGGACATGCTTGGAAATCTGAGGTCTCCTCCAGAATTTTTTTCAATGATAGTGGAAGAAGCACATAGGGAGAGTTGGAGCACTGATATCTGGGGACTATGGTTAGGAACTGGAACCCTGCTACTTCATATTATATAAACTAAAATGAATCATAAATACAGTTTAGATTCAAAGGATGGATGAGACTACTTTTATTAGTGGAAACCACTGTAAAATTAAATTGCAAAGGACACACTTAGAAAGAGTGGGAAATGGAGCTAGTTTTGTAAACAATTTACTACAGAGCTCAAGGAAAAAAAATAAATGACCTGCATTTAACTTGATGGCATTCAAATTTCAGGACATGGAATTCAACTGAAATACAGGAAAAGTGTCACAGTTTATACCTCAGTTTCTTTCTGCTAATTCATAGGATCAGAACTAACTCATCAAAAATTTGAGTGCTCATTGTGTTACAATGGAAGTTGATTTTCAATCACTCTGATTTCTTCCTTGAAAATTATTAAATAATATCACCTAATGGATAGTGGCTGAAGTCCCTTTGAATCAACTTATTCAGAAATGAGAATATCCAAGGTAAGCAATGCACAGCAGAGATGGGGGACAGGGAAATTTATAGAACCCTTAATTAAACTGACAGGTAGAAGCACAGGGAGAAACATTCCCCCAAACAATGTTTCAATGGATTGCATTTTTTGTCATTTATTTTATCAATTCATAGAATTAGAAAGTATGGCAGTAGTTGTAGGGATTTCCCATCTTGGCAGTCCATGTCTGAGCATTAAGAGTCAAAATGGAAATTCAGTAGGCAGAATCTAAACATGCCCAACATTTATGATTTAATAAGAAAATGCAGTGTGATACTAGAAGTTAAACCTAAGCCTGGGACATGCATTCCTTTGAGAAACACAATGTTATGACCTCACTTTATCAGGATATTACTGACATGAGGGCTGAGATTGTAGCTCAGTGGCAGACCGCTTGCCTGGCATGTGTGAGGTACTGGGTTCAATCATTAGCAGCACATAAAAGTAAATAAAGGCATTCTGTCCATCTACAACCACACGCACACACATACAAAGAAAATTACTGACATGATACATTTGAGCAAAAAGTAGTGGATTATTTCAGAGAAAAGTAAGCTATCCGAATTTGAGATAAGAGAATCTTGAATGTAATAATGACTAAATCAATGTCTTAAACAGAATCATGCTTAATGACAAATTACTAGCAGCAGCCTACTGTTGAATAGAAGAAGGTAATTCTCATTGCAATTATTCATTGATGTCCTGGAAGAACAATGAATAGGATTGATTGTTATTAGCTAGTTGTTTTATCTCAGAAATGGTATGATTGTCTACTTGGAAATTATACATATAGCAAAAATATGATTATAGCATACACAGTATTGTAAGCACTAACACAACTGTCTTATGATGTAAAATTACAAGAGTCAAACTTTCATTTATACCATCAGTCACCAGATAGATATGTGTGTTTAGAACAAGGTAGAAACTAAAGTGGAATAGATTGTTTACACACTGATATGTTCTAAATAATAATGTTTTCCAAGAAGTTAAACCTAATGTGAACATGTAGTACTGATCAAAATAAAAAAAGTAATAATATGATTATGTTCACGTCAAAATAATACTGTGAATATTTTTTAATCCATTTTTTGACTGTATTATATTATCATAAACCTAATACATATTTAATTATATGAAGTATTCAAAAGTTTTAATACAAGCGAAAAAATACATTAGAAACCAAATAAATTTGAAAAAAATGCAGAATTATTGTATTACCACATGCTTAAAAATACCATGGCCTTACAAAAAATAAAATAATGTTATATTGGAATAGAAAAAAAAGTATGTTTGATCAATTTAACAATGGAATGTGGCATACATAATATGTCATTCATTAAATGCAAATCCAAGAGAATATATATACATGTAAATAGAATTTGACATAGGTATACCCAGACTGCTACAGCATTTTAAAACTAATAATATTATTCTTTTTATATAAATAAAAATAGAATCTAATAATATTGAAACAATTTACAAAATAAGATAATTTACAGTTAATGTATGTTGAGCTTATCTTCAGGTAAGTTTAATGTTTTTCTCTATATTTAGTTTTTAGGTTTTTTTACAATGAATTGAATAAACTCATTCATTTCATAATAATAATAAAAAAAAGATGAGGGGTATGTTATTTAAAATGTATCAAACTTGAAATGTCTAATGTACAATTTTACTATTTATTTGAAATATGAAACAGAAACCTAATGACTTGGCACCAACACAGAAAATATTATGTTTGTTGACTCCCTAAGTTTGAAACTGTTTTGAATACTTATCTTTTTCTTTAGATATACTCATTCACAGATGGGTGTATCATTGAAGGGAAAAAGAGGTTTACAAAGTGAGCTAATTCCTACAAAATAAATTAAGATAATGTTGTCAGAACATAAATTATTCTATAAACTATCAGTTCTCAAAATATGAAATGGAATTCAATCAGGAACCCACAAAGACAAATGCATTTTTGTAATAATAAACACCATTTTTAATTATTCAGTCATAATAATTGTACAAAAGAATGTGTTTCACTTTCAAATTCCTATACGTTTATATATTGTGCATTGACTGTATGCACTCTTCTCTCTTGCCCTCCTCTCTCTTCCTTGTTCCCCTCCCTCTTCTCCTTCCCTAGTCCCACTTCTATTTTCACATATTTTTTAAATCTTCCATATATAAGAGAAAACATGCCACACTTATGTTGTTTCTATGTTTAATTTTTCTCAAATGATAAATGACTGTTACATTCATTTTTCTTCAAATGATATGACTTTATTCTTTTTTTTAAAGAGAGAGAGAACTTTTTAATATTTATTTATTTTTTTTAGTTGGGGGCTGTCTTCATTCTTTATAGCTAAATAATGTTTCATTATGTATATAATCGTTTTTTTTTGTCCAAGAATTTGCTTACAGGCACTTAGGCTGATTCAATACCTCGGCTTTTATGAATAGTGCTGCAGTAAATACAAATGCACCTGAACCTTGTGTGCTGTCTTCATGCACTTTGGTTGTTGCCTGGGGTCACTTTTTTTGGGTACAGTCACTTTTATTCTCTCATAATTGTAGAATGCAGATCTCTAAAGGCTGCATAGTGAATGGCACAATTGTTCTTACAACTTATGAAGAACATGGAATTATTTACTTTTATTTCTTATGTACACTGTTATGTCTGTCTCCTAGAACATCCTGAAAAAATCTAAATAGAGAGTCAATTGATTATGATAAATAATTTCCAGGGATCAATTCAATTGCCTTTCATAGTTTTTACTATGTACTTAAATTATAGCCACTGTTATTGCTTTAAATTCATTATTTCAAATAAATCTTTTTTGGTATCCCAAAGTTTTCCAACTACTTGTACAAAAAACACAAAAATATAACTTTCTTGTCCTAAAATACTTTAAGAACTTTTTAAGAGCTTTCGTTTGTCTAGAACTGTTATTTTAGAATATCAGTTTCAATATATTTTTATAGTTAAATATATATATATATATATATATATATATATATATATATATATATATATATATATATATATATATATATATTTCTTAACCTACAGCTGTACAAGACTCAGTGGGCTTAGAGAATATTAAATCAACACTTCAGAGTTCTCTTATTAAATATAGATCTGGTATTCTCTTTAAAATTAAAATTGTGTTGTATCTTTTCAAATGAGAAGTGAAAAAACCCATGGAAGCAACATACTAGTGTTTCATTTCTGTCTTGGCTATGAATACAGTACATCTTTTCAATTTTCTGTGTGAAGAATTTGGAAGTCCAAATTGTAGATTTATTCCTTGTCTGTGAGGAAAGTGTATGTCTTAATGTTCAACTTGAAACCTGAGTAAGAAACTTGTCTCCCTCCCACTCTAGGGAAGATGAATTCTACTGAAAGGATGAATGAAAGACAAATAATGGTAAATCAGATTAAGAGTTTATAAATACTTTCTTGAAAATATAAAGTGAGTCACTTTGTTCAAGGAAAACAACTGTCAGTTCTTATTGTTATAGACAAAATATATCTTTTAACCAAATTTTAGTATTTTAAAAAAGTGTGGGCTGATGAATTCTCAATATTGAAAGAATTTCTTAAAAATATCTTTATAAAATAACCATTTTATTTTTGATTAATTTCTTTAAGATCCAATAGTGATTTTTAAAGAAATGGTATTGACTTTTGGAATAACTGTATAACTTTATGGAACAGTATTTTCCAAAATGACCAATGAAAGTGTTAAAAAGTAGTAATAAATCCATTTATAGAGCAAGATAGATATATTCATTTCATTATAACAGATATGACAACTTCAGTGGTATTTTTCAGATTCTACTTCTTTGGTTTTACCTTGTATCTAAATAAATATTTATATTTATTTTAAAGCTATTAACTAGCTCATCCCCTTCCCAAATTTCTGTATTATATTCCAACTAAAACAATATTTTATAACAGATCGAATGCTGAAGTAGATATAAAACTTTGGCTAAATTCTACTAAAGCAACTAATGTTCTTAAAACGTGGAAAATTAATATATTTGATAATGTTTTTCTGTTTTTTTAGAAAACATTTTTTAAAAATGTGTCATTGTGTTAACAGGTAATTATTTGATTGGAATTTTTAAATTAGTTAATAAAATAAAATTTAAATAATATGTAAAATTTTCTCCTAAATATTTTATTCAATAAATATATATAGCACAAAAAATACATATTTGGAATTTTTTTTTCTTTAAAAATACAAATGGGTTCTGAATTGGAAATGTTTGAGAACTGCTGTCTTATAAGAATTTCAACTGAGGGCTGGGGATTTGGCTCAAATGGTAGCTTGCTCACCTGGCATGCATTTGGCCCGGGTTGTTTATGACCACACTGTTGGTCAAAATCTATTCAAAGAACTAATTTTAAACTTATCCCTTAGTCCTATCTGAAAACTAGATACACAGTAGCTTAGAATCATGCCTTTGTCACCTACTTGTTCCTTTTGTTTCCTTGAACCAAAATTGTCTTTAGTTGGGGCCTTTCCCACATAATGGAGTCATTGTTGAATAGCACATTACATTGTCCATGTGTAAATAAGCACTCTAAAGACCTATGAACATCACAGAGTTTTCAAATCTCACAAATTCTTAAACTTTTGATAAGCACTATTTAGACTTAATGGAACAAAGAAAAGGAAGAAAAGGAGTTGGGGAGGAGGAGGGAGGAAGAAAGAACACAAAGAACATTCCAATTCCTTAAACCATGGGAGGAAAAGAGTGATTTTGGAACTTGAATTTTAAGGTATACATATGTGTTGTATGCATTTACAATGTTAGTCTCTTGATGTGTGAACAATAACTCTTTAAAATAGGTGCAATTTTATTTCTTTTGTTAATTGGCTATGCTTTACTTACTTTTTGTTGGTGGTGATTGTAGTTGTTGCTCCTGTTCAAATATTTGGTTTTTTTATGTATTTTTATTAAAATTCCATATGAAAAATTCAGATTATCTAACAGTATAGAGCACATACAAGTTACCTCATTTCAATATTTTAAATATTCCTACACAAAACTGATACGCATCGAGCACTAAAAATAATGATGGCCATTTGTCACAGAAAATTCACAAAAACTCAATTTCTTAATTTTATTTATTAACTTATCAAATATAAGTTTGAAAAATATAATGGCATGTAGACTTGAGATATACATTATAAAATAACACAAAATTGCTCTGAGCTCATCAAAATAATTAAAAAGTTGTTCCCCTCATGGAGTTAATGGTTTCATAAGTTATATTAATGTTTCATGTGGTTTGTCAATGTTTAGTTGATTCTCTTGAATTCACAAGTTAGATGATTCTATAGTGTGCTTTCATTGTAATGTTCCTTTTCAGTAGCAATTAAAGCCTCTTTTAAAAGAATAATTGCTTATTCCAGATAGGTTTCTATATGACAATCATCATTTGCTTAAGAGTCTGACATTACCTGTGCAGATATTAACATCATTTTGGATTCTTCTTAATGGGAAGCTTCCTAGGTATTGCTTTAATTCTTCATGAATGTTTATGGAATTTTACTGACATCTAGGTTTAATTACAATATATATATATTGCAGATGGACACAATGGCTTTATTTTATTTTATTTTATGTGGTATTGAGGATAGAGCCCAGTGCCTCACATGTGCTAGGAGAGTGCTTTACCACTGAGCCACAACCCCAGCCCAAGGTTTAATTTTGTTAGGTTCTTTGGAGGCCTTAGTTTGTCTACCACATGAAAAAATGGAAGAGGGCTACAATACATAGGTAGAATGTAAACAAGTGTTTATTTGATGCCCACCAGAGTCTTTGTCAGAAGAGTTTTCTGTTCCAAATTTATTATAACACATAATTTCCCAGTATTATAATATGAAATGATATTATTATAAAAACATAAATTTATGAAATAATAGTTATTTTAAAGTGTAACATATAATTATAATTTCTGAAATGTATTTTGAAAGAATGACTTTAAACAATGAGTTATAGTCCAGATAAAACAAAACCCTTCCATATTAAAATTGTGCATATTGAAGAAAGTGCTTGCATGATAGTAATGTTTGCTGAGGTTTTATTGAATGAACAGTGTTCCTGAAACCGGACATAAGTATATTATACCTGTCCTTTGTGTACTAAAAATGCATATATCAAATCAATGAATGAATGAGAGCTACTTTTCTCTAAGAATATGCATTATCGACTAATTGTATTAAATCTGATATTATTTTCTAAGGGTTTTCTATCTATGTAATTAAGATGAGTTTATTTTCCTGTTATTTAATTATGACACTAGACAAAACCATAATCTCAGATTTTTCTTGTTATAATATTTGGAGTCACAAATCTAGTAAACCAATAGCTATGCAAGTCTAGAATTTCACTGTTTTGGTAAATATAAATTTAATTTAAATCTTTAATATCGAATATTTAGATATTGGAAACTCATTAGTAGACATGAGTGATTTGGTTACCAGGGCAAACTTATTTTAGAATTGCCTGTGATCCAAATTTTTAATTTTAAATTTTAGAGATAAAAATATTTATTTAGAGCCAGGTGTGGTGGTGCATGTTTGTAATCCTAGCTGCTTGGAGGCTGGGGCAGAAAAATTGCGAGTTCGAAGCCAGCTTTAGTAAAAGTGACGTGCTAAGCAGTTCAGTGAGACCCTGTCTCTAAATAATAAACAAAAAATGGCTGAGGATGTGGCTCAGTGGTTCAGTGCCCCTGAGTTTAATCCTCAACAGGCCTATCCCCCAAAAACATTTAAAAATTATTTAGGCTATTTAAAATTAGCTTAGGAAGTCTTAGTTGTCTATTCAGCATGAAATAGAAGCTATAAAATAAAATATGAGAACAGACTGAAAGCATTGACATGAATCCAGAACTGGCTTTTCAAAAAAAAAAAAAAAAGAACAATATTTAAGAATAGATGAGCATGCACAGATGTTTAAAATTGTGAATGGGAATCACTGTTGACTCTATTTAAATTATGTTAGGGTCAGTATAAGCCAATAAAATAACCTGTTGTACAGTTATTATCAAAAGACCTATGGCTGTCTAGACACTGTAAAACTAACCCTTAATCATGAATTTCATGTCCAGTAGGGGTTTTCAACACATACTATTTGACAGAGAAAGGGTGAGACTGAGAAAGAGGGAGAGGAATACAGAAGTAATAGAGTAACAAAACATTGTAGGTAGGAGTTCCACAACCCAGTAAAATAACGTTGTGTTTGGGTTTTAAACCCAAATTTATAAAATTAATAAAAATTTCCCAAGCAAAAAAAAATCATCATTGATTTTATGTATTTTTGGTCTAGGTTATATTGCTTTGTTTCTATTCTATTTCAGGGACAAAGTAATATATAGATAAACTAGGAGTTAGTTGGATCTTCTGAGATTAAATGAATAACTACCCACATCTACTGAATCTACAGGATTGACTATTTTAACATGTACAATAATGAGAATGAAGTTCTACAGGACTCAAAGGCTCCAAATTGGCTTATAGGTAAAAATAAATTCATACCTTTTGCATTTATTTACCTCACTTATCAACAGTAAGTGTAAAGCAGATAGTAAACAAGGGATTGAGAGAAAGACCTTTGCAAATACAGTATCCACCCTGCCCCCTTTATCTACATGGGACATGTTCTGAAACTTCCAGTGGATGTTTAAAACTGCTTGACAGCAGCAAGCCCCATAAACACAATGTTTACTCCTACATATTTGGACTTGTCTCTTACTAGTGGTAAGTGGCTTGCTGTCACTCTTTTAAGGGTATTCCATGCTTACATCTTTGTATAGAATCAATGCTTTGTGTGCAACATGTAGCCAGCTATCAGAACACATATTCTGTCCATGTCTTCTATCCCCAAATTTAATGCTTTTTCTATTTTACCTAAACACTTAACATGCACTTGTGACTATAAATTTTGCAGCTGAAAATGAGACAGCAAAACCAGCACATTTTTTCCTTCCTGGCAATTACACATATAGAAGATATCCCCTTACTATAGATCACAGCAAACTCAGAATCAATAATTTTGTTTTGTTATTAAATCCAAATGTTAAAGGAAGAACTTGACACCTTCTATTTGGTATATCCAAATCACTAACATTGTTATTTTTGTGCTTTGTTGTCATTAGTAGTAAAAGAAGTGTTGCCTGAACATAAGCCTTGTGATGCTGTGATAGTTGATTTGATTTCCCAAATGGACAATAAGTGACAAGTAGGCAGGTAGCATCTACAGTGTGGAGAAGCCAGGCAAAGGGAAGATTTAGATCTTGACAGGTCAAATGGCAGAGATTTAAAACTTATGAATTATTTATTTCTGGAATTTACCACTTCATGTTTTTGGAATACAGTTGACCAAAGGCAACTTGAATTGCAGATAGAAAGTGAAAAAAACGAATAAGGGAAAATATTGTTGTAGCATACCAGCCAGGCAGTAATGAACTATTTCGTACTTCAGTTCTGATGACTATATGTAACCTCACGGTGAAAAAAAAAAAAAAAAAAACTGAGTCACCACTCATTTTCCATTTAAGTTATCTGAATTATATATAAAAGTAGTTTAAGATACTCAAAAATGAATTTCTTTGTATGATATTTGGATAAATTATCAGGATTATGTAGCTCACATTGAAAAAGAAACTTTCCAAATAATCTGAAATTTATATTTAGTATTCAATCAATTCGAACATCACCTAAATTGAAAGATTTCTTATAAATTCTCAGGCATTATGGTAAACATTCATTATAATTTCTGACCTTATTATTTTCAAATATAATTTATAACTAAGTATAATAAATATTTGATCAATATATATCAACCTCCTTTAGTTTTTCTAAATGTATTCTTAACCATGTTAGAAACTAAGTAGATTAAAAAGAATTGATGATTTTTGTGCCTATCTGAAATAAAATTATGTAAAATAGTCTATTTTAAAATGCTTCTTTTTCAGCTTTTTTTAACTAATGTTTTCTGTCTAGATGTATGTAGAAAATTTCAAATACTAATTAACTCTGAAATGCATTATTAATCTTTGTTTACATTCTGTAGAAGATTTATACAATTATTAGGTATGAATGATAAATGAAAATATTAAGGCACTGATTGCCATGAAACACAGTCAATTTCAGTTATAAACTCACATAGTATTGAATAATATTTTTGATTGTGTATATACATATTGTATCTGTGAGAAAAGCAAACTAATTCATTTTCATACACATGCACCTACATTTATGTATTTATCTACATACACATACATGTACATATGTAATTTACTTCTAGAAGACATCAAAAGGTTTGCTTTTATTGTTATAATTATCTAGATAAGTAAATGAAAGACACATTTTATCAAATATTCATTTTTCAAATGAATAAAATTTTTAATATACATACCAATAGCACAGTTAAGCCAAGCTTTGCCTCCAGAGAATGTCGGTCTTTTTTACTGCATCAATCTTCTTAAAATAACAACCATGTGGTTAAATCTAAGAGATGATATCTGATTTTTGTTTCTGATTAATTCAAAACTCTAAATTGTATTTTAGTTTCAGGTATACTGGTCATGTGTTCATATGCACATTTAAAAAATCATGTGCAATTAATTCTACTCTCTTTCTTCATCCCACCCCTCCTTTCATTCCCTTTTGTCCAATTCAGTGAACTCCTATACTTCCCCTCCCTTGTTATGGGTTAGCATCCACATCTCAGAGAGAACATTTGGCCTTTGATTTTTTTCAGACTGGTTTGTATCACTTAGCATGACAGCTTCAGTCCCATCAATTAACGAGCAAATGCCATATGTTCATTCTCCTTGAGGCTGAGTAATATTCCATTGTGTATATATACCATACTTTCTTCATGGATTCATCTGTTGAAGGGTACCTAGGTTGTTCCAACAATGTGAATTGTTAATATTACACTATTACACACTTAAAATGGCTAAGATGTTATTTTAAAGGAATTACTATTTGATTTTTTAAGTATCATTTAAGAAAATTTATTCCTAACTGAAAATTATAGATTTAAAATACCAGCATATTTTAATACAAAACAACTATTTACATATCTAACTTAAAAATGTTCAAATGGCATTACAAAATGGGATACTTAATAGAGCTTGGGACTGTAAAATAAAATACGCAATAAGCCTGTCATTCTTGTAAGTTGTTTATTTTAAATTATAATTTGAACAAAACTAATCTGTCAGCCAATAATAATGGCTAAGATGGTAAAATCCATTATGTTTTTATTACTTGCAGTAAACATGAGGGAATTAATGTTGCCCCTTAACCAATATGCTTGAAGGACTTATATATAAGATAATGGGAAGCGAGGGACCTGTAAAAACAGAAGGAGATTTGAGTGAGGCAGCTGCAAGCTGACAAAAATTGAAGAGGATTAATGGCTATCACCAAAGCTAGGAAGAGGAACGAATGGATTTTATCCAGAGTCTCAGAAGGAGCACAGCCTTGCTCACACCTTGATTTCAGATTCTGACAGCTAGAATTTTGAGAGAATAAATGTCTGTTGTTAGCTACACAGTTTGCGGTATTTTGTTATGAAACTTCCAGAAAACTTACATAGCCCCATTCAGGGCTGCTCTGTCACATAACTCTAAACCACACATGGGCAGAAATAATAAATAAACCATAAAGAGATTACAAATTGAAAAAATAATTTTGGATTTTAAAAAAATAACATTTACCTACTATTACTACTACTACTAGAAACACTTTTAGTTATTGCCAGGAGTTACCATGGAATCTGGACAGAATAAGTATGTAATTAGATATTGTGAAAATTTTGGCTAGTATGGTGTGCATTTAGGTATTTTCATTGTTATTTTGGACTCATGTGCAAAAATGAAAAGAGCTCAAATATTTGAAAATATATAGAGATATGAATTTGAATTCTAATTTTAATACCTTGCTATTTTTTAAATATTTATTTTATTAGATGTAGATGGACACAACACAATGCCTTTATTTTTATGTGGTGCTGAGGATGGAAGCCGGGTCCTGCCCATGCTAGGTGAGCACTCTACCACTGAACCACAATCCCAGCCCCAATCTTGCCATTTTGTAACATAACAGGTAGTTTTTAAATTAATTTAGAAATCATAGTTTTCTTTATTTCTAATAGTTTATGCTGTATTGAGAGAAATACATCCATTTTACCTTGCTGATTTAGAATTTAGTGTAAGGAAATCTGAAAGAACTCCCTAGATACTTCTGTTCTAGAACATCAAAACATTGCTTTATATTGTGTGTGTATGCATACGTGTGTGTGTATATATATATATACACTAAAATATTTACATATATGATTATATGTATTTAATGTGTACATAATTCACAGTGTTCTTTGAAAATTGCATATTACACATTGTAGCTAACAAAACAGTATTTTTTTATTACTTTTCACAAAAATCCACTTTTTCTTATAGATGCACATCTGAAAATAAAATGGAAGTAGGTATAAATATGCAATTTTGTTTTAAAATGCCATTTTTAGGAAAAAATATAAACTAGTCTGATCTCTTATTAGTATTTAATAATTCATAATATTTATAAAAATGTTTTAAGGATTATACAAAGTTTACTAAAGTTTTCACTGTGATGAGACAGGAATAATATTTCTGCAAAATAGTTGAAATTCTAATGTTATATTTATTGTAGGAAAATTATATATTAATTACATTTCTAATGATGGCAGATAAAAAACTTCATAAAAATTACTGTCATCCTGAATTAAATTTGAATTCATTCTGAACTTTACTACAGAAACAGGTGATAATGTAATGGAGAAGGATTTACCTACAGCTTGTTCTTCTGCTGCAAGGTGCTTAATGTCATGCCTGTAAGAACTTGAACACCAATGTGTTCTACTGTTTAACTTACAATGCATGTATTCATCCATAAGATGTCACACATTTTTTCTGTAAGTTCGGACAAGATTTTTAGAAATGAAATTAATAGTATAAAAATTTCAAGTTCTACAATTAACTTATTAGATTTATTTTCAAAAAATTAGAAATTTTCTAGTTATCCATTTTTATTCTCATATAATAGACCTGCTACCTTGTGTCCACACTATAATTCTTTACTATAGTATAATGATACAGTTAAATATTTTGTAGAACTACTCATTTTTATTTTCCAGGTATCTCTATTATGATTAGTTATACTTGATGCACACTTATGCATCCTATACAAATGTTTTTGTTAAATTTAAACTATTTAAGTATTATCCTTTATAGTTTAAATTTATAACTTATTTTTTATTAAAAATATCGTGAGTGTTTATTTTTTTCTCAAAAACAATAACAGTGCTATTTATTTCAGTGAAGTGTTGTAACATTTTTTCATATACCTTAGATCACTTTTTCAAATTATTCTCAGAAATACTGATGCAGATATCTTAAAAATTTTTATTTTTACCTTATATCTGACTGCTGATACTGAGGATTTTTAGTATACTCTTCCCTTAACAAAGATGTGCAACATGAATTTCTTTTATTTTTAGTATTTTTTTTCAGTGCATAAAAGCATGTTAAGTTCTAAGTTGCAAGAAGGAGAAAATAACTGACAGATTCTTCATTAAGTCTCAATAACAAAGAGAAGATGATGCCACTAAAACATGATTCATCTTACTTCTGCCAGTCTCTTCAGCAGTTAAACTTGGGAAAACAATCACCCATATTGAAGAATCACTGGAAGGACTAAATTAGAGAACTTCTATAATATGTTTAGCTTATCAACTAACAAAAAGAATTCATTATCATTATGTTATGTTAGTTTCTTTTTTGTTTGTATTTTTATCCTAAAGTTACATCTGAAGTAATGTGACAAGAGTGAATATTTTTAGAAAGAAATTTCTGATGTAAGTGAAAATAATAGGAAAAGCTACAGAAGATAGGTGTCATGAAGGCAATTGGGGGGGGGGGCTCTTAGTAATAACATTTCAAATAGCTGCAGTTGAATGTGTTCCAAGAATGTCACCCTACAGTGTATGAACAATGCATAAAATTTTTCAAACACCTTTGTGGAAAAGGAACCATTCGCAACTAACTGATTTATGATTAGCTGTCACTATTTAGATCACAGAGAATTAATGATATTGTCAGGGATTATATCTCTCTGATACTTCAACACTGTTGTGATATGACAACAAAGGATGACAAGATAGATGCCAGTGGCAAGAGCTGCTGCTATTTTTGTTGGGCACTGTCTAAATGGCAGCTTGTCTCCACGTCATTTATTTAAAACTAATGGAAATTATAAACAAGCTGCTATATTTATTGCTACCTTTTAGATAGAGAAATAGGAACAGAAAAAAAAGTAAGTTGCCTCAGTTCCCAAATAGCAAATGGTTCAAATCTTGATGACTTGTCATGACAGAACACCCATCTTGGAGTCCTTTGTAGAGGACAAGGTGACCTTTTTCCTCCCTTGTCATATAAAAAGAAATCATATCAAATTGCCTTTTCAATCTCCAATCAAACATGTAAATAAATAAATGGATAAACATATAGATAGACTCTTATATCAATCAGAGAAAGAGAGAGAGAAAAATAAACATTTTCCAAAGTCCTTGTTATTATTTTGATAGTTCATTATGTGCCACTCACACCCCAGCTTCAGTAAGCCTCCAGATTAGGATTCTTAAGCCATATTTATGATTAAATGTTTTATATCATCAAAGAATGGTGGCCAAACCATGCCCACTATACACTAGATATAACTAGCTGACAACTAGTTATTAACAAAAAGAAATATAAATAACTAAAGTAATATACCAATTTTTCAGTAATTTAAAATTATCAAAATAAATCCCATAAGTCATAAATACTATGATTAGGACAAAATAACCTTATCTTTTTGTTTGTTCTACCTAAATAAAAAAAACAACCTTTCATGTGTTATCTTATAAAATACACATTCATTTCATGAAATTGTTATCAACTAATTGGTTCTTTTTTTCATTTATTTTTATTCATTTATTTTCTAACACTAGAGATTGAACCCAGGGATGCACTACCATTGAGCTAGATCCCCAACATTTTATTTCAGTGAAGCAGATGAAACCATTTTTGAGAAAGGATCTCACAGAGTTGCCAAGGCTGCGCTTGAACCTTCAATCCTCCTGTTTAATTGCCATTATGTCCTATCTTTTCAAATTAATGTTATTCTCTGGTATGTATATAACTCTATATTACAACCAGTACTGTGATTAAGACCTTTAAAAATTTCAACATTGAAATATAAGATATTACCTCCCATTACATGTATTCTAATAAAATTTTAAAAAATCACAACAATGTAAACAACATACAAAGAGTTGAAAACATTTGTCTCAAACTTTAAAGATCATGTAACATACTGGAAAATACATTATAAATTTTCTAAACAATTTATTTAGGTAGCTATAGTATATGAGAAAAAGAGGTGGTGATAGTTTATACTTTTCAAAGAGTGAAAAAAACTAAGATAAAACTAATAAAAGAAAAACAAAATGGAAACATAGCTGTTATTTTGGACTTCTCAAATGCATTTAATATTGATGATCATCCCAAATAATTAGTCTCACTGTGTACTGATATTATCTGATCAATATCTGATATTAAAAGATCAATTACAAAATAAAGAATGTACCAGTAAATAATACTTTTTCAATTTTCATTTTTCTGTTTATTTTCAGATATTTCATTTTTCTGTTTATAAACTATTTATATCAGATATTTCATTTTTAAGTTCAAATTTTATAGCAAAATTATACCAGAGTATTCAAATATATTTACCTAACATAGAAAGTCTTTCTGCCCTTCTCTCTCCCCTCTCTCTCTCTCTCTACACTCACACACACACACACACACACACACACACACACACACACACAGAGTCATACACGTTTATGCACACAAACATACACACACACACAGAGAAATATTCAGAAAATTCTGCTTTAGCTGGAAAACATTAAGAATTAAAGGGTTTTTGTATAAGATGTATTGAATAATATAATTTGTGTTAAGAAATAAGGGCAAAATGCCAAGATATGATAATTTAAAAATTTGATGCTCAATGGTGAACATAGATTATTACATGTTTAATGGAATTGTTTTACTTCTCTTCATTTTGTTATTATCTTTGTAGAATATTTTTGTTTATGTGGTTCATAAATACATAATTTAAGAAAACGTGTTGATGAAATAAAAATAGATTATGCATGTCAAAATATTTTTACATATTAAATGTAAATCTTGAGGAGTCTATGATGCAAGTTAAGCAGAATACCTCAATAAATTAATACATTAAGTCTACTAGAAATCCTTACAATGCCAGCAAAAAAGAAAAGATTAACAAAAAGAATTTTATTTAAATAATGCAGCAATAGTGATGTGTGACTTTTCTTAACTTTAGCACCAAATAAAAGCCAAATATTTTTAGACCTTACATGGATATATATATTGCCTAGATAATAATGCATGTGCTCATTTTCTTGCTGACTAGGTTGATTATTTGTCTTAAGTGCTAGAAAAATAGACATTTTAATTATTGGTAATATCTTAATTTATATCATCATTATTGATATTATTATTGAATAATCTCAAATTATTCTTTATTCATGACTCGTGTGGCCATTTTATTTATTCTTGCATCTCAATACATAAATTTAATGGTATCTATGAAATTCTCCATTTTTATAATATAGTCTGTGGCTGGGGATATAGCTCAGTTGGTAGGGTGCTTTCCTCACATGCACAAGGGCCTAGATTCAATCCCCTTGGGATATAAATGTAAAATTGAGCTACTATTAACAAATATGGTAAAGTAAAAATGACAAATCAATTTTATAATAACATAGTAAACACTTAAAATTAAGTATACTGGACTGAACTATGTAAATTATTGAGAAAGTTAAAGATATTGTTGCATAAAAATTTAGTAAACTTCCAAACAGAAACTGTCATTGTGTGTTTGAGAAACATTTATAAAAACTTTTTATTTACATGACAGTATTGAGGACAGTGAGATAACGGTTTGGCTAGGTAGATATTCTCATACTTGGAAAGCCATAATATTAGGAAAATATTGGGATACATGTGGTAGGCAAGACACAAAAAACATTTTTGAAGAGTGTGATGGTTGGAATGTAGTTAGTTCACTTATTATAGAAGAAAGTATGGAGAGTCCTCCAAAAACTAAAAATAGAGCTACCACATAATCTTGAAATTCCACTATTGGGGGTATACAAAAAGGAATGAAATGAGCATGACAAAGAAACACCTGCACTACCCTACTGATTGCAGCACTGTTCATAATAGCCAGGAAATGAAAACAACAGATGTGCCCATAAACTGACAAAAGAAAATACAATATATACAAAGAAATATTATGCAACCACAAAATTAAAAGAAGTCCTGTCATACGCAACAACAGAGATAAACATGGAGGACATTAAGTTAAATAAAATAATCCAGTAACATAAAAACAAATATTACCTGATTCCATGTATATGTGAATTCTACAAAAGTCAATCTCATAGATGTTGAGAGAATAGTTGTTACCAGAAGCTGGGAAGAGTGTAGAGGATGGGAGGATGGAGAGAAATTGGTCAACCAGAACACCATTACAGTTAGGATGAATAAGTTCTTGTGTTCTATGGCAGAGGAGGGTGAATATAGCATTGAATAACTGAAACTAGATAGAAGGGAGGGTATTTAAAGTATATTTACAATAAAAAAATGATAAAAGTTGAGATAGATATTACCCAGGAATCAAAGTAATTACATTGCACATACTAATATGTACTTATGAGGTGTTAAACAAAATAAATCTTTGAGAGAAGAAATATTGCCTGGGAGGACAGAATAAATGAGAAGAAAAGCCAGGCACTGTGGTGCACACCTGTAATGTCCATGAGTTTAGAGACTGAGATAGGAGGATGCCCTCTAGGGAAGAATACAGGTGATTTGGATAAGGCAGAGAGGAGTGAAGGGAGTGGAGGAGGGTAAGAGGTTAAAAAGAATAGTGGAATGAATTTGACATTATTACCCTATATACATATATTATTACATGACCAGTGTGAATCTACATCATATACAACCAAAAGAATGAGAAGTTATACTCCATTTATGTATGATATGTCAAAATACATTTTATTGTCAATTATAACTCATATGAACAAATAAAACAATCAAGTATGCATCCCTTTTCCCCATTTATACCATCATCATTCTAAACCAAACCACTAGCCAGGGCTTGGAGACCCTGGGGTATGTCACAGAACTGCTGTGGGAAACCAAAATTTACACATTTAGTTTCCTCATGAGAGCCCTTATTTACATTTTGAGGTATTCTAAATAGCAAAAACTATGAAATTAACTTATACAAATATAATCAACACTCAGAAAGGTATTCTACATAATTGAAAATCAAAAGTGACAGGATTTCAGAGCGCGCACACACACACACACACACACACACACACACACACACACACACCACGCATATATGTTTAGGTGTAGCCACAACCCCAGCCCAGGAATTCAGGGCTTAATATTTCCATTAAAATATGTACGCTTGGTTGCATCTAGGCATATTTATTAAGCTGCTACACTTAAAAATACTTCTAAGAAATGATACTCCTCATATAGTTCTCAATCCCACTGTGAAATCCCAAAAGTAAAAAAGAATTAATTATAATAGTGCTGGTTAATGTTAATATTCTTAATTGCCTACTTTGATGCTAACTTGTAAAACTCCTAAGTAAAAACTCGTTATGACAAATGACCTTGTGGTAAAAATAAAAATTAGCCCTAACTTTGCTACCAGCTTCTTTTATCAGAATGGTGATCATAATCAATTCCCACCTATAGAACATGAACAGAGACTCAAACATATCGAATGATGAAGTGAAAAAATAGATACTAAAACTGGTTGTATGAACAAAAAAATTGACATGAAATGTGGGTGTTACTATAAAGACATGTGCTTACAAAATGCATGTCTCAAAAGAGCAAAATGTCATGTCAACAGAAGACAAATGCCTTAAAAACCTGACCATTTCAACAATAGTTTATCTCCCATTTTAAGACAAAAACAACTGATAATTAAATTTCCATGAAGCTTGAGTAAGACACACTGGACAAAATACACATCAAAGTATTTCACAATAAATGTACCCTTTGCACAACAAAAAGTGAAATGCCAATGGATGAGTAATTGTACTTACCGGGAAATAGTGAACTAAAAAGCAAAGAAAATGAGGACTTTCAAAAATGGTTTCCATAAAAACGATTGATTTAAAATATGAAAGTCATTGATATATAAACAATGAATCATTACAAATCACCTAATTGTAATAAAATATAAGGTACAAGAAAAACACAAAAATTATATGTACAGAATGTAGAGAATAGACTTACACTGAAAACTTGTAATTTACTCTTTTGGGGGGACAAACAAAAGAAAACACTGGCAGATAAAGTTTAGAACACAGCTTTTAAAATGATACACCATATTCACAACTTTAAAAATGATACATGTGTACTCCCATTTAAACCAGGTGTTCCTCTTTCTCCCTTCAACATTCCCCCATTCAGGTCAGCCCCCAACCAAAGTTTCCCTTCACACTTACTCCCCCAACAAGGTCCCACTATTGAAGCCAGGAACCGGCCCTAAAACCTCCACCACACAAACTAAGCTGCCTCCAGGAACACCCAGGAACAGCACCCAAGTGCCTCTGCCCCACTGCCCTGCAACCTCTGCCACACCCACTCAGCTCCTGCCAAGAGCACCCAGGAACAGCACACTAACTCCTATGCCACACTTCCCCACCTCAACAGGCCTTAGCACTAGTGCCCACTCCAGGCACTCCCTCACAGCATGCACCCACTATCCCACTTAGCTTCCAGTCCCTCTGCACCTCTCCAGCCAGGGTTGCACCCCCAGAGGCCTCACGACGTGTGTCTGCTCCAGTCATCACCTTGCAGCCACAGGCACTGAGTGCCCCCTCCCCACACACTACCCCACCTAGCCTCTGGTCCCAGGACACCTCTCCTGCAAGGGTCCAACCCCAACAGGCCTCAGAAAGAGGGCCCTCTCAAGGGGCCAGCACAGCATGCCCCCTCCACACACACTACCCCACCCAGTTCTAACTCATCCAGCTCCAGTCCTCAATGCCTCTCCAGCCAGGGCTGCGCGCCCTCTCCAGGCCTCAGCATGAGCGCCCCCTCAAGTAACTGCCTCGCAGAGACAGGCACAGTGTGCCCCATCACCACACATTACCCACCAAACTACTTCACCACCCAGCTCCAGTTCCCTAAAACCTCTACACCCAGGGCCATATGCCACATACCACTGGGGACACTGGAGTCCTCCCTACCTGAGACTGTCCTCATAAGTCCACAAAGACCAAAAAGAGGTGGTGGTGAGGGCCATGCTCCCCCTGTGGGAGGACCAACATCCTCACCAGGAACCATGAATGAGAAAGGACGGCAAGGACACCTTCCCAGAGAATGACATAGTCTAGGGGCAAGACTGGAGCAGCCCAGGCAGCCATCAGTAGAAAGGATCTCTGTGATTTTGAAGGCCCTACTGGTGGAGGTGATCCCCCACTCACTGTCTTGACAGGGTCACAGTGAGAAAAAGTTTTGGCAAAGCCACTCTCCCACTGTCTTGACAGGGTCACAGTTAGGATGAATGTGGCAAAGCCACACTGGTTGGTGGGTAACCGAAACCATGAGACCCTTTTTTATGTAATTGGGACTTTGCATTTTCATGCTTATGTTTCTCACAGGAGGCATGAGTATGTTAAATGCCAAACAAATTGAATTTCAGATGGCTAGAACAGAACAGGTAGTTCATGCCTTGGAGGCCATTCTACCCACCCCTCAGCATATCAAGGACAAAGTAAAAGGCTATTCTTCTATCTTAAGTACATTGTGGACAAACCTAATAATGGACAACAATCATCCTCTGAAAAACAAATTCTTTGAGAACTAGTGTACCTTGACTGAGAAACAAAGAAACTCTTCGAGAAAGCAGCTCAACCAGTTTTATGAGAATAAATGTAGGAATCAATTAAAATTGGTTTATAAGACACAGTTTTAGAATAATGTTAAAAATATTATTTTATTTAGATTCTTAAGTTTAGAAATTCTTAAGTCTTTAAGTTGTATAGGTTTCTGATATGTTTTAAGGATGATTCATAAACTTTAAGATATTTTAAATATAAGATTTAAAGGGACTTTTTTAGATGGGAATTTTAGATTAAAAATAAAGTACAAGTGTACTTTGGGTTAATGATTGGCTAGGAGACTTAGAGTCTGGTTACGTAGTTTGGCATTAGTTAATAAGGAAATAACATATCTTGGGAAAAATAGTAAATCTTGGGAAAATCTGAAGGATGTAAATTGGTGACATGTTTTATTGATGATTCTGTACTTTGATGATTGTATGGCTGGGGGTCATATCCTGGAAGAATGTAGATCGGTGTGCTCTCAATCATGGTTAAGGAAATGTCATGTCTTGGCAAAGTTTTAAATTATATAATCAATGACGTATTGTGAATCTATAATGATGAGAAAAATTGTAATAAAAAGGGGACCCAGAGAAAGCTGCTTTAGCTCTCTCTCTGGAGATTGCTCAAACGGAACGACTCCTGTCTCATCATTTCGCTGACGCCACTCCTCCTTCAGGACTCCCTGGACCCCGCTGGGGCTGGACCCCGGCACCCTACCCTCTCCATAATCTACAGTATACTTTTAGGCTGCCAAGAAATCCACTGTGCAGATGCAGTTTGGGATAAGTTCCTGCATGAATCAGTGAATGTGTGCAAACTGCATGCACATGTGTGTTGAGGGCAGGGCAATGTGCAGGGATGATCCCAGGCCCTACCTCACAGTTATAGAAACAGTTCAGCCCTCCCAAGGTACTATCTCATCCAGCTCTGGTCCCCTAAGACCTCTCCAGCCAGGGTTGTGCCCCTACAAGCCTCAGAACAACTGCCCCCTCCAGCTACCCCCTAGAAAGAACAGTCACAGTGCACCTCTCCCCACAAAAATTCCTACCCCACCAAGCTCCACCCAATTCAGCTCTGGTCTCCCAATAATTCTCCAGCCAGGACTGCACCCCCACAGGCCTCAGCACAAGCATCCACTGTAGGCATTGCATTGCAGTGACAGGCACAGCAAGTACCCTCCCCATGTACTACCCCATCCAGTTCTTGGTGCCCTAACACCTCTTCAGTGAGGGCCTTGAACCCACAGGCCTCCACAAGAGCGCCCCCTCCAGGCATCTCCTCACAGGTAGAAACACAGTGTGGCCCCTCCCCACAAACTACCTCACCCAGCTCCGTTCCCCTGAAGCCTCTTCAGCCAGGGCAATGCCCCCAAAGGCCTCAGAATGAGCTTCCTCTCCAGGCACCACTTTACAGAAACAGCGTGCCCCCTCCTCACACACTACCACACCTAGCATCTACTCCATCCAGTCTGGTCCCCCCAACACCTCTCCAGCCAGGGCCATAGGACACTGGAGGTCTCCCTACCTTGGCTCTGCTCCCAGGTTCAGCAGGAAGGATCTCAGGTACTTGAGGAACATGCTTCTCCACTGTCTACTGGCCACTTCTGGATGCCTGGAAACTCAGAGCACAGAAACAGTTTGCAATATGCCCACCCAAGCTTGTGTGCTTCATGCACCTGCCTGTGTGTTGAGGGTGGGGTTTTGCCCGGGAATGTTACAAGGTAATGCCTAGCAGCAACAGGCACAGTGAGCCTTCTCCCCAGACACTACCCCACCCAGCTCAGATACCCTAAGATCTCCAGTCAGGACCCTTCCCCCACAAGCCTCAGCATGGTCACCCCTTTAGTCACTGCCTCCAGAGATAGCACAGAGCATCCCCTCCCCTGCACTATCCCACCCAGCTCCTACCCCATGGAGAGCCTACCTCACCTACCTCCTACCCCTCACACCTTCTACCCCACCCTGCTCCTGGTTCCCTAAGAACTATCCAGCAAGGTTCCTATACCAAACAGGACTCAGCAGGGTCCACGCATCCATGAACCACCTTACAGGGAGAGAGACACACTTTGCCTCTTCCCCATGCATTACTTACCCAGCTCTGGTCCCATGACGCCGCTCCAGGCAGTGGTGCACCCCAAAAACTGCTGGACACACTGGTGCCCTCTCTACCTGAGGCTCTCCACTGGAATCCACAATGTCCAACAGGAACACAGTGGTGAGTGCCAGGCTGCCTTTGTGGGAGGCCTCACATCCTCACCAGGAACCGCAAAGTGGAAAGCCGGAAGGGACTTCATCCCAGAGGGTGACAAAGCTTCTTGGCCAGGAGCAGAGCAGGCCAGGCAGCCTTCCAAAGGTAGGTCCTCAGCTACTTGAAGACACGTGTTATTCCACCATCTGCCTGAAACTTCTAGGCCGCAGGAAACCACTGCACAGAAGTAGTTCGCAGTGCGTCTATGCATGCGTGCTTGCGTGTGTGCTTGCGTGTGTATGTGCGTGTGTGCGTCTTGCATTCACTTATGAGTTAAGGGCAGGGCTGTGCCCAACAATATAGGGGTGGGGCCACATGATGTGCAGGGAGGGCGAGCGGGAAGCAGAGTTCCTGGGAAGATGGGGAGGATGGCTTGTGTTGCAGGAGGGGGCACTGCAGAACTTGCCCAGGAGGTGGCGTAGGGTGCCTGCCAGTTATTTGTCTGGCCCAGAGTGTAGGAGGCAGCGCAGGAATGTTGTGTCATTCCCCCCCTCCCCTGCAGTTGCGCTTGAGGTTGGGGTCAATGCACAACTTTTGCTTTTTGGAGCCAAGGGAGTTCTCACAGCCCTCCTGGCTTCAACTTGTGGGAGGACTGGAGTTCTGGCCAATGCGGTGCTCAGCACTAAATAACTCTGGCCAAACATGGAAACCTGCTGGTGCCAATCCAGGGACCTGGTAGTGATGATGCAATTGCTTAGCTGTGCAAGACTGCTGAGGTCTCCTGTCAGTATATATATATATATATATATATATATATATATATATATATATATATATATATATATATATACATACACACACACACACACACACACACACACACACACACACATATACACACACGTACATATCTGAACCAGTAAGCACAGCTAGCACTCACAGGCACATATACACACCTGATACACCTGATCACATGGATTTATGTAAAATTGGTTAATATGTAGAGGTAAGGTTAGGGTTAATATGAAATTTTGGTTTGAGTTAGTGGTAGGGTTAAAGATTAACATGTATATGTGAAAATATGAACAGTCCTAAGAATTTACATTAAAAATGAATCAAAACATATATAAACATACATGATATGACATAGAGAAAAATACAATATGAGTCATGTGATTACACATGTTGTATACAAGTGGAGGTGAGGATATAACCTATAAATGACATATATTAGTATAGATGCAGATTTATCATTAAACAATTAAAATAGAAGTCAAAATACAATTTAAAACTTATTGGACTACATGGATTCAAGTCAAACTGGATTTAGATAAAAAGGTAATGTAAAAGATAATATAAAATTTTGGTTTGAGTTAGGATTAGGGTTAAAGAATGAACATGTATACTGGGAAATATCTGTATTCATAAGATGAATGTGTGAAAATATGTTAAAAAATACATAAAAACATGCATGGTATGACATTAGGGAGACTGCTATATGAATCATATGATGAGACATTTTGTAAATAGGGAGTTTCAAGGATATACCCTATAAATTATATACAGTGATATGTATGTGAATTTAATATTGATCATTGAAAATAAAAGTCAAAATACACTTTAAAATTCTTATTGGTGTACAAGGATTGAAGTAAAATTTGCCTTTCTTATAGAAGTAATATAAAGGTCAATATAAAATTTTGGCTTGTGTTAGGGTTTTAGTGTAAGAATGAATATGTGAATTGGGAAATATCAATATTCATAAGAATATACTGTGAAATTATGTATGAAAGCATATATAAAACCACATGTTGATACAGGCATAAGTAAAATGTGAGTCATGTGATTACAAATTTGGTAAACATGGGGATGAAGAATATATCCTATAAACAATATATACCAGTATATTTGCAAATTTAATATTGATAATTGAACATATAAGTCAAAATACACATAAAATTTTATCATAGTGTACATGCTTTTAATAAAATTTAGTTCAGTTACTTATTTGAGGAGAAATGATAATGCAAGTTATATAATAGAAAGTATTTTCAGGGTAACAAATTTTTACCATGACGGTAGGATACCTGGTCCTACTTTAATTTAAATTTTAATGTAAATTTTTTTCCTCAAACATACTAAATGTTTCTGACTATGATGTGTCAGTACTCTTGGGAAGGAGGTTAACAAATGTCGACCTGACGTTGAAAAAGGAAAAACAAGAGACCAAACAGGGAAAGTCCTCCAGGTATAATTCCAGAAATGAAATGTTGATTTTGTGCCAGTTTCAGACTCTAATCTCTACTCCTGGGGGGAGTAAGGGGAGGAGAATTCATTTCACAAAATAAATTTGGGAAATGAGGTCAAAGAATCTGATCTCTTTCATAGAGCATTCTAATTAAATCCATTCCTCAACTGTCATGGAAATTCTTTTTCAGTACTGACACAGAGTGTAGTCAAAGTGTCATACCTGGGCTGGATGGCCCCTCAGGAGAGCTTGTTTCCAATGCACTGTCTGGAGGAATCCCATCTACTAACTGCAGGGCTGAAAGGAACAACACAATTTATAAACAAGCCTCATACATAAAGCACCTTTACAGCTTCACTGTAGCTTTTTTTATATATAATCCAAAAAGAATTGAGCCTTGACCTTGCTAAAAGTCATTTTACTACCCAACTGTGAAATGACAAAATTCCACTTAGATTCATTCCTCTTACTATATAAGTCAATCCTGGAGTGGCAATGTTTTCTAAATAAGTTTACAAATTACAATCTGCTCATTTTCGGATAATGAAACCATATAATTTTGTCATTTTATTTTGTGTTGCAGATTCATAGAAAGCAGTCAAGTGAGAATAATCAGGGACTATTTATAAATCCTAAATATCATTATTTAATAAAAAGATAAACATATATCATTTCTGTTTGTATTAAGCAGAACATAATACAAATGATAGTGTTAATGGGAAAAGTAACATTACCAGTCACTCGGCCATTTTCATCACTTGAAAGCTGGGCTGCTTTGGAGGATGGGGAAGGTGCTTTTCGCTTTGTTCTCCTCAAAGATGAAGTTCCCAGATGGAGGAGCTACTGAGCTGCAGTGAACCTGTTCTCACTATGCATGCTTCACAGGGACTCTGTAAAAAACAAAACCACCAAACACAATCCTATATGTAGAAATTAATTGCAAACCTTATGAAGACACTGATCTTTAAAACAAATCCATCATCTACCAAAATGAAGCACAATAGTAATTTATTAAAAAAATAGTTATGGAACAAAAGAAAAATCTGTGCAGAAGTAAGGTAAAATGTAAGGAAAAATAAAATATATCCCTCCTCAATTAACTTAGACTAGGACAGGGGACAAATATGAAAATAACAAATTGAAATATAAAAGGCTTTTGAGAAATACAATTAAAAACTAATTTTTACAGAAGAATCAGAGAAATTATTGAATGCAAAGTAAGGGTTAAAAAGAGGAAGAATACTGGTACACTAATAGCTGGCTTGGTTAATCTATCTCTTATTAGCACCAGTGTATCAGTGGAAAATGTTTCAAGAAATTATATTTACCCAAGATAAGGTCCTTGAGGTCACAGACTACAAATGGCTACTGCTCACATTCCTGGCAGGTGAATGTCTGCAGAACCTAAGACTATCCTGCCTCCTCAGGCAGATTGATGCCTCCTGGCCAACTGCCACACCATCTTTGCTCTTTCACTTATAACAAAACTTAAAATTGTTCATATTTTATTTCTGCAATTTCTCTTTTCCCACTTGAATTTTCCAATTAAACTTTTACCAACCCTTGACCCATTAACACTTTTCCTATCAAAATCACCAATGACCTTGACCACAAACAAATCAGTGGTCATTTCTCAGAACTCTTTTTTTTTTTGGACCTGTTAGCAGCAATAAACACACATGACCTCCCTTCTGTAGTGCTTTTTCTTACCCAGGACACCACATTTCTCACTCTCAACAGATCCATACTCTGGCTGCTCTGCTTTCTTGGTGCATTACTTTTCATCTTCTGATCAACATTGGTGTCACCAGAACTCTGGCCATATTCTTGTTAATATCTATACTCACACTTTCTTGATGATTTGTTACCTTTAAGTTTTATATACATGATGATGATTGTAAACTCATGTGTACTCCATCTGATGACCTGTTTTGGTCTCCACATCAAGGCCACTTCAACTTAGCATGTCTAAACCTGAAATCTTAGCAGTCATTCATTTTCTTCCTTCTATCCCAAACTCTGTACTTCTCATGGTCTTTATCTCAGCAAAAAGCAAGTCATTTTTCTATTTGCTGTCATCTCCTCTCTCATCATCCATAACAAGTCTACCCTGTTGACTCCTCCCTTAAAAGACACCGAGCATCAGCTTGACTTCTACCATAGAGTCTGAATCATTGACAACACTCTAACAGGGCTCTGCTTCTACGCTGCATGCCAACTGTCTTTTCTCAACATAGCAGAAAAAAAAAGGATCCTGTTAAAGTGTGTAAGTCACTTTAGGATGCTTTGTTCAAAACCTTCTAGTATTTTCCCAATTGGCACAGAAAATCTAAGTCCTTTTAATTGATGTCCTGGTTCTTAGATGTCTCTGACCATCTGCAAGGACAGAACAGCTCACTCCAGACACACTGGCCTGTTTACTGCCTCTCATGGTGCCTGGAGAGTTCCTGGGATGGCTACCCTGGCTGTTCCTATACCTACAACATTCTTCCTTCTGATAGCTTAATGTATCCCTCAATCATTTCCTTCTGGTTATTTCTCACATGTCACCTTTCAATGCCTTCCTCCCTGACTCCAAAATTTTTTATCCCATTTCCAAGCTTTATTTTTTTTTACTATAAGCCTTTAACAGCTTTTGGCTTATTTACTGGTTTATTATCTGCTTCCACTGGAATTGGCTGTAAGGGCAGGAACTTGTTTTTCTATTTTGCTCATTGCTGTAATTCTGGAACAATTGTTTGGCATACAGAAGTTTCTCAATAAATATTTAAGTGAGTGGAAAATGAATTCTGTATTTTCTTCTTCATGGGTAAGAAGTCTTGATAAACTTGGACTAGATGTTTGTGTAAATTTGGGTCATTCCACTCTTACAGGACCATGTAAGTACATCAAAGCAAAATAGTCCAATACATAAGAAGTTCTCTGTCTTTGTGCTTTGCTATACATCCAGAAAAAAGTGACGAATTTACTATTTCATAACTTTCTAATACTTCTGCCAGAGGGAAAAAACCTGCCCAAAAAGAAAAAAAATGATTTAAAAGCTATCATCTTTGCCAACTGTGTGAGATACTAAAGACAATGATGGATCACTACAGGGACAGAAACACAAGCCTACATGGCAGATTCTATACTATACAAACCCCTCATTCATAATTCCTCTTAAGGAAGGAGAGATAAGGTGGCTGGTGATCTCATCATCCCAAAAAATATTAAACTTCTACCATAACAGTTGGTATATAATTATAGCTAGCCCTTGCCATCATATTACGCTGTTCCTTCTTTCAGAACTCAGACCTCTAATAATCTAGCAAGAAAAGAAAACCTGCCACTCAAACTCATATTTTGATTCTGAACCACTAAAGTCAATTCTGATTAACTATTGTGATCATCCCCCAATGGGAGGTCATGGGATGGATCCCCAACAGACCTCTGAAATAATTCAAGAGAAGGATCCTCAGTAATAAACAGATGATATAGAAACATAGTGAGGAATTAGCAGTAAATACTGATTTGAGTAGATTATAATGCCTCTGTGGTCTGAAACTTTCACTTGATCTCTCATAGTATTAGCAAATTCAGAGAAACTCAAGGAGATGGTTAAATGCTAAAAGAACATTTTAAAATATTTGTCTAAAAATCTAAAGATGTTATTTCTTGAGAAACTGACTTCAGTTTAGCCTTATCCAAGCATCACTCTCACTGCAGACCTGGTTTATTGGTAACAATGCAGTAAAGGCACACCAAGTATGACATCTTTGATCTTCCTCCTTAGTTTCATGTTTCTCATGTTTTGACTGATTGCTTTCATGAGATATATAATAAAAATACTTTTACCTTAGGCCATATTCTCAATCAATGTCACATATGGATCTCACCTATTATATGCTTAAAGCAGTCATGATATGAACTTCACACACAATAGTGTTTAAGAGCTAAAGACTTTCATAATACAGTAAAGCAGACAGCATAGAAATTTTAAAAATAGAGGAATTTTTATACTCACAAATTCATGTTAACATATCCACAACTCAAATACAGAATACCCACATATTCATATATTTATCAGTCTGGAGATCCTAAAATAAGCTAGCATTTTTGTACAGAATATGTATATTTCTATGAACAAGAAATTTGAAATTTGTCATAATTAATAAATAGCATTTATGAAGACAATTGAGGGAATGCAAAGCTATGGATACCTTGGGAAGCATATACGGTATAATCATTCTACAAAACACAGGTATAAATGGGTGTACATTTCTAGAGTTGTAGTTTGAACCACAGACCCTCAGAACAAGGACATTAGGAGAGACATGATTCTTACTAATTGATATGAGGTAGAACTTGTGCCTGTCATAACTAGATTCCATCTTATAATTAATAGTGAAAACTTGCTAAATAAAGAGACAAAATATAAATGTAACAATTAGTATAAGATGATTCAAAAGCAGGAGTTCTGAATTAATAAGAATTTTGAGATTAGATAATCAACACAAGATTAATAATAGAAATGTAAATTTTGAGATGTAACACCAGTAATAGCATTTAAAAAATAGCTTTATATTTTCAGTCATCCTATGGGATACAGAAGAGGTTAGTTGTTTTTATAAAAAGAGACTCTTAGAAAAGAGCTTCAGTCAGCTAAGGTAACAGCCAAAGAAAGTTACTAAAAGTCAAATTTGAAGTTTTTTGGGGTTGACTAAAATATCACTTCTAAGAAAACCTGGAGGAGTACTTGGTCTTGAGGAAAAGATGATCTGTATCTACTGAACATATCCTTCTCTTGGGTGAAAGTCTGCAGGAAAAGATGGAGTATTTATATTAGAACACTTAAGTATTTCTTGGTTAGATTGTAGCCAAGAAAGCTGGGTGTATTTAGATATGTATACTGTATATATATCCTAATACAAAAGATTGGAAAGGCTCCAAACACAGGAATACTTACAGCTAGAAAGTAGATTTCCTAAATTACCACAGTTATTTAAGAAATACACAAGTTTCCATTTAGAATATATTCTCCTGTGTCCTTCAGGATGTGCTCCCAATAGTCTCCAAGTAACTGTACTTTTGCACTGATCAGAATTCAATCACCTAGTGTGCTGAAGGTATATCTTTTTAAACCAGAGGAAGGTTCATAGAAGTTTTTATGTTGGAAGATAGCTCACCATAATGGTGATCCCCAAAATGGACTATGGGGTCAACACTAGGGGCAGAACCAAGAAACATGTCATTTACTGTCTCTGTGACCTTCAGTCTCATCATCTATAAAAAGTAACCATATCTATGTTAAAAGGTGCTGTGATCCTTAAATAATCTCAGCATATATAAAATGGTGCCTACTACACAGTACATGTTCCATATTTATCAGCTGTCATTACATGACATGTGAATGTATTCCGTCAACACAATAAAAACATGATAGTTATTAAGGTTAAAGTGAAAAGTGTGGATATTAAAAAAGGAAGTATTTATTACTGCCTTTCTCTTTGGTGACAGTGGCATTGCAGGTCCTACTGGAATCAATCTCAGTTATGATCAACTTTAAAACCCAACAGTGTTCAATGTTCAGGAACCTGTGCTTAGTCTGCTGCATAAGCCAAATTCGCTGTTCTAAAATTCTCCACCTTTAATCCCCTCAAGTTATTTCATCATACCATGAAAGACTTTAATAAAAGTTAAATATTTAACACTAGTTTGTTAAATGTTGGAGATGAGTACATGAATATGCATTAGAGTATATAAATTTGAACAATCTAACAGGTGAAGTTTACATGAAGAATTAAATAAAGAATAATTTATAAATACTTACCTTTTATAACCAGGATACATTTCCTTTGGTCAAATTTTATATATATACACATACATATACATACATATATATTTAACAGTGGTTAAAATTTAATTATTTTAAATCTAAAGGGTTTACAATATGAGAAAATGGGTTTCTATTTACCAGGAGAAACTGTTATGGTTAATCATTAGAGATATTCAATTATTTAATTTAGTCAAAGCTACTAATAAGTCTGTCTGCCATTAGTGACCACTGCAAGTGTAATAGAAACACACATCACCAAACTGTGTGCTCTGTGAAAAGGGAAACACTACAGGAAAAAACAGAATCCTCTAGCAAAAAGGTCAATGTCAGGTTGAAAACCAGTCCAGATAGTTAGTGTCCCACAATTCTCATCCAAATTAAAATTCACTGGTACAAATGAAACTAAATAAAAGTTGAAAACAGAATTAAATAATGTTCAAAAGACTGATGACTATCTGAGGACTAGCTTTGCACTAGTTACTAGGTCACTTATTAATCATTAGGTGAATCATAAGATGTGGGTCACTGGAATCAATGCATTCTAGATAAGAGTTAAAGAACACAAAAAGAAAAAAATGAATTCAGGCATATAATCAGTAGTCTAATTTTAATAATGTTATTTAATATATCTATTAGGAGTTTTTTATTATCTGTTTACAATATTATTTTCACATGTGGGGAGGAGTGGGGTAAATAGAGAGAACCTAAGAAATCCTGTAAAATTATTATAAATTTTAACACCCCTCCACCCTAACAACCCCCTTCCCCCCCAAAAAAAAACACAACTTTTTTTCTGCCTAAAGCACAATGCAGGTCTACCTTTGTTTTAATCATCCTCTATTACAGACTCATCCCTGGTGACCATCTTCCTCAGGATCACAGTTTTGTGGAGGATTTAAGGCCTTTGGGCAGCAGTTGGGTGATTTCCGCAGACTTCAAACACTTTGGAGGACCTGTGCCTTCTCAGAGGAGGGTCTCCCCATGGACCCTCTTCATGGATGGAAAATCACTTTCTCCTAAGTTGTCCTTGGCAGGAAATGAAAACTTTTCCCTCAATTCCCCAATGGAATCCTCTCCCTTCACATACACAGCTCACGAACCACTTGTGAAGGAAACACTGCATTCATCTTTTGGCTTTGTGTGTTGGAAGCAGGCTATGATTTTGAGCATTTTATTTTTAAAAAATGTTTTTATTAGTTCATTATGGTTATACATAATAGTGGGTTTATTTTGACAGAGTCATATCTTCATGGGATGCAATTTGCTCTATTTCAGTCTCCAGTACTTTCTCTTCCCTCCCCTCCTCCTTCTTCCTTTTGGCCTTCTTCTCCTCTACTGGGCTTCCTTTTATTTATTATTATTTTAATTTGTGCTTTATAGACATGCATAAAGATGGAATTCACTGTGGTCTATTCATATGTGTTCATAGCATGATTTCATTAATTTCATTACGAAGTTCCTCCCTTCTCAAGTCCTCCCTCCCTCCTTCTCAATCCCCTTCCTTCACTCCACTAATCACTGCTCTATTTTCAGGGGATCTATCTTTTCTTTTCCCCCCTCATGTTTGAACATATTCTTTTATCCAACATTTGAACCTACATTTTTTTTTGTCCTGATGGTTATTGAACCTAGAGCCTCATGCTAGGCAAGTGCTGTGCCCCTGAGCTGGATCCCCAGCCTGAAACCAACTCTTTTCAATGGAAAATTACTATGTGAGCACGAGGTTACAAAAAAATTCAAATGGTGCAATATATTAAACATGAAGTCTCTCCCTCCAGTCCCTTCCTCAGAAGCCACTGCTCATAAATTTTCTGTTTGCCTTCCAGAATTATTCTATGGAGAGCATTGAGTTCTTTAGACAATACACACTTAGTAGGGAACATGTTGTTAAGTGAATAGCAGTCTGGGGTGGAGGCTGGATAATATTGTCCAGCAGTGGCTTTTAGACATCAGGGACCAAGTTTTACCATAGAACTCTTTGCCTGAAAAATACCTCTAATTTCTGAGATTCTGTTAGTACTTTGGTCTCCTTCGTGTCAGCTTTCCTGCCAAAGGAAGGCATTTGTCTCCCTAATGACCTGCAGGCAGGAAGGATGTTCTGTAACCTCACTTTGTTCTATTTACCTTCACTGGAGCCACAACTGATCCTTTGAAGAGAAGATGGGACAATGAGCATGAGGAGTGCTTGAGAAAGCTCTATTGAAATGTTCATTTTCTCCTGTTAGTTTGTCTGTTTTATTACTTAAGTCCAATATTTTAAATCTGTATGCTTTGCACAGATCATTCTCAAGCACTTCCTCTGTACAAGGCTGTGTGTGCAGGTGAGGAGACAAGGTGAACTTGTGCCTGAGAACAGAGAACAGTCCTGGCAGAGGTGGTGGTGACTCACTGGGTGGAAATGGTGCAGGACAGGTCCAGGTAAACCATCCAGGGCCGGTTCTTATTGTCTTTTCTATTCTGAAGCATCTGCACAGGTCAGTTTCGGTGGAAGGTTGGACTTTGTATGTATTTCTTCTGATGATGCATATGAGGTGAAATCTATTCTGAGAGGGATACGGATTGCTTCTAAAAATGATTCAAATGATGAAGGAATTTTATACATGATCTTTTTGGGTTTTTTTCTTGAATAAATCTTAAGTTGTGATGAAATGGTGACTGAGGTGCTTTGACAAGTCTGACATCTCTTTAAATAGATCCCCCATTTGGGTGTGCATAAGAACGGCAGCCATTCGAGGCAGTTCATTGCAGGGTGTTGCTGTATTTGCATTTCTCATCAAAGCCACCTTTTCTTATTTAGCACTTTTATGTCTCAGTGAGGGTGGTGATGGAGGTAGTGATGTTGGAAGTAGTTGGCTTCTATGGTTGTAGCTAAAACTGGCAAGTAATAATTTCCTGGGTTTTCTTTTCGTATTCATGTGATAGGAAATATAAAAACATAAAGAAATATGATTAGTATGAATACCCCAGGGAATACCATGTTACATCCAAGATACTCTAAGGGAGGAATGATTGGTAATGTCAGCTTTAAAATTCTGTAAATCAAAAATAGAAGAGAATCTTAAAGACCTTTGTCACACCATGAAGCACTGTTAATTCATGTTAGCATTTTAGCCACCCTGGTTTGCTAGGAGAGAAAATGCAGGACACATTCCCATTGCTTAGGAGATTCACTAAGAGACACGGGCAGCCCAGGGGCTTCACTGTGCACCTTTGGGCAGAGCTTGCTGTGTCTCATTGGGAGAGCAGGAAAAGAGGGGGCTCTTGACTCTTTTTCATGTGATTCCCAGGAAATTCTCCCAGAGGATATCTCCCCAATCACAAAACTCACAGGAGTTACTGGGAAATTTTGCAGTTGAACGTTAATTTAGAACAGCAGAAAAGCAAAGAGCATGCTAACCATGTCATCTTGATATCTTTAGGGTAATTGTGAGAAACTGTTGCCCTGTGTACCTCAACCTGGGTTTGAAATATGTTCTGTGGCTGCCTTCATTCTATAATTTCAGAATCACCTGCTTAGAAATAGGGGCTGGAGGTGTAGCTCAGTGGTACATCACATGCTTAGCATTCACAAGGCTTTGAGTTCAATTCCAGCACCTCACCCCCCAAAAGTCATATTACTCTAGGGAAATCATTATTTATTCTGTCTGATTTCTTTTGATACCTGAACTAAAATTTGAACTTGAATATTGGTTACCTATGTGCATTTTTTTTCTGCTAGGGATTGAACCCAAAACCTTATGCATGCTAAGCACATACTCTATCACTGAGCTATATCTCCATCCTGGCTATGTGCATTTTTATTAAATTAAAATGATAAGATCAGAAGTGGGGAAAATTTTGTTGCAGCAATTATTTGTAGTATCATGCATATAAAAGCTCATCAACTTAAAAATGAGCAAACTGTGCTATGTTCATACAGTGTGATAAACTAATTTTGTGTGAAAAAAGTTTAAAAACTTGGTAGGTACTTCTGTATTAGTTATTTATTGGTAATAAACCCCAAACATGTTAGCTAAAAAAAATACACACTTATTATCTTGTAGGTTCTGTTAATCAGGGATCCTGGAAGGATTTAGCAGTTCATTCTGGCTCAGAATCTTTGATGAAGCTGCTTTCAAACTTACTTCTTGACTATTGGTGCCTCTCTGTAGATCTTTTTCCACAGAGCTGCCTCATGACATAGCATGGCAAGCTGACTTCCTCCAAAAAGATGAATCCTAGAAAGAATAAGAGAGATCACCCAAGATAGAAGTCATAGTCATTTTATGACCTAACCTTCTAAGTGGCATCACATTACATATTCTGTTCACTTAATGAGAGAAAATTCCCCAAGGGTGTGAAGAACAGAAGGTTGAGATCATCAGGGGACAAAGTGGAGGCTGTTACAGCTGATTACTATTTTTAATGTATTAAAATAAATGATAAAATAGTATAAAATATGAAAAAAATTGTAGTAACATCAATAATAATATTATTAAAAGAAACATATGAAATTTGGGTGAGGATTGGCCCTTGGAATAGAAGGTGGGAGCAGGATTGGGAAAGGGTGAAGAGTACCTGTAATGTTTCATTTCTCTTTCAAAGAGTGAATATGGGGCTGAGGATTTGGCTCAAGCGGTAGCGCTCTCGCTTGGCATGCGTGCGGCCCAGGTTCAATCCTCAGCACCACATACAAACAAAGATGTTGTGTCCGCCGAAAACTCAAAAAAAAAATAAATATTAAAAATTCTCTCTCTCTCACTCTTTAAAAAAAAGAGTGAATATGAAAAAATGTTATAATTCAATAAATTTGGAAGACAGTGAATAAATGTACATTAACATTTCTGTATTTTTGATAGGTCTACAATATTTCACAATACTAAGGAATGAGCAAAATACAAATAATTAAAACCCCTTTATCTATTTTCTGTGAGCTCACTGGGATGGGCTTCAGATATTTGGCAGAGATGTGAGAGATAAAGGAGAGGGAATCTCTGACTCTCTGGTTATCTGTTTTGCTTCGGTTTCACTTTATTGGAGGTTCTGGTGTTACTAAAGGACCACTATTCAGCCAACCAGTAACATTTTAGTATGTAATAGACAGTCTTACATTGAGTGATAGGAAAGCTGACTCACCCTCACACTCTAACCCTACTCTCCCCTAATTTAGGGATATGGATCCTGGCAGGAGAAGGCATAGTTAAGTTTTCATGAATGGAAATTTGTTTCTGCACTTTATTTTTAAAGATTTATAGAAACAACAACTTCATCTCTTGTATTTAGTAGGTTACTGAAATAAATTTTCAATGAAATGAACTGGTGAAATGGTCTTGAAACTTTTCTGTTTATAATACTCGCTTTTGCTTATATAATTCTGGCCGCATAGTTTTTTGTAATGAACTTTAAATGAACATTTAGATGATATTGTCATCTTATTGTAATTCATTGTTTTTCATTAAATATACTTGAATAATTTTTAATAACACCTTTTTTGTATTAAGGTAAAAATACGCAACATAACATTTTCCATCTTAAACATTGTAGATAGATGGTATGAGGTACATTTGCATTTCTATGTAACTATCACCTCCTTCCAACTCCAGAAGTTTTCATCTTACAAAACTGAAACTTTGAACTTATTAAACAATAACTCCTGATTCTCCCTGCAGCCCTGGCACCACCTTTGTACTTTCTGCCTCAATACATTTGACTATTTTAGGTACTTCTTATCAGTGGAATCATATGGTATTTTATTTTTTTTTGGGGGGGGGGCTGGCTCTTTTCATTTAGTATAATATCCTCAAGGTTCATCTATATTGTAGCATCTGTCAGAATAATATTTCATTAGATGTTTCTATGTCACATTTTGCTTTTTCATTTATCCTTTGACATTTAAGCTGCTTCTTAGGTTTAGCTATTGTGAACAATGGTGCTATGAACACAGGTATACAAGTATCTCTTCAATACCGTGCCTTCAATTGGGGGGGTTATATACCAACTAATAGAATTACTAGATCATATGGTGATTTTATTTTTAATTTTTTGAGAAACTGCCATCCTGTTTTCCAGAGTGGCTGCATCAATGTATGATCCCATCAACAATACCTCAGAGCTCTTATTTTCTGCATCTTCACCAACACTTATTTCCTGATTTTTTTTAAATTAGGGCCATCCTAATGGGTATGAAGTGGATCTCATGTGGCATTGATTTGCATTTCTGTAATAATTCATTATAGTATTTTTTCATGTGTTAATTGATTATTTTCTTTAGAGAAATGTCTATGCAAGTCTTTTGTTCATTTTAAAATCAAGTTGTTTGTTTTTGTTATTGTTGAGTTTTAGGAGTTCTTTATGTATCCTAGATATGATTTGTAAATATTTTCTTCTCTTCTGTGGGTTGCTTTCCTTTCTTTCATTGCCTGTGTCCTTGGTGTCAGACCCAAGACATTATTCCAAATCCAATGCAAGGTATTTGACTTCTAATTACTGTTGCCACTTCTCTGTCAGGTGGAACAGATCTCCTATTTGTCCACTGAATCCATAAAACATGCATGTAATTGCAGCTTGTGTATACTCCACATTTTCCTTTTTCATTTAACATCTCATTGTTGTCACATTATCTTCATCTGATCTTTTTTTAATATTTATTTATTTACTTACTTATTTTTTAGTTATCGGGAGACACATCTTTGTTGGTATGTGGTGCTGAGGATCGAACCTGGGCCGCACGCATGCCAGACGAGCACACTACCACTTGAGCCACATCCCCAGCCCCATTCAACTGATCTTATTAAAAGATTTTTGTTATGAAGCATTTTCCTAGTTTTTTTATTATTGTAACTGGTAATGTTTTTCTAAATTCCTTTTTAGCAGTTTTCCTGCATTTTAATTGGTGTTTTTCCTTTATGATTGCTGATTCATGGATTTGCTGGAATGCACATGCAGATTGCATCTCTGTGAACAGTTATTTTAAATATGCCAGGATTGTTCCTAGAAGATTTCCCAAGTAAAAACTGATTCCAGTCAACTTACTTAAATTCATTCTGAATTACCTCAGACTCTGTCTTTAACACATTCAATATTTATGCAATGCATCCCCAGGAGTGTTTCAAGTATATTTTTTGAGGATGAGATGAAACATCCAAAAATAATTAACACTGTGGACAAAGATAACAAAAGGACAAAACTGAAATAGAAGATGCAGATGTACAATTGTTTGCAGCATGAAAAAATAACAATCAATTGAGAGTGATTTTTTTTCTCGGCAGGATTGTTGCAAACAGCAGCAGGTTTGATGTTTATGAGTTGCAGCATTTTATAAGATGGACAGAAACCAGGATCATCACTGTGGTGTATTACATGATCTGGGTACAGTTATGTTTCTGTAATTGATTAGAATTGTCCATGGAGAATGTTCTTTCCAGCAATCTAAGGATTTCTTCAATGTTTCAGTTTCTCCAAAGGCCACTTGTAGGGTAATGTGTTTCTAGAGGAATGAATTTTCTAAAGGATCAGAAAATAAGATTGAGGTTTTACAAAGATGTCTATATTATTCTCATTGCCTCTGCTAACAGAAGCACTATATTAGAAGCCAGAGGCCTAATTTGTTCCTCCCTATTTTTTGTTAGAATTAAGTTTCAGAAGTTGGATAAAATCATGTAAAAATTGTTGCTTCTGAAAGTAAAAGATCAAACATTTGCTTTTAGAAGTAAACCGTTTAGATTTTTAGTGAATATAGTTAAATTGATTGTCATGCTTATGTAAGCATGGGAGGAACACCACTCCAAGGAAGATTGGGCAGAGTGGTATGACTTGCAATATTAAGCAGAGTACATAAATGCTTTAAAGGACACTACAGAACTTGCTTAACCATTTTATTTCACTCTAGGTGTAACAAACCTTATGATCCATACACTCAATGAGAGTGTGAGGTACCCCATATTCCTGCTCTCAAAAGTTCTTCTACTCCAGAGAGATCCCTGTTTCTGCTGATTTGGACATCAGAAATGGCCCTTAGTAGTCTGCGAAGTGGTGAAGTTTGTCTCCAGAACACAGATGAGTAGAAATGAGGCAGTCAGACCTCTCTGGTCTTTCTAGGAGCTGTTTACTATCCCATCAAAACATGGTCTCAGGAAATACCCACAGAAAAGCTCCAATGAAGTAACTCACATTTCCATATGTGTACTGAGCTACACTGAAAATATAAATTCATTTGCACTTCAGAAGTGTAATACCTATTCCTGAGAAATGGAACACAAATACAAAAATTTATTGTTTTTGGTAGAAGTGGAGATGGTAAAGTGTGTTCTTAGTCTACTACCTTAATGACACATAAAATCAACCCTGAGGATGACATTATTCTTAGTTTTACTAACTTAGACTTCCATTCACATTTTGTTTGCTATTTTTAATTATTTATAATTTTCTAAGCATTTTCACATAAATGATTCATTCAATGAAATTGATCCAACACTTGCTGTGTGAGAGGAAGCCTGAGCAAGAGTTACCTCTGTTTTTATGGGTGAGGACATGAGAGCAGAGGGGAGTCAATAGGATATATTACTCTCAATCTTTCAAAATGTGGTTGGATCACCAAATACAACATGGGGTGAAGTAGCAACACAGAAGCTCATTAAAAACAACCAATCAATCACACAAACAATAACTGCTTCTTTTGGCATAGCAAATATAGCTTTTCTTCATAAGCTGTTCCTATTCCTTCTAGATCCCTGGTGAAATCATGTTGTGAAAGACAGTAAAGCATATTTCTGAAAATACTAATGAGCTCAAGTAACACAGATAAAGATGCACACTCTTGGTAAATAGCCCATAATCAGGCCATTTTTGTATTGTAATTAGAAGAATTTATTTGAAGATAAAATTGAAGTTACCAGCATTCTTTGTTAGAATTTTAAACATTTTCATGCGATATTGATTTCAGATATTTAAAGAAATATTCAATGACTTGTTTCCAGTGTGTCCTGGAGTTTGGTAGAGAGAAACCATTATGTTGAGGAAGATAATGTTTGATTAATGAAGATTTCCATTGATAGTTTGCCTATTCATTATTTTTTAACCATAGTGTGAAGTTTGATTTTTTTCTCATTTTAATCCAAAATTTATCTTCTATAATTTTATTTTATTTATTTAAAAATGTATCTTGTTTTTCATGGACATAAAATGATTGTACATATTGATAGAGTACAATTAGGGTCTTGATGCATGTGTCCATTATGCAACAAATTGCATCAGGGTACTTAGCATATCCATCACTTCATATGCTTGTTCGTGGTGAGAATATTAAAAACTTTCCTTCTAGTTATTTTGAAGTAGTCAATAAATATTGCTATTTTGAAATGTTTGATTAATATTGCTAGCCATATCACTACTGTGCAATAGAACACCAGAACTTATTCCACCATTTTAACTGGACTGTCTCCTGAATAAATGGTGCTGGGAAAACTGCAGAAGAATGAAGTTAGACCTCATTGCTCACCAAATACAAAAATCAATCCAAAATTGCTTAAAAGCTTAAATGTAAGGCATGTAATAATAAAACTATTAGATACTCATTTTTTTGCCAGTTCACTCTGTTTAGTTTTTTTTTTTTTAAATTAACCCATATATACAATTTGACCCAAGGCAGTTATAAACCCAGAACTTACATATCCAAAGAAATTGTGTCCTTTTAGGTTGCTACTTTTGGAGAATATGTGCCAATCCTGACATGTTGTCATGAAGAACACTCTTAGGACTTCTCTTTTTTGATTGTCTTTCATGTCAATTCACAAGTCATGAGAAAAGTAGTTTCACTTTTGGCAGTCAGCATTACTCTGTGTTATCAGCCTTCTCCTTCTCAGAAATTATTTGGTTATTTCAGAAGTTTCATTCATCCCACAAAGGAGTAACATTTGACACCTTTAAGGGCATTTTGAAAAATGGGTCATTGGCTTTGGTGAGTTCCAGAATTGGCTGTAGCAATCTAAAAAAATAGGCTTTCAGGACAACCAAAAATCAATTATCATTCTCAGAATTTTTGAGAACCTGGAAAGAAATAATATAACAAAACTTCTTAAGCTCAAAATATTTATTTCTTGTGTTGTCTAGATTTAAAATTTTTATTTTTAATTTATCTTTAAAAATTATTTATTTATTTATTTTAGTTGTAGATGGACACAGTATCTTAATTTTTATTTTTTTATTTTTATGTTGTGCTAAGGATCAAACCCAGGGCCCCCTGCATGAGAACCAAGTGCTCTACCACTGAGTTACAACCCCAGTGCCTAAAATTTTTAGTTTTGAAAGCAGGAAAAAAAGCTTATCGAATGCATGTCTTTGAAACCAATTTCTATATTCAGTTAACACTCATTTGAAAGCTAAAAACTTAATTCAAGTTCATTTTTCTTTTTGAAAATAAGGTGGTTTATGACATATTTTTTGCCTACTCACTTTGGATTATTTCTGAAAGGCAGAAGGCCCAAATTATTACCAATCCTTATTCTTTAGATATATGAAGCTTATGTTTAGGAGGCAAACTAAAATGGTCTTATTCATTTGAAATTTTAGAATACTTGTAATATCCAAGATCTATTGCTATATAAAAAAATTCACTCTACTTTGCCTTAAATCACCATCATTGTTATCATCAAAATACCAATTAAGTAAATTTTTCCTTGACAGAAGATATAAGAAGATCTGGTAAGTACTTAGTTTTTGTTGAGCCTCTAAGAATAGCTGTGATTTCTAGAATAAAGTGGAGGTGTATGGGTATTTTATTATTCATCTGAGTGCCCATGAACATTTAGTGATTCAAGAAATATTTATTGAGCTATTGTTAAGGTGAGATTACAATAAATCACCAAGTCGATCTAAAAGCAGGAGACAAAAACCTTATTCATCAGCGATTGGTTCAGATCCACCAGCTGGCGGGCCAAGGGGTAGGCTGCAAGTCTATAACTTTTAACTCCCTCCTGGGATTTGGGTACACTTTTTGTAGTCCAAAACCATACTAATCATAAGTAGCTGTTGCTATGATTCAAAACAAATTTCATGAGATCTAAAATCATAAGTAGAAGGGGGAGTTGGTCAAAATGTATCTAGTTGAGTACAAGTTGAATGGTTACTCACATTTAGACAATCAGTCTTGGAGAGGGTACATTGTCCAAGAAAAATGAGAACCAAAGAGAGAACAATTTTACATTGTATAAGAATTGCCATTTTGTGTCGCCAAATATGCTTTGCTAAGCAACTATTGATGGGTACAGAAGTGGGGCTTTCCCATGGGAGAAGCAGTTTTTACATGACAGGGAGTCTCAGGGGAAGATGGAGTCTGTTTGGTCTTTGCCCGTATAGCGTGGTCTAGAACACTACCACAAGCCAGGACATGCTGTCAGTCCTGGTTTTACAGTAAAAGACAAAAATGACAAAAATTTCTGCCTTCCTGAATCTTAGTCAGGAGAGACTCCTGCTTCAGTAATAAACCAAAGGATATTTTTATAGTGGTGATAGAAATGATGGAGAAAAACCAAACAGGACAGGAGAATGGGTATGACTGATGGGCTTGACACTTAAACTGATGGTCAGACATGCCTAACAAGGCAGGGAAAAGCTTTCTGACTGAGGGAGTGAAAGGGCAGAGGGTTTTCAACCAGCAGCAATGTGACCCATGGTTTGATGTGAACTGAGCAGGAGGGAGAGTAAGGAGATAAATGAAAAGGAGGTGAAGGGAGGAGACAGCAGACCAGGCAGGGCCTTGGAAGGCACTGTAAGGATCTGAGTTTTATTTCTGAGAAAGGCATTGGAATCTCTTGAGCAAAGCAGACTCCTGTTAAGACTTAGGTTTCAAAAGACTGACTGTGTAGAGAAAAGATTTGTGAAGGGGAATGATGGGTGGGAAGCCCATCAGGAGGTAGCGTGCAAGGAGTGGTAGGGGTGGAGGTGTCTGGACGAATTCAAGGGTGTAGCTGAAAGGGTTTGCTGACAGATGTGGAAGATGTGCTTGGGAAACGACTGCAGTTTTCCAAGGACGCTGATTAGTGATTCACTACAAGGGCATGCTGAAATTTGAGGGGGAGGGCTGATTTTGTATTTTGACTTTGTTGTATTACTTGTGTGTGTAATATTTGGTGACCAACTATCTCAAGTCACTGTATCCTCTTCCCACCAAAGCCATCTATGGAATTTGAAAGAACAGGAAATGGAGGGTTTCAGATCTTGAATTCTAGTTGGTCCTACATGCAATAGAAAATGTAATAGGAATAAATTACAAATATATAATGGGGATATATGTACACATACAAATAAATTAATTTACAATAATGGATGTGGCAAGGGAAAATATTGGAAGGAAACAGGCTGATTCTTACCAACTAGTGTCTGCCCTATCATCACCCACCTCAATACAGGTGATAGCATGGGATCTTTGAGGAGTGAAGCCAGATAATTTACTTATTCATTACCTATCCTTTCTAGTTGGCCACTCAGATCCTCACCTCCTACTCTCAAAGTTTCTGCCTTCCTGTTTTGCTGAAATACTTAACCATCACTAATTACAACTACACTCAAAAACCCTTGACTTAGTTCATGCTTCCTTGACCTCTTGCCTATTTGTTACCCATTACCCACAACAGACATGTATGCTTGCCCTGTTAGGCTCTTGGGTGTCTCCTCTTTCTACTGGTTCTCTGTTCTACTCTCAAAATATTCTTTTTAAAACCTTCTCTGGCCCCTCAGGACTCCTTACTAAGGAATATTCTGTATTAAATTATTTTCAGAATGTTTTTTCCTTGACTTTCTTAGTCATACCATTCCTACATGTACATCAGATTGATTTTCTAAAGAAAGTTTCTCCAGTGTCAAGCCCTGAGCACTGGTGAATTTTCCAAGAATTCCATGGCATGTGCATGAGGTTTGCAGTCTTTACTAACTCAAGGTTACTTCACAGACTTCGGTTTTTGTTTGCTGGACTCTTTGAAAATGCAGACCTCCCTTTCCTCTGAATGGAGCCTCCGCTGCCATGGATGAGATGGAAAGCCTTCCAATATGCTGGGCCCATCAACCTCGGATTGATCTATTTTGACCCTCAGCAAGCAGCAGATGCAGGAGCTGGAGGCACACTTCCTGAAGGACCCCTATCCATCCTACAGTACCACGGTGGCCCTGGCCTCCAGCCTCAGCCTAGAGAAGCAACTGGTGCAGAATTGGTTTACGGTGCAACAGAAGATATAACCCAACTCTGAACGAGGCTGTCACCCATTTGCACGATCCCTTGGGAGGCCTCACGCTCACCCTGGGCACACTCCACTTGGGCAGGTCCATCCTGGTCTAGCTTCTGTTGTCCATGCCCATCCTGCAAAGATGTCCACTACCTCAGCCCAAGAAGAACCAGAAGCTTCTCCATTCAGGCCCAGGAGAGTGCCTGGCCCCTCAGGGGAGAGGATGAGGAACTAGAAGCCACCTTGAATAGACTCTCCACTGCAGAGCCTGAGGAAGGTGACCTTGAAGACCCAGACAAATCATGTCCAGCATATTTCTGAATGGATGGGAGTTCTGCACCTGCCACCTTCCACAGGTCCCTCAGGTCCTCCCTCCGGTTACTATTCCATCTAATTGTTGTCCCCACCTGTCATTTGAGTCACCTGGAAGTGTCTGAGTCTCCAGTCCAGGAGTGGAATGGGTGTTCCTGGGTGCATTTCCTTCCCTTAATGCTGACCCCGCCCATAGCCAATTTTATCACTCTTTCCTAATTTACGGGGATCTTCGTCCGCAGCCCAGTGTAGCAGCTGCCTGCATCTCCAGGAATGAGGGACCTCTGCTTTCCACAAGGATTTTTCCACAGTCCTCTGTTGACAGCCACACCCACATCAGATCCCATCCCCCACCTCCATCTTTTAGATACCATATCCAATATAATTTCATCATTTTGAAATAGTTTGGAGCTTTGTCTTCATTTAGGTATTTTCCCTCTTATTTCCTTTTAGTCTTTGTTTTGTTACTTGTTGGAGGTTATTTTTCTGTTTGATTTTCCACAAGTTTTCTACTTTTGCTTCAGTGAAAAAAAAAAAAAAGAAAAAGAAAATGCAGACCAGCTAGACACTCTAGGTTGGGCTATTTCAGAGTCTTGCTAATACTGTTTTAACTAGAATCCTCTTTCATCCTGCCCTCCCAGTTCTAATCATCAGCATTAAATGATTAAATGTGTAGATCACTTTGGGTCATATGGACATTTTAACAATATTAATTTTTCCAATCCATGAAGATAAAATGTATTTCCATTTATTTGTGTTCTTTTCAATTTAGTTCTCTCTCTTTTTTTTTCTTTGAGTTCCTTATATATTCTGATATTAAGATCTTGTTGGGTGAAGAATTTGCAAATATTTTCTCCCATTCTTTGGGTTTTTTCTTCATTGTTATTTATAATCTTTTGCTGAAAATGGTCTTTTTAGTTTTATAGAATCAGATCTTACATATGTAAGCCTTTAATCCATCTCAAGTTAATTTTTGAATGTGGTGTGAGAGAGGAATCTAATCTCATACATCTATGTGTGGACATCTAGATTTCTCGACAGCATTTACTGAAGAGGGTAATTGCTCAAAAGCATGATCTTGGTGTCTTTGCCAACAATTTGATTTTAAGTGCAAGAATTTATTTCTGGGTTTGAAAAATCCTGTTTTATTAGTCTTTGTCTATATTTGTGCTAGCACCACAGATAGTTTGGGTCACTATAGTTTTATAATATATTTTGAAGTTGGATTGTGTGTCCAACTATACCTAAAAAATATATATTTTTTTTTAATTAAAAACAAAAGACCAGTACTAATGTAATGACAGAATCTGGAGTCTTTATCTTGGACCAACTTTTACAAAAACAAGGTTATTGTAATGTGTCTTTAAGACAATGACTTTATGGCATAAAACATATTAATAATGACATGTTCCTATTGAGATTTCACTCTGTATTCCAAGGGGAGATGTTTCAGTTATAGCATTTTAAAACAGAGCCAGAGAGTAATATAGTTCCATAGCAGTTAGGAATAAAATCTACAGTTTTTTTGAACATGATTAAATCTAATGTTAAAGTAGATTTTGAAGGTTAAAAAAAAAGAAATCTACCTTTGCTACATGATTTTATCTTTATTATTATGATTTTTATAACTATTTCTTTGATTAGTTTATGATTATTATTTTTTGGAATCTGGAATTTAGTAAGTCATCTAGAAATGCTCATATTGAAGGTCTTAAATGCTAGAGGCCTATCAGTTCATGTTCGTATTGGCTGATATTTAGTATTAGAAATGAAATGAAGTGAGACCTGTACTGAAAGGACATTGTAACAATACATATGACTATTCTATGAAAACAGAGGGGCTTACTCATCCCAGAGGGTTACTCTAGATATTAAAAACCATGAATCCACTAGGATAAAAAGAAAAAAATGGACAATTTTTTTCTTATTTCAATTACTATGGTACTAAAAACCAATCAGCTCACACTATGTGTACTAATGTTCTTAGAGGACTAAATAATTAATTTTGGTGTCAGAGGCTACAGAAAAGAGCATAGTAATTTAAAATAAAACTACTGTACATTTTTGGTCTGTATGAAATTGACAAAGCTCTCTCATATGCATTATAATGAAGAAAGCAGCTAGATGTGGCAACTGAGTCTCAGAAAAGCTTAGCATCTTATTCAAATTCAATAGAGCTAAGAAGGAAAGCTTCAATTTCATCTGCATCTGGCCTGATGTGGTTCCTATACCAAAGTGCCTCTAGTGCGGTACTTCTCAAACTTTAATGTCCTTAACAATCATGTGTACATGGGGGGCCTGGGGACGGTAGAGCATTACCTAGTATGTGTGAGGCCACTGGATTCAATCCTAGGTACAAGAAAAAAACAAACAAACAAAAACAAAAAAAGATCAAGTGGGGCACCCAAAAGAGCTTCAGTTTTGCGATTCACTCAGACCCTGAGATTCTGATTCAGTCATTCAGTAGTGGGGCCAAGAATCTATACTATAAAGGCACTCTAGGATATTCTGCTAGACTGAGTGTGTAAACCACACTTTGAGAATAGTACTCCAGGCAATATATGATTATGTAAGGTGGATATTCTGGGGCTGAAAAATGGCACATGAGAACTGACTGACTACTGTCAAAGACTGACTCTTGCTGGTTAAGGCCAGTTGAGAAAGCAGGATTCATGAATGACACGAACACATTAGTAATGGAAAAGATATGTGTGGTGGCACATGCTGGTTGTTGGTGCCAAATATTTGAGAATGGAGACCAAACACTATACCTTGTGGAACCCAAAGTGGACTCTCTGCAAGCTGACTTGGAGCACATACTCCTGATCAGCATGCAATCTGATCCATTTGTTGTCATCTCGTTTGTCTGCATTCAGAGTTGAGACAGAGAGTTCATTGTGTCCTTCAGCTAAGTCATTCCATGAGCCTTTAACACTTATGCCAACATCTATCACTGGCAAATGAGATAAAAAATTCCATGCCTAAAAAGAAAAAAGGAAAAACAACAAAAAATGTCACATGGAGTAATCAACTAAGAAATAGTGTAATTTTAGAAAAAAATCAAACTTTTAATTTTGAGATTAATTCTGAATTAAATGCAATTGAAAGAAATAATGGACATATTTTGCGTCGTTTACCCAGTATCATGCAATGGTGGCATTTTTCAATACCAGGATACTGATATTGACACAATCCACTGATTATTCAGGTTTCCCTAGTTTTTCTTGTACTTGTACATAGGTGAATATATGTAGAACAGTGTTTTTTAAAATCTTCTTTAAGTTTTTTTTATAAACCAAAAAGTTATTATCTAAACTTTTAACTTATTTTTTTAATTTTTTTAATGCCTCTTCATATTGAGTGGTTATTGACTATACTAAAAAAAAGAGGGATTAAAAGTTTTTATTGTATTTTTTTAAAGAGAAGCATCTATTTTAACATTTATGTGACTTTTAAGGTAGAAAACATTACTTAGCGATATAAAGGAAATCTGAAAATAAATCTGTGATGCAATTGTTGATGTCAGTATAATCCATTGACACTTGTCATATAACACAGGGAATCCTGTAAGACTAGGGTTCCTTGTAGAAACAAATAGTTTTTTTTTTTTGGCATTATCATGCTGAAAGTACCAGTTAAAATCACACATATTAAAAGAGTAGAAATACTTTACCAACTTTATTCTTGCCTTTAAAATTAAAAGATATTTGTGAGTAATCAGTATTCCAATAGTACATGCTTAACAATGCTGAATGAACAAATGAAAGAGTGAATCTTATATCCACGGAGAGTATATAACACAATAAACTTTAGGACTAGGTAACTGTAACCTTTTTTTAACATTTACAATTATGTGGTAATGTAACTATTGGTCAAGACAACTTCTTTTTTAACATTTATTTATTTTTTAATTGTAGGTGGACTCAATATCTTTATTTATTTTTATGGGGGGCTGAGGATCGAACCCAGGGCCTCACACATGCTAGGCGAATGCTCTACCACTGAGCCACAACCTCAGCCCAAGACAACTTCTTAATAGCTGTTTTATCAATTGTTATCTTCTAAGGTCATTTTTAAAGTTACACAACGAGTTTAATTTTAGTTTTCCTTTTAGTTCTTTTATATATGGTATGGATTTCCTTATAAGCTTTAATTTTCTGTTTGCTAAGACTTTAGTGTTGCTGGTATATGTAATCAAACGCAGTAGCCCTGATGAACCAAATTATCACTTAGGTATTTTTTAAAAAATAAATAAGATAAAAAATAGATCCAATGCAAAATTTCAATTCAACTCCAATCCTGTAACTTGTCTTGTGAATTTGAAATTATGCCTACAACTAGACTTCTGAAATTGAAATTGTCAAGCTATAAAATGTACTTCAAGTACAAAAGATGGTCTATCTCCTACTAGAACCAAAAGTCACTGAGTTCAGAAGCTGCACTAATTAATATTCTAATATTGGCCAACACAGAAAAGTGGTAGAGGGAACACTTAAATATTTAATTTCTACAAAACATTTAATTTTGTGAAACAAGGAAAGTAATATTTACCACACAAAGCAGGATTTCATGTTTTTATACTCATACCATTAAATTAGTCACCAATATGATGTTTTCTGATATTAGCAACTCACTGAGATTTTTCTTTACAAAGCTTCCAAATGTCTAAATGGCTTATATTTACATATGACATCTTTTTGTAGGACTTATTATTATTATGTTTTAACTTATAATGTGTACAGATATATTTATTTGGTATATAGGTATATTTATGTATACAAAACATGAGCTTTTTAAAAGAAACTGCTAAGATATTTCAATACCAGCCAAACATATCTATCTGAGGATTAATCTTCATCTATCGAATCAGGCAAGAGCACTGCCATGCACACAATTATTTAATTAGCAGTCAAATCCTCTGCCAGTCAGCAACCGTTCCAGGCATACCGATGGGGTAGGAGATGCAAATCTCACAGTTGTACTGCTTTTTCTCATTACTACTGCAATTAGCACTTAAATTGATGCTTTAAACATACTAATTTCTGGAATAATTCAGGATTTGTATGTTTCCTGGGATCGCCTCACTGCAAAGCCGACACCAGATTGCTCTGCAAAATTGAAGCACTTTTGAGCCAAAATAACCATCATCGTATCAGACAGAGCCAATTTGCATTTGGTTTTAAAGATAACAGAATGGAAATTTATGCAAATAAATTAAGTAAGTTTACCTGTGAATTCTCCCTGAACTAATTATAACAAGTCTTGTTCAAAAAAAAGTTTTACTTGGAAAGAAAAAGAGACATGCTTTAAAAGTTTCTTTAATATGTGTACATACAAATCAATATAATCATGTTATAAATCCTGAACATTCACTTTTGACACATTTAGGGTAAAACTGCTTAAGACTTAAAAGGCTAGAAAGCCAAGTATCTGGCATTGTTCATTTGGTTTTTGGCCTTCCAAAGATTGTTTAGATTTAACTTTCCTTATAAGTTACATAGTGAACAAATAAGGGGTTTATTTGAAAGAATCTCTTTGAATCTAGGAACAATAATGTAATTAAAATAAGAGTGGAACATAAACAAGTAATTGAAGGAATTAGATGAAAATATACCCTACCATAAAAAGGGAAAAACTCCCTAGAAGAGATGGAGTAGGCTCCTGGGTAATGCAATCTGGTGATGGAAAGGCTAAATAGAGCCTTCCAAAGCAAGCTTGAAAGCCTTATACTGAACAAGTTCTCATAATGCCAGTAATGTTATTAATCACTATTACTATCATTTGTTCAATTATTATTCTATGTCAAGAACTATATAAAGCAGTTTACATAATACTATTTTGCTTAACTTTCATAAGAATGTCATAAGATATATATAATGTTTCCATGGTTAGTAAATGGCAAAGACAGAATTTAAACACAGGCGGGACTGACTTCAAAACCCACGCCCTAAGTTAGAAAACTCTTGGTACAACTTCACAGAGTAAGGCGGCCTTACCTGCTTTGTTTTGGTGGCCTGTAGCTCCTTCTCGACCATGGAGCTGAATATATGGTCTTTCCCTATACAGGCATGAATCAGTTCAGGGAGGCACTCAATGGAAGTTTGGCACCTAGCATGTGAGCACTTTATAACTGGTTTCCATTTCCTTAGAACTTATATCAACACCAACAAAATAACTCTTTCAAAGCACAAGTTAGATTTTCTGATAACACTGGTATGTATGATATTAACAATTGTTAAAAATTAAGATATAACTCTTTATAGGCCATTATATTAAGTTTTAAATATTGCCTAACATTCTTTATATCAACCTAAGGCAGTATCACTATCATTGTATGAAATCTGTAAACTGTAAATAATGTATCAGGTTCAGTAATACGTAAAAGAGTTCATATGCAGTAGATGTCTTTCTATAGGAAGCACCGGTGTGAAACAATGTTTCCATGGAGATAAAAGTGCTGATGTGAAACCTTGACATGATTTTGGTGAATGTGTGCAAGTGTCAACTATAATTACTTGAATAAAATTTTAAATTTTACGTTTGGGGAGCACAGAATTTAAAGTACACTTTGGAGATCTTTGAGATAATTTTAAGTTGTGCCAGATCACAGGAACATGAGCCACCTAAAAGTTATAGAAAGAAGGAAATATAGTTGAAATTACATTAATATTGAATTTTTAAGGGTGATAAGAGAATTGGAACAAATCTCCTACACCATCCAGCAGATTCCCTGATAGATGATGCTGTGTGAGGTTGTGCCTTTAATGTGCTTTCTATACTGCTGAAATCCAACTCACATAACCTTCAGAACCTTACCAGAAGAGCTTCTGACAAGTTGTAGATATATCTACCTTCTCTCCCTGCCACCTGTTGTTGCTATGGCTCACTCTCTGAATGTGTCTGTTAGTTTCCAGGGACATCCTATGATAGGGACTCAAGCATACCTGTCACCCTGTCACCCAGTACACTTGATTCAAATTAGGGATTTTTCTTAGGGGACCCCAGGTGTTCCTGAGGTTCTTGTTGGCATCTGTACTTGGATGGTTTAAATAACTGTGATCCTCATGCAGCTGACAAGAGGTAGAGGGTGAATGATGGCAAGCCAGACTATTTTGGTTATCTCCATAACTGTGAAATAACATTCTGTCTTCAAGGTATCTCAACTGCTGTGAAACATTGGTGTGAAAGGATATTTTCATTTAAACACTGTCAATCTAGCTTGTATACTGTACTGTTCTTTTCCTTGTTGAAACATTTGCAGCCATGTATGTGAGACCTAAGGGTTGAATTATTCGATACTATTATAAACTCAGTACAGATTATATCTTGAACTCCCACTACACCTGACTATCTAGTTTTGGACATTTCAGATTCATAATTTACTATTTTTAAAAAACATTTTCTTTTAGTTGTCATAGGACACATATCTTTATTTTATTTATTTATTTTTCTGTGGTTCTGAGGCTTGAACCCCGCGCCTTGCATGTGCTAGGCGAGCCCTACCACTAAGCCATAACCCCAGCTCCCCATGGTTTACTTTGGACAATGGATTTCAGATGCCTCAGTCTCTTCTACATAACAGAAGCTGCCAATTTATCTTGGTTTTAGATCACAAAGCTCCTTAATAACGTTTTCTTAAATAAAGCTGATATTGTAAAGGAATAAATGCAGTTAAAATAGAAACATATTTAATATTGCAAAGGGAGAACACACAATTTAGGTAGGAGAAGGTTAAAATGAATTGTGGTTCATCTTGGCACTGAGGGCAGGTCTCCTTCTGGGAAAAGGGCATTTTTAAGCCAAAGAATCAATATTGTAGGCACCACATGAAATTCCAGTGTCTATATGTATTTTAATAAGGGAATTTGGGGGAATCTGGGGGTGTAGCTCAATGGTACAGCCTAGCATGCATGAAGCCCTGGGTCTGATTCCCAAAAATACCCACTCCTCCCCAAAAAAATCCATTAAAAAACTTTAAGAAATTACATTGCAAATTAAGACAATTACCTGAAAAGGTGAAGATGGTGCTGTTCTATGTTTGGTAGTGTAAGAAGAGAAGAATCTTTTAACCACCGGCCCTGGATCAACATCTGAACAAGGTTGGTGGTATTCAGGTCAGTCACCAGCCAACCTTGCTTTGCAGCCACATCCAGCATTGCCTGAATAGGCAAACAGCACATGTCACAAGAACATCAAGGCATTCACCCTCTCCCATTGGAAATGTTACATTAGCTTTAACAAAACAAACAAAAACAAAAAATCAATCATTTTATCACTAAATTACTATTCATCCAAATAAAAACAGAATAAACTACAGTTGGATGGGGAGAGTAAAATGAATTTCCTGTATCATCCTACAAAAAAGTCAAACCCTAAGCTAATTTTAAGAGTAAAAACTCATTGTACTTTGAAAACAAATACTTAATAATTCACTATATCAAGAATACTAGTAGTTGCATTTCTTCTTTTTTAAAACAATTCTTTTTAGTTGTTGATAAACCTTTATTTAATTTATTTATTTATACACAGTGCTGAGAATTGCACCCAGTGCTTTATGCATGCTAGGTAAGTGCTCCACCACTAAGTTACAACCCCAGGCCCTTCACAGAGTCTTTTAAATTTGAAAACTATTTATGATGGTAAGGAGAGAGAAGGTTTTCTTGTAAAACACTCATTTTCCCCAAAGAGCAAGTTAAGAATAAAATCCTGTTCTCAATGAGAATAATACACCACATCCACAATAACAATAATACACAAAGGGGCAATTGCCAGTGGTACATGTGGAATGATGGAGAGCTATTCATATCAGTCTATACATTTAATCCAATGTTTTATGAACAAACAAAACGCTGCATTTGCTTAAAGCAAAATTAAACAGTGAAATCTTATTAGTTTAAACAGTGAAATCTTAGAAGTTTACACAGGCAAAGCCATTTCAATTAAATTAGATTCTGGAGAATGCTGTCTTAAAGACACATAAGTTAATATTATGATCTTAGGCAGTTATTTCATACAGTTTTAAGACTCCACTCTTATTTTTGGATGTACCTAGCAAAGCATTACAATGATACTTTAATGGTAAATATCTCACTGACAGCAAAATATTTAAAAATATTGAACAAAAATCTATTAATTTTGAAATAATTTTAAGCTGTTCTAGTAAAATCAATTTCCTGTACTTCTAAGAATTTTGATAGAGACACATTCTTCTTCTAAGTTGCAAATTTCCAATTCTGTGTTTTCTAATTTACAAAAAGTAAACTATTTTAATAAATTTGTTTAAACTAACCTATGATCTCTTTATATACATTACAGGGAAATAGAATAAAGTTTTTGCATACCCTAATTAGTGTTAAAGGATGGTCAAAATAATTTTTAGTATCTGCTAACCTGCTAGTTATACATCATAAAGCCTGAATGTTGGTGTAATAAATATATGTGTCTTTATGTGCATGTATGACTGTGTGTACACATATGAATGTACATATTTATGAATCCAGAGAAGATATATTTATATTTTTCTTTACAAAGAAGAAAAATGCACTTTTTCTGTGAAGTATAGGAAACAAGCAGCTTATGATGAATATATGCTACATACAGAAAAAAGTAGTTCACTAGTTGTAACTCTTGAGACTTGCTAAGGGAAAAGGAAAAGGAAAAATGAATAATTATATCTAATTCAATATCATAACTTGTAATGCGGAGTAAGTATGGCAATTTTACGTGTGATTTTACATTACAACTTGACTGGAAATAAATTCCAGACCCAAAATTCACATACCACTAGAGCTGAAAGAATGAACCATATGTTTTTAACTTTGAAGTTTTGACGATAAAGTTGAAAGATTGCATAAAATTTATGAGACTTCCCCAGAATTTTTCATTTTATGATCCAGATGTGAAAATTTAGAAAAAAAAAGCAAAATAAGTGCTTATCATGTGAAATAAATGAAAGGCCATATCACGAATTGAAAAACTATTATCTTTTATTAGTTTACAGAAAAGGCAGGTGGGTAGATCAAGAATCCGGAATGATAAAAGGTTTTGAGGTTTGTGTGGTGAACCAAATGCTATTCCCCTTTTCTCTCTGCTCACCCCGCCCTGGTGCTCCTGTTGTCTCCTCCCCACTACTTGATACTGACGCTCCTTGTCTCTGCTGGAACGTTATATAAATTTCCTTTATTATCAATCTCATAATTTTCCTTTAATTTGTACTTTATAATTTTTCAAATTGAATTTTTAAAGGGGTAAAACTGGTCATGTCATTCCCCTGCTTAAATTTCTTCAATGCCATCATTTGGTCAGGAGAACAAAACTAACATGTCTCTGCATTACAGATGGTCAACACGCCACTATCTATTTGGTCCTTGATTTATCTGGTCCTTACTTTTCTCTCTGGCCATCCCCTTGCATAGAGCACTAGAAAATTACTGATATTTTTTCACATTTACCCTTGCTTTTATTTATTTATTTTGTAAAACAAATATCATTCCTTTTGTTCACCTGAGAAATTCCTATTCATTCTTTGGGTCTAGCTTAAACACTACTGATATTATGAAACATCACTGATTATTTTTTTTTAGAGAGAGAGAGAGAGAGAGAGAGAGAGAGAGAGAGAGAGAATTTTTAATATTTATTTATTGATTTTTAGTTATTGGCGGACACAACATCTTTGTTTGTATGTGGTGCTGAGGATCGAACCCGGGCTGCATGCATGCCAGGAGAGCGCGCTACTGCTTGAGCCACATCCCCAGCCCTTCACTTATTCTTTCAGATGGATTTAGTTCTTTCTCTATGCCTTTGCTGCTTTAGAGGAATGCCATCATTATTATAGCATGACTTTTTGTTTACACATTTGTCCTTTGAACTATAGGTTCTTTGACAGCAAGAATCTGGAATTATTTTCTATAACTCCAGCCCTAGCAAAGAACACTCAAAAAATACCTGTTCTACTAAAGCACACTGGAAAGTGCATGGTACAAGCTAATAATCCCAGTGGCTCAGGAGGCTGGTGTCGGAGACCAGCTCCAACAGGGGGTCTCAGGAGACGAACGGATGGTGAGGAGTCGGCGAAAGAGGGGTGGAGAAACAACACAGACACCAAAGTGCAGGTGTTGATCCCAATCTTTACTTGTGAACTTGATCATATATACTTTTCATTTTGGCAGGCTCACAGTACTTTGTGGTTAGAAAACAGGAATCATTATTCAAAGAAACAAAATATTACCTAGCTACAATCAGAATAGAAGAATGTATCTTGGCTTATACATAAGCAAACATTTGTACTTTCAGTACATGTTTTGCTTTGAGCTGTTTCTGCTTAGTTAACTTTTAATAATAATCACAAATGTCCCAAACTATTGGCCTATACCTTGACTATTCTTTCTTGACTTACTGACTGGAACTGGTGCCATGGTTATGGCAAGTGGTTGACTTGTTATTAATTTTAATCAAACAAGAGTAGGAGCACAAACCATTGTGCACAGGAACAAGAACAAGTTGCCCAGTACTAAGCACTAATCTGTCTTCTTAACATTAATTTTTCTTCTCTAGATTTTAATTTAATTTCTCAAAAACTTCCTTGACAGGAATACAGGGAGTTTTTCATTAGACATTAACAATTTACACTCCACAGCTGAATAATTGCATTTAGAGCAAACAGATCCATTCTTTAGAAGTAGTTGTATTAATTGGGAAAGTCATGTTTTTTTTCCTTCATACTTAATGGTCATATGAGAAGTCACAACTATACTTATTAAAGGAATACAAAAACAAATTAGCCCATTCCCAGAAACATACTGTGCTCCTCCAGAGGATGGACGCCTTGCGCCATCCACCTCAGTAGGGCCTTGCCATTGCCTGAGTCAGGGGAGGGGCGCAGCAGGCTGGGGCAGGAGGATTTTAAGTTCAAAGCCAGCCTCAGTAATGTAATTAAGGTCCTAAGCATCTTGGCAAGACCCTGTCTTAAAAAATAAAAAGGGCTGGGGATATGGCTCAGTGGTTAAGCACCCCTGGGTTCAATCCTCAGTAACAAACTAACAAAAGAATATAGGTTAAAAAATTATAAGAATTATAGTAAATTCTGCCTAAGTTACTGTACTAAACAGAAGATAAAACACAAGTTTTGATGTCACACACACACAGATTTGTATCCTAATTCTGTCCCATTTATAACTCAGGAAGATCACTTTACCCTACTGAACCTAAGCTTCTCACTAATAGAAGGGTATCATATTTCACCTCCACATGCTTTCTTTTCCAAGAAGCAAGATACTTGCAGCCCTGCCTGGCCTAAGTGGACAGAATGTCACATTCTTTAGCAAACTATCTGTTAACTGCTGAAGACCAGATCCTGAAACTTTGGGAGATAAAAAAAAATGAGGTTCCTTCTAACCATAAAATCTGTAATCCAATTGGAACAGGTCAGCATGGGTGAAGGTGATCTGGAGTTGCCATGACAATGGAAACTTGAAAAATTTAAGAGGTGAACCTGGCCGGGAAGCCTGGCTCTTGCCCTTGGCAAGACCCCTTGCTATGACACTCGTAGGCCTGATTCACTCCTTACATGTTAAACTGCCTGGTCCAGTTTGTTACGTCATGCCTAAAAGCAACAAAACTAAAGATGGTCCTGACTTCTGAACAGGAAGACCTTTAATATCCAGCTTTATAAAGGTTGATGCCTTATATGATACAGACAGGCATCAGAGGGGGAAATGAAGAAGAAACACTGGTTTACATTACATTACATTACTTTACAGTTTTGGTCTTTGTAAGAGTGTTACTTAATTACTGGTCCTTGTAAGAGTGTAGTTTAAGTGCTAGTTTTTTTTTTTTTTTAAATATACCTCTTAGAAATGTAAGCTTACAGTTTTTGAGAAACTGCTGCCTGTGGTGAAGGTCACTTTGTGATGTCACTTGGAGGTATTTCACTGCATTCATTCTGCATCTGTGTACTACTTATTGAAGAATTCCTGTGCATGATCCTTGGTCACACAGTTCAGTAATTCAAACTCACCAATGTTGTAATGGTTAAAAGAAATAATATCAAATTTCCTACAAAAGTTCCACGTAACCTCAGTTTGGGGTCCAGAATTTCAGAGCATTAGCTCATCTGGGTATGCCAAAATCATAAACCTGAGTTCTCCAACAACAATCCCCCCACAAAAAAAGGTATCATATTTCCTTTTAGGTGTTCTATGAGGTTAAAATGAAATGTTCTACTTACTATATTAGTACCTAATATACTATGCTACAGAATGGAAACTAATGGACAAATGCCTATTTTAAAGTTCCTCTATGGTAAGATGAAGACATCCTAAATCAACCCATTGTTTCTAACAGGAATTTTCTTTGATCTTTTTGTTGTTGATTTCTACACTGGGCAGTAGTAGAAGGGCAAAGGAGATGCATGGGATGGAAAGTACAGGTCCATCAAAAGAGGTGTGCAGTTATAGGAAAGCCAGGAGAGAAGGTCAAAATCCGATCTTGCAACTTAGGTCAAACTGGAAGGTGTGGGCCTTCTCAATTCAGTGGGAAAGTTCAATTTACTCTTCAGAAGTGTGTTAACTAATAGGAGGTAAAAATGGAGGTGGTCTAGGTAAACAAGCTGGGGGATCCTGGTAGTATGTACCTTTATATGACTGAGCCTAGAAGGACTGACTACTCTATCTCCTTATCTTTATAGTAGTCTGTCTGGCAGATAAGGTTTAATATGCTCCTCTCCAGAGTCTGGCTTTGGCTACAGTGGAGAATATGGCTTAGTTTTCATGTTACCTTGAAGTCCTTTACAGAGATGCAAGGCTTAACAATAAAAGGCTTCTTCAGTACATTGAGAAAGAACCCTGGACATTTTTTAGCAACTTTACATTAATATTAGGTAGATACTGAATCCCCTTTCACCTCTTAACCACTTTCTCCTTGGCACACTATCTATCAGACAAAGAGTAATTCTGAGTACAGGGGGAAAATACATGGGGGCTCACTGCATAAGACCTTCTACCACATTGGCACCAATTTCAATTGATTGCTGATTCAAAACAATTTCTCATATCCAGTCATGGCAGATTGGAAATGTGATTTCGAGTATACTATGCATTTATAAAATTACAATGTAACCAAAGAAAACCCTTATCCTTATTACTAGAAACAGTGGGGCTATTGTCATTTGCTGATGAGGGGTGGGTTGAAAAGGAGGTGATGAGATTGATCTTGAAAACATTTTAACTGGGGTGCTACTATGAAGCCAGGTAAGAAGTTCAGGTGAAAATGAGCTGTGGAGAAAGTACAGACTGGAGCTCTGGACTCTGAAATCCTGTCAAAGAGGTATATGAGCCACCCTGTCTGTGGCAGAAGTAGAGAGAGTAGAATTGAGGTTACCAGGAGATCTGGAAAGACAGAAAAGAAAAATGGAGGAGGATATCTAAGGATTCTCAAGGCCAAGAACAGACATTTGTTAAGTGTCTACTATTTGCCAAAAATTCTGTAAAATGTTTTATGTAAGATACTGAATTTAAGCCTATTTCACAGATGGAAAAATTGTGGCTAAAATAGGTAAAGAAACATGTCTAAGCCTGCATAATTCTGGTAAGTGGGATTCAAATTCAATCCAAATGACTTACTTTAACAACATTGTGGGTAATATGGAAGGTGTGTAGAATTTAAATGGGGCTATAAACTAGAATTACAGATTTTATGAGAAATGGGTATAGATTTAACAATGAAACTTTGAGAAGTTTTCCTGACAACACACTGTATTTAAAATGAATATAGTCAGTCATCCCTTGGTATAGATGAGGGATTGGTTGTAGGACCCCGGCAGATACCAAAATTCACAGATGGTCAATCTCTTACTTAAAGTGGAGAATTTGTATGTATCTTCCTGTATGCTTTAAATTCTCTCTAGATTACTTACAATACCAAATAAATTGTAAACATTATGCAATTAGATGTTATACTGAATTGTTTAGGAAATATGATGAAAAATATGCTGTACATATTCAATACAGATACAATTTCTTCCCTTTACATTTTTAATGTACCACTGATTGAATCTGCAGATATGGAATTGAAGAAAATGGAAGGCCAACTTTTTAAATTTTGGATAAAGTGTAAACAATAGTACGATTCATGAATATCTGACACTGATTTGAAGGTGGTGTGTGGTACACTTCAAAGAGACTCAGAATGACAGTTTCGAGTTCGGTGCCTCTAATTTTACTATGAAACCTTGGGCAAATCCCTTACCTCCTGGTATTTATTTTCCTCATCTGAAAAATATAATTTGATTACGTACTTTTTAAGGTTTGTCTTCTGTCCAAGCTTTACTCTTTCAGTGATTAAATACCAATACACTCATACTATGTAATTATTTGTTTTTATGAAGTTTGCTTTTTATCATTTTAGGTGGGCTATAAGATTCTTAAGGTTGGGGGTAGATTATACTAAATACAAAATAAGCTATATAGAGGAAAAAAACCCTCCTGAGTTCAGAAGATGAGGGTTTCTGAGGTCCAGAAACTGATGATACTGATGCCAGAGGCTTTCAGTAATCTCTGTAAATTGGAGGTGATATCTTATGCTGTGAGAAAGAAAAATGTTGGGAATAATTACTGGTAGGATGAAAGATGTGGAAAACAACAAAACAAAATTAGAGCTGCTGTGAGTTTCAATGACTCTGTAGTAGCAAAAATTAGCAGTGCCCTGTGGTTGTTTACAGCAATAATGAATAATTTGGGTGTGAAAGCAGAAAATTCAGGTGTTTCCCAAGGAGATAAGATCTTTTAGGGAATCCTGGCATTATTGTTAAAATGGCTAACTCTGGGACTGATGCTATTTAGGTGGCAAGTGAGGTTATAATGGGACTGAGGAATAAACTGAGGGTTCAGTAAAGAGAGAAGAGATCCCAGGTCATAGTATCAGAAATGTTTAGTCAAGTTGATTGACAAAAATGCTGCAGCTAAAGAGATGACTTGGAAGATGATATCACAAAGGTGGGGGTTGAAGTGGTTTGGATATAACAGCAATAAGAGTAAAGGAGTTTGGGATGTATATCATTATGATATACATAAGAATATTTGTTTAAGCTACTGTGATGGAACTGAAGATGGAGAGCTGAAGGCTATTAACTGGTGCTTAAGGAAGGTGGGGAAAGAGATCTAGAGATTGGGAGACACTTGAAAACAAATCTTATGTACAATGAAAATTAAAAACAACATAGATGGAAGAAGCAGGAATCTGAGAAGGAAGTGGTTGGAGAGACCCAGGGAGGTCTACTCTTACTGTTGGGAGTAAAAGAATCAGCCAACTCAAGAGTTTTAGAGAGAAAGAAATGAAGATGGTGTGTGTATCTGCCTCTATTTCAGCAAGAGAACAAGAGAAGGGAGGAGAGAAAAAAGGATAAGGTGAAAGAAGGAGGCAAAAAAATAAAAAGGGACAGTATACTCTTGCTAGAACTCCTCCCCATATGGGAAGTGCAAGAGCTTCTGAAGTACTTGGTTATATACAAGGGTAAAGCAAAACAAATCAGCAATGGCAAAAAACAAACCAGAAGAAAAAGCTTAATCAGTGAGAACTTAGAAAATGAACAATCTCTAGAAGGAAATATGTTTTGGGTGTGAGACTCCTAAAATCAAGGTGTGCTTTTTGACTTGGATACATTTCATGTTCTCAACATTTATTTTGAATCCATTTCAAGAATTCCCTAAGTTCATCAATCTTGGTCTTAGCATTTAAATTCAACCACAGTTTTATAGTGCTAGAACTATTTTTGCATATTAGATTTATTCAAATCTACTGATATTTTTCTTCTTATCTTCTGAGATTGCCAATTATACTTTAAACAGCTAATACTTTAAGTTTGACAATATCTTTATATTTTATAGCAAATATTATGAATCTCATGCAATTATTGTGAAAAGATTCAAATGGTGAATTATATAAAGTCCAGACTGTGTAGACAGTATGTATATATAATATAATGAAAATATTTGTACAGTAATACATAGTATAAAACACTTTCACTAATGGCTATCATTTAAACCTTAACAATACCAACTATGAGGCAGGCATCAGTATTACCTGCTTTCCACAGACAGGGAAACTGAAACTCACTATGTCATCCCTCTGGTAAAAAAAAAAAAAAAATGGGACGGAGTTAAGGATTGCTCTCAGATCTACGCTCATTGCACAATAACCCATTACTTCTGCTGACTTGCACCCTGTGTTGTTTTAAAAGGATTTGAGATGGCTTACAGCTGATTCTCTTTTGTTTACATAGCTGAAATTATAAACTGCAGATAAAATTATGTGTTTATTCAATTATTATCTCTGCGAGTGAATTTAAAACTTATGTTAACATAAGTTTTAAACACATAAAATTTAAAAATTAATTTTAATCTACCATTGGTTATAACTACATCTGAATATTTGATCTTTAGGCATTTACCTTTTGGCCACACCTGAATTCTGAAGTTAAATAATTCAAGGGTAGAATAGAAAAATTGAGTACTGTGATCAATTTAAGTCAGCTTCTGTGTAAGATAACTGAATCACTGACCTAGGCTATTAAAAGAAAAAAATGACATCATTAGAAGAAAAATGATACCATAAAAAGGTATATTAATAGATCTGGCTCTAAGATTTATTATTAAAAATTTCTCCTAAAATCTAAAGTTCAATTTGAGAAATCTGTCAGTTTAACCCTCAGTGTTGTCAAGATTCTGGCTGTAGGATGCATGAGTGGAGCTGGACAGATAATGTTCCAGGCTTTTTCTACATAGAGGGCACATTCTATAGACTTGTACCCTCTTTTCCTCTTCTCTTGATCCTCCCTCCTCCTCCAGGGACCCCTGCCCCCTGTATCTCTTGGAGTCATCTTGCTGTCACCAGTGATTGTACAGGCACTGCAACAGCACAGGAAAATCATATCATGATGAATGTCAAAATGGCTGGTGATGTTGCTAATTCTATTCAGGTTAAATGATATGAAGATAATATACTGTTATCAGATTTAAAATAAAGATTTAGTTAGTCCAGAATGAGAAGAAAATTGCATTGATTTATAAAAATCAAGTGGTTATTAATGGAAAAACAAAAAAGTATGAGAAACTATCACAGCCAAGATAAGAGGAGTCTGAGACATGAAGAGTACAGTTAAGTAATATGGTATTCTAAATGAAATTCTAGAGTACAGAAAAGATATGAAATAAAAATTAGAGGGTTATGAATGAATATGCACTTTTGTTGATAGCAAAAATAGCTTATTAATGTATATAAGCTACTAACACTAGAGGAAAAGCAGGTTCAAGGTACACAGGAACTCTATATTTTTGCCACTTTCCTGGAAATCTAAAACTATTCTCAAATTAAAAGTTCATTACAAAACAATAACATAACCATGGAAGTTTATCCTAGGCAGCTTGTTAAAACATTAGTTGTCAGACATCTGCTAGCAAATGCATTATTTACCTCAAGAGCTCCCCAAAGTTTTACAGTGTTGGGAAGACCTATAAAAAGCTTTCTTGACAGAAAGGCACACTCTTTTAAAGGTTCAGGTCAGTTGCAAGTAATGATACAATATTTTGTCAATAATTAAAATACTGTAAGTACATTTATAAGAATCTTTTCCAATAGCAACAGTTGTTCATAGTAACTTTCTCCTGAACTTGTACCCCCAGAAGGTTAGCATTCAGGAAGCTCAGCTGCTGTCTAACAAGCTTAATTAATAAAAAAGTCATTTTCGAGCTGTAACTATGAGTAACAGCACTTCAAGTGTGCTAGCAAGCCTACAAGTTAATCAAAATGCTAATACAGTACAAATTAAATTTGTGATTAACATTTCACAATAGCTGCTTAAGTGAATTGATCACACAAATTGGTTAAGCATTACTCATTTCCTACAGCCCCAACCGGGAAAAGGGTTTTTATGTGGGGATGCAGAGAGGAGCTTCGGGGAGAATGATCCTTCATAATAGCATCATATCCTCAATACACCATCATTGAATTGTCATACAAAAGCTTACAGGTAAAGTCACCCATGAGAAAATAGCCTCCCAAATTATATTATAGTCCTTGAAGGGAGATTGCTTGTAAATCCACAAGAGTAATTAAAGGTGTTTAACACTGCAAAATACACACATTTGTGTTAGTTTCAGACATGCTAAATACACCAGCTCAGTGCTGCTTCCCTAGTGGGGAATGGTGCTTTCTTTTAAGGGGTGTTCTGGTCATTATCCTTTGGAGTTAAACTGTACCTTTGACTATCCAGGATGACTTTTCTCCACCACTGTGTGAATCTTTGTAAGAGTAAATCATTCAAGAGTAATCTCATTTCTTAAAACTATTTGCTTTTAAATACCCATTAATAAAATGTCATCAGGTTTTTATGGCAAGATCTTAGCTTCTGGAAATCTGGCCAGGAGAGCAGCCAGATTAGAGTTTACTCTGCTCTTTATGATTTTGATAACACTACACAAATATTTATAACAGAGACTACATTTATTGGTAGACAATTCAGATTTGGTAAAAAATCTTAATAAGTGGAAATCTATATACATAGAATAAATCTACCCTTTCCAAATTTTTCTTATGAAAAAACTAGAAAGGAAAAACTGAAATATTTATTTCATTCTGAAACTGACATCTCCTATATGCCAAGCACTGGGCCAAAGTCATCTTAATAGTGATGCTACAGGTATTGAAAAGTTTCCAGCACATCCTAGGTGACACAAAACCTCCAAATATATGTTCAAACTATTGATATTCTTTGAAACATGTCATGATAGACATGTTATTGACTGATTATCTACCTGTCTTTTTAGCAGAATGATTTGAAGAAGCTTTCTAAAGCCTGTTGTGCTACACTAACCTTTGTTTTCATTTGGTTTAATTATAAACATTTAAAAATTTCAAAGAATTTCACTAAGAGTAGTTCTGAAGATTACCTGTCATTTGCTGTATCAAAACATTTCTTGCAAGTATTGGATTAAGGATTTGACTAAGGACTTCTTTTGTTAAATTTGATACTACCTTAGGTCTATTTTCACTGATAACTGCATTTGACTCTGCAATTCTAAACTGACATTCTTCAATACACTGCAAATCCACTGGGCCTAAGCTTAGTGCACACATAGGCAAATATTCCTAAAAGGTTACCTGAGCCCTGCTCCATAGCAGTTCCACTTCCTGGCATCATCAGATATTTCTGTGCTTCTTAATCTACTATACATCGGAAGCATTTGTCAATGAGACATAGACCTCTCTTATAGTATCCTCAATTAAAAGGCCTTTTTTGAGTTTACCCATCTTTTGTTGTTGTTGTTGTTGTTGTTGTTGTTGTTTTGGTTGTTGTTTTGGTGCTGCTGGGGACCAAACCCAGGGCTGGGAAACTATTTCTGTGTCCTTTACTTTCCTCTTCTCTGACTCTGAGATGTGTACATACATGTGCACTCACATATATCTTATGCATCTCTATAATTATAGAGAGTACAGAAAAATATAATATTGGCTATGTGAAATGTAATATATTATTAATTTATTAGATGTTGTTATATGAATAAGAATGTCAAAATACTATTTTGAAATTTAGATTTAAAAAAAAACCCTGCCAATAAACTTTAAAAGATCTATTTTGCAAATTTCAGAAGGCTCTCTATAAAATAAAGAGAATAAAAAATTTTTAATGTTAAGTCATTATGACACCGTAAGGATATAGAAAAACTACTAACCATGAGAATCCTAAGATTTATTTACTTGAGTTCCCAATTTTATTGTTTTACTTTATGACAATTAATAATGCTTCATGCTTGTAAGATATTGTTTTAACTCAGACATTAGGGGTTAAGTGATCTTCCAAAGGTTTCATAGTAAAATGACAGCAGAGGAAAATTATAGAGGTGGTGTACGAAGTCCCATCCATAAAGGACAGGATCAGGTTGCTGTCCCATGAATGCAGTATATAATTTTCAATTGCTAGGAGGGCTGTATCTTGGAAAACTGCTGAGCCAATACTTTCTATGACTAAGAGTACCCATGTATCTAAATGAGAACAAAGGCACAAAATTAGAACTATCAATCAGTCTTTACAGAAAATTTTAGTCTGAGACAATTTGAGAAGCAAAATAAAAATGACAGCAAGGCAGTTTAACCAATAGGATAAAACAAACATCTATGATTCTATAGTTATGTAACTGAATAAAGTAATAAATGTGAAAGAAATTTGTATGACTTTATAGTGCAACTTCAGGAATGACAGAAATAGAAAATCCCAATAGTGGGATTAATGCAGATCTTAAAAAATTCCAGTCATATATTTTAGCTGTTCCAATTTTATAAAATACATTTTTCACTAAAATAGCACTTGTTTAAAAAATGTCTCAAACTAGAGTATTAACTTTTCCTTTTGATTTTGTTTAATATATGACAGCAGAATGCATTACAATGCTCCACCATGTTGGCTTAGGAAAGGACTTCCTCAATAAGATTCCTAAAGCACAAGGAATAAAATAAAGAATCAATTAAAAAATCAATAAAAAGTTTCTTCACAGCAAAGGAAACAATCAAGAATGTGAACAGAGAGCCTACAATATGGAAGAAAATCTTTGCCACCAGCATCTCAGACAGAGATTGATCTCCAGGATATATACAGAAATCAACAAACTTAACCAAATAAATAAGTAAATAACAACAACAACAACAAAAACAAATAACCTAAATGACAAATGAGTTAAAGAACTAAACAGGCACTACTCAGAAGAAAAAATATGAATGGTCAAAAAATATATGAAAAAATGTTCAACATCTCTAGCAATTAGAGAAACACAAATCAAAGCTACACTGAAATTCCATCTCACCCCAGTCAGAATGGCAGAGGTTCATTTATATATTGTTGGTGGGAGTGCAAATTGGTGAAAATACTCAGAAAGCAGTCTGGAGATTCCTTAGAACACTTGGACTGGTTGTACATTCTGTGTCGAAGGAACTGCTGAGCTAGAGTCAACACTATAAATACAGAGATTTAATAAATTATGGTATAAAGGTGTATTAAGAATCGTAATGCAAAAAATTATGATTGTATTGCACTGTTATTCCACTCCTTTCTTTATATCCAAAGGACTTAAAATCAGCATACTACAGTGACACAGCTACTTCAATGTTTATAGCAGCTCAATTCAAAATAGCTATGATACCAACCTAGGTGCCCTTGAAGAGATGAATGGATGAAAAATTGTGGTATATATACACAATGGAATATTACTTAGTCATACAGAAGAATGAAATTATGCATTTGCTTGTAAGTAAATGGAACTAAAGAATATCATGCTAAATTAAATAAGTCAGTCACAAAAATCCAAAGGCAGAATGCTCTTTCTGATACGTGGATAAGTCACAACAAACAGGAGGGATTCAAAATTCACTGGACTAGACAAAGGGAAATGAAGCAAAGGGAGGGGGTGACTGCAATAGGAAAGACAGTAGAATGAATATGGCATATCATTCCTATCCTCATTTATAAATAAATGACCAGTGTAACACTACATCATGTACAACCACAGTAACAGTATCCTAATTGTAACAAGTTACAACTTATTCTATGTATGTATAATATTTCAAAGTATACTCTACTGTCATGTAAAAAAATAATAATGATAAAAAAGAAAAAAAACCCTTTCTTTTTCATAATGTTATAGCTGAAATCAAAGAATTCTAGAATTTCAGAAATTATGGGGACTTTAGAAATGATTTAATACAATTTTTTATGAAAAAGTTCCAGAGAAGTTGTGACATTCCTTGTGTCACACAATAAATTGGTAGTGGGGGTAGAACAAAAGCCTGATTTTCTTTCTTTAACAAACTGTGGAAAAATTTGGAAGCCCCTGATTGATTTCATGTAATGAAATCATTATGTTTTCTTTGGAGTTTAATTTAGTTAAATTAAGTTTGCCCTGTTCCTACATTTATTCAAGGAGTACTGACAACAACAAAAAAAATTCCTCAACAATGAGAACCAGAATAAACGTGTGCAATCACAGTTCATCTATCTCATCAAGGAACAAAGCTCCAGTGAAGTTGTGAAACTTGCCATCATAAAGTATGAAAAAGTGTCTACCTATTCTGGATCACAGTCTCCTTTTCCAGCTTCCACTTTCCAGTAATGTAGACTTCATTGCAATCTGAGACACATTATGCTGTTTTATAAGCATATAAAATAAAATTAAATGTTTAACTGAAAAAAGTAAGAAACTAACTACCTAGAACAATCTTCAGATTCAATATAATCCCTAACAAATGCCAATAGCATTTTTCTTAGAGATTGAAAAAATCTAAATTATTAAGGAACCATGAAGAACCAAAAAACCAAAGAAAGCTTGAGAAAGAATAAAGTTAGAGGCATTCTACTTCTTGACTACAAATTATAATACAAAGCTTGAATAATTAAGATAGTATGGTGCTGGCACCAACATATACACATAGACTAACAGAACAGAATAGAGTCTAGAAATAAACAAACATCCTGTCACTAATCTAACAAGAATACCAAGAAGGAAAAGGACAGGTTTCAATAAATGATGTTGAGAAAACTGAACATCCACGTTTAACAGAATGAAACTGGAACCTTGTCTTACACCATATGCAAAAATCATCTCGAAATTTACTAAAAACTTAGATGTAAGATCTGAAACCATAAAACTCCTAGAGGAAAACAGGGAAAAAGATCTTGACACTGGTCTTAGCAATGAGTTTTTTAATATGTTCCCAAGAACACAGGAAAAAAAGGTGCAAATAAACAAATAGGGGTGCACCAAAGCTACAAACCTTCTGCACAGAAAAGGAAGTCATCAATGAATTTTAAAAATAACATATGTAATAGGAGAAAATACGTACAGATGTTAGTAAGGTGTTAATATCCAAAACCTATAAGGAACTTATATAGCCCAAGAACAAAAAGGCTAAAAATTCTATTATAGAAAAAAAAAAAGGTGAAGGGACAAATGAGGCCAACAGATATCATTCTGTTGAAATACAGAATGGCTAACAGACATGAAAAGGTGCTTACTTTCACCAATCATTGGGGAAATGCAGATCAAAATCCCAGTGAGGGCTGGGGTTGTGGCTCAGTGGTAGAGCACACGTCAAGCATGTGAGAGGCCCTGGGTTTGATCCTCAGCACCACATAGAAATAAATAAATAAAATAAAGGTATTGTATCCAACAACAGCTAAAAAATAAATATTTTTTAAAAAATCACAATGAGTCAACAATTCTCATGTGTTAGAATGAATATTATTAAAACAATGAAGGTATTGGCAAGGATGTGGAGAAAAGGAAACTGCTACACACTACTGGTAGAAATGTAGCTGGGGAAGCCATTATGGAAAATACACATGAACAGCCTTAAAAAATTACACATGGAAAACATCATCAGCATCATAGGAATTCTACTTTTGAATACATATCCAAAAGAAATGAGATCAATGTCTCAAAGACATGTACACTTCTATGTTTATTACATCATTGATTAGAAAAGCCAAGATAAAGAAACAGTCTAAGTGACCCAAGAGGGATGAAAAAAGAAACTGAAACACAATGGGAGATCTTTCAGCTTTACAAAAGAAGAAAATCTTGCCATTTGCAATACTATACTTTGTGTTAAGAGAAATAAGCTGAAAACAACAAAACACTGAATAATTTCACTAACAGGTGCAATAATAAAAAGTCAAATTCATAGAAGCAGATTAAAATAATAGTTAAGAGGGGTGAAATTGGGGGATATGAGGAGATATTGCTTAAAGGATACAAAGTTTCATTTATGTAGAACTAGTTTTAGACATCTAATGTACAGAAGGGTGTCTGTATTTAATAATATCGTATTAATAGATTTGAAATTTGCTGACTAGATATTAAATGTTCCCACTGCAAAAATATGTGATTATCTGAAGTGATGGATATCTAGCTATCTTCATTCTATCAATTATTTTATAATGTATATGTATATTTAAGTATCACATTGAACACCTCAAATATAAATCATTTCTATTAAAAATAAAATAGTATTGGGAAAAATTTACTAAATATGTTTTAAAAAAATTAAAAATCAATACTTATTTGATTCTGGTGTTATTTGACATTAATTGATAATATCAATATTTGGAGGAATGTAGCATAAATTATGTCTATATTTCCTGTGTATAATCGAAGTGTTTTAAAGTATTAGCATTTCATTCATATCCAAAGAATTATTATGAATCATTATATACCTAACAAGTTCAGCTAAGAATTAATTACCTCATAAAAGAAGTACCCATGAATTATAGATATGAGGATGTGTGAGCACTATATACATGAGAAATTCACGTAGAAGACTCCAAAGTTGATATCAATTTTTTTTGCAACAAATTATTCTAATACTGATCTGGCCCCCTGGAAAATTCACTGAGAGTATAACAAAGCTATTCACCAGGGTATGCCAGAATATTTGGACCTGGCTAGTTTAGAGACATTAACTATCTTTTCTAATTGAATATAATAAGCACACAATATGTTCAACATACCTTTGAGGAGGGATACTTGTTGAAGACTCTGAAAATAGCTAATTCAGCTGCAACAGTCTTTCCTGATCTAGTGTGTGCTCCAACTAGGACACTACAGTCTGTGTGATACAGTGTATGAAATATTTGTGTCTGCACAGGGTTAAAGTGGCTGAAGTTGTACAGGGCTTCATATGCTTTACATCCTAAAGCCATAATTGGCAAAAGCTGAAGATCCAGTAATTCTGAAAAGATTCAACAGTTACTTCTATACAATAACTGAAAAAACATGCACAATACTGAATACTGTATTATAAAGAATAACATTTCCTAATTATCTCTAGAGAAGAACATATTTAATATAAGTTCTTATACACCAGTGACACATATTATTCAGTCACTACATTTAACATAACTGATAACAGAACACTTTTATTGAAGAATCCCCTATAAACCAACTATATATTTCTCTTCCAAAAAGGGAAATAACTTGAATAAAAGTACATGACAAAATGTATGTTATGGTACAAAAATAAATCTGCCATAATTTGTAAAACAATGAAAACCTCAGACTCAGAAACTTAGTGATATTCTATCTCTCAAAATAATAATAATAATAAAAAGACTGGGGATGTGCTTCAGTGGTTAAGAGTCCTTTGGGTTCAATCCTGGGTACCTTGTCCCTAAAGGAAAAAAAAAAAACAAAATAAAAAGATGACTTTAAGAAGTTATCTTTGCCCCACCCATTGCTCTACTCTATTACAAGGATAGCTGAGAGCTAACTTCATACTCTCTATGTCTGATTATGATTGTTTAAATTTTCCATAGCTCTGGAAATCCAGGAAGGAGGAAGACATTGCATGATAAGGCATGCAATGTTAATCAAACATATTTTTTTTTTAAAATAAAAGACTAAAAATTAAACATTGTACAATGTCAAATGCACAGTTATTGATAATGTTAAATTAAGATGATCTATTACAGTGATTTTACCTAAATGGTATGTTTATACTATATCAGCTAATTATATAAATAGGTTGATATGTATTTGGTTGCTTAAGAAAGAAATTATTAAATTGGCATTAATATATAATGCTAATATATGTGAAATTAAGTACTTTAATGAAAGAAAGAAACCCAGCAATGATATTGGAAGCATATATTTTAAGTTAAAACATCATCACTTCCACATATTTTGAACTTATGAGATTCTAGATATCACATAAACACATTTGATGAAATAAGACCAGAAAGACCCTCTGTAATAAGTAGATTACTAGATTATACAGTTTCAATATCATTCTATTTTGATAATTTTTTTTGGTTTTGCTATGCCAAGATATCAAAGAGAAATTGAGATGTAGTATAAAGAATCTCTCAATGAATAATATGAATAAGGTGTAAATTTGACAAAATGAAAGATTATAAAGTCATATTTAGGTCTCCTTTCACTTCTGAAAGGACTGTCAAATAGCATGCTATTTAAAGTAGTCAGAATAACATTTTTATTCTGAAAAGTCAAACAGTGTGTCTGAAATATACATGGGAAAGAAAATTTTACTCCTAATTTATGTCTGTAAAGTAAATTAAGGACTTCTGAAAATCAATACTCATCAATTATGAATTCTCAAAAAACGAAATTAGTATACTATTTTCGAGATGTTTTTGAAATAGATTTCAGGGGTACTTGAAAGTATCACTGCAAAGATTTATTCATGAAATTTTGCTTTTTTAATAAATCAAAACAGAAAGGCATTTGTTCATTTTATGAAAACCTAGAGTTTATACATTACAACAATAAAAATGCTGCTGAATGCTCTTACTATATATCCCTTTTAATAATTTGTTATATATATATACAAACATTCCAAAATCTAAAAAAAATGTGAAATTTGAAACACTTCAGGTTTTAAACATTTTGGATAAAAGATAACCTGTACTAGAAATAAGTTTATTTGAATTGAAATAAATGTAAGAAAAAAGAGATATCTCAAAACTTTCACAGAGAATACAGATAAAATGATAAATGACAATTACAATGGAAAAAAAAGGCTATATGGAGAAATAATGATTATATATACAGATGAAAGTCCAGTAACAAAGAAATAGTAACTATTATCATTACTATGGTTATCAGAATTGACTAAGCCTACTTTAATGCTTTTGGGGCTTAAATAAACAAAAATTAAAGGTCCACAATTTGACTATCTACATATACATATTTGATTTTGAAAATTTTGAACATACAGTTTAGAAACAATTTTTCAAGTAAATTGGGCTTTGATTCAGAATAAAACAACTTTATACTTGTCAACATTAATTAAAATAATAATTTTGGGAAGTCAATAATTCACATCAACACATTAATGTTCAATTTGTTACCTGTATGGGGCTGATGCCTGTCTGGTAGAATCAGATGTTGGAAGTTGATAATACAAACAGCCTCTGCTCCTAACCGTCTATCAGAAACTGCTTGGATATAGTATTGGGAAGGCAAAGGTTCAAAAATAGGGATTGCAAATACCATTAGTTGAGCTTCTTTACTAATGACCTAATGTGAAATAAAGTCTAAAAATAAATAAAGTTCTTAGTAGTCAATTCTTAATAGTATCTATACCAGATGTAATAAAAATAAACTATGTTGGATTTCTAAAAAGCTCAGATATTCAGGTACTACAGTAACTTGTAGGCGATTTCCTTCTGAGGATTATTTGATATAACAGAAGGTAAAAACTTCTACTCACTTTATATTATGTATATATATGTTATCATTATGACATGTTACCAGTTTGATTCATTATCAGAATTTCCCAAACATGATTCATGCAATTATTTCATGATTTCTATAATTTCAAGTACCATATTATTATTTACTTAATATTTTTCTTTAAATCTGATCAGTATCTTAAGTGGAATATCTGAAATCTCTTAAAATATATATGTTACATGGTTATCAAGAAGAAAAATGCATGAAAACAAAATATTGCTATAAAATAGTATCGGAATCTAGTCAAGATTTTCAATGGGAAGCTTGCTTTCTCTTTGATAAAAAAAGAAATTACAAATAAAACATGAGGTAAAGATGTAACAACAATTGAGTTTTTACAGATAATTTTACAAGGAATGATCTTTTCACTAAGCAATTTATTACTTTGCAGGAAATTATTTTTACCCTCCTTATTTTATATATTCCACGCCTCTAGAAGCCATGCCTTAAACCATGGTAAAGATTATAAATTAATTTCTTGAACTAGGATCAGACTGAATAATCAATATTGTCACACTGAATCTCTGTGTTCCTTTGAAACAAAACAGGAAAACAGAACATAACAAAACTTTCATGGCACTCTGAAATCAGAGAGATAGTAAAAAAACAAAAATTGTTTATATATTTTTTTATGATAGCTAAATAATAAGGTTATATTCACCTGGTTTTAAGAGCTAGAAAATACTCTGAATGATAAATATGATCATTTGTAGGATCTCCCACCCAAATCCACCAGGGTTCTCCTACTGTCCCATGGACCTAGAATAAAAATTATCCTACTACTATGAAAATCATAACTCAAGTAACAGTACTGTTTACATATCAGCAGCTATTAGTCTAACAAATTTTGATATATAATTAATAAAACAAAGTTCACTCATTTAAAGTATACAGTTCAATGGTTTTAACATATTTAACAAAGTTGTACAACTATGAACATAATCTAATTTTAGAACATTTTTATCACCTCCAAGAGAGTACTTATATTCATTAGAAGTATGGACATGGCTATTCTAAACACTTTGTTAAATGGAATGATATAACATATGGTCTTCTGTGACTGGCTTTTTAAACTTACCATACTATTTTTATAGTTCATCCATGTTTTAAACTGCATCAGTACTCTGCTTCTTTTTATTGTCAAATAATATTCCACTGGACACATATATCATATTTTTTTTTTATATAAGCCAATCTCTCTTTTTTCCTTATATGGTCCAATACTGTTCAGTATTCACTTCTTCCTCGGGGACTCATGAAAAGGAGATCACATCCCAATCATTTCTCCTCCAAATCTTCTTGTACTGTTTCACATGAGCTTTTGGGGGACACCACATTTAAACCATAACACCTGGGATAATTTTGATTCACATAAAGCCAATCACCTCATGACATTCTCGTGACAATATCTATAGTAAAGGAGAAGTCCATAACAAACACTTGGCATAATTAGACTGGGGGGAGCATGTATTTGTGGGAAGAGGGCTTACAGTTTATGTTGTGGGCTGAGGAAGTGGGTATGTGTTCCCCTTACTCCATTAAAAGTGAAAGAGAAGCAGGAAAACATTTGGGAAGTATCCAACAGTGTGAGCAGAGCAAAGAAGAGAATGTAGAGCTTATTGTTCACTTAAACTTTTACTGTGATACTGCTGATATACATAACAGATCTTTGAAATTAGTTCAATATTAAGAAACAAAATGAGAATAAATATCACTGAATGATGATTATCATTTATGGGTAGGATCTACATTTAAAATACTTAAAACTTTGCTAATATAAACTATTTTAATTAATTGCTAATTTTTTGGAGGGGGTAGTGGAGGTTGAACCCAGGGCCAGCAGCTAAGCCACCAAGCAATATCCCTAGCCCATTTAATTTTTTTTTTTAATTTTGAGACAGGGTCTTGCTAAGTTGCCGAAGCTGACCTGGACTTGTGATCCTCCTATCTCAGCCTCCAGAACTGCTGGGATTAAAAGCATGTGTGACCACATCCAGCCTTAATTGCTAATTCTGCTAAATAACTTCATAAAATTTGGAGTGATTTTTGCTCTTTTGCATAAATAAAGAGATTTCACATGTAGGTTCAAAATTTATATTGAGTTATATGCATTCATGGATATGTCAAAATTAACAATGTAAACTATAATGTACTAAAAAAACAAATAAGAGAGAAAATAAATTTATTGGGGCTGGGGATGTGGCTCAAGCAGTAGCGCGCTCGCCTGGCATCCGTGTGGTTCGGGTTCGATCCTCAGCACCACATACAAACAAAGATGTTGTGTCTGCCGATAACTAAAAAAAATGAGTAAATATTAAAATTCTTTCTCTCTCTCTCTCTCCCTCTCTCGCTCTCTCTTTAAAAAAAAAAGAAAATAAATTCATGTTATATAATATGAAAATTCACAATATTTTTTTAAATATTTATTTATTTATTTTTAGTTATCGGCAGACACACATCTTTGTTGGTATGTGGTGCTGAGGATCGAACCCGTGCCGCACACATGCCAGGCAAGCGCGCTACCGCTTGAGACACATCCCCAGCCCCCACAGTATTTTTATATCTGGTAAAATATTTTATTTTCACAGAAAAATTCATTTAAGCACTTTTCCCCCTTCTTACCTATTTCATCTTTCCTCATATTTTTCAGCTTATCTACAGTAAGATTTTTTTTCTTCTAATCTTGTTAGAATGTGTGGTGGTAACACTGAAAATTGTCTCAAAGGGCTAGCCCAACCCCAAAGCCTCTTGTTGATGACTTTACTAAGATTCAGGATCCTGTAGGTCATGGTAGGCCAACGTTTCCTCAGAGCAATTTCAAAAAGGGCACGAACAATTCTAGCTGCATTCTAAAGAATAAAAGGGGGAAATTGGTTGTTAGGTCCAATGTATTTTTAAATTTGTCATTAATTTATTATTCAAACTCAGTCTTCTAGAATGAATTAATAAAATCAACAAAGCAGCAGGATATAAAATCAATACCCATAAATCAAATGTATTTCTCTACATCAGTGATGAATCCTCTGAAAGAGAAATCAGGAAAACTACCCCATTCACAATAGCCTAAAAAAAGAAAAAAACAAAAACAAAACAAAACAAAAAAAACCTTGGGAAATGAACTTAACAAAAAAGGTGAAAGACCGCTACAATGGAAATTACAGAATAATAAAGAAAGAAATTGGTGGAGACCTTAGAAGATGGAAAGATCTCCCATGTTCTTGGATAGGCACAATGAATATTGTCAAAATGGCCACACTACCCAAAGCACTATACAGATTCAATGTGATTCCAATTAAATTCCCAATGTCATTCCTTATAGAAATAGAAAAAGCAATCATGAAATTCATTTGGAAAAATAAAGAGACCCAGAATAGCAAAATCAATCCTTAGCAAGAAGAGTGAAGCAGGAGGCATCACAATACCAGACCTTAAACTATACTACAAAGCTATAGTAACAAAAATGGCTTGTATTGGCACCAATAGACATGTAGATCAATGGTACAGAATAGAAGACAGAGAGATAAATCCACATAAATACAGTTGTCTCATACTAAAAAAAGGAGCCAAAAACATTCACTGGACAAAAGATAGCCTCTTCAACAAATGGTGCTAGGAGAACTATAAATCCATATGCAGCAAAGTGAAATTAAGACCCTATCTCTCACCATGCACAAACCTCAACTCAAAATGGATCAAATATCTAGGAATTAGACCAGATACCTTGAGCCTGACAGAGGGAAAAAAAAGGAGGCCTAAATCTTCATCACATCAGATTAGGCTCCAACTTCCTTAAAAGACTCCTAAAGTACAAGAAATTAAATCAAGAATTAACACACAGGATGGATTCAAACTAAAAAGCTTCTTCTCAGCAAAAGAAACAATTAATGAGGTGAAGAGAGAGCCTACATTTTAGGAGTAAATTTTTGCCACAACACATTGGAAGAGAATTAATCTCCAGAATATATAAAGAACTCAAAAAACACTTATAAAAATCCCAATCAATACATGGGCTAAGGAGCTGAATAGACACTTATCAGAAGAAGATATACAATTGATCAATGAATATATGAAAAAAAATGTTCAACATCTTTAATAATTAGAGAAATGCAAATAAAAACTACTCTACGATTTCATCTCACTCCACTCAGAAGGGCAGTTATCAAGAATACAAACAAAAAGAAGTGTTGGTGTAGACAAGGGAAAAAGGCACACTCATACATTGCTGGTGGAACTGCATAACTGTGCAACCAGTCTGGAAAGCAGTATGGAGATTTGGAATGGAACCATCATTTGACCCAGCTATCCCACTCTTGGGTCTTTACCCAAAAGACTTAAAATCCACATAATATAGTAATGCAGCCACATCAATGTTTATAGCAGCTCAATTCACAATAACTAAAGTGTGGAAGCAACCTAGATGCCCTTCAATAGATGAATGGATAAAGAAACTGTGGTATATATTCACGAAGGAATATTACTCAGCATTAAGAGAATAACATTATGGCATTTGCAGAAAAATGGATGGAGTTCGAAAATATCATGCTAAGCAAAGTAAGCCAATCCCCAAAAAACAAAGGTCAAATGTTTTCTTTGATAAGTGGATGCTGATCCATAATGGGGGAGGGCATGGGAAAAATGGAGGTATTCTGATTGGGAAAAGAGGTGGGAGGGAAGGAGAGGGGATAGGGAGACAGAAGGAAAGATGGTGAGATGTGATGGACATTATTACCCTAGGTAGATAAATGACTGCACATATGATGTGACACTGCATCATGTACAATCAAGAGAAATGAAAAGTTATGCTGCAATTGTGTACAATGAATCAAAATACATTCTTCAGTCCTGTATACCTAATTAAAATAAATAAATAAAATTTAAAAACCCAACAACACTATTCATTACATTTAAATAAAAATAAGAATTTTAAAATAAAAAACATTTAAAACATACTTTTTCTATATTAAATCTTTGAATAAAATTACAAATATAATGTAATAGAATAATTACATGAGATAACATAATTATATAAGATTAAAGTTTACTTCTCAACTTAATAAAGGTATTTCTAAATAAAAATAATCAAAATGTATACTTTAAAGGTTAGGATTTTTTTTTTAATTTATACTTAGAATCAGGTATGGTGGCACACACCTGCAATCCCAGCACCTCCAAAGGTTGAAGAGGAGAATCATAAATTCAAGGTCAGCTTCAGCAACATAGCAAAACCTTGTCTTAAAGGAAAAAATAAAGCCAGGTATGCTTGTGTGAAAGGCTGAGAAAGGAGGATTGCATGTTCAAAGCCATTCTCAGCAATTTAGCTAGGCCCTGAGCAATTTAGTAAGACCCTATTTCAAAATAAAAAAAAAATAGAAAGGGTTAGGGATGTGATTTAGGGCCCCTGGTTTCAATCCCTAGTACTAAAATAAATAATTAAAAGAAAAAAGTAAAAAAGGACTGAGGATATATTTCAGTCATAGAGAGCCTCTCAGTTCAATCTGTAGTATTATGAAAAACAAAATAAAACAAAGAAAAGAAATGAAAGACAAAGAAGACAAAATATAACTTACTTTATTTCACATGATGGTTTAAATATATGAAGAATTTTTTACAATAGCAGTTTTTAAAAGTTATAAATTAAATGAGCTGTAGGTTTAGGGAACAATTTTCTTTCAGTATTCAATATTTAAAATCAGAGACCTATCATACTGGAATATATATATTAGGCCTTATATAAGATAGATTTGTTACTAAGCCAAACAAACCACTAACTTTCACCCCCAGTCCTGATTTACAAGTTACATAAAAGATGTACAAATCAATATCTTTAATTCTAAGGAGAAACTGTAGTTCATAGAATTTCTCAAAGTAATGTATTCACAGAATAATAGAATTAATTCCTTGGTCTCTAGAGATAAACAAATAAGAGAAAATGGGGAGTAAGATTCTTACCTGTGCAACATATGCAGAATCTGACATAAGGGAGAAACTATCCATCTCTCCTCAGCTGGTGGAAGTTTGAAGTAAGATGTTTATTTTCCCATAACTATTTTCTACACCTCCAGGAGCTGAGAGTTCACAAAAAATTTTTAATAGAGCATTTAACTCCTCTATTTCTTCTCTGACCTAGAAGAGTCAATATTTTTATAGTAATATTTGATTTGATTTATTTAAAAATCATATTGAATGTTTTTAAGATTGCCTTTTAGTATAATGTAATATTTTACTCTTGTACAGCTAAAACCCAGTAATTTTCCCATAGGTAAATTATAAAATATAATATGAAATTATGTTGAGGCAGGTACAATTATATTTATTGTTCATCACCAATATTAAAGTTGCCATTGACACATAAAAATTTGATATGCCACAAAAATTAAGTCATCTGACCTCACCATCTTTCAACTGATGAGGTTTCATTTTTTATTTGACCAGAGTAAAACCTCTGCCCAGACTGATTAGGGAAAAATTGATTATCTTCAAATGCATTCATTATAGTCATATATTTTATATGGCATAATGCATTCATAGCTTAAAATTGTGAAGTACTATTTCAAAGTATTAAAGTTTTCACTGTTAATAACATTAAATTATAATATGGGTACAGAATCATGGATTTTCTTAACATTTTCTTCAGTGAACTATATTGCAAATAAACCAAAACATATACAATATATTTTTGATAAATTCATTAATACACAACCTATTTAAATTTCTTGATTTGGGATACAAAGCAAAGCATGATGTTAGGTATGCTGTGATATTATTATCTAGAACACTGAGTTTTCTTGTACAATAGAAAACACTGCTGATACTCCAATATGCCATATGGCTTTTTTATATTGTATCAGGAAAAACAATTAATTTCAAACTTTCATAAATGAATAAATGTGTCTATGTTGTACATATCTGACTGAAATTTCAAGTAATCTTACCTTGATCTGATCAAATTATTCGGCTTTGGAGACTATCTCAAATATGTCACCTTCTGTTTTGTGAGCATCGAAGAGTTCATTAAAGGTCTACCAAAGTAAGTGTCACATTTAATTAAAATAGAATATCAAAAGATATTATCAAATTTATGAAAGATTATAAAACACTCTTAAACATAGTTAAGAAAGCCATTAGAACCAAAAAAAATCAGTAAAATCATCTAATGAAATCTATACTAAATGTCTAAAAATGTTCAACATAACATTCTGGTCTTGACTTCAGTATAGGCATATGGAAATCTGCATCATTTACTAATTATAAGCTCACATACATCATATAAAATTCAGAGGGAAATAACTAGACAGCATGCAATTCAAAGAGTCTCAAAATATGAAGAGTGAGAATACACAGAAAAATCAGTTAAAGGCCATATGGAAAAGACAAAGGTACTACAGGGCTAGAGTTGCTGAAAAAGAACTGCAAAAAAAGAAAGTGTTAGGCTGTAGTTTGGCAGCAGTCTACTAGCAAGAGGACAAATGAGAAAGGCTGTCTCATAGAGACAATGAGATGAGAGTAGGTGATATAAGGAGGAAGGACTAGGTCTGGGATTGAGGAACCACCAAATCACAGCTCTGAGATAATATGTGAAGAGGTCTTGCAGAAATCTAGTGTCATACACATATAGGTTATTCTGAAAAAATGAGGAAAACCAAGTAAGCACATAAAGGTGTTTTTCTGAAACCTGTTTTATATATAAGCAAATATTAAATCTACAAACCCGAGATTTCATATAAGCTGAGTTTTTCTTTTTGATGATTTCTATTCTCCTATTTTAAAAACAACTTTATGTACAAAAGGCAAAAATGAATTTAAGAAAAAGCTCAAAACACTATCTATTGAAAAAAGTATAAAAATTCAACTTAACCTATTTCAATCTCTTCATATTTAAGTATTCTCCCAACAGGTTATCATTGTATTGACATGTACTGATATACATACATGAAAACACATAAAGAAATGTATATGCTTTTTAAAAGTAAAAATATTAAAGTATCACATCATCTTAAACAGGACGTTGTTAAAAAGCAACAAATCCTCTTATAATTGTATGATCAAAATTGGCCTTAAAAGTTCCTTAAATTACTCATCTAGTACAAACAGGCTGACTTGGTAATTTTAGTAGTTTCTTAAACTCTTCTTTGGTGTTTCTTACTAATATGCAATTAAGTTTTCAACTTTTTATTCAAGGAAATAATTAAGCTATCAAGTTCAGCTTAAAATCATTCTGGCATACACTCCGTAAGACTCACCAATAGGCTTCAACTATTTCACGTGTATGTAGTGTTTAGGATATGTTCATGAAACAGGATGGCAGAAGAGCACCATTGCTATCTAAAGTCATTTTTTTTCTTGTCATTACTAAAAGTATATTGCTGAATTCATATAAACTAAATGTATTTGCTCATAAGTTGCTTTTGTTATTTGGCATTATTAATATATTTTGAAGTCTAGAAAATATTTGACTATAAAAACAAACATTTTTGCATTTGTTCCTCTCAGAATATTACCTCAATGGTATTGTATTTAATATAATAGTGGCTGGCGGTTCTACCCAAATCCGTTGAGGAAAAATAACCAGTTCTCTCTTCAAAATGAATCATCTGAGCTTTGTCTAGTTTTCATCCAACTTCAATGACTAACTGTTCTCGATGCTTCTTAATGTTGGGTCAATCTACAGGAAAGAAATATAAACACTTGATGTTTTAATTAGACTTTTAAAAACTTAATTTTGAACTGGTACTTTGAAGCATAAAATTATATGTATCAATGGTGTAAAGTGATTTTTCAATACAAAAATATATTGTTCAATATTTAAAACAGATTAAATACAACTATCTTTCAAACATTTATCATTTATTTATGGTAAAAATTTAGTACTCATTGATCAGTCTAACATTTATCATTTATTTATGATAAAAACATAGTACTCATTGATCAGTCTCTCCCCATCCCTCTCTCCAGCCCCTGGTAACCACCATTCTATTTTCAACCTCTGTAAGATCAACTTTTTGAGATTCTACACATGAATGTGATCAGGTGGTACCTGTTTTTTTGTACTTAGCTTGTTTCACTTAACGTAACAACATCCAGTTCCATCCCTGTTACTGCAAAGACAATATATCAGTCTTTTTTTATAGCTGAATAATGCACCATTTGTGTAGAGGTATTAGATTTTTCTTTATCCATTCATAAGCTGATGAACACTTAGGCTGCTTCCATTTCTTTGTATGGATAGTGCTGCAATGAACACAGGAGAACTGATGTTCTTCAACATACTGATTTCATTTCCTTTGCTTATATACCCAGTATTAAAGCTGCTGATCAGAGATTTTTCAATTATAAATTCTGAAGTACATTCTATACATTTAAGAAACAAATAAAAAAGATTTTATTTGATTAAATAAAGAAAGCTTTAAAATTCATTAAAATTATCAATCCACATAGTCTTTTTGGATAATAAAACTATCAATCTGTACAGTCTCTTTAGATACCAATGTTATTCTTCCATGATCTTATAATCTTTCAGGTTATAGACACAGTGAATCAGGTATAAGGAAAAAAAAAACATCATCTTCTCCTTCCCACACTTAAATAGGCACTTTAAATTACCGAACCATACTTCTATTTTATCAGTCATTTGGGGATATGATGGCAAGAATGCTTTCCCCTGTCAAAGGTAAAATAAATGCATGGTTATTCCCTTAAAAATACAATTCTATTGTTTTAGTAATTTTCACATTGTTGGTGGAAAAATCCATTTTGTCTATAATAATAATAGAAGCAAAGAATAAAATGAAGTTGACAGTGAACTTTTATATAGTTTTAAAACTATTATAATTTTTTTCTAAGTATAAATTGATATTCAATACAAAATACTAAAAAATATTCTTTTTTTAAAAGAGAGAGAGAGAGAGAGAGAGAGAGAGAGAGAAAGAGAGAGAATTTTTTAATATTTATTTTTTAGTTATCGGCAGACACAACATCCCTGTTTGTGCATGGTACTGAGAATCAAACCCGGGCTACACGCATGCCTGGCGAGCGCGCCACCACTTGAGCCACATTCCCAGTTCCCTAACAAATATTCTTGTTGCTATGTATATACATGCACAACCATACTGTACAAGTGCACAACCATACACATCTAAGTCTTGAAGATTAATCTCTTGTTATGAGCAATAATGTAAAATATGACCTTTAATGGGGTGTTGGAGAAGTAGTAAAACTCCTAGAAATCTAATAGTCAAATTATGTGACCAGTTCAGGTACCCATTAACATATGAATGAATGGAGAAAATATGGTATATGTACAAAATGGAGTTTTATTCAGACTTAAAGAAGAATGAAATTGCATTTGCTGGCAAATGGATGGAACAGGAGAACATCATGCTAAGTGAAATAAGCCAGACTCAAAAAAACTAGGACTTATGTTTTATCTCATGTGGAAGCAAGAGATAACTAAGGAACTAAAAAAAAAAAAAAACAGAGAAAGAGGGTGGGCAATGTCCCATGAAAAAATAACCGAGATCAGCGAAGTAGATAAAGGGTACAGAGGGAAGGGAGAAGGGATGGAAAAGGGAGGAACCGAGTGAAGAAACTGACCAAATTATGCTATGCACATGTATGAATAACCATCAGTGATTCCCACCTTTATGTTTGCCTATAGAGTATAAGTTAAAAATTAATAAATATAAAAATGTATGAAATCACAGATTATAATGCAGTTATAAATTGCTTATAAAATAAGACATCCATTTGAAGATCAGCACATATTTCAACTGAGAAGCAGAAAAGTAGTGGAATTCTATGTAAAGAAGACCCAAGTATGAAAACCTAAGAATTTCAGATTACCATCTTCAGAACTAGTTGCTACTATTATTCTTAATGTTTCCCCCCTAAGTCTTAAGTTTCAACTCTTCCATGCAAAATCTACTGCACAAGAAAAGGAAAAATGAAAGAAAAACCCCAAAAGTTTGGCAATTGCTTTGATAACAAATGTATGTATGTATGTATGTATGTGTATATATATATATATATATATATATATATATATATATATATATATATATATATATATTACCAATACACACACACACACACACACACACACACACTCTCAATGCATATGTATGTGTATTTATTTATCAATACAATATTTGTGTGTATGTATATTGGTAAACAGAGAAAAACTATAATTTTGAGTTAGACTCAACCTCTTTGATAATTTTGACTTAACAGAAGTAAATATCATATGAAGATGGTGAAATAATGTTTTTATTACATTACAACTGAATTTTATCTGTAATTAGGAAGCATTTACAGTATATAAAGCAGAGTTCTAAAGAAAAGACAAGATCTGTAAGCCACATGGACCACACAACTATAAAGCTCATAGGAAAACCTGCTATCACATGTATCTAATTCTCTGTCTATGCACACACATTGAATCATGAAACTGACTTCAAACTTTAAACTCTTAAGACAATAATGCATTAATGCTGTCTTTTATTTCACTATAGGGAATAGAAGGGACATGACAGGAGGAGTAGATTGTATATAACAAGTGTATTTTTAAAAATGGTTTATATGTTTCCTTATATATGGTTGTTTCTAAAACTCAAAGTACCAGAGTAAAAATCATGGTGAAATATTAACATCTAACAGAAATATACCTGAAAAATAGAATGATACAAATAATAACATTATTAATGGGAAAAGAGATTTAAATAAAGGAAAATAATTACAAGGAACCAATTTAATTTTTTTTAGTGTATTTTCAAAAACAATTAAGGCTCTTTATTTTTCTTCTAGGTCCATAACTCTATTCAGATGAGGCAACAGTAGCAAATATTTATCCTCACATCATGAAAGGATTACAAAACTAAAAAGAAGGCTTGAGGTTTTTTTTTTTTTTAATAAACGAGTTTAAGTTTTCTACCTGATAAGCTTTGTGACTGATGCCATACACTAATGGATTTTCTCTCATCCGTACATAAAGGTAAGTGTAACTTATCCACTTCACTGCTTCTTCCATGTTTGTGACTGTCCCCAGAGTAATCTGCAAATCAAAAATACAACAGAAATTAAAGGAATGCATTAAAGTCAAACATAAACATTACAGCAAAGGCCATTCTGCCAGAAATTAAGTTTTCAAAATAGATCATTGTGCCACATTTAAAAGTAGGTACGCACAATCACTGAAATGATTTCTCAGTTAATGAAAACAGCAGGCCTCTTTATTTCATTGAGAATAATACATTGAAAATGCGATCTTCCCAAACTGAACTTACTCAATGATGACATTTGATTGTTTTTCCCTGTATGGATTTTAATTCTACATAGCATTAAGAACATTTTTGACATTTGTTAATTCTTTTTTATATTCTGTATCCATTTTGTTTTAGTTTCATTTTATATAATAAAACTACTGAATATGTTTAAACGTAAGTGTACCAGAATAAAAATAACAAAATAAGGGGCTGGGGTTGAAGCAAAGCACTTGTCTAAGCACATTTGAGGCACTGGGCTTAACCCTGAGCACCACATATAAAAAAAATAAAATGAATAAAGATTAAAAAATAAAACTCAACATTATTAAAAAAATAATTAAATATTAATTCTGTCAAGAATTTTGAGGTTTATGTGTATAAAGTCATTCATAATGACACAGATAGCCTAATCCCCATAACCAATTACCGTATATGAATCTTGCTATGCTAATTATTCACTTTAATTTAGGAGAAAGAAAGTACTATAGGTTCTGTTCTATGATATATCCCTTGAAAGATGGTCTTGGTTCCCACATGGTCTGTCTTGATTATTACTACAGTACAATAATATAGTAACAAGTTAGAATTTCAGAGAGAATCCTGGTTAGAAAAAAAAAAAAAAACGTCATCTACAATTTTCATCCTCTTTATTCATCTGGTTATCTTAAATAAATATCAAAATAATAATTTTTAAAATGTGATTTTAAACTTAAAATTTTCTCATTACAAATTTCTGTATCTCCGGGGATTTATAACATTATTTATTTAATTTGTATGTGTTTATAGTGCTTCCCCTACTCAGGTATTTTCAAATATTGCAATGAACATGCTCCCCCCCCACAAAAACTAGCATGGTTCCTTCACGAGATGTATAAATTTTTCAAAAGAAATCTATTCTATGTTTCTAAAATTCATTTTAAAGTACAGGAACAAAAGTTGCTGTAACAAAAATTTACTTAAAAGTAATAGAAGAAATAAGGATAAAATCGCACTGTTACTCCCTTCTTTAAAAGTGTGTCATTTAATCAAAGTAAGTCATGTGAAATGAACACCTGGGTTTGGTGAATTTCTCCTCTCTAAAAGAGAAAATGAATTCCATTTTTTAGCATTTGAATTCACATCAGAAAACTTGGTTCTTCAATAGTCTTCAATAGCATCATAACTAAGCATACAAGTTAAGTCCTTTGTACTCTGAACGGAACCTACATGCCTAGCCCTCTGTGCATCTTATACTCCAATGACTAGATATTATTCTCTGAATATATCTAGTATTTTCGTTTAATGGTCTTTTTGTTTTCTCCTTGGAATGTCTATTGAAATCTGAGACAACTAGCTTAAACTTACCTGCTTCCCTTTGGTGTTCCCACAGAACTGATTTTCCTTTTCTTAAGCAATAACAATTCTTGATTTACATAGTACATATGTGTGTACATATTCATTTCTAAATCCTGTTGAGTTGCCTGTATCTCAGAGGTAGAGGCCTTGCCTTGTTTAATCACTTATCATTTAGAGTGTCACTCAAGACATGATCAATTAAACTAGTATTGACAAGTTAATTTAAAACTGAATGTCTTGTTATACAGTCTAAAATAATGTCTTAATTTACAATATTTAATTGAATTTCTGACCATACTTTAAAATCCCCTACTGTTATATATGTTTGATGTCTATGTTTTTAATTATAAATACTGTATTGAAATAAAAATCTTGGTGTAGATTTAATTTTTCATTAAATTTTTTTCATTTAAAAAAATTCCCAATTTTAGGACACCAAGATTAAAGGTGCTGGAAAAAGATTAGCTATTAAAATATATTATCAAAATGTTTTGTAACAGGATTGAACTGTTCAAATACCACAGAAAATCTGAGTGTGCTAAATCCTCAAGGCATTTTCAGAATTGAACATTAAAATGTTTAGTTTTTGACAATTAATTTAAGAATATATAATCTTTTTAACGTATTTCATCTAATGATATTTTCATCCAAACTTTGTTTACTCATTTTGTTTCTTTTTTTTTATTCATTAGCTTACTTTTCATTTATTGGCAGCTGTATTTCTTAGTTATTAATTTTAATAAATGCACATATTAAGATGTTAATATTAACTAACCTATTGTAGTTGTAACCAGTATTTCTACCAACCTGTTTGCTGCCTTTTACAACTCATTATTATTTTTGTTGCTCCAAAGCTTTAAATTTATGTATTTATTTATTTTTTATTTGATACCGAGGATCGAACCTAGGCCCTCACACTTGCTAAGTGAGCACTCTACCACTGAGCCACAACCCCAACCCCTAAAAGCTTTAAATTTAAATGTGGTGACAGCAACAGTCTTTAAAGCTGTTATCTTTTTATATTCTGACCTCTTCAAAGGTTACAGATACCATTATAGAGTGTGTTGTTTTTCAGGTGAGGTATACATTTTACCCTATTTTTAATAAAAATCTCATTATATAGGTATCTACTCACTTTTTAGTGAAGAAACTGTGGATTAAGTGAGTTAAAAAGCTACATTAGAGTTTTTAAGTCAAAATTGAAACTCAGGTTTCCTTAGAGCTAAGGTTTTATTCCACTGAAAACAGAAATCATATTTCCAAAAATCCAATTAAACAGTCAATGATATTTATTACTAATTTTTTTGACTTTATTTAAAAAATATTAACAAACTTTTGATATCCTTTCTATGTGGCTAAAACAGCAGAATTACTATATTAGCTTACAAGATGAAATAAGGTAGGATAGGTAGATGAAATTGGTAGGATACATGGCTAAGGAAAAAATAAACTCTGAGAAGATAACATTTTGGATGTAAAGTTAAAAAATAAAATATAGTGAACTATCACACACCCTTGCTACTATCTTTAGTGAACAGAAATCATCTACTCCAGAAAGAGAAACTTCTAATTATATTTAGTCTTAGTGATACTCTTAAGTTGTTGGAGCAGAAAAAAAAAAGCTATTAGTATTAAGCAAAGTTCCACCAATTTCGTTGCTATCAACTTAGGTAAAAGCTATGCTGAATCTATGAAATTAAGAAGATTATTGTAGATTTAGACAATAAAAAGTCATAAAATTATATTTCAAAGTAACTTGATGGTTTTAACTTTTTCAATAGATACTCCCAGTAACAACATTCATTAGGCTTATTGCATGACAGACCATATTTAACTAAAACTCTCAATATCACTAATATATATATATATATATATATATATATATATATATATATATATATACATACATACACTCAGTACCCATGAATCAAAGTGCCCATGATATGACTCAGGAACCATGAGTGAAAAGAATTCAGTACAGAGATGGGTGGGAATGCTAGATACAATATCAGAATTCTTAAAGACTTATGTACAATTTTGTCCCTGAAGAGGGAAACAATATGGATTTGACTGATATCTTGAATGAAACACAATATGAAGATTCTAACTGAAATACCCATTTAACTTAAAATGAAAATCATAACTGAAAACAATGGCTCAATAATAAAAATATCTACATCCTATCGACACATTTACAAATATAAGCTGCTACTATTCCTTGAGGTATATTGTGTTTTACATAGAGGTTGCTTGAGACAGTATCTTAGAGGGATGGTAAAAAAAAGTAAGACTATGCTGGGTGCCATGGCACACGCCTATAATCCCAGTAACTTGGAAGATTGAGACAGGAGGATTGAGAGTTTAAAGACAGCCTCAGGAAAAGTGAGGTACTAAGCAACTCAGTGAGACCCTGTCTCTAAATAAAATACAAAATAGGGCTGGGTATGTGGCTCAGTGGTCAAGTGCCCCAATTTCAATCCATAGTACAAACACAAAAACAAACAAACGCACAAAAAAAAAAATATGACTATGCAGGGTAAAATAGGAAAATTGAATCCATACTGTTCATTATCCTTTCACCACCTTAAAATTTCATTATCAATGTATGTTTTTTAAAAAATAGTTTTAAGTCTTATCAGTTTCAGCCAGTTTCCAAAATGATGTCAAAGCAATCCCACTTGTTTCTCATAAAACTCCACTAAAATAGGTATTAAATACTCCATCATCATTCCATTTGATAGAAGAGAAAGTAAGTTTCAGAAATGTTTAGATGCCTGAGGTCTTATAGCCTCTAGAGTTGAAATCACACCAGATTTTTATCAACTTCTTGTTTTAAGCCTCATTTGGAATTCATGAGATACTCCCTTTCCAGAGGAAACCTTGAGTTCAATCTCTATCTTGCAAGCTACTTTTGGGGCCCTTCACTTTTCACTTTTCTCTCTCTGTCTACTTAGTTCAGTAGATGATTTAGAAATAGAGGTGAATTTTCTTATGAGGGTAACTTTCATATTAGTGAAGGGAATGATTAGGGAAATCTTGAGAGAGACACAGTGAGAAGGGAAAATGAAAGGCCTCTTAGTGGAGTTTTATTATTTAAACAAACAAGGTTATAACATATTAGATAAAACTATAAAGAAGTGCTTTTAAAGGTCTTTCTTGTTAAGAGAGGAATTTGAGATTGTATGTTAAACAATCTGAAGTAGAGTAAGTATGGCCCAGTAGAGATTAAACTGTATTTCCATTAACAGGAGTCATGAGGCTAAATTTCTATGTACTATACTTGCAGATGTACCTTGTAATTTCATTTTAATGTTTTGAATGCTTAATTTCCCACTTTCCAAAATGTAGGAAAAAATATCTCTTATCACTTCAATAATAGCTTCTGTGGAATTGTTAGAAAGTTAATATGACTACCAATAAAAAAAAATAAATTCTGGGACTCTGAGAAAACACTCAAAAAATACTCTCTCTCTCTCTCTCTCTCTCTCTCTCTCTCTCTCTCTCTCTCACACACACACACACACACACACACACACACACACACACACTTTTGCAATATGGAAGAATGAACTGAGGATTATGCACATGCTAGGCAATGCTCTATCACTGAGCTAAATCTAAAGCCCTTTTTGGACAGGGTTTTCCTAAGTTGCCCAGGCTGACCTTGAAACTTGGCATCATCCTGTCTCAGCCTTCCAAGTAGCTAGAATTACAAATATGCACCACTACATTTGGCAAGATTATTTTATCTTTTGTTATAATATGCACTGTGAAAGTTTCACTTTTTAAAGTCTCTTTAGGAGAAGTAAGGGATAGAGTTAGGTTGAAGAAATTTTCTTCTATTTCATTAAAAAGGAAAAGAAAACACAACTCAATACCCTAAAGACGTTAGGAAGTCCCATATTGGATCCAATCTTTTTGCTTTTGAATAAATAGAACACAGTACAGTGAAAAGGGTGGACTTCAGAGTTATATTGGTTCAAATCATGATTTAGATAGAAGTGTCTGGGGAAATTATATACTCTCCCTTTTACTTTATCTATATAATGGGTATAAAAATCTTTAAAGGACAGAATAATAGTGCAGATCATATGAGAAAGTTAAAATGAAACCATTTTAGATGGTCACCCAAGGCCTTTTGTCATAGTTTGTCCAAACTTGATGTAAATTATTAAATTGATATTATTAAATAAAATCTTCTATATATCTTAAGAGAGTACCAATACACAAATTACCTAGAATAGTTCTTAAATGTAATGTGCATGAAATCACTTGGGAAGCAGGTTGAAATATAGATTCTTATTTGGTAAGCCTGAGATTCTGAGGATCTGATTTTCTAACTAGAATGCAGGTGATCCCATGGCTTTTTAGTTATTTGAGCATACAACAATTAGTAAGGTAATGTTTTCAAGGTTTTTGGCCTCAGAGTTCCTGTACATTTTTTAAAGACCTTTTGTTTTTTTAGGTTATATCTGTCAATATTAACCTCAGAAGTTAAAACTGAGAAATTAATTTAAAATATTAATTATTTAAAAGAACAAAAATCCAGTAGATAACATATTTTTTTTAAATTTAAGTGCATTTCACATTTTAACTACAATTTAAAAATCAGGAATAAGTATTCCATTAAAGTCATATTAAAAGAAGTGGTAAGTGAATACATCAAGTAGTGGAACCTTTCAAAAGATCATTTAGTCAAGAAAAAAGTCAAAAAATCTATGAAATTAATGTCTTAGAATTTGTAGATGATGGATATTTCATATGTAAAATACCAGGTATTTGTGGCACATTATTTGCTTTAGTTCCTTATTGCTTGCTGTAATTTGTATCCTACTTGTTTTTCTGCATGTCCATATTCAGGTCCTTGGGTAGGTAAAAAGCAGGATATCTGGCCACAATTTTTTTGCTCTTTCTATAAGAGACATAGCTGTTCTTACAGTGGCATTTTGAGCATGTACAAACACCATCAATGACAATAAAGGAAAATAGATTATTTAATATTCCAGTTTATTAAATTATATCTCAATACAAAATCATCTTATATAATCATTGATAAATCTTTCAGAACAAATTCCAATGTATGCATTCTCCCACAGTGCCATGTTTTTGAATAAAGTATATACAGAATAAATGCAAGTTAAATAAAAATCCATAACATGGCTTTATTATTGGCCTATAAGTTGGTTTATATCTAATGGATGGTTTCTATAAAATGTGTTTAATTTTGTGCATTCCTCTTCCAAAGTCATCATTCATAATGTTTTTATTCATACTATAAATTTGAAAAAATAATGAGACCAAATGAAAAAGCAGAATTATTTTTATCATAGTAATGAAGTAATTGTGGGGAAGGTGGAGATCATAAAAGAAACACAGGAGAGAGGAGGTACATAGCCACAGGCAGCCAATATAGACTACTAATGGTTTTCTTAGTTTATTCTCTTCAGGTGAATTCGCACTCTGCCTAAGTGTCCCTGCTAGGGAAACTGCAGGCAGCCTGCAAGTTCAGCTCAAAAGAGTTGCCACATAAGCTGTAACTAGCAAAGCTGAAGAGATCGGGTTGCCTGAGTTCCTGGGAGACCACATCTTGCCACAGTGTGCACCAGATGCCAGACATGGGGACCTAGGATTTAATGTTTGCCATGTTGCATTTCAGTATTCTTTGGTCTGATGGCTCCTTATTATTTTCCTATTCCGCCCTCTTTGAAGGAGAATGTTTACCCTGCACCACTGTATTTTAGAAGTATGTAACCTTTGTCTATTTTTATTTTTATTAAGGACTCAAGGTTTTAGTTTGCCTTGAGACTCTTGAGGACTTTGTAATTGGACTTTTGAGCAATGCTAGAATGATTAAAATTTGGGGGACTCTTGGAGATGGACTGAATGCATTTTGCATGATGAGATGGACCGAAGCCCTAGGGGGCCATGTGTGGAATACTATGATTTAGTTCTAATATGTCCCCAAATGCCCATGTGTTAAAGGCTGAGAGTCCAGCTTGATAATATTAAGAGGTGGTGGAAACTTTAAGAGGTGATGATAAATGGGGATTTTAGGTCACAGGGGGCATTATTTCAAATGTGTCAAAGCTGGTCTTTTAACCCTCTCTCTTTCCAGCCACCATGAAGTCAGCAGCTTATTCTACCATGTCTCCAACTTAATGTTCTGCCTCACCACAGACCAAAAGTAATGGGAGTTTCTGAACATGGAAAGAAATTTATGAAATCATGAGCCAAAATTAGCCTTTCATGTTTTTAAGTTGATTATCTTAAGTATTTTATTACAGCAATGGAAAGCTAATACAATCTATAAATTATCAAAGAAAATGTTCTCACATATGTGATGCTAAAACTCACATTGGAGTAAAATCTCTTAACAATCATTCACAAAACTGGAATGTTTAAATAACTAATATTATTTTAGCATCTATTCAACATAAAGATACACATATAATCTGAAAAAAAATCAGAATTTCTTCAAAGAAAAAAATCTCCAAAGCATTTAGAAAAAAAAGGAGATAAAAGCATTTAAGTCAACTGGAAAAATTTAACAAAAGTTAACAATAAAGGTATAAAAGTTTGAGATTTCACACTTTATCAGGGCTCTCAGTTGCTGATAGTATTTTCAAAACAAACATAATACATACACACATGTGTATGTGTAGAAGTACACATACATATATGTAAATGTGTGTATATAGGTATATGTATGTTTGTGTGTGTTTTGTTTTTGCAGCACTGGGGATTGAACCCAGGGCCATGCAGGTGCTCAGTGAGTGTTCTGTCACTAAGCTACATCCCAAGCGCATTTTTTTTCTTTTTATGGTGATACAGACTGTACCCAGGGCTCAGAACATAAAAGGCGTATGCTCTACCACTGAACTACTTCAAAAGGTCCATATGAACATTTTTAAAGACTACACTAATAGAACTTATTTCAGAAAGTGTTGCTTCTACTTGAAAATATCTTCTGTTTTCTTACTTTTGACTAAAAAAAACTCTGATTTTGGTGGGCTCTCTAGCTTGCACAGAGGAAATATCTTTACCTCACAGAATGTTAAGAGACTACATTTCGGCTTAAATTATTATATTCTCATAATTACTGACATAATCTCTTTAAGACTAAGTAAAAAGGAAAAGTCTGTTAACCATAATGCCCAGATGAAGCTTCACCAATTCCAAATCTGTCACAATCTACCATTTTATCTCTTGTAAAAGGTAGGAACATTTCAACTGCAATTTTGATAAGGTAGATTTTTTTCTTCCACATAAAAATAAAATTTATTATCTATAAAACCTCAGTAACCCTCAACTTTATATTTAATCAAACTTAAATTAAAATAAAGTTACTTCTTATTGTGTATACATATATATTCATTAAAATGTTTCTAAGCATATAGTCACTTTCAAGCCGTGAGAAAGCTAAAAAAAATGAGATAAACTCCCCACCTTCACTGAGGTGAGAATCTAGTATGGTATAAAGAAACACAAAATATTTTTACTTGATAAATATTTACTAACCATGTATGTGTAAAATATTACTAAAAGGAGAAATATGAAAATGTCTAGAAAAGACATGGGACCTTCCATGAAAATCTGTATAAGAAAGAAAATAAAACTACACATGATTTAGACAGTGGAACCAAAGGAAGGATGGAATGAGGATAATGCAGAAATTCTAAACATTAAGCTGGTGGGTCTCCTTTATTCACTCATCCTAAGGTATTTATGCAGTACCCACTATGTTCCAAGCCTTGGACTGAGTAACAGTTATACAATATTCCAAGACTCCAATTTTGGGGAGGAAATAAAAAAAACTAGAATATACAGCCTGGCCTGGCTGTAGAAGCAGCGTATGTAACAGGGGCTAAAGTAGTTTTTGGAATATTTATCTTTGGTATCTTTGGTGTTAACTTGAAGAAGTATTTTTCTCTTCCTTTTTTTACACTGAGACCCAGGAACTCCTTCATCGATTCACTGCTGGTGCTCATTTAAACAGATTTGTAAGCCCTCTTCTAAGACCATCTGAGTAAGAAGAGGGGTGGGATCAAGAAACTGAATTATTAACAACTACAGAGATCACTGAAGTATTATGTGAAACTACATATTTATCCTCCCCAAAGTCAAAGAAGTTTAAAAGAAAAATAACACCACCACTATAAAGATTTTTTTAAAGGTATTTTATATAACAAGTAGAGCCTCAAATTCATTTACCAGATAAGCTAGGGTAATAAAATATGACAAGATTTTTATTCGCCATAATGCAAATGCTACATTATGTAAATTCTTTTGCAATAAAGATACAGTGAACATAAAGGAAAGTAAAATATGACCCTAAATCATCATTAATTATTTAAGTCTGACTTGTCAACTTATCACTTTGCAAATTATTTTCTTCTGTAGCCAAGAGAAATATTAGTTACAACTTAAAGTAGCAATTTATTTTTATTAAATAATCCATGATGTCTTGTTCATTAAAGTAACCTATTTTTCTTTTTAAAGATTTTTCTGTCTAGAGGCTTCAGTAGAAGTCATTACAAGGTTTTGGGTCTTTATAAACATACTTGATTTTATAGTTTGTTAATTTGGTTAATTAATTTAAATGGTCTCATGAAAACTGTTCTGTTAGTTTTTGCAAAGCACAGGTTTTTAAAAACTAAAGTATAAAGAACTGCATTTGATATGAAATTTGGATATTAAAAAAACTATGACATTACTTTTAGGTAAATTTTTATATGTAGCATTAAATAAAATGTAATTCAATATGAAAATCTGAAAATTTTGAAGAAGCAGAGCATGGAATGCTGTGGTAAGGAGAGAGAAAACTCCCTTAAAATTTAACATTTGGTACTTTCTATATTATGTGGGTTTGCATCTGGAATACAATACTTTGTTTTTCTTTTTGTTGCTTAAAAACACTTAACCACAATGCCAGATAATGCATAGTGAAGTCTAGCCTCATTAGTATATGGGAGTAAAGAACATAATGCTCAGTGTTATGCTTTAGGTATGAAGCATCCCCTAAAAGTTCATGTAAATGCAAGAAAGTTCAGAGGTGAAATAGATTATGAGAGGTGTATCTATCAGTTCATTAATCCACTGATATGGATTTAACTGAATGACAAGTTTAAGTACGGAGGGTATGGCAAAAGGAGAGAGGTCACTGGGGAGGTACCTTTTTGGTTTCTTCCCTGGTGAGTACGGCTCGCTTTCTGTTTCCAGGTTGCCATATCCTGCGAACCATGATTTTGTACCTCGATGTATGCCTAGAGTTATGGAGTTAGCAGACTACGAATTAAACCTTTGAACTCATAAGCCAAAATAAAATTTCCTCCTCTAAATTGTTCTTTTTAGGTCTTTTGATCACAGTGAAGCAAAGCTGACTAAAACATCTGTTTACCCTAAAACTGAATTAATTAGATATAACTAAGAAAACTACAAAATTGTTTACATTTCTGTGTGTACAACTCACAAAGACTTGCCTTCACAATTCTAACTGCTGGGATATAATACCCCAGGACTTTATTCCATTGAAGTTCCATAGAGCAGGCATTTCCCAACTTGCAAAGCTTCCTGTGGACATTCAAAAAGAAAGGTTGCCACTGAGGGGTAATGAACTTGTAGCAACATGTCCTTTGGTGACTTTTAATCTGTACAATCAGGATATAGTTTATAGAGAACATGTTTCCTTGAGTTTACGTACTCTGTGAAAGTGGAAAAGAACCCAGAAAACTCCTCTTAAATGACTTTATTCAAAAACAATATATTTATCCCAAGAACAATCAGTCAAAAATTTGGGTCTACCTTTGGGAAAGAGAAATAGAAAATGGGAGGAGTCTCAAACTTTACAAATTATGGCAGGATAAAAGCTAATGAAATTGAAGGCAACTTAAGGAAATAGATGGTTTTGTGGTTCCTTACTGATCCATTATTTTTGTTATTTGAATAATTTTATTGAACATAAAAAAAGAACAAAGGCAGGACATATATACCATCAAATTACAATTTAGAATAACCCAAAGAAAGCTTCCTGATGGAAGTTTTGACTAATCCAATAAATGTTCTAAGGTATGTGTCTAGTTAAAAAAAATGCTAACCAGAATTTTAGAGATTTATACTTTTAGGAGAAAAAACAAGCGAAATGTGCTCCAATATATTTCATACAATATCATGGAATGTAAAAGTTATCTATAGTTGAAGGTGTTGAGAGCCTCTGCAGGCTGTGTTGCACATTATGCCTAGTGAACAGGATAATTACACATATCGGCATCCAAAATATAAAACTGTGTCTGGGAACTCACAGTGGACATTTCCTCTGGTTGACTGCCCAGAGACATTGTGAATTTCTATTCAGCTCTGCGATGTCCCACACAACACGAGAGTAGGGTGACCTGCTATAGTAACACAGCCATTCTGAAATGGGTATGATTTGACAAGATGCCCATCAACCTGCTGTTTGCAAGAGGTCAGAAAGCAAGACTCTACCCTTGAAACCTTATCTCTGCCTTTGATGTACACCTTTAAATAAACTATGGAAGCCATTTTCTTTTTGTCTAGCTGCAGCTCCTCTATGGACTGAACCTATCAGGACTCCATCTTTAAAACTATCCTTCTGACTCTTTCTTGTTCTTTGTTAATTATTCCAGACTTTAATTTCTCAGGAGGCTTAGCCCTTGGAGCAGGCAAGAATTCCCTGGTAAGGTGCTGGACACCCCACAATAGAAGGGACCTATGCCAACTGCCACTACCTGTGTTTCAAGCCCAAGGACTACACTACTTACAATGTGATGACAGTGTATGATCAAGTGAAAGCATACATTTTCCTGCATTTTTCTACATTCTCTTTCATTTTCTACAATCTAACAAAGTTAGAATACTGAAAAAGAGATGAAAAAAAAAACAATGATTTTTTTTATTGGTTTTTAAATGGATTAACAGAAACTTACAGTCAAAACGGGGGCTAGAAAACTGTTTTTTTTTTTTTTAAGGAGAAAGAATAAGCTAATACACTATCTGTGATTGAGTATAAAACTTAAAAGCTTTAAGCTTTCTTGACACACAGTTAAAAAAGAAAACATGCCCCTGCACAAAATGGCAAAATAGAGGAGGGTGTTTTCCTGGCTGCTCCCTAGCATGAAATCAAGACATCAGATAGGCAACTTTTCAGCAAGGGGCGGGGGGGTTTACAGGGAGTTAATACTGGACTTTCAATGCAGATCAGAGACTCAGGAAGTTGGATATAAGAAAATAAGGAGGAAATCCCCAGCAACACTGCTAGCACCTCCACAGTAGTCCTCCTGTAAGCAAAGTGGAGGGATATAGAACCCACATTCTCAGGAGGCCTGTGGCACATTTGGGTATGCAGAGATCAAAGACAATGCCATGCTGTATCCTATCCTTGTGCAGGACAGGAAGCATGACTATATCGGCTGTCCACAGACAGAGAAAGGAGCCATTTTGTAGCTGCACTATGGGCCCATGGGTGGAGAGGAGCAGCTTTGGGGACTGACTTCTGGCAAATTTAAGCTGGGTTCAAAGTACAGGCTTGGAGAACCCTCACCGCATGACATAGAAAGTGCCTAAATTACCAGAAGGTCAGATGCAAAAAGAGGATTTCATGGGAGAGTACAGGTCATTGAAACACCACTGACAACCCCAGCCCCAACTCCCTCCAGTCCTGCCTATTGCAGGACCAGCTGAAAGGGACAAGCTCAGCCTGGTGGGGGGAGGAGTGATTTGACTTTGGAGCCTGAATCTGAGTTTGTAGGTGACAAAAGGGATAAATGATTTGTTCCTCCCTGTAAGAGTGGAACCCAGGGTTTCCCAGCATGAGCAGGCAATTGCTGGGTCCTGGAGGAGAGCTGATTTAAAATCCTCAGACTCAGTGAAGAACACAGAAACTACCCATGCCTAAATCCGACCTCCAGGAGCTTTCCCAACAAGATCTCCTCTCTCACTCCAGCAACTCCACCACGAGGGGGGAGTAGACATCACACACCAGCCCATGCCACCTAACACTGCTGAGAAGGGAAGCCAAGAAATTCTCAACTCCAACTGAAACAATTCTTTATATTTCCATTGAGAACCTTTTGTTTCTTCTTCTTCATTTCTCTGATTAATTGTGAATAAATGACTAATGGACACTTATACATATTTGTCTCTTTTTATCACTTCTATAATTTTTGGAAGGCAGTTATCATCAATAGCTCAGTCTTTTGTGGGCTACGATATTTGATCACTATATTTCAGTTTTATTTTATATTCTATTATTTATTTTTTCATTTTATTTTTTCTTTTATATACTAGAAATTGAACTAAGGGGCACTTAACCACTGAGCCACGTCCCCAATCCTTTTCTGTATTTTATTTAGAAACAGGGATTCATTGAGTTACTTAGCACCTGGCTAAAGTGCTGAGGCAGACTTTGAACTCACAATCCCTCTGCCACAGCCTCCCAAACCACTGGGATTACAGGCATGCATCACTATACCTGGCTTAATTTTTTAATGTATATTTTCTCTCTTGCTCCCTCATAATCTTCACATCCTATATCTCTTCTGTTCTCTCTGTTTTTAAAATTCTCCCCACTTTTGAAATTGTGAAACCTTTTGCAAACGTACTTTTTTTCCTATGGGCAATAACTGATCACATCATTTCTGTTCATTGTGCCAATGAACACAGAAGAAGATGTAGCAGGAACTATTTGGTTTAAAGCTGTATATTATTTGAATGTGTTGCTGTTATTATTTGTCTCCCCCAAAACTATGAAATACTGGAAAGCTGCAGGGAAAGTATAGGTCCACAGGGTAGAAACTCTACAGCCTCAGATTGCTATCTTTAAGTAGATAGGCACACAAACAACATGAAAAAGCAAGGGAACAAACTGCATTAACAAATCAACATGATCCAATAACAGAACCTATATACAGCACAGTGGAAGAAATTCTCACAATTAAACTGATCTGTGCAGTACAGAAAGACAGAAGAAAAGATGTCAGAGTGAAAATACAGGAAGTGAGAGATCACTTCAATAAAGTGATAGAGGAGATTCTGAAAAAAGAAATCAAGCAGTCAAGCAGAAATTCTAGAAATAAAAGAATCAATAAAACAAATTAAAAACTCAATGGAAAGTATCACCAGCAGACTAGAACACTTGGAAAATAGAATTTTAGACAATGAAGAGAAAATATATAACCTTGAAAATACTGCTGAATACAGACAAAAGATGTTAAAAGACCACAAATAGAAATTCTAAGAAACATGGGATAACACAAAAAGACCAAACTTAAGATATACTAGGATAGATGAAGGCTCAGAGATAAAGCCAAAGGAATGCACAATATTTTCAATGAAATAAAATCAGAAAACTTTCCAAACCTCAGGAAACAAATGGAAAATAAAATATAGGAGTCTGACAAGATCCCAAATATACAAAATTAAGACAGACTCACAACAAACCATATTATCATGAAAATCCCTATTATTACTGTGTGTATATAGTGAATGCATGACCAATGTGATTCTGCAACCTGTATACTCACAAAAATGAGACATTATATTCCATGTGATTCAAATGTAGGATATGTCAAGGTCATTGTACTGTCATGTGTAACTAATTAAAACAAATAAAAATAAATTAAAAAATTAAAAAATTATAGATTTTTATTTGTGCAATAACACAGTAGAATAGAATTTCCTCTACCCTTATAAAATAGTCATTTTGAATCGCAAGAAATATTAAAGAATACAATTAAAATATCAAAAAAAAAAGAAATTGCCTTACATAATTAGGATAAACCTTTAAAGGCTATCTGAGAAAAATAACAAGTCAAATTTAAGGAAAAATCATTGTGGATCACAATGCAGGTTCTCAAAGATAGAAAGTTTTGTAATAATTAAGGCCAAACTCTGAAAGAAAATGGATGCCACCAAAAACACAATACCCGGCAAAATTAAGCTTCAGAATTGACAATGAAATAAAAACATATCATGATAAACCCAAGTTAAAAGAATTCACAACTAGAATATATGCTCTACAAAACATACTAAACAAAATATTTCATCAAGGAGAAATAAAAGATAAAAGTGAAAACCAGCAAATGAAGGGACTACCCTAGAAGAATAGTCATAGGGGAAACAAATTCAAATTATAAACCAGAAATAAATCAAAATGACAGGAAATAAAAATCACTTCTCAATAATAAAACTGAATGTAAATGGCCTAAACTCATCAATCAAAAGACAAGAATGTTGGTCTGGGGTGGTGGCTCAGTGTTAAGAGTGCTTGCCTGGCATGTGTGAGGTTGCCAACCAGAATATTTCACTGTAACAGTGGGAAATTTTAAGCACTACTTCATTCTCAGTATCACATATAAATAAATAATAAAGTTCCATCAACAACTAAAAAATAAGATACAGACTGGCAGATTGGATTAGTAAACAAGATCCAACAATATGCTGTCTTGAAGAGACCTCGTAAGTAGGACATCCACAGATTTAAGGTAAAAGGATGAGAAAAAAAACTTACCATTCACTGGATAAAGCAACTGTGGTACATATACACAATGGAATATTACTCAGCATTAAAATATAAAATCATGGCATTTGCAAGTAAATGGATGAGTTGAAGAAGATCATGCTAAATGAAGTAAGTTAATCCCAAACAAAACAAAGGTTGAATTTGTCTCTGATAAGTGGATATTGATCCATAATGGGGGTAGTGAAGGGAGCAAGCAAGTAAAGGAGGAACTCGAAATAAGGATGGGAGGAGAAGGAATGGGGCCTAGGTATATGTGTGAAGACACAAATGGGGTGACTTTACTTAGTGTACAACCAGAGAAATGAAAAATGGTGCTCCATATGTGTACTATGAAATGAATTCTGTTGTCATGTAGAAAAAATTAGAACAAATTAATTAATTAATTAATTAAAATCTTAGCATTCACATGGATCTTATAAATAAGCAGGGGTTTCTATCCTCATATCAGATAAAGTGGACTTCAAGTCAATGTTAATCAGAAGGGACAAAGTAGTACATGTCAGACAACTTAAGGGAATTATACATCTACAAGACATAACAACCATAAATATTTATGATCCAAACAATGGAGCACCTAAACACATCAAACAAACCCTTCTCAATTTCAGGAATCAAATAGACAACAAAATAGTAATGGGTGACTTTAACACAACTCTCTCATCTCTAGATATGTCTACCATACAAAAACAAAACAAAGAAGCTACAGAACTGAAAAACACAATTAATAACTTAAACTTATGAAACATATATAGAATAATACATCCATCAATGACTTACTATAGTTTCTTCTCAATAGCACATGAATCATTTTCTAAACAGAGCATATCTCAGGCCACAAAGCAACTCTTAGCAAATAAAAAGAAACAGACATATAAATATATTTTATCAGATCATTATGTAATAAAATTAGAAATGAATGATAAAATAAAAATAGAAGCTGCACTAACACCTGGAGACTAAATACCATGTTAATAAATGACTAATGGATAGATAAAAATTCAAGGTTGAAAGTTAAAAAATGCTTAGAGGTAAATGAGAATAGAAATACAACATATTATACTCTCTGACAAGTTGGTTCTTTAAAAAAATAAATTTCATAAAACCTTAGCAAAGCCAACTGAGAAAGAGGTTAAAAAACATAAATACTAAAATCAGTGATGAAAAAGAAAATATTATCATGAAAAATACATATGTAAGTATTTTATCATAGAGGATGATCAGAAATTATTTTGAAATTTATGCTCCAATAAAATAAAAAATCTTAAAGACATAACCAAATTTCTAGAGACATATGACTTATCCAAATTGATTCAGAATGACACAGAAAATGTAAACAGCTCAATATCAAGCAATGAATTAGAAGATGCCATCAAAAGCCTCCCAACAAAGGAAGGTCCAAAACGAAATGGATGCTCACCCAATTGGTACCAAACACACAAAGAACAACTCAAACCAAAACTCCTCAAATTATTCCATGAAGCAGAAAACTCTTCAAAACTCATTCTATGAAACCAGTATCATCCTGATACCAAAACCAGACAAGCACACATCAAGAAAACAAAAGTTCAGATCAATATTCCTGATAAATATAGATGTAAAAATTTCAATATAATAATAACAAATCAGATACAAAAAATATATTTTAAAGATATTGCATCAAGACCAAGTGGTGTTAATCCCTGGATGCAAGGTTGTTTCAACACACGGAGATCAATAAATGTAATTCACCACATCAATAGACTTAAAAGATGAGAATCACACGATTATCTCAATAGATGCAGAAAAAGCTTTTGACAAAAGAAAGCATCTATTCATGTTCAAAACACAAGAGGAATTACGCATAGAAGGAACATACTTCAACACTGTAAAAGCTATATACATTAAACTTATAGCCAACATCATCCTAAATGGTGAAAAATTGAAAACATTCCTTCTAAAAACTGAAATAAGACAGGCTGCCCTCTTTTATCACGTCTATTCAACATAGTGCTGAAAACTATAGCCAGAGGTATTAGGAAAAAGAAAGAAATTAAATAGATATGAATAAGAAAAGAAGAGCTCAAACTATCTCTATTTGCAAAAGGAATAATCCTATATGTAGAAGGCCCAAAAACTGCACCAGAAAACATTTAGAACTCATAAACAAATTCAGTGAAGTAGCAAGATATAAAATTAACATGCATAAGTTAACTGCATTTCTATAAACCAATGATGAATCAGCTGAAAGAGAAATTACAAAAACTGTCCTAATTCACAACAGGTTAATAAAAAAAAACCACCTTGGGAATCAATCTATCAAAACAGGTGAAAGACCTCTATAATAAAAACTACAGGGCTGGGGGTGTGGCTCAAGCGGTAGCATGCTCACCTGGCATGCCTGCGGCCTGGGTTTGATCCTCAGCACCACATACAAACAAAGATGTTGTGTCTGCCGAAACCTAAAAAATAAATATTAAAATTTTCTCTCTGAAAAACATAAAATAATATAAAATAAAAACTACAGAACACTGAAGAAAGAAATTAAAGAAAATGTTAGAAGATGTAAAACTCTCCCATGATCTTGTACAGGCAGAATTAATATTGTCAAAACAGCCATACTACCAAAAGTACTATACAGATTTAATACAATTCCTATTAAGTTCCCAATGACATTCTTCATAGAAACAGAAAAAGCAATCACGAAATTCACTTGGTAAAATAAGAGACTCATAATAGCCAAAGCAATCCTTAGCAAGAAGAGTGAAGTGGGAGGCATCACAATACCAGACCTTACACTACTTTACAGAGCCACAGTAACAAAAATGGCACAGCATTGGCACCAGACCAGAGACCCTGTGCCTACTACAAGAAACTGTAAGCCCAACTCTTCATGGTGTGAGCTAAGGGACCAAATTCCTCAACAAGATTCCAGAAGCATAATAAGCAAAATCAAGAATCAATAAATAGAAAAATATCAAACTAAAAAGCTTCTTTAGTAAAAGAGGCAATAAAAAAAACCTGAAGAGGGAGCCTACAGAATGGGAGAAAATCTCAAAGACACCTGTACTTCTGTATAGCATTAATCTCCAGTATATATAAAAAACTAAAAAACTTAATAGCAAACAACCCAAATAACCCAATCAGTAAATGGGCAAAAGAATCGAACAGGCACATCACAGAAGAAGAAAAATAAATGGCCAAACAAATATGTGAAAAAAAATTCAACATCTCTACTAATTACAGAAATGCAAATTAAAACTACATTGAGATTGCATCTCACTCCAGTCAGAATGGCAATTATCAAGAATATAACTAACAATAAATATTGGTGAGCATGTGGGAAAAAAGATGCATTCATAAATTTCTGGTGGGAATGCAAATTGGTGCAACTATTCTGAAAAGCAGTATTGAGATTCCTCAGAAAACTTGGAATGGAACCACCCTATCACCCACTTATCCCACTGTCAGTATATACTCAAAGGACTTAAAATCAGCATACTATATTGACACAGTCACATCAATGTTTGTAGCAGCTCAATTAACAATAGCTCAGTTACAGAACCAACCTATGTGCCCTACAACCAATAAATGGATAAATAAAATGTGATATAAATACACAATGGAATATCATTCAGTGATAAAAAGAATGGAATTATGGCATTTGCTGTTAAATGGATGGAAATGGAGATATCATGCTAAGTGAAATAAGCCAATCCCCCAAAAATAAAGGCTGAAGTTTCTCTTTGATATGTGGATGCTAACACACAATAAGGTGGTGTTGGCGGCGGGCAGAAGTTCAGTGAATTAAATAAAAGGAAATGAAGAAAAGAATTGGGGTACAAGAAATACAAAAAGGTCTACTGAGTTAAACAATGCCCTACAAGTAGCCCTTCAGGTAATGCACCCAGTGGTATTATGTAAAAATGTGGATGTGTAACCGATGTGATTCTGCAATCTGTATTTGGGGTAAAAATGGGAGCTCATAACCCACTTGAATCTAAGGTATGAAATATGATATGTCAAGAGCTTTATAATGTTTTGAACAACCAATAAAAAGAAACACAATGTAAAAATAAATAAATAAATAACATAAATTTGTTGTGTTCAACTACAACTACAAAAATAATTATTTAATCTAAAAAATGAAGCATCTCTTATCACTTATCCTGGTGTTTCCAAGGCAAAATCAGGAACTCACTTTTCCTGATGTTATAGTTGAAAGGTACTTTTATGCATGCTTGCAGAATTATAATTTCAATTTAAGGAGTATATATCAGCATTTTTGATAAACAAGAAGTTTCCAGAATTAATTATTCAAAGAACAAAAACTGTTATTTCTTGAATTATTCAGGATTTTGTTCTGGGTAGTTTTAAATGTTCTTATTGAAGTAAAGTATTAAGGAATGAATTAATCTATTCAACAAGAATTCATTGATTTTCACTATATCTCAGGCCTTTGCTTGCTACTTAGAATATAAAACTCAATCAAAGCCAATTCTAAGTGTTCAGATTTACTATCTTGTAGTACCCATCACTTAAACCAAAATTCTAGCACAGGTTGCAGTGGTAGAAATCTATCTAATTCATTAGGAAAACACACACACACACACACACACACACACACACACACACACACACACACAATAAAATACTAACCCTTTGGACTTAATCAAAATATAAAACTTTTTTGCATCAAAGAAAAACATTAAATAAATGAAAAAAAAAACCCTACAGAATGGGAAAATTTATAAATCATGTGTTGAACAGGGACTTATATGCAGGTTCCATAAAGAATTCTCACAATTCAAGAATAAAAAGTAAATAATCCAATTTAGAAAGATGGAAAGACTGTGAACAGACTTTCCTCCAAAGAGGACATATGAATGGATAAAGAACACATGAAAGATGTTCAAACCATTAGTTAATAAGGATCTGAACATCAAAATCAATGAATGAATAGTATAATCCAAAAGACAGATAATAGCAATGTTGGAAAGGATTTGAGAAACCTGAAAGCCTCATCCGTGGCTGGTGAAAACACACCATGGTCTGTTGTTCTGGGAAGCAGTTGGCTGCTCTTCCACAAGGTAAGTGTAACTATCATGTGACCAACAATTCCTCCCTGTGCATTCCTATGAAAACTAGCAAACCCAGGGCATAGCTTGATGACGTGGTGGTTTCTAACTAGGCTTACTCTTCAGACTCACTGGGCAGAGTTTGCAACATACACATTCCCAGACCAAAGCCCCAGAGAACCTCACTTACCAGTGCCCCCTGTAGGTTGCCAGGGCTTGGGCAAGTGTGTAGGGATGGCCATGGGTGTCAGGAAGACCCCAGCACTGCTAGCTGAGCTCCGCAGAGGCCCAGGTGAAACAGGATAAGAGAGGCTTCCTGGTGGCCTTCCTTTGGGTACCAGTAAGTGCCTCAGCAAGCGACATGTCAGAAGTACTGGAGCTGCCTCACCAAATGCCACTCAATTTTAAGACAAAGAAAATTGCCTGTGGAAATGTCTTGTGATGTTTACAATTGAGCATCACCAAGAGGGATTCCAACATAACAATTAAACCTTCCATCCTTTGGCTTTAAGAGTTGCTAAATCACTAATGCCTCAGGGGAAATTTTGTACTTTATCATTAAATAGTATAATGTTGCCAATTCTTACATGATGATATATTTTTTTAAAAAATCCTAAATGTTAATTCAATTTCCTCTAAAGATTCTGAGAGGTACCTGTGAATGTAAGCCACACAGAAAGTCATTCAACGCATATAAGGGATAAATTCCATCACTGACAATTCACCTGATGCTAACAAGCCCACGCTGTTTTTGTGGGAATTTATATGTCAGCTCACTTTACCAACAACTATTTTCTTTTATCTTTGATTTGCCTCCTTCTGGAATCTGTATCTGAATACTTAATTATCCCCTTGTTTCTATAAACTATTCCATCTTGTTTCAGCTAGGATTATCTGGCTCCTCCTGCTACATATTTACATTCATTAACTAGATTATTAAGCAAATATTGATAGATTACCACCAATGCACAATTCACTGAGATAGGTGCTCCTGAACACACAGAGAGAAAACAAGGGTCAACATGAGCAGCTCAGTAAATCGATTAAAAAACCACTGCAAGGTACGGACCCTCTGACAGGGTAGACCTTATGGCATTAAAAAAAAAAAAGTCTTAAAAAATAGGTCAGAGGGCTTTTTCAATTCATGTTTATAGATTAAGAAGCTAAATCTTATTTCATTTAATTTACTTGTATTGAAGTCCATGGCTCCTTGTAATAGCATCTCCCTTTCTGAGTTTTTGCAAAGACTATTTTCAGTAATCTGGGGTAGAATACTGTCAGGCTCATGGCTCTATGTAATCCACTGGTGCTTCATTACTTGGTAAACAGGAGCATTGGCTTTTCACCAAACATCTGGAATTCTGCAACTTGCTATGTCATGCATCTCTATATTACAATGAATTCCACTTTTATATACTATTATACTGCACCAATTAAAAATAATAAATAAATAGAAGAAAACCAATAGAGTCGAGGAAGAAGAAGAGGGAAGGTGTGGGTAAGAAAAGGGAAGTACTGGGTGGTTGAAATTATACAAATTATATGCATTTATGAATACATCAAAATGAACCCCACTGGTAGGTATAACTATATTGTACACATACACACACATTTTCCACACACATCCAAAAATGACTGTATGTGACCATATGTATACATTCTTTCCACTAAGAAACCCTGTACAACTAAGATGAAACATATGAAACAATAAAATATTGTTTATATCTATATAAACAAAACATTGGGAGAAGACTGTAGCCATCACTTCCTCTGTAAGACTCACAGACCCCGAGGTGATAACACAGGCGGTCACAATAAATTTTAGTGTTGGTCAGGTTGCTCAATTATCTCATCTGCTACTTCTAAATAAAAAAAGTTCCAGGCCAGAATTCAGCTGTAAGCTGGTATCTCTGATGGTCTGGGTTAGTAGGGGCTGTGAGTAAAACAGATTTTCCTAACATTCCCCTCTATTACAGATGCACCACTTATTCTAATTTGTTGAAAGAAGAAAAAATAGTCTAAAATCCAAGGTGTATCGTGCTCATTATTTTCTATCCCATTTTCACCTTCACTTGGCTGCTGTTGGAAAGGACTTTATAAAAAGGGTTGCTTCTTGCTCACTATAGATTTCTAAAAGAAGACATGAGTGCTGTATGACACTGGTGGGTTGAAAACTTGGCTTTGTCCCTTTCAAAACTGCCTCAGTCCTGTCCCGCTCTTGTAAATTTTTTGTGGTGCTGGGGATGGAATCCAGGGCTTTGCGCATGCTTGGAAAGTGCTCTCCACTGAGCTCTAACCTTGATCTCATGACCTTCCTACCTTGGCTCCCCAGGTAGCTGGAGTTACAGATGTGCTCTTTTGATGCTTATAGTTTAAAGAAAAAAAATGACATTAGGTAAGTTTCCAATTACAAACCTGATAGGTGTGGGAAGAGGTCAGGGGAACTGGGTGTGGAGGTTGAGGCAGGTGAGGTCAAAGCCAGGAGGGGGGTGAGGAGGAAGGGCAAGTGTCAAGGTTGGGGCCCACAGGAAGGAAGAAGAAAACCCAGTCAAGGCAACAGCACCTGCATGGGCTTGTAGAAAGAGCGTTGAGCACAGTGGGGAAGAAAGAATTGTGGAAAAGAGTAAATGCTTGGCTTTGTAAGCTTTTCAATGAAGAGTGGACATGACCCTGAGGGTTCTAGAGAGCCAATGCTGTACACTGGCAGGTTCCCAGCACTCAAAACTATCTTCACAAATCACGGACACCATAGATCTGTGTCATGAATGAAAGGCACTGAGTAGAGAAGATGCTACTTTAATATTTTAAAGCATTAGGTAAGTGCCAGGCGCGGTGGCACACACCTATTATCCCAGCGGCTCAGAAGGTTGAGGCAGGAGGATAGTGAGTTCAGAGCCAGACTCAGCAACAGCCAAGCACTTCTTAACTTGGTGAGACCTCTCTCTAAAAAAATACAACATAGGGCAGGGGTGTAGCTCGCTGGTCCAGTGCCCCTGAGTTCAATCCCAGGTACCCAAAAAATAAAAAAAGCATTTGATAAGAACTTTAGTAAACTCAGAATTCCCATGTTCAGGTCCCTCTCATTATTTCAAAGTCATCTATTTGGGAAAACTTAGACCAAGTAACACGAGATCCACATTTCTATTCAATTATATTTTATAATCTATAAAAAGAAAACTCCTCCAAAGTACACATTCATGAATAATGAATAATTTAGACTGTCTAGGTCAGATTTTTACATGTTGATATGTGTTTGTGTGTATACATATAATATTCCATTTGAAATAATGCAACAGTGTAGGTTATCAAACTCAGACAAAAATATCAATCAACATATTTAACAGCAGCAATATGTTAATGGGTCTGACTTAATGTATATATTATTAAATGTCTTTTAATGGAGCTTATGAACTTGTATATATCTTATTAAATATCTTATTAAGAAGCTCATTACTTTCAATATATCTTATTAAGTATCTTTCATTTCTAAGTTTCATTAATATTCAGCCAAATGCCTTATATTCTTAATATTTTCTTTCATTCAATTTCAAGTGCTTGAGTTAGATGTTCCTGCCTTGAGTCGGAGTGCTGACCAGCCCATAGGTGCCTTCTGACTCCAGACCAAGGCAGCCGAAAGCACAGAGGGAGATTCTGAAAGGAAATACATTCATTGCTCTTTTTTTCTTGATATGATGAATTTACGTACTACCTTTTTAAAAGAGGCTAATTAGCTTTTTAAAGCTGCTGGAAATAAATTATAAGGAATATACTAATAGATGATACATATTCAGATTTACAGGACAATAATCTTCCCGGAGTTCAAACTGTTACTGTGAACTGCAGGTTTCCACACACACTCTGGGTCACCTCCTCAGGTATAGGGAACTAGAAAGGCATTCCTCTTGGCTTCACAGCAAAGCAAGCTAGACAAGTCATAAGTTCAAGACTTTTTTGAATCTATCAGAAAGCTTTGGTCACAGGGCCACCATGAAGTCCAAAATCCAGGGAGAAAAACACAACTGCAGAGAAGCCAGCACTTGTCCTTGGGGCAGAACCCACAGGGATCTTGGGGGAAATACAGACTAGAGGAGGAAGAGAAGAGTGGAGCCCCAGGGACCTCAGATAAAAGGAGGGGGAGGGTTCACATCCTCCATCTGACCTTCTCCACTGACCCCGCGGGCTTCATCTATGTCTTCATCGGTTAAACAACAACAGTCCTGGCTGGGAAGCACTGGGAAGGAGATTCCTCCTCAGACTCTTCCCCACCCACACTCCATAGAAAAGCCTTAGGGGGAAGGGGGAAGAAAACACTACTGCCCCAGGGAACCATCAAATAGGGGGCAGCCCACAGCAAGGGAGGGACAGGACTGCCAAGACCATCCACCCCCAAGAGCAAAGGGTACAATGTTGGCTTACTGGGAAAGAAGCCCCCACCCTCTCTACCACCCCACTGAGGGGAGGTATGAGGAAAGAAGTGTTTGGGAGCAGCTAGGAGACAGAGAAGGAGTAAAACCACTTGGAAATCAACCCCACGCCAAGCACAAGGTATCACCAGAGGGGGCAGCCGGCAACCATACCAACCCTCAAATTGCCTACCTCCCCCTTCATCCCCACGCTGAAGGCCCCACAGGAAAATATGAGGGGCTCACCTGCAGGTTCAAGAATGACTTACTTCTACCTCAATTGTTTCCATAACATATTCTGAATTCAACAAGCAATCATAAAAATCTAAAACGATAAAAATTATTCCAAAAGAGGACCAAAGTTGACGAATGTATACTACCCATTTTTGAGGTTCACGATAAAGCTAGTGTGATCAAGACAGCCTGGTATTTGCTGTAGACACACACAGAGACTATAAAAATATGTCAGCATTAACACAGGAAGCTAATGTTTTACGAAGCTGCATAGGTAGCCAATTGAATAAGGAGAAGTTTTTTCCACAAATGATGCTGAACAAATGATAACAACTGGATGTCCAGATGCAAAAAAAAGAGGAACCTGGACCCATATCTCACCCTTCATACAAAAATAAGCTCAGAATGGATCACAGGCTTCAGTGTTGAACTATAAAGCACCTAGGAAAATCTTTTTGTGATTTTGAGTTAGGTAAACAGTTTTCAGACCCTACCCCAAAAGTAGGATCCACAAAAGAAAAATAAATTGAAAACTTTTATCTGTATCAAAATTAACTTTCAGACACTGATATAAGAATAAAAAGTCAAACAAAAGACTGACAGAATATATTTCAGATTGAAGACTTACATTCAGAATACATGAAGAACCCTCAAACAATAATAAAAAATCTATTTTTTTAAAATAGGAATAAGACTGAAACAGACACTTCAGAAAAGATACAGGGGTGTCATAAAGCGCTCAGTGTTATACAAATTAAGGACAGTGTCACTCCCCTGAGTTCTGACGAGGCTGACTCCTTGCTACACAGTAAGCTGAAAGTTTGGTTTTTCAGAGGCAGATTAGGTTTTATTTTATACTTGATATCCAGAACAGTGCTCATTCATTCCATTGTTATATCTTTAACATAAAAATGTTCAAAATTATTAATTAATCAGGGAAATTTATAATTAGGGAAATTCAAATCAAAACTAGAACCAGGAGATACCATAGACTCTCTGAACTGAATGAATCCTGAAAACAGCAAGGGTCTGGGCCACTACAGAGCATGCACACAGCCACCTCCACCTGCACAATCACTTGTGAGGTTGGATCTTCCTAACATGCAATCCCCCTTTCTGGTATTACTAACTGAAACTCACAGTCACACACACACACACACACACACACACACACACACACACACACACAAAAATATGTACATAAATGTTAATAGTAGCTTGATTTATAATCCTCCAAACTGGGAACAACCCAGATTTTCTTAACTAAGTATCCATACAAGAGAAGGCCACACTGTCATTAAAGGAAAAAACTCAATACCTCATACAACGTGGATGAGTCTTAAATGCAATCTGTAAATGAAAGGACCCAGATTCAGAAGACTGCATGTAAGACTGCATGTATATGATACTTAGACCAACAAAATTATAAGGACAGGTCAGTGGTTACAAAGGTTGGCATGAGGGCAGGGTTCTATAAAAGACAAGCAAATGGGAATGTGGGTGTGACAGCTGCTCTGATCATCACTGGGGAGGATTCATGACTCTGTGTATCTGTCAAACTTACAGAAGTATATTCCACAAAGAGTCAATTTCACTGAATGCAAATAAAACTAATAAATCACTACTGTTAATCTGTCTCTGAAAAAACAAAACCTGCAGCTCACTGTGGAGCAGCAAGAAGTCAGCCTAGTCAGAACTCAAGGGCTGATGCTTTCCTTAATTTGCATAACACTGAGCAATTCATTTAGGAAAGAAACTTGTTACTCAGATGTCTTCTTCCCAGTTGGTACCTGGAGGTTCCAGTGCTCTTAGACCAGCTCATTTCCATGGAGGGTGCCATCTGCTCCTAGTACCACTGAGTCAAAACCCTGCATTGCTGTCTTCTAGGACAGGACCAGCCATCGGCTCTTGGTGAGCGCACTCACCTCCTTGGAGAGCTCCTGGCTCTGGGCACAGAGCCCTTCACATGTTGGACCTGCTCAGCTGTCTGCTCTCCTGCTAGAGTGTTCACCCCTCTTCTGCACTCCCTGGAGTTCAGCCCAGGTTTCACTTACGCAGGCAGGTCTTTGCGACACACTGCTCTAAAGCTACCAGGTAAGAATCTCAACATCTATACTGGTAGAACAGCCATCAAAGTCCACCACTACTGTAATTAACTAAGGAACCAAGGAACTGGGGAAGAAGAAACTACCTTCACATCACTCACCATTAGATCTTTAGCAGTTAGCAAAGGACCCTACAAAAAGTGATGATCTATAAATACTTACTGACTGAATGAATGAACAAGTAGCTGTATTTTAGTGCTGATATCCAGAACAATGCTCATTCATTCCAGTGTCACATCTTTAAAAGTAAACCCAACAGTTCATTGCTGGCTCACACTCAGCTCCAAGGGAGCTGTTTTAGTTTAATTTCATGTGTTAATCTGGCTGGGCCAGGGGGTGCTCAGGCACTGGTCAAACATTGCTCTGGGCATGTCAGTGAGGGTGGTTCTGAATCGGTGGACCAGTGAGCAGACTGCTCTCCTCCTGTGGGGGGTCATTTACCCAAGCAGTTGAAGGCCTGACTACAAGAGAGAGCTGATATGGCCACCTGACTGCCTGAGATGGGATACCAGCCTTTCCTGTTTTCAGACTCAAAAAACTCAGTCCTTCTTGGGTTTAGAGAATGCCGACTTTCAGACTAATACCGCACCTACCAGCTCTGTTGATTTTCAGGCCTCTGAATTGTTTTTCCAGGTCTGTAGCCTGCTAATTACAGAAGCTGGAACTTCTGACCCTCCATAACTGTCAGCTAATTCCTTATAATAAATCTATTTGTTAGTGGTTTCTCAGGAGAACTCTAATATAGGACTTCCTATAAAATTTTTCCCCTACATTAGTTACTTTCTTAAATTCCTGACATACTTGGACTTTTTTATGCACACTCTGCATCTTATACCCACAACGCATCCATTTTGCTTCCTACCATCTTTGCAGTGTTTCCCCACTTCACTGTGTCCAAATACTGAATATGGCCCACTGTGTGACTTTTTGGTTTGGGTTCTAGGAAGAAATAAACTAAACTTCTCTCCAGGGACCTGTTAAACCTACACAAAAACAAACAAAACAAAAAATGTGTCATCATTAGGAAAAGGGTACTGCTGAGAGCCATAGCCAAGTAGTAAAGATGCATGGTATTTTTGGTTGAAAGGTGACCCTGCTCAGGGATTAGGGTGGCTCCAGATTTAGGGTGGATCCTGCTGGGAATAGGGCAGCTCCAGGATTAGGGCAGATTCTGCTGGGATTAGGGCATATCCTGCTGCCTCAGGTGCCCGCTCCTTTGGAGTTCCCATTGAGTTCTCGCGGGGCTCTGAGAGAATTGAGGCGTGGAGCCCAGTAGAGGCAGGGTGTTCCCGGGAAGTGTGGGTAGAGTGTCAGTGAGAGTACGGGAATAAAGAGTTGCTGTTTGAATCTACAAGGCTTTTTGGTGGCTTGGTGATTTTGTGCCCATCCAGACTGCGGCAGGGTACTTTTCAAATATGGCAAAACCTAGTGTGGTCACTTCAGAGGAATAGTGGGGACTCAATATTTTCTTTAGACTTCAGAGGTGCTCTAGAAAAATAACCCTGTACCGACCCGGTATTCCAATTCCGAGTGCAGGGGTCACACAGTTCCTTAGCTGTCTGTCATGCTCCTGGTGAGTACGTCAGTGTGTCACCACAAAAAGCTCAAAGGCAAAGCTCCCTCCACACACCACCTCACCGTCACTGGCTCTGGCCCATTGTAATGTCAAGGGAAGTGCACCTTCTGAGAAAATCTGGTTTTTTAACATTCATAATAGTTCTATTTCATGACAGCAAGAGCATTTCCCCAAACCATGTATTTCCAACTAAAAAGTTAAAAATAATATATGTATATTGATAGCTAAAACTTGAACAAAATGTGGCTCAGTACAGCCCTGGCCTACCATGTGAGGCCCTGGGTTTGTCCCCTAACAACACAAAGTAAATGATGTAAAAATTTTTAAAAAGTTGGAGAATACAAAAAAAAAACTAAAAATATTTGCAGCTATTCGAAATAAACAGCATTTCTTCTTTAAATACTTTTTCAATTGAAGGTCACGGTTTACTCCAACTAACTGCCATAGGCTCCCAACACTTCCCCAATCCTCAAATGCTATTAGGTCCACTATTTTTGTCCAAATAATAGTACCAGAGAACTCATTTTCAATTGGAGGCAAAGTTATATTTCATTAAATTCATTGATCTTTGAGAGAGAATGTGAAAGCAATAAAGAAATAAGGATAGAAAGAATTCACTGAAGACCACACACCCTAAGCAAATGTGTGTCTCCAGCCTTTTTTCTCAGATAAACTGTTCAATTATGTTTGTTATTAAATAGCACCAACATGCACTGACTCAACACAAGGCATCTCTTTGTTATGGACTTGGGAGAACACAGTGTAGGAATGCGAGGAGGAGCAACCAGACAGGACTCAGACAGGAGGACAAGCCAGGTGGAAAAGAGCAAAGAAATGTTCTGGGACTCACACTGTGAACAGGAAGGCAACTCTCCCACTGCACTGCACTTGGGACTCAGAACTCCTCAAGTTTCCTGCACGCATACACGCACACACGCACTGTGCTTTCCAGTGATTCTAAAAGTGAGAAGAATACTTAAATCTTTAACTCCCTGAATGCTAAAATTCCAGTTATTTCCCTGGCCTATGAGCAATGCAATATTGCTGCAATAATCATGGAATGTTACTGAAACACAGTTTTTAGGAGCGATTTCTCATTCTGCTCTAAATATACAAAGATTTTGATTTGTCATGCAATTGTTTACCCCTTCCTAAGTCTCCTGAATAGTGCAGTAAGAAGGAAAAATAGGTTTTCTCTGAAAAACTGTGTGCATCTGGTGAAATAAAATGGAGGCAGAAGAGAAAATTTTGAATACAATAATAGCAAACCAAAATTACAAATCTACTTGAAAGCAGTATATTAATTCAAGCTGCTCTACTTCCAAAAGTGGATAAAGAACCAAAATTCTCAAGTAATAAACACAAGGAATCATATGTGAACCCTGAAAAGTATGTCTAAGGAGTGATATAACTGGTAGCTGTTTTTAATCAGTGACTTTCTCCTTGGATGTGATGGTTGCAGGGATGCAAGGTATTTGTCTCATAAATCAAATATATGAGGTGTTCATGCTAATTCATTTTCTCCTTCAAACACACCTAAAAGTTGAACATAAACAACCATCTAGCTATGGTCCAAATGTCTGCATTCCTCCCAAGATTCACAGATTAAATCCTAGCCTCCAAAGTGTCAGGGGTGGCCTCTAGGCAGTGAGTGGGTAGAGGGGCAGAGCCCTCAGGAATGGGGTATTAGTGCCCTTGTAAAGGAGATCTCAGAAGCTGGCTCATCCTTTTGCTACTTGGCGAGGACAGAGCAAGAAGGTGTCAGCAATGATCTCTGATTTATCAGAATGTGCCTTCAATACACAAAGACTGCTGTTGCAGGTTTCATCTTGTTGCTGCATGATACATGCTGGCTACTGCAAAGTCACCAAGGTGCACCCACCCAAAGTACCCTCAGATAAGACACTGTTTAAAGTATCTATACTTTTTTCTACATTCATCATCAATTACCTTGATTTTAAGAAGTTTTAAAAATCAGATTACACTTAGGCTATGTTTTCAATAAATGTCCCATAAAGGCCCATGTGATAAAGGTCAGGTCCCCAACTTGTTGTTACTGGGAAGTAACAGAACCTTAAAAGGTGGGACCTACTTGGAGGTCTTCAGGTCACGAAGGGGGCCTTTGAAGGAGACAGTGGGACCCTTGCCCCTTCCTCGTCCTCTTTCACCACCAGGCCATGAGGAGAGTACTTCTACTTTGCCACCAGTCCCACCTGAGGCCTATAGGCAATGGGTTCACCTCATCAGGGACTGGAGCCTCTAAAACTGTGAGCTAAAGTAAATCTTTTCAAAGTTGATTAGCTCAGACATTTGTTATAGTGACAGTTGACTGACACCAAGTAGCAATACCAGATTATCTATTTTGAATATTGGAGCCTGAAATGTCCTTACCATCTGGTGAAATTCAGCATCAAAACAGTATAAATCTAGGGGCTGTGCAGGGGGCTCAGTGGCAGAGTACTTGTCCAGAGCCCTGAGGTCCGCTTGCTCTAAAAAGAGCAGTTCTGAGCACTGAGCACTTTCTGAAATCATTGAGAGTGCATGCTAACCATCTCTTCATTGACAAATTGTTAAATTCTCTAAAAAACCCAGACTTTAAAAATTAAGTTCCTACAGAAGATGAGGGTAAAGCAGAAAAATTAAAGTACTAGTCATTTTTAATCAATATATTATGTATTCTCTTGGAAAACAAACTTAGATTCTATCTTGTTTTCTTAGAAACAAAATTATCCCAATCATTATCTAAAGCATGTGGAAAAAGAAGAAGAAGTATCATTATTACTTTCAACCAGTTTGGGATGGAATATTACCTATTAGTTTAAAAGAAAAACCAAAAGAACCTAGTAAATTACTTGAAAATTAAAATCAGGAAAAAGTTTGCCCAAAATATGGGATAATATGTGTCCCTGAATTTTTGCCTAGTGACTATAATACTTTCACATTTTTATCAACTGTCTAGCCCTTGATAAAACATAGCCCAGAGATATGGAACAAGAAAACAAAAAGAAAAATATAATCAAAGTGAAGAAGCATTTTAAAGAGTCAGAAACAGAGAAGCCACACTGTTTGAGCCTTGATTGCCCCAGAGCGTGCAGTGACAGCCTGGGTACTTGCTAGTGGGAGAGAAGGGATTAGGAGTCCCCCATCTCCCGCACCAGGACTCACTATCTGAAACCAGAGCTAGGACAGGGTCTGGCCAATACAACAACAAAAGAAAGATGAAATTAAAAACGTGGGGAGTATGCTTACTGGAGCACACAGAGCTAGCCACAGTGCAGATAGCAACTGACCACTTCAAGTCAATATTGAATCTAAAAGTCAGCAGCTTGCAGGAGGAACTTTACTTTTCCATTTGCAGCCCTCACAGTCCGTCACACTGGGGACAGAATGGTAAGGTGATCAACAACCTCTGGAATAAGAATAACAGAGTTCCAAAGGAGGGGAATAAAACTCAGTGCTCACAAGAAGGCAGCAAACCCAAAAGCGGAGTGTCTACTCGCATCTAAGCTACAGTAACTCACCAAATTGCTAAGGGCTTAAAACATGCATTTGTATTGTTCAGAGAAATAAGGGCAGGGGCAAATTTGACTTTTTAAAAGGGAAATAACTTAATGAGCAAAGGCATAAATCCAGTAAAACAAAAAAAGTCAAGGTCCTTCTGCAGGATGAAGCACAGTAGGCCCCAGCACCAACCTCCCCTGTAGCAACTGGCAACTGAGAGAGAAAAATGACAACTGTATTTTTACAGACACGAGGGGGCTGCTAAAGCAAAAAAAATGAGATGGATTGAAACTGCAGAGCAGGAGCTTTCTCAAAGTGAGGAACAAAGTGACTGCTGATTTCTTCTCAGGGGTCATTTGTTGATTTGGGGACACAGGCTAATTCTACAGGTGCAGACTAAGAATTGGGACTGGGCTGCCGTAAAGGACTGTACCAAGGGAGCAAAGCCAGCAAGGTTTGTATGAGTCAGTCTGTCCCTATTAAGGAGCAGAGTGCATGTGTGATGGGTCCTGAACACAAGGTTCGTTTTCCCTCAGAGACTTTGCTAAACTGTGGGCTGTGCTTAGAAGCCTGAGAGAACAGGCCAGGTGTGTCTAAAGCCACCTTGAGGGCTCCAATGTTGGCATGTGAGAGAAGAATTCTGCTAAGCCAGAATGCTTGCTTTAAGCACAAAACTCCAGGATGTGTAAGGAATCCAGGCCAAAAGCACCACACATTAACATCTCCCAGGGAAGTGAATTAGCAAGTTGTCAGAGCAAGCAGAGCTGACCAGCCCAACCACACCAAGCACAGACAGGAATCAGAGGCCTTCCCAAAGTCAGCAAGGACACCAGCCCAGCTTGTTCTCACCTGCACCAGTTCCTCACCAGCCTGGCCAAGCAGGGAGGGGGAAAGCCTTCTCTGCCACCATGATCATCTATCACCATCTGACATACAATTAAAAAATTGTTAGATAGGCAAATGCAAAGAATAGGAGATTAGTAATCTGTAGAAAAAAAGATAATTAATATAGGCTGAGAAATTACTCAGAGGTTAAAATAACTGTAATTAAAATATTGGAGAAAATAGATGTATATAAATGGGTGAAAGATGGAGAATTCCAACAACAAATGGAAGCTATAAAAATCAGCAATGAAAATTCCATAAGAGAACTAAAAAACATAATTATTAGATATGAGGGATTTTGGATGCATTCACTACTATCCTGATTACAACACAGACAGAACAGAAATTCACAACACACAGAACCTGACCACAAAGCAAAAGCTTGTGGCCTGGTGGGAAAATGAAAATTCAAATACACACTACTACAAGACCATAAATGGACACAAGTTCCAAGGGCAGTTGGAGGCATGTTGCAGAGTGGAAGATGAAGAAAACGCAAACCCCACGGCCCAGCAACCTGGCCCCAGCAAGCAGGCTGCAGCACCTCTCCCTACTTTTTTTGCAGAAGAGGTGTGAGGACAACTCAAGGTAGAAGTTGAGAGAGAGTGAAGTGAAGAACCATCAATGCTACAAAAACAGAAAAAAAGCTGGGAAATAACAGTCCATCATTGAGGGACTCTTATTTGACACAACAACAAGTGTCAGGGTGGTCTCCCAGTTCACCATCTTGTCCTACCAAGCCACGCTGCCTTCCACCATGGACTCAAGTTTCCTGCTGAACTCTCAAAACCTAGACAACTGATCTTAAATTTTCATCACAGTTTCATTCTGTCTATGCTACATCTGGGGTGCCCTGAAGACACTCTTTTTTCCTACTCCACAGGGCGACACAGGAAGCCATGCCACACACATGACTCACTCCTGGTCCTGCAGATGTTGGCCTGAAATGAACACAGGCTCTGACATGAAAAGGACATTTTTTTTATGAACTGTTCTTAAAAACACACAGCTTTTGCTCTCAATATTTGCAGTTAAGAATTAATGATGTTAAGGCTAGAGTTGTGGCTCACTGGTAGAGCACGTGCCTATCATGTATGAGGCCCTGGGTTCAATTCCCAGCATTGCATATAAATAAATAAAGGTCCATGAACAACTAAAAGAATATTTGGGCTGGGGCTCAGTGGTAGAGCACTCACCTAGCACATATGAGGGACTGGGCTTGATCCACAGCACCACAAAAAGGTAACTAAATAAAATAAAAGTACTGTGTCCATCTACAACTAAAAATATTTTAAAAAATAATAATTGATATTAAAAAAATTTTATGACAACTAAATCTAAGAAATGACATGCTGTGCCAAGTCAGAAGGGAACATGACAGCATGGAACTAGATTAATGTGAAATTCCTCTTACCTCTCTTTGTTATTTGGGAAAATGGAATCTTTGTTAGTTGGTACTTAATGTGAATACACAGTCTTATCATTGTATGTAAGAAGTCAGCATACGATATTATGTGTTTCACCTAGTAGTAAGAGTGAAATATAGGGAAAAATAGAAAGAAAAACTGAAGAAAAAGTAAGTGGCTAAAAAAGCATCTATTACTAAATCACTTCTCTGAAAGTTCCCCAGCTTAGTGGATCTGAGAATAAGGGTTTTTTCTTTATCAATTTCTCACTACTAATAAATTGTTTCACATGATTATGTGGAACTATCAACATTATCAAATTTTAAATGTTAAGAAAATAACAATATAAAAGCTGGTTTTGAATTTTGTTTTTGTTTAAAGTGAAAAAAAGTTTTTGTGTATCTTTGCTTATATTTATATTTCATCTCATCACATAGCTACTTCTATCTCCCTCAGAATACCACAACTCCTTGAAAACAATGGTCCTCTGTCCCATGGTCTGGCTGTTAAATTACAACTATACATGCCCTGATAGAATATGTTCCTATTAAAATCCCCTTGATGGACCTATTTAACAAGTCAGTTGACTTAGTCAATTTTCTGCTTCTGCAACAAAATACCAGAGAATGGGGAATTTATAAACAGAAGAGGTTTATTCAGTTCTCCATTCTGGAGGGTGAGAAATCCTGGATGGAGGGGCAGCATCCAGTGAGGGATTTCTTACTGGTTAATGTGGTAAAAGGGCAAGCAAGTGTAGACATAGAAAATATAGGATGGAAAGACAAAGTGATTAGCACCCACTATCAAGAATAGCACCTACTGTCAATCAGAAAAGCAGTGCTGGTGTGGTTTTCACACACAGCTCTAAATGCTTCTTTCTTCACTTCAATTAGATAATAACTGTAAATTACACAAGAAAAAGAAAATATGAGGAACAACTGAGTAAGAGAAAAGTTTCTTTTAGAAAAATCAATGATACTATAGTGAGAGGTATGCTTAAGTATTAGAACATCAAAAATATATAGTTATCAGGATTTTAAACATTTAGGTATTAGAAATTTATATATGCATTCCACTAAATTACAAAATTATATAATTTTAATTAATTAGGGTCTTCTTGAATTCTTTGAAAGTAATTGTTTTAGGTGTCATCCAAATAGTTTATGAACTTACTGATGACAAAGAGATTAAAACTCAGGTCTTCACTATTGATGGTAATCTTGAGAAAAAGTAATAAAAGATGCTTTTGGGTAGAGACCATTGTCTCCTAAAAGGGAAAGTTTCATTTTCAAGACTTCCTCACTGGCTCAATCACAGTGACTGCACAATGGACCCGCTCCATCACACCTGCCATCTCCCGTCCGTGCCACAAGCATTAACTCAGACATCCTCATAGACTGGTGAGTGATGTAACAATTTTAAGCCTGATTTTGATGACCAAAAGATGCACCCTCACTTCCACTGGACAGCACTGACATATTAAAAGACCCCAAGAGTCCTATACTTCTCAAAAGCAAGACTCTGTGAGTTGAATAACCCCTCCCAAGTTTAAGTTCTACACTATCATTCCTGATTCTTAGCCACACTGTGTGCCAGCCCTCACTCTCCAACTTCACTGCACACCAACATCTACATCACTCCTCTTTTCATCAAGTCCTTAAAAGAAACCTGTTATTACAAATATGGAGAGATATACTTCAAATGCCACTTAACTAGATTGGACAGTTTACTTCACTTTCCACCCCTCAGTTTCCTCATATGTAAATGGGAATTACCTCACAGAACATTATGAAAATGAAATAGTTTAATATTTATAAAACTGTTTGAAAAATGTCTAACATACTGTTTGCTATAATTACTAAATATTATCAATATACCTTCAAACTTTATAAATTTCATAACACTAGATTAGAGGAGGCCATAAAAACAAGCATCACCCTTTTCAGAGCTACTCAAAACTCTTCCAAGTCCTCCTGGAGACACACTCATACAAACCTCCAGTGCACAGTGCTCCATAATCCTTGGGGCACAAACTTTTACCTGATAAAGCCTAGTTAATATGGGGAGAAAAGGGTGTGTGGCAAAATGAGTCATTCAAGTAGAAGGGAGGTAAAAGCCAGCATACAATGACCAATTGCTACTTTCACAATGACCAAGGAAGTGACAGGCAAAAATTATATTTTCAAGAAATTATGTTTTCTTGAGCAAATTTTGAATCTGCAGCCACTTCAAAAAGCAACTTGCTTAGATCAGTCCACTCACCATGAACAAATGCTTAACTAAAATTGCAGGTGGTGGGGGGGATGTTCTCTGCACCACTCACTAAAAGCACTAAAATAATCCCAAATTTTCACTATGTTATAAATATCACATAAATTTATAATTCAACTTTTCAATAAGTTAATATGGGAATAATCCCAAAAACACATTAGCAAATTTTCTTCAGATTCTCAATGCCTATGACGCCTTTTAAGGAGAAATTTTCATATAAAAAATAATATGCTATAAACAAAAAGTTACTGGCTTCTACACTGAGAGTCCTTCTACTTCAGCTCGTAGTATAGATAGTTCATCCTCCCTGAAAATGAGGCCTGGTTTCCAGGCAGCTAACTGTTCTTCTTTATCGTAAGAAAAGACTCCCTTGACCACTGACAGTTACCGTTAGAAATGGAACATTCTGTTGTTAAACAAGAACAGTTAAGACTTATTTTTAATCTATAAATTGTGCAATACAAAGTTCTGTTTCTTCCCATACTAAAATAAACAGTTGTACTCAAAACCACTGATTAAGCCCAACTGCACAGCACTAGTAAAAGTACCTCAAAAAAAAAAAAAAACCCTAGCTAAAAGTCTCTAATTGTTGCACAGAAAACTAAACACTATGACATTCTTTGCTGTTACCTTTTGAATGCTTCTGCTGGGTTCCTCTCACATTCCCCAGGCTGTAAGAGGCTTTGAATGGCTGGATCTCGCAGCTTGTCCTCATATCCTTGGAGTAGTCCACTGCGGCATAGCTGGGTGACCAGACCTCTAATGAACCCTCCAACATACAAAGTATCAGAGTCCTGGGCTTTGCAGAAATGAAAGGCCAAAGCCTGGCAAGGTAAATCTCTCTGCAAGCATGTAGGTGAACTTGGCCATAAGAGTTTAGTACACAGGGCTGTCTTGCCACTACGAGGCCCTCCTACCAAAAACACACCCCAGGCAGCTGCCTTTCCTGAGACAGCACCAGCATTATTCCCAGAATTCATCACAAGGGACGGTGTGTTGACAGCACTATTGTAGCAGCTACTTTTCTCCTGGAGGCAATGCTGAACCTTGTGGAAAACCCACTCCCTACAGTAAAACTGCTTCCCTTGCAGTAAACTCATCTAGGCATTTTGCAGACCTTTTCTTCCCAAGGATTAGTCATAATAGGTTTTCTATCTTCAACACTGGCTAGGAGCTAGGTACACCAATATAGTCTTTATATCCATTTGGAAATAACTTGCATTTGAATGACAAAAGTAACCAGTTACAGAAAAATTCAACAGTCACAATTTATCAATACAATGTGCATGACTGTATTTGCTTCCATATTCTTGATTAGCAGAGAATATATTCATTGTTGAACAGATGCAAAAAACAACTGTTTCCAAAGCTTGCCAATAGTTTTTGTATATCTTGATGGGTCATATAGCTCCATCCTTATGTCTGGACTTTATGTGACTGTGGAGATTTGAAGCATACAGATGAAATAATAAATCAGGAAAACTCAAAAAGAGAAAATTCAGTCTTTCAATATATAACAAATGCTTCTCCAAACTCCAGTGTTAATTGTGTGTATGAAAATTAGATGTAGAAAAGTTGTCCATTATCTTAAATGTCATCAAAGAGATAGCATTTATATAGTACCTAGGTAGCTCTGTGTTTCTTGTTGAAGGATGACCACTCCAAGTACTAGTTCTTGCCAGGTTTAGGCATCTGGGCAACTGCAAGGGAACAGATTCAGATTATCCCTTATGTGGCAGAAATGACAAACCACTGTTTACACTTTCTTAATTCAAAGCATTCATAAAATGCATTTCTCAAGACAGCAGATTCTTACTAAACGGGTTCCTGGGTCTTAAGATGTCCAGGTAATCCACAATTTCCATAAGTAACTAAAACGAAATAAATAAAAATATCTTAGTGCAAAATACCATATATTAAAAGATTATCTACAGTTCACCCATTATCTCAAAAATCCATACACCTCATCTCTGGCACTTTCAAGAAGTTAGGACACTTAACCCTCAAAGATATTCGTTCCATTTCCCTTTTGCATTATTTTCTTCTATGGTTGTAATTCCCAAGCAGCCAGATATTAATAATTTAATATCAATTTTTGAAACCTTCTCACCCTAGAAAGGGAGAAAAAGAGACCTGATAAACATGGAGTGACACTCTTCATTTTGGCCCAAAGGCTCTGAGGTGGAACAGCCCTCCAAGGAAGCGCTCTCAGCCCGCCTGGCACAGCAGTCAGGGGCTGTCTACTGAACTCGCCACACTTCTTTGTTGGTAGTTTGCAAAATCTAGGAGAAGAACCCCAGGGTTGCGGCTGAATGGGAACTGGATAACAGAAAAGGGAAGGCGATGATCCCTTCCACAAATGATAAATCAAACACACTACAGTGTGACTCCTTCCCCCGCTGCACCAAGGGCGACACGCAGGATGGGGTCGGTTCGCAGCTGCGAACTCCTCCGGAGCACGGGCGCGGGGCAGAGGCGTCGGCAGGGCAGCCCGAGTCCAGCTCCGCCTGGAGACAAAAGGGTCCGAGTCCGGCGCCCGGGTTGCCGAGGCTGGCCGCCCAGCAGAGGCCGCGCCCCGCACCGTGGTCCCCCGTCCTGCACGCCCGCCGCAGCCTGCCCCGCCCCGCCCCTAGGGTGTGTCCGTGGGAGAGTGCGGGGTCCTCCGTGCCCCCACGAGGGCCGCGGCCAATGTCCAGCACAGCACGGCGTCCCCAACCCTCCAGGCCCGCAGAGCTGGGCGCACCTGAGCAGGGATGGCGCGCAGGGGAAGCGGGTCTCGGCCAGCCCCGTTGCAGCCGCGCGCTGCCGACTGAGGGAAGGCCTCGCTCCCGCCGCCGCCGCCCCTGGGCACCGCGGCCCTGCCACCGCCGCCCTGCCACCGCCGCCCTGTCACCGCCGCCCCTTGGTACTTTGGGCGCCGCCGCCGCCGCCGCCGCCGCCGCCGCCGCCGCCGCCGCCGCCGCCGCCGCCGCGGCCTCAGGCACTGGCTGCGGGAGATTCCGCCGCCAGCAGCGCTTCCGGATCCGGCTGCAGCCGCCTCCTCTGCCGGCCTGGGGTGCGCTCCCAGCTGCAGATCCGCCTCTTGGCTCCCGGCAATGGCCAGCTCCAGCTGCCCCAGCAGCCCTGGCCGTGCAGCTCCCCACCCCTACAGGCCAGCTGCCGCCACCGCTGCCATCAGGGCATTGACTGTCTGGGGCAGCCTGGACCCGCCGGCTCCGCCCCGCCGCTGAAGCTCCGCCCCAGGCCCCGCCCCGCCCTTCTTCGCTGGCCCAGGCCCCGCCTGCCCTCGAGGCCCCGCCTCCGCCTTCCTACCTGCCTCACCCGCCCGACCAGGCCATGCCCCTGGCTTTGGGACTTCTTCACTCGCTGGCGGGCGCCCCGCCCCCGTGACCCTCCTAGCTTCGCTCTACCGGGCAGGTCTGGTTGGGCTGCACAGGCCCCGCCTTCTCCGTCTAACCTGCATCACCCGCCCGACCAGGCCACGCCCCCCGGCGTCGGCCCTTCTTCACTCGCTGGCGAGCGCCCCTCCCCCGTGGCCCTGCTAGCTTGCTTGCCCTGGCAGGTCCCTTGGGCTACGCAGGCCCCGCCCCTAAGGCCTTTCCCGCTTCCCTGGCGGCCAGTGCCCGGGCATGCGTGGCAGCTTGGGACCCGCTGCCGCTCTTGGGGGGGGGGGGGGCGCCTTTTGGGCGGGCGTCGGGTCTCCGCCTTTCTACGGGAGGGCGGGGGCCAGAGGACAGGGCGGTGGTGCGTTCTCCCACCTGAGCTCCCAGTAGTCGCTGCCTCCCTTGGCTATGAGCCTGCCTTTGTCCTGCAGGCCGCCTCCCATCCTCGATGGGCGCCTCCGAGGCCACTGGGCGGGCCTGGTCGCCATTCTGTCCACTGAATTGCGGGGATGCTTTCCCAGACCAGAACTCAACAAGGGATGGGCAGACTGGGGGATGTTGCCGGGCCGCTGCCGCCCGCCCATTCAGGACGCTCCGCTGTAGCGCCACCCGCCACCTGGCTGTGTGCAGGACGCGCCGGCTGTTGGCTCGCCCTGCGCCCTTCCGAGGTCTAGATCCCGGGTTTCTCCTGGGAAAATAGGTGTGTGTCAACCTACGGAGTGGGAAACCTAGTGCATTTATTATTTTGGTTGTTTTGGCTAAAATGCAAAGTTCTCCTCTTTTCTGGTATGTTTCCCAAAATACCAAGCCAATCTCCCTGGTTTTAGGAATTTCAAAGTACAACAAGCATATATAAGTAGAAACTCAACCAAATAGACCTGCTTGTGCTTACTCTCCCATATTGCTTATTCATGGCATGAGGCTTAATGTTTAGCTTTGACTTATGTACCCTTAATTTGGTGGTTATTTTTCCAGAACACAACCAAAATGACAGTAAAGTTCAGTTTTTCCATAATTAGATGAAAGTTGATTTTATGAAACTATGAATTATGATTTAAACAGCTTATTTGTTTTAATAGTTTTACTGGCACATTATAGTTGTACATAATGGGGGATTTGTTGTAACATATTCATACATGAACACAATGTAACAATTTGGCCAGTAGCATTAACCAGTATTTGTCTTTTTCATCGCTTGCTCCCTCCACCTGATCCCTCTCCTCAACTGATATCTTATCTTGATTTATAGATTTACATGAGATTCCCCCCAACACACCTTTATTTTTCTTTTTTCTCTCTAGCTTTCACATATCTGAGAAAACATACCACCTTTGACCTTCTGAGTTTGGCTTATTTCACTTAACCTAAGTTCTTAAGTTCTATTCATTTTCTTATACATACCACAATTTCATTTTTCTTCCTGGCTTAATAAAACTCCTTTGTGTATACATACCACATTTTCTTTATCCATTCATTCACTGATGGACGCCTTGGCTGGTTCCATAGTTTGGCAATTGTGAATTTAGCAGTTATAAAATGGGTATTTATCTGTAGCTGTAGTATGACTAATTCTTAAGGATAAATACTATGCAGTGGTTTAGCTGGGTCATATGGTGGTTCCATGCCAAGTCTTTTGAGGAACCTCCATCCTAATTTTCCATACTGGTTGTACTAATTTACAAGCCCATCAACAGTATAAAAGTGTTCCTTTTTCTCCACATCTTGTCCACCATTTATTATTGTTTTTATTCTTAATGGCTGATGTTCTAACTGGAGTAAAGTGAAATTTCAATGTAGTTTTGCTTGCTTAAGCAGTTTCTAAAAATATATTATTTGTTCTAATTAGTTATACCTGATAGCAGGATGCATTTTGGCATCTCATAGGTAAATGGAGCAGTTTTGATCATGACTTAGTTTACCATGCAACACTGATTGACTCTAGTTTCACAGTTGTCATTTTATGTTTACTGAAAATTTTAAATGAGAAATATGTATATCACATTTCATTTCCATTAAGCCACTTGCTAGTGTGATAATTAAAATAGTTTTTACCTAACAGGGAAATTCCAGAAACTTGGTTTGGTGGGACTTACTAATGATAACTATCACCCTGCATGGAATACAATTTATAGTAACATCAGCTACATCTAAGCAGTTAATAATCTTCAGCCCATCTAGAATTTTATTTTTTTTACTTTAAATAAATTTTATTTCAGGGCTGGGGTTGTGGCTCAATAGTAGAGCACTCACCTCGAATGTGTGAAGCCCTGGGTTCCATCCTCAGCACCACATAAAAATAAAGGCATTGTGTTGTGTTCATCTACACCTAAAAAATAAATATTTTTTTTTTAAAAATAAATAAAATTTATTTCATATACAAATAAAGTTTATTTCATTTTTTATTGCTTTTTGCTTTCCTCAATAGAAAGTTTTGATAATAACAATTTTATAATACTTCTTTTTGTTAATTACCTGCATGCTAAAAATAGCATGAGCAGAGTTCTTAGTCCTGCTACTATTCACATTGTTTAATCAGTTTCTTAGCCATCATTTTCTCCAAAAGTAGGTACTGGCATTTTCTGAAAAATGCCTTTTTTTCATATGGCTTTCCTTATTTTTCTTTATAAGATTTTTTCCTAAAATTATCTTCAAAACTGCATAAATTTGAAGTTACTGACACCTTCAATTACTGCTTCTCTATAGAATCTTAAATCAAAAATTTTCTCTGTAGGACGGTATCTACTACGTTCAAGCAAACTCTGCTTCATGTATTCTCAATTCTGGTTTCTTCAAATGTTCAGCTTAAATCTTTCCCTAGAAATTGTCTTTTTAAAATCCACTTAGAGCTACACACGTCAACATATATTTTTACAAGAGGAAGCTCAACATATATTTTAAGTTTGTTGCTTTGATGATCTTAAGCAAATTTGTAGACTGCACAGATTGACATCTCAATTTTAGCACATTTGTGTACAAAATATAGTTTGTTGTTGTTGTGGTGGTACTAGGGATGGAAGCTGTGGCCTCCTGTGTACTAGCACTCATCCTACCACTAAGCCACATCCCCAGCCCCAAATATAGTTTTATCCAATTAGAAGGTCCATCAAAAGATTCTCCCCACAAGTTCAAGTATCCCAAAGCACAATTATACATTTCAAAATTAGTTTTTTTTATATAAAGTTTATGCTCTTTTCATTGAGTACATTGATTTTCTTTTTGGTCATTATAAGACTTTAAAGCTGCTGAAGGTGAATAATCTGATTTTAGAGTGCCAATAATTTTGAATGAAATGCATGAAAATGTGTCAGTCCTCCAGTTTAACTAGTTCTCCAGTTTAACTTTGTGTCAGTCCTCCAGTTTAACTAGTAGGTCCATAGATTTATTCACAACAGAGTGCTTTAAGGACCTTTCCCAGCAGGCTTTCCAACTGGGCCACAGTGTACAAAAGCATTCAGCATACTTGCTTCCTCCTCCGCTGTATGCAAAACCATCTCTATTTCACATGTTCCCGACAAACCTCATGAGATTTTCCACATGTACCAGTGGGTCTGAGAAGTAGCAGCCCGGTGGGGCTCTTGTGTGTGGAAAGTGGCAGCAGCAGGCCACAGCATTCTAGGCGCAAGGTTGACACACAGAGTCACAGCAGCGTCAGAGGCCTCCCAAGCTTCTCTGATTATGACCAGGCCCAGGACTGCTTGGAGGTGCACATGTACCACCTCTCATATCAAGTCATATTTAAGTCATGTTTTCTTTCTTCTTTTCAGATAGCACCCTGTACAGTATTTTAGTCACTTTGAATCTGGAAAAGTTCAGGAAAAAAGTTATCACCGGCCATCTTTCATATTTCCCCACAAATTTAAATTCTGTCCTCTCACACACTATTAAACATGGCAGACGCTGGAACTAAGACAATGAAGGTCTATCAAACTCATCCCAAATGATTTTAATGCTAATATTAATAAGGCCTTATCTACACAAACGTGCATTTGAAAGAAAATTGACCACAACACTCGGAGCAATCAAAAGATCTTTATTGCAGCAGTGCAAAAAAGAGAAAAGAAAGAAGGAAAGAGAGAGAAAGAAGGGAAGAGATGAACAGGAAGAGAGCAAGAGCGAGAGAGAGAGACAGAGAGCACGTGCAAGAAAGAGAGAGAAAGCAAGAGAAAGAGGTGCCTGGCAGGAGGGAGTTTTTATAGTCCAAATCTAATGGGGCCTCTGGGTCTGCAAGCTGCCTTGTTGGCCCAAGGGGGGTTGAGTGCTCAGCCTTGAGCGGGACTTGACACAAACAGGTGATAAAGGACCAGATAGAGGGGGGTTTGAGTGACTGGGCTATCTTGCAGCCAACATCTGTTCAGCCTGCCCTGCAGACAACACAGTTCAGCCTGCTCTGCACCCAACAGCATTATGTTGGTTATGTTGATTGGTCTTGAGGGAGACCTAGACCATGCAAAAGATTTGATTGGCATGATAAGTGTATTGATAGGGATAGCCAGTTGTGTTGCTCTCTTAAATACTCTTTTAAAAGAAACCTTATTTAAATTTCACATTTTAAAAAAAATTAGGTGCCAGCTTTATTCAGTGCTATTCTTGAAAGCATGTCTTAAAATAGTCTTTACTTATAAAATGTGAAAGAAAAAAGCCTCTCCTTCAAAAATTAAAAGAACCCCCAAATATGATTCATTTTGCAGAATTACCAGCTAAGCAAGATGACGACTTGCTAGCTATGATTATCAAGTAGCTGATTACAATGCTTTACCATCAACCAAAGGTCTACCCCGCCCCCTTTCAGAAGCATTGCAGAGTGGCCCCAAAAGGTCATCCCAGGGACAGGGAGAGGCCCTGCCAGCCCACATCCCAGGGGGCAGTGGGTGCTGGGATGATTCCAGCCTCCACCACCATGAGCAGCAACTTTATGAAGAACCCCAAGAGAGATCAGAGAAAAAATTGTCCAGCTGAGCCCCGGGAACCCCAGAAATATAGGGGCTGACAAGGCCAGTGGTGTTTTGAGGTTCTGGGGCGGGGCTTGTGAAATAGTAGTAAGTAATTTAAACACTGTCAGATGGAAACAATAAACAGCTTCACGGTCCATACATAGGCTGAGCATCCTGAATCCAGAAATCTGAAATCCAAAATGTTCCACATCTGAAATTTTTTAGTGTTCCCATGACACTACAACTGTAAACTTCCATGTCCAGCCTCACGAAATGGTCACACAAGAGTCCCACTGCATTTATTGTTGCAATCTCAAAAAATAATAAAACATTTATTTCCAACCAAATTAGGTACATAAAAAGCCTAGAGTAAATGGAAAGGGAGGGAATCAAGTTTATGCTTAGAGACCTACAATCTAAAATAAAGAAGGAAGCCAGGGACAGGGCACACACCTGTAATCCCAGTGGCTCAGGAGGCTTGAGGCAGGAGGATTGTAAGTTCAAAGCCAGCCTCAACAACTTAGTGAGGCTCTAAGAAACTCAGTGAGATCCCAAGTACCATGAAATAAAGAAAGAAAGAAAGAAAGAAAGAAAGAAAGAAAGAAAGAAAGAAAGAAGCAATCATTTTGTCTAAGAGAACGCATGAAATAATAGTAATAAAAAAGGAGCTATGTTGTACATCCTTCAGGAGGGAGTATGTCTTTGAATTTACTTTAAGGTGAAGTCATATTTGAATGTTAGGAGCTTCATGATTTGAGGACAGTGTAGAGTCACCACAGATAACTGCACAGGCTGAGTACTGCACAACTTCAGGTGACATTATTCAAATGGATTGTGATGCACTTCTCAAAGATTAGAGGGCATCAGGTCGGGAACATAGTTAGAGGTTATGTTGAGTATGGGTAACAAAGCCCCCAAACAATGGTTTGATCACGAGGGCGTGTTTCTCTTGGGCAACAAGAAGTTAGGGAGGCCTAGTTTATATGGTGTACAAAGCCATCAAAAACCACCCTGATGTCTCTCTTTTGCCATTCTATGTAGCTCAGCATGGTGGAACAGAAATAGGGAAGCGGAGAGCCAGAGGAAGCCAGGCTGGGGACTGCCCAGGGAAGGACAGTGGGAGACCGAGGAACCGGATTGTGGTGCATGCATATGATTCCCCAAATTGTCCATCCTGAAGTGGATCCTGGGGAAGGAGTGTCAGACAGCCAGGCAGGGCTCTGCTAGTGAGACAGGCGGTAGGACAGGTAGCAAGGTTCCATTTGGACTTTCAGATACTGGGGGAAAATTCTACCTGAAAAAATCAATGATCTCAAAGAGGTAAATGAATATTACTTCTTTTTGGCCTATGACAAGAATTTTTGCTTTTAATTTGAGATTCGTTTAGTAATTCTGTTTTGCTCATTGAAAATTTCTAAACTTTAGGGGTTGGGGATGCAGCTCAGTGGTAGAGCACTTGCCTAGCATGTGATCCTCTGCACCTCATTAAAATATATATAAATGTGTATGTATGTATGTGTGTTGGTGTGTATATATATATATATATATATATATATATATATATATATATATACACACACACATATATATGCATATATATATATATATATATATATATATATATATGTATATACACAAATAAAATAAAGTGAAAAAAAATCTAAACTTTAAGGATAAAATTTTTGTGCTAAAATGAAACTATTTCTGTCACAATGATTTTGTTTCTCAAGCTAGAGCCTAGATTTCCACATGTGGGCTTCATTTCTCACATTGGTCTAGGTTAATTTTACCCCAATAAATTTTCTCACTCCTCTAAGCCAAGGAGAAAAAACAATTCTCAAGAAAAAGGAGAAATTAACAATAAATCAATAAAGACATCTTAACGATAAAAGCAAAATTTTGTAGAAAAATAGATGGTGATTTGATGACTGAAGAATTTTTTTAAAAATGTATTTTAATGAAAATGTGTGTGTGTAAATTTAAGCTAAATATTTTAGTGTCACATGACAATTAGGATAGCTCGCTGATTGAAAATGGAAACCATTTGTCTCAAATGAATACTGACAGTTGTTGGAAGTGACAGCTGAATTGGAAGCACAACCTCCTACTTAAATTGGGGCACATTTAGGAATATATGCCCTTATCAGACTGGGGATAGCAAGAGCCATAACAATCTCTCTAGGGGAAGTAGTATTTATTGTATATTTCAATTTCCCACTACTAATATTTGAAGGGATTAAATAAGTGAAATCCAGAACTACTGCTATTTATGTAAATATACTTTAAGGAATCAGTAAAACAAGTCAGTCCTTATTCAGATATTACAAATAAAAAAATAAAAATGACTGTAACAGACTTACAGACCAGCATCACAGCTGCAGTGGTGGAAGATAAGACAATGCTCTAGGAACCAGTAACATAAATTTGATTTTTCTTGTGTGGACCTTATTTTATTTAATACTAAATATTAAATTAAATAGTAATTGTTTCTTTCATCATCACTATGGGTGATCATCGTTTAGAGTAGGGGATACGGATTTATTATTGCTTGAGTTCAGACCTGATGAACATAAAATGACACATTTCTCAGAGGGGGAATCCTTCCTCATGAGAGCTTTTAAAGCTCCAACCTGAAGATTCTGTATACTTGATTAAGGAAGGCCAAGGCATTCCATGAAAGATGGAACCTTCTGGAATAAAGAAGAACCAGGCCCACAGAGTTGGCAGCAGAAGAGCTGCGGGGCCCCTGCAGCAGCCCCGCTCTGGTTTGGCCCCGCTGAGGCAGGAGGCTTTTGTGTCTCAAGCCAGAGCCTAGGGCTGGAGATGTGGCTCAAGCGGTAGCACACTCACCTGGCAGGCGTGCGGCCCCGGGTTCAATCCTCAGCACCACAAACAAACAAAGATGTTGTGTCCACCAATAACTAAAAATAAATAAATAAATATTAAAAAAATAAAAGAAAAGAAAGATGGACCGAATGGATCCTTCAATTAATTAAAAAAAAAAAAAGCCAGAGCCTAGATTTCCACTCATGGGCTCCATTTCTCACATTGGTCTAGGTGAATTTTACCCCAATAGATTTTCTCACTCCTCTAAGCCAAGGAGCAAAAAAAATTCTCAAGAAAAAGGAGAAATCAGATAACAATACAATGGAGGAAATATTACATGCAGAATTGGCTGCCTGTCCCTGAGAAATTGAAGATGGTTTGAAGCCTGCGAGCTCTTACACTGATAAAATGATACTGTAAATTTTAATTTATTTAAAGATAAAAATACACTAAGTATAATTTTTGAATAGGAGAAATTAATTACAAATCTTCAAAGTATAAAAATAATCTTTTCTATTAATATTATTCTCTAATGCATTTTTCTGAAAATGATGAATGCAATATTACCTCCTTTTGACTCATTGAATAGAAAAAGATCATTAAAATGTTGGTACAGAATCTCTTTGTATATTGCAGTTTGTAAAGAAGTCTGTGGTAAAGTGGAGTTTTTGAAAGAGTACTCATTTTTTGTACCAGCTTTTGGTGGAGCATTAGATTTTTGGACTCTGTGGCTGCATTGAATCTCTTAACCTGGAGCTTAGTGGCTGAAAACAACCCTTACCTATACTGCTCCACCATGCTGTGTTCAACTGGTTGCTCTGATGCCTATTGGGCCCCCTCATGCAGCTGCCTGGGGTGGGGGGAGGTCACTGCATGTGTAGTCTAGCAGCTGAGAGACCCTAAAATTCAGTACTGGGTCTTCTTCTCTTCCTGGGGGTCCAGAGTTCCTCAAGGGCTGGGGGCAATGGGGGAGGAGGTTGTGAAAAGCTGTGAAAGCTGGTGAGGTCTATATTCTGAAATTGCCCCACATAGCTTCCTGTCACATCTTATAAAAGTCAAGGCATTTGACCAGGACAGCTCAGCATCAGAGGTGGGGGCAAATCATTGGCATAAGGTTCACAAAATTACAGCTATGTTTTTTAAAGACCACAAATGGAAACCTTTGAAAACTTGATATTTCATATTAATTCCCCACCAGAGAAAAACAAAAAGCACACATATACCAGTTCTCTGTCCATTTTAAAGAAAGCTGATCTTCTGTGTTACCTTAGAATCAGGATGGTCTGATTCAAACAGCTTCCATTTTCATGGATTTAATTCTACGTACTGTTTAACATGAATAAACAGGAAAACCACAAGATAAAAACATATGTCCATCTGTACCTTTTTCAGTGTTAGATTCTGTATTTATTAAAAATTGCATTTTTATTCAATATAACATGATTTTTACAGAAGTTAAGGCTGAGAAACTTGAAATATAGTAGTTCAATAGAAACTTATAACTTTTGGAAAATATTTTGTTTGACCTCAAATGGAACATTACTCATATGAATGAATACATGACAAGATGATAGTACTTTTCAAGTTTTATAAAAAGCTTTCTTATTTTAATTAATTTGTCATTCTGTCTCTGATTACATCTTTTAATCTGAGGAGGCTAAAAGCAAATAGTTTATAATCTTCTGCAATCATGGGTAGAAGGAGCTTCCCTCAAAGAAGAAAACAGATATATTTTTGCTTAATTAATGTGCTTTAAAAATATGTTAAAGCATATGAGCATTTTGCAAAAATAATTTAATAATTACTATAACTTAATAATTGGCATCAGTTAAATCTTCTCAAGATTCATTTCTTATTTGATAGAATTTTTGTAGTGAATTGATTTTATAATCCCTGTTAGTTTAATTGGGCTAACTTTAAAGTGAAATCAATGAAGAATATTTTATTACTTTTATTTTTTATGTGCATTCATTATTTGCTTCCAGAAGAATTTAGAAATACCAATTACATAAGTGTCTAGCACTTCAGTCTATAATTTGTGATGGATAAGAAAAAAAGCAGGACTTTTGGATATGTACACAAGTTACATAAAAGAAACCCTGGCACAGTTCCTGAACTTCAGGGGAACCAAGGTGCTGCCACTGGATGCCACACAGGAACCTGTAGAGAGAAATATCAAAATCAAAATATGCTCAGATGGGAGCAGGGACAGTCATGGTAAAGTCCATTGTAGGGGGTTATATCAGGAGCTCACTTATCACACACTAAAGTAAATGAAGGAAAGTCCCAGTTCAAGCAAGATTATAGAACTAAACCCCACCTTGGGGGTGACTGTCCGGGAGAATCTTTGTTCAATTGTATTTTGCCACACTGTTGCTGGCCTTTGAAGATGGAGAGGACCATAAGTAGGGATTGGAGAATGACTGCAAGGAGCCAAGAGTGACTGCTGCCCAAATACCCAGGAGGACACGGGAACCTTAGTCTGCAACTTCAAGGAGCTGTATTCCGCAAGTCACAAGAATGGGCCTGGAAGAGGACCTGATGTTCCTGAGGGAAACAGGCCAGCAGGACCTCAGTTGGTCATGCTTTGACTCCTTAAGCTAGGAACTCGATTGAGTCCTGCTAGACGTCTCGTGCACAGAAACTGGGAGGTAGCGAGTGGGTCCTTTTTTAAGTTTCTAAGTTTGTGATCATAGGTATGGAAGCAACAGAACACTGATATAAATTCTGGTACCAGCCATGCTACCATAACAAAACCTCAAATATGTGCAAAGTGTTTTGGAATCTGCTGGTAAACTAAGCTGCTGGAATTTTGAGAAGAATGATAATAATTGTAAATACCTAGATTGCTTTGAAAAACTGCTATAATTATGGACCCCAAAAGGACTGCAAGGGAGTTCTCAGAAGAAAAAAACCTCATGTTATTGAAACTGCAGGAAGGGAGACCCTTGTTCCACAGTGGCCAGAAGCTTAGGAAAATGGTTCCCTCCCTTTAGGAGGTAGGACCTGTCAATGGTGAGTTTACAAGTTGGGTTGAGGAGATGTCTAAGCAAAGTGTTGAAGTGAAAGCTGGTTCTTCTTTATGTTTATAGTAAAATTTTGGGGTAGGGAGAGAGAGGCAGAAACTGAGGAAAGAGCTGTCGATATGGGAAATCCTCATCCTCTACAGATGGCAAAAGGTGCTAAAAATAATAGATTGCTGCTCTGGAGGTTAGCACAAAGAGCTGAAGGGGTACAGCAGTACAGCCCTTTGCTGCAATCTCAGGAAGATGGAAAGGTCCCCAGCATTCAACACCAGGGGTTCAAGTTATGCCAGTGGGTCTTCTCAGTCCTTTTAGAGATCCACCAGGGAGCTTCTTGGAATTATCCTTCAGCCACCCCAGAAGAAGCTGAAAATGGAAAAGGAACGACCTCAGCAAGATGTGAGGACATGTTCTGTCTCATGAGGCATCCAAGGGGCCCACAAGGAACTGGGCTGTCTCATCAGCAGGAGAGCTGCCTGTGGGAACTGACAGGGACAGACCACAGGACAGGGGGAGATGCTCAGAACTATCAAGATCTCTGGCAGGAGGGGACTGGGCAAGCCACACTGCTACTAACAAAAGTTCCCTTCCATGCAGAAGCAAGAAGACACAGTGAAGCTCCCACAGGGCAGAGATAATCCAGATAGGATTTTCCCGGGCCTGGGGACCTAACATAGAGGAATTCCCCCATTGGATTCAGTTTTCCCCATGTTTAAAGAAGAATGCCAGTAACTGTCACTTTTCAATCCCCATGTAACAAATTAGCACAAAGATAGTGACTTAAAACAGCACAAATTTTTTGGAACCTGTTGAGAGCCACAGCCACAGTCAGAATGATGCCTGGCATATTGCCAGAGGGAATGGTTGAAAGGTGACACCAGTGAACCATTGAGATGATGATTTGAGTTAAGCTGTATATAATTGCTGTGGTGCTAGATTGATTGAGTTGTATATGGACCCTGTTGGGGGGGGGAATAGGGTGGCTCCGGGAATCTGCCTCAGGCACCCGATATTTTGCAGTCATGTTGCAGGGCTCTTCTTTTGGAATTGCTTTCAGAGTTTATTGGAAAATTTTGAATGGTGACAAGTCTTGTTCTCTAAAGATTAATTAATTTTCAGCAGTAACTAAATTTCCAAAAAGCAAAGTATGGTATATAAATTTGGGCTCAAAATTAGACAAAGGTTATGAAAGGACTAGAAATCAAGTAGACATAATTTCCCATATGGCTTTTAACTGACTGTAAAGAAAACTCAAGAATAACATTTAGAATAGTTGAAATCAGTTCTAACTTCCCATATTAACTTTGCTTTTATAATTAGTTTGATATTATCTTAAAATCTAAGTACTTTCATATCATATCAAACATTTTAGCAGATAACACTAACTTGAATCAGTTACTCTTAGTTTCTTTACCTACATTCATTGTATTCAAATAATAATAATAATAATAATAATAATAATAATAATAATAAATGTGTTAGGCACCATTCTGCTTCAAAGGTGTTTCTATCAAAATTTGTGTAAAATTACAGAAGGAAAGTAAGATTTTACCTTGTAGGTTGAGTTCTGTTGCCTATTATAATAAGTAATTCAGCCTCAGGTGATTCTGTGCAGAGTTCTGTATTTGCTGTCATTCTAAATTTTTATTAATATTGTCAGAGAAGCTGACAGGTAAGGGGTAAGTTTCATGAGTTACACTTAGACCTAAAGACCTTGAACTTTACTGAAATTGTTTAGTACCAATGAATCACAGCCCTGCATCACCTGAGTCCTCTTCCCATAACCAGAACACTGCTGCTGACTGTGTAGATTTCCATATAGGCTGGAACCAAGAGCAATCATTAATCTCCTTACTACAAACAGTAACTCTAGAGTTAAAATGTTGACTTTCAAGAGAATGTATGTGAGGCCAGAGACCTATCAGGTGACCCGATGATAGTGTACCACTCCAAACCAAAAATTTCACAGTAGGAAAAATGTGGCAGATTCCTAGAGTACAAAGTTGGAAGACATCAAATCCAACATGGTTTTTTTCTTCTGTTGATAAACTTACAGATTTCTTCTTTAAGAAATATTCTGAAGAAAGGAATTACCTTATTTTCATAGTCAATGTGTAACTGATTATGTTTTTCTGCCTCTTCTATTAGTTTAGGAATGAACTTCAACCTTGATTTCTGTTTATCCTTCTCTTTACAACAAATGCTATCAGAGCAGTCAGTTACTTTTATGTTCATGGAGCATGGCACAGAGAAGGTCATGAAGAAATCTTTTTGTTGGAACAAAGAAAAGAAATAAATTATCTTACTGGATTTTGCAAGCTTAAAAATAGTTTTGGAGTCAAACTTTCTGTATTAAGATTTTATTTATTTTTATGATGTTGGTGAATAAAAAAAATATTTCCACCCATTGAACATTAATTTCCTTAACTATAATGCTGGGGTATAATTTGACCAATCTAAAAACACTGTTGTAAAGATTAAATGAGATAATACAAATAAAGTTGATAATATAATAGGTAGGTATTATATAGAGTTCTAACTGTAAATAGCTTTATACCATTTAGCTTTCATTACTTCAAAGGGATGTCATGAATCTATTAAAGAATCTAATGGAATCCCCTCATCATCCCCTCATCATTCCATAGCTTTAGCAAGCTCTTCAAACTATCTAAGCATAATTCACAATAGCTAAATTGTGGAACCAACCCAGATGCCCTTCAGTAGATGAATGGGTAGGGAAATTTTGGTATATATGCACATTGGAATATTACTCAGCAATAAAAAGGAATAAAATTATGGCATTTGCTGGTAAATGAATGGAGTTGGAGAATACATTGTTAAGTGAAGTAAGCCAATCCCTAAAAATCAAAGGGCAAGTATTTTCTTTGATATAGGGTACTGACTCATAATGGTGATGGGTGGGTAGCATGGGAGGAATGGAGGAACTTTAAATAGGGCAAAAGGGAAGGAGGGAACGGGAGCGCATATGGGGGTAGGAAAGACTGTGGAATGATTTAGACATCATTACCCTATGTTCATTTGTGAAGACACGAATGGTGTGAAAATACTTTGTGTACAATCATTAGTGAAATGAAGTCTACTTATTTCATAGGAACTGATTTTATTTAGGGGGGAACGACTTGCCAAAGATTGAATTCAGGGGCACTCTACCACTGAGCCACATCCTCAGCCCATTTTTGTATTTTGTTTAGAGACAGGGTCTCACTGAGTTCCTTAGCACCTTGCTGTTGCTGATGTTGTGTTTAAACTCAAGATTCTCCTGTCTCAGCCTCTGGAGCTGCTGGAATTATAGGTCTGTGCCATAGTGCCAAGCCCATTATATTTTTAACTAATATGAACCAATGGAATGGAGTGGAGTAGAGTGCAGTGGAGTGGAATAATAGAAGAATAGAGTCTATGCTTTGCATTTAGTGGGATAAATAAAGGTAAACATTTTGTGCAACTTGCCTTAAAGTGTATGTGCATAGTATGCTTATGTGCCTATATATGTATGTTAGGTTCAAATATATCTTGCTTGATCAAGATGGCTCACACAGAGCATCCTGCAGATTTCTATGCCTTATCATTTTCATCACACTTGCTGTTCTTAGTTTCACCTTGTTTGCTTTATTTCCCAACATCTAAACACAACAGCTACATTTGCAATACAACTGACCACAGAGATCACACTCATTTAAAAAACAGATTAAATCAACCAAGTGATCACATTATCAAGCGATCACAATAATTGTATGCTAGATTCACCGATAACACAAAAGGTCATGTTCAGAAGGCAAGATGCATCAAATTTTGAGTGTTCCACATAGATGACCTATATTCCAGAGTTTCTTAGACTATGGCCTTGGGAGCATGTTATACACAAAGCAGGAAAATGAAGTTGCACTCTTCTAGATGATGTCAGAAATAGTTCTATGTCAAACTTTGTATCAGAGCATGATGCCTTACAGTAAAAATATAATGAATAAATATTCCAGATTTTTGTAAATAAGATGCTTTAAGCCAATTTATCCACTTTCTTAACTTGAAACTAGAATCAGAACGTGAATAAAATATGTCACGTGGTTTTTCTTACAAAACATAATTCCACAACTATATATAAAATGTTTTTTGTTCGAAAGATATATAGTAAAGACTGTTCACAAAAAAACTAAAATCCCTGCAGATGATGGAGACACCTTTGAAATTCTCCATTCCAAGGACCATTAATCTAATTTTCTTCTATTTCTTCTTGAATTAATATCTCTTCAAAAAGGTTAGTTTCTTATTGAGTCTCTGAAATGCAGTGTAGCTGTTCTCCCTCATTGTTAATGTCTTGTTTATTAAACCTTTTCAAGAATTAATCTAATTAACATTGAGTTTACTTTTTAAGACTTGTATTGTTTCACAAAGAAAAGACATAAAATTATTTCAGGGAAAAATGCAAGCATTTATTGTTTTTACCTGGTGCATTTTTACTGTTTGCCACATTAGTGATTTAATTTACACTGAACAAACACAACTCTCTCCAATACAGTTTTATTTAATGCAGCTAAATTTGTATTTGGCAACATTGTACTATATTTAGGATGGAAACATTAGTTAAAAGAGCACATAAAGAAGGTATTTATTTTTGATATTCTATGAACTCAACATTAGAGATTTTAGGAAGATTTGCCAGAAGAATTCCAGAAGTTATAAGTCATTATTTATTTAATTGGTCTTCCAGAGAATGTTTGGAACTTTTCATGAATCTATATCTCATGTAGATGCTTGCCTTAAATATTGATTGGATGAAGAATTAAATAGTCAATGTGCTAGAAATTAAAAACATAACTAAACTTTTAACTTTAGCAATTCCTGGTCTGTTGACTAAGGATATATGGATGTTCTTTGAGGTAAAACATTTTTAATAATCTTTAGAATATATATGTTTTTGAAGATTTGTAACTTCATATATATTATGTGAAGAGTTGAAATAAAGCAATTAACTATTCAAGCCAGATCAAGAATACCAGGAAACATGTCATTGGTGTAATAAATGATGCTCTGTGCATGCAAATTTAGGAGATAGAATTTACAGGCATAAAATAGAATTTGTAACAATGGCAATAGAAGCCAAACAACCAGAATATAGTCACATGATATGGTTCCTTAAAGAGCATTAGCTGAGCAGTCAGGAGGTCTTCATTTTATTTTCCTTGTTGTCATGACTATTCTTAGTTTGTTATCTTTTGTAAACTGAACATCTAATTATAAATGTGTGAAACAAATATAAAAGCAACGTTTGTATTTGTTGTGGGACAAAACATTGAAAAGAATTTGTTTTGGAAATAAGATACTAAAGTGGTTGCTTAAGTCACAAAGTTCATATTCAGGCAATTATGACTACCCTTTTAATTTCTGTAATAATATTTTTTTTCCAATAGTATAATTTTTTTTTGTTCCCTCAAATGGTGACATTCTTGAGTAATTTTATAAGCACAGAATTTTTTTAAAAAGTAAATGTTCTCCAGGAATGTTTAAAACTTTAAGTTTTTCATTTAAATGCTGCCATTCCTTCTCTCATAAAAACTGGACAAAATTCTAACTGCAAATTTAAAGAAAGAAGGATGGACAGACTCAGTAATTTTCATTTATAATCCTTTATATCCAGTCCCAGAATATAATTTGGAGTCCAAAATAAACAGTGAGGGCAGGGACCACATTTATCTTTCACTGATCAAGTTACCAGCCCCCAGTAAGATTTCAGTTAATATAGTTTGAGTAAGTGAAAGAACAAAACTTAATCCAATATAATGAAACATGATAAAAAAACATTTGTGCTTTTAACAAAGAAGAACAAAGGCTTCTTACCAAGCATTTTTTCTCTTGAAATTTCCTATTACAAAATAGTATAAATCTTAATATGTACACAATATATATGGTGAAAAGTAAAAATTCAGTATTTCTGTTCACATAGTTATACATTCTTTGATACACAGGCACACACACAAAAAATGCCTTTTACAAAATTATGAAGACCTAGCTACTCCATACTAAGCCTGGTCTTTGCATTTCTTTAGGATTTCTAAGGAAACTACACATATCTGTATTTTCCTGGATGACAACTTTCATCCTAGAAAGCATCTTATCACAGTCTTAATTTACTTTTAATTCAAAAGTTTCCGAATTCCACAGACTTTGTGTTCCATATTAGTTCTGCAAACACAAATGGAAACTGGTTTAGTGCTGAGAAAACATGAGTGCCTTCACTTATCCTGTACAGCCCTCTCTGCATGAGGAAGTGCATGATGCATGAGTCCACTATTCGGTTTTCCTTCTTGCTTGATGGATGGTCAGCTTGACAGTCAAATTAAGATTTAAGAACTGCAGATATACTGGTGTGATTTGAAACCCAGATCCAACCCACAGTGACAGAGCAAAAGTTAAAATCTTTGAATTCAGAGAGCTGACTTATTAGAGCACTATTATGTTAAGCCTCTTTGCCTGAATTTCTAGCATAATCTCCTTAAGGGTAAAATTCTGCATATTTTTGCATATTTCACTAATGATACTGAACTCTTTTTTTCCTTTAGGAATGCAGTAAAAATGTGCAATAATGATGAAAAAAAGTCAGCTATGCTGATGTAGTTCTTTTATTAAATACTATAATGACAAAGATGATAAATGTATCTATAAATTGGGAGAACACCACCCTGCACTTTTACATACACACCTGTCAGGAACAAGTAAGGATGCCTAAAGTAGTCCACTAGTTAAATATATTCATCCTGAAACTTTAATCTAAGCACATATGAAGTATATTTAAGGATATATAATTATACTTAAAGTGCCTAGTATGCAGTGAGACTCAAAAATGAGTTTCTTCCCTCTTCTCAACCTTATCTTTCATAAGCATACAAACTTTATCTGAGATTGTCCAACTAAACACTAGGATTAACCTAGCCATGCTGAATGTTGGAAACATTTGGGGAGATCTTCAAATAAACCATGGAGACATTCATGATTATTCTGAGGTATAATCCTATTATAGGAAGTTTTGAAGCTCCATGGGTTAAAATTAATGGACATCCAGCTTTGAGAAGCTATGACCTAGTCCTTAGCACTCTTACATCCATCATTATGAAACAGAATGAAGCTTGTTTTGGAAAAAAAAGCATTTTCCTTTGTGGGAAGGGGCACTCTGTGTCAGGCAGCCATCTTTGTGCTTTCTTTTGTCACCCTGTAATGCTAAGAAGGCTTAAAAAATCCAAACATGCTTGTTCTAAAAGCTTTCAGGTTTGTTCATATATCCTGCTTATTTTGTTTTCATGGGGAAGTGTTTCTATGGAATATAAAGATTAAGGGTCCAATTGAGTTTTTCATTCTCTCTAAATAGATACCCTGTGGTGAACGAAGCCTTTCTGCTCCACATGCTCTGGAGATTAGTTGAGCACTTAGAACAGTTTGCAGTGTTGATCTTATTCACTCTAAATAGAAAAGACTGCTCTCACTGATATGCTACTCACAACTTGGAGAATTAATAATTTTATATATTTTTTTCTGCTCAGAATATTGTGGCAACAGAGAAAAATATAGTGTGTTCTTTTTACAAATCTTTGAAGACCATATGTAGTATATGTGGATGGTATACAATTTAAATATACAAAAAGTAGAGTGCTCTTTTTTCTTCTATAATCCTTTTTTCTGCAAGATTTTTCAATATGTTCACATAAAACTATCTTCCTCCTAGTTTAAATCATGATCAATATATTGCTTATCTTTCTAAAAAAATAGGTCCCTAAATTTCAATTTTGAAAAGTGATTATGAATTATGTGTTATTAGTAGATATATTTTAAGTGATATTGCAAAGGAAATTTGGCTCACATATCTTCCCACATGTGCAATCCAGACACATTTAATTGTGAAACAAGGACATTTATTTTGGAGGCCTTAAGAATATTGTTATTTTACAATAAATGCTTATGACATGGCACTTACATGATATGAATCCATGTGTCAGGAATAATTCAAAACTTCTTTACATAAAATCAAACTGTTCTTTTTGGGAAGATTGCTGCCTAGTAGTTTATAGTGTATGGACACTTTACAATAAAACTTTTACATTATAGATTTTACAATAGTGTTTTATGGCTATATTAATTAGGGTAATTATTGCTAGCTGCTTTACCAAACAACCTCTAACCCTCAGTGTCTTGGCACAGTAAAAGATACTTTCTTATTGACACACTCATCTATCAAGGTCAGGTGGTTCTCCTCTAAGCAGTAATGTAAGGGTGTAGGTCTCTCCAGAATTGAGATGGCATTATTTTCAGAAATATTTGTGGTTTCTGAGAGAGGCAAAGACAGATAATGGGTGATCATTGGGAGTTTCTAATGACAAGAACCTATTTCATGTCTCATATGTCATTATCAAAAACTCTCTCCCATGGTGTCTAGTACTAGAAAGTATCCTCCATGTGTCACAGAAGAATTGGAATGGATATTTCTGTGTCTGTCCCAAAAGCCATACCAAAACCCAGGCACACCTAAGGAGTCATTGATGAATCCACATCTTCTATCCACTTGCATAATGAGTCAAAAAATACCTTTGAAGCCAACACACTGAGTAAAAATTGGCAGTTCTCTACCCAACAAACTGATTTTCCTTAGACTACATCCTGTGTTCCCTTTCCCCTGGTTTTTAATGCCCTATTCAGAAAAGGGGCCCTTTCCAAGCTCTGTCAAATATTAGCTTTACCCCCTTAAAATATATATTAAGTATATTACACATGGTAGGCAATAGGAGCCAGATAGACAAAAATCCTCTGGTTTCATGGAGCTTACATTTGAGTGTAGGAAGATAGATAAAGACCAACAGTAATGCATGAATATAAAAAAGCAGTTGATAAGAGGGTAATCATTGCCATGAGGAAAAAGACAAAAGGGAAAGAAGTTGAGAAATATGGAGGTAGGGAAGAGATATTTTTAAGAATGTTCTTTAGGGAAGGCCTCACATACAAGGTGACATTGGAGAAAAGACTAGAAGAATGAAAGCAAAGATATCCAAGGAAAGGTCCTTCAAAGACATAAGAAAACAGCAATAAAATCTGGGGCTTATTTACCAAAAATGTTAGGGGAGAAAAACGACTAGAGCAAGCATAAAAACAAAATAGAACACGAAGTCAGACAAGCAAAAGAGCACATATGATGTAGGACCTTGAAGCTGCAGTGTTGCAATCAGCCTTACAGTATGTTGAGTGGGAAGCTACTGGAGAGAGGGGTGGGGGGTGGGGGGGAGCAGAGGAGTGACATGATCTTCTCTGTTTTTCTTTTTAAAAAGATCATCTCCACTGTTGTGTTATATTTAATGGGGAAAAGGTGTAAAACAGATCACATACATAGGAAGCTGTAGAAGCAACATAGGGGATTCATACCAAGTCAGAAATAAGTGAAAGCGATGAGAAGTAAGGAATTCTGGAAATGGTGCTCACAGGTCTTGTTAATAAAATTAGTAAAGCAAAGCTTAAAGGTCACTTCATAGCTTTGGTGAACTTGTAGGATGAAATTGCCACAGGTGGGGAAGAGGAATATCATGCAAGACACACATTTTATAAAGGAGGAACTAGATTTCAGTTCTGATATGTGCAATTTGAAAAGCTTTCTAAATATCCAAGTGGAATTGTCCCATGTAGATTTGGTTAGAAGAGTCTGCAGTTCTTGGGAGGAAAGATCTAGAATGGAGATACTTCATTTCTTTGTGGTCCCAGTTTCTCAACTAAAAAATGAAGACAATAACAACATTTATGTCATGGGATTGTGGTCACCTGACAATAGCTAATTCTCAGTAGTCTAGTAAGATACTCTTTAGTGAATTGACTTAGTTGAAATGAATCAACCTACAATTGAATAACAAATTTAATTTAGATAAAATGTATTTGCTTATATATTTTTATTTTTCTATAGCCATTTGCAATTCCATTTCCCTTTCCCGTTGGTTTATTTCAATGTGCTTGCAATGCCATTTCTTCTTAGAAGACACAGTCTTCAAGGATATTACTTAATTATGAAGCTATATAATTTCAGGTTAAATTAAATAGTCTTCAGAGTTTTAGCTGGCATAAGCAGATACCATTTTGACCATTTTAGAAATTAAGCTGCTCTGATGGAGAGTAAAATCAATGATAAGATCTGTTATTTTGGAAGCAAATTTTATAATTTCTCCTTGCTATTTTTCTAAGAACAATAACTCAAATGAAATAATTAATTTGCATTTATAATAATGTTTAGTGATGGGAGTCCCAAACTCATTGGATTATCCAACAAAGAGATATCTCAACATTACATTAGCTTTTCATCTTGGAAGAAATGTTTGGAATAAAATCTTATTTTCCCAGACAGAGACTCTGTTCCCCTCAATAATTAGAAATTCATAATATAATGTGAAAGGTATACATAAGAACTAGTAACCATCCAACCTGGGTGCTCCAGATTCTCTGTGCAGTGGAGAATAATATAATTTTGCTCCTAAGACAAAGTATAAATCTTAGAATGACCAGTTTAACATTCCTTTGAAAAAGCTATTTTTTGTATATAAGAAAATTATACTTTTCCCTTTAAAATTCAATGATAATATTATTAGAAATAAGAACCTGGTTATAAAAGTGTCATAACAATGCTATATTAAGTACAGTATCTTCTAATTAATGAAATAAATAGTATACATGATTTTTGCTTTTTATGAATAAACAACATAATTGCCAATACTCTAAGCATAAACTAAAAGTACGCAATAGCATACACAAAATCACAATAAATCAAGCTAAATGAATATTTAGAAGGATTTAAAAATTATTTTAAAGCTGGGTGTTGTGATGCTCACCTATCATACCAATGACTCAGGAGGCTGAGTCAGGAGGGTCACAAGTTTGAGGCTGGCCTCAATCATTTGCATTTAATGAGACTCTCAACAACTTAGGAAACCTACCTCAAAATAACAAATTAAAAAAACTGGGGATGTAGCTCAGTGGCAAAATTCCCCCTGAGTTCAATGCCCAGTACTAAAGGAAAAAAAATAAATCATTTCAGCTGGTGTAATATTTAAGGAAGGAAGTATGATTTCACAGTGGAAGATTTTCAAGACACAAAGTTTTAGATATGAAGAGCTAAGAAAAGGAAAATGAAAAATTTGCTGATACTTGAACTTTAAAGTTTTTCATTTCCGATATTTAATTTAAAAAGCATTTCTAAAAAATTATCTATTCCACTACTTCTAAAATTTCCATGATATATTGCCAAGTCTAGTACCATAAAGCATATTCAATCTGTATGCTGAACATTGGTTATTACTTATTAAAATTAATACATTGGAAGATTATAATATATTAGTTGTAACTCATTAGCTAACTCATGAAACGAATAGCCAGAATTGGTTGTCAGGCAGAATGTTAATTGCATTTAATAAATGTTAGCTTAACCCTTTGACTATTGCTAAATGTGTCACATACTTGGGTTAAAGCAATCATATATTGCATATGATACGGCATATAGTTCTTAATTTCCCAAGGGTGATGTTTCCTATGGAGATTGGCAGGCTGGCTTTTGTTCTTTTATTAGCACAGCTGCTAGAATTTCTAGTGATCTTATTATTTTATTTTTTGCCATAGTATTTCTACTTTGAAAAGGGAAGGATGAAAATGAATTATGACCCTTAAGTTGCCCTTTAACCTTGAATGTTAGCCCCAGTGTGCAATTGAAAACATTTTCCATGTTTAACAGTTGGATGAATCCAGTCAATTTGATTTCAATGATGCTGTGGTAGAAGACAGCAGAGAGACCAATAATATGCATTTTACATATCAATAATTGACTTTTGTTTTTCTCTGTTTTTTTTTTGTTTGTTTGTTTTTGCATGGGTGATACTTGTACGAGGGCAAGAGTTTTTTTATTTTTCAACTTGAACTAAAACCTGTATTTTTTCATTAAATTTTAGTCCATTCTAAACATTATTCAAAATTTTTAGATCTTCCACCACCACCAGATCCCCCACCAGGTCAGGGTTTAAGGCAGCAAATAGGCCCTAGCCAGCATGCTGGTCATGTGGAAAACTCAACAGAGAGAAAAGGAAGCTCTCTAGAGAGACAACATGCCTCCAGCTTAGAAGACACAAAGAGCTCCTTGGATTGTCCAGCCAAAACCTCCCTAGAGTGGCAACGACAAACCCAGGAATGGATAAGCTCCACAGAATGCCAAGAAGACACACGGAAAGCCCCACAAACAAGGGGTTGGATCAGGTGTGTTCTGCACAGTCCCAAGCAAGTGTGGGCTGTGACCCTTTTATTTTCTACCAGGTATTTTAGAAATGGCAGTTGTTTAAGGGCATCCAAGAGATATTTGCCTTAAGTCAGTAAGTGAAGTTGGAATTTCTCAAGCAGAGCTCAGAGGCATGTTCCTTGAAACTGATTACAGTGGTGATTGCTCCTCAAATTGACCACTCCATAGGTCTTTGAATCTAAGAGATCTCCAGCCTTCATCTACGGTCTCAGGGGACAATTTTGGCTTTTTTGCCTTTTACCTTTTCTATTGAGTAGCTTTAAGACCACTAAATTTCAGCTTTTGTGTCAGTTTAATCTCTACCTTCAAGGAGATTGTCATTTTGACAGAAGTAACCAGTCACTTGAAAGAAGAGCTCCTGTCAGTCAATTAGGTGAATTAATTGAGATTATAAATTTACAAATAAATGACCAACCAACAGACCTCATGTTGGAAAAGGTTAACTGATTAAATGTAGATGACTGTTCACATGGGGACAAGAATGCTCTTGTTTATAAATCACACTTCCTGGAAATGTTAAAACATAAATTTCATGGTTTCTGATTGGACATTAATTAGGGGTGGGGCTATTGCATTTTTTGGAATATCTTGCATCAGGATTTACTGAGTATTAATAAACATATACACATGCACACAACTTTTGAAACATATTCCATATTCATTTGGACTCAATCTGTATTAGACAAGTCCTCTCCCCATGCATTTCTGTAATTACATTTTGTTACAACACTGTGCTCAAGTTTTTGAAAAATTCAATTTGTGCAAGGGCCAGAAGATGACAATTTCAATATCTAGATTTACTGAAATGTTTAGGAATGGTTGACCATTCAAGCTGTGAGAGAAAAATTATGTGATCCCTGTCATTAAAGACTATCTAAGGCAAGAAACAGTAAATTCAGCCAACATTTTTTCATCATCTAATCACTTGTTAATGGCCAATACCTCAAAAGAAAGAAAGAAATAGAGTTAGTTGGGGTGGAGAGGAAGATGTGGAGAGATGAAAAGAAAGAGCTAGAGAAAGACAGGAAGAGAGAGATAAGAAAGAAAGAGAGGAGAAAAGGAGAAAGAAAGAAGGATTCAAAATATTAAATAATTATTCATAATACATTCAATCAGTTATTTGTAGGGAGACAATATATAAAATGAATATTATCACATTTGTTAAAATTGGGTGGGTTTCTCTTTTTCTTTTAATGAAATTCCTAGCCTTTCAATTAATATATTTATGTCCCAAGCAATAACAAAAATTTAAGAAACTTACTTAATTTGTTAATACAAAATCCTTGATCTAAATTGATTGAGAAAATATTGCTGTGGTTTAAACTAAAACAAAACCACGTTCCTTCTGTTTTGATGGGAATATTGAAGCCTCATTGAACTCTAGAAATTATTCTAAGATATGCTTTATTTTTAAACAAAGTAGTTCACTGTAAGCTGCTCTCTTTTATAATGAATTTAAGTTTTGCAAATAATATACAACAGTGTATACTTATCCCAAGATCTCTTTTAATTTAATCCTGCTTCAGATCCTATTGTAGGAAAGGTTGCTTGCACATGGAAATTCCTTTAATTTCCGGTCTTGATTAAACCTCCTAATTTTAATTTTACTAAAGAATGAAATAGTAAAATGGTCCATTCTGAGCTTAACTTGTAAGAGTTAAATTCGTGTTATTTTCCCAGGCTGCAGTTCAATTTAGCCCTTTATTGTTTTTTTTTCTTTTTCAGAGGAGGCCTTGGTGCCGTATAGCAAGCCCAGTTTCCCATCTCCAGGTGGCCACAGCTCATCAGGAACAGCTTCTTCTAAAGGATCCACTGGACCCAGGAAACCAGAGGTATTGAGGGGAGGCCACCAGCGCAATGCCAGTGACCTTTTTGACATAGGATATATGGGCTCAAATAGTCAAGGACAGTTTACAGGTGAATTATGTAAGTGTTTTAGGTCACTGAAAAGGCTACCATAGCCAAGCACGGTGTGGCACAGCTGTAATCCCTATGACATAGAAGGCTGAGGTAGGAGGATTCCAAGTTTGAGGCCAGCCTCAATTTAGTAAAACCATCAGCTACTCAACAGGACCCTGTCTCAAAATGAAAAATAAAAGCACTGGGGATGTAGTTCAATGGTAGCTCATCCCTAAGTTCAATCCGCAGAACCAAAATAATAAAAATAATGGTTTATTGTGATTCAGAAAGAATATTAGATTAATAATATTGTCATATTAAACAAATTTAAGAATAATAGAAAACTTTCCCTGCTACAGGAAAAAAAATCAATGATTTTTAAACAAGTTTGGTCATAACATAGATGATTGCTATTTATAGCAGGTCGATGACATAAATATTTCATTTATATTTCAAGCTGATTTATGCTATGTAAGAATTACTTTAAACATGGTGGTGCACACCTGTAATTCTAGCTACCAGAGGCTGAGGCAGGAGGATCACAAGCTTGAGGACAACCTGTGCAACTTAGTAAGATCCTGTTTCAAAATAAAATATAACAAAGGCTGGGGGATGTAGCTCAGGATAGAGCACCCTTGGTTCAAACCTCATTACCAAAATAAACAACCATAAAACAACAGAAAATTGTTTAAACGTGGGCAATGAGTCTCAACACTTACAAGTTAAATTAAATGTAGTTCAATGGATACTTTTCTTGCTATTTTAAACTCAGCACAATAAAAAAGAGAGAAATTCTGGCCCTTTGGTACTTTAAAGAGTCTTCTTAGTAGTTCTTCCTATTCTTCATTTATTTGCTCTTCATTCATTTTTTTTTTAATTTATGGAGTCAGTCTTAAAAAAAATTTGATCTTTGATTTGAGTTAGTTCACAATATTTTTATTATAATGATATAGCTATTAAGTTTATCTTTTTGAATGAAGAACTGGCATTGGTATTCATATTTTCTAAATATAAAAATATGAGGTAATGGTGAAAAATAGGGATGTCACAGTTCGTCCAATTAAAAACATTGAATTTGTGTTAATTCCATTAGGAAATTTACCAACTCCCTATTTCCTATTAGAATGATGCCTGCTTAACATTGTCAACTGCTTCTTTGAATTCAGCTTAACCAAGGCTGTTAAGAGAACAGCCATGGCTTCTAATGTTCTCAACCACTTGCCTGATTATAGCTCATGAGAAGACAAAGCTACTTTTCTGATCTCTTGAATTCCTCATGGAAAAATAGTTTATGATTACCATTATGCTCACATAACAGGCTGGAGGAGTTCATGAGCTAATGAAAAGGGAAAATAGTTTCAAACTTATCGTTTATGGATCTGAGTTATCATTATTGGACATTATCAATCTGATCAGTATTAAGATTTATTTATAATTTTTCATTTGGCCCATGGGTACTTGAAATTTTCTTTAAATTTTATATTGAAATAATCATAGGTGTCCTGGGAGTGAAAATAAAATAGCTCTAGTTGAATTTTAAATCTCCAGATACTACAGTGTTTCTATTTTCCTTGTTTCTCTGGTTCAACGAAAATGAATAGCACAAACACACCAAGATCTTTCTGAAGACTTCATCTTCATTTACTATCTGGTTGCTCTGATTTTGAATATGCAGGTCAGGATAGAAGAATGCATCATTTAACTCTTGAGCTTTATTCCTGACTTTTGTTTCCATCTCTTTTTAGAGTAACTGAGAGGAGACATACAAAGCTGCTCTGAAGGATCATCAGGTCCCAACTCATAAACGTGATGACACTAAACAGTGCAATGAACAATTTCTTTTATTTATGTACCATTAAAAGAACTGTAAATGCAATGTAAAGACACACAGCCACACATATCCCACAGATCTTTTACTTGTGTTCTTCTCTTAAGTACACCACCCACCTTAACTCTTTCTTGTCAGGAGTATATAAAAAAAAGAAAGAAAACAAAGCTCGCCCTCCAGGAAGAAAAGGATTTTTCTCTGTATATAATTTCTTTTGTGCATTGCTATGCAAGCTCACTCTTTTGAGCTCTGTTCCTATTATTGTCTGTTCTTATTGGTCTGTTGTACTATATGTGAATTAATAGGCTGTGGTGCCATATATTAACTTTTAATTGTGTAACTTTTATGTTTAAATTTTGCACTGCAATTTTATTTGGTGATAAGCACAAATCTCTCCTCCTCATGACATGAAGAAAAGATTGAATGTGAAGGGGGTTTCTGTACTGTAAGCTAGGTTGGATAATGCTGGTGTAACCCATCCTGTTAGATGGTTTTCAGCTGGGGTGTAGAAATAGGAAGATTCAAAGGAACAATGGTGTTGGCAAAGTCTGAACATCAGGAAACGAGTCTGTTTTTAAGAGAAGGAAGATGGATTTTGCTATTGACAAAAGCAAGGGGTCAAAAGAAGGAATTTTAAGTTTTTAGGCTGAATATGCATTAAAATATGCAGATAGCAAAGATGTACTAATCTTGCTTTAAAAAAAGATAATTAAAGTTTTATTTAGAATCAACTTTACTTGTCATTGTAATTGACCCATCTGAGAATGGCGACAAGCAAAAGGAAATTAAGGTGTTTCACAAGAGCTGTATTTACATTATAGCTTTTTAAAACAGCATTTTCTGAATTACCATAATTAATCTCTCGAACTCATTAAGTCAGAATATAACATGAAGTTCCCCAAGGAAACAAACAAAATGAACTCGCGACTATCTAGCAAGTAAAGAAGCAATTTATTATTAGGACATACTCAGGCTGCTTCCAAACATGAAATCTATTGCAATATCTTGTTTTGTCTTTCTAATACATGTACAGTACACACTAGAGGATAAAACTGAATCACTTAAATTCATGATTGAAAAAATGCAGTCTATATACAACTTTGTGTTTCATTTAACTAAGATGTAAAGTTGATTTCACCAAAGGTAGAGCCAAATTGCAAGTGCTTAAAAAGCAGTGCTCAGAGTATGTTCAGTTCACCATCCATAAGTTTATTGGAATAAATATTTGATGGTACATTCTCAGAAATTGGCTACCAACTAAAATCTGTTTGACCCATTTTGAATGAGTAAATTGAAAAGAAAAATTAAAAAGGAGAAAAAAATGCATGTTTATACACTTTTTAAATAAAACCAAACCTTGTAAGTGAACATTAATAACAGTGTCCTCCCTCATTTGTTTTCACGACTTTGAGAACAAGAAGTTGAACATCAGCTACGTATGCTCAAAATAAATGTGACTTTGAAATATATGTTAGCTACTGTACATGTATAGTCAATCAGTCAAGTAGAAGATAACCTTCCTGAAATTCCCACTTGTGACATTTTCCCATGTGCTACCTACGCAATCTTAAATTCTAGCTCTGACTATATTTTCTTATGTTTTTCCTATGATATATTCAGTACTTCAAAACTATTCGATGTAACAATCAAGATCAGTTCTCAAGTAGGAGACCCTTTAATAGGTCTCATACTATGCATTATTGGCTCGGTCACCGGTTCATGTCCTGTTGTCATAGCAAAGGGATGACATAGTTCAATGGCTCCATCTTTTGAATTCCCTGAGACTGCATCAGCACAGGCAAGCCTAGAATGTGATGTTTTTTATGGACCCCAACATCTTCTCGGTGTCGTGTGTAGTTCATTTCTTCACTGACGAGAAAAGGAATTCTGAGACACACTTATTAAACACTTTATCAGCTTTCTACCATCAATGCCTGGATTTTCATGCAGTTTGATTTCTCTGGGATAAAGAGACTGGGAGAGGAGAAAAAGCTTTTGCCAAAAAATGAATACATAATAATTCACAACTCTAAGATGTGAGAAATTTATTTTTTATTTGTGAAGTTCCTTAATTCACCTCCTTTATTTCAAAACAAATATCTAAGAAGTTATATTCATTTGTATTTCATCTTTTTGCTCCTCAATCACTGAATTTAGTCTAAAATTTTATCACATAGATTATACAGATTCTTGACTCCTGGTAACTGGCATCCGTAGGCAATTAATAAACCAAGACTTAAAAAAATATGTCTTTATGTAGATGACATGTAGAATAATTGGAACATAGCATCATACCTTCCTGATTGTCTTGAGTACACAAAAAATTAACAGTTAGGTAATGCAATACAAACCCTGTGGTTACTTGGAATGTTCTTTTAGAATAATCCATGTTGCCCATTAAACCTAGTTTTAAATAAATTGGTCCAAAAAATCTTCCACCCAATATGGTCATCCTTTTATAGAGAGCAAAATAACATGCTATGGCTATATAAATTCAGGAACACTCTTAAAAATCAGAAATCTTCATCAACATGATACACGTATAAAGCTACCAGTCAGTACAAGCCAGAATGTCAACAGAATAACATAAATCTAAGAGAAACTTCGTAGATTTTTATTGTGTAGCTGATTGAATGAATGCGATTAGGAATTCACTGAGCTCACTCTGCTAACCAGAGCCTACATAAGCCATCAGAAGGAAAAGTGGGTGGGAGAGAATGTAACTTACCTTGCACTTACAGGCAACACTGCTGTGAAGTCAAGACAGACACAAGTATTGCTTCATTTATAACGGGTAAAGTCTCTTTAGAGAAAATAACCATGTCAGTGCCCAAACTCAGGTATGCCAGTGTATGCCGGGGAGTCAACCCACCCTCCTCTAAATCTTTTCCATGCCATTTTTTAAAAAGTTAGGATAGTACAGGGGCATGAAAATAATTGATCCCTTCAGAGGATTTGCATCCAATTTAAGAGAGAAGATAAGAAAACAAGGACCAACATGTTAAGTTATCATACAACCAAAGGGAAGTAAAACCATTGCAAGTTTACTTGCTTTGAATAGCAGATTTAATGGTGTTCTATGTCATAGTTTAATGATCTGGGTATTTAAATATATTTTCAATTGAATTTGAGTTGAAAGTTTGTATGTCCTTTGGTGGAACACTTCCTAATTTCTACTCAATAAAAATATGTAACTGTCCATTGACAATAAAACAATAATGATGCCAATGAGCTTCAAACAGGGGATTATCTCCACTGGAAAGCAATTGTGTGTCAGTATTAAAGATATGCAGAACCATAATATTCACTAATGTTAGTTTTTTCATCTGCTTCTCTCTATTGTGTTTATATAGTTACATGACAAGAATTGGTGTAAAGCTACATGTCTTTCCACATTATCTTAGAGGTGAAGTTACTTTTATTTTCCTTCTTTATAATGTGTACTTCAAATGAAGCACCATGCATTTCTTTAAATGACATGCAATTTACTAATTCTTTTTAATTCCATAATTTTAAAATGATTTATTGTGACTTTAAAAGTGTTGCAAGACAAGGGATTCTGTGGCCGTGGGTAGACTTTTTATACTTTGTTTTATAGATGCATTTTTTTAAAACTGTAGTTTGTTTAAGTCACCAAACAGCATCCAAAATCTTAATGTGTTTCATTTGATGTTAGATTGGCAAACAAATTGGCATAAAATTGGTTAATAGTATTGTCAAACAATTGTGTATTGTGTACTCACTCGGAAAAAATAAAATATATTCACATTTCAAGTTTGTAAAAAAAACCATTTAATGTAAAACAAACTTGCTTGTCGACAAACCAAAAAATAGACTATTTTGTCACTTTTAGGTCTTCACATTAATATTTTGTAGCAAAATGAATAATCTTGTCTTCTAATTCAGGTACGGGTTGAAAAGTGACAGCTAGGAATTGGCATTGACCTATAAAAGTCATTAAAATACAACGATTGAGATCATGACCTGTAGTTTGAATTTCACAGCTCATTCTATCAGCACTGTGTTCCAGATCTGAAGCCTCCACCACACCATAATGACCTTTAGATCGTTAAAATTACCACAAACATTTCTCAACAGAATTACTTTAATGAATTATTTTTAAGTGTAAGTAAATATGAGAATTACAAGCAAGTACATAGCTCTTAATTGATTTAGAATAGTTAATTATAATTGTTTGAGATGTAGGATATTGAACAATTACCTCTGGGACAGGCGGGTACAAAAGAATAATATTCTATCTTATTGTACTTCATAAATACTTCATCATTCTTCATGGTAAACTATAACTGTAGGATATAATTTTCCAAAAGTAGTTTCTGAGTTTTTAAAAATAATTATCTCAGTTACTGTAAAAAGCAAATGGAAAAGAAAAGATACATTCATTCATTTAAAAATAGCTTTAAAAACACATGGTAAATGGACAATACATTTTAGAGATCTATTTAACTTAGATGCATCATAAAATGCTCTCAGAGTAATTACAAATAATGTTGCCTTAATATAATATAGTGGTGATACATACTATGTGGGGGTTAAAGATGAAACCTACATATTATCAATATGATGAAAAACAGACCAATTACAAAGCAAACATTGCTTTATTGAATTTTGTTGTATTGTAGAAACACCTACACATGGCAAAAATACAAAATTATCACAAAGGTTATTTTAAAAAATGCACTATTTTATCTTGATTACTGTAGATATTAGCTAAGGAAAAAATATATATCTTAATATTGCAGAAAAGCATTTATATAAAAAATATTATTTAGAATCTTTAATTTGTGAAAATGAATTCTCTCTCTCCCATGGAAGACAGCAGAGGTCAAGCTAAACCTCACTCTATAACGGAAATGCGAAATGAAACTGCAATGAAAGAAAACCAAGTTTAACGAGTATAAAGGGAAAGGTATATAAAAAGGCTAGCTGGTGATCCCAACTCTTTTATATCTGTACGAATTCACTGCAGTCTCTTGGACAGAGAGTAGGAATTTGATATCTGGAAGTGTCACAAGCCTGCCCAGAGTCACAGAAACAGGGGCAAACATATACTATGGCTATGTTTTTAATTGATGAAGAATTAGAAATATGGCATGTCTTTGCATTTTCTAGTCAACACCTTACTTTTGCAGTAGTCATACTACAAGGAAGGGTATATATATATATATATACACACACACACACATGTATGTATGTATATGTGTGTGTATATATATATATATATATATTTTATATATATATTTACATATAAACTTACATCCAAGATATCTGACTAGATATAACCAAGATATGTGAATATAGAAATATATATATATATATATATATATATATATATATATATATATATATATATATATATATGTTTAATATTATATGCATGTCTTTAGGTATATAAATGTGTGTGTATCTCAGATATCTTAACCAAAGAAAGCTACATTTTCACATCAGATACTGTGACCTTATACTAAAATCAATATCCTTTGCTGGTCATTATAACTGCCCTTAGACCATAGTACCATAGTACTCTTTCAAAAAAAAAAAAATAGTAATGATAATACCTCGACAGATACAGGCTTTATAGCACACATTTTTTTAAACAATTTTCAGACAATCTTTTTCTAGACCCATTTTTCAATAATTTGTTTCTGTCAAATATAGTTCTTGTTTTTATTCTTTTTGCAAGCAAGCACTGAGACACGGTGCTTAGAATTAAATATTCAGAGTGCTTTAAAAGGAAATAATTCTTGTCTTGAGAAATAGATTAATATCTTTTATTAAATCTTGCCCTGATTTTTAAGAAAGTATTGTTTTGAGTAATGTTTTTATGTTAATGGGAAAGACCCAAAAACCAAAGTTTTCAAATACATTTCATACAATAAATTCTGTGTTAGCATCATTTGTATCTCAAACTCCCATCAAATTACCCTTGTTCTATTCTTTCTCAAAAATAGTATGTGGGATATTAAAAGTTATTTTAAAAACTAAGAAGAGGCTAAAGAACTGGAAGCTCCAGGTTTGAATATATGAAGAGTTTTCATCACTGCCTGACTTATTTATACATCTGTCCAAATCTTATGGGACATAAAACCCTTTGTCCTGGGACACCTCATGGGATTAATACTCTTCCAGGATCTGTAGTACCTATTCTGCCATTAGACCCTTTAGTGACCCCAAAGGTATTTTATGCCATACCTTGCTGCATATTTTTTTAACCAATTTAACTCATGGGAAAGAATCATGCAAATCCCAGGAACTCTGTGGAGGTGATGAGAAAAGTGAGTTATTAAATCATTGAATTATGTTTCAAGAACTTAATTGAGATCAGTACTCTGCACCTTCTCAACAGGTATGAGTGCATGATGTTCCTCAGCATTTCCACAATTCTGTGCTCTGAACACTTGAAATCATTAGGCTAAAACTAAAGCATAAAAATAAACTCATTATCTTTCCCCACCCCCAGTTCATATCTCCTACCTCCCACAAAAGAATAATTATTTATTTTTTAAGACTATTGCTTGATTATCACTAGGCTCTACATAAAGTGGAGTTTTGCTAAAATTAATAATGGATAACATAAAATTTAAGGGAAAAAGACTTATCTCAGTAAGATAATAATAGAACTAAGTCCCAGTAGAATTTTAAATATAGCTAACTAGAAACTACAAAAATCAGAATACTCAGAAATTGCTAAACATAGATGCTCAGAAGTGAAAATGAAGGGTTACCATTAAATGAATTTTCACTGGCAGTGAGTACAAAGATGCTAATATTATCATAGAAATGAAATTGGAATAGATAATATAAAGATTTAAATTTGCTTGATTAATTTTGAATGATGGTAGATTGGTGCAATCAATAAATTTAAATATCCTAACAGGGTGATTTAAAAACAATTACCAATGGGTAATGATTCTACTAAAAGATGAAATAGGCAAATGGAAGCAGCCTGGGTGGTGGGGGGAAGACACATAAGGCTAATATTCAACTTAAGAAAAAGGAGTAATATTTTGAGTAATATGCAACCCTTTCTTATGCAAGTAACCATTTACCAAGAATTAAATTAATCAGTAATAGAGATGTTATTTTTTAAATATTAAAAATATGATGTTGTTTTTTAAATGTATAAGAGAAATCCTTATATATGCATGGCAACAAAGTATTAAAAAAAGTGTGTTCAATATCAGCTAACTCCTACTAAAACTATTTGAATATTATATTACAAGTTAAAAATTGGGCTGGGAATATAACTAGGGCTTGCCTAGTGTGCATGAAGCCCTGGGTTCAATTCCAACACTGGAAAAAAAAACATTAAAGTCTATGATGAAGATAAGAACTGCTTTTCTCAACGAAGCTCAAGTAGAAAGATAGTTTGGATATCCTTTGATAAATTTCCAAGTAAAAGATTATAATGCTTACAGTGTAATAGGTAGTCAATAAAAGTATTAGAGCACATACCCATAATATAAAAATAATTTTCAATCATTAGAATCTAAAATAGATGAATATACTAATGGGTAAGGAAAAAAGGGCACCTTACAAAAACTTTGAGTATCCAGAAAGGCATCTCAGATTAAATAAAGCTTCAAATAATCTCAATTTGTATTTGATAAAGGATACATTTCTATATATCCATACATACACTCAGGTACACAAATATTTTCATACTGCATATCATTTATTTCATACACATATATGTTTCAACTTATGAAGGAAGGGGTATTTTGTTTGACCAAATGCTGTTTTGGAGTGAATGAACATGTGCCATACTGTACATGGCATAGTGTAGTGGGGAGAAGATTCATATATATTGAGATCTCATTATAACTTAGTTGAGGTGATAAAAGGGATAGAATGAATATTCTACTGGAAGCAGAAAATTAAACAAGTGATATAATTTGACAAATGTCAGAGAAATAAATCTGGAGCATCAACAGTCGGAGAAAGTATGGTATGGCAGCCAGTGGGCAGTGAGGGTTTTGGTAATCAGAAACCAGTGGAAGCAGAATGCAGGCTGGCCTTGAAAAGAAAGAACTGAAGAGCACTCAGAAAGAAGGGAAGAAGCAAACACAGCTCAGTCCTAACCTATAGGAAACTTGGTCTGATGAGGAAATTGGTTATCTGAGCCAACATTTGACTTTGGTGGAATCAAACATATGATAAATACACAATATGATACTTCAGTGGAGTAAGGAAAAGGGCACCTAACTCAGACTCTAGGAGGCAAGCCAGATTCCAGGCTGAACAGTGCTGGACGAGTCTCCATTTCTTCCAGACAGAAGACTTAATGAGCACTTCATTTTCCCTGTGCAAACGCACTGATCCATAATATAGCACAGCATAGTATACATAGAATAAATATAGAATAGCAAATGGCAAAGGAAATCAAGTACTCAATGGTACAGAATGTTTAAAAAACAACAGTGGAATATAGTGTGGCAATGTGGTGTATTAAAGGGCACATGGAATAAAATTCCCCCAAATTCAACTAATGTCTGGAATTATTAGTGAAACCTAAAGTAAGACAGATGAAAGATTAGTATGCCTGCTCCATATGCTTCATTTTCCACATGGAGAGAAATGGTTTTGCTCCTCTAGGGGGATTTATGCTTTTGCAAGTGAGAAGGGTCAATTATCCTTTCAAATTCTATGTATTCCAGCTTTCTAGGTATGCAGGAAGGGTCAAGATTAAGAATGCTAGGTAATCCTAAGTCTGCAAACTAAATAAATATTATAATTAAAATGGAGTATAAAGTATTTCCATTTAGAAAGTGTATGACTTCATGTAAACAACATCACATACAAGACGAAAGCAGAATGGGACCAATTATAATGAGCACAGTCCAAAATGGGTCAAAGTGACTTTCTACACACATTCAATTGAATATAACAAAGCCAAACCAGACCCCAGGGCACCAGCAGAAACTTCATTAGGGAAAATGAAGAACAACACACAATGATGATGAATTTTGCAACAATAATCTGCCTGAGGACCAACTACAAAGGAGCACAAACAAATAATGCTATATCCTGCAAAGAACAGATGAATGAAAATAAAGATAATGACATACAATAACTTAGTAGGGAAAAACATTGAAAGCAAAACATAGTCGTCCCACATATCCTCCCTCCCATTCCACCTTCCCCCAGGACCCTAATGAGTTGTTGATTATATCTTATTAAAGACAAACAACAGAAAAGCTTAGAAACATGAAAAATAATTAGAGCATAAAAGTAAATATGGATAATTAGGAAATGGCAAAACATAATTAATCCTCCATTCTCTGCAAATATCTTTTCTGAAATGATTCCATAGTTATAAAGTGCACAAGGATTTTCATTTCATAAAGCCCCATACAAATACAAACTTCACACAAAGCTATTTTCTCACAACATACACTTGCTATGCTACTTCGGGGCAGTAGTCAAAATACATTTGAACATGGGTTTGCTAGATTAGCTCTCTAGGCATAAGGCATAATGGCTCAGACTTTAACTGATATCTTTCTGTATGTATATCTTGTCATCAGAGGTTTCAAGTTATCTATGTTTACATTTAATGCTACTAGAAATAATAGCTTTCTCTTTCCAAGTTATATCTATTTATTTTCCCAACCATTTGAGGTTTGAGGAAGTATTTCCAAATAAAGATTTTGGATTATTAAAAAAAATGCAGTACTAAAACACCATGTTCGATATTCCTTTTGCATTTGCCAGCTTCTGATACAACACTGAATTGAGAGGCCTCCTAAATATTCAATTGACTTTAATATATTGACACCCGCTGAATTATTTTACTAAGTTCAGTTGAACATCATTGTGACTTTACTTGAAAAAGCAGCCATTTCACATTTCACTAAATATTCTATCTATGAGCTAAAAGTCTAAACATAATGCAGAATGGCCTTAGTTAGTTGTGGAAATAGAATAGCATCAAAACGGTTAGAAGTTTTGAAGGGCTGAAATTTTGTCTTCAATACACTTAAGAAGAACAAAGCTTTATAAAGCACCATTTCACTACTTATGTTCAATTAATTATAACATTTCTCTGGAGAGACAAATATACATATTCCACTAAAATTTTAAGCAAGTGCAAGTTCACCAAGTGAGACTTCAGATAAATGCTGGGTAAGAAAATAGCACTATCATCAACCACAGCTTTGTAAGTCAGAAGACTATTTTTGAAACAGATCCTTTTTAATATAAATCTTTTATATATGCTTAGAGATGAAGTCCCAGTAAATATTACCTTATCAAAGGCAATTTTTTGGTGGGGTTAAAGTGTGGGCATTAGATCAATATTTCTTACCTGTAGGTTCAATCTACTTAAGCAACATTTATACCCAGAGAGCAGATAGTCAATATTTTCTTATAAGAAGATCCTTGGATCATCTTTAGCATTCAGAAAAGGCCTGAGTTCTGTGTGTAATAGAAGAAATTGCCTTTAAGCTTAAAATATTTCCTGCAGGTGTTCCCACAAAAGATATTCCCTCTAAAGAAACTTGGCTGAGGCAATGAAATATGTACTTCGAGCTGTGGGACCCACCAGAAGTCACCCAAAATACTCTGAAAATAGCAACTTGTCAGTTAAATGAATGAATCTTAAGATTTTCCACTCAGGGTGTTAATGAATGTGCAATGCACACACTGGTTTTGCTTAGGCAGTGACTGCTCAGCAAAAACCAGGATTATACCCACAGAAACACTGCCTGCTGGGACTAAAGAAAACAGAAAATAGGACCCAGTGCAGGAAGCCTGCCAACATGTGTTACTGTTTGAGAAAAGTGAGGAATGACTCCTGAGGAATTCAGAGAACCTCTGACTGCTGCTTTCCTCACAAGCCTGGAGCAAGGTGGCTCCCTCCTCCATTTTAGCAGAACAAGTGGTTACCACAAAGAACACATGGAACATGTCCTCCCGAGAGAGCCATGTTGGTTGGTCTCTGGGGCAGACCTGAAGGACCTGAAGGACCCATGTTTTCCAAGAGGCACTTATTTTCTTTCTTCTGACTTTGATACACATGGTTGTCCTAAATGTCTTGCCATTGGCCTCGGTGACATCAGATACTCCGAGACTCTTCCAGAGAGTTTTGCTTCAGCTGCTGCAACTTTTGATGAGTGTTCATCTCAGATAACTCCACCCCACAGCTTCTCTAGATGATGTCCCCCTCTGCAGCCACTGTAGCTGTCCCCTCTGTGGTCTCTCAGAAGCTCCTCTCGAGAGGAAGCAGGATGTCCACAGTAAAGGCAGGACATGGTGCACATGTGTGAGCCTTCCATCTTCCGTTTTTGTTTGTTTATTTGTTTGTTTGTTTTTTCCTACATGAGCAGTCTTCTCCTCACCCTTTTTGGAACAGTGAAATAGTCTGAGTACTGTTTTCCTTATGCTGCAACAAAAGTTCTAATGAAATGGGTTTTATTTTGTGTATTCATGATTTCTCTCTTGATTAGAACTAGCGGACCTGATAACTCTAAAAGCTAGTAATACTGAGGCTGCTGGTACTAAAAGCAGCCACAAACCAGGGCTGGCAACGCTGAGGGGTCTAGCAGCTAGAGAGGAACAGAGTGCAATGGAGAGTTCCAGAGACCAGTTGGTAGCTGCTGGCTCCAGCTTCTAGTGTAACAGGGGTCCAATTCACTTTTTTTTTCCTTTTTGTGCATTGCAATTTTTTTTTGTTTTTTTTATTGGTTGTTCAAAATGTTACAAAGCTCTTGACATATCATCTTTCATACATTTGAAAAAAAACAAGGGAGAGAATTGAACCATTTCACTTTTTGAACATAGCCGTCACTGCTCTGAGGCCTAGTCTAAAAGGGATATGTTTATCCTTTCCTCCTCTCCCTCTTCCCTCCTTAACCTGGGGGCCGGGAAGAAGAACCACAGCCTCTGGGACTAGAGTCCTCTGTGTTTCTCTCTAGCTAGCAAAGCAATAAAACTTCTTTTTCCTTTCTCTCCAAATCACGTCCTTGTTATCAGATTGGCATCTGGGACAAAGATGGAGCTTTTGGTAACAAATAAATTATGTAGAAGCCTTCATGTCTGATGGAATGTTTCTGGTAGAGTTTAGACTTTGTTTGGGACCTATCTTGTGTCTTTCTTCCTTCTGCTTTCTGCCTGCTGGAATGGGAATATCCTGCGCTTATCTAACCATTGTATTTTGGAAGCACATAATTCATCTGACTTCACAATTTCACAGTTGGAGAGGAATCTGGTCTTAGGATGAGTCTCACATTTAAATGACGTTTAGCCAAGAGTGGACTTTAGAAGTTGAGTTGATGCTGGTATGAGTTAGGACTTCAGGACTGTTTGGTTTTTAATAAATATATTTTGCATGCAAGAAGGACATGCATTTTAAGCTATAGACTGGAATATGTCTCCCCCAAATTCAGATACTGAACCCCTAAATCCCAATGGGATGGTATTTGGAGATGGAGCCTTTTGGAAATAATTAAGGTTAATTGAGATCATATGGGTCTGATGAGGAAGAGAAGGGCTAGGGATGAAGCTCAGTAGTAGAGTGTTGGCCTGGCATGCATGAGACCATGGTTTTGTTCCCTAGCATCACAAAGAGAGAGGCAGAGATATCTTTTTCTCTTCATATCCATGTACAGATCAATTGCCATATGAGGAAATGGCAAGGCAGGGCAATGTACAAGCCAAACAAACAAACAAAAAAACTTTATCAGAAAATGATCCTGCCTGCCCATGAAAATTTCTGTTGTTTAAGCCACCCAATGAATGTAATTTTGTTATGACAGCCTGAGTTAATACAGGTCTCATTTTAAAATTTAGAATAATGAGAACAGCAAAAATATTTTGTCTCTCCTACCTTCGTATGTCCTACGCAGCTTTTTGTGTTTTTTTTTTTTTCAACTGAATCTGTCACCAGTTGAGTTGAGACGACTCAGTTAGTGGGGTAGGAGGATGCTTGGTTAAAATAATGCACTACATTGGCACTGCTGCTCTCTCCCGCTCTTTAAGCCAGATGGCTAATGGTGCTACTGCAGGACTCTCAGTGAAGATGATTGTCATCATGCGAATCATTTGGCAGGGGCTTTCCTTCCTCACCACCAGCTGGAGGCCAACTCAAATATTGATTGCTGTCATTTTGCTTCTGTGAGCTCCCTTTGCTCAACCTTCAGTTTTGCTAAGATATGTTTATAGGGAAGCCATATGGGTGTGGGGGGGAGGGGTGAGTGTGCACACATCAAGGTGAGATACTTTTTGCACGTGTGCTAATCTTACCAATTTTTGTTTTCCTTTTCACCATGCCACTAGTAAGTCACTTACTCATTTTGAACGTAACAGTTCTCTAACAGAAGCAAGGCTGGACTCCACTGTGATTCCTAGGATTATCCAGTGGCTTCCAGAAAGCCATATGGCCTCCTAGGACTATGGGGTAGAGCACATGTCATATGTTGGAAATGATAAACCCTTTTCTCAAACAATAAGAACTAGATTCATCTGCAAGCAAGAGAGATGTTTTCTTTTGTGAAAAACATGTCCACTCTTACTGCTCCAAGTTTCATTAAAGACTCATTCAAGGGTAAGGAGTGTGGGCTTGGAAGTCAAAGAAGCTTCTAGTTCTGCCTCCCCCAATGACTGGTTGAACAGGTGGAATATTGTCACTTAGCCTCTTTCAGCCTCATAAAATCATCAAGTAAATATTGGTCAAAGGCCCACTGAATGTCAGAGGCTGCATATGGAGATAGGAAGGAAATAAAGAAGAACAAAAAATAAACACATGTAGGGTGGGGGGTAAACTAAACTAAAATCTCCAAATCTCAGAGGAACTTACAACCTTGTAAAAGGAGCAGATATAAAATAAATATGTCGGGGTGTTCTGGGGACACCAACCTGGGAATCACAGTCTGCCTTTATGTAACATGTGTGATCAGTGACCAGTACTTCAGATGTCCATGTTCTGATGAACTCTTCAGTAGTAGTAATGGAGAGGATGAGAGCTTTGTGCTCATTTAAAGGTAAAAGCAGGAGATGGAAGAGAAATACTGTGGATTAGCTAGCCTATCATGGCATTTGGCACATGACCATGGGACCGGATTTGTGCTGTACCTGAAGACACTCTAGAATGGATGATATTGCTTACACTTGAGAGCATAATACAGTTTTGTTACTTTGGTGTTTTTGCAGCTTTGGACTGCCCTAGACTTCTGTTCCCAGAGCAAGACCTCATTCTCCAAGGAAGAGGAAGCTTTAGCAGCAGGCAGTGCTGAGAGGCAACATGCTCATTAGAGTCAGCAATTGCCCAGGAGACAGTGACAGTTACCAGTTTTGACCCGGGACTGGGATAGCCACACTCAGAGTATGGGTCTTCTTCCTGCACATGTGGGGTGTCCACAGTATTGAGAGGTCATAGATTGTCTTTCTAGGAACTGCTATTATGAGGCAACTGAGGCTACAAATGAATATTAATACTAATACAATCTCAGAGTCCATGGAGCCTGAGTCCAATGTAGATTACATATATGATTATAATAAATTTATAATAAGTATCCAATGATGGTAACCACAGATAGTAATAAGGACACCCAAAAGTATAGAGTGAACTCAGAAGACTTAAGGGAGGATTCAACAGAAAAGGCTATGGTTTATAATTTTTTTATAGGTAGAAAAAATATTTTACATATAGGAAAGGGGAGATATTCATTTCAAAAAGGTCAGAATATGTAAAAGCTTGAAGAACTAGAGAACTGAGAGAATTTGAGTAATTCTCTCAAAAATAGGCAAAGAGATATCTTGAAAGAACGAATTAGTTAGGAATGCTTTTTGTTGCATATCACAGAAAACCCAGAGGCAATAGTTGCAACGAACAAAAGTTTATTTTTATCTCAAAAAAAAAAACAAGTTCACAATAAGTAATTTGCTGGATATGTTTCAGGGTCAATAATGCCACTCCTTCATGACTGTAACATGACTGCTGCTGCTCCAAACATTGCACACATGCTTCAGGCAGGAGGAATAGGAAACAGAAAATGGTTATGCCTTACTTTTTTTTTCCTGGAAAGACAAGAATTTGTCAGAATCTTCTCAACACTATTTCAAGTAGATATAATCCTGATTGTGTCAAATGTCTCTTCTCATGGTACCATGCCCCCACTCCCCCACCCCCCCCAAAAAAAATCTGGGAAAATAAAGATTTATCTTCATCTACTGTTGTATTTATAAAACCCCAAAGAATTGTTAGAAAGAAAAAGATGGATCAACAGGAAGTGGTGAAAAATTATACATTGTTAGACTATTCAGCCTATGTACATGTAGGAGAAATAAAAGTTAAAAAGTAAAGAAAAGGGTTACCTGGTTTGAAAGGCCTCTTGGGCCTATAAATTTTGGTCTTCTGGTCCTCAAGACAGAGAACCCACTAATTTTCTTTTAATATATATTCTGTAATCTCCCTTGTCAATTATCCCTAACACTGTATAGAACATCCTTTGGAAACTTAGGCAATGATAGCCATTGCCATGAACTCCCTGCTTATCCGACTTCCCCTGAAACTCAGGGAACGGAGAACATTCCTCCTTCTCCTCCTTAATCATGCTCCATACTGGGACTCTGGCACATAAAAGGTGAGTGAGTACAGCAGGAAGCAGCTGCTCCTGACGAGAACAGACCTTCCTCATATCCAGCATCTAGGAGCAGTACTGAGATGGGCAAGAGACTGGAGGAAGAAAATTTTATTCAGATCCTGACTGTCACAGATGAGCTTCCTGACCTCACACAACTCATTCTCTAGGCTCCTGACATGGAGGATAAGCTAAAATAATAGGGTTGAACTAGTGAAATTATCGAATCCATTCTAGTTCTATGATTATTTGTTGATTTATATCCTTCAGCTCCTCCAAGCATGCACACACACCATGGCTGTATTTTTTTTAAAGATTGATAGGATGACATTTAATGGGGAAAAAAATCAAGGCAAAAACCTTCCTTTATTAGAGACATGGATCTCTAAGTTAGCTAGATTTACCGTCTTTGTACAAGTAACATTGTAGCCATTAAGGAACCTATGAACTAATATCTCCCCACCACCATTTCCCAGTTTTGAAGTCCTACATTGGTGTAGCTTTAGTCTCTCCTTTTTCACTATGAAAAGTTTTGCCATCATGGCGGCTGGGTAATTCTCTTATTTCCTTCAGAACACATGACTGTTCATTAAGCTTGGAGCTACAGCCTTCATGCTTCTAGACAGTCATAAATATCTTTAAATGTCATTCAGGCATGACTGTGCGTATAAGAAAGAGGAGGTTTTGGAATTGGGTTCAGGGAAATAATGACCTCGCTGTCATTTATCATCAATAAGTCCTTGAAGATAGTCCACATAGGCACTGCTGGACAGAGATGCTCAGTCAGTGTGCTCCACTAACTTCTAGGCTCTGCTTCTGATTGCTCTTCTTGGACCATTTCCTTTATTTAACTTTGGCGAATTACTAATGTTATAGATGATATTTGCTTCTGTTGTGGATGAGATCAAATCACTTGTCAAATAAGCTGATCTTTAAATTTGGGTGGAACGCCTCAACACTGGGGACTAAAGACAACATGTTCACTGAAGAAGGAAATCTTCATTACTGTGAGTGTACAGCATTCTGTTGTTGCAGGAGAACTCTGACATTTTTCTAACTGGATTCCATCTGTACTTTTAAAAGACAGACAAGTAGAGTATCACTGGAGATAATAGGATCTGGGACTCGAAAGCCTTCATATTTTATTAGAGCTATATTGATCCCATTTCCTTAAGTCACTGGAGTGTTATTTCACATTCCGGTGTCTGCATAACTGCATTGCCTTTGTTTCTCAGTTCTATTTAAAATTCCCTGGCACATCAAGGCTAGTGAATGTCAGTGAAGATAACTATCAACATGTAATAACTTCCAACTACAGGAATGTGTAGCTTGAAAGCACTTAAATGATCAGGTCTCTTTGTAATAAGTGGGAGCCAGGGAAGAACAAATTAACTCCAACCACTTGGTGTGGATGTCAGATTTAATTTGAGTTCTGACCATCCGTGCATAGACATAGACATTTATCACAGATGGTCAAGGAATGGAAGTGTGTTCTAATGAACAATAAGTCTACATAAAGCAAACGAAAGACTGATTCCCACATCACAAAGAACCTCTCGATCAACCAGTCTCAAAATTACAAAAGAACCTGGGAAAGGATGTAATGTGAATTTGCACCATGAAAATATACTACAATGACAATTTAGTAACTTGCTTCGAACTTTGTTCTAGTTGTCCATTGTTGCAAAGAAACAAATAAACAAACAAAAAACAAAAATAAAATAGCAAACTTGTTGACATTAAGCAAGAATTTATTATTATTATTACTGGCTCTGTGAGTCTCACATAGCATTACAGCCAGATGTTAATTGACTTTTGAAGGTTTAACAGGATCATGATCAAGATAACTTCTTCAATCACTGGTCTATCATCTGCCTGAGTTAAAACCACTTAGGGCTGTTCAAGCATCTTTCTTTCCATGCCATCACTTCACATGACTAGTTGGAGTATCCACAGAGCATAGTGGTCTGAGAAAATTGATTTTCCCTAGAGCAGAATTGGTTTTACCCAGAGACAAAGTTAGAAACTACAAGAGTTCTTATGACATAAGATCAGGAGTCAGTCAGACAGTATTACCCCTCTCACAAATTATTTGTTACCAGCATATCACAACGTCAGCCTAGACTCAAGGGTCAGGAATTATATAAGGGCATGAATATTAAGAAGCGTGGTCAGTAGAGGTCCTTCTTCAGAGAACAGCTATAAAAAACTTGTTAATCTACGAGCTGGGGGATTTGCTGTTGCTTACTATGAATAGAGCACTCCACTAAATAAGATGTTTCTTAACTTACAATGGGGTGATATCCTGATAAACCAAATGAAAATTGAAAATTTCTTAAGTTGAAAACGTGTTTGATACACCTGGTTGGTCCTACTGAGCATCACAGCTTTGCCTAGCCTATCTTTAAGATTAAGTGTTCCAAACACTTCCATTATCCTACTGTTGAACAAACTTATCTAATATGAAGACTATTTTATAATAAAGAGCGAAATATCTCATGTATACACATAATAGGCATTTTGCAGACATGATGGGATGCAAAATAATTTAAAAAAACACTATATCTGAAAAACTATAGCATTGCAGGACACTTCAAAGAATGGATTATTTATGTTTGTGATCTCTTGGTTGCCTGGGAGATTACAAGCACCACAAGAGAGTACTGTACCACATTTTGCTAGCTCTGGAAAAGATAAAATTTCAAAATACAATGCATAAGTTCATTTCCTACTAAATGTGCTTTGCTTTTGCACCATCCCAAAGTTGAAAATTCAAGTCAAACTATCTTAGGTTAAAGACTATCTGTACTTTTGTATGCATTATCCATTTTAATCTTTGTAATAACCCAGTGAAAGATGAGTTTTGTTTTTATTTGTTTGTTTGTTTTTAGGTAAACTAATTGCTTTATATATTTGGTGCATGACAGCTCTGTACCAGACTGTGGTGGATGGAATTCTACATGGCCTTTGAGGTCTCTGCCTCATGGTGTTCCTCCTCTAACTCTTGTTATGTGACAAAGGGATTTTGCAGATTTTATTAAGTTTTCTAATTAGTTGACTTCAATACAAGGAGCTTATTCAGGTGAGACTATCCTTTAAAAGCAGGGATTTTTCTCCAGCTGGTAGCAGAAGAAAAAGTCAAAGAGATAAAAAGCATGTGAAGGAATTCAGGAGCCACTGCTGACCTTGAAGATAAAGGGGTTGTGTGAAGGCTGTAGAGATATTTTAGCAGAGGTGGGTAACAACAGCCAAACAGCCAACGAGAAAACAAGGACTTCAGTCCAGCAATCATAAGGAATTATGTTCTACCATAGTTAAGGGAATTTTGATGCATGTTCATCCTCAGTTTCCAGGTCTGCACTTAACCAGACCAATCCTTGATTTGGGCCTTATGATCCCTAAGCAGAGAACCCAGTTGAGTCTGGCTGGACATCAAAATTGTAGAGCTATAAAATAAGTAGGCATTGTATTGTCACAAAATGTTGTAATGTGTTAGTCAGAAACCAAAAATCTAATTTGGTACCTATAGGGCTTTTATGGGTATCACACTCTTGCTTGAACTTTGCCTGTTTTTTCTGCTATCCTAAAATACCACAGACTGGGTCATTGATAAACAAGAGAGTTTATTTCCCACCATTCCAGAGGCTGGGAGGTCCAAGATGGAGGAATCAGCACATCTGTTTGTCTGGACATGGCTTCATCCTCTAGAGGGAAGAACACCATCCCCATATTGTACAAGGTGAAAGGAAAAGTCTCTTTTATAAAGGTCTTGATCCCATTCACAAGGTCTCATTTCTGATGACATTACACTGGAAATTTGGAAGAGATATAGGAAAACCAATTTCTAATTCCCCCCACTCCTTTTCCAGTTTTTTTCAATGAACTTTCTCTAGTAAATTCATTTCATTTCAAACTCCTTATCTTGGGATTTCACTTTGGAGAATTAACTGAGTTAACAGAGGTGGTCCTAGAAAGTGGGCAGTGGGAGAGAATCCTGAGGTGGGGTCATTTACCAGCCTGATGGTAACATAGATGCAATTACTGGTGGAAATTGTATTGTAACTTGTAATTCAATAGCGTCTTATATTTTCTAACCTTCCTCTGAGGTGAATTGGGATCGGATTGGAGGGAATGGATTTATTTTCTTTTACATTATCTCCAGCATTCAAGTAATATAGGGGAAGTAGTAACTTTTAGAATCATTGAGTGATTGATTGGGTTTTGTCAAATATCATTTATATACTAAAGAAAGGAAAGGATAAACTCAAGTCTTGTAGCCTCATGTTTGGCAGCTGGGGTACATGGCATCCTAACGTTCTCTCCAAAAATCTTGCGCAGCTCCACCCTTATGTCCTTGCTGTTTGGAGACCACTTGGCCTTCCTCTCTGTTGGCTTAATTCTGCTCAATTCCTACAGCTTTCCTCAAAAGACACTCCATATTACTGGCATCTCTTAATCTGGAGAGTATACAGTGCTACTTGAGCTTCCTTTACACATCTCCATGCAGCACCCTGTCAGGGGATGCTTGCAGGGTCTCAGGAGCTACAAGACTTGTTTTCCCAGGTGAATTTTTCTCTTGCTTTGATCTTGTTTCTTTTTTCTATCCCCCTATTTATCCCCTGTGGAATACAAATGTTTATTCTGTGCCTTCATATTTTGGATATATATAATTTGCTTTAGACTTTAGAGGGACTGATGCTGAGAGTTTGCCTGAGTCTCAGTGGAGACTTTGAACTTGAATGTTTGGGCAATCCTTGAATTATTGAGACTATGGGGACTCTTGGAAATGGACTAAATGTATTTTGCACTGTGGGGTGGACATGAGCTTTAGAGGGTACAGGCAGAATATTATGGTTTAGATATGAGGTATCATCCAAAAACTCACTTGTGAGACAATGCAAGAAAGTTTAGAGATGAAATGATTGGTTTATGAGAGCTACATCCTGATCAGTGCTGATAGGGATTAACTGGATGGTAACTCTAAGCAGGTGGGATATAGCTGGAGGAGGTGGGGTCACTAGTGGTGTGCCTTAGGGACTTATATTTTGTCCTTGTTGATCAGAGTTCTCTCTCACTGATTCCTGGTATCATGTGCCACATTCCTCTACCACATTGTTCCACCATGAAGTTCTGCCTCATCTAGGCCCTGGAGCAATGAACTTGGCTATCTATTTACTGAGCTTCTGAAATCATCCTCCTCTAAACCAGGGTAGCAGAAGTGTTGACCAAGTGTCAGAGAAGTCTAGAATAAAAGGTGAAGGTGGGAGATGGTGTACATTACTTAGGCTACAGGACCAACTATGATGGAAGTCCTGCCACAGAGCACAAAATAGTATAACTCACTAATACTTCCTTTTCATTTTTATTTTTCTAGGAATTTTATCAGACATCATATTGAAGCAACAGTGTAATGGATTTAATGTGACAACTGAATGGATCTGACCATTGATATGGATGAATTGTAGCAGATCATGTTTCCCACATGTTTCTTATAATCATCCACAGATTTCCCCACTAACTCATATTCTAACAGTCCAAATCTGCATCTTTTAAACATAGAGCTTTCTTCAGGATGATGAGCATACCCTGTCTACACAAATGAGATGCAAAAAAGCCTGAAAATGTATGTTCTTCCAGGAAAAGCCACTAAAAAATAATTAGTGACATAAAGGTACAAATTCTCAGCTCTCTCACAACGTGATGAACTGAATTCTTGTGAAATATAGACTGCGTAGATTATCCCATTAGGATTGACCTAAATTTACTATCTGTAGGACTTGATTACCATATTTATGCTTGATCTCCTTCTAGTTAAAGGACAACTTCCCTTGAATTCATGCATTCTTTTCTCTGCTACATCATTTAGAAGCAATTCTTCCTTCTCTTTTTCTCCACTGATATGGTTTGAATGTGTATGCCCCTACAAAATTCATATATTGGAATTTAAACCCCAAGATGATAATATTAGAAGATGGGACCTTTGGGAGGGGACTAGGTGAAACCCTCATTAATGGGAACAATGCTTTTATGAAAGGGCTGGGAGAAATCACTTGGGCCCTTTTGACCCTTCACCTTCTGCCAGGTGAAGATGCAATAACAAGATGACACCTTGGAAATAAAGATGAGCTTCACCAAATCTGCTGGTACCTTGATCTTGGACTTCTCACCCTCCAGAACTATGAGCAATAAATTTCCATTGTTTACAAATTACCTAGTCTGTGGTATTTTGTTGTAGCACCAGGAATACATCAAGATCTCCTCTCCACATACCCTTTCCCCGGCTTCTCTTTTACTACTTCTCCTCCTTCTTCCCCTTTCTCCTCTTCTTCCTCCTCCCCTTTTTCTCCTCCTCCTCCTCCCCTCTTCCTTCTCCTTCTCCTTTTACTCTTCTTTTTCATCCTCCTCGTCCTTCTCCTTCTTTTTTTCTAGCTTATTTATTTCAGAAAGCATGGTTCCTTTAAGAACTCAGCCATATCAACTAGTTAAGACTTTATTCTGAGCAATGCAGGATGCCACTGAAGAGCTTTGAGCAGAGAAAAATGACACAGAAAAATGACACTTTTCTGGATATTTCATGTAGAAAAGACTGTAAGACAGTAGTGGAATGACAGATGATAAGGGGGGAGACTTCAGGTAAAATATGTGTACACACTCACACACACACAGCCCTTCATGGTATGATATGTGTATGTGCCAGTCTCTCCTCCCTTATTGTATATACTTTTAACAATTTCTATTGTCCATGGAAATTGACAACACTGTCTCCCTTACCACTTGAAGATAGGGATTATGGTCACAAGGTCTGGAAAACCAAAAATAAACAAGAAAATTTTTTTCCATCATTCTCACCCCCTATTTAGGAGTAAAGACCCATGTCTTAATTATTGTGCATGGATATAATTGTCCTCTTTACCTCTATTCTTCCCAATACTGAACTGGGTAAGACATTTTTTCTTACATTCATTGTCACATTTCTTGTCTTATCTTAGGCATTCTTTTTTGCCATTTTTGTTAAAAAATTTAAAATCAGCTGTAAATTGATTTTATGAATGAACAAGTGAATAAAATTTTAAACTAATTAACCAAAGTGGGAATATGAAGAGAATGTGAAACCTGAAACCTGGAATGGCACCAGAACATTAGTGTGGGCTGTGAACAGGAACTGATCATTAGACCCAAGAAGATAGTGCCTGCAAATAATTAATGCAATTATAACAGGAAGAAGAGAATGTACAAATATATATATATTTTGTATATATATAGTATATAGTATTGAGCATTTGCTTTGGGAGTCATTTTCCTGAGCATTTCCTTTTTCTATTTAGTTGAGGCTGAATCAGCACGTACAGGAAATCAATGGTTCCATATATAAAAAGTTGAAGGAGACAGAGAAGCAGCAGCTGAAGATCATGGTCCATGGAGATTCCAACTTAAAACAAACATGAAGAATGGCCCTGGATTGCAAAAGACTTAATCTACTTACACATAACATATGATGACAGAGTACCATTCCTTTGTGAAACACTTACCTGTATTTCAATTCCTTTCATTTTCATGACATAACTCTCACAGAAAGATATTCTTCTCTTCCTTCCACTCTCCTCCTCCCTGATACATAATATTAGGGTTCATTTTGACATAATTATACAAGCATAAAATAAAATTTTCTCTGATTCAGTTCCTAGTAATTCCCCTTTCCCTCTCCTCCCTCCGTGTTCCCTTTCCTCTATTCTACTAATCTTTCTTCAATTTATCTATATATATGTCTAAAGGACATGGATTGAATTGTCAGGCTTCTGAAAACCCCCATTCCGTGCCAACGTCGGGTGCATTCTGGAGAAACTTCCTGCAAAACAAAACAAAACAAAAACGTAATCACTTTATTATTGAAGGGATTTCTGTCTGGATGTGTCTAGGCCTTCACAGGCTTCAGCATGAATATCAGACAAATATGAACAGTTTTATATTTTCAGGGCACTTTTGAGGCACTATTGATTTTAGTTCTCCCCATAACAGAGAAGAATTCTGATTTACCCATCTTCTTGGTTACAAAACAAAGACTATTTTTTTTTCCTGTGTTGGGAAGATCAGAAAGGACCACGGTTTTGAGTCATTTTAAGTGACCCGATTTCTCTTGCTGAATAAGTTCTCATCTTGAGAGTAGGATTTTTTTTTCTTTTTTCTTTTCCTGTCTTGGAGGGGACTGTCAAAGAATCCTGGTTGTTGGTTTCTCCTGTTGTGCAAATTTTAAACCACCTTCCACGGTTCCCTACTTGGATGTCACTGGTGATTGTCCTGAGACCTCACGCAGACTGCAGCATCCGTCTCTAGCCTCTCCAATGGGCTGTCCTGATTACGTGACATCAGGACCACTTGTGAGGCCCTGAATCTCTCCAGTCTCCAACCTTAGGAGTGATGGGCAACTCACACCATCTCCATTTCAAAGCTTAGCCCCCTTCTTGTCTTTCAGATTCATAGATCTCTGGGCTCTGATGCATCTTGCAGTCCTGTTTATCTTGTAGACAAGACCCTAGAAATCAGTCTTCCAGGAAAAAAAAAAAAAAAAGCATGGTTCTTCGGGGCCGACTGTCCAAGGCGAGGGTGTCTGTGTAACCGTGATAGGAAACCACCTCCTCTGTGCTCAGCTGTCATTGCAGGGACAGCCTCTGTTCATTAGCTTTATGGTTCAGCTTTATGGTTCAGTAAAATAAATACACATTTTCCCTCCGGTAATGACTTTTTTCTCACTTTGTGAGAACTGCGGGGACCCTTGTTATCGAGAGATAATCATATTTTGGCAATGGCACTAACGGTGCCCAGTAAAAGTCCCAAGGTTGTGATTATCTCTTAATAACTGCAAAGCCTGTTATGTATCGTGTTGCATTGTTGTTTACTTTGTGGGTGGGTGGGTGGGTGGGGGACCCATTAGTGATCTCAGTGGTTGATATCATTCCTGGTGATAATGAACAAAGAATCAAATGACCATTTGTTGGCTTGTTGCTAGACAGCGCGATTCGAAACACATTCCACTCCTCATTCAGAAAGGCACGGGCAGACGTGTAATCTCTGGCTTCGTGTTAGTTTAATAACCCTGATGTTAATACTGAATTATGTCGAGCCAAGCTAATGGGAATTCTAGAAATAAACACGGATAATTTAGTGTCTAACTGACCTTTCCCTCCCACAGAGAATTCAGGTTGGGTTTTAAATACCTGTGAAGGAAGTAAATACCCGTGAGAAATCACCTACTGATTCAGTGATGGGAAATGTCATCAATAACTTCAGCAAAACAGGCTCTGTGTAAGGAGAAGAGCTTTACGTACCGTATGCCGGCCCTTTAGAACGGGCCTGGTTATTGAATGGCACCTCTTCTCTCTCAACTCATGCCCTCCATTCATGTCCATTCATGTTAACAGTGATCAATACCATTTATTAAATACCTGCTATTGGCCAGGTGGTTGTCATGCATTAGATCATTTTTATTTCCCTGCACAAGAACCTTTCAAGATGGTGAACCTTGGTCCCATTTTGCAGCCCAGGAGACTGAGGCCATTGGGGATCACAGAGTTGGGTGTTGCCGTCCAGTGGCCAATTTTGGATCTGGATCTGAATTCAGAGCTCATTGTTATTTAAAGGCACACTGTGCAGGGTGATGAAGCATAGTGACCAGAGATGGGTAGTCAGTGGGGCCCTTGTGGGTTAGTAGACAAGTGCAGGTCTGACTCCCTCCTTCCTGCCTTCCAGGATACTGTGCTTGTGGGACCTCCAGGACCTGGAGAGCGCCCCTGGGTTTCTCCAACACGCTCATCCACGCGCCCATCCACATTATCTCTGCCTCTTACCTGTCACTTAGGAAGGGCTGTTTGTGTTCTGATGAAAAACCCACACACCTTTTGGCTCTGAACAATGGCTAACTATTCATTTTGTGCATATTACGAACTGGACACAGTTCCTTACACAGATCTTCTCAATCTCTCCTTCCAAGAGCCACATAAGGTGGAAATACAATTAAGAGTCTCTTTATGTGCACAAGGAAGTTGTGGGAAAAAAATCAAGTCTTTCCTGTGCTAGTAGCCCTTGCCGTCTTTGAGTTTTTCTCTGTGGCCAAGAAGAGATTGTGTGTTTTTACCCTTTAAGGAAGAAACTGGGTGTCCATCTTATTCATCTTTCTTCTTGCGGGAACATCTTAGATGAGGCACTAATATCACTTTTTCTGTAATATGGACATAGCGAATGGACTTTTTTTTCCCCTCCAATCAGATGCCTATATTTAAATCAGAAACTTCCCAACCCCAAACTAAGAATCCTTAGAAATTTCCTTTTAAGAACAGTCATGAAAACAGAGCATGGAAACGGAATTTATTTTTCGAAGCCTGTCCTTTATTTTACCCTGCGAGTTGCAGCCGTTAACAGAGAAAAATTAAGGAGCACCTGTTTTAGACCAGGTGCGTTCAGCTTCTACTCCTTCAAGTTGAAGAATCCCAGGACAGGTCCACACGCCCCCACAGCGGAAGGTGACGGTCTCTCAGGGTAGGAGTGAACCACGGTGAACGTGTTGTGATTAGTGTCCTGCTAGGAACACAGGTGGCACATAACAGATCTCAGAACAGTCAAAGATGCATTGTGATCCCGAGATACCCTAAGTTGACTCAAAGAATGATTTTGAAAGCAATATTACTGTTTTATATGCATTTTGATGTTGTTTGTTTGTTTGGGGGTGGAGAGGGTGGCAGAAGAGAAATTTTCTTTTATGGTTAACCCTATGACATCAGGGACCTTGTTTATTTGTTTTTTTTCCTTTGAGTAAATACTTTGTGAATAAAAATAAAAATTTATTACTTATTTTTTTAAAATAAAAAATCATTTTGATTAAAAAATAAATAATAGTTTCAGTAATCCCACTGACACAGGAGGCTGAGGCAGGAGGATCGCAAGTTCAAGGCCAGCCTCAGAAACTTAAAGAGACCCTGTCTTCCAAAAAAAAAAATGACTGGGGATGTAGCACAGAAGTAAAGTACCCATAGCTTCAATTACTTCTATAAAGAAAAGTAAAATGTTAAAGCTCTTGGACTATGATAGTAAAGGAACACTTGACAAAGACTTCTATTTATGAGACAGGAAAATTTGTAGATGTAGGTTCCCTTGCAGATGCACAGGATGTTAGTCTGGTGGAGTGATTTTTTGGGGGTTTACTTATTTGTTGACTCACATGTCCCTCTCTCGGTGTCTTTAGGCATGAATCTAGTCTTTGTAGCAGTTGCAATAAGCTCACCTTGAGTGGGTTCATGCTTTCTTAGCAATTTAGCCATGACATAAAACGTTTAACTAGCTTAAAGCAAAGAGGGGCGATTGAAAGCACGTGCCACCAAAGTAAGACCCATCTAAGGAAATAAAAAAATAACAGGCAAAGTCTGACCTCATCTGACCTCATGGGGACTTGACTTAAAAATTCAGGAGATTCAGTGACATCTCACTTTTTCCCACCCCTTTTCCATTCCCTGAGTTCTCAGGGGACTCAGGAGTCAGGGTGTGTCTCAGCTCTGATTTGCTCTGAGGAACTTTCTCAGTGGACTAGCTTCTGAGACAGTAATTCCAACCTGCCAGGCTCAGAACTACCTCACTTGCTATTGAGAGCTCCCAGGCGAGGGAATTCTGCTGGTTACTGTCAATCAACTATGACTGGTGATTTCGTAGCTGCAGCCAATCAGGTAGAATCTCACAGTGAGTGGGGCAGGTCTCCCCAGGAGCTACAGGAGGGGTCACCCATGAGAAGGGGACCTGCCCAAAGGTCTTCTCAGAGGTACCACTTTACTTTTCTTTCCTGCTTACCCATGTCTGCATGATTATTCTTTGTGGTGGCTAGCTAATCTGGTAACTGTGTTCTTGACAGATACATTGTCCAGCCCCACAGGTAAGTTCTTTGAGCCAGGGTTCCCTGGCTCAAAGAACTGCGAAAAATCAAAGAGGTGAATCTCATAATGTTTGACATCATGGGTGGGTATTTGGAAGCATTTGTTTTCTTTAGGAGTTTTTCTGTCTACCTTCATCATTCATGAGACTACCCATCGAGCATGAGAATCTCTTACCAATATTTCTTTCTTTCTTTCTTTAAAAAAAGCAGGGGGTGGCTCTAAACAATAATAGTTTACTCTTTTACCAATATTTCAATGACTAGTGTCAATTACTAGTTTAATTAGGGTCAACCAAATACTTAACCTGTGTTTTCTTTTTTAATTTAAGGATTAATTTGGGAATTGAAAATATTTTTTGAGGATAAATAATGTCTCTGATTCAGAGGTACCACTGGGGTTTATATCAAAGGATGGCTCAAGGTCATGTAGCAAGTAAATAACTGACCTAGAATCTCATCCCAGTCTCTGTATCCCAGAGCTTAGACTTCAAACAAAAGTAGTAATTATTTTAATGAAATAAAATCTTGAATTAAGTTTTCATTTCAAGAGTGTATCCTTGTACCAAAGGTACAGTCTTCACCTTTATTCTGATATAAGGAGGTTGACTCATAGTGGGGTAGGGAGGGGGAGCATGGGAGGAATAGATTAACTCTAGATAGGACAGAGGGATGGGAGGGGAGGGGAGGGGCAGGGGGTTAGCAAGGATGGTGGAATGTGATGGACATCATCATCCAAAGTACATGTATGAAGACACGAATTGGGTGTCAACCTACTTTATATGCAAACAAAGATATGAAAAATTGTGGAATATATGTGTAAGAAGAATTGTAATGCAAAAAATGTACATGTATAAAGACATGAATTGGCATGAACATACTTTATATATAAAGATATGAAAAATTGTGCTCTAAGTGTGTAATAAGAATTGTAGTGCATCCCGCTGTCGTGTATTTAAATAAAATAAAATCAATTTTTAAAAAAAGAGAGAAATATAGAGCAAGGTCTTCAAGATCATTGTCATTTCATTGCTGTTACATTGGTGGCTTTCCTCATGTAAGAAAGGAAAATCAAGCTGTAAGATTCACAGTGGACTGTTATAGCGACACCCCTTCAGCTGGTGACTGACCGTATGAAAATACGGCAGATGGTGATATATTTGTGATTCCGACTGAACTTGAATATAGGATTCTCCATATTCCACAAGAGATTCTTCTTCTTCCATAATGTGTGGAACATTATGTTTTTGGAATAAGTGAGACAGGACAGGAAAAGAAAGAGAGCATTTCTGAATATATTCACAGTGTGAAGAGTTCTCCTTGGGTCCTTAATCTTCTGAGTATTCCTGACACTCTTCGCAGAGTTCTGGGAATTAGATATTTAATATATACATGAATCATTTTGCTTACCAGCAGGAGAAGGCCTATGCTTAGCTGATGGCTAGTCAAGAATACGTATCATTTCTATCCCAATTAATTATGTCACATTTAAATATCAGTCAGAGTAAGCAAAAATTTGGAAGAGTGCACGGTTTAGATCTGAGCCCAAGCAGTGGGCTCAGAAAAACAAATAATATAGAGTTAAACCAAAATTCCTTTAGCTACCCGAGGCCCCAGAGTCTGTTAGGCTGAAAAGTCACTAGTTAAGCTGTAGCCATTTGACTGACTGATTGACAAAGCTGTAGCCAGTTAAGTATTTCTTTTTTCTCCGTATGTCTCATGTCCATTTCTCCATAAATACTGTCAGATGACATTGATGTCTTGGGTTCTCAGAACCTGCTCTGCTTGTAGGACTGACCCGATTAGCATGAAAATGTTTTTGCTTTGCTCGGATCAACTCTGCTAAATTTATTTAGTGTCAGGAGTTTCTGCTTTCAACATTTGTGTAGGGAAAGATACTTCGGAGTGGCCCATCTATATCCATATCTATATAAAACTTTATTCTCAAGCATGTATCATTTGTGGTAAATAGGTGTAATAAGATTATCTACAACAGGGACTTTGTTAGAGGACACACACACACATAAATGTGAAGATATAATTGTATGCATTTATTCTTAGTAAAATAAAGTATGGTACATTCTGAAAAAGGAAGAACAAATTTAATCAGGAAAAAATGAGGTTATAAAACTATTTCACAATTAAAGTTTAACTTCGTAGCTCTGAGAAAAAGATACGTTGCATTTATATAAAGAGTCCTTTTTTGTTTACATTTCCTCTTTCATTTTACATATTCATGTGCAAAAATAAAAATAAAAGAAAGAAAAATCTACAGGGCATTTCCTAGTTCATTGCTCAGTTTTTATTATTTTGAAACACTTCTAATATACCATGTTAGAACATCATTTTAGTGACCCTAAGTAGCACTGCATATCTCAGGCTCCTAAAGACGTTGCACTACAAAGAAGTGACCCAGGTGACATTGCCTTGTCAAAAGCCACTGGGCTAGTGAGAATGAAGATGAGAAGGGAATCCCCCATCCTGGCTCCCAACCTGGGCAGTTCTATCAAACTGGAAATCCACACTAAGCGTATCTGATTTTCATCTCCTAATTTAATTTTAGCATATGGAAAGATAATCGTTAAGCATCAGCTACATATAAACCTGTCTTGGGGGAAAAAATCATGTATTTACTTGTGCATTTCCTGTCTGTGTTTTAGGAATCACGGCATGCGTCTCCAAGGACTGCCCTGAAAGGTAAGCTTCCCCTCAGGGGAAGGTTTTCCTTCCATGTACTTTGATGAGCATTCCTGGTTTCTATGGAAACATAGAGAACCCATCCTTACAGAGTGATACCAGGAGATTGTTTTGATGTCTTTATGAATGTTGAAGCTAATGAAGGTAGTGAAGTCCCATAAATTAATCCCCAAAATGAGAAAACAGACCCTTCTCACGTCTCTGGAGAACCTACTAGAGGTAGGTAGATTTTTCTGTGATCCAGATGAATTCGGTAATTCAGAAACTTTACAAGTTGGCATCGTGGAAAGAGTCTTGGGAATAAAGTAAAGAATGTTGCACTTTTTCCGGATGATTATACAGAATGGGATGCTTTAGCAGCGAAAGCAACGGAAATGTTACATGGACTGGGTCCTACAAGGATCTAGGTCTTTAGAGGGGAAGCCTTTTAGGGTTCAACGTGTGAGCTATGTAGCTCTCTTGGCTACCCTGTGTGCAAATGTTTTCTTAATAAAACATATGCATTTAAGAAAGTAAAATTGGTATCGCTTTGAGTTTCCCTAAGGCTGATCAAGCAAGTTATCAAAAATTGGGTGAGCTTAACTCACCAAAATTGTATTTTTTCACTGTTCTGAAGATTGGAAGTCCTGCATCCAACTGTCAGGCAGGATGAACTATTTAAAGATCTTAGGGGAAGAATCCTTTTTACTGTATCTTGTTTCCTGTGGCTGCTGGTAAATTTTGGTGTTTCTGGACTTGTGAATACCTGACTCAAATCTCTGCCTTGGTCTTCACATGGAGTCCTCCGTGTGTGTGTGTGTGTGTGTGTGTGTGTGTGTGTGTGTAAGCACATGCATCCAAATTTCTGTCTTTTTATACAGTCCTGTCATTGCATCAGTACCCAAGATAATCCAGTGTGACTTTGTCTTAATTATATCTGTAGAGACACTTTTTTCCAAGTATGGTCATATTCACAGATGCTAGACATTACAGTTTTAGCCATATATTTTGGGGAGATGTCATTTATCTCTCACAGTGTCTAGCCCTTGAAAGTGACTTCGGTGACATTACCTTTATCTTGGTATTTATGGGGAAAAAATTCCTAGCATTGCGGGGAGTGGTGAAGGTCTCATTCCATTGTCACACACAAAATAAAATGTTGCCTATTTTCAAAGACACAGTCACTTTCTCTTGAGTGCCAGCTTCTCTCTCTCGAGCAAGATGGAAATTGAATGATCACATATTCAAGACAGAGATCAATGCCATTGGGTGAATGTTAGTGCGTGACCCTGACTCTCGGATTTTTAAAACTGTCCAAGTAGCAAAATACTTCTACTTGATTCTTCAGATATTTTTTTAAGTCAATATGGAGCAAGGGTTTGTTTTGTTTTTTTCTTTCCTTTTTACCAATTAACTATTCCTCACTCAGACTCTCTCCGGGAGGATTTCTCTGGTTCCTTTTTTTATCTGGAGGAGAGTTTCCTCCAGTTTCAACACAATAATTGCACGATGCTGTAATTGCTTGCTTAATTATCTCACTCTCCCCCTGTAGACGTTGGAAGGCAGGAATCCCATGGTCTCCTTTAGCAGGGCATGTTAGGAACCCAGCAGTATGTGCTCAAAGAACATCCTCAGTCATTATCCCTGGAGAGAATCAAAGACTCTCTGGGACGTTCCCTATTGTAATTCCTGTGTCTTAAAGGTTAAGTCCTTGGTCATTTTCAGGATGAAGGCTGAACAAGAGGGAGGGCAAGATTCTTCCATTTTCGTGATCCTCCTTGGGCCCTAGAAAGAGTATCCTGGCAGCTGCTAGTGGTGATACATGGTGCACTGTGAGATAGCACAGTGATTTGATTTACACATTTATACTCCTTAAACTTCTAATCTTAAAAATGAGCCAAGTGGAATTGGTCGCCGACATTTAGAAATAAGGAGATTTTTGCATCAATAATGGCTTCCAGAAAATCTCAACAGCTTTCAGAGGGTCTTTGTACCCTCGGCCGTCTTTCCCAGATGGCAGGAGGGCTGAACAGAGCAGCAGATGCCTTGTCCAGGTCTCTTCCAGTTCATTACCCAGTGTCACTGGGTGTCTGTGTCCACCCACCCAGCGCCTGAGTTCACTCTCTTCAACTGAAGGAAGAGAATTAGACTGAAGTGAGGTGGACGCTACCCCCAGCCTCTCTGTCTGGGTCTGTTGGTGGGTTCCAGAGGTTGGATGGGACCACTGCCATAGGTCCGTCAGCTAAACCTGGTCAAAACAATTCTGTCTTCCATGTTCCAAGGCTAGTGCTTGAGTCCTGGATCTAATATTTGAGCAGACAACCTCACCTCTCTGAGACTCCCCAGTTCCCTATGTGGAAAAGTGGGTCAGGAATATTCTGCATGGGTTTGTGTTAGGTTATCTTGTTTTGTTGATACCACATTTAGTCTAGCTTAAAGGCAGGGATAGGAAAAGAATGGTTGCAGTCTTCTCTGGATCGGTGCAAATGCTTTGCACCTTTTGCTAGACTGAATTAACAATGAAAATCCATTAGGTCCTGATCCCTGCTACAAAATGAACGAACCTTGAAAATATTAAGAAATCCTACACTTAATGCAGGTTTCTGTGTATAGGGGAAATATCAGAATGGGCAGAATTGTGCCCAAGGTCCTGAGTTCAATTCCCAGCACACACAAACACACACACACACACACACACACACACACACACACACACACACAAAGGCAGAATTAGACAAAGTAGTTCAGTGGTTAGTACATAAGTTAGTACATAAGTCAGTACATATCATCTTTTTAGTGGGTGATACAATCCTTCTAAAATTAGTAGTGTTGATCATACAATATGGCAAGTACACTAGGAAACATTGAGTTGTCCCTGAAGGGTCTATTTCACAGTCCATGGATTTGTAAGATAATGAATAAGAAAACAAAATTTTAGGGAGAAAAACTTTTTTTTTTTTAAACTCTGGCACCTAGTGGAGATGATAGAATAAGCACTCTTTCCATCAAATCTGTGCATATGGTCCTTCTCCATGTTCTGACTTCTCTGACCTCCAAAACCAAAGAGCAAATCTTCTTGCTAGTGGTCAGGATTCCTGGTTTTATGCAAAGGTCAGGACTGAGGAAGTCCCACAGAGATTGCCCATGTTGAAATCCTTCAGTGACTCCCCGTCTAAGCTCACGTCCCTAAAACTGAGAAACAGTAATAGGAATAGCCATTTAGAAGTCAAGGAAGTCAATGCCAAGTACTTACGGTGGCGCCCACTAGAAGATAGACCCTCCATAATTGATACTTTTATAATTAGTGTCATTTGGTTGTAAATATTGGGCTATTACATTAGATTGTTGGCAGTTGATTTGTTGGAGGGTTGTCTTTTCTCTGGATGGCATCTTGGGCCAGAAAGAAAAGAATGGCTAGAATTTCCGTTAGCCCTTGATGGATTTAATCAGCTCCTTGGGGACCCTTGATATAGCACAGATATAATTAATGGGGAAGCATAATTTTTATTCTCTGTTTCTCTTGATTGTGGACAGAAGGAACATTACCTGGGCTGAGAATGGCATCAACATATCGTGAGTGAGAGATGTTAGGGCTCGGAAAACCCATCCAGGTGGCCTTGGGTTAAAATGTTCTGTGCATGTGCTTCTGAGTGTCCCGGAAGCTGCTGCCCATCAGAAAATAAGCTGCTTCCTCAAACTGCGCAATTCAGTCGTCCCCCATTTCCATTATTTATTATTATTATTTTTCCCTTTCAGTAACATCGTAGGGAAAAAAAAATCAACTTTGGGAACTTAGAATCATGGTGGTAGAATATAAAAAGAGTCACTGCGTTATTCTGAGAAGTATGTTATCAGGTCTAATATTCTGCAGAAACATTTAATCTTAATTATGAAAAAAAAATCCCTACATGAACTGCTCCATTGGATCCAATGACTGCTTTCGGCTTTTTTTTTTTCCTCCCTCTGTGGATAATGGAAGGGATTATGTTCTGTCCAATGGTCCGATTAAGTGGAAGTTTGAGAAGCATTTGTTCTCTCCAAAACTGGTTTGCAGGGAACGAATGAATGCATCAGCATCTCCCTTAGGACTGCTGTTAGGGTGGTAAATAAGAGACCTGGGCTCCCTGGAATGTTGCACCGGAGGTGACAGATAATAAGTAGGTAAAGTAATACCGTCGTGTTAAATGCTATAAAGAAAGGGAAAAAACAGCAAGCGGAAGGGGTGGGGGGTTGTGGGTTTGCATCCCAACTAACCTGTTTTGTGACCTTGGGTAGCAGCTGTTCACAAAAAGAGGATTTGGATTGCTACAATTTGCTGCATTGATCACTTGACCATAATGACATGAGTCTCTCTCTATTCTCATGAATGCTTTTGAGCATAGTACTTATTTGATGTGATATTATATTGCAATACCCGCTTTATTGAAATCAACAGGTGGCTGGGGTTCCTTTGTAGCTGTTTTTGACCCTTCGTAGGAAATACTTCTATCTCTCAGTCTGATTTTCTTTTCTTCTTTGAACAAGGAAATGAAATTTATCAGTACTTGTGTGAGCTCGTAAAATAGTTTCATTTTCTTTCGGCTGTCAAGTATTTTATTTCTGTATGCTTGGCAATCTTTGACTGGGTTCGCTCTTTTCTTTATTCCACTTTTCCTTACGATGATTTTGGGGTGTGTTTTTTTTTCAGTCTATTTCTGTTTTTAAGAGCCTTCCTTAAAGTTTTGACACAATGAAGCCAAATTTAACAGCATTTTCAAATACAAAACTAAAAGTCTTTAACTCTGATTATTCCACCCTAGTTTCCAAGGTATTCCTGTATATATATAGTTTTTGAGTTCAACTTGATTTTTCTTGCAATTAGAAAATCATATTATCAATATGATAATAAAATCATAATTTTATTATCACACAACTTAATAATAAAGACAGAACTGGCAAAAATTTTTCTGTGGTTTTTTTATCATTGTATTCTACTTTATTGGAATTTCAGTTTCTTTTCTCCATTAATCATTAATTAATTTACAGTACATGCACTAATCTTTGTTTATAATTAAACACCACTTTTTCCAATATTTTTTGAACAATATAAACCAGGTTTGGAATTCCCAGTTGGCTCTGTATTTCCTTCCGCAATTCTTTTATTGTTTCCTTGTTTTCTACTCTTCCTTATTACAGGGAATGAAATCTGCTCTTAGTGGAACTTGTTCTTTTGCTTGTGATCTTTTTTTTGTTAACTTTTGTGATTTTTTATGGAGTTCAAGAATGATATCTAAGAATGCATGCATTTTACTCTTTCTCGTGTGATAATCCTACTTTTCAATCTATGCACACATTTCTCTTTTTTTCAGTTTTAGAAAATTCTCATTATTTATATGAATATTGACACTCAGAACATTTTTCTCTTGACATTTTTCTGCATATCAACTTAGTCATAGTTTGAACAATTCATTCTCCCTGTCCATAACTTTTAGTACCATGTGATTTTTTTTTCTTCATGTTTCCATTCTACATTATAGGAAAATTCCTCTGATTCCTCCTCTGATTTTTAAATCCTTTCTTCATCAGTGTCTACCTTCCTGTCTGACTTTTAGTATCAGTCAAGATGGCTCGAATATGCTGCATTAGCAAACAGCCAGGAATATCACGGTTTAATACAACAACAGTGTGACAATGTCCCTCATGCTGCTTGTCCGTGATATTTACTCTGTACTCACGTTGGTGGAGGCACCATCAGAGAATGTTTCCATGATTGCTGGGAAACCTGATCATCCATAGGCTGGGAAAGCTGCTTCCCACAATCAACGTGCGCCATTTTGTTCTCACTTTCCATTGGCAAAGGAAGCAACAGAGCCTAAGGTAATTGCAAAGATGTCAAAGAAAACAGGACCGTGGTATTTACGAAAAGCATTCACAACTAGCACAAATTCCACTATTTTAAAAAAATCATTTTTCTGCTATTCATTTTTAGTTTCTAGAAGTTCTGATTGGTTTATCATTCTGACTTGATACGATCATGATGCTCTGTTGCTTGGAGTTTCCTTTATATCTCTAATAATTTTGTTCACATAATTTCTATTCTTGTTCATTAATCTTTTGGTTTTAGTACTTATATTATCAATTCTTTTACTGTGTCATCTCTTTTTGTGGTATTTTTTTTTCTCCCCACATTGTTTTTTTTGTAATTTTGTGTTATGAACTTAACTTATTTTCCTTTGGCATGGTATACATCCTATCTTCCGAAAGCATCCCTCAAGGATGGTTCAATTTCTCCTTTAATTGAGGATTTAGGACTTAAAGGATCCCAAACCATTGTTTGTCTTAATTTCTTCCACACTTTTGATGATATAATCCCATCCTCATGCTTTACCTAGACTTGAAGTTTCGATTTCTTACAGGGAACACCTTGAGATCAAAGACAGCACAATTCCATACCTATTCCTTAAAGCATATGAATAGCTTTCCAAGATTCCTTTAAAGATTTAGGAGCTCTGTGTCTTACTGGGACCTATCAGCCTATGGTCCAAGTCTCTTTCTCCTCTCACTAGGTATCCTTACCTGCCTCACCACCCCGCAGTCCTGTGGCAGGACTGATCTGCTACTAAACCACAGCCAATTAGCTGAGGTGTATTGCTTAGTCTCTGATTTCTTAGTTTCTTTATGACACTTTCCCATTCTCTTTCTTTTGTTTGAGCTTTGTTCCACTCAGCATTTTCACGGCTGTGACTAAAACACCCAACCAGAACAACTGTAGAGGAGGAGCAGTTTATTTGGGGGCTCACAGTTTCTGAGGTCTCTGTCCAAAGACAGCTGGCTCCATTCTCCAGGGTTCCAGGTGAGGCTGAACATCATGGTGGCAGAGGGGGGTGGAGGGAAGCAGCTCACACAATGATCAGGAAGCAGAGAGAGACTCCACTGGCCAGATACAAATATATATCCCCAAAGCCACACCCCCAGTGCTGCACCCCCTCCTGCCACACCCCACTTGCCTCTAACTGCCACTGTTAATCTCATCAGGGATTAATTTGCTGATTGGGTTAAGATTCTCATAACCCAATCATTTCTCCTCTGAACCTTCTTCCATTGTCTCATCCATGAGTTTTTTTTTTGGGGGGGGACACCTCACATCCAAGCCCTGACAAGCTTGATTTATTTATTTTAAAAAAATTCAATTTGAGTCATATTTTATTTTTCTATGTCTCTCGGAAGGCGTTGGTCTGCATTAGCAGAGTTCATCATGTTTTCCATTCGGGAAGCTTCTCGCATCAGCTTTGTAACTTAGGAGGAAAGGTTTTCAAATTATAGTACCCACAGGGCTCCTGGAGTTTATCTCTGTGTATGAGCCAATGGGAGGAAGAGCAAAATTTTAAAAAAAATGCACGTTAAGTCTCTTTCTTCAGCTTTGATAGGAATCAGTTGTGTGATGCCAAAGCCGTCATTCAACTTCACTGGGCTCAAATTTCTCCATCTATAAAATATGAGGTTGGAATGTGGGTTCCTTAAATAAATGCATTCTAAGGGATTGGAATATAGCTCATTTGGTAGCGTCATGTTGCCTGGTTTGTGTGAGGCCTTGGGTTCCATCCACAGGAGCACAAAAAGAAAAAAAGTCAAGAGAAAAGAAAAGGCAAAGAACATACACAGTTTAAATCAGTGCAATGTGTTCTCTACTCCAAGCAAATTTAAATATGACAAGTGTTGGTGAAAAAAAATTTTTCTACTTCCTCTTCAGTTCTTTAATATTTAATTCTTTGATAATTTCCAGCAAAAATTCTTGTGAACCTACATTATTACAAAAGATATGCCTTTACCCCACCTCTGTGTAAAGAACAATCATGTCTTATTAAACCTGGAATTGAATAAAATTAGGTTTGCCGTTTTAAGTATTTCAAGAGATAATACCAACAGCAAGCCTTTGTTGATTGCTGAAAGATAGTTTTTCAAAATCAACCTCCAAAGCTAGGCTGCCTTATTGCTTTCCACATTCAGGAAAAAAAAAAGAGAAAAAAAGAAATTAGTGTCCATTTTTACCTTGTCATGTTTAAACTGAGACGTATGGTAGCTTGTCAGAATTGCAAAACAGAGTCTTTAAAACCTTCAGCACAGAATGGCCTTTCTAATTGCAAAGGAAATGGGAGAATGTAAAATTCATAGATTACCCAGAACAGAGGGGAAACCCCTTTTAGGATTTTCTCTTTAAAACTGGTCCCAAGTGCTGGGGGCTATAGCTCAGGGGTAGACTGGCACTTGCCTAGCATCCATCAGGTCCCAAAACAAAACAAAACGAAATGATATGAAAGGAATCAAAGTGATCAATCAAACAAAGCCAAGCCAAAAAATCCTACAGACGTCATGAGTTTGCCTTAATAAAAGATGTGCCGGTAGATTTCTGTGAGTTGATGTTTTACCCACGTCAATTTGAAGGACAAGATCAAAGTTGCATACGAGTCTTAACGTTTAATAGGAATATTTCTTAAAACCCGAGCTGGAGCTGGAGATGATGTACCTTGAGAATATTGGGATTGCTCTGCTTTAGCGTAAAGGGAGCTCTGGATCCTATTACCCAGTGGAGACAGAAGAGCACGCGGCAGTAATAGGATCTCAGATGGAGGGCAGACAGACTGAGAGAAGGAACTGAACACAGAAGCAAACAAACTAGTTAGAGAAACTTGAGAAGCTTACTCTGGTGCAGTAAAACCGAAGGCTCACAAAGATGAGCTTGTTCCAAGAAGGCAGATATATCCTATAGGGAGATGGTGCTAACATCTCTCCGAGGAGCCAGGAGGGGTGGGTCTGGAAGCTTTGGAGCAACCTACTTTTCCCATGAAGATGTCTTTTAAAGGTGAGATTGGTACTTGTCTCCAAGGTCAAGGACCTGAAGGCGTCTTAGAGAAGTGGCCCTGGTGATATCTTACCTTTCCATCCACCTTGGAAATAAAAGATGACAGGTGAGATGAACGTGGTGAGCAAGATGCTCCCTAGGAGGAGGAAGCTTTTGAGAGAAATAAAAATGGCGCACAGTGTTAAATTTGTAATCCCTCTGTCACCCCAATCACAATCGTAGCTATCTTCAAAGGTGGCGGGTGCCGAGTCTAAGGAATGGGCCAGATTAACCACTTTGGTCATGACAGGACCTAACGGGTCCCCAGTGGTGTTCGGAAGAGCTTGGAAACTTGAGATTTAAAGATCAGGTGGATGTGTATCCATCTGCTGGAAAATCTTCTTAACCTCCTCTCTGCTCTGCAGGAACAAAACCAGGAAAATAATGGCAGTGAACTAAACAGACCCTCAAAGAAATAACACCAAGGCAGATTTGTCCTGATGCTAATAATTGTGAACAAAGGAGAAAGGCAATTGATGTCAAGTGCTGTTTAGGAGTATAAGATAAAGACATCCTAAGTATGTCTAAATAAAGAAGAAAATAGAGTAGAAATCCAGGAATGGCTGTTTCTTTAAGACACTGTGATAGCTATTATTCACTGAGGGACTAAATCCCTCTAAATGTCTCTCCATTAATTTTTTTTCATGAAATAGCTACACATGAGTAGCTCTCAATCAATAGTTAATTGATGCTTATAAATTGCACTTCATCAGGACCCATTTAGATGAGTCACTAGCCAATGAAGATTTAAGCAAGGAGAGGGTGAAAAATGAGAAATGGGAGCATATTGGAGAAAATGGTACCCGACTTGGGGAGACAAAGGGATTATAAATTTAACACCCGTGAGCCATTTTTATTTTTGGATGATGTAGCTTCAGAGCCTGGCCCATCCTGATTAGTTCTGCTCCCTGTACATGTGACTCAATGCGAAATGCAAATGGGCAAATTGTCTCCAGGATCATGGTCCCATGGTTTAGTAATGCTGCCTAAGTCTCTTGGTGACAACGCTAGGGACTTCAACAAAACTGAGGTACCTGGAGGTCCCCTGTCATTCCAGATCTTGTGATCAGGCCAGAAAGATGTCAGACATGTTGCTCAGAGTAACAGGCATGTTAGAAGGGATGGGGAAGGGGAAATGAGACACTCTCAAGGGAGACAGTGCATGCTCTCAGAGAGGAGAGGGACAGCATGTGCCTCCTGACTCCCAGTTTTATTGAGGTTCCAAGGAAGTTTCCAGAGAGTTCAGTCCAGATCCCGCTCTTGAGTTTTGACTGACAGCAGGATGATCTCGGACTTTCAATGGGTGCCATGATAATTCTAGGTCACTTTGGCCCATGCTGCCTGGTGGTAATTGGAACCTATTTTTACAGATTTTTATGGATGGGGGGAATTATCTTTATCTCCCCAAGTTCTGGGATCTGGTCTGTATCAGGGTCACAAAAGTCCCCTTCTTCAGCATAAACTGTTGGTAAAGGGCATGTTACTGTCTGGGGGTGCTGGGTTCCTTGAATTAACTCAATTTAGCCAAGAATTGAAGAACAGGATACACAGAGAGAGGAAGCAAGAAGTAGCTATTGCAAAAGCAACAGAAACACACTTTTCCAAACAGAAGGGGCTCCAGGGCTGGGAGTCCAGTGGGGGAGTGTTGGCCTGTTCTTTTTATGGTCTCCGAAATTTCCTCCTTGCTTCTCTTCTTCCCTGCCCACATCATCCTCCATATTATTGATTGGTGCCCCTGATGGCCACCCTTCTGTTCTAGTTTTTCTATTGGGTCCCCCACTTAGAAGCATGGTTCAGAAGTGTCTGTCTGATTGGGTCCCTCACTTGTGTCCCTGAGCACTTCAAGCAGGAATTTGGCTTCCTGGAATGACCCTTCCGATGCTCCTTTGTACTGGCCCTGTCCCCGACCTCCTCGCTCGCCATCTTGTCCTGGCTGCCTCGGCCCCTCTACGTCTCCCTCAAGTAATTTGCTGAGGAATGTAACATATCTTGGGGACTTAAGTCAAGTGGAGCTGCAGGTAAATTGCTTTTTCAAAGAGAAAGCCTATGGTTGGTCAGCACAGTGGACACAATGAATAGCATTATTCTCTTACCCTGGTGTCCCCACTCCCCTTGGGACCCTCTGTCCCCTGTCGTCTCTATTGAGCTTACTCGAAACAAACTGACCACTAAAGCCCACGTTCTGTTTATTGCATGATGATAGAAGGACGCCGTGGGTCTTCTGTGTGGTTGTGAGATCAGTCACGGATCCAAGTGCAGAGAGCCAATGCCTAGGACCCCATAAGTCAATGTATCCCAGGTGTCACTAAAGCTGAATCCCTCCTTTTACAGAAGAGGAAAACAGGTTTAGAAATGTTCGCTTCGGAGGCACAAAAAGTCACATAAAGTAAAAGTCTTAGCAGACAGCATGTGGATGGCCATGAGGTCATCTCCTACATTCTCCTCCTTAGGGACAGTACCAGGGTGGCCTTACCATCACTGAAAACCGTGTAGTTGCCCTCTCCAGAGACAGAGCAGAGCAGGGCAGAGCATGCAGGCTTTAGAAACAATGCAGATGATTCCACTTCTGTATGGGATCTATAAATACTGAACTCCTGGGGGGTGGGAGAGTCGGGGGAGCGACTTGGGGGATGTTGGTCAAAGCGCATAGTGTTAGATAAGAGCAATGAGTGTTTGTGATCTGTCACACAGAGCAGCAACCTTAGGCAGTGTATTATATAATTCAGAATAACTAATACTCCTTTTTTGGGGGGATGGGGGGTACTGGGGATTGAACCCAGAGCCACTTAACCCCTGAGCCACATTCCCAGCCCTTTCCATATTTCTGATTTTTGAAACAGGGTCTCACGAAGTTGCTTAGGGCCTCTCTAAGTTGCTGGCTTTGAACTCGCCATCCTCCTGCCTCAGCCTCCCAAGCCTCTAGGATACAGGCCTGTACTATGCACCTGGCCAGTACTATATTTTACATGTTTCACCACAAAATAGAGATAAGCAACATGATAGGTTTGCTTTATTTAATCATTACATTTTTTTTATTATACCCTGTTATGATTTTGTCTCTCTTTAGAATAGTATTAATTTAAAAAACCACATTTATTTCCATATGACACATTTTTCAGGTGACCCTTGGCCTTCTGAGTTTGGTTTATTTTGCATACCGTAATGTTCTCTAGTTCCACGGACATAATTTCATTCTTCTGTATAGATGAGTAAAACTCCATGGTGTAGGTAGAGCACATCATCTGTTGATGGGCACCAAACCCATAGTTTGGCTGTCGTGAATTATAGAGCAATACAGGCATGCACATATTTAGGATGCAAGCGTGCTCAGAAGCATTCCTCCCTTGGTTGTGACTGTACTGGCTTGTGTGTGTTTAAGCACTTGTTACATGCCAAAATACTTTCCTACCCCTTATCTTCATATTTTCTTCTTTAAGAGTTTTCACAGAACCCTGGGGAGGTTCCACAGTTCTCCTCGAGTTATTAAATAAGAATCTAAGATTTCAGAGTGATCACATTCAGTCTCCTAATAGCTCAAAGTCCATCTGCGGCTGAGCTGGGATTCCAACAGTAAACTCCATCCTGATTCCAGAGCCAGAATGTGTGATCCTTGCTAATATTTCTCCAGTGGAATAGAAGCCTCCATCTCTTGAAGCTGATGGTGCTAGCGGGTTATACAAATACATTTCCAGAAAGGTACCCATCAGAGAGTCATGTCAGAGTTACCCAGCTGCCCCTGGGACTCAGCATCTGCAAGGTGGTGAAATAGAAGCTAAAGTTTTTGTGTAGGAGAATCCAGGTCATAGGAGATGGTTGCACCGACCTGCTTTTAGCTGGGGCTGCAGATGCATCACCCTCGGCTGGGAAGAAGCTGTTGATGGCTTCTGTGGGTTTCCGTGGTATGCCAGCGCTCCCTGCCTGCCTCCCAGTCTTTGTCAGAGAGCCACGAGTTCCAAGTGAGGTGAGAATCCCACTTGACAAGCAGACATAAGTCATTTGGGGAAAATACAAATTAAAAGGCTCCAAGATAGAAATAGGAGCCTTAGCAGCAGGCAGTGTCTCAGGGGATACATTGTGTCAGATTACATCAGGGAGTTGGGAGAATCAGTGAGTCCTAGCCTCCTGGTGGAGGAGCCCTGCTGTATCAGGCATTGGGCAACCTGGAAGCTGGAGTAGCTATTTAAAAGTTGCCAGAGCTGCTTTCAATGCCCCCAAGAGCTGGCATCTGCTCAGTAACACCCTTGAATTATGCACAGTGTGCGCATTCCTCAAATAGTCCTCCGCTTGTTCCTGCTAACTTCTGACCTGAGTCAGGTCCTCACAATGGAACTGAGTCCGCATTTCAGGGTAGGAATACAGGAGTGGAAAGTGTCAGAGATATTTCTGCTTCAGATCCATCCTCCCCCCCCAACCGACCCCCAGCGATTCAGAACATGAGCTGACATGAAACTGTTGAATTCTAGGAGGTTTTTGGTCTTTATTAAAAAAAAAAAGAACATGTAGCATCAGTGGGCACTTATGGATACACTTGCTCAATGGGTTGGCTGGGAGGTTTCAAATCCTGGCCAAGAGAAATCCACTTGAACAGCCCCTGTTAGAAGCTGGTGTCCTGGAATCCCAGTGGCTCAGGAGGCCGAGGCAGGAGGATAGCAAGTTCAAAGCCAGCCTCAGCAAAAGCGAGGTGCTAAACAACTCAGTGAGACCCTGTCTCTAAATAAAATACAAAACAGGGCTGGGGAGGTGGCTCAGTGGTCGAGTGCCTCTGAGTTCAATCCCCAGTACCAAAATTTAAAAAAAAAATAAAAAATTAAAAATTTCCCAAAAGTTAGAGTCCTGGAAAGGTTCAAGGAATCTCTTAGGAATCCTAAGTAATGAGAAGCCAGCCAGGGTCTGCATTTCTGTTTTTCCTGGAATGATGTAGGCATTTTCTCTTTTTCAGTTTCCTTTATCGGCTTTAACCTATATTCAGCTGTCATTTGCCACCAGCACTGGGGACGGAGAGGACATACTGGCTTCCTTGTTTAGGACTCCTATAGTCTCTCTGTCCCACACCAAAATCCTACAATGACAGAAAGCCCCTGGCGCCAGGGTGTGGGGTACATCTAGGAGAAAGTCTTGTGGGGGGCTGTCAGCCCAAAGACCTTTTTTTTTAACTTTATCAGACTTCTTTCAATGCTCAGTTCTGCTTTAACTTGAATTACAGCAGGGACAGACTTATCCCTGGTTAATGTGTAAGATAAACCCTTAGCCCCAGGATCTCCACCTGCTTCCTGTCTTCTAGAACTTTCTCAGGAGTTGCCTGGATGCTGTAGCCTGGATGGGCTCAGTGCTTCCTGGCTGCTGATCTAGTATCAAGGAATATTTAATCTACAAAACAGAATTTCCATTTCCCTTTGCTGACAGCGTGTCTTGCTCGCAGGGAGGGAAGATGGAGCAGGAACTTCTTATAGGCAAGATTATGTATGACTTTTAAAATAATGGGAGGGGGGCCTGGATGGTGTGATGCATCTGTGGTCTCAGTGACTTGGGGGAGGTTGAGGCAGGAGGTTCACTGAATCCCAGGGGTTGAGTTTAGGGTGGGCAAACAGAGGCAGAGGTGAGGTCTCATTGTCTTTCCAAAAGGGGTGGCTCAGGCATACATGCTCTCCTTGGTTTGACTTTGTCTTTTTCACTATTTTTCTCTTAGCTAAGGCAGCAGAGTGTTTTTTTTAATTACAAGAGATATTTTGAATACTGTTAAAGACTCGCACATTTTAACCAGAAAATCCGAGGCTGTCAACACAACGAGATTTATGCAGAGTCGATGGCATAGTGAGTGTTTATTATCACAACTTGGTAGCTACATCAGTGTTTCTCAAACTTCAGTGTGCCTGCAGATCACTTGGTAAACTGGTTATAAGTGCACGCTCTTCTCCAGAAAGCCCGGATGTGGCCTGAGATTTGCATTTCTAATCAGGTGACCAAGACACAAGGGGTTCACAGACCAAACTTTAAGTAGCAGAGACGTTAAAATGTTGATTTTGTGAGAACTAAAATCAGCATCTGTTGTCGTGAGCTTCTTTTTTTTTGCCACTGTGACCCAGAAGACCTGACAGGAACAACAGAGTAGGAAAACTTTATTTGGGGCTCATGGGGTCATGGTTTTAGAGATCTCAGTCCATAGATGGCTGAGTGCATTGCTCTGGGGCCTGAGGTGAGGCTGAACATCATGGTGGAAGGAGGTGGAGGAGAAAAGCAGCTCAAGACATGGCAATCATCAGGGGAGAGAGAGAGAGAGAGAGAGAGAGAGAGAGAGAGAGACTTACTGAAGGTGGCCATATGCTACCCACCTTCAGTTACCACTCAGTAAATCCCATCAGGGTATTAATGCATTATTGGGTTAAGGTTCTCAGAACCCAATCATTTCACCTCTAAACCTTCTTGCCTTGTCTCACACATTAGCTTTTGCAGAACAGCTCCCATCTATACTTTAACTGTATGCTACAGGGATACGTGCATACCAGTGTATACAGCTGCAAGATTCTCAGCAGCCAAGTTATGGAAGCACAATCTAGGTGTCCCTCAATAGACAATTAAATAAAGAGAAGGTGGCATATGTCCACAACCTCAGAGAAGAATGACATCATGTCATTTGCTGGTAAACGGAAGGAGCTGGAGAACATCGTGCTAAGTGAAGGTAGCCAGATGCAGATGGAAGTCAAGGGTTGGATGTTTTCTCTTTCATACTGAAGCTAGAGAAAAAATAAGAAGCTCAAAAAAGATGGGAGGATCTCATAAAAATGACAGAGAGAACAGTTAGGGAGAGGAAAGGAACTAAGGGGGAGAGAGGAGAGGGAGGAGAACAGAGAGGAACCGCAGAATGCACTCAGCCAAACTCTGCTTTGTGTGTGTGTGTGTGTGTGTGTGAACATATCACAGTGAAATACCCATTTATGGTTTTGTGTGTTTGGTTGTGTTTTCTTGCAGTACTGGGGATTGAGTGTAGGGCCTTGGGCATGCTAAGCAAGTGTTCAACCACTGAACTACTCACCCATCCCCAAATCCAATTCTATGTATAACAATAATGCAATCATTTTAAAAATAAATAAAATAAAAAGAAAGATACTGGTTTTGCATCCGGAATCACTGTATTTTTCAAAAAAAAAAAAAAAGAGAGAGACCCTAAACATGGATGCTGAAAAACTTCTGGACCCGGGGCTTAAACATGGATGTGCACCTGAGGAACTTCCGGATCCTAGAGCCTAAACATGGACACCTGAGGAACTTCCGGATCCTAGAGCCTAAACATGGACTTGCACCTTTGAAACTTCTGGATCCGGATCCAGGGACCTAAACATGGAATACTGAGAAACTTCCGGATCAATGGGCCTAAACATGGATGTGTGCTGAGGAACTTTGGTTGCTAAGGCCTAAACATGGATGCTGAGGAACTTCTGGACCCAGGGGCTTAAACATGTTCGTGCACCCGACAAACTTCCGGATCCAGGGGCTTAAACATGGATGTGCGCCTGAGGAACTTCCGGATGCTGCAGCCTAAACATGGACGCCTGAGGCACTTACGGATCCAAGGGCCCAAAGATGGACGTGCACCTGAGGAACTTCCGGATCTGGGGGCCTAAACATGGATGTGTGCCACAGGAACTTCTGGATCCGTGGGCCGAAACATGGATGCCTGAGGCATTCCAGATCCTGGGGTCTAAACATGGATGCTTGAGGCACTTCCGGATCTGAGGGCCCAAAGATGGACATGCACCTGTGGAACTTCTGGATCTGATGCACCTGTGGAACTTCTGGATCTGAAAGCCTAAAAATGGATGTGCACCTGAGGAACTTCTGGATCCAGATCCGGGGGCCTAAACATGGATGTCTGAGGAACTTTCAGATCCAGGGACCTAAACATGGATGTGTGCCTGAGGAACTTCTGGTTGCTATGGCCTAAACATGGATGCTGATGAACTTCCGGATCCAGGGGCTTAAACATGGATGTGTGCCTGAGGCACCTCCGGATCCTATAGCCTAAACATGGATGCTGAGGAACTTCCGGACCCGGGGGCTTAACCATGGATGTGCACCTTAAACATGTATGTCTGAGGAACTTCCAGATCCGGGGGTCTAAACATGGATGTCTCAGGCACTCCGGATCTGGGGGCCTAAACATGGGTGTCTGAGAAACTTCCGCATCCAGGGGCCTAAATATGGACGTGCACTTTTGGAACTTCCATATCCGGGGGCCTAACCATGGACACCTGAGGAATTTCCAGTCCTAGAGCCTAAATATGGACGTGTATCTGAGGCACTTCCAGATCCGGGTGCCTAAACATGGATGTGCCCCTATTGTACTTCTGGATCCGGGAGCCTAAACAAGGACACCTGAGGTCCTTCCGGTCCTAGATCCTAAACATGGACATGCACCTGAGGAACTTCCGTATCCGGGTGCCTAAACATGGACGTGCACCTTTGGAACTTCCAGATCCGGGGGCCTAAACATGGATGTCTGAGGAATTTCCGGACCTGAGGGCCTAAACATGGACGTGTTTCTGGAACTTCTGGGTCCTTGTGCCTATAAAGGGCAGGGCGTGACTCTCAGAAGAGATGTGGTCCATGAAGAGGATTGGAGCATGGGGCCTGTTGGGGGCAGACTGAGCTGTTGCACCCTGAACCTGAATGTGACGGTGGCCTCACTTGCCGGCCTTACCACCTCCCCTTCCAGGCAGTGCTGGGGAGGAAGTGAGACCAGGGGCAGGGGCCAGACCCTGAAGAGGGACATCGTCTTTATCCTCTTTAGCCAGGCGCCTAGCCTGGCTGGGGACAGGGATGTCTTGTGACACTGGCTGCCTCCTGCATCCCTGCCCCAGGACCTCAGGGACCACAGGCGGGGACAGTCATTGATTCTCCCCTGGCCACTGACCCTCAGCCCCAGGGTCTGCCCAGGGTCTGTCTCCCAGAGGGTCAGGGGGCTCCTTACCCACCATCATCCTGGGCAAGCACAGGTCAGGACACCAGATGCTACTGAGAGTGACATCTCCGAGATGGGTGGATGGGGACTTTGCCTCTGTCCCCAAGCCTCAGACACCGGATGATCCCCCCCAGAGACAGAAAATAACCCCACACTGCCCAAGACTTATTTTTAAGCTTTGGATTCTGAAATTTTCCTGCTGCCACCTTCTTTGTGAAGCAGTTTTTCAACAGAGACAATATTCCAGGGAGTGGAACAAACCAAGCTGACACATCTGGTCCTCCAAGAGAAATCTGGATTGGGGGGAGAAGAGCCATTCTCAACTAGAGAAATAGTGAGGTTCTCTTGTTCTTATTTTGGGTAAGCAAAATAAATAACCTGATGTTAACTCATAAAGAAAAAAGAGTAGTCCAACTTTGGTTTAGTTAGGTTACTTGCTTGCAAATGGCCGGGTGTGGAGTAGCATCGGTATGAAAAGCATCATTCTGTTGACTCTACCAACTTCGGGGACTCATATTTATGACGGCGACTTGGTGATTTTTGTTGCCTTTAGTGAAAATTACTGCATACACAGCCTTAATTCATTATCACTGCCTGGTTTTTCCGCTCAGGCAGGTATTGTAAACATAAACATACACCCAGGGAGAGGCAGAGTGAAAGGTTTTGCAGAGTGAAACTCGGGCTGCAGAGAGATTGACTGATAGTAAAATTTTGACAGCTGCAAGTATATTTTCGGCAATGAGATGAGTAACTTGCACTAAAGGGGACCGATGACAATGAAACTCAGATTTATTCAGGACCTTTGCAGGAGCAGGCTGTGTCCTTTCTCAACGCTGAAATAAATAGTGTCCGGTTCTAATTATATGATCCTGCACCGTGCAATTTAGCTTTGATGAACAACGATACATTGTAATCGTGTTCCTCATCCTGCATGTATTTGATGTCCGGCTTTCACACCTGCAAATTTAAAATGCTGTCATCCTCCATATATTCTGGAAGAATGCACTGCAGAGTGTATCATATTTCACTTAGAGGTTTTCAAAACAACTCCAGCTACTGTCTTTTATGTCATAAAATGTATGAAATCTTCACTCTTTGTATGATTTATGAGCCCACCATGAGCATTATCAGTGGATTGGGAACATCTGTTTATTCCCATGGGAACATTTTTAGGCGGCTCGGATGAGGAAAAGTGTGGTCGGACAAAATCATTTCTCTTTGGCTCGTAATAGTCCCTACTAGCTTTATTCTTGATGTACTTGACAAAAATGATAAATTATTTCTATTGAGGACAAATACGTATGTGTCACAAATGGATATGATAGCCCACTTAACCCTCAGAGTCACCATGTATCTTGGTGGCTTTGGACAAGCTTGCTAATTTGAAGCCTCGCCTTTCCCTCTTACAACTTGGACATAGTACTATTCGCCTCCCGGGAGAATATGGATGGAATGCAGCCTATTCAAATGCATCTTGCCTGGTGCTTGGCCTGTGAAGCCTTCAGCAAATATTCTATTCCCCTCTCCATTCCTGAATCATTTAATATCTTTAAGAATCAGCCGTAGCAACAGGGTAGTTCTCTGGACTTACTTCTGGCCCCTAGAATACTCCTGGGTGACTGGCACTAGTTTTGATTATAATCAGCACTGAACAATTAATAGTGCAAACTTGCTGCAAAAAAACATGCTTTTCAGAACTAATGAAAAGTAATTGCAGAGGGTCTACTGTTTCCTCCCCCCTCTCCATTTGCTGCTTCTGCTATTTGCAAAACTAAGTGAATGATAATGATCAACTGTGGCAATAGACCCAAACTAAATAGGTACTCATTTTTATCCTGTAGCTGAGCTCTTCAGTGTCAATTTAATGGTTTTATGTAAGAACTGCTGTGCCGACATGTCATAGAAGTCTTTTTTTATTCCCAGTAGAGTTACTAGATCAAGGGGTCAAGGTCCCCTTTATAAAATACCAGAATAAATTATGAGCAGAGACACAGGGTTGGTTCCCATAGGGCCTGTGGGCCGAAGTCTGTGGTTTTCTCTGTTACAATTACCTGAGACCCAGAGAAAAGTCCTTTCCCTGCCCTCCAGGTGCTGTTAAGTGGTGCTGGTGGATGTGTGGGTATGTTATATATGTAATGTCAAAGCATTGAACCACACTGGGGCCTTTCCTTGGTTCAGGTAAAGTAGTCACATTTTCCAACTGAATTATAGAAATATTTTTTTTTGCAGATATTAATCAGCCAGTGCTCGCTCTCTGATAGAACGAATGGTGACTTTATAAGATTCAGTGCCACACAGATGCCTCTGTCAGGTCTGCATGAGTTCATGAGCGGAATGTGGATTTACAAGTAGAGCTGAGTTGGTTTTCGTAAGGCAGGATCATTATCTGGTCGGAGAGAGCTGCACATCACCGTGTAATTATTACCATACATAGTGCACAATATGCCTTATATGTACAGGGTTCAAGTCCCTGATGCCTGTTCAGGAACTGCTCTAGAGAGTCACTGGTGTATCTGTTGCAAACATCTGAGGTCCTGTGGTTCCTGATGGAAGTTACATACATATCAGTATGAGTTATTTGAAAAAATCATCATCTTTTACCTGAAGACTGAACCAGACACAAACTAGCTCATGCCTCATTTAAATCATGTATGTGGAATTATTCATGCTCTGATTTACTTGCTAAGCAGTTACTTTGGAGTTCCTACCAAATACTAAATACTGGGCACTCTGCTGTTCTACGGAGGCTTTGCCTAAACGGAATTCATAGTCAAAGCAGAAGGCAAACCAGAGTAATAGATGATCACCGGATAGGGTCACGAGGCCTGCACTATTTGGAGTACATTGAAAACATCACAGGAAAGGCAACATTAGATGGTTAAGAGTGATGGGGAGGTTTTAAAACACACTCTCTTCTGTTTGGGGACTTCCAAAACAGAAGGTCAATTTAAGCATGAATTAATGATGAATTTGGATTGCCTTGTTTTTAGCAATAAAAAAAGATCTTGCACTCTTCAGTAATGTTTCTAGAATCTTTAGGGTTTTCTTTTTTTTTTCTTTTTCCCTCTCTTCAACAATTCCATTTCCTCTTTCATTGAACAAGAAATAATGAAAAAATATATGATTTTCCTAGTGCTTTAATCTACTAGGTTTGCTCAATGAAATATGAATACAACCTTGCATCATGATGAAAAATTATTTTCATATATATATATATATATATATATATATATATATATATATATATTTTTTTTTTTTTTTTTTTTTTTTTTCCTAAATTGCTCAATAGTTACCTCTGCTGAAATTCGGGTTTGGAGTTCAGGTTGTCCCTTTCATCTCAGAGTGACCAGTGTTGACAGCAGGTCTGTCATAGGTGTGATGAGACCATGCCATATATTACTTAAGCCATCTGGTACCAGGGCCTTGGTTTAAGCCATGGTTTAAGACAATCCATGATGAAACGCAAAGTCTTTGGACAGGAAAATGTTCTTCTTTAAACTGAATAGCATTTTGTCGTATCTCTTTCCCAGGCATGTCCTGGTATTCACCGCACCCACCTTGGTTAATGCCTCATTGGTAACAAGGACATCGTATTAATACAGATTCTCTGTCTCAGTAGTTTTCAGCCAGAGGCCACTTTGTCCCCAAGACACATCCATCGATATCTGGAGACACTTTTCTTGACACAACTGGGGAATGAATCTTTGTGTCCGGTGGAGAGAGACCACTAGGAATGCTACTAAACATTCTATAGTGCTCCAGGTAGTATCCATGATAACATCAAGGATCTAGGCAGACAAACCTAGCCAGACTCCACATCCTACGATCAGACTGTGACGTTTGCCTTGTTAGCTCAGACATCCCGCATGCATTCTCAGAAGAGAAATCAATGAACCAGTGTGTTTATTGCAAATATATGGGAATAAGAAGAGGGGGATTCTGCTGAAAGTCAAATAACTGCTATGAAATAAAATGAAAACCTTGCTTTGGTAAAATAATAATATATATTCTACATAAAATAGCTGAAGAAATAGGTCTGATGTATTATGTGGCTGTCACATGGACGTCTTTGTTTGTTAGGCATTGGGTGCTGATGGTGGGGGGGCCACCCGAGAGCAGGACAGAGGCAGGCATTGCCCCAATAAGAGTGTGTTTTCAGGATAGTTGACAGAGATATTAAATAATTCCATAAATGCATACTGCAAGTATAATTTAAATAAGTATTTTATGCTCAGCAGAAACACGGGTTGATCTGAAAACTATATAAAGATGCGAATTGGAGAAGTCAGGTGAAAGTGTCCTTTTGAGTAGAGAAAGGAGGAAGGAGGAAGAGTTGACCAGGTCAAGGAAGCCCTCTAGGCAGAGGACAAGGAGCAGCACAGGGGATAGGCTGGTGTCTGCCGAGAACCATAAGGAGCCAAGGTGACCTGGCTCAGCAGTTAGAGACAGTGGCTTGAGAGTTAGGCAAAGCTTCAGTTCACTCAGGGAGCTAGAAACTGTATAAAGCATTTCTGGCTTTATTCTAAAAGCAAGAGAAGACTTTCAAATAGGAGAATAACTATGGCAAGATTCACTCTCAGAGCCCAAGAGATCCTTACATGCTAAGTGTCTGCAGGAGCAAATCCTGTAATCCTTCATTGATGTCCATGCCTGAACCCATCCAAGCCCTGCTAATTGGTCTCATGTATTAAATACCCAAGTAGCCTCTTTCTTGGCCTCTCCCTCCATGAAGCCCAACCTTGGTCACCTTCTGGTCAGATATCATGCATTACTAAAAGGAGCAAGTTAGTATTCTGAAATGTCTCTCATTCAGCCAACTCATATTTGCTGGTTATTTACCAAGTACCATGATGAGACTGAGCTGTTCACATCCATCCTTCCTCTCAGGTACTTGTTATCTTCTTATAGAGATGAAAAATATCAAGCCTTGTGGATGCTAAAGTGCCTTACTGGTTTAAGAACCTTCAGCCAGTAATTGACGAATACAATGAAAATTAATTTCTCTGACTCTCAAGCCTGCAATTTTTATCTCTATCACATAGAGGAAATAGGTCATGGATGGGTCTTAACAACAACCATGGGATGTAGACACTGTTATCCCCCCCCATTTAATATATATACTCTATCGAGAGTATTTTGGTTAGTAATTCCTAAGAGCTGCAGTCAAGATTCAGGTCTGTCTGACTCAGAATCCTATTTTCTTTCCCTCGTTCTGATGCTGTTTCCAAAAATCACTAGTCTAACATCTTTTCTCTTTTTATAGACTTCAGAGAAAACACAGGATAACTGGTCAGCATCCTCTTCAGAGTAGCTTTCTGTATAATTTAAAGTCATCTTCAAGGTGGTTATTGATAGCAATCTTCATAAAGCACAGAATGCAGTAATTCTGCCTAAGAGTGAAACAATAAATAAGTAAGGTAATGCATAATCTATAGCTTTAAAGTAGGTGATTTCCTCCAAATAGAAAATAAGTAATGTGTATTGCATATTTCCAGTTATATGATGGCTTCTTAATGATCATTGAAGAATGGAATATTTATAACAGACGAGGCAACTTTAGGTACCAGCCATCCGGGAGCCACAGCTCGGCTTGCATGTGGTGCTCTCATATTTCAATGTGACTCCTTTTTAACTTTGTTTACGTGAGGGTTTGGTTTGGCGGGGGCAGCATGGTATATTTCAACCTAGTGAATCCCGGAGATCAGATCATCCTGGGTTCTGACAGGAATGCTGAAGGAGGTGGCAGTACACCTTAATTGTCTGACCCTCTGAGACATCTTCTGCTTCCCATAGACTCAGGATATTGATAAGGTGCCTAGCACCTTTTATTTTATTGTTCACCTTCACAGTTTAAGGACAACTAAGTTTTGGTTATGATAGAGGGGGAAGGCATTTTAGCAGACTCTTTCCAAGGGATCACAATGGACTCTTTTTTTCCAGAACTCTCCATTGTGAGCTGAGGTTGGATCGTTTCAAAAAAACATCTAGGCTTTTTTTTTTTTTCGACAACACAGTCATGCTAGAGATCTCTTTTAATCTACTGGAGTCCCAGGAGGACAGGCAAATAGTTACAAAGCAGGTCTTACAAATGTAGGAAGCAGATGATACCCATGAGTAGCATCATGTTTTAAAAAGGAGAAATTGTGGAACACCAGTCCTGTGGTCTGGATTTCCTGGTAATTGACCTATTAGCCATTCCAACAAAGTTAACGGGAGTAAAAAATTCTATTGTTGCTATTTTTAGGACTGAGAGCCCTCCCTGGTGAATCTAGGCCATCACCATGACGATATCAAGTCTTGCAATATCTTTCTCTTTTCCATTCTCTTTTTTTTTTGTGTGTGTATTCTTCCTCCTTGTTTTCAGAGTCTATAAGATAATAATGGTGTCATTTAACTCTGTATCAGAGTCATTTTTTTCCACACATTTATTTATCCTTGGAGGGAGAAGGTGAGTACAATATAGTATTTTTATAGACTGTGTGCTTCACCCGGTGGCTTAAGCACATTTTGAAATTTTCAATTGTGAAACTCCTACAGTGGTTATTTGATTTTATATGATTTTTGGATGGGAGAAAGGATGGCGAGGGGATTTGAAACCCTTGTAATGAGGGCAGGTAGTGACCTAGTCAGCTCCTCTTCCCTGTTCTTTAGCACAAGTTATCCTCCTTCACTCAGAAAGGTGTTTTCTTTCATCTACACTTGCCCATGGTTTCCAAGGGCTCATCTTCACGAAGCCCTGCTCTTCACAAATGCAGATGCAGATGAAAGTGTCCCCATCCCCTGGAGTGATGGGGTCTGGTCTGGACGCTCAGCATGCCGCCTGAGCTGTCCCCCCTTTTCCCAGCCTCATCCCTGTCCTGGTCACGTTGCCCAATCTCGTGAATCTTGGTGATGAGGATTGATTTAATCACAAATTCACCTTTTCAGATTTGGTTCTGCCTCATGGACCATGAAGGGACCACCCATGGGAGAGATGGGGGGAGAGACAAAGTTGAACAGAACACATGGGGAGACCAGGCTTTACTTCTTTTATTCCATAGGTGAGGCCATTTGCGGAGGCTGGGGTGAACCGTGCAGTTCCCTTCTCCGCATTCCCTTGTGTAGGTTTTGTTTGAATATCTTGCCATATCCAATATGATTCCCAGGTTTAAATAATCTTGGTTCACACAGCTCCAAAAATGCAAGCCCAAAGTCAACAATGTGTAGAACTCCAGGGCTCCGTGAAGGACCCGGGACCTGTTCCGAATGCTCTGGAAACAACAGAACCGAACAACCCAAGTCTATGTTGTCAGGCTTCTTAAGAGGGTGAAATAGGTCCATTTCCAACATGGCGGCTCCATAGCACAGTAGGATAGTTCTGATGTCTTCTACTTATTCTTTAATCTACTGGAGTCCCAGGAGGACATGCTTTGTGTACTAAAAGTTTATCAGCATTGGGAAAAACTTCACTTCATGCCTATATCTAATACCCCAGATGAATCTATGTTGATAAAACACACACACACACACACACACACACACACACACACTATATTTCCAAATTGTTTAATTAAGAGAGACTCTGGGAAACTAAACCTATCAGATGACTTCACCAGTTTGTCTTGTTGTAAGTAATTCACAATGTATTCAACATGGGATTCAATTTTTTTTAATTCTAGGATTCTGATTCGAAGTCCCTATATATTTCCATTAAGGACATACTTTTCTATATTATATTTCTTTTCATTTTTGCTTTTGCTTTTTTTATTTTTTGGTGGGGGCCAATATCTACCCGACACAGTTCACATCTTTTATGTTTGGATTCAAAATAATTTCTGAGGTTTTATTGGAAACCTTGTCCTATTATGCTTGAATGACATGCTTTGTGCCACATATAGTTGTTGATCCCTTTAAGATGAAAATATTGATCTGAGCTATCGTTTAGGGTAGCCAAAAATATCAAGAGTGGGTGTATTTAATCCTTCCAATGTAATATGTGATCTCACCCTTCTTTAACCTTCATTTTAGTACTTAAGTGTGAAAACAGATGATTCAGAAGGACTATTGTATCCAATATCAAAAGAGTAGTCACAGTATAAAGAGACCCAGTTATCCTCAAAACTCTACTTAGCAAAAGAGACCAGATCATCCCTCTCTCAGGGTGGTTGAAAGAAAGGATATTTTTATGGGTGTGTGTGTGTGTGTGTGTGTGTGTGTGTGTGCGCGTGCGTGCGCGCGTGCGTGTGCATGCACGTGCACATGCACACATACACAGCGTGGCCAGATAGAAGGCTAAATGGTATATAGGGAGAGAAAATTTTCTATCATAGAAATAAACAAACAAACAAAAAAAAAAAATAGAAAAATGCCCTGATCTACAGAAGAAAAATATTCTGGCTTTCTAGAAGCCCCACTGTTATTCTTGGGAAGACCCCCTTGAATGGAGAGATGCAAAAATACATTTAAGTTGCTTTTCTAGATTTCTCTTAAAAATATACAAATGAAAATTACTAATGCTATCTTTGCAGGCATAAATTATCCACCCTCCAATCAGATTTTTTTGGATTATTTGCAGAGAGGATGAAAACAAACCACCCTTGAGGCTATAAAAATGATAATTATAGTAATAATGTACAGTGCATTTGTGAGGGTAGAATTTTTTTTCCTTTGGTGGAAAAGTCTTGCTTGTCTCTTAGTTGATTTTTTTTCCTTTCCTTTTTTTTTAACACAGGGAGAGAATTCATTGAAATTCGTTTTCCCTACAGCTCCTAAAAAAGATTCAGAAGAGTTGAGCCATTAACCCTTGTGCCCTGCTGAGTATCTTTAAATTTGCTCACATCCCTCAGTATAATTGATTGTTGAAGGTACTTCTAGATCTACTTTTTTTTTGTTGTTGTTGGGGTGGGGATACCAGGGATTGAACTCAGGGGCACTCCACCACTAAGCCACATCCCCAGCCCTATTTTGCATTTAAAGACAGGGTTTCACTGAGTTGCTTAGCGTCTCCCTTTTGCTGAGGCTGGCTTTGAGCTGCAATCCTCCTGCCTCAGCCTCCCGAGCCATTGGGATGACAGGCATGTGCTACCATACCTGGCTCTAGATCTATTTAAACAAGAGCAACACCTTTTGTTTTTTTCTGCTTACCATACTGAGACATTATCTATTTTTCGTTTACCCTGAATTTAGATGTGGATGTGTGTCCCTGTGTACATCGGTCAACTGACTCCAATCCAGTCTCTTTTATTGGCAAGTTCTCATGCCATCTATTTTAATACCCCACAAATTTAGAGGAGTTGCTAGGTAAATCACCATTCCTTTCAAAACATTTCTAAGCACATTATAGAACATTTTCTCTCATGTCTATGGATTCTACTTACTATGGATGGTTTTTGAAGTACACATTATAGAGGACTGGGTCCTTCACATTTCCATAAATTAGAAGAAAAAAGAGGTAATTGAGAGCTGGGTGTGGGGGTACACACCTGTAATCTCTGCAGCTGGGAAGGCTGAGACAGGAGGATCCAGAGTTCAAAGCGAGGTGCTAAGCAACTCAGTGAGACTCTATCTCTAAATAAAATACAAACTAGGGCTGGGTTTGTGGCTCAGGGATACTCAAGTACCCCTGAGTTCAAGCTCCGGTACCACCCCCCCTCCAAAATAATTGAATCCAAGTGCAAGTCTGTAAAATGTAGCACTGCACTGGGAAATCACTTTTCAATGCTGAAATGTCAGGTTTTGGCTACAAAATAAAGAAACAGCTTTTCTTGTCTGGTTAACTTACAGTAACGCCTTAAACATTCCACAGCAGCCAAGAGGAAAATGATAATGTAAAATTGGACGGTGAACTACACTTTTGTCTGTGTGTGGAACTAAGTCTAGGGCCAAACAGAGAAACATGTCAATAAAAACAGTGATTTTTTTTTTTTTTTTGCTTTAAAACCTAAGCATTATCCCCATTTCTTCTGAATTTTGGCAAACTCACATTTTAAACTCTCATTCATCGTACAGGTAGGAGCAATTTGATGTTCCAACTCTTAGTATATTGATCACACGGTTACTCTTGGATTCGTGTTTTATGTTTTAAATTAAATATTTCATTAAATACTTAATTTGAAATAAAGTTTTAATTAGAAATTTTCGGTTTTTAGAAAAAAAAAATCAGAGCTATTGCTATTTAGCCATCTGCCTTATTCCCTTCCAAGTATCCAGTGATAAATATTGTTGTGACTAGCAAAAATACTATCCAAGGTAAACCTCTGCTAGGCAGAGATGAGCAGGAGTTTGCAGAGGTGAGGAAAGTTACTAGAAATCCCAGTGTTCGTAAATCTGGACTAAATCTGGATGGAGTAGGCTGACCCTGCTCACACAAGATGGCTTTGTCCTCAGAATCTGAGCTCATGAAGCACAATGTGCAGGCAGGAGTAGAAACCTGAGAATTCCAGCTCTTGCATGGAAATTCGAAACATACTTACATGTTCAAGGAAACACAGATCTTTCTCTAAGATAAAAGAGCTGCTTTGTATCTAATGGAAGGAGTTACGATACTTACTGCAAAGCAACCAAGAGGGGGAAAAGAGAATAATTGAATTGATTTAGAACCAGTATCCTTTCTTTTATCCAAACTTAATAGTGGTGGTTGAGTGCTTTCCTTGCTTGTGTTGGGTATAATTCACAGACGGCAATGGAGAATATGCCCTGGTCGCTGATGTCTTCCACATCCTGGGGGCTGCATTGTGGAAGAATGGATAGATTCCCAAGAACGTTCCCCCTTCTCGTCCATTCTCCTCTTTTATATCGCTGCCGATAATCCCACCACTCATTCTTTGCAAGTCTGCCAACAATTTGAGTTCCCTGGGCTACTCCATGTGATTCAATTGTCCTTCTCTTTGGGGTAAAGACTAACAGCATCTTTTATTCTATGGCTCACACATCTCTGTGTGCTGGTCTCTCTTTTGTAGCACTTAAAGGCAATTATTACCTTTTCCTCCATATTTTTTATGGGTGCATTGTAAGTTGTACCTGATGGTACGATTCTTACATTTTGCACATGCACTTCTTAGGATTTAAATAGGTGTCCCCCTACCCAGCTAATGTGCGAGACAATGCAAGAAGGTTTAGAGGTGAAGCCGTTGGGTTGTGAGAGCCTTAACTCAATCAGTGAATCAATCCCCTGATGGCATTAACTGAGTGATTTACTGTGGCCAAATCATGAGACACTTTTCTATACCACACCCTGCATCCATGATCTTTGGCCATACCTGAAGCCCTGAGGCATGGAACAGGCTTCTATGGACTTCTAGTACTAAGCCCCCAAATAAACTTTTCCTCCTCTAAAATTGCTCTTGTCAGATCTTTTTGTCACAGTGGCACAAAAGCTGCTGAAACCCACACAATGTAACACTCTCATTTGGACAATATCATCCCCGGTATTTTCCCCTTCTCCTACTGATATTCTGCTCAAAAATTGTCTTTCAGAGAGTCTAATCCCTAACACTCTATTTGAAATGACAACCACCAACTCTCAGGCTCTGGATCCCCTTGGCCTTTCTCGAGGGTTTTGAAATTTTATTTTAATTTTTCTCTAATACTTACTACATCTGCTTCAGTATATCCTAAAATATAAACTCAAAAGGGATACTGGTCTAGTCTGTCTTGCTCAAGAATATAACTCAAATGCCTTGAAGTGTTCCTTGCCCATTATATGCTCTCAATATCTGCTGAAGGAATGATCTTTTCTGTGTTTTCTGGATGATGAATTTCCATTTCCCAATACCTTGCACATCATAGTTAACCGTATACAGTATGTATTCAACACAAAGTCATTGAATAAATGAATGAGTCAAGAAGAAGACTTGGAAGAAATTTAGTGATCATGGCTATTAAAAAATCTCCCTCTGGTCCTGTTAGAAGATCTATCAGTGATATTGATGTGATTTTTCTGCTAAATCATTTTCCTATGGAAGATGATGATTGGGAAACATGCTAAATAACAAAGTGCATATAGTTGTAGTATTTGTGACACCGCAGTTGGCCAAGTTCAACTTGTGTGCACATGCAAATACATTTTCAGTGGAGAAATTAAAACCCACATCTGATTACTCTATGCTGTTTTGCTTCAATAAGAATACCTACATCTCATTTAATTAAACCACATCATTGATTGGGGCATAAATGATAACACAGACTCTGGTAACGGGGCTTATATGGAAATCACGTACATAAGCTGTTTTCATAATAATCTTTTTTGTTATGGGGGGGGGTTGTAATGACAAGCACTTACACTATCCTTGTTAATTAATAAATTAATTATTTTTTTTAAATATATATTCTTTAGTTGTTGATGGATCTTTGTTTTATTTGCTTACTTATATGTGGTGCTGGGAATCAAACCCAGTGCCTCACAAGTATGTGGCAAGAGCTCTACCGCTGAGCTACAACCCCAACCCCTAATTTATTTATTTTTATTGAGGATAGATGCTTCAGAGATTTATAACATCAAAGACTGCAGGAGCATTATGGAGTGGATAAAAATGGTTTTTAATCCTTGACTGAAAGAAAAATATGATAATGGTGTGAAGTTTGACAATAGTGGTTTCCTGGGATTGATCAACTCCAGGATGAACATTGTTGGAATATGTAATAGCACATAGAATCTATAGGGCAATAAAACAGAGGTCTAATTTGTCAGCCTTTCCCTGGTGTCCTATAGGAGGTGACATACTTATTGCCGTAGGTGGTTGTCTATGCTCATGTAGGAAGTATGCATACCCTTGAAAAACTCCAAATTGGGGATAGCGTTTAAATTTGACCCCAAGTTTCAGTTCCCAGTATCTCTTGGAAAATATAAATTGAGAAAGGAAAGAAAGATTTTCCAATTAATCCCATCATCCTCCAGGGCTGGCTAGTTGGCTTTCAAAGCCCAATGAGACATGTTTTCATGTCTTTAGTTCTGGAAAATGGGTGAAGAGGCCCTCACCCCCTCAGAGTTGGGGCTGGTTGAAGATTGAAGAGCTAAGGCTGCGTGAGATGAGGACCCTGTTGAACCTATTTTCCCCATCCCTAAAATAGAGGTCCAGTTGGCTATACTCACCAGGAATGTGGTGTGTCGCAGAATAAAGGACACAGAAGTACTTTTAAACATCGAAAGCCAGTGTGAGAATTAGACTCTTCTGAGAGCCTTGATTATATGCTCAATACTCTCTAAAATGGGCATATCTCCACTGGATATCCTGATGCAAGTTCTGTTTTTAGCTCACCTTCTCGCTCCAACCAAGCATCCAATTTTTTAGCATTAGGCAAATTGTCAAGGGGCAATATGCATATATTAAAATTTTAAATCGGTTCTTGGGTTCAAAATAAGACTTTGGCATTTGGAGGAGAAATAAATGACAAAAATAATAATATTTGGTGCCTCAAACAAACATGGGATGTTGTAATTTTAAAGCTTCTATAATCATATTTGGACAGATAGATTGCAGGAGGGAGATAGCGTGCAGAAGCATGGAAAAGCTCTTTAAAGGTCAACCTCATTAAGACAGTGTTTTCCAACCAGTATCAAGTAGATACTATTATTGGAAATTCGCAGTAAAAGCCCAGAAATGGCATTTCCCGTACAGTTTAAACTTTCTATGCTTAATTTGAAAAGCAAAAAAAAATGATCTTTTTTGGGGGGGTTCCTGATCTTTGACTGGAGTGACATTTTAATCAATAATAATGATTTCTTTGCTATGATTAGGAGAACTTTTGTTCTCCAAGATACTTGGTAGGAATAATGAAGCAGATCTCTTTTAGATCCCCTTGAAGGAAAGGATTCTTTTCAATGCAAGAGCTTATTCAAGTCAGCAAAGGAAAATTGGTCTTTCTCAGGTAAGAGGTGATATTCCTGGACACTTACTTACACCAGTGCATTCGCTGGTTTGGAAATGGATCAGTTTGTATGGGAAATTAGGGGAGACCCACCCCTGGATCCCAGAGGTTCATACAATATGGGTATTCTGGGCAGGGAAAGTCAGATAGCTTCCTCCCCCTTATTCCATAGTGAAGTTCATTTCTATGATCTTTCTGCCGGTTCTCTTTGTACCTAGGCAACAGAGTGGTCCCAACAGATCTTTATAAACTAAACTTACAAACATCACCTCTGTCATTAGATGGCCACAAAATGATCTGCGATCACCAAGTATATTTCATGGAGTGGATGCTTGGGGATCTTGGACATTGTCACATAACTGAAAATCCCCAGGTGTGCCACGCCTTTGTCTCTGATGGACAGGGTGGGGCAGGGACATCCTGCTTTCCGGATGGGCCTCCCAGAAGCACAAAGACTTGTGTGGATGAACAAAGCGGTGCTTCTAATGAGACACGGTTTTTAGAAGCAATAAAATTTTTATATTAGAGCCATGAAACGCGATGGATCATGGGGAAATTAAAAAGTCCCGAATGCCAAAACTATCATAAATATGGAAAACTACTATAAATGAATGTTTAAATTTTTATCTCACAAATGCAATGAAAGATCCCACCTTTGGCCCTCTGCAATACAACTCAAGTGTCCCTGATGGAAATATTTATTGAAAAAAAAAATGAGAAAGAGATGAACGAGCTCTGTGCCATGGTGGTCCTATATTTAGATATAATTTAGCATCGGATGCCGTAATCTGTTCCTTATTTTAGCACATTCACAATGAGTTGACTATGACTATGGTTGCACTGGGTGATATGATGTAAAAACAAAAGAAAAAAAAATGAAAACTCCATCTGACAATGTGTGTCTCATGGGAATCTTTTAGAATTGTGGCACAAATCGGTTCTCATCCTAAGAGGCTTTCTGGACGGCATCTGAAGTTTGAAATTGATCAACAAGGTGGTGACAATAGAAATGTCCAGTCTTTCTAAATACAGGGCCCGACTTGGTCTCCACCAACAGAAATTGCTACCTGCAGCTATTCTGAGGCAATATTTGGTCTTGCACAGGGGCTGGGCCAGAGAGCTAATCCACACACCAGCTTGAGTTTTGCCAGAATGCCAGGCTGATTCTATTTTCTCATTTTGTCACGATTGCTACCATTTTCTTGTGACTGTTTTATTTCTTTTTTTTTAAGTTTTTTTTTTCTCTCCCTGACACTGAAGAAGGTGGATTTCTATGAAGATAGAAATATATAACCGTGGCCTTATTATCTTTAGGGTCGCTCCATGCTTGATACCATGACAGGCACAGTTTCCCAAGTGAAAAAGGCCACCTAGGTCCGTTGGGGAAGCTGCATCTCCTGCTCTGCTCTTTCTGGAGATGTAGTTGCCTAAGCACAGAGCTACTACCAAATACTGAGAGGCTCAGTGGCTGGAGCAGAATTCAACTCATCCTCCCTGGGGGTGGGGGGCGGGGTGCCCCTGTTCTGGACACCTTCAAACGGAAATGATTCTTCTTTCCTTTCTTTTTTATCTGCCTTCAATCAACTGTTTTTATACCATGGAGCAGTCACCAGGTTGATGTGCCTGTCCACATTTCATAAAGCGAGGGAATACGTGATAAAAATCTAACAATAGCACCATTCATCACCTAGGCCTCGGAATTGTTGGGAAATGTTAAAAGCCTGGGTTTGGGCCCAGTTGTTCCACTCACCCCTGTTACTGCAGCCTGATGTGCATCGGTTAAAAGAAACCAAGAGAAATAAAGGGAGACAATGGGGAAGACAGCTGGTCCTAAAAAACCTCTGCTGTTCATTTTCAATTTATATTTGGTGTCTTTTCCTTTTTTGTTCTCTTTTTCCTGCCATTTATCAAAGCATAGAATGCACCCTACCTGGCAGGAAGGCTCTTTCCTACCGCGGAGGAAAGGCATATGAGATAGACACCTACCACTCCACTATGGCAGAACCATAGTGTGCTAATTGCTGAAAGGAGTCCTCGAGTCCCAGGACTGTGACACAGGACTATTGATTGGGAGACATCAGTAATCCATGCATCAAGCAGAACATGAATTGCTGAGCTGACTTTCCTTTCAAGGATTCTCATGGGATTGTTTCACTAAAAGAGATTGGGATACAAATGTGATTTATTCCCTATTCCAGATCAAAATGTTTATTACTTCCATGTTCCTCATGAGCTTCAGGAAATATGGGTGGTGTGAGGCGGAGGATGTCAAGGACTTATTCTTTTTTAATGGTAAGAACCAAGACTTCTTGGAGCCCAGCAGGTGCCCCACCTCCCCTTTGAGGGAAGGGAGCAATTCAGGAATGGCTTCGCAGAGGATGTGACATTTCAAGTGGCCTTTGAAATATTTGTAGATTGCCAGGTGATCTTTGAGGTTAAAAAAAATCAGTGTTTTGGAGGCACAGAGTACCATCCACACCAGGCCCCATCTTTGAGATCTTTCCACCTTGGGAATTCCCATTTCTCGACTGTCATGTCTTGCAGAGGAGGCAACTGTATCTAAACATTATTGGGTCCATGCAGGGGCTGTTTCCACTTTGGGAATCCACTGGGTCCTTCTATCTTGGCTATGTGCTGACTAAGGACTCACTCTGCACTCCCAGGCAGGTCGGATGGAGTATTGAGCATCAGTTGCATGAACACAGAAGGAACATGACCCAGAGTTCTCTCTTCACGTTTCCAGATACTGTCTCTGTTTGCTGTGATTCTTCCCCCACGAAGGCCATTCTTAGTGTCTCCAAAGAGGTCCACTTCTTGACAGGAAGCCCCTGTGGCCCACAGTACCCTCTCTCTAATCCGACTTCCAATTCCAGCTTGGATTCAGAGGACAGCCTCCTAACAGACTGGCTGGTCGTAGCTGCCGGCCACAATCCTTCCTGCCTCTTCTCCCATACGCAGGTCCTGAAGTCACCAAGGGATGTGTCACCTCTGTACCTAAGCAGGGCTTGTCTCCCAGGGACTGTGGCATCTTCACAAGAGAGGTCAGACAGGTTTCGTGGTTTTTAAACATCCACGTGCTGATTTTAGATGTGAATTTCTTTTAAAAAGGGGACACAGCTTTTCGAGAGAAAGGTCAGTGAAGCCGAAGTTGCCTACAGTATTTATTGATGGTTGCATGAAATACTTCCAGTGAGCAAACCGAAGGCCAACGTCCACTTGTCTGTTTCCTAAAGAATGCATTAAAAGAAAGGGAAGTTCCAATCGATGGTCGTCATTGCAGCGTAACTTTTCTTGTTTGGGGAAGCTCGGGATCAAGCCCAGGGCCTTGAGCCTACTAGACAAGCTCTCTCCTATTGAACTTCACCTCCACCACAAATCCTGTTTTGTTTTTTTTTTTAATCTATGTGTATGAAATGGAATGGCACTCGCTTTTTCGTGAGGTGGAATAGGTGTCGTGTAAAATTTAGATGCCACAGTGTGATCTGGGGCTTGAATCCTGTGACTATTCATGTCATTTGTTTTGGGTGAAGAGAGCCAGTAGACCCCAAAGGGCACCAATAAAATAGGTCAATGAAACAGAACGTTTTTTCTCAAATTCATAAGCATCCTAGGTGGGTGTACAGGAATGGAAGAGGGAGGCCGTCATCAGATCTAGTTATCCAAGCAGAGGAGGGGTCCGCCTCATCAACATGGACTTTCCTGATCGTCATCTTCTCCCTCTGTAGGATGAGGAGGAGAACCTGGCAAAGCTGACGCGCCGTGTTGTTTTTGTTTGTTTGTTTGGGTACCCGGGATTGAACTCAGGGGCACTCGACCACTGAGCCCCATCCCCAGCCCTATTTTGCATTTTATTTAGAGAGAGGGTCTCACGGAGTTGCTTAGCACCTCACTTTTGCTGAGGCTGGCTTTGTAGATCCTCCTGTCTCAGCCTGCCGAGCCACTAGGATGACAGGGGTGTGCCACGTGGCTGGCTTTTTATGTGGTTTTATGAGACAGTTCTCGGTGCCACAAACCTTAGCTTCATTCACCCTGGGTAGACTTGAGTAGCATGGCCTTTCTTGGTCTTCCAAGGGAGCCAGGGAGATCTCATCTAGCCCCATGTCCTGCAAAAGGGAAAACATGGATCTTGATGGACAGGTAGCCATGTCTGCTCTCCTCACTGCCTCTGTTCCTCGGAATGGTTAGGCAGCAGCAAGCTATGTGCTGAGCATTGCTACTGATGCTGGGTTTATTCCTTCCTCAGCTCTTCCCATTTGTCTTGCATGAGACAAGCGTGTCTAAAAATTTAGCTAAAACATATAGTGGAATTTAGATTTCAGGATCAGCTCCCCCCCACCCTCTTTAAAAAGAGAAGGATGGTAATCTGGTAGCGATCTTATTTTTCCCCACTCTATAAACTGCAACGCAGGAAAATTTGTTGTTCGTGTTTTATTGGAGTGCATCCCTTATTTATGGAGTAGAACAGTGGAAAGCTGAGAGCATCGTTGCATGAGCCCCGGGACGCCGGGTATTTTATTTAGTCTTGATGGATGCAGACATTAGCAATTCTTTTCATTGCACTGTAGGTTAAACAAGAACAGGCCCAGAGCTGGCAGTTTTTGTCTCTCTCTTTCATTGCCTAGCATATTTCCTTGTTCCATAGACATGTGACATTGGATCATTTAAACAGAATCCTGGAATACCAACCCAAGTGGAATCAAAGGATCGAGGCACTTGTTCCAATAACCACATCATTAGGTCCTGGTTTCTTTGGGTTTTTCTTCATTTTTCCTTTCTTTCCTGCCTCTTGACCTTTCCAAGGGTGCACAACCACTGAGCCCCATCCCCAGCCCTTCTTTATTTTTTATTTTGAGTTTCTTAGTACTTTGCTTTTGCTGAGGCTGATCTTGAACTTGCAATCCTCCAGCCTCAGCCTCCAGAGCTGCTGGGATTACAGGTGTGCACCATTGTGGCCGTCCCTACCAAACTTTTTTTGTTCATTTTCTTCTTTTCTCCCTTGTTTTCTTTATTTTAAACTATGCCTCTGCAGATCATCATCAACATGGGTAACATTCTTGAAGAAGTAGCATGCACCCCTGCTTATGATAAGTGGAAGAAATCCTAAGATTACGAATTCTGGGTCCTTCTGTTCCTACTCTATTTCTGACTTCCCGTTGCCCTTGGAATAGTTACTTTTATGAATGTGGTTGTCTTTAGAAGCCTAATCTAAAAAGGGACACTGTTGCCTCCAACTTTTTTTTTTTTAACCTAGCTCTTCTGTTATTATAAATATTGCTAAAGAAGAAAAGATGGATGTTTATAGAATATGATGGGGGTACCTACAAGATTATTAAAATCTTATTTTTGAAATCTGACTGCAAGAATTTGTAGCTGCCATCACCGATTGGCTACATTATCATGGCAATTATATAAAGTTTCAAAGCTACTGTTTCCTTATTAACTTATAATGCTGTGACTTCTAAGAGTATGGGCATCACAGAGTTTTGGTGACAAATTAGATACTATATATCTCTTATTCTAAGCTAAGAAATGTTGATCATCTGAGACAAAAAAAATATATATGGGTTGTCTTTGCTTGGTCCTTTTTTTTTTTACAAAAATTAGGAAAAAATGGAATTTTTTTCCAAAGAAATTCCTCCTTCTTAGGTAAAATGTAGATATCGACCATGAATCTCCATCCAAAGGGTAACATTAGGGTTTGCATCTGTATGTGTCACCCCAGGTGTCAGTCTTTCTCTTTTGATTCTCTAAGTCATTTGGATAAAATATTAAAGCTCGCTGAGATCAGATGCTGTAGATTAGAAGGAGGAAATGGTTGGAGAAAATGAAATCAGTCTATTTTACATTTGTATAGCTTTGAGGAACAGGTGAGATTTGGTATTAATTTGAATAGTAATGGGGCTTCCCACACTTGCAGCACCCTGGGTTTTCAGGACATTTTACAAACTTTAATTGACTTCTCTGAATACTACTTCTGTGAGTGAAGTAAAACACTCTCGCTCTACAACTGAGACGATCCCAGCAAATGACCACTGAACTCACGTCATTTGCTGGACTGACAATCCAGAAATTAAGTATATTGCTTGAATTTCCTGATGATGCTTCTTTGGTTTTTTTTCCCCTCTATTTTTATGCTTTTTGACATAAGATTGAATAATTTCCCCTCCCCTTCTCTCTCTCCCTGTTCTCTAAGGGAGCAAACCAGGGACTGAATTGGAACAAATTATATTCCATGCTTGTCTAATTACGTGAAAATCAATCCTGATATTATGTACCATCAAAGGAAATAATAAAACAAATGTTATTTTTTAAAAAAATGTTAATTAAAAAAAGGCTGAATAACTTATCTTCTCTGAAGTTTAGTAGTCTTATCTGCCAAGTGGGATGCCCAACTTGAGAAGGATAGAGCAGATATTTGTTTTTATCTTCAAAGATGCTATTTCTTGACTTCTGGATTAATTGATTTACGATCCAACAGTTCTGTGGGTAGTGTCTGTGTTTTTGCTCGTCTGCGCTGAACACTAAATTTTCTGCTGTCCTGTTGTTGTGGATCTGGGTCCTTCTGAGAAGCTGAAGCCCCATGAAGGACCCATCTTCAAACCCTGGTTCTTGTGATCAAGTCAGAAAGATTTCAGAACAGAAATGAGATTATTGAAGGGAGAGAAAGAGGGAAAGCGGACACTCTCAAGAGAGAGACGGAGTCCTTTCCAAGGGGAAATGGACAATGTGTTTCTCCTGCCCTCCAGTTTTACTGGGGATCCCAGAGAAGTTTCCAGAAAGTCCCACCTGGGTCCATCTCTTGACTTTCAACCGACAGCAGGGTGACGTCAGACTTTTAAGTCTTCAGTGTCACGGCAACTCTCGGTCATCTTGTCCCATGCTGACCTGTGCCAATTGGCTTCTTAACCGTTCCTTCTTACAGATTTCATGGTCAGGAGGGTCTATGTTTATCTCTAGAGATTCAGGATCTGGTCACAAAAGTCTCCCCCTTCTGGGTAATAACTCAGTTTCCTCTTATCAACATCATTTGGGAACTGCATTTCTTCTGTAGTTGAACAGGTAGTTCACTGAGGAATGTGATATTGTCTCTCACGTAAGGTCAGGCAGCTACCGGTGAATTGCTTCTTGGAAAAGAAACCCTGTGGGGGGTCAGCACCGTGGGCCCATTTGATAGAATTCTCCCCTTTACCTCATATGCCCACCATTCTTGTCTGTCTGTTCCCTAACACTATGGACCACACATTTCAGAATTTTAAATCTTTACCTTGCTTTATCTTTTCAGGAAAGAGCTGGGCCCCCACTTTAGGTTGTCCTGTATCTCTCCCCAGAACAGCTTACAGAAAACGAGAGGTGGGATCCCAGATCGAGATGGACCCTCTCCATATTCCCACCTGTAGGATCTCACCAGCTGGCTCATCTTGGGGTCCAAAGGGATCCTGGATTTTTTCCTTCTACAATGTGGTAGTAACCTGAGATCTCAGAGCCAGGTTGGAAATCACAGAACACCAAAAAAATGACAAGAAGCTTAGGAGAATTTCTGGCATGTGAGATGGGACTGATTCTGCCTTCATCCATAGATTAAGATGAAAATTTTAAGACTGATTTTTCTCCCAGTTACAATAAGTATTTTTAAAGCCATTTATAAATCCTCTCCACCCTTTAACAAAGGGTATGCCTCTGGTGGGGTCTTTAAAAAAATACTTTTTTAGTTATCCATGAACCCAATGTCTTTATTTGGTTTGTTTATTTTTATGTGGTGCTGAGGAAGGAACCCAGGACCTCCCATGAGCAAAGCAAGCGCTCTCCCACTGAGCCCAATCCTAGCCCTCGGCTACTGTTTGATTTCATCAATTAAGAAAAACCTGTGTTTCTTTCAAAATAGTGCATATTTTTGAAAAAAAAAGTATTCAGCCCTTGGAGCATATTGACAAAACACCATATACTTCAGTGTCTTTTGCCACTACTTGGAAATGTTTCTACCAAGGGGGACAGGTTCTGATATCATCTTATCTCCTTAAAGCTTTGTAAAATTACAAAATAAAAATTAAAAATTGACAAGAAACAAAAGAATCCCCAAATCTTGTGCTGTTTGACAACAGAAACAAGGAGATAAAGCATTTGCTTACACTCAGAAAAGAATTTTAATTTGCTTATGAATCTAAGAGACACGGTTCTTTGATACCAGCTAGGAGTATTTTTTACTAGAACCACTCTACATCTGTGAAAAAATAAAAAAACTGAAGTAAACTGTAAACTCCTTCTTTTTTTTAAACTTTTGTCCTGTAGTGTTTTGTTAGTCTGCATTGAGGTTTCTCATCACAGACTTTCCCCCCACCCCCATCCAAACCTATAATCAGTATAATAGGAACACTTTGTAAGAAATGCTCACAGGTCCCTCAAAAGCTTACTTTCCATTTCTGTTCTGCTCATTTAAATGATTGGCTATTGGATTTTGAGTCACAAGTGGATTAGGAATGAAAATAAGAAACAGTACCAGATGAATGGATTAAAAAATGTGGCATATATACACAATGGAATTTTATTTATCAATAAAAGAGAATAAAATCATGGCATTTGCAGGTAAATGGATGGAGTTGGAGATTTTAATGCTAAGTGAAGTTAGCCAATCCCCAAAAAACCAAATGCTGAATGTTTTCTCTGATATAAGGAGGCTGATTCATAGTGGGATAGGGAGGGGGAGCATGGGAGGAATAGATGAACTCTAGATAGGGGAGAGGGGTGGGAGGGGAAGGGAGGGGCAGGGGGTTAGTAAGGATGGTGGAATGTGATGGACATCATTTTCCAAAGTACATGTATGAAGACACAAATTGGGTGTCAGCCTACTTTATATACAACCAGAGATATGAAAAATTGTGGTATATATGTATAATAAGAATTGTAATGCAAAAAAACCCCAAGTACATGTATAAAGACATGAATTGGCATGAACACACTTTCTATAAAGATACGAAAAATTGTGTTCTATATATGTAAAAAGAATTGTGATGCATTCCACTGTTGTGTATTTAAAAAAATAAAATCAATTAAATTTAAAAAAAAAAGATGAGGCATAGCTACAGTATGTGTTAACTAGCATTGATGCTCAGAGTTAAACCCAGCAAGAAGAGTTAATAGAGCTGTAAGATCCTGCACTAAAATAAACAGCTGTGCTGGCCATGGGCATTCTTAATACACCTGAAATTAATTTTGAAAATCCAAGGAGGATCTACATTATGTAGCCCTTCCCAGATTTATATGCACACAGATCCTAACTCACAGGATGATGATAGTCTCATCCAATTTCCTATCCGTGCCTGCGGATCCTGTCTGTAATAACTGGACCTCGTATCTTTCCAAACTTTGTTTGAATTTCTGCCGTCATGAGGAATCCATTACAGAGATGGACACGAAGGGAAAGGAGCCCAATGGGGCTTTTTTATCATTTCAGTATATGAATCATGCTCTCCTGATGAAGTAGATTCTATTTATGTTTTCCCCCATTTCACGATTGAGAAAACTGGAGATTGGGGGGGAGTCGAAAAAGGACCCATATAACTCAACCCAGACATGGATAGATCTGGAACTTGATCCTGGAGAATATTGTCAAGAGCCCCCTGAAGGTAGCCACATTATATTTATTCTCATTCTGTATCCATATGCACTAGAGCCATTTGATACCCATGAGTGACTCTATATAAGAGCTCAACAATTAAGAATATATTCAAATGTCTAATTAACCCATTGAAAATGTTGTTTATCTTCTAAAAAGTAGTTGCTTATCATTTAAAACATGAGTATCAGCCAGGCACGGTGGCACATGGCTGTAATCCTAGCAGCTCGGAAGGCTGAGGCAGGAGGATTTCAATTTCAAAGCCAGCCTCAACAAAAGTAAGGTGCTAAGCAACTCAGTGAGACCCTGTCTCTCAATAAAAATTCAAACTAGGGCTGTGGGTGTGGCTCAGAGGTCGAGCAACCCTAAGTTTAATCCCCAGTATCCCCCCCACACACACATAAAAAAATATGAGTATCAGATTAGGGCCTGTTTAAGAGCATCACGGTACGGATCAAATCAGCTGACATATTGAGCTTGCAGCAGAGGCTGGCACATAATAAGTCCTCATTATATATATTTTGATATTGTAATTAGCATTATAATTAATACATTAATAATAATAATAATAATTAGCATGACTATTAATACAATGTCGAGGAAAACAAATCTAAACATAGGCCTTGGTGTATTCACTCACCTGCATAAATCCACTGATTTTCGGCAACCACAGAGCATGGGCTAGATCCCCAAAAAGTTGGTCTGGTTAAGTGGTGGTGTGTGCATATCCAAGTTCTCATCTGGCCTCGTCCAGTGACATAATTACTCAGAGCTCATAAATCTGTCTATTAGATTAATTTGGAAGGGAAAAGCAAGGCAAATTTCCTCGTGGTTTAGATTTACTATCTGAGAATGTCAGGAAGGGACATATTTATTATGCTTATTGTAATGGCTTTTTGAACACAGTAGATTGGGAAATCATAAGTTTGTCATAAACCAATCTTCAGTCATGGTCAACTGCAAAGGCCCTCAGCTACGAAAAAAGAAGAAAAACAATCCCTTTGTGGAAGTCCCTCTTTCTGTTGTGAGACTCAAAGGAGACTCCCACCGATTGTGGCTATAGTCTGGCATTTCACAGCTTCCAAGAGCAAAGCAGTCTCCGGCACAACTCCAGATGTTCATGACATTTATGACGTTTGTGTTTGTGCTGATGTCAACTTGGGATGGCATCTGTGGGTTCAAAAAAGGAGAGCCAGGCACGACAGAGCACGCCTATCATCCCAGTGGCTTGGGAGGCTGAGGTAGGAGGATCCCAAGTTGAAAGCCAGCCTCGGTAACTTTAGGAGGCCCTGAGCAAATGAGTGAGGCCCTGTCAAAAAATAAACAGGGCTGGGGGTGTGGTTCCATGTGTAAAGTGCTCTTGGGTCCAATCCCTGGTACCATAGAAGAGTAGAATAAAATAAAATAAAATGTATCAAAACAGGAGGATGAATGCTTGCCTATCTTTTAACCCATTTGGAGGGTTTTTCTTTTTAGTTGCACATCATCTGAAACAAGGCTCTCAGAAAGAAGATAATACTGGTGCCTGGTAGCTTCTGTTCTGGGGTTTGCATTTGAAATTGTCTGGGTGGGAAGCCACATTGGGTCAGCTGTCTACACTGTGGTCCTCCTGGGCCCTCCTGGGCCCTCCTGGGCCCTCCCTGTTACATCTCTTACTGGGACTTGCACACTGGTTCCCCTCCTGTATTTCCAATATTATGTGGACTATCTAGCTGCTATCAGAGTTCCCTATTTAAATATAAACATGCCATCATTTTCCCCCATTCTAATGCACAACTTCTTACCAAGCAATAGAAATAATCTTACACTGTTTTTTTTTAAATGGTTCTGGGAATGGAACCCAGGACTTTGTGCGTGTGCACTCTGGGTAATCCCTCTGCCACTAAGCTCCATTCCTGGTTCTTATTTTTCCTTCTTCTTTTTCTTTCTCTTAAAAAAAAATCATCTGGCCTCTGCTTAATGCTCCAGCCTTCAACACCTCATCTTTTTCTGTACTAATATCTAATTACTCACATCTCCCCCAACCAACAGCAGCAGTCCATAATTTGCTCTTCTGTGCACATCATTCTCATTGCACAGAGCAACCTGTGAGAATCTGGAGGGTAGATCTAGTCTTTGTTCTCTCAGTCACCGCTGCTATCTGGCCAGTGCTCATGGTGCCCAGTGGCTGGTACGTGTTTGTGTTTGGCTTTTGTAACAACTAGGATGCACAAGATGGCTTAAAAATAAGAAATGTTTTCTCTCTGAATTCTGGAAGCAGGAAATTTGAAATCAGGTGTTGGCCAGGCCATGCTCCCTCTGAAATGTCCGAGGGAGGATCATTCCTGGTCTCTTCTGCTTCTGGTTACCCCATTTGTTCTGACTCCCTCTCTCCATGGTATATCTGCATATCCATGAATGTCCATGTATTCCTCTTCTTTTTTTAATATTTTGTTTTAGTTGTCAATGGACCTTTGTTTATTTATTTATATGCAATTCTAAGAATTTATATAAATAGGCAAGTGCTCTGCCACCGAGTCCCAACCCCAGCCCTCCACGTTCCTCTTCTTGTGAGCACCTCAGACGTGTTGGATGACGTCCCAATGGAATAACCTTGTCTTAACTGGATCCCATCTTTCTCCAAATGAGGCCACATTCAAAGGTGACCAGAGGTTAGACCTTCAACAACAGACCTCTGGTGAGGAACCCACATCCACTCATACCAAGGTACCCTGCATTTTGGATAAATGAATGAATGGAAGGGTGGATTTTCAGTGACCCTGAGAAGCCTTTTCTTTCTATTCAAAAGAGAAGCCAGTAATCTCACTTCTGTTTTACAGTCATGACATATTACTGTTCCAGGCACATGCCCTCAATCCTCAGGTCCCATTTGCTCACTCATCTGTGGTTTGGGTGAGACCATGAACTCCTCAAGGAAGGACCAAATACTATTCATGTCCCGATTTCTCTGCATCTTCTGGATCTTGGAAGGGCATCCCGAATGTACATTAAATTAAACTTTTGCTTTGATTTTAACTGGGTTCTTTTCCTTTTTTACCCTCAAAACCACATTGCTCTATATGTGATCTTGGGTGACTGCCACAGATGGCAGGTAGTGAGGCTACTGTAGGAAGACGTACCATCCATGCCATTTCTCTGGGGGCCAATTTTACTGTCACTACTTCAAACACAAAAGAACATTGTCACCCTCTGGGGCCAGTTCATCTAACCAGCAAGATCCTAGCCAGTGAATCATTGATTTCTTGGAATTTGCTTAAATCATTGTATGCAATGTGTGTTTGAGTCATCTTGAAAATATTTGTTGGAAACAGTGTTTTCATTTTGAACTGTGGTTTCTTTTGCAGAAGCTGCTGAAAGACAGAACCGTAAACATCTCAGAGGCTTCTGAGAGTGAAAATGGTAATCCGTTTCTGTTCACAGCTTTTAACTAGAAAAAAAAAAGAAAAATAAATAAAGAATGGTTAAGAGCACGGTTTCCTCTTCAGAAACAAAAGGGAATTTGATTTCAACAGAGTATTTATTAAATATTAGGTGGCCCCTTTTCAAAAACCGTTGCAGGTGGGGGTCTCACAAGAACACATCAAGGGGAGAGTCGGGGATAAATTGAGAATGCAAAAATTACATGGAGCCTAAGAGATAATTACCACAGCCATTTAAGATAAGTTGTAGCTGCAATTGAGCATTGAATTTACAGATTGTCTCTTTGCAGTTGGTTGGCAAGGGAGAAGGAAGAGAAAAATTTGTAGTAGTCATATACGTAGCCAACCCATGAATCTCTGTTTCCTTCTCTCCAGTTCCTGTCTGTGCCTCTTTATTTCAGGAAGAGTCCATAAGGGGGTAGAAAATCAAATTTAGGGCTTTGAACTTCCTAACCTTAAGTTACAAAGGGACTTACAGTATCACTCATGATAGCCTGCTTCAGCAAGAGATAAACATGCATGTTGTGGACCATCTTGAATTCAAATTTTTAAAAAAGTTCTGATAGTAAATACACTTTACGTTCAATGAAGGAAATATTTTAAGAATCTCTCTAGTTATAATTAAAATCACTTGGATGTTACACAGTCTTGTGTGTGTGTGTGTGTGTGTGTGTGTGTGTGTGTGTGTTACCAGGGATTGAACTCAGGGGCACTTAACCACTGAGCCACATCCCCAGCCCTTATTTTGTATTTTATTTAGAGACAGGGTCTCACTGAGTTGCATAGCACCTTGCTTTTGCTGAGGCTGGCTTGGAACTCATGATCCTCCTGCCTCAGCCTCCCAAGCTGCTGGGATGACAGGTTGTGCTACCGTGCAGGCAGACACAGTCTATTTTCATCCTTTCTGTGTGTGTATACACACACACACACACACACACACACACACACATGAATGACAGGAATGCATTACAATTCTTATTACACACATAGAGCACAATTTTTCATATCTCTGGTTTTATACACAGTATATTCACATCAACTCGTGTCTTCATACCTGTACTTTGGATAATAATGTCCATCACATTCCACCATCATTTATTACCCCTGGCCCCTCCCGTCCCCTCCCACCCCTCTGTCCTATCTAGAGTTCATCTATTCCACCCATGCTCCCCCTCCCTACCCCACTATGAATCAGCCTCCTTATATCAGAGAAAACATTCAGCATTTGTTTTTTTGGAATTGACTCACCTCACTTTGCATTATCTTTTTGAGCTCCATCCATTTACCTGCAAATGCCATGATTTTATTCTCTTTTATTGCTGAGTAATATTCCATTGTGTATATATATATGCCACATTTTTTTTTAATCCTTCCCAGGAAGGAGATGTCTGCCAGAGGATCTAGAAAGTGAATTTACCTCCCAAATTAACATGTGAATCCTAACACACCATTGGGGTGCCCTGAGACCCCCAACAGGGCACACCTCGAATGTAGCCTTTGCATAACTCCTTTACAATCTCCCTGTCCCTCCTGATGGACAGAATCACAGCCTCCAGGACCAAAGTCCCCTGTGTTCCCTTCTTTGCTAGCAAAGCAATAAAACTTCTTTTTCCTTTTTTTCTCAAAACAAACAAACAAGCAAAAAATGCTTTTGGTGATCCAAGGTGTCTGTCTTTCCTAGTTCATGGAAGCAATATCTTTACAGAGAAGTTTCCAAATTCGTTGTCGCATATCAAACCCAAGGAACAGAGGAGTTGTTTCCTGTACTCTTAAAGAAAATTTTTATTGTGGAAAGGACGCATTAAATGAAGGAAATATTTTAAGCATCTCTCTTGTAATCACATTTTAAAAATAAAGCAGGCGCACAATATTTTGAATTATCACGAATTTACTTCTTATTAAAGGATGCAGGATTTCCACATGGTTTTGACTTACTGTCACATGACAGGGCACCCTCTTCCATTTTGGATTCTTAATGACTCCCCAATTCAGTTAAATGATCATTTGACTATTTCATGGATGAGAGAAGGTGTTTAATAATGGGAATTTCTGAAAAACCATAAAACTTAGTTATAATCTGTTTAATGAACATCAACCTAGGGGTAGTTATATCTGGATCTGATTCACTTTGATTTTTATTTCTAAGCTCTTTTTCCCCCAAAGCCAATTTTTCAAAAGGGGTTTTCTTGTTTTGTTTGGCTGTTTTCTTTCCACGCTAGAATTGTGATACTAGCTTCTTTGGGGGGATGCACTTCCATTATTCTTCATTATTTCTTGTGTTCCACCCATTATACCTGAACAGTGCGTATCATCAGAAGACAGGAAAACAAAGAGCTGGTCTTCCCAAGAACAAAGTGTGATTCAAATTGATTTTAAAATTGCACTGTGCCGTGCCATCTGTGAGGTTCTAGAAGGTTACAGTCAGCTTCTCCGAAAACATGGTTAAAATATTATTTGAGACCTATTGTGTTAGTCTGCAGGCACTGTGGCATTGTGGTTTGGGGGGAAGGTTTTTAGTCTAAATTTAATCAGTAGAGCTTAATTAGAAAAATTGGAAATTAAACAGTTTGTATTTTGGAAAACATTTTAAAATTTTCTCTCTGCAGAAGGTACTTACTGTGGTGGAGAGAGAGGTACAGGTGGAGAGAGGTCATCTAAAATATCTCTGATGAGTTGAAGATGGGTCTGGTTAAAAAATTTCAGGTATTCTTATTGCCATAATCCACTATGTACACTCAGATTATCTGTCTCATAATTTAATGTCCAGAACACAGAAATGCATTAAAATAGGCACACCAAAGCTCTTTTTTTTTCCTCAGAACGAGTAAAGTAACCTTTCCAGTAGATGAAAGGCTGGGATTTAAAATGCAATGTTCAAATCCCTGATCCCATCCTTCTCCTCTCTCTTTAACTACCTACGCCTTTGTACACTTTACAATTTATGATCCAAGGAGAAAATAGATTATGTTGCACCTTTGCTAGGTCTCAGAATGAAATCTCCCCATTTTTCTTTTTTCTTTTTGGCCAGAGATTGAATCCAGGGGTGCTTTACCACTGAACCAAGTCTGCAGCCCTTTTTATTTTTATTTATTGTTTTTATTTTGAGATCAGATTTTGCTAAGTTGCTCAAGACCTCACTCAGTTGCCTAGAGCCTGGCCTTCAAATTGCAAACCTCCTGCCTCAGCCTCCCGAACTATGGGGATTACACGTGTGTGCCACCACATGTGGCTGAAATCTCCACTTCCTATTCTGTCCTAATAATCTTAACATAATCAGAAGCCTGACTAACCAATCTCTTTGAATCCTTGTCACTCCTTCCTTCCTTCCTTCCTTCCTTCCTTCCTTCCTTCCTTCCTACCTTCCTTCCTTCCTTCCTCAACATGAATTGTTTTAATGATGCATCTGGACATGGGTGGAGCCTTCTCACTTTTGTTCTTAAAGAAATATTGAATTCCTCAATGAGGTCTTCTTGCCCCGCCTTTCTTGAGAAAGCTATCTCTGTTCTACCACCGACAGCCTTGTTTCATTTTTCCCAACACACCTGCTCCTCCTGCTACTTTTAATTGTGTATTTGTTTTTCTCTTTCCCCCCAGTCCTCTCTGTCTCTCCTCCTGTGGTCTCTTATTATGATCTACCTCCTTTGATAAAAATGTCTCTTCCATGAGCTAATGAACCTGTTGGTCTCCTTCATTGGTATATCCCCATTACCTGGAAAATGGAAAAGAGGAACTTCTCACTAGGTAAACCTGGCAGATAGATAGCACCTGGGTCAAATGACCAATGTGGCTTTGGCCGGTAAGAGAACAGATTCACACCACGTGCCTGTTGGTAGATGGCATGGAACATCTTTTAAAAATTCACTAAAAAAAATCTCATCGTGAGGAAATATCAGGGAAAAAACACACTCTATAAAATAATTATTCTGTGATGTTCAGAACTGTCCCAGATGTGAAGGAGAAAGGAAATTTGAAGAATTGCTAAAGATATGAGAATAGCTAGGTGTGGTAACCCATCCTCGAATCCAGCAACTCAGGAGCCTGAGGTAGGAGATTTGTGAGTTCAAAGGCAGCCTCAACAACTTAGCAAGGCACTTAGCAAATCAGTGAGATCAGTCTCTAAATAAAATATTTAAAAAAAAGAGCCAGGGATGTAGCTTAGTGGGTAGGCACTCCTGAGATCAATCCTCAGTACCAAAAAAAAAAAAAAAAAAAAAAAAAAAAAAACGAGCCCAGCCTAGGTGATTTAGCAAAACCCTATCTCAAAATAAAATATACAAAGGGTTGGGGATATAGCTCAGTAGTAAAGCACCCATGAGTTCAAATCCTCGTATGAGAAGAAAAAAAAATACATATTTCAAATACTAAAGAAATATGTCAATTATATGGAATATCTCCTATTTGCTTTTCTCTTAAGGAAATTATTGGGACCATTAAGAAAATATGAATCAGATTTAGGTCATAGTACTGTGTAAATGTTTATATCTAGATTTTTGAGAGTTTTAACTGTGATTACATAAAAGAATGTTTCCTAAAAATATATACAGGACATTATTCAGGGTTAAATATACGTCCTATGTGAAAGTTACTGTCAAAAGGTTCAGGGAGAAAATTTGTGGGTGTCCAAAGGAGAAAAAACAGCCCAAAGATAAAGGAAGTATAAAATGCTAAAACATCAGCACTGTCAGGAAATTTGAGCATAACTATAGTTCCTCTTGCTATTATTGCAATTTATAGTCTGAAATTATACAAATTAAAAGTTAAGAAAATGCATTTATTCAGTGTGAAATTATCGCTGAGAAAAAAAAATACATTTATTCAAAGTTTCTATCCGTATAATCAGAGGAGAAAATTTTCCCCCAAGGAAGCAATTTCAAATACTGATAGTTCTTGAAATATGCTTATGACACACGGAATGATATTCATGTTCCATTTCTTTCTAAATTAATGTGAGAATCAAAGAGTTCCATGCCTCCTGTAGGTCATAGAACAGAGGTTTTGTGATCATTTTAGGTGAGAGCGCTTATGGTTCATGTTTTTTTATGATTAAGGTATGAGTTCAACATTTTCCATACAGTGGGGGATCGGTGAGTTCCCTAAACATGACTTGGGGTCCCCCCCCCATCTAAATTATTTTGTCAAGAAGTCATGGTTGCAGAAATAGAGTGGTTTTGACACAGGAATAATAATGCTAAACGTGGAACAGAGACTTCACCCCTGTAATTCCTAAATAATGATGTCTCCTTATCACCTGCCCTGGGAAAGCTAGCCAAACCCAAGCCTTGAATTGAACACCTTTTCAATAGCATGACCTACCCACGGTATTGCTTTCTCCTGGAAGATAGATTGTTCTTCGAGTATTTTTTTTTTTTTTTAGGTTATAAAATAAGAAGTGTAAAGCCGAATTTATAATGGTTATTATCTGGCTTACAATTCTCATAACAGGTGCTCTCTACAGAGTCTCAATAGCTGGGCTGTAAGAGGGAGCCAGAGTCAGTCTATAATGGACTTAATATTGACCTCCCTGCCACACCACCTGCAGACATCGTACTAACCTGATCCAACGGCTACAGTCCTAGAGGCACCTTTGTTTATGGGGTTGGACCCTTGCCATATCTTCAGATATAATAATCAGCATCCCATCAAAAGCCACTGAAGCAGAGAAGTAAAACAGAGTGCATAATAAGAATGTGTTCTCGTCATTCAGGGTGTGCTTATTTTGAGCTCATTGGACTCCTTGTCTCCTGATTAAATCCTTGCTATCCCTGTTCATGACCATTTTTTACCATTGTATGATCTCAGGTCTACATGGCTGAGGGTCATTATCAAAGGCAACATACAAGCCCCTGGCAAAGGCTCAGGAAAACGGAGAAGCTCTTGTGTTATAGGAAGAAGGAAATGCAATACCTGCCCAGGCCATGGACCCAGAGGAGATCTGCCGTGGATGCACAGATTTCCTGCTGTCAGTGCCCTTTCAGATAAGTCCATGACCCCAAATGAGAAACAAGATATCCAATTCCATCTGCTGGTGCCTCCGCCTTCCCAGATCCAGTTGACTACTGCGTGTAAGGACTCCTTAGTTATCGAGAAAAATAAAAACAACCCTTACTTTTTCTCCTGTGGGAGTCTCTCTTCCTGAAGCATATAATCGGCTCTCTTCTGCTAGAGATGGGATGATCCGATAGACACTGAGCTTCCCACTCCTGGTAGGACCTCCGGAACTTTCTTTGGGACCTCTACTCTCCGTCCTCATATCTGCCAAGTCCTGGGCACGAGATTCTCTGGTTGAGTTAGTATTTTTTGAGCCGTGTTTTTATCAAATGAGTAGTATGTACACAGATGCATCTTCCAGGAGTTGGGAGGGGGATTCTCCTGAACCAATCTTTCCAGAATTTCTATATTGGTTTTCTATGCTCCTATGAGATTGGCACAAACCCAGAGCCTTAAACACTAGGGGTGTATTGCCTTACAGTTCTGGATGCCAGAAGTTCAAACGGTGTGACCGGGGCCGGCGAATTCTGAAGGCGGTGAGTGACTCTTTCCCGTCGCACACTGCTACATCCTCTAGTGCTTCGCTTGAATCTTTTTTTAAGTCCATTTTTTAAGAGTGAGGATCTTGGCCTCCATTTTGCAAGGTATTCCCCCCAAGTGCATAGATAGGTCTGCAAATTCCCCCTGTTTATGATGCATCTAGGCATATCATACTAGCACCCACCCTACTCAACTTCACTCCCTACATCTACAAACTACATCTACAAAATAAAGATCTTCAGAAAACCAATCACATTCTGCTGTATTGAGTATTTGAACTTCACCGTGCAAATGATGGCGAACATAGTTCAATCCGTAATGGCATCATATTGCCTGGTCATAGTATACAGAAGGTATTAATCCATCTTTCTTTTTCGGTATAATTCTGCTTCTCTTAGATGCATCTGGATTGAATTCTTTTCTGTTTATTCTATCTCATACACACACACACACACACACACACACACACACACACATACTGAATATATATGATGTGTGTGTGCCTGTGTGTGTGTTCCTTATGGGCAGATATATTCTTAATAAAAACCCATATATGGGGCCTGGGGTTGTGGCTCAGCGGTAGAGTGCTGGCTTACCACGTGTGAGGCCTTGGGTTCAATCCTCAGCACCACACACAAAAAAGCAAATAAATAAAGGACACACACACAGACACACACACACACACACACACACATGAAATTAACTTAGTGTGTGCGATTAGGGTGCAATAACATTGAGTCTTTCAAATTATGTCACCTGCTCTTTTTCATCCTTGCTCATATAGATATAGTGGGTTCCTAAGTGTCATCCTCCTCCTGATTGAAACTATGAACAGGTCAAGTAACTAGCCTGAAAGAGCCTCCATAAATCCACTCTTGTTCAATCTCTCTGGGTGAACGGTCACCACCAGGTTAGACGGGATGGCGGGGGCCACCGTTGCTACCCCTCCATCCTCGGCCCCCGCTCTTGGTGGGTCCAGAAGTGTTATTGTACACCCCTTGTCTGTCTTGATCCTCGTAACAACCCTGAGAGTGCCTGTCATACTTGTTATACTCATGAGGACAGTAAAACCTGAGTGTGGGTCAGGGTTGTCCAGGTGTGCTAAAACGCCAGTCTACATTCCACCAAAGCCCATGGACAGCAGCTTTCAGAACTCCTATATGGCGGGTGGAACTACTTTGGAAAACAATTCAACAAATGTATAAAATGTTAAAATCTATCAATCCTATGGCTCAGGAATTATGTTTATATCTTCAAAGAAAGTGTTCCAACAGAAAGGAAAACCTGTCTCAATGAGCTTTGCATTAGGAAGTGAATAGCTTTATTAAAAATAGCCAAAAAATAAGCACAGCCATAGCTGTCCATCAACAGAGGGATAAATGAAGGACCATTGGATCATACTGTGGAATACTACTCAGCAGTAAAAAAAAAGAACAGGAATGAATCTCCGAAAACAGGGGCTGAAAAAAATACCAATCCCCAAAGAAATCCATACCATGTGATTCCATTTACATCGAAGAGTAGGATAAGCAATGTCATTAATAATGCAAGAAACTAGCTGTGCTGTTTCTTTGTGGTCAGGAGAATGATGGGAGAGAAATAGAAAGGAATTATCTGGGGTGATGAAAAGTTCTGCATCTTGATAGGATTGTGGCTCGAAATATACCCTTGACTTCCTTGCAATTTACTGTATGTAAATCATTTCTCATTTAAAAAAAAAAGAGTCTTTAGGGGTTGGGGTTATGGCTCAGTGGTAGGGTGCTTGCCCAGCACGTGTAAGGCACTGGGTTCAATTCTCAGGACAGCATCTAAATAAATGAAATACAATCCATTGACAATTAAAAATATTTTTTAAAAAATCTTTAAAATCATGAAGCCTTACAGATGGTAAGACCTGCATGCATTAAAGAAGCTCTTCTGTCGGCTATGATCAGAGTTGTGATCAGAGTGGTGTAGAAAATGAGCCCAGACACGCAGTAACACAGTAAGTTCCCCCACAGACCTGTTACTAAGTATGAAGGGTAATGGCATAGAGGAAATCCCAACTCCCTTTATTTTGGTCCAAAGTGCCCTAAAATTGGCTTTCCTGACCTCTCCTCCTCCCCTGTCCCCCTACATCCTGCATTCCTCCCCTCGCTCTGGACAGCCTCAGTCGCCTGATGTGCATTTTAAATGAATCCTTTTGAATCCAAGGCTCAGAGCTATAGAACTCCCAGGCTGCTCCAACAAACCCAGTCTGTGCTAAGGCAGTACTAATTTTAAAACTCAAGTGTTATGTCTGTGATTTTTTTTATTATTATTATTAACCTCTCCTAGAACTCTTCTGGGCTGTCATACATAAATCAGAGGATTATGAAAGAACTAGTCAAAAGTGGCTGTTTCCTTCTAAGGCTGCAGTTTAGTTCCATGAATTATTAATTATTCCACTGCGATGGCATCAGCTCCCGAGAACTCCACATAAGTGTAAAAGCCTCACCTGCTCATTTATCACCTGAGGAGCTGCGGTCGGGTCATCCTTACCATTTAGGGGCTCTGCGTGGTGTTGGAGGGACTTGGGATATGCAACTTGCTCAATAAGTTTCTGAAACCAAAAGAGTGGAGGGGGACTTTGTGTGCGTGTCATCAGATTGAAGATTGAGAGTCTGGAGGCAGAGGTGGTTCACTTCCGAGGTTTTGACGGCCGGGAAGAAGGACGTTGCTTTGTAGACACTGGAGCAAGTTATAGGGCATGGAAAAGACTGTGGTGGAACAGAATTGTCTGAAAGAAAAGTGTTAGCCTACCCTGCCTCTCTGCTCTCAAGGGACAAATAAATCATGCACCCAACATTGAAGATGCACGGAAGATAAGTCCGATGTATGTTGAAAGCAGACATCTGATAGAGTAAGTACCTCATTTTTTCATATACGAATTATAGTCCCTGTATTTTTCAAAGCAAGAATGAAGAAGAATGTGTGTTCCTTTTTGTGTGGTTCCTGGGGTCCTCAGCTTTAATACTTAATGAAGCCTCTCAGCCCTCTTTACATCTCTGTTTAATATGTAATGCCATTTTATTTTAAAACTCTTCTGCAGAAAAAATATATGAGCTTATATTCTTTTCCCTTTGGTGAACACAAGATCAGTCTCATTTGATGTCTCTGGGTATTTTTTTGTTTTAAAAATTTCTGCATATTTCAGAGGTGTGCTGTGTAGGTAGGCATCCATCAGATTATCAAATGCAGACGACAGAACTCTTAATTTTGCAAATGTCAGGCGGCTCCCTGTTACCTTGGAGAGAAGGAAATAAGACCAAAGTTCTGATCTGTGCGATGATTTCCAATGTGTTGCTTTTGTGAGTAGAAATTCTAAGAAAGTAGAAAACTACGTGGTGGTGAGCTATGCTCAATGAAAGGTGCTCGGTTTCACCAGCTGAACCATTCCAAGAGATTATTTGAAAAACAATTAATTTGCTAAATCTCTGCACACTTTCATATTATGAGTGAAAATTTCAGTAGCTCTATTACTTGGAGCTCATCATGGCAATCCTCGTGCACTCTGACTTAAATAATTTTATGGGTTTGAATTTGGTGCAGGAGATTAGAGTAAATGCAGTCTACCAAAATGGTTATATATGAAAATTACCTGCGAGATAAAAATACTTTGAAAGTGCTCTGTGTAGTCAGTTTTAAAGAGACTGATGAGTTAAAATTCTGCTTGGAGTCTGTAAAGTGGTTAAAGTAGAGATGTTTATTTTTCACTTCGTTGGAAGAGACGTGAAACTGTGACATTCAAAGGCACCAGAAAGCACTAAAAGTCATGAAATCATTAAGTATGCTTTTCAAACGTTTTTTGGGGGAAAGAGAAAATTCCCTGTAAGTATGTGACTCATTAAAACAATGACAAAAAAAAGATAAATTTACATCTTTAAGGTGAAACCCTTCATTTCTTATTTTACATAAATCTTCTGTATATGCAAAATGAGGGGCATCTACGTATCATCATTGTCTTTATTTGAAATTGTTTTGCTGTTTAATGTGGTACTACTTAAGGCCCATTGATAGGATCAGCCAACAACTGTCCTTAAAAATGTAATATTTTTCTGAATTTTGTTGTGAAAGATTGATTCATGATATTGTTATTAAGGAGGAAAATGTAGTTAGAAGTAGGTTTATTATGGACAGGTTTGGGAATAATTCGTTAAATAGACTACCCATGAGATAAAGTGCAGGTTTGGACCTGAAACTAACCACTCCCAAAATTATGTATTTGTTTAATATTAAGAAAAGAACTTATTTTTTAATAAATAACTAAAACATCTCCAAAGTGCACTTTCTGAGCCATCCACGTGGAGTGTATTTTGACTCCTCTCAAACAATTGGATGTGAGCTTTGATCTGCCCTTGATCACAAAAAAATGGGCTCATTGTCATCATTGAGGTTTTGCTAACCCAGAGTGACCCTCTGTCTTCAGCAGTACCCGAGATTCAGAGGATGTATTTGGATTTTCAATGCAAATAAAGAATTGGGGGGCTTAGACCTTGGCAGTTGTTGATGCATTCGAGGAGTCTGAAGTTTTCAGCTGGCCCAAAGATGACGAGTTAAAAATTCACATATAGATTACAGGCATTTTGGAACAAGGCAAAAATATAGGAAGCATCCTTGAGTCTCATTTGGTCATCCATCTACGATGGAGCTATTGAATTGGGGGTAAAAATAAAGAATCAAAAGGAAATAAACTGCCTGTTCTCCAAGTTGGTTTTCCAACTTGGAGTCTCTTCCTTAGCTTGCTGTGCCCAGGGTTGGTCCTCTGAGTACTGACCGCGTGAAACCCTGGTGGACTTGTCAGTCTTCTTTCTTTCTGTTCCATCTAGAGTCTTCTCTCACTTCCTTTCACCTAAGTCTGAACCATTCTAATTTTCATGGCGATAACCCAAATTCAGCTCATGGACTCTTTATGATTTTTTTCTCATGTGGGATATCTTAGGGTCCATGATGTCCTTTCAACGCAAGTGGGAAAGAGCCATTTTTGAAAATAAGCTATCTTCTAACTGCTACTAGTTATCAATGTTCTTGGAGCCTATGTTTCCTCCCTATTTGTATATGAAGATGGTTGATATTACCTGTCTCACCAGATTATTATGAGAATTGAGTGAGATGATGAAGATGAAATATTTAGAACTTGCTTTTCCACATAGTAAATGCTCAATAAATCTATTACCCCAATTCACTGATTGTACCTGAAGGGCTCATACTTTTTCCAAAAAAAGAAAATGGCATCAATTAATTCTAAATTGGAGTGATAATGGGCTTGGTGTGTTACATGGATTCTCAATAGAGAAACGATGAATCATATTTAAAGGTATCTTCATTTCAATGAAGAGTAAAAAGCAAATCATCTCCCTGCAGACCGGCTCACCACATAATCTTGCTGTGGTGGAAATAGATTTGCAAAAAAGTAACCTCCTCATTTTTCTTTAGGTGAATCAATCGATGGCAGTGATTTCATTAGTTATGAAATATTTCAGGGGGAAATGTAATTGTGTGCATCATGTCATATAATTTAATGTGGGCAGGCAAACTGAGGCTAATTATGGGGTCAGATTTCCCCAGGAAGTATTTATAAAACTAACTTCTATAGGTTGAAAATCAGCCATGAAAAGATTTGGATGTTCACTCTCTTTTGTGACACAACCCTTTTTCACTTTTAGTATTTAACTTCTTTACGTAACTTTCCTGATCATCTCCAACAAGAAATGATATTTTTCTACTTTGAACGGAAAACTTACTCCTGTATTATTCTGAAAATTTCTTCTGTTGTGTATTGTGTGCGCCTTTTTTTCTTAAATTTCATTATTATAGTATTTTGGTATCAGGTACTTACCCATTTCCCTAGCAACCTGGTATGTAAGTTTGTATTTCTTTTCTTTCATTTTTTTTCTTTTTTTGGTACTAGACATAGAATCCAGGGGTACTTTGCCACTGAGCCACTTCCCCCTGCCTTTTAAACTTTTATTTAGAGACACAGGGTCTCACTAAGTTGCTTAGTGTCTAGCAATGTTGCTGAGGCTGGGCTTGAACTCACGACCCTCCTGTCTCAGCCTCCTGATTTGTTGGGATTATATACGTGTGCAATCCCATCAGAAGGTGTGTATTTGTGTATGAAAGTTAAGAAAGGAAGTAAATATAATAGCAAAGTTCTTAAGAGCTAGTTTGAAAAAAATAATCAAAGGTGTAATGTGACTTAGTAATAGGTAATTAAGAGAAATCAGTATGAATACTTTCCAAAGTATTCATAGAAATCTGAATTAACAGAAACATTAATATTTTCTATGTGGCTCTCAGTGTTGGTGCAAAAAATCCTGGCCACTGTGGTTTTTAAAATGAAATGTTTTATGAGGTTTTGTGTCTATAGGCAAAGAAACAAACTTTGCAATAGCTTTTATTTCAGGTTTCCCAATGACTAACTGGAACTTATTGAAACTTTTCTGGGTATAGTAGGAAAAACCCCACCCCCAGCGCCTGCAGCTTTCAATTTCTAAGGGACTATACAAGCTCCTTCCACCAGAGGCTCTTCCGTGTGGAATTACCCTCTTTGGGGAAGCATCAAACTATGCATTTCATTTTAATTATGGTTCTGTATTAGGATTCTACAGGACATATAAGACATATTTTTTTTCACATCATAAATAACCAGTCCATTTTAATTCATTGGGTGATGCTTTCTACATTTCAGATTTCTATGCCACTGAAATGGAAGGATCTCACTTCCATCTGCCTGTAGTAGCAGAATTAGGTTATTCTCCAAATTGGACGAAAACCAACCATCAATAAATACTTCTTAGTCGATTTTTGCAGAGTATCTTAATTACAAGCTTCAGATATCAGATTTCTAGGTTGAAAATGGATCTTGCAGATAATTTTGTTCATATAAAAAAAAGATAACAGTTGCCATTGCTATATTTTATTAAAAAAAACAACTGGTGGATAGTTGGGCACCTTAAGGCTTCTCAAGGTCATAGAGCCCCAGGTGGATCCGGAGACAGAAACCAGGTGTCTTGACTTCTTGTATAATGTCCTTTTTTAGTACGCCATACATCCTCTGAGTCAAATCAATAAAGTCCTCCCTGCTGACATTCAGAAATCCCTCTGATATTCAAGATGATGTACTATCATGGCTACTTTGGAGCGTCACCCCAGAAGTTAAGATGACCAAAGATAGTTTTCGCTTTGACCTGCTTTTGTGTAGCGATTATTTTGCAACTTCAAATATTTTTTTTTCCCTTTCGGTAAAATAATGGTAGTTTCCTGATATTTGGGTTTTCCCAACTTTCTCCAGTAGCTTGATGGATGAGAACAATCTGAGTAATTCAAGGGACACGGGAGGCAAGCAAGTAAGAAGAAAGAATTCTTTCATTCTTATTCAGAGTGAACAATGCCTGTAGCTTTGATGTGGTCCTCAGGGAATCCAAATCTGTGGTTTCTAGGACTCCTAACAGTTGGTTCTTTCAAGAGGCTGCAAAACTTGATGGTGGTCACAACTTTGGCCACATGAGTGGACTGTTGGCTACCGGGAGTGCATTGCTGGGTGAAGTTTAACCGAAAAGCTCAAGAGATCGAATATTTTAATGTTATGGAAGAATACCTGGATTTGGAGTATTTCTCCAAGGAGCAATGCATGGCCTTTTAAATGTGTTAGGGAATCTCCACCTCGGGGGCGGAGAATATGGACTGTCATCAAGTAAAACAGAGATGAGATCTGTGAAATATGCCCTTCTAGAACCTTCCGTGAGTAAGCTTAAGCATGTTTGCTTTGACAGATTGATCAAGAAAACCAAATGGATTCTGCTTGGGGAAGCGGCTATCATAACTGTCTCCTTCTTTCAGGGTTCTGTCTCCAAATTTTTCCTTCCAACTAAATTCAATGGCATCGTATCAGGTCCCCAACACACAAGCCCTTCCATTTTCCGCTTGACAGATTCTTCTGAAGGAGCTTAGCGTTAAATGTGCGGTCCCTGTGACAAACCAAAATTGACCTGGTGGCTCCGGGAAAGAAGAAGAAGAAAACAGGTTAAAATTAGCAATTTCTGATCCAAATCTTTCCTCCTCCACCCCTGATTTTTTATTTTTAGTAAGACTTCAATATTCCTTATACCCACTAGTTGTTTTTTTTTTTTTAATAAAATATAGCAATGGCAACTGCTATCTTTTTTTTTAATAATACAGAGGACCCCTCCCACACCCCTGCCACCTTTGGGATTTTGGAAAGATGCTTGAGCAGGTCACAACCTGTGCAGGGTAAGTTGTCACCAAAGGCACAGCTCCCTGCAGGTCTTGTCCTGTGAATGGGGGAGGGGAATGCTGTGCTGGGGTTTTCACATCCCCGGTGACTTATAGACTGGGAATTTATTATTTCGTCATTCTGGAAGGTAGAAACCTGAGATCCCAGGAGGCTTCGGGGCTTCTTCGGTGGGAGAATCTGTGTCTTGCTTTCCTCTGGGCTATTGGTGCTTTCCTGGTGGTCTTTGTTGTCCCTTGGCATCTGTCCTCCTGATCTCTGCTTTCACCACCAGGTGGCACTCTTCCTGGGTCATCTGCCCTTCTTAAAAGGCATAAATCAAGCTCTGCACCATGGTGCACGCCTGTCCTCCCAGCTGCTCGGGAGGCTGAGGCAGGAGGATTTCGAGTTCAGAGCCAGCCTCGGCAAAAGTGAGGTGCTAAGCAACTCAATGAGACCCTGTCTCTCAATAAAATACAAAATAGGGCTGGGGTCCAATGGTTGAGTGCCCCTGAGTTCAACCCCCAGTACCCGCCCCCAATAAAAAGGCATTAATAAATTATACCAGGTGGGGCGCTCATCTGCTCAAGTTCGAGTTCATCTTAACTATTTACACCTGCATTGACCCTATTTCCAGTAAATAGTCATGATCTTTCCCACCCCCCTATTTTTATATTTCCCCTTAGTTCCTCATTACTGCTGTGATACATTGAGAATGTTGGACTGTGACTCTGGATCTTTCTGTTCCTCGGTCCTTGCTCATCTTCTAAACCTCAAACCACATCATAATGTATTCCTGTTAATCTCAAAGTAGCAGAACAGAGAATAAGACAAACATTGAATAATCAGGGGTCACTCCTGGTAAATTAGCAGTTGGGGCTTATCTGATGACCAGCCAGGATTGGAGTTGGCTTCTAAGAATCATCAAATAATGAAACCAAGCCTGATCATTGTTTATCTGTTTTTGATTCATACAAAACTTTCATTTACAACAACTTGCTTAAACCAACATAAGCTAATGCTTAAACTCAAAGGTGTGAAAATTCAGACATAGAAGTATTAAAATGATAAAGGTTACTTGGTGGGTAAATGATAACCACTTGAATCTAATTTTATAAAACTTTTCAATTTTAAATCCAGAATTTTTCTCCTCTGTCATCATGTTGGTATTTAAGAAATGGGGCCGAATGGGTGTTGGGCCTCTATTAGAGACCCATGGAATTAGATGGTTAGTTCTTTAAGAGCAGATTATCTATATCGTACTCTCTCTGCTTTCTCACATCGAACACTTCTGATTTGTGCTGTCCCCAATAGTTTCTATGCACTAGGTATAATTTTATTTTATTTTTTGAACCCAGGGCCTTATGCATGCAAGGCAAGCACGCTACCAACTGAGCCATATCCCCAGTCTTCACAAGGCAATATCTTGGCATGCATAGCATAAAAAGAAATGTTTCATTTCTTGACATCATGGTAATTGTGCAGAGGGAGTTACCAGAGATTGGACTCAGGGGCACTTGGCCACTGAGCCATATCCCCATCCCTCTTTTGTATTTTATTTAGAGACAGGGTCTCATGGAGTTGCTTAGTGCCTTGCTTTTGCTGAGGCTGGCTTTGAATTTGACATCCTCCTGCCTCAGCCTCCTGAGCTGCTGGGATTACAGGCGTGCGCCACTGCCGCCTGGCTCCAGTTTCCCTTTTATATTGCACATCGAATGACTCACCTAAAGCACAGAGGACTGAAACCCCACCCATTTATGAACTCCCCATTTTCGTGGGTAGGAGTGTGGGCGCAGCATGGATCTCTGCCTGACAGCTCACCAAACCCAGAGCAGAATGCGTGGAAGGCATTTTTCCCCTCCAGGAACCACAGGGGACAATCTATTTGCAGGGTCATTGATCTGTTGATGACCTTCAGCTTCCTAGGACTGTAGGGAGGAGGTCTGGCTGCTTGTTAGCTGGAGATCAGCCTCAACTGCTAGAGGGCAGTATTTCCTGACTCCTGACCTTCTTCAGGGTCAGAAAGGGTGCCTGGTGACATCCCCCCACACACACTTCTCTCTGGTCTCCATGAATCTATCCTCTCTCCTGCTTCACCTTGTGCCCCACCTACCTGGAAAGAGCTCTTCTCCTTTTCAGGGGCTTATGTGATTATATTGGGCTGACCGGATCATCTCCAGGACAATCTCTCTGTTTTAAATTCATCTGATTAATAGCCTTCATCCCATCAGCTCAGTCACTCACAGAAGCTTCTAGACTGGAGTTTGACGGAACAGGCAGGGAATGGGAATTTGTAGGAGATAGCTTCAGGAATCTGCCAGGCATCTTGTGGCTCTACGCATTTTTAGATCTGTCCTCTAACCCGAGACTCATGAATTTTAGAATTGACAAAGTGCTTTCACATTGCTTAGGTGACTCTCGGGACACTCTTATGGAATGGAAATAACCCTTCCTATTCTACAGGGGAGGAAACAGAGGCACTGAGATGCTCAAGAATGGTCATTTAAAATACACCCAGTGTTCCTCTTAAGGAACATCTCTAGTCCTCACCCTAATAAAAGATGATCAGCATTTATTTTATTCCATCTTCTGTTTAAGTTATTTATATAATTGACTTTTTCTTCCTCTGTTTCTTCCTGACTTGTGCACCCTTTCATATCCCAGTAGTTTGGGGGCCCAGGAAGAACTTCTTTAGGGAAAGGCCAACATCTGGATCAGAAACCTGGCCCTTGGTCAGTTTCATACAAATTTTGTTTGTCGTGGGGCTTAATGATTGATGATACTCCGTCAGCATCAAGCACACAAGGTGCCCACTTCTTGGTGTCTAAATACCATTCTCCAAATGTTCTTTGAGTCTAGGGCTGGAATAGAGAAATTAGGAAATGAGCCTGGGTTATGTTTGCCACCAAAAAGTATAAACGTGTTGGCCAAGGAAGGGGGCATGTCTGTTGACATGTGCATTGCCAGGAGTGGTGGCCCATGCCTTTAATCCCAGTGGCTTGGGAGGCTGAGGCAGGAGGATCTCGAGTTCAAAGTCAGCTTCAGCAAAGGTGAGGTGCTGAGCAACTCAGTGAGACCCTGTCTCTGAATAAAATACAAAATAGGGCTGGGGATGGGGCTCAGTGGTGGAGTACCCCTGAATTCAATCCCTAGTACAAGAAAAAAAAGACATGTGCAAGGAATTAATTCAGTATTTATTAGATAAAATGAAATATCCACAAGTTCACCATGAGATAAAGATAGGTTGACATAATCAGGTGGAGATTTAGATAGAAACAGAGACATATAGGCACAGAGGCAGAAGGGACAGCTACTCCTCGTGAAAAAATTATAATTAGTTAATATAGAAAGAATAAAGGAAGTAGAATATCATCAGAAAACTGTGGTAATAATTACTGCAAACAAGGTTGGGGGTGCTAAAAGTCGTGGATGGCATTTTTGAGGACAAAAATGAACTTTTCTTACTCTCAAAGTTATCTTCTTTTATTCATTGTTAATGGGGAAATTTTAACTTATATTGGAAAAGCCCACAAGATACCAAGATACAAGATGGTTGATATTACCAGTGAGGAGACATATTGACATTGTGTTCCCCAGCATGATACACTGAGAAGGGGGCACCTGTTCTCTGATATTCTAGTGAAAAATACTTAACCTTCATCCCATCCCCAGATAGCATGACCTCAGCCAAAACCCAAAACAGAAGGACTCTCTAAAATTTTACCAGTCACCTTCATTTTTTAAACATGGAACAGGGGAATCACATTGGTAAAAGACCTGGTAAAATCCCAATAAAGTGTGTAGTTTGTTCTGATAATTGCACTGTGGTTATGTAAGATGTTACCCTTAGGGGAGCTGGATGAAGAACATATTATATGGGAATTCTCTTTACTACTTTTCAGTATATTTTGAAATCTATTTTTTTTTAATTCTGATTCCCGCATTATTGAGCTTTGTAATATTGGATAACTCACCTCACCTTACTAAGCCTTATTTTTATTTATCCATAGAGTAGCCTAGAAATAGAGATTCGGAAACAATGAGTTTGAAGTGATGTGATTCTGCCCTTGAGTAATAAAAAAAAAGTTTGCCTAACTTTATGAAGCCCCAGTTCTTTAATTCTTGGTACCTACAGGCTTACCTTGAATTTTCAATATGATATATCAATAAATCCTTTTTAGAAGCTTTGATAGAATACATGCACATGAACTTGATCTTATTTTATATATGTGTGTGTATGTATGTGTATATATATATATATATATATATATATATATATATATATATATATATATATATAATTCTCATTGAATTAGTAGGTCTCAATTATTAGGTCCTGGCTTTGATGCAATGTTTAAATTTTTTCCATTTGATTATTTATGTTTTAAGGGTCAGGTTCTTGCTATATTCCCCAAGTTGGTTGCAAATACCTGTCTCAGGGGGGGTGCTCCGACCTCTACCTAATGCATATTTGAGTCTACAGTTAGATTGTGCAACCCGATGTCCAGCTAATCATGCATCTTTTAAAAACTGTGATAAAATAAATATATTTTTATATAAATACATACACACATATATGTTTATATGTATATATATATAAAGCATGAAATTTGTCATTTAACCATTTTCAGTTCAGCTGCATTTGTGATGTTCACACTGTCTGGACAGTCATCGGAGCCTCTATGTATGTCCACAACTTGTTCTTGTTACCCTCAGACAGAAATTCTGGAACCATTCATTAGTATCAACTCTGATCTCCCCCAGTTCCTCTGATCTGCCCTTTGTCTCTATGAATTTTCTTAGTCTCAGTGTTTTATTTAAGTTAGAATCAAATACTGTTGGTCCTTTGTTTCTGTTTAATGCAAGTGTTTGTTTGAATCTCAGTTTATTATCACCTGCTCTTAAGCAATATTTCCTGTACTTGCCCAACCTAGATGATAAAGGAAATATTTTGTCAACATAATGTTCCAAAGTAATACATGCAAATACTATTTAACAATGTAATTTAATATCCAATGATTTTGAGAAGATTGTGATATCTTCATTGGAATGTTATTAATGTGTCATTAGGTGAATAATTAAGAAGTTACTGGAAAATGCTGCCTGATGGTTTCTACATAGAATAGCAAGTGAATTTTGTTTTCTGTTTTTATTTTACAAACTTACTACATTAAACATGAATGTTTTCCTAAGAGAAATGTTTAAAAACAATAAGAAACTTATATGGAGTCAACTGACCAATATGTACATATATACATATTTGTATAACTATATCTGAGTTAGAAAGCCCAAACTTCCACCTGAGTCTTATTTGTCTACAAGTTACTTGTGAGTGGAAACATTAATTCGTATCAGGAGGTGAACTAAGAATAAGGAAATACTAATTGAGTCCAAAGCTCCAGGCCTCTGGTAGTGTTCATGGATTTTTGGTTGTACATGAAGCAAATGCTAGAATTTAAATATGTAAAATATTTTTCATCTTTCTAACATATACTGTGTTGAGTGACTTTTATTCAAGGTTATATCATAGAACAGAGCACAAAAGAAAGTTTTTGTGTCATTGTTCAGAAACTGGCATAAATGGGTATGTTTGCAAATCCTCGGGCATAGCTCAACCAAGGATGTTTTTGGAATTGCACCCTTATCTGTCATTGGGTATATTAGTCTCCTTTGGATTCTTGGACAGGCAGAGATGGTATCCGCTGTGAAAATTTATTATGCAAATCAGTCAACATGTCATATTTGATGTCGGATGCAGTCATGAAAATTATCTTACCTCTCTCTAAGGGAATATCTCACTTTCCTGGAGAATCTGATAGTTCAAAAATCAGTAAATTAGAAGATCAGTCACTATATCAAATGTGTGTTTAGTTTATGAAATTCTTCCTGTGGCAATACATGAACACTGTTGGCTACTTTGCCCTCGCTAGTGCACGAATGCATATCTCCGTCCTTCTATGTGCGTGATAAATATTTGTGACATAGCTATTTACAATGATGACATTTCTGAGCAGCATGGTAGTTCAAAAGGGTGTTAGTGATGATTTTGCAAGAAATACTGTTTTAGGGAGAGAATAGCTGAAATAAAGTAGCTCTTATGATTTTCTTTTTCTTTTCTTTTTTTTTTTTTTTGGTCTTAAGTAACAAAGATCTTAAGTTACAAACATCCTTTCACCAAGTAGATATTTTCTGAACAGTTCCAGAGGGTGTTTGGATGTGGGTTATTTCTATATTGATATCTTGAGACTAACACATCCCTGGAGACCAATTTACAAAAGGTTCCCAAGGTTGGTTTTTATTTTCTTTCTCTTGACACCTTTTTAATGAGGTCGCTCCATAAGCAGTAAGCATGAGGTTTTCCTGGAGCAAACCTGTCTGCCACCTTCAGCCAGTTATTACTAATGCATCTGGGAAAAGGTTTATAAATTAAATATTAGGAAAATGTACTTTAGGAAAAGAAAAAGTAGTGAGAGGTAAAATTTATAATTCTCTTCTGGGGGAAATCCATGCCAGAGGATTAATAATGGAGGGCCATCAAGAAGGAGTTGCCTGTGGACCCACAGAGTCATGGTTAATGTCATAAAGAGAAGCGTAGATGAAGAAATCTTCAGTGTCTTTTATCTTTGTATGTGGTTCATTTCTGTCAATTGTGAAGACAGACATTTTCAAATTTTCCTTCAGGGACCCCCTTGGAAACTTGGGACACAATAATACATCTTATAATTAATGGATATATGTCATCTAATTCCTCCCCGTGACAAAAAGACAGTCCCCTGGTACTACATGAAAACAGTTTCACCATCCGGTCAAACGTAATGTAGGCGGATGTCACTGTCATGTTGGGTTTTAGCCAGAAGTGATTTTAGAAGCTTTTTGGAGCAATCTCACTTAACTGCCCAAGCTGACTCCAAATATGTGTCTTAAGGTCAGTCTGAGGCCAGGCCTCAGTTTTCTGAATGTCCTGAGGTCTGATTACGTTTGAAATATGAAGTTTCAGAGTTTATTTTACAAAGTTCACTTCAAAATGTATTTTCGCAAAATTTCTATAAATAGCCTTTTTTAAAAAAAATTTGCTTTAATTAGCTATACATGATGGTAGAATGCACTTTGATACATCATACATAGATGGAGTATGACTTCTCATTTTTGTGGTTGTACATGATGTAGAATCCCACATAGTCATATATGCACAGAGGGTAATAATGTCCAATTCATTTCACTGTCCTTCCTACCCCCTTACCCCCTCCCTTAACTTCATTCCCCTCTGCCTAATCTAAGTAAATAGCTTTTAAAAACTAATGAGAAATATTGTGCTTAGAACATGAACCCACCTCTGAATACAAAGTATCCTTGTTCCTTGTGTTGAAGGAGGGGGAGGGAAGAAGTTGCAAAAGGTTTTTGGTTAGAACATTCTAGAAACATCAGCTTACCACTACCATGGATGCTTCCTGCTGTGCATATACTGGACAAAGTTGTCCTAATTTTTTTTTTCAAGGGGTGGTGGTTACTAAGGATTGAACTCAAGGCCAATCAACCACTAAGCCACCTCCCCAGTCCTATTCTGTATTTTATTTAGAGACAGGGTCTCACTGAGTTGCTTAGTGCTTCGCTTTTGCTGAGGCTGGCATGGAAATTGAGATCCTCCTGCCTCAGCCTCCAGAGACTCTGGGTTTACCGGTGTGCACCACCTTGTCCATCAGGAGTTCTAATTGTATTATCTCTAGTAAAGGATGCTAGGCTAGAAAGCCCCCTCAGATGACACTATCAGGGACAGCCATTGTTACCAGGGCATTGTTTACTCAGCACTATTACATACACAGGAGGCAAACTTATTGGGAACATCTCGTCATTCTCCTTGTTTAGAAGTGCACAAAGCGTGTTCAAAGTACAGGTAGTAAATAAAACACGTCGTAGACATCTTTTTTTTGTTACAAGTTATAATGAAATACTGTCATTTGGAAATGGAATGATCAAGACACTTTTCTGAGCAGTACACATTATTTTTGTGCTGGTTCAGGGTGTGGGGAGGAAAAGGAATGCAAAGAGCTTTATAACCATGTGTTTTAAGTGAAGCAAGATTGACCATTAAAGAAGAAAAAAAAAGAGAGAGAGAGAAAAGCAAAATTTATTTTTGCACAGAAATGGTAGTTTTTTCTGGGTAGAGATCTGCTCCTCAGTTAAGGTAGAATCTGACTCTTTGGTGGTCAGACTTGTCTGCCTGTCTTCAGATTATGTTTCAAACTAAAATTTTTTTATAGGAAGATGGGCAGTCGCTGTTTTTAGACACCTAGGATTTAAGAGGACCAAATAAGAGCTTTGGAAATCATCTTATAAAACACTGTGAATCCAAGGGAATGAAGAAGCTATACTTATCTGGCAGGTTTTATTTAATAAAAAAAATCAATTCCTTTTTTAAAGTTCTGATTCATTTCCAGATCACTTCTAAAAAAAAAACTGCTGTAATTGTTGCATATAAAAATTTCAAAGACGTAAGGAATGAAGATTTCGCTATAAATTTGTAACTTGGTGGTCGATATTTTTGGATTCTGTTTCAATATGTTTTTTTATTTCATTTTGACAAGATTATCCAGCCTGTGTCATGATAGCTATTATGTGCACTTAAAAGAAGTGGTGCTCATAAAGTCTCCAAATATGTTATACAAAGTGCAGTTTTGCCAATATAAGGAGATGAAAGACCCTCTCTGAACCTTGGGGCCAGACACTGAAAGACAGGGTATTGGATAATGTGTATCTCTCCTTCATTCTTCTGAGAACATTTACAGTTGGAAGAGAACAGAGTGTTCTACAGGAGATACAGTTTTTAGATAAAGATTGTTACAGAGGCATGATCATTCAAAAGATTCCCATCTTCTAACAATCTCTTGAAATTAATAAAGACAATGGCCTTCTATTCGTCCAATTTCACCACATCCAGCAGAGGAAATAACAGAAAAGGATATAAAATTAATCCCTTCTTTTGACACTTGTAAAATGGTAATCCTCCTTTTTTTATCCTCTCAAAGGATATTTGAAGATAAGTCTTTTAGAGTGTGAGATTCCTGTTCCATTCCTATTCAGACCCTCGTATATGATATAGCTCATGTTCATTGCTGAGGGTCAAAATCAGACTCCATTGAGGATCCTGACTGGGTTCCCAGGGTTCTGAAGAGCCTACCAACACAGAAAACCAATCTCAGACTCGTTTGCGACATTATTACCTTAGAATGTGTGTCCTTTACTGAGATATCAAAAGCCAAGCCTAGAACCACTCATTCATGTGAATCAGCTCAGGGAGAGACGACCTCTTTCTATTTTCATATTCAAAAGAGTCACAATGCAGCTTCCCAACTATGGACCCCTGATCAAGAGAAACTAACTTTACTTTCACTAATTTTTATATGAAAGTGTCAGAACTCTTCTTAGGACTCTGTGTTAGTTTTCTTGTGGCTTGCAACTTTGTGTGTTCAGAGTGAACTCCGAGCATCAGTATTTGAGAAATGCAATTTCTATATTTCAACTGGGCATACATAGAAAACAATGTCTGCTTAAACAATAGTCAGTCTCTTTGGTGGTTGTTATTTAATCATCTTACCAACTGATATGCATGAAGCATATTTATTCCTTCAGGAAAAAAATTATGCATATATCTGTGAATATAAACATGCATATGTATATATATGTATACACACAGATATATATAGCACTAAGGATTGAACCCAGGGGTATTTTACCCCTGAGTACATCCCCAATCATTTTTATTTTCAATTTTAATACAGGGTCTTGCTAAGTTGCTGAGAACCTCACAAAATTGCTGAGGCCACCTTTGAACTTGCGATCCTCCTGCTTCAGCCTCCTGAGTTGCTGGGGTTTCAGGCACATGCCGCCGAGCTAGCATTCTTCAAAAATACTGAGCTAAGAATACAATCCGTCAAAGTAACTGTAATATAATTAAGAAAATCCTAATCCATGAATTTGCTGTGGAGAAGGTAGAATATTAATATAGAACATTTTCAAGTCCCAGCTTTGGATGACTGTACCAAGTATACTTACATGTGTTTGCAATTTTCATGTTGTTTTATGAAGTCGGCACTTATGAAACTGATACCCGAGTCCAGAAATGAGTCTGATGTCTGAGTCATGGACCTTCTGTGTGCTCATCACTGTACAGCAACATTTAACATAAGTAAATTCACTATTAAATAACCGATGATGCCTTCGTAACTGGCTCTTTAGTGTGTTTTATGCACCACATGTATGCACCTTTGTCATTGAACATGCAGAGTAGTAGTGCACACTAGTTAGGATAAAAGTTCTGATCAGATTGTCTCAAGTTAAAGATACTCTATATTGTGTGACGTGAACAATTTATTTAAATTCTCTGGGTGTGTCTTTGTTCATTTATAAAAAAGATGATATGAGAACCTACTTCCAGTCGGGGTTTTGCTGACTGAACTCTACCTTCAGAGTAGTTAGTAAGCAATCCATAAATTTTAGCTGTTGAAAACTTGAAAGTCATTTTTATTCAAAAAATGTTTGTGATTTTAGTGATAGCTAGTGAAAATGCACTATGTCAATTAAGCAATTGACTGTTGTAACTGAAATTTTTGAAGGGCTAGGACTTTTCTCTCCTTTAGGCTCTTATATTTCTGCTTTAGCTGGATCAGAGTGGGTGATGACATTCATGGAGAGATTGCTTCTTTGATACCAGGGATTTAACACAGGGGCACTAGGCCACTGAGCCCCATCCCCAGACCTATTTTGTATTTTATTTAGAGTCAGGGTCTCACTGAGTTGCTTAGGGCCTCGGTTTTTGCTGAGTCTGTCTTTGAACTCACAATCCTCCTGTTTCAGCCTCCCAAGCTGCTGAGATTACAGGCATGCACCACTGTGCCCAGCAAGAGATTGCTTCTTGACTATAAATAATGAGATTCTCTAGTACACATTACATTGTTCTTGATGGAATCGTCCTCAACACCTATTTTCAGAATTCAGATATCGTGTCTAAAAATAACAAAAGAAAACTCAAATCTTCCTTTTTAAACACTAAACCTTTTGATCCCAGGAGAGTACATTGAGAGTGAAAAAAAATAGATAATCATCTAATTGTTGGACACGTAGATGCATCATCCCAAATTATTCAAATCTGAAAATTAAAATCGCCTTACTATTTTCTTATTCTGAAAAGATTTTCATATAAAGTGCTGACTGTAAAATAATAAGTTAAAATTATTTTTCTCTAACATGGATAGCTATAAGAGAGTGGATTTCTTTTCCATGTACACATTTCGTGTCTGTTGCTATCAAGTAAGTGTTTAGCAAAGTCTCTGTATTACCATCCAGAGTCTGTATTGATGCCATTAGTTGGAGACTAAGAATGTTACAGACTTCAGTTTCTCTCTCTGCATAACCATTAGGCACAGTTCCTATAGCGTATGAGATATGAGTGATGGATGGTGTGAGATATGGCTGGGACCTAACAGCTCTCTGACCTTTGGGATTCTAGTGTCTTGTAACAACCTCAGGTCTCTGGTGGTTCCAAAGGTACTCCCCTTCTATATACCAGAATTGTTCCTTGAATCATTTATATAGGTCTTTGGTGGGGGCAGGGGAAGGCACAATTTAATTATTACTTTGCTTCTTCTAAACCACCTAGCATGATGCCCTGCATTTAGTATGTCCTCTGTCTGTAAATACATCTTAAAAAATTAAGTGAGCATACCTAGCCTAAGAAGGCCATGAAATCAAATGGCTATTTTTAATTTCTGGTGTTTCTGGGATCCACCTTGGGACCTCTCACGCTAGGCAAACACTCTACCACTGAACTGTAGCAACGACCCCTAAAAAAAATATTTTATAAGAATACAAACAAAAGCAAATGCACATCCGTGCATTTAAGAAATATCTAAAACGGTTCTGGTTAAAATCTCTTTTATTCTTATCAGAGCTTTATGGTTCTACACAGAAGTTGGGTTCATCCTAACAAGCTCAGACATGCATGGGAATCAATTTCAGTTCATGATCCCCCATTTCCCTCCCATCCACCCACCCCCACCCCTTCTCCTGTCTCTAGTCTGGTAGATTTCCTTCTGCTATTTATTTATATTTGATTGATTTATGTTTTTTTACTTAAACCATAAAGGTGAATTTCCTTTTGTTATATTTATATATGCATAAACATAATTTTAAAAAATTCAGTGATGATTAATTTTGGCTAAGAATTCAAGGGATCAAATCTCTTTGTGTGTGTACTCACTGAATTTGTATAGTCATCATGAATTATTGGAGTCATCGGAAATAAAAGAATATGCTTACAAGCAACTCATCGGAAACCCTAAACAAACTATTAACTGCAGGACAAATCAATAACATTTTCAAAGACGCTTTGTCCAGAATTATCACAGCTAGACCTTCAAAGAAGATTTTTTTTTTAATTTAAATTTTTTTTTAGAGTATGGAAAGAGAAGGAAATCTTCAAGCCACCGTTATATCAATCCAGAGATCTACCCCTAATCGCACCCAAAGGAACGTTTTATATCAACTCTGGTCATGAATGTAGGTTCAAGAATCCTAAATTAAACCAGCAGAAGATTTTGCATGAAAAGAAAATCACATAGGTAAGGGACAATGATAAAAATGGAATGAACGTTGTTGGAAACTCTTTCGATATTTCAGAATTGAGAAGCGGTTTCCTCTTGGCCTGATTAGAATTTCCAACCCTGGAGTCTGATGCTAGCGTAGGTTTAATCACTTTCTATTTGGGGAACTCAGGAACACCACTATCTATATATTTTTTCCCTGTGACCAGGTGTTCTAAAATCTCAGGGCCTTCCAGGAATACCAGGTACTGATCCATCATAGGTGGACTGTGCCCCCTCTGTGTGGCATTCCGGCTAAGCCACCTCTGGGTTGCCTGGCCCCTGTCCACCACCTTCTCAGCATGACTATTCTTTCCAAGAGCCGCTGTGTTTTGTGAGGGTATTGATTGTGCTGGCTCCCTGAAGATCTCATCATGCTTTACCTCCATCCAACCTGCACTTTGTGTGTAAGAAGACCATTATAGCCAGAGCCGCAGCCTCCTCTATAGGAATGTTCTAGAATCGCAGTTCATGGATCACCTTCCTAACAGTGCACACAGTTCCTTGGGACTTAACCAGGTGTGGGAAATGATCCGAGGCCTTTACAAAGTCATAATGGGTTCCAGGACAGGCATGTGAGGGGTCGTTTGATAAGAAAAATGAAAATAGGTGAAGCAGATCTCATTATTTTTTGGTTGCATGGTGAGTTTGAGAAGAGACGTGCTTTTGGCTTGGTAAACACGTCTTTGTGACCCAGGGCTTGGCTTTGTTGGTCTGTGGATTTCTTTTGCATTTTCCTCCTTAAATCAATTTTGTTTCATTCTCCCTTTATTAATAAAATGATTGATATAGGTTTATAAACTTCTTGAGCACCAAGACTGTCCGTTTCTGTGCCGTCATTATGGGCCTTATTCATTCTCACTTCTTCTTTGAAATTTGGTTTTTAATTTAGGTTGGCACTCTCTCATTAGAGTTCTAGGTAATGGAGTCCCCTTGTCCTTCAGTATAAGCCCTTGAAAAACTGTAAGTGGAGTTAAAATTTGTGTTTGTGTATCACTAGCTACTTGGTTGATTCCCACGTAAGGTAAATTGCCTCAGAAATATTTAGTTAATCATTTAACCATTGAATACCCATAGATTGCAATGCTTTGGGGTTTGCAAGAGGCATATATGATACCTGAGATGTTGTATCCTATCCATAAGCAGAAAAGCATAAATATATATTAGGCAAAAATATATATTAAGCAGAAATACATGTTAGTGGTGTTCCTGAGTTCCCCAAATAGAAAGTGATTAAACCTACGCTTCCATCATACTTTGGTATTGGAAATTCTAATTCTGAAGCATGGTTTTCTGCAATGAAGGAAAACTTTTGATCAGTTATGGCCGATGCTCTCACAATGACCTTACAGTCTCATGGGACACCTCTCCCTCCAAAAAACAGCAGGGTAATGATATTTGAGGCTTTGTAGATGGTACCACTATATGTTTTAAGCCTGATTACATTTTTTTCCCAATAACTTTGGGGAACTCAGGAAATTTACTGAATTGATCTATGCCATCAGTTATTCATATTTAAATTGGAGCGGATGCACATGTCTGCCTTATACAACATAGAAAAACGTGATTTTAAATGTACAGAAATACCAGCTGGTCGGTGATGCTACCAGTTTGAGGTCAGCAAATGGACCCAGCAAGGTAGAGACTGCCCCCAGGCTGGACTCTGATTCTCCCTGAGTGGGTGTGACATTTGCCAAACCTTCGTGTTTCCATATCTGAATTCTGGTTGCCCCTCGTGCTTCTGACAACCCAGTCTGATTTGTCGTCTAAGGAAAATCAAGGGGCTTTTACCTGCACAAGGTTTGCTTCCTTCAGGTGCCTCAGAGCTGGTAAGTAACCTCCTCAACTGAAGACTAGGGGTGCATTGCAAATAAGAGCTTCGTGAAGTTCACCTCCTGACTCACCTGAAAAATTTCCTTCCCCCTACGGTCTGGCTATTCCTATAACCTGCCCACAGACTCCTGGGAGAAGTTTTAAAAAAAAACCAACTACAAAAGAGCTTGCAAAATTAAACATGGGTTCACCATATAATCCAACCATTATATGCTCTTTGGTATTCATCCAGAGAAGTGGAAAAGTATGTTTGCACAGAAATCCACACATAAATGATTACAGCAGCTTCATTTGTATATAGTTGTCCAAACTTGAAAGCAACAAAGATGTTCTTTAATAGGTATTGGGTAAATATACCGTGGTACATCCAGATAGTGGAATATTATTTGGTGATAAAAAAGAAACAAGCTCTCCTATTATGAAAAGATGTAGAGAAAACTGACATGCATATTGCTAAGTGAAAGAAGTTAACTTGGAAAGGCTGGCTTTATACTGTATCCTTTATACTGTATACTTTATCCAATGACATGACATTCCAGAAAAAGTCAGTGATTGCTACATGTTGCAGAGAAGGGCAGAGGTATCAACACAGGGCAGCCCAGAGGATTTTCAGGACAGTAAAATACTGGGTGATATTATAGGGGTAGGTACATGTCATCATGCATTACTCTACACCCGTATAGTGAACACTACCAGGAGGGAACACTACTATAAACTGTGCATTTTAGATAATTGTGGTCTGTCAGCATGCATTCACAGATTTTAACCAATGAGCTGCCCTTGATAATGGGAGAGGGCGTGCTTTTGTGGGAGCAGGGGGTCCGTGGGAAATACTTGTATCTTCTCACTATCACCATGAACCTACATCTCTCTGAGATAATGTCTCTTTAAAAAGAAAAAAAAAGTCATCCTACATAAAAAGAGGCTACAACTGCCTCTTTAAAATGATCTTTATAAATGCTAACAATGGTGTGTGGTTTACAAAGCAAAACTTCTTACACCCAGGGTACTAAAAAGAGTATAAAACCATGAGCTCCAGTAGAATTGAGCCCTTTAGCCAATATTCCATCGCTGGCCTGCTATATCCTGGCTGACAGAGTCCAGTGTCAGTATGAGGCTGTAACTTGGCCATTGCATTTGTGACTTTATTAACTGTTGATAAAGCTAGAATAAGAATCAGTAAAAAAGATCACCTTTGTACAGCATCTCTAGCTTTTAGTGCAAAAGGAAATCATTCAGCGTTTCTTACATTTAGAAGTCAGGAAGGACTATATTAAGGAGAAATAACACACAAAATGGTGGATGGGATGTTGCATCCACAAGAGTGATCAATAACGTTTTAAACCGGCATTGGCTGGCTTTGTGGAGAAAAGACATGATTCAAAGCTCCTGATGTTTGTGTGACAGTGTTTACAAAGTCCCAGGAAACGAGAGATCTTTGAATCTTCCACCAAGATGAGGGCACTAGGTCTCCCCAAAGATAAAGAAGTTCCAAAAGTTCTCAACAGGGCAATAGATCTCAGTTTGGCTGTAGGGTTCAGGTGGAGATGAACAGACAGATGAGTGAAATGGTTACGTGGTTCACGTTTTGAAAAATAATTTCTGGAAATCAGATACCCCCAATCATGGGGAGATATAAACTGCTTTGAACCCTAGTGATTGTTCCATGATTGCACATAATCAGTCCTGAAACAGAATCTCCTGAAGTGAATCATGTACCGAACATTTCACGGGGGGAAAGCTTGAATAGATACCATCTCGATTCCACTGGTACAGAGCTCTCTGGGTGTTTGTTAAGATTTCATAGTCTTGAGGAATAAATAGAGTTGATAAAAAGAATTTGAAATAGGCTACAAAGTCGGGGGTCAGGGGTGTAGAGATGGACCTCAGGAGACCCTCAGGATCCGAATTGAACATTTATTGGCTCCTAGACAGGGGACAGAATACACTGATCTCTTTAAGACCCTCAATGATTTAAAAAAAAATTGCTGGGATTCCATACGGATGACATAATATAACATGGCAAAGAGAGAAGTCTGGTATGAAAAGATAAAGCACTTACATGTCAAATAGCATTCTGTGCATAAATCTAAACTGCAATTTTGGACTGATTTTTAAAACTTGCACTAACACATATAATAAGGTGTCAGGCAGAGGATGAGGGGGAGGCAAATGCCTAGAGGAAACACTTAGATAACCAAGTGTCTGCTTGGACCCAATGAATCCAGCCCGTCTTGAGACAAGCAGTCCCAGGCAGCTAAACTGGTCACATGGCCTCTGAAAGACGGCGTGGCCTTAGTGAGTAGTTGTAGGGAATTTGCTGGAATTCGTTCCTCACGCACTACAAGAGTACCAGCAGGACCGGCCACAGTGGCTCATACCTGTAATCCCAGCGGCTCTGGAGGCTGAGGCAGGAGGATCGCGAGGTCAAAGCCAGCCTCTGCAACTTAGTGAGGCCCTAAGCAACTCAGTGAGACCCTGTCTCTAAATAAAATACAAAATAGGGCTGGGGAGGTGGCTCAGTGGTCGAGTTCCCCTGAGTTCAATCCCTAGTACCCACCCCCTCAAAAAAAAGGAGAATACTGGTAGGGATCTGGACCCCCCTCTAGCTGGTGCTCAGTACCCTGCCTGTCTGCTCAGATCATAGATGGTGTTCTTACAGACTCACTCCTCCTCCCTAAAGATCTGGTCCTCAGGACTCCTCCCTTGAAGTACTTCTTTGTGTAAGTGAGCTTCAAATGAAGAGAACTGACATCCTCTGTAAATAGTCCTTAACTAGTAACTCTCAAGCAATGTATAAACACCTCACTCTCTTGCCTGATGTGTAGGATAACCCTGTACTTGACAGTTTCTCTGCAGGATGGCCTGCTAGAGTGGCCACTTGAATATTTCAGATGTTCTTGAATGGATGTTGCATTAATCCACATTGCATTGCTATACTATAATGCATGAGGCCGGGTAATTTATAAAGGAAAAAAAAAGGTTTTGGTAGTTCAGAGCTCTGGAGGTCTAAGAGTAGGCCACCTGCTTCTGTGTGGCCCGGTGAGGGCCTCGTGATGGGTGGTATCACAGTGGCAGAAGCTGACTTGAAAGAGAGTGGTGAAACCGAAAGCCAGAGAGCTACTCAGCAGTCAGGCATGGTCTTCTTTCTGTAAGAGCCCATTCTCATGAGAAAAGACTTAGTCCACGAGAGCAGCATTGATCCATCCAAGGGCAGCAGCTTCAGTGACCCTCCACTGCCCATCAGATCTTACTCTTGAAAGTGCCATCACCTTTTAACACTACCACATTGAGGGCTGAGCTTCCTCCATGTGGAAGCTCATGGAGGAGCCTCCCCTCCACTGTATCTTCCCCTCACTTATGTGGCGTTGCCTGTGATACCGGGATGAGCTGCACCTCAGGTCTGCTTCCATGACTGAGATTTCTCCTCAGTAAAATGGAAAGGATCATCTTCCTCAACAAAAGATAGCCAGGAAACTATTATGAAGACAACAGTAAGTGTTGGTGAGGACGTGGGGGAAAGGCACACTCATATGTTGCTGGTGGGACTGCAAACTGGTGCAGCCAATATGGAAAGCAGTATGGAGATTCCTTGAAAAACTGGGAATGGAACCACCATTGGACCCAGCTATCCCACTCCTTGGTCTATACCCGAAGGACTTAAAAACAGCACACTACAGGGACACAGCCACATCAATGTTTATAGCAGCACAATTCACAATAGCTAAACTGTGGAACCAACCTAGATGCCCTTCAGTAGATGAACCGATAAAGAAAATGTGGCATATATACACAATGGAATATTACTCAGCATTGAAAGAGAATAAAATCATGGCATTTGCAGGTAAATGGTTGGAGTTGGAGAAGATAATGCTAAGTGAAGTTAGCAAATCCCAAAAAACCAATGCCTAATGTTTTCTTGGATATAAGGAGGCTGACTCATAATGGGGCAGGGAGGGGGAGCATGGGAGGATTAGATGAACTCTAGATAGGGCAGAGGGGTGGGAGGGGAAGGGAGGGGGCAGAGGATTAGCAAGGATGGTGGAATGTGATGGACATCATTATCCAAAGTAGAGGTATGAGGACACAAATTGGTGTCAACCTACTTTATATACAACCAGAGACATGAAAAATCGTGCTCTATATGTTTAATAAGAATTGTAATGCATTCCACTGTCATGTATTTAAAAATTAAAATCAATTAAAAAAAAAGATGACCAGGAGTATAATATCAAAGAACTATTAGGGGTTTAAGAAAGTTGAATGTTCACTACTCAGTAGGCACATCTTAAGTGATCCAGGTGTGCACCCTATTTTCAATGTGTCCGTGTTTCTTTCTGCCCCCCCCCCCGCCCCGGGAAAATTCAAACTAAGACATGCCCCTGACTTGGTGGCAGGGTCAAAGCTGTCCTGAGCAGTTTGCAGAACTCCTCCCAGGTGCCTGGCTCAAATTGTAGAGCAGCCCCGCCCTCTCCCTCACCCTGGGGTTGCCTGATGAGCCCCGCCTGCTCTCCCAGTGGGCATTCCTAGGGAATGGCATTGGTGGCCCTCCAAAGCCGACCTCCCTGCATCAATGATAGACTCAACACTGAGATGGCGGGTCCTCTTGCTCCTGAGGACTGATCATCTTATTAGTGCTGTGCCACCTCTCTCTGACCTACTCAGGGCCACCTTTTGAAGTGCCACTATGATTGCCATTCCCCCCCACCCAAGATTTGAGTCAGGCAGCGATTAGCTAATGCCTTCAACAGCCTGCAGACAAGGCAGAGCCCAGGAGTCCTGGGCTCCTCCCTTCCTTTTGGATACTGCGGTAAAATGTGAGATCTGAACCTGAACAGTGGGATGCTGGGTTTTATGTTCCCGCCCACTGTGTACTCCGGCCTCTTCAGCTTTTACGGACAAACCACTTTCTGATCTCTGAAATTAAAATTCAAATAAAAAGGCAGCACACGCCTGTCTTCCCAGTGGCTCAGGAGGCTAAATCAGGAGGATCTCAAGTTCAAAGCCAGCCTCAGCAAAAGTGAGGCACTAAGCAGCTCAGTGAGACCCTGTCTCTAAATGAAATAAAAAATAGGGCTGGGGTATGGCTCAGCCATGGAGTGCCCCTGAGTTCCATCCCTAGTATCTCCCCACCCACCCAATAAAAATGGCAGCACAAGATGTCATTGGGTGGCTCTTACACCAAATCTGGGAAGGGTTGTAGCCATGCTCAGGAGCAGGGTCCTGGGAGGAATGCCAATTAATTTTGAAGTCAGGTGTGTGTTGCTTCTCTTTCCACACCTGGGTTCTAATACCCATGCCTTGAGGAACTTTGTAAATGACTTCCAGTTAGAAACAGTGAAGATTTCAGAGCACTCAGAACTCCCTCAAGCTACAAACACATGTTGTCATTTTTATAGCCCCTGAAGAAGAAAAAGCCACCTTCCACTGATCTTCTATCAACATCTGGGCATTGTGGGTCTGTTTGGATCCCTGACAGTGTGTTTCAGGATCCTCAGCAAAGAATCGGATCAAGTGTCTGTACCTAGAGCTGCTTTTCTCAAAGCTATGGCTCCTTGGGTGTTCCCTGCTCCATAGCTGGTTGGTATTTCTTTTTCCTTTTTTTTTTTTTTAACAATGGTTCTCATATGCCTTTATTTGGTAACTTACAAGCAATTTTTAATTTGTCCTTCAAAAGTTAACTGGTGTCTGCTTTGTACTTCTCATCTCCAAGGAGAGAGTATTTAGCCCTTGATTAAAACAAAAAAAAAACACCACACATAAAAGGGGAGGGGGATGACCAAAACTACAAATAATCTTCCACTGAACTCCGTTGTTACAAAACTTCCAAGCTCGTTTTTCTTCCAGATGCTTTCTTAGACAGCTGTAGAAGCTGATAGTTTTATATTTATGTGTTCAAAACTTCTATGCTTCTATTTCACTCATAGATCCTCCGAGGTTCCTGTAGCACTACACCACCTTCTGTCATGGCACTTTGTAAGCGTTTCATCAAGTCCGAAGCTGCCTCCCAAGGGGTTGGCTGGTAGACCATGAAGTTGATTCCTGCCTCTAAGCACCGCTCTGCCAGCACGCGTCCTATGCTCTCACAAGCTACCACATTTCTGGTTCTGTAAAGATGCTTTTTAATAGCCCATTCACGAGTGGATGCTGAAACCACGACCTTGCCATTTTGATGCTCTACAATCGCTTCTACATGATGCTGAGTCTTTATAACTCGCAGTCCGGATTCCTGCGAACCAACACCAACTTCTAGAGCCTCGGCCGGAGTGCCATCGCTGAGGAGATCACCAGCAAAGCCTCGCCTCCTTTTGCTCCCGGTTGTCTCAGCGGCTAACCCGCCATATTAACTCAGGGAAAAGTCGAACCGCGCCTGTCCTTGAAGGTTCAAACCAACAAGGCCGCTGGTTGGTATTTCTGATCTGCATGGGACTCAGGAATTCATCTTAGCATCTTCCTGAACCTCGATGTGCCCTCTCCATATACTCACGGCTCAGAGTGGCATGGTTTCCCAGGATATTCCGCTGTGGGATGCTTGTGGGTGGAGGGACCCCCAAGTCATGGCGCAGAGAAGTTCCTGGAAATTAGTTAGTGCTCTCTTGTTCTTTTATCCCTCTTTACCACCCGTCCTGGGTGTCTAGTGCCAAATCTGAATTTCCACGCCAAACTGCCAAAGCAGGATTGGCATCCGAGGCCCTCTTTTCCCACATCAGCTTCCTGCTTGAGCATGTCAGCCGATGCCCCTGTCTTCAGCAGGGTGAACTTTGAATGCACTCCCACAGCCACCAACTGCCATCAGCCCTAGAAGGAATAATTGATTCCTCTCTGAAGCATCTGAGTCCTGGACCCTGGTGTTTCCTGAGAAGGCTTTTGTCGACCTGCTCTCTGGAAAGCCTCTGGAGTTTTTGCCTTTTATTATTATTATCGTTAATTTTTTTTTTTTCAAATGGACGCGTTTTGACAAACAAGACTCCTAGGAGCAGTCAAGTGTCAAATGCACACTCCATTTATTCATTATAGAAGGCTCAGATGCACAAACGTGTGCTGCCACTCTGGGTACCTGTCAGTTCAGCGCACGTCACCAACATTGATCGTGTTCGTCCAGATGCGCTCCTTGGTGCCGGAGATAAGAAGTCAGTGGTTTCTGAATGACAGAGTGGAAACTTTATTCATTTATTTATTTTTGGTCTTTATTTTTGGTTGAGGGGTTACTGGGGACTGAACTCAGGGGCATTCCACCACTGAGCCACATCCCAGCCTTTTTTCTTTCTTTCTTCTTCTTCTTATTATTATTTGAAAATGATGTCTCTTTGCAATATTTATTTATTTTTTTGCATCAAAATTAATTAACAGGGTTGGGGTCAGGGCTCCGGGGTAGAGCATTCACCTTGCAGGTGTGAGGCCCTGGGTTCAATTTTCAGCACCACAGGAAAAAAAAAATTAAATAACAAAAAAAATAAAGGTATTGTGTCTATCTACAAATAAAAAAGTAATCTTTTAAAAAATACATATATAAATAAACAAATAAAAGGGCTGGGATTGTGGCTCAGCGGTAGAGAGCTCCCCTAGCATGGGCGGGACCTGGGTTCGATTCTCAGCACCACACAAAAAAAATAAAGGCATTGTGTTGTGTCCATCTATACCTAAAAAATAATATTAAAAAAATGAAATAAAGATTTAAAAAAAATAAACAAATAAAATAAAGATACCGTGTCCATCTATAACTAAAAAAATAAATCATTTTATTTATTTAAAAATAAATAAATAAATTAGTTGATTAAGAATAAATAAATTTTTAAAATAAATTTTCAAATTTACTTTTAAAAATAAATTTAAAATAAACAAATCAATAAGTTTATTTATTTAAAAATATTTAAAAATAAATTTTTTATTTAAAAATATTTAAAAATAAATCAATTTAAATATTTTAAATTTTTATTTATAAATAAATTAGTTGACTAATAAATAAATAAATTAGTTAATTAATAAACATAGGATTAGGTTTAGCGTTGCAACTTGCAATTCATGACCCCAGGAAATATGTTAATATGTTAAATATGTTAATATTTAATTAACACGTGTGTTAATACATGTTAATTAACATGGTGTTTTGGGTCTCTCTTGTAAAAGCCAGTATTTGTCTATTTAAAGTATAAAGTGGAATTTTTTGTTGTTTATTTACTTTTTTTGTTTTTGTTTGCTTTGGTTCCAAGAGGGCATGCATACCAAGCACACCCTGTATCCTGAGTTCTCCCAGGTTCAAAGCAGTAGTTTTAATTACTTAGATCATTATTAGATTGTTATGAGGATATTTGAAATATAGTAGCTTTTCTGGTTCCTCCGAAATCATTTTTGGCTTTTTAAAAACATCCTTTCAATTATAAAACCCCCTATGGGGACTCAGGCCATTCACAATGCCTTTTGAGCATGCTTATCAATTGGTGCCAGATACACTGTTCTCCATTATTGTGAGAAGAATGCTTTTTGTCTTTTTAAGATTTGATTTTTGCATGCTGTCAAAATTTTCGAAAAAGAAATTGCTAGGCTTCTCATAATCAAAAAAAGCCATTTTTTTTAAATAAATGCATTTTTTGTTTGTCTGCTTCTCTTGGTTTTCTGAAGCCAATTAAAAAACAAAACAGAACTTGTTCCATTAGCTTGGTCCACTAGAGGTGCATTAAGTCTAGTAATGGTTTACTCATAATGGTGGTGCTGGGAGAAGATTCTAATCAGATTTTGGGAAAAGTCGAGTACATTTGCATTATGCTACATGTCATGTGTTTATATTTTATTTTTATTTCTTTTGATTGAGGTTTCATGGGACAAGGAAAGCTGCTGAGACAGATGTGCTCAAATTATAGTACAGATTCATCTAAAGAGATTGTGTGTTTTCCAACTTGCTGATGATAATTGGAATGGAGCCGGGCTTGGTGGCACATGCCTGTAATCCCACAACTCAAGAGGCTGGGGTAGGAGGATCACAAGTTCAAGGCCAGCCTCAGCAACTTAGTGAGACCCTGTCTCAAAGTAGAAGATAAAAAGGGCCGGGGATGTGGCTCATTGGTGAAGTGGCCCTGGGTCCAATCCCTAATACCAAAACAAAAAAAGTTAGATTATAATGTTAGATTTATCACCTTGACATGGACTTGCTCATCTTTTAAATCATTTGAGCAGTGTATTCAGAATATAATGCAACCTTACAGTACAAACTTAAGAAAAAAATTTTTGCTTGGCATGTTTTTGTCCTTTGGAAGCATTAAATATGTGTATAAATGAAATAGGCTCAGTGATACTCATTGCAGTGTTGTTGGTCACGGAAGAAAATTGTGAATAATCTAAGTTTCAATAGAGGGTTGCTTTTGAAACTTAGGGTCCAAACTTGCAATGGAATATTAGGAACTCAATAAAAATGATGAGGCAGCCTGGTGCATTGGATATAAATGGATGTATGTGCTCACGAGAAAAGGAATACGTAGAACAAAAATGCATATTGTGACGCTTTATATTCAGTACATTCAAAAAATATACATTCTTCATATATATTTGTATGCATAGAGATGCAAAGAATAAGTTTGGGGAAGAGATTTATTCCTCTATAGAGAATGGAATGTGCCAGACAGAAAAGGGGATTTTTTGATATGAACATCTCCACTTTTCAACACTTTACAAATGATTCATTGAAATGATTTTGTGTGATATATGCAACTGACTTTAAGAAACAAAGCCAAGTACCTGGCAGAAGCAATCATCATTAAGCCAATCAACGTGTATTTATTGAACATGTAACTATGTGCCAGTCTCCGTATTTGTCACTGGGAATGCAACAGAGAGCAAAGAATCATCCTGACCTAGAGACATAGACATTACTGAAAATGTCTATGTCTGTGTAGGTGTGGGTTTAGTGGAAATCTGAACAGATAGACTGTATTATCTTCTGCATCCAATTGGCTACAGATAATCTGTGATGCTTTGTGAATCTCAAACCCTCGAGGAGGATCCGTTTCTGTACTTCTCACTGCAGAAGCAAGGAGCAATGAGCCAACTACTTTTGACTGCATTATTTCTTCATTGGTTCATTTCTGATTCACGGACACAGACCGAGCCCAGTTGAACTTGAAATCACCATTACTGGCATTATTTGGGTCACGGAGCAGGTGCTTTTGCGGGGGCTGTACCCAGACTTCACCTGAACCTGCGTTGTATGTGATCCAGGTGGCTGGGATGGTGAGATGGAGAAGAGAGGTCTCCCTGAGGTGCTCTGTTCGGGGAAGGTTTCTCTGAGCTGAACCTTCAGCATGTCAAAAAGCCAGAAATTGGGAAAAAAGCCCATGTGGTGCAGTATCTTGAGCTAGGAAAGAACTTGGAGTATCCCAGGACTTCAACAAGGTGCCTGTGGTTGGAGAAGAATTTCAATAGAACCAGGATCTTTGCCCCAGGGTGGGGCAGCCCTTTGGGGACTTGGGGACCTATGGAAGGCACAGTCCTTCATGAGACACTGAAAGATGAGTCTGCTTTGCGATTTCTATTTCTGGCCATCTATCTTAGGATTATGGAATCACAGGGGTGGAAGAAACCCTAAAGGAGATCTAACGAAACCATCTCCCCTCCTGCCCTGCACTTCTTGGGGTGAGGGGGACTGAAGTGGTAGTTGAATTCTGTGTCACTAGTAGTAGTTGTTGGTTTGGTTGTTGGTCTTTGTTTTCCACTGGAGATTGGTTTTCTAATGAACCCAACGGCCTATTGTCCATTTTCCCCACAAAGCCAACCTGAATCTATGTGGGGGGACTCTTCTTCTCCTCCATGTAAGCTTCTAGTTCATGCCCGCCATGTTCTAACTGAAACTCCTCTTGACACTCAAGAAATCTTGGCAGTCAGAAGTATTTAAAGCCAGCCCATATTTTGTATGGCGCTCCCTGAAACCCTAAGGCAGGGGAGACTAACTCTTTCTTCTGCCTTTTCAACAGGTATGAAGTGAGAATTGAGCCAGTTAAGCAAATAATGTAAGTCAAAGAGCGTTACACAAAAGGGGACTTCCTGAATGTTCTCCATGACCGGGTGTCCCATCAGTCAGTGACCAGTTCAGCAAGACGGATTCTGAAAAACTCACATGCAAAAATATATACAGTGACATACAATCAGGAATAGTGTTACTGGCAGCCTGTCTCAAATAGGGGTCCTCTTCCCCCCACATGACTGACGTCAGCTGTCCCCAGGAACCCTGATGCTATATTGTACATATTACAGATGGAGATGAGAAAAAGATTGCCCATGATGTACATCTGAAATCCCTCTTCATAGAGCTTGAAAATAAAGGTTATATTAAAAAAAAACCACAAATATATGCTTATATTTAATCTCTAAGAAATTCTGGGGAAAACTATATCTATTGACTCTTATTTTCTTCTCACAAAAGCTGGAATGCAACTCTGATTTCCTCTGCCTTGTAATTAATTTTGCTTGCCGACCGAAGCTTTGCCTTTTATTGAAAAAGTAAAGAATTAAGGCAACTGAAGAGACTATGCAGGTCAAAAAGCCGTTTATATCTCTATTACAGGCAAAGGCTAGCCCCTTAATCCATGTCTATTGAGTCAGGTTTAATTAAATTAGTTTGAATTGAATTGAATTGAATGTCAGAGAGAGAGAGAGAGAGAGAGAGAGAGAGAGAGAGAGAGAGAGAGAGAGAGAGCTGTATGGAGGGGCAGCCAATGATGATGGCTTCTTTGACCAGTATGTGCAGCTGAATTACTCAACAATTATTCATTCAACCAGCATTTTATTGAGTGCACGTCCATTACGAGGCAGGCGGAAGCTCAGTTCAGGATGATGAAGTCACAGATCCCATAAAACATGGTTTCCAAGTCCTTCATTGCTCAAAAGAGACACAGGAAGTACCTAAGCAAGAGGTACAGGAATCTCTCCCAGGGATAATGAACAAGATGGCAAAGGTGGTTTTTTGGTCAGCTGGGTTGCTGTGACCAGAAAACCTGGCGAGAGTGATTAGAGAAGGCAAGGTTTATCTGGGTTAAGAGCTTCCAAGGTTCAGTCCACGGTTGGCCCACTCCATAGCTCTGGGTCCAAGGTGAGTAGGACATCATGGTAGAAGGGCAGCTCAGGACATGGTCACCAGCAAGCAGAGAGAAATCCCTTTAGAAGGATGAAACAAACCCCACCTATGTCCTTCTATCACACCCTCCCCACCCACAGTGACCACCCAGTCAGTATCAGTATCAGTTAGTTGATACAATGATGAGGTCCCAGGCTCTCATAATGGAACCCTTCCACCTCTGAAAGTTCTCCCAGCATCTTACACATCATCTCCTGGGGGACTCCTCTTCCCCATACCTGGTGGTGAGTGGGATAGGAGGATGAGAAGATGACTCTCTTTATTAGACTCCTAAGGTAGGACCTTGTTGTTCAGGTGAGACAGGAAATATCATTCCTATTCAGGGGAAGGATGTTACTGTATTTTCTCTTAGAGTTTTTTGAAGTTGTGTATTATCTTATTGAATCCTTCTAGAATAACTGCCCGTTGGTCTCTGGTATGATTTTTGAGCAAGGGGGATTAGAAAGAAATCCTTGAGGATCTCAGAACTTGTTGAGGTTGTTAACTGCAAAATATAATTTTATATAATATGAGCATTGTATATACATAATATAATGTATGTATATATTCATTCTCAAGGTCATTTGTGTATGTGTAGTGCTAGGGATTGAACCCAGGACCTTGTGCATGGAAGGGAGGCACTCTACCAACTGTGCAATATCCCCAGCCCTCTCACAGTCATTTAAAATCTCTGTCTTTAATTAAATGTCTCAGGTGTCTTTGATTTTAATCTCCTTCATATATTTCCCCCTTTTGCAAATATGATTATAAACTAGTACATCACAAATAAATTGTGTATGCTAAATGGAGAATATTACTTAGAACTATCCTTCCCTTCCTTTTCGAATTGCCTGGACGATTTTTGAGATCTTTGTTGAAATACAGAGTGGTGGACGAGAACAGGTTAAAGGACCTCATGTTAAATCGCCTTTTTTTTTTCTCTCTCTCTTTGTACTTGAGATTGAACCCAGGGCAATTAACCACTAAACCACATCCCCAGATCTTTTATTATTATTATTATTATTATTATTATTATTATTATTATTATTATTATTATTATTACTTTTTATATTGAGACAGGAACCTGATAGATTGCTTAGGGCCTTAGTTGCTGAGGCTATCCTCAAATTTGCAATCCTCCTGCCTCAGCCTCCTGGTCCCCTGGGATCACAGGTATGTAGCACCGTGCCGGGCTTAAATTGTGTTTTTTAATTCTGCAGTAGTAGAGAATGTTAGCAATATCCATTGACACCCTCTTTCTCCTTTAAATGAAGGAAGGTTATCTAGGCAGATGTCCCAGCAGGGCACAGTAAAATGTGTGCTTCTGGTACACAGCATTTGAGACAGATTGGTTATGTTAGATGGTCATCATCTTGAGCTTTACCTCTGCTTTCTGCCTATTTTCCAAACATTGGAACTTATTCATTGCCAAAGTGCTGAGACGCATTTAAGAATTGTGAATTATTCCTCAGTCTCAGTTCTGGGGGGCGGATGGGAGGGAGACACCATGAATTCAGTCTAATTGACAATTTCATGGTGTCTCACCCCCTTAAAAATCATTCGAGCATAAGAAAAATGAGATATGTGTCAAGAACTATATGTGTTAGAAGAAAAAATTTCATAAAGAACCCCACAAAGAAGAATCTACTCCATTAATGTTTCTTAAAATAAAATATTGTATAATAAAATAATGCCTATTAAAAGACCCAGTTATTCTAACTCCTTTTTTCATAGCATGATGATTGACATATTTTTACTGCCGTAACTGGGCATTTTAGGTAAAGCTCTTCAGATTATGAAATTTAAAGCATATCATTGCAAATAGTCAAATCTCTGATTTCTGACACCACATATTTTGTTCCAGAGGGCTAGCCACTTAAATGCAATTTATAAAAAGAAAAATAAAGTAAAAGATTAACAGGAAATGTTTTGAAATTTTTTTCATATGCATAAGGATCATCCCTGTACTGATTAAAATGTGGTTATCTGGGCCCTCTCCACACTACTTGGGAGGCTGAAGCAGGAGAATCTCGAATTCAAAGCCAGCCTCAGCAAATTATTGAGGCCCTCAGCAACTCAGTGAGACCCTGTCTCTAAATAAAAATATAAAATAAGGCTGGGGATGTGGCTCCGTGGTTAAGCACCTCTGGGTTCAATACCAGGTACCAAAAGAAAAATCTATGGTCTTGGATCTGAAGCCTTTTTAAAAATGAAAATCATAATCTTTTAGATCAGATCCAGGTGGTGGTTTCTAGTATACACTTGGAGAACCTTTGAAGCATAAAGTGTAATCATCAGCATCATTGCCGATTCATGTGGTTTGTATTGGGGAGACACCTGGTGGGCTGGGGTCTCTGGAGGTAATGGCAGGCATGATCTACTGGTGGTTTTTTTTCTGCCTTAGTCTCTGAGTGTGAATGGATCGATTTCCAGCATCAGAATAAGCACTTTATTATATTTTCAGCCTCAGCTAATTTGCTTCACCCCAGAATTTTTTTTTTTGCCTCCTTTATATTCTATTTACAAATTCTTCTTTGCAGTTCTTTGTATGTTGACCTTCACAAGGTCAAACACTTTCTCCCCTTTCTTAGCTGCTTGCTCTCTCTCTCTCCCTGTATTTCTTCCGATGTTTCTTTAAAGGTGTCTGGAGAGGCAAAATGGTCAAGATCGTCTTTTATCTTAAACTATCATTTATTCGTTTATGTCCTTGTCTGTGTATTTGTGTGTTCATGAATTTGGTGGCAGGGTACAAACACTTTTTTTTTCTTTCCTTTTTTGCTGGATAAGAAATAATGGGCAGAAAATGAGAACTCCATACAGTAAATAACATATATTTCAGATGATGCTCTGCACAAGTTCAGCCCTGGCTGGCTGAGAATGCGGACCCAGGTCTGCAGCCCTGTCGTCAGCCAGGCAGGATGTGTGAATGACAAAATGCAGACAGTGGTGACTGGCTGATCTGATGAGCTCCTGCAGCAGGTGTTTCTCAAGTTGACGGAGAGGACAGAGTAGTATCTTCCATCCCACCTTCTAGAGAGAAGCCACTAGCCAGATGGGACATTGAGCCAGCAAGGGGACCGTACAGGGGAAACTGTCACAAGAGTCACATGGTCCCTAGAGCACCAACCGTGAATGACTCGAGGTGTTTCTTACAGCAGGGTATCTTGAAGCCTTGCTTAGAATTTCTGGGAACAGAGTGGAAATCTGCTGTGCGTCCCATTACTAGGAAATTTCAGCCAAGCAAGGGAACCACTGATTGGGCCCTTAGGACCTTAGGGTTCTGAAAGGTGGAGTCTGCATCAGAAATAGCCACATCATCTGATTACTCCTTCCACATTGAGAGTCTCAGGCTTGACCAGGGCTACTGAATGTTTCTTCAAAGAAAAAAAACTATTTAGAAGTAATTTCCCCCGCCCCTTAGGTTTAGCTTTAAGAGTGTCAAAAGCAGTGCTCACAGAATAAGGAATAATGAGATCAAGGAAGCCACAACAATTGCACGATGGTTTTACAAACCTGAAAAGCAGTTTTCTTGACTTTTCCTAAACATTCCATTGGCTGATATGTACCTGGCATTCAGTTAGACCCCTTTCAGTTTCCTGTTGCCAAAGGTACTTACTGGGGGATGAACTGACACAGACTTCCAAACAATTGAAGGATGGTACTTGAAAATGACATCCCACCTTGTAATTCTGGTGGTGTGAGATGGAGTCCCCTGGTGGGTCTTCATTATATACATACCGTGAGCAGGAGATTTGGAAACTCTTCATGATTCTCCAGTGTTCCCGTCACTCAGTTCACCTTGGACGTGTTTAAGTTAAAGTTCGCGCAGGTTGGGGTGAGAGTCCCACCTTATGCATCTACCTGAGCCAATCGCAGAATACAGACGTGGGTCTGAAGGATGGGGTGATGGCCCACCTCAGATGCAAATGTCCTGTTTTTATGTTGCTATCATCCAACTATTCGCTCAATAGATATGAAAAGAGGTGAAGGGGTTGTGCTTGGCTAATAATTGGTTTGGGACTTGAACTGCCCCCTATGATACAGGGTGTCAGTATGCATCCGACTTGGATCATCTTCAATTCGTTTATCAAATGTTACCAGAAATGAAGACACGTTGTAATTACTAAGTCAAAGAAGGAAGATCATTTGGATAAATTCAGCGCGGATCCCAAGAATCCCATTATGGACAGGCGTGGAATTTAATATGTGCTAATGTGAAAATATGTGTGTGTGTATTTCCAAAAACTAACATTTTCAAGAAAGGAATCTTCTTATTTAAGCCTCCCCAGTTCATGAGATCTGATTGAATCAGCTCTGCTTGCAGTAGGACCCAAGAGAAATAAAACTATGTTTCCCAATATTATCTTTCCCCCAAAGGGACTCTTCATTCAGGAAGAAATAGTCTAACAAACTGGCGATAAAGCATAACCTTTGGGGGCCTCTTTTTTCATTGTATCCTATTCTGGAGAGTGGCAGGTAATAAACAAGGTATTAGACTAGATTTTCAGTTCCAATTTAATTTTGATTACTGCATTGGATTCAGCTGTAGATTCCTGCAGGTGCAGGAAGGGAGAATTACTTAGCCCTGCCGTGTGGCTAATTGGTTCTAATGGTCCCTAAGAAGGGGCTTGGGAGCCCTCTAGCCACATCTTCTCCATGAGACTTTCTTCATGGTCCTGGGGAAAATGGGGGAAATTCGTGAACTATTGGGGGGCTGGGGGAGCAGGGACATTGCCGCCCTGGAGAAATGACCAGCAAGTGTGCAAAAGAGGAAGACATGATGCTTAAAGAAAAGCCTGGTATGAGGGGAGATTCTGTTGAAATGCAAACTTTAGAGAAACACGATTTACAAACAGTCTTTATTTTCTTCTCTGATTGACATTCCTGTGACCTGGGCTCTTCACTAGCGTATCGTTTCCTCTTGTCTTGCTGTGGTCCTCTTTTCAATATGTCCATGCTGTTGAAAGAGCTGTGAGAAAATCTATCAAGGTGTGAAACAAAATCTAATTAGAATTAAAATGCACATGGGAATGTGTGCCATCACATAGGAATGTCATGTAAACTGAAGTCACGACTGCTTGTGAAAATGTACAGTTCTTGTGACTCCATGAGTCTTTCTCTCTCCCTTCTTTCCTCCTTCCTTCCTCCCTTCCTTCCCTCCTCCCACAGAACTGGCCAGCCCTTTTTATGTTTTATTTGGAGTCAGGGTCTCACCGAGTGGCCCAAGCTGGCCTCGAACTAGTGATCCTCCTGCCTCAGCCTCCTCGTTAGTTTTGCAGGTGTGCCACCAACCCTGTCATTTTTAATCACTTTTTTTCCTCCTGTCTTATTATACCTTCATTAAATCCGATGTGGAATCAAGAAGACAATTACTCCAATAATTGGCTTTTCATAATGGTGAAAGATGGCAAGAAAATAACCCAAATAAATAAATAAATAAATAAAATCGTTCGGGGGACCCTGAAGTTTGAAGCTGACCTGACACAAGAGATGAATTAGGTTGTGTGAGTCTGAAACGAGGAAAATCCAGGTCTTAGCTAATACTGAGGATTATCTGTGTACAAAGCATCTTTCTGGATTTCCAGATTTCTTTTTTTTTCTTTTTAAATATTTTTTTTATTGGTTGTTCAAAACATTACAAAGCTCTTGACATTTCTTCACACAGAAGCACAATTACACAACCCTTTGTGTTCCTTCTCTCATCTTACGTGATTTAAGTACTGAATGATCGTCATCTTATCATTTACCTTTTCCTCTCCCATATAAAGGATTCTATCAGGAGCTTTGTGAATTTTTCTGAGAAAGGGAACACATTATGATTTAGGACCTTGGGACTCTTTCACTCGGTGAGTGTCACTCCTTGATGTGGACCTTAAACTTCTCGGATCATTTAAACAGCCACATCCAAATGGAAATAGATGCTCGGCTACTATTTCTGTGACCAGCGAGTGCCCGGGTGTGACTTCTAGCCGATGAGAAGCCGCAGTTAGCAAGCACTCTGAACTGGTAAAGGAGGGTGCAGTTTCTTAAAGTTTTATTCCACCCTTTATCTCTGACCAGGTATGTTAAAGGGGGAAAATCCCCTTTGAATCCTTCTTGATAATTTACTTAGGAGATGTCATCTACATAAAATTTATAATGTATTCCTGAAAAATAATTTGCTTAGGAGGCTTTTCTAACAGAGGACTTAGAGGGAGACCCTAGAAGCAAGGCAGGAAATAATGGTCTTGGACACACCTGTCCCTGCTGTAGAATTGATGGATTGGCTCCATTCTGGTTCCTGGTGGCCCGTCCAGTACAGAGCAGGGAATGGAGACCGCGGTCTCCTTCCCTAGGCAGGACCTCTGGTCCCTTGCAGGACAGATATCTTTCTTCCCACTCTGTTTTCTAACTCACCATTCATTTGGCTTTTTATACCAAAGAGTTCCAGTCATGGAAAATCCCACCTGGGCCATAAGAAGGAAGAATACCACTTTGAGATTTTGTTAGAGCCCTTCAGCCTGGAAGGATGGAGCTCAGCTTTTAAATCTGCATTTCTGGGTCCACCTAACCTTCTCACCAAGGGTGTCCCTGACCTGCTGGTGGACCTGTCTGAAGCCTAGGCCAGTCCATTTGTGAAAGGGGTGGGGAGCAGTGACCGCACATCCTGCAGACAGGCTCTATTTCTCTTTTTCTGTTCATTGAGTTAAACATTTTTTTTTTCTTACTGGGGATGGAACCCAGGGGTGCTTAAACATTGAGCCCCATCCCCAGCCCTTTTTATTTCTTTTTATTTAGACAAAGAGTCTTGCTAAGTTGCTTAGAAACCTCCCTAAGTTGCTGAGGCTTGCTTTGAACTTGCAATCCTCCTGCCTCAGCCTCCGGAGACGCTGGGATTACAGGTGCGAGCCACTGTGCCCAGCTAGTTAAACAATTCTAATTTTACTAACTAGCTTAATTTGTGTTTAAGTTAATTTATTTTTTTGATTCATATTATTTCTTGTTATTTCTATACATGAGGGAGAACTAAATTGATTTACATAGTGAAAAACCAATCAGTGCAATTAGGTTTGAATTACCATTTTCTCAGGAAAACCTGTTTTAGTGTCTTCTAGAAGAGTTGCAACCCCTTTATATTTTATAATCCTGTAGATGATTTATCTTTCCTTGATCGTGATAGCATTTTGTGTATATTCACATGTTCCTTTTCAGTTTTTCTAAATATTTTTCAAGCACGCAGTTAGACCTTCCCCCATGCCTTCAGTGAAATCCTGTGAATAAAATGGATAAAAACCCCTACGTTCCAAAGATCATATTCTCGCAGAGACAAAATATCAATGATGTGCATTATCATGTCAGGTGATAGAAAAAACTATGAAGATAATATGGGGCACGGATCCAAAGAGAAAGGGAGGTCTGTGGGTGTGGCTCAGTGGTAGGGGGTCCTTCCCCAGCACCTAGGAGGAAAAGTCACCAGGACATGGTTAAAAAACTTAATTTCCCAAATGTAAGTGAAAAATTTTGATACGTTTTAATTGCAGAAAAAATAGTTTAGTTTCTTAAGAAGGTAACCATAACATGGTTCATAATCTTCCTGTTAACATTCGTAATACCCGGATCTTTATATCTCAATAAAGAAAATGCATATCCTCCCGGGGTTATTTCACTTAATACCTAAATAGATATATATTTATCTGTGGTATAGAGAACTGGGAAAGGAGAGCCTGTTTTCCTCAATGAAATGTGGGACTCTGGGTCTCACAATTCATGGAAGGTATTGGCAGAGCAGAACTTGTGACACGAGTTACCATCTTCATAATGGGTTCCTGTAGTCATGGCACACATTACTGGGGTTTATTTATTTATATTTTAGTACCAAGGATTGAACTCATGGCACTTGATCACTGAGCCACATCCCCAGCCCTTTTTTCATATTTTATTTTGAGACAGGGTCTCTCTGAGTTGCTTAGGGCCTCTCTAAATTGCGGAGGCTGGCTTTGAACTCGCAATCCTCCTGCCTCAGCCTCCCCAGCTACTGGAATTATAGGTGTGCCCCACCACACCCAGCGTCACTAGGTTTTGAATTCTGTCCCTACTGTGGACCTTCTCTGCGAATTCAGACATGGGGCTTGAACTTCTCCAGACCACAGCTGCTTGCTGAGAAACTGTGGAAGATGGTTGAGTCCTACAAAGATTCATCTCCCATTCTGCATTCCTTAGGGATGAGGCTGTTCTTGGGGAACTAGAGGTCTATGTCCTCTTCAGGACTCTTTGGGATAGGCTTCTTTCTGTGCATCGTGGTGTGACCCTCAGATTCCTTCTGGCCATCACAGGTCACCTGGCACTATTCTGCAGCTGGGAACTGTGACCCAGGAGCCTTGGCCCTGTTTCAATTTTTTTATCTAGATGTCTTCTGAAGTTTTAAATAATTCTTCTGTCTTCCTGTTCTGCAACCTTAGAAGTCATGGTCGAAAAAAATCTCAGTTTTACTCTTGAGCTCTGGTACTAAAGGATGGAAAATCTTTTACTGTGGTTGTTGTCTCTCTAGAAAATATGTTTAGAACTTGAGGATGGTGAGTTTAGGAGTCTGGGTGAGAAATGTCTTTAAAAGTTTGGGTATCTTGCTGGGTAGGTGGTACATGCCTGTCATCCCAGTGGCTCAGGAGGCTGAGGCAGGAGGATCACAAGTTCAAAGCCAGCCTCAGCAAAAGCGAGGCCCTTAAGCAACTCAGTGAGACCCTGTCTCTAAATAAAATACAAAACAGGGCTGGGGATGGGGCTCAGTGGTCCAGTGCCCCTGAGTTCAATCCCTGGTACCTCCCCCCATCCACAAAAACAGAAATTCCATATCTTAAATGACAGATGGTATTGGGGAGAGACAGGATCTTGCTACTACTATTCTGTCTGTGTAAGTAATGTGAATTCTGAAACCTTATCTCGTCTATAGAACACCTTATCTGCCTATGATACAGATTTGGTCTGAATATTGCTCCTGTCCCTTCCTGTATTTTTCTTGAGGATTGAAAAAAAATTACAGTTTACTCTTTTAAAGATAGTTGTGTCAGTGTGTCTTCCAAGAGCTAGTTAATTGCCCAACAGATACCTTTCCATGTTCAACTTCCAAAGAATGCAAGCAAGGTGCTAAAAAACCAGGTGAGTTGAGTTTAGAAGTGTCTCATCCAAGAAAAGATGCCTATTTGAAGGGATGAATATGCTAATCCTCCTGACTTGGTTTGTAAGTTGATGGGTGTTTATGATGGTCTATGTTTTTCTCCTGCTGAATACTTCAGAACCCCAGTTTAAGTCTCCCCACAGACCTTTCCAGAGCTAGGTCTTCACTGCTATTTCTGTTTGCAAATATGTGTCTCTTCCTGGTATTGCCTCTCACTGCTGAGTTGCAGTTTTGAATTTTCTTTTATTTCTTCCTGGGCTTTTCTCCTGCCTTTTCGAAAACAACCAAGGTACTTTCAGGTGTACATTTTACCCCCCAACCTCTTATGGGAGCTGAGTAGAAGTCAAGGTCCACCTTACTCTCTGCAGATGATTGCCCCCTTTCTGACCATTATACTTAGTACTGAGCTCACGTCCACGTTCATGGTCGGGTGGACTACCTGTTTGCATGGCAGACTCCTGATGCATTCTGAATGCTGTTATCAAAAGGAGCCCCGGTTCTCTTTTATTTTTTTAATTTTTTTAGTTTTCCATGGACCCAATACCTTTATTTTTATTTTTGTGTGGTGCTGAAGATGGAACCCAGTGCCTCACATGTGGCCAGGCCAGCGCTCCACCACTGAGCCACAACCCCAGCTGAGGAGCCCTGGATCTTGATGTTAGACCTGGACAGGAATTCTTTTTTTTTTTTTTTTTAAAGAGAGAGAGAATTTAATATTTATTTTTTAGTTTTCGGCAGACACAACATCTTTGTTTGTATGTGGTGCTGAGGATTGAACCTGGGCCACAGGCATGCCAGGCGAGCGCGCTACCGCTTGAGCCATATCCCCAGCCCCACCTGGACAGGAATTCTATAAGACTTTAGTTGTTTTCTATTTTGAAGTGATTCTTTCCAGTGTTTTCTGGAACATTTTGAACATTTGAGTGATAGGAGAGGACCTTTGTTTGTCTGAGCACCGTGGAAATCCTGTCAATATACCTGGTGTCAAAAACCTCTCTTTCATTAGCACACCTTCAGACTTGTTGGGATTGGTTTCAAGCAAGAACCCTGACATGGTGGTAGCCTGCAGAAATCTGCCACTCTCTTGAAGCTGGGTTTTTGAAAGCTGCAAACATCAAGCCCACCGTGTTGCTATGAGTGGGGCCCAACATCAATGAGTGGATTTTCTGTATCCCTAGGAGACGCAGGAGACTTAGGACCTCAGTACCACCATCTTGCATGGGAAGCCTCATTTTCTTTAGAGAACCGTCTAGAGAATCTCAAGGCAGGGATTTAAGGGTGAACAAGTTCAGATCCGAATCTCCCATCCCATAACTCAAAGACGACATTTATATATCAGGGAACCTGAGGAGGTGTGGAGAGTCAAGAAGGGGCACAGGACTTGCGCTGGGGAGAGTCCCCCCCCCACCCCTGGCTAGGTTAGGGGAATAAAAAATCTGATTGGCTTGACGGCTTGAAGGTGATTGTGCTCCGAAGCTGCTGAGCGTCTCCATCTGATTGTGCATCCCAAAGGATCATGCTAAGCCGGATTCCCCAGCACAGGGGAACAGAGGCACAGGTATCAGCTCTCCTAAAATGATGCATGGCATAAACAGAACTAACATCACCAGGAATCTCCCTGGAGAGTCACGGTGCACTCAGGATGTACACATGGCCTTGGTTTGGGTCAGAGGGCTACCGGGGTGTCCTGGGCGGGGGGTTTCCTCTCCGCTAAGGGGTGTGCCTATGCTAGCGCTCGAGAACAGACAGATGCCCACTCTTTGGCATTCCTGCTACATCTGGAACTCAGAGGTGATACGGAGGCTCCCGTAGCCCTGGATTGCATAACCTAGATGTTAACTTGCTAATCCTCTTTGGAAGGTGATATTTAAATCTGTAGACTCTTTTTGTCCAAAGAAATCAATGTTGTGCTGCCCAAGATTTTCTTTTACATAAAAGTGAAGTGGGAGGTGTTTTCTTGTGGTTTTGTAATTTTTTTTACTTATCTCCAAAAGTCAGCATAGATTTTTTTTTTTTTAGTATAAGCTGAAAGTAAACTCAGATGGGACTACTAGTTTTTCTTTTAATGCATCCTCATAATAACTGAATGATCCTTGTCCACATGTCTTTTGGCATGACTTGGATACCAGCATGTCACTTCTGTTCCTTGATCTTGTTTATACCCAAATCAGCACCTGTTTTATGCTATGCTGTTTTTTTTTTTTTGGGGGGGGGGTAGCCTATTTGATCGAAGCTTCAAAATCCATCTTTTTCTCACTTCTTTCTCTCCTTCTGACACTCGGGGTGCTCTTAATAACAGTTGAAGACTGTGTACAAAGCTTGGAGAGGCCTATGATATTTGCCTGTGTCTCCTTCATCTGGGTTGAAATCATCCTCGAGGGCAAGGGACGGATCCTCCCCCTTTTCGGTTTCCTGTAGCACCCAGCAAAAACATTCTACCACATAGGAGATACGTAGTTCTCTGTCCCATGATTAGATGGATAAATGAATGAACTAAAAAAAAAAAAAAAGGAGGGTGGCACATGCCTGTCACCCTAGCAACTCTGGAGGCTGAGACAGGAGGATCGCAAGTTCAAAGCCAGCCTCAGCAATTTAGCAAGTTCTTCAACAACTTAGACCTTGTCTCAAAATAATAATAATAATAATAATAATAATAATAATAATAATAATAATAATAATTAATAATAATACCAGGGATTGAACCCCATGGCACTTTACCACTGAGCTATACCCCAGCACTTTTTATTTTATTTTATCTTAATTTGAGATAGGGTCTCCTTAAGTTGCCAAGGCTGGCCTCAAAACTTCGGATCCTCCTGCCTCCACCTCCAGAGTCACTGGCCTTACAGGGCAGCCACTACAGCATCCAGCTAAAATGGATGAAAATTTTATTTTTTGTTCTCATTTTGGTTGGGTTCTTAAATCCTTAATTCCCTAATCCGACCACTCTGGCTTAGTCAGATGACTCTCACCATGACCCGTGACCTTGGGGAGACCTTACTGATGGGGAGCACCCGCTGAGGTCCAGGGAGACCTTCTTTTCGTGTAAGTCCTTTTTCCTGTGTATTTTCTCCTCTTCAACAGAGAGTCCTTCATCCCTGCTGTGACAGGGTCCTGTTTTTCTTACTCTCCCCATAGACTGCAATACATAGGTCACCATGAGCCCGGTCACCCTGGTGCAAAGAGAAGCCAACGTGATGGGAATGTGACTTGAACGTGGAATCTGTTCTCCTCTCCCAGAGCCTCGGGAGTTTTAGACAAGGGTGTCGCCTTCCCGTTGAGCTGGCATCTTTGTTAAGGGGCTGGTTTGATTACAGTTATTCTCCCATTCTCTCCCTGAGCCCTTTCACACTGATTCAGTCAAGTCTCCTCTTCTAGGGCATCATCTTGGGGATTCTCCAGACCTTCCCCCTCACTCCTGAATCCCGAGTGCAGAATCTGGTAGGGGAGCTTGTTTCTCTGAGGGGGAAACAGGTCTGAGACTGCATGGTCTCTGCAGCGTGTGGCTCACTTCACGTTCTCAGCATCTGGTGGGTTCAGTCCTCCTCCTTTTATCCCCCCACGTCTGGAAATGACAGCACTCACTAAATCTGCAAGGAAGGGTGAACGCAGGTTGAGGAAGCTATTCTCTGCAAGAGCAGAGAGCCACATTGTTCCATCTGCCTTGCCGGATGAAGCCAAGAGAAAGTCTTCCTGCACTCTTCCTGGGCTCTCCCCCTCCCCCTCCAATTTCTCTTATTGGCCAAGGGGCGTTCATTGCAAAACTAAGGTAGATTGATAGCAAGGGAAGAATTAGGGGGAAATCAGTACCAGTAGCAAAACGCTTTCATACTGTTTAGCAGATGAACACCTAAGCTCAGAAGTGAATATTTTGTCCCTTGTTATAGAGACAGATGTTAAAAGGCAAAAATGTGATAGTTTTTTTGGGGGGTGGAGGAGTACTAGGGATTGAACTTGGGGGCACTCGACCACTGAGCCACATCCTAGCCCTATTTTGTATTTTATTCAGAGACAGGGTCTCACCGAGTGGCTTGGGGCCTCTGTAAGTTGCTGAGGCTGCCTTTGAACTCTCCATCCTCCTGCCTCAGCCTCCCTACCCACTAGGGTTACAGGCATGTGCCACCACCCCCACTAAAAACTGTGATAGTTTTGCAACTTGAATCCAAGTTTGCAGATTCTGAGTCCAGAGCTTAAGCCCTTGGAGTCTCTGATCTGAGGCAGGGTACATTCTTTCTCTACCCATGGTTCAGGAACAAGGGTGAGGGAGACCATGAAGGCAGAACTTCTTGACAGCTCTCTGTGAGAACCTCCCCCTCCCCACCTCCGCCAAATCCACTCTCAGAAATTTTGCTACTAGTGCCAGATCCTGTTTGTTTGGGGGTTGCCCCTTGGTAAGTCCTTCAGGAATGATCTAGCACTCTGATTAGAAAGCGGGCATTTCTTCCTGCTGATTTTAATTTGGAGGGGTGACTGTCAAAATTCCAGGTCAGGAAAAGATGCACTTTAATTCCATTCACTCTGACATCCTTCTGGGTGTTTTCTGTGCACTGGCAGCAGATCGAACGGTATTTATCTACGTCAGTTCACTCAACCTCATCACAACCTGCATCATGTGGCTGACACTAACATCCCTTATATAAATCGGGGATCCTTGGGAAGCTGCAACCTGTCTGAGGCCCAAATGACTAATAAATACAAGACCCTGTGGTGCAGTGCTGGGGCCTCTGCTGTTAAAAATTACATTTGTGAAATTCAGAGAAATCCATGGGCTAAACCAGGGCTGCATAGTAATCAAAGGTCGATTTGAGATTTAGACCTGTTCCCTATAATCTGGGGACACATTCTGAGCCCCATTCCTTGTGCCTTAACTTAGCTTTTGAGGACTACATCAACATAAGGGAGTTACACACTCACGCCTTTCCATGTAATTGTTCTGTGTTCTTCTGTATCTCAAAATATTATAGTGATGGAGCATTTTTTTTAAAGTGAAGCCACTTGAAGTGGTTGAAAATTCGGTAAGCCCTAGGAAAAAGTTTGACACACACACACACACACACACACACACACACACACACACACCTTTGATCTCTTTTTCTGTACACCTACTAGACCAGTTTTTCCTAGTTTTTCTCTCTAACCTGAATCTCTTGCTCCTAAAGTTTATTTGCAGAATGCCGATGTTTCTATCAGGAGCTGAATTTTGTCCATAATTCTTCCTTGGGTGCAAAATGAAGACCAGATTTTTTTTTGTACCTGTGCTTATGTTGGAACAAAACATGTCATAATTTACTTTTCAGCTCAAGAGAATTATGAAGGTATCTGATTCTCATCTTTCCTCCATGACACTGCCTTCTGCAATAATAATTCTTTCTTTTTATCCCCAGTCGACACATGACGTGAATCTTTACTGAGCATTTATTTCCATGTTAGTTGTGCAAAGGTATCTTTTGTAGTCACCCGCCTGCCTTCCCCACGTCAAGGGAGCCCAATCAACAATGCCCCTGAATACGGTAAATTCTCGTTGCACGTCGGGTGTGCTGAAATGTTTCTCACCGACCATAAATTGCAATGCCTTGCAATTATCGAGTGTCTTTAAGAATTAGTGTTGCCATAAAGACTTAGTAATTATTTTCTATTTATCATGAAGTCCCTATTAAGGTAATAATTCCTCCAGTAGCCTAAAAAGTCAGTGTTTGGCAACTAACTTCTGATGTTTTCGTGTATTTTTATATGTTTAAGTTCTATATTTTTGTATGTTTCTTTATTGTCTGTCCCTACAATTACTATGTCACAAAAGAAAATGCTTTTTTTCTTTATCTGTAATAACAAGAGCTAGAATTTGAGAGTGACACTCTCATCAGTTCTGCTTTTTAATCTAAAAGGTCTACAGTCTACATATTTCTGTTTCCATTGTGAGAATCGTGCATGTATAAACTCAGTACATCTTTTGGAATGAAGTTGAGTACTGACCCATCGAGTTCCACCATGAGTATTTTGACTGCTTTCTATCTGTCTCAATCTCTCAAGATCTGAGTCAAGTTCAGGCGCTATTATTAGCCTCATTTTAAGAGGGAGGGCATACATAAGCTTCGCACTAGGCTTGTGCCTTGCTGTAGGATACTCAGTTCCTAACAGATGCAGTTGGAACTTGGTTGCTGATGTGTCAACCCCAGAAATAGATCTCTTTGACCACCAGGATATACTTGGTCTCTGTTAATGACCTGAATGGAAATGTTGCGTGGAAATGGGCAAAGGATCATGATTGGTGGGTAACAAAGTAACAAAGTAACATCATCAAATGACTCCATGTCTCACAGGCTGGAGTGAGGCTCCCCGAGCTCAGCACAGGAGGCAGAGGGTAATGGTGAGCTGGAGTTTCAGGGGTGTGTAAGAGGAGTAGGTCTCAAGTCTGGGGCAGACCATGCAGCGGTCATTCAGAAGTAACCGGAATCTGAGTGGACAGAGAACCGTATTGCAGACATGGCATAAGAAGCAGAGAATTGCATTCAGGTGAATAAATATAATCATCTTCCAGTAAGGGCAAAGGAAGTGAGCATACAGGGGTAACAGGAGATAAGCCGGGTCATTGGAACACCATTGTCAACTGTTGGAATACTAGGGACATGTGTGTGTAATGGCAGGACTTCTCATCGCAGGTTACACTCAACTCAAAAAAACATGAGAAGGATCCTCTTTGTACATAGAAACCAAATCAACACCAGAAAGATCTCTGGGTCCCATTTCAAATATCTTAATAGAGAGCCCTTTCTCACCAGGATTGAACCCAGGGATGCTTAACCATTGAGCCACATCCCCAGCCCTTTTTTATATTTCATTTCCAGACAGGGTCTCACTGAGTTGCTTAGGGCCTTGCTAAGTTGCTGAGGCTGACTTGGAACTTGCAATCCTCCTGCCTCAGCCTCCTGAATTACAGGCATGGGTCACCGCCTTCTAGCAAGCTCATTCTCTTACTGGTCCGTCCACGGACTTGGGGTTGATGGTTCCCTGGATGGATTATGGAGCCAAGAGCACAGTTTTCTATTTGCCATCGTTGGGGCGGGTGTATCATGATTATCCACTTAACAAATGTCACTGAGCACCAACTTTGACAAGATAGAGAATATACTATCTCCTCAGTGGAGTCTGCTCCACCTGTCTGGCAGCCCAGATGTCCTCCTCTGTTAACTGAGAGTGATAAAGCCTAATTTGTTGTTGGGTATGCAGATGGAGTCAGACTGTGTGGGAAATCGCCCTTTGACGGATGAAGTCTGTATAAATACGAGGTGCTATTTCATCCCCAGGATGAAGCCCCGAGAGGCGTGCCTTCTATCTCCAGATGTTTCTACTCTAAATTTTCAACTCAGCCCCTGTTGCTATTTTTTTTAATCACTTTAATTTTCACTTCCCAACCAGAAGTTCACAGTTTTGAGAGAGAACACATGTTACCTCTAGAACTCTTTGATTAAAAGGGAGATACTGGAGGAGAAGGAAAACCTCTAATTTTGTACATTTTCCCAAATTAGGTGGATGTTTGTGTGTGTGTGTGGGGGGGCATCTCAGTTAAAAAAATAATAATAGAAAACACTGTCGTTTTCAGAATCATTACTTGAAAGATAACTTCATCAAACAAGACTGGGTTAGACCATGGTTCACGGAGGGCTCTCTGACTTGTTTCCATATTGGGGCCATTATGAAAAGTTGGTGCAGTAAACACAGAAAGGCACCTATTTGTCCAAGATCTTGATTTCAGTTCTTGTGGGTCCTATACCCAGAAGGAGGACTGCCGGGTCTTATGGTGGTTCCATTTTTTACTTTTGTGGTATATTTGTAAAATGGAATATTATGCAGCCTTGGGACGGAAGTTTCCTCCTGTTTGGGACAGCCTGGGTCAACATGGAGGATGGTATGCTACAGGAGCTCATGCAGACTCAGGGAGACCAATGGAGGGTGCTTTCACTCACATGGGGTAGTCATGACAACCAAGCACACAGAAGGAGAGGGTGGGATGGCAGGGGCCCCGCGCTGCAGGGAGCAGAAATGGGGATTCACTGTTCAGTGAGTGTAGATTTTCAGCCGTCCGAGGTGAGACAGTTCTGGAGATGTGCTAACCTGGAGCCAATGGTCAGCCCTATTCAACTGCATTGGGGCCTTTAATGAGTTAAGAGGTTGGAACTCATGCCAACTATACTCATGAAAGAAAGTGAAAATAAATGAATAAATACGTAAGGGAGAGCCATAAGGAAAATTTTTGGAGGCAAGGGACAGGTATACCACCTTGCTCTCACAGGTGTGCGCACACATCTCCAAAGTCATCCCATTGGATACCTCGACAGGTGCCCGGTGCTTTGTGTATAAATGGTACCGCAATGAAACTGACTAGAACAGGGTCCAGGGAAATGAACCTCTATGTAATGTGTGGAATGAGCCTGCAGAGAAGAGTTCAGAGGAATGCAGACAGCGAGAAAAAAAAATCCCAGCTAAAATCCAAGAAAAATATCCTAATGTGAAGCCCGACTATAGTGGAAAGTAGGAAGTAGGAGAAAAAAAAGAAAGAAAGAAAGAAAGAAAGAAAACGCCAAAGTTCTTAAAGACTGACTTAAGAAAAAAAATAGGCTTGCCTCTAGGCATTTTCTCTGTGATTCAATTTTATTTTCTTCATGTCAAGATACCAGGCAGGCAGGTGTGTGGAAGGGGCCTGGGAGAAGAGAGGAGAAGTTGACTCTATTTTTCTTTTGAGGGGGTCACCAGGGATTGAACCCAGGGGCACTTGACCCCTAAGCCACCTCCCTAGCCCTGTTTTGTATTTTATTTAGAGACAGGGTCTTACTGAGTTGCTTAAGGCCTCGCTTTTGCTGAGGCTGGCTTTGAACTCACTATCCTCCTTCCTCAGCCTCCAAAGTTGACTCTTGATATGGGACTCTCTAGGAGTTTGCCTGCCTAGTGGGTGTGGGTGTTTGGCAGTGGGATTCCTTGAAGGTGTGAGAGTCTGTTAGGTCCCATTTTGCCTCCCGGCTAGGTTCCTGCCATTTGGAAAAGGGATCCCAGGAGCCAAAGGCCACTCAGAGTTCTACTAAAGGAGACCAAACTATTTCCAAAGTTTAGGCTCCCTAATAAGCAGAGTTAATGAACTTAGCTGGAAACCAAGGCCCCCCACTTTGAATTGAAGATGACTCGTCTCCTGGGAGTATCAACCTGACTCAGTGAAACTAGCTGCTTGTAAAAATGTGGGAACTAACAGAGAAAAAGGCACATTCATATATTGCTGCTGGTGGAACTGCAAATTGGCGCAACCACTCTGGAGAGCAGTATGGAGATTGCTGAGAAAACTTGAAATGGAACCACCATTTGACAGCTATCCCACCCCTCGGTTTATATCCAAAGGACTTAAAACCAGCAAACTATAGTGACACAGTCACATCAATGTTTATATCTGCTCAACTCACAATAGCTAAATTAGGGAACCAACCTCAATGCCCTTCATCAGATGAATGAATAAAGAAAATTTGCTCTATACACACAATGGAGTATTACTCAGCCTTAAAGAAGAAATGATGGTGTTTGTAGGTAAATGGATGGATCTGGAGAATATCATGCTAAGTGAAATAAACCAGTCCCCCAAAATCAAAGGCTAAATGTTTTCTCTGATAAGCGGATGCTGTCCATCATGGGGGGAGGGTAGGAAACAATGAAGGAACTTTCAGCAGAAGGTAGTGAGGGTAGGGTAGGGGTCATGTGGATGAGACAGACGTTATTACTCTATGGACACGTGTGATTCCACTGCTGGAGTGACTCTGCACCATGTTCAGACACAGGACAGAGAATTTGTGCTCCAATTTGTGTACAATGTGTCAAAATGCATTTGGCTGTCACGTATAACTCATTAGAATGAATTTTTTAAAAAATAATTTAAAAATTTTAAAAAGAACCAGTGGTCCCTGTGGAAAGCAGACTGTGTCCTCTCTGCCCACCATGTGGACGCTCAAAACCAGATGGAGCCCACCTCTCAAACTGTCAAGAAAGAAAAGGCAGGACAGAAATTAGCAGGGACTCCTGTTTCCTACAAGGAGCCAGTGTGGAAGGATGGAGAGGGGCTGGCTCAGCGGGGATTTGGTCCTCTCCATCCCTTTTCCAGGGTCTGGAGGAAGAAACAGATGTGGGAGAGAAAGGGTTTGACTTTCCCCTCTGAGATGCATCGATTTTATTTATGAGACTAGAGACGAACTATCATTAAGTAAGAAAATAGGAATGACCTAGAAACCAGGTATGGTATTATCCAGATATGGGAATCGTCCAAATTTAATTTTTATTAATGTAGATAATAGCTTACATGGGGCCTTATGGCGACATTACTAGCCGTCTAAAATTTAATTAGATTTTCAGAGCTCCGTTAATTTCTTTTGTAGGATTATGCAATCTAGGACATCGCTAGCAAGCTCCATGCATTTTATTTTTATTATGATTTGAAATAAGCTGGAATGATTTATTTGGTATATGAGAACAGTTTTGATTTGGGGGTCTTTTTAAAGAAATTAACTCCCAAAGGGTGGAAATAAGTACTTTTTGTGATAGACTGCTTATGTATATTTTTGTATCTGTCTTACATACATTTATTAACTAACAACAGGAACTGACTTACCTGTTCATTTTTAGTTTTATTAAGGTTGCTTTTTTTCATAATTATGAGTCGGTGCTAACCGTATCAATGTATTTATCCTTACAGTGGTTTTAAAATGATCATTTTAATGCAAGTTTTTTTTTTAATATTTTGGTGGATTTTTTTTTGTTCTGATTAAATGTCCCACTTTAAATATCCTTTAATTACTATACCCTGATTATATATATGCAATATTCCTCCCGGCTCCAGTAAACCCTTTTACCATAATAGAGAATTTTGTTCACCACTTTTGAGATTCACCACAGTAATGCACTGGATAGGTTTGTAAATCTTAAAATCCATCTTTTTTTTTTTTGCATATTGACCAAAAATAAAAATTGGGGGAGGGAATGAAATCTCTATTTTATACATGGCAAGCTTGTGCAAGGACAGAGATCCTATGGATCCTCAGAGGCGTTCTCTCTGGTTTTGATTTTTGAAACTCTTCATTTGGGGGAGCCTACCCCTTGGGCCTCTGATGAGATGACATTTATAGAGACTAGGAAAGAATCGCCAGGCAGCCCCACATAGCACATGAACTTGAAGTGTCAGCATTGCACAGAGGACAGATGGCATGGGAACAGGAACCGGAAACAAACATAGGCATGGACATTTGCTTTTCTGCAAAACCTGGGTGTTGGTAAGGATGTTCCTGGGGCTCTGTTGAGCTCTAGCGGTTCTCAGAGCTCAGAGTTGCAAGGACCCTTGGTGCTCCCCGTTTGCATGAGCATCCCTGTGAATTCACCCAGGCTCTGTGCAGCCATCCTGCATAGTCATCCTGTGTCCTTAAATGCCTTCTGCTGGCTTTGCAGAGGGATTCTGCTTGTGTCGGGACTTAGTCTGGCAAGATTAGAGCCTCATAATTACCAAAATACCAATTGCTCCTCATCTATAATTAGAGTGTAAGCTTTTTATTCATCCCCCCTGGTTTATAACATGGTTGCAGGAGCTGGGGTAAGATTTCTGAAGCTAATGCATCTGTACTCTCAGCCCTGCATTTTCCACTGAATTTTGGTGTTGGGCTTTAATGATCATCTGGTGCCCGTTGCTCCAGCGCCAATCATGTCTGTCTATACCCTTGATAGAGTTGGGCTGGTAGAGGGACTGGAGAAGACAGGAGCAGCTAAGAAACAATCTTCAATCAAGCCCCCCCCCCATCCAAGCATGAAGATCAGATCAAACTAATGTAAGTTAAAGAGGCAGGTTGAGATAAAAATCCAGGTAAAGGTGAAATGAAGTTCCACCTTGTTACATAGCCTTGACCTCAAATAAACCTAAGTTCCCCTCCTGCAGCATCTGTAAAAATAATTTGAAAAAAAAGATAACCCTTTTTTATTATATTTGATCACTGCAGATATTGTGGCTGTACATTACAATGAATTTTAAATTATTTCTCCTGATTAGGTCTTTGCAATTATTCATCATGTTCATCTGAGTGAAATAGAATGATATACGCTGAGGCGAGTGTTAATAGATTGTAAGATTTGATATGTTTTGAAAAGAAATAGTAATGATAAATGACAGTGACCTAAATTGTGGAACGATTTTTCATGCATAAAATAATCTTCTAGTTTGTAATTAAGTGATTAACTCAAGAAGGCAAAAAAAGTCAATCAAGTCAGAATCATCAAGCTCGAGAATCGAAAAGTATCTGCAACTTTTCATTATATTTATATTTTTTATCCAGAGTAAATGTTCATGTGAATTTCAAATATAAATATTTGTTAAACGAATTTTTTTAGGAGAAAGAGTCTCAGGTGCTACAATTGCAGAGATCATAAAGGAAAAGAGTCAATGTCTCCAAAAGGAATGATAGCTGCTTTTTTAAAAAATAGTGTTTATAAAGCAACTCCATTTAATCTCATGATTTCTTCTAAAAAGAGATGATGGAGGAAGAAGGCAAAATACAGACTCATCCTTCTTAAAGATGAGGAAATTGGTTGGATATGGTAGAGCCCACCAGTAATTCCAGTGGTTGAGGACGCTCAGGGCAGGAGGATTGCAAGTTGAAGGCCAATCTCAGCAAGTTAGCTACACCCTGTCTTAAAGTTAAGAAAATAAATAAAAATAAAATTAAAAAGGTCTAGGAATGTGGCTCAGTGGTAAAGTACCTCTGGATTTAATCCCCACTACCAAAAGAATGGGGTTGGGGTTCAGGGGAAGCAACAGATGAGAAACCGTCTGTCACTGGGTGGGACTAAGTGGTTAAATAGCATGTCTGTGATCCACATGGATTTTCCAGAGGTGGAGCTCTGAAAGATGCTGTAGCCTTCCATTCCTTTTAACTATGCAAAAAGAAGATAAAATGGAAAAAATAAAATCTGAGGGATGTGGGATCTGAAAGGTTTTCAGCACATTTGATTATGAACTATATCATGGAGATTAAAATGAAGGGTTCATTCAAAATACATGAATGAAATACATATGTCTAACTTGAGGGTCAGCGGTTTAGTCAGCTTTTTAATTGCTGCGGCCAAAAGTCCTAAAAAGAACAATTTTTAAAGGAAGAAAAGTTTATTTGGTGGGGGGGGGGGGAATCATGGTTTCAGAGATCTCAGTCCAGAGCTAATTCCATGGCTCTGGACCCAAGAAGCAGAGAGAGAATTCTGCTCACCAGGGACAACAATAAAAATAAACCCCAAAGCCAGGCTACCAGTGATCTACCTCCTCCAGCCACACCCTGTCACCCAGTGACCCCCCAGTTAACCCCTATCAGTGGATTAATGCACTGATTAGGTTAAGGCTGTCCTGACCCAATGATTTCACCTTGAATTTTCTTGCATTGTCTCACACATGAGCTTCTGAGGGTCGTCTCCTATCTAAACCATAAGTTAGTATTTCAAAATAGTCCAAGGTATCATAAATAGGGTGAATAATAGTTGGGTTCATATGCAACATCATTTGGATGATTGGACTTGAAACCACAAAGTGATACGAAACAATCCTTATAAAAATTCTAATTAAAATCCAGAAGTTGTTTAGAGAAGGAAATGACGGTTTCATGAAGTGAGTATGAAAAACATCAATTAATACACACACATCTTGTGCGTCCTTTGACTCTTGTAATGTTCTGAGAAGGTGGGTGTAATCAACCCCACGTCACAACCAAAGACTCTGAAGCTATAAGAAGTTAGCTTCTATAGTGTCACGTATCAAGAAAATGATTCAAAATGAAGTCCAGGTCTTTCTGAATCTAAAAATATGTGGGCTTGTTCTCTATTCAGTGATCCTGACTCTACTCTGTGGTACCTTTCATATGAACATGATGCTCATTTTGTATTTCATGACTGAGTGGCTGAGCACCTGAGCGGTCAAACAACTTTTGTTGGTTTCTTTGTCTCAGGAATTAAACTCAGAGGTGCTTAATCACAGAGCCCCATCCCCAGTCATATTTTGGATATTATTTAGAGACAGGGTCTCACTGAGTTGCTTAGCACCTTGCTTTTGCTGAGGCTGGCTTACAACTCGACATCCTCCTGCCTCAGCCTCCCAAGCCGCTGGGATGACAGATGTGTGCATGGTACCCAGATGGTTGATCATCTTTAAAGAGGTGTTTTTGATCACACTATCCTGAAGGGAGATGAATATGCAGGTGTTAGATTTGGGAGGGTGAGAATTGAGTAAGAGGGACCATTAGAAATAGAGGGGGGAAAGGAAAGGAACTTCATTTATCAGTAACTGAAAGCAGAGCAAAATCATTAAGTGTCAGGCCCACTTCATGTGCCACTAGCACTTGAGACAAAAATAAAGTTCCGTGTGGAAGCCACTGGTCCCCTCTGGATGGCTCAGGAGTGACCCGCGAGGTGGGCATTAAGATGACAGTGGGAAAAGGCTGTGGCTGAACTTAACAAGGACAGGAGCAGACCCCTAGGCAGGAAGCACCAGGCAGATTTACCACGACTGAGGAAGAATCCTCAGCCCGCGCTCAGCTCCATCCTGACCATTACTCTTCATTTGGCGCTATTGATTGCTCTAACGGCTAGGACTACACAGGTAACGAGCTGTTGTGGCCACTCTGGGTTGAATGTCAGCCCTCCCATTGATCATTCCAGCCAGGGCTGCGTACCCCATCCAGGAGTGGACACTGCGGTAGGAAGAGGGGAGGTGTGCCTTGCCCCTTCCTGTCCAGGGGACACACCTCTTTTCTTCTGGGCTTTAGTTTTTATTCCCAGACATCTCCAGAAGCCGATTCCAACAGCTCTAGCAGTGAGTGAGGACCAGGGGGATATTTCCACTGGTAAAGTTTTAGTCTTTCCTCCATGATGGACCAAGGGGACCTCCCAAGAGTATGGGAGATTCAGTTCCGTGTTTCATTGTGTATGCAGCCAGGGAGGTCTGTGTCTCATTCTTCTTCAAGGATCCATTCTTGAAGAGTGTCTTTTGGCAGGGATGACATTAACATGTGGCTCCCTAGGGAGAAACAGATCCAGAGGTGGGGGCGGGTGACGGGTGCACAGGTCAGTGGCATTAATGGTTCAGTTGATAGCGACATACTTAGCGACTAGTCATTTAAACTTGGCCTGTCTTTTTCTTTCCTCCAATCCTTTCAAAAATCAGGGTCAGCTAGGCACGGTGGTGCACACCTGTAATCCTAGTCACTCAGGAGGCTGAGGCAGGAGGGTCACACGTTCAAGGCCAGCCTCAGCAACTTGGTGAGGCCCTCAGTAACTTACCAAGACCCTGTCTCAAAATAAAAAAAAAAAATAAATAAAAAAGATTTAAAGCTCCCTTGGCTTCAATCCCTACCACAAGGAAAGGAATTTTTAAAAAATAATAATAATTAGGGTCAACCCTGATCAGTATTAAGTTCAGATTATATCTATTGCTGATAAGCACTTACTATGTGCTGAATATATTTCTCGGCACAATGTAGTCCACATGGAGCTTGGCGGATAAGTATTTGTATATTTTCAGTGGTGAACATAGATTGTATCACAACTCTTTGCAGCAAAAAGCATATAAAACTTGGAAATGGTCTCCCTACAATTCTACTTAATGCTGTTTCACTTGTACAAAATCTGCTCACTCCCGAGAGAGTGAGCTCCCCATCCCACAGTGGGGAAGGAGAGAAGATTGAGGAGGAGGAGGAGAAAGATAGTTCTTAATAACACAGCATTATATACCTGTTGATTCTGAAAAATCTGCTCACGAATTCTTTTTTTTTTTTGGTGGGGGAGGGTACCAGGGATTGAACCCAGGGGCACTTAACCACTGAGCCACATCTCCAATTCTTTTTATTTTTTAATTTTGAGACAGGGTCTTGCTAAGTTGCTTAGAGCCTCGCTAAGTTGCTGAGGCTGGTTTTGAACTCGCAATCCTCGTGCCTCAGCTTCCCAAACTGCTGGGATTACAGGCGTGCACCACTGCATGCGGCTCGTGTGCTTCTGATGGGGGTGAAATCCACATAAGACAGAATTAGCCATTTTAAAATCAGTAATTCTGGGCCATGCAGTATGTTCACAATGCTGGACAACTACCACCTCTTTCTCTTCCTAAAACATTTTCATCACCTCAAAATAAAACCCCCGACTCAGGAAGCAGTCCCTGACCATCTCTCCTGCCCTGGCTGACCTCCAACCTGTGCAACCACCCATCTGCTCTCTGTGTCTTTTGGATGGACCCACCCTGGTTCTTTCACATAAACAGAGCCGTGTAATGTTGAACCTCTGTGTCTGGCTTCTTTGCTTCTTTCACTTTGTTCAGTGTGCAACTGAGGTCCATGCACATGGTAGGGTGTATAGAGCGCCTTGTTCCTTTTTTTTATGAATGAGTACTGAGTGTTCTGTTGGGTCCAATGCCGGATTTTGTTGGAGCACTCACTCACCCATCTGCAGACGCCTGGCTTCTCTCCACCTTTGGAGTATTGTCAATGGTGCTCCTACGAACATTCTCTTTCTTTAAGTGTTTTTGGGAGCTTCGTTGTTTTGAGCATATTTACACGAGTCGGTGAATTAAGGGCTTTCTATGCAGACACTCTGTCCATTCTCAAAATCCTTTGACATCAATATGACTATTATTCCCTCTTTTCAGGAGGTAGACACTGGTGCCTAGAGAGGTTGACTCCCTTGGGTGAAGGGCCAGGCACTGTTGGTGCTGAGTTTCAAACCCACACAGGCCAGGTTCAGGGTTTGCACCAGACTCCATATCCCTGGGTGTTGTGTGAACTTGACCCTTGACTTTAACCGCTGCTTCTTCCGACCCCCTCCAGTCTTCACGGTCAGATAAGGATTTTTCAAGTTTCTTCTTAAAATTCTGATTCCATCATTGGGCATCGCATTTCAGGAGTGATCTCTTAAGGTGTCATTGCCGTCATTATCACCGTACCCATGTTTTATGTCCATTGGAGAAAGTACTCTGGTATGAGTTTTTAAAGTGTTTTGTCCCGTAATAATAAAAATTATATGATTTAAAAAAAAAAGAAAAAAAAAAACATAGGTCCCAAGCTGCCACAGCCTGGAGTTTTATGGCAGGATCTCTGTGGCTATATAAATTTAAAGACATAGTACATTGTCAAGGTTAAAAAAGAAAAATCCAGCCGGAACCAGTGGCGCATGCCTGTCACCCCAGTGGCTGTGGAGGCTGAGACAGGAGGATCGCGAGTTCAAAGCCAGCCTCAGCAAAAAGCTGAGCAGCTCAGTGAGACCCTGTCTCTAAATAAAATACAAAACAGGGCTGGGGATGGGGCTCAGTGTCCCTGAGTTCAATCCCTGGTACACCACCCCCCCCCAAAAAAAAGAGAGAAATCTAAATGGTAAAGGAATATTTACTGCATTTACCATTCTTTTTATGACTTTTTTTTTGAAAAATAAATTGTTAATATCCCCAAGGACCTGTTCCAGGTGGGTCTGACAACACTTGTGTGCAATCTCATTTATTTCCTCCAGGCTCTGTTTTAGCTCATTTAGCAAGTGCGTAACTAAGAGGTGGCTCCCGAGTTTGTGGTGGACTAAGACCCCAGGTCTCTAGCTCCACGCACGCTGCCAGGCGGAGCTCACATGGCTGATTTTCTTCGCCTACATGCAGAACTTCCCATACCCCTCTGAATTCACTGGGCACGTTTTGAGATAATTGCTGTTCTCCCAAGATAAGCTTCCATTCCAAATCTGATAGGCAGTCTATTAACTATCTTTTTTTCAGTTTGGAAAGTGGAAACAACTCTGCCCCTTGGCCGTGCGGAGGATTTACAGTTTCCATTATCAGCTGGGAGACGATTTTTGACCACAGTTAAGCTTCACTTAAAAGGGTCTATGAAAGATCCCTGCTCAGATCCAACATCTGCCTGCTGCCATTTTCCAAGTGATGGGATTGGAGTTGTAGAACCAGAGCTTCATATTTATAGGTTGAGATGAAGGGCTCCGGGGACTTTCTCCAGTTCAAATATGGCATTTACAAGTCGAGGTTTTCACGCCATCCTCAGTTTGAGTATTGAGTTGTGCGACTCTTTATTCAGTTTGATTTATCAGAGAGCTGTGCCTGCATGTATTGTATTGGACCATGTTTTAATCTGTGGCTATGGATCAAACCAAGTCATTAGCATTGTATCCTTTAAGTGATTTCACCATTTTATACCAATATAAGTTGATATTGACCCATAATAGGAAATGCATTTATAAATCGAAGTGTTTTACTCACCTGGAGATACAGATCTTCCTTGTATATTACAGTCCTTTACAACAATAAGTCAAGCTAAGTTTTTTCAATAAACTCTTCATGTTGGAATGGAAATCCCCAGTTACGTGGTGTTTATAATGGAGTTTTGAAGTGCTTTTGCAGTGGAAAGATATTAGTTAGACGTCATCTATTTATTCCCTGTAGGGGATATTGGTAGTGGTCATTTGAGGGTGGACACAATTGTTAAGACTGTGAAATTGAGGCAGGGCCTGACACCTCATAGCTATAACTCTAATTACTTGGAGGCTGAGGTCTGAGGATCCCAAGTTCCAGGACAGCCTTAGCAAAACAATGAAACTAGAGGAGGGGGTTTTGCTCAACACTATCTCACCATTGCTTGATGAAGGCAAGGCTCTAGGTTTGATCATCAGAACCAAATCAAAACAAACAAACAACAATAACAACCAAATAAAAAGCTTTGCATTTTAGTTTTTTTTTTAACTTTTCTGAAATGAATTTTTGGTGGTTTTTTTTTTTCCCACCAATTCCGTACCCATGAATGTTTGTGGTTTCCTTTCTGGGGCATAAATACAAACCAAATGGACTTTGAAAAGAAAGATGGTTTTATAAAAAGGATTAATTCTTCTTGGCCTTCTTTTTTAAATGGATTTTGTGATAGGCAAGGGATGCAAATGAAGTCACAGCAATGTCCCCAAGTGTCTCTCTATCCTGGCAATGATAAACACAGAATATTTGGGTTGCTATCAAAACTCCCAAGCGCGTTTTCTTTGTGTTAGTGACTTAACACAAGGTTGTATCCTTCATCCGTAGGTTAGATGGTGTGCCTTCCTTTATGCCCAGTATATCCTGCATCCACTGTGGGGGGTGGGGGTGGGGGGACATTCTTCTTCATCTGAAGCTAAGAAAAGTGTCAGCGTCAGATTCCTACCTACACGTTTCAGATCCAATAAATGGATCCCCCCATGGTTATAGAAAGGCCAGAGTCTTTCCAGTCTCAGCAAACTCCCAAATGAGGTCGTACCCTGGGGTTGCTACAAAAGTGAGGTTAGCAAATCGCTGACACCTTTCCTCAGAAAGATTCCAGGTGAGGATGACTCTTGGCCAGATCCTGACGGGCGGTTGCACGTTTTCACGCTTTCTTCTTCCCCTCGCCTGATTTTATGAGTCGTCTCCATCTTTAAAAAAACAAAAAGCAAGCATTGATGATGTAGAATCATTCACACATCAACACAAACCATGAAGTCTCTTAAGACAGTAGAAAGGATCATGGAAAGGAGGGAAAGACGCAGGCCCGGGAGTCACTTGGAGATGCCATTCTTATCCAAAGCAAACTATATTCCAAACCAATTATCTAGGTCATTTCCTACTTGCTAGGTGCAGAACGCCTCTCGTGATGGGGCGGTTGATGCTCCTCCTCTTGGCCTTTCCTGTTTTATTTACTTTGCAATGCCTGTTGTCAAGGGGCAAGAGGGGAGAGAAGGGAAAGCACACAAACCAGTTCCAAGCTCTAACAAGAGTTTAAGCCACTCTTGGACTACGGTGCCCATAATAGGAGAATAAAGGGGTCCTGTCCTTTTTGGCTTTATAATATCAACATTTGGGTCCAGGGCAACCAAATGGCTGTAAAAAGATGAGATGATTTTTATTGGTTGACTTCAGTTTCTGAACCAAATCTGTTCTGCTAATCCTCGATCCTCGTCTGTCTCCACATCACACTCTGCGGTGGCTGTCTCCGACAGGCAGCTGAAATGACCTTCCCTCCCTTGGTCACTTTCTCCCCAGCTAGTCTCTGCTTGGGAAGGTGTAGAGTTAAAGGTCTCTGCCTTTTTCTTTGATGTCACTCTGACCATCCGAGGACTCGGGACTCTCTGTCCAGTGTATGATTTATCTCCAAGAATCCCTCACGATGGCCTTTTCTTGGAATTCCCAGCAAGGCACTAACTCTGACCATCACTGCTTCTCCAATTTTTTTAATCACCTTGTAAGTGACCTTGTTCCCAATGTCATTCACCACAAGCCATTCTGATCATTTCCATTATGACCATCTCCGGTCAAGTCATTATAGACGAACACGTGTGTCCTGGAACGCTCAGACACTCATCTCTTGACTAATTCATGGCCCCGTAAAGGCTGGATACCCCTCTCCAGCAGCAAAATCTGAAATCTTTGCCTCTTCCCCGTGGCTCCAATATTAAGGAGTTAGAGGAAGTCACCGGGTCTTCAGTGGAGATGTCTCTTATGATGCACGTGACCCTGCGTCATCTCCATGTTCCTGGGAGTCACAGTGATGATAGTTTTGCGTGTCTTGGACGTAAAGCAATTCATGGTAGCTGTAAGTAGACTGAAGACCTCTGAAAATAACAGGGAAGCAGAGTCCCTTCTCCTCTCCTCCCCCCAAAAGTTATATATATATAGATTATTACTATTTAATAGATTGGACATCTCTATAGGAAATTCTTGGAAGGGTTGGGACATTGGTTCTCACATGATGACTCAGTAAATACCTACTGGGTAACTTTTGTGCATCTCGCCCTGTGTTAGACATTGGAAATGCAGTTTCATCCATTTAAAGGAAGAATCTGTTCATAGACCTTCATCTAGTGGAGGTGGATGTGACTTAATCGGAGGACTCTGCTTCCTGAAGGCTCGCACTAGGGAATCATATCCTTGTCCACCTTAGTAAGCCCATGGCTCAGAGGGTGACTATGGAATTCATCTTTGCAGTCTCACGGTTGGCATCTACCTTAGTCATATGCCAAGGAAGTTTGGCATCATATTCAAAATAGCCAGTATCCACATCCAAAGCCGTGGAGTGCGTCCTCTCTGTACATTCTCCACTCTTAAATGAATTAATTCCCTTTGCTTTTATGGATACGTGTATTTTAAGTCCTCCAAAAGTTGACAGTGATCGCAAAAACTACCATATATTGACTATTAGACTGTTTCCTAGAACTCTGGTAAGAATTCACATCTTCTCAATTAATTCCCTTATGAGATTCAGTGGGGAAAAAAAGACTTAGGCAAGTTCAATGATCTGTCCAGGACCAGACAGCTAGACATTGGGACTTCCACTGGGGTGGCTGATTCTAGAATCTAAACATTTTTTAAAAATTTTTTTGGGGGGTGGGGTACAAGGGATTGAACTCAGGGGCACTCGACCACTGAGCCACCTACCAGCCCTATTTTGTGTTTTATTTAGACACAGTGTCTCACTGAGCTGCTTAGCTCCTCACTTTTGCTGAGGCTGGCTTCGAACTCACGATCCTCCTGCCTCAGCCTCCCGAGCCACTGGGATTCCAGGCATGTATCACCACAGCTGGCCTAGAACCTGACCTCTTAACCACTCTATGAAACTGAATCACTAGCAAACATTTGGTCTCCTCTCTATGAATGAGAAAACGTAAACCCAAGCTGTTAAGTGATTTGCCCATTTAATATACTCCTTACGTACCAACTAGAGATTAAATCTCCATGTTAATACAGTATTCATTAATAACAAAAATGTCATTTTTTTTATGGTACCAAGTCCATGCCAGCTGCTCTCTCCTGATGCGTCTCTTTCTGTGGGTTCATTTGTACCATCACGACTGCTATTTAGAAGCATGTTCTCTTATTATCTCATCAACCAGAGGATGTTAAGATGAAGCGGCTTCACATCACAGCACCGCAAGCCTGAGCAGGTCCAGTTCCAACTCAGCCAGGCGGTTGCAAGTTTGTGTGCCATCTCTGTAAGCAGACAGGCTTTCCCCTCCTGTTCCAGGGGCTGTGCCAGGCTTAGAGACATTTTGGGGGTCGTCACTGGTGGGAGTGAAGGGTGGCATTTGTAGCATCTGGTGGGCAGAGACCAAGGATGCCATGGAACATCATATAGTGTCTAGGACAGCCCCCCACAGCAAAGAATTAGAATTAGCTGCCCCCAGAATGTGCACAGCATTCTAACCACAATGCTAAGTCTATGCCACCAGTTCTGTCCTCCCAAATTAGCAAAGCATAGTGTCCTGTGCACATGCTTGATTTAATGCTGTGTGTGTGTGTGTGTGTGTGTGTGTGTGTGTGTGTGTTTTAATCATGAGTACAGTTCAGGCTTGGAAAATCATTGTTCAGTCTGTACCTCGTGGTTATAAAGACTAGCATTGTGCCCCCTGGGAGAACCTATAGGGGTGCATCCATTATGACAATGGAAGTACAAAATTGCTGTGTTTAGATTTAGGATGAAAGAATAGCCACCCAGTTGGAGAAGATGATAAAAGTGGTACTTTGATGACTAGGGATGATTTGGGTTTCAGTAAGGAAAAGTAGCCATATTGTTATTCAAAAAAAATGTTATTTGGGGAGAACAAAAAAAAAAGAAATGGATTTTCCCCCCCTGGTATTTTTCTTTTCTTTCAAACAAACCTATTTTGCAGATTTAGTATGCCTTTTATCATCAGCTCAATTACAGTTTGGGCAGCCAGTTTGGACAAAAATTAAAAAAAAGAGGAATAAAAATATTTTTATCACTACCTTGTATATTTCTCACAAGGTTTCTAAGTGTAATTTTCCATGAATATCATCCAAAAATTCTTCAACTGTGTGAATTTTGCACTGAGTTTCTGGCTAATCAGGATTGGGCCGAAGCCCAGTGTATATGTTACATAAGGAAAGGGGGAACAGGCTTTGGAAAGGAGTCCTCCTCCTGTGGTCTTGTGTGGCTCCTGATCACCCAGGGAATCCTATATAAGACCGCCTGCCTCCCTCGCCTCTCCTGTTCCTGTGATTTCTTTTAATAATCATATTGGTCTGTCTGGCAATGTGCTAGCTTTTGTGAGAAGCACGTTGTCTTCATAAACCCGACAGACAGAGAGAATTCACGGACCTCACACACCTACAGATCTGGGAACCCAGATTTTGGGGTACGAGAGAGCAGTTTCATAGTGGTCTGATATAGGAGTTTCCATATGACCTAGCAGTTTCAAAAATGTAGTCGGGTGAGCCAAAATCACTGGACTCAGCACACTAGGGACAAAATAGAAACCCAAAGGCACACCCCCCGAGTGACCCACCTCCTCCAGCCATACCCTACCTGCCTAGGGCTACACTCCAGTGAATCCATATCAGTGGATGAATGCACTGATTAGGTTAAGGCTCTCATAACCCAACTGTTCTATCTCTGAACTCTCTTGCATTCTTTCCCACATGAGGTTTTGGGAGGGATACCTCACATCTTAACCACTCCAAATTTCAATGTTATAAGTAACAGTATTTCTGTTTGGGAAAGACTACCCCATCAAGTTACTAATACTAAACATGAAATGCAGCACCCAAGATCCGGCTGATACCTGAAAAATAAGTTTCCAAGTCGTGCATTATATTGGGGGCTTTGTTCTAGAGCTGCTAATGCTGTTTAATAAATACAGGGTACTTACTGTTGAAATAGTCATAAATAAAATGGATGCCATCATTTTCTTTTCTCGCTTGCCAAAAAGGTTAACCATCCAAGAAATAATACATTCAAGTTATAAGCTTCTCCAAATGACCACATAAACTACTTCACTGCTCCTGAAAGGGGAGTTCTTAATTATTCCTGAAATAGCTTCTATAATTAAGGAACTTGTCTAATGTGAGGAGGAAAATGATAGATCCTCAGTGAAGATCAAAATTCAAAGGAGGCACTGTGCTGTATGTTTTGTTGAGTGTTATTAACTTCAAAGATTTCTAACTGCATAAAGTCCTGTTGGAATTGGCACTCCTTAGCTTAGACATAGATTTTATTTTTTTACATATTTTTGTTCTTTTATTTTCATATTCTATTTTTTTTACTACGATTTCAATGTAGAAACCAAAGAATTTCTTCTGTATAAGATTAATAATCCAAGGTAATGCTGAAGGAATGGCCAAGTATACAAAAATAAGGTCTGCTAACTTTAAATTCTAATGAGTTTTTCATTTTATTGTAATAGATTTTTAGGTTTTTTTTCCCCAGGGAGGTACTGAGGATTGAACTCAGAGGCACTTGATCACTGAGCCACATCCCAGACCCTTTTTAGTATTTTATTTAGAGACAGGGTCTCACTGAACTGCTTAGTACCTTGCTGTTCCTGAGGCTGGCTTTGAACTCAGGATCCTCCTCTCTCAGCCTCCAGAGCCACTGGGATTCGGGCCTCCACCACTGCACCTGGCTAGATTTTTAGTTTTTTTTTTTAAATTAATTTATTTATTTTAATTAGGTATATATGACAGCAGAATGCATTTCGATTCATTGTTCACAGTTGCAGCACATCTTTCATTCATATGGTTGTACATGATGTAGTGCCACTCCATATATGCAGTCACACATGTACCTAGGGTAATGATGTCCATCTCATTCCACCATCTTTCCTGCCCCCATGCACTATCCCCACTCTCCCTCCCTTTGCCCAATCAAAGTTCCTCCATTTCTTCCCATGCCTCCCCCCTCCCTGTTATGGATCAGCATCCATTTATCAGAGAGAACATTTGGCCTTTGGTTTTGGGGATTGGCTTACTTCACTTAGTGGGATATTCTCCAACTCCATCCATTTACCTGCAAATGCCATGATTTTGTTCTCTTTTAATGCTGAGTAATATTCCTTTATGTATATATACCACAGTTTCTTTATCCATTCATCTACTGAAGGGCATCTAGGTTGCTTCTACAGTTTAGCTATTGTGAATTGTGCTGCTACAAACATTGATGTGGCTGTGTCCCTGTAGTGTGCTGTTTTTAAGTCTGTTGGGTATAGATGGAGGAGTGGGTCAAATGGTGGTTCCATTCCCAGTTTTCTAAGGAATCTCCAAACTGATTTCCAGTACTGCACCAATTTGTAGTCCCACCAGCAACGTATGAGTGTGCCTTTTCCCCCACATCCTCGCCAACATTTATTATTGTCTGTTTTTTTGATAGCTGTCATTTTGACTAGCATGAGAGGAAATCTTACTGATTTGCATTTTAAGCAGTTATTTTTCACGGTATTGTTATCTCTTCTTCTTCCCTAAACTTTGACAGTAGGCAACAGCATCATTTGAAAGATATGAACTGTAAGTGAGGCCAACCTAGAATTCTATCAAATGTAAAAGTAAGCTGGGTACAGTGGTGCATGCATTCCCCATGACTCCGGAGACTGAGACAGTAGGATTGCAAGTTCCAGGCCAGCTTCAGCAACTTAGAGAGACCCTAATCAACTTAGCAAGACCCTGTCTCAAAATAAAAAATAAAAAGGGCTGGAGATGTAGCTCAGTGGTTAAGTGTCCATGGGTTCAATCTCTAACACCAAAAAAAGAAAAGTAAATAAAACAGTGGGGAGGGGCATTTAAAAATAAGCTATTTGCAGTAGGTCAGTCTACTTCATATTTGGGGACATGAAGTTTGGAATTGAGCAGAGCTGCTAGCAGCAGTCATTTGGTGCCTGAGGTTTCTGCCTCCTTTTGTCTCGTGACTCAGTTGGTTATTTAAGGTTCAAGTTAGGGAGTCAAGTGCCATTTAAGACAAGGAGGATTTTTGCAATCTGGTTTTTCTTGTCTTAGACCTTAGTGTTTTTCTCCCTCCATCATCATGTATAATTTTGCCATGAGCTACGAGAAACTCTGTGGCCCTTGTGCTTCTAATAGCTCATGGTCTAAAAAGGAAGATAAAGTATAATTGCTAGGTCTTAAAAGTAGGTCGCGGATCACCAAAAGGGAGATGATGATTGTGAATGTAAAGAGTCTATGGGATGTTCCAATATGCTGAACATATATTTCCTACAGAATGCCCTACGGTTTTTCAACCCACAGATGGTTGGCAAAAATATGACTTAATCATTAAGTTCTCCACTTGGGTCATTTCCAAGTTCACTACGTGAGATATTCAGGCATCCGAAATTCTTTGCTTGTCGGTGCCCCTTCAAGTTGCTCAGTTATGTGTGAATTATGCCAAACCTAGATCACCACTGAAGAAAAGTATTCCATCCATTCGCCACCTTATTATTTTATTTTACTTTATTTTGGCCAACTTGGCAAACGAAAGAATTCACAGTGAGTTCTCTTTGGCCAATCATTTCCAAATGTTACTCTGGGAAATGTTGCACTGAGAAGCAGTCTTTTGGGTTTTCCATGAAACTAAAATCTTATAACTCCCCTGGCTGGAGTCATTTGCCTCTCACATCAGCTCGGTGGCTCAAAGGAACGTTCAGGAAATGAAGACGTAAAGGTCTCATGCATGGGAGGGGTGATTTATGGGAGGGAAAGGAGAAGAGAGACGAAAGAGAAAACTGCACGAATTCAAACGGTGCCCGTCAACTCGGTGTGGGTTGAGATCACCTAGGAAGCAATGACAGTGACCTGTTCTTGTATCCCTACATCCATCCCAAAGAGAGTTTTTTTGGCACTGAGTCTCAGATGGAACTGGGAAACTGCATTTATTACCAGGCACTGCGGGTCACCCTGAAAAACCTGGCCCAATATGAAAGGCAAGCTCTATCCTAGAGAACACGCAGGTGTCCAAAATTCCATTTTTTTTATTCTTTCTCAAGGCAGGGGATCATTTGAAGACTGAGGTTATTTTGTGACAGTCACATGGATCGAATCTCTGTCCTGATGTATACTCCAGCCAGAAAAGTTCCCTATTAAGGCTTTGGTAACCTTTGGTATGCTTTGGATATAGTGTATTCCCCAAAGGGAAGGTCCCCAGTGTGATGTTAAGAGGTGACGGAGTCGGGGCATGGTGGTGTGCACACCTGTATTCCCGGTGACTTGGGAGGCTGAGGCAGGAGGATCGTGAGTTCAAAGTCAGCCTCAGCAACTTAGTGAGGCCCTAAGCAACTCTGTGAGACCCTGTCTCTAAATTAAAAATTTAAAAAAATGGCTGGGGACGTGGCTCAGTGGTTAAGCACCCCAGTACCCCCATCCCCCCCAAAAAATAGGTGATGAACCTTCACAAAGTAGGGTCAAGTGGGAAGTCAATATGTCATGGGGGTGGAGCTTTTAGAAGGGATAAATATCCTTCTCTTAGGGCCCATTTCTCTTTCTGGCTTTCCAACATACCACAGGTTGTCTCCTGTTTCACCATCTCCTCCATAAGGTCCTCTCCGGAGTTTGCATTCGAGCCTCCCAAACCGTGACCTCCATCACCCTCTGATTTTTCTGAACACCAACCCCATGTCCAGTGTTTCCTGAGAACAACAGAAAATGGACGAAAATAACCTCAAAGGCCTTCTAAATTAGATTGTGGGCAAGATGAGACTAGGAAGGGAAAAAAAGTACATTTTTCTTAACGTTCCTTAAAGTTTATCAAGTGCATAATGAGCCCAGGGTTTCTGTTCAGGATGATTAAAAAGTCCTGAAGATGGATGGTAGTGATGTATGGGCAGTTAATGCCACTGAATTATAAACTAAATAGTAAATAGTTTGGTATTTTACCCTAGAGATTATGCAGTACACATATTCTTGTGGTTATATATATATATATATATATATATATATATATATATATATATATATATATATATTGTATTTTTTAAAAATATTTACTTCTTAGTTTTAGGTTACACACGATATCTTTATTTTATAGATATATGTTGTGCTTAGGATCAAACCCAGTGCCTCATGCATGCTAGGTGAGCACCCTACCACTGAGCCACAACCCCAGCCCCTATATCTATTTTTAATTTTTTAAAATTACAGATGGACACAATCCCTTTATATTTTTTAAAAATTTTTTTTTAGTTTTAGTTGGACAAAATACCTTTATTTATTTATCTTTATGTGGTGCTGAGGATCAAACCCAGGGCCTCACACATGCTAGGCAATCATTCTACCACTGAGCTATAACCCCAGCCCTCCCTTTATTTCATTTAATTTTTTTTAATGTGGTGCTGAGGAGCCAACCCAGTGCCTCACATGTGCTAGTCAAGTGCTCCACCACTGAGCTACGACCCCAGCCCTGTGGTCTGTAGTCTAACATTGCAAATACATATATAGCATTGATGGGATCAAATAACAACTTGGTGTTGAGATGATATTTTAGTGATCAACCTTGACGATGGAATGCTTTTCAATTTTTCTTCTAAAGTGACGTTTTGCTATTTATTATCTTGTGTTTTTGGTTTTAGCGAAGATTTGAAAAAAAAATGTGAGTAATGCTTACTGCGGTCTCTTAAGTACGAAATAAGAAAAGAGTCATGCAGGTGTTAAACTTGAATGTTCTCTAACATTTCTTCAAGCCTGAAGTCTCCCAGCTGCTGGGTTAGATCTCAGGGTGTCTGAGTGACACCCTGAGTGCTTTTCTGACATGAAGTTCTATAGGTGTGCAGTTTGCTGACATAACCTTGGTGACTTTTTGATACAGCATATCCCCCCTAACATGGGAGTGTGTGCCATTCCTAATTGGGAAGATTTTTTTGGGGGAAGGATTCATTGTGGATATTTGAAAGTGACTTGGGGCATGCTTTCAGACTGTATCACGGGCAAGGTCAACAGCCTCAGCATGTGAGTAGTTTGTCTTTGGCTGTCTGTCGAACATACCAGGCAATTCAATCTGCTAGGTGCACTTCTGTACACCTAAACCAACACCTCTGAAGGAAGCCACCGAAGCCCAGTAGGGTCCTGGATCTCCCTGCAGCCATCGCCACAGGTGTATCCTGATCATTTAAAATGGGCGTTCATATGGGGATGTGTTATTCTGTTGACATAATAAGACTGTTAGGATTATAAGAAGGTCACTTGGAGGAGTTGATATGAAAAAAATTGAAATGCTTGTCCCACTGACCTACGCTGCACATCCTGAATCGTTAAGGCTGGTTATTTTGGAGCAATGGATGCATACATAGAACCAAACAAGGGTTTGTTGGTGTTCTCCTCTTGGATCTCTGTCTTCTCCCTCCATCCAGAGCAGTTGAGTGGAGTGAGAGGTTGGGAAGCACATTATATAACAAAACTGTGAACTCAGAAGGAAGGAGATGTTCGTGGAAAAGAAGGGAGGGCCAGAATTATTTTTTTAAGTATGTTAAAAAAAAAAACTGAAATGATTCCTTCTTTCTACTAGTGACTGTGTGTGCTGGTGTTAACAGAGAGAAGCTAGTTGCTATGGTACCTCTGAGCTGTGTGTTTGGTGTGGTCTGTCCTAGCTGTAACTGGACACGTTTATGCATTTAGACAGGCACAGTTAGATGGTACTGAACATATATATTCCTTTTAAAGTCCAATTAGCGAAGGCAAAATCCTATGCCAAATGAACATCAACAAGTGAACAATATAGCACTTACACATTAATTGTTTTAATAATTAGAAGGGTCAACTGTTTCCCTCTGGGCTGTGAGGTTTAGCACATGAGCATTTGAGAATTTCTCTTCTTTCTCCATCTCTTGCTCTTGAAAACAAGTCCTTCATTTCCATTTCTTGCTTTAATTTTTTCCCCCATTTCCAACTGCCAAAGCACTCAGTCACTGATCTAATTTTAGCCTTCACATATGGAGAAGATGCCAGTCTTGTCTTATTTTTTAAAAAAACCTTAAAGTATCACTAATACATATTTTCCCCATTGAATGATGTGCTAAAGTTATTTTATTTTTTCACGAGGGCGGGTAGGTTGAGAAATCCTGGTCAAGGCCTGGCTACCCAAAATACCAAGAATATGAATATTGATAAGAGTTCTAAATTGGTGCAATTTTACGAATACACTTACTTTCTGGATTCCAAATTTAGCTTTCAGCTAGCATCCTTATTAGTTCTTTCGGTGGCTTGGCCCCTATATAGGTCCAAGGACTGGGAAACTGTGAAGGTTAATGATGTTTGCCCTTGAAAAGTAGGAACTCTGCTCTCCGACCATCCTCAACATATTTTTTTAGGTAGGTCACAGCAGAATTGAATCATATGTTTCAGGCACACATAAGCCTAATAGCAACGAGATGATTTCCCTTGTAGAATAGACTTGCATGCCAACTTTTCTACCTGTGTCCTTGTGTGCGCTTGTGATGTGTGATTGACTTAATGTCTCTGAGCCTCTGTTTTCTCAATGCAGAGGGTTATATCTGCTTTGCAATTTATAATGCAAAATAATATAGGTTAAGGTTCTAGTAAGAATGCTGGGTAAAGAAAGGGTAGTGGACCACCTCTATTATTATTTAATATCAGTAACTACTTAAGAAATAAATGGGCCTCCTATATACAGGTGGAGATTTAAGCAAACAACAGCCACGTTTTCAAATCTAGACCTGATGTAACAGAGACGGATCTGAACTTGACCTTGAGGGGTCTGGTCTTTTCCTGTGTGCAGAGACTGTGCCCATAATGCAGAACTTGACCTTTCATTTGTCTTTGCCCCTGCACATCCCCTCATTAGACTTTTCAAAAGAGTTTGATGAAGTAGGTACTATTATCTATATTTTATAGGCAACTCAAAGCCCAAGGTGACTTAGATCACTCAGCAAATGGAGACAAAGTCATGCACAGAGCTAGTCCTTCCTAGCTCCTGGTCCAGAGGCATCTCCCGCAAACCCTGATGCTCTTAACAGACTCCCCCCTCCTTTTTTTTTGTAAGGAAACCAAAGCACAAAGAATTCGGTAAATAAGACTGAATTTGACATTTACCCTTTCAGACAATTTGGGCACTTTGATTTTTTAAAATTATTATTATTAAATGAGATTAGCCAAAAGAAAAGAATTAAGAATAAAGAGAGGCAAGGGGTAGGGGGGAAACATTCTAATCCAGTTTCTTATATTTGAGCTGGTTATGAAGACAAATGAGGAGTGGATAGCTGGTTTGCAGACAGTTTTTTGAACTCCTTGAGATTGCAGGTTGTATATTACCCATGTATTTCCAGGGCAGAGAGCAGATCAGATATTGATCCTGTGACAACTTTTCCAGAAATGTAAAAACAGAAAAGAATGTCCCCAAGCACATGAGATAGGCACATTGCTAGATCAGAGTCCTGGTTTGTTATTGAAGGCACTGGTGATATTTCATTTAAGAAATGGAGACATTCAGGGTGAGTTCTTCTGACTGGGATCTGTGGAAAGGACTTAGTCAGTAAGAATCTATCAATAGATTTATTTATGTTTTTAGATGAGACTCTCTGGGTTGGAAGACAACCCAGTAAAGTGGCACAAGGACTCTCTCTGGGGTTCAAGGACCTCTGCTGTGACCTAGGCATATTCTCTTTGCTCTCTGCCCTCCTTGGTATCTTGGTTCTAATCCCCATGCCTCACAGGGTACCATTTCAAGATGGCGGCCCTTGTTCCAGGATTTACATCAGAGTGATCATAGGGAAAAAGTGGGGCAAATGATGGCACCCATTTGGGCTCTTTCTTATTCCTGTCATTTTCTAAAGAAGGGGAAATTTCCCAGAGATATCCCTCCCATGTGAGACTTTTCTTTTAAGGTTCATTGGCCAAAACCACTTCTCAGGATTCTTCCTAGCTAAAGAGCTGGCCAGGAGAACTGAGATTGTTCTAACTGACCCAGGCCGATCATCACTCATCCCCGCAGCTGAACTCCTTGCTCCGTGTTCTCTTGTTCGAGGGGAGATTGGCATTAACCCACCACGCCTGTCTCTCTTTCCTGTGACAATTTCCCATGAATCCAGATAATTTCAGTCTTACTCTTTCTGCTAAATTGTGAAACACCTTGTCATTCCTGAAATATCCCAGCGAGTTGAGTAAGAACCAATTACTTAGTTCTTTGCCTCTTCAATATGGCAATCACTTCTAATGGTCTACTTTTTAAAGTTGGAAGTATTCCGATAAAGAAAACATCGAGTGATTTCAGGCAGTGACAGAGTCAGGTAATACCTGACACCGATCCTTCGAATTTCTAGCAAGTGGCTGTGGGTGAACGTGATACCTTCTCCTTTAACCCACACCCACTTCTGCGGACTTGGAGTCCTGCTGCAGCCTGAATATTTTAGGAGAGCTTTAAACAGGTAAAGCACACTAGATCATTTTCACCTCGTCTGTGCTTGAGGAAGTCTATTGCATAGTTAGCAGCATATTTCTAATGCTGGATCAGTTAAGGAACTCATTTTGGGATTCCTCAAACTCTCCAATCTGCTATTGGGAGGTTATGGCCATTTTTCAACTTTTTTTTTCTCCCCCATTTAACTCATAGAAGCTGCTGGTATATTCTGTGTGAATGTAAAAAAAAAAAAAAAAAAAAAAAAAAAAAACTTCCTTTCTTTGCATCTGTTTCTGCATATCTGTGAGTGATGGGCCCAGTAGAGGCATCTGACATTAGAATTCCTGACGCGTGCTAAGAATCTAACTCCCTAATGTCTTTGTGGAAAAAAAAATTTGAGGAGCTTCCAAGACTCCTCTGAAGTCTGCTTAGCAACCCTCGAAGGGAAGAGGCACAAGATTGTATTCATGTGGGATGAAGTTGTTGACTGAAAATCTTTAAAAGAAAGGCTTTTATGCATTTATTCCCTGGCATAAATGTATATCATGGGAGTGGTTTCACCTTTCAAAGTCCTTTAGAATTGCTTTCACAATAAGGTGTCTGTGGCTTATTTTTTATAAAACATGATGATTGGGTCGTTTTCCCCGATTTTCAACTGTACTTTCCTCTATTGATAAAATAGTGCCGCTTATTCCTGGTTCTGCTTATTTGTTTGTTTGTTTTGCTTTCTTATCTCCAAACTCCGGTGCAAGCCAGAGCTGGGTGGTAGATGCTCCTTGAATTTCACATCTAAGTCTCATTTCTCACCTTCTCTTAACAGGGTACCTTTTTCCAGATGTCTTATTCAGTCAGTACGAGAGGCCAATAGACACGTGTACCCCTGTAATTTATTTCTACCCCTTATATTCTTTTGAAGAACTCTACTCTGAAGACTTTACCCATAAGAACGAAGTTACTTGCCCACTTGAGGTTGCCATAAAATCAGGTTTGTCCTACCTCTGTTATGAATGGGGCATGTTTAGATTCATGCCTATTTGTACAGCTTCCCACATAGAGGAGAGTTCAAAAAAAAAAATCCATCAGTGAATCAACGGGTGGAACTTTCGGTAGGGGGACAGTTGGAATTAGATGCTTTGAGAAATCCACAAAGAAAAAGTCCACCCGGTACCTCCCCACTCTACCCCACCACCCGGATCATCAGTTTTTTCCAGGCAAAAGATGCAGATGTGTATGGAAAGCTAGTCTCTCGTGTAAGACTCTCTGCACATTAAAAATATCTATTTTTTTTTTTTTTGCTGAATGAATATGGCCCCATATTAAAAGGTCTGGGAATTCCTAGCTGAGACAGATCACGGTGCATCAAAGACACAAAAAATAAGTCAGAGCGCCTTTGATTTGGGAGAGGCATCAAGTAGCTTCCACTTCTTACAGATAAGAAAACCCAAGGTGCTGAGTCCTGCTGAATCGTTTTCAAGGAGACAAACGTGGGTGTTGACAGAGTCAGAATTTGTTGGTAGAGACTGAGAGATGAGATTCATGCAGGAAGAAATGCAGAAAAAAAAATCCAAATAGGGTCATCTGGAGGGGTGCATGGCTTAGTGAGTATATAAAATTGACAGATGTGTTTGATTAAAGAACAAAACAGAACACATCACAGCTGTGTGGTGAGGAGAGGGTTCGGGAAGATGATAGAGGGTGGCTGGCTTTGTTGGACTGGAAGCCATCTGTCTTTCCAGAGGTGCCCTGGTTCACGCTATTCCAAAGTGAGATGATGGTGGCGTGTGCCAGCTTGGGCCACTGGACCTTCTCGCACCTCAGTGTTAGAAGTATCAGTAGGTTGTGGTGTCGGAATCATCTCCATTGATCCCTTTCATTCACCTTACTTGCGTCTTTCATTAGAGCCCTGGGTGAGAGTTAACGGCGTCCACTTGCAGAGGAAAATCAGCGTTACCCTCAGAAACGCATATGACATGAGCATCCTCCAGTTCCTATATAAAGAATATGTAGGACGGATTGTAGAATTTTGGGGGTGAAGCCCAAGTACAAAATGGCCCATTCTGATCTGTTCCTTTTCCTCCTGTGCTCATCCTATAATTTACACAAGTTAATGGGGTATTTACATCCTTCACAGCAGATAAACATTGGTGCTGGGAGGAAAGAAATGAGTTAGATCCCTAATAAATGATTCCATGGAACTCAAAGAATTTTGTAGTCTAGTTCTTGGGCAAACCCACCTGACAACGGGTATCCAATCATAATCTATAAGTTTTCTTGGACATTGGGTTAAGTTCCTTTAGTTTATTAATTCAAGAAATGTCTATCGAGAATTTTTTTTAAATGGGAAATATTTTGGTGAACAAGGCAAACAAATATTTTTGGACTTCTAGAAAATGTACCAAGCAAGTCCGGCCATCTTGCACCAGAAGTCTAGGAAGCTGTCAAAAAGATAGGGGACCTGGCAACAGGACACAGAGGTGGTTGAACAGGGGCACTCACGTACAGTGGGACCATCTGAGCATCACGAAGCATAATGTCTGCAGGGCTGGGGCTGTGGCTCAGTGGTGGAGAGTTTGCCTTGCACGTATAAGTCACTGGGTTCCATCCTTAGCACCACATAAAAATAAACAAGTAAAATAAAGTCATGTGTCCATCTACAGCTACAAAAAAATTTTTAAAAAAGTGTGCAAATGGTTTTAAAATATTAGATATGCAATTAAGTCTCCTCTTTCATGCATAGCGGAGGAAAACCAGTTCCTAATAACCTGAACCACGGATTCTGCTTATTTCCATTGTACTGATGAGGGGGATGAGCCATTGGTTCAAGAACCACTTTTAGTACGTGGTGAGCTGGAAACTCAAACCCAGGGAGGCTGCATTCTCAGTCACTGCTGTTGACAGTGACATTCCATATCTTCCTGGTTATACAGACACCTGGCTTGAGGTTTTTCTTGTGGAAGGAGAAAAAGGCACAGGATTCATTTATTGTTGTCTTATCTTTTTCTGGAAGGCTCCTTTCTGAATTTCTTCAGTAAAGAATTTCAGGGATTGTGAGATCAAGGTAGAGAGCTTCTAACTTTAAAAAAAATAAAAAATAAAAACTAGCAATCACACCCAATAGCCATCCTTATCTACCCGGTTTGAAGGGCAGATCTTGACAGCCTGTATGTGTGTGTGAGTGCATGTGCGTGTGTGTGTGTGTGTGTGTGTGTGTGTGCATGTGTGTGTATTTCCCCAACCTCTTCCTTCCCAAAACCTGGTTCTCTCAAGATAAGGGTGAAAGATGTGGCTCAGATGGAATCTTGAAGCAGCAATCCCCTCTCTTGGACTCACCAGAATCTGTGTGGATATTTTATTTGGGACAATACTGCTTTGATTTCAAATATATCTTAATCCAAGTCAGCACTATTACTGCTGCTTAAGGAAAAAAAATGTAGAAAAGCATAGTTTGTCCAAGAGCATTACCAAGACAGGGGGTTGGCGGTAAGAGGTGCTTTTGGATTTCTCATTTCTCACATGTCTATGATTTATGTGAAACAGGATGTTATGTATTTCCACACCTGAGAATGTACTCTGGGACTAGGGGGCGTGCATGTGTGCGCGTGTGTGCGCGTGAAGCTTAGCTATGTCAAATCAACATGTCACTGTGTCAGCAAATAGAATCGTATAACCACATTCACCGTCAAAATTGAGATGGAGGGAAGAGACCCGGCACACGATATTATTTTTTCAGTGACATATGTTTTGGAAAAACAAGTCATCTTTAAATCACGTGCTTGGTAATAAGAACAAATATCCTTGGAAATGTTGTTTAACGCCTAAAACTGGAAGGAACAGATTTCAGCGATGGTCTCTGCCATACTCCATGTCGGAAAGAAGACCTGAGATATTAAGTGACCAAAGTCACTCCCTGCCACATAGCAGCATCTGGGCCCCTGGGGGTTGGAATGATCTCTTTCCCAAATCTGATGCATTTCCCACGTTCTCCACCTTCACTAATGGGGACAACATCCCTGGAGAAGTCAGCTTTTGCCCTGAGCTCTCGTCTCCCTCAGGTCGCATAGGCTTTCGGTCCCCAAGCCTTGTATGTCTTCTAGCAAATTCTTGGCTGCAGCTTCTGGGTTCATCCCTTACTGATGGCTCCCTCTTTAAAGTTCTCCTGGATATTTTTGCTGCTGTGGTGCAATAGGATCCTACTTAGTCTCCCTGCCTGCAATCTGACTTCCCATCTCCATTTTTAACAGATTTTTCTCTCTTTTTTTCCCTAAAATGCACATCTGATCATGAAATGATAGTGTTACCCTTGGAAACTGTTCCATCATGGGGCCCATAACTTCTCCCACGATGGCTGTACTCTACCAGTCTCTCCTTCTCTACAACCCTATCCCCCTGGCTGAAGCCATCATGAACTTAATTTAGATGCCCCAAAGTGATACTTTGCAGGGTATGTAAAGAACTTAAAAAACTAAGCACCAAGGAAACAAATAACCAAATCAATAAATAGGCCAAGGACCTGAACAGACACTTCTCAGAAGAAGATATACAATCAGTCAACAAATATATGAAAAAATGCTCATCATCAGTAGCAATTAGAGAAAAGCAAATCAAAACCACTCTAAGATTTCATCTTTTCCAGTCATAATGGCAGCTATTATGAAGACAAACAACAATAAGTGTTGGTGAGGATGTGGGGGAAAAGGTACACTCATACACTGCTGGTGGGACTGAAAATTGGTGCAGCCAATCTGGAAAGCAGTATGGAGATTTCTTGGAAAATTGGGAATGGAACCACCATTTGACCCAGCTATCCCTCCCCTTGGTCTATACCCAAAGGACTTAAAAACAGCATATTACAGGGACACAGCCACATCAATGTTTGTAGCAGCACAATTCACAATAGCTAAACTGTGGAACCAACCTAGATGCCCTTCAGTAGATGAATGATAGAAAAAAATGTGATATATATATATATATATATATATATATATATATATATATATATATATATATACACACAATGGAATATTACTCAGCAATAAAAAAGAATAAAATCATGGCATTTGCAGGTAAATGGATGGAGTTGGAGAAGATAATGCTAAGTGAAGTTAGCCAATCCCAAAAAACCAAATCAGAGAATATTTTCTCTGATATAAGGAGGCTGATTCATAGGGAGGGGGAGCATGGGAGGAATAGACGAACTCTAGATAGGACAGAGGGGTGGGAGGGAAGGGAGTGGGCAGGGGGTTATTAATGATGGTGGAATGTGATGGACAGTATCATTCAAAGTACAAGTATGAAGACACGAATTGGTGTGAATAAAATATTTATAAATTGGGCTCTATATTTGTAATAAGAATTGTAATGCATTCCGCTGTCACATACAAATAATAAAAAAGAAACCTAAAAAAAAAAAAGTGATACTTTCCAATCACATAGCCACCGGGCATTCCTTTCATTTCAGTTAACTAGAGTTGAATGAAATGAAAATCCAAGTTCCAAAGTCAGGATACCCTATGTCAGATGCCCAACCACCACTGAAGGCTGTTGGCAGAGCAGAGCAGAGATTTTAGGATGCATCCATGACTGTGCCCATCACTGCAGATAATTCACGTGCGCAGGGATGCTTCCAACAAGTGTCCTGTCCTTCACCTTGGGTCCTACTCAGAAGCCAGGATGGTCTAACTTCATGTAGCATTATCTTCTCTACCTCCATCCTAACATGAGCCAACTGAGTCCACTCCTTCCGCTAAGGGAGTGGTATTTCTTCTCCATCTTAGATTTCATTGAGCACTCAGTAAACTCTAAGTTAATTAATGGATCAATTAAAACATTTATTTTGTTTGAAGCCAACATGAAGACCCTAAAACAATAAATACACTTGTAATTCTCTTTGAATTTCAGTTGTCTTTAAGATTCTGACTTCTGTTAATGACTAGGCAACAATGTCTTCGAACATTGAATTTATTTTTGGCAATGCCTGTTTACGTGAACAACATTGACCCCCTATCATACAAGCACAATGATGATGGTAGTTATAAGAATACTGGAAAAAAAATAAGCCAGTCTCATATCCAGTTAGGGAGAAAACTGCATTTAGGAAAATTGGTTCTGTACCAAGCCACGTGAGAAGCCCATTATTGAATATAATTAGAACAAATCAACTGTTTTCATTTTTCTATTTTGCCTTCTAACCCTTGAATACATGAATACATAATTTCACCATTGCCTCCGTGGCTCAGATAGCTTCTATTCTTAGTTTCAGCATTAATATTTCATCATAGGTTTCCCAACATGAACAGTATAATTATTTTAAATGGCGACACTGCATTCTGCCCTGTTACCGCAGCGTAATTTACTTAGAAATCACTCCTATTACTCTTTGGACAGTTAGCTTATTTCCAGCGCTTTGTGTTTTTTAAGGAATAATGCGTGGAATATTTTCATATATAAATTTTTTATGATCAAGAGGGATTTAATTTGCCCTCTGCTAAAATTGCTTAATTATAAAAATCTACAACTTACTGGCATGGGAAATATTTTACCATATATTTTCCCATACCCATGGTGGATCTTGTCATCTCTTTACATTATTTTGATTGAGCAGGTACAGAATGTACAGATGGATTTGAAAGTCGAGTTTGCGGTAGGAAATTTTATTTGTCAAAACACTTTATGTGTGACCTCTGTTGATTTGGAAAAGAAGTGAGTTCGAAGGAGCAGAGGGTGCCACTTGTTTTTCTGAATTCTGAACGACATTGCTAAGCTCTCGTTGGCCAAGGTTAACAGCCCCTCGGTGAGTCCTTAGGTGTTCCCATTCAGCAAGGTCAGGCATGGGAAAATATCTGGTGTTTTAGGGTCACACCTAGTGTGGCCCGGCGTCTGAGGGTCCATGGGTGCCGCATGCATTTTAAGTCTCAGCTTTGACAAAAGTGATAGCTTGATCATCTCCGGCTCCGGAGATGCTTTTTCTTATGTTGTATTTCCAAAGAGGACAAATGGTAGAGGGCGCATATCGGTGTTCTCCCACGAACATTCCATCATTCCGTCTCTCCCTTGTATCAGTCTGTTCCTATGCACAAGAGTTTTACTTCCTTCAGATTTCTTTTCTATTTTGATTGATTTTTTATCATTAAAACAGTTTTTATAGGTGCTTAGTATTTGTTCCTATTTATGAGGTGCACTGTGATGCTGTGATTCGTGGATGCGTTGGGTAGCGATCCATTTAGGGTAACTGGCTTCTCCCTCATGGTGAACTTTAATCATTCATTGATAGTGAGTGTTTGAGAGTTCCTCTTTCCTGAAAACCTGGCCAGCATATAAATACATATTTTTCCTCTTTGATAAGCGCTGTGGTCCCTAGAGTATGGTGGCATCTCATTAGGGTTTGGATTTCCACTTCCCTAGTGTTTTGATATCTGTTTTATTTCTTGTCTAATGGCCATGGTTAAAGCTCTTGGCAGGAGGGGCTACACTGACCATCACAGTGATATTGCAAAAAAAATGGTGATTGCTGTCACCCTAACTCTTCATATTGAGTTTTGGACCCTGGGTATCGCCGGAAGTACTTAGTACAAGTAAACACTCTACGAGAATCCAATGATTTGAATAAATTTGGTGTATTTTCTCATTTTTGTCCCCATTTCGAATGTAAGAAAATCGAGTCACAAATGGCAGAGGTCACAGGTCTAAAATCGCCCTGTCCTTTGGCCTCACAGTCTCAGGCTTGTCATTTGCTCCTCTTAACTTTTGGATCATACCCAACGGATTGAGAGGTCTTGATTTTGATACTGCAGGTAGTTACCTGGTGGAATTCTGAAACACCGACTACAAAATGTACTGAAGGGGTTCCTGAAACACTGTCCGGTCAGCTTTAGGATGTTTTGCCAAATCCTCACAAAAATCTAAGTTTGGAAAGGTCCAGTGGATAGGAAATGGCCCGAATGGATATGAGGCAGTCTGAATGGACTTCAGATCAGTCCCAGGAATCCATCTGCCTCGGGGCTTGTGATGGGTGGACCAGGATCTCTTGTGGGACCTCAGCTGGCATTCCCCAGGGTGTGGAGCCACTAGCTTCAGGGTCTCCTTGTGCGATATACTGCTGATGTCAGGAGCCAGTGTTTTCTCAAATGCTAGACAGCGCTTTTGAAACAGAAGCAGGGTAGATTGAGTCCATCAGAACAAAGCCAGCTAGTTCCGGTTCAGATTTTTCCACTGCAGGCTTTTGAGTAAATTCCTTGGTTTCCAGCATGGATAAACCTCAGAAACCTTAAGCTACAACAGAGGAACGCATAAAGAAAATGGGGTATATATACACAGTGGAATATTACTCAGCCATGAAGAAGAGTGAAATCATAGCATTTGCCCATAAATGGGTGGAACTGGAGAGTATCACGCTAAGGGAAATAAGCCAATCTGAGAAAACCAAAAACTAACTGTTCTCTCTGTTTTGTGGATGCTGACACACACCAAAGGGAGGGTAAGCAGGGGGAAGAATAAAAGTACTTAGGATTAGACAGAGGGGAATGAAGGGAAGGGAGGAGGGATCAAAGTTGGAAAGACAGTGGAATGAATGAGACGTGCTCACAGCTGCGTGAACACATTGTGTCCAACCACAAGAAAGGGAAGTTATGAAATACACCGTACTGTCATGTGTAACTAAAAAGGGGAAAAAATAATAAGCTAAGTGAAAGACCCAGATGCAGGGGATGGTCTCCTTTATATGATTTGTCAAGAAAAGGCCAAAATATAGAGCAAGTAGACGGGCGGTTGCCTCGGGCTGGAAATGGGCATGAGGGGTCTCTTGGGAGAGATGGAACTGTTCTGAAATGGGATCGTGGTCACACCTCTTCAATTCTGTAAATATAACTGAAATTCATGGAACTGTACACTCACCACAGATGCGTTTTATACTGCGTAAATTATATTTCAAGAAAACATTAAAATCGAGAAGCATGAGAACATTCCAAAGAGCCAGTGAGTGTCTGGGTCTTCTTCTGATAGTTTGGTCAGTCTTCGTTACCTGTGTAGCTGGGTCTGTATCACCCGTGGGACTCAGGATGAGAGACTCTGCGCCCGGTGACCCCGTACTGGTCAGTTTTTGCATGAAGACTGCCTTTCAGATTGAAGAATGGCACAGCTGGAAGGGATAACCGATAGAAGAGAGCCCCCCCCAAACTAGTTCTGGGATGGTTTTTGAAAGCCTAATGAATTTGGGACTCCCAGAAAATTCTAGAAGAAAGAGGACCCAGGCCCAAACTGAGGCTTCCACTGTAGATGGTGCCTTAGGATCTTGGTAGGTGCTGGAGGCATATTTATTGGGAGAGTCCAAGCTTTTGGTTTATATAATAACTATTACATAAAGAAGGAGAAGATTTGAGGCCTTCAGTGTCACCCTCTTGGCGGTAAGTATTTTATGTGCATCATCTACTTTATCATTTAGGACGACCCTCCCCACAGAGACATGTGCACCCCGCTTTGCTCATGCAGAACTGAGTTCGACCGAATTTTACTCAAATAGCTGGATCTCATTCAAATAGCTGACGAGTCATGGTCCTCATTTGGCAACGTTCAGTTTGGAATACAGACCTCCTTTGGGGACAGGGAGACTCCATGGTCTACCTTTAAAATGCCTTAAGAAGAGACCCAAGCTCTTGAGCATTTGCAAAGTTGAAATGCAAAAAAAAATCAAGCCAAGTGTCCACACATCCATGGGAAGGTAGGGGTGGTGCTGATGAGGTTTCCGAAAGCTGGGCTGGGGTTATTTTAGCTCTGATCCTCGGGGAAGGATAAATCTCCATCACTGTGCCCTACTCTGTGCTCCATTTAATGAGCTGTGTGAAAATGCTGAGCTGTCCAGGCCTGTGGCCGCTGGAGCCGTAAGGCAGAGAGTCGGGGAACAGCTGCTGCATCAAAGGCTCTCAGGAGGCCAGCAAGCCAACCGGAGATGCTGCTGGACCCTGGAGAGCATCTGTCTTGAAACTGCTCTGAAGCCATCACTCAGGCCCTGGGACTAAAGAGGCTCATCAACCGTCAGGAGTTTTATACAAGGCACATGTCCCAGCCTCCAGGATCCTACGGGAGGTTTTCGGTTTTGCATTCAGTCATCATCTGAAGACAAGGAAAGGTCAGGTCAGCACCTGCGCACGAGAAATGGAAGAAATGGAGCCTCGGCCTGAAATGCATTCATTCTAACAAAGAAGGAAAATGTCTCTCGTGTGAAGTCAGAAAAGTCCACCCTTTCGTTTTTTTCTAATCTACTGTGGTATTTGCTATCTACATGGTGTTGGAAACAAACCATTTCTGCCTTTGGTCGCGAATTAATTTTTGCCTCAACAAATGACACATACCAGTAGGTTTTATTTGTTCGTGAAAATAAATTTAGACAGTTCAACGATGACTCAGTGGATTTTAAGATGCAAAATAGCATGCATGGCGATTGTGTGGGTCTGCCCAGAAGAACAGGCTCCTGATTTCTCTCTCTCCCTTTTTTATGTGCCAATTAACCCCTTTAAGGCAATTGGACTATTTCTGATTATTCGTGGTGCAGGTTTATTTCTTTGGGACATGGGTAAAAGCACACCTTTTAGAATCCCTTCACCTTCCCAAACAAGTCTTGGTCAATATCTCCACTGTTTGGATATGGAAGCAAAACAATTCACAGTCTAAGTTCATGTTTTCTAAGAAAAATGTACAAGAAGTTGAACTCTGGGAGCCTGCGTGGTGGTGCCATTCAACCTCTGTGTGTGAATACATTAAAATTACCTCCAATGAAAACAAATATGCTTGCAAGTGAGGGAAGGAACTTCCATAATGTTATTTAAATGGAACGTGGGCTCTGTGTTTAATAATGGATGGTCTGAAATCCTAGATAAAAAGGATTGATAAATAATACAAGAGAACCCAGACCATCCTCCTACCCCATCGCTCTACAGAGACCTTGGCTTCCATTGGTAAATAACTCAGCATCCAGCTGGGCTTGCTTATTTATTTATTTATGGCAAATTACGTCTTTTTCCTCTGAGTTTTCCTGTGGAAGTATTTTCTACTTTCCTAGGTCTGGATGCATTTCAGTTTTGGGTGAAATACTGAAACGTCAGTTTAAAGGCTTACTGGGAAGTGTTTGCCAATCTGGAGAGGATAAGAAATTTTTTAAAAAGAAAAAAAATATATATATATATATTAACCAGGTGTGGTGGCACATGCCTGCCATCCCAGCGGCTCAGGAGGCTGAGGCAGGAGGATTGCGAGTTCAAGGCCAGCCTCAATAACAGCAAGGCACTAAGCAACTCAGTGAGACCCTGTCTCTCAATAAAATACAAAATAGGGTTAGGGAGGGGCTCAGTGGTCGAGTGCCCATGAGATCAATCCCTGGCACCCCCCACTGCCCCCCAAAAAAGAAAAAAAAAGTATATCTTTGGCAGGCCCTTTCTCTCTGGAAGATGAAATGGGAAACCACAGCTGCTTTGCCCAGAAACAGGGAAATTGTTTCTTCGTTTCCAAGTTCAATTGTGAGGAGTCAGTGAAGTTCAAGGGTAACCCCCTTGGATTTAGTGTGCTCTGTTTCACAGCTTCTCCCTTCCAAAGCAGGGCCGTTCAAAGCCAATATCAGCCACTCACAGGACTCCCTCGTCTCCATCTTGTTCAGTTTAAAAGATGTTTATTTATTGAGGTCCATCACACTTGGGCTCACAGCCAGCCGCATACCGCATCTGGAGGAACGTGGTGAATTTTCATCTGATTTCTCTCCTTGCTCTCTTCCTACATTCCCCCTCTCCCGTCTCCCATGTATCCGTTCTTCTTTTGAATTAAGGAAGACCCGGCAGGATCCAACCCATCTTTCCCAGTTGACCTTCACGATCCCGAGGGGAATGCATGGGTTGGATGTAGGATGTCACTCAGCCAGATTCCTGCACCATGTTTCTGTCCACACCGGCAGCCTCCTAGGCCAACGGTGAGTACGGAATTCAGAAGTCATATTAGGTCCCGGGACCTTCTTCCTGGAGGTGGCTGAGATAACAGGGTTGGGATGATTTTCCCAGGGGAAGTCGGAGCCCTCAGGGAATATCTGCATAGACCAGAGCGTGTCCAACTCTATTTATAGGAAAAAGAAAAAATCAGAAAATTGAGCCTCTGCACCAAGGGTTTCAGGGCATGTTGTCATCTGAGCAGAGCATTCTGCCTTGGCTGGCTGCACCTCCTCCTGGGGACCCTGGAGCCACAGCAAGCCAAGCCATCTTGCTCTTGCTTCTGGGTTTTCCTGTGTCTCTTTAAGTAGCACCTGAGCAGTCTGCTGATCTAGGTTTCCCAAGGTCATCTCCAAGGGTGGCACTAAGAACTGTCTCTGTGAGCATTCTGGTTGTGGAATTGCATGGATTTGGGGGGTGATCCCCCTCTCCAAGTGCAGCATGTCATGAAGACATGTTTCCAATGCCTCATTTTCCAGAGTGGAGATTTTCAAAGTGCGGGTGTCCTGCTGTGCTGGAAATCCCATGCACTCTGCAGACCCCCATCCCAGTGTGCTGAGGGGCACCGTGGTTGGGCATGGAGGGGGCGAGCTGGAACCGTGGAGTACGGGTCACCTCACGAGCCACCTTGGCTACCTCGTACACAGGCTTCGATGTTGTTGATGTCGTTTTACAGGACAAGTGACCTGCTGAGACGTGGTCCCCAGTTGAGGACACCATCGGCTCTGAGATCACAAATGTAGAAGAAGCTAAGATGCTCTTTTCCTTGGTATCCCGGTTTTCAGTGAAAGCAAAAATAGGGGGAAAATAAAATCAAGGCTTCTGTTAGGGCAGATTGACTACCTGAAAGGAAGAAATAGACTTCAATACCTAAGTGGACCTGCTAAGCAGAAAAAGCAGTTGAGAGATCATGTTTAATATATTTCTTTTACTCCCTGCCGGGCCTCTTAATGCATAGAAGACACTCAGAAACGGTTTGCAGAAATCAGCTCATCATGGTATTAACAAACCTACCCACAAGGGTCAATTCACTATTACCAATGAAGTTTTTTTTTTCTGTCTCTTCTTTTTGTTACCAGAAATTGAACCCAGGGGCATTTAGCCACTGAGCCCCATCCCCAGCCCTTTTATTTTATTTTGTTTAGAGACAGGGTCTTTCTGAGTTGCTTACGGCCTCCCTAAGTTGCTGAGGGTGGCTTTGAACTCGCCAACCTCCTGCCTTGGCCTCCTGAGGCTGCTGGGATCACAGACAGTTGTAGACCACCGTACCTGGCCCCAATGGAGGTCTAAAAGTTGAAGAAAGGAATTAGAAAAGAATCATCATACCAAAACATTATACCGGCATGTTTTGTGCCTTACTCTGCAGAGTTTCAGCAAATGACATGAAAAGCAATTTGAAGAACACTTGTACGCAGACACACATGGCAAAATACCAAGTGGTGAGTGTGTGCACGATTGCTTCTGTATGCTCTCAGGATTTTCCTGAGTGTGTGAGCACATTCACAACAAAATGCAAGGAAGCACAGACTCTGTTGCCCCTGTCTCATGAGATGTGATTACAAAAGTGCCATAGAGCCCCGCAGGCAAGTGACAAAGACCTTTTCACGTTTTGTATTATTTCATCTGAACCCTTCTATCTAACCTGGCTTAACTGCGTGTGGCCAAGATCTGGGCTGTAAGCCTAGCGGCCGTGATTTCGGATCTTCAGCAGGATGGAAATCCTCTGACGGCATCTCCATTCCCTTATTTAAAATCCTTTGTCAGGAAGTGACCTTCCTCCTGAGATAAGGAAGGGGCCTCTTCTACCATGCAGCAAACTGTGCACCCTGGTTTCAGAGTCCTCTGGGGCTCCGCGATGGTGTCTGCCCTGATTCTGTGTGTGTGTGTGTCATTTCACAAGCTTTTATTCTGTCCCCCCAACACAGACTGTAAACTTTTCATAGATTGTCTCTATCACTAACCTCCACAACTGTCAAACCGTTCCCCAGAAAGGGTGGTGAGTTCAGGATTAGAAATAGAAGAAATACAGGAAATAAAGACCCAGGCGGAGAAGCAGATGAAGCAGGACTTGGTGGGTCAATCAGCTGGGGTCTGACTCATCCAACAAGGAGCAGAGCTCCAGAGTGTTTATTTTATAGCTTTTAAAAGGGATTCACTGTGCAAAAACTTTTTAGAGGTAAACAGGAGGAAGTTTGCGAGCAAAATAGCTTGATTGGGGCTTCTCAGTTTGCACCCATCTCTTCTGCCTCTAGGGAGCTGGGATTTGAATTCAGGGCTTTTCCCCCCTTCATTTATTCTTTATTCTTTATTCTAATGAGGTCTATATGACAGCAGAATGCATTTGGATTCATTGTATACAATTGTGGCACAACTTTTCATTTCTCTGGTTGTACGCAATGTAGCGTCACACCCTATGTGCAGTCATGCATGCACCTAGAGTGATGATGTCCATTTCATTCCACCATCTTTCCTGCTCCCTCCCCCCTCCTCATCCTTCCCTCCCCTTTTCCCAAAGTTTCTCCATTTCTCCCATATCTGCCCCCCCCCACTATGGATCAGCATCTATTTATCAGCAAGAACATTCAGCCTTTGGTTTGGGCGGGGGACTGGCTTAATTCACTGACCTTGAAGTTCCCCAACTCCATCCATTGAGATCCATGACCAGCCCAGAATTCTCCCTGTCAACAGGAGTCACCTCTTGCATGGAAGGATTCCCAGGAGAGACCTCTCACCCTCCAGGGTGACATAGTTCCAAGCCATAGTTCACTGGCAGCTCCCAATATTTCTCTCTTCCTGTAAATCAGAAAATGAAGGCCATGAAGTGTTGTTGCTGTTGTGGTCGACATTTGTAATGTGTCTGTCCACCCCTTGAAGTTTATTCAGTAAAGATGGATTGAAATCTCCTGAAAGATGGGGAAATGCTGCCTTCTGGAGTCTTAGCACCGCGCCTTGCATGCAGTAGGTGCTCAGTGAATATGGTTTGGATTCCGGATGACCGGTGGCTCTGATGCTTTGACGATGTTTTCTGCACCTACTTTAGAGCATCAGGAATTCTTCCTTTTAAGTGTCTGAAATGCAGGTCTCCCTAGCGGGTCAGATTGCTGGGTGGCTTTGTCCCAGAGGTTTGTCTCAGATCTGCTGAAGCTCTCTGAAGGCACTGGAACTGAGAGGTCACCTCCAGATGAGAACGAGGGCTCTCCTTCAGGGTTCTATAAAGCTTCTTCCCAACAAAGGAGACCATTAAGAGTATGAAGAGAGCCTACAGAGTGGGAGAAAATCTTTACCCCCTGCACCTCAGACAGCGCATTAATCTCCAGGATACACAAGGAACTCAAAAAACCCTAACACCAAAAAAATAAGAAACTCACTCAATAGATGGGCAAAGGAACTGAACAGACACTTCACAGAAGAAACATACGAATGGTCAAAAAAAATATGAAAAAAAGGTTCAACATCTCTAGCAATTAGAGAAAAGCAAATCAAAACTACATTGAGATCCCATCTCACTCCATTCAAAATGGCAATTACTAAGAAAATGAGTAACAATAAATGTCGGAGAGGATGTGGGGGGAAAGGCTCACTCACACATTGCTGGTGGGACTGAAAATTGGTGCAACCACTCTGGAAAGCAGTATGGAGATTCCTCAAAACACTTGGAATACAACCACCATTTGACCCAGTTATCCCACTCCTTTTGCATATACACAAAGGAGTTAAAATCAGCAGACTACAGGGACACAGCCACATCAATGTTTATGGCACCTCAACTCATTAGTTAAACTATGAAACCAACCTAGGTGCCCTTCAGTGGATGAATGGGTAAAAAAAAGTGGTATATGCACACAATGGAATATTACTCGGCATTAAAGAAGAACGAAATGATGGCATTTACAGGTAAATGGATGAAACTGGAGACTCTCATGCTAAGTGAAATAAGCCTGTCCTGAAAATCCAAAGTCCAAATGTTCTCTCTGATATGTGGATGCTGACTCCCAACAAGGGAGGGTGGAGAGGGGAAGAATAGAAATCCACTGGATTAGACAAAGGGGACCGAAGGGAATGGATGGGGAGGGGAATAGGAAAGACGGTAGTTAATCAGACCTAAGTTCCCTCGCTCTGTATTTGAAGACACCATCAGAGAAACTCTGCATCATGGACAATCACAAGAGTGGAATCCTAAATAGATTAAGTTATACTCTTATTTAAAACAAAACCAAACGAAATAAAAACACTGATATCTGCTCTAAAATAATTAAGTCAGTGGGGGCCACCCAAATATCCTGACAGGTCTAAACCACATTATTGCTAAATGGTGGGATCATTTACATATTAGAAAATGACATCGTTGGGACTTAAGGTGGTGGGGTCCCATTTAGAATATCTGGGAGACATTTACAGGACAGAACCCACACAGAGAGCTCATTGGTCACTTCTCAGCAACTGGAATCCCCATTCACTGGTTTCTGCCGCTGTACTTTTATTGCTGGTTTGAATATTTAGTGTTAAGTAACTGCTGATGGAAGGAATGGTAGCTTCCAGCCAATAGCCCTCCTCCCTTTGTTCTTTAATAACAGAACCACCGTTTTCAGTGTACCCAGGCGAGATACTACCACTGCTGGCACATGCCCAACTAATGTGATCGTACGACTATGTTCTGTCTTGAGAAACGTGAGCAGAAATCTGTGGTGGTAATGGGGTAGTGACTCTTGAGAAGTGTCTTTAAAGGGAGATGATTCAGCTGGTAACTGTTGTATATTGTCTTCCCCATCCCTTTCACTTTTTTTGCTACCTGGAATGCAGATGTAATGACTGCACCTCTGTTAGCTATCTTGGACCAAGTGGTGATCTTGAAGATGAAAGTAATATGTTATCATAGTGGAGAAAGTTAGTGGAAGAATCACAGGTCCTTAAGAGATGATTGTGGAAATACTATACTAACCATGGACTATTTATTAGGATTTTTTTCTCCCTTGAGACAGCAATGAACTTCTCTTTTATTTGAATAATAATAATAATAATAATAATAATAACACATCTAGTTTAAACCAATATTGATAAAGATCCATGAAAATTAAAGTTCCAGAAGATAACAAACACATAGAACTAAACCCCAATAAAATTCAGAAATTCATAAAATGAAAAGAGTCATTTAATTTTTCCTCTATCTTACTTAATTTTGAAAAACAGAAATACCTAAACTACTTATCACATGGAGACCGTGTACAAATTCTTAGAAAAGGGTGAGATCTGCTTACCTGAAGTACGTTTTCCATGAATAACATTCTCGTGGTCTGAAGCAGAGCTCTCTGCCCAACATTCATGAACTCCTTGAGGATTTATGAAAATTTTATGGGGAGCTACAATTTTCATTCCTGGGAGGAAGGTCGACCAAGCCATCAGCAAAATTTAGATATTCAAGACCGTGTCCAAAGTGGAGAGATGATGTTTATCAGGAGAAAGGGCTCCGTGGCTTTGCAGCACAGCTACAGAGATCATTTACAATTCCCATTTCAGCGTGATGATCAACATTTAATAGCCATGCCTACGTGTCCAAAATCCACAGGTCCTTCAAGTTCTCGTTTCAAACACCACTCCCTCGTGGAAATCATGCTTCAAAGTGCAAGGAGGGGAAATCATGGTTCCTCTTTTTTTCTAAATTCCAGGAGGTCTATTCAATTTTCTCTTAAAATATTTATCTATGGGATTCTTAGTTCTCCACTGGACTTCACGTCCCTTGAAAGCAGGTGTAAGACCTAGGTCTGTGTTCAATCCCTGACCCCTAGCTCATACGACTTATTCAATAATTGCTTGTTGGATGGATGCCTTGTTAAAAACAATTGCTTCCTTTAGGACTGAAGGCCTGGCCCTTTTTATATAGCTCTCATTTGGGTCTTAAAAAAAAAACACACACACACACACACAACCAACTGATGCCAAGCCTCAAAAGTAATTTAGTGTGAAGGGCTCCACATTGGATCCCGAGCTTAGCCTCTTGAACGTGCTCAGAGGTGCAGCAGAATGAGGATCCGCAATGCATGGCTGAAAGGCACAGCTTGTCACTTATCTCCTGTCCCTAACCATCTGGATGACAAGAGCAATTAGATGTGGACATGGGCTTTCTCAGAAAACTTAGACTTAAAAAGAAACTGTTTTCCCCCCTGGGAGATGCTAGCCTTTAGCACACTCTACTCTGTGTAGTAGTTATGGAATAAAGGAAAGTTAATCAAATGCTTCCTTCAGACAAAAAAACCTAAATGTGTCGCTCCATCCGGAAGGCACTGTAAAACTGAACCCGACGTAAAGCCATTTATGCTCAATGACATTTGATGTACGTGGTTCATATGGGGTTATTTCTACTCGATTTTAATATCCCATTTTAATACCCCATTTTTGATGGGGCATTGGATGTCCTTAGAGATCCCATTAAAACATGGGGGTTTTAGAAGTTTTAAGAACAAGGCTAGCCGGGTGCAGTGGCCCATGCCTGTCATCCTAGCAGCTCAGGAGGCTGAGGCAGGAGGATCTTGAGTTCCAAGCCAGCCTCAGCAAAAGGGAGGCACTAAGTAACTTGGTGAGACCCTGTCTCTAAATAAAACACAAAATAGGGCTGGGGGTGTGGCTGAGATGCAGAACGTTCAGTGCTAAAACCTTAGCCCCATGTAGCTGGGGCACAGTGGTCCCCCTACTTTGAAGCCAAGGTCCCTGTGTGTTGCGTTTTTGTATGAGGTGCCACTCTTTTCAGAGTTATGACACTTTGTGGTTTAAAAATGGGTCTTTCATCGAGTTGGAAAGCATGCATTCTGTTAGAAATAATGAAGTGCTGCAAGAAATCAAATGTATGCTTCAAAAGTGGCGAGGCAAACCTTAACTTTGGCACAGGGTGTGCTACCAGGGTCTGGCTAGCAAGCACCTGGGCTGCAGGTGTACCTGCTTATATTTCTAACCCCACGGCAGCCCCGCCCTTCACTCTGATTGGAGGAGGTCAGGATTACTCTTTACGTGATTGGCTATTTTTAGAATTAGGGCGGGCAAAAGGGAAGGGTGGATCTGATCAAGGCTGAATATTCTAAAAATGGACCCTCAAGGAATTTTATTTCTCACAATTCTGACATGGATCTTCATACGTCTTTCTTGCCAGCTACATTTATTTTGTAGCATATAATCTCATGAAACTGTCAGGTCTTAACTATATTTAATCATTTCAATCTGCTGACCTTAGGGTAGCAATAGACTTGGTTGATCAAGGTGATCTAAGGAGTTCTGTCATCTTTAGAAATGACATTGCTGGGAGCTGTAATATGTTTCTCTTTCTGTTTTCACAAATAAGTAGCTCACTGTTCCCTAGTTAAAATAAATGTATTGTGAATTTTAAGATTAATGAACAGATGATTTTTTTTTTTTTACAGATTTGGGGGAATGTGATTTAGTTTTCCTTCTGTCAACAGGTATCTCTCAGGATTTTGAAAGTTGTGTTTATAGAGTTTTCTGCCATTGTTGGATCCTCCTGCAGGTGACATGTCTGTGTATCAATAGATTCAGGGTTTGCATCTTAGTGTGACTTACAAGGTGGCTGACATGGCTTTGGTGCCTTGAACTGTCTCTTTCTTTGACCTGGTGAAATTATTACTAATTTCTTTTTGCTCAACTTCTGGATTAATGTCTCTGATTTCTGATGAAGATGTGTGTCCCTGGTCTGTCCCATGCCATGTTGATGGTCAGACTGCTGGTTCTCTTCAGGGATACACCAGTCTTGAAGGCTGGTGACATAACTTTGTGAACTTGATAAAAGCAAAAAAAAAAAAAAAGAAGGCCCAGGTTTTAGCATGAGCCCACTTAGTCTGACATAGTTCATGGTCCTCTTTGGGACTCTACAATTCCTGAAATATGCTCTACTTCTCTCAAGTCCCAAATTGTTTGACAGTATAATATGTGATGCCTGTTTGACCTGATGCTGATGTTGTTCTTGTTTGTTATTTTCTAAAATGGAAACATAAATATTTAGAAATGGCATGATACTCAAATCTGGCCCTCCACTTACCTTGTCAATAAAGTTTTATTGGCACATAACCATTGGCTTGCATGGTCTCTGTGACCACTGTTAGGATACAGTGTCAGGATTCAGATATTTCAATACAGGACAAAGGGACATGTGACACTAAAATATTTATGGTCTTTGTATTCCTATTACTAAATCTTTTACTTTGCATGATAGCTCCAACCTACTGTTCTCCCTTATTAGTATGTAAGTCATAGGTCATGCTCAAAAACAATCAATAACTTAACATTGTTAATTTCTCTCTTAAATCACAGTAAAATTTCAGAGAAATTCCTGTGATTCATCTGTATCTTATCATCGGAGTGTGTTTGTGAATGTGTGTAGGTACATGTGTGTATGTTATGCATTGAATAAATCTGAGGAATGCTAGCAATAATTGAGGAGTTTCCATTTTTAAAAATATGTATAATTTAAAATTATGTAAGTAGAATTCAGGAGTCTTATTAACTTTTGTCAAAGATTTACCTGGGCAAAAGCAAGTCACTCACTGTACTTGATCAAGCCCATTTGAGTCTCCTCAAGGATGGCATAGTTTACTTCCATTTACTATGGACTGACCTCATTAGCAAAAGGTTTTCTTTGCGTTCCCATCAGGTCTCATCCTTATGGGCCCTTTGTATGAGTAGAAATAGTTCAAGGCATGATTTCTCCAGGAAATGAAGCCTCCTTAATGTTTTCCAAAAAGCAGGGACTCAGATGTCACGCTTGACGTTTTTTCTCTGTATTTGCCACTTGGGCACTCAGGCTCCTAGGTCAAGAAATGAGCAGGAGGCAGCATCAAGGCAAGCCGTGGAGCTGAGGTTAAAACCCATGCGGTGCGCTAGATTATGGCGGTGAACACTGAGTTTTGAAAGAGTTCATTTATTATGTATAGCCATATGCAGTTAGTGGAATGTGTCTGTTACTGAGTCTCACAAATGTTTAATAAACCCCCCGGGATCAGCCGGATGTTCCTATGCACCATAAAAGGGAAGTGAATTTGATGTTAAATACATGCCATAATCTCAGGACAACAAGACCCCTAACTAAGCACTACCATGTACTACAGGCGACCCCCCAGTTAACCCCCCAGGGGCATTCATAGCCCAATTTCCATGTCCTATAATGATAGCTGTGATCATGTGACCCAGGCACTGCACGGAGGGCTTCCTGTATCAAGTTACAGACCGACTGGTTGCCTTTCAGTCATTCAAACACTTGTGAGTTTCCCCAGAAGGCTGGAACAAATCGGTTGGGGGTGAGCATTCAGGGTAGTGCTTTTCTTTCCTCTGGTAAAATATGTCCCTCCAGGCCCCAGAAGCATGCTCCACAGGCTCTGAGAATCACGAGGCCATCCAGACCCACTCAGCAAGCTTCAGGTTTGCACCTCTGTCCACAGTGTCATGAAAAATTCCTAAGAGGACTGTCCAAGGGCTCTTAGTGGGAATTCCACCTGTGGAAGTTACATTTACCAAGGATCCCAAAGCATCGAGCCATTTGGCAGGGATGGTAGGATCTCATGGTTCTTTAGAGCAACAGTGTGCCAGCCGCCCAGCCTGAAATCTGCCCTTAATTCTCTTGGCTCTGCCCAAGGTGTGTATCATCAGTGTTGTCTTTGTTTTAGGGGCATGAAATCAAGGGGCAGAAAAGCTGGGTAAGTTACTCGAGGTCCCTCTGTGAATGAGTACCCAGATCAGAATTGAAACACCACGCACACCCTCTTTGCCATCCATCCACACTGTCTTAAGTACCCAAACCATGGATAATTGAAACATTACAAGTAACGACAGATCTATTTAAGACTGTACAGTATCTGGCTTTGGCTTCAAGTTGCTTTATTAAAAAAAAAAAAAAAAAAAAAAAAAAAAAAAAAACTTCTGTATATTTATTGGTTCGTAGAAATCATTTAGCCATCTCGGTGTAAGCAATCCAGTCCTCTGAACATCAGCTATAGTTCACCAAGGTCCACTATCCAGCACACAGCCCTGGAGCTGTTCACAGGGCAGGTAGCGCCCCCTAGAGGCAGTGGATCTGTGCCTGTCCTGCCTGCTAGAGGTCGGATTCATCCAGAAGTTTTGCTGAATGGATAACCTTCTAGGACACACTAGGTACATTCAGGACTTTGCCTCCAAAGCCTGTTCCTGTCTATATTTAATACACAAAGATGTCAACACATGATCCAACTTTTTTTTTGGGGGGGTGGGCGGGTACCAGGGTTTGAACTCAGGAGCATTCAATAAAGGAGCCACATCCCCAGCCCTATTTTGTATATATTATTTAGAGACAGGGTCTCACTGAGTTGCTTAGCACCTTGCTAAGTTGCTGAGGCTGGCTTTGAACTCGAGATCCTCCTGCCTCAGCCTCCTGAGCCGATGGGATTACAGGTGTGCACCACTGCACCCCACTTACATGGTCCAACTTTTAAGTTGTGAGACCTTCTGTTTGGTGGCCTGGGGTGGGGGGGTCCATCAGCCCATTGGCTTCTTGTCTTCATATAGAAACCCAGCCTTGACTTTGAGCTTCCTCCGACTGGAGACAGGCAGCATATCTTTTGATTGGGTGGAGATTTTTCGAAAAGTATCTAGCATGTCTGTTTCATTAGTAATAACAATGCAATCATGAAAACAGCTGGATCTAAAGTATCCTCTAAGTGGTCACACTCATCTTCAAACTGTCAGAGTCCCCAAGAAAGCAGAAGGATCGCATTCCTAAGCTTGCTGGCATGAGGTTAATTTCAAAAGTCAGTTGGTCTCTGCTCTTGACCTCAGAATCTACTTGCCCTGTAGGAAGGGGAAGGGGGACGGTGGGAGGGACCATTTCCTTTTGTCTCCGGTCAGGAAGTGAATGGAAGAAATGGGATACCCAGAGGAACATAATAGAGTGGAAACTCCCATTTTTTTCTACTTTCATTTCCATTTCCTTTTGATATTGTTGAGAGGGTCGGTAGATAAAGAAAGGCCCGCCTACTCTCTACAGATTCTCGGCTGTCCTTGACCACCTTGTGGTCTCCTGAGCAGGCGAGCATAGTAGTTGGAAAACCCATTTAAATGGTTTCCAAGTTCTTTAGAGAATCTCATGTAAATTCATTAGTAACTCGGGGAAACCATCTACTCTGCGTTTCAGGTAGTGAAAAATGTATTAGTTTCCCTACACAAATGTATTAGCATCCATTCTGTCCTTAAATGAAAAATGTATTAGCCTGATGTACAAATACATTAACATTCACTCTGTGGCATTTTTCTTAGACGTTACTCCACTTGAACTACTCTGTAAAGACTCAATACTAGAGAATTAGACTTTTAAAAAAATTCTCATAAGTAGAAAAAAAATTGGCCGCATCTGTAGTTGTACTTGTTTATTACAACAAATAAGATTTGCTTCCTGGGGTAACTGCTGTTTCAGAGACTCTTTGGTGCTAGTTGTAGAGGATTCTAGGGAAGGATCTTATCTTTAACAATGTCTACAAATAATCAGACTCATTAAACATGTGACAGGCAATTTCTTTCTAATCCAGAATTAGGGTGAAGATTATTTTCTTCAAGTTCAGACATAGCATGAATCAGTCAGTTATCCAAAGGATGACTTTTTATTTTATTTTATTTTATTTTTTTTAGTTGTAGGGGGACACAATAACTTGATTTTATTTATTTATATGTGGTGCTGAGGATCGAACCCAGGGCCTCACACATGTTAGGTGAGCCTCGATTGCCGAGCCACAACCCCAGCCCAAGGATGACTTTTGGGGTAATATCCAAATGTAGATCAGCATCCTTCTCTGAACCTCCAGGGGAATTTTCAGGTTTTCATGGAATACTTATTTTCTCTTGAACGATGTGGCTGGATGACATTTAAACTGAAATCTCTCCCTACCTGCTCAATTCTTTCATTCTGGCTAACTGTTAAAATTTCTTGGGTTGGGGGCTGTGGCTCACATACGGGAGGCACTGGGTTTGATCCTCAGCACCACACCAAAATAAATAAACAAAATAAAGTTATTGTGTGTATGTATAACTAAAAAAATTTTCAAAAAAGTTTCTTTCTGTCTATATCATTTTTAAAAAGTTGGTTGGATCAATGTGACAATCTCCACAAGTCAGTTGGTCTCTGCTCTTGACCTCAAAGTTTGCACATGTCTTCCAAAGTTCAGAATGTCGTTACCATAGGAATGACTTAGTTATGACAACAGTAGGTTCCTGATGGCAACAGGAGGAGACCCCTGCCTTGCCCCGCTCCCCACCTCCCCAGCACTCACAGGTCTGTGTATTGCCAGCTCTTTTCCCTGTACTTCCCACCAGGGGGCGACACAAAAAGACGGCAAGAAGAATATAGGTCCCAGACCTGGGGCATCCCAGCCTCTAGAACCGTAAGAAGTCCATCTCTGTTCCTTATAAATTAGCCAGTCTGTGGTTTTCTGTTATAGTAGCCCAAAATAGACAGTGTGAAAGGCTCTCGCTAAGTTACTCAGGGCCTCGCTAAGTTGCTGAGGCTGGCTTGGATCTTGAGATCCTCCTGCCTCAGCCTCCTCAGCCACCGTGCCTGGCTTCCCAAACTTTCATTTGATATCAAATTTTTTTTTCTCTTAATTTTTCTAACTCCCACTCCTTTTTTTCCTCTGTGAATAATTTTAGCCAGGCCCTATTCCCTGCTAAAATAGAATTTGAAAATTAAGATATTATGAGCAACAATAAAAGGGTCTATGGCACCTGTGTATCTATGTACGCCTTCGTGCGCCTGCATAATCTATTTTCCACATGTCTGTTGGCTCCTTCATGGTGAAATAACTGGATCCAGTGATCTCTTGGTCCTCCATTTATTTTCTCTTGAACGATGTTCAAAGGGGCCCACAGAAAGATTTGTTAGTTAGATGGCACCCTTAACACCTACCCTGGTTTTTTTCTGTTCCATCTTTTCTGGTCCTTTTCAGAGCTTGCAAGAGTCTTTGATCTTGATAGGAGCTGCCACCGGCCGTCAGGAGAGGGATGACAAGACAGCCAAACCCACTTGCTCTCAGAACCTCCCCATCACCCACCATGGGCATACACACATCCCCTCTCCCCTCTGACCCCTGCCTTCTTGCTGAGCAGCATGAAATGTGTCTGGTTCAATTAGACATGGACAGCGAACACTCACAGCCTTTAGGGACCATGCCGTCACTCGACAGGAGAAGTGTGAGACCTGTTAAGAGACCTACTCACTTCATGCAGGATGCACACCAGACACCATCTCTGCTCTCCCCTACCTGAGTTCACCTGGAAAAAGAAATGGCTTAGAAAATAAATAGAAAATTCTTCTCAGGGCATTTTATTATCAGGCGAGATCCAAGCTCCCTGATCTGACTTTACACCTGTTGATGACTTTATAAGTACTCTCCTCCTCATATCCAAAATGAAACCCAAACGGTGCTATCAAATCCTAACCGAATCCTAAGCAGGGGAGTTTTAAGGCGTCAGACTTTATGAAGACTCTTTCTGTTTTATTCAAAGACATTTGCTGCTGAGGAACAGAATAGCATTACCCATCTCAAATGCACTTGCTTTTGAATGGACAACACAGCCCTCTGTATGTTTCTGTATCTGTTTTTAATTATTTGTTAATGTGGTATATAATTTCCTCTTTCTATACTTGCAGAGATTTAAAAAAAAAACAATTTTAATAAGCTCATGTTTCCTTTGACTGATTCCTAAAATAAAGGGCACACATTTTAGCGATTTTTCTTCAGCTTGTGTAGTGCAAGAGCCCAAATAGGTCATCTGGGGTGGTCCTTGCATCAAGAGGAAATATCACTGAGCTTTGGAACGTCCCTCTTGGGATTTGTATCCCTCCCTCTGTTAATTTCCATTCTGCTTATTCAACTCCCGGGCATTCTCGATTCTTGGCCAGTAGCTCGTGTTCTTGAACTACAGCTGTCCCCAGGAATATGACCCCGGGGTATCTGCCTGACCTCCAAGGTCCCTCTAGACCTGCCATGTCCTGCTCATGCCTCTTGCTACCTAAGTGCCTTTCCAAAAATCTCTAGTCCCCAGTCGCAGAAGCAACTCCTAGTGATTCTTCCTCTCACTGCTCATCTGACTTGAACTGCATGTAGCAGTCATGCCTAGAATCAGACCCCTTGCACTGTTAATCTGCAAGACCTTGGTCCTTGGCTGATCCCTTCTTTGAATAAACTCTGCCTCTACAAGACAGGTAGAGAAATGGCCAGTCTTCAGTGAGCTACATGTAGGAACTTCCAAACTCAGTTCAACACCCACAAATAGTAGCTATTTTTTTTCTTAATCGACTTGAACTTCACCTTACTGGAAAATTTTCTCCATTACTTTCCACCTCGGGACCAACCCTCATTTGCCTGCAGATTCATGCATGAGTCTCTCCTTGAAGTCTTCCAGGGCTCCTTGGGTCCTAGAATCACTTTTTTCTCCCTTGTCCTTGTTTTGACCTTCAAACTTTTGATCCCGGGTGATTCAGGGCTGGACCTCTCCCTCCAGCAGGGCTATCGCAGTAAAGGGTGTGTCGTTTCAGCAAGATTTGGGTATGCCTTAAACACCTCTAAGCCCTTCAAATTAAGGAGAGAGTCTGACTTGATCAAAAAAGACAAGGTATACAACCGAAAGGTGTCTGTTGTGATTTTTTTTCACTTTCGACCATAAATTCAGACATGGCCCTAATGTGTGCGTTTCCCTGCCCCCCGCTTTGGGTATTAAAAAAAGCTATTAGCAATCAATAAATAATTTAAAATAAATTTTATTGTGCATATTTAAGTTACACAAAATGACATTAATGGGTACAGACAGATAGGTTCCTGTAGCGAAGCAAATTAACATATCCATCATCTCACGTAGTTAACCACGTTTTGCTTTATTTTATTTCATTTTATTTTTTTATTGTTGTTTTGGTGGTGAGAGCAGCTAAAATCACCTCATTTAGCATGGGTCCCACATGCAGTACCACTTGATTACCAATAGTCCTGCTAAACCTTAGGTCCCTTCCCTAGACTTATGCATCCCATATATCTGTTACTTTGCTTTCTATGACCGGCATCTCCCTATTTCTCTCCGATGCCCATTCCTGGTGACCACTTTTCTGTTCTATGCCTCTGGATATTTGATTTTCTTTTAACTCCACATATAAATGATATCATGCAATTTTTCCCCTGTATCTAAACTATTTGACATAGCATAGGGTCCACCAGGCGCACGCATGCTCCGATAAAAGGCAAAGTCTCATTTCGTTGTTAGGGATGGATGATATTTCATCGTACATATGTTTCCTGAGCCGTTCATCCATCGATGGATGCTTAGGTTGTTTCTGTATATCTTGGAAGATGCAAATAACAATGATCATGGGAATGCAGATGTGTTTTCAAACTAGTATTTGCGTTTCCTTGCTGTGTGTGTGTGTGCAGAAGAGAGATGGCTAGGTCCTATGGTAGTTCTAAGACTTACTATTTTCATTCTAGTTGCAACTCTAGAAGCATATCAGAGTGAATTTTTGTGCATAAAAAAATGGATAGTTTTTGGAATTATTTAGCCAGCCATACAGTTTGAGGTGCAATACTCTCAGGTCAGACTCAGTGGGTTTGCCCCACCTCTTCAATTTCTCTGGTTCACCTGCATTTTTTTTTCCATCTCACTTGATAGCGACTTCTTCTTAGACAAAAACCTTTGATTCCTCTGCTGTTCTTTCCTTCCTGTTATGATTCAAATATCTCCAGAATCCTGCTAGCTCTCACTGCGGTTCCTGCCACCATCCTGACCCGAGTCACCAGCCAATGTCTCTCTCCTGGTGTAGCAGCACACCCTCTGAATTGGTCTCCTCTTGGCTCCCTACAGTCTATTCTCAACATAACCATCAGGGCAGTGGTTTTGAAAAAGTCAACTAGAGCATGCCTTTCCTCTATTAGAACATTTGTCTGCACTCTGCATTTTACTGAGAGCAAAGCCAAAGTCCTTCTAGAGTCTGCTGTGTGACCTTCCCAGAGCCCCCACCTCCAGCGAGTGCCTATCCCCTGATTCCGTTCCACTCTGTCCTTGCCCCAAATGAGATCAAGGCTCTATTCACCTCCGGGGCCTTGGAACCACTTTCCCATCATCTGCCATGATCTGATCTTCCTTGAGATCAGAGCTTGGCTAATTCCAAGCCCTCCTCAAAGCTCTGCTGAGGTCTCCCCTGCTTTATGGGGACCAGTCCTAAAAACTGATTTTCTCCTGCACCTGACCCACCTCCCTCCTTATTCATGAACCTCCTCCCCTACCCTCTCCTGCTTCTTCTTTTTCCTGTGATTTGATAAGCTTGGAACACTTCATACATTGTATTCAAGGACAGGTGTCTTCATTTGGTCTAAGACTGGCACAGTACATTTATTGAGTAATTAATGAATGAATGAATGAAAAATTAACCAATTTCACCTTTTCTGAAATAACCCAACCACTTGGGAAATGTTTAATACATTTATGTTTTACAAAAGTGGTTTTTTTCCCCCCATTCTACTGCTATTTCTATATAAAGTTGAAATGCCAAAAAGGAAAAGAAAAGCCTCACTGGTTAGCTGGCATTGTGCAGATAAAGCCAAATGATTGAATGCTTAACTGAACTGACTTGTTGTTTCAACATTTTTTTTATAATAGCTTAAGGAGAAAGGAAGCTCTCTGACTCCCACCCCCTCACCCTTTGCTAGAGCTAGAGTTTTCAAAAAGGCACATAATACACACTTGGTTTTTAAAGAATTTAGTTAATTGAATTCAATGTAGCAAAAACACTCACAGTGAAAAATCATCAACATTTATATGTAAAACAAAATCTGTTTTTATCTGGCTTGAAGGGGATGTAGCTGGGGGCTAAAGATTACAAATGAGAACCAGCATCGACTGATGCTGCTCTTCTTTGCATGCGAGCTTTCTGAACACTCAAAGAGCAGCGTTGGGAAATGGGTTCCATGATGGTAGAATGGGACAATTTGGAGCTTACATTGAGGAGCAGAAGCAAACGCAGGCCCATTGTATGTGAAAACTGCTGTCGAAACAACAGATCAGACGCTGTACTCTAACAGCACAGGGATTCATAGGATTCGGATTGGCCTGTTGGCAGGGATCCTGTAAGGCCTTTGCCCATTAGCATGGGTGGAATGAGGTCTTAACCTGCAAAGGAGAAACTTTTTGAAGGGAAGTGTTTCTGGCAGGATAGTGCCATCAGGAGATGGTGGATTGGTGGAGCAGATAGGATGTCAAGGGAGCTTGGGTATGTGGTCAGGAGCCAGTGGTGAACCCGATGTGGTCCTTTAGGAAATGAAGATGGAGCAAGGGTAGATAGTCCCCGAGAGCTCTCCCCAAATAAACAGCAGCTGTGGTATAAACTAACTAGACACAGAGACAGTTACGTAAGGTCCTAGGATGGCTTCTACAGGTGTCTGTGCAGATACTTACACATGCACACAGACCTATCACACCCACTGATGAATATGTGTGTATATCCATATATAACATGCACACACATGCCTATCACACATCCATATATAAATACACACACATGCCAATCATGTGTACATATAGAAACACATATGCACATCTACCTATCATACGTATAAATACATGCATATGCACATGCATACCTCTCACATGCATATCTACAAACACATATACACACATACTTATCACATGTATATATAACTATATATGTTAGCACACAGCAATCACATGCATGTATTAATGCATATACATGCACACCAATCACATGTGCACACATAAACACATGTGTATGCACAAATACCTATTGCAAGTGTGTATATAACACATGTACATGCACATATCTATCACATGTGTGTATATTAATACATATATGTGCATGTGTATCTCTATCACATGTGCATATAAACACATAGATATTTAGACATGCCCATCACATGTGCATATATAAACACCTATACATGCACGCATATACCCATCACACATACACACGCTCACATATGTTGCATGTATTTATGTGGAGAACACAAACAAAAGTCCTTCATGAAAAATACAAAGACCCTCATTCCATCCTCATTATCAAACGTTCTGCCCTTGACTGCCAGGGCATTTTAGCTGATTGGCTTTGGAAGCAGAGGCCCTTCTCACAATGCAGCTGTGTCTAGGATCCTACTGTCTCATCAATGGCTCTTTGGAAAGGTGTCACATTTATCAGGTCACTTTTCTCTCTGATGGGAGGTAACTTCAGAGAGCTGGACAGAGGATAAGAGAAGACAAAAATCAGGATGATTAACAAAGAGAACAATCTGACGGTGGGCCTGAAAATGTTCCTTGATTTCTCCATTCTGCCTAGGCCCATGGCTGGAAGAATTCTGCCGGATTGCTCGTTAAATCTCAATGTGTTCATTAATGCCCAAGAAATTAATGCACCACACCACTGTAAGTCTGTGTTTGTTCAAAATGCACCACATGCATCAGGTTTTAGTGATGGATGAAATTAAATGCTGTCACGTGCTTGACAGTTGCCAGATCATTCTATTAATTATGATAGGTATTTTCACGGTGGCACGGATTAAAAACCCCATTGACGTCATCGATATGTCGATACCAAATGCCTTGCATGTCTTTTCTGAATGCTTTCAGGGAGATCACTTTATTTTCATTTTTTCACAGAGACACGAAAGCAGGAAATATTAAAATCATCCCCAAATCAGCCTTTGCATTTAAACATCCAGTTTGTTTTATTCCTGCCGACTGCAGGAACTCTCTCATTAAAACAATCTGCACATTTGTCAAATAAGTGCAAATAAATTTTCCAGCGGAGAATGACAGATGCATCAACTTTAGTTCCTCCACTCCCAGTGTTTTTAGTCTTACCCTTAAAACCCGGTTCTCATTTCCCTTTCCATTGCTATGTTTGCAGAGGAAGCCCACTGTCTTATTCCTGGTTGTATATGGTTCCTCTGAGTGGCCCACTCCCAAACTGGAGCAAGACCTTTGCAGCCCAATGAATAGCAACACCCTTGGGTATCCTGGAGGTGGATTTGTAAAAAAATTGTGTTCCTGGCTGGTTTGCCAGAGCTTATGTGGAGCCAGCAAGGAACATTTCTAGGATTCTGTCATAGCCTGAATCGACAGATGGCATTTTTAAAGCCAGTCAGATTGCAAGATGTATGTGCACGATGTCGAATAATACATTTCATTATATCTGTATTTCTCTCACACCTTAACTTTGGTGGAGCTCAAACTATTTCAGGACAACTTTGTAAAAAAAAAAGGATATACTCTCATTTCTCAAATAAATCACTTAAATTATAGAAAGTTCATTGCTGCTGTTGAGGGCCAATGTCTTCCAGCCTTAGGAGATTTTTGCATATACCTAGATGCAGGTATGTGTGTACATTTTCTGCATCTGTTTATATTATGGCCAAGTCTAAAATGCACGGCTTTTCTGTCTTTCATGCTTCCTGTCCTCAACTACTCTTATCTTGCCTGGTGATCACACAAATCTTTATTCCTGCCCATGAATGGTATAAACCTTACATATTTCTGTGTTTCTGGGTTTCTGACTGTTATTGCTTCCTTATCTCTATTTACTGAAATTCTCCTTGTGCTTTTAGATCCCACAGACTTTGATTCCTTGGGTCTCTGTTTGCAATCCACCAACAGAAGAGGCTGTGTGATTTAGTGATGCAGCCTAACCACTCTGAAAGTCCGTTTCCTCTTCTAGACAGTGGAGATGGTGGTAGAGTATATACTTCATGGGGCAGGTGTGAGGTTGCATTGAAGTAATCCCTTTGAAGCATTGCACATGAGACCTGTTGTGTAGGAAGGGCTTCGACTATGCAAGTCAAACGGTCTCATCTAGGTTCATCTCTTCCCGTCAGGCCACCTCATAATGCTTTGGTGTCAGGAAACTCTAATGGAGCCATGTTCTGTAGTGTGCATGCCCCACTAAGAGGGTTTCCCTAGTGCCTGGAGTGGAAAATAGCAGTTAAATTACAGACAAGATACCCCTGCTCGCCTTTCAGCTACAGAAGACAATACCAAATAATTATATAAATGGCAAAATTTCAGGTAGAGATCAAGAGCTTCGGCAGAAAAGGAAGAGGTGGTCTAGTAGCAAAAACAACACTTCAATGTCAAGACCTCAAATTCTGCTTTGCTGCAATCTGTTCAAGAGGTTCCATTTAAACGTCTGCATTTGGGTCTGTAGGTTGTAAACTGTGCTCCAAAGAGTAGAGAGAGGACCCACTACTTCTTGGCTGTCTTTCAAAGCCGTCCTGATCTCCTGGGTCAGGTCCCCAGCAGTGGCATACGAAGCTACCACCGCTGTCTGTTAAGAGTGGGGGGGAACTGTTCTGGGAGAGCTTCCTCTCATTCAAATCCATGTACTCTCATCAGATTCAAACTCCCTTGTATCTGATCACCCCATTTTCATTTCTGTTCTATTCCGATTAAAGGTGTCTGGTGTGGATGGCGGGTTCAGCCCAAGACACTGTCACCGACATCTCTGTTCCCTTCCGATTCCTTTAGCCTTAGCCCAGGAGCTAAGCACAGGGGCCCTGCATCTGCCCTTGAACATTGTTTGAGTCAACTTTTCACTGCTGTGACTAAAAGGACCAACCAGAAAAGTTGGAGAGGAGGAAGAGTTTATTTGGGGGGGGGCTCATAGTTTCAGAGGTCTCAGTCCACAGACAGCGGGCTCCATTCCTCCTTGGGGCTCATGGTCAGGATGAACTTCATGGTGGAGGAGATTGGCAGAGGGAAGCGGCTCACATGGTGATCAGGCAGCAGAGAGAGACTCCACTGGCCAGTTACAAATATATACCCCAAAGCCACGTCCCCAGAGCCCACCTCCTCCAGCCACACCCACCTCTTCAGTTACCACTCAGTGAATGCCTATCCCAACCCCATCGTTTTTTTTTGTTTTGTTTTGTTTTGTTTTTCCGGTGAAGATCCCCTGCATTAGGTCACATGTGAGCTTCTGGGGGGGACACCCCTCATCCAAACCATAACAGACTCATGTCAGCTCTTGGGCTCTCCTTCCCAGTTTGTGTTCCTCCTTGCCAGGGAGGGAAGAGGAACAGAGAAGCAAGCCCCTAAAGGTACATTCTAATGGTGTCCCCAAAGGCACAGAACATTATCAAGAGATGCTCCCAACATCGGCGTCAGCTGTCAGGGCTGAGGGTCCCTGTAGAGGCTGAGCAGCAGCCGGACAGCCCTTGTTCTCACGATCAAAGAGGAGGGTCGTTGCACTGAGTAGGTCTAGGGTTCTGGTACTTTCCACAGTGCTTTTCAGAACCTCTCCCGAGTCTCAGAGCCAAAACTGAATGCCCGAGGGCAAAGGGCGATTACACCCTTCTTGCCGGGCTTGCCTGGTCTGTCTCTCTGTCTGTCTGTCACTCGGTTCAGATACATGCTCTCCTTCTCCATCCTCCAAAACACCACAGGATTAAATCTGAGTTGGCAAAACTGTGGTGGAATTGTATTTTTTAAAAGATTTCCATGGATTTGAGTCAACACGTCCTGTAGGATCTGTCTTTAGGAGGATCACAGAAACGTCGGACATTTGAGTTTTCTGGCCTCCCATTGTTGAAGATGGACCCAGTCTTAGGGTACCAACCCTGAGTGCCCTCGGTCAATACCCCTGTCTGGGGCCATGCTAGTAGTGCCTCAGCTACAGGCAAACACGGTGGCTCTACCTGGTGTCCAGAAAACCCATAAATCGCTCAACTCATGCCTTACTATGGCTCTGATTATGACCCTGTTTCCAAGACACAGGACTTTGGGAATGATACTGTCCCAGGGAAGTATTCCAAACTCTGTGGCAAAGAAAATGAATCTTCAAGATGGGTGGGAGAAGGGGGTTGTACTGAAAGTGGTTTATTGAAGAGATTGGAGAGCCACCGTCAAATGAACAGAGACTGAACACTTGATCCATTTCTCCTTCTGATTCTTTTCAGACTCGAAAATTGTTCAGACTTCCTGTCTAGGGAGTGAGATACCATTAAAGATTCCAGAAAACCAATATGTCCTATCAATCCATTGTGCTCTGGGTGGTGGGGGGGGGAGAAAGGAGACAGGTGACATTGTTCCCTTATACGCTAGAAACCTGATAACACCTTATTGTGCATCAAGGGTATAAGAAAATTTCATTGTAAAGAGGTTCTTGTGACAAGATCCATGAGGAATGTGATGTAATCAACTTGGATGTCGGCTCTTTACAGTGTACTTTTTTCCAAGACGGTCTTTTTGGGTTGGGCTACAGGTGGTTATTTAAGACAATCAATTTACATAGAACAATTTGTTCTTTTTTCATGCTGTTAAAGCAAATTGGTATGTAATTAGATTTATATACTGAATAATCTCATTTGCATATCCAATTAATTCTTCCTGTTTTAATTTGCTAGGGTTGAATTCACATTAGTAGTAAAAATAACACTTAAATCATCAAGGCCTCAAATTTTCCTTTGCCGCAATTTGTTCAAGATGTTCCATTTAAAAATTGGTCCCCAGTATCCTTTTTCTACACCTATGGGGAATAGGCAAAATACTTTTTTTTTTCTTAAAAAGCACCCTTAGCCCAAACCCACAACATTGAGGTTTACCCTTTTTATGCGTGATCATGGGGTTGTGCGAGCTATGAGTCACTTTTTACACAATATTCTTCAGAAGAAAGAAAAGCTAGGTTCCACATTTGCAACCTCTGACTCTTTTTACATTTCAGAATCTCCAAAAACACAGACACAGGTGTGTGCAGAAATCACATCTCTTCCTACATGATATCTATATTTATTCTCAGTTGTACCCTGCCAACTCTTGTGGTTTATCTCCATAGACGTGTAGGTAGAGAAGGAAGGTATGGGGCACTAAGATTCCACTGCAGAGGACTCCAGATGGATTATTTCTGTATTGGATTCTGTGGGTCAGTGGCCTCTTCTATTGAAATGAGGGAGAATAAGATTTACCACTTAGAATTACTACGATGCAATTGAAAGTATTATTGTGCATGCGTTGGTATCCTTGGTTTCTACATCTGCAGACCCAACAGCTCATGGATGAAAAATACTTGAAAAAACAAAAAGTAGGAACAGAGCATATGCAGATCTCTCTCTCTCTCTCTCTGTGTGTGTGTGTGTGTGTGTGTGTGTGTGTGTGTGGGTGGTGTGTGATTATTTCCTAAAACTATTCCTTTAGCATCTACATTGTACTATGTGTTGGAGGCATCTAGAAATGACTTTGTTTCAAGTCCATGGATCATAGGCAAATGCTACCTTATGGTATATAAGGGACTGTAGCATGGTCACATACGGAGGGGTCAAGTGTCCTAGATGGAGCTCATGGTACAAGATCGAGAGGAATTGTCTTTGGTTGGCACGAAAGGTTCAGGAAGACTGTGGAAATGACTATTCAGTTCATGGGACTCCATATTTAGATCAGTGAATATTAGATCCTGGACATAAACAGGGGCTGAGCAGTTTGTTCAAGTCACTGAATCCCTCTGGGCCTCAACTTCTCCATCTGTAAATAGCAATAACAATACTTGGTTCCGAGAACTGTGGTCAGCATTGAAAGTGTTCGAACAGGTTAAACCCTTAGCATATTTCCGGGGACATCCTAGGTGCTCAGTAAGTGTCCACTATGACTATTCCTGCTACCATCTTAAAATAATATATGCGCAGTTCAGTTTCTTTCTCGTTATCCATTACCAAGCCTGCTGGGGCTACCACAGATGGGTGTGTTTAACAGCAGAAATTGAATTCCTTGCAGCTCTGGAGGCTGGGGAGTCTCAAGATCAAGGTGTGGGAAATTGGGTCTCTCCTGAGGCCTCTCTCTGTGGTCGCCTGCCCAGCCTGTGTGCATATGGACTTTCCTCTGAATGCATTCAGATTTCCTCCTCTTACCAGATGCCAGGTGGGATTAGGACTCACCCTCGGGGCCTCATTTTATCTTAACTGTGTTTTTTAAGGACCTGTCTTCAAGTAACTGTATTTGTACCCACTCTGAGGATGTGGGGATCAGGGTGTTAGGATGTGAACCTGGAGGGGGCAGGGATCAGCTCACATTCCCTGACATTGTGCCTTGACAAGTACTACCAGAATGGACACGTCCCCTCTTCTCAAAGGATTTAGAAAGCATAGGTCATCTCTGCCTTATTTCTAAACCTCTGCCTGCTTTCTGTGACCACAGTCATTATTTCAAAGCCATACTCTGGTTTTCTCCTCTCCCAATTTTAGCCTGGGTTCTGACCCAGGGAGTAGAATTCTCCTAACATTTGTGGTCCAGAGACCTAGGCTCTCACCTCGGGGTGGCTAGTTAGTTATACCGACAGGCACACACAACTTGTGTCAACTCAGACAATTTATTTCACCCTGTGACTCCGCCTTGTACTTACCTGTGAACAGGGACAGGCATCCTCACAAACCGATGTGAGCCGAGACAGGACAGAGGAGGGAATTGGGTAAATTCCAAATTGCTGTAAAAATCCCAGCCGTCTCTGCTTACCAAAAAAAAAAAAAAAAAGAAAGAAAGAAAAAGAAAAAAAAAAGGTCATCTCGATCCTGCTTTCTATATTATGATCACGGTTAGTTTACAATTATTGATATTAAATGGTTTCATTGGTCACTTTAGAAAACACATGAAACTTTTTTTCATTAAAGTAGCACATTGAGATTTTGGATTCTTTGCAGATTTTAAGGAAATTGTAATCTGCAGCGGACACTTTGGCAGTGCCCAGCCCTCGTTGAGTGTGTATAACAAATACAAAGCAGGTGTCCTGGAGATTGTGCCTTTTATTTTATTTTTCCTCCCTCTGCCAAAGTGCCATGTCCCCTTGGGAATCATCCCTTAAAACATCACAGTAGTGTCACTCTGTTTGTTTGGATTGCTGATATCCTGTGCGTAACTCTCCAATAGACTACAGACACTTGATACAAACTATCCAATCTTCTTCCTCCTTTCACTTTGAGAAATGATACAGTTAGAAAGGTGTAGAATTGTCTAGGCTGTGCTTTGAAAACAAATGGGACTAGCATTTTTTTAAATATTTTTTTTAGTTGTAGTTGGACACAATATCCTTATTTAAATTATTTTTGTATGCAGCACTGAGGATCAAACCCAGTGTCTCACCTTTGCTGGGCGAGCGCTCTACCACTGAGCCACAACCCCCAGCTCTGGTACTAATATCTTTTATTAACAGATACGAACTGACCACATCCGCAGATCAGAAAGATTATGGAGAGTCCTCTTGGGTTAATACTCAAGAGTGACCACTGTATCTATAACGGCTCCATGTATCACCAATCCATATCCATCTATCTATCTATATCCATATCTATATATCTAGACCAGATATAGATATGGATCTATATTTTGGTAAATTGAACACATTTATTTAAAAGCTAAAAGAAGCAAACATTATTTGTATAAATTCTCTTGCATTCAATGCAAGGCACATTCATCAAATAAATATTTAGAATAGCCTTCGTATGCACTCGGCATTATCAATTCATAATTTCATTCAATTAACAGCCCCAACAACATTGTGAAATGGGCATTACCACACTCTTTAATTATCATTTCTTTCTTTTTAAAAAATCTTTTATTTTATTTGTTATTTTTCAACATAAATGACAGTAGAATGTGTTTCGACAGACATACATGGAATATCACCTATTTTCGTAAGAATATTATTCTTGTGGTTGTGCATGATGTAGAGTCACGTATTCAAATACAAGGTTGGGAAATCTTGTATTTTAAAATCATCTTTGTCTCTTAGAAAGAGGCTGAAGTGAAAAAAGAAAGAAACCTTCCCTCTCTGATCCCTCTGCTTCTTCCATTTGTGGGTCTCCTTAGTAGCTCTGTGCCCTTCTCCCTCAATGTGACTTCTTCACCAGGGCCACCTGGGCATGTTGTCAGTCCCTATGACACTCACGTGGGACCTCCGAGACATGCACCCTTTTTTACATCTCCAAGAATGGACTCTCTGAGAGAAAGTCTAGAGCAGAAGAGACAGCCAGGGGCTTCATCTTATCACATGTCCATTCACAAAACGAATACGTCAGGACGCCTGAGCTGGTTCCTGAGAATTTGGCCTACCATAGGGTTTCTGCCCTCGGGGACCTGCTCATCTCAATAGACACCTCCACGAGAGAGAGGGGATGTGCTACTGTGTCTAGATGCAAAGAAATGAACAGGAAACTCTGTAAGGTCCCAAAGGGTACCGGAACTTGTCCAAGGACACCAGCAGGAGAGAGTGGCACAGGTCTTGGTGGGATTGGTGCCTCAGGATGAGAGGTCATTTTTTGGTGGTGCAGACTGGATCTCCTTTGGGTGCTTCATCCACGAGCACTTCCCAAACTCTGCACTTTTCTTCGTACTTTGACTATTATTTTAAACATCTCTGCGTCTTCTTCTCGGAATTTTCTTTATGACTTGCCCTTTCTCCCTCTGAGTATTTTAAGTTTCTGGGAAACCCTGTCCTTTGAAGTTGGATTTTATTTTTTGGCAACAGCGAAGCATCTTATTTTTGGAAACTTGTTCAGAGCCAAGTCAGAGTAAACCCTGGTGCTCACGCTGGGCCTTACCGGTTTTTCGTCCAGAATGAATTGTGACTATAAATTAATGAAGGTAATTTTCTAAGGTGTCTCTAGATCATGTTTTCAAAAAAAGAGTTTTTAAACTTGCATGAGAGAACACATGGGAAAGCTGAAGGTGGTAAATCGGTCCACACACGTCAAGACTCCATTTTCATGGAACTTGGGTGATGGTCAGTACATGGCCATGAGATTCATCAAGAAACAGAGGAGCAGAGAAAAGAGGGTTTTTTTGCGGGGAGAAATTCTACGGTGAGTGTGCAGCAAGACCATGAGAGAGACATCTGGCGAGGAACTCATATGGGGTGTGGATTAATATGTGCCTTTGAGTTCTTTGCCTTTGATGGGCTTTTTGCTAAGTGAAGAGTGATTGACAGATTCCTGGGTCTTGCCCATAATGTTCATTATACATGGGCCATTTGGGGCCATTTCCAGGTTTTACATTAGATACATGAGATACAGGAAGTAAGTGTGAGATCTTCAGTGTGGGGGGGTCTCCCTTGTGGGTTACAGTAGGTGAAACTGGAGTGTCTCTGTGCGTGCTTCCCAGCATGGTTGGGCAATCTTGTGATAAACAGAGTCTTCTTCTTTATAATCTGGGAAAGTTACCAATTCTGATCACAGGAGAGCATGAAAGATAGGTCCTTAGAGGTCCTTGGCTTCATGTTGGTTCTGCTGATGAAGGTAGAGTAGGGCCAGGGACAAGGGTCCCTAATTTTTCTCTTCTGCCCCATCAATAACTTTTTTATGCAGGGCTACTCAACTACTGAGCCACATCCCCAGCCCTTTTTATTTTTTAAATTCGAGACAGGGTCTCCCTGAGTTGCTTAGGGTCTCACTAAGTTGCTGAGGCTGACTAGGATCTTGAGACACTCCTGCCTCAGCCCCTTGAGCCCTGTGCCTGGCTCCTTAACAACTATTTGAAATCATCGATTGTATTTCAACATGCTGCTTTTAGCCTCAATATACTGAGCACGGTGGTGCACACCTGTCATCCCAGCAGCTCGGGAGGCTGAGGCAAGAGGATCGTGAGTTTAAAGCCAGCTTCAGCAACTTCGCAAGGCCCTGAGCAACTCAGTGAGACCCTGTCTTTAAATAAAATATAAAAAGGGCTGGGGATGTGGCTCCGTGGGTAAGGGCCCCTGAGTTCAATCTTGAGTACTAAAAAAAAAAAAAAAAAAAAAAAAGAGAGATAGAAAAGAGAAAAAAAAGACTCACAACACATACTTTAAATTATGTAACCACTAGCTGTTTCTTTAGTAACTGTTCCTTTGGTGTGGTGTCTACCAGTGAATCTGTAGATAGAGCTCTGTTCTATATTCAGACTGTGGTTCATTGGAAAATGTCTTAAGAGGCTTGTCAAGGGAGGAAAAGAAAGTTCAGAAAGGAGAAAAAAATATATGTACGTTTACAAGAGCAGCCAATGGACCTGAGTTGTGGGAGCTCCTAATTGTTTGGAAGCTTTGTCTTTAACAAGAACCAAGCGACGGGATCGTCTGTACTAAATCCAGGGTGTGTGTTTTTCTTGATTTGTGGGTTTTCGAGTTGTAAGTGGTTCCACAGGTCCAAGAAGCATCTGGAAAACAGTCAGTTTGGGAATATAGGCCTTTCTAGGGAAGCATAAAAGGGTTCTGGTGGTTGTTTCGATGCTGTTGTTAATTCTGTTTTGTTTTGTTGCTCTTGGCAGAGGAGACCACCATGATGATACAACTCGCTTTTGCCCAGTTACCCCAATGCCTTGCTTTCTGTCTTGAAAACAGTCAATGTGTCTCAGGGACCGAGTTTGGCCTCCTGAGCTCCAGAGCTGAGCTGCAGGAATTCAGTTGCATCTGGATCACCATTGCCAAAAGCATTCTTTATTCTTGGCCCAGTTGGTGGCCCAGCCAGATTCTTGGTTGATTGTTGAGAGCCTCGTCCAGAAACCCCCCTCAAGTGGGAAGCCCTTTAAACTATTCAGATCAGAAGGCCCCAGAAGGAAATCTTACCATTTTAATTATCACGCTGCTTTCAAAATTATACTGTTTGCAATCATGCAGGTCGAAATAGCCTAAAAATTGGGGCTTGATTATGTACTTCGGAACCACAAGATAGATTCCATCTCCTCCCCCCACCCATGATTTTAATTACCTGGGTCTCCTTTTTCTCAAAGACTTAAAGAGGCCATTCCAAGGGTGTCAATTCTGAGAATGAGACAACCCAGGGTTATTATTTCTCAAAACTGGGTTTGTTATAAGCGTTCAGCTCTGACGTGCAGCATGGATTTGAAGAATACATATTTCTTTAGGAAAGAAAAAGACTATTTGGAAAGAGAGTGGGGTAAATGATATGTGCTGTAACCTTTGAGTCTTTTATTCTTTTTCTCCTCACCCTTAGCAAGCTGGATAGAATTTTATAAAACCAAACAGGACTCTGAAGGTCTTATTGGAAGTTCATTCACTTTACTGTCTACTGCATATGACGAATATTATACCCAGCTAAGAAGGACTGGACCTGTGGACATTATTCAGGCAGCCAAACATTCTAGAAGCTGTAGGACCTTGTCAAGAAGGTGGTCAGTCTCTCACTCTGAAATCCGATGGCTGTTGTTTTTGTTTTTTAATTTTTTTTCTTTTTGAATTTAAATTCTTTTCTTTTTTTATTAGTTACTCAGAACATTACAATGATTTTGACATATCATACATTTGATTCAAGTGAGGCATGAATTCTTTTTTTTCCATGTGTTCACCCGATGGCTTTTTAAGAAACTCATTTCCCTGAGCAAATGTTTTGGAGAGCTCTATCTACAGATAAAGGTAAAGAGTCCCACATGGTCCTATTCTCTCATAGAAGTCACACTCAAGGAGGGATCCAAATGCTGATTTTCAAAGAATTTAGATAAACCTTCTTGTTTGACTCCTACTCTCCCCAGAATGAGAATCTTCATGAGAAGTTAGTTGCCTTTTGAATCAGGAATTCAGAAGGCTCCGGGATGTTCCACTTGGAAGATTTAGGGCTGGAACTGGAAAAGAGAGATCTTGTAGGTGAAAGAATGTGCGTGCACTCTTAGGTCACCAAGTGTGGACACGACTTCTTTCTATTTACAACATTTTTAATGAAAAGCTGTCTCCTGGGTTCGGTGTGCCCTTCACCTTTCCCAGAATGAGATTGCTAGTGAAAATTTCTCTGCTGTTCTCATGAAAGCAGAATCAAGGGTCTCGATGTTGGTTTAAGGCCCTACAGCCTCATCTCCCACTTATCTAGTGGTCTCCTCTCTGGATCTGTCCCCCACCCCCATATTCTAGCATGCACGGCCATTCCCGGGGATTGGCCAGGCAAAATAGAGGCTAGTCGCAGAGGAAGTCATGAATTCTGCCGGAAGGATAATATCACACTGAGATACCTGACATGTCTGTAATGTAGAAAAAAAAAAGTCTTAAGAACTTAGCTAAAGGATTGGACTTTACCAGAGTTATTTGAAATGACGGAACGTGAATATTTCCACATGTAGTATAGTAAGGCCTCTTGACCGGAAAGATGGTCATAAGACAAATATATAAATTGCTGTCATATTACCAAAGTTCTTTTCACTCTTAAGTTTCAGAAGGTCCCCACCCCAGGTTATCAGCTTTCAAATATTTCAAGGCCCATCACGTGGAGAAGGAATTCGACTTATTGGCAGTGGCCCCAGAACTTGAAAAAAATTGGGGGAACATTCTAGCTCACGTTTAGCATTGGCTTTCTGATCATTAGAGATATCTCAAAAGTAGAATGGACTTTCTGGAATGGAAGAAACAAGAGCATTTTTATTGTCTAGGAGGAATTAGAATTGGGACCATATTTGGCCAAAAAAAAAATGTGGCGATTGGACCGTGCGTTCTATGGAATTTTAGAAGCAATTAGAGTAGAAATCAAGTGATGAGATTTTTACTTTACAACTGTTGATAAGGATGTATATAGTATCTCAAGACAGGAAAAATTGATGTAAAGCCCAAGAAAGTCAGGATAAATTCAAACCAAATATATATATCTCAACAGAAGAATCCTAACTACTTCTGCGGGTGTAAAAAGAATTTTGGTCTAATGCCAGAAGAAATTGCCGCAAAGCATTTTGTGGGGTTCTGTCTTTAGAGCATGTTTCACCAGTTGTAATCAGAGATTTGTTTTTGTGACTGATTAATGTGCATTTTTTTTCTCTCAGTGCACTGTATCTTACAAAGAGCAACTGTGACTCTCTGTTCTCCATTTAAATCTCCAGTTCTAATACAGTGCCTGGAACCCAATATGAACTAACTGAACATTTGAACCAATGAACACATGAGTGCTTTTGGGCAATTTAATGTGGCAATAAATTATTGAGAGGTCAAGTCTCTGAAAGGAGGACTGAGCTAATTAATGTTTTAAGAGTGTGTGCAAAAACAGCTTGCTTTGCAAAAGCCTTTTCTTTAGATGTGCATAGTGGAGCAGCCCCTGGAACTCAGTGAAGATAGATATACACAAATCTGGGTACCCTCTCATTGAAGTATGTTTCTCAGACCTTATCAATTGCCCCCATTTTCCTGGGGTGTGAGGATTAACCATGTCATCTAAGTGATTTGCCGTAGAGTTCAGATGAATAGCTCTTTGGGAGTTCTGGTAGGGTATTTCCAAATTCAAATGAGCAATCTCTTTGGGAAATCTACCTATAATGCAAAATACTTTCAGGTTGAAGGAGTGGCTGGGTGTGTAGCTGTACACCTGTCATCCCACCAGCTCTGGAGGCTGAGGCAGGAGGACCCCCCAGTTCAAAGCCAGCCTCAGCAAAAGGGAGGTGCTAAGCAACTCAGAGAGACCCTGTCTCTAAATAAAATACAAAATAGGGCTGGGGATGGGGCTCAGTGGTGGAGTGCCCCTGAGTTCAATCCCCAGTATTAAAAAAAAAAAAATTTAGGAGTGGTTTGATGTGATCTGGAACAGTTCACCCAATCAAGGTTAACAATAATAATAAACTATGGAATGGGGATAACCAACTATTACAGTTTGGAAAACTGTAAAAGGCTGAAAATAAATTCACAGGTTAAGACCATGAACCACTTGACCCAACAAGCATATTTTTCCGATTCGAGGGCCAGAACGTATCTGTAAACATTCTCGTGTGTATAGAAAACTAAGGGAAAAATGACCTCTACCTTTGAGGCACTTATGGAAAACCTATTTTAAATCGAATACACCAAGCCAAGATAATATAGGCTGTTTGATAAGAAACATTAGAGAAATATATAACATGAGGCTTTTTATTATGGGTTTATTACATCAATCTCTCCAGTGGGCAATGGAACTTGTAAACATGCTGTTATGGAAGGAGTCTCCTTGCAGGCTTTTTATTCATGCCAAAGTAAGCGCAGCAAACTTATTTGCTGTCAGGGTACATTGAATTTAAGATTAGTATTTATTTTGGTTCTAAGGAGGTTTTGCTTTTGTGAATTGGAAGTTGGATCAGCTGCATGAAAACAAGATGGGTCTACCGGGAGTGCAGAAGTAAATTAGTTTTTTTTTTTTTTCTAAATATGCACTCCGTAAACCCACATATTCACTTAGGCTGGATGGTGCATGCACTGCTTCACGCACCCGAGGTGTGTGGTTAAGGTGCAGTGGTCTGGGGACAGAGAGACATTCAAACTGGCATTCTGCAGTGGCTGGTTTCTCATGAAAAAAGTTCTAGAGGAAGAAAAGAATAGATAATTTTTTTTTGTGTGAAGCCAATTCAGAACCTCTTTTTAACCAGGCGCTTCATTCATTCTAGGGAACGGGTGAAGTTAAGAGTGTCCCTGTCCATCTAGCCACACTATCCACTCAAGGCACATAGCATCGTCCAATTATTCTAACTTTTGATGATGCTCAAGTACGATGTATCAGGTGTCCCCGGTGCCCCTAGGAAAGATCCCCATAGCAATAACAGATATTATGCTAAGTGATCTATGCGTTGCCTCATTCAATTCTAGGATTAAATGGCATAAATATGAAGGCAGATCTATTGATATTTCTGCTTACGGGGGAGGAAAGGTAAGATCTCAGGGAAGTAAAGTGATTTATTGAAGCTGAAAATCTATTTCCTATATTTGGACGTATTGTTATTCCATGATCTGACTTTATATCTGAATAGGATCCTCTTTCCCATTTTCTTAAATGCTAGATCATGAATATCATTGGTTCCATCCTTTATTTCTAATAGACATTTACAGTGCAAAATCCTTTTTGCCATGAATGTGGGGCTCACCCTGGAACTCCTCTAGACATCTGCCCTGGGATCTCTATTTTATTGGATCTTAACTCATCGTTGGGGAAGTGAGTGGCCTTCTTCAGATTTTATCTGAAGGAACTGAGACTTAGGTGCAATGTCAGAATTGCTTCACTGGCTCTTAATTTTAATCATTTTCCCCCGGAGACCCAACATTGTCTCAACTAGAGCCCATTCAGGGTTCTAGATTTCAGTCACGGAGGGGATTAGCTGTATGCCTTCATGAGTTCGCGTTTATGTAAGCCATGAATCCGTGGGAGTCAACACTGCTTGAAAACAAAGTTTAATGCAGAGATTCACACAGAGCTATTAATTATTTCAGTTCTCATTAATTGTATTTGCTTTCAAAATACATTAATATCTGAGAGAACATGTTTAAAAAATAATAAAAAAATGTGTCATGCAAGACAAAGCTGGTAGTCTTTTCTTATCGAAGAGTCAAATTTAATAAGAAACTTCTTAGAAACAGAAGCAAAGTGGTAGGAATGGTGGTGATTGCCTATAATCCCAGCTGCCAGGGAGGCTGAGGCAGGAGGACCTTATATCCGAGGTTAGCCTCAGCAACTCAGCGAGGTCCTAAGCAACTTAGCAAGACTCTGTCTCAAAATAAAAAAAAAATTTAAAAAGGGCTGGGGCTTTAGATTAGTGGTAGAGCACCCCTGGGTTTGATCCCCAGTATGAGAGAGGTGGGGGGAGAGAGGGAGATGGAGGGAGGAGACATAGAGTAGAAGGCAAATCCATAGGCTACTAGTCTGCAGTGAGGTTGCTTTTCTCTTACTCTTACAGTGAGTGAGTTGTGATATCTTTTACGTTGATTTTCAAGTTGTTCTTTAGTTATTATTATCTGACATTTCACTCATTTTACTTGGCTTTATAAATATAAGATGATCACCCAGCAACCATTTATATGTGTGTGTGTGTGTATTTGTGTGTGTGTGTTTATTAATCCTCTGTAATTTTCTCATTGTATCCAGTATATATTTGATATGCACATGTATTTATTTAGTAGCCTCCATTGGATATGGAGGTCTGTGAATTCACCCTTAATACATATAATCATTTGGAAACATATTGTATTAAATATGGCAACATGTGAATTGCTGAAAAGGTTGCTCTTGTCCAGATCCGTCAACCTGGAATGCTGATCAAGGATTGTTTGAAGAGCTTTATTTTCTCAGCTCTACCTCGTCCTCAGAAATCTCATTTCCAGTTGTCATTTAAGGACTTTTAAAATAGCATGACAATTTGATGCTATTTTTTTGCCAATTTCTGTTTTCCTTTGTGGTCACAAGAATTTTACATTCCTTCCCAGACCTCTCTGGCTGTGAACAGCCTGTGGAGGGGACACCTCGCTTTGGTTAAAAACACCCGACATCTTCAAAACTGTCATGCCACAGCCCTGGCAGATTTTCTGAGGTCAAAGAGATGATTTATAAGTGATAACAAAACTATAGCAACACACTCCAAACATTAAAAAGAAAGAAAGAAAGAAAGAAAAAGAAAGAAAGAGAGGACTTTATTTAAGAAAGATGGGCTAATATTGGGGGGTGGTAGAGTCAGTCACACTGTGATATCAAATAAGTATTTCATGTGTGCAAAGATAAAGCTGCAAAGTAGGCAGAATAAACAGCATATGTTCACCTTAGATAACCAGGACATTTTACTCTGGGTAAATTTGCTCTGCTTTTAAGAATTCAAGGCAGTATTGTCTGTTTAGACAGATTCTGCATTTGGTCTGCTTCAGGCCTATCTTAACCCTGCTATTAACTGGCCTAGGTCCAGGCAATTAGAATTACAGAATCAAGCAAATTAAGAAGGTGAATTAAAAACCAGAAAGTCATTGGAAATTCCAAGGTCAGATTGAAATGACATTGAATTACCTTCTTTGGGGAATTACCCCTTCCTCTGTGTGTCCCCACCAGCAGTGAAAATCTAGATTTGATTGCTAACTCCTTGCATCTTCAGATTGGGGGGCAAAAAAAAGTAAGAATGTAATTTGCCAAAGACCAGAATAAAAGATGGAGGACTGAAGTCGAAACAGAGTGAATCCCAACATGACAGTGCAGAGCTAGGAGTCAGAGGCAATGGAATCCCACCCTATTTTGACAGGAAGAACCCAGGCACAGAGCAGTACATGTGACTTGTTTAAGGTCATTACCATGGGGCTCCCCTTCAATGCTCAATTACTAATGATGGTAGATAACATTGAACTCTTGCCTGCATCAAGTTCTCCTTCAAACTCTTCCCATGTTTTGATCATATCGCTGGGGACACTGAGTTTGCTTTTCGTCATTCTCCAATGAGAACAACTTGTAGGAGGAAGAGTTCATATTGGTTCATAGTCTCAGAGGTTCGGTCCATGGCCGGGCAACTCCATCGTTCTGGGTCCAAGGTGAGTAGGAGCATCTGGCAGAAGGGCATGGTGGCAGACTACTGCTCTATTCATGGTGGCCACAAAGCAGATAGATCAGGGGCAAAGGGCTGAAGGGGAGATGCACCATTCCAGGGCAAACCCACAGCGACCCATCTCCTATAGTTACCACCCAGGAAGGGCGTTCCCATTAGGCTGGACTCATTAGGTCGATTGCTCTTGCAGTCCAATTGTGTCACCTCTGAATGTTCTTGCATTAACCCAATGCAAGGGGGGGACACCTCATCTCCAACACTAACGTCCAGGGTGAGTTAAACCAGTTTCCACTCTAACCTTACTGACTTCCAGACGATCTTTCTAGCTGAGATAATAGCTGTAGTCATTCTGGCTCATTCTTAATTCAAGAAAGACAACAAGAGCAATGTACAAAGCATGCTAGATTTTATCCTCAAGTCCCTTTCTGTATGTTATTACTCATGGCAGAAAAATAACCCAACGCTAGGCATCCCTCAAGAAGGTGCACTCTGGTGTAGTGATTCTAGAAATTTATCAAACCCTGACTATTTCAGTTGACTCTCTGATTTATATATTTAGGATGGAAATATAACATTTCTGGGTATCCATGTAAGATTTTGCAATATTTATATTAGTCAATTCAGCTTTTTCCAAATATGCTCTGTGATTCATTCTTTCGAGATGTTCTGGGAGGAAAAAAAAAAAGAAGTCTGTGACCAAATATTTTTGGGAAAAGAAAACCTATATCATCTTGATGATGCTCATTATCATGTGGAAGTTCAGAACATACCCATAATAAAGAAACACGATGCTTTGTTTAACCCAGCTTTTTTGCAAATTTAGATAAACAAAGATACCACACCCCTACGACCACTACCACCTTTAAAAAAAAAAAAAAACTTGTGTTGATATTCCAGTGAAATAGATGTGGGGAGAGATGTCATTGTACCTTGAATTCCTTAAAATATATATATACTTATCAAGTAGGCTGGATTGTTATGGTAGATAGTGGCTTATAAAAATTAAAGACCCAATTCCCAAGACTTTATGGATCTCCAAGCTGGTGAAAGAGATAAGTTTGAAAACCACAATTACAGTATAAGGTGGTGAGTTGTGGGATGCATAAGAATGTGGAGTCTACAGAGTTAGAAATGAAGATCACCTGATTGTTAAGAGTATCGTGGACAGCAGCCTTGGGTTTAATGCTCAGTTCTGAGGCTCAATATTGCTAAGTTTTAGTTCTGACCCGTGGAAAATTCATTGGAAGAGAGAGGAGGGAAAAACTTTGGGCCAGGAGGTCATTCAGGCATGTAGACCAATCTTCAGGGAGTGACTTGCAGGATCACAGTTTTTGGACGTTGACCTAAATGGGAAAAGAAAAAGGCATAACGTTGTGAGGGGGACTTTTATGACCTAGACCCAGAAGATCATTTTCACTCATGGTCCAATGACTGGAGTTTACTCATGTGGCTCCACCTACCTGCAAGAGAGGTTGGGAAATGTGGTCTAACCTTAGATCCATCAAGGAGGGGGAGAGGATTGGAAAAGCATCTGACTAGTCTCTGCCTCCAGAGACAATGTGAATTTAGACAACAAAAGGTGGATACAATCCAGTTTGTGGGAATACCCCATCCAGTGACGTAAGGGGAGGGAGATCATAGCACTATAAACTACCTACAAAAACACCCTGATATGAGTAGAGAGGCCCCCTCTGGAAGCGTGGTTGGAGGTAGATTAGAGAAACGAAGAGCCAAGATCATGGGGCCATTTTGTATTCTGCTGAGGAGGTTGGATTTTGTTTTTCAATATAGTGAATTATTCAATCATCTAAAATAAATTAACCTAGAATCCAAAAAGTGAGTCATTAGTGTGGGATAGATATAAATGTTAGATATATCTCATAGATAAAATGAGAGGTAATGGATGACATGGATTAGTGATGGAGTCGAGACCCCTCAGTAGGCAGGTTATACATGGTTTGGGGATCCTAGAGGTGAAAGTGAGGGAGAAGAAGGAAGAACCAAGAAGATATCCTGAGGATGTCTGACTAGTTAGATCCTGGGCTGATTTATTAAGAACACGAGATTTGGATGGGAATGATAATAAATAGGAGAACCACACGGGCTTATAACAAACCTGCAAACAGAATTTAAAGAACTGAGAGAAGAGTCTTTCCACGAAGAGCCCTGATTTGGTCACAAGGAGAATTAAGAAAAGAAAGAATTCTTAGAAAAAAATGTAGGAAACAACCCAAATATCCATCGGTTGATAATGCATGAAGACATGGGGTACATCGATAAAATAATATTATTTAGCCATATGAAGGAATGAAAAACTCTGATACACGTGCGATATGGATGAACCTCAAAAACATACTGCAAAGTATTTTGGGAGAAAGAAAAAATATTCTAAAATTAATTTTGGTGATAATTGCATAACTGTGAAAATAGTGAAAACCATTGAAATTTGACTTCATTAGGTAAATTTCATGGTTTGGGAGTTATATCTCCATAGAGATGTCATTTAAGGAAAATAAAAGAGAGAAAGAAAGAAAGATGAGACCCCAGCAATGTCTTGAATCAAAAGAATACCAGATTTCCTCTAAGAACCTGTTGGAGGCAAAATTCTGTGATTTCTAAACCAGTCAGGAGCTTTTTTTGGGTGGGGAGAGGGAGCGGGTCCAGAATTATATTTAAATTTCTAGACAGAAATCACTTGTATTTTTCTCCTGTCATCAATGGTCACATTTGGGGGGTGGGTATTGAGGTCCTCAGCATTGACTTTTCCTTCTTTAAATGAAGTCTGGGTTTTCTGTGAATCCACATTGTGTTTTATGATAAGTAAATTGGCAAAGTTTTATTTCTAGTAATGTAACTTTTCCTATAAGATACCATATCAGAATCATCGTGGAAACTCTTCAGTGAGCTGCAAACACATTGCATCCCCGCATTCAAAGCTACACAGTCTTTAGTCCCATCCTCAGGCATGCCTGGGACCCAGAGTGAACTCCGGCCAAACGTCTCAGAGGAAAACATGTGTCATTTCACATTGAAATTCTCACCCAAGATATTCTCCAGGTTTTCTTGGAACTGGAGAAATATCAACAGTTATACATTATTTAGTAACAAGGCTTGCTTTGCAAAGGTCAAGTTCATACTTAGTATGCGATAACACTAACAGATTTGTTGTTTTAGAGAAATAGAATTTGATGAGTGAAACGAACTTTTCTCTGGAAGGGAAAAAAAAAGTCACCTTTCCTGGGCATTTGATTTGCAAGTGGGTTTGGCCTCATTCATATTTAATCACCTTTTTAATCTGTATGTCAGCTTTTATTGCAGTCTGCTCCGAGGGAGATTTCCTTTTGAAATACCAATAACACCCATTCTTCACTCTAACATCCAAACAAGCACCCTTTCAGGGGGCCGGCTCGTGGTATTTCATCTCTGAGGATATAATTATTTTGTGTTTATCCACAGTTCCTCAAGGGGCTGATGATGTAGGACACCTTTCTTAAAGACCTTGGTGATTTTAAGGAACGGATCTGATCTGTTGGTGTTGCAAATATCAATTCTTGCATCATTCTCGTGAGTTGCCTGTTCGTAACCAAGTCTCTGCGAGTTCTCCTTTTTATATTTTATCAGCATGGTAGTTGCATGTTTGAAACTATATCAACAGATCTTTTCAAGAGGTCTTCATACGCCACCACCATGCTGGTAGAAAGGTAGAATTTGTACAGAGCTTCATGTGCTTCAGTCATTTAGAGAAGAGGGTGTCTCTTCTGTTGATGTGTTCTGAACATTTAAATTTGTTTTCCGGCTCAGGATAATTCTGAATAGAGAACAGAATTATCCTCAACCCACTCTGAACTATCAACACAATCATAGAGAGCAATAAAACTACAAACAGGAACTCAGAGTCCATATTTCAAGAGATTGATGTGGAGAAATGGAGGCTGACACTGCGGCAGCAAGCCTGAGTCTTTTTCATCAAAGTTGGTAATTGTTAATACCTGATCGCTCAGGAGAATCTGGGTGAAAAAATTGCAAATCACAGTTTTTTTTTTTTCATTTCTAATAGAGGAAATCCATACGGTATGAGCTTTAAGTTAATTAGGTAACTGCTCTTGGTCCTCTCAGGAGAGAATTGTGAGGGTAGATGTATTGGGAGAAACTGAAGTACCTCTGGATCCATCCCACATTGATCTCCAGCTGCCATGTAAGAGAGGAAAAGGCATATGGCAGACACATGTTTTCCCACATTCTACAGAGAAGGCTTACCAAGATGGCCACTTACCAAGATGGCCACTTACCAAGATGGCCAGAGGCATCCACAGGATCTGCCTTATGAATGTCATTGTAGCATGGCCTTACCTTGATTTTTCAAATTTTCATCTGTTTTTAAAGAATAGTATTCCTCTGGAGGGGTATACTTTCAAGTTAGAATAGAACCTGTGATTAAGAAGGTCCAATCCCCTAGGTATGTATACAACTAATCAATAACCTGCATTGGGAACACACTCAAGCTAACAATAGAATAAATTTTCATGACCTTATTTTATAACTTTCCCTAGAAGAGGATTCACAATGAATCATCTTTTCCCCAGGCCAATTAATACGCTTCCTCTTTAGATTTCTCAGTTCCATTTACCAACCCTTCTTTTTGGTGTTAGAGGAACTCGTTTCACGTCCTTGGGGTTTTCACCTACATGTAGAGTCTTGTTTCTGTAGAGTAGCTTAAGCCTTTGTAGCTGTTGTTTATGATTCTAGGAGAATTTCATAAGTAAGCTCTGATTTTTGTGGACGGATATTAAGAAAATGAACATGATTGACAACAACCTGTTCCAGGGAGCTGCCATTTTGCTTTCCAGATCATAATGTAATAGTCGCCTCTTTTATGATCACCATTGACTTGTTCAAAATAAGACAAGGCTGATTTATTTTATCTGTGCTCGCTTTTTCCTTCTAAAAAAGAAAACCCCGAGGCAATTTTCCTCACAAGAAATAAAAAAATTTCAAAATATAAAACTTTCCATTGCCCAAGGCAGAAAACACCCTTAATTAGCTTTGCAACATTTTTTAATTCATTAAATCAGTAATAGTTATGTGAAGTCTGCTGTAAAGCAGTCACCCACTGTTTCAGGTCCCCAGGACACAGCAGATGCACAGATGATGAAAACCTTGTCGTTGACCTAAGGGAGCTTTCAATCTAGTGGGTAGAGAATCACATCATCAGGGAAACTTCAATGGAGTTTGATGACCACCATAGTTTTTCAAAGTATGAAAAACAGGACATCCTGGTTTCCAAAGGACTTTTGTATTTCGATGGTGGAAAGCATTCGATGTCTTAATTTTCCTCTCCTCTCCATATAATATAATGAGAAGCAGTTGAACATTTTGATTAAAAGTGCACAATCTGTGGCCATATTGCCCAGGATTTACTTTGACAAGGGTTGTTCAGCCTCAATTATTTATGTAACTTGATAGTATACACAGGAGAATGCCCTGTGGTGTATTTGGGAAAAGTAATGAATTTCTTCTAAATCAGCCCTCCATGTACTTTCCTGCAATTAAATCTTTGTGAAGAAGTGGGGCAAGCCTATTGGGGTTTTAGGACAGAGGGAGAATGATAGGATGCCAGTGGAATGAGCCAGTTTGAACTGCCAGACCCCAGGTAACTATATCATTTATTCTTGCTTGATGCATTTATAATTCTGCCAATACATTACTTCTAAATTTTGATGTTATGCAACTGCAATGAATGCTCAGTTTTAATGTGCTTCAGCATCCATTTTGAACATAAGCTGAATTTTCTCATACGTAAAGCAGGGCTCAGTTGCCCTGACACAATTTCCAGTTCTTACACACCCCCACTCTAGTTCCTCAATCTGGTCCATCTAGGCACCTGACCTATATAGCTGCTCCCTGATGACTACTTCCCTATGGGCCTGCTGGACTGGCCCCATGACCCTCCCACCCTGCATGGACTGTGGGGACATATGTAGGAGCCACCGCCAATTACAATAAGACAAAAGGAATTCTTGTCTGTTTGGTTTAAATCTGCCAATTAAAACTCCCCAAGGGAAATCTGTTTGGAAGAAAACCCTGGACTACCCAAGGGTATTGACTTCAGTGTCCCCCTCCTCTTGGTGACTGTGCTCCCTGACTTCTATACTACAGACATGCAGTGCACCCCTCAGGACCTATAAGTACTAGAACTTGTAAACTTTCACATTGTGTTTGTATAACTGCAGCCATTTCTGAGATTTGTCTCCTGAGGGTAAAGCCTCTGTGAAGTGACCCATGCGGGTGGACCTCTGTGAGTACTCTACTGCCTGGGCCTCTAAGTTGATAAAGAAACCTGAAAGTTCCATTCACATCAGTAACTTGAAGAGTTTTTAGGAATAGTCAAATATCAAAGATATTACATTATTGTTTTCTTCCAAAGCAAATAAGAATCTAGCATAAGCATAACACTTTATTTTTTTTATACAATTCTATGAAACAGCTGCCTGCAGTACCTAGTCTACAATAACCCAGATGCTCTTCTCAAGGGTCTGACAGATCAGAGCACACCAAGAAGGCTAGGGGGCACTAATATTTTTGTTCCCTGCCTTCTTTTTAAAATTATCATGATTATTATGATTATTATATTACTATTATAGTGGGGATTAAACCCAAGGGCACTTAACCACAGAACTACATCTCTAGTCCTTCATATTTTGACACAGGGTCTCATACTCTGTTTGTTTAGAACCTTGCTAATTTGCTGAGAGTGGCCTCAAACTTTGGATTGTCCTGCCCCAGCCTCCTGAGTGGCTGGGATTACAGGCATGTGTCACCATGCCTATAGTCTTTTACTTTTAACCTGGTTGAACTACTTGTTGAAATAAGTTTTTCTTTTTAGGGCTATAAGCCACCTTAGAGAATGAGAATGCTATGGACTGATTTGAGTCCCATTCCCAATCCAGGTATTGATGCCCTAAACCTCAACGTGATGTTACTTGGAGATGGGGCCTACAGAGGCGGTTAGGATTAAAGGAGGTCAGAAGGGTGGGTCACTCGTGATGGGATTAGTAGCTTTGTCAGAAGAGGAAGAGAGAAGTGTTCTATCTACTCTGTGAGGACACAGTAAGCAGGCCCTCTGCCAGACAGGAGGAGAGACCTCAGCAGGAATCATTCTGTGGGCACCTTCATCTTGAACTTCCCATCCCCAGAGCTGTGAGTAATAAGTGCGTATTGTTTAAGCCACCCACTCTGTGGTATTTTGTTATAGCAGTCTGAGCTGATGAAGACAGCGAGATTCCTGGAATTGGTGAGTCTGAACAATGACTTGGTTGCTAAGACAATCCATTTATTGATTCTGCAACACTTCTTCCTCCCAAGTGGACCTTCTTCCAACTCCCCTTGGAAGAGAAGTACTTGAGGGCTTTCAGCTGCTGCTACTGCAGCTGCCATGAAGTCAGATGGAGAACTTTCATAAGACTACAGTAACACGAAACTTAATTTTAAGAATTTCTAAAGGTAGTCTGCATAATATTAACCCAGACAAGAGCGTCACCAAAACCAGTCACTTCACTTAAAGAAATAATGCTCAAAGTCTGTGAACCAGGGAATTCTTTGTTTTGTAAACATGTTTACAAGTACAGCTGCGTTGTTCTAAATGGAAATGACTATAGTATTTAACCTGGGATTGTCCTTGCTTGCGACTGGATTTATGCTTCATAATGATTATCTTCTAGACACAGAAATAGCATTTCTGTAACTCAAAATTGTTACTGGAGGCATTTAGTAGAATCTTGCCTTAAAAATATAATGATTTTTCATCTTTATTCTCCCCCCTTCAAAAGGTTTTACTGCTCCTGATGTTTAACGTTATGCAAAGACGTGTTTCTGCCAATGAATATCGCCTTATGGTTATGCTTCTGCAAATAGCCTGCTGTGAGCTGATAAAGGGATTAATTCAGCCAAAATTCTTAATCTGTGAAATTACAAATTAAATTCTCATATTAAAAATACCACCCTGAGGTATTTTTTGTGGTTTTAATTCCCCTCTGGTGTTCTGCATACATTGTGCTTGTTAATGATGGGGACAAGGCTGTCTCCACTGGCAGTCTGCTGTGGAGTGATAATGTGTAGGCATTTACTCACTGATAGAAACTGGATTTAACCACTGCCTGATAAACTAAGTGGCAAGTGGGTAATAAGTCCATATTAGCAGAAAAGTACTACTACAGAATTCAGAATTCATAGACCATCAAAATCCTGGCTTAAACTCAATCATCAAGTCATATGGGATTGAGATGTCACAAAGGAGGGGTGATATCAAGTTACAAGTTCCACTAAAGAGGGAAAACAAGCCATATGCTTGAGTGTGGTGAGCAGTAAATGAATGAGCCTATATACGTCTTTTTTTTTTTCCTCAGTATAGTAAGATGTGTCACAAAATCATTATTTTCCATAGAAATTTCATGTTTTCTTTTTTTATTTGGGGGAATAACTGTTATAATGATGGCCAGTGGGTTGATTTTTAGAAAGGAAGTAGAGTAGAATATAGAGTAAATATGGTCAGGGACATTATGAAATGTTAATGAGATGTTGCTAGACACAAGGAGAGTAGTAGATTAATATATCTATAGTCACTTTCAGGTAAAAAAAAAGTTGTTGGAAGTAAGTGTGGGATAGCAAAAAGATTTAGGATAGGAATACTCAACAGGAGTTGCTACTTGGGGTTATGTTATAAAGTAAAGGGCTACTGTAAAGGAGAAACCAGTGCTGCAAAGAGGAGGGGAAAAAAATAAAATTTAAGAGACAAAGGAAATTAGCTTTGTGTCTACTGTAAATGTTGTATACACAAGGATTAATATACATATCACAAATATTTGTGCACAGAGGCAGTATGTTATTTTAAGGCAATCAGAAGAGTATGAGAAAAAAATATAATGGGCATTTAAAAAAATGCATCACCATTGAACAAAAATATTCCTACTGCAACAGTGTTCTGCATAATTTCACAAGAATTCTGTTTCACACTTGGGAAGAAAGCTGAGATCCTCCCAGCCATAAATCCTCCCCCAAATATTTTAAATGTAATTGAAAAAGCCTGTCTAAGAAAGAATACTTTTGTAAAAACAAAACACAAACCCACCCAGGAATGTGTTTTGTTTTAAAAGATCTAGAGAAGAGCTGTCTGTACAAATAGCAAGAGCATGTGCAGTTAAAATAAATTACATGTCTTCAGTCTTTACATGTCAATTCAGTGCATTAGCCAATTGCCAACTCTGTTCCTCAGCTCACTGAGTATTCATCCTTTTTAAGGTCATTGTTACAACCAATATGGTTTCTGAGAATTAAACAGAAATGAATCATTTCTCCGCTGTGTACTGCAGCCAGTTAAAATAGTACTGTATGCATAAAGCACTAAATATGTAAATCATATATTCCTTTTTCCTTTATGAATGCTCAGATCATTTTTTTGACACACACATAATCAAAAACAAAGATGCACAGCTGCAGACTGCAGAGCAAAGATAGCAAAGAAGGAATCCATTTTCTTCCTGTGTCTGGGAAGCTAGAAATTGAATACCAGGATTCCACTAAATATATATATATATATATATATATATATATATATATATATATATATATATATATATATGTGTCCCCCACCCCTGCTCTTGTGCACTCACGTGCTTGTTCACTCTCTCTCCCTCCCCCCCACCTACCCACCCCCACACACAAAATGCAAACACATATATACATGATCTTGTGTTTGTGCAAACATAAGCAAATGAATCTCTCCTCATGTATGTTCTCTATAGATAGTAAAGTACTTTGATTGGATATGCAGATGTGTCATACTCACTATCAGTTCCCATAGCCATGGGGGAAGGTCACTAAAATACTCATGGCTCAAGGCAGCCTGTGCTGATAGTCTGTTCTTTGGGGAACACTGTAGGAGCTTAGAGGCCATATCTTCTGCATGATTCACATAGCTGAGCCTGAAAATAGAAACCAAAAAAGAAATCAGACCAAAGAAGAAAATCTACCAAATAAGACATAAGGATCATGTAATTTTTCTGTATTTCAAGTTATGCCTGGCGAGGAAGACAACTTAAATTACCTGCTGAATTCACACTGGTTCTCAGAGTATCTTTTACTCAAACTGACATTTACTCTACTATCAGTGACATTAGGTATCATAGTACCAATGATTTAAAATGTTTCTACTGTAAGCAAAGGGTTGCAACTTTCAGAATGAATAAAACTAAGTCCAGAGAAAAAAAATTTCAGAGACAATTTACCAAATGGTTTCCAGCATTTTGTTCATAGGATCTATATACTGCATAGACATCTGGATATAGTTATAGGAAATTAATACCAAATAACTAGGATAATTAAAATAGTACTGCTATTAAAATCTCTAGTTACTAAAAATTACCTATCCTTTAAAAGTTTATATTTTTTGCATTGAATATAAAAGTATGGAAACAAGTGCCCCTGACAAATATCAGCCGTCATGATATTACAGGTTAACAAAGGGGATATGCTGAAATGATATGGGGCAGAATCAATTCAAGATGACCTTTAAAACAACAGTAGACAGAAAATATGTGTCTCAAGATCATCAGAAAAAAAAAAGAAAGAAAGGACAGAAGTAAAGTCTTTTATAAGCTTTCAAACCAGAGGCAGCAAAACTCAGCCCAGTCCTGCCTTGGTTTCCAGAGAGTCTCTATTTTTCTGCTGGAAGCAATCAAATACTTATGATTAACATAATACTGATAAGAAGAGTATTCCTAATAACAGCTACTCAGGAACTTTTCCAGGCATTTTTCAGAATCTCATGTTTATTATGGTCCACAAGGTAACTGTCCCCATTTTCTAGGGGTACAAAGTAAGGAGGAGTCAGAGATGGTAATGGATTGCTCAGTTTCAATCCAGCATCTCTAAGGGCATTCAGCCAAGGACCCTGAGTTTGTGCAACACAGAGCAGTATGTGCTTTGATCCTCAGAGACAGTTAGGAGCGGGTGAGAGAAAGTTGCTTCTGTTGAGAGGGCTTTTTTTTCTTTGTGGAAAGCCTCCAAGCTATTAGCACACAATTAGTAAAGAAACATCTTTCCTCAATGACCAACACAATTCTCCTCATACAACTCATTAGTATTGATTTGAAATTATTACGGGGGGAGGTGGTCAGGATTGAAAAAAAGGAAAGGAGGTAATGAATATAGGTTTCAAAACGGAGAAAAGCAAAGAAAGACAGTACCTCACAGATCCAGTCTAAGAAACTGCTCTGAATCTTCATGTATAGAAGATTCAAATAGGTTCAATGGTTACTGTGATGACTGTTTATTTATTTACAAATAGATCAACAGATTTATTTATTTTATTTTTGTTTGTTTTTGTGTCCTGGGGATTGAACCCAGAGCCTGCTGCATCCTAGGCAAGTTTTCTGTCACTAAACTAAATCTCCAGCTCCAATAGTTTGGTTTAAAATGTTTCTTCCTGGCAAAGAGAAATTTGTTTACCAGAAAAGGAAATTATAAAATGACAAACTATATAAGGACGTTGTAAGAACCACTTGCTAAATCCACATAAGTAGTGTGGGTTGACACTTTTGGGAATCTACATTTTATCCTAATTAGAAGTTTTATCTGAAACCCTAATTGTGGCTTATCAGATTGCTAGAATGATTACTGTTCTCATTATCCTATTGTGATGTACATTTTTTTCAATCTTTCCTTGTTAGACTATCAATTTTTGTTTTATATATTGCAAATCTGTGTAATTAAAGGCCTAACAGTTTAACAATGTTATACCTCCTGGTAAATTAAACCTTTAATCCTTACATTGAAATTTTTTTTCTTTAACAAAACTGTCTAAAGTTTGGGGGTTTTGTTTGTTTGTTTGGGTGCTGGGGATTGAACCCAGGGCCTTGGGCATTCAAGACAAGCACTCTACCAATTGAGCTATATTCTCAGCCCAAAGTTTGGGGTTTTATTTCCTATTAATGTAATGACCTCTGCTTTTTTTTATTGTTGGTTGTTCAAAACATTTCATAGTTCTTGATATATCATATTTTACACTTTGATTCAAGTGGGTTATGAACTCCCATTTTTACCCCGTATACAAATTGCAGAATCACATCAGTTACACTTCCATTGATTTATATATTGCCATACTAGTGTCTGTTGTATTCTGCTGCCTTTCCTATCCTTTACTATCCCCCTCCCCTCCCCTCCCCTCTTCTCTCTCTACCCCCTCTACTGCAGTTCATATCTCCCCCTTGTATTATTTTTCCCTTTCCCCTCGCTACCTCTTGTATGTAATTTTGTATAACCCTGAGGGTCTCCTTCCATTTCCATGCAATTTCCGTTCTCCCTCCTTTTCCCTCCCACCTCTCATCCCTGTTTAATGTTAATCTTCTTCTCATGCTCTTCGTCCCTACTCTGTTCTTAGTTACTCTCCTTATATCAAAGAAGACATTTGGCATTTGTTTTTTAGGGATTGGCTGGCTTCACTTAGCATAATCTGCTCTAATGCCATCCATTTCCCTCCAAATTCTATGATTTTGTCATTTTTTTAATGCAGAGTAATACTCCATTGTGTATAAATGCCACATTTTTTTATCCATTCGTCTATTGAAGGGCATCTAGGTTGGTTCCACAGTCTTGCTATTATGAATTGTGCTGCTATGAACATCGATGTAGCAGTGTCCCTGTAGCATGCTCTATTTAGGTCTTTAGGGAATAGACCGAGAAGGGGAATAGCTGGGTCAAATGGTGGTTCCATTCCCAGCTTTCCGAGAAATCTCCATACTGCTTTCCAGATTGGCTGCACCAATTTGCAGTCCCACCAAAAATGAACAAGTGTACCCTTTTCACCACATCCTCTCCAGCACTTGTTGTTGTTTGACTTCCTAATGGCTGCCAATCTTACTGGAGTGAGATGGTATCTTAGGGTGGTTTTGATTTGCATTTCTCTGACTGCTAGGGATGGTAAGCATTTTTTCATGTACTTGTTGATTGATTGTATGTCCTCCTCTGAGAAGTATCTGTTCAGGTCCTTGGCCCATTTGTTGATTGGGTTATTTGTTATCTTATTGTCTAATTTTTTGAGTTCTTTGTATACTCTGGATATTAGGGCTCTATCTGAAGTGTGAGGAGTAAAGATTTGTTCCCAGGATGTAGGCTCCCTATTTACCTCTCTTATTGTTTCTTTTGCTGAGAAAAAACTTTTTAGTTTGAGTAAGTCCCATTTGTTGATTCTAGTTATTAACTCTTGTGCTATGGGTGTCCTATTGAGGAATTTGGAGCCCGACCCCACAGTATGTAGATTGTAGCCAACTTTTTCTACTATCAGACGCCGTGTCTCTGATTTGATATCAAGCTCCTTGATCCATTTTGAGTTAACTTTTGTGCATGGCGAGAGAAAGGGATTCAGTTTCATTTTGTTGCATATGGATTTCCAGTTTTCCCAGCACCATTTGTTGAAGATGCTATCCTTCCTCCATTGCATGCTTTTAGCCCCTTTATCAAATATAAGATAGTTGTAGTTTTGTGGATTGGTTTCTGTGTCCTCTATTCTGTACCATTGGTCCACCCGCCTGTTTTGGTACCAGTACCATGATGTTTTTGTTACTATTGCTCTGTAGTATAGTTTGAAGTCTGGTATTGCTATACCGCCTGATTCACACTTCCTGCTTAGCATTGTTTTTGCTATTCTGGGTCTTTTATTTTTCCATATGAATTTCATGATTGCTTTCTCTATTTCTATAAGAAATGCAATTGGGATTTTGATTGGCATTGCATTAAACCTATAGAGAACTTTTGGTAATATCGCCATTTTGATGATGTTAGTTCTGCCTATCCATGAACAGGGTATATTTTTCCATCTTTTAAGATCTTCTTCTATTTCTCTCTTTAGGGTTCTGTAGTTTTCATTGTATAAGTCTTTCATCTCTTTTGTTAGGTTGATTCCTAAGTATTTTATTTTTTGGGGGGATATTGTGAATGGAGTGGTTGTCCTCATTTCCATTTCAGAGGATTTGTCGCTGATATACAGGAATGCCTTTTATTTATACGTGTTGATTTTATAACCTGACACTTTGCTGAATTCATTTATTAGCTCTAATAGTTTCTTTGTAGACCCTTTTGGGTCTGCTAGGTATAGAATCATGTCATCTGCAAATAGTGATAATTTAAGTTCTTCTTTTCCTATTTTTATGCCTTTAATTTCTTTCATCTGTCTAATTGCTCTGGCCAGTGTTTCGAGAACTATGTTGAACAGAAGTGGTGAGACAGGGCATCCCTGTCTTGTTCCAGATTTTAGAGGGAATGCCTTCAATTTTTCTCCATTCAGAATGATGCTAGCCTGAGACTTAGCATAGATTGCTTTTACAATGTTGAGGTAAGTTCCTGTTATTCCTAGTTTTTCTAGCGTTTTGAACATAAAGGGATGCTGTTTTTTGTCGAATGCTTTTTCTGCATCTATCGAGATGATCATATGATTCTTATTTTTAAGTCTATTGATGTGGTGAATAACATTTATTGATTTCCATATATTGAACCAGCCTTGCATCCCAGGGATGAATCCTACTTGATCATGGTGCACAATTTTTTTGATATGTTTTTGAATCCGATTCGCCAGAATTTTATTGAGGATTTTTGCATCTAGATTCATTAGAGATATTGGTCTGTAGTTTTCTTTCTTTGAAGTGTCTTTGTCTGGTTTAGGAATCAGGGTGATGTTGGCCTCGTAGAATGAATTTGGAAGTTCTCCCTCTTTTTCTATTTCCTGAAATAGCTTGAAAAGTATTGGTATTAGTTCCTCTTTAAAGGTTTTGTAAAACTCTGCTGTATACCAATCCGGTCCTGGGCTTTTCTTAGTTGGTAGTCTTTTGATGGTTTCTTCTATTTCCTCAATTGATATTGGTCTGTTTAGGTTGTCTATATCCTCCTGCCTCAATCTGGGCAGGTCATATGACTTAAGAAATTTATCGATGCCTTCACTATCTTCTATTTTATTGGAGTATAAGGATTCAAAATAGTTTCTGATTATCTTCTGTATTTCTGAAGTGTCTGTTGTGATATTGCCTTTTTCATCCCGTATGCTAGTAATTTGATTTCTCTCTCTTCTTCTCTTCGTTAGCATGGCTAAGGGTCTGTAGATTTTATTTACTTTTTCAAAGAATCAACTTTTAGTTTTGTCAATCTTTTCAATTGTTTCTTTTGTTTCGATTTCATTAATTTCAGCTCTGATTTTAATTATTTCTTGCCTTCTACTTCTTTTTCTGTTGTTTTGCTCTTCTTTTTCTAGGATTTTGAGATGAAGTATGAGATCATTTATTTGTTGTTTTTTCTTTTTTTAAGGAATGAACTCCAAGCAATGAATTTTCCTCTTAGAACTGCTTTCAATGTGTCCCATAGATTCTGATATGTTGTGTCTGTGCTTTCATTTATCTCTAAGAATTTTTAATTTCCTCCTTGATGTCTTCTATAACCCACTGATTATGTAGTAACCTATTGTTCATTCTCCAAGTGATGCATGTTTTTTCCTTCCTTCTTTTATCCTTGATTTTCAGTTTCATTCCATTGTGATCAGATAAGATGCATGGTATTATCTCCACTCCTTTATATTGTCTAAGAGTTGCCCTGTGACATAATATATGATCTATTTTTGAGAAGGATCCATGTGCTGCTGAGAAAAAAGAGTAACTGCTTGATGTTGGGTGGTATATTCTATATATATCAATTAAGTCTAGGTTATTAATTGTGTTATTGAGTTCTATAGTTTCCTTATTCAACTTTTGTTTGGAAGATCTGGTTCTCTGTGGAGAACCGAACTGGACCGTTTCCTTCCCCCGTCTCAAACCCAGAATTCAGCTCTGAGCTCAGCAAATGCATAGCTGGCAGGAGCCCGCAGAATCAGCATCACTGTATCTCTGCGCTGCCAGCCTGTCATTTCCCAGCGCGCTCCACAGACTCCAGCCGCGGGGGGATCTTACGAACAAGCAGCATGACGCTCCGTATGGACAGATCGCTCGCGTTTGAGCCCCCGAAGCTGATCCTCGTGCGATGAAAATCCTTCCACTAGGTTTTGGAGCACCCCAATCTTGCTGGAAATTCTTAACAAGATAGCTTTTAGCCCTTCTAACTCGTCATTTTCCCTCACAGTGACACAGTACACGGAGTTGATTCACTCCCTCCGCAGCCATCTTCCCTCTCCTAGTCGACCTCTGCTTTCTTTTGCTTAATATTTGCCTGGCATACCTTATGTCAACTACCTATTTTATTGTCTCATATCCTTAAATTTAAGGTGTTTCTTTTGTAAATATTGTGTAGTTGGTCTTAATTTTTATCTAATCCCTGTCTTCTTAAGAAGAAAGTTTAGTCCTTTTACATTTTGTGATTCCTGATATTTTTGGAATTACTGCTACCCACTTAATTTTGTATTATATTTTATCCTCCTTTACCTTTTTTCTTTTCCCCATCTTTTTTTTTCAAATCAAGTTTTAAAATTCAATATCTTCCATCTTGTGTTTTAGAAGTTCTACATTATATTTTCATATACTTAGTAGTGATCCTTAACTCTTTTTTTCCTATTTCATTATTTCCTGAGGAGCTTAAACTCTTGTAGTAAGTTTTTACAAGTTGGAGGACACTGAGAAATTTTTTCATCCACAGGACTACAATCACAAATAAACACTTTCCAAGTAGCACATGTATACAGATGAACTGACATCGATATAAATCATCATTTTATGGGTTATACAGCAAAACACATTATTAAACATGCAGCTATTATATCACATAGCTCAACAGCATATAAAGTATTAAATATCTGCTGAATTCAACAGTAGAAATTCACTTCTATCTTTGCAAGAGAGTTTGGGAAGAGAAGGGAAAAAGTTACACTTCTAACAAAAATAGTTGGCAAACAACTTTCAATAGATATGGAAAAAAATTACAGGATTAAAAAAAAATATGATTAAGTATTATTTTGGTTACAGCCACAAATCATCTCTACTTTAAAAGAATATTTACAAAATTAAAGGGCATATGTCCTGCAGAAGGCAAACACATTTTGCTAAAAATATTTAATGGTTCAATGGTTCAGTCCAACTTTTTCTTTAGTACCTCTTTCAAGTTGTGCCCAAAAGTGCAAACATTAAATTAAACTTTAAGACTTTTCTTTTGTCTGGAGACACTAAAGATATGTGCTTCTGTACAATGTGGACTTCACATGAACTTTTCAACTAGAGGTTTGTGATTTTCAAAATGGAAGTTTCATAGCAGAACAAAACAGAATTCATAGAAAGACATTAAGAAATCATCATAAGACTTGGACAAAGGCCAACAAAATCAATGGTTACACAAACCTGATGTGTACTGTTTTAAATGTGGTAGATATAAACATAAAGTAGCAGGCAAACAGCCACACAGGCCTTACTAGCAACATGTGAACTGACTGAGGGGATAGACCACAGAAGGTCTAGGCTGTTGTTCATGACTTGTGGGATTTTAATTCTCTATGTGATGCTCAGTATTTTGTCACCTAGTCTCTCTTCATTTCTTACATAATGAAAAGATTTGGGTGTGGGAATAGATTTGAAAAACACATAAATCAGGCAGGTCAGTTGATAGAAAGGGCAAGCACATTTTAAAGATTGGACAGCAAGGCATTTTATGCTAAGTTGATCATAATTTGAAGACAGAAGTTGCAATTCTGCCAAGCTTGAGGCCTGGTATAACTGATATGCCTACGGAAGCTTCATTAGACTTATCATTCAGTAAGCCTGCATTTGGCTAATACATACCATAAATCTGGTCCTACCTTAAATTCCATCTCCAAACTAATAGCATCACACAGTTCAGTTTATTGACTGTAACAGTTGCTTCTATGACTACTGATGTCAATGAAGTGCAGCTGTATTTTAGGGCAATATTTTTCTTAATAGAAATGTTTTACTTCACTTTTGTCTTCTGAACTTCATATGCTGTTCCACCTTCAAATAATGCAAGGGCACCAAGCACTAGTGCTCTCCTAGGGCCTTCAGCCCAGTGACAGCAACATCACAACCAGGTTCTTCAGGAAACTTTATTTTATAAGACAATTCCAACCTTCCCGTCTGGTTGGATGGCAGCATACCATCATCAGATGGCCATTCCAGAACCTTCCTTAATAGAAGAGCAGTGTTGGGAATTGCTTCACTTATGCTCACCACTGTGGTATTGCCATACTTCTGAAAGTTTTCTGCAACTTCATTTAAGGTCACATGGGTTGGATTACCCTGTGTGTGACTTCACAAGAGGTGGCTGATTCATTTGAGTCACACTAGTTAAAACACACTCAGTAGGATTATTGAAAATTAGAAGAATTTGAATACAGAACACAGAACAGATGTGAAGACACTGAAGTCTGCGTTGGTACACCACATTTGGACTTCTCAGTGCTTTGAGTATTGAACTGGAGCCACAGGAAGGGAGACAAACCTCCTCAGGAGCAGCAGCAATTCTTTCATCCAGTACTGAGGTGAGAGAAAGGACATTCCTCCAGGTTTACCCATGTAGGTCAGAACACTTGCAAAATGCTTTCCTGGTTTTAATTCAAACATGTGGTGTCCTAGTTAGCCCCTCTGTGGGGTTTCTTGGTGGGAGAGAAGTGAAAGTTCACTGACTGCACTCAAGTCATGCAGTGTGCCTCACAAGAACCCCACTGCCCTTCAGATTCTTCACAAACCCACACCAGAAACACCACAGAGTACTTGACTTATGGCTAGCAGTGGCTTCTCTTGCAACAGGGTGACTTCACGCCTTTTTTTTTTTTTTAACCATCAGGGATATTTGAAGAACCTTCACACTTTATGCTTTTACTTCCAAGTCAATGATTCTTTAACTTTTATTTATTTATTTATTGGATACTGGGAATTAAACCCAGAGGCTCTCTGCCACTGAGCTATATCCCCAGACCCCATTTTTTTTTTATTTTGAGACATGGTCTTTCTAAGTTCCTTAGAGCTTCACTAAGCTGCTGAGGCTTTTCTTGAACTTGTGATCTCCTGTCTCAGCCTCCCAACATTTATCTCTGGATATCTAATTAAAAGTTTACCGTTAAATTTTAATTTTACTCACCTGGAAAACAATTCATAAAAATTCCAATGCTTTAAATCTTATGAAACTTGTACCATCTCTTATTAGGGTCTAGCATTATATTTTTATTGTCTATGTTTATAAAGACACATATTAGACACTTTTATTTTATTTTACTTATCTATATTTAGTAATTTATCAAATCATCTTCCTTCTCATGCTTCATCCCTTGAGTTCTGTTTGTTTCCATTTGAAATACAAACTGTATAAGTTCTTTCTAAGAGGATAATTTGTTGGTAAATTCTCCATTTTGTTTTCATTTTGGATAATTATTTGGCAGAGTATATTATTCCATTTTTCCTTCACCTTTTGAAAATATTATCCTATAGTCTTTTTTCAGTTGTTGCTGTCTCCCTCCCCTTATGAGTTCAACCATTACAATGAAAGATGTTCTTTTTATTTAACCTGTTTTGTATTCATTATGTTTCTTGAATTTGAAGTTTCAAATCCTTCATCAATTTCAGAAAAAATATCCTAGCCAATATCCTATGAATACTTTCTTTCCCCAGTTTTCTCTTTTCTATCGCTTCCTAACTCTAATGTAATGACATATCATTAAATTTCTGTTGTTACACACTCATATTGTGTGCTAGTCCCTCTGTTTTCCTGTCTGGATAGTTATTCCAGAGTCATCTTCCATTTCAATTAATTCTCTAATCAGTTGCCTATAATATACTGTTTTCCCTGTTCAGGCATATTTCATGTTCAAGTTTTTAATTTGATTTTAAATTGTTTAAATTTAGGTATAAAACATATCTGATAATTCTCAACATCTGAAGTTCTGGGTGAAGGGAGAGTTCTTTTTTATTTCTTTTGCTACTGACCATTACCCCCAGTGTGGTTTTCAAACATACTTTATAATTTTTGATTGTGAGCTCATTCTCAGTTAAGGTTGTTCTGTGCGAATCCTCAGGAACCTAGGTTGAGAATGTACTTCTCCATAGGGATTTTCTTTTGTTTCTGCCAGGAGTTCTGGGGCTCTCTAAAGACCTATGCACTCCAAGTTCTTGCTGCTGGTTTCTGAAACCCTGCCAAATTGTGTAAATTTAAGCCAAACCTGTAGGAAGTCTCAGGGGAAACTTTTTCATCTTCATCTAGAAATAAGGCTGGCACAAACCAATTGTTCTTGCAGGCTTTCTTTGTTGGAAGTAGATTTTTTTTCCTTTTACCCTAGCCCTTTACAGAAGTTGAATTGTATTATAGAAGCGCTTCTCTGTGTGGAGAATCCCAATTCCTATGTTCTTTCTCAGGTCTAAACCTTTGTTTTTATGTTCTTATTTTAAAAAAATAAACAAAAAACAAAAAAAAACTCTAGGGCAACTGAAACTTTAGCACTTGCTTAACACTCTATTCTTCTTTCTTGACCCTACTGAAGAATTCACTTATTTTCTTCTTGGTTCAGCTGTGCATTTGAAAGGATGTGCTTGCTGTATTTAATCTAGTATGGCAGGTGGTTTTTAGTAGATTCTTTTTCCTCTATTCGATTACATGTGTGATTTCCACAATTTGATTAGTTTTTATAAGCTCATCTACATTTATAAATTTTGGCTCTTTCTCCCTCGAATAATCATTAAGTTGGTGTTATTTTCTTACCTCCCTCTTTAAACAAATTATAGGTCCCCTCTATTGAACCTCAAACCAATCATCAGAAGTTGAGTCAGGCTACTATTTATTTGCCATACTAATTTTAGATGAATCTCAAATGTATTATCCTAAGTATAAAAACTGAATAAAATCATTCATTTATAAAACATTTTGGAAAAGCCAAAATTATAGAAACAGAAAACTGATGAGTGGTTTCCAGAGGCTGGAGAGTATATGAGAGGAGTTACCAAAGGGTAAGCTGGAGAAACTTTTTGGATGGCTGTACATCTTAATCTAGAAGGATGGACATAGGGCCATGTGAGAGGATAGGGTTGGAGTACATTCAAGGAAATTCAGAAAAGGGAACAGTTTAGAGCAGTGAAACATTACAGATATCTTGCAAGGAAACTTCAGGCATTAAGAATGGAGAGCTGTTCTCAAAGTGGCTGAAATTGGGACTTCCCGTGTCTTAGAATGATTCCCAGTGATATATCAAGGGATATTCTGGTAAATGGGGAGATGCTGCTGTGAGTGGTGAGGCCCTCCTTTGATTTCAGTGCTCCTTTCCAGCCACTGGGTGGGGGATCTGCCTCAGGCTAATGGAACTGTGTCTAGGTTGGTTAGGGTGTACTCAGTAAGCCTCTATGTTCATAAAGGGTCAGAGAAATATAGCAGATATGAGGGACAAGAGAGTGTTAGGTTCATTCCACATTCATTTTTTATAAAGAAAAAATATAGTTGGTTGTTTATAGAAACATTTGGGGCAAGTCCTAAGGAATTTTAAATTTATAAATCTAGATGACAAGACATAAATAATCCTTACTGAATTCAGAGTGTGTATGGGAAGAGAATTTTATACGAAGAGCCACTTTCAAACAGATGCTTTTAGGAGAACTAAAAATAATGGTATGCTGCTATTTAAATCATGACAAATTTTACACATTTCTCTAGTTCTTACCCATGTGCACGCATGTGCACACACACACACACACACACACTCACATACACTTTACCTGTGTTCTATTTGAAAAGTCATTAGAGAAGATAATTAAGTAGTGAAAAGCAGTGTTGGACCATGAATATCAAGCAAGATATTCTCTCTATTCTTTGCTTAAGACCCTATTTACATCTCAGAAATGAGGAACATAAAACAAATAGACTTTTTGGCTTTGTTCTAGCTTTGACATTACATGTGTCCAATCTAAGAAGAACTTGACAGTGAACTAGAGGCAAGAAGGTTTAGAACAGCTGCACTGGCCTGCCAGGGCTGACCTACAGAGTTTTTCCCCTGTTACCAATGAAAAGACAAAATGGTGCCTTTCATTTCTCTCCACTTAACCTGCAATTAACTCTTCTTCAAAAGCTCACCTAAATTTCTCAGCCTTCCTGAAGACAGACAAAGAGTAGATCCAGAGTTCTTTGTCAGACTACAGGAGACTGCCCAAGTTGAAAACAGAAGGGAGAGTAGAGGAGAAAATGATGATGAAAAAAGGAAGAGGAGGGTTACAGTGGTTCTGGCCACTTTCTATAAGGCAGAAAGTGACAATGTGGGACACAACATTTGTTCAGGACTGATTATAACAATGTGTGTTATACCTATACAGGTTCTGTTTAACTTGAAAGGGTACACAAACAACCATTTTTGAGTCAAAACATGTTATGTTCAAGTCTTGGGTCCTTAAAGAAACACACACACACACACACACACACACACACACACACACACACCTGGGAAAAACTGTTAGGACAAAGTGGTTGCCAAAGCAGTGACCTCATTCACTTCCCTGAAGGAAGTGACCTCACCTCACTTCCTTGGTGATAGATCTCTCTGAACTTGGGATCCAGGAGGCGAGGCATCCAGAGGCAGTTCCACTCCCAGTGGGCTCACTTGATTGTCTATACCAAGGCCAGAGTCATTCTTTGTTGGTACCTAGTGATGTGTGCATAGTCAAATGCCTTGAATGGTCTCAAAAGGGGCCTTTCCTGAGAAAGAAGTGTTGGCTTATTGCTGGCTCCTGACAACTACACAGAGATGGCCAAGGAGACCAGAGCTGAGACAGGACAGGCCACAGCCGAGGAACATATTTTCACCCACCAGTCAGAGGACAGAGTGGATAGATGCAGACCAAATACAGGGGTGGTTTGTGTGTCTCAGTGGGTGTGTGTTTAAATTTGTCGTTTTGTCTCCTGTTCTGAGAACATGAGGAAAAACTTTGTTGTTGTTGTTGTTGTTGTTGTTGGTTTGAAATGGACTGTTAAAAAGTGAGCCTGTTTATGTCAGTGGATCCCACTGGGTTTGTGGTTAAAGAGAGTAGAGAGAAGAATGCAGCCATAAATGTGTTCTGTCTAGTGGAAAACTTTGCAGGACTCCTCATGGCCAATTTATGAATGGACTGCTACTTGCCTTACAGATGGGCAACACCTACCAAGATCCTAAGTTCCTGTATTCTTCCTGAATTTTGGCCACTCTCTGAAGAGGTTCATGGTTTTGTGTCCAAGATGTGTACCACATTCAAGCTCTGTGACATGGCCATGGACTGGATTGCTGAAGGGCATGCCAAGCATCTCAGAAAACTCAAAAATTAGCATGACTGGAAAGGATCTCTCTGGAGAATCCCTGCTTGGATAGATAGTAACCCAAGTTGCATGATTAGGAGCTGTCAGTGCCACAGTGTTCAATTAAAGTTTTTCTCCAGGCTTCTTTCTTCCTTATTGTTCTGTTCCCCTGAATGTCAGAAAGGTGTTTGCCTTAGGGCACTCCTTTGTAACTCCTCAAGAAAAGAGTTTCAAATGGAAATGAAGAGGCCTAATCTGTGACTTTGAAGTAAAGTGCTTTGTAAAAGCTGTGTCTGTATCAGACTCCTGGCCCTGTGTGTGGCTGTGAATTACATTCTCAGCACCCCAGGAAACTCGGGAAAAATCCCATATGTTCATCCCAATCTAAACGGATGAAAAACAAGTGTACTATTGGATGAAGTCTCTCGCCTTCCTCTGGTCAGACTTCTGACCCCTATGATGTCAGAACAGGGATCCTCTGGGTCAAATGAGTTGTTGCAAGCCCTCCAGTAACTAGCACACAGGTGTTTGGGTTTTTTCATGAGTCTAGGAAACATAAAGAATCTACCCCTGGCAGGCAAGAGGCCTCTAATTTGAGAAGCAGAGCAGTATGAACTACAGGCCCATTTTATCTATCTTGTTTCTCAGTAAGGGTGTCCAGGCCACCATGACATTTGGCATATCATGGGCATGAGAGCTTACTTTGCACACCATCTAAGACTGCTCACCCTATAGAAACCACCAGCCAGAATGTTATGATGAGTGTCTGTATGGAAGAAGATGAGGGCCATGTGGGAGTGTTTTTGTTATAATAGTGGTTTTTTGTGTGGTGGTTGGAAAAGATGACTGGGTTCACCTCAGCTTGAACTCTGGTGTGATGTCATTAGAGATTGAGTTCTGGAACTGATATCAGAGAACTATTGCCATGAATTGTGTTGGGATTTTAGAAGGTCAGGCATTAGAGGAGCCTTTGGAAACTGAGATCTAGGCCGAAGCTGGCTTTCTTCACAACACTGGGAATCTCAGCCAGGATTTCACATGATTTTGCTGTGAAAGCCTTTTTTGCTATAGTTGAGAGCCAAAACTCACAGGAACCTCTTATTTTAGACCCCAATATACCTGGATTCCTGTGACCTTTCACCACTCCTTGGGAACCTTGCCTGCATGTGATCTCCAGAGCTTTTACTGAAAGGAGATTCCTCAACACTTGATGGCTCCTGAACGAATCAAAACCCACATTGTCAACTTCTTCATTATTGAAATATGGCTAGGCCAATACCATGAAGTTTTTGAGAATCTCATGACCAGAAATTCCTGGAGAACTTTAGATTTCCTGTTGCTCATCATGATTCAACGAGCTAGTGCCATTTTTGACTGAGTGGAATTCATGACCATGGTGAAGAACAGAGATGGCAGTGAGTAGGAGCCAGCGGAAAACTGGGCCTGGAGCAATGGAGTGCAGGTGTGTGATCCAACATCTGTGGTGGAACCCTGTGGTTCTGTCATTGGCTTCCAAATGCCATGTGACTGACAAGGTACAGTTAGGAGACCCGAAAATATAAAATCATGTTGTTGTGGGGAGAGGATTTGGTGCGATGCTCAAAAATATCTTGCTATGCTCAAGTGGGAAAGATATATGGGGTAGCAGCCCAGTTTGTGTTTTTGCCTTCAGACCCTGACTCACGCCACGTGGCAGAGCTCCCTCCAGCATTGTGTCCTGGTTGGCCTTTTTGTATATCAAAAACAAACACCAATTTTCCAGGGAAGCTGTAAGAAATTAAAACTGGGCAGTGAGCCAGAGGCTTCACAATGCACCCAGGGAGACACTCATGCCCCAAAGGCCACAGTCACCAGCATAGAGAGGATTCAGCTCTGCTGCCTCCTGTTCCTATTAGAAAATATGAACCCATATCCTCCTGTTCACATAGACTCAGACAAAGCTTTCATGATCTCACTACAAAGGAAGCTAAAACACAAAGGTATATTTCTAGTGGACGAATGTCAGAGGCAGATAGTCAAGAAGTCAGTAGGCCAGCAAAGGTCCATGTTTGTGGAATGTTTACCCTGTCCTCTACTTTTGGGATCTCTTCTGCCACACCCAAGTTTGTGAGCTCCTCAGAATTTCCAATTCCAGATATGTATTCACAGATTTTTTTCCTCTTCTCCTCTCATTGTGTCTTCTTTAGGGTGATAGTAATATCCAGGCATTGTGGTAAATGACAGTGGAAGCTTTTTATGTGCCACGTGCTCCCATATGTATTAGACTCATTTTCCGTTTTGCCATGTGAAATATTGAATCTCTGACACTAATCCATAACCTTGTAGGCTCTGACTACTTATCCTAACATCGATAAAAATAATCCTAAAGAATAGAAGTAGAGGCATTTGATAGGAGGCATGGTGTATACTTGGACTTGCCTTTTGCTTCATCAGAGATACATATTATGAAACCTGTGACACATTTTTCTCATTTTACTTCTCCAAGAATTTTCAAAATTAACGAATGTGTAACTTCCTGACTCCCTGTCTCTGTCGCCTGGATCACAATGGGTATTTTTATATACATATATATAATCCTACTGCCATCACAGGTATATTTTTGAGAGTACTCTCACTTTGGTAAATACGAATTTCTGAAGAGATCACTGCCCCCCAATACACTGAGGTAACTGAAAATTCAAGCTGTGGTGAGCTTTATACTTCAACCAGTTTAGACATGACACAATGTAGAGGAAAATGAATATTTTGGGTACATATGTGAAGGATGTATATATCCCCTTATGAATTTCGATTGGCATACATACTATTACATTTTAATTTATTAAATATATATATATATATAGTATGAATTTGCAAACATGAACTATATGTGTCATATACTTATACTACCTTGATTCTTTCATGTCCATCTGCGTGGATTTATAATCAACTTTTCAGGAGCTATTTTTCAGAAATATTCATTTTCTTGACATACATATTCATTTCAGAATACTCAGAATGAACTTCAGTGTATATTGAGTACTAACGCTAATATTTCTGCAGTAAGTGACCCCGTTTAACATCAATGAAAGTATATTCATATGGGACATGATGTGTATTTTGAATTAAATTTTTATTCAAATGTGTTATATTCGTATTTCTTCAGTATATATACATCATAGGATGTATCATTTCATCCACAATTCACAAATTGATAAGCATATGATTCACTTTCATTCACTCCCTGTATCAGATCCCATGTATTTCTCCATGTTGCTTTACTTGCATTTTCATGAGATTTCTTTTATATCACATAACTTTTGAATTCCATCATCATTTTTGAAGCAAAACTCAAACAGAGTTGGTTATAATTAGTAACCCTAATATTACCACTACATGTATAACTACTTGGATTCAATGTTTGTATGTGAATACCAGATTTCATGTATTTTTTAAAATATCAATTCAATCCATTATTTAAAATAGTAACCTGTTATATTCTTTATTCACCCTATGGTCTATTCATGCATCATCTCTATATACATAAACCCAGGATACACCTATTTTTATCCCCAAACTCTAAATGATAGGGTTTCAAAACATGCTCCCAGAAATGGTGGAAGAAATACGCATGTCACCTGATCCATATATTCCTTTCATCACATCATGTTCTGGACACAAAATGCAAAACTCACACTTATCTTATTCTTCTCTCAAAGCCTCATTTTAAAGAGAGCATGGATTACTAAAATCATCTACTTCTGCATTGCCTATTGTTTTCAAATTTCAATCCTATGGTGAGTATGCACTTGATTCTTTCAAGGATAGTGTGTTCAACTACCCCCCTGTTGAAATTATCCCTGATCTTATCACTCATTTTGTACTTTGCCTGATCTCCTAACATCCTTATTGATATCTATTTTCCCAAGTGCCTTGTTGTGACTGACTCTTCATGTGTGCTGACATTCCCATTTACATTTTAATAGAAATTCATTGGATTGCAAAAACGGCCTTTGATCCAAATCCTAAACTCACTATTCTTCCTTACCCTACACTGGAATCCTGCCTACTCTCTCCATTTCACTGCAAGCTCTCTTTTACATTCAGTAGTCCGAGGTACAAGATCTCAGGCAATTGTCTATGGATTTAGAGGATTCATCTCTGCAGAACATAATTCAAAACTATGTATCCAAATCAAGGCCCCAACAAACTTGTGTGCTTCAGATCTTACCTAGTTTTCTATTTTCATACTTACATTTCACCTTACATTCCTATAAATATCCCAGTTGCCCAATACCTGTATTCATCCAGCAGAATGACTTTTAACCCAAATTGAACATGATATGACCCTTAACCATACTCTGTTCCTCAATCTATTTTCACATAACAGCAGGTGCTGAGTTGATCTTGCCATACAGGTATGTAGGGAATCCTACAGCTGCTGAGAAGCTCAAAGGTAGATGCAGAAATGATCCCTGGAGCAAATGTAGGCAGCTAGGTAGGACCTGTGAGGTCTAAAGTCATCTTCCATGGCCAACAACCCAGTCAGGATGAAGGGATGAGGCTGAATCAGCCTCTCTCTTCTCAATGCAGGGAAGAGGGACACAATCAGGTCTGTGTGGATTGCTGATCCCGGGCTCCTAGGGTGTATAGACCTTTATGTCTTGTGAAAATGTCACAGGAAGGTGGGGCAGCCTCCATCTCATGGGACCCTTGGAAACAACTGTTAGGACAAAGTGGTTGCCAAGGCAGTGACCTCATTCACTTCCCTGAAGGAAGTGACCTCACCTCACTTCCTTGGTGATGGAACTCTCTGAACTTGGGATCCAGGAGGCGAGGCATCCAGAGGCAGTTCCACTCCCAGTGGGCTCACTTGATTGTCTGTACCAAGGCCAGAGTCATTCTTTGTTGGTACCTAGTGATGCGTGGATAGCCAAAAGCCTTGAATGGTCTCAACAGGGGCCTTTCCTGAGAAAGAAGTGTTGGCTCATTGCTGGCTCCTGACAACTACACAGAGATGGCCAAGGAGACCAGAGCTGAGACAGGACAGGCCACTGCCGAGGAACATATTTTCACCCACCAGTCAGAGGACAGAGTGGATAGATGCAGACCAAATACAGGGGTGGTTTGTGTATCTCAGTGGGTGTGTGTTTAAATTTGTCGTTTTGTCTCATGTTCTGAGAACATGAAGGAAAAACTTTTTTTTTTCTTGTTGTTGTTGGTTTGAAATGGACTGTTAACTAGTGAGCCTTTTTAGGTCAGTGGATCTCACTGGGTTTGTGGTTAAAGAGAGTAGAGAGAAGAATGCAGCCGTAAATGTGTCCTGTCTAGTGGAAAACTTTGCAGGACTCCTCATGGCAAATTTATGAATGGACTGCTGCTTGCCTTGCAGATGGGCAACACCTACCAAGATCCTAAGTTCCTGTATTCTTCCTGAATTTTGGCCACTCTCTGAAGGGGTTCATGGTTTTGTGTCCAAGATGTGTACCACATTCAAGCTCTGTGATATGGCCATGGACTTGATTGCTGAAGGGCATGCCAAGCATCTCAGAAAACTCAAAAATTAGCATGACTGGAAAGGATCTCTCTGGAGAATCCCTGCTTGGATAGATAGTAACCCAAGTTGCATGATTAGGAGCTGTCAGTGCCACAGTGTTCAATTAAAGTTTTTCTCCAGGCTTCTTTCTTCCCTATTGTTCTGTTCCCCTGAATGTCAGGGAGGTGTTTGCCTTAGGGCACTCCTTTGTAACTCCTCAAGAAAAGAGTTTCAAATGGAAATGAAGAGGCCTAATCTGTGACTTTGAAGTAAAGTGCTTTGTAAAAGCTGTGTCTGTATCAGACTCCTGGCCCTGTGTGTGGCTGTGAATTACATTCTCAGCACCCCAGGAAACTCGGGAAAAATCCCATATGTTCATCCCAATCTAAACGGATGAAAAACAATTGTACTATTGGATGAAGTCTCTTGCCTTCCTCTGGTCAGGCTCCTGACCCCTATGAAGTCAGAACAGGGATCCTCTGGGTCAAATGAGTTGTTGCAAGCCCTCCAGTAACTAGCACACAGGTGTTTGGGTTTTTTCATGAGTCCAGTACACTGTCAGGCAGGAGGCCTCTAATTTGACAAGCAGAGCAAAATTAACTACAGGCCCATTTTATCTATCCTGTTTCTCAGGAAGGGTGTCCAGGCCACCATGACATTTGGCATATCATGGGCATGAGAGCTTACTTTGCACACCATCTAAGACTGCTCACCCTATAGAAACCCCCAGCCATAATGTTATGATGAGTGTCTGTATGGAAGAAGATGAGGGCCATGTGGGAATGTTTGTGTTAGCATAATGGTCTTTAGTGTGGTGGTTGGAAAAGATAACTGGGTCCACCTCAGCTTCAACTCTGGTGTCATGCCATTAGAGACTGAGTTCTGGAACTGATATCAGAGAACTATTGCCATGAATTGTGTTGGGATTTTAGAAGGTCAGGCATTAGAGGAGCCTTTGGAAACTGAGATCTAGGCCGAGGGTGGCTTTCTTCACAGCACTGGGATGCTCAGCCAGGATTTCACATGATTTTGCTGTGAAAGCCTTTTCTGCTATAGTTGAGAGCCAAAACTCACAGGAACCTCATATTTTAGACCCCAATGGGCCTGGATTCCTGTGACTTTTCGCCACTCCTTGGGAACTTTGCATGCATGCGATCTCCAGAGCTTTTACTGAAAGGACATTCCTCAACGGTTAATGGCTCCTGAATGAATCAAAACCCACAATGTCAACGTCTTCATTCTTGAAATATGGCTAGGCCAATACCATGAAATTTCTGAGAATCCCATGACCAGAAATCCCTGGAGAATCTTTAGATCTCCTGTTGCTCATCATGAGTGAACCAGCAAGTGCCATTTTTGACTGAGTGAAATTCATGACCATGGAGAAGAACAGAGATGCCAGTGAGTAGGAGCCAGCAGGGAACTGGGCCTGGAGCAATGGAGTGCAGGTGTGTGATCCAACATCTGTGGTGGGACCCTGTGTTTCTGTCATTGTCTTCCAAAGGACATGTGACTGACAAGGTGCAGCCAGGAGACCTGAAAATATAAAGGCATGTTGTTGTGGGGAGAGGATTTCGTGCGATGATCAGAAACAAGTTGCTTTGCTCAAGTGGGAAAGATATATGGGGTAGCAGCCCAGTTTGTGTTTTTGCCTTCAGAACCTGACTCACCCAATGTGGCAGATCTCCCTCCAGCACTGTGTCCTGGTTGACCTATTTGTATTTCAAAAACAAACACCAATTTGCCAGGGAAGCTGTAAGAAATGCCATTACAACTGGGCGGTAGCCAAAAGCTTCACAATGCACCCAGGGAGACATTCATACACCAAAGGCCACAGGTACCTGCATAGAGAGGATTCAGCTCTGCTGCCTCCTGTTCCTATTGGAAAATATGAACCCATGTCCTCCTGTTCACATTGACTCAGAGCAAGCTTTCATGATCTCACTACAAAGGAAGCTAAAACACAAAGCTATATTTCTAGAGGACGAATGTCAGAGGCAGATAGTCAAGAAGTCAGTAGGCCAGCAAAGTTCCATGTTTGTGGAATGTTTACCCTGTCCTCTACTTTTGGGATCTCTTCTGCCACACCCAAGTTTGTGAGCTCCTCAGAATTTCAATTCCAGATATGTATTCACAGATTTTTTTCCTCTTCTCCTCTCATTGTGTCTTCTTTAGGGTGATAGTAATGTCCAGGCATTGTGGTGGATGACAGTGGAAGATTTTTATGTGCCACGTGTTCCCATATGTATTAGACTCATTTTCCGTTTTGCCATGTGAAATATTGAATCTCTGACACTAATCCATAACCTTGTAGGCTCTGACTACTTATCCTAACATCGATAAAAATAATCCTAAAGAATAGAAGTAGAGGCATTTGATAGGAGGCATGGTGTATACTTGGACTTGCCTTTTGCTTCATCAGAGATACATATTATAAAACCTGTGACACATTTTTCTCATTTTACTTCTCCAAGAATTTTCAAAATTAACGAATGTGTAACTTCCTGACTCCCTGTCTCTGTCGCCTGGATCACAATGGGTATTTTTATATACATATATATAATCCTACTGCCATCACAGGTATATTTTTGAGAGTACTCTCACTTTGGTAAATACGAATTTCTGAAGAGATCACTGCCCCCCAATACACTGAGGTAACTGAAAATTCAAGCTGTGGTGAGCTTTATACTTCAACCAGTTTAGACATGAAACAATGTAGAGGAAAATGAATATTTTGGGTACACATGTGAAGGATATATATATCTCCTTATGAATTTCGATTGGCATACATACTATTACATTTTAATGTATTAAATATATATATATATATATATATATATATATATATATATATATATATATATAGTATGAATTTGCAAGCATGAACTATATGTGTCATATACTTATACTACCTTGATTCTTTCATGTCCATCTGCGTGGATTTATAATCAACTTTTCAGGAGATATTTTTCAGAAATATTCACTTTCTTGACATACATATTCATTTCAGAATACTCAGAATGAACTTCAGTGTATATTGAGTACTAACCCTAATATTTCTACAGCAAGTGACCCAGTTTAACATCAATGAAATTATATTCATATGGGACATGATGTGTATTTTGAATTAAATTTTTATTCAAATTTGTTATATTCCTATTTCTTCAGTATGTATACATCATAGGATGTATCATTTCATCCAGAATTCACAAATTGATATGCATATGATTCACTTTCATTCACTCCCTGTATCAGATCCCATGTATTTCTCCATGTTGCTTTACTTGCATTTTCATGAGATTCTTTTATATCACATAACTTTTGAATTCCATCATCATTTTTGAAGCAAAACTCAAACAGAGTTGGTTATAATTAGTAACCCTAATATTACCATTACATGTATAATTACTTGGATTGAATGTTTGTATGTGAATACCAGATTTCATGTATTTTTTAAAATATCAATTCAATCCATTATTTAAAATAGTAACCTGTTATATTCTTTATTCACCCTATGGTCTATTCATGCATCATCTCTATATACATAAACCCAGGGTACACCTATTTTTATCCCCAAACTCTAAATGACAGTGTCTCAAAACATGCTCCCAGAAATGGGGAAGAAATACGCATGTCACCTGATCCATATATTCCTTTCATCACATCATGTTCTGGACACAAAATGCAAAACTCACACTTATCTTATTCTTCTCCCAAAGCCTCATTTTAAAGAGAGCATGGATTACTGAAATCATCTACATCTGCATTGCCTATTGTTTTCAAATTTCAATTCTATGGTGAGTATACACTTGATTCTTTCAAGGATAGTGTGTTCAACTACCCCCTTGTTGAAATTATCCCTGATCTTATCACTCATTTTGTACTTTGCCTGATCTCCTAACATCCTTATTGATAACTATTTCCCCAAGTGCCTTGTTGTGACTGACTCTTCATGTGTGCTGAAATTCCCATTTACACTTCTCTGCATGGTCAGACAGATTTGCAGGGAATTGTTGGGCGGTGTGCTAGGTAGGACTTTTGGGTGCAGGTGGACGTGGGGCAGCTGTTTTCCTGTGGACAGTGGCTGCTTCATCCACAAAAGCAACTGGTTGTCCCCCACCAGAGCTGTCCAGAGTGATGGCCTTTTAATTTTATTATCAGGACCATGAGTCTTCTAGCAGGGATCACACCTCCCTAAGAGGTTGTAAGGAAACTCTGAATAGAAATCCACATAGTGGTGGAAAGATCTCAGACCAGCCATCCCTTGGGAGGTGGAAGTTAAAGGTTAGTTTCACTCAGTTGGCAGAAAAGTTTTGAGGGAAAAGTTAATTTTCATAACGTTTCTTTTAGCTGGAGATAGGATAAATGGGGCAAAGATGAATGTGCTTTTGTACATTGGGCTAATTGGGTTAGATTAATGAATGTGGTTACATATCCAGGGCACAATATGAGCAACTTTTGTATGTACAGATTCTTTTACTTGCCACTGTAATCTCAGAGGGTAGACATCATCACTCCCCAGTTCTTACAGATTCTTTCCCTTTGTACTTTCTGGATGCTTATAGGACATTGATTCCTCTCCAATCTGCTGGGCTTCTGCAGGAGTTCCAGATTTTTCTCCCCACTGTGAGAGTTTTGTGCATTGAGTGCAAAGCTTCAGTTACCAAGTGCTTAGTTTAGCTGTGGTTTGTCCACCCAGGGTTCCTGTGTTGGAAGCTTGCTCCTGAGTGTGGTGATATGGGGGATGGTGGAACCTTGAAGAGGTGGAGCTAGTGGTAGGTCACTTGAGGACACTGCCCTCAGAAAGGGAGACCTGAAGTTGCTGCCCTTAGAAGAGACTCTGGTTAGTTCTTGCATCTTGAGAGTCATTATGAAAGAGTAAGACTTCTCCAGTCTCTGGCTTCCTAGCTCATCATGTGCTCTCTCCTTTTTGCTTGTATTCCTGCAACTATGCGATCTGCCATGATGTTATATAGCCAAAGAAGGAACCCTCATCAGAGGCTGAATTAATATGAACATCTGATTTTGATTTTTTCAGCTTCCCAAACTGTAATATATAAACCTCTTTTCTTTATAAAGTACATAGCCCACAACCTCAAATATACGGGTCACTGGAGGAACCCAGAAACACCATGGAGGAACCCAGCAACACCATCAGGGTAGTGCCCAGGACACATTATCCATCAATCTCTCATCAGACGAACCAGAGGGAGCACAGGGTTGGACATCTGCACCTCCACCAGCACAGTACTAACACCAGAGATGGGAGTTCAAATCATTCCCATAGGAGTAAAAGGACCTCTTCCCCAAGGAACAGTAGGCTTATTATTGGGACACAGTTCTTCTACTACAAAAGGACTTATGATAAGTCCTGGGGTAATTGATCCCAATTATGAAAGTGAAATAAAAATTATAGCTAGTTCTCCAAAGGGTATATCAGTAATTTCACCAGGAGACAGAATAGCACAGTTATTAATAATACCCAGCCTACATGATAAATTTTCCAGTAGTACAATAGAAAGAGGTTCCAGGGGATTAGGCTCCACAGTTGTAGATTGGTCTCTGCTGTCTTTAAATTTAGTTTCTCGCCCAATGCTAAAACTAAATATTCAAGGATATGAATTTAACGGGCTACTGGTCACATGCAGACCTTAGCATCATATCTCATCAAGAATGGTCAAAACATTGACCATTACAACAAGCCAGTCAAACACTTTGAGGCCTAGGAGTGGCAACTAATCCCCATAGAAATGCAATGGTGTTAGATTGGAAGGATCCTGAAGGATGTGAAGGAACTATACAGCCATCTTTATTGGATCATCTTCCTATAAATTTATGGGGACGAGATGTCCTAGATCAATTAGGTTTGCAATTAACAAATAATAGCAATCCAAATGTGCCCACTATTATGGCTAGACAAGATTTGGGGAAAGAAAAAAGATTAGGAGAACAAGAACAAGGCATAGCAGCACCAATTCAAATAGATCAAGGAATAAATAGACATGGATTGGGTTTTCAGAAGGGGTCACTGAGACAATAAAAATTACTTGGAAATCAGAAAGACCAGTATGGGTTTCTCATTGGCCCCTGAGTAAAGAAAAGATACAAGCAGCCCATGACCTGGTCAAACAACAATTAACGGAGGGACATATACAACCTTCCATATCTCCCTATAATACTCCGATTTTTGTCATTAAAAAGAAATCTGGTAAATGGAGATTATTGCAAGATTTAAGAGCCATTAATAATGAGATGCTTATTATGGGACCTGCTCAATCAGGGATTCCCTAATAGTCTGCTTTGACAAAAACCTGGTATGTTTTAGCTATAGATATTAAAGATTTTTTTTTTTCGATTCCAATTCATCCTGAGGATAGTCCACGTTTTGCATTTACTATCCCTGCACTAAATCATGAAGTTCCTGATCAGAGATATGAATGGAAAGTACTCCCTCAAGGGATGGCTAACAGCCCAACTATGTGTCAAATTTTTGTTAACAAAGCAATCCAGCCACTTAGAAATCAAAATCCTGAACTACAAATATTTCACTATATGGATGATTTATTATTAGCACATAAACTTAAAAACACATTGCTAGAATATTATGCCACACTTACAAATTTAGTAAAAAATTATAATCTAGAGATAGCAATAGATAAAGTACAATTAAATTTTCCAATTAATTATTTAGGAGTTCTATTATCTTCAACCATGGTGCATTCACCAAAAATTCAAATAGAAGTAGATCAACTCAAATCACTGAACGACTTTCAAAAATTATTAGAAGACATAAATTGAATAAGACCTTATCTAGGCATACCAACGGGAGAGTTGGGACCTTTATTTGCTATCCTAAAAGGCCCATCAGATCCAAATTCACCCTGCATGTTAACGCCTGAAGCAAGAAAGGCATTAAAAATCATTGAAACATATATGGAAAATATGCATTTGGATAGAATTGATATAAGTTTGCCTTTATTATTTATTGTAACACCAACAAAAAAATATTCCTACAGGAGTATTTTGGCAAGAAGGTCCATTATTGTGGATACATTTATCTTATTCTTTTAACACTATTCTTATTAGGTATCCTGAGGCTGTAGCACAATTAATACTCAAAGGAATAAAAAGCAGCAAAGGGAGTGTTTGGAATTTCTCCCAATAAAATTATTACTCCATATACTATGGATCAAATTGTTGAGTTAGATAATGAGTGAAATACTTGGGCAATCATCATTTGTAAATCTAATATTTCATTTGATAACCACTTACCATCTAATCCTTTATTGTCTTTTTGGTCTTCGCATCCTATAGTTTTTCCAAAAATGACAAGAAAAACACCTATCATGAATGCTCCCAATATATTCACTGATGGGTCAAAAAATGGTACAGCAGTAGTAGGTACCCCTGATCAAACTTTTACATTTTCAGTACCCAAACAATCAGCTCAAAAGGTAGAGCTTAATGCAGTATTACAAGATTTTGTGATGTTTAAAGATTCTGTATTTAATTTATTTTCTGATAGTCAGTATATAGTTAATGCTATAGTATCCCTTGAAGATGTTGGTAGGATTTCCCCTTCCTCTACTGTTTTCTCTTTGTTTTTCACTATACAAAGTCTAATCTGGGACAGAAAAGATCCATTCTTTATAGGACATATCAGGGCACATACAGGATTGCATATACATAGTCTTCGTTTTCACCCAAATTTAATTTGCCCAGTTATACCTCAGTGTTGTAGCAGTGCTGTGTACCTGACATAGTGCTTTGATATTATCATACCATTGTAGTGACCTGGAAGAGATTTAAGAGTCCTTTCTCTTTTTGAGTTTGAATCATAGCTTTGATGTGGTCTTTCTAGTTTTATGTTCTTGTTCCTAATGTAAAAGTGTTTAACGCTTTTTGGTTGTTTGGGAAGTAGAGGGATAAGGTTTTAACTGATTATTCTTGAATTGCTTTTACAATAAGCCAATTTTATTATCTTTAAATTCATCAACTTTATTTATATATATATATATATATATATATATATATATATATATATATATATATATTTAATTTAGGACTTCTTAACTCTACTTATGATTGATGGAACACATTGATTTGGAATTTCAGATCTTCCAAAGCGGTATTTGTTGTAATATTATTTTTTAAATATAGTGCCTTTTAAAAATAACATAAGGAAGTGACTGTAATACAAAAAATGTTGATGTTTCAAGTTCTACTCATTTTTGGTAGATGCATTCTATATAGAACATGGCAGAAAGATGAAAAACAACAGTAATTGTGTATTCAGAATTCATACCAATCAGTGGTGAAACAGTGCAAAAGCAGGAGGCAATATCCATTGATTGATTTCACAGCTTTTGTATATCTGAGAAATGAGTGCTCCGATGAATTTTATCTTTTCAAGCATGTTTTTGTAAGAATTGTAGGTTTGCCTATCTTAACATTTATTTTCTGTATTTTAAAATCAAGTATTCTCCACGTTTTAAATGTTTTATATTAGAGACTTCTCTAATGCACACTTGTACCAATATTGTACCTTTTGTTTTTAGATGTTAAGCACATGCTCATGTTAAGTACTTACAAAAATTGTTACATTATGTTTTCTTATGTAATTTATTTTTGGTTTGTTTATGTGATCCAAATATATTCTTTCCTTAAAAAAATCATGCTAAAATAAGTAGAGCACATCTAAATTTACATTTAAATACAAATGGAATTCTAATTTAGTGACCTGAAAACATATGGACCTGTTCTTAAAATAGCCCCCTTTCCAAAATTAGTTATCTCTCTGCCTAAATTGTGCTTAACAATGTTTTTAAAACTTAAATATTCTGAGTTAATTTGCATATTAGATTACTTAAGAATTACAATAACATTTTATTTATTGACATAAAATTGCTTGAACGACTAGTGTTTTTTTTTTTTTGCCATCCTAGATATCTTACTGTAGTTTAATAAATATTAGCCAAATTGGAGTGGAAGTTAACTTATATATGAGTGTTGTATTAAGAATGTTGCTTTACATTTCATGCAAATCTATTGATGATTTTGCCATTTTTAAGTAGAAAGCTTAGGACTTTACTACAGCAATTTAAAGTTACCTCAGTATAAAATACAAATAGCCTTATCTGTTATTTCCTGTTTACTCAGTATGGTATTGCTAAATTCAGTGATGTTTTGAAGTTTAAAAATTATTATTTCTGAATCTATGTAAGTGCACCTGAACCGGTATTTAAAATAACCCCCATGGGAACACACTTTAAGAAATACCGTATTCCATGGAGTGTGGTGGTGCACCCATGTAATCCAAGCTACTGTGAGCCTGACTCACAGGTCATGTCAAGGTCAAAAGGGTAGAATTTAAACCCTGCTGAAGCAGGGTTTTGAATTTGAGGCCAGCCTCGGCAACTTATTGAGACTTGGTTTTAAAATAAACAGTTAAGAAAGGGTCTACAGGGGTAGCTCAGTGGTGGAACAACCATGGATTCAATCCCCAGTATTGTAAAAAACACAAACACATTCCATAAACATTTGTCTTCATATTTTTCTAAATATGCAACTGTTGTAACTGCAGGGCAGGCATGTTTAGAACAGTATTTTCTGCTAGATGAACAAGGAATTTCTGAGTTGTGAAGCTTCCTAAGCTGCTTGTTTTAAGAATGTATAGCTCGGGTCCGGGATTGTGGCTCAGTGAGCAGAGCGCTTGCCTAGCATGCATGAGGCACTGAGTTCAATCCCCAGCACCATATAATAGTACACAAATGAAATAAATGTATTGTGTCCATCTATAATTAAAAAAAAGAAAGAATGTAGACCTCTTCATGAGTCTTGCTGGATAGGCCTCCTGCTTTTTGTGCCATTGTTCAGTGGTTCTGATGCCCATCTGTGCATTAGAATCACAGCGGGACCTTAAAAAAATCTAGGTACATTTCAATAGATCCTGATTTACAGGGTATGGGGTAAGGACTGAGAATTGTTAGTTTTTAAACTGCTACCCAGGTGGTTTTAATGTGCATCCATGGGTAAAAACTATCATCAGCCTTGGAGGAGAATGTTAGCAAACAGACTCAATGTCTTTTGAGTTTTAACACTCAGCTCACTTCTTCCCAGACCCCAGCGGCAGACAAAGGCAAAGCTTTCAGGCTCTGAGTCCTACACCTTGGCGCAAGGTTATCTCCAAGAGATGGCAGTACAGGAAAATTCATCTAAACTTATTTGTGTTTTCTTTAATAGCAGGTAATTTATGGAGGTACTGAGCTATATACTTGCTGTCAGAATCATGTTTAATTCTCCCCGAAACCCTACAAAGTAGTTAGAATTATAATTTTACAAGGAGAAACCAAAAGGGCAGAATGAACAAGAAAAGAAATATGTCCAAGCTTACACAACTAGTAGACGGTAGAATTGAAACCAAAGCAAGTCTGACTGCAGTATTGTAAGCAGAGGAGTTGGTCAAAAGATTATTCCCACTACTGAATAGAGACTGACCATGGAGGAGACCAACTGGGTTTCAATTGAAATAAGACAAGTAGAGATGATGCTGTGTGTGGCTAAAATGATAAGTGGTCTTCATGTGTTTTGAAGTTATTGTTGGAAGGATTTGCAGGTAGATTCATGTAGACTTGTAAGGGAAAGAGAAAAAGCAAGGTTGCCTCCTAAATTTTTGGTCTGAGCAACTTAGTGAAAACTGGAGCCATTTACTGGGAAGGACAGGGGATGGCAGAGTTGGAGGGAAAAACATCAACAGATCTAATCCTGCCAAAGCAGTACCTGAATCAGCAGGGAAAACTCAATCCACTCAAAAATAATATCAATTAATAAGCACTTATCCAAGGAATGTCTTTTCTATTTCTAAAAATTATTTTTAAAACACCAACTAATGAACAAATGCATAGCTATTTCATCTGTTTTGTTTCTTATCTCATTAAAATACCCTTCTGTTCTACATACCAAATTAAGGGAAGTATTCAAAACATATTACTAGTAAATAGCATTAATAGTAATAGTAAATAGCAATTCATTTCTTGTTTTCTACATGTAAATTGAGAATGAGATGTGATCATGCTTGGTTTAGAATTCTTATTCCGAAGTGACATAAATAAATGAAAACCTCCTGATACCAAAAGTCAATGCTTGAGGGTATATGAATTCAGAAATGAAAAACATTGTGTATATTTTTATGAAATTACTAATATTAAAGGAATAGAGAATGAGTAGAATTAAGAAGGAAGGGAAACAAAAATATAGACTAAGAAACAGGCAGCATAGAAGGAGCCAGAGGGTATTGCCCTGTGTTATAGTTGTGGGTTTTCAGGAAAAGGGTAGTCAGTTTTAAAGAACCAGTAACATAGGTACCTAAATTTCTCAGGTATAAAACTTAGAGGCAAAGTGGATAGTAAATTTCAAGAATAAAAAAGGTCCTTTTATTAATTGGAGCAAACATCTATCATGAAGCCATTTGAAAATCCTCTCTCTGTCCCTCACAGGATTGGGAAGTGAATTGGAGTAGAGGGAGAGGAAAGAGGGCTTCACATTGCCCTACTGATTCATTTCTTTGGGTTGTTTTTCAGCATCAAATACTTTTCCTTCCCCCATCTGCTAACCTTTCCTTTTCATGGGAACCAAATTCTTGAATAAGGACTTTAACAGGAATAGTGTTCTGCACTTTAAATTTAGAAAATGAACCATTTCCTGTGCTAGAGAAAAGTCTGTGTCTGAGAATATTATCTCTATAGTGTACTTCGTACTTCCCGCTTTGCCTTTTCTTTCATTGTGCTGTGTTATTTATCTGCTATCCATGTAAATTCCTGACCAGCACAATATGAAGTATTATATCAGAGCCACAATAGTCCACTGACATCTCAGTATAAATATTTCTGTAAAAATAAAAATAAGGCTGTGTTGCCAATGTCTTACTAAGGAAAAACAATTCACAAATACGTCCATGTAAGCTTGTGAACTACTTTTAGATATCCATTTTCTTCCATGATGATTACCATCTGACACTGTGCAACACACTTTTATGTGAAATACCACCAGAATAATTATGGGGTACTTGAAATCTCTTTATTTCTTTGTGTGTGTTTTTTTCTCTTTCTTTTTTAACCTCATTAAAAGTTTATTGTTTTTTTCCAATGTTAAGTGCCTTTACAAAAGTAATGATTTGTCAGACATAAAGGAATACATTTTGTTTTAATTTTTATAAACCAGTCTGAGCAATTGTCACTGTGTCATTGTTCTTTGGATGCTAAATAGAGAAGAACAAAGGCAATTTCCAGACTAGTGGTCATGCATTGTTTCTGAATAGGCCATCTGAGATTGGCCTGTCATATTCCTTCAATCAGCCTATGTGATTCTCATCTAAACTTAGACCTTGTAGCATCTCACTAAAATAAAAGCTGTGCTCTAGCTGTGCTTCATGTATGTTACCCAATTTTTATTAGTACTTTGTACCCTAAGACCTGTCAAGAATTGAGGAGGCAGACATCAATCTCTGTGAGATCTTTTAGTTTGATCCTGATTTTTCCCCCCTCACTTCCACTCTTGGTGAATTTCCAAATTTATGGAATGTTGAAAAATTAAATGTATGAATAGAAAGATTGATATGTATGCACAATTTGGGGGGGGGGACAAGTTGGAATCCAATACATTGTGAAAGATCCAATATTTTAGACCACACACAGCCTCTGATTTATAATGGTTTGATTTGGGAGTTTTTGATTTAACAATTGTGTATTCAATAGAAATCATTCTTTGAATTTCAAATTTGAATCATTTCCCTGGTAGTGCTGTGCACTCTGGTCCTCTCCCCATGCTGGGCCGTGACCTTGAGCCCAGCTCCTGGGCAGCCAAATGAACCTCTGTGATTGATCTTGAGGGACAACAACTCATACTGTACAAAGGACCTTGTTGTAAGCAAGGATGTTCTGTACGTTTGGTGAACGAAATAATTTTTGACTTAGGATATTTTCAAATTTACATTGGGTTTGTCAACATGTGACCCCCTCCATAAATTGAGGATATTCTGTAAATTTTGTAAAATTTTCCACCAGAGGTCTGAATTATGTTTGTTTTGATATTAAGGAATTATCCAAAAGTAAGAGTCCCTTAGATTGATTTGGTATTAACAGAGGAGCAGAGAAGAGAAAGCAGTGGATTTCCCTTGTAGGTTTGTTCTTTTCAGTGTTAGGATGAAGAAATATGGCTGTAGATGTAGATAGTGATGGTAGTGGCAGGAGCAGACATACCAGCTATCACTTTTTTTGGGCCCCTCGCTGTGTCTTTGTACTGTGCCAAGTGCCAACTACAAAGACCTCCATGTAATCCTCTCCATTTTTCTGAAGCAGGTATTATTACTAACCTTCTTGCTTTAGCTATTCTGGGTCTCTTATTTTTCCAATAAATTTCATGATTGCTCTTTCTATTTCTATAAGGAATGACCTCAGGATTTTAATTGGAATCACATTGAATCTGTAAAGCGCTTTGGGTAGTACAGACATTTTGATAATATTAATGTTGTCTATCCAAGAGCATGGGAGATCTTTCCATCTTCTAAGGTCTTCAATTTCCTTCCTTATTGTTCTGTAGTTTTAATTGTAGAAGTCTTTCACCTCTTCTGTTAAGTTGATTCACAAACCACTCTTTGGTCTATACCCAAAAAACTTAAAATCAGCATATTACAGTAATGCAGCCACATCAATGTTCATAGCAGCTCAATTCACAAAAGCTAAACTGTGGAAGCAACCTAGATGCCCTTCAATAGTCAAATGGATAAAGAAACTGTGGTATATATACACAATGGAATATTACACAGCATTAAGAGAATAAAATTATAGCATTTGCTGGTAAATGGATGAAGTTGCAGAATATCATGCTAAGCGAAGTAAGCCAATCCCCAAAAACCAAAGGCCGAATGTTCTCTCTGATACGTGGATGCTGATCCATTATGGGGATGGGGGAGGTATGGGGAAAATGGAGAAACTTTGGGCAAAGGGGAGGAAGGGGAGCGAGAATGTGTGGTGGCAGGAAAGATAGTGGAAAAAGATGGATAGCATTATCTTAGGTATATGTATGACTGCACATAAGGTGTGACACTACATTGTGTACAACCATAGAAATGTAAAGTGTAACTGCAATTGTGTACAATGAATCAAGATGTATTCTGGTGTCATATATACCTAATTAAAATAAATAAATAAATTTTAAAAAATAAATACAACATAAAATGGGCTAAAGCTGTGGCTCAGTGGTTGAGTGAACCTGGGTTCAATTCCTGGCACCATCCCCAAAATTAATTATAATTATCATAGTAATCATCTATCTTCTGGAGAGCTATTTGTTCCCTGTACAATGTTAAAATGTGAGTTCCTTAAACAACACACTCTACCTACTTGCACTTCTTTGAAATTCATAATTTGAACAGTCATGTAACTAGATTTACTGACTCATCAAACTATGTAATATCTTCCACTTTTCACAAGCCAAGCATTAAACAAATTGTTTTCTACCATGCAACTGGCATTATGCTTCCAAATCTCTTAAATTTGGGAAGTTCTACATACATTTTGCAGCACATTTTTAGGAAATGCTGCTCACAAAAAAGAACAAAGAAAATGGAGTTGGAAGGGGTGTGAAAGTCCACCTAAGGCTGGACACAGCGTTGCAGACCTATAATCCCAGCAATTCAGGAGGCTCAGGAAGGAGGATAGAAAGTTCAAAGACAGTCTCAGCAACTTAGTGAGGCCGTAGGCAACTTAGCGAGACACAGTTTCAAAATAAAAAATAAGAAGTGCTGGGATGTAGTTCTACTGAACATTCAGGTTTAAGTCCCCAGTACAAAAAAAAAATCCACCTAAGAATGCTATTTAAATTTCTTGAGTTCACATATTACAAATATATTACCAATAAGCTCACATATTACAAGCAATACACCAAATACTTTTACCAAGACAGGGACAAATGTATTAAGAAAATTAGTTTCTTCTCTGTGCATCTTAAGTGAATACTTTTTAAAACTTTACATTACACTTCCATATTTCAGTACATTCACAGATTTTTCAGAGAGCTAAATGATGCAAAGACACTTGAATTGAATGCATTCTAGAAAGTGATGCACCTGACTAAGTACACATAGAGCTATAGCTGCTCTCATACCTGGAGAAACAACAAGAGGAATAAGAACCTGCTATAGCTCAGGCTCAGGGTAATCAGCTACATGATTAAGGAACTTTTATAGGCTTCATCTAAAATTGGAATCCCAAGGAGTACTAGTCACAGGTTGAGTTCCACAAGCCTTCACCAAGTGCTGAAGTGTGTTGCAGGCAGAGCAGCCAAATTGAAAAAGACCTACAGAGCCTTCTCCACTGCAAGTCAGGCACCTACTTAAAGCAGGGGATGGGGCAGATGAGCGGAGAGGAACCCTTTTGAAGACCTTCAGTTCTTCACAGGCACCATGCAGTAGCCCTCAGAATGTCAGACTCAGGAGTATTTGGACATAAAGAGAACTGCTAAGGTGCAGAAGCCAGCTGAGGGACTAACACACTACATTATAAACTGACAGCAGGACTGCAGAGCATGCTGAACTCTCCCAGGCTGGAGGCTGGACTGAAAAATACAAAGGGATCTCCTGATCCTCACTCAACAGCACACCAAAGCCCAAGCCCAGCAGAAGAGGAAGTCCTGACCCACATTCAAAACATTTAAAGATAGTAGTGAAAAATGAGTATAAGGTACAGCTTCTTTTAAATATCATTAATAAAAAGCTTAAAATAGGGGGTGAGGATGTAGCTCAGTGGTAAAGTGCTTGCCTCCTATAACTGAGGCACTGGGTTGAATCCTCAGCATCACATAAAAATAAATAAAGATACTGGGTGTTCATCTACAACTAAATAAATTTTAAAAAGCTTAAAATAATGTTATAGTTTAAATTAAGCAAAATCAAGCTATTGCAAATAATCTAAAGAGAGAAGTGAAAGATCTCTACATTGAAAATTATAAAACACAGCTAAAAGACATAGAAAATATACAAATGAATGGAGAGACAGCCAATGTTCACAGATAAGAGACCTATTTTTAAGAGTAAGATATCAAATTTCCCAAAAGATTTTTAAAATATTTATTTTTTTAGTTGCACACAATAACTTTATTTTATTTATTTATTTTTATGTGGTGTTGAGGATCGAACCCAGGGCCTCGCACATGCTAGGCAAGCGCTCTATCCCTGAGCTACAACCCCAGCCCTCAATCTTCCCAAAATTGACTTATAGATTCACCACAAACTCAATCAAAATTTTTGTAAGTTATTTTTTTAATTGACAAGCATTTCTAAATTTTATTGGAAAAACAGAAGCTCTAGAATGGTCAAAACAATATTTACAAAATTAGGAACTTAGAAAACATGATTTCAAGAATTATTGCAGAGGTACTATAATCAAAACAACGTAGCAAGCACATAGAATAGACAAATCTATAGAACAGAATATCTGTCAAATGCAAACTAGATGATTCCTGGGCTTGAAAATGTCACTTTAATACACGTTGTCAGAGCTGTGTATATTCATATGTGGAAAATAAAATACTCCTCAACTCCTGCTTCATTCCTTACTAAAAATCATAGTGTTATCACAGACCTAAATAAATAAGGTGGAAATATAGAACTTAGAGAATAAGAAAAAGTAGAAAAATATAACATGATCTTGGGATAGGCAAATATTTTTAGGACAAACATGTGCAACAGCTTTTATCATAATTTAAAACTCTTGTCATGAAAAACAACCCTTTGGGCCACAGATTGCATTACAGTATCATCAGTATCATTCATATATACATATATATGCACATGCACACACACATGCACACACACACACACACACACATATACATACATATACACACACACACATTTCCTTATGTACAATATATTTAAAATACTAAAAGTCAATACTAGAAAAAGAAAGCTACCCAATTTATAAATGTAAGAACAAGATAGAAATTAGTATATGAAAGGATGCTTCAGATGATTGGTTATCAAAAGTGCAAATGAAAATTAGAATAAGACACCACTAAATAAATACCATGAACTAAAATTATAAACACTGACATAACAAGCATTGGCAAGGATATGGAACAAATAGAACTCACACACATTGTTGCAGAGAAGGTAAAACAGTAAGCATGACCTCTTTAAAGAAACTGCTTCTTAAAAAGTTTAATATATAGTTACTGTATGACCCATCCATTTCACTCTTTGCAATTCACCTAAGAAAACTAGAAATATACATCAAAGCAAAGATTCATGTTGGAACATTCATAGAACCTTTAATTCATAATAGATAAGAATTGGAAACAACATAAACATCTGTCAAATAGCGAATGAATAAGTAAATTATGTTTCATTATGTGCTATAAACATGAGTGAGCATGTCAATTTTTATCATAAATCGTATCTACTAAGATATATTTAAGTTATTAATGATTAAGTAAATATTTACATATCTAATGAAACAACTCAATAGTTTTGCACTCATGTTGACTCTGAAAGTTTTCCAAGTAAATAAAGTTTTCTCTAAATAGGTTCAGCATGGATAATGAAACACAGTGAAAGAACAAACTAATTTGATCTGTTGTGCAAAGATAACTATCTTCAGATTGCAGTATTACATAATCAAGTGCATATGGCTTTTTTTAGAATACAAAAATAAATTAAAGGGACAATCATCAATTATCTTCAAATCAGGGCCTTATATTCTGTTTGTGATTCATATTAATGAAAATAAAAACTTAAAACTAGTAATAAAAGGGCTTATAAAAAGAAAATATTAGTCATTGTATTCAACATAAAGAACATAATAATGAAATGCCATGTAAATTCTATTTGGCTTTACATAATTCTAAATGTATACTTTCATTATTCATAAAACATTTCTTAGGCATCCCTGTGTTTGGAGAGCAGTAGACATAAAGACTTCATCAAGTCATCAGTCTTAAAATGGGAAATAAGAGAAGACTGTAGAAGGAAAAAAAGAGAAATAAAAAGAAAAGAAATAAATAAAAGGAAACAAAGTGGCTGGGGACATAGCTCAATTGGTAGAGTGCTTGCTTCACATGTATAGAGCCCTGGGTTCAATCCCGAGCACCGCATACACACACACACACACACACACACACACACACACACACACACACACAAAGGAAATAAAGCCGCTCCCCTCATCATGCTTAAAATTCAGTTTTAGGTAGAGCTATACACATGTGGAATTATCTAAAATCTCATAGAACTGTTAGTATAAAATGTCTTCTGGGAACTAACCCCTAGGAACTCTACAGAGAAACTTCCTATTTCTGTTGTTATGTTTTCTTTTTTTTTTGTTTTCATTTTTATAGTTTATTTCTTTATTTTTTTTTAATTACCCCCAAATTTGACTGTGCCTGGAACATAGGATTTACCTGTGCTAACTCACTGCCTCCACCTTATGGTGAAGTTGTCTCCCTGAAAATGTAGTCAGGAATGCTAGGTTATTGATAAAATTCAAGACCAACATTAAATCTATTTCTCTGATTTGTCTACAGAATCTAGCACAACACTAGATAATAAAATCAAATGCTTAACACTGGCACGCTAAATTCACAGTATGCAAATATTTTCTTTCTCTAAGGTTTCTTTCTGAATTGATATTTCCAACAACTTTTAATGCACTATTAATGTGACAATAGTTCATAACCAGCCTTATCTTCTTTAAGTATAGAAAGATACTTCATTCTATACATACGGAAACCAACTAGTTGAAATATAAAGTCTGCAATCAATGAATCTCCTCTGTTCTCTACCCTCCTCTTATAACTCTACCCTCCCAAATTTAAAATAACACATCCAGTAATAATTTAAGGTGATTACAACAACTGAACTTTTGTTTTTCTATCCACACCAGGGTGTAATATCTGCCAAAAGCAAACAAGATGACCTGGACTAACACAGGCTTTCTTCTTTAACGGAATAGTGGTGATCACGCCACTTCACCTGCAGAGGCATGTTTCTGAGGCAGTTAAGTGTTGTCTATCATCTTGGACCAGAGCAAACACGTCCATTAGAAATATGTTTTATCAATGGAATCACCAAGAACCAGTTGACAATTACTGAGTAGTACTCATTTTAAAGATATATACAATTGCTATGCACAATTTCTACAGTACTTAATTTGCCTTTTCAAACATTATCTATTACCTAATTTAATATTATCTTTAAATTACTTTCCTACAGTCACTCTAATCACTTCTCCCTTCAATCGTCATCATCAGTGTTACAGAATATTCTGAAATTTTCTTTGAAACATAATCCAACAATATTTTCAAGTGCCTCAAGTTATGAAATAAGCCATTCATATTCTTCAAATATCTATTTTATTCAAGTTAAACACTGATTAACAAATGCATCCACTTGTCTATATACCATCAACCCATCCCTGAATCCCTAAGTCAAAGACCAGTTTCTCCATGAATATTTCTCCTAATTCCTTAACCCAGACATTTTTCTCTTAATTAGTTCACTGATAGAACATAATAGATAAAATGCTTATTTATCATTTAATATTCAAATGCTCCCATGGTGATTTGGCACTGTATAAAATATTCAATAAACAGCTACTGAAGTGAAGTAACAGTTAAAATGTCAAAAAAATAATTGCAAGAGGTAGCATTCTAAGAAACTGCAAATTGAAACATTTAATTACAAATTAAATATATCATTCTCAGTCATAAATTCTAAAGGCATCCTGGCATACATGGATGATCCAATAAAACAGGTTGTGAATATTAGAAAATACAGCCAAAGCAAGGTTTTAATTTGAGAAACTATTTGTATTTAAAGATGCAGATTTGTACAGAATTATTAGTTATAACATTAATCTATAAATACTTAAAAATCCAGAACCACTTTAAATCATTGTTTTTTCATTACTAAAAAAATTCCAGAACATTCTGAAATTTTCTTCTAAGCATAATCCACACTATTTTCAAATGGCTCAAGCTCTGAAATAAGCCATTCATATTCTTCAAATATGTATTTTCCTTCAAGTTAAAAACTGCAATTTTTAATGACCTTAGAATTTTCAACTGATATGTGTTTATCTGAAGTTCCTCCTTAAGAATAACTAATTACATTGCATCTGTTTTTGTAGGGTACCAGTTATGACTCCCTATATCCCCTGAAAGAATAAAGTTTGGTTCTGCTAACAAGAAGACAGCTACTATTATGTTCAGATGAATAACCCAAACTAAAGGAATCTGGACCATTGCTATAGCGGTTATGGAAATAAGCTTTTGTCCTCTTCAACATCAAAGTGCCAACATTCAGATCCTGTAGTTATATATCCACTTATGATGTATTTTTGCAACATACTGCACTGTTTTTTAAAAATACCTAATGCATTATAATGAAAAAGAAATGAATGTCTTAAAATTTGCTTTTGATACTCTTTAGTCTGAAATTCTTTTTATAAAAAGGCTCAAAATCTATTTCAGGAGACACTGTCTCAAAAAAAAAAAGGGCTAGGAATGTAGTTCAGTGGTAGAATACTTTCCTTGCATATAGTAGCACTAGCTAGGTTCAATTCCCAGTACACAGGGGAAAAAAAGAAAAGGTCCACATCTGATCAAGTCAGATTTTAAGCAATGCCCCATGAAATTACAAATGCTATATTTCTCCAAGTTCTAAAATGCTTCTCAGCCTACATGCTTACTGAATGAATACATGCTAGAGAAACATTAATCATGCTTCTCAGCCATGCCTAATTAATATACACAAATTAGAAAATGATACAAGAAAATAGAGCAAAATCTATGCTCTGCAGTAAATTGATTAGAGAGTTGTATCTTTTTTCTTTTATGTTTGCTTTGTGTGTGTGAGTGTGTATGTCTGTGTGTGTGTGTGTGTGTGTGTGAATGTACATGTGTGTGTGTCTGTTTATATACCTACAACATTCTTGGTACTTGAGTTAAAACCCAGGACATCACACGTGTGAGGCAAATGCTCTACCACCAAGTATACCCCCGAAACTTATTTTATTTGGGACAGTGTCTCTCAGTAAGTTTCCCAGGTGACCTCGAATTTGTGATCCTCCTGTCTCAGCCACCCAAGTAGCTGGGATTACAGTTCTGCATCACTAACCTGGCTAAAGGTTTATATCTTAACACCTGTCTATGATATTATAATATTCTCATCCTTGCTGACCATAGAGATGGCAAGGAAACTGGGCCTTGACCTTGACATCATAACCTTCAGAACATAATGGTTTTTCAGTATTCACAGCTCGGCTTTGACTTCCCAGAATACTTGTCTATAGCAATTCCAGAGAAAGAAAGATAAAGAGCAAGTATAGGTCAGTATAGACCCTGTCTATGGGAAATATCAATCCCTCACCAAGAAAGTACAAAGCTTAATGTATTATTTGTGCTATCATTCAGCACCTCTGTCTTGGCTAGAGCTTTCTTTAGCAAGAATGAAAAATAATGAAGAGAATGTAGTCTGTAATGAAGGTTGAATGGCTTGTTTTAAAGTTGTAAAATATTCATGCTTAAAATTTTAAACTCTTTATATTGTTTCCTAGGAAATGAGATGTCTCATCTATACTGGGGATCATGTCCAGGCCTGGTAACAACTGGCAAGAGCTGAGTGGCAATGAGTCTCTGCATTCCCCAGACCCCACTACTCCCTAAAGTCCAACCTTCATTTCTGCTCCCTGTCTTATACCAAGAATATCCTTATTGGGTTCCCTTGGTGTGAAGGTGAATCATGTAAATACTGCAGTCAGACTTCCTTTGGTTTCAATTCTACCGTCTACTAGTTGTGTAAGCTTGGACATATTTCTTTCCTTGTTCATTCTGCCCTTTTGTTTTCTCCTTGTAAAATTATAATTCTAACTACTTTGTAGGGTTTCAGGGAGAATTAAACATGATTGTGACAGCAAGTATATAGCTCAGTACCTCCATAAATTACCTGCTATTAAAGAAAACACAAATAAGTTTAGATGAATTTTCCTGTACTGCCATCTCTTGGAGATAACCTTACGCCAAGGTGTAGGACTCAGAGCCTGAAAGCTTTGCCTTTGTCTGCCGCTGGGGTCTGGGAAGAAGTGAGCTGAGTGTTAAAACTCAAAAGACATTGAGTCTGTTTGCTAACATTCTCCTCCAAGGCTGATGATAGTTTTTACCCATGGATGCACATTAAAACCACCTGGGTAGCAGTTTAAAAACTAACAATTCTCAGTCCTTACCCCATACCCTGTAAATCAGGATCTATTGAAATGTACCTAGATTTTTTTAAGGTCCCTCTGTGATTCTAATGCACAGATGGGCATCAGAACCACTGAACCATGGCACAAAAAGCAGGAGGCCTATCCAGCAAGACTCATGAAGAGGTCTACATTCTTTCTTTTTTTTAATTATAGATGGACACAATACATTTATTTCATTTGTGTACTATTATATGGTGCTGGGGATTGAACTCAGTGCCTCATGCATGCTAGGCAAGCGCTCTGCTCACTGAGTCACAATCCCGGACCTGAGCTATACATTCTTAAAACAAGCAGCTTAGGAAGCTTCACAACTCAGAAATTCCTTGTTCATCTAGCAGAAAATACTGTTCTAAACATGCCTGCCCTGCGGTTACAACAGTTGCATATTTAGAAAAATATGAAGACAAATGTTTATGGAATGTGTTTGTGTTTTTTACAATACTGGGGATTGAATCCATGGTTGTTCCACCACTGAGCTACCCCTGTAGACCCTTTCTTAACTGTATATTTTAAAACCAAGTCTCAATAAGTTGCCGAGGCTGGCCTCAAATTCAAAACCCTGCTTCAGCAGGGTTTAAATTCTACCCTTTTGACCTTGACATGACCTGTGAGTCAGGCTCACAGTAGCTGGGATTACATGGGTGCACCACCACACTCCATGGAATACGGTATTTCTTAAAGTGTGTTCCCATGGGGGTTATTTTAAATACCGGTTCAGGTGCACTTACATAGATTCAGAAATAATAATTTTTAAACTTCAAAACATCACTGAATTTAGCAATACCATACTGAGTAAACAGGAAATAACAGATAAGGCTATTTGTATTTTATACTGAGGTAACTTTAAATTGCTGTAGTAAAGTCTTAAGCTTTCTACTTAAAAATGGCAAAATCATCAATAGTTTTGCATGAAATGTAAAGCAACATTCTTAATACAACACTCATATATAAGTTAACTTCCACTCCAATTTGGCTAATATTTATTAAACTACAGTAAGATATCTAGGATGGAAAAAAAAAAAAAAAAAAAAAAAAAAAAACACTAGTCGTTCAAGCAATTTTATGTCAATAAATAAAATGTTATTGTAATTCTTAAGTAATCTAATATGCAAATTAACTCAGAATATTTAAGTTTTAAAAACATTGTTAAGCACAATTTAGGCAGAGAGATAACTAATTTTGGAAAGGGGGCTATTTTAAGGACAGGTCCATATGTTTTCAGGTCACTAAATTAGAATTCCATTTGTATTTAAATGTAAATTTAGATGTGCTCTACTTATTTTAGCATGATTTTTTTAAGGAAAGAATATATTTGGATCACATAAACAAACCAAAAATAAATTACATAAGAAAACATAATGTAACAATTTTTGTAAGTACTTAACATGAGCATGTGCTTAACATCTAAAAACAAAAGGTACAATATTGGTACAAGTGTGCATTAGAGAAGTCTCTAATATAAAACATTTAAAACGTGGAGAATACTTGATTTTAAAATACAGAAAATAAATGTTAAGATAGGCAAACCTACAATTCTTACAAAAACATGCTTGAAAAGATAAAATTCATCGGAGCACTCATTTCTCAGATATACAAAAGCTGTGAAATCAATCAATGGATATTGCCTCCTGCTTTTGCACTGTTTCACCACTGATTGGTATGAATTCTGAATACACAATTACTGTTGTTTTTCATCTTTCTGCCATGTTCTATATAGAATGCATCTACCAAAAATGAGTAGAACTTGAAACATCAACATTTTTTGTATTACAGTCACTTCCTTATGTTATTTTTAAAAGGCACTATATTTAAAAAATAATATTACAACAAATACCGCTTTGGAAGATCTGAAATTCCAAATCAATGTGTTCCATCAATCATAAGTAGAGTTAAGAAGTCCTAAATTAAATATATATATATATATATATATATATATATATATATATATATATATATATATATATATAAAGTTGATGAATTTAAAGATAATAAAATTGGCTTATTGTAAAAGCAATTCAAGAATAATCAGTTAAAACCTTATCCCTCTACTTCCCAAACAACCAAAAAGCGTTAAACACTTTTACATTAGGAACAAGAACATAAAACTAGAAAGACCACATCAAAGCTATGATTCAAACTCAAAAAGAGAAAGGACTCTTAAATCTCTTCCAGGTCACTACAATGGTATGATAATATCAAAGCACTATGTCAGGTACACAGCACTGCTACAACACTGAGGTATAACTGGGCAAATTAAATTTGGGTGAAAACGAAGACTATGTATATGCAATCCTGTATGTGCCCTGATATGTCCTATAAAGAATGGATCTTTTCTGTCCCAGATTAGACTTTGTATAGTGAAAAACAAAGAGAAAACAGTAGAGGAAGGGGAAATCCTACCAACATCTTCAAGGGATACTATAGCATTAACTATATACTGACTATCAGAAAATAAATTAAATACAGAATCTTTAAACATCACAAAATCTTGTAATACTGCATTAAGCTCTACCTTTTGAGCTGATTGTTTGGGTACTGAAAATGTAAAAGTTTGATCAGGGGTACCTACTACTGCTGTACCATTTTTTGACCCATCAGTGAATATATTGGGAGCATTCATGATAGGTGTTTTTCTTGTCATTTTTGGAAAAACTATAGGATGCGAAGACCAAAAAGACAATAAAGGATTAGATGGTAAGTGGTTATCAAATGAAATATTAGATTTACAAATGATGATTGCCCAAGTATTTCACTCATTATCTAACTCAACAATTTGATCCATAGTATATGGAGTAATAATTTTATTGGGAGAAATTCCAAACACTCCCTTTGCTGCTTTTTATTCCTTTGAGTATTAATTGTGCTACAGCCTCAGGATACCTAATAAGAATAGTGTTAAAAGAATAAGATAAATGTATCCACAATAATGGACCTTCTTGCCAAAATACTCCTGTAGGAATATTTTTTTGTTGGTGTTACAATAAATAATAAAGGCAAACTTATATCAATTCTATCCAAATGCATATTTTCCATATATGTTTCAATGATTTTTAATGCCTTTCTTGCTTCAGGCGTTAACATGCAGGGTGAATTTGGATCTGATGGGCCTTTTAGGATAGCAAATAAAGGTCCCAACTCTCCCGTTGGTATGCCTAGATAAGGTCTTATTCAATTTATGTCTTCTAATAATTTTTGAAAGTCGTTCAGTGATTTGAGTTGATCTACTTCTATTTGAATTTTTGGTGAATGCACCATGGTTGAAGATAATAGAACTCCTAAATAATTAATTGGAAAATTTAATTGTACTTTATCTATTGCTATCTCTAGATTATAATTTTTTACTAAATTTGTAAGTGTGGCATAATATTCTAGCAATGTGTTTTTAAGTTTATGTGCTAATAATAAATCATCCATATAGTGAAATATTTGTAGTTCAGGATTTTGATTTCTAAGTGGCTGGATTGCTTTGTTAACAAAAATTTGACACATAGTTGGGCTGTTAGCCATCCCTTGAGGGAGTACTTTCCATTCATATCTCTGATCAGGAACTTCATGATTTAGTGCAGGGATAGTAAATGCAAAACGTGGACTATCCTCAGGATGAATTGGAATCGAAAAAAAAAAAATCTTTAATATCTATAGCTAAAACATACCAGGTTTTTGTCAAAGCAGACTATTAGGGAATCCCTGATTGAGCAGGTCCCATAATAAGCATCTCATTATTAATGGCTCTTAAATCTTGCAATAATCTCCATTTACCAGATTTCTTTTTAATGACAAAAATCGGAGTATTATAGGGAGATATGGAAGGTTGTATATGTCCCTCCGTTAATTGTTGTTTGACCAGGTCATGGGCTGCTTGTATCTTTTCTTTACTCAGGGGCCAATGAGAAACCCATACTGGTCTTTCTGATTTCCAAGTAATTTTTATTGTCTCAGTGACCCCTTCTGAAAACCCAATCCATGTCTATTTATTCCTTGATCTATTTGAATTGGTGCTGCTATGCCTTGTTCTTGTTCTCCTAATCTTTTTTCTTTCCCCAAATCTTGTCTAGCCATAATAGTGGGCACATTTGGATTGCTATTATTTGTTAATTGCAAACCTAATTGATCTAGGACATCTCGTCCCCATAAATTTATAGGAAGATGATCCAATAAAGATGGCTGTATAGTTCCTTCACATCCTTCAGGATCCTTCCAATCTAACACCATTGCATTTCTATGGGGATTAGTTGCCACTCCTAGGCCTCAAAGTGTTTGACTGGCTTGTTGTAATGGTCAATGTTTTGACCATTCTTGATGAGATATGATGCTAAGGTCTGCATGTGACCAGTAGCCCGTTAAATTCATATCCTTGAATATTTAGTTTTAGCATTGGGCGAGAAACTAAATTTAAAGACAGCAGAGACCAATCTACAACTGTGGAGCCTAATCCCCTGGAACCTCTTTCTATTGTACTACTGGAAAATTTATCATGTAGGCTGGGTATTATTAATAACTGTGCTATTCTGTCTCCTGGTGAAATTACTGATATACCCTTTGGAGAACTAGCTATAATTTTTATTTCACTTTCATAATTGGGATCATTTACCCCAGGACTTATCATAAGTCCTTTTGTAGTAGAAGAACTGTGTCCCAATAATAAGCCTACTGTTCCTTGGGGAAGAGGTCCTTTTACTCCTGTGGGAATGATTTGAACTCCCATCTCTGGTGTTAGTACTGTGCTGGTGGAGGTGCAGATGTCCAACCCTGTGCTCCCTCTGGTTCGTCTGATGAGAGATTGATGGATAATGTGTCCTGGGCACTACCCTGATGGTGTTGCTGGGTTCCTCCATGGTGTTTCTGGGTTCCTCCAGTGACCCGTATATTTGAGGTTGTGGGCTATGTACTTTATAAAGAAAAGAGGTTTATATATTACAGTTTGGGAAGCTGAAAAAATCAAAATCAGATGTTCATATTAATTCAGCCTCTGATGAGGGTTCCTTCTTTGGCTATATAACATCATGGCAGATCGCATAGTTGCAGGAATACAAGCAAAAAGGAGAGAGCACATGATGAGCTAGGAAGCCAGAGACTGGAGAAGTCTTACTCTTTCATAATGACTCTCAAGATGCAAGAACTAACCAGAGTCTCTTCTAAGGGCAGCAACTTCAGGTCTCCCTTTCTGAGGGCAGTGTCCTCAAGTGACCTACCACTAGCTCCACCTCTTCAAGGTTCCACCATCCCCCATATCACCACACTCAGGAGCAAGCTTCCAACACAGGAACCCTGGGTGGACAAACCACAGCTAAACTAAGCACTTGGTAACTGAAGCTTTGCACTCAATGCACAAAACTCTCACAGTGGGGAGAAAAATCTGGAACTCCTGCAGAAGCCCAGCAGATTGGAGAGGAATCAATGTCCTATAAGCATCCAGAAAGTACAAAGGGAAAGAATCTGTAAGAACTGGGGAGTGATGATGTCTACCCTCTGAGATTACAGTGGCAAGTAAAAGAATCTGTACATACAAAAGTAGCTCATATTGTGCCCTGGATATGTAACCACATTCATTAATCTAACCCAATTAGCCCAATGTACAAAAGCACATTCATCTTTGCCCCATTTATCCTATCTCCAGCTAAAAGAAACGTTATGAAAATTAACTTTTCCCTCAAAACTTTTCTGCCAACTGAGTGAAACTAACCTTTAACTTCCACCTCCCAAGGGATGGCTGGTCTGAGATCTTTCCACCACTATGTGGATTTCTATTCAGAGTTTCCTTACAACCTCTTAGGGAGGTGTGATCCCTGCTAGAAGACTCATGGTCCTGATAATAAAATTAAAAGGCCATCACTCTGGACAGCTCTGGTGGGGGACAACCAGTTGCTTTTGTGGATGAAGCAGCCACTGTCCACAGGAAAACAGCTGCCCCACGTCCACCTGCACCCAAAAGTCCTACCTAGCACACCGCCCAACAATTCCCTGCAAATCTGTCTGACCATGCAGAGAAGTGTAAATGGGAATTTCAGCACACATGAAGAGTCAGTCACAACAAGGCACTTGGGGAAATAGTTATCAATAAGGATGTTAGGAGATCAGGCAAAGTACAAAATGAGTGATAAGATCAGGGATAATTTCAACAAGGGGGTAGTTGAACACACTATCCTTGAAAGAATCAAGTGTATACTCACCATAGAATTGAAATTTGAAAACAATAGGCAATGCAGATGTAGATGATTTCAGTAATCCATGCTCTCTTTAAAATGAGGCTTTGGGAGAAGAATAAGATAAGTGTGAGTTTTGCATTTTGTGTCCAGAACATGATGTGATGAAAGGAATATATGGATCAGGTGACATGCGTATTTCTTCCCCATTTCTGGGAGCATGTTTTGAGACACTGTCATTTAGAGTTTGGGGATAAAAATAGGTGTACCCTGGGTTTATGTATATAGAGATGATGCATGAATAGACCATAGGGTGAATAAAGAATATAACAGGTTACTATTTTAAATAATGGATTGAATTGATATTTTAAAAAATACATGAAATCTGGTATTCACATACAAACATTCAATCCAAGTAATTATACATGTAATGGTAATATTAGGGTTACTAATTATAACCAACTCTGTTTGAGTTTTGCTTCAAAAATGATGATGGAATTCAAAAGTTATGTGATATAAAAGAATCTCATGAAAATGCAAGTAAAGCAACATGGAGAAATACATGGGATCTGATACAGGGAGTGAATGAAAGTGAATCATATGCATATCAATTTGTGAATTCTGGATGAAATGATACATCCTATGATGTATACATACTGAAGAAATAGGAATATAACAAATTTGAATAAAAATTTAATTCAAAATACACATCATGTCCCATATGAATATAATTTCATTGATGTTAAACTGGGTCACTTGCTGTAGAAATATTAGGGTTAGTACTCAATATACACTGAAGTTCATTCTGAGTATTCTGAAATGAATATGTATGTCAAGAAAGTGAATATTTCTGAAAAATATCTCCTGAAAAGTTGATTATAAATCCACGCAGATGGACATGAAAGAATCAAGGTAGTATAAGTATATGACACATATAGTTCATGCTTGCAAATTCATACTATATATATATATATATATATATATATATATATATATATATATATATATATATATTTAATACATTAAAATGTAATAGTATGTATGCCAATCGAAATTCATAAGGAGATATATATATCCTTCACATGTGTACCCAAAATATTCATTTTCCTCTACATTGTTTCATGTCTAAACTGGTTGAAGTATAAAGCTCACCACAGCTTGAATTTTCAGTTACCTCAGTGTATTGGGGGGCAGTGATCTCTTCAGAAATTCGTATTTACCAAAGTGAGAGTACTCTCAAAAATATACCTGTGATGGCAGTAGGATTATATATATGTATATAAAAATACCCATTGTGATCCAGGCGACAGAGACAGGGAGTCAGGAAGTTACACATTCGTTAATTTTGAAAATTCTTGGAGAAGTAAAATGAGAAAAATGTGTCACAGGTTTTATAATATGTATCTCTGATGAAGCAAAAGGCAAGTCCAAGTATACACCATGCCTCCTATCAAATGCCTCTACTTCTATTCTTTAGGATTATTTTTATCGATGTTAGGATAAGTAGTCAGAGCCTACAAGGTTATGGATTAGTGTCAGAGATTCAATATTTCACATGGCAAAACGGAAAATGAGTCTAATACATATGGGAACACGTGGCACATAAAAATCTTCCACTGTCATCCACCACAATGCCTGGACATTACTATCACCCTAAAGAAGACACAATGAGAGGAGAAGAGGAAAAAAATCTGTGAATACATATCTGGAATTGAAATTCTGAGGAGCTCACAAACTTGGGTGTGGCAGAAGAGATCCCAAAAGTAGAGGACAGGGTAAACATTCCACAAACATGGAACTTTGCTGGCCTACTGACTTCTTGACTATCTGCCTCTGACATTCGTCCTCTAGAAATATAGCTTTGTGTTTTAGCTTCCTTTGTAGTGAGATCATGAAAGCTTGCTCTGAGTCAATGTGAACAGGAGGACATGGGTTCATATTTTCCAATAGGAACAGGAGGCAGCAGAGCTGAATCCTCTCTATGCAGGTACCTGTGGCCTTTGGTGTATGAATGTCTCCCTGGGTGCATTGTGAAGCTTTTGGCTACCGCCCAGTTGTAATGGCATTTCTTACAGCTTCCCTGGCAAATTGGTGTTTGTTTTTGAAATACAAATAGGTCAACCAGGACACAGTGCTGGAGGGAGATCTGCCACATTGGGTGAGTCAGGTTCTGAAGGCAAAAACACAAACTGGGCTGCTACCCCATATATCTTTCCCACTTGAGCAAAGCAACTTGTTTCTGATCATCGCACGAAATCCTCTCCCCACAACAACATGCCTTTATATTTTCAGGTCTCCTGGCTGCACCTTGTCAGTCACATGTCCTTTGGAAGACAATGACAGAAACACAGGGTCCCACCACAGATGTTGGATCACACACCTGCACTCCATTGCTCCAGGCCCAGTTCCCTGCTGGCTCCTACTCACTGGCATCTCTGTTCTTCTCCATGGTCATGAATTTCACTCAGTCAAAAATGGCACTTGCTGGTTCACTCATGATGAGCAACAGGAGATCTAAAGATTCTCCAGGGATTTCTGGTCATGGGATTCTCAGAAATTTCATGGTATTGGCCTAGCCATATTTCAAGAATGAAGACGTTGACATTGTGGGTTTTGATTCATTCAGGAGCCATTAACCGTTGAGGAATGTCCTTTCAGTAAAAGCTCTGGAGATCGCATGCATGCAAAGTTCCCAAGGAGTGGCGAAAAGTCACAGGAATCCAGGCCCATTGGGGTCTAAAATATGAGGTTCCTGTGAGTTTTGGCTCTCAACTATAGCAGAAAAGGCTTTCACAGCAAAATCATGTGAAATCCTGGCTGAGCATCCCAGTGCTGTGAAGAAAGCCACCCTCGGCCTAGATCTCAGTTTCCAAAGGCTCCTCTAATGCCTGACCTTCTAAAATCCCAACACAATTCATGGCAATAGTTCTCTGATATCAGTTCCAGAACTCAGTCTCTAATGGCATGACACCAGAGTTGAAGCTGAGGTGGACCCAGTTATCTTTTCCAACCACCACACTAAAGACCATTATGCTAACACAAACATTCCCACATGGCCCTCATCTTCTTCCATACAGACACTCATCATAACATTATGGCTGGGGGTTTCTATAGGGTGAGCAGTCTTAGATGGTGTGCAAAGTAAGCTCTCATGCCCATGATATGCCAAATGTCATGGTGGCCTGGACACCCTTCCTGAGAAACAGGATAGATAAAATGGGCCTGTAGTTAATTTTGCTCTGCTTGTCAAATTAGAGGCCTCCTGCCTGACAGTGTACTGGACTCATGAAAAAACCCAAACACCTGTGTGCTAGTTACTGGAGGGCTTGCAACAACTCATTTGACCCAGAGGATCCCTGTTCTGACTTCATAGGGGTCAGGAGCCTGACCAGAGGAAGGCAAGAGACTTCATCCAATAGTACAATTGTTTTTCATCCGTTTAGATTGGGATGAACATATGGGATTTTTCCCGAGTTTCCTGGGGTGCTGAGAATGTAATTCACAGCCACACACAGGGCCAGGAGTCTGATACAGACACAGCTTTTACAAAGCACTTTACTTCAAAGTCACAGATTAGGCCTCTTCATTTCCATTTGAAACTCTTTTCTTGAGGAGTTACAAAGGAGTGCCCTAAGGCAAACACCTCCCTGACATTCAGGGGAACAGAACAATAGGGAAGAAAGAAGCCTGGAGAAAAACTTTAATTGAACACTGTGGCACTGACAGCTCCTAATCATGCAACTTGGGTTACTATCTATCCAAGCAGGGATTCTCCAGAGAGATCCTTTCCAGTCATGCTAATTTTTGAGTTTTCTGAGATGCTTGGCATGCCCTTCAGCAATCAAGTCCATGGCCATATCACAGAGCTTGAATGTGGTACACATCTTGGACACAAAACCATGAACCCCTTCAGAGAGTGGCCAAAATTCAGGAAGAATACAGGAACTTAGGATCTTGGTAGGTGTTGCCCATCTGTAAGGCAAGCAGCAGTCCATTCATAAATTTGCCATGAGGAGTCCTGCAAAGTTTTCCACTAGACAGGACACATTTACGGCTGCATTCTTCTCTCTACTCTCTTTAACCACAAACCCAGTGAGATCCACTGACCTAAAAAGGCTCACTAGTTAACAGTCCATTTCAAACCAACAACAACAAGAAAAAAAAAAGTTTTTCCTTCATGTTCTCAGAACATGAGACAAAACGACAAATTTAAACACACACCCACTGAGATACACAAACCACCCCTGTATTTGGTCTGCATCTATCCACTCTGTCCTCTGACTGGTGGGTGAAAATATGTTCCTCGGCAGTGGCCTGTCCTGTCTCAGCTCTGGTCTCCTTGGCCATCTCTGTGTAGTTGTCAGGAGCCAGCAATGAGCCAACACTTCTTTCTCAGGAAAGGCCCCTGTTGAGACCATTCAAGGCTTTTGGCTATCCACGCATCACTAGGTACCAACAAAGAATGACTCTGGCCTTGGTACAGACAATCAAGTGAGCCCACTGGGAGTGGAACTGCCTCTGGATGCCTCGCCTCCTGGATCCCAAGTTCAGAGAGTTCCATCACCAAGGAAGTGAGGTGAGGTCACTTCCTTCAGGGAAGTGAATGAGGTCACTGCCTTGGCAACCACTTTGTCCTAACAGTTGTTTCCAAGGGTCCCATGAGATGGAGGCTGCCCCACCTTCCTGTGACATTTTCACAAGACATAAAGGTCTATACACCCTAGGAGCCCGGGATCAGCAATCCACACAGACCTGATTGTGTCCCTCTTCCCTGCATTGAGAAGAGAGAGGCTGATTCAGCCTCATCCCTTCATCCTGACTGGGTTGTTGGCCATGGAAGATGACTTTAGACCTCACAGGTCCTACCTAGCTGCCTACATTTGCTCCAGGGATCATTTCTGCATCTACCTTTGAGCTTCTCAGCAGCTGTAGGATTCCCTACATACCTGTATGGCAAGATCAACTCAGCACCTGCTGTTATGTGAAAATAGATTGAGGAACAGAGTATGGTTAAGGGTCATATCATGTTCAATTTGGGTTAAAAGTCATTCTGCTGGATGAATACAGGTATTGGGCAACTGGGATATTTATAGGAATGTAAGGTGAAATGTAAGTATGAAAATAGAAAACTAGGTAAGATCTGAAGCACACAAGTTTGTTGGGGCCTTGATTTGGATACATAGTTTTGAATTATGTTCTGCAGAGATGAATCCTCTAAATCCATAGACAATTGCCTGAGATCTTGTACCTCGGACTACTGAATGTAAAAGAGAGCTTGCAGTGAAATGGAGAGAGTAGGCAGGATTCCAGTGTAGGGTAAGGAAGAATAGTGAGTTTAGGATTTGGATCAAAGGCCGTTTTTGCAATCCAATGAATTTCTATTAAAATGTAAATGGGAATGTCAGCACACATGAAGAGTCAGTCACAACAAGGCACTTGGGAAAATAGATATCAATAAGGATGTTAGGAGATCAGGCAAAGTACAAAATGAGTGATAAGATCAGGGATAATTTCAACAGGGGGGTAGTTGAACACACTATCCTTGAAAGAATCAAGTGCATACTCACCATAGGATTGAAATTTGAAAACAATAGGCAATGCAGAAGTAGATGATTTTAGTAATCCATGCTCTCTTTAAAATGAGGCTTTGAGAGAAGAATAAGATAAGTGTGAGTTTTGCATTTTGTGTCCAGAACATGATGTGATGAAAGGAATATATGGATCAGGTGACATGCGTATTTCTTCCACCATTTCTGGGAGCATGTTTTGAAACCCTATCATTTAGAGTTTGGGGATAAAAATAGGTGTATCCTGGGTTTATGTATATAGAGATGATGCATGAATAGACCATAGGGTGAATAAAGAATATAACAGGTTACTATTTTAAATAATGGATTGAATTGATATTTTAAAAAATACATGAAATCTGGTATTCACATACAAACATTGAATCCAAGTAGTTATACATGTAGTGGTAATATTAGGGTTACTAATTATAACCAACTCTGTTTGAGTTTTGCTTCAAAAATGATGATGGAATTCAAAAGTTATGTGATATAAAAGAAATCTCATGAAAATGCAAGTAAAGCAACATGGAGAAATACATGGGATCTGATACAGGGAGTGAATGAAAGTGAATCATATGCTTATCAATTTGTGAATTGTGGATGAAATGATACATCCTATGATGTATATATACTGAAGAAATACGAATATAACACATTTGAATAAAAATTTAATTCAAAATACACATCATGTCCCATATGAATATACTTTCATTGATGTTAAACGGGGTCACTTACTGCAGAAATATTAGCGTTAGTACTCAATATACACTGAAGTTCATTCTGAGTATTCTGAAATGAATATGTATGTCAAGAAAATGAATATTTCTGAAAAATAGCTCCTGAAAAGTTGATTATAAATCCACGCAGATGGACATGAAAGAATCAAGGTAGTATAAGTATATGACACATATAGTTCATGTTTGCAAATTCATACTATATATATATATATATTTAATAAATTAAAATGTAATAGTATGTATGCCAATCGAAATTCATAAGGGGATATATACATCCTTCACATATGTACCCAAAATATTCATTTTCCTCTACATTGTGTCATGTCTAAACTGGTTGAAGTATAAAGCTCACCACAGCTTGAATTTTCAGTTACCTCAGTGTATTGGGGGGCAGTGATCTCTTCAGAAATTCGTATTTACCAAAGTGAGAGTACTCTCAAAAATATACCTGTGATGGCAGTAGGATTATATATATGTATATAAAAATACCCATTGTGATCCAGGCGACAGAGACAGGGATTCAGGAAGTTACACATTCGTTAATTTTGAAAATTCTTGGAGAAGTAAAATGAGAAAAATGTGTCACAGGTTTCATAATATGTATCTCTGATGAAGCAAAAGGCAAGTCCAAGTATACACCATGCCTCCTATCAAATGCCTCTACTTCTATTCTTTAGGATTATTTTTATCGATGTTAGGATAAGTAGTCAGAGCCTACAAGGTAATGGATTAGTGTCAGAGATTCAATATTTCACATGGCAAAACGGAAAATGAGTCTAATACATATGGGAGCACGTGGCACATAAAAAGCTTCCACTGTCATTTACCACAATGCCTGGATATTACTGTCACCCTAAAGAAGACACAATGAGAGGAGAAGAGGAAAAAAATCTGTGAATACATATCTGGAATTGGAAATTCTGAGGAGCTCACAAACTTGGGTGTGGCAGAAGAGATCCCAAAAGTAGAGGACAGGGTAAACATTCCACAAACATGGAACTTTGCTGGCCTAATGACTTCTTGACTATCTGCCTCTGACATTCGTCCACTAGAAATATACCTTTGTGTTTTAGCTTCCTTTGTAGTGAGATCATGAAAGCTTTGTCTGAGTCTATGTGAACAGGAGGATATGGGTTCATATTTTCTAATAGGAACAGGAGGCAGCAGAGCTGAATCCTCTCTATGCTGGTGACTGTGGCCTTTGGGGCATGAGTGTCTCCCTGGGTGCATTGTGAAGCCTCTGGCTCACTGCCCAGTTTTAATTTCTTACAGCTTCCCTGGAAAATTGGTGTTTGTTTTTGATATACAAAAAGGCCAACCAGGACACAATGCTGGAGGGAGCTCTGCCACGTGGCGTGAGTCAGGGTCTGAAGGCAAAAACACAAACTGGGCTGCTACCCCATATATCTTTCCCACTTGAGCATAGCAAGATATTTTTGAGCATCGCACCAAATCCTCTCCCCACAACAACATGATTTTATATTTTCGGGTCTCCTAACTGTACCTTGTCAGTCACATGGCATTTGGAAGCCAATGACAGAACCACAGGGTTCCACCACAGATGTTGGATCACACACCTGCACTCCATTGCTCCAGGCCCAGTTTTCCGCTGGCTCCTACTCACTGCCATCTCTGTTCTTCACCATGGTCATGAATTCCACTCAGTCAAAAATGGCACTAGCTCGTTGAATCATGATGAGCAACAGGAAATCTAAAGTTCTCCAGGAATTTCTGGTCATGAGATTCTCAAAAACTTCATGGTATTGGCCTAGCCATATTTCAATAATGAAGAAGTTGACAATGTGGGTTTTGATTCGTTCAGGAGCCATCAAGTGTTGAGGAATCTCCTTTCAGTAAAAGCTCTGGAGATCACATGCAGGCAAGGTTCCCAAGGAGTGGTGAAAGGTCACAGGAATCCAGGTATATTGGGGTCTAAAATAAGAGGTTCCTGTGAGTTTTGGCTCTCAACTATAGCAAAAAAGGCTTTCACAGCAAAATCATGTGAAATCCTGGCTGAGATTCCCAGTGTTGTGAAGAAAGCCAGCTTCGGCCTAGATCTCAGTTTCCAAAGGCTCCTCTAATGCCTGACCTTCTAAAATCCCAACACAATTCATGGCAATAGTTCTCTGATATCAGTTCCAGAACTCAATCTCTAATGACATCACACCAGAGTTCAAGCTGAGGTGAACCCAGTCATCTTTTCCAACCACCACACAAAAAACCACTATTATAACAAAAACACTCCCACATGGCCCTCATCTTCTTCCATACAGACACTCATCATAACATTCTGGCTGGTGGTTTCTATAGGGTGAGCAGTCTTAGATGGTGTGCAAAGTAAGCTCTCATGCCCATGATATGCCAAATGTCATGGTGGCCTGGACACCCTTACTGAGAAACAAGATAGATAAAATGGGCCTGTAGTTCATACTGCTCTGCTTCTCAAATTAGAGGCCTCTTGCCTGCCAGGGGTAGATTCTTTATGTTTCCTAGACTCATGAAAAAACCCAAACACCTGTGTGCTAGTTACTGGAGGGCTTGCAACAACTCATTTGACCCAGAGGATCCCTGTTCTGACATCATAGGGGTCAGAAGTCTGACCAGAGGAAGGCGAGAGACTTCATCCAATAGTACACTTGTTTTTCATCCGTTTAGATTGGGATGAACATATGGGATTTTTCCGAGTTTCCTGGGGTGCTGAGAATGTAATTCACAGCCACACACAGGGCCAGGAGTCTGATACAGACACAGCTTTTACAAAGCACTTTACTTCAAAGTCACAGATTAGGCCTCTTCATTTCCATTTGAAACTCTTTTCTTGAGGAGTTACAAAGGAGTGCCCTAAGGCAAACACCTTTCTGACATTCAGGGGAACAGAACAATAGGGAAGAAAGAAGCCTGGAGAAAAACTTTAATTGAACACTGTGGCACTGACAGCTCCTAATCATGCAACTTGGGTTACTATCTATCCAAGCAGGGATTCTCCAGAGAGATCCTTTCCAGTCATGCTAATTTTTGAGTTTTCTGAGATGCTTGGCATGCCCTTCAGCAATCCAGTCCATGGCCATGTCACAGAGCTTGAATGTGGTACACATCTTGGACACAAAACCATGAACCTCTTCAGAGAGTGGCCAAAATTCAGGAAGAATACAGGAACTTAGGATCTTGGTAGGTGTTGCCCATCTGTAAGGCAAGTAGCAGTCCATTCATAAATTGGCCATGAGGAGTCCTGCAAAGTTTTCCACTAGACAGAACACATTTATGGCTGCATTCTTCTCTCTACTCTCTTTAACCACAAACCCAGTGGGATCCACTGACATAAACAGGCTCACTTTTTAACAGTCCATTTCAAACCAACAACAACAACAACAACAACAACAACAAAGTTTTTCCTCATGTTCTCAGAACAGGAGACAAAACGACAAATTTAAACACACACCCACTGAGACACACAAACCACCCCTGTATTTGGTCTGCATCTATCCACTCTGTCCTCTGACTGGTGGGTGAAATTATGTTCCTCGGCAGTGGCCTGTCCTGTCTCAGCTCTGGTCTCCTTGGCCATCTCTGTGTAGTTGTCAGGAGCCAGCAATGAGCCAACACTTCTTTCTCAGGAAAGGCCCCTTTTGAGACCATTCAAGGCATTTGACTATGCACACATCACTAGGTACCAACAAAGAATGACTCTGGCCTTGGTATAGACAATCAAGTGAGCCCACTGGGAGTGGAACTGCCTCTGGATACCTCGCCTCCTGGATCCCAAGTTCAGAGAGATCTGTCACCAAGGAAGTGAGGTGAGGTCACTTCCTTCAGGGAAGTGAATGAGATCACTGCTTTGGCAACCACTTTGTCCTAAAAGTTGTTTCCCAGGTGTGTGTGTGTGTGTGTGTGTGTGTGTGTGTGTGTGTGTGTTTCTTTAAGGACCCAGGACTTGAACATAACATGTTTTGACTCAAAAATGGTTGTTTGTGTACCCTTTCAAGTTAAACAGAACCTGTATAGGTATAACACACATTGTTATAATCAGTCCTGAACAAATGCTGTGTCCCACATTGTCACTTTCTGCCTTATAGAAAGTGGCCAGAACCACTGTTACCCTCCTCTTCCTTTTTTCATCATCATTTTCTGCTCTACTCTCCCTTCTGTTTTCAACTTGGGCAGTCTCCTGTAGTCTGACATAGAACTCTGGATCTACTCTTTGTCTGTCTTCAGGGAGGCTGAAAAATTTAGGTGAGCTTTTGAAGAAGAGTTAATTGCAGGTTAAGTGGAGAGAAATGAAAGGCACCATTTTGTCTTTTCATTGGTAACAGGGGAAAAACTCTGTAGGTCAGCCCTGGCAGGCCAGTGCAGCTGTTCTAAACCTTCTTGCCTCTAGTTCACTGTCAAGTTCTTCTTAGATTGGACACATGTAATGTCAAAGCTAGAACAAAGCCAAAAAGTCTATTTGTTTTATGTTCCTCATTTCTGAGATGTAAATAGGGTCTTAAGCAAAGAATAGAGAGAATATCTTGCTTGATATTCATGGTCCAACACTGCTTTTCACTACTTAATTATCTTCTCTAATTCCTTTTCAAATAGAACACAGGTAAAGTGTATGTGAGTGTGTGTGTGTGTTTGTGCACACATGCGTGCACATGGGTAAGAACTAGAGAAATGTGTAAAATTTGTCATGATTTAAATAGCAGCATACCATTATTTTTAGTTCTCCTAAAAGCATCTGTTTGAAAGTAGCTCTTCGTATAAAATTCTCTTCCCATACACACTCTGAATTCAGTAAGGATTATTTATGTCTTGTCATCTAGATTTATAAATTTAAAATTCCTTAGGACTTGCCCCAATGTTTCTATAAACAACCAATTATATTTTTTCTTTATAAAAAATGAATGTGGAATGAACCTAACACTCTCTTGTCCCTCATATCTGCTATATTTCTCTGACCCTTTATGAACATAGAGGCTTACTGAGTACACCCTCACCAACCTAGACACAGTTCCATTAGCCTGAGGCAGATCCCCCACCCAGTGGCTGGAAAGGAGCACTGAAATCAAAGGAGGGCCTCACCACTCACAGCAGCATCTCCCCATTTACCAGAATATCCCTTGATATATCACTGGGAATCATTCTAAGACACGGGAAGTCCCAATTTCAGCCACTTTGAGAACAGCTCTCCATTCTTAATGCCTGAAGTTTCCTTGCAAGATATCTGTAATGTTTCACTGCTCTAAACTGTTCCCTTTTCTGAATTTCCTTGAATGTACTCCAACCCTATCCTCTCACATGGCCCTATGTCCATCCTTCTAGATTAAGATGTACAGCCATCCAAAAAGTTTCTCCAGCTTACCCTTTGGTAACTCCTCTCATATACTCTCCAGCCTCTGGAAACCACTCATCAGTTTTCTGTTTCTATAATTTTGGCTTTTCCAAAATGTTTTATAAATGAATGATTTTATTCAGTTTTTATACTTAGGATAATACATTTGAGATTCATCTAAAATTAGTATGGCAAATAAATAGTAGCCTGACTCAACTTCTGATGATTGGTTTGAGGTTCAATAGAGGGGACCTATAATTTGTTTAAAGAGGGAGGTAAGAAAATAACACCAACTTAATGATTATTCGAGGGAGAAAGATCCAAAATTTATAAATGTAGATGAGCTTATAAAAACTAATCAAATTGTGGAAATCACACATGTAATCGAATAGAGGAAAAAGAATCTCCAGTACTACTAAAAACCACCTTCCATACTAGATCAAATACAGCAAGCACATCCTTTCAAATGCACAGCTGAACCAAGAAGAAAATAAGTGAATTCTTCAGTAGGGTCAAGAAAGAAGAATAGAGTGTTAAGCAAGTGCTAAAGTTTCAGTTGCGCTAGAGTTTTTTTTTTTTTTTAATAAGAACATAAAAACAAAGGTTTAGACCTGAGAAAGAACATAGGAATTGGGATTCTCCACACAGAGAAGCACTTCTATAATACAATTCAACTTCTTTAATGGGCTAGGGTAAAAGGAAAAAAATCTACTTCCAACAAAGAAAGCCTACAAGAACAATTGGTTTGTGCCAGCCTTATTTCTACATGAAGATGAAAAAGTTTCCCCTGAGACTTCCTACAGGTTTGGCTTAAATTTACACAACTTGGCAGGGTTTCAGAAACCAGCAGCAAGAACTTGGAGTGCATAGGTCTTTAGAGAGCCCAGAACTCCTGGCAGAAACAAAAGAAAATCCCTATGGAGAAGTACATTCTCAACCTAGGTTCCTGAGGATTCCCACAGAACAACCTTAACTGAGAATGAGCTCACAATTAAAAATTATAAAGTATGTTAGAAAACCTCACTGGCAGTAATGGTCAGTAGCAAAAGAAATAAGAATGAACTCTCCCTTCACCCAGAACTTCAGATGTTGAGAATTATCAGATATGTTTTATACCTATATTTAAACAATTTAAAAATCAAATTAAAAACTTGAACATGAAATATGCTTGAACAGGGAAAACAGTATATTATATGCAACTGACTAGAGAATTAATTGAAATGGAAGATGACTCTGGAATAACTATCCAGACAGGAAAACAGAAGGACTAGCAGACAATATGAGTGTGTAACATCAGAAATTTAATGATATGTCATTACATTAGATTTAGGAAATGATAGAAAAGAGAAAACTGGGGAAAGAAAGTATTCATAAGATAATGGCTAGGATATTTTTTCTGAAATTGATGAAGGATATGAAACTTCAAATTCAAGAAACATAATGAATACAAAACAGGTTAAATAAAAAGAACATCTTTCATTGTAATGGTTGAACTCATAAGGTGAGGGAGACAGCAACAACTGAAGAAAGCCTATAGGATAATATTTTCAAAAGGTGAAGAAAAAATGGAATAATATACTCTGCCAAATTATTATCCGAAATGAAAACAAAATGGAGAATTTACCAACAAATTATCCTCTTAGAAAGATTTATACAGTTTGTATTTCAAATGGAAACAAACAAAACTCAAGGGATGAAGCATGAGAAGGAAGATGATTTGATAAATTACTAAATATAGATAAGTAAAATAAAGTAATAGTGTCTAATATGTGTCTTTATAAACATAGACAATAAAAATATAATGCTAGACCCTAATAAGAGATGGTACAATTTTCATAAGATTTAAAGCATTGGAATTTTTATGAATTGTTTTCCAGGTGAGTAAAATTAAAATTTAACTGTAAACTTTTAGTTAGATATCCAGAGTTAAATGTTGGAAGGCTGAGACAGGAGATAACAAGTTCAAGAAAAGCCTCAGCAGCTTAGTGAGGCCCTAAGCAACTTAGAAAGACCATGTCTCAAAATAAAAAAAATGGGGTCTGGGGATGTAGCTCAGTGGCAGAGAGCCTCTGGGTTTAATTCCCAGTACCCAATAAATAAATAAATAAAAGTTAAAGAATCATTGACTTGGAAGTGAGAGCATAAAGTGTGAAGGTTTTTCAAATATCCCTGATGGTTAAAAAAAAAAAGACATGAAGTCACCCTGCTGCAAGAGAGGCCACTGCTAGCCATAAGTCAGGTACTCTGTGGTGTTCCTGGTGTGGGTTTGTGAAGAATCTGAAGGGCAGTGGGGTTCTTGCAAGGCACACTGCATGACTTGAGTGCAGTCAGTGAACTTTCTCTTCTCTCCCACCAAGAAACCCCACAGAGGGGCTAACTAGGACACCACAGGGTTGAATTAAAACCAGGAAAGCATTTTGCAAGTGTTCTGACCTACATGGGTAAACCTGGAGGAATGTCCTTTCTCTCACCTCAGTACTGGATGAAAGAATTGCTGCTGCTCCTGAGGAGGTTTGTCTCCCTTCCTGTGGCTCCAGTTCAATACTCAAAGCACTGAGAAGTCCAAATGTGGTGTACCAACGCAGACTTCAGTGTCTTCACATCTGTTCTGTGTTCTGTATTCAAATTCTTCTAATTTTCAATAATCCTACTGAGTGTGTTTTAACTAGTGTGACTCAAATGAATCAGCCACCTCTTGTGAAGTCACACACAGGGTAATCCAACCCATGTGACCTTAAATGAAGTTGCAGAAAACTTTCAGAAGTATGGCAATACCACAGTGGTGAGCATAAGTGAAGCAATTCCCAACACTGCTCTTCTATTAAGGAAGGTTCTGGAATGGCCATCTGATGATGGTATGCTGCCATCCAACCAGACGGGAAGGTTGGAATTGTCTTATAAAATAAAGTTTCCTGAAGAACCTGGTTGTGATGTTGCTGTCACTGGGCTGAAGGCCCTAGGAGAGCACTAGTGCTTGGTGCCCTTGCATTATTTGAAGGTGGAACAACATATGAAGTTCAGAAGACAAAAGTGAAGTAGAACTTTTCTATTATGAGAAGTATTGCGCTAAAATACAGCTGCACTTCATAGACAACAGTAGTCATAGAAGCAACTGTTACAGTCAATAAACTGAACTGTGTGATGCTATTAGCTTGGAGATGGAATTTAAGGTAGTACCAGGTTTATGGTATGTATTAGCCAAATGCAGGCTTACTGAATGATAAGTCTAATGAAGCTTCCGTAGGCATATCAGTTATACCAGGCCTCAAGCTTGGCAGAATTGCAACTTCTGTCTTCAAATTATGATCAGCTTAGCAGAAAATGCCTTTCTGTCCAATCTTTAAAATGTGCTTGCCCTTTATATCAACTGACCTGCCTGATTTATGTCTTCTTCAATTCTATGCCCACACCCAAATCTTTTCAATATGTAAGAAATGAAGAGAGACTAGGTAGCAAAATACTGAGCATCACATAGAAAATTAAAATCCCACAAGTCATGAACAACAGCCTAGACCTTCTATGGTCTATCCCCTCAGTCAGTTCACATGTTGCTAGTAAGGCCTGTGTGGCTGTTTGCCTGCTACTTTATGTTTACATCTACCACATTTAAAACAGTACACATCAGGTTTGTGTAACCGTTGATTTTGTTGGCCTTTGTCCAAGTCTTATGATGACTTCTTAATGTCTTTCTATAAATTCTGTTTTGTTCTGCTATGAAACTTCCATTTTGAAAATCACAAACCTCTAGTTGAAAAGTTCATGTAAAGTCCACATTGTACAGAAGCACATATCTTTAGTGTCTCCAGACAAAAGAAAAGTCTTAAAGTTTAATTTATTGTTTGCACTTTTGGGCACAACTTGAAAGAGGTACTAAAGAAAAAGTTGGAGTGAACCATTGAAACATTAAATATTTTTAGCAAAATGTGTTTGCCTTCTGCAGGACATATGCCCTTTAATTTTGTAAATATTCTTTTAAAGTAGAGATGATTTGTGGTTGTAACCAAAATAATACTTAGTCATAAATTTTTTTTAATCCTGTAATTTTTTTCCATATCTATTGAAAGTTGTTTGCCAACTATTTTTGTTAGAAGTGTAACTTTTTCCCTTCTCTTCCCAAATTCTCCTGCAAAGATAGAAGTGAATTTCTACTGTTGAATTCAGCAGATATCTAATACTTTATATGCTGTTGAGCTATGTGATATAATAGCTGCATGTTTAATAATGTGTTTTGCTGTATAACCCATAAAATGATGATTTATATCGATGTCAGTTCATCTGTATACATGTACTACTTGGAAAGTGTTTATTTGTGATTGTAGTCCTGTGGATGAAATAATTTCTCAGTGTCCTCCAACTTGTAAAAACTTACTACAAGAGTTTAAGCTCCTCAGGAAATAATGAAATAGGAAAAAAGAGTTAAGGATCACTACTAAGTATATGAAAATATAATGTAGAACTTCTAAAACACAAGATGGAAGATATTGAATTTTAAAACTTGATTTGAAAAAAAAAAGATGGGGAAAAGAAAAAAGGTAAAGGAGGATAAAATATACTACAAAATTAAGTGGGTAGCAGTAATTCCAAAAATATCAGGAATCACAAAATGTAAAAGGACTAAACTTTCTTCTTAAGAAGACAGGGATTAGATAAATATTAGGACCAACTATACAATATTTACAAAAGAAACACCTTAAATTTAAGGATATGAGACAATAAAAGTAGGTAGTTGACATAAGGTATGCCAGGCAAATATTAAGCAAAAGAAAGCAGAGGTCATTACATTAATAGGAAATAAAACCCCAAACTTTGGGCTGAGAATATAGCTCAATTGGTAGAGTTCTTGTCTTGAATACCCAAGGCCCTGGGTTCAATCCATAGCACCCAAACAAACAAACAAAACCCCCAAACTTTAGACAGTTTTGTTAAAGAAAAAAAATTACAATGTAAGGATTAAAGGTTTAATTTACCAGGAGGTATAACATTGTTAAACTGTTAGGCCTTTAATTACACAGATTTGCAATATATAAAACAAAAATTGATAGTCTAACAAGGAAAGATTGAAAAAAATGTACATCACAATAGGATAATGAGAACAATAGTCATTCTAGCAATCTGATAAGCCACAATTAGGGTTTCAGATAAAACTTCAAATTAGGATAAAATGTAAATTCCCCAAAGTGTCAACCCACACTACTTATGTGGATTTAGCAAGTGGTTCTTACAACGTCCTTATATAGTTTGTCATTTTATAATTTCCTTTTCTGGTAAACAAATTTCTCTTTGCCAGGAAGAAACATTTTAAACCAAACTATTGGAGCTGGAGATTTAGTTTAGTGACAGAAAACTTGCCTAGGATACAGCAGACTCGGGGTTCAATCCCCAGGGCCACAAAAACAAACAAAAATTAAAAAAAATAAATCTGTTGACCTATTTGTAAATAAATAAACAGTCATCACAGTAACCATTGAACCTATTTGAATCTTCTATACATGAAGATTCAGAGCAGTTTCTTAGACTGGATCTGTGAGGTACTGTCTTTCTTTGCTTTTCTCCGTTTTCAAACCTATATTCATTACCTCCTTTCCTTTTTTTCAATCCTGACCACCTCCCCCCGTAATAATTTCAAATCAATACTAATGAGTTGTATGAGGAGAATTGTGTTGGTCATTGAGGAAAGATGTTTCTTTGCTAATTGTGTGCTAATAGCTTGGAGGCTTTCCACAAAGAAAAAAAAGCCCTCTCAACAGAAGCAACTTTCTCTCACCCGCTCCTAACTGTCTCTGAGGATCAAAGCACATACTGCTCTGTGTTGCACAAACTCAGGGTCCTTGGCTGAATGCCCTTAGAGATGCTGGATTGAAACTGAGCAATCCATTACCATCTCTGACTCCTCCTTACTTTGTACCCCTAGAAAATGGGGACAGTTACCTTGTGGACCATAATAAACATGAGATTCTGAAAAATGCCTGGAAAAGTTCCTGAGTAGCTGTTATTAGGAATACTCTTCTTATCAGTATTATGTTAATCATAAGTATTTGATTGCTTCCAGCAGAAAAATAGAGACTCTCTGGAAACCAAGGCAGGACTGGGCTGAGTTTTGCTGCCTCTGGTTTGAAAGCTTATAAAAGACTTTACTTCTGTCCTTTCTTTCTTTTTTTTTTCTGATGATCTTGAGACACATATTTTCTGTCTACTGTTGTTTTAAAGGTCATCTTGAATTGATTCTGCCCCATATCATTTCAGCATATCCCCTTTGTTAACCTGTAATATCATGACGGCTGATATTTGTCAGGGGCACTTGTTTCCATACTTTTATATTCAATGCAAAATAATATAAACTCTTGAAGGACAGGTAATTTTTAGTAACTAGAGATTTTAATAGCAGTACTATTTTAATTATCCTAGTTATTTGGTATTAATTTCCTATAACTATATCCAGATGTCTATGCAGTATATAGATCCTATGAACAAAATGCTGGAAACCATTTGGTAAATTGTCTCTGAAATTTTTTTCTCTGGACTTAGTTTTATTCATTCTGAAAGTAGCAACCCTTTGCTTACAGTAGAAACATTTTAAATCATTGGTACTATGATACCTAATGTCACTGATACTAGAGTAAATGTCAGTTTGAGTAAAAGATACTCTGAGAACCAGTGTGAATTCAGCAGGTAATTTAAGTTGTCTTCCTCGCCAGGCATAACTTGAAATACAGAAAAATTACATGATCCTTATGTCTTATTTGGTAGATTTTCTTCTTTGGTCTGATTTCTTTTTTGGTTTCTATTTTCAGGCTCAGCTATGTGAATCATGCAGAAGATCTGGCCTCTAAGCTCCTACAGTGTTCCCCAAAGAACAGACTATCAGCACAGGCTGCCTTGAGCCATGAGTATTTTAGTGACCTTCCCCCATGGCTATGGGATCTGATAGTGAGTATGACACATCTGCATATCCAATCAAAGTACTTTACTATCTATAGAGAACATACATGAGGAGAGATTCATTTGCTTATGTTTGCACAAACACAAGATCATGTATATATGTGTTTGCATTTTGTGTGTGGGGGTGGGTAGGTGGGGGAGAGGGAGAGAGAGAGAACAAGCATGTGAGTGCACAAGAGCAGGGGTGGGGGACACGTATATATATATTTAGTGGAATCCTGGTATTCAATTTCTAGCTTCCCAGACACAGGAAGAAAATGGATTCCTTCTTTGCTATCTTTGCTCTGCTGTCTGCAGCTGTGCATCTTTGTATTTGATTATGTGTGTGTCCAAAAAATGATCTGAGCAGTCATAAAGGAAAAAGGAAAATATGATTTACATATTTAGTGCTTTATGCATACAGTACTATTTTAACTGGCTGCAGTACACAGCGGAGAAATGATTCATTTCTGTTTAATTCTCGGAAACCATCTTGGTTGTAGCAATGACCTTAAAAAGGACTGCTACTCAGTGAGCTGAGGAACAGAGTTGGCAATTGGCTAATGCACTGAATTGACATGTAAAGACTGAAGACATGTAATTCATTTTAACTGCACATGCTCTTGCTATTTGTACAGACAGCTCTTCTCTAGATCTTTTAAAACAAAACACATTCCTGGGTGGGTTTGTGTTTTGTTTTTACAAAAGTATTCTTTCTTACACAGGCTTTTTCATTTACATTTAAAATATTTGGGGGAGAATTTATGACTGGGAGGATCTCAGCTTTCTTCCAAAGTGTGAAACAGAATTATTGTGAAATTGTGCAGAACACTGTTGCAGTAGGAATATTTTTGTTCAATGGTGATGCATTTTTTAAATGCCCATTATATTTTTTCTCATACTCATCTGATTGCCTTAAAATAACATACTGCCTCTGTGCACAAATATTTGTGATATGTATATTAATCCTTGTGTATACAACATTTACAGTAGACACAAAGCTAATTTCCTTTGTCTCTTAAATTTTAGTTTTTTCCCCTCCTCTTTGCAGCACTGGTTTCTCCTTTACAGTAGCCCTTTACTTTATAACTAAACCCCAAGTAACCCTAAATCTTTTTGCTATCCCACACTTACTTCCAACAACTTTTTTTTACCTGAAAGTGACTATAGATACATTAATCTACTACTCTCCTTGTGTCTAGCAAATTCTCATTAACATTTCATAATGTCTCTGACCATATTTACTCTATATTCTACTCTACTTCCTTTTTAAAAATCAACCCTTGGCCATCATTATAACAGTTATTCCCCCAAATAAAAAAAGAAAACATGAAATTTCTATGGAAAATAATGATTTTGTGACACATCTTACTATGCTGAGGAAAAAAAAAGACGTATATAGGCTCATTCATTTACTGCTCACCACACTCAAGCATATGGCTTGTTTTCCCTCTTTAGTGGAACTTGTAACTTGATATTCCTCCTCCTTTGTGACATCTCAATCCCATCTGACTTGATGATTGAGTTTAAGCCAGAATTTTGATGGTCTATGAATTCTGAATTCTGTAGTAGTACCTTTCTGCTAATATGGACTTATTACCCACTTGCCACTTAGTTTATCAGCCAGTGGTTATATCCAGTTTCTATCACTGAGTATTTGCCTACACATTATCACTCCACAGCAGACTGCCAGTGGAGACAGCCTTGTACCCATCATTAACAAGCACAATGTATGCAGAACACCAGAGGGGAATTAAAACCACAAAAAATACCTCAGGGTGGTATTTTTAATATGAGAATTTAATTTGTAATTTCACAGATTAAGAATTTTGGCTGCATTAATTCCTTTATCAGCTCACAGCAGGCTATTTGCAGAAGCATAACCATAAGGCGATATTCATTGGCAGAAACACATCTTTGCATAACGTTAAACATCAGGAGCAGTGAAACCTTTTGAAGGGGGGAGAATAAAGATGAAAAATCATTATATTTTTAAGGCAAGATTCTACTAAATGCCTCCAGTAACAATTTTGAGTTACAGAAATGCTATTTCTGTGTCTAGAAGATAATCATTATGAAGCATAAATCCAGTCGCAAACAAGGACAATCCCAGTGTTAAATACTATAGTCATTTCCATTTAGAACAACGCAGCTGTACTTGTAAACATGTTTACAAAACAAAGAATTCCCCGGTTCACAGACTTTGAGCATTATTTCTTTAAGTGAAGTGACTGGTTTTGGTGACGCTCTTGTCTGGGTTAATATTATGCAGAATACGTTTAGAAATTCTTAAAATTAAGTTTCGTGTTACTGTAGTCTTATGAAAGTTCTCCATCTGACTCCATGGCAGCTGCAGTAGCAGTAGCTGAAAGCCCTCAAGTATTTCTCTTCCAAGGGAGTTGGAAGAAGATCCACTTGGGAGGAAGAATTGTTGCAGAATCAATAAATGGATTGTCTTAGCAACCAAGTCATTGTTCAGACTCACCAATTCCAGGAATCTCGCTGTCTTCATCAGCTCAGACTGCTATGACAAAATACCACAGAGTGGGTGGCTTAAACAATAGGCACTTATTACTCACAGCTCTGGGGATGGGAAGTTCAAGATGAAGGTGCCCACAGAATGATTCCTGCTGAGGTCTCTCCTCTTGTCTGGCAGAGGGCCTGCTTGCTGTGTCCTCACAGAGTAGATAGAACACTTCTCTCTTCCTCTTCTGACAAAGCTACTAATCCCATCATGAGTGACCCACCCTTCTGACCTCCTTTAATCCTAACCGCCTCTGTAGGCCCCATCTCCAAATAACATCATGTTGAGGTTTAGGGCATCAATACCTGGATTGGGAATGGGACTCAAATCAGTCCATAGCATTCTCATTCTCTAAGGTGGCTTATAGCCCTAAAAAGAAAAACTTATTCCAACAAGTAGTACAACCAGGTTAAAAGTAAAAGACTATAGGCATGATGACACATGCCTGTAATCCCAGCCACTCAGGAGGCTGGGGCAGGACAATCCAAAGTTTGAGGCCACTCTCAGCAAATTAGCAAGGTTCTAAACAAACAGAGTATGAGACTCTGTGTCAAAATATGAAGGACTAGAGATGTAGTTCAGTGGTTAAGTGCCCTTGGGTTTAATCCCCACTATCATAGTAATATAATAATCATAACAATCATGATAATTTTAAAAAGAAGGTGGGGAACAAAAATATTAGTGCCCCCCTAGCCTTTTTGGTGTGCTCTGATCTGTCAGACCCTTGAGAAGAGCATCTGTTTTATTGTAGACTAGGTACTGCAGCTGTTTCATAGAATTGTATAAAAAAATAAAGTGTTATGCTTATGCTAGATTCTTATTTGCTTTGGAAGAAAACAATAATGTAATATCTTTGATATTTGACTATTCCTAAAAACTCTTCAAGTTACTGATGTGAATGGAACTTTCAGGTTTCTTTATCAACTTAGAGGCCCAGGCAGTAGAGTACTCACAGAGGTCCACCTGCATGGGTCATTTCACAGAGGCTTTACCCTCAGGAGACAAATCTCAGAAATGGCTGCAGTTATACAAACACAATGTGAAAGTTTACAAGTTCTAGTACTTATAGTTCCTGAGGGTGCACTGCATGCCTGTAGTACAGAAGTCAGGGAGCACAGTCACAAAGAGGAGGGGCACACTAAAGTCAATACCTTTGGGTAGTCCAGGGTTTTCTTCCAAACAGATTTCCCTTGGGGAGTTTTAATTGGCAGATTTAAAGCAAACAGACAAGAATTCCTTTTGTCTTATTGTAACTGGCGGTGGCTACTACATATGTCCCCACAGTCCATGCAGGGTGGGAGGGTCATGGGGCCAGTCCAGCAGGCCATGCCTGGATGTCCCATAGGGAAGTAGTCATCAGGGAGCAGCTATATAGGTCAGGTGCCTAGATGGACCAGATTGAGGAACTAGAGTGGGGGATGTGTAAGAACTGGAAATTGTGTCAGGGCAACTGTACCCTGCTTTAAGTATGAGAAAATTCAGCTTATGTTCAAAATGGATGCTGAAGCACATTAAAACTGAGCATTCATTGCAGTTGCATAACATCAAAATTTAGAAGTAATGTATTGGTGGAATTATAAATGCATCAAGCAAGAATAAATGATATAGTTACCTGGGGTCTGGAAGTTCAAACTGGCTAATTCCACTGGCACCCTATCATTCTCCCTCTGTCCTAAAACCCCAACAGCCTTGCCCCACTTCTTCACAAAGATTTAATTGCAGGAAAATAAATGGAGGTCTGACTTAGAAGAAATTCATTACTTTTCCCAAATACACCACAGGGCATTCTCCTGTGTATACTATCAAGTTACATAAATAATTGAGGCTGAACTACCCTTGTCAAAGTAAATGAACAAAATACACTTCATAGCACAGAGTCCTTTATTTTATTACATTCATTTGCTAATTCACAAAACTCAAATTCAGTAAAAGAAGGCTAACAAATTGGTACAGTCTAAAGAAAACTGAGCTGGGAATCAGACCACCTGACTTCGCACTTCAGCTCCAATGTTACCTAATAGGGCAACCTTGGACAGGTGCCTCAGACTCCATGGACTTCACATTTCTCATTTACAGATGAACCTTTCCAGATCTGTAGTTTTTCCTGCATTGTCTTACATATTATCCTAAAACAACAAGATGCCACTATGTGATTCTGTGCCATTATTTCAAAAATAAAAAAAGCACACCCATTTCAAATATATCTACATCCTCTAGGACAAACTTCTGTTCTGTTCTGAGTCCTTTGCAACCAGGTCCTTAAGTCCACAACTCCTGAACTTCTTTTTTCAAAGTTTCTGGTATCTTTTCCCAGGCTTCATCATTTTATATATATTTGTAGATGAACACAATACCTTTATTTTGTTTATTTAGTTTTTTTTATGTGGTGCTGGGCATCAGACTCAGTGCCTCATGCATGCTAGGCAGGCACTTTAATACTGAGCCACAACCCCAGCCCCCCAGTCTTCATCTTGATCAGCAGAATTTAACATGATTGGCACTGCCTCCTCATGGCACTGACCTCCCTGGCTTCCAGGCAGGATTTTCTCATGATTTTCCTTTTGCCTCTTAAATTCTCTTGTTCATACTCCTTTGCTGGTTTCTCTTCTGCTAGACCTCTCATTGTTCCAGTGTCCTGAGGCTTAATCCTCAGGTCTTTCTATCTGCATGCACTTCTTGGAGCCCTGATGATCTTATCCAATCTCAAGATTTAAATATCATCAAAGAAACATGGTTCTATCTCTAGCTCTACTTCCTCTGACTCCAGACTTGCATATCCAAGTGACTGCCCAGTGTCTCCACTAGTATTATCAAAACTGAACTCCTAATCTTCTCCCCAAACTTACTCCTTGTGAATAAATGGCAATGCCATTCTCCCAGCTTAGGGTAGTTCTTTGACACCTTTTCTCACACTTTATATCCAATTCATCCACCAACACTGTTGGTCGTACCTTCAAGATATACCCAGGTTCATACCAGTCCTCACCTCACTGCTATCACCCTGTCCCAAGCCACTCATCGTCCTTTATTGACCTTTTGTCACAGTAGCCTCCTAACTGGTCTGCCTCTCTTCTGGCCTCCTCTTTTTGACATTTGTACTTTCTCTTCCTCTAGAGGAAGGTCCACATCTTGCCCTCTCTCCTCTTTTTCATCCCTGCTCAAATGTCCCGTATCAGGAAAGCCTTTGCTGATGTTCTTCTACCCTCAAACTTCCAATGTCTCATTCCTGTTCTGTTTTCCTCCCTAACATGTATCACTATTTATCATATTTATTTGGTTGTTTCATGTCTGTCTCCTACAGCCAGAACCTGTAAGAACAAGAATTTCCTTTCATTCTGATTTGTGGGACTCAGTAAATACTTCTCCATTGAGTGAAGTGAAAGAATGGCATAAAGAAAGGGCAGAATATGTTGTTTCCGGATTCAAGTTAATTTTTCTAGATCCAAGACCTGTGGGAGACCTGAGCTGTGGTTCTGAGGGGAAGGCAAACTCTTCCATCCTGTGTGTGTGTGTGTGTGTGGGCGCATGTGCCTGTGACCATTTGACATTTCAACGATAAGACACTGTGGCAATCTATGTGCTGCACAAAAAGAATGACATCTCAGTTTTTACTTTTTTTTTTAAAAAAAAAGATCATTAGCATACTTATAAGTATATAAATGAAAACTTTTCATTCTGTCTTCAGTGTCTTCTATTTTTACCTCCTCAAATGTGAGATCGCAACCAGAAGCTGGAGAGAGCATGTGGGCCTTTGGGAAAAACAATAGTTATGGCAAAAGTCTATCAAACAGCAAGCACTGATGAGCACAGCCCTCTCAAGAGAGCAGGTAAGATGACCTACTTTTACTTGGAAGGTAATATTTAATAGATATTAATAGATTTTTTGAATGAAATATTTCAGACTCATTTTTTTCCCTGAAACTATCTTACGAGTCCCTTGGGTTTATTATGGCATTTATCATATATTCTACTGAGGCAGAGTGAATTCAGTAATTTCCATATTTCCAGACACCTACTAGAAATTCCCTATTTCCAGGTATGTACTAGAGTCTAATATCCAAAATTATATTGCCTTGCACTTTAGTTATGTAGTCCTAAATGAACTGTTTGAGTCATGAGCAAATCATCTTCTCTGCTCACACAGTCTTCATTGAGGTCATAAAAAGGTTTGCTCTGAGTTGTATCTAAGCCACAAACCTGCTTTGTTTGGTCCACACAGTCTTAATTGGTTGCTCACATTTAAAAATTGGGAGATTTTACACAAAGACTCGATAAATCTTTAGCTTTCCTGGAAAAATTGGCAATTCTGGCAATACTGCACTCCCATTCCCACCAGATTTCATGTGTGACCCAATCATGACTGACTCCTATGGAGAGCATGTAAGCTCCCCTGTTGAGCTTAAGTGCCATCTGAGCCTCTTTACCCATTTCTGATTTCTATCTGGCTCCTGGCAGAGACTTTATCATGATGAAGTTTCTCCTTTGCACTATTTCAGTTTTTGACCTCTACTATTTTGCAGACAGGAAGCATAATATAAACATGGTGAAGTCTAGGTGATATACCCTGTCCCAGTCATCATATGTGCTATAAAGCGACAAACAGGAGAGACAACTTCTGGAAAGACTTTTCTTGATTGCCAGATGGAAATATATGGGGTTTATATTTGTTTGTTTTTTTATTTGGGGGCAGGGGTTGGTTTTCTTTGTTTCTATTTTTGGAATTGTGTGTGTGTGTGTATGTGTGTACACACATGTGTATCTTCCCTTTCAATGTAATATTATACTGTAATGCAAATAAATAATTAACTTGCCCTTGTAGGCAAAACTTTTTATACTGATTCAAAGTTCAATAATTGTTCAAGTGAATTGAAGATGTATACAGTATTACAGGAGGTATTCTTCCTTCCTCTTTTAATTTGAAATATGATAAGAGGCTAAATTGACAGCAAGGTAAAGAAAGTGAATTTAAGTATGCAGATTTTTCTTATGGATGATCTACCAGTACTTTGAGCTTTTTTAAGACTTGCTTTTATGTGCCCTCAACATGGGGGCCAATGGTAGGTCTCTCAGGGCTGTGTTGGTGGTGTATGAAAGATTCAGAGGAAAGAGATTTCTAGATAAAATATGGTAAATGATAGTCAAAAGATGTTACTGTTAAGCTTGAGTAAGACTTCTCCTTCTTCAGGCTATTTCTCCTCATTGGATATAAAGTTGTCTAGAATCACAAGTAACTAGATAGAATTTGTGCTCTTACTTTGAATTTTGATTGACCCAAGAATCAGGCTGTTTTTGAGCAGTTATGTCCTCATTCTGAGAATGTTTTGATTCACAAGGGTTGTGGTATATGCTTTTTAAAATTATTTAACCTGCATTATCATATTGAGTACCCTTGGCTTTATAAATCCCTTAGCCAATTTGGTGGAACAAAACAAAAAGTGGACATTATTTGTGCTCTGCCTCCCACATGCACACAAGCAACCCTGAATTCCAGTCACAGTGCCATGTCCTTTCTTGGCTCTTTTGAGATCTCCTGACCTTAGCCTGGCTGTCAAAGCTTCTAGCACGTGTTTCAGGTCACCTCATCCTTGTAAAAATCAAATCAAGCAAACTGGATAGAACATTGCCCAGACAGTCTTAAAAATTGCTAATGTTTGAAAGGAGATTTTTAAAAGGTGCTGAATAACTTCAGTCCTCAGTATTTGAAAGTCTTTACAAAAATGCATTTTCATGGCAATATGATTTTTAAACTAGGTCTAAGGTTATATCTGCACAGTGGAAGCTTTTTTCTCTACAATTGCTTGACAGCAATGCTAATTTTTTTCTCCAAAAGTTTTGTCTTTTCACACCAACTTTTAAAGCTTGGATATTATTGTTCTAACCAAATACCTCAGCTTGAGTCAACACGATGTGGAGGAAACATTTCAATTTTTCTCCTCTCAGAAAAGCTGTGGGAAAGCTGGATTCTAACAGTTTTCTGTCAGTCAACAGAAAAAGAAATCATTTTAATTTCTCATCTTTGTGGGTTTTTAAATTTTAATCAAATAGGGCTGTCTTAGAGATCAAATAAGATAGCCAGTTTATTGGCCTCATACAGCATATGGAATGGCCTCAGTCTGACCAACAACTAATTATTAAGTTATAGACATTATAGAGCAAAATATCTTCCCAAATAAGGCATCCTTAGAGGAAAAATGTGTGATTCCCTCGGCTTTGATTTCTTTATTTTTGTTGAATTCATTTGCTGTTTAGAGCAGACTGTGGCATCTTAAATTTCCCTTGAATTTCCCAGTTCTTTGTAAAGCCCAGAGAGATTGAGATAAAGGAGGGGGGAAGATATTGGGGGCTCAAAGAGGCTGAATGCAGACTAGCATTCTAACGGTTCCTCTCAGGGGAGTTATAGGGAGGTACATGTGGCAGGCTTTGCATCCCTCTGTCTTCCCAATAATGGAGGGTTAAGTAGGAAGGAATGGTTCAAGTCCTAAATTTTCTCCCATACCTTAGTGTCATATTGTTTTTTTCCTTGCAAACTGAGGCCACTTCAATTATTTATTCAATAATGCTGGATTTACATAAATTGGCCTTAGTAGAAAAGCTAATGAAATGCATTTTGTTTCTCAGCAATTCCTTTTAAAACTTATAGTGAAATTAAATAAAAAGAAAACCACAAGCTCCTAAGTTAAAAAAAGGGATAAGTGCCACTGTTGATCAAAATACTGTGCTGCATTTTGTTATCCTCTAAAGACAGCTTGTTCCCACTCACCACCATTGAAAATAAGACCCTTCTAAAGTCTGAGAAAGCCTTAAACATGAATAGAATTTCCCGAAGGACAGGCCAGAAGCTATGTTGAATATCACATACATTAGTATCACTTGTATTTGAACAGAGTGATACCAGACATTCCCCTCTCTTGAGCTTAATTTTCCAGTCATTCTGAATTGACATAGGAAGTGCATGGTCACTTTCTCCTTCTTCTTTTACTGAATTCAAGGAATAAGAATGGCACTTCTCTTTAGATATATGTTTTGTAATTTTTCTGAAACAGTAGGTACTCTTTTCAATCAAGCAATTGATCTTTAACCCCCATTAAATTCATAGTAAATCTATGAATATCTGTCTACTGTGTTAAAGAATTTGATTTAAGTGCAAGAGGTTCACTGTGTGCATACCTTGGTGACCCTCTCCCCTCCTTTTAGCATGTTTTCTTTGCTAGTCCAAAATTATTTAAGAATTGCAGAATGATGGAAAAATGGCTATAGACAATCACTGCTTGACTCAGTCATTAAGCAATGATTTCTTAAAAGTAGTATGTCAAATAAAGAAAATAGAATGCATTGATTGCTCAAGAAAATTTAATTAAATAAGGTAAAGTTGTTTTTTAGGAACCAGATTATAGACAGAGCTTGGAGCACCAGACCCCTGAGGAGTCCTTCAAATCCAGTTCCTGGTGCCCATGAATCTGCATTCTAGGAACTCGAAGGAATGTTGATGCAGGTGGCATTAGATAATGAATTCCCCAGCAGATAATGCAGAAATTATATATTTATGTGATAAAATAATCAACTATTTTGGGTCAGGATAAAGACAAACTAGGAAAATAATCAGTGCTTCATCACATAAAATTAAGCAGTTCCTTGTTACTTCCTTTCCTCCTGCCCTTTCTTCCTTTTTTCTTTCCTCTTACCACCCTCTTTCCCTCCATCCTTTCTCCTCCTTCCTTCCCCCTCCTTCTTTCCTTCCTTCCTCTCTCCCTCTCTTTCCATCTTTCCTTTATCCTTTCACTTCTTAAAGAATGGAGTTGTGTTGTCCAACATAGTAACCACTAGGAATATGTGCCTATTTAAATTTTAATTTATTTCAGTTAACTTAAAATATTCTTTCTTCAGTAGCAGTACCACATTTCAAGTGCTTGAAGCTGCGTACAAGTCACCATTTTTAGGGCGGTACACAACATTTCCAGGATCACAGAATGTTCTACTAGACAATGTTGGTGAAAAGCATTTCTCCCACCTATGTTTTCTAAAGAGGAATCAGAAAGAGAAAACTGAATTAGGTAACAATGTGTTTCATTTCCAGATTAAGTCCCATTGTGTGTGAGGAGGAGAAAGATGAGCAAAGAGACAAGAGCCAAAGTGAGAGGGATAGAGTGCACAGCTGAGAGTGTCAGAGTGCTGTGCAGAGACACCAAGCCTAGTGCCCAAGGGCGGGGACAGGAGAGACTGAGACAGAGCTAGTGTCAGAATCTTTCAGGAGAAGGTGACCAGGTCAGGCTTCCTCAGTTAGCAGTGGTCAGTGAAAAGAAGGATGGGTTGATGGTCTAAGTCGCCTGGCATGTCACTCAGAACCCAACAGTAGCTTTAAGTTTATCTGCCATCTCAACTCTGGAAACTGTTCCTGGAGAAAGAGCCATCTATTGCTCTCCTCCGTGCTGTGACATTGTGGTGGCTCACTTTTTCAATCCCTACATCAACTCACATTGCTTTCATCTTCCCTTCACTTTGTGGCTTCAGCTGATTTGTTTCTGCTTATTCATGGATCCTGCTCATTGTCATTTCTCTTTGTCCCTCTGCCTCTGGGACAGTCTGCCACTGAGTTCTTTTTGCCTCAGATTGAAACCATCCTAGAGAGCAGCTCTGATTGCTGTAGCCATCATCATGAGCATGCAGAGAGCAAGGCTGCCATGTCAGTCACCCCCATATGAGCTGCTGGCCAACCATGGGCTGTTGTAGGTCAGTCTCGGAGCCCTGGGGCCATCAGCTGAGCTGTAAATGGGGTGGACAACCTGTCCTTAAGGACCCCTCAGAAAAGGGCTCTGTTCTTAGCCATCCTGGAAGCTTTTATGAAGCTGAAAAGCACCTTGCCTGGCCTGTGTACTGTGAGGTAAAAATCAACAAGTATAGAGGGAAACCCCATTTTTAACAGAGTGATAATATCTTCATTGCATGACATTTAAGATCTTCACTGTGTCATATTTTGGGCTATTGACTAAAGATTTTTAAGTCATGTGTTTTCTCAACCATAGACACGAAAGCAGATGCCACCCAATAGAACTTATCACCATATAAAAGATTCAGATGTTAAATCTGGGTTTCTTTCTAGTTTTGGGGTTTGGTGTTCATTTTTTGTTGTTGTTGTTTGTTTTGTTTTTCCCTGAAAGAACTGGTATTTTCTTCATGACCCAACAGATTTTTTTTCCTCTCAAATAACAACACTTCTATTATCTTTGTTGCTTCATATAGTTGACAAAAGTTGCAAAAATAGTAGGCAGGGGGAGAAACAAACCCTGATGTTCCTCTCAGGTGATATCTGAAAGGATCCCTGGTTGATGTCATTACTCCCACATTATCGCAGATTAAAAAATACATCTTCCTTGAGAAATTGACAAATACATAGTGTATATTATGAACACAAGATCAAGAAGAGGCCAGAATATTGTTCAGTTTCCCGTCTACTTCCACCCCTTGACCTTAGCTTCTCCTCTATCCTAGGAGATAGCCTAATAGTATTCTGTGTACTGTGAGATACAGATCAGGATCCTTTCATGTCTTTTAAACTCCAATGCAAAAGAGTAGACTATAGAAGTTTGTCTCTTCTATAGTCTTCTCCCTTCTCTGCCTCTACATCCCTCCCTCTCTTTGGGCCACCTCTGACCTGTACTTTACATCTCCCCAACCCTGAATGGGTCAGCAAGGAACTCTCAGGTCTTGACTACCTAATCTGCTTAACAATGGACTAGTCTTGTTACAAAGAAGAATAAAAATAAAGTTATTTTATTTTCACTCAGAGTGTATTTATAAACTACATAATTTTTTACATCGACAGGACCTCAGGTCTACAGAAGAGTTGCAAGAATAAATAAAAAAATTTCTGAAGCCCTTTTCTTGCTTTCCCCAAATGTTCACATTTCCCTGTGTCTGCTGTCTGCTTCCCCATAGTCATTCTCTCCCTGTTTCCTCCCCTACCTCTGCACACACAAATGTGAACACACATAGTTTTGCTAAACCCTGTATGTTATTCACACGAAGCTACGTTGACTTGAACTATTTCATTGTGTTTTTCTTAAAAACAAGAAATTCAGAGTGATGTTTTTTAAATTAAAACTTGTGATTTTTTTGGCCTTGCTTTTCCTGTTCCATCCTCTGATTGAGGGTTCTAAGAGGTAAAATGGCTAAAAGAAATGAATCTGGTTTCATGCTCCACAAAGTGGTTCATCAGCCCATGCATCCTCAAAAAGTGAATATATTTTTGTGATTCAGCATTTCCAGAAAAGATGAGTTTTCAATTAGGGGGGGCCAGGGAAAATAGCACTGTGGCTTTCATCTTCTGGTTTTTTAAAACACAGATTGATTTTTTTAGGGACTATTTAGCCTACAACATAATATGAATGAAGGATTCTTATAAGTAGTGGCCACAGGATGTGGTGTGGCCCATAACCAAGGTATCCACTACAGTGCCTGGCTAAACTATTAGAGTTAGCATTTACCTATAATACATGGCTATAATTAGCTCAGGTGTTCTATTTTTCCTTTTCATTTAATGGTGATTCTTATGAATTTGGGATACAGAGGGAATCATCTATGTCATAAGTGCACTATATTGTATTATTAATACCAGGACAGCAGCTGAGTCCCAATAGACAGTCTTTGTGGTCTGTTGGTACTCTAAGAAGTGTCTGAGCATAAAAGGAGGCTGTTTGAGTTGAAGTGGGCTGATGGTCTGGGATGAAATTTGAATGCACAGAGGACAATGTCTAAATGTTGAGATGGGAAGGCAAAAAGAAGCTAGAAACTATTTCCATTGTCCTACAGATGCTCATCACTCCCAAGATATTCTTCAAATGGGAGCTTTGGGTAGAAATGGGGAGGAGAATCAGGGAAGGCCAGACATTAGAGCCCTACGAACAAAAATACAGAGTTTCAGGTCCTTAGACATATTAAAATTCTAGACAGAGAGCAAACATAATGCTACAACAGAATGTATTTCAATAAAAAAGTTAACATTTTAGTTAAGTTATTACAAGTGTGATTAACAAAATATCTGCAATGCTCTGAGATGCTTCTATGAATAAAGATTTTAAGAACATCAAATTAGTTGTGCAAATGAATAATTTACTCAGTCTCTTTTGGAATTTGGGATAGCTGCTGCTTCTTCTCTCTCTCTCTCTCCTCTCTTTCTCTCCCCTGCCCCTCTCAATATGCTACATAGTCAAAGGAGTAATTTCCCAACAGTGCTAGAGTTGTTAAGATAACATCATAGATTAATCAAAGAATTGCTTTTCCAGCTAAGGAAATAATATACAAGGTCTAGAAAAATGATAAAACAAAAGTTGAATAAATTGTCAGAAATTTCTGTTATAATGAGTGTCACCATGTATGCTGAACATGGGATTAAATACTGTACTGTTTGCTTCCATACATGGTTGAATTTTCTCCCTGTAAAATATTACCATTCTTTTAATATACTTTGCATTATGTTTAGTGCCCTTGGATTTTTAATTGCTCTGGATTATCATTTTCAATGTAATTAGTAAAATACCCTCAATTACATGAAATAATTGCTGTAAGTGGGGCTATTGGCCTAATTACTATAAATGGGGAAAAGATCTGTGATTATCATGTGCAATTAAATATGCACAGTATTTATTTTACATTATTACATATAATGGTGTAATGATAACACATAATTATGTTGTATCATCTTTTGGTCAACAAATCTACTCCATATAAAGATACTTAGAGTCGAGACCCATTGCCAAATAAACCACCTACTGGGTCTTTCTTCCTAAAATAATTGAGTTATTCTGTGATTTGGTGACCCACTAAGTTTAAATGTAATTAAGTAAACTGATTATGTATAGGCAGAATAAATCTAGAAGGAAAAAAATTATTTTTTGTGAACGTCTAGTGCGTTCGGGTCCCTGGGTAAGGGTCACGAAATAACCGGGACACAGGGGATGCAGAGCAAAGGCAGCAATTGCAACTGCATGCTGAGGTTTATTTGTAAGTTCCTTTTATATTCTTCTTCTAACAAAGCAAGCAATTCTTCAATAACACTTTGCCCACATTGCCCAGATAACATGCCTCAGCGGATACACAGAGCTAACTTCAGATCGTTCCTGCTTATTTGATAAGTACCCTCCTAAAGTTCTTTGTAGACATTGTCTACTCCCCTGAGCAGGCATTTATCTCTTCAGAATGTACTATTCCCAGGACAAGTATGCAGGAAGCTTCTTCCTCTTGGCCAAACCATGCAGAGCTTGTGACTTGCGATAAGGGGAAGAGAACGTTTCCTCCTCCTAACTGAGGTTTGCCTCAACTGACCTAAATCACAGCCACAGCTCTTGCAAAGTGTCAGGCCTGAGGGAGCTAAACTCTGCACACTTGAACCCCAACAATTTTTTACCTCCATTAATTCAGAATGCCCAGATTATCCTATATTGTTGATGTCAAGAATTTAATCCTCCCTGAGCCTAGTTACTAACCTCTACTGTACCTGTTTGCTTTTATATGAATGTGTAAAAGTCAACACCCTTAACTAGTTGCAACATTCAAAATATGCCTAGGAAAAAAAGAGAGCTTTGCTTCACAGTGACAAACCTTATAATCATCCCTAGTTTACAAATGCACACTTAACAAGCTTATAGCACATAATTAATTCTGCAAAGGATACTGTTTGACAGAGTGGGATTATGAGAATTGTATATTGATAGTGGCAGGAGAAATAAATCTCTTTTCTCTGCATAAGGTGGGATATTCTTGTGTTCTTTAGAAACTGGCACATCTCAGAGGTGTTGCTCTCAAAATGATCTCAGGATGGAAAGAAATCAGTAATTACAGATACAGGCATTCAGTTGTGTCCTAATTTTAGCACCAGTTTTTCAGTGTTTCAGCTTCCTCAGAGACTTAAAGTATTCTCATTAGGTAGCTGCAGAGGCAGCTGCTTTGCCAACTCCCTCATTCTCTCACAGGCTTTTCCTTTTTTTTCCCCCCTTCCATTCCTGCTTTGGGAGTGACTGTGAAGATCATTTGCTGGAATGATTGGCAGGTTAGAGGATTCCATCAGATGAGTTCCTCTTAGTGCAGGTCAAAAGGCTAGTTAGCAGGAGCTGTCAAAAAATGCCAGCAGCATTCGAAATGGGAAATGTCATGACTTCGAGGCAGGGGGTGCCACCTGGAACAGAGAGCCCTCAGCTCATTAGCAAGTTACAGGATGTGGGCTTAACTGGAGGGAGCAGGGAAGGAAAGATAATACCCAAGAGCGAAAATGATTGTGAAGTGGAATTGATTTCATGTATAATTTGTTTATCACTAGAGGGGACAAATGCTGTCCTTCTGACATGAGTGGAGGAGTGTGGACTATGAATGAAGCAACTTAGCATAATCTCCAGGTTGAGCTTTGGGTTTAAAGAATGCAAAGTTTTTTATTCTTAACTGTGGAAATGATCAGGTCATGTTAACATTAATTAAAGCTGACACACACTCAAATGTTTTATCTGGGCAATTGTGGCAATTCGACAGAACCAGATAGAGATGGGCAACTTTAGAAAATAAGAGAGATATTTTTCCCCCCTCGGCTACTGTGGAAGACTTGCTCAGTTGCATACTGAATAACAGGACCAGTGTTTATATTCAGTGGTAGCTAGGCTGCACACATCAAACCAGGGTTCCTGATTCACATGTGATCTCATTGATAAAGGAGACCATGTGCCTTTTGGGAGATGGAGATCTAATCCATGTTAAAATATATGTGTATATTTTAGAATATGTATCATTTTTTGGTACAATTTAACCTCTTATTTTTTAAAGGGGAAGCTCTTCAGTTTTTGTACATCTAGACTTTAATATCTACCACAAAGTCAATAATTTATAGTAGCCTTATTTACAAACAAAACTAAGAAGGTGCCCTTATAGAGAAAATCAGTCTGCAACTTGTCAGAAGGGAACATGACAAACAGAATAATATTTGCTAGCATGTACTCGCACTAAGCTCCAAATTCAAAGCTTCTAAAAATGCACTAAATGGACCTTGGTGTAAATCCTTCTCCTTCATAAATTCCACTAGAAAATGTATTTTATTTTGATAAAGAAATTTTATGATATCATTTATCTTTTGCATGAAGATCTTCATCTTGTTACTGTAAATCACAAATGCCACAGCTGCAAGTCTTTCTGGCTGAACACTGAAAGATGTTTACTTAGCATCCAGATTCTGGTTAAAATGTATATTTTCAAAATGTCTTTGCCTTCAGTTTCTCTTTTGTCTTAAATATTGAGACATTTTATCAGGCAGTTATTAAATAGCCAAGGCTTGTTTTATCAAGCAGCCTCAGACTGCTGTCTAATGTGAATAAGAATCTTAAACCTCCCAGTCAAAACACTGGTGCAAAATTCATTCTGTTCTATATTCAGCATAAAAAACTTAGCATTAAACTACTGTATATAGCTGTCAAGATGTACTGCATTAGTTCTGTCAAATCTAAAAATTTAAACATCAGTGTGAATCCATGAATCCATCCATCCCCTCATTTGGGAATTTTATTGTGTGGTCTACAAGCTGGCCCTGATTTTTTTTTCCTTTTTTTCTTTCTTTCCTTTTCTTTTTCTTAACAAAATGCTATTTGATATTAATCTAAAGTTCTTTCACAGTAACTCAATTTGTTAATACTTCAAAGATTTATTATTAGAATAATAAAACTATTTTTACCGAAAACATTGTCAAATTATTGTTAATGAAAGAATTAAGACTGGGGGTGTAGCACAATATTAGGGCACTTACCTGGCATGCACAAGATCCTAGATTCCATCCCCAATATCACAACACACACACACATACACACACACACACAAAAAAAAAAGCAAAAAACAGGAAACAGGACTTGGGTATGGTTGTCTACAAGTTCATTCCCACTATTTAGCCACATATGAGGCCCTCACTTCTCAAAATAAGCAAGTTGAAGATAGCAAGCTGCATGGAGTGTGTGTGTGTGTGTGGAAGGTGAGTTGTTTGCTCATACCTGGTCTCACCACCTACCCTTTTCTTTTTTCCTTGACCCCAGTTCTGCCTTTCAAAGTCAGCATGTGTTCACTGACTTCTTAAATTTGCTGGTATTTTGCATTCTTCTTAATTTAACTCCTCTCCATTGATTAATATAATCTGGCAAATTTTGACATTCTTGTATTTACCATTCACTTTGTAGAACCTCTCCTCATCTCTATGGACTGAATGACTATATGTTAAAATTTTCACCTTCAGGTTTGTGGGTTCTCAGATAAGATTCCCAGGTTCTAAGGAAAAGAAATGGCATCCTTACAATTGCCCTATCAGCAGATTCCCCAAGTATGGTCCATATACCCTGTAGTTCCCTAAGGGCTCTATGGGGTCAAAACTATTTCTATAAGAATGCTAAGATGTCCTTTGCCTTTTTCCCCCTAACTGTGCTGACATTTGCACTAGTAGTTTAAAAGCAATGGTAGGCAAAAGTGCTGTCTCCTAAGTATGCTCAAGTAGTGACTCAAGACTCTTCCTGGGCACTGGATTTTTCACCACCATGTAACTGCAATTTAAAAAAACAAACAAACAAAAAAAAAACAAAACCAGTTTCACTTAATACTGGTTTGATGAAAAAGTAGAAATTATTAACTGCATTAAATCTCTACCTTTGAGTAAATGTCCTTTTTCATATTTTGTGTGACTAAATGTTATGTTTGTGTAAATTATTTCTACTGTGTACTAAATCTGTGCTTATCTCCTGGGCAGTTGTTTGAGTTGCAAGCTAAACTAGCTGCTTTTTGTCCTGCAACATGGTTTTTATTTGAAAGAATGATGAACAAACTATGGTCATTCAAACTTGGATATATGATTGAAAGATATTTTCTCAAAAATGAACAAAAACTAAGTCTGCCATTCTTGGAAAACAACCCATATTATTTTCTGTTAATGAGGATATTAGAACTTTAAATGGAAAGTTAGAATTTGAGGAAACTATAGGAAACCTTTATGTGCCACCATGAGGGGGAGTGTTTCTGGATGATTTTTCTAATGAGATTGGTAGTGACTTAAGAAAATGTGAGTTTTTGATACTGTGTAGTAAAATGTGTCAACATTTGAGAAATCTGCATATCTCATTGAATCAAAATTTTTTAAAAAGACCAATGCATGATATTAGCAAAATGCATGAGTGAAATAGTCACTGAAGATGTAAAATGAACTAATATATTTTAAAGTAACAATGTGCCGTAGTCTGGCTAGGCTAAATAACCGAGAGGTGACAAGCAACTTGAAGGTTTAAGCGGGAACTACTTTATTGTGAGTGAACTCAGCAGGAACTGAGTGAGAAGTCAAAGTAGTGGGCACCCGAGATAGCAGGAGCCGCTTTAATGCAGGACAGTGGAGGTACATATACCTAACTGATTACACACAGCTTGACTCAATTAACATCATCAAGATACAGCAGTCAGCCAATAAAGAATCCTCATCATCTTAATGGCTCGCTGGCGTTGCTTCACAAACCACTCCTCCTGGCAATCTGCCAGGCGCCATCTTGACTTGATCTGCATCCCCAACAACAGTGTACAAAGAGTTTATTGGTACAAGTTCAGATTCCCCACTACAACTATCCTTTAAGAAACTACCAATTATCGAGTTTTGTGGTAATATAAAGAAATGTATATTCATAGTTACTTCAAGAAGACTATTGAAATACATTTTCCTTTTCCAACTACATATCTGTGAGATATGGATTTTTGTCATTTGTTTCAACCAAAACCAACATATTACAGCACATTGAATACAGAAGCAAATAAGAGAATCCAGCCCTCTTCTATTCAGCAAGGCATTAGAAATATTTACATAATTGCAAAGCAATGACATCCCTCTCCTAATTGCTTGGAAAATGTAGTTATTTTTATTAAAATACCATTTTATGTTAACATGTAATGGTTTTTTTTAATGAATTGTTTTCAAATTAACAATTTAAATTTCAAATGTGGTAAATATTAGCAGCTATAATCAACATAAGTGGACATTCCTCAGAGTCCTCTGTGAGAGTATAAAGTGTTCTAAGGCCAGAGAGTAAGAGCAGTTGCCCTGTATCTTTAGTGTTATATGCTTGTTCTGACATATTAATTATGCTGATAGAATTTTTCCCCCTTAAAGAAATTTCTACTCAATGCAAAATAAGATAAAAAAAAACTTTCTGGGGTACAACAAACAAAAGTTTGTGTTCACACAAGTATTTTCTGAAGTCATAATGAAGTGTCATCTACTACAGCCCTGGATGTTTAGTAGAACAATTCTTAGAAGCCTTTTATGAGTTATTAATTTGGGGGCTGGGACTTTTCCTTTTTTGTAGCCACTAATTTTACCCTTTCAGAGAGAGCCACTGGCCATGTGATGCTAAGTCATCAGGCCATTTTACATACATATTTAGAAAGGCTTTCAGCAGAGCTCTGAAGAGACACAGCAGAAACAGGATTTCCTGTTGGAAAAAAGTACTAGAATCTTTCCCTGCCCATCTGATATGAAGTTTACTTGGATTTCACCTCTTTTTACACACTCATGTCCTTCTTCTGTTCCAGGAGCCCGTCCAGGGTACCACATTGCACTGTGGCCACATCTCCTTAATTCCCTCTGGTCTGTGATAATCTCTCCAATCATGCCTTGTTTTTCATAACCTCAGTGTTTTTGAGAAGAGCCACTAAGGTATTTTTTAGGATGTCCTTCATGAGGTTTTTCTCATGAAGGGTACACTGGGGTAATGGATTTGGGGGAAGACTGCCATTAAGAAGAATTGCCTTTCTCATCACATCATGTCAGGAAGCACTTGATAGCCACATGACTCACATTGATCACTAAGTTAAGGCAGGTGAGGTTATGTAGTCAAAGGAAGAAATCCAGGAGAAATATGAAAGAAGCAGGAGGCCAGGACAGGTTCTCAGTCAAGTAGAAGGAACTCAGTATGGTTACTGAACTGAAGACAGGGCTGCCTAATGTCAGCATATGAAGAGAGAGAGAGAGAGAGAGAGAGAGAGAGAGAGAGATTACTTTCACAGCTCCAGCTTTTTAACTGAAAATGCGTGGAAATGGAGGAGATGCCAACAAAGGGGAGAGTGAATTACAAACCCTGAGATATTGTGATATTGCAGTTGGAATTTGGCATAGTATCTGACACAGTGAGGAATAGATTTTGTGAACACAAATAAGTATATGGCTATTCTTCAAATGTTGGGAATGAAGAAAGTTTCAGCCCCTCTATATTGAAGGTATCTGTTTGTCTTCTCCACTGGAATCTAAACCTAAGAATACAGGAACTTGTTAACTGTTTTATCTTCATTTCACCATTTCTCCATCTCTTAGCATCTCTTAACATAATTTATTCCCATTAAATATTTAACCAAATTAGTGAATAGCCAACTGTCTCCCCCATATATAGTCTTCAGTCTTTCAGCAAATATTTTCAGAGCAACTAAACCACATATGGGTGCCACGTTAGGCAGTAATAAAGAGGACAGTTTCTGCCTTCCAGACCCCACAATTCCAGGGAACAAATAAAGAAACTTAAATTTCAGAATTATGAAGGTTGAAGTAGAAGTGTGCAAGAAGCTGCATAGGAAAGCAAACTAGGAAAAAATTAATTGTGCCAGAAGTTTTGCCAAAGAAAGAGATTCTGAGCAAAAGGAGTCAGGTTTTGCATAAGCATGAAAGAAAAAAAAGGTGTTTCTAAACAAAGGAAATAAACACCAAGCAGGAAGCCCTGTCACAAAGTACAGCATCTTTCTGGAATGGTCTATTGGAGGGCAGAGTGTGAGAGTGAATAGAGATGGCACTGAAAAAGCAATTCCAAGCCAGATTGTGAAGGGTCTTGAATGACAGGCTAAACAGCTTAGATTTTAATGTGATTGCCCATGGGAAAATGTGTATGACTTCCTGGTCAGACTCAGAAAAATGAAAATATCTTAAAGCTGTAAGATCCTTTTGAAATCATTTAACAACCCTGAAAGAAGATGTGGTATTTGTTTCGTTTCTCTGAACTTATCATGGTAGATCATGTCTTGAAAATAAGTAAAGAAAATTCACAAATTTCCTGTCACATTTCTATCTAACAAAATGTTAGAAATTCAGCCACCATTTACCCATATCTTTGGCTGAAAATCCATTCATCCTCCAGCCCTGAAATTTTGTGGCTTTATCATGGGTATGGTTCCTTTATTATGCATTTATCAACGTGTACACAATATTTTTCTTGGAAAGTCATGCATAAAAGCTTTGGTTTTAGTTAAAATAATGTTCACGTCTTTTTATAAAATGACTAGACTAACAGTCTCCTTAATTTCACTTTTGTACTTTTGTGAATATGTAGAATTTCATATATTCAGATACATTGACTCCACTTAGGGGAAATACGGTGAAAAAAAAAAAAGTGAGATAAATAGTTTTCCAGGGATAAAAATTTAAGATCATTTTTAAAGTTGAAAGAAATGTTTAAGAATTCAGTATCTTCATGGTTTTGCTTGTAGTATGCTAAGCACACAATTGGCATGCAACAGTGTTTTCATGAATAAATTCATAGTGATGCCTATGAACTTTAAATACCTATAAGTGTTAACTAGTTTTCATGCCCAGTTTTGCCTAAATCCAAATAAATTGTAAAGTGTCTGATGATCTTAAAGTGTGTCTAATCAAATTCTTAAAACCACCTTAATGTTTAGTAATGCAACAACTTTTTTGGCAATGATTATAATAAAGGAAGCATGTTGATGTGAGCAAACAACTAGCATGGACTAGAGTATACATTAATTATTAAGAATAGAAAAAATAAACCTCTTACATTTAAAAAAATACAGTATTCTGAACAGATCAAATATGACACAGTCTGGAAAATTATAGTTTTTAAGGCAAGTTATATGGACAAATGCACAAGACAATGTAAGAAAAGTAGAATATTTTGTTTGTAAGAATAAAATTATATGTGGGGAAAATGATGAAAGAAAATGCATTAAACTGTATGCCTTTGAGTTAGCAGAGAAGAGTTTTACAAATTGTATCATACAATTAGGAAATTTAGTTAATGTCCAGTTTTGTAGCCATAACAGGCTGCCACTATAATTCCAACTTTGAATTGGATGAGTCCAAGTTCTTTGATGCTGTCTCATGCCCACACTCTCCACTGCATAGAGGTGAGAAAGAGTCAGATACCCATCCAGCTAACCTTATTTTACATTCACCGGGCATTCTGTAAGTTAACATTTAAAGTATTTTCTGTTCCCCCTAAGAAATCCTGCTAAATTAACACCAGGAATAGCAGTATCCAGATGATTAAGAGACAGCATGGGATCATGATTTAGCCAAAAGCAAAGAGAAGAGTTAGAATAGTGTGTCAGCATAAGAATTGGGGACTTCATTTTCTTTACCTACTACTTATCTCAGTGGGCTTTTCAAAGGGTTGGTTTTTAGAGTCTTTTTTTAATGAAACAGTATGTATTTTCCTATGCCAAGACTAACTCCACAACAGTGCTGTGTGGATCGAGTGGATGGACTTTCCTATGCCAAGACTAACTCCACAACAGTGCTGTGTGGATCGAGTGGATGGCAATGTTGCAGAAAAGCCGGGCTGACTTTCCTACTTGACCCACATGACGGTAGTGCAGTGGCTGGTGGCTATGGGAATCTTCCAGGTAGATGATCATCACCTTACCTCATTCCCCATACACCTCCTGATCCAACAACAAAACACAGTGCCCAGTGGCTCATTGCCCCACTTGTCAGGACCTGAAACCATTTGCAAGAGGGCAGAAATTAAGATTCTCAACCTCATTTCTGTCTTGTCTGGGGCTTAAGGAGAAAGAAGAGAAGCTGGTGAAACAAAGTTATTATCTTTTGTTTGTATTCCTTATTTGTAATGCAGGGTGAAAACTGATTTGGAGAAGAATCACACATTAAGAAAAAGAATCTGTAGGACTTATATATCATGTGTATATACAGACATATCTGGGGACCAAAACTGGCTTATTATATGGCCATTTTATATACACCAAATATATCTAGGTTCATATTTACATATTTATATACATGTATATTTCTGCCAACAGAAACAATTTGTTCATTTTTAAACCTCTTTCACTTTCTTTGTGACTCCCCACACGATGCATCATCGTTCAGTACACTCTGCCTTTTGAACTCTTTTCCTGTAGTCTGCAGTTTCCAACTTCATTCCATCTCTCTATGAGAAATGTTACCAGGGAGGGACAGAAAGAAAAAATGTTTGGGGTCAGGGATGAGGGGGGTGATTGAGAGGAAGGCAGAGGGAGGAAACTGCTGAGGGGGAGAAAAGATTTAAATAAGAAGTAGAATGAATGCTTCACTTGTTGGCTTTTAGCACAATTGCCATACCTTCGGAAATATGCAGGGAATAGTTAATTATAACTAAATGAGCCCCTTTTAGAGGCAGTGGCAGGCCCAGGGTTCTGACTCTCAGGCTGTGAAAGATGCTGAATTGGAAGGCTGGTCTCTGTGTCAGGCAGCGGATGGTCTGCCGGGAGTCAGAGAGAAAAGATATCTGGGTAAGAGTAGTCAAGGGAACCACACAGATCATTTCCATACTTTTCCTGCAAAGGGGGTTTAATCCAAAGAAAGAAGGAAATTTAAGTATTGTCATTCTGGCTTTGTTCAGGGTGAAGAGCAGAGGGAAATCAGCTGAAGGGGCATTTCTCAAAGCCTTGCTCTCAGCCTTGAGGTTGTCCTGGTAAAGTTCTGTTCTTGAGGGTTGTTTGCACACTATTGTCTGTTTGAAGATCCTCTAAACCCAAAGTGCTCGAAATATTCCCCTTTGCCAGCACAAAAGAAGGGAATTTGTGTGGTAAAAATGACTAGTGTTGCGGACTGAACCCAAGCACCCTTTGTTCTTACACAGAATGCTCTGAAGTCCTGAGGATGTCTTTAAGGGGGCAGACTGAGTGAGTCGTACCATACAAGCTTTTGCAGGCCAGAAAACAAGGCAAAATCAACCTATACTTGAGTTTTTTTCTTTACAGTCTCAGAGGAGTCCTTACCTTAAGGCACTTTGCAAAAAAAAAAAAAGTAGGCCTTAAAACACAATTTTTGATCAGCATAGATCACTTCTGCCCCTCTTGCTTATGGAATTTTCTGTTTGTAGCCGTTTGCATAAAGGTGAGGCAAACCATTTGGATCACTAGGGTAGTGCAAGTTTCTCACCTTTCAACCAGCCCTTATCTTTTATCTAATGAGATGAGCTTGTGATTTTGGTCTGGGTCCAGTGCTCAAAATTATGCATTCTTTTCTCAAATGTGACGTGTTTCATGGTATAGAATGGTTAGCCCGTCACAGTAAGTTTTTCTAATAATTAACATATTAATAATGAGGTGTGTGTGTGTGTGTGTGTGTGTGTGTGTGTGTGTGTGTGTGTGTAGTATCTGCTTACACAATAAGTCATCCTGATATTTATGGACTAGAAATCAGGACTTATTTTAACTTCACTATGTGGTTTGAGCTAAGTGCCCATAATCCCTAAGGTTCAAGAAAACATGTATTAAAAACACAAATTCTGTGGCTGGGGTTGTGGCTCAGAGAGCACTCGCCTAGCACGTGCAAAACACTGGATTCGATGCTCAGCACCAAATAAAAATAAATAAAAATTAAGGTATTGTGTCCAACTACAACTAAAAATTATATTTAAAAAAACCCACAAACTCTGAGTTTATTTTTTGAAGCAATGTGCTTGTTTATAAGTACTTTTTAAATTTCTGTTTTTCCACATAAAACTTAATGCTTCAAAAAAAGTTGGTATCTTAACATATTTTTATTATACATACACAGACACACACACAAAAAAAATCAAAACATACCAAACTAAGATGTAAATGTAATGTGACATTGGAACTTGGAAAAATATGTATGTATTTATATATAGCAACTAATTTGGCCAGAGGGTTTTTTTTTTCCTTTGTCTTTTTTGTGAGGATATCATTTGATCAGTTTCTTTTTATGGTTCTTGATCCTTCAGCTTTATCTTTGGCTCCTTGCAAAACCTTCATAGAAGATTCTCTATACAAATGTAAAATAAAAATAAGTAATGAAAAATGGTTGTCTAAGAGTCTGGCAGGTCAATATCTGTCTTAGTTTCAAAATAAAGCCCAAATGGTAGCATGCAAAAATAAGAGAAAACTTACTTTGCAAGTCTCTTGAGCCAGCTTCTGGGAGACAACGTGTGTCTCCCTCACTGGATGAAGAGTTAGGAGGACTTTCATCAGGACAGTCACATATGGGGGTTTCCACTATTGTTCTATTGCTAGTGGGTGTGGATGACAGGTTAGACTGGGAGCTAAGATGTTGGCAATGATCAGAAGAGAGCTTTCTGAAGTTATAAGTGAGTGGATAAAATGGGGCTTGCTACTTTCCTGAATTTGTTGTTTTTTGTTATGGTTGAGATGCTTGTCTGTGATCTAAGTAAACTCATCTTTGCTGGAAGTGATGCATTTCTTTCTCCTGCTTTGCATTTTTCCCTGTGAGAAGCATGTCTGAATTGGGGGGACTTGAATATACCTCTTTGTTGCTGAGCTTTTCAAGCATGGCACTGTGTTCTCTTTCCCACCAGGAAGGTCAGGCCACTGGGGGCCAATCTGTTTTCTGAAATGAACCCTACTGTATGTCCCTAGTGTCTGACAGATTGAAACAGTTGTCTGTGTTGTGTGCTTTTCAATACTGTTTAAATGCCTCCCTTTCCAGGAAAAAGGCAATATATGTAAGGTAGATTTTAAAAAAAACCCACAATATTTTTTGGAAATGAACTTTGAATGTTAATATTTATATAAAAGGAAAATGTAATTAACTTTCTAAGAACATATTTACAGATCCAAAAAGTTAGCACTGCTACCCCCCACCCCCCACTTTCTCTCTCTCTCTCTCTCTCTCTCTCTCTCTCTCTCTCTCTCTCTATATATATATATATATATATATATATATATATATATATATATATACCTTTCTCTCTCACCAAGATAAATCTTCACTTCTGAGTTCTTTTTCTAAGGATCTCTGTGTGTGTGTGTGTGTGTGTGTGTGTGTGTGTGTGTGTGTTTAATTGGAGTAATAAAATTATGAATTATGGAACTGTTTCAATGTAGACTTGTAGAAGTGAGTGTATTTTGTTCAGTTGGAATTCAGTTTCATGTATTTTGATCAGAGGTAAGTATAAAGCCTGAAGAAATTTGTACTGTGCCGAACCTCCCTTCAATACTCTCCAGATAATTGAGCTAATTAAAACTTTACCAACATTAACACAATTCCAGCATTCCTTAGACAGTGGATAATTATTGAATGAACATGGCAAGCTTAAACTTAACAGATGAAAATAGAGTTCTGTGGAATGTGTATTGAGTTTATTCCTTATTCATCTTTTGATAAGGTTTAATTAAAACTGCCTCTCTCCATTGTGGTGAGAATGAATGTGCTTGTTTTCTTAGTGAAAAGCAAATTATTCACTTCAGCCATGGTTCAATAATCAAAGCCCTTGCAAAGTTTTGGGTTATAGTGTAGCTGTGGGATATAATTGCTGCAATTCTGCATGAAGGCTTTATCTTTTTTTGTGACTTTCCCTTATTTATTTTTGTAGAAAAAAAATTTATAAAAGCCCATTTTTGTGATTTGGACTGGTAGCACATTTGTTTGAAGCTTTGCTATAGGTTTACAGTGGCTAGATTTTCTTAAATGTATATTTCTAAGAATCTCTTGCTGACATAAAAGGTGAAAAGGGTCAGACATTTAAGTAGATGGCATTCGAGATGGATTTTTTTTTATTTTAGTAAAGAAAGTTTAGTGAAACTTTAAATTCTGTGGCTGCCACTGCATTGATATAGCATGTTGACAGTTTTAGGGTAGAAAGCAGTAGATGTTGGGAATTCTTTCTGCAAATATATATTTGCATTCTTTTTAACTTTCTTTAAATACACAAGAAATATTTTTCTACATTGTTCTTTTAAAGGGAGTGTGATTTTCCCCTTAGGTTAGTGAAAAATTTATAACATGAATAGATTTTATGCATATTAATAACAATTTAGCAACACATTGTCATGACTCTGCTATGATTTATTTTCCTTTCTTCTTTCTTTCCTTTCTTAATATAAAGTGAGAGGTAACAAAGATATAAGATATTTTATGGAACCAACGACAAAAATAAAACATATCTTGGCAAGAACTTGGGCAGGGACTTGAGTGCAGATGAAATCTCTCTTCTCCACCTTTCTGCTGCCTAAATTCTGGGCTTCCCTGCTTCTCTGGTCCTTGGGATGGAAATAAGGTCGACTTGTCCCATGATTTGTCTGTCATAAGAAGAAATCAATCATCACTCTGGTCAGCATTCCAGCTACCTACACAGGGGATCTGCCTGTCTTAGATCAAGTGGATCAACCCTCCAGTCAGGTTCAAGAACCTTCTCTTACCACTTCTTGCTGCATTTTGCTTCATCAGCTCCTCAGGGAGGGGGAAATGCAGTCCAGAGCAAGTGTTCCTTCATCTGTAGAATTATTTTGAGAATTAGATCATCGAATGCAGTGTTTTATAACTCTCTTAATGGATAGTGATATCAATCTAGTGGGCTGGAAATAGTATTTCTTAAGTGGATTAGACTAAATGGGAAAGAAAAATGTCTGAGATGACCACATATAGCAAGAATATATACTGTTTTATGAATTTTTTGTTTCAGGTGTGTGTGTGTGTGTGTGTGTGTGTGTGTGTGTGTGTGTACACACACACACTTATGTGCACATACTATATGGAGTCACTTAATAAAATGTGGTGGACTTTGTTTTCTTTCTTTTTACTTTTTTTTCTTTTTCATTTTTTTTTATGTGAGTTGTGGCCAAAACAAGTTTCAAAGCCATGACTGCTCCTCAGATCCCCTTCAAAGTTTCTCCTGGGAGGCAGGCAGATGGGGGAACTCTGGGCAGGGCTCCAACCCCATCACTCTCCCATCAAAGTAGCTCCACTTTGATCTGCTTTACACTTTGTTTCCACCTAAGATATTTTTTAAACAAAGGATGCAGTGGCCAAAAGTTTGAATGAATGATTTCCCAGCATCCTTCTTGGGATTTTTAGAGCTAAGTACAGTAGCCACTGGGACCAGAGCAGTCATTACTTTGGTTTTCTGTCATTACTTTTGTTTTTTTAGAGGGGGTTGGAAAACCAACCAACTTCAGTATTTTGGCTTCCTTTATTTTCTTTCCGAGTCTCTCTATCTCTAAATAAAAATGCTGTTTCCCTCTCATAAAACACCTTGAGACCTAGCATATAACTAAGATAACACTAAATATGAATGGACTTTTAACAGCCTCATAATGTTAGAGAGGGGAAAAGCAAAAAGAAATGACAAGACAAGATGGAATGACAAGAGTGACCTGAGTGAGGGCTTGGGGAGCTCCTCACATGCTAGAATGAGGCTCTTCAAGAACTGAAGCTCATGAGAAGAGGCCACCTCCTTAGTAGAAATAAATAGTAAGAGAACAAAGACTATATAAGAAAATAAGCTGATTTCTCCACAAACATATTCTATATGACTTCCTCTGAAAAGTTGAAATAGACTTAGCAATTGCTTTCCCTGTCCTTGACTTTGTGTAAGGGGATCTAGGTGACCCAGACTCTTCAGAAGCCTTAATCCGATGTGGAGCTTTTTTTGTTTAATTATGAGTTCTGTGGTATCTCTGCAAAAAACTAAGAAACAGTGATGGGCTTCCTTTATTTTTACCTGATATTTGTTAATGGAGATTTTGTTGCTCATTTATTGCATTAACATGAATCCTGTTTATGCTGGACTTCTCCTGTGCAGGCGACTCTCTCTAACTGGGAAACTGTGGAGTGGGGATTGACATCTGGCTATCTGGCTTATACCAGCAGCCTGGGCTTGGAGACTTCCCTGCCTCACTTACCAACTCTGTGATCTGAGCCAAGTCTTAACTTTTCTGAACCTCAGTTTTCCTAACTGTGCATCAGGAATAAGAATAGTGTCCATCTGGTCAACTTGTGAAGGTCGAACAGGATGTTAAGCATAAAGTAGTTAGCACAGTGCTTGCTTGATCCATAACAAGTGTTTAGTAGCTATGATGGATTCCAAATGTCATGATGTCTATGATAAACAAAAGACAGATTAGTTTGAGGTATATTGAGATACAATAACTATTTTGGGGGTGTTTTTCCTTCCATTTCCTTTACCTGAAGTGGAAAAAAAAGGAAAATGGAAAGGTTAGACAGAATATTACAGTGTAACATGTTACTTTATACAAATGATGCACAATGATCTAATGATCTAAGGAAGAGCAACACAGGGCTAAGTTTGGCAATTCTTGAAGGGGATTAAGAAAAGGGGTGGTGGAAATTGTGAAGAGACATGAAATATTTTTGTTTGTTTGTTTGTTTGTTTTTTAATCAGTACAAAGCACCAACATAAAGACTGAAGGTGTTGTATGCAGGAGATGGTGAGAAGGTACTTGAGTGAGGCACAAAAAGTAATAAAGTAAAAGCCATCTCTGAGGAAGATTATTTGAGTGCCATGACCCTCAACAGGGGCCACTCCAAAGAAATCCTCATAGGTAGTCCTGTGATAGAAATGATACAGGCTAGACAAGAAAAGAATGAAAATCACCTCCACATTATGAGACTACCAAATTGGTCAATGGTACCTTCACTGGTGACATCAAAAAAGTCAGAAGGAGCAAGCAGTCGGTGAGGATAAGTTGGCCAACTCTGGGATGGAAAATAGAAGTGTCCTTTAGAACTGGCGTGTTCTCTCTCTCTCTCTCTCTCTCTCTCTCTCTCTCTCTCTCTCACTCACACACACACACACACACACACACACACACACACACATGCATGTGTGTGTGTGCGCATGAGCAAGAAAGAGAGGGTGAGAAACAGAGGAGAGAGAAAACTAAAAGTAGAACTGAAGAGCTCTCTGGGTAAACACAAAGAGCTGGGTCACTGTTTGCTAAACTGTGGAAGGAGGTCAGTGCCAACAACAAAGACAGTGAGGTCAGCAAAAAGACAAAAATAAGCTACAGGTGCCTCCCAGTTACGGTTTCCCCCAATGACCAGCTGGTGCGGTTCAGCCTTATAGTTATGATGTCTTTTTCTTCTTTTAAAAAAACCTATGGAGGTAATAACCTGGTCACCTGTAACACATACTATTCATAACCTAGTATTTGCTAAGAACAGCATTTGTAAATCTCTAATAGCAAACTCTTAAAACTATGTAGATTTTAAATAAGAATACAGATTTTTTCCTACATTTATTTTAAACAAATGAAAAGAAGCCCCTCTGAGCACTGTCCATCAGCAGTGGTCAGCAAGGACTGAGTAGCTCTGGAAAGAGCTGTGACTGAATGGGCCACATCCCTCCACTCCTCATCTTCCTGTCACTGGGGCAGAGAAGCTCCTGCTATTCACCTTCACCTTTTTATTGTTATTTACCTTCACTAGAGGAAAAGAAGAGTGAAATATTTCTTGTAAACTCATCTCTGTCGTTGTTTTGGTTTGGATATGTCTCCTAAAAGCACACGTGTGAGATAATGAAGGAAGGTTCAGAGGAGAAATGATTGGATTGTGAGAGTCTTAACCCAATCAGTGAATTAATCCCTAATGGGATTAACTGAGTGGTGACTGGAGGCAGATGAGGTATGGCTGGAAGAAGTGGCTAATTGGGGGCGTGGCTATAGGGTATATATTTTGTATCTGGAGCTGGAGTCTCTCTGTCTGCTTCTGGATCACTATGATGTGAGCTGCTTTCCTCCACCACCCTCTCCCACCATGAGGTTCAGCCTCACCTGCAATCCTGAGGAATGGATCAAGCCTTCTTTGGACTAAGATCTCTGAAACCATGAACCCTCAATTAAATTTTTCCTCCACTACAGTTGTGCTGGTCAGATCCTTTAGTCACAGCAGTGAAAAAACTGAGTAAGGCAGTCCTAAATTCAAATAGAAAAATAGCCCAAAGAAGCCTTTTGTTGGAAGAATTGACAAGAGCATATTTCTTTATACAAATAATTGAGCCCACTTATTTCCGTTACCTTCTTGGCCCTTATTGAACTTCTGTCTTAGAACCTGTTCTAATTTTGGGGTTGTTAATCAGGTTTATTATTATATGTGTTAACCTTCCTTTTCCAAGGGGACCACAAGGCTTCTTTGAGGTAAAGTTGTCTGTTCCATAGCATATAGCATAATGTTGTACACAGAACAAAATATTTGAATATAGTTGCTGGGGAACCAGGAGCAAAGAGAAAAGAATATATCAAGTTCCCAAAGATGCAAGATCTTCATGGAAAGTGAGTGAGAAACAGAAGACATATCAGTAAACATGTATTAAGTGCTTTAAAATCACAAAGAGAGATTTTTGTGACACAAACATGTACAAGACATAGTCCTGTTGATCATCAGTTTCACTGTGGAAGATGACATAAAGTATAGGTAAAATTGAAAAATACCATTAGACAATATAATTAAAATGCAGTGAAGATGGAGTGGGGACAGATTTCTTGGAGCCAGGGATGATGGAGAAGTAAGCCTCTGAGCTAGAGCCTGAGGACCAGGTGTGATATTTATAATCTGGGACAGGTTCCAGAAAGGGGTATCAAGACTCAGAAAGGCTGGAAAGTCCAAAGAGGGTTTGAAGCTGGACAAGAAATGTAATAGCTTCAACCAGAGGAGTATGAGTGGGTAGGTGCATCCCGTGGAAAGGCAAGGAAGAGGGTGACCAGAGACCATTCACTGTGGTGTCAGAACAAGCATAGCTACTGTTCATCTTGGCCATCTCTCTCTGCTCCTTTACTATGACATTAATAATAACAACAGTGATAACCTCTCACTTAGAGAGTGCTTGCTATGTGCCAGAAGCCATGTTGAGCACTCTACATAAACTGGTCTCATTCAGTCCTCATAACAGGCCTCCCAGAGACATGTTCTTATCCCCCAATTTGTAGAGGAGCGACTGAGACATCAGCTGTTTCTTTAGGTCCTGACATTCCTGCCACTAAGATGGAGCTGCTTTTGTGTTCTAGTAATATGTCATCTCCTTCAACTTATCATCGGTCTTTTTATTCTGGCTTCTGACAAGCCTGCTTTGTTTCAGATGTTTCAATCACAGTCATTTTAAGCCCATGCAATTATTTACTTGCTAATGTCTAGGGGAACTTGAGCTACCTCTAGAGATAAAATTAGAGATTCAAGAACTACAGCACCCCCAAAACCCTGTCCAAATTGAGTTAATTAATCTGTAACTTGAACACCCTAAAGGCCCTATTTAAATACAATTTCACTGTTAGTGGGAAGCCCCAGGATCCTTGATTAAACTGAATGCAGTCAGAAATAAAAAGTGTAAATCTGTCTTTAATCTAAAATTCTCACCATGAAAATGTGGCATGAGTGCCATTGTTCCAGTTGGTTCTTCAAATATATATCAGAGTTAGCTATTAATAAAATGATAATGACCGATATAAATTTCATGAAAGCACATTGGTCTGAAAACATCTGAAATTTCACACAAGCATTTGCTTTTTGAAAAAACTTATTCTTAAGATGCTATCTCTATGGGCCATATTTGTATGGTATTGATATTTCATAAATATTTTTTCAAGATAAAAATGTAGTAGAAGCTGTAGAATTCACCTGCAGCCTTAGTGTTTGACTAATTTTAATAGATACAGGCAGCTTTCCGTTCTGTATGTCAGTGTAGGGGCGTATAGACACAGGTTACAGAAGTCATTTGGTTTGAGGATGCATTATGTGAGGCACATCTATGCTATGATAAAAATTTTTGGCAGAAAAGTCTAACAGTAAAATCAGTTTGCATTTTAAAGTAATAACCATTTTGGAGCAGAAATTCCAGTATATCCTGATATCTTGGAGCAAGTCCATGAAAAAAGGTAATTAGCTGACAGAGGGCATTAAAAGAACTATTAAAACCAGACACGATAAAGAATCAAAAATAGGAGAAAAGATGGAAAGGAAAAACACAAACTACTTCTAGCATTTGATTTTTACCATCAGACTTTCAAGTTGTACAGTGAGGACCATCGCTAGGTGTTAGGGACATTGGGGAAAGAGAAAGAAGGGGAACTCTTCCTTCCTACAGGTTTGAGCCTCAAGATAGATCTGTGGCACCCTCCTTCCATTTCCCTCCCATTTTTTATTACATAACTAATTGCAGAAGCCTGTGTGGGAGAAGCCATGGGTGTTTTGCTGCCCATGCATTAAGCACTCTTGGAAACAAAAAGAATTGGTGCTCAGTGTTCCCCAGGGGAGCTCTAACTGAGGTTGACAGAGGGAGGGGTGACCTGCTCTCCCCAGTGTCTCAGGATTTCCTATTGATGTTGATAACCAGTGTATCTGCAAAGACCTGTTCGTATTGAGCAGCCCCACCATGATCCACATAGTGCCTTATTTCTGTAGGCATACCTTTTTAAAGGGCTGAAATTTAAATTAATAAACCAGCCAGGGCTACATGCTGACATGACTTGAAAGTTAACAGGAATTTATTGATCTACAGCCTACAAGCTGTTCTATGCAGCACAACACATAAGAAAGCTAGTCTTTAAAGCTGCCAACAATTTTTTTAATTACCTCAAAAAATATCTTCAGACAGTGCTGTTGTTTTTTTTTAATTAATTTTTATTGTTGGTTGTTCAAAACATTACATAGTTCTTGATATATCATATTTCACACTTTGATTCAAGTGGGATATGATCTCTCATTTTCACCCCGTATACAGATTGCAGAATCACATCAGTTGCACAACCATTGATTTACATATTGCCATTCTGGTGTCTGTTGTATTCTGCTGCCTTTCCTATCCTCTACTATCCCCCCTCCCCCCCTCCCCTCCCCTCTTCTCTCTCTACCTCCTCTACTGTAATTCATTTCTCCCCCTTATATTTTCCCCCCTTTCCCCTCACTTCCTCTTGTATGTAATTTTGTATACCCCTGAGGGTCTCCTTCCATTTACATGCAATTTCCCTTCTCTCTCCCTTTCCCTCCCACCTCTCATCCCTGTTTAATGTTAATCTTCTTCTCATGCTCTTCGTCCCTACTCTGTTCTTAGTTACTCTCCTTATATCAAAGAAGACATTTGGCATTTGATGTTGTTTGACTGGAAGCTTCTCCACTCTACCCCTCTTCCCGGTTGGGTCGTTAGTGGCTAGTGTTGACAACAGTGATATTAGGTACTACACACAATCGAGAGATTAATTTAAAGCATACAGGAAACTGTAGTTAGTTTCTATGTAGGATGGTCCTTCTTCCCACTGTAGGCCTCTCCAGATAGGTCAGAGCAGGCACCAAATGACCTCAGGAGGGAGAGAAAAGAACAAATTAGAGGTGCCTTGACAACCACTTAGCAAAAGTGAGTACAACAGTAGAGAGAAGACTGGTCCCCCCAGTGCCCCGGTCCATACAAACAGAGGGGCCTTGTGGCCAGCAACAGGACAAAAGGCTTGAAACTTTCATAAAATTAAGCGTACTAGTCAGGATCAACCTGCTTCTAAAGAGGATGAGAGGCAGCTTAGAATAAAGGGTGCTAGTGACTTATCAGCCTAATGATAGAAAGAAAAGAATAGCGCCATGGCCAAGTGGCAAGGTAAAGAGCCTTCATAGTTAGGACTTGGGCACAGGCTCCACTCCTGCACAAGAGCACAAGGCTCTTGCCAGACACATCGATCATATTTCAGCAGCACAGACCACTTGCAGATGAAGAAACTTCACTTAGAAATCTGCCCTAGTCATTCATGTCACACAGCCAGTACAGAGGGCATGGGGCCACCTGATGCAATTGTTTTCTGATCTCCGATATGATTCTTTCTTCTGTCCACATTCCCAGAAATCGAATGCATGAATAATAACAGTACTATTGACATCTGGAATTTATCCATGCCACTGGATGCCAGGTGCTCATAAGAAGCCCCACAAGGCATTGCCTGCACTCATCCTCTCGATAATTGTTCCCTATACTATTAGCATCCCCATTCTACAAAAGGGGAAATAGGTGTGGAGATGTTGGGTGACTTGGGCAGGATCACTGAGTTTGAGAGCGGTAGCGCAAGGATTTGGTCCTGGGTTTAACGGCTCCACCTCACTGCTCCCAGGGCGGGCAGTACTACCTCTTGCTCACAGAGGAATTCTGCCCCATGACAGGTACCATGGTGGTTGGTCAGCCTCTTCTCTCTGAAGGTGCTGACTTCTAATGCTGCAAGCTGGAATTTGAAAGGGATAATTTACATTTAGAAAAAAATATTTCTGATAAAGCCTTCAGTTATGGAATTTACTTCTAAGGGTAATATGAACACCTGAAGTTGTACCATAAGAAAGGAGCAGGTTCCCTGAAAGTTGCACCAAATAATGGAACGTTTCTCTTCAAGAGCTCAGTGTATTGCAGGACTCTCCTAGATTTCCTTCCAATCACAGGTCTTATTGCACAGATTGGGTAAGTCTGGGACTTGCTCTGGACCTCTTGAGACCACAGTCTATACCCTTCATCTACATTTCTGTAGGGTCCAGCAAGGGCCTGGCAAACAAGGGTCTCAAAAATGTTGGAAAGATGGATGGATGGATGCATGGACAGATGTATGGTGGATATCTGGATTGATAGATGGGTAAATGGGTGGAGAGATGGATGAGTGATGGAATGAATATCTCCTCCAAACCCACTTATATGTAAATCCCTTGGAAAATGGTGTCTAATCCCCTGAGCTTTCTGGATACCTTCACCCATTGGAAAAAAACTTATATTTTCCCCTCTAGTATGCCATCAGGAAAATGCCAGATTTTTAAAAATCTAATTACAAAAAGCTTAAGCTAAATTCCTTCTGCTTTTCTTATTCTTAAAAGTAACCCTTTAAGACCCTCATTCAGATCACTAAGAGGCTGGAGTTTTAGGAACACTGGACATATTCCAATGACAGAAAGTAGCAGAATCTGCCCAAGTTGTCATTAAAAGACAGTAAAGGGAGATTACACAGGCTAATTGTTAAAGACCCTCTAATTCATGACATTATTAGGCCTAACTGTTGTGTCTTCAGCATGTAATAGAGTGATTCAAACACAGAAGATACCCAATAATATTTATTGAGTGAACTCAAGTCTCTCTTCCAACTACAGATACCAACATATGAATATATATACTAACTTACAAGTTATATAAATTTATGTCTACATTGTACAACTTAAAATCACGTATTAGATAGAAACATTAAGAGGGATGAAATAAATACTAACTTAAACATTTTTTTTTCAGTCCCTCAGAAGATCTGCCTGTTCTTCCCCAAGGGAGCTAGAATACAATAGGAGACCAGCACCCAAGAGTGTCAGGAGCACCACTCACTTGGTTCTTTTGTCTATGGGTCCCTTCTTCCCATGAAAGGTGATAAAAATGATAACAATAAAAACAGCACTACATGTAGTTGCTGTTTGTTAAATATTTATTATGGGCCAGGCACTGGGGTAAGCCTTTTATGACAATTATCCTCATTCAAATGAAAGTCACATAATATGTATTTCATAATCCTCTACAATGGCAGCTTAACTTCTAGCCTTCTTCATCTATAAAATCCATCTACCATTTAGAATATGAGCCACCCCATGCAAGAGCAAGGGACAGGGAGGCCACTCTGCTCAGCCCTGTCTGCTCTGGGCTCTTTCTGGCTCCAATCATTGATCATCACTGTCACCCACTGTGCCAGGGTCCAAAGTTTCATCAGGTTCTAGGACTCTTTTCTCTAGGGCTTACAGCTATGACCACCTACTGTCCTTCATGGGGACAGTCCTTTAGTGGGCATGATATCCCTGTCCTTCCTTCATTCTTCATTCCTCTTCTAGAAGCTAGGTCTTGAAGAGGTGTGACGTTCCCAGAGGGAAGCCCAAGCTTGGTTTTTGTTCTTACTAGAGATTGAAGAAGCAGTTCCTCGGGGGCAATGTCAGCGATGATGGCTGATGCTTGTGGCCCCAGAACCTGACTTAGGGGTTGCAGAGGAGTCAGACTTTATCTTCCATGTGCATGCTCAGTCGTCCTCCCAGGACCCAGTCAGGGGCTGGGCAGACCCTCCTCATTCCATCACAGCTTTAAACCCTGCCAGGGGGGGTTGTATGTGTCTGAAAGTCTGAAGATCTGATGGAGGACAGAGTTGCCCAATCCAGGACAGCTGACCACGTGCAAGCCGTTGGAGTTGTTCATCCAGTGATGTCTGTGGGAGGGCCCCTGTGCCGAGACTGCACCTCCTGAGGCCTCTGATTAAGGCCTCTGACAGTGTCACCCACTAACCCATTAGCCCTTGAATAGGAATTAATTTATCATAGTGCCAAGCAATAAAACAGAACGGAAAAGGACCCACAGAAAGTCTGGTAAGCTTTCTTTCAATTTATTTTTTAAGTTGGGATTGTACCAATATGGTTCAAAGTTCAAATGATAAAAGGGAGTGAAGTGAAGCTGGGCACAGTGTAATACCAGTGGCTAGGGAGGCCGAGGCAGGAGGATTGAGAGTTCAAAGCCAGTCTCAGCAACTTAGTGAAACGTAAGAAACTCAGCAAAGCCCTGTCTCTAATTACAATTTTAAAAAGGGCCCAGGATGTGGCTCAGTGGTTGAGTGCCCCTGGGGCATAGAGGGCATAAAGTAAGAGACATCCCAAACACTCCCAAGCCCCAGATTATCATTCCCTCCTCATGGCAACTGCCCTGGATACTTCTCAGATGTACTTCTAGCAAATACAGACTTAGTTTACTCTCCTTCCTGTTTTTACAGAAATGAAAGAACATTATACATGTTCCTGAGTATACTGCTTTTTATATGTAATAAAACTTTAAGAATGTTCTAAGAGCTTTTAAGATTTTAATTGATTTGTTTAAAAGCCACACACATTTAACATTTCTTTCAATGTCTCCAGAACATATAACCTACCAATACACCTTATGCTATTAGGCCAGGATTTTTTAGTAGATATTTGGTGTGTTTGCAGCCCTTTATTATATAAGAAACACTGCAATTTTGCACGTATTTGTAGGATGAATTCCTAAAACTGGAATTATGTGCCAGAAATATGGACATTTGTAATTTTAATAGATATTACTAAATTGTCTTGTAATTTCTATAGATGTTCTCTCTGCCAGCAGTATATGAGCAGGCCTGTCCCTCATGCTCTTGCCAGCACTATGAAAACCTAGTAAGAGTTGAAAATGGGCCAAAGCAGGTGGGTCCCTGGTAGAGGATGGTCATACCCTGCTTGGTGTCCTTTGGGGGCTTCTGAGCCCTGAAGAGAAGATTAAAGCACTGGAGATTATTCTGGAGAGGAAGCCAGGCCTCTCATACAAGGGGTATGAGAAATTATGAAACCAGGTTCACCAACTTCTCAACCCTGCCAGGGTGGAGCTACCAGTAAGAATCAAAAATCTATGATGGTATTGGGGCTGGTGCCAAAATATCTCTGCATCTCATCCCAGGAAGGCAAGACTGTACGTGTGGCTGACTCTCATATGCTCACAGGCAGTTCATTGCCCAAGTTTAGTGAGTCCCTCTCGATGGTCTAGTAGAGGGCACAGGAGGCACCAGTAGTAATTAGTTCACCCTCTCCTGGCTGGGAAACTGACTTCTCCAAACAGAGTGGGAGGTCTGACAAAGGAGGGCTCCATCTTTGCCTGCCCCTTCCTCTCACCATCCCTGCACAGGTGGTCTGATTAACTCGGACTTCAGGTAATGGCCTTTGACCTTTGTCCATTAGTTTTCTAGTCAATAAAAAAGATGGACTCTTTTTTAGCTTTTCTGGGAACAAAACTGGTCATCCTGTTCAGTGCCAGGCAATTTTTTAACCAAAGTTCACTACACTTAGATAGCAGTGTGATGTGTCAGACCTGCGTCATGCATGCTGTTGGCCTTTCCAGAGGGACAGACAGATATGGCCTGTTTTCCTGGCAGGAAATGACAGAAACAGTTGTTAGCAATGGTGAGATTCCCCAGTTCATCCTCATTGCTGTGACAGTACCCCCACAGTGTGGCATATCACGGGAGGGGAAGAAAACAATTAGGCAGAGGACAGGAAGTTAAATGCATTCGTCACAGAGTAACAGAATCAGAAAGCCCCCAAGTTCAGGGCTCCCAGGTAATGGTGTCAGCTGGTTTCTTAATTTCACCAGCAAGAAGCCCAAGCTAATCAGGTGAGAAGACCCCTCACAAAGCCGTCTCTGCCATCCAGGGTCAGTCTCCACTGACGGGCAGGATACTTCACCAGGAGGTTGGGTGAATTTCTCAGATCTGGACTCTTCTACCTATAGCAAATGGTTGAAAGGTTTCTTATTCACCTTAAAGCTCAAATGCCAGCTCCACTGATGAGTCTGGGCACCACAAGTTTACAGTGGGGGATGGGACTGGAAGGCTTCTCTCATTTCCAAATATATCAAACTTGACTGCACCCAGATGAACTGAGGCTCTTCCCTGCCTTCTGCAACAGGCCCCTTGGCAGATGGGTCTCCAAGCAGATAATTATTTACAAATTTTACTTCAGTCAGATCAGTTAAGAAGAATGCTCTTCAGTTTGACCTTAATTTTTTTTTTTTTTTGCTACTGGGGATTGAACTTGGGGTACTCTGAGCGACATCTCCAGCCCTATTTTGTGTTTTATTTAGAGACAGGGTCTCACTGAGTTGCTTAGCACCTCACTTTTTGCTGAGGCCAGCTTTGAGCTCACAATCCTCCTGCCTCAACCTCCTGAGCAGCTGGGATTACAGATGTGTGATACTGCGCCCGGCTTAATTTTCTTTTAATGCTATCAATAATCTAAAAAGGTAAAGAAATGATTATTTGGTGTCAACTATACTGGTTGTTTCTCATTTCTCCTCTTTCCCCCTCCTTTTCTGCCTGTAACTCCTCCTAGAGGTAGTTGATTTCCACTACCATCCACTGTAGCCATCCTGTCCCAAATTATTATATATACATAAACATGCATGCTTCTGTTTTTCTAGAATTGCATGTTTGGGGTAGATGGTCCAACTTCTTCAGTGATAATAATGATAAATGGCATTTCACATACTTGAATCCTGCTTAGCTATTTTTTTTTATTATTATTATTGGGGAGGACATGGTTTTAATACAGAAGTTCCCAAATATTACAGAAATGGGTATAGGAGGGAAAATCATATATTCCCGTCTCCTTCCTTTCCAAAGAATGAATTTCTAATGATGGAATTTCAGGCACCAATTTAGGATACGTCAACTTTGAAGTAAAAGAGGGAAAAAAGAAGGTATTTCTTGTGTTTTTCAGTTGTTCTTGAAAGAGGGCCGAATTATTTGTAAGATCAACCTATGATGGCTACACGTATCCCTCCCTTCTCCTCTCCTTCCCTGTTTCCCTTTCTCCCCCTCCCCCTTCCCTACTCCCTCCCTCTTCTTCCTCTCTCTCTGCCTCCCTCCCTCCTTCCCTTACTTCCTCCCCTCCCTTCTTTCTTTCTTCATTCTTCAAATCAGTGAGTTTTAATGTATACAAGAGCCATTATTTTAGACTGGCTGCTATTTTCACTTAGAAACACAAGAGAACTAGCTTCTCATAGCTCTGTTTTTGAGGGAAAAGGTAGATCAATGATGATGAAAGGAACTACTCACAGGATTTTTGTATTGTTTGTTTTAGATATATTAGTTTTTAAATTTTTGGTTTGCTATAATTCACATGCCATAAAATATCCCCTTTTAAAGAGCACAATCCAGAGGATGTTAGTGAACTCACAAACTTGTGCAGCCATTACACTACCTAATTCCAACACAATTTATCACCCCAACAATAACCCTGTACCATTAGCAGTTACCCCCATCTCACCCCCGCCCCACCTTTACCATTAGTTGTTACTCCCCATCTCATCCTCATCCCACTTCCCTTTCTAGAAACATCTAGAAAATTCCCTGCAACAGCGGGAAGCTTTGATATAAATTAAGCTCCTCTGTTTTAAGAGGACTTAACTCCAGGAACTGGAAGGAAGGGGATTTACTCTAAGAAATCTTATGTGGAGTTCTCTATCCCAGGGTCTGGCCTCAAGAAAACCCAGGGAAGACCAAGGCCTGGAATGCAAAAGGGAGCACTGGAGTCACGAAAGACCCAATGCCCCTGCAGCCACCAACCGGTTGATGCTACAGCCACAGATGCTACAGCCACAGAGTTCACTCCAGTTGATGCTATAGCCACAGAGTTCACTCCTGGGTTCAATATCTTTTCTTTCACCATAAAATAACAACACGTGCTACTGACTGACTGCCCAGCATCTGGCACAGCAAGGCTCTGGGTTCGGGAGAGAGAAGCGTTATTGGTTCATCATCATCCAAACTACTAGACCACAGTCCAACAGAAACATTAACCAGCACCCGAGGGCTACAGAAACCAGAAAGTCTATTGGAGATGCTCTGCTCCTTCTCCAAGCCTCTGGCCAAGATGATTTCCCTTAGCGGGGACGGGGGAGATGATGGGCACACCAGCATGTACGTCAGAGTGTGGTTGGGCCTCAGATGGGGACCACCGCTTATGAACCTTTCCTCTGGGCAATGGCAGGCATCTCAGGAAGTGAGCAGTCTCATGCCGTGACTCAGAACTAGCTTGGAGTCAGAGAATTCAGTTTAGGGTAGGTTCAGCCTATATGGCCTAGAGCAAATTACTTGGTTTCTCTTCTCCAAGTTTCTACTTAATCATTGATAAAATGGGAATATAAATTAAGCCTGTTTGTAGTATTATGTACATTAGTAAGATAATGTATCTTCGGTACCTAACACAATGCCAGGCACATAATTAGTTGCACAGTAGATACAGCTATGCTAAAGAGGTTGTGGGTAGAAAGCAGGCTCACTTGGTGGTGTCAACCTAACCTACCAGCAGACACGCAAGTTTTTTTTTTTTTTTAAAGAAAGAGTGAGAGAGAGGGAGAGAGAATTTTAATATTTATTTTTTAATATTTGGCGGACACAACACCTTTGTCTATGTGGTGTGAGGATCGAACCCGGGCCGCACACATGCCAGGCGAGCACGATACCGCTTGAGCCACATCCCCAGCCCAGACACGCAAGTTTTATCGCTGTCTTCTGGATGTGTTCATTTTCTCCTCCAGATCTTCACTATGGCTTTACACAGAGACTGAACCATATATTCAAAAATCTGAAAAGCAATTTTTGAAGTGTGAATCCGTGTACCCACTGAAAAATCATTGACTCACAGGAAGTTTGTTCTCTGAATTTAACAGTTTCACAGGCCTCAAATCCCTGTTGTGTCTGCGCTATTATTTTTCATAATAACCTTGGCAATGTTGTCATCTTACTTTCTGGCTGTGCACGTCTTTTTTGGCTTGAATTCCAACAACTGGCTAATAGCCATCCAACAGTAGCATCTTTCCAAACCCAATAACATTATTTTGACATCTTAATGATATTAGGGATGTACTTTTCAGACACATATTTTTAAGTATATGAAATCAAAGTCCTCTACACTGATAAAACTTATAAATCAATGTCAGGCATTAAGTGGCTGATACACTGGTAGTGTTGAGCATTAACATATGGTTCTTTGAATAGTATTTTATTATTTTATCAAGTTATAGTTTGTCTCCTAATCATGCTTTCTAAATTTTACCAAAATCTTTCCTGAAATTCCACCTGTAGAAGTTTAGTCCTTTCTGTTCTTCCAAGGCTTCTCTTTCCAAATGTACCTCTAAAAAAGGACTGGCATTATGTCCCAAAGTCCTGAAACTCAACTTGTCTCAGCCAGTCTCATCTTCTACCTAAGATCAGCTTTTCTCTGCCACACATCTAGCAGCCCAGTCCCCAAGCTGGGCCTTGTCTTTGTCCCTTTTCTCCCCCAGTACTGGGGCTTGAACCCAGGGTCACTCTCCCATTGAGCTACATCCACAGCACCCCCCCATACACCTTTTTATTTTGAGACAGGGTCTCACCAAGTTGTTAAGTGTTGATCTTGAACTTGTGGTCCTCCTGACTTTGCCTCCCAAGTCACTGGGATTACAGGTGTGAACCACCAGTCCTGGCTTCTGCCACACCTTCTTTATCCTCTGCAATCAAGCCTGAAGTTCACCCATTGCCCTTTATTCCTTGCCTTGACCCCAGCCCCTTCTGCTGACCACAGCTTGTGGCAGGCAGGATGAGCCTCCTGAGGCACAGATGCAAGGGTGGTGCTCCACTGCCCGGGTGTGAGTTCTCCGGGCTTCCCACCGCAGCCCCACGTGGTGCACCACCTCCCTCAGGCCTGCACTCCAGCACTACCAGCCGCACTATAGCCATAGCCTGGCATCTCGTGTTCTCCTCCCGGGACACAGAGTGCCCCACTCCCCATGCCAGCTAGCTCCTTCATGCTCTCTTGTCCTGTCTCAGACACCACTTCCTCCAGGAAGTCTTCTTGAACATTTAAGTGCCCTACTTATGTCTCCCACAGTATTTATTCATGTCACTATGCCTTGACCACAGCACGCACACAGTAACGGTTGACAGAATGACACACCAGCAGCCCACTAGATCAGACTCTTTTCCCCAGACTATAATGACCCCTTGTCCAAAGAAAAAGTCTACAGAGTCCTCACATAATAGCAAGTTATACTGTTAAGGTCCATTGATTAAGGAAATTCATGGTGACTAAAAGTTATATTGCCTTCAGTATAACATTGGAATATACTTCACCAAACCCAACAATATACACATATATTCAAAAGCTTGGTGCATGCAGGATTTTCAGGACTTTGCAGCCCCTCCAAGGCACTTATGTTAGCCTGCAGGCAATGAGGTCCTTAAGAGAATGGTGAACCTTTAAAGGGTCCAGGCCTTGGGTTCTCCAAATTCACAATTTTGGCTAGAGATAGATCTGTCAATGAGGTTTAATGAAAACTAAGAATCATGCTGGCAAGGAGAGATAGTAATGTAACCAGTGTCTGGAAGGTGAATCCATTCCCTCAGAACACAGTAGTTTTATTTTAGAGGCTGGTCAATGATAAAGACTAATGTCATGTATGGGATAAGTCATCGTCTTTGTGTACCCCAAGTCCTGGGAGTAGAGGGAAGCCCAGGAACACATGAGGCCTCTTGGAAGAAGTTTTCCTGAGTCCACCACAAAGTCAGTCCCCCTCATCGTCTCCGCCACCAACCCAGTTGCCCACAGTGCAGCTTCTGAGCCATCCAGCTCCCTTCCTGGATCATGCCCTCCTTGTTTGGGCCCTGGACTGCTGAGTGTCTCCACCCCCAAGTGAAGATCACACCTGTAGGCGCTTAACAGCTTTACTGACACCTCTGACAAGCTTGTGTGGAAGTGTTAGTCCTTTGATGTCTCTCTGCATGGTGGCCCCCCACTTTGGGATGAGAGACAAAGTTTGCCCACATTTGTTGCTAGGATCTGAGGATCCGGAGGTCTGCTTCTGTTCATGCTCCCAAACACTTCAGAACAACAATGTAAAACCCCAAATGCAAAAGCCTCCCATCCCACCTCCAACCCTGGCCCCTCCCCCAAAGAACTATCACCAATTATGTTCTTTGTACTTTCAAGGGTAAAAAACAAAGTTTACTCTTATCACCAAATGTATACATACGCAATCAAATGCATGCACATAAGTATGTACTCATGTCCTTTTTATTTATACCAAGTGTTCTGATAAATTTTGAAGTTGGAAGGTACACGATTAATAATCATTCTTGAGCATAGGCCTGGGTTCAATCCCCAGCACTAAAAATAAAATCATCCTTATCTCAGTTCCTGGTTGATTTTAACTTTTTCTGTTTAACTTTTTTCTGCGCAGTATTATATTGTATGTTATTTACTTAACAATTTTAACATGCAGATTAGTTGGTTTCAATATTTTGCTTTTACAAATAATGCTATACTGAATATTCTTATGCACCTGTCTTAGTATACTTTTGCGACTATATCCATAGAGTAAATTCACAGTAATGGAATTTCCAGGTCAAATCTTCCAATTTTGATAGCTATTACCAAACTGTCTTTTAAAAAGTATTCCATCACCACTTCTGGCAGTATTTGAGAGTGGCAAGTTGCCCACATAGTCAATTCTGAATACTGACCAGCTTTTAAATTTTCACTTTTTGAGAATTGAAATCTCATCAGCATTTCTACAATTCTGAGTGAAGTTAACCATGTTTCTGTGTGTTTGCTTTTCTGTAAACTCCATGTTCATATCCTTTCTGGAATTTTAACTTTAATTATTCAATCTTGGTTTATATGAATGTTCTGAAAACCAAGGAAATGTGATTGTGTTCTATGTTGCTAATGTTTTTCCATTTGTATGCAATTATTTTATTTTCATCATCTAGTGATTTGAAATTCTTGATTTTAGTCAGGTGCATTGCTTAAGAATACATTTTTGTGCCCCTCGATATTTGTGTGTGCACACAAATACATATATAAATATACACACACATATGCATGTTTTTAAGTGCATTTTTAAAGGGCTAGACAATTGTTACAGACTCTTAAAGACTCAGTCTGGTGTCTATCTACAATTCTTTAGCCTCCTTGAGAAATCACAGATTAACAAAATGCCAGCAGTTGATCTTCTTGACAGATCTAACGGGGATTTTTCTCTTGTTTACAAATTCAGTGAATAAAACTAGTTTCCTTGAGGTTAATTCAATTAATTTTTTTCCTGGTTCCAAACTCTTGTCTGGGTTATTGACTACTGGATTATTTAGTGTCCTTTCCACACACTGCATTGGAAAAGAAAAAAAAAAAATCCTATAAATCCCGACACCCAGGTCTAATTAAAATCTTGCTCTTAAAACAAGAATATCTTTAAATGTCTTTCAAATTTGGAGAAAATTTACTTCCTTGATGTCTTTAGCCTCTGGAGCAAAGCACCTTCAGCCAGGCCATTCCAAAGAGCTGGGATTTCTCTGATGATCTATGAAACAGCCTCCAACTGTGCGTCAGGCAGTGAAGAGGGAGCAGGTAAACCGCAGAGGTGCCCGTGGAGGAGACAGCAGGGGTGTAAGGGTAGGGAAGTTCCATGTTGAAAGCTCCAGCATTATGGCACTTTCCCCCCATATTTTTAAGAAATAATACTGGGGGCTTTGCAGTTTATAAAATCTTTCACATAAATCAGCCTAAAGCAAAGCTGTGGGGAATCAGACAATATCACTCCCAGGGTTTTATGTAGAAAAAAATAGAGGTCAAGGGGATAAAAGACTTTGTCTGAGACAACAGGAGGGCTGAGGTGGGTGGCCAATCTCTGTCTTCTGACTCTGAGTCTTCTGTTCCTTCCCCAGTCTCACTGTCCTACTTGTTGACATCACCTTTCTTGTAAAAAAGAGAGAGAGTGTGTGTGCATGTGTGTGTGTTAAGGATAAATGCAACAGTTTTATTAAAATTATCATGTGTACAAGGAAGAAAATTATTGTAAGGAAGCAGACCTTGAACCTCCAAACACCCTTCAGTAGCATCAATGCTGGTTTATATGAATAAATAAAGTATATCTGTGATCCCAGCTGCTCAGGAGGCTGAGTTAGGAGGAACATAAGTTCAAGGCCAGCTGGGGCAATTTAGCAAGATCCTGTCTCAAAATAAAATGTAAAAAATGAACTGGGGTTTACTTAATGGATAGAGTAGTTGCCTAGCATTTGTGAGATTATAGGTTCATTCCCTGCTACTGCAAAACATTTTTAAGTAGAAAAAAATAACTTTTAGTATATATATGCTTGAATATTACAAATATTTCATGAGGCATATTAAAATTTTGTTATTATTTATTAGAAACTAAAATTTAACTGAGTGTTCTGTGTTCCTATTTGCTAAATCTGGCAATTTCTGTTGAGGAAAGATAGTTGGTCAGTTTATATAATAAGACTTGTAACATTCCTGGTCTGAGAAGGTGTTAGCCAGCTTGTAGCAGTGACTTTTTAACACAAATGAGAAGGATTACTTAAGGTCTCATAAGTATGGAGTACTTTTATCCATTTCTCTTGGGATCAAATTAAAAAATTAATAATGCAATATGTAATTGATTTTCAAAAGTAACTAAAGATATGCACAATCGTTCATGCATAAAGATGATCTTTGCTTCCACTGTTTATTATTCTGAAAAAAAATAATTGATTTGCTGAATAATACATTCAGTCAATGGAACTTGGTGAAATAAAGTAGAATCTAAAATTGCTTTTAAGAATGTTGCTATAGATATTGCTTGACATAAAATAGTTGAGGAAAACTATTGAATGAAAATACAAGTTGCCAAAAGTTACCTTATTTTTATAAAACAATTGCATTTTATCTGTTAATGCAAACTCCATCCCCCTGTTTTAACATCTCTGAAATTAGGATGCTTTTAAAGTTTAATGGCATCTTCAGTTGCTCTTTTCCAGGCAGCAGGCATGACATGACTGTCACTGATGCACATGAGAGCCCTTGGTCATTGCTGGTCACAATTGACTTCGTTTTATCTGTCTGCATTTTGGTACAACACATTTTGAATTTACCATTTAAAAATTCTTCAAAAATTATATTGTGGCTCAGCATTGAAATGAAAAGTTATTTTGGATACAGGGAGTCATGAAAAAGAAGTAGAAAGAACTAAATTTGATTTTTGTGAAACAAATCTTCTTTCTGTCTTGGAAAAATGATCAGTTTTATATTTTGTTGCAAACCAACAACCAAGGGCTTTCTAGAACCCAAGAAGCAAGATATACTCACAAGTGGATATAGGGGTATTGTATTTTGTTAGCTGAGACATGGTGAATTTATTTGTTCCTGGGCTATTTAAGAAAGAACAGGGAAAGCTGGGGACAGAGCTAGGGAGGAGGGTCCAGCCCAACTCCAAAGACCACAACTATCACATCAGGTGTGAGGCTCCTGATCCACTCCCATTCTGCCAAACCAAAGGCTAGGAAGAGACTGTGAAGGCTCCACATGCCTGGGACTCTCCGGCTGTCCCTCTCAGGCTCAAAGAAGCTCTGAGTGACCAGAGGAGGAATAAATAGTGGGAGGAGAGGGTACAAATGGGCAGCTATGGTTCCACCACTTAACTAGCATTTTACCTACTCTCTGAAACTTACTCTGAACACTTATGAGACTGGGCAGAGGAAAATACTTGGGGGTCTGGTCAATGCCCATATTTGCCCTCTGGATTGGCCCCAAATCTCTAACCCAAGCAAAAGAAGGAAGAGAATTTGCTGCAATTTAAGTTGCCCACATCCTGGCTACAGAGGGAACTGGGACAATTGAAGAAATCATCCTTTGGTCTTTGTGACAGTAGACCATTTCATGTCCCTCTATCAACCAAGTGAGTGCCTCCCTTCTCAATGCTTCCTGTGATACCTGCCTAAGAATAATATTCCTACCATGTGCAGGTGTTATATTAAGTAATGCATAACATATGTAATTTAATACTTGCAATAGTCTTGGAAGGTAAGTGCTAATATCCAAACTTTACAGATTAGAAAATTTAGGCTCAAACTCCACAGCAAGGAAGCATTAGAAACAGAATTCAAACTCCAGGTTCCCCTGACCTTAACCATTACTCCCAGTGCATTTCTCTGAAGAAGACGCCTGAATACCATCTGGCCTCCATTTCCAACCTACTGAATTTGTTTTACTCCCACTCCTTGGGCCTGCCTCCTCCGGCCCTTTCCTCTAGACCAGGTAAACCATCAAGGAGCTGATGCATGTGCCTCATATGATCTGTTGTGACTCCCATGATCCCCTCTGCTTCCCACAATCCCTTGTGCCTCCTATAACCTCCTGTGCTCACAATTAGCTGATTTTGAACCCTAGGGACCAGGTGGAGTCCACTGGTTCTCCATGGCTGACTGAATTAAGCTCTTCTCTTTAGCATGGTCACTGAGAACACTTGGTCCCATACTAATGATCATCATAAGACCTGAAAAAACTCAGAACCAGGTCTTTTGCAGAGTGCTCCCTGGGTATTCTCTCTGACCCCCCTGCTCTGTCAGGAACCCATCTCTCTGTCCACTGAGGTATTCATGTGCTTATTTCCACAAACAGTGTGAGTAAGCAGTTCTAAAGTCCTGTCTCCTCGCTCTGACCCTGGCTCCTGGCCCCTCGTCTGATGTGAGCAGTCAGCAGCCTCCATGCTCAGGGTAAACACCCCTGTGCTGGGATTGTGTCCTAACCCCACTAATCCACTGCCCGACATTTGGAGTTCAGGAGGTAATGGGGGAAATCTAGTTGGGACAAGTGTAGAGGAAGCAGGAAGCTCAAGAAGTCAGTGAGACATTAAGGCTACTGATCAAGCAGATTGGCGCCTGGCTCCAGGAATTCTGGAAGAATCTGTGAATTTGTAAAACAGAAAAAAAAACCTACATGCCAATCCCCATCCCTGCCCACATCTACACAGACGTGAAACAGAAGGTCGCTGCCACAAGGACAAAGAGCAGGTGCATTAACTTCACGTTTAAAACATCCTTGTACTGGATACTGGTTTAATTCAGGGCAAATCTTGGGTTGAGTCAGTTGCTCAGTGGGTTGGGCAAGAGACATTGAAGAAGAAATAAGACAGTAGGGACAGTTGTGTTGGAAGGTGTCAGTGGGCAGGGAAGCAGGGGGACCTGGGGTCCGAGGTGAATGCTTATAGGTGCCTCCCTGTGCCAGACAATGGGTAAAGGAAACGGGGACAAGGGCAGAAGAGAAGAGGGGGTAGAAGGTGACCTACACCAAGAGATGGGCTGTTTCCTTAGTGAACTCTCCATCCAGCCAGGACCATGAGAGGTACTCGGAGGGAAGGATGCACAAGCCCCACAGCATAAGAGAACCCCAGGCCTGGAATTGGCACCTGAACTTCTCAGCCTAACACTGGACCGAGAGAGAGGCAGAGGGATCATTATCATAGTGATCAAGTGGCTCATAATTTCTGACCAAGTCCCCTTTTCAAGGACTCCATGAAAAAAATATATGTTGCCTTGTGCACTGTTCCATATAGCTGGCCACAGCTTTCCAGAAATTTATAGCAGAGACCACCAAGATGGGTACATTTCAGACTGTCAAGAGTGTGGGGTCACTCTGTTCCTTTAACTCTTAAAAATCTAGATTACTGCTGGGCATGGTGGTGCACACCTCCCAGCGGCTTGGGAGACTGAGGCAGAAAGATCACAAGTTCAGAACCAGCCTCAGCATCAGTGAGGCCCTAAAAAATGTCTCATATAAAAAATGAAAAAGGATTGGGCATGTGGCTCAGTGGTTAAGTGCCCCAGGTTAAAAAAAATCTATATTACCTTGGAATTATACCTAGAAGGCTCATGATGCTCCTGGGGAGCAGGTAAGGAACAGAGATAATTCTGGCGCAAAGCCCAGGAGCAGCTGTCTAGTATGCAGCAATGAATGAATGCAGCAACTAAGTTCTTTCTTCATGTGGCATCTTATGAAATGCCTTGGCTTTTTCCACATGAGGTCTTTGATGATGAACAGGCAGGTGCAGTCAGAGTGTCTTTGAAGTGGAAATGTCACATGAGTACAAGTCCCTGTGACACCTGGAAGGCCCTATGACCTAGACCCTCTCTCACATTACTGGCTTAACTGTTCTGGGATATTCTGCATGTAGGTCCATCCACCAGGGAAGGTTCTTTCCTCCGATATCCTTGTGGTTTACCTTTAATTTATCCTGATACAAGAGGTGGCACCCAGAGCCTCATGCATGCTAGGCAACTGCTTTGCCACACGCAACCCTCATGGTTTATTCTTGAACCCCATCGGCTCTCTGATTAAACACCACCACAGTGGGGCCCTGCCTACTCATACACTCTAATTGAGTCTGTCCCTAAAACTCACTGCCCCCACCCCTGCCCCACCCAGGCCTTTCCTTATTTTGTATATTATCTGTTTCCTGAATGGAAGCTTCCAGAAGGAAGAAGGAAGGCCTCTTCCTGTGGTTATGTTTGCTTGCTTGTTTATGTTGCTGCCTTGAGCTCACATCAGGCTGGACTTCAACAAGTGACTCTTAAGTGAATAAATTAGTGCAGACACCTGGAGGTTCCTGTTGGTGTTGATGGAAGATCCCCTCTGAGAGTGTTTGCTCGTCCCCAGCAGGGGATGCCATGAAGAGAGGGGGGCAGGTGAAGGGTCAGAGAGCCTGCATTCTGGGCCTCTCTTCTCAGAAATCCAAGAAGAGGGGCCAATCTCTGGAGAAACTGTGGCAGCAACAAACCTTTGACAGAATGTGGAGAGTGTCTGATTAATTCTGTTATTTAGCATATAAAGAAAAAAACCAAAAAATAATCTAGAATCTTGACTGCATCTTAGGTTTCAAAGTGTGTATGTGTGTGTGGTATCTGTATGAGAGAGAGAGAGAGAGAGAGAGAGAGAGAGGAGTATTGCTGCTCTAGGGAATCACTATCAACTTAGCTCTGATAGTGGTACTCAGGTTCTAAGTAAAATATTCTTTGGGGATATGTACCAAAGTGTTTAGAGGAGAAAAATCATAATGTCTGCAATTAATTTTCAAGTGACTCCTGAGAGTGGGTACTATTCATTCATATGACGACTCCCACTTTGTCCCCACAACCAGGCCCCTGTCCCCACCAAGATACCACCAGCGTTCTGGGCCTGTTACCACCCATAAGAGGAAGCCCTGTAGTGGGCGGTGATCTGTATGATGACAATGAGAAACCACGGGTTGCTGTCAACATTTGGTTTTCACTTGGGTCCTGGACTGTGACATTGATTTGAAAGTGATTCTGGTTCCCTTAATCACATAGCAGAGGCATCCTCCAGTCCCGCTGTGCTCTGCCCTTTTCCTGCACATACCAGGTTGGACTCCTCTGGTCTCTTTCTTTACTAGGGGAATACATAACCAATTAGTCAATACAGCCCATGACCTTTGTAATTTCTCTACTTCCATCTTTGTTTTTCTCTATTCATTACTAAAGACTAATCCACCTCTGTTTCACCTGAGGTTTCAGAGCAAATGATGAGCAAGTATTCTCGGTTTTGCTACACAGACGGGAAACCAGTCTCAGAAATATAAAGTGTCTCGTCCAAAGGCAAAAACCCAAATGGCAAAGAGTCTTGAATGAGTCTCAGGATTTCACTTCCCAAACCTCAACACCCCTTCTGGCAAAAATGTAGCATTCTTCACTCAACCTGATCACCTCCACCCATCCTCCCAATTTCAAAATGCCTGCAGCTCATGGTGGGAAGATGAGGAGTCTGTCACCTACCAGGGTGGAGCCTGCTTCCAGATGCAGCCTGTAGAAAGTGTCCTGGTTTCCTTTTGCCCCCCTTGGTGAAGCCCACTTTTGCAGCCAGTACCTGAGCACAAACATTAGTGATTTAGATTTTTCCAGCTGATCTGCAACCTTGTGGTATTCAAAGCTATCGTCTTTCAAATGAAGATCTTCCATTTTATTTCTTAAAAAAATAAAAACAAAAAGTTTTAAAAATGGCCAAGGAAGGATTTGTATGATTTGCCAGAAGAAGTTTGGAAAAGATTTATCCTGTCTCTCAAATTCAAAAATCCTTGCAAGCACCACGGCTGGAAATTCAAACAAAATCACCTGAGAGTTGAACATGTGCTTCATCCTGGTTTTCAAAACGAAGGGGAAACTTTCAGCCAACAGACATCACAGACCAAGAGGAGTGAAGGACAGTGGCCTCAGATGAGCTTCGGGGTGAATCCTGGTGAGGAGAGGAGGTTGTCCTGCCCTTGGAGAAAATGTCCATGTGGGCATCCCTCAGGAATCTGTTTCATTTTAAAAGAGAAAATCCTACGTAATTCTGAAGACATATGATTGCTGTGACCAAGAGAAGCAAGAAAATACAAGGCAGCTTCGCCACTGCAGTGCCAGGCATGTGACCTTTAAATAGACCATGGAGACGCCATCTCCACTGGACAAAGCTGGAGAGCATAGGGCCTTGGGGAATTCCAGAGGGCCTTAGGGTGGTACCTGCATTTCACCATGGACTTTGGAGTTTTACCCAGATGTGCCACACAAGCCCTCGGCACTCGTGGGCTCCTGTCTTTTCTAGGGCTGAGGGGCAGCACCACCTCAGTTGGTCAGAGGACCCCAGGGAAGGATCTCGGTCCCCCAAGGGAGGTTCAGGAGCAAGAGTAGGGCCAGGGCTGAGAGGCAGCAGCCACTCCTTGGGCTCACTTCTTGAGATGGGCTCTCAGGCAGGAGCAAGACAGGGCAGAGCATATTTTACCTGGAAAGAAATAGGGCAACTAAGAGAAAGTGTGGGGCGCGGTGATGGTGCCAGCTGGTCAAGGCTGCCTATCTCCTCGCTCATCACCAGGTTTCACCAGAAAAGCCCGACCCGCTTCAGGTCGAGTCACTCTCTTTAGTTATTCTCTTTAGAAAGAGGAATGAAACTGTTTCCTTTTAAAGCTTCAGAAAGCAAACTGCCTACATGGCCTGAAGAAGAAAAGAAATGATGGGCTATCAAAAGTCACAGCTGGCAAAAGGATTCATTTAGGACCAAGGCAGCCTGCACAGGTTGTAGCTGTTGCTTTGTGTCCCTCCTGACTCCAGGTTGTGAGCTCAGTTGGCCTCGCTCCCCTTGTGGCCCCAAGCTTAGAGATAGTAGGAGGAGCTTCATAAATAATGGCTGGTGTGAACAAGTGAACAGATCACAGTTCCGCCAGGAACGGCCAGCTCGAGAGGAGCATGAGATTGGTTTCCAAATATTGGTCAAGAGCTCTAAGTTAGGATGTGCCAAGGATAGAGTTAATTTAATGGGTTCATATGCCTGGGTGGCTTTTCTGCTTCTAGAAGCCTGAGGGGAAGACAAGGTAATGCACTGGGGTCATCCTGGGAGGAGAGAATCAAATAAGGTTAGGGAAGGTTTCTAAGGGGAACATGAGCTCTGCTGGTGCAGCTGCCTGCTCTACCCCTTGGGCCTCCGAGTCTGCCTGCCTGCTGGCAGTGTTTGACCAAAGGTGATGCTGACTTAGTGGACTAAGGTCATGCCCTCCCTTCCCCCACAATCGATCATTTAATGTGACTTATCAGAAAGAGAAAGAACTGTTTACTTTTAAGCCCTGAATCCCATAAAGGGAGAGGGGAAAGGCCTAAAAGCCACAGAAGCTCAGGGCTGTTGCCCACAACTGCCTCCTGCACAGCCGGCAGATATAGGGAACATGGACCCAACCATCCTGCTGGCCAGAGGAGCGGCCCCGGGCTTGAGAAGACCAGCACAAAATGAGGTAAGTGCCTCTCTCCAGGGGCCCAGCAGAATGAGAGTAAGCTGCTAACTCAGGTGTTTAAAGACCCACATATCACCTGAGCATCCCCAAGTGTCCAACACACTATGTTGGAATTTTCTGCATGACTCTTCTTCACTTTCTTCAGAAAATCTGGGGGAAACTGGAGACTTTGTGGAAGATTCTTCTCAGTTCTGTGGAGAGGAAGGGTGAGGCTAGGGATAAGTGGAGGGCCAGAGGCAATGTGAGCTTCCATTTCTGCCCTGGAGTGACAGCACTAAGGTAATTCCCATATTACAAGAATCTGATTTATCAATAACACCAAGGGCTTCAATCAGAATTCCACCTGTGTGAGTGACTTAGGTTTATTTGACCAGGAATTCTTTCCTTTCCTGTGCTTCAGGGCAAGCACACAGGCAAAATCCACTGTGCATTGTTCTTGTACATCTAAAGTACAGGTATTGGAGCTGCTTCTTTTATGTCTGTCTATCTTGTATTGTTTCCTCAATGGCTCTAGAAATAGCTGGCCACCTGTACAGAAATAAAACTGGTCCCCAAGCCTCAGCCACTGTTTTTAAAAGAGTCCACAACTTGGTGGAGAATTTACCTAGCGATTTGCTCTCCAGCCTTGGTTGGTGGTTAACACAAATAATAGATGCATGAAGAAGGAACTTTCCAGATTTTCCTGTTTTTTTTTTTCCTTCTACCTGGGTTTCTAAGAGAAGATGCTGCTTTGCCCTCTGTTGTCAAGAACCTTCTATTTTAAAAGTTCCACGTGCTTTTAAAATGACATGACTCAGAAATATGATACTGACTTCCTTTGTCTTCACCTAGACTATAACAGCCTAAAAAAATCAAATCAATGCATTTAACACATCTATTTCATATGACAGTAAATGTGGGTTTGGAATTAAAGTGCATCTCCATGTATTTTTTTTAAAGAAATCTTTTTTTTTGCTGATACTAATAGGTTTTGCAGGAAGGAGGCAATTCACAGTCCCTAAAGCACTCTCTTCTTGGCCCTGTGGGGTTGGCCTTTGAATAGTCTTAGCTCCCAGGAATAAAATACTGAAGCATAGATAAGCGGAAATCTGACCTGAGAAAGAATAGAAGCTCTGCAGCGTTCCTGGCACTTGTGAGTCTAATGTGTCTTGCTGGGAGGTTTGTTATGCACAGATACTTACAGGTAACAATTTTGCTGAAACCAAGTCCTGCTTGTTTCTCATACTCACAGTTCAAAGGGAAAACTGCATTGAGAATTGACCACAGCAGCTAGAAATGCCTACAGATTCAGTCCCACTTATTTTCCTAGATAGCCATTAGGAACAGCTTTAGTTTCAATAGTCATTGAGGAATGCGTCACACTCAACACCCCTGAAGGAGATCTCAGGAAGTAAGGCACTCAGAGAGACAGTGGGCGATTCATAGGATGAGATCAGAGGCCTTGAGACTCTGAGATCCTGCAGGACCTTAGCTAAGCTGTGGACAACTCTGTTGGCATTTGAATAAGTCACCCTGGTTGATATCCAACATCTTTTCCTTAAGCATTATTTCCCCCCACAGGAAAAAATCAGGTGTTATTATTATCCAACCATCTTATGAAGTGTGTGTGTGTGTGTGTGTGTGTGTGTGTGTGTGTGTGTGTTGGGACTTGAACCCAAGGCTTTGTGCAATGCTAGGCAAGCATTCCACCACTGAGCTATTTCCTAGCCCCTCTATTGGATATTACCCAGTATACTTTAAGTTCAATTGTTAAATTTGAAATATAACTATTAAATATAACTATTTAATCTGCAGAATAAGAGACTGTGTGAAAAAAAAAAAAATATATATATATATATATATATATATATATATATATATATATATATATGCATATATGTGCATATACATATATATGAACAAGAGTAGCCCCTGGCATTAACCTGAGGACCCTCTCTCAGCAGCACCAACATTTCATGTTTGTGGCAGACTAGGGTATTTAAGTAAGGTGGATCACAGTTCTAAATACCAGAAAAGAATTTGGCAAGAAGAAATTTTTATTAGGGAATCCAGAAGGGAAAAAAAAGACTTAACATTTTTTTTTAATTAATTTTTATTGTAGGTTGTTCAAAACATTGCATGGTTCTTGATATATCATATTTCACACTTTGATTCAAGTGGGATATGTGCTCCCATTTTTACCCCATATACAGATTGCAGAATCACATCAGTTGCCCAACCATTGATTTACATATTGCCATTCTGGTGTCTGTTGTATTCTGCTGCCTTTCCTATCCTCTACTATCCCCCCTCCCCCCTCCCCTCCCCTCTTCTCTCTCTACCCCCTCTACTGTAATTCATTTCTCCCCCTTATATTTTTCCTCCTTTCCCCTCACTTCCTCCTGTATGTAATTTTGTATACCCCTGAGGGTCTCCTTCCATTTACATGCAATTTCCCTTCTCTCTCCCTTTCCCTCCCACCTCTCATCCCTGTTTAATGTTAATCTTCTTCTCATGCTCTTTGTCCCTACTCTGTTCTTAGCTACTCTCCTTATATCAAAGAAGACATTTGGCATTTGTTTTTAAGGGATTGGCTAGCTTCACTTAGCATAATCTGCTCTAATGCCATCCATTTCCCTCCAAATTCTATGATTTTGTCATTTCTTAATGCAGAGTAATACTCCATTGTGTATAAATGCCACATTTTTTTTATCCATTCATCTATTGAAGGGCATCTAGGTTGGTTCCACAGTCTTGCTATTGTGAATTGTGCTGCTATGAACATGGATGTAGCAGTGTCCCTATAGTGTGCTCTTTTTAGGTCTTTAGGGAATAGACCGAGTAGGGGAATAGCTGGATCAAATGGTGGTTCCATTCTGAGCTTTCCAAGAAATCTCCATACTGCTTTCCAAATTGGCCGCACCAATTTGCAGTCCCACCAGCAATGTACAAGAGTACCCTTTTCCCCACATCCTCGCCAGCACTTGTTGCTGTTTGACTTCCTAATGGCTGCCAATCTTACTGGAGTGAGATGGTATCTTGGGGTGGTTTTGATTTGCATTTCTCTGACTGCTAGAGATGGTGAGCATTTTTTCATATACTTGTTGATTGATTGTATGTCCTCCTCTGAGAAATTTCTGTTCAGGTTCTTGGCCCATTTGTTGATTGGGTTATTCATTATCTCGTTGTCTAATTTTTTTAGTTCTTTGTATATTCTGGATATTAGGGCTCTGTCTGAAGTGTGAGGAGTAAAGATTTGTTCCCAGGACGTAGGCTCCCTATTTACCTCTCTTATTGTTTCTTTTGCTGAGAAAAAACTTTTTAGTTTGAGTAAGTCCCATTTGTTGATTCTAGTTATTAACTGTTGTGCTATGGGTGTCCTATTGAGGAATTTGGAGCCCGACCCCACAGTATGTAGATCATAGCCAACTTTTTCTTCTATCAGACGCCATGTCTCTGATTTGATATCAAGTTCCTTGATCCAAAGGGATTCAGTTTCATTTTGTTGCAAATGGATTTCCAGTTTTCCCAACACCATTTGTTGAAGATGCTATCCTTCTTCCATTGCATGCTTTTAGCCCCTTTATCGAATATAAGATAGTTGTAGTTTTGTGGATTGGTTTCTGTGTCCTCTATTCTGTACCATTGGTCCACCCGCCTGTTTTGGTACCAGTACCATGCTGTTTTTGTTACTATTGCTCTGTAGTATAGTTTGAAGTCTAGTATAGCTATACCGCCTGATTCACACTTCCTGCTTAGCATTGTTTTTGCTATTCTGGGTCTTTTATTTTTCCATATGAATTTCATGATTGCTTTCTCTATTTCTACAAGAAATGCCGTTGGGATTTTGATTGGCATTGCATTAAACCTATAGAGAACTTTTGGTAATATCGCCATTTTGATGATGTTACTTCTACCTATCCATGAACAGGGTATATTTTTCCATCTTCTAAGATCTTCTTCTATTTCTCTCTTTAGGGTTCTGTAGTTTTCATTGTATAAGTCTTTCACCTCTTTTGTTAGGTTGATTCCCAAGTATTTTATTTTTTTTGAGGATATTGTGAATGGGGTGGTTGTCCTCATTTCCATTTCAGAGGATTTGTCGCTGATATACAGGAATGCCTTTGATTTATGCGTGTTGATTTTATAGCCTGCCACTTTGCTGAATTCATTTATTAGCTCTAATAGTTTCTTTGTAGACCCTTTTGTGTCTGCTAGGTATAGAATCATGTCATCTGCAAATAGTGATAATTTGAGTTCTTCTTTTCCTATTTTTATGCCTTTAATTTCTTTCATCTGTCTAATTGCTCTGGCCAGTGATTCGAGAACTATGTTGAACAGAAGTGGTGAGAGAGGGCATCCCTGTCTTGTTCCAGATTTTAGAGGGAATGCCTTCAGTTTTTCTCCATTCAGAATGATGCTAGCCTGAGGCTTGGCATAGATTGCTTTTACAATATTGAGGTATGTTCCTGTTATCCCTATTTTTTCAAGAGTTTTGAACATAAAGGGATGCTGTACTTTGTCGAATGCTTTTTCCGCATCTATCGAGATGATCATATGGTTCTTATTTATAAGCCTATTGATGTGGTGGATAACATTTATTGATTTCCATATATTGAACCAGCCTTGCATCCCAGGGATAAATCCTACCTGATCATGGTGCACAATTTTTTTGATATGTTTTTGTATCCGGTTCGCCAGAAGTTTATTGAGGATTTTTGCATCTAGGTTCATTAGAGATATTGGTCTGTAGTTTTCTTTCTTTGAAGTGTCTTTGTCTGGTTTAGGAATCAGGGTGATGTTGGCCTCATAGAATGAATTTGGAAGTTCTCCCTCTTTTTCTATTTCCTGAAATAGCTTGAAAAGTATTGGTATTAGTTCCTCTTTAAAGGTTTTGTAAAACTCTGCTGTATACCCATCCGGTCCTGGGCTTTTCTTAGTTGGTAGTCTTTTGATGGTATCTTCTATTTGCTCAATTGATATTGGTCTGTTTAGGTTGTCAATATCCTCCTGACTCAATCTGGGCAAATCATATGACTTAAGAAATTTATCGATGCCTTCACTATCTTCTATTTTATTGGAGTATAAGGATTCAAAATAGTTTCTGATAATCTTCTGTATTTCTGAAGTGTCTGTTGTGATATTGCCTTTTTCATCCCGTATGCTGGTAATTTGAGTTCTCTCTCTTCTTCTCTTTGTTAGCGTGGCTAAGGGTCTGTCGATTTTATTTATTTTTTCAAAGAACCAACTTTTAGTTTTGTCAATTTTTTCAATTGTTTCTTTCGTTTCGATTTCATTAATTTCAGCTCTGATTTTAATTATTTCTTGTCTTCTACTTCTTTTGCTGTTGTTTTGCTCTTCTTTTTCTAGGATTTTGAGTTGAAGTATTAGATCATTTATTTGTTGGTTTTTTCTTTTTCTAAGGAATGAAATCCAAGCAATAAATTTTCCTCTTAGAACTGCTTTCAATGTGTCCCATAGATTCCGATATGTTGTGTCTGTGTTTTCATTTATCTCTAAGAATTTTTTAATTTCCTCCTTGATGTCTTCTATAACCCATTGATCATTCAGTAACCTATTGTTCATTCTCCAAGTGATGCATGATTTTTCCTTACTTCTTTTATCGTTAATTTTCAATTTCATTCCATTATGGTCAGATAAGATGCATGGTATTATCTCTACTCCTTTATATTGTCTAAGAGTTGCCCTGTGACATAATATATGATCTATTTTTGAGAAGGATCCATGTGCTGCTGAGAAAAAAGTGTAACTTCTTGATGTTGGGTGGTATATTCTATATATGTCAATTAAGTCTAGGTTATTAATTGTGTTATTGAGCTCTATAGTTTCCTTATTCAACTTTTGTTTGGAAGATCTGTCCAGTGGTGAGAGAGGTGTGTTGAAGTCTCCCATGATTATTGTATGGTGGTCTATTAGACTCTTGAACTTGAGAAGAGTTTGTTTGATGAACATAGCTGCACCATTGTTTGGGGCATATATATTTATGATTGTTATGTCTTGTTGGTGTATGGTTCCCTTGAGAAGTATGTAGTGTCCCTCTTCATCCCTTTTGATTAACTTTGGCTTGAAATCTATTTTATTTGATATGAGTATGGACACTCCTGCTTGTTTCTGAAGTCCATATGAGTGATATGATTTTTCCCAACCTTTCACCTTCAGTCTATGTATGTCTTTTCCTATCAAATGTGTCTCCTGAAGGCAGCATATTGTTGGGTCTTGTTTTGTGATCCATTCTACTAGCCTGTGTCTCTTAATTGGTGAGTTTAAGCCATTAACATTTAGGGTTATTATTGAGATATGGGTTGTTCTTCCAGCCATATTTGTTTATTTATGTTACTAAACATGGTTTGTTTTCCTCTTTGATTATCCCCCCCCTTTACTGTACTACCTCCCGCTGTTGGTTTTCATTGATATTTTCCATTTCCTCTTCCTGTAATATTTTGCCGAGGATGTTTTGAAGAGATGGTTTTCTAGCTGCAAATTCTTTTAACTTTTGTTTATCATGGAAGGTTTTAATTTCATCTTCCATCCTGAAGCTTAATTTCGCGGGATACACGATTCTTGGTTGGAACCCATTTTCTTTCAGTGTTTGAAATATGTTATTCCAGGATCTTCTAGCTTTGAGAGTCTGTGTTGAAAGATCAGCTGTTATCCTGATTGGTTTACCCCTAAATGTAATCTGCTTCCTTTCTCTTGTAGCTTTTAAAATTCTCTCCTTATTCTGTATGTTGGGCATCTTCATTATAATGTGTCTAGGTGTGGATCTCTTATGATTTTGCACATTCGGCGTCCTGTAGGCTTCTAGGATTTGGGATTCTGTCTCGTTCTTCAAGTCTGGGAAGTTTTCTCGTATTATTTCGTTAAATAGATTGCTCATTCCTTTGGTTTGGACCTCAGTACCTTCCTGTATCCCAATGACTCTTAAGTTTGGTCTCTTTATGTTATCCCATATTTCTTGAATGTTCTGCTCATGGTTTCTTAACAGCTTTGCTGAGCTGTCTATGTTCTTCTCCAGTTGAAATACTTTGTCTTCATTGTCTGATGTTCTATCTTCTAAGTGTTCTACTCTTCTGGTAGTATTCTCAATTGAGTTTTTAAGTTGGTTTATTGTTTCCTGCATTTCCAGGATTTCTGTTTGTTTGTTTTTTATAACCTCTATCTCCCTGTATAATTGATCTTTTGCTTCTTGGATTTGTTTATGTAATTTATTGTCAACGTGGTTGAAGTGGTCTTTCATTGTCTGATTTTGCTGTCTAATGTCTTCCTTGAGACTCCAGATCATCTGAAGCATGTATATCCTGAATTCTTTATCTGACATTCCATCTGCTGCAGATATCACCTCTTCTAAAGTTGAGTTGACCTGCATTGCTTGTGGTCCTTTCTTTCCTTGTCTTTTCATATTGATCGCGTTTCTTTCTGCTTGATGAAACTGTTGTGTTATTGATTTTTCCCCCTATATATTTATATTGCTCTTGTATAGCTGCAAAGTCTCCCTCGCAGGCTTTGGCGGTGGTTCTGCCCCTCCTCCAATTGAGGCAATGTGCCTACCACGCCGGGAGGCCGCTGTGCCTGTACTTTCGATGGGCCTGTTCTTTCGGTGGTCACAGGTCCGCCTACCTTGCAGGCGTGAGCAGCGGCTTTGCCCCTCCGCTGGCCACTAGGCCTGTTCTGTCTCTCAGTTGCAGGTCTGTCTACCTAAAAGGCGCGGGTGGCGGCTCTGCCCCTCCCTCAACCGGGGCGATGTATCTGGCGGGCCACTGGGCCTGTTTTGTTAGTGGTCATGGTTCCGCCTACCTTGCACGTGTGTGGAGCAGCTGTGTCCCTCCGAGAGTTGCTGGGCCTAACCTGCTGGTGGGTGGCAAGTGCGCCTACCTTGCAGGCCCGGGGGTGGCTCTGCCGCTCCGCGGGTTGCTGGGCCTGATATGCTGGTGAGACGCAGGTTTGCCTACCTTGCAGGCGCCTGGCGGCTCTGCCCCTCCCCCAACCGGGGCGGGGCGATGTGTCTGGCCGTCCTCTGAGACTGTTCTGTTGGTGGTCAGGGTACTGCCTACCTAGCAGGCTCGTGGGGCAGCTGTGCCCCTCCACAGTTTGTTGGGCCTGACCTGCTGGTGTGTGGCAAGTGCGCCTACCTTGCAGGCCCGGGGGTGGCTCTGCCGCTCCGCGGTTGCTGGGCCTGATCTCTTGGTGAGTCGCAGGTCTGTGTAACTTGCAGGCGCCCGGCGGCTCTGCCCCTCCCCCAACCGGGGCGGGGCGATGTGTCTGGCCGGCCGCTGGGCCTGTTCTGTCGATGATCAGGGTTCTGCCTACCTAGCAGGCTCGTGGGGCAGCTGTGCCCCTCCTCAGTTTGTTGGGCCTGACCTGCCAGTGGGTGGCAAATGGACCTAGCTTGCAGGCCCAGGGGTGGCTCTGCTGCTCCGTGGTTGCTGGGCTTGATCTGCTGGTGAGTCGCAGGTCTGCCTAACTTGCAGGCGCCCGGCAGCTCTGCCCCTCCCCCAACCGGGGCGGGGCGATGTGTCTGGCTGGCCTCTGGGCCTGCTCTGTCGGTGATCAGGGTTCTGCCTACCTAGCAGGCTCGTGGGGCAGCTGTGCCCCTCCGCAGATTGTTGGGCCTGACCTGCCGGTGGGTGGCAAGTGCCCCTACCTTGCAGGCCCGGGGGTGGCTCTGCCGCTCCGCGGTTGCTGGGCCTGATCTGCTGGTGATTCGCAGGTCTGCGTAACTTGCAGGCGCCCGGCGGCTCTGCCCCTCCCCCAATCTGAGCGATGTGTCTGGCAGTCCACTGGGCCTGTTTTGTCGGTGGTCACAGTTCCGCCTACCTTGCACACGCGTGGAGCAGCTGTTTCATTAGTGCCTGGGCACACTCTCCTTGTTTGCCTCCCTCAGGCCCTAAGTTTGTAGAGCTTGGGGCTGAGAACCCCCAGCAAATTTGCTTACCTTCTGGTAGCCACGCCCCCGTATCTGATGCAAGAGACCTCAGTTGTCAGCACTGGTGGGAGCGGTAGCCGTGAGTCCCACGCCAAGGCTAGTCGGTGTAAGAGACCTCAGTTGTAAGCACTGGTGGGAGCGGTAGCTGGGAGTCCCGCGCCGCGCAGTTCCTGCCGGCTCCTGTACCAGCGCCGCCACGGCTCCCACCGGCTCCCGCGCCGCTGCTGCGGCTCCCGCCGGTTCCGGACGGCTCCCGTGCCCCAGCCCCGGCTGCCGCTGGCTCCCTCGCCGCAGCCGCAGCTGCCGCCGGCTCCCGTGCCGCCCTCAGTCTGGCTATTGCGCTCACAGGAGAGCTGGGAGGGGCCCTTAAGTTTTCCCCGCTGATCTATAGCTGAAAGAGCTGTGATCAGTCAAAAAAAAAAAAAAAAAACAGAGATGATGACGTCAGCTCTCCAAGATGGTGGCCGCTGGCTTCCTCTGTGGTCTGACCGATGTGGAGAACCGAATTGGATGGCTTCCTTCCCCGTCTCAAGCCCAGAATTCAGCTCTGAGTACAGTATTTGCACAGCTGGCGGGAGCCTGCAGAATCCGTAGCGCTGTATCTTTGCATTGTTATCTTACCGTCGTTTCCCAGCGAGCGCCGCAGACTCTGGCCGCGGGCCGTTTTGCTGCATACGCAGCGTGACCCTCCGTGCAGACAAATTTCTCGCGTTTGAGCTCCAGTAGCAGGTCCTTATGCAATGGAAATCCTTCCTCTAGGTTTCGGAGCACCCCAATTTTGCTGGAAATTCCTAACAAGCTAGCTTTTATTCATTCTACCTTGTCTTTTTCCTGCTCAGTGACGCAGTACACGGGAGTGCTGCACTCCTTTCGCAGCCATCTTCCTGTCCAAGACTTAACATTTTAAAAAATCTAAGCAGGTACCGTGGAACACATCTATAATCCCAGGTACTTGGGAGGCTGAGGCAGGAGGATAGAAAGTGCTAGGCCAGTCTAGGCACCACAGCAAGACTCTGACTCAAAATGAAAAATAAAAGGGGCTGGGGATGTAGCCAGTGGTAGAGCACCCCTGGATTCAATTCTTCTCTCAGAAAAAATTTAAAATTATAATTATTTTTCTCATTACAAAAATATTACATAAATTTTAAAAATTAATAAATGCAGAGACATGTAACCATAATTCTTCTCCCTGAAGGTAGCTGCGATTAACATTTGATGTTTTTGCTTCAGGGTATATACACTTTTCACAGCAAGGGGTTCATGCTGTGTATGCTGCTTTGTAAATTACTTCTTTATTCGATAACAAATCTTGAATTTCTTTCCAAGTCAACAACCATTTTTCTACAACATCAATTAAATAACCATGATGTGTCAGAAATACATAGCCCTTCTCCTATAGTTAGACATTTAGGTTGTTTCCAGTTTTTACTGCTATAAACAAAATCACTATGGACAACTTTGGGGGTAAATTTTTCTACAATTTTTTTACTTTTTCCTTGACATGGATTTGTGGACCATAGAAATAGAGTGGAGGAATTTGGCTGAGAATTTAACTGTAAAACATTAACTTCCTCCTCTTTTTTCTTTCTTCCTTGTTTATTTTTTCTTCCTTTTCCATTTGCAGATTATCCAAAGCCAGAGCAAACAGAGCTCTCATGGAGCAGTGGAGCTCAGGCAATGCACCAAGGCCCTGAGAAGTGGGCTGAGCCCTGACCCAGTGTGGCCTTCTCTGGGGATATCCTGGCAGGACCCTTTCCACTAATGAACACTTGGCTTCTCCTCGCCTATTCCCAATTGAGCTGAGATTCCTAGCGCCACATTGTGATGGCAGCAACATCCCTGGTGTGACCTGGAGGTGGAGATTTCTGTTCTAAATTCCTCCAGCTGACAAAACAGAAGAGCCGGTGGATTTGTAGGAAGAGTAGCAAGGAAAGGGAAGAACACCCAGTCCATCACATGAAGTGCTAAGGTCTGTGGCAGGGACCGGGGCCAGTTAGAACTCTAGGGTTTGCATCCATTGTCTGAGTCAAGTGGAGCCGACTGCATGGGGAGTGCCACCTGAAAGTCAGGTGGGTCAGCTGGCACTTTCCTGCTGCCTCGCAAGTGACAGCTTCCTGGGAAGTCAAGCTGGGGCCACAGACAGGAACTGAAGGAAGTCAATCATGTAGTGGAACTTAGCAAGGCCTTAAGCAACTCAGCAAGACCCTGTCTCTAAATAAAATATAAAAAAGGGCTGGGGATGTGGCTCAGAGTTAAGTGCCCCTAGGTTCAATGTACAGTACCAAAAGAAAAAGTTGAAACACTGACTTTTCTTTTTTTAAAATAATTTTTTTAGGTGTCAATGAACCTTTATTCATTTATTTATATGTGGTGCTGAGAATTGAACCCAGTGTCTTACACATGCGAGCCAAGCGCTCTACACTGAGCCACAATCCCAGCCCCAAACACTGGCTTTTCTTGATGAGGAAAAAAAAGTCTCTGAGATGATTAATCTATCCAAGACTATTTGGGCCTCTCATGAAAAGCAAAATTAAAAAAAAAAAACTTGATCAATTCACATAATTAATTCCTATAAATATTTGCATATCACATCATAAAATTGAAGGCTGGGCCCACACAATCCTATGGATGAAATTGGCTTCTGTCTTGGTTTTCAGCTTTTAAAAATCACCTCAGAACACGGAGACTCTCAGTGATTTCAGATATGCCTGGATTTTGGCAAACAGGTGGAAACTAAATCGTGTACTGGGAGACAGAAAAGGGTTTTATGCCTCTTTAATTTTTTTTTTTTTAAAAACTAGTTAAGCCCAACTGGCATCTGCAGATCTTAATGGCAGAGAAAGGCTGCTCTGTTTCATTTGGCACACATGGTCCAGCAGAGCAGAACGTACACAGAGAAAACAAGCGGGCACTGGGCTAGTGCAAGCCCCTCCCATCTGCCTCCAGTTGAACACAAGCCTAACACACACAAAGCAGGATGTATATTTAGAAAGGAGAGTGCTTTGTAATTATAAAATAATGGTTACTTATTTTGGCATTCTTTTTAATACGACTCTGTTGAAACCCTTTGCTTTTATGAGGTTTGTCAGAATCATGGCTGGGAAGGGCTGGGACAATGAGATACCATGAAATATTAATACAAGCCAGCCCTGCACACATCCAATGCTATACCTCTCCAGAACACCATGCCTACTGGCAAGAAGTCATCGTGTGCCTGTCATTCTAATTAGTGACAAACCTGCCATTGAAAACACAGGCCCATTTTCATGAATCTTTCATTCATTTTTGTGATCTGCCCATCACAGAGCTGCATCGTCGACCCCATCAGGAAACTGAGACATGTACATATGTGACCATCCTGCAGGCACCAGAAGGTACAAAATCCCCAGATGGACACACTTTGCCTTCCTAGCTCAGGGCTGGGGGCTGAGGATGCATTGTATTTGGAGTCTTTCTAATGCTGCACACTTTTGGAGACCAGTGGGAGAATCCACTGAAACCAGATGGGTTGCAAACTGAACCAAAACCACCACAGTGGGAGATGGACATTTATGAGGCCCTTGAACCCCATCTTTAGTGTAGGAGAGCCCGTTCCATGATCACCCTGTTCACTGTGTAAGGAAACAGAACTTTGTTTCAGGACATAAGGGCTTGGGTGGCAGACAGATGGTCACACAGCTACACAGGACCATCCCCAAGAGCCTTGGCTGGGACGAATCCCACTGCAGAGCCCCTTCTGTCTCTGGGCCTCCAAATGTCTGTAAACAGATGAAATCAGATTATGGTCAACAATACAGGAACTTTGAAAAAAAAATCTATGCATCTGTGAAAGGAGCAGGGACATCCAGATCCAGGAGAAGCACACCGTGCACTGACTGCAAATGCTCAAAATCTGGGAGCAGAAAATCCTTTCCCTCCATCTGTCCTCTCCAAGTCAGGATTCAAAGCCAGCTAGGGGAGGAGGGTGCCAGGGTGACTTTGCTCTTCATTTTATACCTTCCCATACTTTCAAAAGACACTTGTGCTGATTTTTTTTAAAACAGAACTACAAATTATTACCAAAAACTGTCTGGTCTGTCAAGAAGGCTCTGGTTGTACATACATAGATAGATGATAGGCAGGTGGATAAATGGATGGATGGATGGATAGATAAGAGAACCAAAACGTGCTATTTTTGTTTACTATTAAGGAACTTTCTAGAACTCTACTGTTAAATGCATCCAAACGATCTTTATGGGCATAGCAGTCAAAATGTCACCTCATAGAAAGACTGGAAATGGGTAAATTTTCTGAAAAATGAACTAGAACCGGCAAGTGTTTCTTCTTCATATTCCTCTTTTTTTTTTTTTTTTTGGTACCGGGGATTAAACTCAGGGGCACTCCACCACCGTTGAGCCACATCCCCAGCCCTATTTTATATTTTATTTAGAAATAAGGTCTCACTGAGTTGCTAAGTGCCTTGCTTTTGCTGAGGCTGGCTTTGAACTCATGATCCTCCTGTCTCAGCCTTCCCAGTCACTGGGATTACAAGCATGCACCACTGCACTGGCTCAGATTCCTCTTTAAACAAAAATATCAACTATGCTCTCTTTTTTATCAAAATCCCTAGCTTGAGGAAAGTATTTGAAAGCTAAAGAAGTCAGGAGTCTTCTAGTGAAGGCCAACTGCCCCTGTAAGAGGACAGCACACATGTTCCCCTCCAGTTTTTGCTTTTCCCAGAATATTATAATGAACTTATCAAAAAAGCAAATAAGCAATTAAATGGGAACTCAACAGGCACTTCTCAAAAGAGGACATCCAAATGGCCAACAGATATATGAAAAAATGTTCAACAATTAGGGAAATGAAAGTCAAACCTACACTGAGATTTCATCTCACTCCATTTAGAAGGGCAGCCATCAAGAACACAGACAATAATAAATGCTGGGGAGGATGTAGATAAAAAGGGACACCTTTACACTGTTGGTGGGATTGAAAATTAGTACAACCACTATGGAAATCAATAAAGAGGCTTCTCCAAAGACTAAGAATGGAACCACTATATGACCCATCTACACCACTCCTTGTATTTATCCTGAAGAATTAAAGTCATTAAATTATAGTGGTATATACATACCATGTTTCTAACAGCACAATTCACAGAGCCAAACTATGGAACCAGTCTAGGTGGTGGAACAGATAAAGAAACGTGTATACCCATGGAGTTTTATTTAGCCATACAGAAGAATGCAACTGTGTCACTTGCAGGAATATGGATGGATTTTGAGAGTATGATGTTAAGCTAAATAAGCCGAACTCAGAAAGTCATGTGTTTTCTCTTCTATGTGGAAACTAGAGAGAAAAAATAATAATTAAAAAAAGGTGGGGGAATCTTATGAGAGTAGGAGGGGGAGGGAGAGGGGGAGGAGGAAGAAGAGCAGGAGGAGGAAGAGGAGGGGGAGGAGGAGAAAGAGGGTGAGGAGGAGGAACAACCAAGGGAAGGGGAAAAGGGAGGGTGGGGGAAATACTGAGGAACAATATTGACCCAAATTGTGTTGTTATATTGTGTGCATGTACAAATATATAACCATAAATGCCACTGTTACGTATAATTATAATACACACAAAAAAAGAAAAAAAAAACCCACCTAGCTAAGGACATGACACATAGAGAAGATTCAGTTGCTGTTGGCCTACTTATAATCATCACTATTATAAGCGGTGCAGCTGCTGGGATCTTCCTGTGAAGGGATGTTGAAGTTGAGACTGGAGAATGAGGGATTTTCAGAGGAAAGGAGAGAAACAGTGTGGGCCTGGCCATTGACATAATTTGTACAAGGCCATTGACATAATTTTCAGGGCCCAGGGCAAAATGAAAAGATGAATTTCCTGTTCAAAAATTATGAAAAATTCCAGGAGAAAAACAACAGAGCATTAATCCAAATGCAGAACCCTTCTGCATGGGGGGCCTCGTGCTAGCACATAGCTGGCAGAACCATAAGGCTAGCTCTGCTGGGGTGAGAGTTCAGGCCATTTCGAACTACCAGAACCAGACACAAACTGGTAAGAAGAAGTCTGCCACCCTGGCATGATGTAGATGCAATGGCTGTATGAAGAAGTCGGTGTCCGCACAGCTGGAATGAAGGGGGGTGGAACTGTGCTCCTCTCCTACCATCCAAGCTGGGTTTCTGCCCTTTAGGTATGAAAGCTCTTTCCTTTCTGGAGCTACAGCTCCATCCTGACGTGCTTGCTACGAATCCTGCCTGCCCTCTCCTCCTCCCTGCTAAGGCGTGCTCTGCCCCGTGGAGCCCACAGTCCATTTCTTTCTGAAAAATGACATGGCCTCTATAAGTCAAGTTCATTTGTTGGGGGGAAAAAGTCAAACAAAGACAGGAGTTGAATCTAGCAGAGTAGGGAAAATTCTCCTGCTAAGCATATCATTTTTACATCTCTTTCTCTGTAGGAGATCCCAGAAAAGGTCGAAATGCCAGCTCTTCTGCTCTTCCTGAGCACACCCTGGGGACACATGAGGCCAGCTGAGCCTGCTTGTCAGACACCATGGTAGCTTCTTCCCTTCTGCAGAGGCCTAATTGCTTCTCACCAATTCCCAAACATCTCAGACAAGCTGGGAATGTTATGGACAGCGACAGCCCCCTGGTTCAAGCACATCAAAAATAAGTCCTGGTCATTCATGTCAGGACAGCTTGGGGCTTTTAAACCTTTAAACATCTAATCTCTGCAAAAAAGCAAAGCAACTACTTTATGCTGTGGCCTCCCAGAAAGGTCACGGCTTCCTCCTTAAGCACTGCCTTGTGACTAGGTGCTAATGCTGGGTAACAAGTGAGCCCTTATCTAATGGTTCCAGCTCTGGAATGGAAAGAACAGAGTTTGCTCAGAGGAGCATGACTTCTGGGTAGCACAGAGAAGCACAGATCTCTTCCAGGAATCCAGGTCTTTCCTTTCCCTCTGCTTAACCTTTTACTTTAGATCTTCAGAGAATGCTAATAGCAGACAGCAGAGACTCAACTCAGGGTTGACTGAGATGACTCTGTATGGGCACAGTAAGGCCCAAGGGCCAAGGCAGCCCTTCCCTCTCCCAGCCTCCAACTCCCTGTGAGTCCCAAATGGTGCATAATCTCTCTGGAGCCCTCTGGGCTCCATGCCACAAGAAGGAATTCCTCCAATCTTGTCCCTGCATCTTCCTAGATTTTCCATGGAATTAGTGGTGCCTCCACAGACCATGACCTTTCCCAGGACATTGTGTTATATGCCCAGGACTCCTGTCCAGGGCAGGCTTTTTCCATTAATATTCAAGACACAAATGAATGGATCCCAGCTTCATTCTCAGATACTTAATCTTGCCCAGGGTGGGTTTTTATATCCATTTCAGTACATTTCTTTCTTTCTCTATATTAGTCTGTTTTCTGTTGCTATAACAAAAACCTAAGACTGGATACTTTATAAAGAAAAGAGATTGATTTGGTTGATGATTCTGGTGGCCAGAGGGTTCATACATGGCATTGGCATTGTGATAAGGATCTCCTGGCTGCATTATATTATAATATAGAGAAGTTGAAGGAGAAATGGTTGAGTTTTGAAGGGACCAAGTATGTGGGGTGGCCTTCCTATATAACAACCCACTATCATGAGAACTAACTTATTCCATGAGACCAGCATTAATAGGGCCATATGTCCACAACCTAATCACCTTCCCTAGACCCTGTCTCTTAAGGATCCCTCCTTCTCAAAACCACCACACTAGAGACCACTTTTCAAAAAGGTGAACCTTTGGGGGATACACTCAAACTATATCCAAGTCAGTGTATTCCCCTTGTAATGTTGGACTTTCCATTTGGCCTCTCGGGTAACAGCAAATTCTGTCTCACAACTTTTGTGGATTTGTTTGTTTGGGGTTTTGGTTTTTGCTTCCCAGAATCTACAGAATTGAAACTCTTTCTCCTTCACTTCATCTCTGCCTCAGCCAAGAGGTTGGGCCTCTGCTTTGACCTATTGTTCTCTCAAACCAGCAGCCATTACCATGCTTGCCTGGGAGAAAAGCAGAGTGAGGTTCTAATGTTTCTAGGCCAGTTAACCCGGATTTATTCAAAGGACACGAGTTCAAGTGTTCAGCAAGCTCTCATCTACCCAAGCAATGGGAAACACAGTTCTCCTGCCTGGAGCCCACTTTGCACGCCACACATGCCATCTGCTGCCCTCGAGATTGGAGGTGACCACAAATCTGGATGTTCATGACAGCTCTGTTACATGGCCATCACTGGAGAAATACACACTGTTTTTCTTGCTGGATAGATTACTTGGTTGAATGGCATCCCCCAAAGTCACATACTTCCCAGAAGCTCAGAGTGTGCTCTTACCTAGAAATAATGTTGCAGATGTCATTACTTAGAATGAAGTCATCTAAGTATAGGCAGGTCCCTTATTCCATAAGACTGGCATCTGTACAAGAAAAGCTAGAGGCACATGAGGAGAAGGCCACATGATATGTGAGGCAGAGATTGGAGTGATGTGCCTACAAGCCAAGGAACACTGAGGACTGGGCACCCATCAGAGGCTGGGAACAGGAAGGAACAGCTCTTCCTCGGCCCATCCAGAGGAACCAGCCCTGACCACTCCAGTCTCCCTGACCACTCCATTAGACTTCTACCCTCCAGAACTACAAGACCATAAATTCCTAACAAGTTAAGCCTTTAAATGGTGGTGAATAATTACAGCAACCCTAAGAACTTAATGGATTGAAGAGTGTGGATTTTGAGATTTTTTCCCCCCATATATTGCCATTTTTAGAAACCTTAGCTCTGCTGAATTGGACTAAGTTTAACTATCTTTAACCTCTGATTAGCATACTTTCCTATCCCACCTCTATTTGTTTGTTTACCAAGAGATCCTCTCAGAACTCCTGCAGTAGAACAATAAATGTATTCCCAGCTGAGAGTGGTGCCAATTACCCAGAGATCTTGTTAAAATGCTGGTCTGGATCCAGTAGGTCTGGGGTGCGGTTTGAAGTTTTGCATTGCTAACAAGCTCAGAGGGACCCAGGGCCTCACTTTGAGTCACAAGGACAAAACTACTCAAAGTCTTGAGGGATCTCAAATCATTCCCATTTGACCTTGGAAAGGTCTTTACATTTAAAGCAGGACACAGGCACAACTTGCAGCCTGAATTAGACAACATAATCAAGTCTCACTGATGTTCCACTTGAGGAAGAGGTAGGTAGGTGCCTGTTTCCACAGTCCTGTGCTCACTCAACCAAGTGTTGACAATTGCTTTGTGTTAGACGCTGTGTGAGATCATTTCTTGCTGGAAAATGAGTTTTCTCTCTTCTCACCCTGATAAAGGATGGCTCAGACTTGCAGACTCACAAACAGCACCACTGGACCATGCAGCTGGCTTCCCCCACCCCCGTTGGTTTGCTCCAGGCTTCCGAGTGCAAGGGATTGCCTTCACACACAGCCAGAGTGGGAGGGGTGAGAGCCGGCTGCAGAGGTGCTCGATTCTGGCCATGATGAAGAAAGCAATGTTCCTGAGTGGATTCATAAAGGGCTCACTTTAAAAAAAAATTAAATAAGGCAAGAAAAATCTATATAGAAGACCCCCCCCCATAAGTCAATACCCCTTTTAGAAACAAGCTGGAAAGCTGTTTATAACAGTTTTAGTTCATATCCTTTCTGAAAAAAAATTAACATATAGGAAATGGCTACAGGACAAGAAATTCCATTTGAGGGAGCAGGTTAGGTAAAACAAAGCCCAACTTTGGGGTGTGTGTGTGTGAGAGAGAGTGTGTGTATAACATTGTGTGTATGTGTAGGATAAAGCCAAGGCTGAATTTGTGCATTGTAGGACAGATTGTCACTTATAATGTAAGGAGAAAGATGAGAGAGGTCTCCCACTATGGAAACATCTAGTAATTCCTGAAATTCCATCAATACCTTTTATTTCTTCATGTGTATTGATTCACTCCTTCATTCAACAGGCACCAACTATATGTCAGACACTATAGGGAAACTAGAGGGGCTCATTGAGCTATGTGGCTCTTTACCAGACACTGCCATCTTGCAAGGCAGACAGACACACCAACTAGTATTGTTAGTATTCTGTGATAAACTGCTGTAGGACCCCCAGAAGATGCAAGTTTTCACACTTCCTCATGGATTCTGAGAAGGTTTCACAGCAGAACCTTGGCTTGGGCTCATCTGATGCTCAGCACCATCAGTTCACAGCATGCCCTCAGCAAGAGCGGCCGTTCTGAGGGGTGATGAAGTTGGAGGACCCTTGTGAATCAGCCATTTTTTCCCCCGGTGAATTGGTTCTTCCTAAAAATATGATCTAAAAAGCAAGAATCCCACCAGATGCTTTGAAAAAAATGTTCTGTGATGTAAATTCTGTGAGAAATGCATTGTAATGTAACCACATCTGTGTTTTCTAGAGAAGTTGTGTTATAAGAGTCTCTTTGGACGGATGACCTTCAGCAACTAATCTCCACAAACTCCATGGGGACTTTAACAATTTAGATCTGAAGTGTCCCCAAAAGCTCATGTATGAGATAATGCAAGAATTTTATAGATAAAAGATTCAGTAATAAGTGCCTTGACCTAATTAATGGATTAATCCACTGATATGGATTAACTGGGTAGTAATGGTAGGCAGGAAAGGTCTGGCTGGGGGAAGCAGCTCCATGGGGGTTTGCCTTTTAGGTTGATATTTTGTCCCTGGTGAGCAGAGTTCTTTGCTTCCTGACTGCTGTGTCTTGAGCTGCCTTCCTCCACCACACCCTTCCACCATGATGTTCTACCTCACCACCTCCAGCCTAGAGCTGTAGGGTCAGTCGACTGTAGACTGAACTCTTTTTTTTTTTTTGGTATCAGTTATTGAACCCAGGGGTACTTAACTACTGAGCCATATCCCCAGCCCTTTTTATTTTTTATTTTGAGACAGGGTCTCACCAAGTTGCTAAGTGGCTGAGGCTGGCTTTGAACTTGTTATCCTCCTGCCTCAGCTTCCTGAGCTTCTGGGTATATAAGGTGTGCACTGCCACACCTGGTTAGACTGAACTTCTGAAACCATGAGCCAAGATAAACTTTGCCTCTTTACGTTGTTCTTGTTAGTGTTTTAATCACAGTGGTGAAAAAAGCTGACTAAGACAGATACCAGTTCTGGCCTCACCATCCCTCCCTGGCCTGTCCAAGTAGGCTCTTAGTGTTTGGCCCTGGCTTCCTGCTTCATCCAGACAGTGGGGTCTCCCATGGTCACCCAGAGTGTGAATCAGATCAAGGTCAAGAAAGTGCTGAAATGTTCCATCTTTCTTAGTACAAAACCTGGGCTCACAGGCTCCCTGTCGCTAGCTCCTGCCCACTCTCTGCCCTCCAGCCCCATGGCTCCTCCCTCGGCCTCAGTTTAAGCAACAGCCAGGGCTGCCTCCATGGAAACCATCGCTGGTCCTTTCTTCCCTCAGCTACCAGCTGGAAAAAAAGCAGAATGCTGTGAGTTTCCTCCTTTTGCAGAAACATGAGAGAAAGGAGGAAAGGGCACCATGCCCGCTGGCGAGAACATCCTAGAATATCCTAGCACACAGCAGGGTTCCTGTTCTTGTTGCTGCGGAAGCACCCCCAACCCAAGGGGAGCTCTATGATGGGATCCCTGAAGAAGAAGAGCAGAGAGGGCCCCAGAGGAGAGGAAAGGCAGTCATCTGCCCATTCTTGAGGTGGCACGTGTTCTGTCCCTGTGAATATGCAAGAAGCATAGAGTCCACTCCTTGTCTGAAGCTGAAACTGGAACTGAGGGCAAAGAGCCAAGGAAGGAACAATGGAGGGAAGACAACCCTCAAATAAGCAGTCTGTGGGTCATCCATTGTTCCAATCCCAGGGTGCTGGTTCCCAAGGTCACCCTCCCTCCACCAGCAGCAGGGAGCCTCTATGGCCACAGGCAGGAGGACCAGGGAGGGCCAGGGAGGAGGGTACTGGTTCAAATTCTGGTGTTTCTAAAAACAAAAAGATTGCATGTATTTTATTTCTAAATCCTTTTTCTTCCTCACAATATTAACATGGAAAAGAAAAAACAAGAAAGATAATTTGGGGGACATAAGAAACAAGACCTTTCTAAAGTATCAAAGAGCTTGACAAATGACATATATATAGTACTTGCAAAGTAGCAATGAACAACCTTTGTCCTCAAAACGTCCTCTCCATAGCTGATCACCTATAACACATGGAGAGAGTGTTCTTTCCCTTTGCTATTTTGGTGTAGAATTTATTTTAAGCAGCGAATTGTGGGAAGCTTCCTAGGATGGAGATGAGTACAGAGACCACCCAGTCAAAAACCCTGCTGCTCCTCTCAGGCCTTTTTATTCTGAATCTGCCCCACCTATGTCAGTCCTTTATTTTAAGTTCTTGCTATCATCACAGTATCATCAGTGCCAATAGATATTCATGGAGTCACTGCCAGGCAGAGAATTCTCTGCCAGGCACCAGGCAATTTTTTTTCAAAGGGCTCTGCTTAAAAAACTACTTTCTGGGTTTGTACCTTTATTCTTACCTACTTGTTATCAATGATTAGTATATTAACAGAGAAATAGGCTGATTCATAAAAGAGGCTAACATCTAGAGAGAAACACAGGGTGAGTAAGTTCTGATTAGGATAAATTTGGTGACGGCACTACAGTATCATAATATCAAACCTTGATTGAGAAAAGTCATATTCCTCTTGTGGTATATTCACTCTTTCCTACTCTTGCTTTTAAGGTAAAATCCTACTTGAAAATACCCTAGTGAAGCCCCACAGGTCCAGACACGGGATGAGCTCTTGACAGTCTAAATCCATACATTCGACAATCATTGAGTGTCTACAACACACCGGGCACTGTTCTAAGCCCTTGGGAGCATTGGTGAACTTGACAAAGATGGCTGGTCTTTGGGAGGTAGGTTCAACCAACTAACCATGGGATGATCCACAGTTGATGTGAAATCCCATAAATCTTACATCAACCAATGAGATTTTTTCAAAGTGGAGCCTTTAGCAGCCCAGTTCCTACTCCCCGAGACTTATGGCAGCAGTTCCGAGAGCAGGCTCCTCACCTTATTCAGAAGCCAGCTCATAGAGAGAAACCTCAGGCTCACACCTTTCCAGTGAGTCAGACCTTTCTTACAGGAAGGAGTAGGCCTCTTAGTCAAATCATGACGGATAGACCTGCTCCAGCAAATGGCACTCCTGCTCAGCTACTCTCACCACGAAGTGAGCAGAGAGACCCAGTGAGACTCAGAAGGGTTTGTTATATAGGAAAATTGTTCTCACTTAGGTAAAAAGGAGTGTTGGGGGCTCTAAGGAAAGTCTACTGTCACGTGTGGTGTATAGGACTGGCAACCTGGATTTATAGCCCAGGTTAGTCCACTATAGCATGAAGAACCCCAGGTAATCTCAATAACCACCCTGACCCTTTGTCTCCTCCTGTAAGGCTAACCACATGCACATCAGCATCATCCTGTCAAGTGCCTGGTATAGTGCCTGGTGCCCGGAAGGTACGCACTGACATTGGTTTCCTTGTCTCTGTGAAAAGGAAGTACAGCTAAGGCAAAGAGGAAATTGAGCAGCCCTGATGAGTACAACCCTGAGCTGTGGGCTTTAGGAGGACTTTCTCATTTGTTCTGAAAAATAAATCTGAAATAAAGATGCTGAATGCCTCTTTACTGAGAAGGTGAAGAGCCTGGCTCCAGTCAGGAGGTAGAAATACTGGAGGTATGACAAGGGAAGTAAAATCTAAAGAAGTGGTAACCATGATGGAAGAGCACTATTAAATATAAGGATACTCTCTGGTACCCTTCCATGAGGGAGAGTCATAGAGGACAGACTTGGATGGGTTGGAGAAAGTATGGTTAGGTCCTAGTTGGAGAAGGTATGGTTAGGTCACCAGATAGCAGAGAAGTTCACTAGTTTATCCAGACAGAGTTTGTCTGAAGTTGCTGGGCCATCAACAGAGGACCCTTCCAAATGCAGGCAGGGACCAAGTGGTTCCATCCAGTGGCATGGCATTCAGTGGAATCTGAGCACTGAGGGGGAAGAGGCTGAGTCCTCAGACCATGTGTGATGGAGGTGGAATTTGTGGAGGGAACAAGAATTCCATGTGGGCCAGCGCCTCTTGTGGCTGCATGTGGTCCACGTGAGGGCCTGTGGAGGGAGTGCAGGTGTTGGTACAGGAAGGAGGCTGTCAGGGTGGGAGGGCCATTCCAGGCTCTAACTTCCAAATAAATAGTGTTGCAGAAAGGTTTTCACTAAGCTAAGGCTACAAGGTTATGAATGGACCACATTCTGGGCTTGCAGGATGGAGCAGACTCTAAGGATGACCACACATCCCTCTCATCAACATCAGTAATGCTGAAATGACAGGAATCCTCTTTCTCCTGCAATGTCCTTTCAGCACTTTAAAAGAGAAAAGAGGAGTTCTTTTACCATGAAACCCATATCAAAGGATGGATATAGAGTTGAGAAGTGTTATTGGAAGTCACCAATGTTCAGAGATTGGAAATCTCCCTGGAGTTCCACAGGCAACAGCAGAGCCACATCTACATCTGGCTATCTACAAAGACATTTCCAACCCAGCCTCCTCTCTCATTTCCTTTCCTCTTTTGTAATTTTGGGGATCAAACCCAAAGCCTTACGCAAGCTAAGCAAGTACTCTAATAATGAACTACATCCCTAACCCCAAACCCAGCTTTTCTAATCAGAGAAGTTAGAACAATCCCCCACCCACCAAAAGCTGGGAATCCCCTGAACGTATGTCCAGAACTTATGAGCTCCAAGGTACTTTGGGTATAAGACTCCAATGCTCCTCCTTGCATATAACATGGTCATCAGTTGATTTGTCTGCTGCCTCAAATTTCTAAGGGCAGGGACACTTGTTATTCATTTCAAAGTGTCCAAACTTAGTTCATAGAAGGGAATCAAATCACTTAGTGAATAAACTGAGGAATTAATACAAGGGGAGGAAATGGTAAACTGTTTTCTGTTGCTATAATGAAATATCTGAGACCAGATAATTTATAAAGATAGAAGTTTAGTTGGTGCATGGTTCTGGAGTCTAGGAAGTCCAAGAACATGATTCCACCATCCCAAGGGATGCCTGAGTTTTTAATTTCATCTCCTCCATGGTTGTCTCTATATCTCATTCTTCATCTTGAAAGACACACATTGTAGTTTTACAACTATGTGTCCAGGTAAATAGGACACTGCCACATCATGACATAGCAGAGCACATCACATGGCAAGATGTGATGGCACAGGTCTGTCTTCCTCCTTTATAAAGCCATTGATGCCATCAGGGGACCCTACCCTCATGACCTCACATTAACCTAATTACCTCCCAATGGGTCACTGCCACCACCAGATGTCACTAACAAATGAATCTGGGGATCATGTTGCAACACATGAAATTTGGGAAGAAACATTCAAAACCATAACAGATGCAGATATTATAGGTGCCTCCTTTTTCCTTTACTTAAAGTGCAATCAATGCCTGATACTTCAACCGGCTTATTCCAGCCCTGGGGAACAAGCACAAGAAGGAAAAGCTGACATACTTCCTGGCAGGGCAGAGAGAAGGAAGTTGGGGTTTCATGGGTAACATCAGGTGCCGGACTAACACAAGCTCTCCTAGCCCAGACTCCTTGTGAGCAGCGAAGGCCCTGTGTTTTAGTCCACTGTGATTTAGTCATTTTGTTAACACACTAATATCCTCCTAATGGAGAAAACAAACTATATCACTGAGGGTTGAAGAAGGTGGCATGCGAGATTCATCCTGGAGCCTCCCAAGGGACTGGGAAGCCCTTGATAGGAATTAGATGGAAGGACAGTGTCATAACGGGCAAGGGGTGTGGCTCCTGGGAAGGGAGCTCTGGGGGCTGGTGAAGGTGCCAAGGGATCAAATGGGCCTGAGGCAAGGTGAACTTGAAGTAGAGTCAGGGCGGGGGAACCGGGAAATATGAGAAGATGGATCACCAAAGTACAGGGCCTTGGTTCTAACAGCCAAATACAACCACCCAGGGCCAGGGCAGTAGAGCCACTCAGAGCTTAGCTTCAGCTGGCAGTGCCTCCTATGCAACCTGCCCTTCTATGGGATATGTTTTTTCTCCAGCTCCCTTGTCTTAGTGCTCTTTTCCTGGACAAGGTCCAAAAAGCAGTATTTTTCACCTCTGTCTACACATCACCAATTTCCTCCTGTGGTTCCAGGAATCCTTAAATGAGCATTTCCCCTGTCCCCCTGTCATCCTGGGCTGCAGTGGCCTCGCCCACAGATAACCTTTCCTAAGTATCTGCTGAGCTCTCATGGCTGAGCATCACTTGGTCATCCGTCATTCGATAGATCAAATCCATACCACCTGGGGCTGTGAAACCAAAAATAGACAGCCAGGTCCCCCACCAAAGAGAGCTTAAAGGCAAACTAGAATATTTCAAGAACTTGAGTTTAGTTTTAGAAGTTGCCTGATTGCCCAAAAAGAAACTTCACTTAAAATATTTGTTAGAATAACACATCATGAGGTGGAGCGCTGCGTCTGGTTTGATAGTCATCTAAAGTCTCCAGTGGTCACACTGGCTCCCAACACTCCTGCCATTTGGACAGCACGTCTTCATTCCATTCTGTTCAGGAAGATAAGAAATCTCCCATCAACTGGTTGTTACAATCCTGTCTTGAATTCCAGGGAAAGTCTTAGGGTTTGGGAAATACCATTTGATGTGTTGGTCAAGGCCACGTTTCCGGAATTCCAACACCTGAGGGCTAAGGGGCTCTGCGTGTGCAGTGGGTCACCTGTAATGTGGTTCGAGTAGAAGGGCCCCAGCATAAGAGCCAGGAGCTTCCTGTGTTTACTGTGCATCTCACATTAGCAGGAGCTAATGTTTTGACGGCCCAGCAATATGAAGCCCCCAACACCTGGTGGGCCCTGTGAATCGTTGGAGAGTCATATGCCACCGATTCCAACACAGGAGATGCCCAGTTAGTGGCAAACTCCCAAGCAAATTGGATCAGAAAAGTCGATCCCTCCCTTTCCTGCATGCATCTAGGTTTTTTTGCATTGGGAGATTGCCGCAGTCCCGCTGCAGCAAAATAACCGGGTGACGAACAACTTGTGCAGATTGATACAGCAGGAGTGGAAGCAGTTTATTGTAGGACCAGAGTGATATTTATACATTCCACACAGCTTATCTTAATTAACATAAACTAGATACAGCAGTCAACGATTAAGGAATCTTCACACTTAATGGCTCGATGGTGTTACTTTACAAACCACTCCCTCTGGCATTTTGCCAGGCGCCATCTTGACTTGTTTACAGACCCTAATATTTCTCTGGCAAAATGCCAGGTGCCATCCTGACTTGTTTACAGACTCTAACAGGAGATGAAAGACAGAGAGTTCTTATTTCCATAAAGTAAAACCGGGAGACTTGCAAACAGAGGAAAACCTTGGCCTTTCTTTAGAGTCTAAGGTGGCTTTTGTTGTGGTGGTGGTGGCTTTGTTTTATTTGGTGTTATTCCATCTTGAGATCAGGACTTGTATGCCAAGGTGAAAGTGGACCAAGGTGATGGAAAAAGGATTGAGACTCGGAAAACCTGGGTTTGGTCTTGGATCTGCTGCTATGTGGAAAGTGGTTTTGGAGAAGTCATGAGATCTCTGAGTATATTTCCTCCACAGTAAATTAAGAGGGTTGGAGGGGTCCTGTTGGCCTTCCACAGCTTTGGTGTTCCATGACCTGCTGTCATGTAAACAATACAAACATTGAAATGGGGTTTAAGCCTCGCCCTTCATTTGGAACCAGATTTTCCTTTGACTGCAAAGGTTTCTAGATCTAATCTCGTCTAGTAACTGTGAGAGTCGTTCAGGGAAAGGATATATAGCAAGCTGTGTCTGATCCAAGATAGAGCCACTGAAGGCCCCAGGGAGAGACCCTGGGCTGGAGAAGGGAGTTGCCACAGGGGTGGGGGAAGGGCATTTCTCTGGATCCGTGGTCCTTCACTTGCCTGGTCTCTTTGCTTCTCCCTGCCATACACATTAGGAGCTTCATGGCTGGTAGTAAGTGCTGTGGGCATGTGGATCCTGAAAGAGATCCTGCAGCACTCCAGGGGTTCACAGACCTGGTCTGGGTCAATGGAAACCATCATAGCCACAGAATGGAAGACCAGTGGCCATGGACCCCCAACTTTGCTAACCCTTTGTGAGGTGCAGATCACTTTGAAGAGGTGAGGAAAAGTATGGTTTCTTCTCAGAAGTTCTCCTTTTACACACAGTATGTTGCATATAGTTTCAGGGGACTTCAGACCCCCGTAGGCCCATAGATCCTCTCCTCCGGGCCCATTGAGCCTCAGAATGAACCCTGCTGTCAACTGCAGACATGGAGGGAGCATGAGAGGGATTGTTTACTTCCCACAGTCTGAAGCCTCACTGCAGATTTCAGTCTGGATAATAAGGGGAAAAATTAAATCTTACTCAGGTTCTAGGAGAATGTTACCAAATCAATATCTCTCTTTACAGTTTCTAGATTTGTGAGCAAAATCAAAACCAAAGTAGTAGCGATTACTGTACCACACTGACAATAATATCTTGTACAAAGCAAGTTCTTGTAAACTTTAGAAACAGGAAATATTTGTCACGGTTACTACACGAGTGCTTTGCCTATTCAGCATAGGCTTCAAAGCATACAGTAATGGTTGCATTTGGGACTTGGAAAATCTGAATGTATACATAAATACCAGGGAGATTGCCAGCCACAGATGTTCGTTACCAAAGGATAAGGAGAGCACACAGTTTTGGGGGCCTGATATATCCTACAGATCTCCTACAGAAGGTCTAGAGGAAAGCTATGGGTTTGATGTTTTTATCAACAGGAAATATCCCTTGGATAGTAGGTTACAGAAGGGCAGGGGACCCAGCAGGCAGGAATGTTACCTGATTGAATTCAGAGACAGCTTCCTGCAACAGAAGACACAAAATTGCCTGCCTATTGACAACAACGAGAGGAAGGACAGGGTTAGTTTTGTTCAACTTGATGCCAAACACATAGTAGGTGCTTCAAAATTTTGTCAAGTTAAGTGAGTATCCATCCAAATTGATGATGGTTCAATGTCCCCCCCAAAACAGATGTAGGAAGGCTTGACCTCTTTAGGCAGAATCTTCTCTTGCTCTTTCTCTCTGTTAAGACATTGTTTTTCTACCTGACTAAAATGCCCCAGGGTCCTGGGCTTTGGTTAATATATCATTTTTACAGAACTAATGCTCTTTCTCACAAATAGCTTGGTTTCTGGTTGTCCTGGTTTTTGTAGGTCTAAGCCAAAAGCTTGAGTAGACAGAAGCATCTTTCTTAATTTCTGAAGTCCCATGAACAATTGAGGTTTCAATATATCCAACTTATCCCACCCTGAGGACATTAGCACAACTGCACCAACACTCACAGGGCACTGGGCACCAAGGTGGCAGTGTCCTATTTATGTGGACACAGAGTTGTAAAACTACAATGTGCACCTGAAGGGTTCAGTTTAAGACAATTTTAATTCTTTCAAGATGAAGGATGAGATGTGGAGACAACCACAGAGGAGAGGAAACTAAAAACTCAGGCATACCTTTGGAGGGATCCATCAAAAGGAATTTGGCTACTCCTTGACCTGTAGATGTCTCACTCCAAACTCTGTCCCCATCTTCATGTGGCCATTTCCCTTCCATATATCTCTTTGTGTGTCCCCTCCTTTTTTTTATAAGTGGCTTTAGGGCACATACTAGTCCATCATAACCTCATCTTGACTAATTGTAGCCTGAGACTTTATGATTAAATGAGGTCACATTTTAAGGTTCTAGGTGGACATCAGTTTTGAGGGGACACTATTTAGCCCACTACCTCTCTTTTCCTAGCCTTCCCACCCACCCCCACCATCTCCATTTTGGCAACCACACTCTGTAGTGAAGCTTTCTTACTTGATTGGGTGGTATGGAATTGAGAATAGAAAGGTCTAGAATGATATTCTAACAACAAAGCAATTATTACAGGGAGCCTGGCTCTTCTCTGGAGGTTAGGCCTGCTTGTATGTAAGCAAAGCCTGTCCTGAGAGTAGAATTCAGATGAGCAAGAGTCTACCTCTTGTCACCAACCTGTCACTAACACAGCCCTCCAGACACTGTAATCAGTGCTAGCCACTTCAGAGTGTTTTTATGAAGACCAATTCTTGCCTGAGCTGGATGGTCCCCATCTGCTTTGGAGAGGCAATGACTGGGGAGTTCCTTATGCTTGTTGTCAGATTTAGACCCTGAACCATAACTCTAAAGAATGAAGGGGTAAATGGTTCTTGCAATGGTTATTCTCCCACTCAACCCCATCAGTTTAATGGTAAATGTGAAAGCACTTGTTTTCAAACCATCGGTTTAAAAAAAAAAAAAGTCCCAAATATCAAGGCAGTATCAAAATACCTGTGCTGCCTTAGAAAGATAATTTTTTAAGCATCAGCAAAAAGGGGAACTTACAGAATTTGCAAGTTTACCTCCTGCCCCACCTCTCACCCCCTCTCCAGGTCTGCAAGTGCGTTGGTGGAAGTAAATTGGAGGGGGTGGGGTAATATGGCTTTTCATGTTTCTGTCTTGCCCCTTAAACTAGATTTAGTTCAACAAATATTGATAGGCACTGTGTTTGTTCTGGGCCTTCAAAGACGAACCAGACCCAGCTTCTATTTCCAGGTACCGCACAGAGTAACACCCAAGCTGGGTAAACAAATGGACTCTATTACACAATAAAGTTTGGCATAGAAATAGAAATACCACGACAATGGAGAAATCATTCTAATTTGGGGAGAAGAGATGGGGTAAGTATGCCCCCTAAAAAAATGCTGTCTATACATTTCCATTTATCAATTACTCCATTCTTTTATTCGACAGGTACTTGTTAAAAGCCTTCTATGTTCCAGGTCTTGTCTCAGCTTCTGGGGAAAGAACATTACCAGCCAAAGGCTCTGTCTTCTTGGAACTTACATTCTGTACAGAGAAGTGGTCAAGACTTAGGGTCAGCAGATGTTCTCCGAGGAGAGAAAGTTATGAGTGGTCTAGAAGGGAAGTTATCACAATGGTCCAGATAAACTAATGAAGGCTGGGCTACGGTGGTAGCTCAAGAAATGAAGAGTGGGTTGAAGTGTGTCTTCTTAAAAGACCTGTTCAAGTCACAACCCCTGGTACCTGTGAATGTATAAATGTGACCTTATTTGGAAAGGGGGTTTTGCAGGTACAATCCAGTTAGGATGAGGTCATCCTAGATGAGACTGGGCCCTGATTCAATGACTGATATCTTTGTAAGAAGAGGGAAATCTGAACCCAGAGGCACAGAGGGGAGAAGGCTATGGGATGTTGGTGGCAGAGATTGGAGCGATGCAGCTACTAGCCAGGGCACGTCAAGAACCGCCAGCAACCACCAGAAACTAAATTAAAAAAAACAAGAGAGAGAAATGAATTACAGTAGATGGGGTAGGGAGAGATGATGGGAGGGGAGGGGAGGGGATGGGGGATAGTAGAGGATAGGAAAGGCAGCAGAATACAACAGACACTAGTATGGCAGTATGTAAAAACGTGGATGTGTAACCGATGTGATTCTGCAATCTGTATTTGGGGTAAAAATGGGAGTTTATAATCCACTTGAATCAAATGTATGAAATATGATATGTCAAGAGCTTTGCAATGTTTTGAACAACTAATAATAATTTTTAAAAAAAGGCCAGGTTCCGATGTGGGATTACTATGTCCAGCAGCTCTAAACGTTCTGAATGCTTTCCATAAATCTTTGTGCTGCCCATTGCCATTCCTGTGAGTCCTCTTGAGGGCAAGATGGCTCCTGTGGGACCACCACGCAGAAATTTGAACTGCTGGAGTCAGCCCTGCTGCAGACATGACCCTGCCCACCCATCTTCCCATCCCCTTGTAGTTGAAGGATGTTACACTCTGGTTGCATTTCCCATTGCCTCTCCTTGCTCTGTCACTATTAATCAGAAGGTTATCCCTCTCTGTCTGGGAAGGGTTTGGAGGAGAATCAGCTGCTCTCCAAGCTGTCAGGTTCCTGGTCAAACTGAGGGGAACTTAGAGGCTTTTCAGAGCAGTTAGAAGATTCAGAGAGGCTCGCTATTCTTCCTGAAGTAGCATCCCTCTCTGCTTCCCCTCCTGCTTTGTCTTTCTGTCGCTCATCACTAGCTGAGGCCACAGCACATGCCTGTGTGCCCATGGACAGAAACCTCAGGGATGGGATTCGGCGCTGCTCATTGTTGCATCCCTGGCATAGAAAGGAGCATAATACTCAGTGTGTGTTCAATGAGTGCTTGTTGGATGATCAGAGACAAAGGGAGTCTGACTTCTCCCAATAAGAACGAGATTTCTGGTCTGGGGATGAAGGAGAAGGAAAACTCTGGGTTGCCTTTACTTCCAGCTTCCTGGAGGATTGTTGCTGGGGAGGCAGCAAGAGCCAAGGGAGGGCCTGGCTGCATGGTGTCCTGCGAGATGGGACATCAGGCCCCTGGTTCAAAAGGCAGGGAGCCAGAAGACCTGAGGTCACCTGGGTCAGGGTGATGGCCATCTCCTAGCAGTGACCTCAGTAGACGAGTAGCACAAGGACAGTGTTGCCATACCCTGTGTGATTCCTGCAGTCTGCAGTATGGGACTCAAAATGGCCCTCAGGCAGAGCTGCAGCAATCCTCACACCTGAGAGCAGGGCTGGGTTTTATTCCAGTGACTTCTGTGTGACGTACTGTGCACATGTGCCTATACTACTTCTGTGAGTGACAAGCGTGATCAGAGGAACAGGACTATGTGGTTATATGTGTTTCACCATAAGTGTAAACTAGTGGTTCCTTTGGAGGCTGGGTAGAGATGTCCAAAGCTATTTCAAATATAGCAGAAACACATTACTTGTTTGGCATTTGGTGGCTTTCCTCCCCACTCCATAGGCCCTACCAGCTTCCTAGTATCATCTATGTAAGTTCCAGTCACACTGGTCCTGGCCTTCCCCTAAGCCAATTTATACTCCAATAAGGGCATTCTTCACTATGACTCATTAAATTGGAAGCTTATCTACACAGTAAAAACCAGTTAGGCCAGAACCTCTTTTTGTAAACTTTTCTTCACAATTACCTTCACTGCTTCCTAGATGGATTTGGAATTAATTAACCTTCATTGCTTTAGAATTCATGTTAAAATTCACATTTTTATGATCACAGCAATTAGCTTCAATTAGTAAGATGGCATTAAAGTTTGAATCACATCGGGGTGCCCACAATGGCTAAGGCCAAACATTTTTTGGTTAATAGAATTTTCTCCTCTTTTTTAATGTGGAATATCACAGAAGAGAAACACTGGGCAATCAGGCTCCTGCCAAGCCGTCTGAAAGAAGGAATTCTCATATCTGCTTTTGAATACCATCATTTTTACTATTGTTATCCACTTAGCAAACTGCTCCTATAGTCTACCGACTGCAGAAAAGTCCTAGTCAACCAGATAGCAACTGCACCATTTATCATCTGGTGGGAGGTTGCAGGCCAGCCTTGTTTTGCATATTCCCAGAGGATGCAAAGTGCACCACCAGGGTCCAAAAGAGCCCCCCCTCACCTGCATCTCCACAGTGATTCATTCTGAATGCCCAACATGGAGGCCTGAGAAAGGCCCAGCTATCGATGTTAACTTTTAACTATGAAGGCTACAGGCTAGTTTTTTTTTTCTTTTTGACAAACTGTCTTTCAAAACTATTCATTAATTTATACACACAGAGTACAAAATCCACAAGGTATCCAGCATAATAGTATATAGTGACAAATATATGTCCCTCCCACCTCAGCCACCCAGTTATTCCATCCCATTCACCAGAGGCAAGCCCACTTATCCATGAGTTTATTTTAGTTCCAAAAGAAGTTACAGAACTCTGGCCTAAAATGGCATTAGGAAAGATGTTCCACATTGTGGACAGAGACAAGGGCCTCCAGTGGGTTGAACTCTGCTCAAAGCGAGACGTCACTGCTTCCTGCTGAAGAGCCTGGATAAGAGCAGGGTTTATCTCACAGGGTGGCTGAGATAATGAAATGAGTTAACCCAAGCAGAGGGTTTAGCACAGTCCCTGGCACACATTTCCACTCAGAATGTGTCAGCTCTGATCAGCCACTGGGCAACGGAGTCTGGCAGAGGAAGGTCGGGGAGGAGGGGGCACACTGAACACTGGGGGAAGCCCTAAGCCCTTGTTACCCAAAGTGTAGTCTCTGGAAATCCCTGGAGTTTGTTAGAAACTCAGGATCTCAGGCTTCCCACCACCGAGTTTTATTGAGTCAAAATCCTCACCGTGGCAAGCTCCCAGGAGGACAGGCATCTGATCCCACAAAGCCTGAGGGGCCGGGGCTGTAGATCTCTGCTCTTTCTTCACCTGCAGGCATGAGATCTTGGACTTGTGATGAAAACCCATGAGAACACGCACATCCCTCCCCACCACATTCATCCATGGCTATTCCGTATCTGATTTCCCAAGCCCAATAACCTGTGACCTCAGAGATGACTGGAATGTGTCCTCTTTTGTCCTGTAGCTCGTGGGTAACCTGATAGATGACCCCGGGGCAGAGTGGCATGTTGTTTTTAAAGTGATACAAGAGACACAGTGGAGCCTGCCCAACAAGCAGCGGGGCTGCCAGGATGCCAACAGGGACACCTAAGCCCTGGCAGCAGGGGCTGCCTCAGCCAGAGCTGGTCATTAGAAATAAGGTCTGCAGGGGTTGAGAGGACAGAGGGGCTCCCAAGTGATCATTTCTGCTGTTTGCCACTTGTTCCAAACCAGCAGACCTTGGCTGGGAATCTAAGGCACAAAGGAAAGAGCCGTTTAGAACAGAATTACAGACTCTAGTGGTGGATACAGTCATAACACATTTGTGGGGACCCGTAGCATGCACAACACCAAGAGTAAGCCCTGATGTAAACTATAGACTTTGTGTGATGGTATGTCATATAAGGTGATTGATTGTGACAACGGGGGTACCTGTACCTATGTGGGGGCAGGAGGTGCAGAGGAACTTTCTGTACTTCCTGTTCAGTTTTGCTGTGAACTAAAATATGTTCTGAAAAATAAGGTCTACTTTTAAAGAGAGAGAGAGAATTTCAGCTCATCACTGTATAAGCTGCACGAGAGAAAAGCATCGGACTTTTAAAAAATCAGAATGAGGCCAAGTGTGATGGCGCACACCTGTAATCCCAGCGGCGCAGGAGGCTGAGGCAGGAGGATCGCAAGTTCAAAGCAGCCTCAACAAAAGTCAGGCACTAAGCAACTCAGTGAGACCCTGTCTATAAACAAAAAATACAAAATAGGGCTGGGGATATGACTCAGTGGTTGAGTGCCCCTGAATTCAATCCAGTACCCTCCCCCTTCAATAAAAAAACCCCGAATGAAAACCAAAATGACTAAGAGCTGGCCTAGCCAACCTAGGAGCCCCTAGTTAGGTGTGGTTAGCAAGCATCTGAAATGTGCCTACAAAGGAACTAAACTTTAAATTTTATTTAATTTTAATCAATTCATAGTAAACTTTAAAATGTGTAATTCTGTTAGGGAAAATTTTAAATCAGTTTGGAACAACCTGGGCATATGAATCTACCCTTTCAACTGTTAATTTTGTGAATTCTAAATACAGATCAGATGTTCCCACTGAGTAGTTAGCAGCCAAACTGAGATATATCACAAGAGTAAAACAAGCACCAGACTTGAAGACATAACAATGTAAGTATCTTATTAATGATCATATATTGTTTACATGTTGAAATAATACTTTGGTTAAGTTGGGTTAATGCAATATATTAGTAAAACTTACTTCACCTGTATTTTTGTACTTTTCAAAAATATAGCTTCCAAAAAATGTAAAATTATATATGTAGCCTCATACACTGTTGATGGGAATGCAAAGTGGTACAACTACTTTGAAAACCAACATGATGGTTCCTCCAAACGTGACACAAGAATTACCCAGAAATTCTTTTCCTGGGTATTTACCCAAGAAAACTGAAAATGTAAGTCCATACCTAAGAGCCACAAAGTGAAACCAATCCAAATGTCCATCAACTTATGCACAGCTAAAAACATGTGTGGTCTATCCATCATCATAGTATTATTCATCCATAAAAAGTAATCAAGTATTGCTAGATGCTCCTCCATGATGACCCTTGGTGACATAATGCAGAATAAAAGAAATAAGATGCACAAAATCACATTCTGTATGTTTCCATTTATAGGAAATGTCCAGAATAAGCAGATCCACAGAGAAAGTAGATCAGGGTTTGCCAAGGGCTGGAGGTGACTTCTAATTAGCAGGGAGTACCTCCTAACAGTTATGGGCTCCTTTGGGAAATGATGAAAATGTTCTGGAATGAAATTATGGTGGTGGTTGCACAATTTGTAGATGTACTTGCATATGTAACTTGTATTAATATGTGCCTTTCATATGTAACTTGTATTAATTTCTGTTGGACAAAGTTGATTTTAATGAAAAAGCTATTTTTCTTTCCCAATTAGCCAGAGCTAATCAATAAAGGTTGATTTTCACTTTCTTTCCACTCCAGGGGACATTTGGCAATATTTGGAGATATTTTTGATAGTCACCACTGGGGTGGGGTGAGGGAAAAGATCTCTACTGGTTGGGAGTGGTGCCAAGCATCCTACAATGCACAGGACAGCTGTCCATAACCAAGAATTCTCTCCCAGGAGGTCGGTGGTGTGGAGGTTGGGAACCCGTGTGGAAGGCTGCTCAGATGTCCCCTTCTCGAATCACTGCTTCCTTTGCACCATCTCCTTCTCCTCCCATTTCCCCCAGGGTCAGATTCCAGGTGTGGCTTTCTCCTGGAACCCATAAATAGGCATCTTCAGGCCCTGTGGTCCTCGAGACAACAGTAACTCTATAGACACAGAACAGTTTAAATAGTGGCCTACACAACAGGGACTGACTAGAGACCTTGATTCTGGCCTTACTCTCTGAGTCTTTCTGGGTTCCAAAATGTTGAACTTACTTTAAGCTGGCCTGTTTCAGGTAGATTCCCATTTTTCTTGTGTTTTCTCTTCCACCTCAGATTTTCCAAGCCAAAGACCACTGAAATTTGCAAAGTCTGTGTCACAAACAGGCTCTTTTGTCTGACAGCTGAAGAAATGATGCTGAAGAATGATATCCTACTTTGGTTTACTTTGTTTTCAAACCACCCATTCTGTCTGTATTAGTTTCTTGACAGTTGCTATAACAATTACCACTAACTTAGTGGCTTAAAAGTGCGTGAATTTATTACCTTACAATTCTGGAGGTCAGAAGTTCAACTTGATCTCCCTGGGCTAAAATAAAGGTATGAGCAGGGCTGTGTCCCTTCTGAAGACTTTTTGGAAAAGAATCCTTTTCTTTTTCCAGCTCATCTAGAGAGGGACAGCATTCCTTGGCTCATGGTCTCATCCTCCATCTTTAAAGTCAACAGAGTAGTTCTTCAAATCTTTCTATCTTCCTTTTTCACCTATCTCACCCTTGTGATTACACAGACCCATCTGCATAATCCAAACTCTTCCCCATCTCAAGATCAATAACTTAATCCCACTTCTTCTGCTCAGTATGGTAACATATTCACAGGTTCTGAATATCAGGATGAGAATGTCTTTGGGGGCATTATTCTGTTTAGGATACAGTTAAGTGGGCATTGAATATCTGTTGAGATGTCTCTCTTATCCACACTTTGCAGCCTAAATTCCAAAAGGAAAAGGAATTTAGCATTTTTGCTTTTCTAGAGTTGGGGGTTTTATTCAATCTGAGTTTTGAGCTAGTTATATGCTAACTTTCCAGATCCTAATTCTTGTGGACCTACACCCTAGAATGGTCACTAAGACTTTTATAAACTACTGTTCCATATTTATACCTTTATATAGTTTAAAATAAATTAATACAGTTAGATATTTATTTTGGTGGTTTGTTGTTTATGGTGTTAACAAAATTGATGTCCCAACTGCTGAGTTTAAATCCCTTTTACAATGTGAACCCACTGGATCCCATGATAATTTTCAACTCAACATTTATTGAGTTTTTCTCACTGTCAGGTACTAGGTATGCTCAATAAAGCTAAAAGTTGATCCACAAAGAATTTATAGTCTAGCAGGGGAACAAACCAGTATACTTTCAATCTAATCCAGAGTGACTTACAGCAAAGCTTCTAATTTCAGTTAAATAAAGAGTTGCTAGATTAATCAGTTCTTAGGACTACTACTTATCAGGACTACAGAGGACAGCATGAATCAGGACAGGGTGGTCATGCAGGAGATTAAGTTTTGAAAGTGCAGTGAAATCTTTCAGAATTGGGCCAGAATCCTTTAAGGTCAAACTTATGTAGGAATTATCCTCAGTGTTCTGGATCCTTGGAGATTCAACCTTCATGGGAAGCCTTAGGAAGTTGTCTTGATTTGAGTTTCCACCAAAAAAGAAACCCAAGACAAGAACTTGAACACAGTTAGTTTGTTTGGGAGATGATCCTGGGAAGCATGGAGAAAGAGGGGGAATGTGAGATAGAGAAAATAGTAAGTTTTCTGCATGAATGAATATGTTGCTTATGAGGACAACAGGGGTCTGATCACATGGGGACCCTATATGTTGTGTGGCACTTGCATGAGAATCATCCCATGAGCAGGGCATGCTGAGATATTATCTATCAACTGCCCATCCCCAACACACACACGCAGGTTAAGAATTTCCCTGACCTCCAGATGCACTGTCCAGTGTGGCCAAGCAACCTCCCAGGACATGAAGAAGGTTCTCAGGCATTGGGGAGCTGTCAGGTGCTGGAAACTCTCAGGTGAACCAAGTTGCTATGGGATAGGGAATCCTTAGCATCTGCCTCAGAAACAATAAGGTAAATTCAAAAATAGTTCAGATGTTGGAGCTAGCCAATGGGATTTTTTTTGCCTGAATGATTCTGACTCTACTCTCAGTCAAAATTCAGTGGTGTCATAATCTCTACCAACTTTCATTTGTTCTGTGATGGTCTGAATTCCTTATGGAATTTGAATCCCAGTTTTGCAACTTAAAATTGATGTGCCCTGGGCAAGTTATTTTGCCTCTTAGAGTGCTATTACCAGCTCACAATTGTGTTCTATGAATTGCAGGAAGTAGCCAATGTCATACTTTAATATAGCACTGGGAACAAACACTCAATGAATTATTATTTCTTGGTAGATGATAACAACTCTTGTTTCCCCCACCATCACTGCAAACTTCTGACCAGGTATAGAAGTTGAAATGGTGATCTGAAAATGGCCCTCCCAGAATGGTTCCATCTTTGGGATTTCTGACTATACATACAATGGACTGAGTGGATTTGTGACTTATTGCTTGGTTTTGGTAAACAACAATTCAATTTCAGAAAAATGCCTCACTAAAATGTCATCCAAAGGCAGTGAACACACTAACCTCTGGTTCATAGAAGCACACAGGAAAGATATTTGAGACTACAAGGAGACCTTTTCATAGTTTATTACATTTGTGTACTGAATCCCAAATGACTTGGGATTCTTAATATAATTACTTAGGATTCTGAGTGTGACCTTAAATCTTCGTTCAGGCTACTATCACAAAATGCCATAGACAAAGAGGCTTAATTAAGCAAAAGACATGGATTTCTCATAGTTCTGGAGACTGAGCAATTTAAGATCAAGTTGCTAGATTAATCAGTTCTTAGTGAGGATCCTCTTCCTGGCTATCAGACGTACACCTTCTCACCATGTCCTCAAATGGCAAAGCAAGAAAGAGGAAGTAAGTTCTCAGTTCCTCTTCTTATAAGGGCACTAATTGCATTACAGGGACCCCGTGCTCATAATCTCATCTACTCATAATCACCTCCCAAAGGTATTTCCTCCTACTTCCATCACCTTGAAGGTTAGGGCTTCAACATGAGTTTTTAGGGGACACAAACATTCCACCTTACTTGCCATAATTGAGTTGCTTTCCACCTGTGGTGATTGAGTACCTCATATACTATAGCCTCATGGAATATGAATATAGAAAAATGATAATAAAGGAGATTTTACCCATATTGATTGGTTCTGTTCTGTGTAATATTAACACAAATTCAGAGTCCTTGGGATCTCAGGGAGCCTCTAACCATCATCTAACTTTACACTCTGTGTTCATGTTCATGCCATCCTCTCAGATGGCAAAGAAAAACATCCCCTTGCTAGTTTTTGGGTAGTCCCTTAAAGGATTTAGAAAAGCTATAGTGTTGTAATATATAAACTATATTTTCAGTAAAATGGAGTGAAGATAGCAAAGTAGCTACTAGAGGAAAGTAGAAACTATTTTTTGCTTAATATTATAAATATATTGCCAGTTGTTCTAAATAAGAACAAAAGAAATGACCTCAAGACTGATTGACTTATTCTAGAATTACAATTAGTTGTAAAGGCATTAAATTGATAAACATTAACAGGAATTTGACCCAGGGTCTGCCAATGACAAAATGGTGTGACCACAGGCAAATATCTTAATTTTTCTGCCATAAAACCATGGAACTTTCTTAAAGGAAGAGACAATTTATACACATGTGATTTGCTTCAGTGAGACTCAGTCTCTAAATAAAATACAAAATAGGATTGGAGATGTGGCTTAGTGGTCAAGTGCTCCTGAGTTCAATCCCCAGGACCACCCCCCAAAAGAATATCATTATTCGGATGAATCTGTTTATACCTCTGATAATCTCACTAGGTTAATAACTGAGCTGAAATTTACATTATGAAGATATTAGTTAACAGTGTCAATCTGCCATCCAGAAAGGTTGTAGCAATTTACACTTCCATCAGCAGTGTAGGAGAAAACTTGTTTCCTCACAGTCTTATCAGTTGTATTGATACTTTCAAAATAATCTCAGAGAATTGAGAAGCAGAGGAAAGGATGAAAGGAGGATGATGGGAATTGATAAGTGTATCTATACATCCTTTTGTGAATTGCCTTTTGATCCCTTTGCACACTTTTGGTTAAGGGAACCACCTTTTCTTATATCATTTCCTTTGCCTGTACACCACACACTTTCCTAGTTTTCAGTTTTTCAATTCTGCTTCTGGTGGGGGTTATGCAAATTCTTACATCATCAAATTTGTCCATTTTCCCCTTTTATGCTTAGAAAGTCTTTCCTTGTCTTGAGAGCCATATTTTCTTCCACTTAATATTGATATTCACTTTGACAGCTGATACAAAATTCAGGATTCACGGGCCTTGGAGATCTTTGTGTTTGACCTCTTTGTTATGGTTTGGGTATAAAGTGTCCCCCAAAAGCTCACGTGTGACACAATGCAAGAAGGTTTGGGGGAGAAATGATTGGGCTATAGCCTTAACCTAAACCATTAATTTTTCCCTGATGGGAATAACTGAGTGGTAACTGAAGGCAGGTGAGGTGTGACAGGAGGAAGTGGTTCTTTGGGGATGTGGCTATGGGGTACATATTTTATATCTGGCCATTGGAGTCTCTCTTCCTGCTTCCTGTTCACATTGTGAGCTGCTTCCCTCTGCCACACTCTCCCGCCATGATGTTCAGCCTTGCCTTGAGCCTGAAAAAATGCAGCTGGTCTTCTATGAACTAAGACCTCTGAAACTGTGAGCCCTCAAATAAACTCTTCTCCTCTAGAATTGTTCTGGTCAGATCTTTCAGTCACAGCAGTGAAAAAGCTGACTAAAACAATCTTCCTTTGAGGAAAAAAATATCTCTTAAAAATAGATGCTGAGAACAGCAGGGCACAGTGGCACACATCTGTAATCTCAGTGGCTCAAGAGGTTGAGGCGGGATCTTCAAAGCCAATCTCAGCAATTTAGCGAGGCCCTAAGCAACTTAATGAAACTCTGGGGCTGGGGATATGCTCAGTGGTTAAGCACCCCTGGGTTCAATACCTAGTACAAAAAATGAAATAGATATTGAGAAATTAAACTATTTTGTCATGGGTGATACTGGTCTTATTTTTAAAAGATATTGCTAAATTACACTCCTGCTGGCATCATCCCCATTTCCCCAAAAGCTCAGCTTGATATTATCACCCTTCTTTTTTCTGTTATATTTCTTAATAGTTTTTTCTATTATATTTTTTAAATTTGCATTTTCCTAATTACTCATGAACTTGAGTATCTTCTGTGTTTATTGACCATTTGTTTCTTCTGTGAACTTCATATTTATTTACCTTTAAATATTTTTTTTCCAGGGTATTTTCTTATCTGCTTACAAATTACTTTGGAAATTAATTTTTGTTACATTTATTACTGTCACATATTTCTCCCATTATGTGACTTTCTCTTGATTTGATATTCCTTTTTATATTAAAAAATTTAATTAGATATCAAAATCATGCAATTTTTTCTTCTTTTTTTTAAAGAGAGAGAGAGAGAATTTTTTAATATTTATTTTTTAGTTTTCAGTGGACACAAGATTTTTATTTTTATATGGTGCTGAGCATTGAACCCAGTGCCCTGCGCATGCCAGGCAAGCGTGCTACCCCTTGAGCCACATCCCCAGCCCTTCTTCTTCATTTTTAAAAATTTCCAAGAAGGCATTCTCTCTAGAGTTAAAGATCATAAAAATATTAGTAGTTTGGCCAGGAGTTTATAATTTTGTTTTTTATGTTTAACCCAGAAATTCATCTAAAGTTATTTGGGGTCTATTGGGATATACTGGTATTTTCTCTTCATGATAGCTAATTGTGGCAGCATTGGAGATGTTGTTTTTTCCCTAAAAAATGAAAGGTTACCTTTGTCATAAACCACATTCCAATATTGGAGTTGATTCTGTATTCTCAGTTTATTTATTCATATACTGGGGGGTCCTACCACACTGTTTGGATTACCCCAGCTTTATCATTTAGTTGGTTAGTTTAATATATTTCCAACTTATTCAAAGATGCAAGATCATCATCACCCATGGAAAAAAAAAGTGACCCCAAAAGCATGTCTCTGGCACCCTGCTTCAACCAAAGACCATGGTTAAGAGATTTGCTACAGGCACAAAAACCCACCGTTGCAGCCAAGTGACCCTTCTTCCACCAGCTTCCCCTGCTGCCACCCAAATTCCTGTCACTACACTACTCCTCAAAATAAAACTCAGCTGCAAATGGCACACCTGTTTTGGATTAGTTACAATAAATCAGGGCCTGTGTTTATTTAAGTCGTGTGGACAGGTGAAGAACAAGCTGAGTTTATAGTGGGCCAAGTAGAAAGCAAAGAATACAAATCATGAGGGGTTTCTGTTTGTTTGTTCGTTTCCTGTTTTTGTTTTTCCTCTTAGGATAAGGAGTTATGCTGGTCAGGCCCTAACCTTCCTTGATTCTATACTCCGGTGATTCTGTAGATAAATGCCTCCAATTATGGTAGTCATTCCATGTCCGCATGATTAAACCTATGGTTTCCAAGCTTTGTTACCCAGATAGCTTATGAAAAATGCCAGTTCAGAAAATCTGGGGTGAATTTAGAGGTCTTCGTCTCCTTAGGTGATTCCATGCCAATAATCTAGGCCTTGACTTTGAGAAACTGCCCTGAGGACTCAAAGAAAACCTGGGCCACCTGAGCAGAAGGCAACCGTGGTTCCTCAAAGCAGTCCCCCTTGCTGCCACAGGGTCCCTGTAATGTGCTACTGCGGTCATGTTGCTGCCCTGGTCTGTGTGCAGCATCTCCTGAGCAGAGAGAGCCTAAATAGCTGGAATGCATTCTAGAATCCTGAGAAGGAAAGGACAAAGCTTTCAACTTAGCTTTTGTCTCTGCAGCAAGGCCCCTTTCAAGATGTAAACTTTAGCAAATTTACAATAGAGCTGCCCCAGGGATCCTTTGCCTAAGCAGCTCACTCTTGGCCTGGGTGTCAAAGGGCAGGCTGCAATGCCTCCTAGGCCCACCTCAACAGCAGCAGTGAGGACAGCCCAGAGAAACACTTCTGCTTTCAAGGTCTCAGAACCTCCAGCTTGTTCTGACTAATGGGTGGGCAGCATTTTTTTCTCTGTTGTGTATTTTTAATATCTGCCTTGGCAGCCACTAGCCCCTCTGAGCTATCTCCCTGGGCAGCCCACGTGAGCTCCTCAGTACGTTTTGTTTTAAATGGTTTTAAAATGGTCTGTTTCCTAAATGACCTGCAGAGACTTGGATTTTCCCCAGAAGCCCTAGTATGTAAAGTGTGAGATTTTGTAGAATGTGAGATCTTTCAGGAATATATACAGGGCAGAAACATCTTAAATGATAAGAATACCATTTGCCACTGTTAGAAAAGTTTAGTGTTGACTAATTGGATGCTTTGTTCCTTGGCTAAAATTGTGGGAAGTCAGGGGAAGGGCTCCAGAATTCCTGAGAAAGCTTTTCAGGATATGCATGGCCTTTACATCTCTGAAGTCCTACTCAGCAGGGGTAGAACCCAGAGCCCCCAAGAAAACCCTTTGCATTCCACTCCTGGGCTCCTGAACTCTGTCCAGGTTGTGCATCAATTTACATGGAGTTATGCAGAGATTTCCAAAAGTGCATGCCTTAGCCCTACCCTAGAACTTCTGTATCAGAATCAGGACCTCCCGGACAGGGCTTGGGCATTGGTGTGTTTAGAAGTTACCAAGCTTGGTTCAAAAAGGTCCTCCACCTTAAAGGGATAAACAGTCACCTAGCAGCTTTTAAAATTCTTGATGTGCAAGCCACAGTGCAGACCTAATCACATCGGAATCCCTGCATTGTGGTGGCAAGGGGTGAGGGAGTGGCATGTTCAGGCAGCTCCAAGGTGATCCCATGTACAGTGAAGGATAAGAATACTGTATTGCAATTTTCCAATCTGAGAAAGATTTTATACTCAGTAGACCATGCTTTCCAGAACTTCAGTGTACATAGAAATCTCCTAGGAATTTGGTTAAGATGCAGATTCAGTAGAACTGGACTGAGATTCTAGAGTCTGCATTTCTAACCAAATGATCCAGACACATAGTGAGTTGCAGATCTACAAATATTTAATAACGACTTTCATTTTTGATTACTTACATGGACTGAGTAAAGTGGCTGCAGATAGCCTGGACACTAAAGCATCTTGTCCACCCAGGATGGTTACTGGTATTTGGCAGAAGTGGTGCAGCAGGCTTTGTGATTAAAAACAAAACAAATGTTTGTGTTACTCCCTCTGTCAGCTCTGGAGTGGTGCTGACAAGAGGCTCCACTGCCATGTGCTGAGAGATGAGCCAGTGTGACCTCTTCCCTTCCCATCATCAGTGAGGTCTGGCTACCGGGCCTCTCTGGAACATTCATTGGATTAATAGTAGCTGTTTGGAGGAGGTTACCACACGTTTTGTTATGTAAACAAATTTGTAATCTCAAGTTATTCTGTCCAAGATATGAAAACTGCATTGCAAGAAGGTTTTAATTTTCTGCTTTTACTTTCCTACACCCCCAAAATATATTTGCTAGAGACCTGCTATGCCCCCTGCCTGTTGCTGGATGGCCAAACAGTTTTTAAATTGCTGTGTCGTTATTCTTTCTTGCCTACAGAGCATCTATGTTGAAATTAGATTAACAGAAAGTGTACCCCCATCAGGTCAAATCTGTTTAGCCCAAAAGAGGTAAATCCTCTGTTGTTTCTTAACATCTCCAAATTAGTCACTAGTGGAACTAGTGGAGGGTGGCAGTTGGCTACCTTAGGAGCCATGTTACCCTCAAGGCATGAACGTATCCTTAAGAACTGCTAGACTTGAACTTCAAAAAATCTCTGTTTCCTTTACCTCTGGATTTCTGTTTAAATTCTTCAATGCTCAGAATGTGAGCAATCTAGGAACAACAGCTCACCTAGATTTGTCCCTTCATTCCTAATCACACCCATGGTCCTTTAAAAATGAAAATTCCCTTGGTTTCTTTGACCCCTAGTTCAATTTGGCTTGAGTATCTATTTGGTCTGATAGGTCCATCTGGGCCCCTCTTTCCTAATTAGAATCCCAGTGCTTGATTCTGAGGCTGATGTTGTCCTAGCCACTGGGAAAAATCTCTGGCAGAAAAGCGGTCAATAGCTTTTATCTGAACCAAAAGAGGGGATGAGACTTTAACGTATTTATTAAGCACTTACTAGGTGAGTGGAGATGTGCTAAGTGTTCTTAAAAAAAAAGGTGAAAGCTTTACCAATAAATTGTATTGGAAGATTGAATATCTATAGGCATAAGGAGAACCTCAATCTAAACCTCATGCCTTCTACAAAACCCAGCTCAAAATGAATTATAGAACTCATTGTTAGAACATAAAGCTTAGAAACTTATAGGAAAAATAGAATATTATTAGGATCAAGGGCCAGCCAAGAAACACTAAAGCACAAGCCAGAAAACTGATAAATTGGACCTTATCAAAAGGTCCAATCCTGAGCTCTGTGAAAGCTCACAGAAAGAGGATAAAAAGACAAGTCTCAGACTAGGAGGAAATATTTGTAAACCAACAAAAGGACTAGTATCTAGAATATATAGAGAAATCTCAAAACTCAACCACGAAGAACAAATAGTCCAATTACAAAATGAATGCAACCAAAAAAGAATAGGTGTAGTTAACAAAGAAGCACATAAAAAATGTTGAACATCACTAGCAATTGGGGAAATGCAAATTAAACCACATTAAGATATTATAACACACATATCAGAATGGCTACAGGAAAAAAATAATGATAATACCAAGTGCTCAGCAAGTACGGGAAGAGATTGGACCATTGACCCTTGCTGCTTTGAGTGTAAAGGGCTACAGTTACCCTAGTAAAAGAGTGAGCAATTCCTCTAAAAAGTAAACATGCTGCCACCATCTAACACAGGGGTGCAGTCCTGGGTAATGGTCTCAGAGATATGAAGACCTATGTTCATACAAAATCTGTACACACATGTTTTATTCATAACAGTGAACACTGGAATCAGCCCAAATATTCTTCAGGTGGTGAATAATTAGACGAGCCATAGGACACACATCAGCAATAAAAGGAATGAACTTGTGACACACACACACACACACACACACACAAATGAATCTCTGGGAATTGTGCTGAGTGGGGGGAAAAAAGCTTCTCCAAAGCCTATATACTTTCTGATTCCATTTGCATAATATTTTTGAAATAATAAAGTTTTAGAATTGAAGGACAGATTAGTTGCTGCCAGGGAAGAGGGTGGGCAGGAGGGAAGTGTATGTGATTATTAAGGGTAACACAAGAAATCTTTATGGTGTTGGGGCTTTATCTCACCTATGGTGGGAGACATGGGAACCTACATGTGATAAATACTACCAATTTTGTGTGTGCGTGCTGAGGATTGAACCTAAGGCTTGTACATGCTAAGCACACACATGTCCTCTGAGCTACACCCTTAGCCCCTATATCTATAGATTTTAATACACACACACACACACACACACACACACACACACACACACACACATACAAATACAAGTAAAACTGATAAAATCTGAATAAGATCAGTAGGTTGTATCCATATCCATTTCCAGGTTATGGTATTATACTATAGTTTTGGAAATTTTTATCATTGAAGGAAACTGAGCAAACTTGGAGGAAACTGGGCCATCTCAGAATTATTTCTTACAACTGCACATGAATGTACAGTTATCTCAATAAAATTTTCAATTAAAAACAGGTTTAAAACCATTTGCAGCCAGCCCTCCAGAAATCTTTAAAATGAGGAAAAAGGATAGGTGTTAAGAAGGTAAGTAATAAACAAACTCAGGTCTCAAGCCACTATCCTATACAGTGCTCCCACCTTATCCATGGGGGACACATTCCAGGACTTTTAGTGGATGCCTAAAGCCATAGACAGTACCAAACCTTATCATTTAGTACCTTTTCTATCATAACTAAATATTTATAATACACTGTAGCTATAACTTTTGCAACGTGATGTGCAATAACAAAACTAGTACAGAATTACTTTCTCCTTCACAATTTAACAGATGAATATTCATTCTTACCATAGATTTAAGCAACCTCAGCATGCGAGGTTTTTTTTCTTTCATTATTGAGAACTTTCACATTTTCAGTTAAAGGAAGAATTTACAGCTTTTCTTTGGCCTATCTCAATTTCCAGTATCACCATTGTACTTCAAGTAAAATAATGGTTACTTGAACATAAGCATTGCAATACTGTGACAGTCAATCTAACAACCAAGATACCTACAAGTGACTATTGGGTGGGTAGCACATACAATGTGGATTCTCCGGATAAAGGGATGATTCATGAGTCACGTACAACAAAACTGGATGGTACAAGATTTCATGACATTGCTCACAATGGTGCAAAATTAAAAATTTATAAATTGCTTATTTCCAAAACCCCAGGAAGCAAAACTGTAAAGAAGAGGTGGAAGAATGAAAACAAGAATGCCTTGAGTTTCTCTGAAGAAAGAAATCACAGTTAGGAATAAGGAAAGCAACTTCAAGGCCTTGGGCCTTGATGCACCAGGAGGGCTGAGCTAAAAATTGGCGGCAGGTATTCCAGACCAGAAAATGTACTGCATGGATTTCTGTTTAAATTCTTCAATGCTCAGAATGTGAGCAGCTTGTATGATCGCTTTGCTTCCCAGAAATAGACAAAATGAAAATGGTAGAAGGTTTTACGAGCTGGATGAATGTGATAAGACCTTTCTGGGTCCAATTAGCAATTTGTGAGATAATAAAGCAGGACTAACACCAAGTGAATCACCAGAAGGGAATGGTGCATGGTTTAGAACAAACCAATCCTTTCCCAGAGCCAAGGGAAGTACATCCTATTAGTAAGAGGTTGGCAGCAGCATTTGTATGTGAGGGCCATCAAAGAATGTGTTCAGGAAAATAAAGGCTGTCTGGTGGTTCAGATCAGTGATGATTAGAATTGCAATAACTAGGCATTTAACCGTGTATTACATGGCTTCAATGATTGAGAAGCCATTATGTGGCAGTCACGATTCCAGGGGGTTGGGATTTATTGATGGCAAACTACACTGAGCAAATTACCTCCCAGATGGGGTTCACCTTCTATACTTAGGGCTGATTCCTGGTCAGAGAGATTCTTAACTACCAGAACCTGAGAATGCATTTCCACACTGTACGTTTGCCATCTCATGACCACAAACAGAAAAGCAAAGCTCTCTGGGGTGAAGCTGGGAAGAAGGACAGACACAGCACTTCTGATTTAAGAGTGAGAATGAGCTTACCCCTGGGTGACTGGAGAAGTAAACTTAAGTTGGGCAGATTGGCAGGCCTTGCCTCTGAGTTGAATCAGGAAAGTGAGCTCAAAACCAAGGTGAAAAGTTGGCAGTGTGACTCTTGAAGAGAATTCAAGTTAGCCTGGGGTACCCTCTCTGTTTTCCACTCCCAAATTAGGATTAACTTTGGAATCTTCCATAAATGTAGAAAAACTGGGGGCTTTCCAATCCTAGCTTGGGTAAGTATTATTTCAAGACTAATCATAACAAGATGGCCTTGTGTTGTAAAACAGAGAAAGAAAGAGAGGGGGACATAAAGAGATACTAGAGACAATGTTTAGGCAGGAGAAATTCTGCAATATAGCCTTGTTCATAAAACAGAAAACTAGAGACATGGTATTTTCCTCAGAAAGCTAAAAGCAATATGCAGATGAAGATACAAGAACCTAAGTTGCTGGTCATTTTCTACAAAAAGACAACTCAAGGTAAGTGAATCAGGCAAGACTCAAGAGTGGGAAGATTTATTAATATTATCCCTAACCCAGGATTTTTAATTATTTAAAGTTTTTAGGTGCTCACAAGCCTCAAATGTCTTGAGAATAAGTATATAAAATGCTTCTGGATTTAATTACAGAAGACTCACCAATATATTTTTTTTCTTGAACAGTATTCTAAAAAGTTTTATTTAGTTCCCAGTGAACCCCACATTTCTGTGTCACATTTGAAATGATAATTAGCCATGTTCTATCACTTTAGCCACATTTTGTAGTGTGAAAGAAATACAGACATCTCTTATAATTCAATACTCAACATTTTTGCATGGGTAAAGGAATCTGCATTTTCAAATATGTCAGTCCTCTGGCAAAAATTTTCTGCTTCGGTCCAGGGAAAATAATGCCACAGGCACAAAGATCCCTTTTTAGCTTAAGGCTGTGCAGGACTGCTCTTGAATGTCCAGCTTCCATTCAAGTTTCTGGCTGTACCTTGAGTGAGAGGTCAGCCTGCTACTGACCACTACAAGGTGAGACTCAATCTCATTGCCTGCAGAAAAATGCAAAACTCTTTGGTTGGCTTTCTGACTAGCAATGTTCTCAGTTTGGAGATAATTGCCTTTAGTCATACCACAAAGCACAGGTCAAGGTAGGGTGGATGTGAAGTCATAAATGTGTGTGTGAGTGTGTGTGTGAGTGTGAGCAAGAGTTCCATAAGAACTTCCATAGACACATGGCCTATTTTAGTTAGCTGTATTGCCAGTAAAGAAGCCTGCTAGTCAAAGGTGCTCTTCACCCCAGAATTCAGTTTAAGCCACAACCTGAGAATAATAACAGAGGTTTTTTCCTGCTGCTCCTTAAAAATCTTCCACAGTTGGAGGAGGGAGATATTGCCTCCCTTAGCGATGAGTCTAAAATTGCCTTTGTCAATAGCCCTTTCTCTTCTGTTTATCCCTTTTGAGCCACTTTATCTTTGCCCCAACCTATAGTAATAAAACTGATTTGTCCAATGAAGCACACTGTAAATGGACAAGCAATCTCAAAAAGGCAACTTAGCTGAGCAAGGAAGAGAATTTATGAACAGAAATGGAAATGCTATGTGACATGAAAAAGTTAACGCTGCTGCTTTATTTTGTATTAGTATTTGACCAGTCACCTCCGTAAACTTATCTGGGGCATGAATCTGGGGTCACTGGTGTGAGCTGCTAAGTGGCATACTTAAAGAACTAAATAAGATCAAGCTGGCTTGCATGAAAAGAAAAAAAGAAAAAAGAAACATGGCTTTTATCTGGCTAATTTGACCAGCAGACAGAACGATTGGCTCGGTCAAAGTTACCTTGGAACTGGAGATTTGTAGACTGGCTGTTTTAATACAGAATCTTTAGAAAGCTGTGTATAAATTCTTGTTGTTTCACAGAGAGTTCAGTAATTTGCATTAGGTAATATTTTGTCTTCTACAAATATAAGACCAGACTCCTACTACAAGTCTAGGGGGAGAGTCTAGGAAACATGAAGAATAGCTACAAGTCTAGGAAACATGAAGAATAGCTAAAATAATTGATAAATGACTTTTTAAAGGTATTTATTTACAAAAGTCAAATTTTGGCCACAGTGCAGCACCAGTCCAAAGTCCACTTGGAAGTCTTTAATATGTAAAATACCACTGGCTATCCAACACAGCATTCTTTGTACATTAATTATTCTAATGAATGTAATTTTGTCTCTTTAAAAATCAGGATTAAAATCACCCCAAATCAAAATTAGGGAGAGAATGAATTTTCTTCCTGGCAGTATGTTTTCTTGGCATCTTTTATCCCTTGTGGACTAATAAAATCAGAATAATATAAATATCCGATCAAAACCATCCCACCAGCAAGGCAAATTCAACTTTGTCTCCTTTCTCCAGCATCACCAAATAAACCCTGCAAGTCTATCAGACACACTGAAATCCTTACATTTGTACTATGAATTCTGATTAAAATCAAAACCTACCAATTTCAAAGTAGATCCCCCCAAAGAAGTGGTTTTCCCCCTATAAAGCCCATGCCCCAAATCATTGCTTGAGAAACTTTCTGAATAGCGAACATTGCCTAGTAAAACACATGCAGTAGACAAAATATCAGATTTCTTTTTCCAGCTGTCCAGAATCCCATTAGTGCCTCTCACTTCTATCAGTCTTTTGCTATAATTAGGATGACTCAGGGTTTATCTGGGCCTTTTTCAAAACCAGATTTCCTTCCTAGCAGCAGCAGCTGTCATTCACAAGTACCCTGATGGTCCTGGGAGAATTCTTTTGATTTACATTATGGTACAGCAATCGTGACTGTAAAGTGAAGGAAAGCGCGCGCGCGCACACACGCACACACGCGCGCGCGCGCGCACACACACACACACACACACACACACACACACACCTTGTAGTTTTTAAAAAGAGGAGTCTTACCTGAGGATGATCACTCAGGTATGGGACCTGGCTTGTTGTAAATAGGTTATTCTCCGGCATCCCTTCTCCTTCCAAGTTTGTAGAACCTTCCTCAGGGAGAGAGTCTGCTGAAGGTGGAAGGGCTCTCGAGTCTTGCGCTGCCTCTGGTGAAATTGCACATTCTCTTGTGTGGAGGTGGGAATCCCCACCAGGAGCTGCTGCTTTGGCCCGGGGAGTCTCTCTGTGACGGCTCCACACTGGTGGGTGCCTGGTAGGTTCCTTGGGAGGGGAAGCAAGGGTGCCTCCTGCTGCACTTTCTTTGGGGCTCAGCTTCTTGGCTTTACCCTTCACCCCCGTCGCTGCACCCTAGCAGGTGTCCGGATACCCTTCCTGCTGCCTAAGTCTCTCTCCTCTCCTCTTTCTTCGACCTCAATCTCCAAACCCTGTTTCATCCCTGACTTTTCCCGAGACAAGGGCTTCACCTCTGTCTCTGTCACCGCTTCATCCATGGTTAGCAGATTATCACTGGCAGATTCCTCTCCTGCTTGGTGGCTATCTCTGGTTTCTCCTTGAATTCCTGGATAATCATTTTCAGCAGCCTCAGGCAGTGTGGGGGGTGGACATCTCCGCTGTTCACTCACTAAAGCTGTCCTATCCTGGTGAGGTCCCAAAGCAAGAGTTCTCCCTGTTCGCAGTGATGAGGGACTGTGCCTGGAGGCTCCGCTGCTCTTGATTTCCACTTCTTGGAGTTGTGAGTGATAACCCCAGAAGCCAGTGGTGGCATCCATAGGCCCTGTGTTACCCGACACCCGAGGCCCACAACCCATTTCACTGAGGAAATGCTCACGCCCACCCAGGCCACACTCACTAAATTCCGACTCTTCGTCATCGCTTTCTAATAAAAAAACATGCTCAGTCTCCTGCAGGCTCCTTTGCCAAACTGTATTAGTGTAATCTGTCATAACATCGAAACATTCCAGATACTCCAGGTCATCATCTGAAAACTCCTCTGTGCAGGTTAGGGTTATCTCTGGGAAAAGTTCATAGTCACTGTTGGAGTCTTCGCTGGAAACCTGGGGACTGGGTTGCTTGTTGACAGGGGTGTTGTCCCCTGGGTAAATGCATGCAGTCGCCTCTGAGAGTGGAAGGCTGAAGCTGATGTATTTCTGTGTTTTGGGGTGTTTTTGAGTAAAGGTTAAGATCTCATCATTAGGGCCATCACTGTTTAGACCTCCATGCATTGGCTGGGAGACCAAGGAGCACTCTGTTCTGTGGGAACATACATCTTGTTTTTGAGGAGTATTATTTGAATTGAGGAAAATTTCTCCTGTGCTCTTTGGATTATAAGCCTCTGCAGTTTGACTTGTTCCTTTAATATCAGAAGCATTTTCATAGCTGGATGCACTAATATCATTATTGGCCAATAACTGGGGTGAGCATAAGTGGTTGAATTTGAAGGAGGAAGAATCGGCTGGTGTGGGAGCCCCTGCAGAGATGTTTCCTTCTTCCTTATAAGGGTGTTTGCTCTCATCAGTTTGGTTTGTGCTTTTCTCCTCATTTGTCTCTTGTATGTCACATTTCCACCCTGTGTCCCTGTCATCTCCCAGGTCAGGAGGGGGTCGTGGGTTCTCTGATGGACACTCGACCTCAATGGTAGCAGAGCAGCAGATCATCCCCGCAGAGCTTTTAGCTGAGATTTGGTAAATGGCAGCATCGCCTTTGGTACAGCTAGAATGAAGAGAACACACAGGTAAGTGTGGACACGCACGCCAATGTTTTACACATCTTGGTGCACAAGAAAATAGCTGTCCTTTTACTGCATGCTCAGAGAGATCTGTGGTATCCCTGGAAAAGGGGATTGTGGTCAGCTGCCCCAAGTGCTGAAATCCTGGGAAGTTCAGCATTTCCCCTTATGGCTTTCCACAATCTCACCCTAAATTGAAAATACCAATCATTACTTGGATAAATAGAGGAAATGTTTTATTTAGTTTCTCCTTCTCCCCCTTTAAGTCAGTTTTGAGCTGTAGGAATTTGAAAGAGCAATATTTCTTTCTGGAGGGAGACATTGTACACAAGTAACTGAAGTATCATACCTCATGAGGTATGATACTTCAGTTACTTGTGTACAATGTCATACTGAGGTATGATACTTCAGTTACTTGTGTACAATATCATATTGAGGTATGATACCACCACCTCATGTGGTGGAACATAGTCAACAGTAACTGCTTTTAAGACCACGCTGAAGGAGTGTAAAGACAGCACCACAACAGGATTGTGTATGCCATTTCCTCCTTAATTTAACACCACTAAAGCCTGACACCCATTGGCTGGAAACCTATATCCACATGTCATCCCAACTAACATAGATCAAGCCAGGTGATAGGCTTTGGCCCAGCACGGAAGAAAAGAATCCTGAATCAGACTGAGCCTGCTCTCCCTGTTCCAAGAGGAATAGTGCTCCTGTGGCTCCTCTATTGAATAGGGCCACAGTGAGTTGGAGCCTGGTGTGCTTTACTGCCTCATTTCCTGCCAGGATCTTTTCCCAGGCTTTGCAGTCCCAAGAAATCTCATTATATCTGTATACGTTGCATTCTTACTTCTCATGCATTTGACATCATTGTGATATTGCCGACTTCCCTCTATGTGTCATTTGGCTCAGAAGTCAACAAGCGTTTTTAGAATTTCAGGAGCTGTAGGTCTCACTTGGACTTAGAGCAATGTTTAGATCTTCACTGATGATTCCTTGTGTAAAAAAGGCACAGGTGTCTAACTCGGAGGATGGGGAGTGGTGGTCAATGTTAGACAGAGAAACTCTAACTCTACCACATACTTTCTGTTCTTCACTGGAGGGAGCCCTCGGCCTTCTCAGACCCATACATGCACATAATCTTTAATTCACCAGGTACCTATTCACATGGGCCTCGTTTTGGGAAATCAGAGATCAGTTCCAATGTCAATAATGCTCAAAGGAGTGAACTAGACACGCCACTGTGGATCAGGCTTGGCCATGACCCAGAGCTGATATCTGGCCTTGCCCTGGCCAACAGCTCAAGAATTCTGAAATTTAAGACAACTTTCTGAAGGAAACAGTACCTGTTCCTGTCCATTTTGCAAACTTATTCAGGTTTGAATGGGAAAATCAGGGTGAAGGAGCTTCATAAAGCCAAAACTTCACACCAAATGTGTTCTCCAAAAATGTGGATGTGCCAGGACCCGGAAAACTCTAGCTCTTCAGAAACATATGGAAGAATCATCCCAACACTCTACTGGAAATTCTTAGATCAGAATCCCTAGTCGAGGAACTGAGCACATGTTTTTAAAGATCTGGAGCCATTCTAGATGACATGGTCCTCGGCCTTGCTCAGAGCTGTCGGCATTCTCATCCTCTTTGACTGGGCTTAGGTTTCCTGGTGAAAGCCAAATGTTTAGCTGAAGAAGAGGGACTTTTGCTGCAGTTTCACATTACAAACATCACTCCCTTCAGGGACTTTGTCAATTAATTTTTTGGATTTTAGCCCTTAATTAAGAGTTTATAGGGAGCATAAAAGAACACCATACCGGAAAATCTCAAACAATTCAGATTTCCTCACCCATTTAGCCCATGCAACCTCTGCCACAGAAACCACCTACCCTGAGGCTACCTACTCATGACTTGGGTGGAAAGAAAAGGAAAAAAAAAAGAAAGTAAGACTAAGAGGCTCAAAGGGCCAATTAAGAAACAAGAGAAAGAGAGATGATTCCCAAGACTTAAGGAGAGACAGTAAAAAGAGTTTTAGAAAAATGTGGAGAAAATAATTAAGTATATTCAACTTAATGACTAACAAGAGGTTATCATGATTTAGTCATTAATAATTTTATGACCCATGTGTTTTAGTTGACATAGGATTTATAATCCATCCTAAGTATACTAAGTAAAGAGGAAAAGGAACTGGATTAAGCATAATTAACTTCTTGCTGGTAAATGAAGGCCTTTGAGTTATGCTTTGCAGTTGACACATCCTTGATAATTATCTCTAAGTAGCTTACAAAAGAGGAGGAGAAAATTGGGAAAGGATCCCAGTGTCTACTGAGCACCTTCTATGTTAAACTTCAATGTGTTTTAGTCAGCTTATTTGTCACTGTGGCCAAAAGACCTGACCAGAAAACATAGAGGAGGAAAAGTTTATTTTGTCTCATGGTTTCAGATGGCCAATGCCATAGCTCTAGGTCTGAGTTGAAGCAGTATCATGGCAAAGAATATAGTGGGTGGGATGGGGGAGCAGCTCAGGACATGTCCACAGGAAGCAGAGAGAGAAAGAGCTCTACTCAACTGGAGATATAAATCCCAAAGGCACATCCCCAGTGACCTACCTCCTCCAACCACACCCCACCTGCCTATAACCACCACCTACTTAATCCATATAAGTGGATTAATCCACTGACTGAGTTAGGACTCTCAATCTAATCGTTCCACCTCTGAAAATACTTGCATTGTCTCACACACAAGTTTTTTGGGGACACCTCATATTTAAAATGTGACACAGTGTCTAGCTACTCCCTGTGGGCAAAACAGAGGCTAAAAGGAGTGAAGCAACTTCCCCCAAATGACAAAGCTGGGGAGTGGTAAAACTGGAATAAAAAAGCAGACTTCGGATTCCAATGCCTGGCGCCGTGTGTGCTGTTAGACAACTACGTTCAGAGAAGGAAACGGTGGGATGCAGAGGTCACTGTGCAAAGGAAGAGTCTCTGTCTCAAGTCTTTGCCTTGATGGATTGGCCTACATGAGCAGGGGATGTGCTAAGGAGAAGCCAAGGAGGTGTGTGAGAAATTCTCAGAGAGTATTGTGGGTGCTCAGCTGTACAGTGCACTCTGGAAGGAGAAGAGAACTCACAGAAGAGACTTCAGTGGGAATGGCTAAGACGATAGGGGATAAGGGGGAGTATAGAATCTTTGCAAGATGCTGGCAGAGAGACCTGTGTGCCCCACAGTGATTTCACCAGAATGCAAAGCCACCCTGGAAGAAATTCCTTCAACTAGTGAGTTCCCTCTTTGCCTATCTTTTCTTTTCTTTTTTTTAAGACAGTGAGAGGGAAAGGGAGAGAGAGAGAGAGAATTTTAATATTTATTTTTTAGTTTTCAGCAGACACAACATCTTTGTTTGTATGTGGTGCTGAGGATCGAACCTGGGCCGCACGCATGCCAGGCGAGCGCGCTACTGCTTGAGCCACATCCCCAGCCCTTTTCTTTTGGTTAAAGGACATAATATCATTTCTCCACCATGTTCAGAAAACCTACCTCAAGTTCTCTAAGTTCTTTCTAAATTAATCATTTCCTGGTAAAGTAAAAGACATTCATGTTACTGTGTTGGGTGGGGCTTCTTCTGAGCAGAACACCCAGAATCAGTCTGAAATAAAAAGTCTGAAAGCATTTTGGTATCAAGTCTCTTTTGTACCCTTCAAAATAACTGAGGACTCTAAAGAACCTCAGTTTGTGTGGCTTTTATCTATCAACATTTTATCAATCAAAGATTAATTTTTTTAAAAATTTAACTATTTATTAATTCAATTAAAATAAAAATAAATGCATTACACACCAGCATAAATAATAATCTTATGAAAGCTATTTTTTCCAAAACAAAGCAAAATTTTATTAAAGGAGCATTGTTTTAATTTTTTCATATATTTTTAATATGAGGCTTAATCAAAGGTAGCTGTATTTTTCAAAATCTTTTTATGCACTCAATGTGATGAAATACAGTGTTTGGGTTGAAGAATATGAAGAATATACGGCCCATACATTAATGAGAATGTTACCAAAAGCTTGGTCCTTCTCCCCATGACAATCCAATAATAAAGATTAAGGTTTTGAGAAAATGGAAAAAGAAATTTATTGCTTTGCTAGCAAAAGAGAAACACAGGGGACTCCTGTCCCAGAGTCTATAATTCTCATGTCAGAGGAAACAGTGAGTTTTTAAAAAGATGATTCAAAGGCTATAGTCCTTTTGTTCCCTGTCCAGAGTTGTAATTCACTTGCTAATTGGAGAGAGTCATTTCTTAGATCTTCTGGCACCATCCCTGAAGTCTGCAGTGTGACTTACTTTGTTCTTGTGGAGGATGTGTGCGAAGGTACAGAAAACTCTGGATAAAATGGGGAAGAAAGGTAATCCTAATTTCCCTGAGATTAGGGAAGGGGTGTGGAAGAGAAGAAGAAAAGGAAATATGTCCATTTTAAAAATAAGTCAGAGTGGCAGAGCAGCAAGGGCTATATTCAAAGCATGAAGTGGACCATTGTTACAAGAATGTCAGAAAAAGGAAATAGAGAAAGAGGAAGAAAGAATATTTGAGGAAACTGCAAATCACTAGTACAGAGAAGGGACTGGATGATATTTTTGGTTTTCTTTGAACATTTGTTCAAAGGCTCACTTTGTTAATTTGGGGGAACATCAACCAAATATCCACATTTGAATAAACATCATTTGTCCTTGTTCTTTCAGGAAAAGATTTGTTATCCATGAAAAAAGTGACTAGTTCAGCTTACAACTTAAGCAGCGACAAGGGTGCTCTGCCTCACCAGCTGTGTCCAGCAGAGGCACCTCTGCATGTTACCCACTTGATCACATGCACATTAGAAGGGCTTTTGTTGAGTTTTCAAGATTTAATAGCCATTTTTACTGATGCATCAAGGACACTATTAAGTAAAACACTTTTCTATTTTTAACTGTAGCTATCTGGTGGTAAAGGAACCTATGACTGCTAATGCAGTCTGAGGGTGTTGCCTTGATTCAGCACAAAGGAACCAACCTACTTACCCTCCACTGCTTTTCTATCATCAGTGCACAGGTCAACACAGTAAAAAAGGCAAATAATGCAATACTGCCTGAGTGTTTGTGATAATAGTTTTGACCTCATGATTGCCCACCAAGATATTTAGGAACCACCAGAGGTCCATGGAACACACTTTGAGAAACTCTATTGGAGAGAGCTATTCTGAAGGGAAGCTGTCATGCACAGTCATCTTATGGGATAACACCCAATGGTGGAAGCTGGAAGATGGACATTCACTTGGACAGTTGGCTATTTTATTTGGTATGACCATTGATGGGCCCTCTTGGGCAGATGACTTAATCTCTGTTTTTCCTTATTTGCCAAGTGGAAAGAAGACATATTTCTGGGCTCCCCCTCTAGAGATTCTGACTCAGTGCTTAATGCATGGGTCTATGTGATTTATTGGGGACAGAGGAGGCTGCTTCCATCAATTCTAAAAGAGCTAATCCTGGAAGTTCCTCAGGACCCAACCAACTAAGCAGAATTTTTGTGCTTTTGGAATAAGAGGTAAAAATGTACAAACTAAAAGGGACAAGAATCCACAAGTATTGTAACCTTGTCAAGTAAAAATATAAAAGCAATGGGCTGGGAAATAGATGTAATTAATGCAAAAGGAAAACACAGAGTAGAAATATATTTTCTCTGGTGAGAAAGAGAAATGTGCTTCTCAAAACTGATATCTTTAAATCCTTGCATTTCAATGGTCATCATCACACAGCCCTAAGGGTTCTGTGTTTTCCCTGCATTATTCACACATCTCATTGGCCATTAAGGTGGGTGGCCCCACTGGCACAAATAAAAATAAAATCAGGACAAGTTTTCCCATTTGAACTGTGGGTTATCCTAGCTATCACTGCTGCTGCCTTGCCTTTTGTCTACCCTAAGGCCATCTTTCCACTCCCAAACCCCACTACCAGCAATCTTAAAGTTGCTGAAATTCAAACTGCCACTTGACCAGGTGTCCTGAAGATGGAGTTCATGGGAGAAGCTGGAACAATGGGCTAGACGTAAGATTTGGAATCCCCTCTGGATTGTAGTATTACACAGCCACCAGCATTCCATTTTATCATGCATCCCACTTTCCTGTGAAAGAAAGCAAGATCCGAGAGAGACACATCTGCAGAGTCTTCGCCCAACCAGCCAGGACTGTGGGGGTAGAGAGGCAGCTGAAGCTTCCCATCTGGATGTCCTCTGTATAAGCCTTGCACACCCATGCCACAGGGAAGAGAAAGAGGTCTTAGTTGAGTAATGATTGCACGATGACATCTGTGTCCTTTAGTTGGTCATAGCACCACGTTAAGGTCATAATGTTTTCTTAGGCAATGTTACTCTATTTTATTACTTGCCTATCTGATGTTATCAATGATCTTAATCAAATTATTCAGATAACTGAAGAAATAAGAAGGCTTTGATGGAGTTTTTTTTTGTTGGAATTTATCCATTTTGCTTTGTTTTGGTTTGTCCTGGGCATCCTCCATGCTAAACGTGAGCTATACCACTGAACATCACCCACAGCCCAAGACTTTGTTGTTGATATTTTTTTCCCAAGCCCCAAAGTTCTGTCATAGACATGGAGGAATTATAATCTCGAAACACACAGAATTTCTGGATCATATTTTCTACAATCTATTAGATGTCTTTTAAAATGAACGAGGAGATTCCTCAATCATTTACCAATTTATCCAGTAATTTATCCAAAAGATGGGTTGGACCCACCTCTGAGCTGTGCCTGGACCTGTTTTTCTCTCACCCACTTTGGTCCTTCACTATTCTGCTCTCTACCACTAGGGCTGACCCCTTGAGGTGGTCACTTGAGTGACCACCACTCCCAGGCTGCCATGGGCTCCAGCGTCCTATGGTGCTTGAAGTAGGAGAGACAGGAAATTGTGGGGTGGAAAGAAGGGAGAAGTGAGCTTCAGGTAGCATTCCCACATGTGGCTGCAGCTTCATGGTGGCTCCACCTTCATGGTGGCTCCAGGTCCCACAGAACAGCCCACCCTGGGTCTAGCTTCTGGCTCATGGTCTGTGACCCTGAACATCTAGTCTTGCTCCTCCCTTGGTCTCTTATCTCAGAAAGTGATGGCTTCCTGCTGATGCCCATCTCAGGGTGACCTCACTGTTCTTTGCTTGGCTACTACATAACCCTGCTTGAATGTGCAGGGTGTTGTTTGTTTTTGTCTTCCTGGTTGACCCTAACAGATACATAAATAGTTTTGAACCTGAGACCAGAGATGTGATTTGTCTTCCCAGCTTAAAAAAAAATGATAGGAAATATCTACCATGTATAAGACCCTGTGTTAACCACTCTATAGAAGATAATAATGCTTAGTTCCTAGATCCTTTCCTCGGGAGCTTCCCATCTAATAAAGGAAATGAAGTGTCCATACAAATAGCTATAATACAGGACAATGTGTGCTAAGTGCCACTGAAAATCACGCCAATTATAGGGACTCGGGGCAGAGGGCAAGAGAGTGAGGGAAGTTTTCCTGGGGGAACTTAGCAGCTGAGGCAGGTCTAAGAAACATGGCGTGATAGTGGCAGGAAAGATGGCTTGTGTCCTGTGTTGGGGAGGGAGCTAGTCATCCCGGGCAGAAGGAACAGCCTATAGGTGGGAGAAAGTAGGAAATCTCCAGGCCCTTCAGGAAACAACCAGTTTTTATTTGGAAAGTGAGTGCAAAATAGGCAGACAGGTAGAGCTATGTACTGTTTAAACAGGAACTTGAAACAGTGAAAAGAGATACCCCTACTTTACCACAACAACAGGCAGAGACTGGGGCCTTGCCGGGGAAACAGGGTGATCCAGGTGAATCAGGAGAAGCAGCAGAACCCAGATAGGAGAAGGTTTTTTAACCCATTCTAAGGGCTTTGGAACTCAGGCTCCAGTTCACTGGGAAGCAGATCAAATAACCATTCAGGGAAAGATGAAAGGTGATTCTATAAGGGCCTCACTGTGTTCTGCATGCAGAGCCAAGTGAGGAGAGAACACTTGCTCTCCACATCTGATATGGCCTATTGCCCTGATTGAGCAGGAACACCCCATTCTCCCATATGTCTAGCTTTATATGCCTGGCACACCCCATGGGACCGAAATTGGTCTGACTTGACTCCTTCCCTGGGCAAGCTGTCAACGTTGCTGAGAGGGAAGGCTTTGGGTGCTAAACAGGGAGCACTATGTGATTTGCAAACCCTAGTGTCATTGAATTCCAAAGGCACAGTTGAGGCAGCAACTGCTTCTGGTGGTTAGAAGGGGAGAGGTCGGGGTGGCCTGGATCTCCAGGGAACAGAGCCAGCACATGGAACTTGAACACAGTGGGTAGGGATTAAACTTTGGCCTGGTGGCCAAGAGGGGAGGGCATTCCAGGAAGATGTACCAGAGCTCATATGAGCAGGTTATGTGTGGGGGTCAGCAAAGCAATGAGCTGGCATGGCAGTGACAGAAGGAAGAGCTGGAGGGGGAGAGGGCCCCGAGGACAGGAGTCATGTTGGAAGAAGCTTCTGAGCAGAAGGCACAGAGAAAGGCTGAGGCAGAAATCTGCACGATAGATTTCTGTTTCCTCTTGCTCAAGTGCAACTCTGAGCAGATCATAAAGTCAGTAAGGTGTCGTGTTTAAGGGACAGACTTAGCAACAAGCAAGCCTGGGAATACACACCAGCCCATAGACTGTGTGACCTTGGACGAGCTACTTAACAGCTCTGGATGGTAGCTGTACCTACACCAATGGGAAATGACATAAGGGTTAAGAGAGTTGATTCCTATAAAGTTCTTAAAGCAGGGGCTGGCACACAGTAAGTATGAAATCAGCAGTTCTCAACCCTGGCTGAGTGTTAGAGCTTTTTGGCGCACTTTTTAAAAATACCAGTGCCAAAGGAGTTTCAAGGTAGTGAAATCACTCTACCCATTATTGTCATGATAGACATGTGTCGTAATGTAAGGTCTGAGAATTTTAGCAAAGGTACCACCATGATGCTTGATGCAGTTTATGAGGGAGGCTGTGCCTGTGTGAGGAAGTGCAATATATAGGTCATCTCTGGATCTACTGCCCAGTTTTAGAGCAGGTGAACCTAAAACTGCTCTAAAAAATAAAATCTACTTAATAATACCAGTGCCAAGCCACTCCAAAATACACACACACACACACACACACACACACACACACACACATATAGCTCAGAAGCACTGAGCTAAATGAATATCAGATCTTGTGCCTTAAAGTCTGAGCTCAGGGAATCAGATCTTTTCCTGGGGCTGTTTGGGGAGTGGCTTCTTGGCTTTCCTAGGGCAGAAATAGCACTTCATTTTGCCAGTTCTCTGAGCTCCTGGGAGCATTGCAGAGACACCACAGATACTTTGAACACAAAAGGAGCAAAGTGAATTTAGAAAGGAAGAAACTCCTGTGGCATAACTACTACCACCACGCTTAGTTAACAGAGGACTGACTCTTCTTATCAAAAGAGAATTTAGGCCAGGTGCAGTGTCACATGCCTGTAATCCCAGCCACTGGAGAGTCTGAGGAAGGAGGATCACGAGTTCAAAGCCAGCCTCAGCAATAGCAAGGTGCTCAAAAACTCAGTGAGACCCTGTCTCTAAATAAAATACAAAATAGGGCTGGGGATGTGACTCAGTGGTCAAGTGCTCCTGAGTTTAATCCCCAATACCCACCCTTCCAAAAAAAAGCAACTAGAAATACCCTCACTTTCAGCACCTAACAGATCACCAGCCTAGCTAGCATAATGTACCAGAAATCTCTAAGCCATTGTGACAGTATTTTAAGATCCTAAATTAAATTGTAAATCAGTTTAATTTAAAGCCCAGCATTATGGGTACAAGAGGAGAATGTACCATTAGGCCACAGCAGGTGGTCACAGGGCCCCATTTCATAAGTGTCACTTGCCAGAGGTCCCAGCATGCTTTAGAACAGCCAGATAGCATAGAATTCTGAAGAACCATTATTGCTAATTCATCAAGAGCCCAGCACACTCAAAACCAGCCTTTGCCTGATCTAGCCCAAACCTGCTTCTGGTCTCAAAAACCCTACCATTCCATTCTACCAACAGCTCAGGCAAAATGACAACCCCGAATCCATCTTTCACTCCCCTCCTGCATCCAGTCCAACAGCAACTCCTATCAGATATAGCCAAAACCTGGCTGCTTTTTGCCACCTTTTCTATGACCCTCCTGGCTTGAGCCACCATCTCAATTCCTGCAATGGCTGCTTGTGGGAGTGGGGCCCAGCTGTCCCCAGAGTTCTCTGTAAACATTCATGGCCTGGCAATCAGAGTCAGTATTTTAAAACAAAACCAGAAGGGGTGGTGGTTGTGGCTTAACAGTAGAGTGCTTGCCTAGCATGTGTGAGGCACTGGGTTTGATCCCCAGCACCACATAAATAAACTAAATAAACAAGATAAAGATATTCTGTTCATCTACTACTAAAAAATTATTAAAAACTAAACCAGAAAATATCATTTCTTTGTTTACCAACCGTACAACATGTCTCATTGCAGTCAAAATAACCTTCAAGTCACACAGGATCAGATCCACATTGACCCTCCAATCCCTCCTTTGCATTATGAACTCAGTCCCAGTGGCCTGGCATGTTCCCAGCCTCTGGCTTCTATCCTTGTTCTACCCTCTGACATCATTCTTTCTCCAGGCAATGACCTCATCACCCTCCCACCCTGCCCTTCCCGTTCAGAGAGATCTCCTTCCCTAAGACTCTTCTCCTCCTTCCCCCTCCTTTATTCTTTGTCACCTGACACATTGCATAGCTGCTGGTTTGTTAAAAGTCTGACTTCTTGTGTTATCTCTGAAGAGGTGAGGGACTCTCACGTTTACTGCTCTATCTGCAGGGTCTAGAATGGTCGCTGGAATACGGCAGACCCTCAACTAATCCTCATTTTTAAAGGAAGTCCCTATGATAAGTGCTTTTGAGTTATAGACCAGCATGTTTATTAGTAAATTTTGTTTGGAGGATGGTACCGGTAGGCTGTGAACCATCTAGTGGAATTCTTTGAGTTCCAAGTCTAGCTTTGTTTCCAATCAACCATGTTACTTTGAGTGGGTTACATTATTCCCCTGGGCCTTTGGTGACCTATAAAGTCCAAAGAGTGAACTAGACCAACTATATTTGACCAACTAAAGCAGAATTCCTCAAGGGAGGGAATCTAGATGTGGTATTTTCTTGAGTTCCCCAGGTGTCATATATGACAAGGACAGGGATAACCCTTAGAGCAGGGCTTCTCATTCCTTCATCATGTACATAAGTCCCTGGAGATCCTGGTAAAGTACAATGTCCAATTGGCTAGGTCTGGAGTTGGAGATGGATTTCTGTGTAACAACCTCTCAGAAGATGCTGATGCTGATGCTGATTGTCCAAACTCAAGCTGCAAGGTCTTAGCGTCACTTCCAGCTCTGTGATGCCAAAGTCCTACAAAGGACAAAAGTCTACTTATTTATTAAATTCTCAGAAAAACACCAGCTGTTACTTGACTCACTGCTCAGTTTTGGCTGAGTTCCCTATTCATTGCCTGTCAAGTTGTCTGCCCCACCCCCCATCAGCCCCATGCAACTCTGTGACTCTTAAAATTTGCTCTTTTTTTTAATGAATTGCTGGGCACAGAGAGGGGAATGAGCAAAACCAGAGCAGAAAATTTTTCTCTCTCAAAAGCTGGCTCACCAAGTATGCACCAGGCTCAGAGACCTTCAGCCTGCAGGAAACTCACTGGCATTTAATTGCTTTTCTTTGCCTGCTGTTCTTTGTCAGGGCCTCAATGCCTGCTGTGACCTTTTTTGTCTTTTTATCCAACCATCTCATCCTGTCTCTGCCTCCTTCACCAGATCTGGTGCCCCCTGGACAAGTGTGGGTTAAATGGCAACTGGCAGGCAAAGGGGAAAGCTGCCCGGAGCCTGGGGGATGCAGCCCCTCATTGGAGAAAGCTGGTTAAGGAGGCCAGGAAGTCACTCTAACTGGAAGAAGCTGCCCAGGGATTGGTGGGTGACAAGGACAGAAAAGGGCAGCACAGAACAAACAGAAGCTTGATGCCCAACAGCTCAAATGATAACAAGAGCAAGCAACACAGTGACCTCCTACAGCTACTGCAAGAGGCCTTTTAAAAAATCATTATGTCTTCCCAATGCCCTTAAACTAGTAGGCCCACCACCAAAAAGCCACAGTAAGTGAAAACATGTGCCCAGGTGCAAGTGACTGTGCATGGAATGCTTCCTTCCCCAGGCTCTGAAGAACAGAGACAAACCACCAGATGCATTGTTAACTCATTCCAGAAATCTTAACTAAATGTAGACTTGGAGATAGGTGATGTGCTAGGTGCTAGAGCTACAGCAGGGGACAGATGGGACAATTCAAACATCTTTTCAGTTTTCAGAAGCATCAAATCATTACTCTAACTATAAAGCAGCACCAAGAACTTCCCTAAGGGGTGGTTGACTCCGTCTTCAGAATGGGTAGATGAAGGGACATTTCAAGGGTCATGCAGCATGTGTCCCATCTTTAGATGGAAACAGTCACCAAATTTCTGACTCCAGGCAAAGGTGAGCAAGTGCCCCATGGCCTGGTCTATGACATTCTCCTCTGTGACACTCACTTACTTAAGACACAACTGGAATGTGATGATGGACAGAAGATTCTCAGAACAGGCCTATTACCCCAGGGACTAAATGTGAGTTTCTCATCAGACTCTCAGAATCATTCAAGCAAGGCTCTAGGCATGATGTGAGCAATGACCATGATGCACACCTGCTTCATTCATTCAAGAAGAATGCCATGGGAGCCCCCTCAACCCCATGCTGGGAACACAGAGGTCTCCCATGTGCTGGAAAATTCTATCAGTCATCCTTAAGACTTGTTACACCTACTTAAGCTCACAAAACACAAAGTTCACAAAATGCCTTCCAGACTTGGATGAAAGACATTGCTCTCTTAGCCAAGACATGATGAGATTTACTCATCTTTATTTCTACCCAATGATTCCTTGATCAAGAATGTTAATTACATTTTATCTCTGAGAAGAAAATAGCAGAGAGGGAAAATTCTGCCAATCTAAGCTAACTCTCTTATCTCCAAACTGCCCTATTTTAATTCATTCCAAAATTATAGTTCTGTGTAGAGGACATGTTTAACGCACATGAAATAATATTTATTAAGTATTCTAAACTTTTTGCCTAGGTTGATTTAATCTCCACAACAACTCAATAAAGTGGACACTATTAATATCCCCATTTTACACATGAGGAATTTAGGCATAGAGAGGTTAAATAACTTGCCAGGTAAGATGCATCTTACAGATCTAGGACTTAAGTCCACACAATTTGGCTTCAGATTTTTCTCTCAATGGGGGAAATAATATCCTGTCCATTGTAAGAGAGGTTCATGGTGACAATTCTACCATTAGAGAATGTTTGTTTTGAGACCTTTCTTCCAGGAATGGGGACATCTTTAACTAAATTTCTGATCCTTACCCACCCAGGTCTCAGTTACAGCTAACCATTTGTGCTGGCCCAGTGTCTGGCAAAAGGTTTAGTTTTCTTTGAGTGACCATGGATAGAAAGAGGCTAATTGTTCTCCCAGAGTCTGGAAAAAGTCTTTCACATACACGACAAGCACTTACAACCAATTCAAACCAGACCAGTCTTAGGAATGTAACACCATGTCCTGCAGCTCCTGGGGTCTGTCAGCCCACTCAGCTGTGAATAACTGAGCAAGCCCGATGTTACCACAATCACAGATTTCACTTTGTAAACACCATCCAAGCATGGTCATAAATATCACCATGTATAACAGAACCAGCTTAAACTCTTATGTCTGGGGGACAGTGTTCCTAGTAAATATCCACTTTTTACATTCCTGTTTCCTCCATTGCACTGTGAGATCATAGGAGACTTTGCATTCCATTATATGGCATTGTGGATGGAATATATTAAGTGCTCTTAATACTCATTTAATAAACAAATGAATTAAAATGAAGAAAATTATTTGACAGGCCGGGGGTAGCCACAGATGGTGGGTTTTTGTATGTTTTGTTTAAGCAGGACAAAGACATTTATGGATAGGTGATTTAAAAGATTAACTAGGTGTTCTAGTGATAGAAAAGGTTACACCTTGCTGCAATGTGACTCTGCCATTCCACTTTTAAGAGCTGGAGTCTATTTTCCTACCTCTTCAATCTGGACTGGCCCAGTGGCTTACTTTGGCCAAGAGACTGTTGTGGGGATTGGTGCTGGGGTGGGCTCCATTATATTGGAACACTGCCCAAGACTGCCATGTATGGAAGCCAGCTCCCTGCTCCTATAGAAGGAGAGCCCACAGGGAGAACTGGGATGACCTAGCCAACAGCAGCATCGACTGCCAGACATGGCATTCAAGCCATTTTGGACCTTCAAGTCCAACCAATCTTCAAATCAACACAATGGTATGAATGAGCATGGTAAACCAAGCAAAACCAGCCCACAGAGTCAGGAAAAAAAAAACCACTGGTCATTTAAGGCCCTCAGTTTCGTGGCTCTTTGTTAGTTCTTCAACTTTTAGCCTTTTAGATTGGATAATTCTTTATCGTTGGGGGCTGCTCTGTGCATTGTGCATGGTTTAGCAGCATCCTTGCCCTCTACCCACTTGATACCAGTAGCACCCCTACCCTCTCCAGTTGTGACTATCAAAAATGTTTCCAGATATCTCCAAGTGTTACCTGAGGCCAAAAACATAAGCGGCCCAGGAAATCTTCTTGATTTCTCCTTTGAAATCTTTAATAACAATGCCTGCTGTTCTTTGGATAGGGTCCCCAAAGGTCCATGTGAGAAAGGTTTGGTTCCCAGCCCATGGCCACCATTGGGACATGATAGAGACTTTAAGAAGTGGAGCTGTATGGAGGTCTTTGTCTTTTGAAGGTATACCCTTGAAGGGAATTGTGGGAGGCCAGTCCCTTTCTCAGTCCCTCTTACTTTCTGGCCATAGTATGAGTAAATTGGTCCCCCATGTACTCCTACCATGATGGCCCAGAAGCAAAGGGGCCAACCAATCATGGACTACAACCTCCAAAACTGTGAGCCAAAATTAACATTCTCTCTGTAAGTTCATTATCTCAGAAAGTGATATAAAGCTGACTAACACAATACCCAATTGGGGACAGAATTGGAAAATATTTGCCCTTTGACCTGTAGACCGCCAGATGGCCTGGATAAGCTCAGCTGGAGTATTTGAAGACACCTGTACACTGCCAGATGACACCACCAACCTTTATGTCAAGGTAGGCAAAGGGCAGCACTTTTTCTTATTCAACTGCTCAGATACACATGTTCGTTTCCCAGAGCCGTTGTAACAAACTACCACAAATTGGGTGGTCTGTAGCAATAGAACTTTGTTTTTTCATGGATCTGGAGACTAGAAGTTCAAAGTCAAGGTGTCATCAAAGTTCTAAAGGAGAATCTTTCCTTGCCTAGCTCCTGGTGGTTGCTTGCAATCTTTAACATTTCTTGGCTGAGAGCTCCATCACCCCAATCTCTGCCTGTCTGCCCTCACTTTCCCTTTGTGTCTATCTCTATGTCTCTGTTTTCTCTTTATCTAAGGACATAACTCACTGGATTAGAGGTTACTCTGCTCCAGTATGAATTCAATTTAACTAATTACACCTGCAAAGATCCTTCTTCCAAATAAGTCACATTCTGAGGTTCCAGGTGGATTTGGACTTGTTGGGGATACTCTTCAGCCCCATACACTCCACAAGCAGATTGGCTTGAGGGGGCTGCCATTATCTGGTCATTGTCCCCAACCAGTCAATACTCAGCAGGGCCTGCACCAGCCCAGCCAATGCCAGGCTGAGTTGCCAGCACACCATTGGGGCTGCTTTGCCCTACTGGACGAATCAGTGGCTGAGCTCTGCCACTCTCACCTCACTTGTAATCTGTGCTCTTTCAGCACAATGGAACATGACTGTGACCTTCAAAAGGACCCTCCTTGCTGCAGAAAGGAACCTCCCTTTCTAGGTGTGGGTTCCTGGACAGATTTTTATCTGTTGTTTTGCTACCTTTCTTTAAATTGTATTCATAAGAAACCACAATTCCCCATTTATACACACAGCGGTGCCACCTGCTTTCAGTATGGGGTTGAAAACATCAATTTGCATTTTCCTCTCAAATCCCTCATCTTTTTCAATAAAAAACAAAGCTCCTTTTCAAGCCACAGTACAGACCCTAATATTATGATTGAAGTTTCTCCCCCTTTGAGTGTCGTCTTGAATATCCATTTCTCCTTCCTGCCAAGCACCCTTGACCTGTGGCCCCATAAAGGTTACAACAGCTTCACGGAAGCCTCTTTTCCACAGTGGTGAGAGGAGGACAATGAAGGGATGAGGGGGAAGGGCCCCACCAGGTCAAAAGAAAGTGTCAAAGGTGGATAAATACAGCCACAGTGCCTCAAATAAGAACTGTAGATTAGATTGGTTAAACTCCAAAAAGTTCTTGAGAAACAAACACACAGGAGCTTTCAAATATCTAAGAGCTCAGATTTAATGACCCAAAGTCTAAGCTCAGGTAGATTTTTTTAAATGTGCTTTTCTTTGGATTATGAGCTAATCTGGTGATTTATGGTATATTGATATTGTCAGGAAATTTTGAGATTAATATTACAACTAACAACTAATTTCTAATCTTTAAAAGGCATTTGCACAAAATCCTGTTCATTGTCCTAACTAGCCTTTAACATACTGGTATAAATAAATTGAGTTTTCAGATGAATATTAAGGATGCAAAACAATTTTCATCTTGGGCAATACACTGGAATCACTTGGGGTTCAGATTTAATCAGATGATGTTCAGTGATGTTTGGTGAAGCCCAAACATTAAGGAAATTCAAAGGTCCCCAGAACATCAATGGGCAACTCTAATTCAGAACTACTGGTTCAAAAGTCAGAACTTTTAAAGGTCATGAGTACCTAGAAAATTTACTACTAAGCCGTAAAATGTGACCATATTTGGTGTCATATCGCTCTATCATCATTTCTTGCATTAGAACCAAACACTTCTCCCAGTAGTTTGGCTAGTTTTCAAAAAGGCAGGCCTAGGACTTGAAAAAGTGATGCTGTTGCATTAAATCTTTGATTTGTTACAAAATCTACTGCCCTGCTGGACCTGAAAGCAAAGAATGGTGACTCCCTTCCCCTTCCACAGTGCAGGCTCCCTTCCTCAGTTGCTCCTCCATGTTTTTCTCTCTCACTCTAGCCTGGTCACTTGTGTTTGGGACTTCATCATGACCCTGCAATCTCTTAACACCTAACCCTGTATAAACAGAAAAAAAAAAAAAAACATTAATACCAAGTCTCAATTCTTAAAAGAATACATATCAAACTTTTCTCCTGAACAAAAAGTGAATACTGTATTGTGCTTTAGTGTGAGAATAAAATTAATCAACCAAGAAACATATAGCAAGTACTTAGAGTGGAAAAAAAGAAGGACAGGAAACAGACACAGAAGTTTAATATGTATATTCTCAAATGTGACCCTCCTGCTGATTTTTTTAAAGTTGGATTTGAATGGCTATGCTATTTTTTAAGCACATATTTCCTATGGCTGCTCTTGCACCAAGTAGTAGCATTGAATAACTGTGGCCTATTTTTCCATCTGGCGTGCAAAGCCTAACATATTTACTGTCTGGCCCTTTATGAAAACAGTTTGTCAATACTGATCCATATAAACTAACTAATAGCTACACCAAATTCACACATATATTTATACATATCCTCATCAATTCTTTCAACAAATGTTTATGTGTAAGGCATTGTATCAGGCTCTAGGGGATCCATCTCTGTGAAGTGGGAAAGGCTTCTGACTCCTCTGAGACCCACAGGCTACTAACCTATCCACCTATCCTGATGTATGCAATAGAGAGCACCCACAGGGAAGCCTGCACAATAAAATTGAAGGAGAAGAGAATGAGACTGGGAAGGTTCATTAGGAATCGGAGCTTCCTGTGAACCTCAGAGGTGGATTCTAACCTGAATGAGGTGAAGACGAGGAGCGGGAGGCATTGGCAAGATTGGGATGAAGAGGCAGAAGGGTTCAAGCCTCTAAATGTTCAAGTGCCAATTTGGTGTGTTGGCCTGGAGAGGGAAAGAATGGCTTAGTGTATTCACCACCTGTCTTCCATCTCAAGTGGAAGTTCTGTGAGGGTGTGGACAGTGTTTGTGTTACTCCATCTCCAGCATTAAACAAAATGCTTGGCATATGGTGCTTGATGGAATATTATCTAAAGAGTTATAGAATAGAAAAATGGAGCCTTGAGTGTTGGGGTATTTCTGTTGCAAATCATAGGAATCAAACATGGAAAGATGATCTCTGACCTTACTTTAAACAAAAAGATGCATGAAGAGTAAGAAAGCTGGTGTTTATTGAACAACTGTTCATTTAAAAAGACTTTTATAAGCATAAGGTCATTTAATTCTCTCTGTCACCCTTTTGTTCTTCATCTGTATATGAAGAAATCCAAAGGTTAAATATAGGCTAAGATCATGCAGCAAGAATATGGCAGAGCCAGAATTCAAATCTGTCTTATTTTCTTATCCTCAGACCATTGGCACGTGCTTATCCTGCCTGACATTTTCATTCCCTGCTCTTTGGATCTCCATAAGGGCACTGTAATCAGTTCAGTGAGTGATCTCATTTTCTTTATATATTGACCTTCCTCATTTCATCCAAATAAATAGCCCCTTGGAGAACAAAAAAAAAAAAGACTTAGGAACTATTTGCTGGACTACCATTAATTTCTAAAATAAAGGCAGAAAACATGTTTTCTAGTCTTAATTTCATCATCAGTTGGCTGGGGAACAGGTCAGTCCCTTCAGTTGGATGACAGTGCTGAGATCCTATCTCACTTTCTTAACTTTCCCCAAAGAGAAGATTAAGTGAAAAATTTCATCTTATTAATAAAAATGGCTAGGTCATTAAATAAAATTCTAGATTAAGCTTAATTCTATCAAAGACAGTAAACTAGAGAAGTGTAGTTGGTGACCACATTCAGCAAAGACAAGATTGGTTGATCTGCAGATGTGGAACCTGCAGATACGGAAGGATGACTGTAGTCATCACCGGCTGCCTTGGCTTATGTCTGCCAGTAGCATCCAAAGTCAGGACATCAGAAGCAAACATGAGCCAGTCTTTTGATCTTACCTCACAGTCCCCAGAACACATCAGAAAGAGAATGTTAATAAATAGTCCAAAGGGCCAAAGCCACTTACCAAGAGAGATGTAGCACATGGATATACTGATGCTTGAAGAACTCATAACTAGAAATAATGTCACACTCATCTATGGCTTGGCCATTCTTATGCTATGTTACTTCTGGTTTGGGCTCACCTGATGACAAATTTAAGAATATTCTTATAATTTTAAGTATGTTTTGAAAAAAAATCATAAAGTTACAAACAAGAATGAGCAACAATGCGTATGATATATTATTTCAGAGGGGAACTGAAAAGCTTTCTCCTGCTGACATAAACGTGTGACTCAGTAAACACTATTGGGCATGTTATATGCCTATGATGGTGCTGTGCTGGGGGACAGGGAAACAAAACAAAAATGCCAACACTAATATCAAGGATCTGTTGAGAAAAATTATCCCATAGGCAAATATGTAGATGGTATTTGGTATTTTTTTTTTAAGTTACATGGGTGACAGAGGCTCATCCAGAAATGATCTTGGGAAATGTACTTTGTTTTACTCCATGGTTACTATTGACTAAAACTCCCAGATTTGGTGAAATTATATGTTAATTTATAGGTTTTTATCCAATTATATGCAAATAATCTCTAACAGAAAAGATTAAGCCCATAGGTTGTTTCCTGACCTAGAAGACATTAACAGTGTCACACCTAACCCAGTAACTTTATCCAAACATTATTAAATTGCTTATACCTAGCTTCTCAGACCTTAAAACTTTTTGGTTCCCTCGTTAATTAATGAGTTGAATAAAATCTCTGAGATGTTCATTTCATGGAAATCCCTTTACCTTTTTGAAAATGATACTTCATCAGTGCTCAACGTCGAGTGTATGTGTTATGAAGTATCAAAAAGGAGAAAACACAGCAGATTAGAACACAAGAGTCATTTCTTCATGAGGAGGAGTTCAGATTTCCCAGGCTGGCATTGAGCATCTGTGACTGGTGTCATCACAGAAATGGACCCATGCTGTCTCCCTCTGTGATCATTAACCAGATATGATGCTAGTGGGCTAAGCTGGTAAAACCCCCAAGAATTTCACCCAGCCCTTGGGATTTTTTCCCCGCCTGTTATAGGGCAGAAGAGTTTCTAATGTGTCCAAAAGAGCTTTCTCACTAGCCTCCATGTCCCTGAAAAATTATCAAAATGTACCATATATACAGGAAGAAAAGTCCAACATTCGAAAATAATGCACTGTTCTGAACCCATCCTGGGAATGTTCTTTTGTTTTGTCTTATTTATGGTACGGCAAGCAACCCCAGAGATCACTAAGATATCCCTGTTCTTCTAAGTTCAGAAAAAGGGGAGAGCTAAAAGAGGTGGGAAGGTAACAGTGAAACCTCTAGAATGCTCTGAGTCCCTCTGCCTCCTTCTCTCGGTTCTAATGCCATGAACATACTTTTTAGTAACCGCAAATTTTTCTTTCTTATCTGTTCCTTCAAGACAGTGCCTGAGTAGTTGTCTTGGGGCTAGGAACATGGAGAGCCACATGCAAGGACATATCCTTCTCCAGCCACTGTTTGCCTGAGCCTCTCACAGTCAGATGACTCAGCCACTCAAAATGAGCTTCCCTGAAAACCCATCAGTAAGGTACAGATCATCACTTGTTTCTGCCTGTTCTTATCAACCCGTGTCTCACAGTTTTATTTAGTTTCCTTTTTAAGAAGTGTTTCATGGCTCTTTTTGTATGCGTGCATGACTTTTTTGAAGGAAGTACATAAAAGAAGCATGAGGTGGGCCAGAATAATGGCATTCCGACCTCCTGGACTCCAATTGCTCATTCAGATTGATCAGGGCTGGTTGGTTTCCCCCAGTTTCTTCATGGCTGACTGGTATTTTCCCTTCATGCAGTATAGATCTTAACCATAAGCCAGAAATGAGACTTGCCTAGGGAAGTAGTATCTCGTAACTTGTGGGTGGTTCTCTTTTCTCTCCCTCCACTTGCTGGAAATCTCACATGAAAATCCTCCCCTTGTTTGATTTTTTTTCCTTTCAAGGTACTGGGGATGGGACCAAGTCTTGTGCATGCTGGGCAAGGGCTCTATCATTGAGCTACACCCACAGCTCTTCCTCCCCTTGTTTTTTGAAACTCGCTGTTAAGTCACATATTGAGAGCCACCTCCTGAATGTTTCAGAATTATTTGACTAAGGTGTGCAGGGACTAGCAGCCAAGTTTAGGGTCTAACACATGGGGCTCTCCCTAGAGATTCAAGGTCAACTTGTGTCTCTCTGTTTGTCTCAATGATAACTGGTAAATGTGGAGAAAGCAAGTGCTGGGCTTGCTGAGATGAAGTGCGTAGTCTGGCCCTAAACAGCCTCCAGAGTCTCCAAGTCTGGCTCTTCTCCTCTATGCATTTAGGAAAAAGGATCAAGGGGACACGAGTTTTCTGTCTACCCCCAGGAAACACTGCTGGTGCCTTCATGTTTTCAAGGGTAGAGACCTAGTACTAAGGATTGGTCCTTTTGCCACTGAAGGTACAAATACCTGATTGACTCTGAGTGATTTATTCTCCAGTCTAGGGGCAATTCCTTCCTTGGCTTTTCCTCTGTTGGGCACTCTGTGTCTCAGGCTTTAAACTTCTCACTGTTTACTAGCATGCCTGAGGAAAACGAGCAGTGGGGAGCAAATTTAACCAATTTGGGGAGATCAGTAAAAGAGTTATTGGAGAGTTGGGTAGATATTCTGAAGTGAGATTATTCATGCCATTCCTGTGTATCACAGGAAGAGTGGATTATCTGAAAAACTAGCCAGCGTGAGAGCTGCTTAACCAAGAACCACCACATGAAGTCAGAAGACCACTAACCAGTATCCAGGAAGTCACTTGAAAAACTTCATGAGGATTTAGTTGCTTAATTAATTCCTCAGGATAAACTTCCCATCAATTTTCCCAACGGATGTTTTCATAATGCCATTGTGAGCCTAAACCCCTGATCTGCAGGAAGAAGTTAGAGGGTGAGTAAATAGTCTAGGGATGATTACCAGATATCATGCAGCGGAGCACAAGGTCTGTCTTCTCAGGAACCTTCTGGGATAGGAGTGTAGATAAAAAACACAGTGCGCGCCTCTGGGGCCCTCCTGCATCTGTCATCCTTTCATGCCACGGGAATCTGAAAAACAGACATGCCCAACATCACTCTATTTCTGGGATTCCTGCAGCTTCCCTGAGAATCCAGAAAGTCCTCAGGCAGCCTTAGTGCCACCTGCACACTTCGCTGCAGGCCATCCTGGGCAGCACTCCCCAGCTCTCCTTGTATGAGACTGGGGTAGAGGAGGGGCAACCCTGGTTGAGAGCCACTGGCCCTCGAGTCCTAGGCCAATCCCAGGACTGTCAGAGTGGCCTCTCTTTTTCTATTGGATTCAAAAAAGTGTATATGCATATTTGTCTCCCAAAAGAAGAGTGGAAATATTCAGAAATATTCAGACAAATCTCTAGATGGGAGATATTTTGAAATTGGGAAGCTACTCCTCCTTCTGAGCACAAGACAGATTTCCCAGGGGAGGACAGGTACTGGGCTTGTATTTTTGAGCCAGTGTGCATTCTTTGATATAGAAATAGACATTAAGTACTTGGTTAGTCAGCAGATGTTATTTCATTCCATTTCTCTTAAACTACCTGAAGTTGTTTATTAATGCCTCCCATGTTATTTTGTATGAAAATGTAAGTTTCAGAGAAGTTCACCAACTTGCTGAAGATCTCACAGCCCCAGCAGCTGCCACCTGAGGCTTCCTATGGGGCTGTGCAGGCTGGAACCTTTAGCACACAATGGGCAGACAGAGTTCTGCAGGGTACAACTTGGCAGATAAGAGGCAGACTTGAGAAGACAGGTGGGTCTGAATCCAGAGGACCTCTCCTTCCCACTCAACCAAACACACATTAGCACCACTCAACCAAGACTATCTTGTGTGGAGCTTTGAGCTTGGAAATCATTTTGAGCTCTATCCAAACAGTAGGGTCCCACTTCCTCTTAGCTTGGTGAACATCCCTCATATACCATGGAGCTCAGAAAAAAGTAGGAACCACAATGTGGTGAAGTGTGGTGAGCAAGAAGAGGGAAAAGACAGAAACTGCAAACAGTGAGCCCAGGAAGACTGGGGACCTCAAGACAGAAGTCTGAGCCAAGCTGTGGTGGGAGAAGCCTATCTAATGGGCCACAGTTGTAATGCAGAAGGGGAACCCCTTCTATGTAGAGTCAGAATTGGATACATACTTCACCTTCTCCTCCCAATTTTCCAGGTTGTCTGCTACCCTGAGAGATGGTTGGCAGAGACAAGTTCCCTGACAACAGTTGAAGGTTTTGCTTCCCAACAGTGGGAACAAGGAGAGGAAGCCCCATTGGGAGTCAAAGGATGTTTGGAAACCTTGCCTCAGTAGCAGGATTCAAGATGAAAATGAGGGGTTCCTTGTTCAAATGGGATTAGGTTTTTAGAATAACAGCAGATTATTAAAGAAAAGGCCCTTCTCTGGCTCATCCCTGGCCAAAAACATAGACCCAAGTCCCTAGACCAGCCCTGCTTGGTGGATGCTCACAAATGCTGAAACTAGGATCTACTCAGGCCTGACTGAGACACCACCTCCTGCTTCTGAAATTCAGTGTTCACCTTATCCCTGAATGTTCCTTTAAGAATAAGGTGAGGGGGGCTGGAGTTGTGGCTCAGTGATAGAGCACTTGCCTAGTATGGGTGAGGCACAGGTTTCAATTCTCAGCACCATATTAAAAAATAAATAAATAAAATAAAGGTATTGTGTACTTTAAAAATATTTTTTTTAAAAAAGAAGAAGAAGAAAGAAAGGGGCTGGGGATACATACCTCGGTTAGTGGAGTGCCTGCCTCACATACACAAGGCCCTGAATTCAATCCCCAGCACCACCAAAATAAAATAAGATGAATACCTGAAAACAAAAAGAATTCCCAAACTTCCCCTGCATGAAACCCCCATGTTCTCTGAGTATTAGAGGAAAAATCAATTAACTCAGAAGGATAATGCTGCCTTCCCTTCCTCAGAGAGCATGCAGGAAGCATCTCTAAGCTTGAACCTGAAGTTAAACTGGTTCACTTAATGGCTAGAAAGCACTGTAAAGTTGAAGAGGTACAGTTCACAGCAAAAAGAAAGACAGGTGTTCCAACAGACTTGGGGCAGAACTGTGAGGACTGGGAGAGAAGTTAGCAGAGAAAGTTTACAAGGCTGAATGCTGCCAGGTCCTGATAGAAGGATGGAAAAGAAGGTTTTAAAAATATTTGCTCCGCAATTGTGAATTGGATCCTTTTCCATTCTTTAAGACAGACTTGAAATGCACTTCCCATTATTTTTGGTTACAGGATTTCTTTCAATGCAGTTGTGCAAAGAGAAACTGGACCACATAAGGTGACCATGTTATAGTTAAGAGTCAGGTAAGCCTTTCACAGTGTAGATGGCAAATTAGTTGCACACAAGATTTTTCTGCAAGAAAATTCCTCTGCAAGATGACAAATGGATATCTCCATTACCGATTAGGTTATAAGTACACTTTTAGGCTGAGAAATTTAAACCAACTTGTATGAAAATCCTAGTTTCAATTCATATTATTATATTGGTCCCTCAGTATCCTCAGGGGATTATTTCTTGGATACCTCAGATATCAAAATCCATGGATGTTCAAGTCCCTTATATAAAATGATGCAGAATTTGCATATAACTTATGCAGATCTTCTTGTACACTTTAAATCATCTCTGGAGTACTTATTATACCTCATACAATGTAAATAATTGTTGTACAGTGTTGTTAAGGGAGTAATAACAGAAAAAGTCTCTACGTAATCAGTACAGGTACAATTATTTCCCAAATATTTTTGATCTGCATTGGTTGCATCACAGATGTGGAAACCTCCCAGATACGGAGGGCTGACAGTATCTCTTAGAAGATATTAGAATGGGTAAGTTATTCCCAACTAGGTTGAAGGAAGTATCTAAAATTTAAAAAATCAAAAGGGCAACTTTTGGGGCTGGGGATGTGGCTCAAGCGGTAGCGCGCTCGCCTGGCATGTGTGTGGCCCAGGTTCGATCCTCAACACCATATACAAACAAAGATGTTGTGTCCGCCGATAACTAAAAAATAAATATTAAAAAAAATTCTCTCTCTGTCTCTCTCTCTCTCTCCACTCTCTTTAAAAAAAAAGGGCAACTTTTATGGCAGCCATCTTGCACCAGAATGAAAATATTTCAAGAAAACTTGATGAACGCTGGGCATATAGTTCAGGGTGGAGCTCTTGTCCAGCATGCTCAAGGCCCTAGATTCCATCCCCAGCACTGAAGAAAAAAGGAAGAAAGGAAGGAAGGAAGGAAGGAAGGAAGGAAGGAAGGAAGGAAGGAAGGAAAGAAGATAGGTAGATCAAGTTATTACAATGAATATTCCAGAGAGAGCGCAGGTCCATCAGTGCACAGCAAACCAAGAAAAGCAATTAGGACCTCACACAATTGGCAGAAACAGCTTTTCTATCAATAGCAGTGCATTTACTCACCCATGTTAGAGGTTCAAACTGTCAATGAAAGCCAGAAGTGTAATTTTTTTTTTTTTTAGGTGCTGGGGATTGACCCCAAGGCCTTATGCAAGCGAGGCAAGCACTCTCTCAACTGAGCTATATCCCCAGCCCCAGAACTGTAAATTTGATCTGAGATTAAAAAGTTGCCATTGCTTATTATACAGCAAATTATTTTAGAGCTAAATGTAAACATATGTCAGAAGAGAATCTAAGTCCAATTTTGTGTTTGTGTGTGTGTGTGTGTGTTGTGCATGTGTATGTGCGCACGCATGCACACGTGCAGCACTGGTGATTAAACCCAGTGTTTCAGGCCCCAAATTTCTGTTTTTGACCAGTGATTTTACAACCTGTGCTGCAAATTGTGTTCATATACTCATCTTCTGCCCTCAGTACAACACAAGGATGGAACAGGGGTCCACAAATATATAAAACTGTGGCTTCAAGTCAGAGAGCCCAACTCCTGTGAATTGTTAATCCATAACGATGTGTCTCTCTTAACATCTCCTTTTATAAAGACAGGTTTAGCCTGCAGATGTAGCTCAGTGATAGAGCACTTGCCTGGCATGCATGAGGCCCTGGGTTCAATCACCCAGTACAAAAATAATAATAAATTAAATTAAAGACAAGTTTAATGAGATAATCCATATAACATAGAATTCACTCACTTAAAATGTGACATTCATACAACCCTAGCAACAATCACTTTAGAATGTTCTCATTGCCCCCAAAAGCCCAATACCACTTAGCTTTAACCTCCTGCCTATTTCCATGCCCAGTACCAACACACACACTGGTCTAGGTAACTACTAACCTACTTTCTATCTATATAGATTTGCCTATTCTGGACATTTGGATAAATAGAACTTTCACTTAGCATGTTTTCATGGCTCATCCATGTTGTAGAATGTATTAATTCTTAGTTATTTTTTAGGGACAATCTGCAACACTTTTTTGGAACAACTATTGTGCAAGAGGATATCTACCCTGTCTCACCACATTCCTAAGTGACTTTCCAGCAATTTGGGGGATCTCATAGCTGGAAAATGCTCTCCTAACTGGGAGGCATCATAGGCCTGGGGACACAATCCAAGCTGGCAGGGACAAATCTATATCCACTTACCTGGGCAAGGAATTGAGCTTATTTCCTCCTCTGTAAAAGGAGATGATGTTCTGAGGACTAGAATATTGTATGCCAATTGCAGTGTAATAAACTGTTACATAATTGCTTTCATACTGGTAATCAGGAGGCTCTAAGGAAAGACTTGGCTTGTTTCATGTGTTTCCTTTTCTGCTGTGGGTTACCGCAATGATTTGTTTTTTAAGTGATGTACTAATTAGTGGGTGAACATGTCTCAAGTGTAATCCTTATTTGTAAAAGTAATTTCAGGGCATGACTCCTTCGGCTCCTGTTCCTGAGACCACTGCTGTGGATGGGAAGGAAAGAAGGACACGCCCAGGCATCAAGAGCTGGGCCCACGGTGAGGACCCTTTGCATCAGCTGTGACTCCTCCCTAAGTGGCTACTTCCTGATGGTGGCACCCTGCACTTGAAAACACTGACACGCACACACCCCTCCTGACTCACACAGGCAGGTTAGTTACCATGCATCTCAGCAAGGGCACTGACTGTTCTCTGGAAAGAAAGAGGACAGTTAAGTCAGGCCACAGTTCATGTTTCGCGGCTTCTCTAAGGGTGAGAATGCATGAGGACACATCTATCATTCTCTGCTAGAGATGACAAGTCAATGTGGAATTGCTAGTATTAGCAGAGGGGGCCGTGGTGGGCTTCACAGATGACCTCACAGGAACAGCGTGTCAACTGGGAAGAACACTGGGCTGTCTTCCTTCCTCCCTTTCTCTCTTTATTTCAGTTGTATAGTCCAGGGAAGGCTTATTACTTGTTTAAAAATGGAGCCTGATTGAATATGCTTTCCTTACAGTTGCCTTATTTTACTTTATAATAAGTTTCAGGAATCTTACAATATCCATCCAATCCCTATAGGGCTCCATCCTTTCTTAAAAACTGTTAGGTGATATTGGTATCCCATGGCACGGCAGTACCAGGCTTTCTCTCTCTGCTTTTGAACTGATAATGATGCCTAGCTTGGCTGGAGGTTTCCAGATTTACAAATGCTATCTCATTGAACATCCTGGCACATGCTTCCTTGTGCATGTAGTTTTCTAGAATAGATACCAAGAAACAGAATCCTCAGGTGGAAGAGTATTCACATGTGCATTTTATTGGGTCTTCCACAACAGCAGGTCCCTTAGGGGAATGGCAGTATGCTATAGTGCTGAAGAGTGCAGATTCCTGCACCGTGCTCCCTCAGTTCAAGTCTTAGCTCTGCCACCTCTTTCTGGCTCAGTTTCTTCATTTATGAAATGAAGATAATAGCAGTATCTACTCAGTTTGGCTGCTATGAAAATGGAGTCAGTCTGAATGAAGCTCTTTGGAACAGCATAGTGAGCCTGGTATAAATGTTATCTATTATCAGGGGCTTTGGATTTAACATCAACAAAATTCCAAAAATAAAGCCTTTTTTCTCAAATTGGTGGAGAGCAAGTGAGAGGCTGGAGGATTTCTTGGAACACTTAAAACTCTCAAATGATGCCAGGTTTTATTTTGGCTAATCTGCCTCACACAGAAAGCCAGTGGCATGGCTGCTGTCAGCAGGAGGGCTGCTGTCAGTGGAATGGATCAGGAAAGAGGCCACAGCCCACACACAGACCATGGAGCTGGCAGGAAAGCCAGTCGTCAGAGTGCCTTCCCACTGGGGACAGGAGGGATTAGTTCTGATTAACCAGCCTAATCCGATGGCAATGGTGTTCCTAAATTTGCCTTCTGAATTACTGAACATTTGGACACCACACCCACTGTCACTTAATACCCAGTCCCATGTTAGCTAGTGGAAGTACCCTCCCCAAAGATGGGTTCTTGACATTTGGGGCAGGGGTGGAGACAGATCATGCAGGAAGAGACAATTAACACATTTTTGTGCCTCCCATGTGTCAGTCCCGTGGCTGGGCACCACATAGACATGACCACATGGAGTCCTCACAGCGAAACCCCCATGTTGATATTCTTTCCCACCTCAAAGATAATGGCCTGGAAGCTTAAATAAAGGGTTGATATAACAAGCCTAATTTCTTATGGCCTACAAGTGGCAGAGCTGAGCTAGGAGCCCCGGTTTTCTGGAACACAGATATTTAGCTTCTTTCTTAGGCATAATTTTAGGGTTGTATGTGAGAAATAGAGGCAATAAAATAAGCACAAGAAAAGATGCTCAACATCATTAGTCATTATGGAATTGCAAATTAAAACCATAATGAGATACCACTGCATACCCACTAGGATGGCTATAATAGATACCAAATGTCACAGTGAGAATGTGGAAAACAGGAAGAATCCTCATATATTGATAGTGGGGATGTAAAAATAGTAAAGACATTTTGAAAACCAATTCAGAAGTTTCTAAAGAAATGAAACCTAAATTTCCCACATGACCCAACCATTCCACACCCAGGTATCTTACCAAGAGAAATAAAAGCAGGTTTCTGCACTAAGACTTGTACACAAACATTCTTTGCAGTATTATTCAGAATAGCCCCAAATTGAAAACAACTCAAATCTCCAGCTAGTGAGTAGATAAGCAAAATATGGACTGGCTGTACAACTGATGGATGAAAAGGGCCAAAGGTAATGTACATGATATGACATGGATGAACCTCCGATAATGCTTTTATTACACTGAGTAAAAGGGCCAGAGCCAAGTGATCACATGTAGTATGATTCTGTTTATACAAAATAACCAAAAGAAGCAACAGAGACAGAAAGTAAGTTAGCGACTGCTGGAGGTATGAACAGTGGAGAAAACACTAATAAATCCACATGAAGGATAAGTATCTTTTTCAGGGGACAAAACTATTCTAAAAGTTATCTATAGCAATGGTCATGTAATTTGGTAAATTAACTAAAAAGTTGTTGAAATGAATAGTTAGAAAGGGCGAATGACATGATACGTAAAATATGTCTCTCATTAAATTTTGTATTAGCACAGGAGACAAGTTCTTAATGAGCACCTACAATATTCATTGCAGCATTTCTTGTAATAACAAAATTAAATATTCATTCTTAGGAATATGGTTATGGTATGTCTAAAGAATGGAATTTTTTAAATAGAAGAGGGCATTAAAAAAGAACAAGGCAGTTCTATACACACAGACATGGAATAATCTCCAAGATATATTATTGTTAAGTGAAATAGAGTATAGAAGTGCAGACTATGCTATCCGTGTATTAGAAAAGAAGAATTTCCTGCCAGGCAAGGTAATTGCACGACTATAATCCCAGTGACTTGAGAGGCTGAGGCAGGAGAATAGCAAGTTCAAGGCCAGCTCAGCAATTGAGCAAGAACCTGTCTCAAAAAATAAAAAAAACTGAGAATGTAGCTTAGTGATAAAGCACCCCTTGGTTCAATCCCCAAAACCAAAAAAAAAAAAAGGAAAAAGACAAAAAGAATATCCTAATATGTTTATTTAGACATATAATGACTTTAGAAATATACAAGAAATTTATAATCTGGTTGCCCTTGGAAGAGGGCCCCAGTGTCTGAGGGGGGGGGGAGGTAATATTACTTAAGATAGTAACTTTATATATGTTAGCTAATAAAGAAATGAAATTTAATTTTTCATTATTAATAGTGAACACCTCTGCATGTGCAAGTGTGTCTGGATACCGACACTCACAGAGACATGAGAAAGACTGAGCTGTAGCTGCTGCTTTCTCTCGATTTGTTTTGAACTTTGTTTTTAAATTTTTTTAAGTGCATGGAGGGTCTTCCCACTGATTCTCTTCTCTCTTTAAAACTGCCAATTTCCAATTCCTTAAGGGAAGGCTAAAACAAATTGTTAGATATTAAATGAAACCTGTGCAAGAGCTTAGTCCCTTCCCTGATTTTACTGTTTGAAAACATATCTGAAACACAGGCAGGTTAAGTGAATTTTCTCAGGTCACACAGCTTGTTAGTAGCAGAATCTAGGTTTCTTGATTCTGATTCTCAGTGTGTTGTATTCAAAGGATACAGTCCCCTGCTCATCTCATCCTTGATCTCTCTCAGAGTAAAGACAGGGATGAGAGGAGAGCTTATAAGGCTAAAAATGCACAGGTCATGGAGGTGTAATGAGACCAACTTTCATGAATTAATTGATTAATATCATTCTGGTTTGAGGTTAAATGTTGCAGACTGATTCTAGTGAGCAATCTGGTAATGTGCCAGCAGGGCCATCAATAAGAACACTACATAGTAAAGACATCCTCCTCTGGCTCCTCCTCTCATCCTCCACATTTGCCCAGACTCCCAGAGTCCTCCAGCTCCTTTCCCCTGTAACAGAACTCCCAGGGCAACTCTGTAGAGAGCATTTATTTTAAATGGGCCCAAGAGATGAAATGATGTGAAATTTCAGGAACCAGGCAATATAGAAGAGAACCTATGAAATCTTCGGTTCTCTTCTATCTAACCCACTCCCTGCCTGCACACAAGAATAAGATCCACTCTGGGAGTAATGTACTAAGCCTGAATTTATTATGCTGAACTAACCACCTCTCAGTACACTGACTCAAAGCACATCACCTGTGTGGGGATATGGTAGTGGTGGGTGACAGTCACCTCTGCACATCTTTTGCTATCACCCTACAACTCAGCCAGTTACAGCATCTTAGAAGCCAAGGTTCATTCCGTTGACAGGTAAGCCTATTTTGTGGAAGAATATTTTAATTTGTCGGGGCTAAACTTGAAAGCAGGCTCATCTAAATCTTTAAAGCATGGTCACTGCCCATAGCTAACCTTATTACTAAAGGAAGTGACGGTATGAGTTTTGGAGACCTTTCTCAAAAAAAAAAAAAAAAATCCTAAAACTCTAAAGCATCCTCCTGACAGTTCCATGGTCTTCCATCCCTTGGCTGCCTGAAGACTAGAGCAGGAGGGACTTCGCCCTTCCTGCTCCGTGGACTCTGATTGGTCTAAACTGATAAGCACTCTTGCCCACTGATTGGTTCACTAACCAAAGTCTAAGCCAATCATCACGAGGCACTCTCAGACAGTGGTGGCAGTGATCCAATCAGTGCAAAGCTTACGTCTTTCCCTTTGTCCTCGACAGAAAAAAGAAAGCCAGCAGAAGGCTGGGTACCTCTCTGGAGAGACGACAGTATCGAGACTGTGCAAAAGCTGGCTTGAGGTTGAAACCAAAATGGGAAAAGGCTGAGACCCCAAAATGCAGGGAAACAGAACTGGGGTTCTGACCAAATTCCTGGACTTTTCCATTGAGTGAGCAGTAATTCTCCGTGTTATTTAAGCTAGAGTTGATTTTTCGGTTACTTCTGGAGGGCATAGTGAAGCGCCTATGCCCTCTCCCTCCTCTGACCTGAGCCCTGAAATCCTACCATTGGCTCTCCGTTTCTGATCTCCAATTATAACAGTTATAACATGTTACAGACAAATAACAGATTTAAGATTAGATGGCTTAATTAAAGAATGCTTCCCCCAAGAAAGTGCTGAGAGCTGTGAAAGGCCAGGACCCACCAAACTAATCTCCCATCTCCACACTCATTATCTTTCTGTCCTTCATGTTTTTGTCTATATTTTCTTGTTTCCTTTACATAAAAGGATCTCCTCCATCTGTTCAAATCCCACCTGTTTTCAAATAAATGCCCAAGTTCAAATGCTCGCTTCCTTTAATGATTTCCCTGATATCTTCAGTTGGAAAAAGTAGCCTCCTTCAAGTAATGGACTGCTTATCAGGGTGTATGGTCCCCACACCAAGCATCCCTCATACACAGCCATACTGTAATAGGTTTGCCTGTAGGATACCAATTGATTTTTCTTTTGTGTTCACTACAGCACTAGCACATTGTATCAGTGACCTGGGTGTCTCTGAGAAGGAAGGCAAGTTCAGTGATTGAAAATAAGAAGCATAAGCAGGTTTTCTTGAGGAACTGCAGGCCAAAGAAATGTCTGAAGCAGGGCATCTCACCATCAGCATCACCAGGAAAAAATGCAAATTCTTGGGGTCCTCAGAATCAGAGACTCTGATGAGTGGAGCCCAGCAACTGGTATTTTAACAACATTCACTTTAAATGAATGCACTTGAAAGTGTGAGAATAACTGGACTCAGGAAAATGTCTTAGACCAGGATTGAGGGGAAAAATGAGCCTGGTTATCTAAGAGCTGAGTGAGGATCAATTGAAGATGGAGGTAACTGGTGTCACCCCAGATGTGTCATTAGGAGCCATGCAGAGTTTGGCCCTTGAGAGATAGGTGCAGGGTGTCCAGACCTGAGCTTTCCAGGACTGAGCCTCTCTTTCACCTGCTGTCTGTCTCTTCAATCTGAGGTCCAATGCCATGATTGGTTGTGCGCTTTTAGACCATGCAAGGAGGACGCACATCTGCAGAAATCCTAATAAAGTCTTTAAACTTTTTAAAATGTTCTTTTCTCTTGTGTAGGCTGGGTATTTATGCCCTCATTTTTCCTAGCCCCTGGATGACACTATTTTCTCCCAAGTTTTTTACATTTCTCCAATCCCAGTTTTTCTTTTTGGCATTTCCATGTGAACCAGTCAGTAGCTCAAACAGAAAATCCATCAAAATCACCCTGATGTGTGTGGGGAAAGCTGTGTAGTGATACTTTTGACTAAGATGGTAAAAACAATGGCTAATAAGAATGACATCTGTAAAGTTCTCTGGAGTTATCTCACAAGTCCTGCTGGTGATTCTCGCCTGCCCTTCCTGTGCCTGACTCACCCTGTCTTCAGAACAAGAGAGCGCCTTGCTCACTGTGAACTTTCACCATGGACCTTGCGATTTCAGCCCGAAGGGTGGTCCCTAGCACTGGAAACTGCACTGCTCCTGAGACAGCCCATCCAGGTACTATCTCTGCTCAGCCCCCCACATACTGACAATCCTCTTCAGAGTCATCACCTCCACTTCTATCCACTCCACTCCACAGCACCTACATCTAATCAATGCAGGTCTCAACTATCATTTTTGAGTAAAATCTGGACTTAGGCCTCAGTTTTCATAGTTTCCATAATAATCATGGACATCACTTTATATATAGATTCACTCCATCTGCCATTCCTATCCATTCCCAAACACTCATATCTAAATGTGGTATTGCTAGATAAAATTAGTCTAAGATGAAGTTTATAAATTTCTACCTCTCTTTTTAGATAGTAAACATATGGCCAATGATTTTCTGTAAAATGTTTTTCTTATTTATTAGATGCATTCCAAAACATAGTTCTTTTTTAAAATTAATTTTATTTCCAAACACACTATTTCCAAATACAGAATTTTCCTCAGTCTAATTTTCCATGTTATTTGTTTAATCACCCTATACCAATATCTCTAAGGTATGGTTTCTATTACTTCATAGAGTTAATATTATGATCATATCCTGAAGTCTTAGCAACAAGAAAGAGAAAGAAAGAAGTTTTGAATGAACAAAGGTGATGAACTAACTTTTGTTGAGAAACTCAGATGTGGCAGATATGTTAGATATACTTATTCATCTAATCACACATCAATTCTGGTAAATTGGATGTCATTTTCTTCATTTTACTGATGAAAAAACTGGGGTTCAGACATTTGGAAAAACTGTGTTGGAGTCAGAAGTTGACTGTGATGCCTGGGCTCCCCTTCTTCCCAGCTTCATCCAAATGAGACTACTCACAATGGCCCTCCCCTTGCACATAGGCTGAGAGCTACATGTAAGTGTGCATGGAGCTGTAAAAAACTAATGTCTCTTTTTTTGGGGGGGTGGGGGGGTGTCAGGTGAAAAAAAACAGGAATTCTGCCCTACCTATAAGCATCCTCAAATTTTGATCAAGTGTTTTATGTAAACTTTAAAAGAGGAATGTTATTTGGGAGCCTGAAGACATTTAGTTGATTTCAAATACTGGTTTCCAAGATTTGAATATGTCTATTGGCCATCAGCACCTTTTAGTACAGGATTTGTAGAGTTGCTGATTCAGAAGGTAGCTCTCAACGTCCTGGGTTCCAACTGAGAAGGCTCAGAGCAGACAGGCCCATTCTTTGTGAAATAAACCGTATGCCTTCAGAGCAGAAAGAATGACTACCATTACTGATTAATTGTTCTTCAAAAATGAGGGCTACCTTTGCACAAGGGAAAGGATGAGGAAAGGAAATAATTCAAGCAGAAGCAATTCTAAATGCTGTTCTTGCTTTTATCTATTTTTAAATGATTATCAGATGTCTGTAACTGACACCCTTAATCAGTGGCTCTAAAGTTTAGATGTGTTGATTAAAATGTAACATGATGGTGGTGCCTTTTTATCAGCAGGCACTTTTTTTTTACTGACTTTTTGCCTTACATTAAAAAAAAAACCTACTTAACAACTGGATGAATGTTTGCATGAGCCATCGAGCTATTTTGAAATAATCAGAGATCTTTTCATCAACTTGCATTACCTGTTATCAGAAAACCTACTGCTGTGTCCTCCAGATAGGGCAAATTTTCAAATTTTCAGTCGTTCAGATAATCCAAGGAAGAGGAATAACTTTTGACTAAAATACTCATTTATATTAGGCAGAAGTATCTGGGGCCAGAATTACCCAGATAACTGTCTCAATTTTTTATGTTACTTTGCAAAGCCCCTGCAGACCACTCCTTTGAGTTATCCTCTGTTTTTTCTAGTTGTTAAGACAGACACAATTTGAAAGAAACTATTTTAATTATTGTCAAGCCAAAATAAAAAAAACATTTTAAAATAATCATAATTTTCAAAAAAAAAAAAAAAAAAAAAAAGAAAGAAAAAGAAAAGAAAGGTCAGAGTGGACTTAAACTACCAGACCAAGAGAATTTGGCCACATTAAAACTGTGATATGTCCCAGCGTCCCACCCAGATACCTCTTGCTTCATCTTGTTTTAGTTCTTAAGGAAGCAGTCTGCTAAATGATTATGTATTTAAAGCACAGCCATCCCTTCAGTAAGAACCAGTCTCCATACTTACTTTTCAGTACTGTTTGTCCAAGAGATGTTATTGGAGGGCTGGCTCCGTGGTGGGCTCCCCAGGCTGTATCTGAGACATTGATTGGGTGACACGGTTTCTGGGACAGGGATTCAAATTCAAGGTCTTTTCCAAAAACTGATCAAAGCACAATTGGGAGTCTGTCTTCCTAAGAGGAAAACTCTGTGCCCGGCAAGTTCTGGAAGAAGGGCATTTTTTCCCTGCGCTTGAATGAACTAGGTCATTGCCGAAGCTAGAGAATATTTTTGAGCATCACTGTGATGAAACTTGAGGGCTGTTTCTGCAGTAGGTGCGACACTTGTTGACGCCGGGGAGGCTCTGGCAAAGGGGCCTGGTGAAACGCTGCCCCAGAGAGCTGATGAAACCCAGATGAGCTGTCACTGACTGCTGCTGTGGGGACACCGACAGCTCCTTGCACAGACCCCGCAGGAGTTAATGGCTCCTCTCTTAGGAAAGCAAAATGGCTCCAGGAGGCTGGAGTAACACACACCAGGGTTTTGTACCACAGGGAGCAGGTGCTTGAAGTACATAGGAAACCTGAAGGAAGGGCAGAGAAGAGGTGAAAATAAGAGTCATGTGTTGTTCATTTAGAAATGGCACTATAGTCGTCCTCGGAAGTTCTCTGAGCCACAGAAACAAGGCCGGACCCATTCTCCCCTGCCCTCCCTACCTGGCCTCCCCCTCCACATGCACATCCACACCCTCTTCCTATTTTGACTATACTAGAAAGAAATAAAAGAATGCACAAAGATCAGAAGAAAGTCACAGAAGAAATACCATGAGCTCTATTCCTTCAGATTGCCAGAAACTCTTCCTGTTGACAAAGTCAACTTGTACTGTGGGCATTTCTATGGTTGAATTTTGTCTAATTCCAAGAAAAAAACCCAAAATCCAGATGTATACTTCTGTAGCTATTTGTCTCACGACAAATGTATTTGAATGCATGGCACCTGAATACTGAGAGCTTAGAAAGAAACCTCTTGTGAGACCCAGAGATAGCTAAAATTAGCAGCTCCAAGTGGGTGACTTTGAAAGGGACAAAACTATAAATTTTCACTCTGGTATGAGCACTATAATCCTCAAAAGCATAGTTGTTTTGCAGACCAAAAACAAGTATCTAAAATGGTTAAACATGAATAAGTGTACTGTAGAATCAATTTGTTTCTGAATATTATCTTCTTATGGGAAGATAGACGTTGAACACTAAGAATCTAAAATAACACCTGTCAAATAAACACTAGTATTGCTGTATGTATATACGTGGCCATATAACCAATGTGATTCTGCAACCTATACACTTGGAAAAATGAGAAATTATACCCAATTTGATTCAAATGTATGAAATGTCAAGATCATTGCATTGTCATGAGCAACTAATAAAAAAATAAAAAATAAAATAAAATAACACCTGTCTCCTGAGATCACACCTTTGCAATGCAACAGAATGCATGAGTTACCAAGGATCACTGACTATGGGTATTTTTTGGTTTTCTGTAAAGCTGAACATTTCACAGGGGCTTTTCTGGACAAAGAGAGATAACTTGAAGATGGGAATAAACAGAGGAGGAGGAGTAATGGTAAATAATAAACAAATGTCACACACAGCAGGAGAGGACAAAGCTGAAAGTGAACACATGCCCCAAAGCAACAGATGAATCTGATATGGTTATGAAAGACAAGTTACCTGGGAGTACTTTAATCTAAACCTTGAAATTTTTTAAAAAATATTTTATTTGTTCTTTTTTAGTTATACATGACAGTAGAATGTATTTCACTGTGAAACTTAATTTTCCTTCTCACAAACAAGTTGGAAAACAAACTCCTTCAATCTCTAGAATTCATCTCACAAAAAAATAATGGAGCAGAAGAAGAAGAAATAGGTGATTGATAGAATAACTGACTGATTTGACTATATTTGCTTCATTATCATCTTGTTAGCCTGCAGCCATGGAATTTTTATTTCAATCTTAGGTTGTAGGGAGCAGGGATAGAAGAAAATCAGAGATCTTGAAATTAAGTTCAATTAGTTCAGGACACTTGCTTTGAATTTTCTGTGATTATTAAAGGAGAGATGGAAGGAGTAAGATGTTGAAGAGAAAAAAGAAGTCCTAAGTTGGTGCACCTCTATTGCACCAAAAAATACATGAGTTTGTGATTAAATGTAAAGACAGAAAAACTTGAGTATAATTCCAAGTCAAGCAGTATGGAGTATTTAAAAAAACATGTTTTAAGTAATCTATTTTCCTAAACCTATAAAAAAGGGAAAAGAACGATTTTTAGAGGTATTGTCCTTCTAAGGACCTTAGAACTCTTGAGAGTTCCTTTTGGGCTTCCCCAAAATTCCCACTATTATTTTTTGGGGTTCCCAAATGAATTGGAGCCACTGTAGTCACAGCCACCTTAGGCTTGCTGGGGACAGGAATATAATCAGTTCCTGACTCGTTGTGATTTATTTATTTATTTTTTTTTTGGTACTGAGGATTGAAACCAGGGCCTTGTACATGCGAGGCAAGCACTCTACCAAGTGAGCTATATCCCCAACCCCTAGTGTAATCTGAACACTTAGAGCAAATTTATTCATTTCTTGGGCTGCTCTTCTCTTCTATAACTTAAGTTAGGATGGTACGTGAGTAGTTAATCTGCTCATTTTCGTCTACCTGGCACAGAAAGTCCTAAATGCTGGTGTAGAATGGCACAAGTGATGTCATGCCCTTCCCAGCTGAGCACATTCTTGGCTGAGACTTACACTAATCACATGTCAGGTGAGAGGTCCTGCCAGGGTCCTCCGGCCAAGAACTAAGCAGGTCACTCCTGCTGCACAGAGCAGTCAATGTTTGGGGCAGGGTCCTCCCAGCTCTGAGAGAATTTCCTCCCAACAATTCATCCTTCTCAGGGGCCCAGGGCTTCTCTTGGGTGGGCATGACCTGAAACATGCATTTGCAACCTTCATTCAGCTCACCTATTTAAAATCGCTGCCAGTCACTCAGGTAGGTCCAGGAAACAGGCAGTTTCCCCCCTCAAGTACCATGGTAAAAAAATATTATAAGCAATACTCTGTCCTGTTGTGGTATTTTTCATCCCAGTTAATAGATTCCTATAAAATTCTTAAAGAGAAGATGAAGTTCTAAAATACTTGGAAAATATTAATAAAAAATACAATTTTATCAGAATCAGTATATCTTTTTTAAATTATTCATTTATTTATTTATTTTAATTAGGTATATATGACAGCAGAATGCATTTTGGTTCATAGTATATAATTACAGCACAACTTTTCATTCCTCTGGCTGTACATGATGTAGAGTGGCAACATATGTGCAGTCATACATGTACATAGAATAATGATGTCCATCTCATTCCACCATCTTTCCTGCTCCCATGCTCTCCCCTCCCTCGCCTTTGCCCAATAATGTTTTCAAGATTTAAGAAATATTACCAAACAAAACTCTAGCAGTTGTACTGCATTATGTTTCCACCACCAGTTATAAGATGGCCCACATCTCCAAGAAAGTAATCTTGGTGCCGCAGTCCAGCTGCAGCAAACTAACCAGGGGGTGACAAGCAACTTGTATACATTGATACAGCAGGAGTGGGAGCCGTTTATTGTAGGACAACAGAGGTATTTATATATTCCACACATCTTATCTTAATTAACATAAAATAGATACAGCAGTCAATCAATAAGAAATCTCCACACTTAATGGCTCGCTGGTGCCGCCTCATAAACCACTCCCCCTGGCAAAATACCAGGTGCCATCCTGACTTGTTTACAGGCTCTAACATTTTGGCACTGATCACTGTCCTTTAAATGTTTGCACCTTGATGGGGGTGTATCTCAGTGGTGAAATGCTTGCCAAGTTATGTGCCAAGTCCTGGGTTCAATTCTCAACACTAAAAATATAAATAAAAATTGGTATCTGGTTTAATATGCATTTCTTTCACTATTATTGAGGTTATAAAAGTTCTTTAACCCTTTTTCATACATGGGTTGTCTTTTTAAATTTTTTTGATCGGCTTTGCTGTGGTTTGGATATTGTTTAATTGTTTGCCCTCCCAAAGGTTCATATTTGGAGGCTTGATCCCTAGGATGGTGCTATTGGGGAGTGGTGAGACTTTTTAAATGGGGGCCCTGTTGGAGGTTCTTTGGTCATACTGCTATAGTGTAAAGAGCAAGGTTAGGTTCAAATCAAGCCTTTTCCCCAATTTTTCATGTTACTTGCTAATGTACTAGATCAGTTTGTGCCTTTTTTCTCAACCTGGATATCTAAGATTATCAATTTTCTCTGCTTTTATGGGGTTTTCAACTTTTTCCAACTAAGAGTTTAGCACAGACATAATAGTTAGGACTTGGGATTTTTCCTCCGTTAAAAACAGAATTTCAGAAAATCTTCTTTCCAAAAACCAATAATAAAATGGACAATATAGACAAACCACTATATTGGTGCTCTGGAATTCAACAGAAGACATACAACACTTTGAGAAGCATTTGTGCTTAAAGAGTTTTTGACTTTGGGTATTAACAATTAATCTACAATATTCTTGCCTGAAACAGCTCTCATTCCCTTTTCTTACTCTGATATCAGAGATGTTCTATAGGCAAGCTCTGAGCATGGGCATTTTCATTGACATGATTGAAGAAGGCTCACTATATATGGGGCATTAGAAAATGCTTATGCCCAGAAGTGTTACTGATGGATGTGACCTTGGCAGCCACAAATGAATAGGACCAAAAGCTCTATTAGCCAAAGATGAGATTGGGTTGAGACAAACATCTAACAGATTGATGCTGCATACATGCACATTGGAGAACCCAGCAATCTACACATCCTTAGCATATCTAGAGGAGATTCAACAAGGCCCAGCAGAAAGTAAACATCAGGATAGATATTTGAATGTACTCCCCTATCCACACACTAATCACTGGCAGAAGATAGAAGATTTAATGGCTCAACGTATTTGGGCACCACCTCTGTTCAATCCTTAGCTGACCACAAAGTTATTCATACAAGGGAGCCACCCCCAGGAAGTCAAGCATTTTTGTATTTCAGGCATGGTGCCATGTACCTATAGTCCCAGAACATGAGAGGCTGAGGTAGGATCAGTTGAGTGCAAGAATTAAAGCCAACCTGGGCAACATAATGAGATACAATCTCAAAGAACAAAAACAAACAATAAAATCAAGATTTATATATATATATATATATATATATATATATATATATATATATATATATATATATATATATATATAACTGAGCAGAGCGACCCATTTTCACACACTTTGGGAAGACAGAAGACAAATCTTATATTTATTCTTGGCAAATTATTAAACTGGCAAACAAATAAACCAAAAAGCAACATCATCCTTTGGCAGGGAGAGGGTAATTTAGAGTTACCACAATATACTATCTAAAATGACAAGTTTGCAACAAAAATTTACGATACATGCAAAGAAACAGAAAAGTATATTTTTACAGAGGAAAAAAAAACTGTCAAAAGAAACTGTTTCTTGGTATTACCTTGCTACCAAAGCAAGACAAAAATATTGCAAGAAAATGAAAATTAAAAAAAAGCTTTCAGAAACATAAATACAAATATCCTTAATGAAATTTACCAAATTGAATCCAGAAATATATCATAAGGATTATACACCATGACTGACTGGGATTGATCCTAGGAATGCAAGGATGTTTTAACATCTAAAAATCAATATAATGCTCTGTTAATGGAATAAAAGACAAAACCACATCATCCACTCATCAGAGGCAGAAAAAGTAGGACAAAACACAACAACCAAAGGCCAAATGTTCTCTCTGATAAATGGATGCTGATCCATAATGGGGGAAGGGGGCGTGGGGAAAAATGGGGGAACTTTTGACAAAAGGGAGAGGAGGGAGGAGGCATGGGGCAGGAAAGATGGTGTAATGAGACGGACATCATTACCCTAGGTACATGTATGACTGCACATATGGTGTGACTCTACATCATGTACAACCAGAGGAATAAAAAGTAGTGCTGCAATTGTGTACAATAAATCAAAATGCATTCTGCTGTTATATATATATATATATATATATATATAATATATATATATATATATATAATTAAAATAAATAAATAAATTAATTTTTTCAAAAAACACAACAGCCAATCATGATTAAACATTCTCAATAGCCAACACTTGCACTCACCTGTTACCCCAGCCAGAGGACCACAAGTTTGAGCCAGCCTGAGCAACTTGGACCCCTTTTCAATTTTTTTTTATTTCAAAAACTAGAAATAAAAGGTAATTTTCTCAACCTGATAGGAGGCATCTAACAATATCTAACAACAACAACAAAGTTTAGGAAAAGTCTAAGTTCCTTCCCTGGAGCAAAATTTTACAAAAGAGAATCACTCCAAGTCATAGCTTTCTGAGGCACAATTTACCCCAATTGCCCTTTTTGGAACTCCAAAGTATTGTCTAGGTTTTGTGCAAGTTGGTCAAACTTATCTTGGTATAAAATGCTCAGGAGGCTGAGTTCTGGGCTGTTTTGCCAGCCCCACAAACTCCCATCTTTGGGAGGCAAAGCTGTGGCTGCACTGTTGAGAACAGGGCCCTTCTCTGTTCCATAGCCCTCTCTCTCTTAAGGTAATTCAAACCTGTCTGTTCTGTCTTCCTGATAAATAAATAGAACTTCATTCCAAAGTGAAAGCTATCATCCCAACCTGTCAAGGCGTCTGCATGTGACCAATAATGTAAGCAGTTAATATCTGTGCATGGTCCACGTGCACTCATCCATGCTCATTTGCTTCATGAGCATGTTATGAGTCCATTTTTTTCCTATCCAACACCTTGACCTGACAGACAGGGCCACAGCAGTAGCCCCCACCCTCCTCCGTCCAGGTCTACCATCATCACCACCACTTGCAGCCACTGCCAGCTGCTCTGCAGACAGCCATCCGGCCAGTCCTCTAGAACTCTCTGGTTTTTCATATCTCTCACTTTTTGTTAAGTCTTCCCTGAGGCTTGACAGAAATCTAAGACCTCTTGGACCAACATTCTTGAGTCCTCTATTGTCCTATGATAAAGCTGACCCAGAAATGAATTGAAAAAAAAAAAGTAGGTCCTTGTAGTAAGTACTCAGGGTTCTCCAGAGAAACAGAATCAATAGGAAACATACGAAGAGATTTGTTATGAGGAGTTGGCACACATGATTACGAAGGTGGAGAAGGCCCATGTTTTTCCAGTTACAAGCTGGAGACCCAGGAAGCTGGTGGGGTAATTCTAGGCCAAGTCTAAAGATCTGAGAACAAGGGCAACCAATGGTGTAAATCCTAGTTCAAGACAGAAGATCAGTGACCCTGCTCAAGGAGGCAGGAAGGAAGCAGAAAGGGTAAATTACTTCTGTTTTCACCTTTTGTTCTATTTCAGCCCTGGACACCCACTTGGGGCGGGGGCATCTGCTTTACTGAGTCCACTGATTCAAATGCTAATCTCATCTGGAAATACTCCCATAGACACTTCCAGAAATAATCTTCAATCTGGCCACCCCCTGGCCCAGTCAAGTCAACAAAGAATCAATTACTGCAGCCCTGATTCTGCAGTCTGCTCTCCCATAGGGAATGTGATGGCATTCTCCCTACCACATTTCCTCAACTTCTGTATCAATTGTCAGCCATACTGTCTCCTCAGTGGATTGGTAATACGTATGGATCAGAATTTAGTCCATACAGATTGTCTGTGGCATTTATCATTAGCATCTCGGAGATCTTTCAGAGAATATATTTTATACTGGCATTAAACTAATGTGAAGCTGGACCATCTGAGGCTTATTCCCAGGATCATAATACATTGAGCCCTAGGTAGAATTGCTTCCACTGAACTCTGCTCTCCACTCCCCAGCACTCTGTATCAACCAGGCCCATCACTTCCCTGTGACCAAGCTCCCCACGTTCACCTCTGCACCACACTCCTCCAACCTCCTTCACAGCTCAGCTCAAGGGGTGCCCTTACAGGTAGCTCCAATTCCCCACTCCTGCATCCTCCTTCTCTGAACTCATCTGTCTCCCATTTATTTTGACACTTTGAGTTCCCTAGATTCTTGGTGGTGGGAAGATAGTGCAAGATGGAGCTTACCTCCTCCCTTGGCCAAGAGGAGGAGACAAGGCAGCCACAACCAAATACATTTAGCTGTTTCCTCTGACTACAGAGGAACATCATTTGGTATGTACAATTTTCTCAGCTGTATTTGTTAAGTCCTACAGGCTGCTGACCTGTCTTCATTCTTTGGGTTTCCGGCCCAGGTTAGCACAGTATCGTGCCTGTAATGGGCATTTATGTGAATATTCCTCATCTGGATACATCTGTCCAGCCTTAGCCAAGATACAGCTTAGATCTTTTTTTTTTTAACCCACTCCGTTTCCATTTCCAGTTTAAAGGAGTGGAGGAAATCTCTTTTCTCGAAGAACAAGTACAATTTCAAGGTCCTTTCAAAATTACCTAATCCAATTTCTTCATTTCGACCATCTGGCAGATTCAGACAAAGCCAAAGATCTGGTGGCAGTGGAGAGCAGACAGTAATTGTGAAAACCACCCCATTAAAACAAATTATTTCCTGATGGTGAGAGATGCATTTATATTGCTGTTGAAATCACTGCTTGTGCCATGGTGCTTTATTAACTTTTGTTTGGATAGCTCTTTCGTTACAAATTAAAAAAAAATAAAGCCTGTAAGCACTATGGATTTTCCCATTTTAGCTTTTCCTCCTACAGTAAAACAAAATAACAAAGATAGCTTGCCATTTTTACCATTAGCATAGAAACTTGTTTTGAAACAAATGTCAATATTGATTTCATTTTCTTGTTACCTCTTTCCCCAGCCAGTCTGTAAGCTTTATGAGATGCACTGCTCACTCTTTCTTTCCTAACATAGTGTCTGGCTGGAACGGGCTCAAATCAGTGAATGAATGGCAGGATCTTAAACATATAGTCTTCTCATAGCAGTACATTCCTCATTCACTCTCAAAAAACTAATTTATGAAATGGCACTCATTAAAGTGGAAGGTAAAATCAATTGTTGTTATTCTAAGGAGCCTCAGCAGGCCAGTCTCAACCCCAGCAGGAAAGATGGAATTTTGGAAACATCGTTTCCCAGGCCTATTCTTTACACTCCATCTTCTCCCCATCTCATTAATATGGGTCTCGAAAATTAGGATCTGGTTCTCGTTCCCCTGGTGTTGAAGATTAAATATCCGAGAAATGCCAAGGCAAGAAAATAAGTTTTTATTTAAGGGATAGAACATAAGGGGCAGGGAAGGACTTTAGAGAGGAGAGAACCCTGAGCGGTACCCAAGGGAGTGGGGATGTCTTGCCCCTTTATAGATTTTAGGTTTCCTTTCAAAGGGTGATTGCTTGTGTTGGAAAGTGGTATCCTTCCCTTCCCCTGGAGGCTGTTAGCAACCTAGTGCTATCTACCCATTTCCTTTTCTTTGATGATCAACTATCTGTCCTTCACCCCTCTCATCAGTTTTCCCTCTGCTCTGACCTTGCAATGTTGTGGAATTCCACTCACTCCCCAATTTTAACATAAATTTGAAAGTAAAGATAAAAACAAAATATAGGCTCTAAGACATTTTCATCTGATTTTATTTGAAGTTTAAATGACTTTTAAGGGGGCTGGGGATGTGGCTCAAGCGGTAGCGCGCTCGCCTGGCATGCGTGCGGCCCGGGTTCGATCCTCAGCACCACATACAAACAAAGATGTATGAAAACTGAAAAATAAACATTGAAATTAAAAAAAACATTGATTTAAAAAATAAAATAAAAATAAAATAAAATAAATGACTTTTAAGCCAGTTAGTTTTGAACTTTTCCTATGTATGCATCAGAATTACCTGGGTCTCTTGTTTAATACAGATTTTAGGTACCCAGAGATTCTTATTCAGTGCTCTCAAGGCCAGAAATCTGCATTTTCAACAAGCTCTCTGAGAGCAAGTAGCTAGTGAACAACACAATGGAATCACTACTTTCACACATTTATCAGCTATCAACCACTTTTCACCAATTGCATCATCAGTTTCACCTAGTATTTTTTCCACCCCACAGTAGGCTGGTAATATTTGTCTGAATTAAACTCATACTGACTGTGACATTAATGCCTTAATAAACTTCATGCCTTAACTTTGGAGAATATTTGTACTTTAAATAGAATGCCCAAAGAAAGCAATGTTTACCTCAAAGCAAAAAACCCAAAGGGTTAATTTGAAGATATCACTGTTATTGATGAAAATCAGAGCAATGGGACGGGGGACAGTAAGAAGATACCCTCCTTAATATACAAACATGCCTTGTACCCATCAAATAAAGAAGCTGTTAATTACCTGGGTAGAGAAGTCTGTTTCCTTAGGTTTATATATACAATGCTATTTCAAGTGTAGGTTTAATAATCTATTATCATGGCTTAGGCCCCTGGCAAGAAAAAAATTCAGAAAAAATTTCCTAGAAATGCAATTGCTAGGTTAAACAGTAAATGCATTTTGATTTTGATAGTTATTGTTAAATTGCCTTTAAAGAATAATACTAATTTAAATTCTTAACATTTGAGATGCTGAATTTCAAACACTCTTGGTGATACAATATATCAGAATTTTTTTGCCAATTTGATGAATGGAATTAGTATTATCATATTATTTACTTACATTTCTGTTTTTTAAAAAGAATCTAAGTATATTTTCAAAAGCCATTTGAATGATTTTTGTCCACAAACTGCCTGTTCATGTTCTTTGCCCATCTTCTTCTTTTTTTTAAGAGAGAGAGAGAATTTTTTTAATATTTATTTTTTAGTTTTCAGTGGACACAAAATCTTTATTTTATTTTTATGTGGTGCTGAGGATCGAACCCAGCACCCCACGCATGCCAGGTGAGCGCACTACCTCTAGAGCCACATCCCCAGTCCCCCATCTTCTCTTTGATAATTGATTTTATATGGACTTGTAAGAGTACTTTATGTTACTCCTTGGGCTGGAGTTGTGGCTCAGCAGTAGAGTGCTCACCTAGCAAGTACAAGGCCTCAATCCTCAGCACCACATATAAATAAATAAAATAAAGGTATTTTGTTCAACTACAACTAAAAAATAAATATTAAAAAAAGTAAAGTATGTTACTCCTTGTGCTTAACATACTTGCCAATTTGTCCAATACATTTTCACCTAACCTATAATATTTTTTAAAAAGCTTAATTTGTATGTAGAATATTTGTGAATCATTTCTTGAAGGCTTTTGAGACTTTCCATTTTCAAAAAACCCTTTGTACTCTGAATATAAGGATATTTTCCTGAATTCTTGTTTTTCATATTTTCATTTTTTAAGAAAATATTATTTAAATGTTTCATGTATTTAGAGGAGCTGGGAGCTAGCTAAGTGGTAGCATATTTGCCTAGCATGTGTAAGGTCATGAGTTGGGATCCCCAGCAACACACACACAAAAGAAATATTTCCTATACTTGGAATTCTTTTGGTGTGATGCATTAATTAAGGAAATTTTTTTCTAATCCTCTCAATACCTAATTATGTAAAATAAAATCTCCCTACCAGCTGAGTAATGGTGCTTGCCTGTAATCTCAGTAATTCAGAAGGTTGAGATGGGAGGATTCCAAGTTTAACGCCAGCCTCAGCAATTTAGCAAGGCCCTAAGCAACTTAGTGAGACCCTGTCTCAAAAAATAAAAAGTGCTGGGGATGTACCTCAGTGGTAAATTGCCCTTGCATTAAATATTTAGTACCCCACCCCCCAAAAAATTCCCCACTGATTCAAAATGGCATCTTTATTATAATTTAAATTCATTAAATCTATTTTGGGTCTCAGGTCTCATTTATAGTTCTGTATTCTGTTCCATTGATTTGTCTATGTACTGATGAGAAGCCATTTTAGTATTTATGGCTTTTGTCATCTATTTTGATTTTTGATGGGGCTGGTCCCTTCTTCTTACTCTTGTTTTTCAAAAACTTCTTGATTATTTTCTGTTTACTTTTCCATATGAAATTTTTAGTTATTTTGCTTGGTTCCCCCCGCCACAAAATCCTAGTGCAATATGATCAGATTAGAATTTTGAAAGAATCATTTTAGCTACAGTATGAAGTACAACAGTACATGCCAAAGATACACTACTAAATGGGATCACAAGGGAATTGAAGGTAAGTTAGACCAGATTGCAGCAGTAGAAATGGAGTAAAATAGAATGTAGCAATGAACTTGTCAGAACGTGGATGAATATGATTAGACAGTTTAGGAAATAAAAGTGTTAGTCTTACCTGAATCAATGCTAGGATTAGTCCAGTTCTGTAAAAGCTCCAGTTTGCTTCATTCAGGATGCAGTCTTACCTTTGGAGTTGCCCTAAAAATCAGTATCCTCCTGGGGAAAGACCTGGATTCTTCTGTATAGAAATATCATGGGGTCCAGATAAGATACCCTACACTGAACTGCCTTCCTCAACATGCTCTTTGTCAGGAACACCAAACCAGCTTCTAGGGCAGTTGACAGGCCCAAACTCCATAATTCTAAATGGCAACAGCATATTCTGAAATATTCTTTCATATCACATTTGGGGCCTGGGAAGTCAACTGGTGGTCAGTGAAGAAAACATATACTTCAAAAGTTGTCCTTCTTCAGTTCCTCTAAGAGTTAAACAGAATTACCATACAATTCAATAATTCAAGTGCTAGGTATATATCCCAAAGATCCTTGTACACAATACAGCATATTCACAAAAGCCAAAAGGTAGAAATATCTCAAATGCCCATCAATGAATGAATGGATTAAAAAACTATTTTATAAGCATGGAATTTGTGATTTGGTGTGATTATACATACACACACATGAACAATGGAATAATATTTGGTCTTAAAAAGTAATGACATTCTGATACATGCTACAACATGGATGAACCTAGAAATCTTTGTGCTATGGGAATAGGCCAGATACAAAAGACAAATGTTGTGTGATTTCAATTATAAGGCCTTCTGAATGGTCAAATTCATAGAGATAGAAAGTAGAATTGAAATTACTAGAGACTGGACAGAGGGACAATAGGGAGTTATCATTTAATGGGACCAGGGTTTTTGTATGGGATGTTGAAAAAAGTTTTAGGAATGGATAGTGGTAAGTTTTACAACGTTGTGAACTTAATACCACTGAATCATATAAGTGGCCAATTTTATGTTGTTTATATTTGACCACAATTAAAAAAATTTTTTTTAAAGTTTTCTTATGAAAGAACACGTTTTGACAGAGACTCCCTCCTTCACCAGTGGGATAAATTATGATCATGTGATTATGCTTTATAAATCATATTAGCTCTCCAAGACCTAGGTATCATGGGGTAGGCAACCCACTCTGTCACCCAAAACAATGCAAAATATTTTGGGAAACCATCTGTAGAGCCTGTATCTCCAGAAATCCCCTCCCAAGTGGCTAACCACAAAGGGAGGAGACCTAACAAGGTGAAACCAAAAGTTTACAACCAAAGCATAGTCCATGTTGGTGCCATCTGTGTAGATTAATGCAGAGCAAATGTGCATTCAGGAAGGAGAGAGTCAGCACGGGCACACTTTCTTTGCTTTTGTCTTTGCTCTGTATTCTAGAAATAGTCTTGTCCAAGTATCTTTTGAAGCAAATAATTTAGAAGCATTCAATTAAAAAGAGGTGTTGAAAACTCAGTTTTTTAAGTCACCAGAATAAATACTGGGCTGTATTCACTGAAGATGAAACTGAGTGATCATCAATCAAACTGGTGTTGCAGGTGACCACTGAACTAGAAGCTGTCAAACTGCCAATAATACATCATGGAATCTGTAATAAAGATTGGGAAATCTAAATGAACAAACAATATACAAAGTAAATAATAACATGGTACCCAGAGAAAGGAAGACATAATTGATTAATATTATGCAAATTAGGGGACATAAATTATTTATAGTGATAAAATTCTTTATCAAAAGTTCTACACAAAATGCAAATTTTGCACTAAAGAACATAGCATATTGGTAGAGCACTTGCCTAGCATGCACAAAGCCCTGAGTTTTATCCCCAAGACCACCAAAAAAAAACAAACCCCAAAACCCCAATTTTTCTTAACACATAGGATTAAAACATGTGAAGAAAGGTTCAGGCATTTGCTTGGTGGTGTTTGTTTGCTGATCTCAAACGACTCTCCTGCTTCAGTCTCCAGAGCAGCTGGGATTACACATGCACCACCATGCCCAGCTAGGCACTGGCTTGATGTCAGGAAGTGAAGGTAGCACAAAGGAATATGCTTCTCATGGGAAGAAGGTAGTAGTTCTTCCAAGAGTACTGTTATATGTAGTAAAGATGTGTGAGCTTTAAAATTTACTAGGTAGTGTATCAATGACCCTAGGGAAATGCCAATTTAAGGAAGATGTGTTAGTCAGCTTTCTGTCACTAGAGCAAAATACTTGAGATAATCAACTTGTAAGGAGGAAAGATTTAGTTTGGCTCACAGCTTCAGAGGATTGGTCCTTGGTCACTTGGCTTTGTTTCTGGGCCTATGACAAGGCAGAACATCATGGTGGGGAACATATGGTAAAGCAAAGATGTTCACTGCATGATGGCTGGGAAGGGGTCGGGGAGAGAAAGAGACACACACAGAGAAAGGGTAAGGGATTGGAGACAAAATATACCCTTCAAGAGCATGCCCCCAATGACCTACTTCCTCCAACTAGACCCCAGCTCCTAAAGCTTCTACCAGCTCCTGATAGTCCATTAACAGATTTATCCATTCATGAAGTCAGAGCCAGCATGATCAGTCACCTCCCCAAGGGACATTGCTGCACTGGGAAGCAAGCCTTCAACATACGAGTTTGGGAAGACATTTAAGGTCCAAACCATTACAGAAGATACAAATAACGGGATGCTAAAATAAAATTCTCCCTGAATTCCGTGAAATAAACATCACATTCTAAGTCACAACCAGTCACCTGGGGCCATATGTTTCCCTCTCTGTGCTCAGCACCCAGAAGGCTCTGCCCTTCTCTATTCTATATTGCTTTATTCAGACAATTTCTGAAGTAATGTCAGCCATTATGTAAGATTCTCATCATCTCCTCTACATAGCTCCAAAGTTTCTCCCCAAGTCCTTTGACTAGTGTTATTAATCTTAAGTACCCATGACTCATGCCAGACTATGCCATGCTCCTTATTGGAGTGGATCTTGAGGTATCCAGTTATCAAACAATGGTTGGAAAGAAGTGGCAAAAATCAGCCCTGTTTTCCCCACATTCCTGCCCAGCGCCAGTTCTGCCTTCATCTCCTCCTTCGGCTTGGTTCCTTTTCTGCTGATACCTACAAAGGAACGTGAGAAAAGTGCCTATACTTTTGAAGACTATTCTCTCCTCTTAAAAGCTTCAGGGAGATAAATTTAGACATAACACAGGAAGTAATTCTCTCTGTGACTGAAAGCCTTCTAAGAGAAGTTACTGCCCCAAGATATTTTGAAGCTGAGGTGCTGGGGGAGCACTAGCAAGCTCAGAATAACCTACAGGGCTTGTGAAGCCACATACTGTTGGGTCTGTCCCCAGATGTTTTGATTCAAACAGTCTGAGTTGGGGACTGAGAATCTGCATTTCTAAAAGTTCCCCAAAGATAGTGATACTGTTGGCCCAGGACCATATAAAATCCAGACATTGATATACTTTAAAATTTCCAAGTCAAGACTGAACACCACTGCCCTGGAGATTATGCATCTCTTCTTAGGCCAGCCTGCATCTTATATACCTAAGAAGCTTTTAAAAACATCCCTCTCCAGACCGATTAAGTCTCTGGGGATTGAGGCCCAGGTATGGAGTACTGTTTCAGGGTTCTTCAGATGATTGTGTGTGTGTGTGTGTGTGTCTGTGTGTGTGTGTGTGTGTGTGTGTGTGTGTGTGTGTGAGAGAGAGAGAGAGAGAGAGAGAGAGAGAAACAGTATAACATAAAACTTACCATTTTGGTATCTAAGTCAGTAGCATTAAGTAAATTCATGATTTTGTGCAAAAATCACCACTACCCATTCCCAGAACTTCATCATCACAAACAGAAATTCTGTACCCAATAAACAATAAGTCCTCCTCCATTCTCTCCTCCTGCATCCCCTAGAAACCACCATTCTATTTTCTGTCTCTGTGAATGTAACTACTCCATATACTTCACATAAGTGAAATCATACAATATTTGTTTTTTTTTTTCTGTCTGGCTTATTTCACTTAGCCCAAAGTCCCCTATGTTCACTCGTGATATAGCATGTGTCAGGATGTCATTCTTATTTAAGGCTAACTAACATTCCAATAGTGTATATGCACCACCTTTTGTTTATCCACTCATCAGTAGCTGGATGTTTGAATTGTTTCCATCTTTTGGCTTTTATGAATATACGACTCTAAACATTACATGAGGGATATGTTTACCCTAAGTAGGATCCAAGTCTCTGCTTTCTATTCTTTGGGATTTATACCTAGCAGAGGAATTGTTGGATTGTATGCCAATTCCATGTTTAATTTTTTGAGGAACTAACATACCCTCATGTGATTCTCCTTTTTTGGAGGAGGTGGTACTAGGGATTAAACCTAAAGGTGCTTAACCACTAACCCACATCCCCATCCCTTTTTTTCAATTTTTTATTAAAAATAAATTTAGGGTCTTAATAAATTGTTTAGGGCTTCACTAAGTTGCTGAGGCTGGCTTTGAACTTGTGGCCCTCCTGCCTCAGCTTCCCAAGGAACTAGGATTATAGGTATGTGCCACCATGCTCCCTCATTTGATTCTAATTTGTAGCCAAGTTGAATCTGCAATATGTATATGGGATAAAAATGGGAGTTCATAATCTGCTTGAATCAAATGTATGAAATATGATATTTCAAGAGCTTTGTAATGTTTTGAACAACTAATAAAAAAAGAATCAAAAAAAGAGAAACATTAGTATGGGCAGCATCACTCTTAAAACTAAAGTGAGTATACTGATTGGCAGTTGGTACTAAAGAATGAATTCATTGTTAAAATAATTTCTTCAGAGATTCTATTTGCACTGTAACCTACTGCATTTGTTATTGTTATAAATTCAAAAACCTGTTGTGTGGACTAATGTGGTTATTACCCTGTGGAAAACCCAAGAAAGTATTTATTTTTCAATAGAAATAACACCTCAATTATAATTCCTACCTACAGTTGAAATGTATCTCTTATGGTAATTTAAGTATCCAAATGTCTGACATTTTTCTTTGTAGATAATAAATTCAATCAAATCCAATATTTTTCCTATAATAATGGCAATTCTATCATAATGCCTAATATTGCTCATGTCATAAAACTCATGCTCAGATAAGTTATTTTAAAGAGGAAAGATAAGATGGTAATATCCTTGGAGGGATGTTGCTCCTGTGCATGTCTTCCATCTCATAAAGCATTGCTAAATTATTCTTTTCTATCAGGCACAAAAATGTGTACCTAAAAAATGAACTGCAAGGATACTTTACTACACAATTATATGTCCTTCCTCCCCAACAGGTGTCTATTCTGAAATATCAACTACCTTTTGGAATGCTTTGTTACCCTGTCTGCAGATTGGACTATTTGTCTGAATTTGCAGGTTCTGTTTCCATGAAGGAATCAACTGGGATTCTGGATGCGGAGACAGAGAAGGATGGCGGGAGATGGAAATACATGTAGGTTACCTATAGTTTTTAATCCCAGACCTCAATGTATACAGGTTACAAGTCCATAAGAATGTATATATGCATAACATGGGTAAAAACAGAAATCCCACAGTGAACTTTGAGAAAGAAAATGTGGACAACAGGTCTAAGGAATAATGAGTGAAGGCCTCAAGACTTGCCATTCTCAAATAAATTAATCTCTCTCTTTTTTGGGGTTAGAGGAGTCTTGTTTTATCATTTTTGAAAACATGTTTGAATTTGGACAATCACTACTGAATGTGAGGATAAGGACAGTGTTCCAGGTCATCCACTGTGGTCATTGAGTGGGGCAGGAGGATCAGTGGCACTTCAGTGCTCCCTGGACACTCAGTTGAGAGGAGATGTAGCAGCTGTGTGTCTTCAGATCTGGGTGGTTCTAGAATGGTTCTAGGTTCTTGTGGATATCTCTAGAACACTAGTTTTGGGATATGTTTAGTAAAACTAGGCCCAATAAGCAGATATGTTTGGAGAAATGCTGGACAGTCAGCTTTCCTTATATATAGGTTCCACATTCACTGATTCTACCAATCAAGGATTGAAAATATTTGGGAAAAACTTGCATCTGTTCTGAACATGTATGGCTTTTTTCTTGTCATGCTTCTCTAAATAATACAATGTAACAAATATTTACACAGCATTTACATGTGGTATCATAAGTAAATCTAGAGATTATTATGTACACAGGAGGATGTACATAGGATATATGCAAATATACCTATGTATTTGCATAGTATATAAGCAAATACACCACTTTGTATAAGGGACTTGAGCACCTGAGGATTTTGGTAGCTGTGGGGAAGGGTAGCCTGGAATCAATCCCCTGAGCATACTGAGGAACTAGTAATGTCACAGCTGATTTCAAGTAGTAAAGGCACTAAAACCTAAAGAATCCCTAGCAAATGTTGCCCTAGAGCCAGAGAAGTAGCTGCTTCTGACTCCAGTGCTCCATTGTATGCCTGGCCCTTCAAACCCTACTCACTCCTCTTGGTATCCAAAACCTGCTGTCAACCACAGCCCTTCACAGCTCTCATTTCCCTTTACTATCCACTTCTCTCTCCAAGACAATGTATATTCCAACCCTTGAATGCTGAAGTCCACCTTCATCCCTCTGGCCTTTATTTCCCCACATGGAACATTTTCATCCCTGCCTTCAATATTCAACTCTAAACTCTATCTACAGGAAGCGTTTGATGATTACTTATTAAATACTTATGAATAACCAGTTATTTAAATCCCACTGTATTCAATCTTATTGTCACACAGAACCTGCTGATGATACATATATACACAATTCTCCTCTTGGGAATAATTCATCTTCTCTACCTTTCCCAGTTTCTTCATTCAACAACAGGGCTAGGGCTGGAGTGTAGCACTGTGGTAGAGAATTTGCCTAACATGTTTGAGGCCCTAGATTCAATCTCCAGCATGGGAAAAAAGGAAGTTAATAAATAAAATGGAAAACAACAGGACAGGACCTTCTAATACCTTTGCCCTCTCTATTGTACTTTTACAACATTCCACACACTAGAAATGATTTGTTTCATTTTCTGCTGGCTAAAACAAGCTATGAAAGTTTAAACTAAACATTCTTTAAAGCATAGTGATTCATACAGCCTAATACTACCCTGGACTGGCAAAAAGTAACCCCCAACATTTCTTCACTCTGTCCCCTCTTTTCATGCCCAGAATCAAGACTCTTGGCAGAGGCCATTATTTCTCATCTATACTATATTGTAATACTTCTTGAATCTCCAGACTTGTCCCTCCCTACAATGCTGCCAAAGTGAGTTTTAAAAATTTTCCATTACTCCCCATCACTTACTTAAAGCAGAATTTCTCAAACTTTAAACATTTACCTGCTTTCTAAGTTTTGACATATTCACGTTTCACCTATAGTCTTGGAAATTTAATAGATTCCTTTTCCTTTAAATGAAATCACATTTTAACTTAAAGTTGGCCTCATCCTAATCAATACCATCAGAGAAATGGCAAGTTTGGCAGATTTTTTTTCTTTTCTGTATTAAATAAGTGTATAACTATGAAGACAAAAACATCCATGTGCTATTCCAAAGTATATTGTATCACCAAAGAGGCACAAATGATCCTCTGGAAGGCACAGACCTATAAGGTAAAAACCTGGTCCTTTGGCCTGACCCAATTGGATCTTCACAGCCTTCTTGGTTTTGGTCCTTGCCCTTTTCTCATGTGTGTTGCCAACTCTCATGAACCAACTGCAGGTCACCAACTTGCCATGAAGTTTTGTGATCATTACATAGCTCTTCTTTCCAGTCCTTCTCTCCACGCATCTATTCTCATCTGCTCATGTGGACGGAAGGACCCTCCTCAGCATTTTTACACTTCCTTTTCCATCAGCAGAGTACTCTTCACTCTCTGTCCTTGGATTTTGTCAACATTGTACTCAAACAAAACACTGCTAGAAGGCTGAAATATACTGGGCATCTTGACCAGCTCATTTGGTCAGAAGACCTGCTGATCTTTCCCTTGCGTTGTGTTTGACTAGGCTGTTTAACAACTCAGTGAAATAAAAACTGACTTGTAGAAAACTGTTAGTAGTACGTATCATTCTTGTTTATAAATAATTGTAAAGTGGCAGTCCAATTGCTCTCCCTCCTCTGATGAGAAAGAAGCCAGTTTTGTATCTATGAATCAAACATACTTTGGCATTTTTGACAAAATTACATATTTAATAAATCTTTGGGTTCTCCTCTGAAGTGGTTGTAATTCAATGAATTAAAGCCTCTAGCGTGTTCATTGTGTACTTCTTGGGAATCATGATTTTAACTTTCTTTTTCAAAACCATCCTTTAACATCAATTGGCCTTCAGCCTGCCACAAAGTAGGCACACACAGTACATATCTGTTAATAATTTAATCAAATAATATAGTTAGACAAGTAAATATAGTCTTTGCCATGGTCAACATCAAGTATTTAGGTCTGGATGATTCATCCTTAAAGTAGGGTGTGGAAAACTAGTGTGACTCTTGGCCTCTATTCCAAAGTTGAAATTGAGTTGAGGAAATTCCCCTAATCCTTTCAGAAATGTTAGCAAGAACAGGCTACAGGGCATATGGCAAGGCAAGTCTTGTTTGTGGGCTGCCCAAGTGGCCCCAATACAGGAGCTGAGTCAGAGAGGTCACCAAGGGTTCCAGGCATGGCATAAGAGATGGGAGACAGTGAACACTATTTAATCACATAACTCCTGTTTCCTTTTCTCAGTTGTAAACAGATCCAAGGACCAACAGGTATTCTATACTATATATCATTCTGCCATTTTTAGTTGGAGACCATCTACAGTCATATTGTATAAAGGGGAAAAAACTATGAGTCAACTCCCACATCTGTTGAGTGTTTTGAAGATTACATCAGTAAAGTTCCACAGAATGAAACCATGAGCTTCCTGCAAATTGTCTGGATTTATAAAGATCAATATCACTTTCAACTAAATGAAAAAGAACTCCCAAGGATATTATCTATATGCATGAACTTCTAAGGAACACTTAAAAATCAGATCCATACTCTCAACTTTTCTCCTGTCTTTATATATACATAATTCACAGGAAAAGGAAGCTGAATTACTGATTATATTGTTTCCAGAATTAATGTTCAATTTTTAGAGTACTGATGTAGGCATATGCCACATAATAAAATGTTGGTCAATATACCATATACCAATGTGGTTCCCATAAGATCATATTGCCCAGTCATGTCACATCCAGCCCATCCAGAACACTCTGATGCTCACATAATGATGAAATCACCTAACAATGCATTTCTCAGAACATATCCCCAACCATAAGCAAAGTGTGGCTATATATACTGCCCTGCTTTTCCCCAACACTATATGCTGGGGTACTATTATCATCTGATTTTTACAGACATAAAACTTTAAGCTTAGAGAGTTTAAGTAACTCAACTAAGGTCACACCACGATAAGTGGCAGTATCAAGATTTGAATTAAAGATCATATATTTCCTACTATACCATTATGCACCAGAACATAAATGAAAATTATGTAGCAGAAATATTAACATTTGATTGAGAGCAGAAAAAGACCAGTAAGCAGCCAGGCATAGTGGTGCACGCCTGTAATCCTCCACTCAGGAGGCTGAGGCAGAATTGTGAGTTCAAAGCCAGCCTCAGCAATCTATCAAGGTCCTGAGCAACTTGGTGAGACTCTATCTCAAAATAAAATATAAAGCCGGATGTGGTGGCACATAGTTGTAATCCCAGAGGCTCAGAAAGCTGAGGCAGGAGGATTGTGAGTTTAAAGCCAGCCTCAGCAAAAAGCGAGGCTTTAAGAAACTCAATGAGACCCCCATCTCTAAATAAAATACAGAATAGGGCTAGGGATGTGGCTCAGAGGTCAAGTGCCCCTGAGTTCAATCCCTGGTACCAAATAAATAAATTATAAAAAGGGCTTGAGATGTGGCTTAGTGGTTAAGCATCCTGGGCTCAATCCCTGGTGCAAAAAAGAAAAAGAAAAAGTCCAGTCATAAAAATGTAATGTCAATCCAGAGTACAGGACGGAGGGTGATTAAGTAGGGTGACTGGATAGGCTATAAGATGACTAGGTAGAAAACAGTGTTGGGAACAGGGTGAAATGAAGGATGCCCTCACTTAGGAAGTAGGGGAGTGGGAAGGAGAGTCAATGTAGTGCCCCCTTGAGCTGTATTGAGTAAAGAACACTGGATCAGATTGACAAGAATACTTAGAGGGTAAATAAATATAACACAGCTACTCATTTTAGTCCATACTCACATATGAAGAGCTGCTTAAGTAACACCCTGCATAAGGTAGGTTTAGAAAAGAAGTCTACTGAATTTAAGTTCAAAGGTAGGATTCTAATAAAGACTAGAAGACTTAACTTCCCCAACTGGCATATGAAGGTAATGACTCTGAGAAAATATTTGTCCAGTGATGAAGGACAAAACAGGAAAGCACTAAAAGTGATTGGAAGAGACTTGCCAAGTCAAACAGAACGTGAAACAGCATTTGTATTGTTAAGAGTAGGAGTTTACATTTATTGTGTACTATGTGCCGGGCACTGAGCTAAGTGCTTTATATACATCAAATTCTTTCACTAGCAGAAACCTACCTAAACTATATTTCAGTCCCATTTTACAGAGGAGGCACAGAAGTTAAGTAACCTATTCAAAGTCATAAAATCCTGCACCCAGGAGATATATCTGGATCCAAAAGTCATGCTCTTTACCATTATACTGCATTCTGAAGTCTGAACTCATACAGGAGTGAAAAAGTTTAATGACTGATTATGCTGGAATGTGGGGGAGTCTGTATGGAGCAGTACCTCACTAACAGGTATGAAAATCTGGGCGAACAAATTATTGCAGCAGAAAATCCTGCTGTCTGGGCTGATGAAAAAATTAATGGACCCAGAAGCTGGGCCAGAATCTCAGCCTTGTATCTCAGTGCTACCTGGCTGGACAGACTTCATAAAATTGCTTGCTTTTGTCCCAAACTAGCCTACACTTTCCAATGTGATTGTGGCCTTGAATATAGCTAAGAAAGCTCCAGTGTAGTTGTCTATCAGTTTATCTATTGTGGATCAGTCCAGAGAAAGTTATCTTCTGTAAGGTTACCTGCTCTGATTACGAATGTGGGTGGCAGTCTGACCCAGAGAAAACAATTTCCAAGATCTGATTAGCCAAATACACCACAGATCAGATTGTTTTGTTTGCAGTGCGACGGATGGAAGCGGGCCCTTGTGCACGTTCGGCAGGTGCCCTAACACTGATCTATGCCATTATGCCCGACCCTTCAGTTTTTAAAATTAAAGTCTAGGCGGACGTTTCGGACGATTCCTGTCAAGTATACGAAGATCCAGCACTACTGCTTTCCTTTGGCACCTCTAATCCCCCCAAAAAGGAAGCGTCCACTGAGGTTGCCCAACGCGGGAGCTGGTGGCGTAGCCTGACACACGCAAGTCCCCAAGTCTGGCGAGCGCGGCTTGGGAACAAGCGCGTGGGGGCCAGAGTCTGGGAGTCGAGTGCTCCCCTCCCCGGCATGAGGCAAGCCTCCTCCCACGGCCTCGGGAAGCCCCAAGGCCGCAGGCTTCCTCGCCGGGGAGGAGCGGCCAAGGCGCAGTTCCTACACAGCTTCCTCCTGCAGCAGCAGCCACCCGCGCCATCGCTCTCCAAGGGTTCAGCGCGGGCGCTGCACGGGCCCGGAGACTGTGGGGGAGGGCGAGGAGGCGCGGTCGCACGCACGAGCGCAGCAGAGGCCCCGCCCCTTAGCCCGCCAGGCGGGTGCCCGGGAGAACCTGTCTGGCGGGGCGGGGAGCAGGGCTTCCTCCTTGAGGGCTGCGCTGCGCTGCCCGAATTCTCCTTCCGTCGCTGTGTCAGGACTCCTAGGCGAGCTGAGGAGCCGCGGCCCGCTCGGGCCATGTCGCTGAGGGGGGAGCCGCTGCAGGCCTCGCCGTCCCCGGCCCTGCAGCCGCCTCCGGGCGCGCCCTCGGGGCAGTCGCTAGCCTCCCTGGCCAGCGGGACCCTCCTCCGCCTTGGGGAGCCGCTGCTGCGGAGGCTCCTCGAGACCTTGGACCGCGCGCCCGAGGGCCGGGGCTGGAGGCGGCTGGCCGAGCTGGCCGGCAGTCGGGGGCGCCTCCAGCTCAGGTGAGCCCGGGCGGGTGTGTGGGCTGGGGCGGAGGGATGGAGCGCGTCGCTGGGGTGAGGAGAGAGCGCAGGTGGGGACGGCTACCGAGAGCCTCCCCAGAGTCTCCGAGACCCCTAACCGCAAAGTCCTGGGAATGCGAGGGGTGCGGGGTGGGATCCCCTTGGGGAGGGGGAGAGGCTGAAGTGGCCCGCGGCCGCTGCACCCTCTTCCTGCCCTCTGACCCTGGAGCTGAAAGCCACAAGTCCAGGTTGACCCGGGAAGATATTAAGAGAATGAAATTCTCTCCGAGTGTAATTTCAGAGAACTTAAAATGCAGAAAAAAGTTATGTGGACCCTGCCCTTGAGGGGACAAGGAATGTCAGGAGGCAGGTGTGCAGTGAAGAGGGAGTGAAGCCAAGGACTGGGGTGCAGGGATTCCTGAAGATTTTTGTGCAGAGAAAAGGAAAGAGGGAAATTGAATCTAAACTCACCATCTTCCTCCATTAAATCAAGTTACCAGGTTTTCTTCTTTCGTCCTGAGCATAAACTTGATAAGTGAAACTTCCTGATAAGGAAAGGGTCCATGCTATTAATGATATTTGAAGTTTTTGGTCTCAGGACTCCTTTACACTCCTAAGAATTATTCTAGAATGAATGAAGCCCTTGGTTGGGATCCTAGCACCCCCCCCCCATGTGTGTGTGTGTGTGTGTGTGTGTGTGTAAAATATTATATATAATATTATATATATTTATATAATATTATATATAATATTTTACACACACACACACACACACACACACACACATATGACCCAGAGAGCCTGTATGCAGGTTATTGTGTTACATATATATTATATATATTGACATTTACCACATTTGAAAGTAAAAGCAAGAAATTTCCAAGACGTTGATTTATTTTAAAAGAACCTATTACAATGGTTAACAACATTTTTGCAAAAAAGCAAACTTGTTCAAAATTTTTAAAACATAATTAGCAAAGTAGCATTGATTTACATTTTAAAAATCTCTAATGTCTTGATTCAATCACAAAAACTGGATTCTTTATGTTTCTTTGTATTCAGTCTGTTGAAATCGGCAGATAACAACAGTGGAAACTTTGGTGTACACTCCTGGGAGAATGAATGAAAAAGTTTAATAAAATCTTAATATTATTATGAAAAAAAAAACATTTTCACCTGTGAACCTCCTGAAAGGGTCCAGGAACTGCAACAGGGCTTCTGAGACCATACTTATAACCACGACTCTATGCCATTGTTATGACTTTGGCCTGCCTTTGAATCCCTTAGCAGTTTTTTAAACTTCTCAAGTGACCAAACTTCATATTGTTCTACCATTATTTGTACATATCTTTATACAAAGTCACCTCATAATACTGTTACACATAGAACTTGTCTTAGACAATAAGTGCTTGTTGAATTGAGAGTCATTCATTTAAACTATTGAGGCCTGCTATTAGCTAAAAGTTCCAGAAGATTAAAAGTTAAATATTTTATTCCTCTTCATGAGGGTTTATCTAGCAATAGACTAGAATTTTGAGACATTCACAGTAACATTAATTGCCATGTTGAATGTAATACTAAAAATGGGTTTTATGTTTTATTGAGTACAGAGTACCAAACAATGTACTAAGTATTTACGTGTATTATCTACTTTAACCCTCCCAACAACCCTGAGTTGCAAAGTTAAGATCGAAGCAAAACTTAATGATAATTTGGGATTATTTCCCATGCAGAAATGAGGTAAGAAATGTAAGCTAAGAAAGTCAAGCAGATATAGGGTGAAAGTTTTCCTATTCTAGGAAAAACACATTAGGCTTTTAGCTGTACAAAGAAAATGCAAAATACTATTAGTCTAAGTCCTCAGATTTCTGAATTTCTAGATTCATCATAATGTAAAAAAATTGTCACCTTGGGAGTGGTGTTACATGTGACTTGGGAGGCTAAGACAGGAGGATCACAAGTCTAGACCAGCCTCAGCAACTTGGTGAGACCTGTCTCAAAGTTTACAAAATCAAAAAAAAGGGGGGGATGGGCTGGGGATGTAGCTGAGTGGTAGAGCTGAGAGTACAATCCCCAGTACCCTCCCTGCCAACACACACACAACCAAAGTGTCTTTGGAGGCAGATCTTTGTGTTGTTCTGGCATTAATCAGGAACCTAGTTAAGAAAGAATCTGGGCTTCTTGGAGAGTACTACCACTTGGTGATAAAGGAAGAAGGTCGGTAAGACTTTGCCAGCAAAACGTGTGGCTGCTGGGATCTCAAAGAGTGGATACCTGATCCTGGGTGTTGCATTTTCCTCCCAAGCCTTCAGTCACTAGAGGCTGCAAAATGCTATTAGCTTTGGGAGTTTGGTGAAAGCTTTGTGGCCACTTTTCTGTGGAGTAATATAGAGAGGAGGGCCATCCCCTAGTAAGAGGTGACAAGCACGGAAGGGCATGCATTTGTGAAATCTGGGAATTCTGGGTGGGAAGCCTGACAAGACAGGTGAGTTACACCAGTCTTCTAGGATGATGAAGATTAGTTCCATGTAGGTTAGTTGAGGTGGGGAGAGTTGGAGAATTTGGGATGTTTAAGGTTGTGTCTATTGAGATCAGAAGAGTTAAGCTGCCATTATAAAAGTTAGCAGGGGAAACTTGGGTCTGGAGAGTGATAGGCAAGGGTCTGGGATAGCTGGTGATTCTTAGTCCATTTAAGACCAAAAAAGCTTATGTTAAAGTGGTTTCATACCATAATGGGAGAAGAGCATATGAAGGTCCTAAAAGTGTTTTTCTCTAGTGTTAGACAAGACTTGTAGTGAGAGTCTGATTCAAGTGAACAATGAGTCACAAAAGAATGTGAAGAGTTTTCCTCAGAGTTAATTAGATTCACGGCCCAAATATCTTGAAAGTTGTTTTTTCTCTCTTTACTTTTTTCCTGACTCTATATCTTTCCTCAAATTAGATAAGAATTTACTTAAGAATATAAATCAATAAACCACAAGAAAAGTCCATTCAGAGCTGTCCAGCAGGAATTAGGAACACTTGTAAATATTTTCACACGGTTGTTGATGACTCAGCATGATTGCTTACTTATGGTTTAGTTTGCCACAACCATGAATGCCCTACATGAAAACCAACCGTGGTTAAATTCCAAACTGATCTAATATTGGACACTGCTGTATATAGGCACAGAGTCTGAGTGTCTTGCCCATAGTGTAAATTATAAGCTTCAGGGATGGGCAAAGATTTGTGGGGAGGGAGCTCTAAAATGCCTAAATTCTGCTCAGTCAGAAGCTAAGAAATGAGGCTAAAAAATGGGACTGTGGAACACGCACCAAGGAAAAACCATCAGTCATTGCATACATGCATGTAAAAGGTGCTCCTTTAGCTACAGAAACCCTACCTTCACTCAGCTTATAACAGGAATAAGAATATGTGTTAAAGTTCTAGCCAAAGATTCCCTCCTCTCGATCTCCTGTCTCTGAATTTATCGTAGGTTAGAGCTCAGGCTTTGTATCTCTCTATTTTGTTTTTTAACCCTGTCTCCTGATGTATTCTTCAGTCATATGACTTTATATATCATTAAGTTGATTACTCCCAATATATCTGCTTTGAATCCCCAGGTGTGTGTAGATGTCTATTTGTCATCTCTTCTTGATTGTCTTTTAGATATCTTAAATGTAACATGTCTGATCTTAACATGTCCCCTCCCGCAAACTTTTTTCTCAGTTTTCTGCATCTCTATAAATGACAACTTTATCCTTCCAGTTGCTAGGCCAAAAAAAAAAAAAATCAGTCATTCTCTGATTCTGCTTCTAGATATATTATTTTTATCTTCAAATCCTCAGTATATATCTGGAATCCAACTTCCACATCTACCATACTGGGCCAAGCTACCATTATTTATCACCTGGATTATTCCAATAGCCACTCAACTTCTTTCTCCTTTTGCTTTGCCCCTATTTCTGGTCTGTTCTCAGCATAGAAGATTCTTTAAAAACATTAAATCGTATTTTGTCTATCCTCTCTTCAAAATCCTCTACTTGCTTTTCCATCTCAGTGTAAAAATGCTATTTAGATACTAGTTAACGCTTGAACCTTACATCCTACAGTTAATCAATCTCGCTCCACCACCACCACTTTAGTCATACCCCCTGAATATAGTAGCGTCTTTGTATCTGCTGCTTATTCAGAATGAGGTGGTCTCCACAAATAACTACATGATTTGCTTGTCCACTTTTCAAGTATTTGCTTAAAAGCCATCCTCTGGATAAGTACTTTATGGATTATAAGATTTGGAATTACCCCATTCATCTGTTCCAGTATTTCTTGTCCCCTTGCTTTGCTTTAGTTTTCTCCAAAACACTAGATAGATGGATATATATCAGGAGATGTGCCGGGAATGGCAGTGCACACGTGTAATCCCAGCAACTCAGGAGATTGAGGCCAGAGGATTGAGAGTTCTAAACCAGCCTCAGCAAGTTTACAAGGCCCTAAGCAACTTAGCAAGACTCTAGCTCAAAAGAAAGGCAGCGGGGACAGGAGATGTGACTCAATGGTTCAGTGCCCCTAGGTTCAATCCCCGGTACCAAAAAGAGAGAGAGGTTTGTGTGTTATCTATCCTCCTCTAAAGTGAAAAATTCAGGAGGGTAGCAAATATTATTTGTTGATCTATTCTCAATACCTTGAAAAAATTTACCTATTTTGGGTGATTAATAAATAAGTGGTTCTGGCATAATTTTGATGCTGATAAATTAAAACTAATTACTTAAATAGATAGATAGATAAATTGAATTAATAAATGAAGATTCCAGAGAGTAAATGTACCAAGAGAAGAAGCAGAAGGACCTAAAAGCAATTCTGTGGTTTATACCCCCCAAAATGCCATTATAATATGTTCCATTTGATTTTATAAAAAGCAAAGCCCATTTGTTTCAGTAATAAAGCAATTTTTAAATGTAATTCAAAAATTCTGAATTAGGACTCAGGAAGCAGGAATATAACTAAGGAAGGAAAGATAAAATTTGAGTATGTTTCATGCATCACCTTAGCTGAAAGCCAGTACCCATGCAGAATATTCAGAATCTTGCTTTTTTCTTTGCCTCTGTATAGGAAGAGAAATTGATTACTTCAATTTGGTCTTTTGGGAAAGAAAAGTCAGAGTGTTTCTATATCAATGTAAACAGTTAAAGCATCAGATTTAATGAGATGACGTCTTAATTTCATGTATTAGATCCTGGCAAACTTCTCAGAAAACAAGTTTATTTAGCATATAGTATTCTTATTTTAAAAAATCTTATTCTGATTATTTAAAAACTTAGTAATCCTGATTCTTGTAATGGCTGCTTCCCAGAAGCGGTGTCACATGTGCTCTCTTAGCCTCAGCATCCAGAGCTCCAAAAAGGGAATATTTCAAGCCAGATAGATTTTTGTATGTACCATTTCTCAGCCTTCAAGATCCCAATATCGTAACCTCAGTTTCAACACAATTGTTATTAGTCCTCATTTCATTGCTTTTGGTTCTGCTAGTTGTTGAAACACTAGAAACCGGGGATGCAATCGCTACCTTGTTAGATGTGGTTCTCAGCATTACAGGCATTTGTGCTTGCCTTGGTGAGTATGCACAAAAGCAGAATGAACAGATGTAACTTTTAAGGGCCTCCTGAATCAAACTTTGCCCTGAAAACTTTTGTGTTATTGAGGATAAACCTGAGTTTAGTCTGTAAACTTCCCAATGAATGGTAATGGTTTCTTATTCTTAGTTGTTTCCCATGAAATGAGAACAAATAGATGTTTGTTACATGGGAAAAAATGTTTTCTTTATAACAAATAATGTACTGAAAACTGCAGCCTATAAATTGTATTTACTTTATACCATCCCAAAGCATGGGATGGTATAAAGTAAATAGTAGTTGAAAGTTTCAGAATTCTCAAAGCACAGGAAATAGGAAGGAAGAATCTCTTGTCCAGAATCTGGCAGATCTCCACTGTCAAGTTATCACTGCCTCCTGAATCCTTAAGGAGTCTTTTTCTCCATGTTTTTATTATATGTTTGCTTTATATACCAAGTTAATATTGTACTTACATATCAAATAGCCAAAATTAAAACATTTATCTATAGGGGGAAAAAGGTTTGGAAAATGTATTTTAATATATATTATATTGAAATAGAAAAAGATTTAAAGTTAAAAAGAACCCTTTATATTGACATTGGAAGAGATTCAGTGTAAGCAAAACAACCTTTGTATTAATTGAGTAACATCCCATGTTGAGAAGTATTATATTAAATATAAGCTCATTCATTATGTTGTAAGTTAAAAAAAAAAGCCTAGTAGTCCTGATGTTATTTCCATGTTTCTTCCTTGGCTTGACTTGGGTGTTTTAAGTCTTTTCCGATTGCTAACTTTGTAACATTAATTGTTTTATCTAGTGACATTTTTGAGTCATTGTCTTCTCTTTTTCTCTAGAGCCCTACTAGCACTATTTGTATTTGCTCATGTGCCATTATTTCAGATATTGTAGTTCCCCAATGGAATGAAGGCATATTCCTTTCATAAAACAGCAGAATTTAACCTTTTAGCACCTTCATTTTGGATCATCTTGTGCTTCATTATCTTCAAAGAAGAAGTTAAAAAGAAATTTTTTCTGTTCTTCCTAGTTCTTATTTTCAAATGAAAGACAAAAATTTCGATCACTATCAAGGTTGAATTTCTCTCACATCCTGCTGCAAGATTTCTCTTGAACTCTCCTGCCTTAATAACTCTGGGAATTGAGTAAAGGGAATAAAGAGGAGGAGGAAATTCTAAAGAAGGAGGAGGAAAGAACACTAGCACTGATAATGTAAATAGTTTCTCAGCACACACCAACTTGTGATTAATCCCTTATAGTACCTGGAATGGTTCAGCTATTTAGTAGATGTATCATTCTGAAAAGAGGTTGTTGACTTGAATAAATTTGTCATTTTCAGTTGTCTGGACCTGGAGCAGTGTTCTCTTAAGGTGTTGGAGCCTGAAGGAAGCCCAAGCCTGTGTTTACTAAAACTAATGGGTGAAAAAGTTTGCACGGTAGCGGAATTGAGTGACTTCCTACAGGCTATGGAACACACGGAAGTTCTTCAGCTTCTCAGCCCCCCAGGTGGGTTTTCTGGTAGAAGTTTGTGGAGTAAAACTTAGAGAAAAACATCTCATTTACCAGGTAAATTTCATTAAATTTTTCTTGTCCTATATCGAAACCAAAAAAGACTTAAAAAGCAAATAAAAATGCATGAACATTGATTATAGTTCAAAGAACCAGCTATAGGAGATGTTTTTGAAACAATTGGGAAATTTTTAATGTAGCCTACATATTTGACATTATGGAGTTCATGCAATAATATTGTAGTTCTATAGAGGATTCTATTCTAAGGAGATGCATGCTAAAATATTTATAGTTAAGATTATAATAATCTTATTATAGATAAGACTGTATTGTCTGTTATAGGTAACAGACACTGAAACAGCTAGCCAAAAAAGTGAACTCACACAATTATTTTTGTATACGTATGTATATGGATGATAAGGGAAGTAGGACAGATGTTTATTTTATTTTGTTTTGATTTTGGTATGGACCGCTTAACCACTGAGTTACATCCCCAACCCCTTTTTTTTATATTTTATTTAGAGACAGGGTCTCGCTAAATCGCCGAGGCTGGCTTTGAACTTGCAATCCTCCTGACTCAGCCTCCAGAGCTACTGGGATTATAGGCATGTGCCCCCACACCTGCCAGATGTTTAAAGTTTTAAGTTTTTTTGCCAACATGATATTTTAAGTGTAATTAAATAAACCACAATAGTTTTTCCTCAATATGTCAAACTTGAGTAAGGCATCTTACTTCCAAAGTCAAATGAGGAATAGGAAACAGTTCCTCCTCTCTGTAGCTATAGTTAGAGTTAGTCAATTGCAATAGTGTCAGGAAAGACATGTATCAGAGTTGCCTGATGCAACAGTACTACAGGCTCCCAAGTGTCCACTGAAAGCAAAGTGGCCAGCTAGACTTGGAAGGGCCATAGACTAAGGAATTGATGCTATCTGTTTTATATAAATTTCAGGTATGCCACTTCATTATATAACCAACCTGGTTATGATATATTGTTATGTTAAATAAGGATTTAGGGACAGAAGGTATAGCAGTAAACTATGGATTTACATGTACCAGAAACCCCAACTCAAACTGATAGAATAGAGGGAATATATTGCTTGTCCCGACTGAAAAGCCTATTTCTAAGGGACTGGTTGGTTTTTGTCTTTGTTGTTCTTCTCTTGACATAAGCTTTCTTTTAAGATGTCTGCTATCCATTCCTGGTCTCATGTATTTTTGTTTCCACATTTCCAGAAAGATCAAAAGATTCACTCTCATTAATTAGTTTTGTATACTTCCCTGTCCCTAAACCTGTCATTGTAGCCAGGGACATGGAATGTGCTGATTTGCCTGGATTAAAGACAGTAGTGAATTGGGTTGAGTCAGCTTTCCAGGAACCACATGTATCACCAAACAAAATTAAACCTGTTGGATGGAAAACAGAAGCAACATATGCTGGGGATATAACCAAAAAATCATGAACAAATGAGAAGAAACATGGACTCCCAAGTCATCCCAATTTACTAATGTAGATGGTAAAATAAGCCACCAGTAAATGCTTCCTTTGAGATATGCACAGTTTTGAATGTTTGGCTTTTGTTTCCCACTGCCTCTTCATATCAAGTGTTGCAGGCTAGTAATAACTAGCTGCTAATACAGATGCCCCAGTATGTAACTCTGTCCATCACCAATCAGTAAACTTCTTAAGATACTATTTATTAATTTTTATATGCCCAGTGCCTCAAATAGTGAGTACGCAGTAGTTGTGAGGATCAAAATCCACCAGTCTAGGGCACTAAGTTCTCATACTTTGTAGAACAATAAGGCTTCTGAAAACTTAAGAAACTTCTCTTGGAATTCAATAACACTTTTGAATCTCATTTCTCTTTTTCAATCATTCTGACCATTGGTTATCAATTCTATAAAATGAGTGGAGTGTTCTGTCTATCAGAAGAGCAGGAGCGACATGGAGTAATGATGTGTTGAATTGTTTCTAGACAGTGACAGAGGCCAAACATATCTCTTAAATTTGTGGTGCAGTCACTGACCTTGAAATCAATGGTTCCCAATTAAAGTTTTCTGTATGTGAAACCAGGCTTTACTGAAATTGAGTTATAAATTTATTGATATGTAATGATCTGCCTGAATTTTTTAAATAATATTTTATATTTTGACTTTTGACAAGCCAGCAACTGGTAAAGTGCCTCCCTAGTAAACATCAGTAATCTTCCTTTTAAAAATCCAGTTTTGCTCTTTGTGCTTTTCTCCAAATAATAAGAGCACTCTCCTGTCAGTATGCTCTGTTCAGGTTGTTCTGATATGTGGCAAACAGGTTTTTACAAGATCATTCCATAGGGCTCTTTTGTAGGAAATAGGAAAACAGTTTCTATATTAACACTTGTAGGCTGTTTCTGTGAAGATTTTTGTTGTATTAACCACATGGTATCAATAAAATTAGTTGTTACTTGAATATTATTTATTTATTTAAAAGGAAATATTTTGGGGATTTAATAAAGCTCAGTAATTTTAGGAAGCAGTAAACTATTGTTAGTTTAATATCTATAGCTCCCCAATAATCTAAAATTTACACTATAGTTATTAGAATAAAGAAATGTAATATTTATAAAGAAGAATTTTAATATCAAGGCTATCAAAAATAAAAACTATTATAATTATATTAAGAATGCAAGCTCTGAGGTTGGGTTTGTGGCTCAGTGGTAGAGTGCTTGCCTAGCATGTGTCAGGCACTGGGTTTGATTCTCAGCACCTCATTTAAATGAATGAATAAAATAAAGGTCCATCAACATAAAAATATTTTTAAAAAGAGAAGATTGCAAGCTCTGATAGAATCACCTCAATTTGTGACTTTGCTCATTCATTAAGTAAACCTTTACTGTATTCCAATACTTTGCTATCTCAGACGTCAAGTATTGTGAATTCAGAGCTGAATTAAATAATAGTTTCTACCTATTGAAGGTCATAGTTTAGTAGGGGAGGCAAACATAGCCAGGACAATTGTAAAAATAAGTATATGTAAAGTAGGTTTATCTAATCTCTAGTTTTCCTTTGCAGTGTATTATATTCTCGAATCTTAGTAAAAAATAAGAAATATTCTAATGTTTTCTCTGTATTTTGTAGTTAATATCATTTCACAGGATGATATTAGTCCTTATTCCACAGAAAGTCTAATGATTTTTCTCTGATAGGGGTCAAATGATTTTTCTCTGATGTTGGGGCACTGATAGGGGTCTGGTTAGGGTTAATAATATGAATTCTGTCAAAGACACTGTGAGCCTTAGAACAGGTCTTTGCAAGTCCAAATGCAAGGAGGAGGGGAAATTCTAGGTACATTCTGACAGAAGGAACTTTAGTTTGCTATATTCCATTCCAGTTTTTATGAAATAATAATGTAAAATAACCCTGAGAGATAACTGTAAAATAACCCTGAGAGATAACTGTAGTATTTGATATGTCTTTTAAGAAACTGGCCAAATTTCCTTTATATATTTGGTAGCCCAGAAGTAGCTAAAGTTGTGAATGTTCCTCCATCTCTAACTGAATAATCCCTGTGATGTGGAGCCAGCTTCAGTAGCCGTTTAATGTAAAGTCTTAGATGAGTGTGAACTCATCCTGAAATTCTTGCTGTCTTTAGGCTCTAGCACCTAATACATTTTCTGAAGTCCAGACTAAAGTTCCTCCCTTCTGCTTTCTTTCTCACTGCACTTTTCCACAGCAGGTAGTTAGCCAGCTTCCTCTCAGTCTTGCTTGAACTATATGTTGGAGAAATTGTTTTGTGTTTTAGTGTGGCTGGTATCCATTCCTGTTTTCCAGCACTCACAGTGTTTCTCTATTTTTATTCCTTTGGGAATTGGACAAGGAGGTAATCAAATGTGCTAAAATTGTTTTTAACCAGAGATCTTATTTCAGATCTTTATTGTGTTTAAGGGTCAAAGACTCTAATCCCAAAGCAACAATAGTGGCATATATAGTCTTGAAAGATGTAGATAAATTTAGATATGCAATTCAAGATATTTTTGCTTCTTTTATTCTAAGTGAAAACATTTTGAGCACAGACTTATAAGCTCTATCAGTTATATTTATGTAGATCATGAAATGATTACCTAAAGAACTAAGATACTTACCTGCAATTGGTAGAACAGGGGCTGGAAATGTGAGGACATTTAAAGATAATTAACATTGTATATGTGGTTTTCATTAGGATGAATTCTAAGTTTCTTACCCTGGTTTTGTGATATTGCTGTTTTTATTTCATTCTTCATATAAAAGATGCTTCATTGAAGATACCTATCAGATAACTATGACACAGCACATGATTTCAGGAGCATCTTTTCCATTTGCCCCGACCCCTTTCTTTGATTTCATATCACTTTTATTCTTGAATTCTTTGTAGCATACTCATTATGTTTTATATCAATTTTTATTGTCAAATGATCTCTAAGATAAGTGCAGAGACTACTGAACAGTATTCTTTAGTTTCCACAATACCTGAACTTCAATTTTATCTTCATACCTCAGTGAAGTGTGAACATTTAATCTTAACCAGCAAATACTTATGTGGAAAATGAGACTCCTGGAAGTTATTGTTTGGCCAAAGTCACAGTTAGTTATTGACAAAGGTAAGATTAAAAACTAGGTCTGCTGAATCAAGTACCATTTTCAAAATGCTAGAAAATTCTAGGTCATTTGAGAAATTTAGTTATGGATTACTACCTCAGGTGCCTCTTTGACCCATGGATTTCAATTTTTTTTCTTATTACCAAGTTTAAAAGTGTTTAAATGCTATTTCTTATTTATAAAGGTCTTTGCTTGTTTCATGGATCCAAAAATTGGCAATTATTCCTGAAAAAGAAAATAACAAGAAGTGAAAAAAGACAGAGATAGTATGGATAGGAATAAGATTAAAAAATAGAGATGGAAAGGGAGTATTAAGTGAGGTCTGAAAGAATGTGTTTCTGGGTGAGGAGTGTTCAGTCTTAGGCCCTGCAGCACAACAAAGAATGGATGTGGGAGACTAGATTTAGTCTCACAGATGCAAATTGACATGTAAGAAGGATACTCGTGGGCATGCACTGGTTGTATAAAAGGGGAGATGTTACCTTACAGGAAGAGGAGGGGTGTTTATTCTGGAATGCTGTAGGGTACATTGATAGTTTGCTGTGATAGCTTAGAAATTGTGAGTAACTTTGAGAAAACATTTTAGTTGGAAGCTGATGGGTTTTTTTGTTTTTGATTTTGTTTTGTTTTGTTTTGGTTCATGGCCTCTGAAAGTAGATGTATTTAAACACATTCAATAAATCTGTTTCTGGAAAGGGTGTTTGTAAATTACACCAATATTTACATGAATAGTGAAAATAACGTAAAGTGAACCTATGATGAATACTTTTTTCAAACCAAGAATCATCCTAATTTACCTTTTTTGTAATTCTAGCAATATTTTAAACTTTGCTTTATTGCTTAATATAATATGTGTGTGTGTTTGTAAAGCACAATCCTTAGTTCCATCATACCTAGTCATATTCTCCCAGGCTTACAGGAAATCTAGTAACTTCTCTTGACTTCTTTGCAGATGTTATCTGAAAATATGCTTGTTTGCCAGGAAACTGTGCATTCACCATTTAAAATAGAACTTTCAGTTGTGTACCTTGCTACATCCTACATAGCATGGTGCCAGATTCTTTCCTTACCTTTGTTCAGCACCTTCTGACTAGTTGGTGCTGCACAGGGGTGGTTCAGGGTTGACCATGGTTCCCTGTCATACAAGGCATCGTGGGAGGAAGGAAATGTGTGTGGTTTAAATGGGTGGTGTTGCAACTTCTTTGCTTTACTACTCACTGGGGGCAGTTTCCAAATCTCATTTTGCCTATAAATTCTCAGTCTTTGAAGCAATAAGTGATAGGGTTTTTTTAATTTGTATATATACACACACATACATATATGTATACATATATCTGTATGTGTATATACATAACAACAAAATATATTTATTTGTTGTTAAAGACTAGACTGTACTAAAATTTTTGGTATAGGGCCAGTTTACAAACTGAATTGGAATCTTCTTTAGAAATCATTTAGTTTTGTGTCCCACACAAAGGAAAGATGCCTTTAGAACATCTATGCCATTTGATTCTCTTCCAGTAAAGTCATTCATTCCATTATAAGACTCTCTAGGAAGAAAGCCTTTTAATTTCTGTAGTTATTGTCTCTTGTCTTTTTATATAATTACAGAGAACACGTGCCATGGTAAATTTGTAAGCAATATTATTGTACAGACTTGCTTTTCCTGACACTGTCTTCAGTAAGAAAGGCTTATTGGGGCAAAGATGTGGAGAATACATTGACAATCACTGGAAAAAGTTCAGATTCACATCCTGGCTCTGCCTTTTTTTACAAGGAAAAAAGAGATAATTTGTGTGATCTTCTGCAAATTACTTCTTTTTATTGCAACATAGATATAATTCATATCTACATTTTATAGTTATTTTGGAGGGTAATGATAAAAATGCTGGTGCATATTAAACAGCCAGTAAATTACTGCTACAATAATTTTTATTATTCTGCACATTCACTTAACAACTGCATGTTGAACCCCACTGTACCACTGTGTTTGACAGGTGCTGCACTACTCTAGGTGTGGAGTAAACTGGTGATTAAGACAAACATGGTCCTTGCTCTCACGGAGTTTTTATTTTAATAGATTAGACAGGCAGCAAGAAAGGGTATTTCAAGAAATAGGGAACTTGGGGTGAAAAGGTAGCTAATTTAGAGATGTTTCCCAGAGAAGCTGCTAACATTTTAGTAAGAGACCTGAATGATTGAGAAAAGCTCATGTGGGGCTTTGTAAACTGTGGTAAGGAGTTGGAATTTTATTCCAAGTATAGTGGGAGGGCACTCGAGGGTTTTATTTAGAGGAGTGATTTTGAATTAATTCATGTTTTAATAGATATTTGGACTGTTGGTTGGAAGTAAGGAAATAAGTGAACAGGCTTATTATCACTCCATAGCTAACAGCAGCTTGGATTAAGATTGTGGCACTTGAGCCAGGTGTGGTGGACACGCCTTTAATCCCAGTGCTTTGGGAGGCTGAGGTAGGAGGAGGTACTTTTTTGCCAGCTTTAGCAAATTATCAAGGTCCTAAGCAACTCAGCAAGACCCTGTCTCTAAATAAAATAGAAAAAAGGGCTGGGGATGTGTCTCAGAGGTTAAGAGTCCCTAGGTTGAGCCCCTAGGTTCAACCCCTGGTACAAAAAAAAAAAAAAGATTAAGGTGCTAAAAGATGGTGAGACATGGAAAATCTTAATGGACAGGGCTTGCATACAGATTACAAGTGCAGAAAGACGAAGGAGGAGGAGGCATTCAAGGATGACTGCTCCAAGTTTTAATCCTGAGTAACTTGTCAGATGATGGTAGGCTGCAACCTTTCCCATTGGAAACCTGCAAGAACTGGTGGGGCAGTCTGATTGTGTCTGGAGGTACTGAGGCCATCCATATTTAAAGCCAGTTTAATCAAAGCTATATTTTTCATATTTATTTTTTTCCTTTTCATCATTGTTGCAACTGTCTCCCCTTCTTATCATACCTAAACCTGGAAAATCAGAATATCTACATTTTAAAGTTGTGCTGTAAGACTTCCCAAGTAGATAAATGATAAATGTGGAGACATTAAAATATAGTTTTGTTGGGGCTGGGGACATGGCTCAAGCGGTAGTGCGCTCACCTGGCATGCGTGCGGCCCGGGTTCGATCCTCAGCACCACATACAAACAAAGATGTTGTGTCCACCGAAAGCTGAAAAATAAATCTTAAAAAATAAATAAATAAATAAAATATAGTTTTGTGACTTTCCCACCAATATGTGTCACAGATTTCAAAAAAATTCTGAACTTCATTCATCCTCAATATAAATGATTAATGAAACTGAAGTCTCTCCCCTGTCAAGAGCTTTAGTTTTTTTTTTTTTTTTTTTTTAAGAAATTGTACTAATTTGCTAAAGACTGTCTAGGATTTCTCCAGATCATCAATTGTGCTAGGTATGCAATAAATATTTACTCAAGTTTTCTTTTTATTTGGTATATTTCTGGTATGGTTTCACATTTTACTTTTAAGCAGTTGTTTTTTTTTTAATAAAAACTTAGTATCTCTGATATATTAAGATTGCTATTATTTCTTATCTCTCCTTATTACTTGTAATCTTGTTTTGTTACTTTGGATTAGTGGGTTGTAGAGGGAAAAAAACAGTTTTGAGATCACATTCAGGATAAGTGAGAAAACAAGTAGGATCAGGAAGTTTTAATGATCTTTTCTTCTTCCTGAAAATAAGTTAACCAAGTTTTATGGATTATAATCTTGGCAAATATAAAACTTCCTAACTTTGGAGGTTTTTGTAATGTCAGTAATCTATTGCTGCAAATAGATTACCCCAAAGCTTAGGTTTCATATCAGTGCTAAGTCATAATATGATCATTTCATGACATTTTTATGCTATCATCTTACTTAATCTGTTTTATTCTACTAAATAGAATGCCATAGACTGGGAATTACTTTTCCCTTTTTTTTTAACCCAGGATTGAACCCAGGGATGCTTAATCACTGAGCCACATCTCCAGCATTTTTTATTTTTTATTTTGAGACAAATTCTCACTAAGTTGTTTAGGGCCTTGTTGAGTTGCTGAGACTGACCTCAAACTAGTGATCCTCCTACCTCAGCCTCCTGAGCACTGGGATTACAGGCATGTGCCACCACACCCAGCCAGACTGGGTAATTTTTCCATTTTTAGAGGCTGAAAGTTTAAGATCAAGGCATGGATATGTGATGAGGGCCTTCTTGCTTTAGCTTCACATGACACAAGGTAGAATGGCAAGCATGGCTATTGTGTCTTTACATAGCAGAAAAGCAAGAGAGTGAACCCACTCCTGAGAGCTCTTTTTATAGTGTAGTAATCCATTCGTGATGATGGAGCCCACATGATCTAAACCCCTCCCACTTGCCCTTCTCCCAACACTGTTGTCTGGAGGACTATTTCCACCACATAAATTTTAGGTGACACATTGAGACCCCACAGCAGACATTTAAATTTAATTTTTATTTTACTAATAGTGCACCTAATTCAGTTGAAATCCCAGCCATGTGAGCATTTTGGACCAGGTATTTGCATGAACACGCCCTGAGAACTACAGTATACTATTGCCTGGCAAACGTGTGCTGTGAAGTGCATCCTGATTTCAGAAGTATTAGAATGTAGGGAAAACATGTCTAAGAATTGAAGAAATGTAATTCTCCTCCAGTCATGTGGAAGTAGATTAAATCAATGTCTTTTGCAGGTAAGTTTTTTTCCTCAAGATTCTACAAAGCCTACAGCCCACAACCTCATAAACTAATGTAGAAGCAAGTTACTTTTATTTGAATAAACACATTTATGACAAAGATTAATATACAGGTTATTTTCAAAATATTTCCTTTTTGGGTTTCAGACATATACAAGGAGAACCCATCTTTTGTGACTTTATTTACACAACTTTTTTTTTTCTTAAGGATTAAAGATCACTGTAAACCCAGAATCAAAGGCAGTCTTGGATGGACAGTTTGTGAAACTGTGTTGCCGGGCAACTGGACATCCTTTTGTACAATACCAATGGTTCAAAATGAATAAAGAGGTGATTTTTTAAGTGTCTTAATTTCTTCAAGAAGAGAAAAAGATTGAAAATTAATTAATATTTTTGTCCTAACTGCAATTTTAGGAATTTGGCTAAGAGTCTGATAGATATTGTTATATATTATAAAGTTCACATGGCTATGAAGAATGCTAACAAATGGGTTAATTCAACCATTTGTATTCAGGTCAGTTTGTCTTTTGCAGAAAAACTATGAAATGTAACTTTCCTCTTAGAAATTTTTGACATATATTGAACAATTCTCAGATTCCTTATGGAAAGATCATATAATATGTAACACTTTCAGCATATAGCTATTAGAATGATTGTAAGTTTGGAAATCTTCTTTATGGAACAGCAATGAAGCTGTGAATTACTCTCTGATGTAATTTTACTCATTTATTATACTCCCACTAGTAAAGTTGGAGGGTACCTGTTCCTCTAAATCCTTCACAACATTGGCATCAGAAGACACCCTGATTTTTGCCATTCCAGTGAATTGGAAATGGTATCTCATTTTGTTTTTCATTTACTTGATTGCCAGCAGTTCTGAAATTTTTACATTTATTATTCAAGTTCTTATCTGTGTATCATGTGCTCTTTCTAATCTTTCTTTTTATGCACTTTGTCCCTTTTTCTACTTGATGTTCTTTTTTATTATGATTTATAGGAATTCTATATTCTGGATAAAGTTCTTATTTGTGTAATTAACATGCATGTACCAATAAAATATTTAGTGAAAAAATAATTTTCAAAATGTTGTATAGTTTGATAGAATTTATATAAATTGTAAAATAAAGGTATTACTCTGCAGGATTAAATACATACGTTCACATATACACACATCCAGTGTGGACTGGATGAGTCTCTACGAAGTAGAAGGGGGAAATGATACTGGAGGTTTGAAAGGCGTTTTGACCTTCTATTTCTTTCTCCTTTAGAGTTTAGCATTGACAGCCAGTTTGGCTTCCCCCTTCACTTCATAGCAGCTTCATATTATCTGCTTTTAGAATTCAAGGAGCATGTAAACTTCACATGGCTATGAAGAATGCTAACATATATAAAATATGTATCTAAATGTATGTACATTTTTGTCTACTTTTAAAAATGTGTGTATTAAAAGTGAAAAAATCTTCACAATTTAAACAGAGATGGTTTCGAGCAAAATTAGAATGAAAGAGATTTATTGAGAAATATTATAGCATCATAAAAATTGAGCATGAAGTTCAAGAATGTATGAACCAGAAAAATAGGGCTGCATCAGTAATACAGAAAGCAGTACGTCACTTTCTCCTTCGCAAAAGACAGGAAAAATTTAATGGTAGAATCACTAAACTTCAGGTAAGTGAAAACTATGGTTTTTGATACAGGAATAAAACCAAAATTGAGGTTTTAGTTGAAATGTATCTGTTCATATCATATAAATTTACTGAAAATATTTATTTTGTAGAAATAAATGTATATATAAATTCAAAACAATATGGGCTGTAATCTTAAAATCATTCTTTTATCTCTTTAAGGCATTATGGAGAGGCTACTCTTGGAGGAAAAAACATGATTGTACAAAAATTAAAGCTATACGGTTAAGTCTTCAGATGGTTAATAGGGATATTAGAGAAGAAGATAAACTCTACAAAAGAACAACACTTGCACTTCATTATCTTTTAACATAAAAGCACCTTTCTGCCATTCTTGAGGCCCTAAAACACCTCGGTTAGTTTGTTATAACAATATCTTGCATAAGATTAGGAATGCATTTTTTTATCTTTGAATATTTAAAGAACATCGTGATTACACAGTACTAACTAAGACTTCATTTTTTCTTGTAGCATTGTAGTGGGGTTCATTTTGACATAAATGTATATAACTTCGTATGCTCCATTTCTTTTGGGGGGGGCAGAGAGGTACCAGTGATTGAACCCAGGGGTGTTCAACCACTGAGCCACATCCCCAGTCTGTTTTTTATTTTTATTTTTTCACTTAGAGACAGGATCTTGCTAAGTTGCATAGGGCTTGGCTAAGTTACTGAGGCTGGCTTTGAACTTGGGAATCATCCTGCTTCCACCTCTAAAGCCTCTGAGATTATGGGCATGCGCCACCATACCCGGCCAGTTTGCTCCATTTCAATCCTTTGTACTTCTTCTTCTCCCAGTCCCTCCCCTGTCCTCTTTCTCTATTCAATTGATATTCTTTCTGTTTATTTATTTTTCTACTTAGTACATTATAGTTATATGTAAAATTGGAATTCATTGTTGTTACTGGAAATTAACATGTGTCTTTTTCTCTTTCAGAGGTTGTTACCAGATTATCTCCACGTTGTTGTGAGAACATGGCTGAGAGTGGAGCAATTTCTAAAATATTTGTTTTAATCCGAAGTTGTAATCGTAGTGTTCCTTGTATGGAGGTCATCAGATATGCTGTACAAGTTTTGCTTAATGTAGCTAAGGTAGTTTTCCATTTTAATAATGAAATATTCATTGTTCAAGAAATGTAACTCTGCAAATTATTAGATAGATAGAATTGATAGAATTTATATAAATTGTAAAATAAAGGTATTACTCTGCAGGATTAAATACATACGTCCACATATACACACATCCAGTGTGGACTGGATGAGTCTCTACAAAGTAGTGTAGAAATGCTCTAAATTAGAAATTAGGCTGGGATTGGTGCTGCATGCCTAATCCCAATAGCTCAGGAAGGAGTCAGAAAAAGTGCAGGTTCTAAGCCAGCCTCAGTAGCTTAGACTATAAGCAACCTAGTGAGACACTGTCTCAAAATAAATATTAAAAAAAAAAAAGCTGGGGATTTGACTCAGTGGTTAAGCACTACCCTTGGTCTCAATCCATGACACCAAAAAAGGAAAAAAAAAACAAAGTTTGAAATTAGGCCTCTAAATTAAAATTCATGTATATGAAGAGTCTTGATGGGGAAAAATATTTAATTTATGAATATAACTATAGATATGAATACTATTTTGTTGTTTTATTTCTATTACTTTTATAATATGAATAATAATATGAATAATAGTATTATTGAGAACTTGTCAGTATTTTTGTACATTATTTAATTTAATCCTTATAATAATTCTGTAAAGTAACTCATATATTTCTCATTTTATAGAAAAGGAATGATAATGCTTACAGAATTTGCATACAATCAGTGGTATTAAGATGAGACATTTACCTTCCTTGCCCACCCTCACAACCATGACTGTAGTGTACCCAATATATTGAGGAATAGTGGTTAAGAACATAGACCCAAACTACTGAATTTGAATCCCAGTTCTGCAAGCTGTTATAGATTACTTGGCCTCTCTTTGCTTCACTTTCTTCAACAATAAAATGGGTATAGAAACAAATAATACTCATCTCAAAATGTTACTGTGAAGATTAAATGAGTTAATATACTTAAAAGTTCTTGATACATAAACATACTATGCAAGTGTTAACTATTAATGGTTTCTTATTTTTATGTTAGAATGATTATTTTTTGAAACCATGCAAATTTCAGTATGAATGTAATAGTATCATTAAATAAAGCATGAAAAACTAATCCTAGATTTTTAGTATCAAATTTGTTTTATTCTAAAGTACATCTTCCTCTCAAGAAGGATGTAAAATAGTATAATTAGATCTTGCCTTACTCATTATCTTACCCTATGACTAACTGTAACAGATAAGTTCTCTTTCATGAGAGAGTCTTGCTAAAATGGTCTTCTCTTTAGAAGCTTTCTTTTATTTACTTCAAGATATTCTTTTTTAGAGATTTTAGCTTTAATTTGTTTTATGTGGAACTTTTGAAGTGGTTAGGAAAGTAAAAGATTAATATGCATATAAGATTCAAATATGATAGGAGTAACAAAAAATTATCTCATAATGTCCTTTGTACCTGTGGCAGATACTTCAAAGATTTGGTTCTAAGCTGTCTTTACAGTTGGGCAGTTTTAAAGGTGTATGCTTATTACAACTTTTAATTTCATTCTGTTCTCTTCAAATATGAGAAAACTACTTCAGCAGTTTATGATGTAGAAAACTGTATACACATATTGTTGGAGCTTTTGCAGATGTACCAAGAAAAACCTGGTGACAAAGTTGCAGACAAGGGTGGAAGCATTTTCACAAAAACTTGTTGTTTGTTGGCTGTTTTGTTGAAGACAACAAACAGAGCCTCTGTAAATATTGATCAGTTACTTTTCTTTGAGCTTATTTTCTATGTTCTTTATGTATAGATTTTATGTTTTTCCTTTAGTAACCATTACACTAAATAGGATTTTGCATGTGATCAAACTTGGGTTTTTTTTTTGTTTGTTTTTGTTGTTGTTTTTTGCCTAGTATCAGTGTGTGTGTGTGTGTGTGTGTGTGTGTGTGTATTCATTGTTTCATTTTCATATTAAAGAAACTGAATTCTGAAAATAGAATTTATTTCAGTCATGTAAATAAGAATTTCCTACTTACTAGAGAGTATAACAAATTACCTTAGCAGGGTAGGAAATAAGATACGTATAATTCTCTATCCACCTATCATAACCATAAATATGTCTCAAGCTTTTCTGTGCCGAGACATCTGAGTTATTCTCTCCAGGTATCACAATCAACATAAGAGTAACCAGAGCCCTGCCTTTATCCTGATAACTGTGGAAACCACTGAAGCATTTTAAGCAAGAGAATAATATTTTCCTATTTAAGTTTTAGCATCACCCTGTCTACTGACTGAAGAATGAATTTGGGAGAGCATGTATAGATATGGGGAGACCATTAAAGGAGGCAAATGTAGATATGTAGTGGCTAGACAAGAGATTGTGCTTCACCTAGGGTTGTGTCAATAAGAGGTAAGTGGATGATTCTAGAAAGTTGGAAGAGGTAAAATTCATAGGACTTAGTATCTAGATATGACAGGTTATATTGAGTATAGTTCCTTTTTGCATTCAGTATCGAATTAAATTTACAATTTTTGAATATTTCTCCTCTTTATAATTGTCTTACATATTATTTCACAATTTAAAATAATTTGCCTACTATACTTAGAGAGCCATGCTCTTGATTGTTAAAAGCTCGAAAGCCTACTGCATAGTATTCAAGTAATTGATTTTGTTATTCTAGGAGAGATTGAATTTTTATTAGGTTTTAGTAAATGTACATTTTCTTTTTTAGGATGTACGAAGTAGTCCCAAAGTTGTTGACCGCATTTATAGCATCTACAAACTTACAGCACGTAAACATAAAATAAATGCTGAAAGAATACTTAATAATCAAAAGAAGAATTCTTCAATAGGTATTCCCTTTATTCCAGAAACACCAATAAGGACCAGAATAGTTTCAAGGTAAGCAATTAATTGTATTCTATAATTTCATGTCACCATTCATTCATTTAAATAAATATTTGTTAACATGATCATAAACAAGATATTGTTCTTAACCATAGAGAAAAAACATTTGAATAAGAATAGACTGACTATTCAAAAAAAAAAGAATAGACTATTCAGTAAATCTAAAGGAATCAGTTTCACTATAATGAAATAATACTGATGTAGCTTTGGGTATTTAGTAGCTATTCAACAAATTCCTTATGTTAAATAGTTCAGACCTAATGCTAAGAACCTTGTTATATCAGTTTTATTTTCCATGTTAATCTCTATTTTTATGTGGTGCTGAGGATCGAACCCAGGGCCTCGTATGTGCTAAGCGAGTGCTCTACCACTGAGCCACAACCCCAGCCCAATCCAGGATGATTTTATATCAAGATATTTCACTTAAGTATATCAGCAAAAAAAGAAAAAAAAAAACCTGTTTTCTTTTTTTCTAAATAATGTAACATCACAGATTCTGTGACTAGACATAGATACATCTTTCAGGGTCACCATTTAGCCTGTTATAGACCCATAAAGATAATTGTGGTTTACCTAGTTTATGTTACTTTTTTTTTAAGGTGTGTTTGTTTATGTGGTTACTCCCCATGATCATGGAGTATAAATCATATAGAGCTGCATCTTGAACTACAAAGTGCTTAAATTTGGTTGTGCAGTGTAAAGCTATGTGGTTCAGGAAGAATGACAATGAACAAACAGATTAATGAGTAAAATAATAAAGATAGTGACAACTACTAAGATAAAGAGAATGGCCGAGAAAGCATCATGTGATTTTTAAGTCTTGGAGGGTGAGTTGAGGAGAGGATAGCACAGAGTGGGCAGGAGTGTTGCATCATGTCATGGCTTTTGTTTTGAATAAGCTTGAGAAACCTATAGCATAAATAAGAGGAAAATATAAATAAGCCATTGGAAAATCATGCCTATGGTTGAACAGAAGAACAATTTTTTAGATAAAAATTGGAGTACTGTTGGTTTGAGGATGTAGATAGCACTTAAGGCCAAAAGATGAATGAATGTGATCATGGATTGAAATTTCACTCCTTTCTATCACTCCTTTCCATCATATGGATACATACCGCATTTTGACCACTAACCAATGGTGAGGCATTTAGATTTTCTACAAGAAAGAATAAGAAGATGGAAGTGTATATAGTAGGGATTTGTGTGAGAAGATACATGAAACTCTCCCCTGATTGATACCGTTTTCTTAATGTGGTGTGATATTTTAAACTCAACAACTCAGAAGTAGCTTAGAGGGTATGGAAGGGATATTTTTTTTTAAAAGAGAGAGTGAGAAAGGAGAGAGAGAGAGAATTTTTTGATATTTATTTTTTAGTTATCGGCGGACACAACATCTTTGTTTGTACGTGGTGCTGAGAATCAAACCCGGGCCGCATACACGCCAGGCGAGCACGCTACCACTTGAGCCACATCCCCAGCCCTGGAAGGGATATTTGAAAAGAGGAAAGAAATAAAATAGTCATCTGGGAGAGCGGAAGCATACTAGGCATTTCAAATGCCCATTTGACATAAAATAAAAATGTATAGTTTCTTTAGCAATATCTGTATAGGAATGGAGAAAGAAGATATTTCTATTTAATTTGGAACCCAAATAGAATTTTCTAGACAAGTTTGATAAGAGAAAGAAACAGAATGGAATAATATTGAGATAACTAAACTAGTTAGGGAGGAAAGTAAGAATAACATTCTAATGAACAATAGGTATGTGTTGAGGTCAAGTGAACTAGAGATCTCAGCAGGGTGGAGGAATTGGTTCAGTGACTGTATTAAAGCAGATAACATGGATAAATCAGAAGTGGTGATAAAGTCTAGAATGTAAACTATGTGAGAAAGGATTGGTTAAGAAAGAATGGAAGGAAAGGGTTGCAAAAACTGAGAATGCTGTTGGTTTTTTAGCCATATGGATGTTGATATTAATGAGAATGGTAGCAGGAGTTGGGGGAAGTCCAAGAGCAGGTTCATAATTAGGAGATGGTCAATGAGCAAAAGATGGTAGCAAAATAAGTAGTATAAGCTTCAAAGAAGCCAGTATCATAAGGAAATATTCTAGAACTGATAATTGGCAATAATATGAAGTTCTTCCACCTCTTTGAAAAGGTTGTAAGAGAAATGATGTGTCATGAATTAGTTAACACATAAAGATAAAAATTAACTCTCTTAAGAAATTAACTCTTTTAAGAAATATACTGTTTTAATGCCATATTTTTATTTTTATTTTTTAAAACAGACTTTAACTGGATTGGGTTTTAAGAAGAGATAGTATAGAAGAAATCACCAATTCTCTGCAAGCTATTCAAATGGTGATGGATACACTTGGCATTCCTTATCAGTAAATATAAACATTTTCAGTGTGTACAGTATAAAGAAATAGGGCTGGGGATGTGGCTCAAGCGGTAGCACGCTCGCCTGGCATGCGTGCGGCCCGGGTTCGATTCTCAGCACCACATACAAACAAAGATGTTATGTCCGCCGAAAACTAAAAAATAAATATTAAAAAAAATGTTCTCTCTCTCTCTCTCTTCCCTCTCTCTCTCACTCTGTCTTTAAGAAAAAAGAAATATTAAAGCTAATTATGAATATGTAAAGTGCTTTTTGCTTTCTATGTACAACTTCTAAAATCTGACTTTGTATTAAAAATAAATATGTATATTACAAATAATTAAGCTGTTTATTAAATTCTTCATTGTTTTTTATTTAATATAGCTGTATGCATATAACAAATAAATGTGTCATAAGATGATTATAATACTGTTACTCATGTCTATTAAAGTGTTATATTAGTTTGAATGTAGTCATATTCCTAAAAGGAAAGGAATCAATTATTACCTGTCTTATTGATAAGCAAAAACATTTTACTAAAACACATGTTGAAAGTCAAAGATTCTGTCTATTCACTTAGAAAATGAGAAGAGCATAAAATATTCCCATACATGTGTATGGATAATGTACTAATTTGTATCCTTCACTGGCTAAAGCATCCAGAGAGTTAAATGAGCTTCTCTAGGGAAATTATAAGAATATAACCAGTAAGTATATATACTAAAACCCCTTAACTTTGAACTGATTTTAATTTGTATTATAATGTATAGTGGGAAGAGAATAGTTTTGCTTTAAAAGAAACTTGTTTTTCATTTACGTACTACAAATTGGAAAGTTATTTAGTTTGAAAGTTACTTATTTTGTAAACTTTAGGCTATTGACATCTGTATCTATGTGGCTCCAGGGCCACAGAAGTCTGATAGGACCTCAAAGTTTTCCATGCATGGACACTATAAAAATTTTATCTGTTTGAAATAGTAAGTAAATCCTAACTAGCCTAAAATTGTCTGCCTATGTTATAGTTTGCATCTCAGGTGTCCAAAAGCTCTTGTGTTGATGCTGTAATGTTCAGAGGTGAAATGATTAGACTATGAGAGCTAATCAGTACATCCTAGTTTGAATGGACTCACTCAGTGGTAACTGTAGGCAGTTGAGGCAGGTTTGAAGGAAGTGAGTCACTGGGGATATGCCCTGGAAGGGTTCATCTTCCCTGAAACCCCTTCTCTCTCTCTGCTTTCTGGATGCCATGAATGGAGCAGTGCTTCTCTACCACACCATTCTGCCATGATCTTTGCCCTCACCTTGGGCCCAGAGCAATGGAATTGGCTGTTTTTAGACTAAGACCTCTGAAACCATGAGAGCCAAATAAACCTTTCCTCTTCTAAGTTGTTCTTGTGGGATATTTTGGTCACAGTGATCCAAAGCTAACACAACTTATAATTTGGTTAAGATAGATCTAAACATATTGATGTGTTCAAAAGTATATTCAAATACGATGGAGATTTTTGTTTCCCACTCTTTATTTTTCCTCAATGAAGTGTCAGTACTAAGTGTTTTTCAAACATTGTAATTTTTATTGACTTTCTCATTGTTTTGTTTTCCTTCATTCAACAGAGCTTTACTATAAATAATCTATTTACTTTGGTAAATTATATATACTTCTAGGATTTAATTGGCCAGCATATAAATATTAATGGTGCTAATTTTTATAAATATAACTATAACCAACTAGTAATTGCACAATAAATATTATGCATGCAAGAAAATGACTTCCTGATGTTTAAATAGTTTTTTTTCCTTGTTGAATATTACACAAAACCAAAAATCTTTTGAAGGACATTTAACAGTATTACTGAGCCAGGGAGCTGTAAGCAGTAACGTTAGTCCTACCAGGACTTCCCCTTTGCCCATTCCCAGGGAGAGGTGTTAGATTTAACAAGTAAGGAATTATAGAGCTGTTCCTGCACTACCCTGTTTTACTATGTGGGGTGAAGTTGCAGCCTACCCTGCAATTTCCTTTATGGTTTATACACTGTCAAATTTAATGATAAGGATATTGTGTCTTGTGCATTACACAGAAGTACAATTCCTATCTTAGAACAGCTAGATAGGGTGAGATTTAAAAAAAAATTGTTGGTTCCACTTTAGGTATTGTGAATTGAACTGCTATAAACATTGATGTGGCTATATCTCTGAATTATGCTGATTTTCAGTTCTTTGGGTATAAACAAAGGAGTGCAACAGCTGGGTCAAATGGTAGTTCCATTCCAAGTTTTCTGAGGAATCTCCACACTGCTTTCCAAAGTGGTTACACCAATTTTCAGTCCCACCAGCAATGTATGAGTGTACCTTTTCCCCCACATCTTTAATAACACACTTATTATTGCTTTTATTCTTGATAATGTCCATTTGACTAGAATGAGATGAAATCTTAAAGTAGTTTTGATTTGCATTTCTCCAATTGCTAGAGATGCTGAACATTTTTTCATATATTTGTTGATCGATTGTATTTCTTCTGTGAAGTGCCTGTTCTGTTCCTTTGCCCATTTATTGATTGGGTTATTTGTTTCTTGAGTTCTTTATATATCAACAGATGAATGGATAAAGAAAATATGGTGTATATACACAATGGAACATTACTCAGCCTTAAAAAAGAATGAAATTATGGCATTTTCAGGTAAATGGATGGAGCTGGAGAATATCATGCTAAGCGAAGTAAGCCAAACCCCAAAAAACAAAGGCCGAATGTTTTCTCTAATAAGTGGGTACTGATCCATAATGTGGTGGGTGTGGTAGGGAAGAATGGAGTAACTTTGGCTTGGGCAGAAGGCAGTGAGAGGAGGGGATAGGAAGGATAGTAGAATGAGTCAGACATTATTACCCTATATCCATATATGATTATATAATCTGTATAATTACATCATATACAACCAAAAGAAAGGAGTTATATGCCATTTATGAATGCTGTGTCAAAATGCATTCTACTGTCATGTGTAACTAATTAGAACAAATTAAAAACAAATTGTAAGGTCAAAAAATATAAAAAGCAGTGTAGTTGGGGCTGCGGTTGTAGCTCAGTTGTAGAGCACTTGCCTAGCACATGAGACACTGGATTCAATCCTCAGCACCACATAAAAATAAATAGGGTATACAATTTAATGTTTTAAAAGAAATACCCAATACTTAAAAAAAAGCAGTGTAGTTGAATCACCACCCTGTAATTGCGTTGCATTCCTCGTTTTCACTTACCAGTCCTACATGCCCTTCCAGTGGAGTCTCCTCATTCTATCTCATACTCAGGTGTGAACACTTCATTTAATTAACTTGGCCAGCTTCCCATTTTATCCATCTCTTTTATGTCCATTTCAATTTTTGGTAAGACTCCTTTAAATAATGCAATATGATTTTTGCATATTTATTTACATCAACAGCATCCTGAAGAGCACTTTTGCTATAGTCATGCATAGTTTTAAACACTCGAAATGACTAGTGCTATTTCATTGTGGTTCTAATTTCCATTTCCCTAACAATAATGATATTGAGTATTTTTGGGGGGGGGTTTCATTTACATGTCTTTGGTGAAAGTATCTATCAAGTCTTGCACATTGAAAAAATTGTTCTAAGTTGTGAGAGATCTTTAAATCTTTTTGAACACAAGTCCTTAATAGGATATGAGAAGTACAGAAGTTTTTAGTTTTTATGAAATCCAATTTGTCTTTTTTCATTTACTGATTATGCTTTCGGTGATATAAAATCTCTGCTTAACCCAAAGACATAAAGATTTTCTATTACATTTGTACTGTTTAGTTCATTGATCCATTTCAAGTTAATTCATTTAAAAACTATTCTTTCTCCATTGAAATGTATTTTTTTTATGAACTGGCTTCTTTGGTTTGCAAAATGTTCTTTGGACCACATGGCTATTGTTCCACATACATATGAAAAAAAAATATCTTGCTGTTTTGTAGAGTGTTTGACAAACCCATTTCAGGCAAATTAGGTGATAGTGCTATTCAAGACTTCTGTCTACTTACTACCTGTCTTTTCTTTTACCAGTTATTGATAGAGGGTTGTAGTAATTGCAGATTTGTCTATGTCCCCTTGAATAAAAAACCAATTAACTGAATGTATTTTGGAGCTCTCTTATTCTGTAATCTTCAAGGTTGTTATGTTGTCTTAATACATCTACTAATCTAATTATGGAATGATCTAGTTTCTTAGTAACTTTTTTTGTTGTAAAATTTTGTGTGATATTTATATAGCAACTCCAGTGCCTGCTCCCTTTTTCTCTCTGTCTCTGGCCACCCCCCCCCCATTCCTATGCTTAAAATGTTTTAATTGTGGTAAAACACATGTAACATTTTAACCATTTTTAAGTGTGTGCAGTTTATTGGTATGACATGCATTCACATTTTGGGTATTCTAATTCTGGTTTGCATAAGCATGTATATTAATTTCTGAGGGCTACTATTACAAATGATCACAAATTTATTGGCCTAAAACAGCAGAAACTTATTCTGTTTGGAAGATCATTGGTCTGAAATGAAGATGTTGGCAAGGCTGCAGCCCTCAGGATCCAGGAGTGACTGTCCCTTGCCTCTTCAAACTTTGTTGACTCCTGGTATATTTCTGGGCTTCTGGCTACATCACTACAGTTTCTGTCTATAGTCGTATTGCCTCTTTCTCTTTTCTTTATTTAATCTCCTTCTTCCCTACTTTTCAAACATATGTCATTAAGTTTTGGGTACACAATGGTAATCCAAGGTATTTTCATCTCAAGATTCTCAACTTACTTATATCTACAAAGACCCTTTCTCCAAATAAGATGACATTCAAAGGTTCTAGGACTTGAACATTGAAATCTCTTTTGGAGGTCCCCACCCAATCTACTATGATATAGTATACCCATCCACATTTTACTTTTAACCTATCTGTGTTTAAGAGGTGTCTTGCAGAAGATATATGATTTGGACTTTATTGTTTAATTTACTCTAACAATTGTCCATTTAATTGGAGCATTTAGTTATTATGATTATTAGTATGGATGGTTTAATTCTTCTCCCTGTTCTTTTTTTCCTATTTATGCCATCTGTTCCTTTTTTCTGTTTTTTTTTCCTCTTTTGGATTGATTGAATAGTTTTTGTGATCACAATTTATCTACTTTGTTGGCTATAAATATTTGTCATGTTATTCTGTGGCTGCTTCAAGGTTTTTAGTAAACATCTTTAACTTAACACACTATCTCTAATAATATTATACAACTTTATGTACATTATTAAAGATTTTCCAATTTAGGGCTGGGGCTATAGCTCAGTTGGTAGAGTGCTTGCCTTTCATGCACAAGGCCCTGGGTTCAATCCCCAGCACCAAACACACACAAAGAAAGATTTTCCAATTTATTAAATTTATTCCTCCCCTGCCTTTGGATTGTTATCAATAGTTTACTTCTAGTGTATTAAATAAATTATCATTTCATCATTTTTACTTTAAATAATCATTAATTTTAAAGAGACTTAAATTTTAAAAATATATTTGTTCATATAGGTGCTATATTTGTTAATCTTCAGTCAATTAGTTAGTTGCATATTTCTCTCTGGTGTCATTTAACTTCTGCCTAAAGGACTTCCTTTCAACATGATTGATAATGTAAACCAACTGATCAGGAATTCTTTCAAGTTATGCATGTCTAAAATGACTTTTTCTTAGTATTATTATTATTATTATTATTTACTTTTTTGGCCTTCATTTTTGAAACATTTTAATTGGTTATACAGTTATAGATTGGAAGTTTTTTTTTTTTTTTGTATTTTGTCTTATTTTTATGAAACTTAGGATTTTATTTCTAAAACCACTTCTAATTAGTGTGTGTGTGTGTTTAAAGATCAAACTTTAGAATACTAAATTATCTCAGTAGTTTGTCTAAAATATACCTCAAGATTGCTAGTATTTTAAAGTTTTATTTTTGAGATCAAGAGTTTTAAGTGTAAAAGTTTTAAGTGCTTTTCCAAACTCACAATCTGGATATTGAGATTATGAATTAGCTGAGCGACTCCAGTCTTTACTCCAGTATTACATTAATAATAAATAAGCAAACAAAACTCGTCAGAAAATTTTTGAAAAGATGACTTGAAGTGTGAAAACTAGATTCACATTATCTATCATAGTGAGAGTAGTGAAAATATGATACTAAAAAATCTAAAATAAATGATGAAATAGTTAGAAAAATCTAAAAATAGACCTAAAATATGTACATGAATTTAGTAAATTACCATGATGGAAATTCAGAACAGTGCAAAAACAGTGAATTATTTGATAAATAATTGGAATAAATTGGCAATTCTGATGGGGGAAAAACAGTTACTTCTCTGATAACTATCCACAAAGTTTTATGTTTAGTAGATTCTGCCTGGCCTCCCAGGCCTTCTTTGAAACATCAGTGGAAACCTCCATGATTCACTGAATCCATCATCGTGCATTCCTGCAGAAATAGCACCACTTGAATGCCATGGTCTACTGCCATCTTGACCAGTACCTGGGCCTCCTGGGACTACAGCTGCAGTAGTTCTGAGTGACTGGGCAGCTGAGCACAGTGAAACAACTGTGTGTGTAGGATGCCCAGGAACTCTTCTCAAAAGAATTTTTCCTTTTACACACTTGAGCCTATGATGTAATGTGATCTTGTCAATTCCTGCCATGCCTTCAAGACATCAGGTCTTGTGCCAATACTTAGCATCTCTTTAGTAGCTATAATGTCTTTAATAAAACAACCACAACTTTCTTTTTTTATAATTTTTTTTAGTTGTAGATGGATACAACACCTTTATTTATTTATTTTTATATGGTTTTAAGTTACACCACTGTACTACAACTCCAGCCCACAACCACACTTTTCTTTCTTTCTTTTTTTGGAGGGGGTAGGTGGGTACAGGGGGTTAAACTTAGTGGCACTCAACCAGTGATCGTCATCCTCAGCCCTTTTGTTTTTGTAATTTGTTTAGAGACAGGAACTCACTGAGTTGCTTAGCACCTCGATTTTGCTGAGGCTAGCTTTGAATCCATCCTCCTGCCTCAGTCTCCCTAGCCACTGGGATTACAGGCATGTGCCCCCATGCTCCCGACACAACCACATCTTTCTTGACCCCAGTTTTGAAAGCATTTTTCTGGCCAAATTGCAAATTTTTTACAATGTTTTTGATCTAGTTTTGCTCTTAATTTTTAGAATAAACCTGGCTCAAAACTGTCAGAAATATCCATGCCATGGACTGAATGATGTCCTGCCTTGAAATTTCCTCCACCAGATTAATTGGTCTTTCACTTTTAAATTCAGCCTCACACAAAGTCTCAGGACATGAGTAAAATGTAGCCAAATTATTTCTCAGAATATAACACAAACATGCTGTCCAATTTCCAATTCAGTCCCCATTCCCCTCTGAAACTTTACATGATAATTTTCCTTAATTCAGAACTTTTATATATTAACATCTATATTCATACATATTTGGACAAATATATACTTGTGACTCTTCATGTATGCAGACATTCTCATTCACTCTCTAACACAAACCCTATTACAAAAGGAATTTTAGTCCAAATGCTAAACTCATTCTTCTGCCTAAATGACACTGCAAACATACCTACTGTCCCTGTTTCACTGGATGATGTCTTTTACACTGAAGTATCTGAGGTACAAGATCCTCTGCTATGGGGTATTGATGTCTACAGTACTTCTGTGCAGAACCTAATTCAACACTATGTATCAAAATCACAGGCCCAATGCCCTTCTATGTTTCAGATCTTACCTAGTTATAAATTTTCATCTGTACACTTCACCTATACATTCTTATAAATACTCCAATTTCTCAAAACAAATTTTCATCCAACAGAATGACTCCTAACCCAAATCGACCATGATATTAACCCTAACCATACTCTGCTCCCTCAATCTAATTTCACATAAGAGCAGGATCCCTGGACAAGATGTAGGCAGCTATGTAAAACCTGAGAAACATAATGTAATCTTGCATGGCAAATACCCTGGGATAAGCCTGAATAAGCCTCTCTCTTCTCAATGCAGGGAAGATGGACCCAACCAGGCCTGTGTGGATAGCTGATCCCAGGCTCCTATGATATGCATACATTTATAACTTTTGAAAATGTCACAGGAAGATGAGGCAGCCTCCATCTCATGGGACCCTTGGAAACAACTGTTAAGACAAAGTGGTTGCAAAGGAAATGACCTGCACTTCCTTGGTGATGAAAATCTCTTAACTTGGGATTCAGGTAGTGGGGCACCCAGAGCCAGTCCCAGTCCAAGTGGATTCACTTGATTGGAGGTACAAAGGTCAGAGTCATTCTTTCTTGGCACCTTGTGATGTGTGGATAGACAAATTCCAGGAAAGGTCTGAAGAGGGGCCTTTCCTGAGAAAGAAGTTACTGGCTCATCAGAAATGGCCAAGGAGACAAGAGCTGAGACAGGACAGGCCACTGCTAGGGAATATAATTTCAACCACCAGTCAGAGGATAGATGCAGACCAACTCCAGAGGGGGTTTATGTGTCTTAGTGGATGTGTGTTTAAATTTGTGGTTTTGTCTCATGTTCTGAGAACATGGAGGAAAAAGGGTATCTTGAGTTTGAAATAGACTGTTTACTAGTGAATCCTTTTGCTAATGGTGTTTCTATATCAATGGATCCCACTGGGTTTGTGGTTAAAGAGAGTAGAGAGAAGAATGCAGAAGTGAATGTGTCCTGTGTAGTGAAAAGCTTTCCAGCACTCCTCATGGCCAATTTATGAATAGACTGTTGCTTGCCTTGCAGATGGGCAACACCTACCATGTTCCTAAGTTCCTGTATTGTTCCTGAATTTTGGTCACTCTCTGAAGGGGCTTGGAGTTTTGCATCGAATATGTTTACCACCTCCAAGCTCTGTGATGTGGCCATGGACTGCATTGCTGAAGGGAATCCAAGCATCTCAGAAAACTCAAAAAATAGTGGGACTGGTTAGGCTCTCTCTGGAGAATCTCTGCTTGGATATATAGCAACCCAAGTAGCATGATCAGGAGCTGTCAGTGCCATAGTGTTCATCTTGTGGAAAAGTCTGTCCCCGGGCTTTTTTCTTACTTATGGTTCTGTTCCCCAGGATGCTAGGAAAGTCTTTGGCTTAGGCCACCCCTCTGTGAAACCTCAAGAAAACAGTTTCAAATGGAAATGAAGAGGCCTCATCTGTGGCTGTTAGGTAAAGGGCTTTGTAAAAGATGTGTTCGAAACAGCCTCTTGGCCCTGTTTGAGGCTGTGGATTAGATTCTCAGCTCTCCAGGAAATTAAACAAATATTCCATGTGTCCATCGAAAACTAAAAGGTTAAAAACAAGAGTAATTTTGGATGAAGTCTCTTGCCTTCCTCTGCTCAGGCTCCTGACCCCTATGAAGTAAGAACAAGGATCCTCTGGGTCAAATGTGTTGTTGCAAGCCCTGAAGTAACTAGCACACAGGTGGTTGGATTTTTTTATGACTCCAGTACACATAAAGAATCTCTCCCTTGCAGGCAGTAGGCCTCTAATTTGAGAAGCAGAGAAGTATTAACTATAGGCCCATTTTATCTATCCTGTTTCTCAGGAAGGGTGTCCAGGCCACCATCACTTTAGGCAAATGAGGGGAATGAGAGCTTACTTTGAATACCATCTTAGAGTGCTCCCCCTATGAAAAACCAGAGCCAGAATGTTATGATGAGTGTCTATATGGAAGAAGATGAGGGCGATGTGGAAGTTTTTTTTGTTGGAATCATGGTCTTTTGTGTGGTGGTTGGAAAAGATGACTGGGTCTACTTTAGCTTGAACTCTAGTGTAATGCTCATTAGAGACTGAGTTCTGGAACTGTCCTCAGAGACTAGTGCCATGAATTGTGTTGGGATGTTAGACCAAGCATGAGAGGAACCTTTGGAAACTGAGATCTAGGCCCGGGTGGCATTGTCCACATCCCTGGGAATCTCAGGCAGGATTTCACATCATTTTCTTGTAAAAGCCTTTTCATAGTTGAGAGTAAAAACAAACATGAACCTCGCAATTTAGACCCCAATGGACCTGGATTCCTGTGACCTTGGCCACTCTTTGGAAGCCTTGCCTGCCTGAGATCTCCAGAGCTTATATTAAAAGGACATTTCTCACCAATTTATGGCTCCTAAATGAATCAAAACCCACAGTGCCAACTTCTTTATTCTTGAAATATGGCTAGGCCAATACCATGAAATATTTGAGATTCCCATGATCAGAAATCACTGGAGAACCTAGAGATCTCCTGTTGCTCATCATGACTGAACCAGACAGTGCCTTTTTTGACTGACTGGAATTCATGACCATAGTGAACAGAGATGCCAATGAGTTGGAGCCCTCTGTGAACTGGGCCTGTAGCAGTGGAGTGCAGGTGTGTGATCAAACATCTGTGGTGGGGCCCTGTGATTCTGTCATAGGCTTCCAAATGACATGTGATTGACATGGTGCAGCCATCAGACCCTAAAATTTAAAGGCATGTTATTGTGAGGAGAGGTTGTTGGGAGAGCTTTTGGGGTGATGCTCAGAATCAGGTTGCTATACTCAAGTGGGAAGTATATACAGGATAGCAGCCCAGTTGGTGTTTTCTTTTGCAGACCTTCACTCACCCCAAGTGACAGAACTCCCTCCAGTAGTGTGTTCCAGTTGACCTTCTTGTATTTCATGGACAAACACCAATTTCCCAGGGAAGCTGCAAGAAATGCCATGAAAACTGGAGCATGACCCAATATCTTCACAATCCGCACAGGGAGACATTCAGATCCAAGTCACCACAGTTTTCTACTAAGAGAGGAATCTTCTCTGCTGCCTCATGTTTGTATTGGAAATATGAAACTACGTCCTCCTGTTCACATAAATGCAGACCCAGCATGGATGGTCTCACTACAAAGGAAGCTAATGCTGCTGACACCAACCTATATTCAAGAGCACAAAGCTCAGAGGCAGGTTTTCAAGAAGCCATTAGGCCAGCACAGCTCTATGTTTGTGGAATGTTGACCCTGTCCCCTACTTTTGGTATCTCTTCTGCCACCACCCAAGGTTGTGAGCTCCTGAGAATTTTCCATTCTAGATATATATTCACAAATTTCCTTCCACTTCTCCTAAAATAGTATCTTATTTGGGATGATAGTAATGTCAAGGCATTGTTCTGGATGACAGTAGGAAGATTTTTATGTAGCATATGTTCCCATATATATTAGACTCATTTTCTTTTTTGTCATTTGAAATATTGAATCTCTGACATTAACCCATACCCTACTAGACTCTGACTACTTATCCTAACATGGATAAAAATCATTCTAAAAGAAGAGAAGTACAGGCAGTTCATAGGAGGCTTGGCGTATACTGGGAATTGCCTTTTGCTTATCAAGGTTACGTTTTATAAAACCCGCCATGTTTTCCTTGTAATACTTCTCTATGCATTTTCAAGGTTAACAAATGTGTAACTTCCTGACTCCTTGTCTCTATTGCCTGGGACATAATATATGTTTTATATTCATATATATCGTCTTATCTGCTATCACAGGTACATTCTTGAGAGTACTCTGACTTTGGCATAAACAAATTCCGTGAAGAGATCACACCCCCAAACACTGAGGGAACTGAAAATTCAAACTACGGTGAGCTTCATGCTTCAACAAGATTATACATAAAACCATGTAGAGCAAAATGAATATTTTTGGGATATGTGAATAATATATATCCCCTTATGAATTTCCAATGGAATATGTACTGCTACTTTTTAATGTATTGAATATATAATATATGTATTTTCCACGGTTTTGCAAACATGAAAAATATGTGTCATATATAAACTATCTTGATTCTTTCACGTTTATCTGTGTGGATTTATAATCAACTTTTAAGAAGATATTTCTCAGAAATATTGATTTTCCTGACATACATATTCTTTATGAATACTCAAAACTAACCTCAGTGAATATTTAGTGCTAACCCTACAATTTCTACAGTAACTAACCCAGTTTAATATCAATGCAAGTATATTCATATGGAACATGATGTGTATTTTCAAGTTAATTTTCATTCATGATTGTTATATTCCTATTTATTCAGTATATATACATCATACCATGTATGTTTTCATCCACAAATTCACAAATTTATATGCATATGATTCAGTTTTAATCACTTCCTGCATCAGAACACTTGTATTCCTCCATGTTTCTTTACTTGCTTTTTCATGAGAGTTCTTTTATAAAACATTACTTTTGATTTCCATTATCATGTTTGAAGGAAAACTCAAACACAATTTGTTATAAATAGTAACCCTAATATTACCACTAGATGTATAACTACTTGGATTGAATGTATCTATGTGAATACCAGATTCAATGTGTATATATTAAAATACCAATTCAATCCATTATTTAAAATAGTAATGTGTTACATTTTTTATTTACCATATGGTCTATTAAGGCATCATCTCTATATACACCTATTTTAATCCCCAAACACTAAATGATGGGGTTTTCAAACAAGCTCCCAGAGAAGGTGAAAGAAATATGCATGCCACCTGCTCTATATATTCCTTTCATCACATAATATTCTGGACACAAAATGCAAAACTTACACTTATCTTATGATTCTTTCATAGCCTAATTTTAATGAGAGCATGGATTACTTAAATCATCCATGTCTACATTGCCTATTGTTTTCATATTTCAATCCTATTGGTGAGTATACATTTGTTTCTTCCTAAGGTAATGTATTCAACCATCCCCCTGTTGAAAATGTCCCTCATCTTATCAATAATTTTGTACTTTGCCTGATCTTCTAACTTTTATATTGATATCTATTTTCCCATGTTCCTTGTTGTGGCTGACACTTCATGTGTGCTGATATTCATGTTGACACTCTAACAGAAATTCTGTCACAAAAGGCCTTTTGTATCAATCCTAAACTCACTCTTCTTCCTAAACCTACACTGCAATCTTACCTACTATCTCTATTTCACTGGAAGTTTTCTTTTATATTCAGTAGACCAGGTAGAAGATCTTATGCCATTGAATATTGATTTATAGGATTCATCTGTGCAGAACCTATTTCAAAACTATGTATCCAAATCAAGGGCCCAATGCCGTTGTGTGCTTCATATCTTACCTAGTTTTCTGTTTTCACACTTACATTTCACCTTACATTCTTATAAATATCCCAGTTGCTCAATACCAGTATTCATCCAGCAAAATGACTCCTAACCCAAATCAATCATGATATGAACCTTAACCATCCTCTGTTCCTTCAATCTATTTTCACATAACAGCAGGTCCAGAGTTGATGTTGCCATACAGGGATGTAGGGAATCCTACAGCTGCCCAGAACCATAAAGGTAGATGCAGAAATAATTCCTGGAGAAAATGTAGGCAGCTGGGTTGGACCTGTGAGATCTAAAGTCATCTTCCATGAAAAACAACCCTGTCAGGATGAAGGAATGTGGCTGAATCAGACTCTCTCTTCTCAATGCAAAGAAGAAGGACCCTCCCAGGCCTGTGTGGATAGCTGATCACGGGCTTCTATGATATGTATATGTTTATAATTTGTGAAAATGTCAAGATGGGGCAGCTTCCATCTCATGGAACACTTGGAAACAACTGTTAGGACAAAGTGGTTGCCAAGGAAGTGACCTCATTCACTTCCCTAAAGGAAGTGACCTCACCTCACTTCCTTGGTGATGGAATTCTCTGAACTTGGGTTCCAGGTAGTGAGGCACCCAGTGACAGTCCCAGTCCCAATGGGCTCACTTGTTTGGATGTACCAAGGCCAGAGTCATTCTTTCTGGGCACCTAATGATGTGTGGATAGCCAAATGCCAGGAAAAGTCTGAAGAGGGGCCATTCCTGAGAAAGAAGTTACAGGCTCATTGCTGGCTCCTGACAACTACACACAGATGGCCAAGGAGACCAGAGCTGAGACAGGACAGGCCACTGCTGGGGAATATAGTTTCACCCACCAGTCAGAGGACACTGTGGATAGATGAAGACCAACTCCAGAGGGGGTTTGTGTGTCTTAGTGGATTGTGTTTAAATTTGTGGTTTTGTCTCATGTTCTGATATCATGCAGGAGAAAGGCCTTCTTGGGTTTGAAATGGATTGTTTACTAGTGAGTCCTTTTGCTAATGGTGAGTGTTTCTATATCAATGGATCCCACTGGGTTTGTGGTTAAAGACAGTAGAGAGAAGAATGCAGCAGTGTATGTGTCCTGTCTAGTGGAAAGCTTTCTAGCACTCCTCATGGACAATTTATGAATGGACTGCTGCTTGCTTTGCAGATGGGCAACACCTACCATGTTCCTAAGTTCCTGTATTGTTCCTGAATTTGGCCACTCTCTGAAGGGGCTCAGGGTTTTGCGTTAAAGATGTGTACCACCTCCAAGCTCTGTGATATGGCCATGGATTGGATTGTTAAAGGGAATGCCAAGCATCTCAGAAAACTCAAAAATTAGTGCGACCAGTAAGGTTCTCTCTGGAGAATCCCTGCTAGCATAGATAGCAACCCAAGTAGCATGATCAGGAGCTGTCAGTGCCATAGTGTTCATCTTGTGGAAAAGTCTTTCCACAGGACTTTTTTACTGATGGTCTGTTCCCCTGAATGTCAGGAAGGTCTTTGCCTTAGGCCACCCCTTTTTGAATCCTCAAGAAAACAGTTTCAAATGGAAATGAAGAGGCCTCATCTGTGGCTTTTAGGTAAAGTGCTTTGTAAAAGATGTGTCTGAATTAGCCTCTTGGCCCTGTGTGAGGCTGTGGATTAGATTCTCAGCTCCCCAGGAAATTAAATAAAGATCCCATGTGTCCATCCAAAACTAAAAGCATAAAAAGAAGAGTAATTTTGGATGAAGTCTCTTGCCTTCCTCTGCTCAGGCTCCTGACCCCTATGAAGTAAGAACAGGGATCCTCTGTGTCAAATGAGTTGTTGCAAGCCCTGAAGTAACTAGCACACAAGTGGTTGGATTTTTTCATGACTCCAGTACACATAAAGAATCTCTCCCTTGCAGGCAGTAGGCCTCTAATTTAAGAAGCAGAGAAGTATTAACTATAGGCCTATTTTATCCATCCTGTATCTCAGGAAGTGTGTGTGCAGGCCACCATGATTTAGGCAAATGAGGGGCATGAGAGCTTACTTTGGACACCATCTTAGAGTGCTCCCCCTATGAAAACCCACAGCCAGAATGTTATGATGAGTGTCTATATGGAAGAAGATGAGGGCCATGTGGGAGTGTTATTGTTGGAATAGTGGACTTTGTGTGGTTGTTGGAAATGATGAATGGGTCTACTTTCACTTGAACTCCAGTGTAATGCCCAGTGGAGACTGTGTTATGGAACTGACCTCAGAGAACTATTGCCATGAATTGTGTTGGGATATTAGGGGGCCAGGCATGAGAGGAACCTTTGGAAACTGAGATCTAGGCCCGGGTGGCTTTGTCAACAGCCCTGGGAATCTCAGGCAGGATTTCATATAATTTTCTTGTAAAAGCCTTTTCTGGTATAGTTGAGAGCAAAAACAAACATTAACCTCACATTTTAGACTCCAATGGGCCTGGATTCCTGTGATCTTTGGCAACTCTTTGGAGGCCTTGCCTTCGAGAGATCTCCTGAGCTTATATTGAAAGGAGATTCCACACTACTTAATGGCTCCTAAATGAATCAAAACCCACAGTGCCATCTTCTTCATTTTTGAAATATGGCTAGGCCAACACCATGAAATATTTGAGATTCCCATGACCAGAAATCACTGGAGAACCTAGAGATCTCCTGTTGCTCATCATGATTGAAGCAGACAGTGCCTTTTTTGACTGACTGGATTTCATGACAATGGTAAAGAACAGAGATGCCAGTGATTTTGAGCCCTCTGGGAACTGGGCCTGTGGCAGTGGAGTGCACGTGTGTGTTCCAAAATCTTGTGGTTCAGCCATTTGCTTTTAAATGACAAGTGACTGACATGATGCAGGAAGCAGACCCTAAAATATAAAGGCATCTTGTTTCAGGAAGAGCTTTTGGGGTGATGCTTAGAATCAGATTGCTACGCTCAAGTGGTAAGATACATGGGATAGCATCCCAGTTAGTGTTCTCTCTTGCAGACCCTGACTCACCCCACATGACAGAACTCCCCCATCACTGTGTCCCAGTTGACCTTCTTTTATTTTATCAAGGAAACAATAATTTCCCAGGGAAGCTGCAAGAAACACCATGAAAACTGGGGGATGACCCAATGTCTTCAAAATCCACACAGGAAGACATTCATACCCCAGTTGCCACAGTTACTTACAAAAGGAGGATTCAACCCTCCTTCCTCATGTTTGTATTGGAAAATATGAAACCATATCCTCCTGTTCACAAAGACATAGACCAAGCATTGATGGTCTCACTACAATTAAGCTAACGTTCCTGACACCAACCTATATTTCAAGTGCTCAAATCTCAGAGGCAGGTTGTCAAGAAGTCATTAGGCCAGCACAGATCCATGTTTGTGGAATGTTTACCATGTCCCCTACATTTGGGATTTCCTCTGCCACCCCCAAGGTTGTGAGCTCCTAAGAATTTTCCATTCCAGATATGTATTCACAGATTTTCTTCCTCTCCTCCTCTCATTGTTTCTTACTTGGGGTGATAGTCATGTCAAGGCATAATTCTGATTGAGAGCGGAAAGATTTTTGTGTAGCACATGTTGGCATACATTTTAGACTCATTTTCCATTTTTCTGTTTGAAATATTGAATCTCTGATACTAATCCATACCCTGTTAGACTCTGACTACTTATCCTAAATTGGATAAAAATAATCCTAAAAGAATAGAAGTATCGGCAGTTAATTGGAGGCATGGTGTATATTTGGACTTGCCTTTTGCTTTGTCAAGGATACGTATTATAAAACCAGTCACATTTTCCTTGTAATACTTCTCAATAAATTTTCAATGTTAACAAATATGTAACTTCCTGACTGCCTGTCTCTGTCGCCTGGGTCACATTATATATTTTCATATACATATATATAATCCTACTTGCTATCACAGGTACATTCTTTTTTTTTAGAGAGAGTGAGAGATGGAGAGAGAGAGAGAGAGAGAGAGAGAGAGAGAGAGAGAGAGAGAGAATTTTTTAATATTTATTTTTTAGTTTTCGGTGGACACAACATCTTTGCTTTGTATGTGGTGCTGAGAATCGAACCCGGGCCGCATGCATGCAAGGCGAGCGCACTACCGCTTGAGCCACATCCCCAGCCCACAGGTACATTCTTGAGAATACTCTGACTTTGGCAAATAAAAATTCTGTGAAGAAATCACTCCCCCAAAACACTGATTGTACTGAAAATTCAAAATATGGTGAGCTTCATACTTCAACAAGTTTATATATAAAACCATGCATGTGTCTACTTTATCTTAAAATATATTCTCAGATTCTTGCTCATGGCTTCCCCAGTAGTGCTGTGAATATGCTAAGAGACTGTGTTCTTGCATGATTGCTGACTTCCCTTTCTATCTTGGATAATATTTTCTCAGCCATGGTTTTAACTATTCCTGAAGTCTTATGTGATATCCCAGCAGTGCAGTCCTCTAGGGTTCCTTTTGTGGCAGTATGGTTTGCTTGTGAGATGTGCCCAAAAGCTGGAGAGTGAGACCATGCAAGGTATAGAGATGAAATAATTGGGTTATGAGAACTTAACCCAAACTGTGTATTTTTCCCTGATGGTGTTTAATGGGATGGTAACTGCAGGCAGGTAGAATAATGGCTTGAGGAGGTGGGTCAGTGATGCATGTATTTGGGGTATGTATTTTTGATCTGGTGAGTGAGTCTCTCTCTCTCTTGTTTCTTGGTGCCATGTCCTGCGCTGCCTTCCTCTACCACAGTCTCCTGCCGTGATATTCTTTCTCACTTGGGGCCCTGAGTAATGGAGCCAGCTGTCTATGAACTGCAATCTCACCATGAGCCCTCAAATAAACTCTTCTTTCTAAAATTGTTCTTGTTGGGTCTTTTGGTCACAGAAGTAACAAAGCTGAGTAAACCAAGGGACCCCTGGATTCCTGGCATTCTTGGGGACAATAAGCAGCATACTCTTAGTAATCTCACTGACTTCTTTTGAGTTACTTTAAATACATAATTACATATGGCCCTTAGGATAAAAGAATTTTTAGGACTAAAACAAGTTATTAGAATAAAAACAGATTCTTAAGTGAACATTTCACTTTTTAAATCCTGAAATGAGAGAAGCGGGTTCAAATTCTTTCTGTGATAGTCTGTTGTGACTACCAATGGCTTCTATAAGAACTGCCTGATATTATTCCAATAAATGAGAAAATCATGGAATTTGACTTAACTCCATCTCAGAAGTGAGTCTTGTCCAGGGTGGCTGGAGCAGCAAGACCATATCTCCCTGACTGAGCTGGGTCTGGATTCGAGGTATGAGCACAGGTCTTCTGTTTGAGAGACCAAGCAGGAGACAATGTCAATTTATTGCTGCATCTTTGCTGACCTGATGAAAGGGAAGGAGGCCCTCACCCTACATGAACACTAGGAGACACCAATGGGAAATGTCCATTCCAAAACTCCCAACTACTTCAGGAAGAGCATGCACTGGAAGTCTTTGAGCATCTCACTCAGGGTTCCCACACATTCCATAGCAAAGACTTGACCTTTTAAAAATGCCTGCTTCCTGGAGAATGGAGGACCAATGGCCTTCATGTTCTCAGGTAGTGTGGCCACACCAAGCCTCTGGGGAGCCCTTCCACCAGGTGGTCAATGCCTTCAGGAAATATTGATCATTCATATGATACCATCAAAAGCAAAGACTTTTTAAAGTAAGCCAAGTTATAGGATTAGCTCTGTAACATTCTTGTAGTTAGCTGTCCAATGGTGCTCTCCACCTTCAAGATGATAGCCACTTTCTGTCCTGTGACAGATGTTTTCCTCCTAACCTCAATCCAAGTCAGTTTTCCTTACCACTGTATTTGGCTGCAGTTCTTCTGTGTAGTTAAGGTATGCATCATTCATTCAAAGCCTTGTAGTGTAGTTTTTGAATCTCTGACATCAACAGAGATATCTGAAGTCTTTTGGTCACAGAAGAAACAAAGATGAGTAAAACAAGTGGTCCCCAGACTTCTGTCATTCTTGGGGACAATGAGATAGAGAAAATTTAAAGTCTGAGGTCATTCTTGTTGCAAGGTTTAAAATTATATCTGTCATCTCAATTTGCTTAAAAGTATTTAAAGCTGGAAGTATTTGTAACAAAAGCCTATGAAATTACTCTGAATTGAGGATTCAATAATTTGAAAGTATAGTTCTAATACTGAAACTTAGATAGTGCCATAGAGTACATGGATTTTATGCAGTGAGAATATATTGTGCTTCGTGGAATTTTCCAAAGATAGAAATAACTACTGCTTATTTTTTGAAGAAAGGAAGGATTTTGAAAAGTTCATGCAATTACCAAACTAAGAAGTTCAATGCACACACTGGGTTATGCCCTCCTGTGCTACTGGGCTCTTAAAGAGGCACAGAACGATCCCAAGAAGTAAGAGGATGATGTGACAATTTCACAGAAGCCTGCAACTTCCTGCCACTGCTGTCACCAGGGGGCCCAAATTCCCAACCCTAAGGCCAACTGGCTTACAGAGCCCAGCATGGGGCACATCTCAGTGTGTCATGGCTGCAATGCACTAGTTTGGATGGATCCCAAGCTTCCATGAGAGGAAATTCTCGAGGCCTCAAGGGCATCTGCATCATGGTCCTCCTTGATGACTGTCATTGGTTTGTGCTAAGCCAGCAGGATGTGAGCTTCAGTCAGAGACTTCAAGGGTCTCATACAGTTTCTTCTCTGCATTTTCTTTTTACCCACATTAGCATAAATGCTATTTGCAAAAATGAGACTGGAGGGTGTTCCCCCCAGGGCTGCAAACACCCCAGCTACAGCATGTTGTTTCCCAGTCCCATGAGAGAGCTGGAGGTCTCTGTGAAGGCTTTGGGCACTTCACTACTTCTGTGGTGGGGAGGGACACATAGAGGGCAGCCCATGTCTATGAGCTGGGGAAAGACAGAGGACAGGCCACCTGCCCACTGCACAGGAGTATCCCTCAGATGTGTCACAAGGGTATTCCTTTACTCTTCAACCCAGGTGACTCTGGATTCTCTGGTGTCATCCCCAAGGCCAGATACTCTTGCTCCTGTGGGTATTGAGGATGGAACCGAGAGCCTTGCACATACAAGGTGAGTACTCTACCACTGAACCACAAACCCAGTCCAATGTTTTGTTCTTTAATTGAAACTCACCCCTGTTATTTTTGTGAAACTGTGACAGTAATCTTCCGATAGAAAATTCTGGTTTTATTTTTGGAGCTCCTTATGCATATGCTATTTTTGTATAAATTAGTGTATACTTGCATTTGGAAACATGATTAAATATGTTTTACCTCAGAATAAGGGTAAATAGAAAGATGGTATGATATTCTCCATATTAAAAAGGGAAAATGATTCATTCACCAATTGGATTTAAAACATTCTGGTGTATGACATGATTGATTGCATTTAAGAATAAATACAGCATTCCATTTAAAATAGAGATGATTATTCTTCAATAATAAAATAAAGGATTGTGTCCAACTACAACTAAAAGACAAATATTAAAAAAGAACAAAACATTGGAATATAAACTTGTTCTTGTTAGGGTTTGCAAACAACTCAGGATGGTGCCTGGCATTTTGCAGAGGGAGTGGTTTGTGAAGTAACGCCAGCAAGCCATTAAGTATGGAGATTCCTTATTGGTTGACTGTTGTATCTAGTTTATGTTAATTAAGATAAGCTGTGTGGAATATATATATATATCCCTCCTGTTCTACAATAAATGGCTCCGCACTCCTGCTGTATCAATGTACATAAGTTGTTTGTCACCCCTGGTTATTTTCCTGCAGCCTGACTGCGGCATGTTTTAAAATTATTTTGCAAATCAGTCCAAGACATAATAAAAAAATTTAAGAATACATGTAGACAGACATGGTGGTGCACACCTGTAACCCTAGTCTCTGGAGGCTGAGGCAGGAGGATCTTGAGTTCAAAGCCAGCCTCAGTAAATTAGTGAGGCCCTCAGCAACTTAATGAGACCCTATCCATAAATAAATATTTTAAAAAGTGCTGTGAATGTGGCTTAGTGTTCAAGTACCTTAGGTTCAATTGCCTGCAGAGAGAGAGAGAGAGAGAGAGAGAGAGAGAGAGAGAGAGAGAGAGAGAAATGTAAAAGGGACATATAATAATATATGTTAACTGCCTAGCACCAGATCCATTTGTGTCACAGCCATTTAACAAATGGTAGCTTAGATCCTGCAAGATCAGCTGGCTTGCCTTGGAATTCATGAATCTTCTGAATTAAGTTCTAATTGTTGGGTTTGCTATAAGTTGTTTTATTCCCCTATTTTAGCAACAGTACATTCAACTTTATCTAATAATTATAATATGTGTGTGTGTGTGTTTGTGTGTGTTTTGTTAAGTTATAAGCACCACTGAAGGCACTAAAGCTTTTAAAATACAATGTAATTTGAATTTTTAAAGTAGCCTTATTGGATTATAACTTACATATCATAAAATTCACCTGGTATAAAAATTCAATGTAAAGTGTAAAATTCAATATTTTTGGTAAGTTTTCAGAGTTGTGCAAATAATACCATACTAGTTTTAGAAAATTTCCACATTTCCCCAAAGATTTTCCAAATCCATGTACTCTCAGTTCCCATACTGCAGATTTTATTAAGTATTAAGTTTTGCTTTTTCTTCAAGAATGTTAGGTGTGAGGTGGAGAAGAGATGTAAAGGATCTAAGCACAGAGGCTTGAATCTCTCTCTTTCATTTCCTTCCTACTTTTTTGTATCAAGTTTATATTTATTTAACACTCAGTTTGTACCATATTTCCAACTTCCCTCTGCCAGTTCAATGTCACTCATGAAAAGGGCTGTCATCTATAGTGTGCTAATAGAGTTAAGTAGTTTAGTGGTTAAAACACCTAAGATTTATTTTAGTCTACAGGACACATTTCTGAAATGTTTTTATGTATAATTTAAAATTTAAACACATGGAAGAGAAAAACATTTAACAAACACAAGTAATATCACCTTATTTTACATGGTGCCCAACTAATTAATAAGTACTTTAATGTCCTTGATTTAATTAATTTACTATTTTTTTATGTCTATCTTACAAGAAGAAAATTTAGACAAAGCAATAGTTTGTTAACAGCAAAACTAGGATTCAAAACTAAGTATATAAAGTCACATATGGGAGAATACTGATAACTAACAGTGAAGGTAGTGAAGGTGTAGGTTGTAGAGATAGAGAACAGAGACAAATACACAGGTGCACAGAGATTCCATATGATCACAGAGATCACATGCTATAATCATATAAAGAAGCTTCCAGTTCTTCCTCACACTCAGGAATAACTTCTCAGCTCTTTGGTATCCTAACATATTTCCCTGAAGGATATTTGAAATATATTGTCTTAAGTTTGCTCAGCTATAGGCATAGTGGTATCATCCTTGAAAATAGTCTTGCAAGTGAAGCATGGAGGCTCATAGAGATATTTAACTGGGTCTAATTGTGATAGTAAATATGATAGTATATGTGACTCCATTTTGTTTTGTGACTCCATTCTGTAAAACAAACATTCCAAGTACATGAGTAATGGCTGGGGCAAGATGTTCTTTTCCTTTTGCTACAGAAACATTTAAGAACATGGACCTAATGGGGCATTGTTTCTGTAACTAGGGTAATGGGGCCCTGTTTCTGTAACTGGGGCGATTGTGTTAACTGTGATTGGTTAGGCTTCCCTCTACCTGACTGCATTCTCCCACTTCTGTAACCTGGCTTGCTTGCATTGACTAGACCCCCATATGTCTCTTTTGCAGTTTTCAGACTTATAAGGAGTGCCCTTGCAATTGTTCAGAACTGATCAGTAGAACATCTTTATGTTCTGGTCAGTCACCACCAGTGTGCTTCAATAAAGGTTTGATTCAATTATATGTGAGTGGTCTAGAAGTCAGTTTATGAAACCCGGGACAAAGCTTTAACTATAACACTGGCATGTATAAGAAACTTAGCAACTTCTGCCTTGTGGTGATATCAGGCAGAAAGCAGCTGTTTACTTGAAGAAACAGGTATGCTCACTCTACCTCAGCACATAAACTCAAAATGGAGAAGCTCACAGCAAACTACTGCTTTGCAGAATGGAGTAAGAAAGGTTTAGGCACAGACTGAGACAGGTGTTCTATACACCATGGAGTCATTAGGGCAGGTACAGACTGACAGCTGCTGTTCAACACTCCATGGAGTAACTCAGAGCAGTCACAGCATGAGAACTACTGTTGTGTACACCATGGAGTCACTCAGGGTAGGCACAGCCTAAGAACTGCTGTTGTGTGCACCATAGAGTCACTCAGGGCAGGTGCAGCCTGAGGACTACTGTTCTACACACCATGGAATCACTAGAAAAGGCACAGCCTGAGAACTACTCTTTTACATATCATGGAGTTACTCAGTGCAGGCACAGCCTGAGAACTAATACTTTGTACACCATGGAGTCACCCAGGGCATGCACAGCCTGAGAACTGCTGTTGTGTACACCATGGAGGCACCCAGGGCAGGTATAGCCTGAGCACTGCTTTTCTACACACTATGGAGTCACTAGGGCAGGCACAGTCTGAAAATTAATAATTGATTATTACCCAAATTAAGATGTGAATTACAACTCTGAATAGGGAACACTTGGAATTTAGTCTTTGAGTGACTCCTTTAAGCACATGTTGGTGGCCCTAATGGGGAGAATCACAGCCTCTGGAACAGGAGTCCACTATATTTTTTGCATCATGATCAAGTAGGATTCATCCCTGGGATGTAAGGCTGGTTCAATATATGGAAATCAATAAATGTTATTTACCACATCAATAGACTTAAAGATAAGAACCATATGAACATCTCGATAGATGCAGAAAAAGCATTCGACAAAGTACAGCATCTCTTTATGTTCAAAACTCTAGAAAAACTAGGGATAACAGGAACACACCTCAATATTGTAAAAGCTATCTATGCTAAGCCTCAGGCTAGCATCATTCTGAATGGAGAAAAATTGAAGGCATTTCTTCTAAAATCTGAAACAAGACAGGGATGCCCTCTCTCACCACTTCTGTTCAACATAGTTCTCAAAACAGTGGCCAGAGCAATTAGACTGATGAAAGAAATTAAAGGCATAAAAATAGGAAAAGAAGTACTTAAATTATCACTATTTGCAGATGACATGATTCTATACCTAGCAGACCCAAAAGGGTCTACAAAGAAACTACTAGAGCTAATAAATGAATTGAGCAAAGTGGCAGGATATAAAATCAACACACATAAATCAAAGGCATTCCTGTATATCAGTGACAAATCTTCTGAAATGGAAATGAGGACAATCACTCCATTCACAATTTCCTCAAAAAAATAAAATACTTGGGAATCAACCTAACAAAAGAGGTGAAAGACTTATACAATGAAAACTACAGAACCCTAAAGAGAGAAATAGAATAAGATCTTAGAAGATGGAAAAATATACCCTGTTCATGGATAGGCAGAACTAACATCATCAAAATGGCGATATTACCAAAAATTCTCTATAGGTTTAATGCAATGCCAGTCAGAATCCCAAAAGCATTTCTTGTAGAAATAGATAAAGCAATCATGAAATTCATATGGAAAAATAAAAGACCCAAAATAGCAAAAACAATTCTAAGCAGGAAGTGTGAATCAGGTGGTATAGGGATACCAGACTTCAAACTATACTACAGAGCAATAGTAACAAAAACAGCATGGTACTGATACCAAAACAGGCGGGTGGACCAATGGTACAGAATAGAGGATACAGAGACCAATCCACAAAATTACAACTATCTTATATTTGATAAAGGGGCTAAAAGCATGCAATGCAGGAAAGATAGCATCTTCAACAAATGGTGCTGGGAAAACTGGAAATCCATATGTAACAAAATGAAACTGAATCCCTTTCTCTCGCCATGCACAAAAGTTAACTCAAAATGGATCAAGGAGCTTGATATCAAATCACAGACACTGCGTCTGATAGAAGAAAAAGTTGGCTATGATCTACATATTGTGGGGTTGGGCTCCAAATTCCTTAATAGGATGCCCATAGCACAAGAGTTAATAACTAGAATCAACAAATGGGACTTACTCAAACTAAAAAGTTTTTTCTCATCAAGAGAAACAATAAGAGAGGTAAATAGGGAGCCTACATCCTGGGAACAAATATTTACTCCTCACACTTCAGACAGAGCCCTAATATCCAGAGTATACAAAGAACTCAAAAAATTAAACAATAAGAAAACAAATAACCCAATCAACAAATAGGCCAAGGACCTGAACAGACACTTCTCAGAGGAGGACATACAATCAATCAACAAGTACATGAAAAAATGCTCACCATCTCTAGCAGTCAGAGAAATGCAAATCAAAACCACCCTAAGATACCATCTCACTCCAGTAATATTGGCAGCCATTATGAAGTCAAACAACAACAAGTGCTGGCAAGGATGTGGGGAAAAGGATACACTTTTACATTGCTTGTGGGACTGCAAATTGGTGCAGCCAATTTGGAAAGCAGTATGGAGATTTCTTGGAAAGCTGGGAATGGAACCACCATTTGACTCACCTATCCCCCTTCTCGGTCTATTCCCTAAAGACCTAAAAAGAGCATACTACAGGGACACTGCTACATTGATGTTCATAGCAGAACAATTCACAATAGCTAGACTGTGGAACCAACCTAGATGCCCTTCAATAGATGAATGGATTAAAAAATGTGGCATTTATACACAATGGAGTATTACTCTGCATTAAAAAATGACAAAATCATGGAATTTGCAGGGAAATGGATGGCATTAGAGCAGATTATGCTAAGTGAAGCTAGCCAATCCCTAAAAAACAAATGCCAAATATCTTCTTTGATATAAGGAGAGCAACTAAGAATAGAGCAGGGAGGAAGAGCATGAGAAGAAGGTTAACATTAAACAGGGACGAGAGGTGAGAGGGAAACGGAGAGAGAGAAGGGTAATTGCATGGAAATGGAAGGAGACCCTCATTGTTATACAAAATTACATACAAGAGGAAGTGAGGGGAAAGGGAAAAAAACAAGGGGGAGAAATGAATTACAGTAGATGGGTTAGAGAAAGAAGATAGGAGGGGAGGGGAGGGGGGATAGTAGAGGATAGGAAAGGCAGCAGAATACAATAGACACTAGTATGGCAGTATGTAAAACAGTGGATATGTAACTGATGTGATTCTGCAATCTGTATACAGGGTAAAAATGGGAGTTCATAACCCACTTGAATCAAATTCGTGAAATATGATATGTCAAGAACTATGTAATGTTTTGAACAACCAACAATAAAAATTTTTAAAAAATGATAGTGTTAATTATGTATTTTTATTAATAATTTATTAATAAATCAATAATTATTGCTAATGCTCATCGCATATGTACACATGAAAGGTAAAAATATGTCAAATAAAATTATAAGATATAACTAATTTTAAATCTTTGAAATCTTGTTCTGAATCATTTCCAACATTATCAAGGTTTATTGTTTTTATTTCATACAACAACCAGTAAAAGTACTTTACAGAGCTGTTAGCATTTATTCATAAGTTATTTTTTTAAAAGTGCAATATTAATGTCTGCAGTAACTATTCCAAACCACTCACACTCATTCTGTAAATTGGAATAATGAAAATTTATTGTGGGAACAGAAGGTGTTCAATCGTGACTCAAGTCGAGTCTTTTAATACACTTAATCCATGCCAACAGAGCTAAAGACTAAGCATACAGTCTAATAGCAACAGTTTTGTCAGATCTATTCCTAACCAACAGCTGCAATAAATTCTCTAGATACTGAAACCAATCCTTATTCCAGCAATGCTAAACAACATATGAGTTATTAACATGATTAAAATATAATTAAAATGTGTGATTTTTGAATTATTAATTTATAATTAAAGCTATTTTTTAGGCACATTCATGTTTATAAATATGTCCTTGGTGGCTTTAAATTTTTATGATTATTGTCTCTAACCAAAGAGTTATGGTTTAGATATTAGGTCTCTCCCAAAAGCTGGTGTGTGACTAGGCAAGAAAGTTCAGAGGTCAAATGATCAGGTTATGAGAATCTTAATCCCCTGATAGGGATTAACTGGATGGTAACTCTAGCCAGGCAGGGTGTGGCTGGAGGAAGTGGGTCCCTATGGGTCGGCCTTTGGGGTATATATTTTTGTCCTGGTTGAGCTAAGCTCTATCTCTGTTTCCCAGTGCTGTGTCCTGACCCACTTTCCTCTGCTACCCTCTCCTGCCATGATGTTTTGCCTCATTTCAGACTCCAAATAATGGAGTTGGTCTTCTATGGACTTAGACTTCTGAAACATGAGCTCTAAATAAACTTTCCTCCTTTAAAATTGTTCTTCTGAGGTTTTTTGATCACAGCAGGAGAAAAGCTACCTAATAAAAGAATCTAACTAGATATATAGGTAGGTAGGTAGGTAGATAGAAACACTTAAATCTGATAATCTTCTTCCTCCTTAATAATTGCAAGTGTTTTAAAACTGATTTTTATTAAAATATTAATTTAAAAATTATCTGCATAATATTTTGTCAGATGCAGTTTGATCACATTTATCTATATGTTAACCACAATATTAGCTCTTTGCTCATTTGATTCAAATTTTGTACTTCCTTTTAGGGTGATTTATTTGAAAGATAATCTCTTTTTTGAAGTCTGTTTAGTAAAAATATGCTTGTGGTAAACCCATATTTCTTCATTTTTGTGTGTTTACTCACCTATGTTTCTGTTTTGCCGTATATTTTGTATCTGCTGCATAATCAATTTTCAGGAGACCCAGATTTTCTTTTACCCTCTTAAGACATACTTACTGTTGTTTCTTAGATGTGCTTTGGTGTCTTTTCAGTCATTCATTTATAAATTATCTATCTTTCCTTGCTACTTCTGTTTAAAACTGTCATTATGTCCCTGGTGATTTGGCAGTTAATTCTGATGTAAATTGATTGTTTTTTTTTATTGAGTCTACTTAGTTATATTAAACTTGTGATTATCAGTTGTGAAATTCACTGCCATTAGTTTTGCATGTACTATCTTTCCAACATAGTCTCTCATCCACCTTACCAGAATTTACATTAGAGTTTTGTTAAAACTTTTTACTTTAGATATCCTATTTCTTACCTTTTCTATCATATGTATAACTTTTCACATTTCTTTTTTCCATTGGAATTATTATCTTCAGTCTTTATTACTAGACTATTAATTTTCTCATAATCCTGTTTTACTGTTGAATACTCCAATAAATTACTAAGAATAAAAATTAAATTTTTTTCTTAAAAATTCTTTGTGACCTTTTGCAAAACAATTTCATGGTTCTTGTTTTTGCAATATCAATCATTTCTCATAGTTCAGATATATCTGTGATATTAATTGCAAGGTCATTCTAATTTATGTCCTTTGTGGTTCAAATATATTATTTACTGTTTTTACTGATTTTCATTCAATAGTATCTTGTTTCCTAGTGTCTTAAGTATCTTTGATTATGTGCAAATATTTCTTGATCTGATTCTGGAGATTCTGAGGAGTAGTACTGGAGATGCTTCTTCAACAGATAAATTTCATTTGGTGCTACACATGCTATTACAAACTTGGGGGTACTAGAAACTCCTAGAACTAAGATTTATGGCTCAAAGTAAAATCTAAAGTTAAAACTGTCACTGGTTGATAAATTAATCTCAGGATCTTTGTGTTAATTTCTGCATTACATTCAACAATTTTCTTTCAGATATGTTATTGGGGGATATGGCACATGTTAGACTTGAAACCACTTAGTGTAAAACAAAAATCCATAACGATGTCCATTTTCTCCAGGATTTAAGTAATGAACTTGGGTGCACTGTGAAACACACTACTGGCATCATTGAAAGACTACATACATTTGAAACATATTTAATTAACAAAGGGAAAAATTAATATCATTATTCTCCTTTTATAAAAGAAGAAGTGCTAGAGCACCTCATTAGTTTCCCATTTCCTAACACTCATTTCTACAATGGTAGTGTCTGAATAGTAAAGCCCACACCAATTCTGATAAGGTGGGATAACATCATATCAAAGACTTCCTGCTGTCTTTGTTTGATTTGCAATTCTCAGTACCTGAAAAAGATAATTGGGATGATAGACAGTAATCTAACAGATAAAGTACCTGAGCTGTGGAGGGTCAATTTTTACAGTTTTTCTTTCTGTTTTTTTTAAATTAATTATTGATCATAGTTTTGTGACATAATAGGAAGAGCTGCCAAGAAATTAGACAGGTCTGCTATGTCAGCTAAGATGAATTCTTGTTACATCAGAAAATCATTGTCTTAAACAATATTACACACTTTTGCATAGTTTTTAACTTATGTTGGACCAACTGCTTGTAACAATTCATCTGTCACTATTTCTGATGGTGTAAGTAATGTTGTTTCTGGAAAACCACATTTATTTTACTCGGAAACAAATTGCAGTGTCCATTAATGTCAGATGTAGTTTAACCTATACCTTAACTAAATTAATTTTATCTCTATTCCACATATAAAATCCTCTTCGATACTAGACTTATAAAACTAATCAAGATAAATTATTCATATAATTGAACAATGTAAAAATTAATAAAGCTTAAGTACTAATTGGAGGAACCTCCTCAGTTGGATTATCTATAAGTATTTGGTTCCTTTAATTTTTTTGAAATAAAAAATATGGAAGTAACTCATTCACTTTGTTGATTTTCCAATGCTGTTTTGTATGATCTTCTTTTCTGTCTTGTGATGGAAGAGTTAATAAACACGAATGATGTGGGGAAAAAAAGTTTGGAGAAAGTAGAGGGTTTATTTTGGGGATGATTGACATCTCATTTATATAATTAGGTATAAATTCATTTCAGAGAATCATTCTTCATAATGAATGGCTGAAATAAAAATAATGATCTTAGTAATTTTATGTAGATGAGTCTCAAAATGGCTGCCATTTTTGTTTTATTAATTTAATTACTGAATTGACTTTTTGCTTTTTTTTTACAAAGGAGGACATAAAATTATTTTGATTAGTAAGTATTAATTGTCCACTACTTATTAAAATTGAAATGAATTACTCTTGTGATTAAAATATAACACCAGTAGGAGTGCTTATTTTCCTGTTAGGATCGACTTATCAAGGTTAATGCAATATAACTCAGAAGTACACAACTACTCACATTCCTCTTTTTGCTGTAATTTTAAATTTTGCTAGAATACTTGTGGTATTCTTTACACAAGTATTTGCATTTCCCTAATATTAATTCTTTAGCTCTTCCCTATTCAGAAATTTAAGGGATTTCATTGTGGTGTTTGCAATGATCTTTTCACAGAATACACACTTATCCTAAGTGTCCAATCTGACAACATGTCCCTCTCACAAAAAGCTTACTTATTCTGGCAGACACACTTGTGGCTCTTCTCTGCTCTGCATCCTTTATTCCTATCAAGATAGTCATTCTTTAGGACATCCCCATCTAGAAAAGAAGTTAGGTGAAACACAGAGGAGGCAACTCAAGAAAAAACATGAAATCACAGAAGCAGTGTATCACTTACAGATCCAAGAGAAGACAGGTATCAAGAAGTTAAACATAACTCAGTAATTATGGGTTTTGATAAAAGTGAGTTTTGATTTAGCTCCTAGTCTTGGTACCTTCTTATAGGAGTGTTCCTGCTATGCTAGGTATGGCACTATGTGAAATGTGACATCAAACATTGTATCTTCCTTGACAGTGGCCAGTGGTACTAGCTCTTATGTTCTTGGAATCCTCCACGTGGTGATGTGTTTCCTACAATGGATCCTCCTGTCTTTCCCTTCCACACCCTGATCTGTGACAGAAGGGAATAGGAACTGCCAAATTCATTAAAAGGCAATCAGACAGCAACTCTTTATTCTTTCCCCATCCAGTTTCCTTATACATTGTCAAATGGGTACTTTTCCCAACATAGGAAACATTTTATTAATATTGTTGTTCTAATGTTTCTCCTAATTCTTGAGGTGATTAATTCTTATAAAAATAAAAGGAAATCTTAAATGAATAAGCAAACAAACAAAAACCAAATAAACAAATAGGTCATTAGTTATTTAAAATCATTATTCTTGTTTTCTTATATGGTAAGATAGAAGAAATTTAAAAAAGGTTGAAAGGAGATAAAGAAAGGACAAGGAAATATAATTTTCATTTCAAATTCTGTATGCCTTTCCTGGCATGTCACTCCTTAAGCTAGTGTCTCTCTCAGGCCTGTGACTCCTAAATTTCTGGTAAAATTGTAAATCTTAAGAGTTACGGCAAATTCACCCACTTATAAAAATTAAGTAATGCACTGACAATTACCCTACTAATAAATAGATTAGGTAAACCGAGATATGACATTTAAAGAAAACTTCAATTTAGACTATCCAATAAAATCTATTGATCAGATGATGGACCATATTAGCCTAAGGATCCTGAGAACAAATACAGGGATGTCGTCTTCACGTGACTTTCCATGCCCATTCCTCACCAAATTTCCTTTAAAAGAGGCTAAGAACCCCTAAAGTGTCTTTCACCGTAGAGATGGCCTGCATTCTCTCTGGAATGTGTAACCACTTTCTTAAGTACATCTTTCTGTGTGTCTCTGGTTTGCATGCTGGAATTCTTTTCTGTTGTATGCCAACTTGACCTGAGATAAGTTCCCACCCTTCCCTCTCTGGATACTCCTCACTGGGACTCTCTTCCAGTCACTCCATTAGTGACAGAATCCATTTACTATCTCCATTCATTTGGTTAATTTTGGCTTTAGACAAATTTTTAGCTAGACAAAGGCAAAATAATAAAGTCATTCAGATCATAGATTCTGGAACCAAGTAAAATTGGATAAGAATTAGAGGCCTGCATGAATAAATTTGTGTGAGCTTCCAAAAACTTTTTTTTTATTCTGGACCCCTACTTCAATGGAAAATTAAAATAACAGTGATTTTTTGTTTATTTTATGGGGATATTATGATTGTCAAGTAAAGTAATGTAATATTATTAGCTTAGTGAAGATCTAGGTTTAGTAATCCTTGAAGAATGATTTTTAAATCACTAAAAAAATGCTGACATTATTATAACAATAGATGATAATTGTAATAGTAACAGTAGTAGAAGAGGAGGAGGAGGAATACTGGGAGACAAAGAAAGAAAAGATAAAAAGAGAAAAAAGTTAGATGACAGAAGATACAGATTTCAATTGCTTTTTACCAAATTAAATAATTCAAAAAATAAAATTATAGAAATCATTTTATTTTATCTTAAAAGCTTTACTATTTTAAATTCATGTATTTCATTGCTGGGCCTTTTTAAAAAAAATTCATTTAATAACTGACAGTGTTTATAACTGTTTCAATATGAACAAATTGTGAAAATTAATCATAGAATTTTAAATTTCATTTACTGTTCCTTTCAGTATCAAACATCTTTGCTCTATGGTTTCTTAAAATCATCTTCAAGGAGTACATGTAAATTATTGGATGTCAGCGCCACAGTTTTTTGTCATTCTCTCATCCATAAGAAATTTAATGTCTTTGGGGTAAGCACAGTGTTATCCTACATTATTGCACAATAGTTGTAATAATAATGGGGAAAGAAATTTTCATGGGCCCTGTCTTGCCTGAAAACTTTACATAGATGGTGGAGGGACGTGGGCCTCTGATGTATCACTTCCTTGCATTTATCCCCTATTTTATTGCTGAAAGTCATAGCCAAGTAGGTATGATGCATGGCATTTTGGGTGACCCTGCTCAGGAATTAGGGTGTATCCTGCTGGGAATAGGGCGTATCCTGCTGCCTCAGGCGCCCACTCCTTTGGAGTTCCCTTTGAGTTCTTGCAGGGTTCTGAGAGAATTGGTGAGCTGGGTAGAGCCATTGTGTTCCCGGGAAGTGTAGGGAGAGTGCCGGTGAGAGTTCCGGAATACAGAGTTGCTGTTTGAATCTACAAGGTTTTGTGGTGGCTCGGTTATTTGTGCCCAGCCAGACTGTGGCATTTTATTTGTCTGAACCAGATTCCCACTGATTGCTACCAAAAGTCATTTTCATTTGGCAGCTGTTCAGTGGTCTTGGTGAAAAAAAATTGTTTTTTTAGTTTATTTCTCATAGAATTGTCCCATTTTGTAATGAGATGCTTATGCTAATTGTTTTCCTCCAGTAGAAAGACCAGGATTTATTAACATTCCAAATAAAACATGACAATTGCCTGTGTGTTTTATGTAAATGTTTGTGGCTATTAGTATGAGTGATGTTATTTTTTAAATATATAAACTTGATATAAACCTTTATCTTTACATCTTTGAATTTTGGTTTATGTGAGCTAGGCCAAGGTACCTGTGTATAATATTATGTCACATTGCTCTTCTTTTACTCTCTCACTCTTGCTCTTTCTTTCACTCCAACTTTCTTTTTCTCTCTTTCTTTTTGACTTAGTGTGAAATAAATATCCTTATTAGTGTTTAATTCAGATTTCTTTTTGTTGCTGCCTGATATTTTGTCAAAGTTTTATTGATCTCTGCAAGCATGATCTCTATAATAAACCACATCTCTCTGATGTTAAATAAGACATAACTGGGGACCAAACATAGGTGAAGCTTGGTGTTTGGGTTTTCATCTCTAATTCGATCTCTTCATTGCAGTAAGAATGATCTTGTTAAAACACTAGTAGAGTTTTGTCATTCACCTAAAATTCTTTAATGGCTTGCCATTGCTCTTGAATAAAAGACAAACCACTGATTTGGTCTTATAGCATGGTTTTCCTGTGCATCCCTCAGTATTTCTGCAGTCTTTTATTTTGTCTACCCACCCCATATCCCACCTGTATTATACTTTTTCAGTTTCTCAGATTCATCAAGCCCTTTCTCCCATCTAGGCCTTTATGAATACTCTTCTCTTGGCTACAAATACTCTTTCTCCACAATTCTAAGTGTATAACTCTGACTTATCCATCAGGTTTCACTGGAATCTCTATTATGTCTGCCTGTTATTTCTATTCAGAGTACATTTCATTGACCAAATCTTATTATGCGTTTTTGTAATTACTTGAGTCATTGTTCTCTCTAATAAATTTTAAGCTCCTTGAGAGCACAGGCCTTGCCTAACTGTTTTACTGTTATATTTGCTTTTTTAATCATTCTATTACTTAGGATGCATTAAATACTCAATAATTTGTTCCCAATTGATGAATTATTAGGTGGATAGATGCATGGGTGAGATTAAGACTATTGGATGCTTATTCAAGCATCAGCTGAATTCACTTGTAACTGAATCTATCTAAAAGTGTTAGCATTAGTAACTGCTTAGAATCATAAATCTGCTTAATATTAATTTCTTCTTTCATTCAACAGTTACTTATGATGTCCCAAATAGTGTGAAAGGCATTGTAATAGGTTTAGCCATTTCAGTAATCAATAAACATAAAAATCTCATGCAGTTCACAGTTTAATTAGCAAACAATATCACATCCAAGCAAAACTTTTAATTATAAACATGATAATGATAAATGGACATTTTCACTGAAGGAGATATATACAAAGAATAAGTCACTTTTTCTCTGTTCTTTGTTTTTGTTTTTATCTGTTATTGGTCATATGTTTTCCTACACATTTTTTCATATGGTTTGTATTCAAGGGAAATTCTGTCAAAAAGCCAGGACACATTCATTTTTTGTTGTTAGGGTCAATTCTTTAGGGAGAGCTGGTGGTTTGTTCATGGACAGGGTTTCAGGAGAAAAGAAAGGTTATTGGCCAGTTTTCATGATGTCCTGTAGCAGCCACTATTGTGGAGTCGCTGTGTTGTGTAAAGGCTCTGTATTGCTCCTCCAGAGAACAGCTTGACAACACTGAGCTGAGTATCAAAATCAATCTTTTCCCTTTAATTGCTTCAAATCCTTTGTTAAGAAGCTCCATCCTCTTTGTATCCTACAGAAAACACAGATTAAATGCTTTATGTAGCTTTACAGTTTTTAACTAGCTGCACTTTGCAATTTTAGATTTATTCAGCCTATGGATCAATCATTATTTTAGCCTCTGTGAAGTTTTGTTCCTTTAGATATATATCATTTTATATGTTAATGTTATATTATTTTGAAGAATGGAAAACAATGATGCAAAAACAAAAAAAAATAAACTAGTTTTTTGAATAGCACATGAACTAAAAAGAAACACCAATGTCCTTTTATTGTTTGTTTGTTTGTTTACTACTTGGAAATTTACTTTGCAGCCTCAGGTGGATCATCCCAACAAAGGTCTCTTGCAGAACACTAAAAGCAGAGTAAACAAAAAGGAGCAGGACAGTACAGAAATACTTTCCTTAACAACTCATAGTGATCCTTAGAGAGAAAATTTAAAAGATACATGTAGCTTCCTGAACATAATTTTAACCAAGTTCACAGTATACAATTTTTACTTGATATTATAATTTGTGATATTTTCCATGCAAAATTTCTACTGACTTTATAAAATCATTAGTTTAAATAACTTCACCTACTATTTTATATATATGAACCTAGGCATTTATTAAGCAATACATTTAGGAAACATATTAAGGTAGAGAAATAAATTAGATAGTTCATCTTCCAAAAATAGTGGAGGGGAAAGATATAATCACATGGTAGGTCTGTTGTAGGTTCTCAGAGAATTTCTTTCATGCTCGTTTTTTAGTGCATTCAGTTACATAATATTCCTGTCTAAAGGGATCTGTGTCTTATTCGTTATTAAATTCTCAATTTCTTCATGATCTAGGGATATAAATTTATCCTCAGGAACACTGAAGGGACTGTTTAGGTAACTTTCGGAATGTCTGGTCCCAGATTTTCCCTTTCTCTCTCCCCACCGTCTGTCTCTCCCTCACTCATACACACATGACAGGCATACATACACACACACAAATGCTTATGTGGTATGCTAGAATTCAGTCCAATATATATTTAAATGAAAAATCAAGTCTAAACTGTGGATACTCTGTATGTAGTTTGTGAAAATTAGAACTATGTTTGGGCAAAAGAGAAAAATAATTCATAACTATAATTTTTCTACAAATGTTTCAAACCAAATTAAGTTAATGGTCATAATCAGGGACAGTCTAGTTTAGAATAATTTAGTTGGGTAGACAAAGGTAGAAAAATACCATTCTTTCTACAAGCTGTGTATATTAAAAAAATATTTCACACATATTTTGCTGAGATTCTAGATAATGGTAACACATATAAGAGAAGACGCTATTATATTTTTTAAATATTTGGCTTGGTACCATTGGTTGTCAAAACTTATCTAAAAATACCTTATGTGGCATATTTCAATTTGCAGAAAAAAGTGGACCATTAAGTTTGTAAAAGGCACAACCTAAATCTCTTACTTGATTTGACAATTGGGTGGCTGTTACCCAGCCCTGTTAATTTATATGTAGAAAAAAGCTAAATTCTTTCAGAGCCTTTTGATGCTGCTTTTGAAGTTGAGCTCAAATGAAAGTACCTATATTGGTTTAAGACATACATCATTGGAAGAAAGCCCATCCACCTACAACAAATTTGCTTAATGCTTGTTAATTAATGATCAGTTTACCCAATATGTTAACTCAAAAGTTCTGTTAATCATACTTTTATGCCATATATAGAAAGAAGGCTTGATTCCCTCTGCAACTATTAATATAACTGTCTATCAAAATAAGTTTTTAAGTTTTCACATACTTTAAGTTATTTTGTGTAAGTTAATTTATATATTATATACTAATTACTTCTTTAGTTTTATTTTTTTTGGCAATTTCAAACTTATAAAAGACCAAATACTTATATTCTTTAAGCCCAAAATCATCTCCCATGACAAAGAACATATATCATTCCATTGTTTTTAAGCTTCCTCTGATGTTTGGAGTTGCTCCTACTGACTTCTTTGGGTTTAGGACTCATAGCTGTGAATTCAAGCAAAGCACAGAGTTTGAATCTCAGAGAAAATCAAATGAATTCATGAACAAAGAAAGTTGAAACAGTATGCATTTTTCTAGTTACACATAAGTGATTACTTATTATTTTGTAACATATGTCCAAATTTTTAATATACTCAATTTCTTACTAAAGCACAGTAGCTGGAAATTTGTTTTTTCAGTAAATTAAAAGAAGACTTTCATTAGTATACTTATCTAGAAAAAAATCATAACTGTTTACAGAGTAGAAAAATACAGTAAAATATAAAAAATTTAAAATGTAAAATAACACATATGGAATAAAAACAATCTAATTCATATAAATTCTGACTCATGATTTTAACTTGATTGACAATTTATGTATATTGACTTTACATTACTTGGTTTAGGTATAAATTTATATTAGTTAATAATGTCAGTATAGTGTCCAGACTTTTTAAATAGGGTTTGGATATATCAGTGTGTGTGTGTTTGGGGCCCATTATGTTATTTATATGGAATTTGAATTTAAAGCAAATATTAGTAGATTTCATTACCCGGCATCATTACATCTTCCAAGGAATGGACTTTTGTGATTGTGATTCTTTAAATGTCTACTGGTAACTTAAGAAAGATAATATTAAACAGGAAAATTTGTAGATCATTTATTTGATACTTGATATCTCTCACATTAGGAGAGTTAAGAAAATCTCCTGACTGAAATTTAAACTCAGAATGATATTTTATTAAATATTATTTAAGCTTCAAATTATTATCAAATCCAGTCAACTTCTTAGCATTCTCTATTACTAGCAATCTATGCAACAAAACGGAAGTCCCTAGGGGTTATATTTCTGAGGAACTTATCTTATTCTCACAATGTTAGTATTATAGTATCTTGAAGTTTGGAGATTGTGTTTAAAACTCATTATGTAATCTCTTTATCTATGGAAATTTTTTCTTCAGGTGACAGTAAAATTCCAAAACAACAAAAACTTGTCCCTAAATTACTTAGATTTAAGGTGCCATGAGAATACAAGGCACAATCAAAAGCTGAACATTCTTGTGCATGACTATAATCCCAGATACTTAGAGGCTGAGGCCAGAGGATCACAAATTCAAGGCCAGCTTCTAGCACCACTGTTTCAAAATAAAAATAATAAGGAATGGAGGTATAACTTAGTGGTAAAGTGTCTCTGCGTGTAATCTCTAGTACAAAAAAAATTAGTCACAAAGATTTTAGTTTGTGATTTATGAAATTATTTAGCAGTCATATGCTTCTGTGTATTATTTCTATGATGAAAATATAATACAAACTTATACATAAAATTTAAGAATGAAATGACAGTCAATTGGAGGGGAGGGTACTGGGGATTGAACTCAGAGGCATTCAACTATTGAGCCTGTATTTTATTTTATTTAGAAACAGGGTCTCACTGATTTGCTTAGCACCTTGCATTTGCTGAGGCTGGCTTAAAACTCGAGATCCTCCTGCCTTAGCCTCCCAAGCCTCTGGGAATATAGGCATAATTCAATGCACCTGGAAAAATTCTTGATTCAGTACTGTAATGAGTATTTAAAGACACTACATACAGGGAGCATTTCTATTAAAGATTTTCAGAATTTTATACAAAATATATGAGTTCATTGTCCAAGAGAGCTTGTTTTATTTGTCCTTCATGATCTAACACACTTATTTCTTTATCATCTTTTTTTCCCAGAAAAATTTTTACCTGCAGGTACTTTTATGTAAGTGTATATAAGAATATTAAATATATCAAAGAGAGACTGAACTCGATGTTAATTTTTATCAAGTTTTTCAAAATATCATGGAATAATTCCTCATTTATTTTTGGTGGTTTCTATAATCTATTTTTTTAATTAAATATCTTAGCAATAAAATGTGAAGTTGTTTCAATACTTTTATAAACAATTTGAACTTATTTTCTAAATAATCATAACTTGGATCCAGATATAATAAATCATTAAATGTAAGGATAATTTCTGTAAATTTTCATTTCTTGTAAGAATACAATAAAAATTTTCAGAGCACAATCATGAGTTACAGACTATTATTAAGTCTAAATTAGTTTGATTAGATTCTTGACAGACAAGTGCTATTAATTATGCCTATCATTATTCATATGTATATTTTTATTTCAATTTTTATTTAACATATTGTTAAAATGATACATGTGCTTTATGAAGTAGTCAAAAATAAAAAAAAAAAACTATAGAATAATGTTAAGTATCATCCCAAATCCATCCTTTCAGAATGAATGGAAATTTAAAAATTTTAAATGTCTGTATGTAAAAATGAATGTGTGTATAAAATTAAAATATTAATATATAACTGTAAAAGAGTATTTAAAATTGTCATTTGCCTTCATTTAAATTTTTAAAAGTATTTGAGGTCAAAATGAAGTTATTGTTATAACTTAAGCTATGACTTTAAGGAGCTGGGAAAATAGCAAATTAAATTCAAAGAAAGCAGTTGGAAATTTAAAAAGAAAAGAGTGGCCATCAATGAAATAAACAACATAGCAGATCAATGAAATTCAGAGTTGGTTCTTTACAAATATTGATAAAATTGATACCCTTTACCCACTCACTTCTTACATTACTAAATCTTCCTGGCTTTTTTTTTTTAATTAGTGAAACATGAGAGTAGAATGCATTTTGACCCATCGTATATAAATGGAGTATAACTTATTCTTCTAGTTGCAGAGGATGTAGAATCACACCGGTCATGTAATCACATATGTACATAGGGTAATAATGTCTGATTCATTTTACTATTCTTCTTATTCTCTTACCCTCCCTTCTCCCTGCACTCCCCTCTGCTTAATCCAAAGTACCTCCGTTTTCCCCTACCCCCTCACCTTATTGTGAAATAGCATCAGCATATCAGAGAAAACAGTCAGCCTTTGATTTTGAGGGACTGGCTTATATCACTTAGCATGATATTCTTCAGCTCCATCTATTTACCTTCAAATGCTGAGATTTCTTTGTTCTTTAAGGCTGAGTAATATTCCATTGTGTATATACACCACATTTTCTTTATCCATTCATCTCTTGAAGGGTACCTAGGTTGGATCCATAATTTGGCTATTGTGAATTGACCTCCTATAAACATTGATGTGGCTGTGTTACTGTAGTATGCATAAAGCTTCCTGGCTTTTTAAAATCATTGTTGTTGTAAATTATATAGCAGGGGATCGTGGAATGAGTTATTGTCCAGATTTGTCAGTTTGTCTAGAGATTATAACTGATATTCATCATCTTCTCAGGAAATCATTGTAGATTTTTCTCATCCTCAGGTAGTATGTCTGCTAGTACAGGTTATTCATGTGGGGAGGAACATGGTAAACCAGCTGGTTTTCCCTGAAGAGTTCAAATCCTCATTGTCATGCCCATACCAACTCACTGTTATGTCGACTGGTGCTTCACAGCTAACATGGGCATGGAAACAACCTGGGGAATCCCACTGAATCCTGCAAATGCCAGACATGCTCTTACCTGCTCATGTTATTCTCCCTCAAATACTGTGTTGACTGCTTTCTGGTCTAAAGAAATGAGGAGTCTAAATTACCAGGTAATAGCCAAAGCTTTAGGTTTAGTAAACTTGCACTGTATTAATGAGGGAAGAATCCTAATGTGGGAACTAGGACTTTTAGACCCAAGGAACTTAAAGCTGTGTTACAGGAAAACATTAATTGAGTATGATGATGAATAGGGCCACTTCTACTTCCATTTCCCTGTTTCTGAACTCATATTTTCCCTAAAGTGTTATTCATGACCATGATGCTTAATTCTTTATAATGATAGCTTTAAGAGTCTTTGCCAGTGGCTCATCAGGCTTGGAGCTCCTGGGTGATATCATATATGATGAGATTATTGTATATTGTGGTCATGGGTCTGCTGATCTACACTTTTGCCACATCTTGTGAAAATCACAAAGATTATATTGAAATTTCCTAGTGAAATGGTCACATCCAGCACGACACTTGCCATTAAGACTACTATGATAAATTACTGGCAATCCACTGACACCACCATGTCTTACCTGTTTCCTTTTGGTCTCTACAGATGAATTGAATGGATAAATAATTATTCTTATGATCCCTGCATCCTTGAAATCTCCTTAAAAATCAGAAATTTCCACTTGAAATTATGTATCATTTTTAAAATTTATTTATTGGGGGAGAATTTGTCCACTTGGCATTTTTGTACTGTTAGTTCTTACTCTGACTCTCAAAGACCCAGTGTGAACATGCTTCCAGATTCTCAATAAACTCAGCTGAATGGTATATCTAAAACTAGAAACATGACAAGCTGTTGTATTTGTGGACCAATTGAACCTACTGTGAAATGGAATCTGGCCAGACTCTACTTATATCAACTCCACTAACTTCTTACAAGGCATCAGAATGGTGTCTAGGGCTCCCAGTGCATGAGCAGAGATCTCAGCCTCTGTGTGTACTATGTTTGCACTGAGAGAACCTTGAGGAGATCCTGGCACAGCAATGAGTGTGTATTTGAGTTTTCAATATTAATAAATTAATTAATCAAAATTAGTGCCCATCTTGCAGCTCCTCTTATATATTTCAAGAATTTATAACACTTGCCCAATTATGCAATTAAACCATGGGAAATAGTATAATATAAAAAATATGGTCTCTAATTCATAAAATCTATCAAACCTGTGGATATCAAATTTGAAACTTAAAAGTTAAATGACATTGGGCAAGTAATTTCATCTTTCTGATTATTAGTTTGATTGTTAAATAGGAACATGCATTCCTACTTCATTTAATTATTTAATAAAATAGCATGAAATAATACTTCTAAATAATATTTTCATTTACTAAAGTAAAATAGAAGATCAATGCTTTCTTTCTTCCATAGACTTTCATCATATATCTATTTTTTGAATGAGTAATAACCTTCAAATAGGGTTGGGGCTATAGCTCAGCGGCAGAGTGCTTGCCTAGCATGCATGAGGCACTGAGTTCAATCCTCAGCACCACATAAACATAAATAAATAAAGGCATTCTGTCCATTTAAAACTACAAAAATTTTTTTTAAAAAAACTTCAAGTAATGAATAGTCTCCCTTGAAGACATTGGAATCCAAGTAAAAATAATAACTAATGAGATATTTTGATAAATCATTTCATCTAAATGGCCTTGGCCTTACCTTTGATTCCATAGCCCTAACAGGAGAGTACAGAATGCACATAAAAAAAAAAAAACTCTTTTTCATTTATACTGAGTAGCCCTCCAGGGGACCACTGAGTAGCCAGCTCAAACGTCTTCTACTGAAGATACTAAACATAAAGAGTCAGGCTTTAGCCTCCTTTGACTTGTACACAACTTTTGAACAAAGAACAAGCCCAGAGAGAGATTACTGCATCAGTGAATAGTTATTTGATGAGCAAAACGAGCAAGAGAATATTTGTGGCTTAGATAAATTTACAAGAAGTATACTGCAGGTGCTGAATTACTGTAACCAACAGAGCTGGATAAATGCGCACACCTTCATGACATATTCCTGGCTTGCTTTCTGCTGAACAGTTTGACCAGTGCCTTGAGTAAAGAAGCCATAGACATGGTTATCAAACTTACCAAAGACCCTGCTATAAAAACATAAGTAGGAAGTGGCCCATCAAAATTATTCAAAATAAATATTCTAGTGCTTTTCGTCCCAAGGTACAGTAATCAGCTTTACTGACCATCATTTTTAATAGATTTTGTATTATACTAGTACCTCCTTTTCACAATGCACCATTTATAAATACTCCTTTCTTGGCTGGGTGTGGGGAGCATGCCTGTAATCCCAGAGACTCAGGAGGCTAAGACAGTAGGATCGATAGTTCAAAGTCAGCCTCAGTAACTTAGTGAGGCCCTAAGTAATTCAGTGAGACCCTGCGTCTAAATAAAACACAAAAAAAGGACAGGGTATGTAGTTCCGTGGTTAAACACCCTTGAGTTCAAACCCCAGTACCACTAAACAAACAAACAAACAAACAAACAAATAATCTTTTCCCTCTTTTCTAAGACTTCTTTTATTTCCCTCTTCAACTTGTATTTTCTTTTCTTTCTAGAAGGATCTTTCTAAAATGAAATCTTATTTTTTTCACTTCAGTATTTTAGACTGCTTGTCTACTATTATCAGCAGAAAAAAACTGAAAACTTTAAACAGTTGAAATTTCTTAGGTAAAATCTTCTTTATCTGACGAATCCTATTTAGTGTTGAGCCATAATTAAATATGATTTTATGTGAATTCATGAATAACTGTTTAAATTTTATGTAAATGTCTCAAAGACAGATAGGATATGTTTTATCTGTAGATCTGCAGCATCTAGCAACAATATTAATAACAATTTACATTATTCACTTACTGTATATTAAGTCATTTTTCCTCACAACTCTATCATATAAAGTGTGTGCTATTATTGTCCACACTGCACAGATGAGAAGATTGAGTATTCAATAAGTGTTTGTTTAAATCATTATCTAATCTTACACCATTAAGAAAGACTGTTCCTTATGCATCAGTACAATAAAACAAACTTCTACAGCTTAATTAGAAAGCAACTGGGAAGATATTTCTCACTGGTATATAACTGCCACCATTTAGCAAGACATTTCTTACCACTCAGTCAGAATTATCTTCAAAAAGAAATTGCTCATTGGTTTGGATAATTACAGGTCATAATGTACCAATTGTACACAGTATGGCAGATAAAATTATGATATAATAAAATTTGTGCACCAAAAAGAGGGAAAGTGGATTTCATGGAAGGTAAAAAGGCATGATTTTTAGGAATGTGTTTGCTATTTAGGAAGATCACTGGATTTTTCTACCTATAGAAAAGGCTTCTCTTTTAATAAAAGGAAAATCAAGGACTTCTATCAGTTTTCTAGTATTTGGCTTTTAGATGGCACTGATTCTTGAATCTGAAAATTTCTAGTCAGATGACTGATATTCACAGGGACATGTCTGTCTCTTGCTGAAAGTGTTAGAGTAATTACATGTTCTGCTACGATTCCAGCTGGGGAAGAATTGACAGCTTCCACAGAGGCTTAGTCAGATGTCTCAGATATTTAGTCATTCATTTCCAACACCTGCACTTCTAAAATGTCCACCTGCATCCTCATTATTAACACAGAAGTTCATTTTTTTATTTGATTATTAATAAGTGGAGCTGATATACCACTTAGGAAAAGCCAAATCAAGTAAACACATTTGTGTAAATATCCATCCAAACTAAATTTATTTGAAAAATAAAAGAACATTTATATATGATTTTTCTACCTTTGATCTTTTTATCCACACCACTGGATAAAAAGGTTTTATAGATAACCTTAGGATAACAAGGTTAATAGACTGGGAGACTATGGTATCTTTGTTCACTTTTTTTCTTATTGGGACTTTAAGAACTGTACTTCCAAATTGTGAATGGAATATATATTTTGTATTTTATATATGTACCTTCTATTTAACAGATAAAATTAATCCTGATGCTTTTTTCCTCCTTAATCTTTAGCTGAAATTAAAGAGTATGTTCTAATTTTTAAAATATTTTTATACTCTCAGTGATCTCCTGCACCTCTTCTTTTATTCATTTTGGGGAAACATTTGTGAGAAAATGGTAAATTTCATGTTGCATTATTCTCAGACACTCTGGTATGAACCTGCCAAGGACAACAATGTTGGCATAGAGAGTCATCATAGAACTCTCCAAAGATGAAAAATCATGGTAATAGCTCACTGCCAACCAACCTACAATTGTTTACCATTCCTCCAAACAATATCTCTTTTCTGTCTCTAATTCAGGATTCTGTCCAAGAATATGTGCCACATTCATTTCAGGTCATTTCAGTCTATAAGTTTCCTCATTTCTTCCAAATCCCTACTGTTCTTTTCATTTTAATAGGGCTGATTTTCAACTGTTGAGCACATGATGTTTCCTATGACCAGACTCAGATAATGCGTTCTTGTAAAGTTGGTGTCTGCCAGATATTTCCATGACAACTTATCAGTTTTCTCCCATTACAATGAACAAAACACAATGTGAGAAGATACTGAGGGACTTTACAAGTGTTCTGTCTCTGAAAAACTATCCAGCTTCAGCATTCATTGATGATGCCTGCCTAAATCAACCAAGATGCCATTGCTTGTCATTGATGATCTCCTATGAGCATAGTTCCTCTAAATTTATTATTTGGTAGTTTATCCCAAAAGAGCTTTTGTTTGCTATTTACACTTTATTTATTGTTTTGTATTTTGCTTGTTTCTTTTTCTTTTTTATTGATTTAAAAAATGATAAAGGAACGCATTACAATTCTTATTACAGATATACAACACAATTTTTCATATCTCTGGTTGTATATAAAGTATGTTGACACCAATTCATGTCTTCATACATGTACTTTGTATAATGATGACCATCACATTCCACCATCCTTGCTAATCCCCTTCCCCCCTTTTCCCTTCCACCCCTCTGACCTATCTAGAATTCATCTATTCCTCCCATGCTCCTCCTCCCTACCCCTCTATGAGTCAGCCTCCTTATAAAAGAGCAAACATTTGGCATTTGATTTTGGGGGATTGGCTAATTTCACTAGCATTATCTTCTCTAACTCCATCCATTTAACGGCAAACACCATGATTTTATTCTCTTTTATTGCTGAGTAAAATTTCATTGTGTATATGTGCCACATTTTTTTAATCCATTCATCCACTAAAGGGCATCTAGGTTGGCTCCACAGTTTAGCTATTGTGAATTGTGCTGCTATAAACATTGATGTGGCTGTGTCCCTGTAGTATGCTGTTTTTAAGTCTTTCAGGTATAGACACCAAGGAGAGGAATAGCTGGGTCAAATGATGGTTCCATTTAGAGATTTCCTAGGAAATACTGCTTCCCATATTGGCTGCACCAATTTTCAGTTCCATCAGCAATGTATGAATGTACCTTTTCCCCACATCCTTGCCAATACTTATTGTTGTTTGTCTTCATAATAGCTGCCATTCTGACTGGAGTGAATGATATCTTAGGGTAGTTTTGCTTTGCATTTCACTAATTGCTACACATGATGAACATTTTTTCATTTATTTGTTGATTGCTTGTATTTCCTCTTCTGAGAAGTGTCTGTTCAGATCCTTGGCTCATTTGTTGATTGGGTTATTTGTTTTTTTGGTGCTTAGCTTTTTTGAATTCTTTATATACCTTAGAGATTAGTGCTCTCTCTGTTATGTGAGGGGTAAAAATTTTCTCCCAGGATATAGGCTCTCTTTTCACCTCACAGATTGTTTCTTTTACTGAGAAGAAATTTTTAGTTTGATTCCATCCTATTTATTGATTCTTGGTTTTAATTCTTATGCTAAAGGAGTCTTATTAAGGAAGTCGGGGCCTAATCCCACATGATGAAAATTAGGGCCTACTTTTTCTTCTATTAGACACAGAGTCTCTGGCTTAATTCCTAGGTCATTGATCCACTTTGAGTTGAGTTGTGCATGCTGAGAGACAGGAGTTTAATTTCATTTTGTTGCATATGGATTTCCAGTTTTCCCAGCACCATTTGTTGAAGATGCTATCTTTTCTCCAATTCATGTTTTTGGTACCTTTGTCTAATATAAGATAATTGTAATTTTATGGGTTAGTCTCTGTGTCCTCTATTCTGTACCATTGGTCTACCAGTCTGTTTTGGTGCCAATACCATGCTGGTTTTGTTACTATTGCTCTGTAGTATAGTTTAAGTTCTGGTATAGTGATGCCACTTCTTCACTCTTCCTGCTAAGGATTGCTTTAGCTATTCTGGGTCTCTTATTTTTCCAGCTGAATTTCATGATTGCTTTTTCTATTTCTACGAGGAATGCCATTGAGATTGTGATCAGAATTGCATTAAATCTGTATAGTGCTTTTGGTAGTATGGTCATTTTGATAATATTAATTCTGCCTATCCAAGAGCAAGGTAGATCATTCCATCCTCTAAGGTCTTCTTTTATTTCTTTCTCTAGGGTTTTATAGTTTTCATTGTATAGATCTTTCACCTCTTTCATTAAGTTGATTCCCAAGTATCTTTTTTTTGAGGTTATTGTAAATGGGGTAGTTTTCCTCATTTCCTTCTCAGAGGATTTGTCACTGATATTTTTTAAAAAACCCTTTGATTTATGGGTATTGATTTTATATCCGACTACTTTGATGAATTCATTTACTAGTTCTAGAAATTTTCTGGTGGAGCTTTTTGCGTCTTCTAGGTATAGAATCGTATCGTCAGCAAATAGTGCTAATTTATGTTCTTCTTTTCCTATGTGTATCTCTTTAATTTATTTCTTCTGTCTAATTGCTCTGGCCAATGTTTCAAGAACTATGTTGAATAGAAGTGGTAAAAGAGGGCATCCCTGTCTTGTTCCAGTTTTTAGAGGAAATGCCTTTAATTTTTCTCCATTTAGAATGATGTTGGCCTAAGGCTTAGCATAGATATCAAATGATGAAGTAGAATACACCATCAGAAGCTTACCAACCAAGAAAAGCCCAGGACCGGATGGATACACATCCAAGTTCTATAAGACCTTTAAAGAAGAACTAATACCAATACTCTTCAGTTTATTTCAGGAAATAGAAAAATAGGCAGCACTTCCAAACTCATTTTATGAGGCCAATATCACCCTGATCCCCAAACCAGGCAAAGACACATCAAAGAAAGAAAACTTCAGACCAATATCTCTAATGAACATAGATGCAAAAATTCTCAATAAAATTTTGCCAAATTGAATATAAAAACATACAAAAAGATTGTGTACCATGATCAAGTGGGATTCATCCCAGAGATGCAAGTTTGATTTAACATACAGAAATCAATAAATGTAATTCATGACATCAATAGAGTTAAAGATAAGAATCATATGATCATCTCAATAGATGCAGAAAAGCATTTGACAAACTACAGCACCTTTACATGTTCAAAACACTAGAAAAACTAGGGGCAACAAGAACATATCTCAACATTTTTTGCTATTTATATTCATTTTTTACTTATTTTCACATGAAATCACAAATTATTATTTCATGTAGCATTTTTAGATGTTCAAGTTGTCCAAATTTTTGGAGTCAATACTAACTACTTTATATCTTTTTCCAAATCTGTATAATTTCTTGATCATACGTACATTTTGGTAAAATAAGATGTTCCATATTGCTTGGGAATCATTCTGGTTCATATTGTTTACATTTTATACAGACATACGCACACATACATATACATATATATGTATTTGTGTGTATATAAAATATTAACATTAAACACATGAGTATATATATGAAATGAACAAGAGATCCAGAGATCCTTGGAGAAATATATTGATATAAAAATAGACTATTATATAAGTATCTATGTATATTCATATATGTGTATAAATTTTCATATTACCATTTTTATTTTTCACATTTAGCTATAAGTTTCCTGTCACCTCAACCTGCTCATTTATTTGAACAACTAATTTAATTGTTTGTCCAATATTACCAGTATTTCAATCATGCTAGGATAGCCATCTCCATGGATTGAACCCTACCTCCTCCCCCATCACAGTTACCTGACAATACCTTCATAATCTCTCATGTACTACCCCACCTCCCCAAATTTCTTTAATCATCAGATAAAATAATGACCAGAAGAATGGGAAAAGCAAACTATGTTTTAAAATACAAGAAACAGAAAAGATTACACAGTGGCATATTCTATAGAAACATCTTTAAAGAATTATGATAGAATTTGCAGAAATTAAGTGTATGTTAAAATAGAATAGTCAGGGAGACTCACAGGTTTTGGTTGGAGTAAGTTGGCAATTCAGTTGCTGTCAAATGATACAAGAAATGTAAGAGGGCCGGGAATTTAGTTCATTGGTAGAGTGCTTGCTTAGCAAATGTGAGATCATTGGTTCCTTACCCAGCAAAAGAATAATGGCCACAAAATAATGACAATGATGATGATGCAGGAACAATATCAGAATGGATGGGAAATTAAAATCCCTTTTTTGGATATACTGAGATTAAGTTGTCTATTAAGTATTTACAAGGAATTTTAGAGTAGGAAGTCAGATACATGACCCTGGATTTTAGGTAGGGGTGCCAGGCCAAAATATATATATATATTTGAGACTCATCAGTGTAAGGATCATATTTAATGTTGTGGATTAGATGATCTCACAAAAGAAATAATTGAATCCAGACAGAAATACTTTAGTTATTAGTGAGAGAACAGTAAGATGAGGATTGAGAATTACATTTTGAGTTAGGTTTCTAATCTGTTTTCATTGTGGATATAATACAACATATGTGTGATAAGAAGACAAGACAGAATGGGAGAAATTTTAGACAGAAATATAAACAAATCTTAGGAGCTGTTTTACTGTATGTAACAAGGACAAGGCAGAGGCATGAGCTGCAAATAATTTGAGTGTCTTTTTTTTTCTTTTTATAATAAATTCTACCACAGGAGTCTGGTGATAGTCAAGGATTCACATGAAGAGAGGCAATTGCTGAAAGTAAAGAAGAGAAATACAGAGTAAAGCCCTTTCTTAGGAAGAAGAGCACAACACACAGGATTTGAACTTTATCTTGATAAAAGGAAATTACATTTTTTTTAAAAATAACCAGACCAAGAACAAGTTTCATGGATCCAAATGCAGGTAAGTGGTTAGATTTAGAAGTACAACAGTAAAATTCTCTTCTTACTTTTAAAATTTTCTTAGAAGCAAAGACCAGCTAAAGTTAGGAGGGGGATATATTTTGGGTCAATAATAATAAAGGAAAGAGAAACTTGAATGATCTTCTTAGCGAGTGTGTGAGTTAATGATCTATGAAAACAGAATGGAATTTTGTTATATAACTGAAAGCATACTTGAAGTAGTAAGGAATTTAAAGTATGAAAAACATTATGTATTTGTTCATGTTTGAAATCAGAGAATGCAGAAAGTTGAATATATTAAGCTTGGGGCTTTTAACAATTTCACTGGGAGGAAAGGTGAGGAGACCAAGAATTTAATTAAAAATCTGACTTAATAATGAATTCTAAGTCAGATAAAATGACATTTTCATATATGTAGTATAAATTAGACCTCACAAGGTATAGATTTCAGCAGATTTATATTGACCCTTTTTTTTTTTAAATTGAGGGAATCGGGGTTCTAGAAAATTGTACTGAAAAGATAGCAGGTGCTCATGAAAGAAATTACTTGAAATTTTGATTTTGTGAGGTGGTATAGTTATAGTTAACATTTAGGTACAGCTATGACTGTAGGGATGTGGCAGAGGAGACAAGAGAAGAAGCTCTTTGGTCATCAGGAGGTCAAATAACTGAGAAGGTAGAGTGTGTCAGGATTTAAGACAGGAAAGAATGTGATAAATCCAGTTCAAAGTTAAAATTTTTCTCCACTTAAATATATATTTTACAAATAATAAGTGCCATGGATAGAAAATAGTGATTGAGTAAAAATGCTCCCTTGTGATCCCCTAATCTTCAAATAATGGTCTGAAATTAGTAGTTATGATGCCTGACAGTTCAGATGAACTTGGAGCTCTGTCTCTTATACACATATAATGAGGACTAGCCCTGCTAATGCTTGAGAACATTTCTCCACCAAAGAATGATCCCTTAATGCACTCTATATCCAAATACACATGCATGTTTTATGATCACAAATCACTTGTGCATTAGCCTAATGGACTGGATCTGTGTGAACACGGAAACAGAAAAACATGGAGCATTAATTAGGAGAAGAGTATTAGAGAAGTGGTAATTTGGCTGATGACAAAATATTCATTTCTACCAAGGAATTTGAGATGACTGGGGAAGGAGAAGAGATTGAGTCAAATCAGTGTATTTACAGAGTGCTATGGGAATGAGGTAATGATACTGAGAAATAATCTTTAGGGTGAGCCTATGCAATACATCAGGTAATTCCAGGCTAATTTGAAGCCAGGGATAATCAAAGAATAATAAAAGCAAAACCAATTAAAATTCCAACTGAACTCACACTGAAGGCAGGAATGCTGGTTTCCAACATAAAAACTACTCATCCCAAATTCTGCTGCTCTACACATTAGATCTAACAATCAATCAAAACGTATAAGACACACAAAAAATTCAAAAAATATAGCATACTGCCAAAAGACTAATCAATAATATCAAAGTCCAATGTGACTCAAAGGTCAAAACTATAAGAAAGGGATTTTAAAATTACTGACTTATGTTAAATGCTCTAGTTAAAAAAATGGACAACATATGCTAACAGGTAAGGATTTTAGCAGAGATGGAAACTAAAAGAAATTGCTGTATAGAGAATAAAAATGTTCACAGAGATGAAAAATGATTTTGATGGTCTCATCAGTAATCAAAAGCAGCGGATGACTTGAAGAGCAGTCAACAGAAATGACCCAGATCAAAAACAAAAATAGAGGAAAAGCAGAATGTAGCATCCAACACTTCAGAAGGTTTAACCTCTCTCTGAATAAAATCTGAAAAGGGGGAGACAGAGATAGACAGTACAAATATTTGAAGCAGTAATGGCCAAGAATTTTTGAAAAATAAAGCAGACGCCACACAGTGATACAAGAAACTCAGAGAACACTAAGAAGAAACAACACATCCCCCCAGCCTTCCCTGAACCCAATTATTTCAACTAATGAAAACCAAAGATAAACAAAATCTTGAAGGCAGTCAAAGAGGGGGAAAGCATCATAATTAAAGAATCAATTTTAAGAACCATCAATTGTATTTTCTCAGAAATATTTTGAGAGTTCTGAAAAAACAAAACCATAAGTATAATACAGAATTCTATACTGGTGAAATATTTTTAAAAAGTGAAAGAAAAATAAACATTTTTTAAACAATAAATGAGAAGTTTCATTACCAGCAAATATGAACTACAGTGAAATTTCCAGCAAGTTCTTTGAATAGAAAGAATATGATACGAAATAAATATAAATATCAATATGCATACTGATATACCCATAAAATGTTTATCAACAAATATACCCAGACCTACAAAAAGCAATAATATCACCATTAATAATTAAAATGAAGATAAATATAGAACATTTTGGCTTATTTTTTAATATCTCTAATAGAAAATTGAATATAGATTTAAAAAAAAACCGTTGCAATATGTGGGCTTCTAAAATATAAAAATAAAAATGTATTTTAGAAGTAGCCAGAAACATGGAAAGAGGAATTAAGAATATTTGATTGTAAAGTTCTTACAACACATGTGAGACAGTACAATATTTTTGAAGACAGACAATTATTAAAGAATGATGGCACACGCCTGTAATCCCAGCAGTATAGGAGGCTGAGGCAGAAGGATCGAAAGTTCAAAGCCAGCCTCAGCAACTTAGTGAGGCACTTAACAACTCAATGAGACCCTGTCTCTAAGTAAAATATAAACAAGGGCTGGGATGTTGCTCAGTGGTCAAGCCCCCCTGGGTTCAATCCTCAGTACAAAAAACATGTGTGCGTGTGTGTGTGTGCGTGTGTGTGTGTGTGTGTGTGTGTGTGTGTGTGTGTATTATAAGCACTACACAGTTACTGAAAGTATTCATAAAAAGGATAAAAATAACCACTCAATATTAGAGCTATAAAATATTATTAGTCCTTGTGGGAAGAAATTTTTTAAAAATCATAAAAAAACACTAACAAAGCAAATTAAAAAATACCAACAATATAGTAGATTGTGACTCAACCAAACCAGTTAACTATAGTGAATATAAATTAGCTAAATATTTGCATGTAGATAATCAGGTTTGATGAAAAAAGACCAACTATATATATTGTCTTCACGTTGAACATTTAACATACAAAGATACGTAGATTAAAAGATAAAAATGGGAGATGGTATAAATTAAACCTAAAGCAAAGCTAGAGTAATCACATAAACAAAAGGAGACTTCAAAACTTGAAATATTACTCTGGTAAAGAGGATCCTTATGTGGTGATAAAAGAGATAATTCAACAAGAAGAAATCACAATCTTAAAAAGTTTTTTGTCCTAACAACAGAGCTCCAAGTAACATGGATAAAACATTATAGAAAACATGAAGAAGTCGATTAATTTATAATTTTTACTCAATAATTAAGTTTAAGTAAATAGATTAACAAAATAGTAAGAATATAAAATGCTGAAAGGACATTACCAACTATGTCAACCTAATGGATGTTTATAGAACTTTTGAACCAACAAAAAATCAGAATACACACACTTTCCATGCACACATGAAGCATTTGACAAAGTAGGTGGTCTATAAAATAATTCATAAGAACTTTTAAAGGACTGAAGCAATACAAAGCATGTTTCTACTATAATTCTAATATAGAATTATATTATAAATCTATAAAAGAAAGATATTAAAAATGCCTAAACATTCAGACATTAAACATCATACTTCTAAAAATATATGTATCTGAGGAAATCAAAAGAAATTAGAAATTGATTTAAAATAAACTGCCAGGAAGGTAAATTTGTGAGATGTAAATAAATTAGTATTTTGTGGCAAATATATTACTATCAGTGAGAATATTATTTAAAAAGTTCCAAAGTTATCTACACTTTTACAAAAGAAAAATAAAGTAAGTTAAGTCCTTTAAAGCACGCAGAGAGGAGAAAGTTATAAAGATAAAATAAAAATCAATCAAGCAGCAAAGAGATAAACAATAGAGAAAAATCAATGAAACCAGTTCTTATTCTTTGAAAAGATTAATAAGATAGAGTAAGAAATAAATGATAGAAAACAAATAAACAATCTGAGGAGTGAAAAAGGAGCTCACAGGCAATCTGAAAATCACTACAAATAATAATAATAACAATAACAACTTTATGGATCTCATGAACAACTTCATGTTCAACTTTTAATCTTAAATAGATGAATTCCTGGAAAGGCTCAAACAAAGCTCACTCAAAAGCAGTTAGATAACAGTAATAGCTCTTTATCTATTAAAGAAAGTGCATCTGTTGTTTACCATCTCCCAAGCCAAAAATCTTCCAACAACGAAAATCTCCTTGGGTCTCTCTATTCCAGATTCAGTTCACTTTCTGTTTCTGAAATATGGTTAGTATACATCTCCCAACCTCGCTCCTTTGCTTTACTTGTGCCTTTTCCTTGAAATGTCCTTCTTTCAGGTATCTGGCTAATGATTCCTTTCCACCATGTCTTTGCCCAAATTATATCTTCTGAAACAGTAGAGCATGACCACTCAATATAATGTTGCATCTTTCCCCACCTTTTCCTTAATACCCCTAGTTCCCTTTCTTATTCTCTATTTTTTTTTCTATACCACATATAATCTTCTAACATCCTGCAAAATCACATATTAATTGTGTTTGTTCAATGCTTATCTCTCTTGCTCTAGAAAACCTACAATGCAAAGGGGTAATACTGTCCAGGCCTTGTGGCACACAACCATAATCCTAGCAGCTCAGGAGACTGAAATAGGAGGATTGCAAATTTGTGGACAGCCTCAGCAACTTGGTGAGGACCTGTCTCAAAACTAAGAAATTAAAAGTGAGAATGTAGCTCAGCAGAAGAGCACTCCTGTATTTCCTAGTACAACAACAACAAAATAAATTTTTTTAAAGGGACAAATAAAAATAAATGATTCCCTGGCATTATGATTTAGGCTGTTTCTATCTTATCAATTTGTATTGCTTTGATTAAAATAATATAAAATAATTTATATGACCTGAACCACTAAAGAGTCTAATATATTTTGACTGAAATATATTGTTGCTTATATTAGTTTAGTAGTTCAAGTTTCCATTGTCCTTATTCCCTCCATCACAGTTGCAAAATAATGCTTTAAGTAAAAACTGTGAGCTTCTTTTTTTTTTTTTAACTCTAATTGCTTTTTGTCACCTTTAAGCCCACTCGAAGTCATCTGAATGATGAATCACGTGGAAGGAATCTGAATTTATGTGGCAGTGTTTTTGTATACTGGAAGAAAATAAATTCTCCACTACTATTTTATAAATGGCCTGACAACTAAGTGATATATTACCCAAGAAACAAAAAGAATGCAACTAAATTTGCTGTATTTCTATTAATTATTTCATTTTTTTCAAGATATAAACTAATGAAAAGAGAACATTTTATTTTGGATACATACATGATAAAATGATAAGCTAATATTTTGATTCATTTGTGAAATGTAGATAGATTTGTGTTTATGTGAAAGCCCAAGGTAATATTGATCCACATAAACCATTTCTGATCAGTTACATTTTTGAAAGGATAATATTCTTAAATGGAAAACAAGTATTTTCTTCAACCTCTTTTAAAGATCCCTCCAAGGGAATAAGCACATTCTACTAAGGTTACCCAGTGCCTTTACTTCTGAAGTTTTTATTTTTAATGATAATTTATTTTATTGTATAATTTAATTTATTGTATGGAAATACAATTTAATTTAATTTAATTTAATTTAATTTATTGTATGGAAAAGGTAAAATTTTAATAAAAGTAAAATTTTAATAAAAGTAAAATCATCAGACACTTTCATATTGATTTTCAAGTTAGTTACCTCACCTGTTTATGGAAACTGTTATCCAAAATAGACATATACAAAATAGAATAAACAATCTCATAAAATTCTAAGTTTTAAATAAAGGTTTAAGCATTATTCACTGATTTTGACAGCATTTTTATTCCTGTTTTTATTAAACTTGTTTGGAAGAGTAATTATTCATTTTAAAAGGTAACCACAGAATGCAATACAAATATGAAATAGTGGCATGCTCAGGAATATTCCCAACACTCTGTGTGCAATGTCTTTGCTGGTGAGCATGTTTGTTTGTTTGTTTGTTTGTCTATTTGTCTATTTATTTATTTATTAAAAGGGAAAAACAAAGTTTTATTGCTTTGCTACCAAAGAAGAAACACAGGGGACTCCCTCTCCCAGAGTGATTCTCCCCATCAAGGGGAACAGAGGATTTTTAAAGAGTTTATCCAAACATTCCTGTTTCCCATGAGATTAAGAAGGGTAAGTTTATGTAGGAGAGATTAGGGAGAAAAATCAGGGAGGAGAAGACCAGAGAGAAGATCAGGAAGGAAAAATGAAGGATGAGAGGGGGAAAAAAGTCCATTTTACAGCAGCAATGGCTATATTCAAAGCGTAAAGTGGACTGATGTTACAGATCTCCACTGTCAATTTTTACATTATTCCTATAAAATAAAGGAGGGGGATACAACATCTCCCAGCTGCTTCCTGCTGAGAAAGGGCAAAGTTGGGGGGAAGTGACTTGATGCCCTTGTTCTCCATCAGGTGGGGCATGGACAGTTAAGGGTATTCAGCATCATGGAAGTTCCAAGGTATATGGTGGGAATTAGCAGGTGACTGGGCAAGGAATGCACAGGGCAGGGATTGTGCTAGGACAACAGTAAACAAGACTGAAAAGCATTACATTTTTGTAAACTATTAGCCCAAAAGCAATTATTATTTCAAACAGTTTATGATACTCAGGACAAAACTGTGATCCTAGAGATCTTTGTAATAGTTGTTATCAGGCACTTCCACACAAGAATCCTTCCTTTGTAGCCTCCACCTTTCTTTACTGACACAATTGTACATTTTAAGTTGCATTTTTTTAAAATTAACTTTCCATTTAAATGTCTATGAATGACTGTGCTTTGGATATATAATATATGCTTCTATATTTAACTGACATTTGGGGCAAGGGACAAAATGTGGGCTAGTTTCCTTAGATCTTTTACTTTCTTGACTTTTGTCTTTGAGTTTTGGGTTTAAACATGCAGCAGGCCTGTTTAATCAGTCTTAAAGTGGAAGTAATGGGTTATAACTTCAATGTCTATAATTTTATAGTTACCCCTTTCATTTAATTAGGATCACTATTAGTACTGGAAATCAGCATTATATCCTATCTGTCCTGAAGGTCTTAAATTAACTCAACACTGTTCTGTTAGAAGAACTACTTCTTCAAAACACTAACACGCAACATTTATAAAGGTTACAAGGAAAATGCAAAATGAACAGTAATATATCTTTAGTAGCAGTTCAGCCTCTACAAAGACATATTTACCAACTCAATTACATACAGGTTTTACTTTTTAAAAACTCTTTTATAAACCTAAATACCTTTTACAATTTACCTAAACCTTTGCTTAATTTTTGTATTTTTATCTCCTTTTATTTTGAGATCATGGCAATCTTTACAACAACAACAAAATATATCTTTTGAACACAACTTTAAGTAAGCTTAATTATAGCCTATTTTGGAGCAATTCTAACATGGAGAAGAATGGGAGGCAGAGCCTTAACTCAGGTGAGGGTGGCATGTTGAAAATCTTGAATCATTTTATTTCTTGAAGCCGATCTTCGCCTCTTTTCAAAAGTATTTTTTCTGTAAAGTTCTCATGCATTATTCTGTGAGTCTATCTGAATATCAGTTAACACAATACAACATTTAATCCAAAACACAGTCAAATAGAAAAGCTAAAAGAACTCTTAAATTCCTTTTTATGGAAAACATGGCAAAATATTTCAATGGTACACATTGTCAACCTTTGAACAAATCAGACTTTCCTTACTATCTTCTAAAAATTCATTTACATTTCTATCCTACTGAAAAGAGTAATACAAAATTTTATATATAACTTATTGATAACAGGTTAACTTCTTTCCAGTTATAAAACATAAAATGGCATAAATAAACATAAACCCAATTTATTATTTCTAAATAAATCTGAAGGAGACTGTTGCTACAGAAAAGTTTAGTTTGGAGAACATCAATTTGATAATGTTTCCTCCTGAGCTTTACATTTTAAAAGGCTTATGTACTTGACAACCATGAGTACATCCAATGTACAAAGAAGCCAGTAATGTTTAGTATCTCAGTTACACAGATATCCATACATTAACTACTTTTAACTTTCGAAGTAAAATTTAGAATTCATAGTGTATGGTACTATAATCATGTTTGCATATATATGTACTAGCAAAAATCAAAGGATAGCTTTGAATCTCTTATACATTTAAGAAACAATGTTAATGATCAGAAATAGACTTAGTCTGTTGAACCCCAATGCAATGAAAAGACCACCAACTCCAATTTTAAATCAAATTAAAGCAAGCTTGTATTGTGTACACAAAAAAGAGGTGATCAGCAGCTGTCTCTCCCTGTGCAGGCTGGAGGTCAGCCCTAGTTTTCCAGGAACAAGGTTTTATAGCACAAAGGGTTACAAAGGGGAGGGGTGCGTGTCTTGAGAACTTACAGCTAACAGGAGTTTGACAAACATAATACAAAGGCTAATAGTAGGTTAATGATCTATATAGCATGATACTTAAAGGTAGGGGGTAAATGCAGATCCCAACATCAGAATTTATGAAGTACCACTGAGGTTTCAGAGAGGGTTGTTATCTGATCAGGGGGAGCCAGGATTTATTAGGAGCCACTAAGGTTTTAGAAAGAGTTGTTATCTAGTCAGGGAAAGCCAGGTGTGGAATTCCAGGCAGAAATTCCAAACAAGTTCAGAAATCACAGTAATTTATAGTAAAACAGAAATTAACTTTTCATGACTTTGTGATGAGATGGCTCCCAATCTTAAAATGGAATTAGGCTGGGTCCAAGTCAAAACAAACAGATATAAGCCAAGTCTTCAAATAGCTGTTTGGCCCTTCTAAGATACAATGTATTAAAAAGGGCATTTATTGGTTACCTTTTGCATGACAAAGCTCAGACAAATATAGTTCTCAGTTGCATACATCTAGTAACATATATTTAGGGGGTTGACTCGTTGTAATAACCCAAAATAACAGTTCTTAATTTAACCAGTTACAAAGTAATAATTTAAAAGACTTTAAAACACATACAAGGGTAGGGGTTGTAGCTCAGTGGTAGAGTACTGTCTTGAACATATGAGGCGCTGGGTTCAATCCCCAGCATCACATAAAAATAAACAAATAAAACTAAAGATATTAAAAAAACACATGAATTCTAATTCCTTTACATCTTAATTTCTTTAATAAAACCTAACAGATATAAAAGATTATTTTGATAGATAATAGCAGATTAATTTTTTAAGATGTGGATTTGTTTCAGTACATTAAAATCTGACCTTAGAAAAACTCTTATTAAATAATTTTTACTGACTATGCTAATTATAGCCAACTTAATCATATAACCAGACTACTGAGATTTAACTTCCACATTGTGTAACTTACTTAGACATTCTACAACTTGTGTACATCCCTAGCTTTGTCCTTCCTTTCTTAGACTTGAGCACAAGAATATTATTTGACCATATAAAATACTTTCTAATTTGGAAACATTTATTTTTCTTTCTAATTTTGCATAATAAAAATATTTCCATTTTTATAACATTTTTATGTTTCTTTTCTAGTTTCAGACCCTTTCTTAAATTCATATCTAAAACAATCCTTCTGAACATTAACTGTTTAATTTACATGACAAATTTCATCCCAGGAGAGGAATTAGACAATGTGACACATACAAAAAATTGTGCCTCAATCTTTTTTTTTCCAATGTTGCATCCAAAAGGTTAAAACACAGGATATTGTACAGCCTGACCAGTCTCCCTTATCGTGAGTTTCCCACTGTCAATTGTACTCTGAGTCTTTATTCAGGCCTTTTTTTCTTATAGTGGCATTTAATGGAGGAGACTCTTCTCAAGTGTTTCTTTAGGTTTCCTTAAAGATCCTTCTACATGGGAAGATAGCCAAAGGTATCCTGACTTTACTATACTGTTTCATTTTTCTCAAAGCAGAACAATTGATGGAGTAAGGCACACAGTTCAGGCAAAGAAGGCAAGAGTTCCCCAAAGCAAAAAAGAGCTTCCACAGCTACTGGGATGGTCCCTTAGTTCCTCCCTTTATGGGAAACAGCTCCCCTGGTTCATCTCCAGGAAAACTCACCCTATCTCCTAATTCTCCAGCAGTCAGCTCTCAGCAAGCTCACAAGTTCACCTTGACTTTTCTGCATAGAAGGGGGGGGTGGCCTAGAGAACCAGATTTGACCAAGAAAACGAGAGTAGGGGTTGCTCTTGTGTCTCCATTCGGTCACCATCCCCATGCCAATCCAATAATGAAGACAAGGTTTTGAGGAAAAGGAAAAAGAAGTTTTACTGCTTTTCTAGTAAAGGAGAAATACATGGGATACCTGTCCCAGAGTCTGTGATTCATAAGCATGCTTCATTCTTCGTGTTTCAGAAGTATTAATAATTAAAGAGTGCTCGCTACGAGCCTGCATAAATTTCACTGAGCAAGACATCCCAAGCCAATTGTTACTATCTAGGGGTGCTGGTTTCATTGTCTCTACTCATCAAAGAATTGAAGAACAGGACACAAAGATAGTAAGCAAGCAACAGGTTTATTGTAAAAGTGACAGAAACAGACTTCTCTGAAGAGAAGGGGTCCCAAGCTCAGAATCCAGTGGGGAGGTTTGGGCTTGTTCTTTTTATGGTCTCTGGAATTTCCTCTTTCCCTTATCTCCTCGCTGCCTACACGCTCCTCACTATTATTGATTGGTGTCCCCTCTGTTCATGCATCTGTTTTGGTTTTTCTATTGGATCCCTCACTTTGGAGCAGGAATAGGGAAGTGTCTGATTGGGTCTCCTGCTTGTGTCCAAGAGCACTTTTGTCATGCAGGAAGTTGACCCCATCAGAAAACCCTCTCCATGCTCCTTTTTGTGGTCCTGTCCCCAGCCTCCTCACTGGCCATCTTGCCTTGCTTTCCTATGCCCCTATATGACTCCTCACAATCACACATTTATTGGATAGATGTATTACATGTGGAAATGAGGTAGGCACAATGTCTAATCCATTCTGCCGGCTATGATAAAATCTCATCAACTTGGGTAGTGTATAAAAAAATAGCAGAAATTTACTTCTAAGAGTTTTGGAGGCTGGGAGTTTAAGATCTGGGAGCCAGCATGGTTGGTATCTGGTGAGGGTCAACTTTGTAGCTGCAGACCACCAACCTCTTGCTGTGTCCTCATGTAGGAGAAAAGGGGCTTGAGCGAGTTGCAGGGTCTCTTTTATAAGAGGTTAATGCCATTGGCTAACTGCTCCAAAAGGCCTCAATCATACTATTACTTTGGGGCTAGGATTTCAACACATGAATTTAGGGATGAAAATCAAATATTTAGTTCATTGCACACAGTATCTGTAAATTTTAACAACAATGCTTTTAAATTACTGTATCCTGTATTCAAGAATCCAATAGTGGATATAAAGTAAAATAACTATAGGCATATCATATTTAGCTATACTGCTAGAAAAGCTAAACTAATTTTACAGCATTTCTCCTTATGTCCAAATCATAACTAGAATAAAAAAGGAAAAGAGATGGTTGAATACCGTATAGCTATAAAACATACAAAACACATTGGTTTTCAGACTAACATCAGTTTGTTGGCAGTTCTAATAAACATTAAAGTACATTTCATTTTCAGATGCTATGACTCTGAAAAAGAATTCATTCATTGTATTTGGTCAACTATGATTATGAATATTATGATAATTTATAGTCTTTAGATTTATAAAATCCAAATGGAATGAAAACCAACTTGTAAATAATTGACCATAAATTGTACAGATAATGTAACAGAAACTTGAGGCTAAGCAATTCACTGCTCTCTGTAATAACTAAAATCAGTAATTTCTGTTCAATCTGCATATGTTAAGTAAAAGGACATCAATTAATATATTCTAGCCCAGTTACCTAAGATGCTGAAAAATCTGGAGAGCAAACTGTGAGAAAATAAATGGCTAAGGAAAACTTTAAGGCCTTCTAGACTCAGGAAAGGATAAAGTTCTATGGAAAAACAAACTTCACTTTGAATAATTTCTCATATTTGGAAAATGAATTCTATAAGTTCTACATTGTACAGAAGACCCATAAAAACATACTGGTTCAAAGAGGTTTTCCATGATCTACCAAACAATTCTTAATTTTGTATCCTGAAAATTGTTTCTTTTCCTCACAGAGCTTATGATGATTTGTAATTATGTCTTATAAATGGATATGGGAGTTAAAATTCATTTTTTTGACAGGCAGCTCTAATATTAGCTGAGAGAACAGTTTGGCTTGGTTTTGTAAGGTAGGAACAGAGATCTAAGCCATTAATGGATGATTCTTAGGGTCTTCCTGGAAGAAATCTTTAATGATGACTGACATGCCATTCTTAATTAGTCAAGGGAAGATTTTTTTGGCAACTAAGAGAGAGATGATGAGCAAAATGATTAAGATGATCGAAAGATGACGGTGATAGGGTATGACCTGTGGTATGAAGGGTCAGTCAGAAAAACATGTAACAGTAGTCAAAATAATTTGAAGATGCTAAATTTTGAATTTTATTGCTTAAAAAATTTTGAGCCATATAGTGAGAGTAACCTAGCACAGAATACATTAATACAAATTAATCATTAATATAATTTTTTAAAATTTATTTTTAAAAGCATGGCTGAGATGACAGCAAAGCCAAAGAAATTATACAGAGTTTTGATAAGACCAGATAGCAAAAATTGGTGAAGGTAAATTAGAGGTAAAGATTCTCTCTGGTATTATATACCATTATGTGGTCCCAAGAGGGGGCTAAGGATTAAAGACCATCAGAGTAGGATACCAAGGGCCTCAGTTGGCTGTGAGAATGGGCAAAATTCTCTCAATAAATACAAACATTTCAGGAGCTGAAACAGGCAAAACAGAAACATAAACAACCATCCTGATTATAAGACAATGTTTTACCTTTCATCTTAGTGAAGTAAAACAACATAAAACAAAAATGTCTTCCATGGATCCTTAGCTATAAGTTAACAGTTTAGGCTAAGGGTATGAATTTATATTACCTGTGTATTCCAAGTAAACTTAAACAAAAATTTAGTTAAATTTTCCTAGACTGGGGGTTGGGGATATAGCTCCATGGTGAGTATTCACCTAGCACTTGCAAGGCCCTAAGTTAGGCTCTGCTTTGGCCAGTTTTCTACTATTGTGACTAAATGATATGATAAGAACAATTTTAGAAGAGTAAAGCTTATTTAGAGCTCACGGTTTCAGATGTCTCAGTCCATACAGGGCAGGCTCCATACTTGGGGATTAAGGTGAAGCAGAACATCATGGCGGAAGGGCATGGTGAAGAAAAGCAGCTCACATGATGATCTAGAAGCAGAGAGAGAGAGAGAGAGAGAGAGAGAGAGAGAGAGAGAGAGAGAGAGAGAGAAAGAGACTCTATTCACTAGATACAAAATATACACTCCAAAGGCATGTCCCCAATGCCCACCTCCTCCAGCCATACCCTACATGCCTTTAGTTATCACTCAGTCAATCTCAATCAAGGGATTGATTTGATTTACTCATTGGCTCGCTGAAGCCAATCATTTCACCTATGAATTTTCTTGTATTTCTCACACACAAGCCTTTGGGAGATACCACATATCTAAACCACAACAGATTCCCCTCACTACTAAAAAAAAAAAATCAGAGAATGATCATATCCTTTATAAAGGTTTCAAAACACAAGAACACAAGAAAAAACTATACTTGCCTTCTGATAATGGCTTAGTGCCTAGACATGTGACTAAATCAGTCAAGGTCACTCCAGGAAAACTGGGCTGGCATGAAATACTGACACACAGACAAATGCCTTTTTCTTTGGGTTCAGTGATGTGACCTCTGACCCAGATCCCACAAAGGGGTCAAGGCAGGCAAGAAAGAGAGGGAGTCTGCCTCAAACCCACGTTTTATTGGGGAAGGCTGTTTGAAAGAACATTTCATCCATATAAGGCAGAGGAGTAATATTACAAGGGGCAGCCCACTCCCACTGGGTAATGCCCACTCACAAAGCTGGGCTCCTCTGCTGAGCAGAGATGGGGATCCACCTGCCTCCTACTCAGCAGAGCCAGTCTCCACATTCCCATTATTCAAAACTAGGGGCACTCAGCCCCTATGTGGCAGCTCCAGACAGCCTAGCATAAAAGGTGTAAAGCAAATATTGATAGAAACACAAGGAGGAATTTATAGAATCATTATTTTTAAATAAAATTTTGATACTTTATTATTCCACAAATTTGTATATAAAAAGATATCTTCTTTGTATGTACATTATTTTGAATCACATTTCAATGATAAATAACAAAAAAGCCTATAAAGTTTAGACCAGGTCACACAGAACACACACACTGCAGAGCCAGGGTGGCTTCAATAACCCCCAGTTCCACCATACTTATCTCTGAAACTTTTGAATCTTAAAACTTCATGAGATAAATCTCTGAATCATCTTTGCTTTGAAGCATACTTCAAAGGGTAGTGGGACATTCTTCCTTTGCCTTTTCTTGAATGTTTTCTTCAGAATCTTTCTCAAATACAGAGGTATTTTTTCATATATTTTCTGTTTCCCCTTATAAATTAACTAAGGGAATGTATTGTCCCTCTGTGTTATTTACTGCAGAAGAGAATAGATAGAAAGCCAGGCACAGTGGTGCACGCCATAATTCCAGTGACTAGGGAAGCTGAGGCAGGAAGATTGCAAGTTCAAGGCCACCCTTAGCAATTTAGTGAGACCCTAAGCAACTTAGTGAGCTATTCCCTCAAAATTAAAACTAAAGAGAGCTGAGGATGTGGCTCACTGGTAAAGCATACCTGGGTTTAATCTTCAGTAGCTCCCCTCCAAAAAAAATACCCCCAGAGAAAGTAGGAGCTCAATTTAGGGGGTAATCAATGCCACAAAGTTTTCAACAATGTATAACCATGTAGGAGAAAATTATGGACACATCACTGTGTGGCACAGAATGAATTCAATCTCAGCTATCTCAGAAGACATGCAGACGCCAGTCAACATTCACGGCTACCGTTATTTCTCTGACTGCTCTATTTAGGACCTTATTCTTCTTTTAAATTTTAACCACTTAGAAAGCAGTAACTATGTTGAATTTGTTCACACCAGCAACACAGTATTTTACCGTCTTCAAAGAATTTGGGATGCTTAATAAAATGTCGAAGACCAGTAGGTAGAAGAAGATAAAGGAAGACAATTTCTAGCATTTAGAACCTGCTTAAAAATATAGCAAGCAACTTATTAGGATTCCTGAGAAAAACTTGTATAAATATTTATCAGGAATATGACAATAGGAGTTATTGAATATATACAATAGAGATTGATTCTTGTTCTTTTCAAATAAACATTATAAGAAAGAGCCTTATAAGAAATTATATAAGAAAATCTTTAAGAGCTAGAAACTTTTCTGAATGATCTACCTTGCATTTCTGGCTAAGGGAGAAGAAGCAGTCAGTAGAAAACTGCCATAAAAGGAGGCACATTTGTGGGGAGCAGGTTGCAAAGGGAACAGCATCAGAGACAGAGGGAGAGATTAGACAAGCATGATTGCCAGGTCAGGAGTTCTCTTGAGAAAAAATGCCTTAAAACTCCCACCAACATCCCAATTCTGACTACAACAAGAAATCTTTTTTTTTTTTTAATATAAGGAAGTAATATTTATTTTTTTCATCATGGATCTGTTTTCTCAATTCATCTTACCTTAAAAAAATCCACTTTAGAAGGAAGGTGAGGAACCCTGACTAAAAATAACAGAAACTATTCTAATCATTTATTTTTTTCACTACTCAACAGGGGTCTCTATCACAAACACCACCAAAGATTGGCTGCCTGGTTTTATGTTTAAAAGTGTTTTAGTAGAGATGTTTTGAGTTGAGCAGTCAATCATAAATATTGCTTCCATAAGTAGCTCCTATTTCTTATCGGATTTTCATGCTCTACCCATATCTGCCATTTCTCTCTCCATTTCTGCATCTCTGGGGACTTCATTATATGGGCTGTATTGATGACCCTTTCCCCTGCCTTGCCTCTGAGTCCACTCCAGGCGTTTCTAGGTATATTCCTTTATATTATATTTTGTTTGAAATTACCAAGGTCACGTCTTTGATAACAGTCGCCTCAGACTTCAGTGCTTTGCCCTTTCTGATGCTGTTTGGGGCCTTTGCTCCTTCATCACATTTAACCTTGCTCGCCCAAGCTAGTAACCCTCCGTCTTTTGCTTCTGTTCTCCCTCCTTGATTTATTTTCCATTTCTTGACATTTCAGAACGTGCACTTTTGCTTTTACAACAATAGGAGCTGATGACATATGATGCAAATGTAGTTTCTTTTCATCACTTATAAGGGCATTTCTCTTTTCTTTTTTTTCCCTGGTTTCTGGATTTCCCCAATATATTTCAGTATAACACTCCTGCGTGCAAAAGTCTTTTCTTCTACCATGCAATAAAGTTAAAACTACTATCACATTAAAAGTAGATTTTATAGATTCATTAAGATAGTTCTAGATTTTCTTTAGTTACCCATTAAAAAAATCAAAATACCATTTTATACTACTCAATTCTTAGAAAAATTTTACTTCTCATGTTTTATTTGGTGATTTGGAAGTAAAAACATTTTTAATGAATTAATACTACCATATCTGCCTTTATTACATGCATAGATACACATATGTTTATGTGTGTGTTTATGTATATGTATAATGTTTATGGATAATCATACATATAATCATAAAGAAGCCTTGGGAGACAATTCTAACAATATTTTTTAAAAATATTAAAATAAAGAACACTCAATTAGAGAGATGATTGTGTAACATCTTAATCAACCTTTCTAAGCAGAATAACAAATCAACTTTTAAGAATTTGCCATGGTTTTATACGGAGACTTGTACATTAATTACAAAATAATTTTCCAGTTATTATAAATTGAAATATGACAAAACATGAGTTAAATTCAGGGGACAATATTGCTAAACTTAACACCTGTTCTTTAACAGATTTTACTGTAATGATGATTATGGGAATAGGAATGATATAAAATTTACAACTATTAACAACTTATGTAAATTTTCCTCTAATAAGATTCAATTCATTCTCAAGTCAACTAAAGGCAATGAGCAAAAGTTATTATCATCACAAATATATTTCACTATAATTCACAAATGTAAAAATGATAGTCAATATTCATAATTTTGAAAATAAAAGCACAATATAAATATTAATTAGGTTAACACATTTTAGATTTTAGATGTAAAATACAAATTTAAATAATATATACCTAAGCAGTCTGCACAGCATCTGAATTTCAACAGTTGAAGTATAATGATATGATTTTTGTAATTAAAATAATAGTCCATTAATGAATGGTTTATATCCAAATACCATTTACATGCTTTTTCATCTATTAGTACTATAAAAACATATGGGTATTACTTTGCATAAAGACTAAGCACACACTGGATGTGGTGGCACACGCTTGTACTCCCAACAGCTTGGGAGGCTGAGGCAGGAGTATTGTGAGTTCAAAGCCAGCCTCAGCAACAACAAGGCACTAAGTAACTTAGTGAGACCCTGTCTATAAATAAAATACAAAAAAGGGCCAGGGATGTGGCTCCATGATCAAGTGCCCTGAGTTCAATCCCTAGTGCCCCCCAACCAAAAAAAAAGAAGTAAACTGAAATAAAATGAATAAATCTTGTATTAAAATGTATAGAATTGAGATTACAGCATTTTATCTTTATATTTTCTTGTCAAAATCCATGTAGTACAGTAGAATACACTGATATAGTAAGTACAAGATTCCTCTTTAGTATAAATAGAAAACCTTTACCTATTTGAATTTTAAACATTTAATTGCTTTTCAATTACTTTTAAAACTAGACATTTTAATAAAAGTCATGAATAATGTACCAGATCTTGTATTCTAGATTAAGATAGGTTTTTAAATGATGTCCTAAAAGGTAACACAAAGTTGAATTCTGCATAGGCAGTCTAACTTCACATCCAAGGACAGAAAGGACACATAATTCTTTGCAGTGAACTCTGTACACCCTGGTAACAATCTATTACTGTCAATATGAGGTTGAGTGAATGTCAGACAATGTTAGTGAAAACTGCATCTTTCACTTCTAAAGCTATCCTTCTGTTGATTTGAGCTGCATCAAAGATTACAATAGGAATTGAAGCACTCATAAGTAATTCCTCTCTAGACAGGAATATGTGAACTGTCCTTCTGGGAATATTTAATGTCAAATATAATACAATGATTCTCCCCTGTGCTTTCACGATGACTAAGCCTACACTGCTTAGTGGACTGACCACTTGTTATTATACCTGCTTTAAAATATAGCTCATTCATTAAAATAAAAGAAAAGAAAAGATAAGAAAAAAAAACAAGCCACAGAAAATAAGTGATTTAAAAATTCTCTTAGTAGTTAAATTCATTTCAAGGTTAAAGGTTTTATTTTAAAAAGAGAGTTGTGACCTCACTGCTATAGGGTGAGGCAGGCAAATGTTAAGATAAACACAATTGGCAGTTTTGATAGGAAGCGTATTTTCATATCTCTTCCAAAACACTTGTGAACCAAGAAAAAACAAAACAAAAACTACTTTCGGAAATCATTAACTGCCACAGACAATAAGAGATAAATAAAATAAAGTGATCCTATCTTCTCGTCTGTGAAGACACTATCTTCTAGTGTATTGTGTTCTTGGCACCAGCCCAGATCTTTAAGAACAGATTTTTTTTAAAGAGAGAGAGAAAGAGAAGAGAGAGAAAGAATTTTTTAATATTTATTTTTCAGTTTTCAGTGGACACAACATCATTATTTTATCTGTATGTGGTGCTGAGGATCGAACCCAGCGCCCTACGCATGCCAGACGAGTGTATTACCACTTGAGACACATCCCCAGCCCAAGAACAGATTTTAAAAGTCACAGATACCAAGGATTATTCATAATTGAGCCTAGGAAAAAAGTAGGAAACAAACTATTTCCCATAGAAGCAGCAGTTGGGGTATATGTGTGCCAGGAGTACCTATAATAAAAGCTAATTATTCACCTATTTCTCAAATCCACTGTATCATGAAGACTTCAGCAATGACAAGATCAGAGTTTTTCATGGTTTCATTATTTAAATATATAATATAAAGCTTAAGAAGTCAAAGAAAACAGAATGAGTTTTTTTTTTATATTTTAGACATGAAGGTAGAAATATTATTTTACAAGTTTAGATTTAGTCTTTTGTGAGACTGTATTAGTGTCAGTTTCTGACATTGTATTAGTAGTAGTATTAGTGAGGCTTGGTAGCATTCTTAGTAAAACTTATTCTAACTCTCCCACTTACAGGTGTGTGTGACACTGAAAAATACTGTGTGTGCTTAATTATTTTCTAGTTAAAAGAAAACTCAGGGTTGCAATGTATAATCTACATAGTTTCCTTCCTGGATAAGAATATATAATTTTGTATCCATTTGGAGTTATCCTAAATGCCAAAAGAAGAGAAGCTACCATATGAGAGGACAAGCACTAGTGAGAATGTGGTGCAAAGACAACTTCTGCATATAGTTGGTGGGAATGTAAATTAGTACAGTCATTATGGAAAAGAATATGGAGGTTTCTGAAAACATTAAAAAATAGTACTACCCTAAGATCCACAGATCCCACTACTGGGTAGACAGTCAAATAGCTGCATGACCATGTTCATTGCTGCTCTTTTTACAACACCCAAGAAATGGAAACACTCTCAGTGTCCATCAACTAATGAATGCATAAAGAAAATATGGTGCAAATAAACAGTGTTCTCCATAACATGGATAGAACATTAGATCATTAAGTTAAGTGACCTAAGTCAAACATATAAAGGTAAGTACCACTTTTATGTATATCCATCCAGAAGGCACTAATTAATATATATATTTTTTCTAATATCTATATATCTATCTATATACTTATATATATTACATATATATACCACATTTATGATGTATATCCTTCTAGAAGGCACTAATTTTATATATATATATATACACACACACACAAAGATCAGTAGAGTAGAGGAAAAAGAAACAGTGGGGGGAAGAAGGGAGAGAAAGGGGGAAGTTCTGGAAACTGAATTAGACCAAATTATATTGCATGCTTGCATAATTTTGTCAAAATGAATCTTAATGTTAGGTATAACTAAAATGAACTATTAAAACAAAAGAAAAAAAGTTAATCTCGTAGAAGTGGTGAATAGAATGGTGATTGCTAGAGACTTGGGAGACTAGAGGGGAAACATTGAACAATAGGCGCTAAGTTACAGTATATAGAAGCAATCAGTTCTGCTCTGTTGTTTTACAGTAGAATGACTATGAATTATAATAACATAACTGTACATTTCAAAAACCTGGAAGAAATTCCTTTTAATTTTTTTCTTATAAAGAGACAATAGATTAGTTAGAGGTGTTTGACTTGACTTAAACACTTTACAATATCTAAATGTATTGAAACATCACATGTTACCCCCTTTAACCTGTACAAGTCTTATATATTTATACATCAGTTAATAGGTAGGGGGTTACAGGGAGGTAATGGGGAGTAAAATTGATCAAATTATGTTTTATGCATATATGAATTTTCCACAATGAAACCTACTATGCTGTAATATTAATATGTACCAAGACAAATAAATAAATTTAATTTTTAAAAAGGAGGCCTTTACCTTTTTTCAGATATTAGAGTTCCTTGTTCCAGTTTTCTATAATCCTGGATTATAGAGCTGAGAGAGCAAATACACACCTTTCCAGACCTACTTGTCAGTACGGCTCAATCTGTGATGCAAGTTCCACAAACAGGAACTTTAGTCTTAAAGTAAGGCTCCCATAAATGTAGGAGGAATGTGAGGCAGTAACTGAGAGATGGAAGTCTGATCCTTCTGAAAGCATGATGGTAAAAACATTTGCATCTTCTAAAACCACTATGATTGAGCTACTCCCACCAGTTTTCAAGTACTACTGAGGATGCTTGGTAAATTTTCACCACAATGGGTCCTTAGTATAGTGGGTAATCTTCCTGGGTAAATATCCTCAACCATTCTCCGCTCCTGAAGGCTATTCCTGACACCTTTTTATACTCAGTCTTTCTGTTGAAACCATGGTTTCTGCTGTCTTTAGCAAATGACCTCAACAAAATTCTGAAAGATAAGAGGTTGTTCACTTCCTCACTGTATAGTAGATATGATGCATTATGTTTGCTTCCAAATAAGTTTTTCTCTCCATGGGCTTTTGATTTTCCTATTTGTTGCTATGCCTGGTTTTATGTGGAGGTCCATAGAGATTAAAATCTCCCTGTGGCTGTCAGTCTCCCATAATTCCCAAGAGTTATTTAAAGTTATAACAAGACATAACATGATATTGTAGCTGGGAAAGATAAACAGAAAAAAGCATGGATGTATTAGTAAGCCCAGGAACTGATGCATATCTACATGCATCATTGATATATGACAGTTGCAGAAATTGCTACTTGCCTTACACCTCGCAACAAGTAAAAATCTTGCATTCTTCAATAATTCATTTTTTATATAGCTTATAGAAAATCTGCAAAATTTGGACATAGAACTTCCATATAACATTAACTCAAGCTTGCAAGTGTGTTAATGTTTTACACATTCATTCTCTTCCTCTTTTTCCCTATTACTTCCCATTTCCTCTCCCTTCATTTTTAAATGTATATATACACGCACACATACATGTTCATATGGATATGTGTGTTTATGTGTGTTATATGGCTCTTTGTGATCTTTGAAATGTTGATATTAAGCTGAAATGCGATATCCTATTACTCTTAAACGATTTAGTGATGGCTTAAAAGTACCCCCCCACACACACACACACACACTCTGGTCCAGGATCTGGTTTAGGTTCACTGCTACACTTGCATGCTATTTTTGTTTAATCCGCTTTAGTCTGAAACACTATTACTGAAATAATGCCTCGGTTTTCTTTCCATTTAAGGATCCTGAATTTATTTTAGGAATATATATCAGTTATTTTATAGTGTGCACTCAATGTGGATTTTTCTGGTGTTTCCTCATAATGATATTCAGGTTATAAATTTTTGGCCACGCTACCACATGAGTGAGGCCCTGGGTTTCTCAATGTGCTGCATCAAGAGGCACATAATGTGCTTATCTCTTGGCTGCTGTTACCTGCCTATCTATCTTTCTTTCTTCCAGAGTGCTGGGGATCAAAATCAGGGCTTCATGTATACTAGGCAAATGCTCTACCACTGAGCTGCACCTGCAGCCTGCTGTTAGTTTTAATCATGTGTTTAAGGTGGTTTCTCACTGAGTTCTCCATTATAAATGCAATGTATCTCCTCTTGTAATTAATAAGTAGTTTGTGGGTGATAATTCCACCCACTAGTATTAACATCCCCTGATGATTCTTACTGATTGTTGCTATGATGGCTATTACCAAATGGTGATTTTCTAATTTCCCCATTCATTTTAATTTGGCATTCCTTGGCATTTCACTGTAAGGAAAAGTGTTTACCCTCTTTTCATTAATTTTCTGTTCATTTATTTGATTAGTGTGTATACATAAACATACGTACCCATATCTATATCAATACATCTGTTAATTTATGTACCTATTCATCTAACTATCTAGGATAGTGTATTTACGTACGAATTTCTAATCCCAATTGTATTTGAGGTTTATTCAAGTCTCTTCCCTTCTTTCGATTATATCTCCTTTCCTTAGCAGTGAGGATCCTTGAAACCATTACCTTCTCTATATATGCTTCATTGCTTCTATTTCCTTATGTAACCAAACAACTGATCACAACAAGCTGCATCCCAAATTCCTAAAACACTGTTGTCCTCCTGTCTGCTGTCTACAGATACCTGAGCCTCCTCACCCCAAGCTCCTCATCAACTTTTGCTCCATCCGTATGATTTTCTGACCTCCTAGGCCTCATCTGCTTTCTTGCTTATGATCACTTGAACCTCCAAGGTCTACAGCTCCTCAGGCTTTGCCTGCCTTTGTGGTCCAAGGGGGGCTTTCTCACCATCTTGACCATATTCCTTGCCCTACCCCATATGTTCTACCAATTTTTTTTTCAAGGGAAAGGAAGGAAGAGTAAAATGAAGAAAAATAAATGAAGGTCTCAGATGTTTAAAGAATCAAATTTACACTCAGATAATATTTATATTTATATACACATTCATAAATACATATATGTGTATGTGTGTGTGTGTGTGTGTGTGTGTGTGTGTGTGTGTCATTTGAATCTTCCTAAAATGTCATTTGGAACTTCCTAAAATGGTGCTATAAAAATACTCAGAATTTCTTCCAATGGCCCATTCCAATCCATTTCTACTTCATCTGTTCTGTGGTCCATTCAGAAAGTGGACTGGTGGACTACCCCAATGGGCTAATTTTCTTTTTTCCTTTTTTTTAGTTTCATTTGATCATAATAAGCCCTGGAATAAGACTACAGAGAATGAGGGCACTGATGCTATTATTTTTATTCTCTCAGCATCTTCTCTATGCCCCAGCCTCTAGTTGGCTGTGCCTCTTAACTGTAGGTCACAGCTCTCCAAGCTTTCTCCATACATCTCTCTCCTCCATTTTGGGAACTTTCCTTTCCATTATTCCTTCAGGCTTAGGCATACTCACTACTTTGTTTTAATCCATTAAGTCTCAAATTTTCAATTCTAAAAGGGCATAAGGGGCTAAATGCCTGGGAATGGTAGACTTTAGTTTGTATTTTACCTAAGCCCTTAGTATACACTCTTTAAAATCCTTTTAATACATCTACTTATAATTGAGCACACCATGTGTTGCTCCTTGGACCCTTTAACTGATACTTTAATTGGTATCAGAGTAACCAGAAGCAGACCATCACAACAGGATTACAGAATTGGGTTTCTTATGTGTTGGAGGAGCACAAGGATAATCTATTTGCTGAGAGAATTCAGCTAATCCATATAATCAGGTAGCATCATATTTTCTGAAATTATCACAAGGTTATACATAGGGTGCAGAACTATTCCATGACTGCTATGCCAGCAATAGTGGTAATAAAGATGATGTAGTCATTTTGTTTCTTTTCAGAGATAGTCTATAAATTAAATTATAAATTAATATATACAAACAAACAATTAAATTAATATATACAAACAAACAATTAATAACATGTGTTTATAATTCAAGGGCACATGATATCTTTGTAGTCACAGGGCAGTTAGGTTAAGGTCCAAGCCTAAGACATGATGGTTTGTTCAATAGTAAAAATATTCCCATTGGATACCTAAATCAGCCTACCATTTAAGCTAAAGTGAATGAAGAAATGAGATTCAAGAATAGGGGATTGTAATATTTGAGTAGACATAGACAATATGCAGAATTTGTTCCTCCAATTTCCTTCAAATTCTTTTGTTAGCACTAACAGCTCTTTTACTCTGCTAGAGTCTGAATCATCATCATTAGCATAAAACATTCTAGTCATGACCCTTTGGATCACTCACCTCAAAAGTCGATCTCATTTCTCCTCAGGTATTATCCTCAACACATCTTATTATTGATTTTCAGGCCCACAATTAAATGTAGACACTAATGGAACCTGGAGATCATGGTTCAGGGTCTTCCTAAACATGAAATTAGATTATATATTTATAGAGTTATGAGATAATATCAATCAACACTCAGTTATGTAGTGAGGAGTATATGTAGGAGTTAAATTTAAGGCTCAGATCAGATAGATTTATCGGCAAGGGTGCATTCACCCAGAGTAAATGATTTACTGTGTTGTGCTCAGTCTTTTAGGAGTAGCATCACAATCTAGTAGTTTGGCTAATTAAATCCTTGACTTAATGATGGATATAATAAATATGGTGAAATTAATGAAGCTTCCTTGGTATTTTATAGAAAAAGGCATGAAGATTCAGGAAGATGAAAATATCAGAAAGTGCCTATTAGTTCAGACTTGCTCACCCATCTAACTAACTGTATTTTAACAGTTTGGGAGATAAGATTTCAGAAGTTTTATAGTGGTAAGGGAGAATATTAGAACCTTTGAAGGGTTTTATAATAGCTCCCCTCGGACGACTTAAAAAGAAAGAAAGGATTTCTGTAATATAAATAGGTTTTCTGATTTCAGTGGAAATAAAGGATGTCCGAATGGTAAAGAACTGGTGGAAAGAGTCAAGGAGAAGCCCCTAGAATTGCTCTGATTTCAGCAAAATAGTATTCCTAAAGAAATATCTCATTTTTCTAGAGAAATGGCCAAAGGAAGTGCCACCATTCAAGGTATGAAAGGTAAATGGACGTGGATTCTTTTTACATCTCCATTTAATGTTCCTGTCTGCCAGGTGCCAAAGGTCATAGATAGAACACAAATTCATAAAATCTTAATTATTAGGTTATAGTAACTTTATTTCCCAAATCAGAGTAAATAATTCCAGCATTGTTACTTTTTTTTGTCTCCACTTACAATTAGAAACAAGACAAAGCCTGATGTGCATCCAACACCAGTGCTAATCAGTTAGCTCACCTCCAACATGACCATGCCAAGCACCTCCAATCAAAACATATCCAATGACTTCCTTTTCTCTTGCTATACAAGGCTTTCTACCCATCCTAGCGGCATAAAATCTTATAATGGCAGCTTACTCTTTTGCTGTAGCAAACTGTTCTTATTGTGACTTCTGAAAGAAACATTAAAATGGCAAATACCAGAATCACTATTAATTAGAAAGTGGCTTTTAGATCTAGTTCGCGTACACACTAGCTGTGCGACTTCCTTGTTTTAAACCAGGAAAACCTCAGCATGACTAGCATTTTGATTGAGATGATTCTCTGTCATGGGGCTTGGTGTGTGCATTAAAGCAGGTTTAGGAGCACTCCTGGCCTCTCTTCCCATGAGATGTCAATAACATCCTATATCCCACTTTTGACACAACCAAAATGTCCCCAGACCTTGCCGTGGGATGCAAAGCTTCTTTTGTTAACCACAGTCTTCAGCCTGACTTTCCCTCTTCTGTAAAGTGACCCTAATGAAAGTGGAGAGAGGCTGTTTTTTAAAGGTGAAATGATGCATCTGTTACATAAATATTAGGTGTTACTGTTTTAGAGGCACATTTGTTTATTCACATTGCCTTTAAGAAATCTTCACTGGTAACAGGTCTCAGATGGCAGAACATGATGAGGGTGTTCAGGAGAAATGTATCCCCTTTTTAACTGCAAAATCAATAGTTAAGAATTTACAGACACATCTATGATTTGAGTGTGAAATGGATATTTGATCCAAATTACCACTGAGGTTTATTCTAGCTTTGCAGATCCTGTGGGAGGGAAATAAAAATAGTGTGGGATTATTCTTTCCAGAATAGTAAATACCCATTCTCTAGAAGCTTATTGATACCCGGTTGTTAGAACAAAATTGACTTGCTTTAAAACTTTGTGCTGTCCATGTCTATACGTGGTCTCACAAGCAATCTGTTCAGCTTGAAGCTGTAGATGTTTTCTGGATATTCTCCTGCAAAGATATTCCACCTTTAAGAAAACTGAAGGAAGTTGGTAGTCATGATTTTGGAGAAGATGACTTGGAGAAAGTATGGCTAAAATGGTCCATTGAAGACCAGACACTTAATTATTTGATGCAGCTAAATAGACCCCCAAAAAATGGAGACCAACTCCATGCACAGCAGGAGTAACAACCATATTGAAGGCAGAAAATGGAACAGTCCTATTGTGGGTAAATCTTAAAGGATAGTGAGTCTGGATCATTTTACATTTTTCTGAGACCTATAACTTCAAACACTCCTCCTGGAAATCTTAAAAGTTTGACAGTTTTCCTGCAGTGTTCTTTTTAAAAATAACAGGAACAAAAACATCTATGGGTAAGAAGAGATGTTAGGCACTCAATTTTTGTTCTTTTATTATTTCTTCCACACAAAAAGAGGAAGGTTACTGAATTCAATTGTTAGATGCAATTGTCTCTTTGTGCAAGTCATTTTTTGCATAAGGTCAAGCAAACAAACACAAAAGATTCAGAAGCACAGACAAAATGAGTTAAAAGATGAGGAGAGTTTAAAATAAATATCTTCTTGTTGCTAGCGACATTCAAGTAGTACACAAACAGGCTTTAAATGTTGGAAAACTGAGGTCCCAGAAGTGAAGGACATCAACTGAGAAAAGGTGACCTGGCTTTGGGGTTTACTTAACTCCCATAAATGAAATATGAACAAATAAACCCACAGATTTGGAGCAATGACAAAATATCTGGAAAATTAAAACATTTTTTTCCCTTCATTTTAATCCTGTGTTAGGTTTCTCAAGAAATATTTACATCCCCGGATATAGCATTTATGATAAATGCACAATTGCACAACATATTTAAAAAGAAAAAAAAAACAACTAAATTTTGTTGTTTTTGATGGACAACATTGGAGAAGAAACAATAGTTTTTCATACTAGAGTATCTGGTCCTTTAAATCTTGGCAGATAAAGGAAACTTCCATGAAAAAGAGACATTTTTCCTCTTGGGTTTAAATATAAAACGTTGCTGACAGGCTAATTATAAATGTCTTATATATTTCATGCATATGTGCCTCCTCTCTAGACCAATTTAATTCCCATTAATGCTAATCTTGTTAATACCACTCAGAGACCAAAGGAATACTCTTAATAAACTCTTGATTTATTTGAGTGATTTTAATGCAGGAAGGTGAAGAACAGACGGGAGAAGAGGAAAGTCACTATTTTACCCAGAACTGCATGTCTTAGAATATTTTCCAAATGTGAATGAGCAGTAGGTGATAATTGGTAGAAAGAGGAAATGGAGAAAGAAAGAATAAAGGGACCAAGTATCAGTCCTCCACCCATGAAAAATAAGAGAATTGTAAATGAGCTGTTAATTGATCATTTCTTTAGTACTAGCTCCAATGTTTAACAGTGTGATATTACAAAGAAAGGTAGATTTTCTTTCTTCAAAGAGAGAGAAGGAAAAGTGAGATTGGTACTTGTAGTTTCTAATTGAAGTAGGTCTCTCTTAAAAAAAAAGGATAGCCAAAAATACAAGAATCCAGTGATTTCTGGCAAACTCAAGTCAAGTATTGGTCAGTTAAATTTTTGTGTCTCAAGGTATTTTGATCAGGCAATAGCTAAGACAGGCTCTCCAAAGAGGTTGTGTCCAGGTCTTAGTGGTTTTCTGGAGTACAAGTATGTAATGATACTGGATGCCATAAGGCTAGCCTGGAACTTAGAAAGCAATAAGAAATCTCTGTCTGTCCCTTTTCAGATCATCCTAAAACTAACTTCTAAACTGGAAAGCTTAGTTCTCATTCTCCCTAGAAAAAAGTGGCATAGAATAGAAAACAAATGGAAGATGGGATTTTGTCCAGGATTCATCATCTGGCCTTACATCATTTAACCTCCCTGAGACTCAGTTTCCCTTATCTGTAAAATCTGAGATTATGATCTCCATGTACTATGTTCTTGTACCAACCACTTAGTTCTATAAGGATCAAAACATGTATCTGAAAGCACTATAAAAACCTTGAAGTGATGCGCAAACATATAGTATTATTAAATGATAAATGACTTATGGGGAAAAATGTGGCAGAAGAAGAAGGGAGAAAAACACAAGGATGGATATTAATTTTATCAGGGTCTTGTATTAAAGAGAGAGAGAAAAGGGATGGTGGTGTGGGGGAGATTACCCTCATGATTTTCTTCAATTTTTTTAATGGAAATTAAAATGCATATACTTGATGATTGGGTATGTAGAACATAAAATAAAATTGAACGTATTTATGTGAGAGAAGGAAGGTTTCCTTTTCTGTTTATCCAAATGCATGACGTCGATTGTACATTAAGATGGGGCGGAGTAAACAATCATTCATTGCAAAAAAAAATACTGAAACAAATATTGTCAGCACAAATATTAAACTGCCTTTTCTCTACCGATTGGTAAAAAAAATATATTATATTTCCATACTTTTTTTTTCTTTTTTTCTTTTTAAATTATTTTTGTTATCCATCCCAGCCAAAGTCGTGCCCGGTCATCTGGTAGAACTTCAAGTTGAAGGGCCGGTAGAACTCGCGCAGCCTCTGCACCACCTCCAGGGCGATCTCAGGGTGGGTCCTGCCCTTGGTCTTGCCCAGGCAGTGGGGTTTGCTGCTGCCCTCGGCCTTCTTCAGGCAGGGGAAGCCCTTGGTCTTGTTGAAGTAGAAGTGCTTGTCCGTGATGATGCGCTTGAGGCCCAGGAAGTCCTGCTCGCGGCCCAGCTCGCCGGCTGGGTCACTGATGAGCCGCTCGCCGCTCACGAAGAGCATCTGGCCGATGGGGAAGTGGCGCAGCCAGTGCTCCAGGTGCTTGGCGTAGATGCCGATCTGGATGGCGCTCCACGAGGAGTCGATGAGGCCCGTGCTCCTGTTTTTGAACGTCAAGCTCTCGAAGGTGGGGATGTCGGGCCGCTTGGAGAGCGTCTGCGTGTAGTCCGAGATGGCCCGGGTCACCGGGTCGCGCACCACCACGATGAGCTTGGTGTCCTTGGACATGGCCGAGATGCGTGCGGGCGCCTCCCGCGTGACAAAGTAGCTGGGCGTCTTCTCCATGGTGATCTGCCCGTCCAGGGTCCTGGGCATCAGGTCCCTGAGGAAAGCAGAGAAGTATCTAAGTTAGTAATGGAAGAGCTTTACCTTTACGTACAGAGGTGGTTCCAAGGACATGCAGCTCCACCTGCAATCTGATCCAGACTTCCTGGGTTCCAACTGCACCTCCCATTTACTAACTGTGGAGAAGTCACCTAATCACTCTGACCTCTAGGTGCCGAATGCATAGAGTGGAGAATAATGTCGCCTTTTTCATGCAGTTGTTGAGATGATTCATTGAGTAAATATACCTCAATAGCTTAGAAACATGCCCCAGGCACAGAATAAGTACTCTGTTAAGGTTTTTATTTTATTTATCTTAATATTTATTTTTTTTTAGTTATAGATGGACACAATATCTTTATTTTATTTTTATGTGGTGCTGAGGATGGAACCCAGTGACTCATGCATGCTAGGCAGCCCTCTACCTCTGAGCCACAGCCTCAGCCCAAGTTTTCATTTTTTATTATGGATCTACAATGCTGGGAGAAAAATAACCTTGGTCAAATTCTTTAGGTGAATCAGAATACTCTGCTATTTAACATGATCATGATGATTTTTGTCTTGTTAATTATTCCTGAAGAATAATATTACCAGTTAGTCATGTTTGAATAGAAATCCCACCAGAGTCTGGATGGAGCAGTAATAAACCCAATTACACTGCTATGAGATGATATTTACTATCCATGCTCTTCCTATCTACATTTTACTCTATTCCTGATAACTGTCCATCTTGCCCTTGACACAAGAACCCAGTAATTTCTCTCAGGGTATTACTATGGACAAAGCCATGATATTTAACATTGTATCATAACAGAGTTGCCCTCCCTTATCCACCATTTTTCTTTCTTTGGTTTCAGTTACCTGCCCTTGACTGTGGTCCAAAAATATTAAGTGGGAAGTTCCAGAACTAAGCAATTAAAAAACTGTAAATCATATGCCATTCAGAGTAGCATGATGAAATCTCACCATGTCCCACTCTGACTTGCCCAGGATATAAATTGTTCCTTGGCCCAGTGTAGCCATGATGTTTGCATTCCTATCCATTAGTCACTTGGTAACAAATTTAGTTAACAACTTGACTGTCACATTTGGCAGTGCTTTTGTTCAAGTAACCCCTATTTTATGAAATAAGAGCCCCAAAGTGCAAGAGCATCAGGTGATACAAATGAAAGTACAGATTAACTCTGGTACTAGTAACAGAGCTGCAGGGCATATAGGGAAAAAAAACATGAGCAGGAGAGAGAAAACCTACTTGCTCTTCCAATTTAAGTATGGTTCCATTAAAAGCATTATTTATTTGAAAAATGTGCTGTGTATTTTTTTCTAACATTAAAGCATTGTCTTTCTAATTCCAAGTTTTCTAAGAAATAGATGTTGCTCCAATCAGTATTAGATAAGATGAATTTGGGAAATTTATTAGAATGACTCAATGTGTTTTGTCCTTTGACCTACTGATAAAAAGAATCCCACTTATAAATATCCTTATATTGCATTTACATTTATTCCTGGAATAAACTCTGTTGTTGATGTGTGTTGTTAGTTGCATATCATTTTGGATTTGACTTGTCATTATTTTGTTTTGAAGTTTTCATCCACATTCATTAATGAAATATTCCTAACATTTTTCTTCTGTTAATAGCTTAATAAATTGTTAGACTATAAATTATTCTACATTATTCTACATATAAAATGGGTTGAAACCATTCCATATTTTTCTTTAAAAAATTTAACAAAATAATTTTCTATAAATATTTCTTGGCAGTCATCTATGAAGCTATTTCATATTCCTATTCTGGGGAATGAAAGTAGCAAAGATAATATGATCTTTAAATATTTTCTCACTTTCTTGTATACGTATTAGCCTTTTGCAATGCTCTGCCTTGTGTTTTGTTGATTTGGGAAATCATTTTTTCTAAAAGTCATTCACTAAGTAGCTAGAGTTATGTCCCCACTCTCAACCATGTTTTTGTATTTTTTTTCCTTTTCTTCTACCTTCTTGGTTCAATTATCTTTTCTAATTCACTGATTTTCATTTTTATTTTTCTAATGTCTCTCTTTAGTTTTTAAAGTTATATTTTTTATGGTTCTTCAAATTTACTTTATGGATACTTACCTCATTGATTCCAATTTATCTTTTGAGTAATAAAAGCATTTTCAGGCTATATTTTTCTCTTTAGGTACAGTCTTGGTCAAAAATCCCCAAAGCTTTGACTTACATTCTTATTATTATGGTAACTAAGTCAATATTTAGTGATTACATTTCACAGTTTTGATTTCCCTCTTGATTCAGGCAAGCATTATCCAGGGGTGTGCTTATTTTTAAATCTGTTGATTCATCATGTTATTAATTTTGTAATCAGTGTCTGCTATGCATTTGCAATGAAAGGACATATATTGTGTTGTGAGTTTGGCTTTGTAACTGCCTCAAATTTTGTCCCACTTACACACTTATGTCCCGTTTACACCCTTTATTGAGCATCCATTGTAGAAAATGTCAAACATAAATGTAGAGAAAATTGTAAACTGAATTACAGGTACCTTACATTCAGCTTCAAAAATTAAAAACTATCCTTCAAAAATTAAAAACTATGGCTTTTTTCATTTATCAATCCCTTCATTTCCATAGCCCCACCATGTCAACTGGATTATGTTGACAACACAGGTTAGCATATCACTTGGTTTGTAAATACTCCATCTGTATGATTATCTGACACAAATCCTGCAACTTTTATGATGACCTGTCACTGATAATCCTTTCCTCTTAATGACACAGTTTTTCTGCTACTTTCATTTTCTTCGGTAATTTTAATGAGGTTAATTTTATCTTTTGGGGGAGAGGGTAGAGAGATAATTAGATATTTGATTTCTCTTGCTTTTTTTAATGGTCAAAATAAATTTGCAATTTCTTTTGTTAACATAACGGTGATGTTCCTCAACTAGCCACATATGAAATATACCTTAAAGTTTGGGTATATTAAACAAAGAACAGGGAGTTTGAGAGGGGACACACATTGTCCTTTGTCACCTATGCATGCCTATTCCCTTGTATGACTCTGGTCCTAGAACTGAGAAGTTGGTCAGAGTAATCTTCTTTGTATTGTAATATCCTTTTTTTTAATTTTTAGATTATCTTCTTATTGCAGTTTGGATTTTAGTATCCAATTTTGTCTCTCACACAAAGACAAAATGCAATTCTAGCCATGCAGAGATGGCTGAAATTCTCTGAAATTTGTCCAAATGCATGGAAAAATTTCAGGCTATAAAAAAAGCAAACATCGAATACATGAAGTGATAAGAAAGAAAATTGTTGATTAAAAAAATATAATAAGTCAGCATTCCTTCTTCTTTCCTATAATCTTTGATTTTGACTACTTTATTTCAAGTCTTGGCCAAAATCTAAAGTCCTGATAGCTGATTTCACTCCGGATCTCCTGGATGGCTTCCCTTGCAGGGTGGAGGGGGAGAAGTACACTTACTACTACTCTCAGAGATTGAAGCTATAGATTATGCTGCCCACCTGCCCCCCCCCCCAAAATACTAAGATCTCTGAAAAAAAAAGCCATACTTTAAATTATTTTAATAGAATAGGGAAAAGAGCTAACCCAAATAGGAGTTTGAAGAGGAAGCAGCTAAAATAGAATTTTAAAAGGAAAACACATGAACTATATACTCTCATCTGCAGGAGAAGGAGAACCAACTGGTTAGCATGGGGTGGGGGGAGAGTTGGGCTGAACTACAAGCTGCCTACAGGTTACTTTTTTCAAAAAGGATAAAGTGATAGTCTAAATAAATCCTAAACAAAGTTTAGATTGTAAAGAAAAGTTGCTTTTTTTTAATGGCCACACTGCAGGATTCTTTACATTGTAATATCCTTTTTCAATTTTTAGATCATTTCCTTATTGCAGTTTGGATTTTAGTATGCCCCCAAAGTACTCATCTTTCACAAAAAGACAAAATGCACGTGTAAATTGCAATACTGCATTTCAGGTGTTTAGGAAAACTTGGAAATTGTCCTTTTTTTTTTAATCTGAGTAAGGCCCATGTTTTGACTTGACTCTGTGTAAGCACATGGCCCAGGATGGGCAATGAAGAGTCTGTTTCAGTAGAGAAAGAGGTTTGAAGAAATATCAGACAGGCTATGGGAGAACAAGGTGTGAGAGAAGACACATAATGTTTTCATGAAGGTAAAGCAGGTGAGAATTAAAAGGTGGGAAGATGAGGCCTGAGGAGGACTTTATTTCCAGACTATATAGTATAGATTATTCCAACTTCAGTTCTAAATTATGAAGAATTCTATAATAGGTATGGGGATGGAGAATTCTATAATAGGTATAGGGATAGAGGAATATTGTACAGAACAAAATTACCAAAAGAAATTAGAAAGGAATAGTTGATTTTCTTAAAGAAGTGAAATGTAAGAAGAGCTTTCACATGCAAATTAAGGATTATTACAAGATGAGTTATATATATTTGTTCTTTGTCTCCAAAGGGCTCAATGAGAATTCACCATAGCCCCAATTGGAAAGCAGGCTAAGGGTCCACCAACAGATGAATCATAGGCAGAAGGTGGTAAATCCATTCAAAATGAAATATTATTCATCCATAAAGAGAAAGGAAATTCTATCATATGCTATAAAATGGATGAACCTTGAGGATATCACACTAAGAGAAATAAGCCAGTCTCAAAAGACCAAATACTGCCTGGTTCCACTTATATGAGGTAGCTAGTCAAAACTATGGAGTCAGAAAGAATGATGGCAACCAGGGGCTGGGAATGGGGAATTGTTTAATGAGTACAAGAGCTTTTAGTTTGTTAAGACCAAAAGTTTCAGAGATTGACTGAGTAACAATGTGCACGTATTTAATGCTACTGAACCTAAAAATAAATTTAGCATAGTGAATTTTATGTTATATATAAATATATAATATAAAATATATATTAATATATAATATTATATATAAATATTTTAAATATATATAAAATATATATAAAATATATATAAAAAAAAATATATATATATATATATATATATATATTTATCTAAAGTTTTGTTAAATAACAAAAAAGAACTCAAGAAAGGAAAAAGGCTTTAATGGCATTATAAGATTTAGTTACACAAAGGGTCATTTGGCCTTCCAGATAATTAAACATGAGAACAAGCACTAGAGGAAGCTGTGGTTTTTTTCTTTCCTCTTCCTAGACCAAAGAAAAATAAAATAATTCATGACATTTTGTGAAGTTGATCTGAAATCAAAAAATGCGGTCTGGGGCCTATCTCTTCCCACTGCTTCTTGGGTGACCACGAGCTAGTAATTTAATGTCACTAAATTCCGTTTATTCTTCTCCGCAAAAAAAACCAAGCCAAATGTCCAGGAAATCAGGATCTTAATGGAGAGCCATACCTGCGTGACCGTGGCTACAGAGAATACACCAAGCATTGTTTTTAAGAAAATGAAGTCCAGTGCTGTGATCTCCCCACTGCGGGGAGAACCCCATTCAGCACAGATAAGAAGGGTCCAGAGGAAGTCAGAGATAGACCTGGGGCATTCACACATCTGCCCATTTGATGTTTAGACAATGAAGCAGTCTGGTTTGAAGGCCATGAGTTGGCCGCTTTCTTTGGAAGGACAGAGACTAGCTTGTTACGGTGTGAGAGACAGGAGCTTAGTTTCTAAGGGGATACTATTTCCTTCCGTACACATCCATCAGATGCAAACGCCGTGCCACCCTGCTATGCTGCAGATTTCATTTTTGATCTGATCCACCACCCTGGGTAATCTCTGTGGGCCTCGAGTTGTTTGTGCAGCTGTCCATCTCTGGTGTGGGAAATGTTAGGACCAAGGAGGAACTATGATAGACAGGCTAAATAGACCATTCTTTTCTATTCAAGCCCTAGACCAAGTCAGTAGTTTAAGGTTGGAGTACTAAAATGAGGCTTTTCCTCTGACATGCTGCTCATAGGATGGACCTGCCTCACTGACGGTCTAAGAGTCCCATCCTTCCTTTGGATAAAATAGCCAATACATTAGTGCTGGCCACACCATGACACTTCTCTGATTAGGAGCACCATCCAGAGGAGCCTTCAGTAGATGCGACAAATATTTGTTATTTATCTAATATGTGCAATAAGTATTAAAAAAGAACCCACCATTGCTTCACCCTTCTTGAAATCCATTTGGGCCATTTCCACTAAATTCTCACTACCCCCATGTTTTCTTCTCCTTTCTCTACCCTCTCTCTAGAATTGCTATTGGACCTTTCTGTAAGTAGCCCCTCCTAAATAAATAAACAAATAAATATTTTTCCCTTATTGCATTTTTTAATAAATAGTGTTCTGTTGATGGGTCCTTCCCAAGGAAGAATAAAGATTGACCTCTGCCTCTTACTATTCATAAAAATCATTTTATATTGTTTGCCTATGTAAATATGAATGATAAATCAATGAAATGTTTGGAAGAAAATCTAGAATAACACGACGATTTTGGAAAAAAGCAGATTTTTAAGTTTTATTAAAGGAGTGACTATAATAAAAGTGACAAATTAGACTAAATTAAAAATAAGGACTTTTGTTTTATCAAATGGTACTACTAACTGACCAATAGGAAAAATTCAGAATGGGTAAAACTATTTAAAATACATTTTTCTGATAAAAGTCATCCATAGTGTGCAGGGATCCTATAAATTAGTCATAGAAATTTAGTCACAGAAACACTAAACAGCACAAGAAAAAAATTGAACAAGAACCTTGAATAACAACTTCATAGAAGGGACAATAATCAAGTGTTCAGTGAGCTCATGAAAAGGTGGGGAGTTACATAGCTGTCCTAGAGATCAGGTAAGTATTATGATCCCCCAATTTTTCTGATGAGGACGCTGAGATTCAGAGCAGCTCAGAGCATGTTGAATTTCTCATAGTCAGAACATGGAAGATGATGGGGATCCTCCTAATGCTGCTACAACATTATTTCTGCTACAGCAGATAAGAGGTAGTCATCAGTCAAAGGGGCTCAGACAAAGAGTAAGCAGACAATGATCAGATGGAATAAATTCAACAGATGGAGAACAAGAGAGTCTGAGTTATCCAGAACATAGCTGAGAAGATCCTGAAAGACCAAAATTCTTAACACAATAAAAATGAGGTGAAGGAATTTACGTGTTTGGACTGGGGAGTCGTATGAAATAAGACTGAAGAAATGATGTATAATTATCGTCAGGGATGCATCAAATCTGAGGCAGGGTTCAAGTTAGAGTGGAGCAGGAAAAGAAGGCAGGTGGCCTTGCTAAATTGCTGAGGCTGGCTTTGAACACTTGATCCTCCTGCCTCAGCCTCCCCAGCCACTGGGATTACAGGTGTGCCAATGTGCCCCACCTAAACCTTGTAATATTGAAGAAGTTACTTTCAGTTTCTTCATAAGCAAAACAAAGCTATTGTCCTCAATGTATCTAGAAGTGTTCAACTCTAAGATCCCACGTGGGGCTTGGGACTTTAATCCATTGTTAATTTCTCAAATTTAAAGTTCTGCACAGCTTTGTAGAGTTTTGTGTTCTCCAGTGCAATTCCACCAATCAAATTAAGAGATTTGTATAAATAATTATGCAGGGCAATTCCACATCGACAGAATTGATTTCAAAAATCAATGAAGCCTGAAAGAATGTAGTTCAGATAATTGATGCCAAGAGAAAAAGCGCTGAGGTTAGTTCAAGTGAAGTCTAACTCGGCACTTCCCACGTGCTTGGGGGCAGGAGAAAAACCAGGAAGTCCATCAGCTTCGTGGTCTTAGTATATCTGATAAGGCAAGTTTGTGACAAAGGAGACCTGTGTCTGTATCATGCTTCCCCCATGCCTGGAACATCAAATAAGATGTCACTCTTGGAAGATGAAGTTCATGGATTGGGCTACAATAAAAATAACAGATGCAAGGCAGCCAGGAATTCAAGTTCAAAGGCTTTAGGAAGACTGTGATAAAGACAACAGCAAATGCATATTTAGTAAGCCTTTACCGTGGACCAAAGACCTGGTGTCATATTCCCTGAGTCTCCCAGCCACAGTGAAAAACTGGAATTATTTTCCTAATTTCACTGATGAGGACCTAGGCTCGGGAAGATAAAATGGCTTGTCCAAAGGTAAGTGGTCATGAATAAGAGAGAGAGAGTGAAAATGTAGGTCTGTTTAGTCTTAAAGTGCATGTTCTTTCAATATCCCCCAAAAGCCAGGCAACATGACCGTGACTCCCACCGACTTTGTCACTGACCGACTTTGACACTCTGAAAGAACACATTTGAGGACTAAGTACATGGCTTTCCTAATCGTTGTAGAATGCAAATCACCCTTCCCTGAATCTCACAAGCAACTAATACACATAACATGTTTTTCAAAAGCTGTCTTCTGTCTGTGAAGAATGTACTGCCAGAGGAACTCCCGAGTTGTAATGCAAAAGCAATTTACCTTGAGGAATAAATAAATCGGGCCCCATGTACACATACTTTTTTTTTCTTTTTTAGTCTGCACAGTTCAACAAGAACTTGTGTCTGTTTTTGTAAGCCTCCAACAGCAGCAAATGCTAGAAAGAGCATGCTCTTTTCATGGCCACTGCATGAATGCAGATCCAGGGGGTCCCTGATGGCATGTGCCTGGGAGGGGAGGAAACTGTTGCAAACACAGGGCTGTCAGCCCACTGTCCCTGGAGCCAAGCCCCACTCACATTCATATTTCTTTTCCTGCTGTTGCTATGTGAGACCTCACTCAAAACGTGACTTGTGAGGCTGGAAAGAAAACTCCCATTAGGTGATGTTTGAGTTGGCTTCTGTAGGAGAGGAAGATTGAGGTTTCTGACCGGCTCCCACACTGGCCAGCCTGGATGTGCAAGTCCAAGAATCAAACTGTCATCAAGCTAAACATCCGATTTAGAGGCTAGACCCTTTGCAGTGCTACGGATAGTAGATTCCTTCCAGAACTCTGAAGGATCGAGTAACGAAAAGAGAGAAAAAAAATGGTTCTGACTCTCACCAGGATTTAAGATATAATATGCCGATTTTAGGAAAGCAATACAACGTTCCTTAAACTCCAGAGGAGGAGAGACAAGCTGAGAATTCTTGATTGCTAATATTGGGAGGTTGCAAAAAAAAAAAAAATAAAGGACAGAGAATGAATACATCTGTGGTCAGCTCAGGTCAAAAAGCTATCTTGAGAGGGAAGGAGTAAGAGTTACCTTGATGATCAGTTCAAGGAAAAAAATCGTTCATGTTGATTTTTGGAGTTTCCCAAGTGAGTCCACTCATTATCTCATTCATTGGGGAGAAATTTTATAAATAGAACCATATCTTACAAAGCTTATTGCTTCACCAGCATCATCTCTTCTATGATTACTTCATTGGAAAATTCATGTATCCCTAAGATTTAAATTATCGTTTATAACATTGTATGCACTGTCCCAAACTTTGTTTCAAGTGTGCTTAGGAACCAATGTGTTCCTTTTAGTCTACAGAGCCTAAGAAGCCCCTTGGAGAAGGGGCCTCTCCATAGTGGGGGCCTGTCTGTCTTAAGACACTAGTTATATTCGGAGCAAAAAGTAATGATTGTTCTTCAACTTACTTGCATTTTCTAAGCAAAGTGCCTTCTTATATTTTTAAAATCTGAGTGTATATCTTGCCTTATCCCTGTCCTGCTCCTGGTATTTTGAAAAATACTAGAATTCTTTTTTTTTCAGAGTTTATGATTAAAGAATTTCTTAAGTACTCATAGACAAATGGAAACAAAGAAACCACAACACAGATAATGACAAATGAAGAGGTTGGGGAGTGTACCTTGAACTTCAGTGGGAGTGCCCAAAGATAGTAAAACTTAAAAGGAGAAAAAGATCTTTATACTCGGCTGAGTGTCATTCATTGGAAGTAATATCAAAACAACATTTTCAGATATGCAAAGATTCAAAAACTTAACACCTGTGTAAACTTTGGAAAAAAACAAATTTACAAGTTCATGTTAACTGAACAGCAGAGGGCTGGGGATGTAGCTCAGGGGTAATGAACTTGCCTAGTCTGCATACAGTCCTTGCTTCAAAAGCAAACAACAAACTGAACAACAAAAAGAGCAAAATTAAAAACCCCAGAATGAGGAAGTTGGAAGTCTGAGTACAAAAAAAAAAAAAAAAAACAAAAAAACAAAATCTAAAAATCATGTAGAATAAAAATAGGCCCTTAGGAATTATTATTAATGCAGCTATAAAAATGAGTACAAATATCAGGAATGAAATAGAACTGTACTAGTTAGATCTAGAATCTAAAGTCTGGTATTAACAAGCCCTTAGAAGAGCGTGTGTGTAAGAGAGAGAGAGACAGAGAGAAATGGGAAGAGGATAAAGAGAGGGATAAATGAAGACATTACAAGCAGAAAGAGAAGAAGAAATCAAGAAGGTGTTTGTGTGTGTGTGTGTGTGTGTGAGAGAGAGAGAGAGAGAGAGAGAGAGAGAGAGAGAGAGAGAGAGAGAGAGAGAGAAATCATCCAGAGACAGGAAAGTTCAAAGCCTGCTGTTTCCTAAAAGGCTCCAATGAACATTAGAACTAGGAGGAGTCTCAGAAATTCCCTAAAATTCAGCTCCTTAATTTCACAGATTTGCAAAGATCTGAGAACTGCCTCTTTTACTTTCTGTAGACAAATGGACTTGAAGCTGGCCTTAGATTCTGTCTCCTGACACTTAGGTCACTGTTCTATCTACATGTTGTCATTCTGCCTTAATTCTGGAAATATAATGTTCCCAGGGCTCCACCACCCTGAAGTTTCAAGTCCCTGAAATATAAAATATTTAATTCATCCACGGAGGTAAAATTCCCTGTCATGTTTTGAACCAGAAAAGTCATATTAAATGTGTGTCCTCACTTTAAAGGGAGAGACGGGTTTTTTTACACTTATCTCGTACTTTTAACCACAATATAAGGTCAACAACTTAGAAGAGGGAAATGGAATTCTAAGGGGAGGCACTCTCTCGAGTCCTTGGTCACTGCCACAGCAAACCCTCCCCACGTAGGCTCATCTTGGCTCCTGACAGGAGTTTTATAAATGATTAGTTCAAGAGCTGCGCTATCTGCTTTTGTGCTACTAGGGACAGCTGCTTCAGAATAGCGTCTTTTCATCAGCCTGGAATTATCAGGTCTCTGCATTTGTGCAGCTGAAGATAAAGGGGGCAAAAAAACGTGCTTTCCTTGTTTGGAAATCAACAATCAAAGGACAGTGGAGAAGCTAAGAGAGGACCATGATAAAGATAAATCTGAAATTTTAAAAAGGATCTTTGTTATATTTTGGCCAAGATGGGTATTTCTTTTTCTTTATTTTTTTCCTTTTTTTTCTGTTTGTTTTATTCTGTTCATTAAGATCTAGACACAACATAGGTGCTAAGTCAGAAGGTCTTTTAACTTTGAAATAGGAAAAAGTATCTTATAGGCATGATTTTAGTAGGGGTGTGGGTGGTGTGGGACTTGGACTACCTGGTTATTCTTTCTAAAATCTGCTGTGAGCACTCTAGTGAATATTTCAGCTTCCTTGAAAAAGAAAAATGATATACTTTGTGTCTAAGATCCAAACAGAACTTCTGGAATAATTTCACTCTTATGATAAAAAAAAAATCTCCAGAATAAAAAAGTCATTCTGAAATGAGGCACACAGGCAAGACAACCTTCAGGAAAGTAACCGATGAGTTGCATCAACACAAAGGGGTAAAGCCACCTAGCCATAAAAAGTCAGACAAGGTGGAGTCTAGTTTAAGTCCACAATTTAGAAAGAACCACAAATCACATACTCACATGCACAAATTCATTACAGGAATCATCACTCAAACATTAGCACCGTGCAACTTGCAGCCCTAAACAACCAATCTTGTGGCTAATACTGATCAGACCCCAGGGAAATGCTTCTCCAAATACCTTGCCTTGTAACCTTCAAACCGAAAGTTCTGAATGCTGAAAATGTGCACAGGTTTTGTTGCTACTAACACTGAAGAGGAACCATGCTTCCAGAATGCACAAGGATGTAAGTAAGGTAAGTGAGTTAAGAAGAAAAACAAATTTAGCAACTTACCAAGTGTTTTACATCAGGTAGCATGAAACCACTTCTCAGTATTCACTTCTCAGTATCATTTCCTAGTATGAATGAGTGTTCACTTCTTTGCTTCACCTCCTATTCTAGTTAATTGTCCTAGAGGAACCCACCCATTACCCCAGTACTCACAACATTTGCACATGGAGGCAGAAGGGCATTTCATATGGTGAAATGAATGGGGCTACCCGGACACTCATACATATCTGGGTCTTGGTGAAACAGGTCAAGCATGACACTAATTCTTTCTATGGGCAGCTAGATGGATTTCAAAACCTGAAACTAAGAACAGTTCTCATTTCACAAAAATAATTAGTAAGAATCACAATTTTTAAAAAATGTCATAAAAAGTCCATTTTAAATATTTGTGTTTCAAAATTTTATACAGATTAATTATACTTTGTATTTAGTCTTTGGATTTTGATAGTTAACTTGGAATGTTTTTGAAAAAAAACAACTTTTGAAGACATGAACAAAATTTCTTTTATTTATTTATCTACTTTCGGTACTAGGGATTAAACTCAGGGGCACTCGGCCAATGAAGCACCTCCCCAGCCCTATTTTATATTTTATTTAGCAATAGGGTCTCACTGAATTGCTTACCACCTCACTTTTGCTGAGGCTGGCTTTGAACTCATGATCCTCCTGCCTCAGCCTCCCAAACTGCTGGGATTACAGGCATGCACTACTGTGCCTGGCAACAAAATTTCTGAAGTTTTACATTTATTTTAATTTAAAATTTTAATCAGAATATATTCCAGTTCATACACTTGCCCTTCAAAAAAAAAATCTTTTTGATCAAGGGTCAATGAGCTATGACCCACAAGCTAAATCTAGATATTTTTTTCTATTATTGGATGACTTCATTTATATGAAACATCAAGATAATTGAGCCCAGAGTGAAAAAAAAAAAGCAGATTAGATGTTGCCAGAGACTGAAGGGAGGAGGTCATGAAGATGTTCTGGAATTAGGTAGTGTTGGTGATCAGCTATTTCCATAAATTATATTGAAACAAAGCCATACCCAATTGCTTATGTATTGTCTAAGGAGTTTTGAACAGGATTGAGTAGTTGTGACAGAGAACATATGGCCTGCAGAGTCTATAATATTTATTGCCTGAACCTTTTCAGAAAACATTTCTCCACCCGTGATTTAGACCATTACCGTCAATAGAATAAAATTAATATAAAAATCATGATTGTAACATAATTAGTATTTTGCCGAAATTGAGGGATGAAAAATAAATCGTGCTGTGTAAGTATATCATAGGTCATGATTTGTGTATGTCTTTATTTTATTACTCACCCAAACATTGCTGGCCATCAATGGAATACCCAAATGAGCAATAATAATTAAATTGAGTCATCTTTGGTATTTTGCCAACTTTCTGACATAAAAAAGAAACAATAGATTGAAGCCTGTTTTTTTTTTCTATTTTGTTGTTATGAAGAAATATTTGTCAAAATAGGAGAATAGACCGTATTTCGTTTAATCGTATATTAGCTTGATTTATGACTTTTTAAATGTTTAGACATATGGTATGTGAGCCTTCATCTACACTTTTGTCCAGGGACTTGAAAATGTTAAGGGTGGGCCTGAAGAAAATCCAACAGGACTCAGAGAAGCCATTATAATGAAAAGCAAGGCAGACAGATAGGGCTTTTGGTTCCAAATAAGCCTGAGGGCTGTCAGCAAATGAACTTCTCAAACAAAGCACTCCACTTACGCTCTGAGGTTCCACCACAGTGGAGATGTCACCCACATCTTACATCTGACTGACTAAACAGGGATCCCCCTCTCAGCACAGGAAAACAAAACACCACAAATTCTAGGATGAGACCAGAGAGAACACAGTTGCCTTCCAAATGAGTTTTCTCTTACTTAATTAAACATTTTTTTTTAAATCACACAAGTGAAAAAGGTCCATTAGAGGAAAAATTTTAGAAAATTCAGAGGGGCACAAAATTGTCCATAATAAAATAACTCACCCATCCATCTGGTGTAGCATTTTAAAATACACCCATCCAAATTTTGATCTATTGTAGATCTTTATAATTTATTTACTAAATAAAATGATATTATCTATATATTTATTCTAAATTGCTTTTGACCTTAGGAATAAATAGAAAACATCACTCCTACTATTAAATACATTTCTACCTCATTTCAAATGATTGTGCAGTATTCTATATACTAAGTGCCAATAAAGTGTTTAATGAATCCTATATTGTTGAATACATAGCTTGTTTTTGAAACCTATATTTTCATTCACATGTTTATTTCCTTGAAGTAGAAATAAAAGCATGCCTATTTTAAAGGCTCTTGAATCATATTGCCATGTAACTTTCTATAAAATTTTGTCTTCTAATGTTCCCATGTTATTTTAAATATTTTAGTTCTGTTTCAGTATATGTGTTTTCTTGTGTACTCATTAATACTGTGTTATATTGCATGATTGCTACCAGTAAAGATAAGGGAAACTTTTTTCAATATTTAATACTTATTTTTAATGCATGAACATTTTCCCAGATTACTTATGAAGAATATGCTTTTTAAGAGCTATTTCCTGGTTATGTTTTGGTTTCGTTCAGCTTAGTGTTTTACCTATTATTTTCCATTGGCATGATTTTTTTCCCCTAGATTTTAAACATTTTCTTTATATTAATGTCATTTACCCCTTATTCTGGTTTCTCATTTCTTATTTCTCTTTTGTTCATGGTGTTTTCAATTTTCTATGAATTGAAATTTATCCATCTTTTTCCTGTGTCTTTTGGTCTACCTCTATTATGTTTTCTGAGTGAGGGCTTCCTTAACTTAATATTAAGTAAATAAATATCTGTGTTTGATTTTATTTTTACTCATTTGGATATTCACTTTAAATTACGGTTGTGGTTGAATTCAAAGTATTTTTTTTTTCTTTTGGAATACAAACCAGGTATGTACCCTTCATCCAGTATGCCACTGTGTCAGAAACTAAATTCTCTTATAACCCTCATTTTGTGCATGAACTTTTTATATTCTGTTCTATGTTCATTTTGGCACTAGTAGAACCCTCATTTAATGCAATTTTATACATCTCAAATCTAACAAGAAATTTTCTATTTATTCTACTTTCGCATGTAATTTACTGGATATATTCTCTTCCAAATGGACTGCAGAATTACAATTTTTTTCCCTTTCTCTTCTTCACTTCCACTGAAATCTGAATTTCATAAAATGTCAGGACTAATTTGGAAAGAAAAGACATTTTTACTATACCAAGCCCCATCAATCTAAGAAAATGATATATTTCATTTATACAAATGTTCAGTTGAACTCTTATTTTAAATTTAAATTAGCATGTAGTAAAACTGACTTTTTTTGGAGTACAACTCTGAAATGCAAAATATGTGTAGATTTGTGTAACTTCTGCTACAATCAGAATATGAGAATTCCATCACTTATATCGTGCAATTGCTTGGTAGTCTTACCCTCCCCTCAACTCTTACCTCTGGCAAATACTGATGTGTTTTCTGTCACTATAGGTTCATCTTTTTGAGAATGTCAAATGAGTGGAATTTAATAACTTTTTGAGATTGGCTTCTTTTACTCAGGATAAAGTTTTGAAAATTTATTCAGGTGGCTGCATGAATCAATAGCTTGTTCTTTTTTTGTGGCTAAGAAGCATTTCATTGTGGAGATGCATTACAATCTGCTTATCTATTTGCTGTTAGAGAAAATTTGGGTTGGTTCCAGTTTCCAACAGTTATGTATAGAATTATTATAAACTTTCAGAACGGATTTTATAAGTAAACAATTTTTTTCTAAAGGCAGAAAAATAGCATAGAAAGGAGTTGTTGGGTCATCTGATAGTTATATGATTAACTTTATAACAAACTGCCAAACTGTTTTAAAGAATGGTTGTACCCTTTAGTATTTCTCAAAGCAATGTATGAGAATTTCATTTTTCCCACATCCTTGTCGGCACTTTACATTGTCAGGTACTTTTTGATTTTTTTTTTTATCTTAGCCACTTAATAGTCATGTAGTGATATCACATCATGGTTTTCATTATAGTTTCCTAATAGCTAATGATACAGAACATTTTTTCATGTGCTTATTTGCCTCTGTTGAATGTTTATACATGACACACACACACATGTGTGACCACTATATATTTCATATATAATTCATATATAATTTAGAAGTATTTTATTTGATAAGGGATTTGGAAATTTTTTTTTTTAGTTTGCAATTTTCTCTTTATTATTTGAACAGAGTCTTTGGGTGAGTAGAATATTTTATTTTAATGAAGTCCAGTGTATCATTTTATTTTGTGGATTATGCTTTAGTACTTATATAAGAGTTCTTTGCTTATGCTCAGGTTTGAAACCTAGGATGGCTCTGTATAAGCAAGTCACCCACCCTCTTATTGTGATTATTCCAAAATATTTTCTATTTTTTGCATCTTTTTTGATTGAGATATTGATGTTTCATTTATCTAGAACCTTAAAAATTACATTTTTTAAAGACAAAGACATTATATTTCCTATCCAGTGATCTTTTTGACACTCTTTGTCTTCCAATAAATCAAAGAGATGTATATATTGACAGAATTATTGTTAGTAATGTCACATGAGCCATGAGACATCTTTGGGGTAAATCTTTCTATCGGTATATAATTCATCATCAGTAGCCTAAACTAACATGTGAATCTTAAAAATGGGATAGGCAAGATATCTAAAATGTAGATGAAGATATGGATATGACACAATCTGTATTTAGGCCACCTGTTATGAAGTAAGAATAAAAGAATGAAAAATCATACTGAGGGTGTCATGACAGATGGTCTAAACTTAGTCCCCCATATCTGTCCTTAGATCTAAGTCTGACACTGGGACAAGTTCCGATCAATTTAAGTTATAAGTTCTTAACTTGAGTGCCAAGAATGAGTATCAAGAATCAGTGACCTTTCTTTCAATAAGTATATTTAAACATGTGACAATGAGCATGTGAGAAATTCCATCAGATCCTCTAAAAAGACCATCACATTTCAATAGAGCACATTTGCATTCTCTCCTCTATCTCCTCTCAAATAAAGATGCTCCTTAACTTATGATAGGAGATGTTCTGATAAGACCGCTGCAAGCTGGCAGGAAATGTCATCATCTGGAAATGTAACACTTAACCTATGCACCACCCTGGTACAGCAACACAGTACCGGTTGTTCACCTTCTCAATCTTGGGGCTGGCTGAGAACTGTGGCTTGCTACAGATGCCCAGCATTATTTAGAGGGTAACCTACTACATACACCTAGACCAGGAGAAGATCAAAATTCAAAATTTGAATTATGGTTTCTACTGAATGTGCATCACTTTTGCACAAAAGTCAAGAAATCATAAATAGAGCCACTGTAAGTTAGGGACCATCTGTATAATTCACTGCTCATGCCCATTAAATATTTATTAAGTGAATGAATAAATAAGTACTTATCAAATTGCTAGTATGTTGCTAATGACAGGCTTGATATTAAGTGCAAGATCTTGATTTAGCAAACATTTACTAAGTGTCTACTTTGGCCATTTATCCCCATAGAAGATGTAAATATATGGGGAAAAGAAATAAAAGACAATGCTCCTACCTTCAAAGAGCTTACACATCTAGTTGGGAGACTGACATAATAACAAATGTACCTCATTGGAGAGCTAATGTAATGGGGATGTTTATTATATTCACAGAAGGAGTACAGAATATGCCTAATGGATTTAGAGAAGGCTTCATGAATAAAGAAGTGTTTGATGCTAACAGATAATGAGAGTGGGCCTGTGAGTGGCCTTCAAAGAATCTGATTGCATAGACCATAAATTTGAGAAAATACAGAGTGAATCAGATATGGAAGATGGGAGCTAATCACCAATCATGATGTATGTAAATTCATCTTATCACAAATTTTCATTACAGTTTCTCAGGGCAACTTGGGACAGGGAAGAGTTTATATTTTGAAGATATAGCAGTGTTAAGGAATTGTGGCATATTCAGGGAACTATAAGTGACTCAGTCTTGCTGGACAGTAAATAATTTATAGAAAAAACAGTGCACGTATTATGTAAAAGACTGTCTGTCCATTGTAGTCCTATTTATAAAGTTCCCAACACAGGAAATATCTTAGTCATTATTCACCTAATCCATCTTTAGAAAAAAAAAGTTAAAAAGAAAAGAAAAACCTTCTGGAATATTCATATAATGTACAATTTTATAGTATTAAAAAGATGGAACTTTGTCTGGTTGTAATGACTTAAAAAGATCTGTAAAATAGTAGTAGGTCACAAAATAAGCCATGGGATAATAGGGTATTATCTTACATTTGTGAAAACAGGCAATAAGGAAACAATGTGTGTTAGAACACGATTCCGTGAGTCCCAAGTCTTCATCCTGCTTTTTATTCTTGCCCTTTCCCATGAACTTTGCAGCTTTTTCAACATGGGGGGATTTTTTTTTCATACCTTGATCTATAATTCATTTGTGTGACTTGCTTTGGCCAATGAAACATTAGTAATTATAATCTAGGATGAGGCTTGGAAAACCTCTTACATAGTCGGCTCTTACCCTTGTGCCTTGCCATCACAGTGAGGATATGTCTGGAACAGACTTCTGGAGGATGAAATACAAAGTTGAGTCACCCCTGTTATCCCAGCAAAAGCCTCCTTAGATCAGCCTTCAGCAGCTGAGTCCCCAGCCATGATCAGCAGAGCCATCTGGTTGACCCATAGCTGACTACATGAGAAACACCAGCTGAGATCCCAAGCGAGCCTGGATCAGCTAAGCCCTGCAGACTTGTACAATAAATAACTCTTGTGTGTCTCTAAGGTTTTGTGGTAATGTTATGGAACATAATTTAGTTATAGATAACTGATCTGCTGTATTTATATACAATGTAAGCTTACCAGAAGCATAGACAGATGCACACCAAGCTACTAACAATGGTTACCTCTAGGGAATGAAACCGTTAACCACTGTTGTGTTTCCAAGCAGTGAATGTATTGATACATCCTCAGACATAGAATTGCTAGTACTTTTGGTTTTATCCATTTTATTTCCTTAACTTATTCTTAAAATGCCAAAAGAAAAAAAAACTAGAAGAGAAAAACAAGTCAATCCTGGTAACTGCCTAGAACCCAAAGATAATGTTTGAGTAGAGGTAGTTTTGAGATTGTTTGTTGAGTGTTTTAGAATACATAGTTTTCATTCTTGTCTATAATACCTATAGTGAAAGTGTCCCTTCATCTCTATATTGCCCATTTTTTCTTTTGCAAAAATGCAAGTCACCCCTCTATTGTGGGCGGGGAGTCACCAAGTTCATGATTATGTCTATTATGACTAGAGAAGGCCCTAGTAAGAGAGTGTTTAAAATACCTGAAATGCTGTGCAAAAGTCTTACAACTGAGAGTGCTTAGGATAGTGATGATGACGATGATGGTGATGATGGCAATTATTATGTTGATGAAGGTAACAATGATTTTAGCCAATGAATAGCAGATCACCATAAGATCTATCAAACTCCTCTAGGTGGTTCTAGTTTGGCCTTCCAGATTATTAAAATAGTTCAGTTACTTTACAAATAACTGAGGTGTATGGTTATTTCTTTCATTCATGCCAACGGTCTGAGAGAAGATATGGTTACTGTTCAAACTTCACCAAGTTCAGGAAAAAAATGTAATTGCAAATTATTATTGATTAAATTGGTTCAGTCACCCTACGTTAAATTTCAACAAATACTTTTAACTGCCTGCAAGGCACTTAAAATAATGGTAGGCATCTAAAATATCAGAGAATTATCTTCTGGCATGAGGCACAGATTTGTTAGAGAGAGTAGAATGGAAAAATTACAAGCAAATCGGTCAGATTTGAAGACCAGGAGGATCTAGTTTCATCTTCTGATAACTGTGTGACCTATAGTGTCTTAATTTCTCCATATCTAACCCTCAAAAGCCATTGAATGGAAATAATGAAGGTACTTTTGCTATAGAAGTCAAGTTTGTTTATTTGCTACCAGCTCCCTATCTTTACCCTGAAATTATTAAAATGCCTGTAAAAGAAACATGGAGACTTAGTAGGCTGGTGGAATTGACACTCTATATTTTTTAACCAGAAAATTTTGACTTACTACTAGCTTTCTTTTCTCCAGTATGTTTTTATTTTCTGTCTGCTTGAGTAATAATATAAACAAGATCAGATATACTTTATTTTGAACCATTCCATTATCAGCCAATCCTCTTAAATTTATGGTATGTTGGAGAGGAAACAGATCTGTAGAAGTTATGTCACACATTCACATATTGGGAGACGCTGGTGAGGAAACATAAAGTAACTTGTCAATGTTATACCGACCAAATAGAAACAAAAATCTTGGACACTAACTTTCAGGCCAGGGCAAGCTCTAAAATATTTCCCATCCATGTATGTCAATCAAATCAATTCATTCTGATTCCAGTTGACAATGCTGATGAATATGCAAATGTTTCCATTGAGAGTTTTTAGAAGATTGCTTACTTATAAGACAACCAGTAACTACATCCCTATGTATCCAGTTTGATTAGCGTTTGCTGTCACGACCTCAAACTTTCCAACCTCAAACACTTCATGTGCATCATTCCAAATTCTTCATCATTCGTGAAGATTCTATTGGGCTTTCCTGGTCCCTCAGTCATCCCTACGTGGTGACAGCTGTCCAAGGTGTTAGACCTCCCGGACTCCTGCTTCTTAATTTTAGCTCAAAACTTGCCTCTTGGCTGAGTGGGTCAAGACTACATTGGAAGTTTCTCCATTTTGTGTTCTGCTTTCAGATGCTTTGCTAATAGCCTCTTTCTTTAGAGGGGCACAAAAACTGCCTGAGATTCTCTGCCCCAGTAAGCAGGATGTTCTCTGCTTTCAGATGTCTCAGCCCTTCCCAAATATAGTCTTGATCTTGGGAAAAGAGGTAATTAGCCTGATGGGGAATAAACAGCCATTTCAGCAGTTTTCTCCCTACTGGGTATTGAAGTAATAAAGGCCCAGGCAGGTCAGAAAGAAGTTGAGTGCTGTTGAGTCTCAATGCCCCACTAAGCTCAAACATCAGCTCCTGGCACCCGAAGCTCATTAGTTCTAACCCAACACAGCTAATCGCCCAGAGTGATGAATCAGCTTTCATGGACACTTTAGTGAGGCATTCATTAATGTTTTAACCTCAAAGTGCTCTGTGTGGCCTTGAAGACCTGAGTTCCACAAGTTGACATAAACTTGAAGAAAGAGTAGGTCATCAAGCATTATAAATAAGGGAAAATGGGGCTCACTTTTTGAGGTCCTCATAAGGATGTAAATTGCTCTTACATATTTCTGTTGGAAGAACTGAGCATTATCATTACAGGTGATGTTTCTCCCTTCTTGGTAACCCCAGAACTGGGAGAAACATTTTGAGATCTGTGCACACCCCTGTCCAGGTTTCTCAACTTTGGTACTGTTGACATTAGTTGTGGGACTGTCTTCGTGCATGGTGGGATTTGAGAACATCCCTGCAAGGAGAATGCCAAAAGCATCCTCCCTTCCCCGACTTCCCTTTCAGAATGTTACAAGAACCAAAAATATCTCCAGATATTGCTAAACATCTCCTGCCCCCTGGTTGAGAACCACTGCTTTAGAAGATTGCAACCAATATTAAAAACAAAAAAAGACGAAGAATAAAATAAGATATAAAATATCAGATAACACACTATAAGAGTAAATATTGTTCCATAAACATGGGTTTTGTATGTATTTGTGTATTCATATAAATAATGTGGATGATGTAAAAAAATCTAACTTAAAGCACTGATAAGAGTATCTTGATTCTCAAAAAAAAAAAAAAAAAAAAAAAACCCAAACTATTATTTACCTATGCTAAGAGATGGATTTTGTTTTCCACTTAGAAACTTTCTTTGTCATCAGTAATATATTGCATGCATTATGTTGTTTTTTTTAAATTTAATATGGATTTCATCTAAGTCTATGAGTAATTATTATTATTATTTTTTACCTTACTGAGACAAGTTTGAAAATAGTTTTTAAGATGTACTGATCTCACTGAACACTATGGCACATATCTGTAATCCCAGTCACACTTGCCCCAGGAAGATTGAAGTGGGAAGATCAAACTTTAAGGCCTGCTTGGGAAATGTAGCAAGACCCTGTCTAAAAATAAAGATGAAAAGGGATGGGACTGTGCTCAATGGTAACTGCCCCTGGGTTCAATCCCCAGTACCACCCTTCCCCAGCAAAAGTATTAATTTTATGAATTTTATTTTTCCTTTATTATTACTTTTTACTTGTGGTCAGAGTTTAAGCTTAATACTATTTGAATTTTCAGGAAAATCTTTTACATTTTCCTGTGACTAAATATATAAGTGTTTTATAAATATTCCACAGACATTTGAAAAGATGGCTAGTTAAAATTGGAAGCTTTCTAATAGCTACTTATTAAAATCTAGTATGTTTTTAGAGTTCCATATGTTTATTCACACTGTTTCAGTTACTCTGGCAAAGATTCAAATGGGTGTATTAGAATTATCCACCAGAACTCTATTTTCAAAAATCTCTGCCTGCTATATGTATTATATGCATATCAGTTTCCTGGTTTTGATGTTTTACTATAGTTACACTAGATGGTGACATTGTGGGAGGCTAGGTGAAAGGCAGACAGGACTATTTTTACATTTATTTGCAATAATGTAAATCTGCAGTTATGTCAAATAAATAAGTAAAAAAAACCCCATAAAATAAAAAACTGCATTTCTGACAGCATCAAAACTTCACATATTTTGAGGTTCAATGATCATATCATCTAGCACATTCAGGTTCATGAATATTAAGCTACAAACTCTGTGCTAGATTGATAAAAACGACTCTATTTCATTTAAAGTATTTTACCTTAAATTAAAAGTAGTCTGATGTTAATTGGACCCATCTTGCTTAATTTTTATTTTCTTTCTTTTATCTATTTGAGTGTGTACGCACACACAAATCTGGTAAGTCAGTTTTAGCCATCCTCACATTTTTAGATTTTACTGTATAGTGTTTTAATATGTCTGATATAAAATAATTCTCACATCTGTTTAATTCCTTTTGTGTTATATAATTTTAGTTCATTCCTCTTTATTTGGATGGCTTCATGTTCTTTACACTAACCATTTGGATAGCTAAAATTGTTAAGCCATAAATATTTTTCCCTTTAAAACTACAAATCTTAGGCTAATGTTTTCGGAAATAATATTTTGGGAGAGGCATCCAGTGCCCATTTCCTGCTTCTTCTTTGAGGCAACCCATTTTTCTCATCTAATTGATCATAAGGGTTTTCCTGTGTGTTTGTTGTCCCCTTTATAACCTTAAATTGCTCTTTTTGGAATCAAGATACTTTGGGGCCATTTTCATTATTTTCATATGGTATTCAGTTAATCTTTCACAATTGCAGGCTGTAAAATTGCTTGAAAGCACAAATTGGCTATTTTCTCAACATTTCTCCCACTTTACAATGAAACTCTATAACACAGAGGAACAGAAAAGACGGACACTCACTCTGCTTCCACCAATTGGTTCTGTTCTTTCAAATGACGGATTCTTATGTTTGATCACGTTTCTCCTCGCCAACCACAAAGGGCACCAGAGGTGAATCTATATTTATACATATTTAGGGCCGAAAGGTACTGTGCTTTTCTGAGTTCCTCGGGAAATCTGTCAGGGGAGAGGGAGGGAGAAGAGAATGGCTACCTTTTGTCTGTGATTTCCGTTGTCCAATTAAAAGTCCAATATCCCAGAAGGAGGAGTTAGAGTGTGAGTGAGAGCAGGACCTAAGGTAGGCTGCACTAAGCATCCAACTGTCCCTGACATGATCTCCCAGGAGGGTCCAAGATCAGTGCTACACCCCCAAACTGGCCATCTATAGGTCTGGGTGATGCTTCTTCATCCTGGACACTTGGTATATTATAGTTCGGTGGAAACTTTAAGAAGTAGGCCCCAGGGGCTCAAGTGGTAGTGCGCTCACCTAGCATGCGTGAGGCATTGGGTTTGATTCTCAGCACCACATAAAAATAAAATAAAGATATTGTGTCCACCTAAAACTAAAAAATAAATATTAAAAAAAAAAGAAGTGGGTCCCAGTGAAAGGTATAGAGATCACGTGGGCTCCATCCTCCTGACTGGATTAGCGTGTGTGAGAGTGGTTGGTTCTTACAGGAGTGAGTTGTTAAAAGCAAGGCCATGCCACACACTTGACTTCTGCAACTTCTGCCTGGGGCTATTTTTCTTTGTGTTTCTCTGCCATGTTGTGAAGCAACCAGAGAGCCCTAGCCAGGATGACAGCCCTGCTATTTGAACCCTCTACCATCAGAATTGTGAGCCAAATCAGCCTCTTTGTTCTGATTCATCCTTGGGTATTTTGTTACAGCCACACAACCAGACTAAGACCGTGCATGACTGATTTTTCGTTTCCTTGAGAAAGAAAAGAAAAACAAAATCTCTGTACCTGAGGGTACCAGACAGATGGATGAAGCAAGTGACAGGTACTTGCGAAGGTTGTTTCCTAGGGTGACTTTCAGGGCTGCTTGCTGCACACTGTGTTTCCGCCTCAGCAGTATTCCAAGGACAGGGGACCTTACTGCCAGAGATCTCCTGCAAAACTGTAGTGCCAATCCCAAATAACCTACCCTGTTTCCACTCCTGCAGCCATAAGAGCTGAGGCTGTTTGATGGTTAAGACGCAGCAAGCCCAGGGCAGAAACCAGATAGGCTGGGTCTGTGCCTACCTTCGGCTCCTCACGTTCATCCTTATAAATTGATTATTTTTTCCTCTCTCCTGTCTGGGCTTTAAAGACCCAGAACAGAGGCTTGCTGCCTCCACAAAAGGATACTTTAGAGAAAGAAGGGGGAGGGAATGGAGTTGAAGTAGAAAAAAAAAAAGAGATAAAATGCTCAAGGGACATAGAGTTGATTCTGTCTAATTATACTTTTTAAATTCCCCTAATTGCTCTGTTTAATTATTGATGTGGAAAGAGTTTCCTTTGAGGGAGGAAGCTAATCAAGAGCCCTCAGGACCCAGCAGACAGACATCACCTGCTTTGGGTTTGGTAATTAAGACATTATCAGTCACTCCCGGGAGTGGGGCAGAGCCCTGGTGAGGAGTGGTGCTCCCCGCTCCAACTGCCACCAGCAAAGAGTCGGCTCACCACACAGTGCCAAAGAGTGCAGGCGGAGTTTTTGAAAATGCATCTAAAATAAGTGTGCAGCCGAGCCGTCTCTATGAAGGGTGACTGACCAGCAGAAATGGAAACAAACTCTGCTGCAATGGATTCCCATTCTGCTCACTGATTTTTCTTCCTTTCATGAACAAAGGTTTGTTCATGAACTCCCCACTCTTCTGTAGCGGATCTGGTTTTGCAGGTTACAGCTCCCTCTCATTATCTGTAATGGTTTGAGAACTTCAAGTCACAAAAGCCTAATGATTTGTGTCAATAAATGCTGTTAAAAAAATGTGTCATTGAACTACAACGCATGGTGCAAATAGCACTAATCATTTTCTCATTTTCTTACCTGACATCTATCAGCACTCCTTCCTCTTGGCCCCCTGGAAAAGGCAGTGCCTCCTGGGGTGACCTGAGAAAAGCAGATACCATGAAGCATGTGATCGGGATAGGACATAGCAATGGGAATGACTAGACTGACTTACTAGATTCTGATGTAGGATTCAGTTCAGTAGGGAATCACACAATCAAGGAAATCATAATCCAACATGAGCAACAAATTGTCTATCTGCAAAATGTGGAGGCGGGATGCATGATGTCCAAAGTCCCTTCTACATCCATATAACAGTCTAGGTTTATAGTCAAGAAATAAAAATTCTGATAGACAATAAAAGATGGGAAATATGGCAGACACAGAGGTGCACCAGCTACTCAGATGCCATCCAACTTTGGAACTAGAGTTAGCTGAAAGGTCTCAGCTCTTACAGCCATTAGGCTCCAACTCAGCACATGCTCTCCTCCAGGTAGATCTTGATCAATGACAGAACAAAGTGGTGGTACCCAGACTTTAGCATAGTACTGGGACTCCTGGCATGAGCCATCTTTACTCCAGAGTGCCTCACCAGGCAGGAAGAGACTGTTAAGAATCCAAGAGTTTTGCCCAAAGCACCATGCTTCCCTTCTCCTTTATAGATGTGCCTCCCCCCAAACACCTTCTGTACCTCTAGCTCCATCTCAGATCTACTTCCCAGAAAACTCAAATAGTGGTATACCGGTGAGTTGCAAACCAAGAGAAATACAACCCAGAAAGGGTGTCCTGAATCTCATACTGGGGGGACTGGAGAATGCAAAGTCATGAAGGGAGTGGCATTTGAATTTACCTTTGAAGAATCAGTGGGAAGTTTAAGAGGTAGAAAAAGAGAAATTGGGGCTTTTCATCAGATGGGTGAACATATGCACCAAGGAACAAAGATATAAAATTGCAGGATGTGAGGCCATGGGTAGAGAATGGAAAAAAGAGTGTGGACATATGCAGTGGTGGGGGTGGAGCAGGGAGTAAAGCTTGGAAATATGGGATCCAATATAAACAGCTGTCATAAATGCCTCATATATATGCTCCTATTGGCTTGTAGACTCTGATAAAGGAAAATGGTAGCCCTGGGAGAATAATGAGCTACCCAAAGCAATAAAATATGGAGAATTCCATAGGATAGTACTTTTGACAGCCCTCAAAAAAAGATATTTTACTTCTATGTAGGTGGTTTCCTTGAACGAATAGCACCTGCTATTTGTTAGGGAAGAGAATGAATTGCTTGTCCCATGGTACAGTAAAATCAATCATATTATAACATCAATCTATCATGTAAAATTCACTCTCCAGGCTCACATTTTCAGGAAAGAAATTCAAAGTCTACTTCTCCAGGACAGAAAAAAGACCCGCTCATGGGGTCCTGGAATAATTTCCTTAACACCAGATCCTAACAATAAGGAAGATTTCTTTTTATAAATAAAGATTTGCATTGATTACAAAAACAAACAAAAAATAATGCCTTCCCCAAACTGTGCCAAGAACAGAGTCCTATGAGGTTTATGTGATAAATGTCACCCAATCGTTTTCATATGGGAAAAACTGTATGACAAATCCCATTTGACTTCTCACTGTGAACCCTGGAAACACCCCTTAAAAGTCAACTTTGTTGAATCAATTTCCCATTCATATTTAATCATGCAATCCTCCTATTTTTGAAACTTCTATGAGCACTATGGAAATAACACATGGAATATCTTTTGTGGGTTGACTTTGAGGAATTCAATGGCCTTTTGTAACAAAATTTGATAGTAGTAAAAACACAAACAAAAAAAATAATTGCCTTCTAGTTTCACAAAGCTTCATCTCTTATTTTTAAACTTCCTACCTCTAGACCCAAGAATAAAGGTAGGACTTTTTTCCCAATCAGGTATTGGGATGGTTCTTCCAAGCGTCAATCAGTGGCGATTCCTGTTAACAGCAGGACCTGAGAGTATTCAATTGGCTGTTTCTGAGAAGAAAAACTCACAATTGGCAACACACTTTTGAATGTATGAATAAGATATTCAGGTCTTAGGGTTTGCTGAACTGCCAAACCATTATCTGTGGAAAGAGCTTCTAGAGTGCAAAATTCAGGCACATTTTATATAAAGTCATCTTCTAGTTTGTGACTACAATGCAATAATATTCATGTGTTCATTTTTAAGTTTTAGTGATGGAATTACAATTGTCCATTACTAAAATGATTACTAAACCATTCAAACCTATTCCACATAGCTAGAGAAAAAAATGCAAGCCAATGAGTTTTGCATTCAAAGTAAACTAAACACAACCCTAGAAGTTCCATGAAAAAGTCTGAGACTCACCTGATGGGGTAAGAGGGTGGTTAAAAAGATGGGTGCTAAATACTTTCCCCATTCAGTCAGTAGTAGTTCTATTATATGTTCAGAGTTGGCCACAGATTGTTCTTTAAAGAATGAGCTCTACAATTGAAACCACAACTGTAATTGACCTAGGGGTCTCTCTATCTAGTTAGGTACACACTACACATACACAGAGAAACAAATCAGCCAAGTCATCAGAAAAAAAAGGGGTATGCCTACAGGCTGGATATCTGCAAGAAATGTTTTATTTTTCATTTATCTGAACAAATACAACAGAGTTCCCCAAATACTCTCCTGCTCAGACATACACAATCCCATCTGAAATCTAGTTCTTATTTTTAGCTTTGAATAAACAGGAAATTGCATGGCTCAGTGCCTCCAATCATTTTTAAATATAAAGGATGTCTATAAATAAGTCCAAAAAAGGCGGCTACATAAGATCATGGGTTGAATGATAAAAAATCACAACAGAAATGACAACAAGGTAGCTCACACACACTACCTCTAATCCTGACAAAAGCTGAATGAGACAGGAATTATTATCTCCACTTTCCAGATGATGAAACTAAAGTAACTTGGGCACAGTTACCCAGATGACAAGGGGAGGTGGCAGAACCTGAAATCAAGACAGGCCGACTTCAAAGACAGCACAGTGACCAAGGCAGAGGATCACACCAAATTTTAAAAATTATGCATAAAAAATCTGTTAGAGATAGGACAAAATAGATTTTTCTCAATGCTTTTCAAGGATAAGCTCCCTTTGTGGGATTTGAGAGAATGTGCTACCATGCAAACTTTAAATTTAATTATATTCCTGAATCAGTCATAGCATTTCTCTGCTTAGTCCTCCCACTGGCCACAGTCAACATGATCCAGTTGGTCAAAGTGTAACAACTCAATCTCTCTGTGTATGTGGCTTTTCATTCTGTTGAGTGTGACACATGAGTACAAGGCAGGCACTGCCCCTCTTCTGTGTAGTGGTTTTAGGTCATTGACTCAATTCCCTTCTCTTTCCTTTTGAGATCATTTCAGGATGCGCCAGGGAGGGTCTTGATTGCTCTGCTATGTCTAAAAACAAACCCAATGGCTTTGACATCCTGATAAACACAATCGAGATGCTCTTGGGTGTTTCCATGTGGTCAGGTTTCCATGTGGTCAAAGAATCCACCTAGTGCAAAAAAATAGCTTACCAAAAAAAAAAAAAAAAAAAGAAAGAAAAAAAGAAAAAGAAAGAAAACGAAAAAGGAAAGAAGAAAATCACAACTTCTCCTACAAGAATTTTAAGCAAAGCATGAATTGAGTGTGTTCAAAGAGTCAGTGACCAGTCATTAGACATGCTCAACAGAGTCAAGCACTTGCTCTTCAAGATCAAGAACCCAGGGTGAGATTTTTCATCAATGTTGCTTGTAGAGACAATTCCTATGTTTATTACCTCCCCTTCCATCCAAACAAAAGTTTGCAAATGGCGGCTATATTTGGGGTGGGAGGGAAGCCTACAGGGTGACGATCCTAATCATATTCCAAATATCTGATGGAGAATAAATAGGTTGTGTCTCCTTTAAAATTGGTTCAGACAGGAAAGACCTCCTTGAACGTTATAAACTTGAATAGGAAAAATGTCCATTCTCCATCCCCACCCCCACCTCGTTCCCAGCATCTTTGTTTGAACTGAGTCTCAAAAAAAAAAAAAAAACATGTAAATCTTGGCCCAGACTTAGCAAATCACCTTAAAAAGGAAGGTTAGAGAACTGTTTATTATTTGAAATGTCTCTCTCCAGACCTTATTTTTGATAAATTGGCTTCAGCTTCACTACTTCATGATATATCTCCCTTGACATTTAATTATACTTACTCCAAACACATTAAGCGAATCAGTCTGAACAGCTTCTTATTAATATGCAAATTTCTCCTTTGAAAACCCATGAATCTGTGAAAAATCTCTTTAGGCTCCCATTAAACCCACTCAGGAAGTTGTATACCTCACACAGACACTTGCTTCATTCATGGACTCAATGATTCAGCATTTACTAATTGTCCGAGTTATCTATTCTGGCCACATCAAGGGGAGGTGGTAGGAAACAGAGGGAGGACAGGGAACCAAATGGGATTCAGAAGCTGAACACTTAAAAGATGAATGACCAGAAGGCCAAGCTTGAATTAGTGGCTGGTAATTAGAGTTGAAAACCAAGCCTCTCTGCAAGCACAATCAGCCAGATGAGTTGAAGCAGCCCACTCGGAGTTGGAAAAGCCACAGACCCCTCACCAGTGATTCCTCCCAGTAATTGCTGTTCAGGATGGAGAGGGGGCCCCCGCTAAACTTGGACATGGGGTCTCCCCGTGCTCATAAAGATCTTCCATGCTCTATGCCCTTGCAAGGGCTGGCTGCACCCAGGTTCCTTTACAATTGCACTTGCAAACAGACTGATGGTCATCGAACAACATGAGAGAACACAAATAGCATTACCTTAGTTAGCAAAGGAACACAGGGAAGACCTGGAGTTAGTCAAGAGGAAGCTCAGAGCTCAATTCCACCAAAAACATTTTTAGGTTGACAAAGAGGGAGAAAGAAGCAAGTTCTAAAGAGGAAGTCAAAGTCACAAAAATCAGAAAAAAAAAAACAGCATTGCAGGAACAAGCTGAAGACCTGGTGACAAGGAGAGGAGTTTTCCAAGAGAATCCAAGGGCTGAAGAAGCCTCAGGATGAAAGTGAAACATGGTAGAAATCAATGCAGCAAAGGAAAGTGGGTATTAGGAATTTACAAGAGAGTGAAGTATTCTTCAGTATCTGTTGACAGGACACAAAAGATGAGGGAAGACAACCATTCTCCATAATCCTATCAGATAGAAGTCTGAAACTGGGGACTTCTGGGCAGAGAAGATAAAAGCATAAAAGCAGCATGTAGGAGTCAGATTTTTTTTCTTAATAATCTCTGTTGAATATTTCTATGAAATATTTGCAACTAAACAAAATGGTATTTCATACACATGACATGCATATGCTAAAATGTAAAGCATATGTGTTACTAGGTCACTGAAAATAACTTGTTATATTTCCACTATTTCCATCAAGACTCATCATTTCCACCTGCTATAGTATAAAGCATATATATATTTTTTTATGTGTGCTCTACATAAAGCATGAGAGAATCCATCTCATACATGCACATGATTTCTTGGTTAATCCTTAAATAGTCTTCTTGCCTTCTCTAGATATCAATTTCATTATTTCATTATTTTACCAAAAGAAAAGAAAGAAAGAAAGAAAAGATAGAAGAAAGAAAGAAAAGATCAATATTGCCTACTCTATACTTTTCATAAGGATTAAATTGAATAGGATGGAGTTTGGTGGGGGTGGGGGTGGGGTCCTTTGTGAACTGTAAAAAGAATTCCATTATTATACAGAGTAACATCTATACAAGTTGGGCTTTCTCATTTACACAGTAGCTTTATAAATTACCCCAAGTGCTGAACAGAAGTTTAACTGCTGAGAAAGGAAGAAAGGAACTAATATTTAACAGGTATATGCTACAATCTAGATAAGGTGAGTTGTGGAAGTTACCTCACTTTATCCTTACAACAACCCTGAAGGAGCAAGAGAATTTAAAAATAAATAAATAAATAAATTTTAAAAGCCACTGTCCTGAGTTCTGTCTGGAAGAAAAATGTCTGGAACACAGATCCTGCTTTAAAATAATCCCCAAACCTTTGAAGTGAAAACAAGAAAAAAATAAATAAAAATTCTAATAAACTGAAAAGCTATTTTTAAGGCATAAATATATATATATATATATATATATATATATATATATATATATATATACACACACACACACACACACACACACACACACATATATAGTATATACATATATGTACATACATACACACAAACATATACTTTGTGTGTGTTTGTATGTGTGTGTGTGTAAGACATTTAATATGAGCTACATCACTGGTAATGAGTTTAAAACACATTATAAATCTAAAAAATATGATAGATGTAAACATAATATAAGAGAAATCTGATTGTATAAGGATAGAAAATTGTTATTTTCATGGAAACAAATTCCTAAAGCTTTGGGTGGGGTGTACATATTGTTCAAATAAATATGAATGAAAATGAATGAAATAGAAGACCAAAGCAAAAACAAACAACCAAAAACACCATAAAGTGACATTTATTATGGTATAGGATCATGCACAAAGTTCTTTTCTTGTTTGCTTAAAACTTCTGCCTTATATTTAATGACATAAATTGGAAAATCATGGACTGAACATATTAAGCAAGGACTGTAAATTCCAGAGCTTCTCTGAAAACATTTTAATGATGTATTGAAGCAAGGAAGAGAAAGAAATTAGGGTGAACTCAAGAAAAGTAGCCAGAAAATATACATTTTAGTAGTTTCTTTTTTTCTCAACTCAATAGATCCTGGAGCCATCACAGTATTAGTTTTTTGTTGTTGTTGTTTTTGTTTTATACAATAGCAACCTGCAAGGTTTCTGTTTCAGGGCTGCACAGACAGAAGAGCACAAGAGAATGGGTGAATGCACAGATGTGGAAAGTCAGTGATTCAAGTTCAAATCCCGTCTGTGTCACTGAGTAGCTGTGCTAACCTGAGTCTTGTTTCTACACATGAAGTTAAAGTTACAGTATTGCTGATAGAATTAGAGTAGATACTACACTTAAAGTGCTTGAAATAAGGACTACAAAATGCCTACTACTGTTATTAAACACTCTTGGAGGATAGGATACCTTGTGTTACACTTTGCAATCCTTGGGTCTTTGAATGGACTCACCCATACAGTCAGTTCTGATTATTCTAAATAGTTATGTGCGTGGACTTTCTCTCATCCAGTAAGGAGGTCCATGGAACAGGGTAGAGGAGACTGTGGCTGCAGGGTCACTAATCACGACCTCTGGAGACCAAGCAGGAAGCAGATCTGATTTTATTGCGCAGCTAACATGTATATATACTCAGGTAGTAACTAAGCAGGTTACAGGCAGCCAGCAATGCAATTTCTGGCCAATTGTCCCTGCAGCGACCAATCCAGGAGTGGGCTGTGGAGCAAGTGCAGAGATTGCAACACGCGGCTGCACACCCAGGACTGTGCCGCTCACATGCCTAGCACAGGGGAGTGGTTTGCCACTCAGACTCCCTTAACAAATGCCATGTATACAGTACTCCATGCACTTGTCCCCACACTTATGTTCTACAAAGCTACTGTGAACAACTAATATTGAACTAAATATTGAACAATTGATCCTAGAGAAAACACAGGCCTAGGTTCTTAAGAGCTTCTACTTTTTTGTCAACTGTTGAATTAATAACCTTCATAACCTTGCTTTATGTGTATATACTAAAAGAAATCTTATTTAGTATACATTATCGATTCATTAACACTGAGCCACTGCCAAAAGCACTACAACACATGCCTTCAGGATGATTATCTAACACACGCATTTTCTCTTCTAGTGTTTAAAGAGATTCAAGGCTGCACTAGAATATTCTGCTTAGGGGTCAGTTTAACCTACTTAGTCTCAAGTTTTCAATTCTGAGGATATTTCAATGAAAAGGACAGAGATACATTAAAATAGATTGTAAATAATAATCTAGAGTTTATTAGGTATATCATTATAATAGATTATAGTATAATTTTCTTCCTACTATCATTTAACTGTTATATAATTATGTCATATATTATAAACACTATTTAAAGTTTTTATAGGTGTTCCTCATCTGGGATAAAAGAACAAAATGGATTAAGCAGGAAAATTACCAACCAAAAGCATAAAAATATGAAAAACATGTCACTAAGTAATTTTTTAAAATAAGAAAAACAATTTATGGCATTAAAGTTGAGCAAAAAAGCAGACTGTCACCTCTCCTGCAAACCTCAAGCAATTTACTTTTTCAACTCCAAGTATATTCTCAAATGACTGTGAAAGTGCTGCAAATATTGATCCTGGAATTGCAAATCTATTTTAATTGAGTAGGCAAATTTGAAAATGCAAATCTGGGAATAATTGAGGATAGACTATGTTTGTTAGGTGGAGGAATAAAAGAAAATGTAAAATTTAAAACTTGAAAATTGACCAAAGTTATTATGGTAGGTTTCTCCTCCCAAATCAGTTTTCCCCTCTTATAAAAATGTGTGTAGGCTATAAACACACTCAATTCAATGACAAATAGCAAGTTGATATCATATGTCTTTTTTTTTTTTTTTTGCTAATGAATGGCTTCTGAACTTTTCCTAACTCACGGGCTACACTTTTGCCATGAAAACAGGAAAAAAGAACAAATCCACACAATTAGACTAGATTCTCTCATTAAGCCCACAAACTGAAATATCAGCAAATTTTTTTGTGTGACTCCAGAACCTTCACAGAATGTTTTAGGGAACCTCAGAGTAATGTATTTTGCAGCTGCTAGGCAGAGAAGGATATTTTTCAGAACTCACAAGTCAAAGTCATACACTTGGATTTGGCGATACTTCTATGGTTCAAGCAAGAAAAGTTATACTTCCAACCATTCTCATTTTTTTTCCCAGAAGTTCAAATTCGGAGCCCAAACTATATAGGAAGATTTTAGGTTTGAATTTCTCTTTTCACATAGATAAACCTGCCAACTTTACCTATAATGTCAGTTCCAAAATAAATAAGCTCATACTACTTTGTAATATTTCCCTTTGGAGACAAAAAGAGGTATATAAGTTGTTTTAAAAGAAAGGCTAGAACTAATTTTTAATGTACTGAAAGAACTTGATTTTCTTTTATACACGGGGAAATACGATTTTTCTTTGTTAATGTAAATCTTTTTTTACGTGTGTGTGCGCGCGCTCCATGAGACCAATGGCCACCAGATTTCTGTACCCTGCCACCTAGGTAACAAAGAGGATGCATGGACCCTCTGCATGATTCTTAAAACAGGAAGAGAAGTCCTTGGAAACTAAAACACATATTCCATAACATAAAGCAGGTCGAACTTGACCAATAACGTTGCTGACTGTCCCCACCAGTGCTCCACACCCCAGAGTAAAAGAACTGGTCACTTGCTATTGGCTTATCTGAATACACAAGAAATTTCTTGTCATACAATCATGAAGCCATGATAGATTTTCAGGGTTTGCAACCTGTGCCATTGTACAGACGCCACACTCAGACAGGCCCCATATTAAAAAGGGCTCTGTCTTTAATTTAATGCTCTGACACTGCATTCTTAAATTTATCAATCTTTTTTTAAAGGAGCCCTACATTCGCATATTGTGCTGGGCCACTCAAATTATTACCTGGGTTCTACAAGGAGCTCATGAATGTCTGAGAAAGAGTTACATGAATTTGTGATCCTATGCTTCACCCACCTGCACTAACTGATCTGATCCCATCTGTGAGGGACAGGACCTCCCCTGGATCCAGGATAGCTCTCATACACAGACATGTGTGCTGTCAATTTTGTGCCTCTGGATCCATCCCTCTGCCCAGGTGGGTTGTGATCCAATCTCTCACGCACTACCAGAATCAAACGCACTGGAATCACAACTTCAGCTCCCCTATGCACAGGCTGAGTTTATCTTTATTTAAAGAATGAGTTAACAGACAGGCAGGTTAGGAATACAACCTTTTCCTGTATAAACAGAGTGGCTTTCGCTCGCTCGAGCCGCATCACGCGGCATATTTTATGCATATGTATTTTTATAAAGCAGCTAGAGAAATAAAGTGATCTTATATCATCTAAGAACAACAATCTAACTCTGTGTTTGGCAGGCTGCCCTGAAATCCTTCCCTTCACAGTTCTTCCATCTATCTCTCTCAGACTCCCGGGGCAGCCTCCTGCCTGTACCCATTACTTTGCACAAAGGTGAATAAATCAATGGGAAGCTCTTATTATCTTATTTTCTCTCTGTTCCTTCCTATTCTGTCCTCCCCATCTCAAATGGTTTGAGAGAAATTAATGTCTTTGTCTCTGGCAAATGTATTGCAACTATAATTCAGATTTAAAACACGCATACTAGCTGTGGCCAAACCTTGGGTAGAAGGTTCATTTTTCACATGAGTAATTGAATCCTTCCATTCAATTTTCTTCCAAGTATTAAAGGCAACTGATGCCTCACTGCAAACTCTTATAAAATTTCTACCAGACACCAATCAACGGAGGATAGAACTACCTCTGATACAGGGGAGGGGACAAGGGAGAACAGATGACAGTGGTAAAGCATTTTTCTATAGTTCACAGGTATGAGATTATTCCAAGGCACTGAATGTAATAAGAATTCTTGATGTCATCAGCCTTTATGTCATCATTATTTCTGTAAATTTAAAATCTGGGATTAGGTGACAACACACTGAATTTAACTGAATACAGAGAACAATATTTAGCAGACTGTTTTATCCTGCCAAGATTTTAGAAGGTGTTTTCTATCAAGAAATCTCTATCTGGTCTACAGTTGTGTATTTTAAAGGGCACATCACATTTATAGTATTTCTTCCATCCAAAAGAAGTAGTTCTTACTATTTAATGGTGATGGTTACATCCTACAACTGTGTTTCAGGGAACAAGGTTTACTGTGGTACTAGAAGGATAAGATACTCTAGGTTTCTACATAGTGATTCAACTTTTTCTTTTTTCCCCAGACAATTTTATTTTACAAATGATTGAAAAGACAGATTACTGTCTGGCTCCAAAATTCATCCAAATTCACTACGGAAGTAGACTCACCATTCTGTAAGTCATTGAAGTTGCCTCTTGTTATTTTATTAATGGTAACATCAGATTTCCCTGGAAGTTCATTCTGCTAACCCTGCTTACTCCTTAATTGTCCCTTTTTCCTATTTCTGGTCTTTATATGCCACCTTGGTAATGGGTCTTGAAAACCAACCACCAGTAAAATAAAATGGAGTGTGAAATTTAAGAAACCAGGATCTACATCAGTGACCACTCCTACAGAGCTAAGCACCACATCAAGGGATTCCAAAAGGCAAACTCCCCCAGCTCCATCATCTGAGCAGAAGGGAAGTTCATCCAAGGTCCACCACTGAGAAAGACCTTGGGGTTTGATTTTGGTTTTCATTTCTTCACAGTGATTCTGGGCAACATCAGAGGATGTCCAAGCAGAAGGCCCTATCTGAAGAGGATCAGGGAAGAGTCTACGAAGCAAAATCTGTCAGCATTCCTGTGGTTGAATGTTAGTTGCAGCTATAGAACAAAGCACCCCAAAACTCCATGCTTAATATATTATGTGACATTTATGTGCTGGTGATTCTGAAGCATAGGAAGGGTTGGCTAAGTGCTGCCCTGCTCCCTGTGATTGACATCACACACAAACACAGATAGGAGAGATTGCTCGTCGACCTGGGGAGACAATCAACCAAAGCAACCCTCAATGTTCTTCTGAACCCAGACTCTAGCACAGATGAGGATACTGAAGGTCACTTGGCAGAGTTAATGGTCGTGATCCATAATTTCACTCCACAGGTAAGAGGCGTTTGCCAGAGAACACCTTTTTCCTTAAACATCACTGTGTCTTTGTTACTATATCCTCATTTCAAATTGATTTGAGTTTCAAGTCTGTGCTATCACCAATCATCAATGTGTGAATCGAACAGTTAAACTTGTATAGGAATCTGATCATATGTAAATCCTCAGCATAGTTAAACAGTCAAGCTGAAAGAGAACAAAATTCCCCTTCATTTATCTTACCTTTCTCAATTCAAAAGAGACCTTGACTTCCAATATCACAGGAAAAGGAACACGTAAGCCAAATTTCCGTGGACAAAATAATATATGATTTTTCACTGAGATTCTAAAAGTCCAAAGGATTCTCAGAATATTATTATTTTGCACAGCCTTTACCTTCTTCCCTGACTTTAAAAACTCACTACCAAACATGTAAGATGAGATTCCACTCTATAAGTTTCCCAACTTGCAATTGTATAATGCTTTGGACCTTACTTAGTAAATAAAGTTAAGGTCTCTCCATAAAACATGGTTTATACTTGCAGGTCTAGACAGATTTATCCTTTGGAGTTCCAATGAAAAGGTTAAGTATAAATGAAACATGTTTTTGTACAAGACAAAGTAAATTATTCCTTTTTAATTTCCAATTGACCTCTGATTATCAGGTTTTTATGACAGATCACAATGTCCTCAAGCAATGATCTATTATGTTCTAGTGTTATATGTGTCAGTAACTAACTGCAGGACATCGGGCAAGATAATTTTCCTTTTTCTGAATTTCCATTAAGGGGTTTAGGGTTGAATGTTAAAGGCACATTATGGCTTTAGTTAAAAGAAGGAGTAGAATATCATCTTCATCAACATTTATTATTGCAAAATATGCTGTAGGTCAAAAGTACTTTCATGTAATTATCTCCCTTGATTTAAATTTATAGGGTCTCCTTACATCTTCAACATTGCAAGCCTTAGCAAATTCAAAATGCATGCTTAATTGATAAAAGATACTTTTTTAAAAAAATAGTTTGCCTTCAACAACGAGTTTTAAAATGCTCCTACAGTGGAGGAAATGTATTTCCTCTAATATCTGCATTATGTAGGAAGACCACACTTCATTTTCAAAATATTTTTCTAAACTTAATAAGTGTGACTTCCTACTGAACAGTCAGCTTTCCTGCACACATTTTTGCAGTTCACTGAGAGAAATTTCAATGTAGAAGAGATCAGATTTCTACACAAAAGGCATTCAATCTTTCTTCTTAGAAGATTATTCAAAAGTATGAAATGGAAAGGGATGGAGGTCTAGGGACCCCTACATTCTTATTGAAGCAGTGCAACTTCTTGTCAGTTTAGTTCATTTTTATTTTAGTGTAAAGTTTCCTTTGAACTTAGAGTTCTAAGGTCATTGAAAGTTTGAAAAACTTCTGCTTCAGGGAGCGCATGTGGATTTGTAAATCCTGCTGTATCTATTTACATATTGCGATCTCCCTCCTGATACTCTATAAAAGAATTTTTTTTTCAAATGAAAACTATGATATAAGCCATCAGATTGACCTCGTCTATCCCCAACGGCCTCCTTTAAGGTTCTACCCTGTGGTTTGAATGAGTTTTGAATGGATGCCAAAGATTTCCTATCTCCTCTGCTAAAGAGGCTAAGAAGCTAAGCCAGGGGGAGGGGAGAAATCCCAGCCATAACGTTTCAAAGGATTCTCAGATGTTAATTCTGACCCAAGTGCCAGAGTGATTCACTGGCGGGTGATGCAGAGTAATCTTACTTTGGACTTCTTAATCCATGTTCTATTAATGGATTTTAGCCACAGCGCCAAAGGTTAGAAATTAAAGACCCCATTTCCACCTCTTTTTATTAAATTATTCGAACCACATCCTGGGTAATTCATCACTGTCTCACTGGCTCTTGGTATGCATGTTGGAGAATGGAAGGACCAGTTTATATAATCACCGTCTCCAACTTCCAAACCTATTCTAAGAAAACAATCCCCCGAGTCCAGTTTCTTTGAGATTTGAAAGGGTGATTCTTCCAAATCTACATCCTGAGCTGCAGGACAGTCAGTTCCAAGACGCTCATGCCCCTTGAGAACTCTCTTTCTTTAGTAGAATCATATTCCTTGCCTTCGCCTTGACAAGTTTCAATGTTGTTTGAGGTTGAGCCTTTGAACATCTTGGCCAGAGGAGCATCTGTTGGCTGTTTACACAGTGTTCATTCAGTGGACACAAATCCTGACTGGCCACTTGAAGTAAGGAAATGGAAGTCAAATAGTTCACACAGACCCAAAACCCTCCTGCACCTGTGAATGGTGTAGGCTTTCTCTGGTTTCTGTATATTTAATAAAGTACACCGAAGAAATGGATGCCTTGACTTCACTGGTAACTGTCATGAACTCAACTGTGTCCACTGAAAATTGACACATCTAGGTCCTAACCCTCAATGTGACTGTATTTCATAGAGGGACTTAAAGGAGATAAGTAGGTTAGATGCAGACATAAAACTGGGGTCCTAATCTATTGGAATTTATGTCCTCATAAGAAAAGGAAGAGACAACAGGAGCATGCCCACATAAGGGAAAGGTCATCTGATGACACAGTAGGAAGATGGCCATCTGCAAATCAAGACAAGAATGCAGGAAAGACCAATCTGCCAATACCTTGACCTTGAACTTCCTGCCTTCAGACCTGTGATAAAATAAATTTCTTTTAAGCCAATCCATCTATGGTACTTGTTATTAAGATACATATTTGGTTTTCCTCCTGTATCACTGCTCCAAAAACCCTTGAATCTCTGAAGTGGTCAGTGTCTTTTGCATGCTAATGAGATAACTCCTGACTGGGATTCCTAGACAGCCTTAGTTTGGAGACTGGTTGACAGGGCAACCAATAAGATCCCAGGGCTGAACCTTTCTACACCCCCAAAACACACTCTCCAGCCCTGAGGGGAGAGGGACTGAAAGTTCAGTTGATCACCACTGGTCAATGATGTGATCAATCATAATGAAGACTATTAGAAAGAAAGAAAGAAAGGAAAAAAGGAAGGAAGGAAGGAAGGAAGGAAGGAAGGAAGGAAGGAAGGAAGGAAGGAAGGAGAAAGGAAGGAAAGAAGGAAGGAAGGAAGGAAGGAAGGAAGGAAGGAAGGAAGAAAGAAAGAAAGAAAGAAAGAAAGAAAGAAAGAAAGAAAGAAAGAAAGAAAGAAAGAAAGAATTGATTCAGGGAGCTTTAGTTAGCTCAAAACATGGAGGTGCTTGGAGAAAGCATGGAAACTTTCTATCCCTGTCATGAACTCAACTGTGTTCCCTGAAAATTGACACATCTAGGTCTGTGAATCTCTTCCATTTAGCTGTTCATTTATATCCTTTGTAACACCTTTTATAATACAGTAAATAATAAGCAAGTGAAATGCTTTTATAAAAAACAAGTAGAATGTTTCCAAGAGACAATGAATTGAATCCCTGAACCTTCATCACAGTTCAGGCCCTGTGCTGCCTGGTACAGCCCAGCCTCTTTGTGTGCTCAGTCTAGTTCACATTACTGTGGAGAAGTGATGTCAGAAGGCTGTGACTCAGGTGAGCCATAAGGAGCAGATGGCACCTCCAAAATAAAGAAGTAGAAAACCTCAATATACAGCCAGCCATTTTTTGGTCAGAAGTAGAGGTAACAACCTACTAATTAAGACTGGAATCTGAATGGGTGACAGTCTTGTGGGACTGAGTTCTTAGCCTGTGGAATCTGATGGTATGAGTATGTACAGGTAGAAGAGTGTAAAACCTGAATAGGGTAGGAGGACACTCAGCTGGGGTCTCCTGGAGGATCTAGTGTTTGGAGTGTTGTGCTGAGTGGACTGCGGGAATAGGAAAAGAACCGTTTTCCTGTCTAACACAGCCCAATAGTGCGTAACTGCACAGCTTAGATACCTGAAATTGCTTGAAAGGGAAGTTTATAGGAGACATTAGGGCTGCTTTTTAAGTATCTGAAGATGGGGGCTCCTATAGGGAGAATCAGATTTGTTCTCTGTGCACCTAAAAAGAAATGCAGAACTGCTTGGAAAATGTAAATAGAAAGAGTCTGGCACAATTATAAAATAAAATTTCCAACTGTTAAAGCTACTCAAAGAAGAAGATGAATGGAGTATATACCCAAAGGAAATAAGAACTCCTCACATAAGTATCGGTTTCTCAGGATTTTGAAGCATCACATAGAATATCAGTCTACAATAGTAGGTGATTTTAAGGTAATAAGAGTAAGAAAACTTCTCATCAAGGACTATCTTTAAGTAGTTCCTGATCTTGGGAAAATTGTATAAAAGTCTCTTAATCTCAGTTTACAAAAAATCTTTTGAAGCCCATGTAATTTTGTGAAAATCAAAAAAAAAGAATGTTTTAGTGAATCACTATGAATAGAAAGCATCATCATCATCATCACTATCACCACAATCACCATCATCACCACCACTATCACCACCACCATCATCATCATCATCACACTGTAATTGGCATCCAATGACAATACCCCCAGAAGTGAAAAAATGATATATTTCCATACATATTAGACCTTACATGCATAAAATAAAAAAATATAGAAGTAATATCTTTTTCTTAGTTTGGGTTTGCTGGAAATATATAAATATGTGACCATTAAAAAGGGAATCATATAGAATCACTAAAAACCCAACTCTGGAAGTTTGTGCTATCTCAGGAGAATAACCAAAAGCCCAAGGAAAATTAGACAGAATTCTCTTTTCCAGAATGGGTGAGATGGCACTCGAACCAGTGGTAAGTGCAGAAAAGCACAGGTAGCACAAATTAGTCCTTCAGTTTTAAAGGTCTGGACACATGACTCCTTTCCTGTGAGTCACCCTTTGAAGAAAGAGCCCTCTTTCCGGGAGCAGTTTTCTCTGTCTCTAATTTCTTTCCTTCATCACGATTCAGGCCCTGTGCTGCCTGGTACAGCCCAGCCTCTTTGTGTGCTCAGTCTAGTTCACATTACTGTGGAGAAGTGATGTCAAAAGGCTGTGACTCAGGTGAGCCATAAGGAGCAGATGGCACCTCCACAAATGCAGTGTCTCTCTCACATCCTGCTCCTCAGCACAAGAGTTAATTATTATAAATGAGATGGATAATAGGATGAGCAGAGATCCAGGTTTTCCAAGGGGATCTGCAAAGCAGCATCCTCCAGAAAGAAATGCATCCACAACTCCAAACAACACAAAGGCACCCTGATTGGTTATTGTTTGTGAACATGGCACTCCCTCCGTGGGTGATTGTCTTAATCTGATTAATGAAACAATGATGCTAACAGGGGTGTTCAGCTTGCTGCATCCTGTGGCTGACCCAAGTGGGACAATTCCCCGTAGAGCATCAATTCTCAGTGCCCTTGTCAGATAATTGGTTATGAAAAGACGGATGCATGTGGCAATCTCGGGTGAAGGAGGCTGATGTATGTGCTGTTAATGATTGAAATAATCAGTTTGGTCATAACTGGTATGTGTGTTTGTCAAGTGGCAAGCTGGAGGAGAGCATTAGCATTCCTCAGGCACTCTGCATTTATCACCAGGCTGGTGTCTGACAACTACCAAAGATCACCCATGAATAAATACAGAGTCTTACCCAGACATAATTAAACTGCCAATGCAGATACACCTAAATAAAATTGATATCTTAATGACACCAGATAGTGCCTGAATAATGAAAGTCGTGCCAGAGGGACTCGGCACAATGAATGGAGAGATCAGCGCTCACTCCACATGGAAGCGCTTCCCTGAACAACTCATGGCAGCATTTGCTGGTTATCAAAGTAGAAAATTTATTTCTGGCTTTTTCTCTTCCCTTAGGATGCCCTCACCATCTGAGAAGCTTCCCCCAGTCCTTCCAAGCTGTACTTGGGAGCTAAGTGTCTCTATGCTTAGGAGAGGAATTTTTGTGAATTGTCACATTGAACTGGGCTCCTGGGTTTGTGGTCCTGTGTGTCCTGTGACCTCCGAAGTAACACAATGGAGCTTGGGATATGAATGAGTATAGGCCTTGAGCCAAGACTGCAATACCTCTTCCAATGCATCCGTGGAAGAAACTGCTGTTGCTCATGTCCCTGTCTAGATAGAGCATCCAGCATAATACTCAAAAACTAGCAGGTGAGTGTGTAACTCCAGTCTCACTGTCGTGGGGACTGCTAGAGGGTGGAAGTACCTATGTGCATTCCTCTGCTTCTTACCACCAGGCATGCCTCTCCACTTTCATATGATTACCAGGCAGATGCTCTCCTCACCAAGATGTTGTGTGTTCTCATTTTCTGGTCCTTTATCTTTATATGTCACCCTTAGAAAAAAACAAATCTGTCTCCTGGACTTCATGACTGTCCGCTCTGATTTCCAAGGTCCTGCTGTAGATTTTCCCTGCTGAATTTTCTATGGAAAGTACACCCCCCCAGTCCTTTTCAACCTTTCACCTGCTCCCTTTACCCAAATCTGATCATTTATAGACTTCAGTTTTTAACACAGACAAGGAGGAACTTGGACAAGGTCACCATTTCTCAAACCATGTTTTCTAGAACACCAGGCTTCCCTCTACAGAGAAAGTAATAGATGCTTAATAAGTATGAAGAAATACATGAGCCATGAGCCTCTGATTTTTTTAATCATCCGTATGAAACCCCAAGACTATATTGTATGCAACAAGAAACAGGCTCATTTAATCATCATTTAACCACGGGATTTGTGTTTTGCATGTTGCCTAGGCACCCCTCTCAAAACACGTATTAGACTTAGTGACTACCACATTTCCTTCTGGTTATTAAGTTTTGTGACCACATCTCTTATACAGACACCAAACTCTCACTCCCATCCATCTCAGGGGAAGAAAAGGAGTCTTCAGCTTGGTCCTTGCCCAACCCTAGCATCGAACACTCTGTCTTTTTAAGTCCTATGACCATAAAAAGTATCTATTTGGTCTTTATAAGACCCTGTTCTTGGCATTCAGTCCCTAGAACCGAGATTTTCTGGAGGGATAAAAGTGCCTTTTGTATGCACTGCTTTGTGGCTAAGTACTCTTGAACAGCTTCAGAGTGGGGTCTGATTGCCAGGAAGACCAACTCATGTATTCTGGTTTGGATATGAAGGATCCCCCAAAGACTTGTGGGTTGAAGGGCTGGTCCCCAGTGCAGCAGTGTTCAGAGGTGAGGGTGTTTGGGAAATGACTGGATTGTGAGTACTCTGACTTCACTAGTGGATTAACCTATTGAAGGCTTTGTAGCAGATGGCATTACTGGGAGGTGGTGGACACCACAGAAAGTGGGACCTCGCTAAAGGATGTGGGTCCTTGGAAGTCTGCCCTTGGAGACTGTATTTTTGTCCTTGGTCTTTTTTCTCCCTCATTTTTTCTTGAAACCAGTCAACCAGGGGCCAAAACCCTGAGCAAAAATAAATCTTTCCTCTTTTAAGTTGTTTAATGCCAGATATTTTGGTCACAGTGATGAAAAGCAGTTTAACACAGCATGATTGGAGAACTGGATTTTTGAGCACCACCTCCAATCCATACAGAGGAGAGAGGGGCTAGAGATTGAGTTAAACATCAAAAGCCAAAGATTCCGTAAATCATTCCTACATAATGAAACCTCCATTTATGAAAACCCTAAGCTAAGGTTCAGAGATCTTCTGTATGGGTGGACATCAAGGTCCACCTTGGAGGATGGTGTACTCCTAGAATTTGTAGAAGCTTCCCTTCCACTAGGCCTTATTCTAAGCATCTCTTCCATTTGGCTGGTTCTGTGTTGTATCCTTTAAAAAAAGCCAGCACTGGGGAGTAACTTGATTTCCTGAATTTTGTGAGTTCTTCTAGTGTACTGTTGAATCTAAGAAGGCAGCCACAGAAACCCCAATTTATAGTGAGTCCGTCAGGAGGCCAGGAGAACTGTGGTTGACATATGAAGAAGAAACATTCTTATAGGACTGAGACTTTAACTCCTGGGATCGAACACGACCCTTAGATAAAAAATGTCAAGATTGAATTCAATTGTCAGACACCCAGCAAGTGTCCAGAGTTGGGGAATTGGTGGGTGGTTAGGAAAAGGTCAACCCCTTTGGGGTCAAATGTAATGTTGATAAACTCATTTCAATATTATACTCTTAAGTTCAAAGTCTCACTTTTCATGCTGTCATATTTCACATTTTCATTGTCTTAAATGACTTTGTAGCTATATTACTTTTACATATTTCAATATATTTTATATTGTTACCATCCAGTTTGGGGTCCTATAACACCATGTCATAGGTTGGATGATTTAAACAACAAATATTTATTTCTCACAATTCAGGAGTCTGGGAGGTACGAGATCAAGGTGTGGCCACATTCACTGTCTCTTTGTGATTTATAGATAGTCATCTCTTAGGGTTTTACTCACATGAATCTCCTCCCTTGCTCTTATTGAGGGCACTAAGGTCACCCTGAGAGCTCTTGCCATCACCTGATTCCAATTACCTCCCAGAGGCCCAACCTCTAAATATGATCATACTAGAGGTCAGTGTTTCAACATAAGAATTAGGGAAAGCCAGGTATGGCAGTGCATGCCTGTAATCCCAGCAGCTTTGGATGCTGAGGCAGGAGGATCACAAGTTCAAAGCCAGCCTCAGCAATTTAGTGAGGCCATAAGCAATTCAGTGAGACCCTGTCTCAAAACAAAATTGTTAAAAAATGGGGGTAGGTGGGGCACTGAGGATGTGGCTCAGTGGTTTAGCACCCCTCAGTTTAATCCCTGGTACAAAAAAAAAATAGAATTAGGGGGCATGCAGACATTTAGCTCACAGCATGTCTCCACTAGGTTTCTCCATACACTGGAGAATGTTCAGATTAAAAAACCAACTAGAATTTTTGATCTCCAGTCTATTTTATTCCTAAACTTCATAGTAGTCCAACTCCTGTAAATAAACAGGTAATGTTACAGGATCCTTTATTCATTTCTTATTGATGACCTCGAAACACCCCGTTCCTCTAAGCCCATCATCTGCCAAAACTCCCACAAGCTATTGATGGATGTTCTATGAAAAGAAGGGTCAGTTTTCATATGTATGTATATATATGTGTGTGTGTAAATATGCGTGTGCATGTGTGTGTGTGTGTGTGTGTGTGTGTGTGTACATGGAACATCAGATTAAATTAAAATAATTGTATTTCATTATTCATTTATTCTCGTGGACACTCAAATTATGTAGAAACTCATTCAGGGCCAGGACCAAGAAAAGAAAAGCGAGTATTTGCCTTGAATATCAAATTTAAGTTTAGGTGGGGGTAGGGGGTGGGAGAGAGGGCACCAAAAAGATTCAGATGTAAAGATAAATAAGAGGCAATATTTAAAAAATTCTAGTCAGTGTGGCAACATCCGTCATGAACAGACTATTAATATTTTAAATACTCCCAAGATGACCATTTATTTGCTATAGCAGCCACCTCTGAACTGACAAGAGCTTTGTAGTCTGCACATAGCAGTAGATGAACTGTCCCTTCATGTGACCATGCTACTGCCCTGTTTCTCAAGAACTCTAACCTGCTCAGCCAGAGTCCTTCACTTTCAAACTCCAAACTCTTTTCCCCAATAAAATGAATTTTGCTCTTTAAAAAGAAAAAAAAAGTGGCATTCTTTATGTTCTTTTAAATAAATTGCTTATGCTTTCATTTTCATGTTTGTGTTTAAACTTCTTCCCACGCCAAGAATTTCATCCTTTATCTTCATCCTCATCTGAAACCCTTATCAATCAAGGTCCAACTACTTCCTCTGTATAACTTTACCATAGGATCTATTCTGTACACACGTAGAATTTCCTGTGAAAGTTCCCTTCCTGTTTTCTATGCTTTTTTTAAATATTATTAAATTCAAGAGTTACTATGTAAGATTTCAGGTCTCAGCCTCCTCTATCCACCAAAGCGGCATGCTTTGCCAATGTGTGGACAATCTTATTTCTCTTTTTTTTCCCCCCTCTATAAAAAAGAGCCAACAGACTAGGCACTTACTGATTTGATTTAGACCTGATGTTATCACTGTCTGATTAGCAATTACTGTACTTGGTTCTTTAACATGTTAATTTCCCTTTGGCTGACCAGGGTACTTACAAGAACCAAGCATGTCAGGGCAAAATATGATTATGGTATTGATTGACACATCTTCCCCATTCTCAAGGGCAGGATGGACGGTGAGTCCAAGGGAGGATCTTTCTGCTTTTCCTTATATGGTTGACTTTGGCTGTATCTTGTCTATATGGAAATGTGTTTTCTCCAGAATTCTGCCTACTGGCCAAAGAGAGAGCGCTGAACCGAAAAATGATCAACTACTACAGGCAGGTCTGGAGAGCTTTTCCAAGTGTGGATAAAGACAGAGAAAAGTACAACTAACACTTCTCCTAATCCAGCATCAGCATCAGCTCACATACTTGTGAAGTGGAAATAGATGACAGTAGAGCGGGGGTGAAAGGCTTAATGCTTTGTACATTTTTCCTTTGCATGGAAATAAATTTGAGCCTCAAGTCAAGGAACCCATCACTCCCAGGGTGCTGACTTTTTTTCCTTCCCCTTGAGCATTGAGGGAAATTGCAATCAATTATCTAGAAAAGTGGCCTGTTAGTGTCATAAGTTCAAGGCTGCTTCCTGGTCTTTCCATGGTCCTATAAATTTAAATTCTCTTTCTTTTTTTTTTTATGAGGCAGAGTCTACACAATAAGTAAGGATTGCTTTGGCCCAAAGACACATAGGAAATGTAGTTAGACAAGGGATTCCAGTGTGTCTTTAAGGTTGAGCATGAAGCTGGGGATGTTCCTCCTTTCGACAATGACAGTGAAGGGCTGGGATGAGGTGAATGAATTTAAGTGTGATGAGAGTCCAGGGCACAGGACACCCACCCGTGTCTCACCAGCGGCAGCCCTAAGAATGGCTGCAAGACTTCCTTGATAGGGCTGATACAAGAGAAGCTGCTTCCAGAGAAAAGTGGATCTCACAGCTGCACCCACTAGCAGTTTAAGCCATTAGAGGTCTCTCTGCTCATCCCAACAGCTTCACAACAGCATCCACAAGGATTCCCTTTGTGATGACATTGCACTTTCGACAATGACAGTGAAATGGATGTAAATACATACACGCAAACTAAGATCTTTTCTAGCCTTGGTTCTTCAAGGTCCTCAAGACCTGTGCACGTTGGAATACATTCCAAATTTAAAAATCCACATTTCCAAAATCTAAATGGAAGTTCAAATCCCCCTCCATTTCTTTAATTTGATTCATCACCAGCCAAATACCTGTGCCCATCACTCTTTAAAGCCTTCTTTTCTGAGATATCCCTGGTCAGATAATTGACTCCTTTCTGATTGCTCCTAGAGTTCTTTCTAGACACATGAAATAATACTGTGGGGTACTGGGGATTGAACTCAGGGGCACTCGACCACTGAGCCACATCCCCAGCTCTATTTTGTATTTTATTTAGAGATAGGGTCTCACTGAGTTCCTTAGCACCTCTCTGTTGCTGAGGCTGGCTTTGAACTTGTGACCCTCCTGTCTCAGCCTCACTAGCCACTGGGATTATAAGTGTGTGCCATCAGGCCTGGCCCAAAATATGTATTTTTTAAGTTCTTCATTCTCTAATTCTCTCACCCATTTCCCCCCTCACATATTTTCTTTAAAAACTATAAGTAGGCTCTTGGCTTAAATATCTAATTCTTTATAATACATCTCCTAAAATGATCCAGAAGAGCATGTCTTCCTTTGATACCCCTTACATAGAGGCGCTGTAGGGCAATGCATGATCTGAGAATATTTCTATCAATTCTCTAGGGAGGGATCTGTAAAGTAAACTAGGCATCCAGGCAAGGGGTGGATTGCAATAGGACATAAGGAGACTAGAAAAAAAATCACATAATGAAAAGGAGAAAGAACATTCTTGGAGACTTTTTGCCCCATAAACAAGATATTGTGGACATTAAACTGAAGGGTTTTGTTTTTCTCAGAGTTTCTACTGAATGGCCAGCCAGCATGCGCTTCAAACAGGACAGAAGCTTACCGATTCTGTCAGTCTAGCTGCAAAGCCCAAGGCCAAAGTCTCATTGGTTTTAGCAGCCCTGAGCCTTCCACCAATTCCAGAAAGGTAGCAGGGAATTTCACAGTGCTCGGGAGGTAATTGCCAGTTACTGCTCTACTGGTTCCAATTTTAGCAGCAAATGAGCAATGTATAATGTATCAAGCTTATTAAAAAATAAAAAATGAAGAATAAAAGTGCTCACAAGGGGGATGAAAAATTTGCGAAGTTTTACAAGATACAGTCGTTACCAGAGCTAACATCTGACAGCCGCCAGGCCCTGCGAGGAGCTGATATCTCTGTGACACTGTCACAGGATGGGAGCTCAGGGGCAGCTCCCTGCAAACCTCTGAATGGTGCAGGGCTGATTACTGCCTTCCTCACTGAGCGGGGGGCTAACTGGAACTGTCAAGTCCCCAAACCTTCCAGGGAAAACTACTTAGAAGCAAGCTCAGCCTTCCTTCAGAAGAGAGATAAGGCCAATGTTTTGTGTTTTCAAGCAGGAAAAGGAAATGCTCATTCAGATTTTTAAGACCTGCTGGGATAGGATAAGATGCCATCCTTGAGATTCTAAGAGATGTCACCTCCCGCCACCATCGCCTCCATCCCCACCACCTCTCCAACTTATTATCTTGAAATTAAACTGTGGCAATATCTTCATACCCCCATTCTACTCCATCCTGCAGGGAAGTGTGCCAAATTGCTATTCCTCAAGCTCTCTGATAACAGTGCTACTTAAACTCCTCCAGAGTCACCTGGCTGATTTGCAAATAATGTACTAACATTTCAATCTGGAACTCCAGTCTGTTTCCAATTGGTCCCACACTACCTACCTCCACAGCATTATCACCCACCTCTCCCCAGCTTATGACCTGCATTTCTGTTGATCCGAAACACCATGGCTCCTGGGCCCAGACTGAAACTTCTTGCCTCCTTACCGGTCCCTGTCTGCCTGGAGCTCATCTGCCCTCCATCCACTCCAGGAACCTTCCCCCCAGTGCTTTTACTACCACATGGTTCACAGTGCAGGGATCAGAACAGGTGCAAGGAAAAACAGAACCTCCCCTTGTTTAAAGGGGGGATGTGTCATATTGAACAGTGAGTCCTGGTGACTTACACAGATTCTTTTCAGCAACTCAGAGACACACACAATGGACATAATGCCAGATCCTTGGACGGATGTTCAATGGGTGCTGGGATTTGCCAGTCTCCTCCCAAGGTTCCACATCCCACAAGGCCCCTTGGAGTGGAAACAGCTTGCCTTATATCTCTCTAGACCTGAATAGAGAGTTTTCTTCAGCTGAATGTCAGACTACCTAAGAACTTGTTGATATGTGGCCAGCCATGGTTCCGATGTGTTCCCCAAAGTTTGTGTGCTGGAAACTCAATCCCCAAATTCATATGTTAAGTGTATTTGAAGGTGGGACCTTGGGGATTAGAGGAAGTCATGACAGTAGAGCCAGGAGGATGACATTAGTGGCTTTATCAGAAGAAGAAGAGAAGCCTGAATTAGCAAGCTTGCTCTTTCTTCATTATGTGATGCTCCATCATCTCATGATGCAGCAGGAGACACTTGCCACATGCCCAGCAGGTGCCAAGGACCATATTTTTGCACTTCCCAAACCCCAGAGTAGTGCGTTGAATAACCCTTTATTCTTTATCAATTGTCCAGTCTGAGGTACTTTGTTGTAACAACAGAACTATGGACCAACACTTGGAGTTTAAGACCTAACTTCCACCAAAGACATCTATTTTATCTCTTACAAAGTAAATGTTTTGTTTCACAAAACAATGAAAACTAGAACAATATTTAACAGATGGCGCTGGGACAATCACCTAACTAAGAAATAAAGTTCCATTGGCACCTTAAACCACATACAAAAGTCAATTCCAGAGGTGTGAAGAGTTAAATGTATAGTTATATTAATTTAAGAATTTGATGAAGAAATATGCACACATTCCTAGAGAGGTGTTTTCTAAGCATAAAAGCCAAGGTTCAAATTATGAAATAAGAGATGCTATTGACTTCTTGATGTTTCCTTCTTCTCAAGTCCCTTCTACAACCCCATGCAAACAAAATGAAAGGAGAATAAAATTCTGGGAAGCCTTCCTTTTAGCACTGAACAGAAGTTAACAGCAACAATCCACATTCTGCTTCCAGATACCTCTGTGGATATAATCTAGATGGAATCAGGTTAAGGGATGGACTTGAGGTCCCTTTGGTAAAACAGTGTTTTGTGGTCAATGGTAAGTAGGGGCTACACCAGAGCGTCAAATTCCCTAGATCTAGGGAGGGTTAGAACATAAGGAAAAGTCATAGGACAAACAGAGAACCGCAGTTCTCAAGGGCAGCAATGCTTCTCCCCAGCAGGAAATCCTCAAAACCTTGGGAATTCTCCCTGAAAGAGCAGAGTATCGGTATTGCCAGTAGGTCAGACCCAGGCAAACAGCATAGCCAGAGAGAGGGAGCAGCTGACCCAAATTGAACACACAAACAATAAACTCCAGAGGAACAAGAGCACACGGAGAAAGCAACCATCCAACCCAGCTGATTAAAAAAAAAAATGAGCAAGACCCAGGGATGTTTCCCCGTGGGTGTGTGCTGAGATCCAGCTTTTCTTCCCCTCCTGGCAGTGGCTGAATCACTTAATTAGAATGGATTTTTTCATTAGCTGAACCTCCTGTTTATCTGAAGTGAATCACACACTCTACTTTTTGAGCAAATTAAAAGCCTGAATAAAACCTTGAACAGTCAAGCATGAGTCAACAGATAACAACCAACCTAAGTTCTAGAAAGAGAAGCCACAAGATTAGAGGAAAGGAAAAAAATCCTAACTAGGAAGAGACGGCCAAGGTATGTTTTAGAGGAAAAATAGAACCAACAGAACCCGAGGTACATTTTTAATAAGACTTGTCCAAAATTCACAAAAATCAAAAAAGGAGCTTTGTCAATACAAAGACAGAACTGGAAATACTAACAGGAAGAATAGCCTAAGAGGTAGATATAAAGGAAAACGGGTCAGGTAAAATCATGAAAAGAAACTAACGATGCAAAAGTAGATGGATTATCAATGTGGAAGGCAAACTTAAAAGCATTTTTCTCCCAGGTTGCAGAGGAAAGCTATCAGGAGATAAAGACAGGAAGAAAGAAGGGCAGATGGATTAGAGAATTCAGCTTCACGATGTAGGTAACTTGAAATTCTGGCAAAAACACTCCAAGCCCTTGCATCTGCAGATAGAAAATGTTCACCATTTACAAAATTACTTGCAAGGATGATTATGCAATGTGTGCCATTAAACATTTTCAATTTCTTTTCTTTCTTTCTTTTTTGGTACTGGGGATTGAACCAGGGGTGCTTAACCACTGAGCCACATCCCCAGACCTTTTTATATTTTATTAGAGACAGGGTTTCGCTGAGTTGCTAAGTACCTCACTAAATTGCTGAGGTTGGCTTTGAACTCACGATCCTCCTGCCTCAGCCTCCCAAGCTGCTGGGACAAAAGGTATGCATCACCATGCCTGGTCACACCCAGCCTTTTTAATATTTGGAGACAGGGTCTCATTAAGTTATTTAGGGCCTTGCTAAATTGTTGAAACTGGCCTTGAACTTGTAATCCTCCTGCCTTAGCCTCCCAAGTAGCTGGGATTACAGGCCTGCACTACTGTGTCTGGCTGTAAATGTTTTAGATTTTAAGAATAAAAGCAGAATTCTACAAGTTAACTAAGAACAAGACAAAAGAAATTGTCTAAAGCCTTTACTTCATACCACCAAATACCATAAGATCAGGAATCAGATAATCAGACTGCAGAATTTTGAAGGAAATTACCTATGAATACGTTTTACAAAATTTCATTTGTAAAGGAAGATTTTTAAAAATTAACTGGATGTATAAAAATCTTTTATCCTTTTTTCTTTCATTTCAGAGTTGTCAAAGAAACTTAGGGCCTCCCACATACTAGGCAAGGGCTCTACTACTCAGCTACAATCTCAGTGCCTCCAAAGAATCTTAATGAAATGCTAAAGATATTACCTAAACTACAATGAATCCATAGAAATCAAAATAAAAATGTATAAAAATTTATGTAAAATTTTAAACAGAAAATAATAGTTAATTTTTTTAAAAATCAAGGAATGCAAATAGATGATTAAAAATAAAAGCAGATTCAGATGATGGTTACCACCAGGGGAACAGGAAAGATGGCAGAATCTAAGAGAGGCACAGAGAGGCTCACCTATAACTCTACCAGTTTACTTCTTTACACAAAATCTCCAACTACAGCTGTGTCTGAAGCCAATATGGCCAAAATATCAAGTCAGATACATGAGAGATTGTTTGAATCATTTGTATGCTTGATGCATTATATATAATTTGTTTTTTTAAAGAACTGAATAATGGGGAGACAGGAGAATAAAAGGCTTAATAATCAAATAAGCTGAATGTGAAAAATCTAAATTTTTTAAAATATCAGTGTGAAAAATTAGCCTACGAAAAAATCCAGTGTTATTTAAAAGTAATAAAAAATGTCTCAGGAGGTATCATCCAATGGCTTAATACTTGAGGAATAATATCAGTCTGTGTTCAGATTGTGCCTCTACCACTTAATGGCTGTGTGGCTTTAGGCAAAGGACAATGCCTTTGTCACTCCCCTTGTAGGAGGACTCATAATGATACATGTCTCATGGAGTGATTGTAACAATTATGCAATTCAATGAATAGGATCAGGAATACAGTTGTGTTAAACAATGAATATGAGTCACATGCACAAAGGAAAATGAAATGAACCCCTAACATCAGTACAGGTATTAAGAAAACAACAAAAGATAAAGAGCAATGTGCAGCTTTGCAGAGACACTTAAATAACAAGTCTGATACATGAGAGATTGCAACAAAGCATCCCTGAACAATTTTGAAAAGTAAAATGAAGAGCAAAGAAGTTAGATAAGCAGAAAAAAATCATAAAGTACAATTGTATAAGGGTAAGAGAGAGAGAGAGAGAGAGAGAGAGAGAGAGAGAAGATCAAGCAGAATTTAAGGTCAAATGCACTAAATGAGAGAGTCAACCATTTTGCTCAAGGCCAATTTAACTCTATTAGTAAATATCATATATAAGTATCACTAAATTATTAAACATTATAATTCTATTTTGTTCAAAGTGCAATTGCATGACAGGTGCCCTATCCAGACTCTGTCTTTGAACTAAAAGTACTTAGTACTTCAGGAAAAACTTTAAACATTTTCTCCTTTTTAAAAGAGAAACGAAAATGTGCGCATTAAAGTGACATTCCTCAAATTCACGCACTGAGGAAGTATTGGTGAAATTCAAACTTCAATCCCAGCCATACCGTTCAGCAAAGTGCAAAACCTTGAAATGTTTAGCCCATGGGCAATGCAGGTATAAAAGACACACTAAGAGACAAGAATCAAATTGCTTCCATATCCCCCGTTTCTGTTTATAACACATCTCAGGCAGAGGAGCACATTCCTTAATGCATAATGGAATCATCTTGGGAGATTTTAGAAGAGGCACTGATGCCTTGGAGCCCACGTTAACCCAATAAAATTCAAGTCTCTGAGGACCAAACTGATACACTGGCATTTACAAGCTTTCCAGGTGATTGAAATGAGCAGCCAGCACAGAGACCCACTGCCCTGGTGCACGGGAAGCTCAAACTTTGGGTGTGGTGTACTTTTCTTCATCACCACCAAGTCGTCTCCCTTCCTAGGAGGTAACAGGAGCCTCCATTTTTTCTTTGCCTCTGCTGCTGATTTTCTTAAAAGCATTCACCCTGAGATACTGCCAGGCCAGAACCATTCCTAAATGCATTGGCAACAACTGTATCAGACATGCCGCCAGGCTGGAGACACGGGAATTCCAACAGGTGACAAAAAAAAAAAAATCATACCAAATGGCAAGCAATTCACTCACACAAGCATCAAAAAGACAGAGCTGTGCATTTTGCCAGTGCCAAAATTCAATCACAAGGGTGCAGAGAGGAGACAACAAGGGGCAGAGAGAGAGGATATGGTGACCCTGATCTGCATCTGAATTTGCATCTCCCAGCCAACTCAGAAGGGCTAAGTGGTGATGGGCTCCCATGGGGCCAGGGAGCTCTGCTGGAAGAGAAACCCACAGTTGATAAAGTCACAGTGGAAATGTCCCTTCTAGACAGTGAGTCCTGCAAGCAAACACTACTGTTTTTACCCTCTCAAAAATACCTAAAAAACGGAAACAAATGACAGATTTGACTGTGCCTGTTCTTTTCCTTCTCTCCACCACCTTTACCACTGTCTTTTGGGGAATAACAGAATAGTAACGTTGGTTGTGTCTCTAGTCAAAAAGGAGCTCCCACAGCCTGCAACAGTTTATTGAGCTCCTTCCATGTGCCAGGAGATGAGTCAGACATGCATAGGTTGGCTGGGACAAGCCAAGCTCTCTCTTATGCCGGGGGCAAACGTGTCTGTTGTGCACAGACACCCTGGTCCATTCTGCAAACATTTAACATCCTGTCACCAGTGTAGCATATATATCATAAATATCATTAACCATGACATGAGGGGCTGCTGATGGAAGCAAAATTGCTTAAATTGTTAATGATATTGCTTAAATTGTTAATGATATATTTAAGCAAAATTGCTTAAATTGTTAATGATATTTATGATATATATATATATATATATATATATATATATATATATATATATATATATATATTTATATACTGAGCTTTCTTCTGCCTGTTCACAGAAACATGCATTTTTACCCCTTGCGTAGAAGATAACAGAACTGAAATAGCTTGAAGCAGTTTGAAGGCAAGTTCTCAAAATGTTCGGGAGCTTTTGGACAGAGATTTCTATTTCCAAGGGCAATTATCCAATCGGATAATACTTAATATTTGATTCTAATTCATTTACATTTATTTTTATGACTTACAGCTTTGGACATGTTCCCTGACCATAGGATATTTGCTTCTTTGTTTCCTCTATTGGTGTAACCAAATTTATTTCAATTTTGTGTTATTCTCCTCTAGTTTAGAAGTTATTTATTTATTTATTTATTTATTTATTGCTATACTAGAGATTGAAGGGGTTGAGGGGCAAGCACCCTACCACTGAGCCACAACCCCAGCCCTTTTTATTTTATCTATCAATCAATCAATCTATCTATCTATCTATCTACCTATTTATTTGAGAGTCTCTCTAAGTTTTTGAGGTTGGTTTTGAACTTGCAATTTTCCTGCTTTGTCCTGCCAAATTGTCAGGGATTACAGGTGTGCACCACCCCAGCAGGCCAAGTTTATTTTATTGTCAAAGTGGTTATATTTAAGAGGTTTTTTGGGGAGGAGAGCGAGAGTATGGTAATTAACTTAAAAAAATCTAATGCAAGTTTACAATCCTTCCATCAATACAAGGGTTTAAAACATTCTGGCTGTGGTCTCTACTCCACCTTGCACTTATTCTAACCTTAGCACTAGTAAAGATGTTATTCATCCAACTCATGTGTTACCTTTTATTAATTTTTTAGCTATTGCACATTTAGATGTATAAGCATGTTTATCAGTTTCTTGGTTCATTGTTACTTTTATCACAACTTGCTTCCCCTCTGGATTCAATTTTTTTTCTTACAGTAGCATGTCATTTAGTAATTGCTTCAGCAAAGGTCTACGTGCAGTTAATTCTCCTTGTTTATGTGAAAGATCTTCATATCCTGCCCTCTGCAAGTCTTATTAAATGAATCTTGGACCTATTCAGTCTAGTCTCTGTGCAAATCACCCTTTTATAGTTCCCATGTCTTTATCTCCTTGGTAAGTTTCTTGAATCTTTCCATTATTAATATTTTCAGGTGTTTTTGTTCTGCTCTTCAGTAAGTTGATCATTTAACTTTTCAATCTTACAAGATTTTTCTGATGCTTTAATCCACAATGTGTCCTAGCCCTTGCGTATTTCATTTCAACCTTCCAGATTTCTCATTTCACATTCTATTCAGTTCATTTTCAGATCTCTTTTTTGCTGATTTTTTTCAGCATGATTTTTGTATTCTAGTTCCTTAGTTCTTTGGACAAGCATGTGAATGTCTTTCTATGGGTTATATTTCTCACATCTGTCTTGGGGTTAGCTGGGTCTACATGGTTATCCTCATGGTCGGTTTCCTTCCTCACATGATTGAAATTTCTAATTGCGTACTCATCCTCGACTGTGGTGGGTCATTCTAGGGAAGTCTCTTGAGAACCAACTTGTGAAAAATCACCCAGAGCAGTTTTTGTCTTTCTTTTGCCGTTCACACCAAGAGTTTTGGTGGCTCTGAGACCAGTTCTTCATTGGTTTCTCATACTTCACAGGAAGCAGGAACCCAGACCACAAGCAAACACAGAGCTTGGATCTGGGGGTTTTAATTCTGTGGGGGGGTGATTTTGGTTTGTTTGTTTTGTCCAAAAGTCTACAGAGAAGGAGCAAGCTTCCTTGCAATTTCTTCTGAACCTGAAAAGGAAAGCTTTCTAATCTATGAAGCCAAGAGGTTTGGAAAGACATTTGGCTTTATGTTGAGAACAGAGTTTTGTCTCCCAGGACAAATGCAGGTTATTGCCAAATCCTACAACATCAGCCTTCAGCCCTAGGTCCTGTCTCCTGCTTCCTGAGCCGTCACTTCCTGTCCCCGCAGATCACCTTTCTTTGAACTTGGGCTAGTGTCCTCCTTTTTCTGATGGTGGTTGTTATATGTTATGAACTAGGTGTTTATTGTCAGCGGGTAGAGGGAGGAGGGAAGCAGATCCCTTCTTTCCCTAGATGAATCCATCTCATTGCTAGAAATGTTTCTGAGAGAATGAAAAGTCTGAATTATGAGGCTGTCTAGGTACCACATCACTCTGGCAGAGCAGGGTAGCACTCACCATCTGTATGCATTACTGTAAGACAGGACCGATACACACCATGGTGTGAAATGGCACAGATACACACCATGGTGTGAAATGGCACAGGATGGTATCAGGTACACAGAACCAGAGTGAATCAGGTGATTCTCTGCTGGGGTCCTCTGGCAGGACCCTGCCAATCCTTCCATTTCAATTTATACAACAAGTAACAATTTTAACAATGTTCATTTTTTTTTTTTTTACAATTATCAACGTCTAAAACTTCAATGCAAGAGACCAAGCCTGGAAGTAAAATTCTGATGTAACCTCAACCCCTGGAGAAAGAATGTGGAGCGAAAAAGAATGGTAAAACAGAAGAGCCCAGCCAAAGAATCTCCAAGCTATGTCCTTCTTGGAGTGGGCTTATCGTTAGCACTGGCTGTAACCTCCCTGTTGGGACATTCTTTGTTCAAATCCATCTAAAGTGGGTCTTTAGCCATTCCACACTCCACCCACCTTCCTGCTCACAGGAGCTTTGTCTTGGATGTGTAGGCTGGCAAGTCTATTTTGGGAGTCACCATTAATCCCACTTGGAAAGCAGCATAATGCAGAAGATAAAGAGTGAGCAGGTTAATAAACAGTTATTCTAACCTCCTCAAATTCTCTTATAGCTCAAAAGTGATAAGATCTTCAAGAATTAGTGACATTCGGATATTCTCCCCACATTTGAGAACCTCCAGCTGTTACCCCAGGGGGGATGCAAAGGAAAAGAATGATCTTAGGACCTGGAAGGTATAAATCAGGGTCGGAGCTACTATTATTCAACACATTGTCTCAGCTCTATGATATTTAAATTTCTCTCCCAAATGGCTGGGTTTTGTTGTTGTTTTTTTCCTGCTGCAGCCAACTGTTCCCAAAATCATTGCTTTTTGTCCGAAAATGATAAGAACAGCCACTGTTTTGTTCTAATACACTCTTTCATGATAAAGATAATATCATATTATAAATGACTTTGGAAACAAGAAAAAGAAATCATCACTCATCTATAATTCTAGCATGCTGGTATTTCTCTGTATTCCTCTTTTTTGTTTTCCTTCTGGCTTTTATTTAAACATAGTTAAAATCATAATGTCTATGTATTTTTCATATTTACCAGGATTTTATGTTCCTAAGAAAACCCAATCTCTCTCTCATCACAACAACTCTCCATTAAGGGCAAGGTAAAAAGTTTAGCCATATTTTACAGAAGAGGAAATAGAGGCACAGGCATTTGACAGTGAATTGCCCAGGATCCCAGAGAGTCTGGGGAAGCTTGTGATTTTAAGCTCTCTCCTTAGATGTCTGCACACTCTAATATTTCATCTTACTCCAGTCAGAATGGCAGCTATTAAGAATACAAACAGGGCTGGGGTTGTGGCTCAGCGGTAGAGCGCTCTCCTCACACATGCGAGACCCTGGGTTCGATCCTCAGCACCACATAAAAATAAATACAATAAAAGTATTGTGTCCAACTACAACTAAAAAATAAATATTTTTTTAAAAGAATACAAACAACAATAAGTGTTGGTGAGGATGTGGGGGAAAAGGTACACTCATACACTGCTGGTGGGACTGCTGGTAGGGAATCCATATGGGCTGCTTTTTCCCACACAAACTTACAGGTGATAAAAACTAGAGGCACAGATGGAATTAATGGGAGAAAAGAGTGGTTTTGAGTAGTAGTGATTATAGGCCCAATCAGTTCGTGGCCTATTCAGAAGCCATAAAGTAAGTTTTTTTTTTGTTTGCTTTTTGTTTTTGTTGGGTGTTTTTGTTTTGTTTTGTTTTGTTTTTTTGTAAGACATACTTCTGAGGGAAAATTCCAGAAGAAAAATAGCCACTCCCCCAAAGTACTATGTGAGATGGGAATAGTGAAATAAATATATAACCTCTGCTGAATACTGCTTTGACGAATATTACTTATTTGGATCTATACATTGTTTTATTTTGTTTTTATAACTCAATTTTCCCCTCTTAGCATTTTACATTGTTCTGTTGATTCTTCTTTTAGCAAATGCACTGCTCTTGAGATTATAGGAAGGAAATCTTGTTCAGAGGGCATCCAAGATGGTGTGGATTACCAATTTGCTAACTCCAGTTTGTCTCCATGGCTAATTGGCAATAATGCCCAGAAGGATCAAAAAAAAAAAAAAACATAAAAAATGGGAATCCCCAACTGGATAGATAAGAGAAAGATATGTGATAAAACCAGTAGAGGAAAATGTTAAGAATAGAATCTGGGCAGTGGGGAGATGGGGAGATGGGTGTTCATGTAAAGTATTTAACTTGCTGTTTATTGGAAAGTTCAATAATCAAGTAGAGAAGATATACAATCAATCAACAAATACATGAAAAAAAATGTTCAGCATCGATAGCAATTAAAGAAATGCAAATCAAAATTACTCTAAGATTTCATCTCACTCCAGTCAGAATGGCAGCTATTAAGAATACAAACAACAATAAGCGTTGGTGAGGATGTGGGGGGAAAGGCACACTCATACATTGCTGGTGGGACTGCAAATTGGTGCAACCAACATGGAAAGCAGTATGGAGATTTCTTGGGAAACTGGGACTGGAACCACCATTTGATCTAGCTATCCCTCTCCTTAGACTATACCCAAAGGATTTAAAAACAGCATACTACAGGGACACAGCCACATCAATGTTTGTAGCAGCACAATTCATAATAGCTAAACTGTGGAACCAACTTAGATGCCCTTCAATAGATAAATGGCTAAAAAAAATGTGGCATATATACACAACGGACTTTTACTCAGCAATAAAAGAGAATAAAATCATGGCATTTGCAGCTAAATGGGTGGAGTGAGAGAAGATAATGCTGAGTGAAGTTAGCCAATCCCCAAAAAACAAATGCCGAATGTTTCCTCTGATATAAGGAGGCTGATTCACAGTATGGTAGGGAGAGGGGAGCATGGGAGGAATAGATGAACTCTAGAGAGGGCAGAGGGGTGGGAAGGGAAGGGAGGAGGCAGATGGTTAGAAATGATGGTAGAAAATGATGGTCATTATTATCCAAAGTACATGAATGAAGACACGAATTGGTGTGAATATATTTTGAATACAATCAAAGACATGAAAAATTGTGCTGTGTAAGAAGAATTGTAATGCATCTGCCGTCATATATAAATAAAAAATTATTTAAAAAAGAGAAGGGACAATAAAAAAATAATAAAGTGGTATTTTTTAAACAATATGAAGACTCCATAGGAAAATGCTTTTCTGAGTAACAAAATGCTGCTAGATAGATCAACCCCCCCCCAATATCTCTTCATCTCACCCCTTGACATATCATTTTCCCCTCTATGCATTGCTTAGGGACATTTTACTATATTTCTGATCGAATAGGATCAGAATGTACTGAGATGAACCCATTTTTGAGAGGACAAAACTGAGTCCTAAAGAAGAGAGATGATGGATCCCAAACAGAGTCATCCTATGGCAAGTTTGCAACAGAAGTTAAGCTTCTCTGTCTCTTATCTCCCAGATGACACTTACTGGAAAGCATAGAGAGCCAATGCATTTGGAAAATGTACATGGATGCTTTGAAAAAGTTAGGGTTAACAGGGATTACCCATGAACAAAGCTAGCAGAGGAGATGTGAGAGCTGCTACAGGGATTGGAGCCCCCGAGGTTGATAACAAAATTGAATTGGCTGCTATCGAACTTCTGGCTTCTGTTCCCAGTATCTGGGATCCCAGAGGAGGGGTTCCTGGCTGTATTTTAATTTGCTAAGGTCATTTTGTCTGCCTAGTCTTCAGACCTGAGCTCTTATTTTACAGGATTAAGGAGATGGGGAATTCGACAGCTATTTTCTGAGTTTCTACCATGTGCCAGGCACCATGCCAGAAACCACAGGAAAATTTTTTTAAAAAATCAAGCAAAACAGACTCAAGGAACAAAACATCCTGTTACACACAAAAAGGAGAATTTAAAATTTTATATGTTGAATCAGACAAAGCAGATGACCCTTTACCACCATTTAGATCCTGCTCATTTAACAGGTTGGTCCCCAATGGGAGCAGAAAGGGTTTTTGTTTGTTTCTTTTCTTTCTTTGGGTATAGGTTGGAGATCAGGAGGTCCAACTGACTCTAGTAAATCTTTTACCTTTATATCTTGACTTTGGTCAAAATATTGAATATGTGTGAGATTGCTGATCCTGACCTCTTAATGGCCAACCATTCAATGTTTAGTTAGTTTGGTTCTACAGAGCCTCCTTCCTGCCCACATTTAAAACGTCCCCTGCCCTCAGTCCCAGGGCATTCTAGAATCCCTCTTTCAGATTCAGTTTCTCTTAGCATTTTAAAACATCTTTGCATAGCCCAATGACCCCACTAAGTTTTCTTCCAAGGCCTCTATCTTTAAACCTCTCCTTCAAAGCAGGTCACTCCAAGTCTGCATTGCAACATTACACCCCTCTCTGATATGGAAGGTTCCAGGTGGAACTTAACCATCCCCCTGGCCTGTTCACTCTGTCCACCTGGAATTGCCACCTCTCCATACACCTGCTTCACCCACTCCCATACTGCCACAGAGAAAGCTCAGAGTCATGCTATTTTCTTATTCCTTTTTATTCTCCCAAACCAATCAGACTCCAAAACTGGATGATCCTTCCTCTCCAGTCTTCCTGGCCCAGGTCTTCATTTACCTGTGAACCATCAAAGGATTACAGTCATCCCTTGATGGAGTGCCCACCTTTGGTACCCTCTTTCCTCACAACCGACATCTACCCAGATGTTATAGATTTAAGGTTTGTATTCCTTTAAAATTCCAGTGTGATGGTATTGGGAGGTCAGACCTTTGGAGGTAATTAGTTTTAGAGGAGGTCACAGAGTGGGGGACAAGATGGGATTAATGCCCTTTAAGTAAGAGTGCTTACTTCTGGTTTATTCTCTCTGCCATATGAGAATATATCAAGACAGTGGTCTGCAAATAAGAAGATTGCCCCTGTTGGACATTAAATTACTTGGTGCTTTGATCTGGGATTTTCCTGTCTCTACATCTATAGGGCATAAATATCTGTTGTTGTAAGCCATTCACTCCACAGTATTTTTTGTTATAGCAGCCCACATAGACTAAGACAGTTTCCATGGTGGAGCTTCTACCTCCAATATTCTGTCCCCTCATTCAACATCTCTCCAAATTACTTCAGTTTGTCCATACTGTTATATAAATCTTCCTAAAACATTTAAGGGTATTCAACAGATGAATGGATTTTAAAAAATGTGATATATACAAACACAATAGAATATTACTCAGCCATAAAAAAGAATGCCTTTATGACTTTTGCCAGTAAATGAATGGAGCTAGAAACTATCATGCTAAGTGAAATTAGCCAATTCCCCAAAACCAAAGTCCAAATATTCTCTCTGATATGCAGATGCTAACACACAATAAGGTGGGGGGGGGAGAATAGAATTTTATTGGGTTAGTCAAAGGAGAATGAAGAGAAGGGAGGGGGATGGAAATAGGAGACAGTAAAATAAATGGGACTTACCTTTCCTATGCTCATATATGAATACACAACCAGTGAAATTCTACATCATGTGCAACCACAAGAATGGGATCCTAATTAAAATAAGTTATACTCCATGTATGTATAATATGCCAAAACTACACTCTACTATCATGTGTATTCATGAAGAACAAATAAAAAATAATTAAAAAGAAATTTAAGGGCAAGTGTCATTACTCTACCCAAAAAAGTTCTCTATATCCATATTAAAAAAAATCTAAAATTATTCCCTTCCCACCCCATTTTGCAACTGATCCTCCTGGAATTTCTTTCCAATGTCTGTTTACCAAATCTTTACCATTAAAAATAAATAAATAAACAATATCATTGGCTTCAAGAAGTTTTTTCCCATATGCCCAGCTCTCTTCCATGCTCTGGATTCTGAAATCCCCTGATACTTGTGACTTGCACCTTTTACCTGGCATTGCATAGGCTGTGCTACCCTGAGATTCTTTGCTGATCTTTGCATAAATTGCAAAGATTTGAGGTGGGGAGTGCTTTTAAGGGGCTCAGGAAAGTTGGATAATGATGCTTGGCGTTAAAAAGGAATGAAATTCTCAGCCTCGATCGTGATTTCATAATTTTTCCAAATTGATAAGACGTTGGAAATGCAACTGCTCTGGTTAGATAAAAGCAGAGACTTTTTTTCTTGGAAGAAGGAGCCACAGAAACTCTGGACTCATAAATTGATATCTAGTTGATTCTTAGTTTCAACTAAGTAGGTTTGCTCTTTCCATCTCTTCCAATTGTAGAGACTTCTGTTGGGGGGTGGGGAACAGAAAGGAAGGAAGGAAGGAAAAATCATTTTAGCTCAGAGTTTTCATACTATAGGTTAATAGATTTTTAACTCCTTCTGCATTCGTCTAAAGGATTTCTTCGTAGCACAAGACCATGCAAAAAGTTCTCAAGGAATCCAACTAACCGAAGTTAAGAAGGGAGGGAAAGTATGAGCCGGCTGCCAATTTAACTATTTCACTTCCTTCCCTTCTAGGCTGAGGAGTAAACACAGACAGACTCCAGGTGGATTGGGAAAGCTGGGAAAATCTCCCAGGAAAGCATAATAGAAAAGCTCTCCCCTGCCGAGGGGAGCCTACTCACAGCAAGCACTCCAGGAAGCAGATAAAGGCCTTCGCCCTCACAGGATGGTGCCTAACTAGCAGCAACAGGATCCCCTGGGAGCTCCTTAGAGATACACATGCTCTGGCCTTACCTTAAGCCACCCTTATCAGCTTCTCTGCGACTAAGGCCCAAGAATTTGTGGTTTAATGAACTCTCCAGGTGATTTAAACACACACTCAGGCTTGAGAAGCAGTGCCTTAGCAAACACGTGCTGGTTGTATTAACCAACAGCTGCATAACAAGGGACTCTAGATCTTAATAACTTAAGCTAGCAAACATTGATTAGCTCACACCACTGTGGAGGATTAAGGATCCTGGAGCAGTTCATGTGTGTAGCTGTGGCTCAGCCTATCCCCCTTGAGATGACAGTTGTCAGCTTGGGCTGCAGTTGCAATGAAGCTAAAAACTAGACTGGAAGATCCATCTCTGGCTCATACACATGGCTCCCAGGAGAAGGTTAGAGTTGCTTGCCACGTGGGCCTCTCCAGAGGGCTGTCCCCAGACATCCCAGCTGATTTTCCCACTCCAAGTAGCCCCAGACAGGAGCACCCCCAAAACCCAAAGCATAGTCTTTTATAAGCCAATCCTAGAAGTAAACATGGCATTAGTTCTGCTCTATTCTATTTGTTTTAAGTGCGTCACTAGCTTCAGTCCACCCTTAGGAAGAGGAGAATTAATCTCCACTTCTTGAAAAAAAAGAGTAACAGATATAAATATGAATATATTTATATTATACATATTTATATATTGCAATATATAAAATAATAAGAACATTAGTGGTATGTAATAGCAAATATAATAATTATATATCAGCATCAGGATCAACTGGGACCTCCAGGTGATACATATTTATAATTATATATACATTATAATATATCACATTATAATAGAAGGGATATGTAGAAAGAGAGAGAGGCATATCATTAAAACCAACTCAACAATGTTAGAGGTGTCCAGCAACCTTAAACTGCACAAGGAATCTAGACTTTTCATTTTAATGTTACTTAAAAGTGATCACCGTGAGAGGCTGGGGGTGTAGCTAATGGTACAGCGCTTGTCTTGCACAGGTTAGGCTTCAACCCACACTTAAGAAGAGGAAGATTAATCTCTGCTTCTTGAAAATGAAGTAACAGATATAAATATGAATATATTTTATTATATATATTTATATATTATGACATATAAAATAATAAGAACACTAATGGTATATAATAGCAAATATAATAATTATATAGCAGCATCAGGATCACTTGGGACTCCAGGTGATATATATTTATAATTATATTTTCATTATATATAATTATATATACAATATAATATATCACATATTATAATAGAAGGGATATGTAGAAAGAGAGAGACATAGCCTTAAAACCAACTCAACAATGTTAGAGGTGTCCAGCAACCTTAAACAGTACAGAGAATCTAGACTTTTCATTTTAATGTTACTTAAAAGCGATCACCATGGGAAGCTGGGGATGTAGCTAATGGTACAGCGCTTGCCTAGCCTGTGCAAGACCCTGGCTTCAATCAGCACCAGCACCAGCATCAAAAAATTGAACTGGTCACTGTGGGTGATCAAGAGACATCCTGAGAATTAGTTCATTGTTCCTAGAGCAAGCAACTACTCTAAAGGAATTTTTTTTTGAGGGGGGGGCAGGAACTTGATTAATGTGATTAATTACAATTTTCGTGTCCAGCACCAATGATGTGGCAGGTATTTTTTTGGTAGGACGAGCTCTCCAGCAGTCTATTAATTCATGCAATTGAGGTTTACATAAATTCTGATTCTGGTCTGCATGAGCTCTTGCAAGTACCTCGTCCTCCAGGCCACTATGGGTTCTCAGTTTCCAATGTGTCTATGGGGTTGTTTCCTAGCCACCTCATTAAAGAAAGGCTGCCTTTCCCTCTGCTTCCACACTACCCACCCTTTAGGTCTGAGGAAACCTGCAAATCTAACTGCCCCTCCTAAGAAAGAAGGAGAGAGTCCCGCTTACATGCTCTCCCCAGTCCATATTCATTCAACATAGTACAGAACATATATAAGAATAGCACAGTTTCAGGCTTGGAGGGAACTGATCGAAATCACTGGATTTGACATTCTTAATTGGAAGTTGGAAAAAACCTCAGTCACAAGGTAATCAAGTGTCTTGTAAAATCTAATTTATGACAAAGCCAGGTCTAGATCTCACTGGAAAACACATTATTACCATAATCAATATGATTGCCATTTGCATCAAATTCAGGTGTGCACCAACTTTTATGTCTAATGACTACCCGAAGAAAGCCAAGAAATTTTGATAAGTTTTTGTTTTATGTCTATAACAAAATGTGTACTTACACAAAATAATATATACAGGTGCTCCTCAACTTTTGATGGGGTTACATTCTGACTCATCATAAGTTGAAAATACCATGTAATACACCTAATCGACAGGACCTCATAGCTGATTTTAAATACTCAAGATAGTTATATTAGCCATGGTTTAGCAAAATCATCTAAAACAAGCCCACTTTATAATGAAGGGTTGGATATCTCATGTACACACAGATGGGCATTTTGTAGGCATGACTGGATCTGAAAACACAAAATCAAATAGCAAAAAAAAAAAAAAATGCTGTAGAGTCTCAATGTTTCCCCATGTGATGGGGGGCAGGGCTGAACTGACAATTCAGGCTCCCTGGCTCCTTAGACCTGCCCAGCATGGTATGAGAGGATGGGATCACAGGGTCACATACTGCAAGCCAGAGAAAATACCCAAATTCACAATTCAAACTATGATTTCTCCTGAATACATACGGCTTTTACACTATAATAAAGTCAAAAAGTTGCAAATCAAAACATCATGATATAGGTACTATCCATATACATGCAGACGTTCTGAGAAATCTTTTAATACCCAACACACACACACACACACACACACACACACACACACGTACACACATATTGGTAAACAAGTTCTCAAAATTGGTATCAATGTAGAAATCAATCAAACATACTTCCACACAATCCAAGTGAGAATTCGACACAACTTTTTCAAAGGGCAAATTTGCAAAATATCTCCATAATCTTTAAAAAAATATAAGTACAGTTTTAGTCAACCACGTTCTTCTGAGAAATTATCCTAAGAAAATATAATCATGGGTGAGCATTAGTGATTTAGTTATAAGGAACACACTGCAGCAGTATTTTTTAGCATGAAATATTGGAATCAAGTTAAACAATGGATGCTTAAGTGACTTATGACACATCCAGATAACAGAATCATGCAACCTTTCGATTTTTCTTTTATAAATGTTTAAAATCTACTTTAAAGACAGGGCTTCTGCGGTTTCATCTTAAGGTTGATTTAACCCAATCTGGAGTCTGGATCCCTTGGCTTCTCTTTCTATTCATGTCACAGTGCTCAGTTCGGGAGAAGGACTTGGTCATACTTAATGAATGAGTATATGAATGCATGATAGCTAGATTCCTAGCATGACACTGGATGCACCCAAATAACAAACTTTTACCCCAGGAATTATAAAGATTATGTCAATATAAACAATTATTTGCAAGTATGGTAATTATCTGAGTTTGAACTACCTCATGTTGTGAAAACAGGCATTGATTCTCCATTATTAGTGATATCCAAATTTTTCATTTGTACAAAATATGCAAGCAACTTGTAGCTGACTGATGTCTAAATGTCTAGAAAAAATATTTTATTATTAGATAAAGTGAACATTTTTGACCATATCATACAGTGTATATTTTAAAATATCTATATGCCTGACATTGAGTGTGTTATGTTTTTTAAAAAATCAAAACATTCATATAATGAACATATTTTACCATTTAAGTGAATGTTTCCATCTTTGCAGCTTCCCCATCATAAAGACAGGCAAACTCTATCATAGTTTTGTCTGTACAATATCGATGGGAATATAAATTTATATAATCATTTTGGAAATCAGTTTATCAGTATGTACCAAACATCCTTAGCCTTTGAACTCATAATTTTATTTCTGGAAATACACTATAAATAACTCCATAGTAAAATAAGCATTACAAAAAATTCCATCAAAGGCACTGTTTCTAATAGCCCTGATTGGAAAGTATCCAAAATGTGAAATAAGTAAAATATGATATCTTCTTAAGAGAGAATTTAAAAGTCATTACAATATTTACAAAAGACTTAACAATAGAGTAAAAGAATGTTCATGCCACATTTCTAAGTCATAATTACAAAAAGTTGTACGTATATTATTATTCTAATTAGGCTAAAAACAATATACACACATCACTAGAGCGAGACAAACTGTGATCCACAGTAAAAATGCCTGGGAGCAAATACATTTAGCTGGTTGTAAAGGTTGTCATTTTTTTGCACTTGCTACGTTTTCTGTAATGGATGAGCAAAGACAGTCATTTGTGTGATAATGCCAATGTATGCACTTCTAGTCACTGGTCCATATAAAATTTTGCAAACTAAAAATCTTAGGGTTCATGGGAAAATACAGGGTTAAGGTATGGTACTTAACAACTCTTTCATTCCCACACTAAAACCAAAAAAAGAAAAGATCTAATAACAATGGGAGCAAAATTTTCACATGGTAAATGGTTAAGCAACCTATAAATACTATAATTACTATGACACTTTGCTCTTGAAAAAGCCCTAAGGTTTTCATGTGGAAGTGGGAACTGCAAAGAATGCAGCTCGTGAGTTACTGTGAAGTGATGGGAGGAGAATTATTTAAAGTTGCACTTTACAAAAATATTTAACATTTAGAAGACATCATACATGGATGGGTATGACTTGTAGCACACACAGTGACCAAGGCATATAGGTGTATGTTTGTGTTTTCCTGCATGTCTGGGTGCAGTTGGATGCAGTTTTCTGCATTCATCCCATGTTTTCTTGTGGACGAACATATGTAAGACACATGCAAAATTCACGTTATGCTCCAATGGTTTCCAAGTTCACAATTTCAAAACTGATATCTTCCTAATAAATAAATTTTAATACAAGCTAATAAAATAAATTTTCAAAGTTTCCCACACTCACTACACTATCCCCCAAACAACCAGTCACATGAAAAAAGAATCTCCTGGGCAAAGAGTAGGCAAAACAAGCAATGGAACAACTAAATATTTGACAATCCAAATAAATTATGTTATATCAATATTTTGAGAACTTATCTTAAAAACATTTTTATGACAGGAATAACTATAGGACTGTTTTAATAAACTTTGTTCTATCATATAAGCACTGAACTAAATGACCCCCAGGTCATTTCCAATGCTAATAATGAGATTTAATGATAGTGCACGTTTCACTTCATAATCAGGCACTTTATTTTTAGATAAGAATAAATAAGTTCAGTTCCCAAAGGATGGAGATTTGGTACAAACTCCTTGATTTTCAAATAAAAATAGAATGAAAGTAAATTCAGTCACACCATTCTGAGACTTCATAATTCTAATTAATAAAAAAATGCTTAAAAAGGCACTTTATTGTAGTTGTCTCAAAACTAAGGTGCTAATATGTGAAATATCTCTCATTTTCACTATTTTTTACAAACACAATGTTATTACACAGTTTAAATTACTCTCTTCTAGTAAGGGAGAACATGTATTTTTTTAACTACTATTTTGGCATTTCTGGGTCAATAAAGTACAACCCACAGACCCACACCTAAATGTTACCTGAGAACAGTGTGAAGTCTTCCTCTCATTTTAAAATTACCTTGAGTTAAATAAACACATACAAGAAAGGTCTTTTCTGAAGAACAGTTTGTCCAACTAAACACTTCCTTTTTTTTTTCCTGATGGATGTTATAAAAGGGGAAACAACTCGTTTGGCAAAGTATAGTACATCATCACTCAAATCTGAGTTCAATAGTTCAAATTTCTAGAGGCCTTGGGGAGGAAGAAAAAGAACTTTCTGTTTTCAAGAAAAATGATTTTGCCTGAGCTTTCAAAACCGAACCAGCTTATTCTACAAAAGTCTGATAACAGACACATATAAAATGTAAGATGTAGAAATCAATAGATTTCAGTTGCTTAAAAATCCGATGGTTAATTTTTTTTTTTTTCACTTTCCTGTTTTGAAGGGCAATGACTTTCTTTAAACCTTTAAGTCCCGGTTTGCATATTATGATAATAAGTCTATGTAATTAAGATGTCTAAATCAATATACTCATAAAGCTGTTTAAATTAACTATTGGTTATTTGCTTTTTTAAGAAATAAATTTTAGGAGGAATAAAACCAAAATACAATCAATCCATTTGTGTAGCTCGCTGAATGACCAAAGGGTTATGCTTAGGGGAAAATATATATATATATATACACACATTTCATATCTGACAGATTTCTAAGCATTTCATAATAATCACATTTTTATATTTGCATAGCACTGCTTTCTCATTGGTTATAATACTTGATTAAGGATTTCCATGCTTCTTCCCACTGACAAATCAGTACTCTATTAGAAGCTGTATTTGAAACACTGTGACCGTCTTTCCAAATGCCATATTTTTAAACTAACACTGTCATCCACAGAGACCCTCAGCATGCACAGGTTCACATGGCTCACGTGTAAGTTTCCTGCACAATTCACGTGTAAGTACCCTGCACAATTTTGTAGAGGTAGATCATTGAAATTCCTGGGACAACAGGACAGCAATTCATTTTCTAGAAATAGGGAGAAATGCTTCTTTGTGAAACACAGACCCAGGGAACCAAATGACAGCGGAAACTGAAACGACTATAAATTGAGGCTACCAGGACATTCACTAAAACCCGGGACCACAGAGAGGCATGAAATTGGGGAGATGCGAGAGAGTCAGGACGCGCATTTCAACACCTGTGAATTTCAGGACTCATGAAACTCTCCAGAGTTATCCCCGTCAAAATATCCAGGTGGACCACGAAAAAAATCCTGGAACTGCTTTTTAAACCGACCTCCTTCCTGGTGGCCCCTTGGTGCTTTTCTGGGTTGGCCTGTGAAGCATTTGATCAGTGGCATGTTTTCTTTTCTGTTCTAATTTCCTACTTTCCCCTCTTCTCCAGTTTTGTGGAGTTTCTGGTCACGCAGTGAAACATTTGAAGTCCTGTCACACGTGTGTAGAGGGTCACCTGGAGGCTGCCTCTATTTTCTATCGGGGTATTAGAGATGGAAATATATATATATTTTTTGCACTTATTTGTGTCAATTTAAGCCAATAGCTTTTTTTCTTTTTCATCTCTCTGGGCCCCTCTTCCCAACTCCCTCATATCCTCCAAATACATCCCCCCTTAATCTGTCAGCTAAAGACTCCCTGGTAGATTTTTGAGCAGACTAGAAGGCCACTGATAGGGAAATGAATGAATTATTCGCAATGTTCCAGTCCCAGTCACTGTCAATTAAATGAGAAATTAAACCCTATCACCAGGTGTGCTTTGGGGGCACAAGCAATAAATCTGTGAGTCAGACAATAGGGAAGTCAATTGGTTTGCTTTGGTTTTTTGCATTCTCAGGGATTTTCTGTTTGTTTTGTTTTTGATGCTTTCTCCTCAATACCAACATTTTCAGAGAAGAGAAAAGAAAGTTTCAGGAGCAGGGACAGAGTGTCTGAACTTTATCCAGGTATTTGATGCTCACGGGGAAGAAATAAGTATCCATGTTCTGATGGACAAACAGCCAACAGGTGAGGCTTCAAAGGCAAATTTCAATTTTGTGTGTGTGTGTGTGTGAAAGAAAACATAAAGTATTTAAATTTCTTCACTGTCTCGTGGAACTTTCAATCAAGTATTTAAAAAAAATAGAGATGCTTAAAGCAAGTTTGATTTTCTTTTCACTCTTGTCCCGGGATTGAGAATAGGCTGGTATAGTACTACTTTGGAAAGGAGCGACTACTCTTTTACGAAAATACTCGAGAAAAATAAACAGGCATATCAGATTCCTGTGTTCAATAACTAATGCAGGAAACCATCAGCATCCGCCCCAAGAGCACAATCAGCAATTAATAGGAGAGAGAGAGAGAGACAGAGACAGAGAAGAGAGAGACTGAGACAGGATCACCAAAGACTTCCTCACTGACAAGGTTAACACTCTCAAATCTCTTTTCAGCTTTTCCTTAGAGCAGTTGATACAACTGAACTTGAAACTATCCTTGCCCCCACCAACAACCTGTGATAATTTTAAATATAGCAAAAAATGGTTTTGATAACTATACAACAAACACCTATCTCCCCATGAACTTAATTCTGAATGTGTATTTTTATTCTTTTATTGACACATCTTTCTCCATCCTTCTATCAAAAATTTCAAGAAATCCATCCATCCATCAATCCACTTTTCAAAAGTAAACCATAGGCATTGGTACAGTAGCTTTAAACACTTCTGAAGACAGGACATAAACTACAGAAACCTATCTCCCTTTGAGGCCAGAATATAAAGTCTTTCCACCGTCCCCATGTTCTGCCACACACCTTTGCTCCTCGGCTTAGCTGACAACTGACACAACCTCAGCAACCATGTCCTGTGATACCTCCTAAGTCTGACCTTATTCACAAACTTGAACATCCCCAGGGCACTTTCCATTTCTACAGTTGTTTAGTTTGTTTGATGCTATTATTCCCCTTTTTGGTTCACTATCAGAGGTATAGTTACTAATAAATATGCCTAAGCTGATAATCATCAAATATTCTCCAGTTTCTCTCCTTTTCCTCATTGCTAGCATTCCATACACAGTTTTATAGTTCCCAATAATAAAACATCCAGCTAATCTTTCCCCACTTCCCATGCTCCCTGAGTTGTGTAAGTCCCTGCCTCCACCATCGATAATATCTTCTAGATTCTTCAACAGCCACCTACCTGACTATGCATTCAGAAGCCACCTTAAGGATTAGGTTCCCTAAGCAGAACCAGGAGGTCTGTGAAACAGTCCTCTGATAAAAGGCTTCAATATTTCCCAATGCTGCCTTTAGAGCTACGTGGAGCCAATATGGTAGCCAATGGCCTCATGGATCTATTGGGCTCTTGAAATGTAGCTAATCCAAATAAAGATGTGATGTAAGTGTGATGTGCACTTTAGATTTTGAAGAATTGGTATGAAAAATGCAAGCTATCTCTTTAATCGTGTTTAATTTGACTACATGTTATAGTAAATTTTAGACATATTCACTTAAATTATATTTTGATCACATATTGAACTATGTTTTGACATTGGCCTAAATTATAATATTGTTAAAAATTAACTTCACCTTTTTATTCTTACCATTTTAAGGTGGCTACAAGAAAGTTTAAACATACAGTTTCCATTACATTTCTTTTTAAAAAAAATATTTTTATTCAATAATAATTGTATATATTTATGGAATGTAGTGTGATAATTTGATACATTATACAAGGTGTAACAATCAGGATAACTATTATTTCCATCTCCCTAAACATTAATCATTTGTGTTAGGAACATTCAAATCTCATTTCTACATTCTGCTGATGGGGTCTAAAGTCCAAGACCCTCAAATATTCCATTTAATAATCCTCAAAACTCTTTCTCCCATCTTGTTTCCCAATTTGATGTACCTAAAGAATGCTGAAGGAAACCACATTTTTGGATTGTTTCTGTATGCAGAGATCAGGGGGAATAAGTGTAATATACTAATCCTTTCAAATGATCCGCATGATGCCCCAGCATCCAAATGAAAAAAAAAAAGAAAAAAGAAAAGGGTGAGTAGAGAAGATCTGTAAATGAAACACTCTCAGGTATAGAGTCATGGACACTCTATGGATTATTCAGCTTAAAAACATAAAACACAATTTCTTTGGTGCTTATGGGCCCATTCCAAAATAGAATGGTTGTAGTTCGAGTCACTCATCACACTGATAGAAAATGACATCATCTCAAACAACTCTGCATATTTCCAAAATTTCCTCCTATGTCTCTGCCCTGCAGTTGCAGGTGGAAAATCCCAATTCACTTCTCCCACACAACAGCAGGGGACTCTCTCATTTCTGAATGGACCTGAAATGGGAGGTTATTTGCTTATGTTGTGTATTCTCTCACTTCCCCTGGATATTTTTTGGGGGTGCTTATCTGAAAGTAAGTGAAATAATACAAAGGAAGAGTGCACGAGCTGTGTGAGGACTTTAGCTTATCCCAGAAGTTGGCAAACAATAGCCAGTGGTCTTGTGGTGTTGGTGAATAAAGTTTTATTGGAACACGGCCACACCCATTCATTCATTCAAAAGCAGAATTGCAAAGCCTAGTATGTTAATTATCCGCCTCTTCCAGAAAAACATTGCTGACTCCTAGCTTAAGGGGTTATTTACAATTTTTTTTTTCATTTAAAAACAGGTAAACCCAATATGTGACAGGTAGGTATAGTTCCAGGTCCCAAGCATGCAAGGTTGACAAAGAACCTAGAATTCATAGCACAGAAAACTCATAGTTTCTAAAGAGTCCTTGAAACACACTGACCTTAGCCTCTTCAAACAGAACTTGTGTTTACACTATTCAGTGTTTTTCAAAAAATTTTTAAGATCCGCAATAACAGGCAGATTATACACCTAACCCTTTCTGTATATGCAAGTAACAAACAGAACTAACATTTTTCAAAGTAACCTTTGCCTTGCTTACTACACAGGATCAACTCTTATATCTCTACAGATTTTACCTTTACAGTAGTACCATTAAATAAAATAAAATAAAATAAAAAGATTGATTTCTTATGCACTGATGTCCTGTGATTCACAGGTTGAAAAAGTCTTGGTGCAGGACAGCTTTCTATGGTCTAACTCTGGTCGTCACCACAAGTCATAATGATAAACTAGTAGCTGTTCAGCTTCAGTTGAGATGGACTCACTCATTCCTTGCAGAATTTTTGTTTTGTTTTAATTCAGGTTTTTAATAGATGCATTATTTTCGAAAATGTTAAAATTTCTGTATTCTGATGTTCTTTTGGAAAAATCAGAGGACATGGAAATCATAAGTCCCCTTTTTTCTACCCAGTAATCATCAGTTGGAGCTGAGGAGAATTTTCTCCAGTGCTTGCTAACTTGCTACCCTTCGCCACAGGGCAAATGCACCTGAAAATCCCAAGAATTTTCATCACAGTACATTAGCTCCCCACGAACCTCCCCCCATACAAATATAAAACAGATCCAATTTGTTTTCTTTCCATCATTAAACCCTCGTAGGGCATTCTAGTAGACCCTCTGGCTTCAGAGAAAGGCTTTTTAACAGATACTGTTGTAATCCCAAGGCCTCCTACACCAAGAAGAAAGAGTAAGGCCCTTTAGAAAGAAAAACAAATGGCCTTTATTTCTAAAAAAAAAAAAAAAACTAAAATAAAATAACCCACAACATTTGATGAAAGAAACTACAAGAATAATTAGAGTCCACCAGGAAATTAAAAGAAAAAGAAAGAAAAAACAGATGCGTATTTTTGTTTACTTAAATAGTTTTGTTTGTGACATAAAATCAGGGCTTTTTGCTGCTGCATTTTCTTCCCTCCCACCAGAACTTTTCAAAACACAAAGTGTGTGCCAACAAGGCTTCAGTTAAGAAAGGTGATGAGGAGAGCCAGCTCTTAGCTCGGGGCAGATTACTTTATGTAGCTTAATCCAGTTCCTTCTGTTAAATACCCGAATTTATCGAGAATCTGCAAGGATTTATGACCGTAACAAACACATCATATTTTTGACTTTGTCATTCAAACCAGCCTGGCAACTTTGATATTTCCTAGTGAAAGAAGAGATCGAATCCAAGTAAGAACTCTGAAAAAGGGAAAAGGAATTTTATTCCCATAATTTGATTGATTACTTCCTACTCTGAACACCCAAGAGAGAAAAAGAAAACTTTTTCCTGTCTGTACTTGGATTTCTCCCACTAATCTTTTACAAGCAGGCAACAACCATAAAACACAAATTACTTACAAGGATCCAAAGGCCAATCATGCTAGCTGGGTTGCAAAATCTATATGCATCAAAATATTGAGGAAAACATCTGAGATGAAAAACAGAAATCTAAAGATGAATAGACCCCTGATATGACTCCATTCAATGCTTTAATTCACCAGTTCTGGGAGAAGAAAAAGATAATGCTGTAACTGATTTCACTCAAGGAATATGTGTATCATTGTTGCAAAGCCTCCAAAACTTTTATATATATATATAAAGTCAGGGCACACAAAGTTTTTTCCCATGTATAGTCTCTTTGGTCTTTTAAGTTTTGCCAAAGCACCCCTGCTTCTTTATATGTAAAAGTTGATCCTTATCACTAAGATACCTACTCTGTCCAACATGCTATGGGTTTGCATTTCTGTCTCACTGGAACTAAAGGATATCAACAGCCATTTCTTCAGGGACAGCCTGGTCACTTTAGTAAGGGCTTGGTGCTAATAATGACCAGCTGTCAGGAAATCATTTAGATAAAAGTTATCAATAACAAAAGCAATGAAGATAGGATAGTTCTTGGGGGCTGTGCCCTGCTTGGAGGGATTAACATATCTAAAGGATAAAAATTGACATTTTTTGTCACTTTAGAGATATATAAAGAATGAGAAAGACAGTACTTAGCCTGGAGAATGTTCACTGGGTTATCCCTGCAAGTGCAGAAGGGACCACAGACCACTTGGTGAGACCAAGCCCATCAATTCACCTTGCCCAGTTACAGGAGCCATAAGCATCCTGCTGATTTTACTTCTTAACAATATTTTGGCTTCTTCCTGAAACAGTTTAGAAGTTGCTCATTTGGTCTACTGAAGAGGTCTCTGTAGCAGTTACTTCAACTTTTAATGAATCAGTAAAACAATTTTGACAACAAAACAAAAATAAGATTTCTCTGGTGGGCCCAACAGGATGAGTTCTGTGATCAGATTAGAGAAAAAAAAATGTTGACAAAAACCAGGTGACTTTGGTTATGCCACATAATAGGCCAATAAACTAATGTGGATCTTTAAACTGTTTTTAAAATTCACCTTTTTAAACTGAATTTTGATGTGTTGCCCAATTTTCTAATGGAAGGTCAAAGATCAGGGTCAAATGTATCCTAATCAACTCTCCAGCATGGGACAGCCTTTCAAAGGCCACTCTGTTTGTGGACGCTGATGGCTTGCTATTTGGGGAGGAACTATATATGGGAAATTCTGTCAAAGAACATCATAGAATATTCCTCTAGGGAAGTACTGCCATTTCCCAAGTGGGTGGCTCTGGATTCAGCACCAATTGTATGAGTTTTTTAATTCTTTGACTTTGGGATTTTACTTCACCATTCTGAGCCTCTGTTTTCTGATATATAAAATGCAGAAAATGATAGAACTCTTTAAAAATATTTAATACGACTAATAATATCATTCAGCAGATCATTCAGCTTCATTGAGTGCTTAGTGAGGGCTCAACATATTTAGTTATTGTCACTTTTCACCTAAAATGATGGATTTTATCAGATATACATTACAGGGTTCAAGTATTTTGCTATTCTAAAACTGATTCAAAGGGTACAAAGAACAGCATATACCCACTAGAATGATGAAAGAAACTATAAGTGGAGAAAAGTATTAAATCACAGAAATTATTTTTTATCTAAATAAGCATTTGTAGCCAATGCCTTGCATAAAAGTGGTTTATAAAATTGATTCAATAAAGATAAGTGAATCATCTAATACAAGAAAATACTGTTAGCTTCCTGGAGTCTCTAGATGGAGCGGGTGTTATTTTGCTTAAGTGAAAATATAATGTGGAGAAAACTATTCTTACAGTTGTTATAAATATTAAAGGGGAAATGTTTGGAGGGAGATTTTCATTTCTCTGCTAACCCAAAAGCCCCACAACACACCCTTGTGTTTAAAAACAGAAGGAGAAATTGCTAGCGTGGCACCTAGAGAGGGGACTTGGAGTCTGGCATAGCTGTAGGATGCTCAAGACCTGGTCCTGCAAGCTCTGGAGTTTGGACTCTCTCTTCTTCCCTCTCTACTGAACACCATAATTGCTCTAGGTCTGTTTTGTTCCTGCATCTGGTCCATAAGCCACAGTACTTAAGTCAAGGGTTTAAAAACCAAGTCTGGGAAGTAGACAGAATGCTTAAGTAGGTTTGGAAAAATCTCGATCATGATGTCACCTTAGCCTTAAGGAACATCCACAGCCCTGGTTCCAGGTTTTCACTGCAAAAACCAGCTTCCCAAATTCATTTTTCCTCTGACCCCTACTTGGGCCCTTTTGGTTCTCAAAGATCTTCCATTTACAGGAAAGGTTTTGCTCTCCATCACTGGAGGGAATCAATCAGAGATGGAGTTCTTTTATACCTTCTTCATTTTACATTTACCAATCATCTCAGAGGAAGAAAGGAAAAAAAAAGCAAATTTCTCTATGCCTGTTTCAAGGATATGAGAATGAATAGGTGGGGAAGCCACCAGCCAGGTTTATTATGCAATTAGCTCTGAGGGAAGAATCAGCATGTCTGGAAGCAACAGGTGCTTCAAGGAGGTAGGCCAGCAGGCCCATCCCAGGAGTCTTCCCAAGGAAAGCAGGAACACAGAATGAAGGAATTTAGCACAGAGTATTTCAGCATGAGCCTGCCTTCTTTGAGGCTGGTTAGGCTCTTCCTTTACTGTTGTTACTTTTGGTTTTAGAATTAATTTACATATTAAAATTGCAAAAAAAAAAAAAAGCACAGAGAATTTCCCTATACCAGTCACCCAGACTCCCTTAAGGTGAGATCATCTTATACTACCTTGGGTACAAATATGATGATCCAAACAAAGACATTTAGCTTAGTACAGTAGGAGGGCATGTTCCAAGGCCCCAGTAAATACCTGAAACTACAGATGTTATTGAGCCCTTATATTTTTTCCTACACATATATACACAAATTTAATGCTGTTCCCATCGTAACTAAGAACTTATCCCACCCTGTAGCTATAACTCGTTTATTTTGAGCAACCGACACACTGATGCAAATTTCCTTTTTCTTCTTCACAATTTCAAAGGTAGAAGCCTCATTCTTGCCATATCACTTAGCAGACTCCATATCTGATATTTCCCCTGTTAAATTGAGAATGTTCACCTTTTCACTTAAAGAAAGCACTTTGTGGCTTCTCTTTAGTACACACATAGCATCACTACTCCTATATGTTGAGAACTTTAGGTACATGAAAGGTTACTTAAACACAAACACTATGAGACCACAACAATGGAGCTAGAAAGTGAGGTAACTAAAAGTAACTAACAGGCAGGTAGTGTATACAGCATGGATATGCTAGACAAGGGACTGAGTCCCAATCTAGTGGGACAGTGTGAGTAGCATCTCAGAAAGGCAGGAAATTTAAAACTTACGAATTGTTTATTGCTGTAATTTTCCACTTAATATTCTCAAGTCTGTGGTTGACCACAGGTAACTGAAACCTCAGAGAGTAAAACCTTGGATAAGAGAGGGGGGGACTACTGTCTAATACTGTTAACTAAACTACACACATCTTTCATATTTTCCCCCCTTTTTCCCCCCACAAATGCCTAAGTTCTTTTTTTTTCATTGTTGTTGTTTAAGAATCCAATCAGGGGTTATCCCTATATTTATTTACTCATATTAATGAGTCACCTTTGTTTCTTCTCATCTGAGAGAGTTTATCAGTTTTAACTTGCTTTGCATGATCATGAAGCTTTTGAAGCGTACTGCTGAGGTACTTTGTAGAATGTTCCTCAATTTGGGTTTGTCCAATGTTTTCCTCATGGTCAGACTGGATTTATGGATGTGGGGGAAGAGTAGTCCACAGAGAGGAAGCATCATTCTCTCTGGATTACACCAGGGAAACATGACCTCAACATAACCAGGGATATTAACCTTGGTCACTTGATTAAGGGGGTGTCTGCCAGGTTTCCCCCAATGTAATGTTTCTATTCATCTCTTTCCTCCTGTCCTCGACTTAACCTAACCATCACCCTGCCTCCCAACCTACTATCCTTAGTCCCGGGACTGCAAGCTTAGAAATTCCCTGCTGTGGAACTGCTAGAGCACTGTCCCCTGAGAAGCTGTCTCCTTGTGCAAAGGGCAGGATTATTCCACAGGGTATCTCAGGTGCATTAAGGGTTAAAAAGGCTTCTGTTTGCTGCCTGTTAGGAAACAGGGGACCCTCCTCCAGAGCCTGTACCACACAGGGGAAGGAATAAGTCTGCATTAGTGATGTTGAAATAAAATCATCTGGAAGTATTTTCATATGAAGCCGGCTATCAGAAACAGAGGCAAAACACACTAACAAAAGTAATCTGGGGCATATGGCATTCCTTTCCGCCAAACATATTTCTAATATAAATCCTCTAATCATTTATATCTTGGTTTTCAGTTTTATTGTCAAGTCAAGTATCTTTTCTTTCTTTCCAAATAATAAACTCCCTTCCTAACGGACATGAACTATCCTTGTGTGAAAGAGGCAAAGTACAAGCTCAGAGTGCTAGGAAAATAGACTTGCTATGGGTACTACCAGAACAGTTTGTTTTGTTTCTTTCTTCTTCTTTTAAATGAGACTGCAAATACACCCTGATGGAGATGAAGTTTTCCAATTTCTCCCTCTGGGGAGTCCGTGTGTGTGTGTGTGTGTGTGTGTGTGTGTGTGTGTGTGTGTGTGTGTGTTTGGGGGGGGTCTTTGATGCTCCCCCTACCACTAGGTGGCACTACACATCACATTCAAATTAAGCTGCTCTCAGTGAACAAGATTTTGTTTATAACCTTGCAAGTTTTTCTCTAATGGCAAGGATTTAATGCATTCTTAATAATCATTTCCCCTTTCCTTTTTCAAATTTACTGTTACCAGACAACTTCTGAAATGAGCCAAATCTGAACTCTGGAATATAGTACTCAAGTGATCTTAGGATCATTGTAAATTTTCACTGAGCATGAATAGTTTTGAGAAATAAAAAAAAAAAATTCAAGGGTCACATCATTACAGGCAAGAATTTGGAGAGATTCTTTGATTTGCTGAACTCAGCATTTGCCTCAAATCTAAATTTTGGCTTCACATAACCTAAATTTTGGCTTCACGTAAGTGTGTTTGTTAACTATCTTCATATACTCCCCAAGAGATTTTAAAACTGTATCAAATTAGCAAAGAATTTAAACTGCTGACAAATATTTCAAGACATTCTTAGAATGACAAAGACTAGGGAGCTAAGATATTACTTTGTGCAGTTTCCTCCAATTACATATAAAAGTCATATATTTAATACAATCTATTTTCGCAATTATGTAAGCAAGAAACAAATTTCTAAAAGCTTAGGGTCTCATGTCATTGGGAAGCATAGATCAAGCCATGGTGCTTTTTTATCAGCCGAGTTATTATTACTTCATGGTGGAAGATTTCCCCCTAAGGAAAAGAACTAAGAATATCAAGTTCCTGAATGGGCCTAACAATTTGACCGATGGTAATTGTAATTTGTGATTGTTCAAATTCATTCCAAATAGATCTATGAGGCCCCTTGTGTGTTTTTTATATCAGGAAGGTTTGTTTGCTCTGAGACTAACACTCTTCTCCTCATTATGTGAGCATCTGGTCTATGTAAGTTTAGTCCCTGTTGTCATTAATTGCACAGGCTTATTTTATTCCCATGACCCCTCCAAAATACAGACTTGGCACTTATTCTTCCTTGGCCAATCAAGATTTATTTATATGAGACAAATATTTTGGCCAGAGTGTTTTCTTTTTGAGGGGAAGGCAGGAGAACACAATGCTATAGTGAGCTTCTACCCAAAGATGCCTATGCTTTCATATAAAGTATATTGGTATACCATAAACCTCATCATAATAAGGGAATGTACACTCACACAAGGTATTCCAATTCTGAGATTCACCAAAAATGTCTTTAAAGCTAGTTCCATATCCATGATGTCTGATATTGCTTAGAAGTTCCCCAACCAATTCATGACTTTACTCTTAAAAATTCCATTACATTTTACCTACCTTCTAGGTATTTTTTTGTTTTGCACACACATGCATGTGCGTGAGGGCATGCGTGTGCACACACATGCATGCACACAGGAACTAGGCTGATTGACTTGCATTCCATCACTACTGGGGATGAGCCCAGAGTTGAGGTGGAAAAAATGACAACATTTTGACACATCAACCTCTTGCTGGGTTGCAAGTGTCTAGTCACTAAGAGATTCTGAGAACTACATGCAAGAAAGAAGTTATACCCTCTTCTTCCATGAGCATGGATGTGAAACTGAGGGTCTAAAGCAATTTCTTCCTACCCTGTTCCCAGCTGTTAGCCTCTCCCAATGTTCTTCCCTTGCTCTAAGGTCAGCGCCTTAGGACTTCAGTCCATATGGCCTTGCATGGGTGGCCAGCCCTGCAGCTCCCTTGGCTCGAATTTCATTTCAAACCCTTCACACAGAAGGGCTCTCGGATCAGGAGGGTGGGAAACTGCACATGGAGGTACTCTGCAGCTGCTCCCAGCTGCTACAAAATGCCGATTTCTCCTTATAGGAATTGAAAGTGCCTCTGCTCAATTTGTCTCTCCAATGGCCTCGAAAAATAAGGCCATGATCACTAGAGACCATAAGATTTCAAATTTTGGTGAAGTCAAGGGAGTACTAACTTCATACTCTAAGCTGAGTAATCTTTGATCTTCCTATACACTGTAAAGTGCTTCTAGTGATATTCTTCTCTGCTGAAATTGTTCAGACTTATCAAAGAAATGAAAATATCTGAAGTAGACATGCCAGAATAAGAAACTCATGAGTACTTCCTATCTTATACCAAAATAAGAGACTAACGGGTCATAAAGTCTACTTATATATGAGCTTATATGTACATAGACACACAGACAGATAGAAAGACAGACTCATAGTAGGATTTTTGCATTTGCAGGTTCCTAATTCACAGATTCATAATTACAGATAAAAAATATTCAGAAACTAAGCCAGGCAGTAGTGGCACATTCCTGTAATCCCAGCTATTCAGAAGGCTGAGGCAGGAGGATCATGAGTCTTAGGCCAGCCTGGGGAACATAGCAAGACCCTACTTCAAAAGACAAAACAGAAAACAAAACAAAGTCTCAGAAAAATATTCTTAACTGTTCCAAACATATACAGATGTTTTTCTTGTCATTATTCCCTAAACAATACAGTATAACAGTTGACTGTTACAACATCTTTACATTGCATTTGATCTTTTAAGTATTCTAGAAATAATTTGAAGTAGCATGTACATAGGTTATAACAAAGTATCATGCCATTTATAAGGTACTTGAAAATCTGAGTTTGGTATACATAGCGGGTCATGGAAAAATCCCCCACAGTGTGCCTATGTGTGTGGGGAGGTATATACACATTTAGATGGATATATATATATATATATATATATATATATATATATATATATATATATATATCTTTTAACTACTTTATAAGTAAAAAGTGTCTATTATCTTAGGATTAAAAAACATACCTTTTAGTTGGTGCAGGTATAAATAAGTAGAGAAGAAATTCTTGTTCTTAAAGTAAGCTCACATGCTCTGGAACTACAGTAGAGGCAATTGGTCTAGACCTCTAGGAAAGATCTTGACATTTTTTAAATGAATTAAATAATTTTCCACTTTCCTTTGTGAACCCACCACACATACAATGGAAATGGAGACTATTCATTGCAATAGGATTGCTTTCCCATGACATGCAAGCCACAGACATTTGTTGTACTGATATCATAGTCTGCTAAATTAAGTAATGAGGAATGTTTTTTAAACCCTATCAGAGTGGAGTTTCATATCCAGTGAACTCCACTGAAGTGTCCTAATTATTATTAACAAAGTCCTACACATATAAAAGTTTGCCAGGAGATTTTTTTAGGATATTAAAACATTTTAAATCAATAAGAATAATTTTTTTCTTTGGAGATCTCACCTAACAGACTCATTTTCTTTGTTTTTAATACAAAACAAAGAGCTGATGACTCGACTCTAGAGATGCAGTTTACAAATAATTTTATTCTCTTCTGAGTGACGGAAATTTATTGGAACATCTCCGTAACAGGCATTTCTAACTTTCAAACTCCTTCTCCAAGAGCTTTTCTTCAAACTTCCTAATAGCAGTGTCTCCTTATGAGAACAGTAGGGGGCGCTGCCACAGCAAACTATTATGGCAACATGAGAGATTCCACTGAGCAAAAAAAAAAAAAAAAAAAAACACACAAGGATTCTCCCAAGTCAGTGAGTGCCTAAAAATATTTTTTTAGATATTTTTCTTTTCCATCATTAACTTTAGGGAGCAATATTGGGATTTTTCTTTCTGTTTGTGTGAATGTGTACATGTGTGGTCTTTAGGGTGAGTAGAAGTCCTATATTGCAAACTTGGGGCAACTCAGGAAGGACTAACTGAATACCCTATTCTGGAATATTAGTTAAATATAAGTGGTGAGAATGCATTTACTAGTTAAGAGACATTCTGTGTGGTACTTTTTTTAAAAAAAATATAGCTAAATCTTCAGTCTTTCTTACAAACATTACACTCCAAGTTCAGAGCCAAGATGAAAGAGAACTATGGGGAAATTTCATTAAATAATCACATAATCCAGGCTCCATAGGTTTTTTTTTTAATAAAAGTTTTCTATGTAATTGAGTTAAGCTTAAATTTATGCATTCAATAAAAAAAGTTGCAAATGGTAAAACAAAGATATTGCTCCAACACTTGGAAAATTAAATTCACCAAACCATGAAGTCTACTGTGCAGTTATTTTTGTAACCACCATAAATTGTTTTATAGAACTCTTCTGCCGGCATAAACAATCCAAGCAGAGATTTTCTTTACAGCATGCATCCAGTTTCCAAAGGAGAGGCCTCAAAGTTTATGACTCTTTTTCTTTTCTTTCTTACTATCTCTTTCTTTCTTTTTTTTTTAATACTTGTGTTTCTAGTTACCTTGAAACCTTCCTGTCTTACATTTGTTCAAAAAGTTCTACAGAAAATAAGATCCAGGTCTGTAGATATACTGTGTCCTCAAATACTCATTGCTGGAGTGAGAAGAAACAATCCTACTTTGTGGAAATAAAGTTTATATGGTAAAACAAAAATAAAGGGGTTTAGTACTAAATATTTCACCATATTTAATAGCACCTCAGAGCCCAATGTTGGATTAGATGGTTCAGACTGTCCGCTTGAAATGTGTTCCCTTCTAGAACTGTACGAACCCAAATTCAATGCACGCTGCTACACATAAGAGTTATTTTTGTAACCACCATAAATTGTTTTATAGAACTCTTCTGCCGGCGTAAACAATCCAAGCAGAGATTTACTTTACAGCATGCATCCAGTTTCCAAAGGAGAGGCCTCAAAGTTTATGACTCTTTTTCTTTTCTTTCTTACTATTTCTTTCTTTCTTTTTTTTAATACTTGTGTTTCTAGTTACCTTGAAACCTTCCTGTCTTACATTTGTTCAAAAAGTTCTACAGAAAATAAGATCCAGGTCTGTAGATATACTGTGTCCTCAAATACTCATTGCTGGAGTGAGAAGAAACAATTCTACTTTGTGGAAATAAAGTTTATATGGTAAAACGAAAATAAAGGGGTTTAGTACTAAATATTTCACCATATTTAATAGCACCTCAGAGCCCAATGTTGGATTAGATGGTTCAGACTGTCGGCTTGAAATGTGTTCCCTTCTAGAACTATAGAAACCCAAATTCAATGCACGCTGCTACAGATAAGAGTTTTAGGGGTCTTTATTCACTCTTTCTTGTGTCCTTGATGAAAAAAACAGAGCTGCCTTTGTGCTAAAAGAAGGACCTGTTGTTTCCAGATTCAACAGGTCATTTTTATAAGAACTTCCCAGAGGATATAACATAAATGACAGAAACACAAGGGGATAGTTTTAAGTGGCCGATGATTTTAAATGATATATATTCTATATTAAGGGAAGGTTGTTTGTTTTTCTTTCCAACAAATGGAAAGTTACTCTTTTAAAAGCATTCAATGTTTGGATATGATTTTTAGGACCAAACCTTTCCTCGTGAGCTGAATTACTATAAATTCGGCTTTTGAAATCAATCTGAGGGTGTGCTTGACCCCTCAAGTAAATAAACTTGTCAAATTATGTCCATTTCTGTTTGGTGAATGAATGGTTAATTGAGCAGACTTTTGGAGTATATGTAAATTGTGTTGTAACTCTTGATAATATTGTTTCAGTTAAAATAACAAGAATGAATATTTTATGAACACAATAAACTTTATAAAGTAAAAGTTGTAGTCCCATAATTTCTCCTTGTACTCGGAGGGAAGAAAAAAAAAGTCAATATTTTATGGCAAACAAAATCCAGGTAACACTACAATTTATGAGTTTGGCCAATTCCTTTATTAAAGGTGGCTGAAATTTGTAGAGTTTGACAAATTGAACATTAATGTCTAAATGAGACTTATTTCCTAAACTGTATTCTCAGAGTTTTCCACAATGTACTTTTTTACTTTTCATACCCTCCCCTACCTTTTAAAATTAGCTACCTTATTTGTAAAAAAGGATTGCTAGAAGCTGCTTAGAAAACTTTTTGCTAGTCCAGAGACAAAAGTTCCTTTTCCCTATAAATATCAAAAGCCCTTTACCGAACTCACTTCCTCGCCCCAAACAAAAGTGATTACCAAGGAAGCTTCTTTAAAACATGGTGACTGGTTGCTGGCACTTGCTGAGACTTAGATTATCCAAACTATGTCCACTCTCTGCCACTTGCACTGTGTTTCTATATGACTTACCACCTAGGATAACTATCTGGCAAAGCGTCAAGGTAAATAAATACCTGATGATAAGGACTGTGTTAGCCAAAGGGAATTGCCCAAAAGATAAAGAAGAAATAAAAACAGATTTCCTTGGGAGAGGTAACTTAGTAATGATGAACAGGTTTCTAACTATGGGGCTTGGGAGGCAGTGGGGGGAGGTTCCCCCACCCCCTTTAGCTAAGTAAGCGCATACTTTCACAGGGAAGGAGAAAGGGATGAGACTGGTTTTGGAGAAAGGGAATCCCAAGTTCCAAAATTATTAAGACAAAAGTTTCCCTCCCACTCGCTCTCTCCTTCAACACCCACCTCCCCGCTCCCCCAGAAGAGAAGGTACTTTGAGGAATGGGTTTCATTTCCTCAACTTAGAGACGGGTTTGCCTTCGGCAAGAAGCGGGGAGGGAAATGTACTAGGTTCCAAAGGCTCTCCGGAGTCTCCACCAGCCCTGCACCCCTGCGCTCTGACTCTCCCAGCCAGGGCCTGCGCCCGCTCACCGATACCAAGCGAGTCTCTTGTGGTAGCTGTGATCGAAGAAGTGGGGTTCCGCGCCCACAGCGCCCACGTCGGGGTGTATGCGCAGGAACTCCAGCAGAGCCCGTGTGCAGCCCTTCTTCACGCCGATGATGATGGCCTGCGGCAGCTGCTTGCTGCCTTAGTCCAAAAGTAGAGCCAAGGTCCCCGGCGGAGCCTCCGCCACGCTGCTTCCCGCCCCTGAACCTCCGGGACTGGCGGCCAGGCCAGGGGTCTCCTCTACCCAGGTTGCCTCATCGTCGCCTTCGTCTCGCGGCAAGGGAGGACGGCGTCTCCGCCACTGCTGCAGTTGCAGGAGACGCTTTCTGTGCGCCACCGCGGGCCACACCGCTAGCTCCCTCGGGCCTCCGGCCAGGACGCCGCGACCTGGGGCCCGCCTCCTCGCCGCCGACCGACAGCCCCACGACCCCCAGGGTCTGGCAGCGCTCGGCCAAGCAGTAAAAGACGTAAAGGGACGTGAGCAGGGAGCAGAGCATCAGTAAGAACTTCCGGAAGATGCTGCGGAAGATGCTGCGGGACAACGGCTCGATGGAGGTGGGGTGGGCGCCGGCTATGCCCGGAGGGGCTATCCTAGCAGGAGGCGACTTGGGGCAGCGCGCGGGCCATGCTAGGCCGGTACTCCGCCAGGTGCCATGACATCCCCTAGGCTGGCAAGCGCTCTGGACCCAGGCCACATAGGCTGTGCGCCCCTGCGGCGGTGCGAGCTACCCTGGGAGGCGGCAGCCGGGCTCCTCCAGGGAACCGAGCGCCACGAGCCCTGAGCGGGATCCCTGCCTCCAGTCGAAGGGGAGAAGAGGGGGGACCGATGCCGTGCTTAAGAAAACATCGTCTTAGGTCTTAAACTCGCTTAAGTCCTGAGGCTTGGGGGCAGCGCTCACGCCCCAGTTCCCTAAGAGTCGCTGGGATAGTGGCGAAGAAGAGCGACTCAGCCCGGATCCTGAGCGTCCTCTCCCGCGGATCTCCCTCAGAGGTCGTGCATTCTGGGTTTGGTCCCCGTAGAAGGGACGCGCGGCTCCAGGGCCCCTGAGCTGCGTGCACTCCAGACAGCGTAGAGCAACAGTGCCCCAGACCCTGCTTCCTCTAGTCTCCTTGCCCGACTGGGCGCGCCCTCTAGGTCTGGGCTCGGATCCTTCTGGTGCGAGGTGCCCCCTAGTCCCTCTGTCCGAGTGTGACCCAGAAGGCCTACGCCCCAAGGCGGTCCACCCAGCTTGGTGCGCTCCAGGAGGCTGCAAACTGTTCTTGGGCCCCACCTGTGAGCCGCGTGGCGCAGGCTGGCTGCGCGGGACCTGTCAGCTGCTGCGGTCCCAGTTCTCGCAGGCGCTTCCCTGCCGCCTCCCAGGCTGCTGCAGCCACACGTGGGGCGCGGAGGGCAGCAAACTTGGCGGTGACGTCAACGGCCCGGGTGGGACCAGCCCCTGGACCAGCGCGCTGGGGCGCAGACCGCGGCGTAGGGCTGGGCCAGTCGGGCGGGCGGGGTGAGATGGAGAAAAGGTGGCGCGGGCTCCACAGCGGCGGCCCAATGGCACTGAAGAGGGTGGGGGCGATAGGGGAGACGCCCCTTCCTCACTGATCCAACTCACTCCCAATTGTCTTGCCCCTTTCCAGACAGCGGAACTGGGGGCTGCCGGGACTCCAGGATTGTCTGACTGACAGCTAGAGCCATTCCTATCCCTAGGGCCTGCCTTCCACCCAGAGAGCCGCTCGCTCGTTTAGGGGTTGCCAAACCTTTCCAACTCTGCTCAGAACTTTGCACCCTTGATCCTTTCCAGATTCCCGGCGTTCTGCCTCCCTCCTGCTTCTGCTTCCACATACATCGGTCAACCCCTTACCCCTTCCCATTGCCTTGATCCTTCTATCTCCTGAACCTTTGGAAGTTTTGTTTCAGTGGTGCCCAGTATCATGCTGCACGCCACGTCCCCATTTGTCTGGGGCAAACTGAATTTATCGCAACCGCTGTCCTTTGCGGACCCTTGAACGAAGTCATTTCTTCTTGCAGAATATATATATATATATTCCCTTGAATTTATTTAGAATGATCCAGGATCCTTCAGAGCCTAGAAAGTGAACCAGTAAATAAATCAAAGACAGAAATTAAAGATTAAAAAAAAAATCAGCTCTGATTCCAAATCCATATGCCTAGTTTTTTTTTTTTTTTTTTTTTATGAAATGTCTTTTAGTTAATGTTGTGTGTATGTGTTTCTGTGTGTGCGCGAGCGCTCGTGTGCTTCAAGGGGTTAAATGCCCTTTCATAAACAGAGATTTCCTCTTTCTCTTGCCTTCCCTGACCCGATATCCTATATTCTCCTCACTCCCCAGAGAGCAGGTCTGAAAAGGATACCTACCGCCTTGCTGTTTAATGGCGGGAGGTGGCGGGTGGAACCCGCATGGGATGGGGTTTTTGTTCCATTCCTATTTGTTCCTTTTTTTCTAAGCTTCCTTGTCTCCCCAGGACACTTCGCAATATGGGTGGTGGCCTGGAAGCTTCATTCCAATCCCTCTAAATTGTGGAGGCAGTTTTCTGTAGAGGCCACAGCTGCAACACTACCCAGGTGTAAGGAAATTCATTAGGAATTCCTGTTGCCCAGTGTTGGGGCTTGATGGCTTTTCCCTCATTTTACTTCCTATATTCTACTTGGCTATGGAAGTGGAAGTCGCCTTTAAAGGGGAAACCTAACTCGGGGCTTGGATGGAAAGGATGTATTTGTTCCCTGCTAGAAAAGTACTCACTGCTGGATATGGTTTTTATGTATAAACTACCATCCCACCATCAATGATTACATTCTGATGTTATAGACCTTTGGACTTTTACGAGAATGAACAGCAAATCCTGCAAACTTTAATATCCTCTTGTGTCCTAAAATTGGATATTGACAAACCAGTTGAGATTTAATACCAGCTTTAAGTTTAATACATTCCCAAACTTTTCTCCAGTTATTTGAGCCTGATTTGCTAAAGGAAGAAAACCAAGACCATCTTAAATTAAAAGCGTGCAATTCCATACATGCTTACAAACATGGCTGGGTTTCCTCATCTGGAAAATGTTGGGCTCAAAGTTTGTTTGTAGCTCCAATGTGATCTGATATGGTGTGTTCCTGCTTTCTCATTGTAAGCGTGAGTATTTCTTTTATGTGGGTATTAAAGACTCATACTGGGCTGGAAATATGATTCTCACCACCCCTCACACATCTAAGGCAGCTCTGTGAATTATAAGTCACAAATATGTGCCATGTAGGTAACTTAAAAATTTTGACTGAATTTTGTAATCTAAAAAGCAAGTAAAAGGGAACAGGTAAAACTACTTCTCATCTCTAAATGTGTGATTTTAACATGTAGTCAGTACAAAAATTATTAGGTCATTTATGTTCTGCTGTGGTTTGAAAGTCCCCTCCAAACCTCATATTAAAATTTAATTACAGGAGCTGGGATTGTAGTTCAGTGGTTGAGCACTTGCCTCTCATGCATGAGGCACTGGATTCGATCCTCAGCGTCACATAAGAATAAAATAAAGATATTGTGTCCACCCAAAACTAAAAAATAAATATTTAAAAAAATGTAATTGCCATCATGACAGTATTAAGAGGTAGGAATCTTAAGAGATGACTAGGTTATGGGGACTCTCCCTTCACAAATGAATTAAGGCTTTACTTGCCATCCCTTCTACCTTTTGCCCTGGCATGATTCAGCATGAATGTTCTTGCCAGATGCCAGCCCTTTGCTCTTGGACTTACAAGCCTCCAGAAGAATGCTCCAAATAAGTTTTCATTATTTATTATTTACCCAATCTGTGATATTCTGTCATAGCAGCAGAAAACAGACTAATACTCATTCATTTTTTTTCCATCATAAGTCTTTGGAATCCAATGTATTTTATATTTCCAGAACATCTTGATTGGATCTGGCCACCACATTTCAAATGTTACATACATACAGGGGGCCAGTGGCTACTCTGGTAGAACACAAAGATGAAGATGTTGTTTTGGTGGCAGGAGTATATGTGTTGGGTTCTCATTAGAAGTCAGACAACACATTTAAATTAAGCTAATTTATGGAGAGTTTATTGACAAAAATAAAAATAAAAATGTTTACAAAGGAGTAGCAAAGACAGAGTCTGACTATAATCCTGGTCTAGAAGCGGGGAGCATGTAAAGGCATAAAGGAAAGGAAAGCTAATTGAAACTAGAAGGCGAAAGTCACATAGAAGCAGCATGCTTCACTGTGAGACAGCTTGCTGAAGTCAGTTTCCTAGGGGGAAGAGTCAGGAAAATAAATGTTCTTGACATGACAGTAGGGGATAGGTGGGTGGTGTTGCATCTGATCATGACAAAACCCAAGACGAGGGATTAAAGACTTTCAATCGCATTATGTATTGTCTTACTCCACAGTCTCTTAGAAAAAATGCTTTCTTTCATGTATTCAGAAGTATTGATTAGAATGGAAGCAAGTCAGAGCTAATAATTATTATGGTTCTTTAAAGGGGGGAAAAAATGTCTACCCAAACACCGGAAAGTACAATAGACTTTACCACCCAGTTTCTTCCTGTTTTTCCTTTTCTCTTTGTAATTCCATCTTAAAGCCTATCTCACTCCTCAAAAAAGCATAAAGCTCTCTCTTGGTTGGCTTCTCCTTGATGAAGTAGGTGAGGTTTATATTCAGGGACTTTCAAATTGCCTCTCTGTCCCCTTCTCTACTCCTTAATGTGATGTCCATTCCTGAGATGTCACTCTAAGTCCTCTAAGGCATCTGAATATCAAATCCTTCCCAGCTTGGATATTATGGATCCATTACGCTGTTGTGAAACAGGTTATTTATCTCTTCTTACATCTTACCACATGGGGTTTACATTCTAAAGTAAGGAATATGTTTTAAAATGACTTCCTCCCACCTGCTAAAGTATCAATAAGGCACTTTCATTTAAAAATGACAATTTAATATGTAATATAAAAATTTACAAAGAAAAAAAAATCACTCCCCAAATTTCACTGATCTAAAAACTCAAGTGATAAGCTTAGTTTCCCTTAAATTTCTCATCCCCCACCCCCAGCTCTCTCTCTCTCTCTCTCTCTCTCTCTCTCTCTCTCTCTCTCTCTCTCTCTCTCTCTCTCTATATATATATATATATATATATATATATATATATATATTGCTTTCCTGGACTTTTTACCTTCCCTTCCCAGGATATGAGCTGATCTAAGAGACACCTGTTATAGCCCTCCAACACCCCATTTCTTTCCTCTTTCTCCCCCAGTTTCATTCCTACCTCCATCTCCTCTCAAGGCATCACACTAGCTAAACTGATTTGGAAGCCAGAATGCTCAGGAGACCATTTATGTCATATATCCAGGTCAATTTCCTAAAGCATGAGGAGAGGGCAATATGGATCTAGGAGCTCTCAATATGTCCTGTCTGTGGGGAAATATGACTTACAAGAGTTTATCATCTTCATGAGCCAAAACATGTACACACTGCTTAGAATGAACTACCAGATATTTTTGCTCCAAATTCAGTTCTTAGATGTGCCTTTTTCCTTCCTGTCTCAAGGCATGTGGAGTTTCTGCCTAGAATGCACCTCTCTCAACCTGTTCTGTGATTATCAGCTCAAAACTCATCTTCAAGGATGTCTTCCCTGTCCATCTCCTGCTCCTAGTTTGATGAAAGCTCCCAGTACAGATTCTCAGAGAGGGTTCATAATTATATAGATGGATAATTATGTCTATGCCTTCCCCTTTGAATACATGTGCCCCATGGGGCCACAACCATGGCTCATTGATATACCTGGAAGATCTAAGATATTACCTGATGCAAGGAGGTACCCCATAAAGATGTGCTGCATCAAAAGAAGAGATGGAGATGGTGCATTTAGTAGCAAAGAGAAACATACAGAAAGACCCAGAAGATGAGAGGAAGTGGTGTATTGTAAGCAGTTTGTGTTTTGGTGGGAATGGATTATGTAATTGGCCTGGGAAAGAAAAGAAACCAGGAGACTTGTATGATGCTCTTGGGAGTCTGTACTTCTGTTGCAAGTATGTGAACAGGGACATGGCTACATTTGCATCGTCAAGACAACACAGTAGAATTCAAGCTGAATAACCAATTCTCACTAGAGGAGAGCATAGGTGGCAGTCAATTACTCGCTGGCAATTGAAAGGGAGGTTTGGTGGAGATGGCAGATTTTAAAATGGTCCTTGAGGGAATTGGGGGATGGATATTACATATTGTGTCAGAAGCAATAAATACCAAGGTGACATTCCAAAGGAGTAGTTGAAAAGTATTTGTTGGATGTTTGACTATGACTAGACCTTCATATTTTTCTTGTTGTATCTTTAAGTGTTTCTCTTATCTATTAAGGAAGAAGCTTCCTGGGAGCAGAAGTTTGATTTTAGCAGTCTTTTGCATTATATTGTAGCTTCTGTTTCCTGTTGCACATATTTCTTGTTATTTTCTCTAGTTTACACCCATTACTGAAAATGAGGTTACCAGATGAGAAGACATATTTCTTTTTTTTTATTCTCACCCATCATTTCTGATTCCATCAGTCTCTGTCTCTGTCTCTGTCTCTGTCTCTCTCTCTCTCTCTCTCTCTCTATCTATCTATCTATCTATCTATCTCAACTTGCATCTTGAGTGACAATCTTGAAGACCATCTTGAGGAACCTCACAAAATTGCCTTGTTTACCTAAAATGTGGGGAGCAAAGGAATACCAAACTTTGTGTCGTAGTTAGGTTGTGTGGGTTTTGCCCACACATTAATCCCAGGGCACATCATTCATGTAGTAGTTGCTTTACTGTGTTTTTGGTTAATATAACTGGATACCCGAGGCTAGGGAATTTACAAAGAAAATACATTTATTTCTTACAGTTCTGGAGACTTAGGAGATCCAAGGTGATGGGAAGATCACCTGGTTAGATAATCTTGCAGGTCAATAGTATCTTGTGGAGTTCTAGGGCAGGTCAACTAGGCATCGCATAGTGAGAAGGGCTCATAAGAAATGGCCAAACTGGTTTTTAAAACAGTCCTCCTCTCATAACCAATGGGCTCCCTTGATAACCTATTAATCCATGAATGGGTTAATACATTCTTGTGGGCCAAACCCTCATGAGCCAATCACCTCCCCAAAGGTCCCAAGTTGAAATGCTATTAACTTGTGACTTTGGTGTTCTATTTCCAACATATGAATTCTGGGGGGAAAACTTCCAAACCATATTATTAGTCATTGCAGATTTGTAATTTATGATGACAATTTTCTGGCAGTAAAATGTTTTGAAGAAGCCGCACCTTAATCTAATTTGTACACTGGTGTCAAGTAGACTCATGTATTATAACACTCTCCCAAATGAGGTTTGTTCCCGACCTGGGGGAGAGGTGCTTTCTACTATATGTACTGGAAGGCAACCTAGAGAGGGGGAGATGAGGGAAAGATTAGCAACTGTAGCTATTACAATGACCATCTCTAATTTTTGTCTTCTCTTTTTCTATTATAAGCACCCACATTTAATTTTTTGGGGGGATGGCGGGTAAATGATTCTCTTACGCATGCTACAAATTCCAGTTTCCCAATAAAGCAAATCTCATCCCTTGGTTTAGGTATCAAAGTAGCCATCTTTATGTCCAGAGGGTTTGATTTAGAAGGTGCAAGAAAATAAAGCCAGGAACAGAGGTTCAGTTGCAAGACTTTTCTGGAATTACTAGAAAAAATGTACCCTTTTCTCTAGAAATGCCAGGCTGAAAGGGTACCAGCAGAGTTGTTACAGGTTGTGCATTCCTCTGATGGAGTCAACACAGGCATGAAGAGGTGAGAGAGAGAGAGAGAGAGAGAGAGAGAGAGAGAGAGAGAGAGAGAGAGAGATTCTAGGAAATGTGGTCTAGGCTGCTGGATTCATATATACTTGGGTGCTTGGAGTTGTATGCATTGATGTTTTGTTAATTGTTGTTTTCAGCATTCATCAGGATGTGAGAGCATCATGTCTGTCTTGATTTTATCAGATTTGGTTCTCTATCCCACCCTACAGGTGTCCTTGCTGGTGGTGGTCTTATAAATGACCTCAGCCAGTATTGCTGTCTGCTCATCAGCTAAGACTCGCCAGGCACCATTTGCTCTCACCTGTCTGACTGTACCTGTTCTCTGGGCACCAGCACACCAGCCTGACCTGGACTGTGGTAACCTAGCCTGACTCCAGAGAGCCTAGCACAAGTGGAGGTAGTTATCCCACCTCTTTATTTACCCTATAATATATTTAACATTCTACTAAATTATTTACTATGAGATCCTTTGCTCTTTGAGATCCAATTCATAATTTGGATTCAAAAATTCATCTGCTTCTTTGGATTATGTGTGTATACCACTCCAATACAGTTTTTAAAACGTTAAGTTATTCATGCATGAAAGCTATTCGCATCTCTGAACTCATTTCAATCACAACAGTGTTAAGATATTAGAAGTCTGAGTCAGTACTTCTTGGAATGTAAAGCTACCTGCTCTCAAAAACTCAGGTGTATTTATAGCTAAACACAAACAGACAAAAAAAATATTAGAGTTCAGGATTTTCAGACCTCAAATACAAGTGCCTAATTTTTATTCTCTGTTCCAGGAATAAAATAAAAAGGGAATGCTTTAGAAAACTTTGAGAACCATATGAGAGATAGATAGGAACAGCTTAAAGTAGACCACCCAGTGCTGAAGCTACAATCCGATGCCAGTCATGAAATCCTACAATCCCAAATGCAATGTTGGCAGAGGGTAAAAAGAGAAAAAGAAAAAAATCTAAATTAACTTACAAAAAAAGAAATGTATAAGTTTGTGATAGATTAGAGCCAACTTTTTCTTCTATCAGATGTAGAGTCTCTGTTTTGATATCAAGCTCCTTGATCCATTTTGAGTTAACTTTTGTGCATTGCGAGAGAAAGGGATTCAGATTCATTTTGTTGCATATGGATTTCCAGTTTTCCCAGCACCATTTGTTGAAGATGCTATCTTTTCTCCATTGCATGTTTTGGCACCTTTGTCTAATATAAGATAGTTGTAATTTTGAGAATTGGTCTCTGTGTCCTCTATTCTGTACCATTCGTCCACCCGCCTGTTTTGGTACCAGTACCATGCTGTTTTTGTTACAATTGCTCTGTAGTATAGTTTAAAGTCCGGTATCGCTATACCACCTGAATCACTCTTCCTGCTTAGAATTGCTTTTGCTGTTTTGGGTCTTTCATTTTTCCAGATGAATTTCATGATTGCTTTATCTATTTCTATAAGAAATGCCTTTGGGATTTTGATTGGCATTGCATTAAACCTATGGAGAACTTTTGGTAATATCGCCATTTTGATGATGTTAGTTCTGCCTATCCATGAACAGGGTATATTTTTCCATCTTCTAAGATCTTCTTCTATTTCTCTCTTTAGGGTTCTGTAGTTTTTCATTGTATAAATCTTTCACCTCTTTTATTAGGTTGATTCCCAAGTATTTTTTTTTTTTTGAGGATATTGTGAATGGGGTGGTTGTCCTCATTTCCATTTCAGAAGATTTGTCTCTGATATACAGGAATGCCTTTGATTTATGTGTGTTGATTTTATATCCTGCCACTTTGCTGAATTCATTTATTAACTCTAGTAATTTCTTTTTAGAACCTTTTGGGTCTGCTAGGTATAGGATCATGTCATCTGCAAATAGTGATAATTTAAGTTCTTATTTTCCTATCTTTATGCTTTTAATTTATTTCATCTGTCAGGACACCCATAGCACAAGAGTTAAAAACAAGAATCAACAAATGGAACTTACTCAAACTAAAAAGTTTTTTCGCAGCAAGAGAAACAATAAGAGAGGTAAACAGGGAGCCTACATCCTGGGAACAAAGTTTGGCTCCTCACACTTCAGATAGAGCCTTAATATCCAGAGTATACAATGAACTCAAAAAATTAAACAATAAGAAAACAAATAACCCAATCAACAAATGGGCCAAGGACCTGAACAGACACTTCTCAGAGGAGGACATACAATCAATCAGCAAGTACACAGAAAAATGCTCATCATCTCTAGCAGTCAGAGAAATGCAAATTAAAACCACCCTAAGATACCATCTCACTCCAGTAAGATTGGCAGCCATTATGAAGTCAAACAATAACAAGTGCTGGCGAGGATGTGGGGAAAAGGATACACTTGTACATTGCTGGTGGGACTGCAAATTGGTACGGCCAATTTGGAAAGCAGAATGGAGATTCCTCGGAAAGCTAGGAATGGAACCACCATTTGACCCAGCTATCCCCCTTCTGGGTCTATTCCCCAATGACCTTAAAAGAGCATATTATAGGGATACAGCTACATTGATGTACATAGCAGCACAATTCACAATAGCTAGACTGTGGAACCAACCTAGATGCCCTTCAATAGATGAATGGATAAAAAAAGAAATGTGGCATTTATACACAATGGAGTATTACTCAGCAATAAAAAATGACAAAATCATGGCATTTGCAGGAAAATGGATGGCATTAGAGCAGATTATGCTAAGTGAAGGCAGCCAATCCCTAAAAAACAAATGCCAAATGTCTTCTTTGATATAAGGAGGGCAACTAAGAACAGAACAGGGAGGAAGAGAATGAGAAGAAGATCACCATTAAACAGGGACAAGAGGTGGTAGGGAAAGGGAGAGAGAAAGGAAATTGCATGGAAATGGAAGGAGACCCTCATTGTTATACAAAATTACATATAAGAGGAAGCGAGGGGAAAGGGGAAAAAAAACAAGGGGGAGAAACGAATTACAGTAGATGTGGTAGAGAGAGAAGATGGGAGGGGAGGGGAGGGGAGTGGGGATAGTAGAGGATAGGAAAGGCAGCAGAATACATCAGACATTAGTATAGCAGTATGTAAAAACGCAGATGTGTAACCGATGTGATTCTGCAATCTGTATACAGGATAAAAATGGGAGTTCATAACCCACTTGAATCAAATGTATGAAATATGATATGTCAAGAGCTTTGTAATGTTTTGAACAGCTAATAATAATAATTTTAAAAAGTTTGTGACAGGGCAAATACAGCTGGTGAACTTTAAGACAGGAGGCAAAAGCCACTTCAAGCACCACCATTGAATCTGTCCTTCTGCAGTGGCCTGGTATGTGTTTGCTAGTTGGCTTTGGCATCTGTCATTGCAGTCGGGCATACTGATGCCCTGCTCTAAATTAACTTGGGGATGTGCCAATAGGACTGGACAGGTGGACTGAGTGGGTGGCAGACAAGTAGCCAAGCAGGGATAAAGGTTATCAGACTTGAGCCCGCAGCCTGGGTTGCCAGTTACTTATCACCCAAGAACACAGTGGGCCTGAAATGGAGTCCACGGTGATCACTTCAACCACTGTCTAAATCATACCCAATTCCTGCTAATCTCATGTTGGGAGCCAAATCACTTTCTCAATCTCTGGTGAGATGATGATTTAAAAAAGAAATGTGTTCATTGCTGGACTGGGAGTTAGAGAGAGTGAGTTCAAATGTAACCCTCATCCTAGGAAAGTTCTGTAAAATATTATTCTGTGATGATATAAATTTGGGAAGACATATCCCCTTCTTCAGCATTCCTATTCATGTGTGAGACAATGCAAGAGTGTTCCAGGGTGAGAAGATGAGACTATGAGAGTTGTAAACTATTCAGTGGATTAATCCATTGATAGAGGTTAACAGGGTATTAACTATAGGCTGGTAAGGTGTGGTCAGAGGAGGGAGTCACTGGGGTTTTGCCTTTGGGGTACATATTTTATGCCTGGTGAGTGGCATTCTCTCTCTCTCTCTCTCTCTCTCTCTCTCTCTCTCTCTCTCTCTCTCTCTCTCTCTCTCTCTCTCTCTCTCTCTCTCTCTCTCTCTCTCTCTCTACGTGAGGTAGCTATGACCTGAGCTGCCTGGGCCCACAGCAATGGAATTGGCCATTATGGACTGAGACCCTTGAAACTGTGACCACTGAATGAATTTTTCTCCTCTATGTTGTTCTTGCCAGGTCTTTTGGTCACAGTGGTAAAAAGCTGGCTAAGAGACTTTCATGATAAACATGCATATTATAATCTCTGAGATGATTTTGCAAAAAGAAACTAGTTAAATTTTGTCTAATACCAATGTTTTCCAGGTCTTTAAGGCGACAGACTTCCTGTATCCATGTCTTACCCAGGAATATCTGAAAGTATGGCATTTGCTGGTAAATGGATGGAACTGAAGTCTATCATGCTAAGTGAAATAAACTAATCCCAAAAAAAACCCAGAAATGTTCTCTCTGACATGCAGATGCTATCTCACATTAATGTGGGGGGTGGGGGCAGAGAAAGACAGAAGTTCACTGCGTTAGACAAAAGGTAATGAAGGGAAGGGAAAGACAGTAGAATGAATCAGCCATAACTTTCCTGTTCCTATATGAATACACAACCAGTGTAACTCCACATTGTGTACAAAAAAAAGGGAAGTTATTCTCCACGTATGTCTAAAATGTCAAAATATATCCTACTGTCATTTATAACTAAAAAGAACAAATAAAAATTAAAACAAAAAAAGAAACAGAACCCTCATCCGTATAAGCCTGCTGTTGACTGGAACTCAAGATGCGCATTCTCTGAACACATTGGGGACTCAGCTGCATACAGTGAGGGATTGGTTTAGTCAGAGACCAGGTGGGGCATATTTTACCAAGTATCTGAGAATTCCATTGTTCTGTTATTTCTCTGGGGTCCCACTCCCCCTAAGGGATGAGGTTTTAACTAAGGTCTTGACAAATGGTAATTTTCATGAATTATTGATTTGGCCAAAAATAATTGTAAAGGTTGATAATTACATTGGGATATCCTCTTGCTTCTATTTTAATTCAAATCTCTTGTATTCTGTGACATATGAAAGCAATGGGTATAGGTTTTGGAAAGATAACCCTATCACAAAATGCATTTATATTGCAATAGAATGAAGAGCCACTTTTTAATAAATCATCCAAGTTTTCAAAATTGGCTGAAATAAACATTAAGCATCAGAAGAAATAAGAACTCTTGGTTGGAAAAAAATGAGATATAGCTAAACATATCCCTTAGTGACAAAAGTTGATTCAGTGAGGATGCTGTGGTCATTTTATTTCTTCTCTCGTCCCAGCTTGTTTTCTGAAAGTCGAGGACACTGGGTCCATAATTGTCTTGGTTTTACTCCAATATTGTCATTTTCTTTTGTTTTAAAGATATCATGTACTTTTCCTAGTAAATAAAATTATCTTTTAGGCAAATCTTAGAAGGCTGTGGGGTATGAATAATACACCTGAAATGTAAGAGAATCTGAATTTCATAGGTTTCTCTCCTCTGCAGGAGATTTAAAAGAAATCCTGTGTTTCAAGACAAGAGGAAAAGAATCAGAATGCTCCCCAGCAGTTCCTGACCAAAACCCCCTTCCTAAACCACAGTCTAGCAAGAGCTGGAGGAAAGAGATGGATCTCTAGATAGGCCCAAGGGACTCTGACTGCAAAGGAGACCTCTACCTATTCTTGACCCTCTGAGAGACTACAGTGAGGGGGAAATCTCAAAGAGATACCCCCACCTCAGGGCAGTTTGGAAGCAGAAAAGGAGAAGAGCCCTGGATTTCCTCATCAGAAAGTGGCCTGCAGCAACTTGAGTAGAGGAGATATCTCATCTTTACAATCCTTATGAACATTTAATATTTAATTGGGGCTTGGACCCAATTCCCTAGGAATTGGGTCCAAGCCCCAATTCCCTAAAATGTCTCTGTGCTCTCTAAGAGTACCCTGAGGATTTGGGGACAGAAACAGAAGAACTGACAAAGGACTTGGTGGGAGAAGAGGTGGGGGGGCATAGATCCTGATATAACCCAGAATGAATTCAGGAAACTCCAGCTGTAGTATGAATGTGGTGTGACCCACGAAAACTCACAGGGAAGCTTCATTCCTCTGAGTAGCTATATGGAAATGGAAGTGGCAGGATCTTTAGAGAGATTCATGTTTTTCTCATGGAAATTGGGACTGGATTACTTACTGTGAGAGCACATCATTCTATTCTAAAGTAAATGCGGCTTTCTTGGTTTTCTCTCTTGCTTCCTTTATTTTTATGATTTATTTATTTTTTAAATGTGATACTTCTTTCTCTCTTTCTCTGTCTCTTCCCCTTTCTTGTGTATACACAAATGCACATCTCCTACCATGTGATACTCTGCACATCCTCCAGATTCTAACAGTAAGAAGACCATGAACAGATGCAGCCACTAGAATTTTGAGCCAAAATAAAGCTCTTTTCTTTATTTTCCTAGCCTGAGGTATAGCATCATTACCAATAGAAAGCAGACTGGCAACCTTAAAAATGGAAATGCAGTTCAGTTTTCCAAAAAGCACATGGACGTTGTCTTTTGCACATGAATTGCCCAGCCTGGGATTCTGTGTCTAAACCTTCACTGATATGGAGATTAAATGAGTTTACTAACACGTAGCACGTAAGTCATACCTTGAAACACCTCTCCATACCATCTTTTTCAACACTTCTTATTTTCTTTAGTTCTGCTTCTTATTTCCTGCCCAACAAAATAGTTGCTTCAGTCATATGAAGCTCTAAAAGTGAAAGATTAATTACTGCTGATCTTTCTGCACATCAACTTGGTCACATCTAAATACGGTTTTAAAAGTTTGAATGGTTTGATCTCCAACAGGGTAAACAAATCTCATTTGGTCCAGTTATTACATGCTCATAAGGTTTGTAAAGATTGACATCCTTTCAAGATGAGATACCTCCTCTCCTCGCTTTGCTAACACAATGTCTTATTTCTTGTTCTCTGGAATACTGAGTGAAGGCAGAAACACATCTCACATCAGCATACAGACACACAGAAACACAAACAGCTTCATATTTATTGCAAGAGATTTGAATTGATTGTCCTCTTAGGACTCATCTCATTTCCCTTCCGGAGACTGAATTTTTTAATCATTAAAAAAAAAATGATGAATGTGCCTGAGCATGAATATTAACTGAAATTAGAAAGATCATTGCAGATGCTCCTTGGGTGATTTAGTATTCCACTTAAGCAGATTCCACCTTGTGTTCGTCGGCTTTCTGTCCCTGCAACAGAAGACCTGAGATAGTCAACTTAAGAAGAGGAAAGATTTATTCCAGCTTATCATTTCAGAGGTTTCAGTCTGTGGTCCCAGCAGGCATGTGGGGGCAGAGGTGGTCAGTTCTCTTTGTGGAAGCAAGAAATCAAAGGGAAAGAGAGAGGAAGGAGCTGGGTTTCCAACCTCTGATTTCTCCTCCCTCTAGGCCCTACTCCTGTTGGTTTTCCCATCTCCCATCAACATCTTAGGTTGAGACCAGTCGTTCAACACAAGGGCCTTTGTGGGACTTCATAGATCCAAACTGTCACACAACTTCAGGCACTAGTTGAGAAAGCGCATAAAGTAGAGATGAAGGTGTGTACTGCATTACCTGCAAAATCACACAGAGAGAAAAAAAAAAGCTTGATGCGTAGTCAGGTAACTAAATGATAACAGGCAGTGGTTGTCTTGAGGACTTGTATCTGTGGTCCTCCACAGACTTCTCTTCCACACAGGGGATCAGGTTCACAGCACTATTGGCCACATTTTCTCTTTCCTCCTCCATTGCACTTTTGCCACCAAAGAGGAAGATCCAAATGATGTCAGGCCCATAGAACGAATACCCACCTCCTCTTTCCTCATCTCTTAGTTCTGTATGAGTTACTCGCAATGGACCTTCCAGGGACAAATGATTGCATTGGTTGGTTTGTTTATCTTTAGGCAACAAAAACATAGAGTACAACAGTATAAAACAATGCCCATTTGTAGTTATAATTTTTACCTTACACTCAATGGTATATATTTTTCCAGGTTTATTATAAAGCAATTAAAAGTGAAAGATTAGATATCACACATTGTATTCATTTCCTAGTGGCTGTGACAAATCACCCTATACTTAAAACAACAGAAATTTGTTTTCACATAATTCTGGAAGTTTAAAGTCTGAAATCAGCATGTTGACAGAGCCACATTGCCCGCCAAGTCTCCAGGGAAGAATTTTTTTTTTTTTTAATTTTTTGGTCTCTTCCAAGTTTCAATAGCTGCTGACACCCTACATTCCTTGGGTTATAGATCCTCACTCTAATCTCTGCCTCCATGTGATATGTCCATTCTCTTTCTGTGTATCTCTTTATATAAGGAGTCCAGATATTGAATTTAGGGTCCACCTGAATCTTGTATCAATTCACTTTAATTTACATCTTAATTAGCAAAAATATCACTTCCAAACAAGGTTGTATTCATGGGTACAAAGGGTTAGCACTTGAACATATCTTTTGAGACGTAATATAGCCCATAATATACATGTATCAATGCAATTAGTTTAGTAATAATAATTAATATTTTTAGACTCTTGCAAATATCGCCTCAATTAATTCTCATAAGGTCCCCTTGAAAGGAGGCTTTACTATCCCATTTGATAGATGGAGAAATTGAGGTTCAACAATGAGTAACCATGTCCGAATAAGTAACAAGAGCAGGCTCTCATGCATTTCTGTCCAAATCCAATGACCTTAATCACTAGGCTGGGCATTTTCCTAGTTAATCAACTTACTCTTCAAAGGTCTTCATTGCCAGGTGTGATGGTGCACGCCTATAATCCCAGCAAGTTGGGAGGCTGAGAGAGGAGGATCTCAACTTTGAAGCCAGTCTCAGCAAGCAAGGCCCTCAGCAAATTAGTGAGAACTTGTTTCAAAATTTAAAAAATCAATAAAAATAAACAAGACTGGGGATTGTCACTCAGTGGTTAAACACCCCCAGTTTCAATCCCTGGTATCAAAAAAAGTTGCACAAATTTTATCACAGACTTCAGTAAAAGCACCTTTTCAAGTCAATCTGCAGCTCTTTGCTATATCTTGGTCACATTTGTAGAACTAAAAGAAATACCCTCATATGTTAAAACTCCATGGTCTATCTTCTCTTAGACATTCTCTCATTTTTATTTTTTTCTATTTCTTAGGAAAAAAACTGTAGATTATTTTCTTATATACTTTGCTGATTTCATAATTCTTGAGAGGAAAGAGAGGGAGAGAGAGAGAGATATTGAGAGAGCTAGTTCAGTTCTCTGAAGGTAACTTTTATTTCGCAATCAAAAAAAAAGTGTTTCATGTATCTGATTGTCTCTGTGCTCTAGCATCTTGCCCTTTAACTGTTAAATAGTATTAGCTGAGGCTTCACAGATAATGCTTAACTTTACTAATTAAACATTGAAAGTCCAAGTTTACCTTTAATCCTTTTACAGTTTGACCTCTGACATAGGACTCACTCTTTTAAAGAACTCTGATAACTTCCAAACTATATAAGAATGTGACATTTTATTATCTGTTTCATAGAAACAAAATAATGTTTTTAGGCAAGGCTACATTGTGACATTAAAAAAAATTCCCTACTCTGCTTGTGTATGTTTAGGACTTTTATTAATAGTGAAATTTAACCTTCTGTATTAAATATCCTAAGAAAGAGAGTAAGACTAGAAGACCAGAAAGAGTTACAGGGAAGAAGATTCAAAGAACGTTTCTTATTTCTTCGTCTGTTCTGTGCTGTTACAGATTACCTGAGACTAGGTATTTATAAAGGAAAAAGGTTTGTTTGGGCTCACTGCTTTGTAAATACAAAAGTATGACACTGACATCTGCCCAGCATTTGATGAGTGCCTCCTGTTGCATCAGTTCATGGTAAAAAGCAGAAAGGCAAGTGGGCAGGTATAATAAAGAGGAGGGGATAGATGCTTCATAACTAACCCGCTCTTGTAGGAAACTACTCTAACTCGTTCATGAGAGCAAAAGTCCCTATGACCCAAACCACTTCTTAAGGTCTCCACCATTATATGATGGAAACACAGCATGAGTTTGGGTGGGGACAAAATATTCAACCCACAGCGCTTTCCTAATCAGGGTCTCTTTTGGTTATAAGGTGACCATATGACTATTCTCACAAATGATTAACTAGTTTTCCTTTCTTTCCCTCATCACTTGAAATGACACATTTATCTTATACTGAACTGGACATATGCCCAGGGACATTTTATTTTCTTCAATTGATCTGTCACTCTCGTCAGTGTCCCATGTTACTATCATAATTAATGCATTGCCTTTTGGCTCCAATCCCTAAAGCAGCTGCTATAGACTGAATTTCTGTGTGTCTCCAGAATTCATATGCTGAAGCTCTGGTATTTGGAGATGAGACCTTTGGGAGATCATGAGGATGGAGACTTCCCTTATGGGAAGAGATATGAGAGAAATGATCTCTCCCCATCATGTGAGGAGTTGGCAAGAAGACCCAGGTATCCCTCTCCTCGGTCTATACCCAGAGGACTTAAAATCTGCATACCACAGCGACAGAACCACATCAATGTTTGTAGCAGCACAATTCACAATAGCTAAACTGTGGAACTAACCCTAGATGCCCTTCAGTAGATGAATGGATAAAAAAAAATGTGGCATATATAAACAATGGAATATTACTCATCCATAAAAGAGAATAAAACCATGGCATTTGCAGGTAAATTGGTGGCGCTGGAGAAGATAATGCTGAGTGAAGTCAGCCAATCCCCAAAAAACAAATGTCAAATGTCTTCTCTGATATGGGAGGCTGATTCATAGTGGGGTAGGGAGGGGGAGCATGGGAGGAATCGATGAACTCTAGGTAGGGAAGAGGGGTGGGAGGGAAGGGAGGGGGCAGGGTTTAGAAATGATGGTGGAATGTGATGGTCATTATTATCCAAAGTACATGTATGAAGACACGAATTGGGGTGAATATACTGTGTATACAATATGAAAAATTGTGCTGTATATGTGCAATAAGAATTTTAATGCATTCCACGGTCATTCATTTTTTTAAAAAAAAAATCAATAACAATAAAAGAAGATTCTTCTTCACACAAGAAATACAGCCCTCACCAGGGTTCATCCAAACATGCTGGCACCCTGACCTTGGACTTCAAGCCTCTGGAACTGGGAGAAATAAGGGTCCATTGTTTAAAACCAAACTATTGAAGACAACGGTATTTAAAAATAATTATTTCTTCAAATTGATTTTCCCAATTTTTGGTATATTATATAAATCGCCCCCCAATTATGCTTTTTATACTTTCATTATTTTTTTTTACCTTTATTGATTGATGGGAGAAGGCTTCACATATTTATAAAATAATATATGATTTCTTCCAACAACATTTGCCTTTTTATCCTCATTCAATGAAACCATTTTATCATACAGAAATTTTTTTTTTATCTTAATAAGATCCCAGTGTGGTCATTACAGTCATTCCTAAATGTCTTGGATATAGGATTCTTTTGTGAATAAATCTTTTCCCCCATATTTTCCATATTTATATTCCATAGCTGCTGTCTTTACCAGTCAGTTCTGCTAGCTTTATGATTTATCAGTAGAAAGATCACCTAATCTGCTGATGATTAAGATTCAAAAATCCTCTTTTCAAAAAGTTGAAATCATTGTCTTTCATGCCACGTTACTTTGGTTAGAATTCTAAGATTGCAAAGTAATCTTTGGTTTATATTATTTGGTTTAGTAATAGTAAAATAATAGATTTTCTTCTACTTAGGTTATCAATGTTGGTGCTTCTGTAGTGTGATCTTTATGACATGTGTTCTTTTTATTCCAATATACAGTCTCTTTCTTAATAAGGAACTAGCCAACCTTATTTCTAATATTAAAAATACAAATTTATTATAAATGGTTGAATTTTGTTTAGTACATTTTACTAATACTGATATATTTCTTTTTTGTGCTTGTTTGTTTTTGGTGATCTCTTACATTTTATCAAGTTTCTAAATCAATTTGTTTTAATGTTGAAGTGTCTTCAATTCACCTACTGGTGTGTGGTTTTATTATTATTTATTTTTTATTATATGCATTTTATAAGATTTTATTTGGGGTGATTATGTCTATAGTCTGACACTTGTCTTTAGTCTCCAAAACCCCAAAAATAAGATTCTCACTACTCAAAAACCCAGCCTTTTGTTGTGTTCAATTTCTGTCATGTTTTTCATTAAGATTAAGCTGGGTTTCTAAAGTGATGTGAAAACTTTCAATTTTTTCTTCTGTTTTTTGTTGTTTATATTTTTTCTGTGCTCTGAAAAAAGTATACATCATATTAAGTATAAGTCAGATTAAGTAAAGTAGATTACACCTTCCATTTCCATGCAATTTCCCTTCTCTCTCCCTTTCATGGAAGGAGACCCTCATTGTTATACAAAATTACATACAAGAGTAAGTGAGGGGAAAGGGAAAAAAAACAAGGGAGAGAAATGAATTACAGTAGATGGGGTAGAGAGAGAAGAGGGGAGGGGAGGGGAGGGGAGGGGAGGGGGGATAGTAGAGGATAGGAAAGGCAGCAGAATACAACAGACACTAGTATAGCAGTAGGTAAAAACGTGGATGTGTAACCGATATGATTCTGCAATCTGTATACAGGGTAAAAATGGGAGTTCATAACTCACTTGAATCAAATGTATGAAATATGATATGTCAAGAACTATGTAATGTTTTGAACAACTAATAATAAAAAAATGAGATGATCTAGGAATCTAGGTAGATGAACGTAACACTAAATGCCAATAGAACCTCTGATGTGGGATTAAACATTCAAACTTTAGAGCTTATAAAAAATTAATCTTTTTATAAAATAAAAAAACAATGAGATTCCTTAAAAAAGTAGATTACACATTTCTTGAGAATAATATGAGAATTATCCATAGAGTACTTCAGATCTGAAGTCTTCATGGGAAAGGCAACTCCTTGTTAATTAAAAAATATTTTTCATAGTATTTATATTGAGATTTTCTGCCATTTTTTTGATCAGTAATTGTTACTTAAAACCATTCATAAGAAGTAAGAACTCAATGGTAAACTAAACACACCCACATTCTCCATCACTCAAAATGAACCCATTAGCTTATGGAGAGAAAAAGGAAAAATAAAAGCATACTAGAACTGTTGCAGACTGCATGAAAGCAAGATGGAAGAATAGGTCATGTGTATGGAGCCAAGAGCTGCCTTGAATACCCAGGAGGAAACCATCTCAGGGATAGGTGTGGCCCCAAGTGGTCCCAATGCCCAAGTGGACAGGGGAGACATGTTGGGAAAGCAAAGGGCAGTTCCTGCAGGTGGCGAAACAGGAACTGATGCTCAACTCTCTTCCCTGAACTCCCCAGTGCAGGCTCCTTGATTGTGTGGCACTGCAGTGGACACTTTCAGGCGTCCCAGCCCACCTGACGTGTGCCTCACTGCAGTGACCAAACTGCATGGAAAAGCAAAGGCATGATTCTCACCACATTTTCCAACTGTTAGGCTGAACCATGTGCAACTTCTGATTTTGTCAATTAAGAAAACAAAACATCAGTCATGACATCTGGTCCCCCCTAATTTGAACCACTGGGAAAAGCCAATATTTGATTGGATGAAAAGAAGAAAGAACACCAGGAGATAAAATAGTGAACAGAAGAAACAACCATAAAAACACTTTTAATAATTAAAATTAGTATTAAAATCAAGAAAATATTGCCTTTCTAAAAAAAAAAAGTCAACTAGACTTCTGCTATAAGGTTGCAATTTTTTCATAGAAAATCTTTTTCCCAGTATGATAAAATGGATAAAAACTAAGAAATGATTGACATCAATTTCAAGCCCAATCTACCAATTATATAAAAGGAGGAGGAGGAGGACAAAGAAGAGGAGAAGAAGGTGGAAAAAGAAAAAAGAAGAAGAAAGGGGAGGTATCAGAGGAGGAGGAGAGGAGGAGGAGGAGGAGGAGGAGGAGGAAGAGGGGAAGAGGAGAGGAGGAGGGGGAGAGGAGGAGGAGAAGGGGAGGAGGACAGGAGGAGGAGGAGAGAAGGAGAAGGAGAAGGAGAGAAGGAGGAGGAGAGAAGGAGAGAAGGAGGAGAGAAGGAGGAGGAGGAGAGAAGGAGGAGAAAAAGGAGAGGAGGAGGAGGAGAGAAGGAGGAGGAGAAGAAGGGGAGGAGGAGAGGAGGAGGAGGAGGAGGGGAGGAGGAGAGGAGGAGGAGAAGGGGAGGAGGAGAGGAGGAGGAGAGAAGGAGAAGGAGAGAAGGAGGAGGAGAGAAGGAGGAGGAGGAGAGAAGGAGGAGGAGGAGAAAAGGAGGAGGAGGACAGGAGGAGGAGGAGAGAAGGAGGAGGAGGAGAGAAGGAGGAGGAGGAGGAGAGAAGGAGGAGAAGGAGGAGAGAAGGAGGAGGAGGAGAGAAGGAGGAGGAGGAGGAGGAGAAGAAGGGGAGGAGGAGAGGAGGAGGAGGAGGAGGAGGAGAGAAGGAGGAGGAAAAGAGTTTTCTAATTCAATTAAAGTAAAGTAGAGGAATAGGGTTGATTCTGCTCTGATACTTGTCTTCAGTCTCCAAAACTCATTCTGGGAAATTTCTGTTTTTTTACTAATGTAACTGAGCATAGAGACAAGAAAGTGAGGGGGTGTCTTTATCCTTTGATCTTCTGACCAATGAGTAGAAGACACTGTTGCTGGGGAGCAGTGTAATGTGTGAAATGAATTAAACAAAAACTGCAGACTGGGGCTGGGGTTGTGGCTCCATGGCAGAGCACTTGCCTTGCACATGTGAGGCACTGGGTTTGATTCTCAGCCCTACATAAAAATAAATCAACAAAATAAAGATTAAAAAACCTGCAGAGTGAAAACACTGGGGATAGAAAATATTTTCAAGAACAAATCAAAACCAGGAAATCTAAAAGAGGGGAAAAGTTATCATATTGACTTTTAGGAAGGCAAGTTGCTACCCTTTATCAAAGTACAAATGATAAGTCCCTCCAGGAATTCATGCTAAAGAAATGCCTGTGCTTGTGCCCCAAGATGGATACACAGAAATGTTCAATTTCCACATAGTTTGCAATGTCCATCAGTAGAGAAGTGGTTTAACAGTTCAAGAGACAACCTTTTGGGGAAATAGACTGAAGCTCTAAAGTTGGATGAGTTAGAACCATATGTCATTACGAGGTTTATCACCAACTTATTTGCTGAAGTTTTAAAAAAAAAGTTTCAGAGCAAAATGGACAAAATGATCTTACAAGTAGATTTTCCCAAGCAACAGACAAGACATAAAAATATGCACACTCAATTGCATCAGTGAGGATAAAAAATGAACATCCATATCTTTGAGAAGAGTACAAAGCAAGGGATATGGAAAAGAGAACATTCTTGATTTGCTCTATACTTAATAGCTTGACTTTCTTCCATAGTCATATATTTATGTTTCGTTGGTTTAACAGTTAATGAACATTCAAAGCTTGTAATGTATGCTATATAATGTACGCAATTTTAATGTATGTAATTTTAGAAGATATTGCATCTGTCTAAATCATAATTCGAATTCTTATTTAATATGCTTTTATGTTCCTTTTTTAAAGCTTGCCAGAGTTATGTCTATTCATTTATTTTGTTCAAAAAGGCAACTAAGAAATATAGCTACTATTTCCTATTTTCCAATTCATTGATTTTTGCTTGTAGCTTTATTTCCTTTCTTCTTTCCTCAGATGTGTTTTGTCATGCAGTTCTAGCATCTTAGGCAAGAACAGAGAACATATGCATCAATTCTTATTTTTTCTCATTCATTGGTGGAAGTGTTGAGAGTTGTAAATTTTATCTGAGGTTGCAAGTTACATCAGTGTAAGACAGTGTTTTCCTTCAAAAGTGTTTCTATGTTCTGTTTGTATCTGACCATAATAGATGAAATGCTGTTTGACAGGCCTTGTGCTCTGAGCCTAATATAAAATGTCCCACTTAGCCATTGTAGCAACCTTAAGAGTAGGAACACTTTTGCTGCATTTTAAGTATAAAGAGATTGAAGCCTCTGTTTGGGAAACCACCACATCTGTTTTTAGTTCCTGTTGTTTGGAACACATGGTTCCAGCCTGACTACAGGGGCCAGTGAACAAATGAGCCAGGAATGACAATTTCTTGGCCACAGAGATTGGTTCAAGAGAAGGCAAGTGACCCAAACCTAGTCAGTTGGAATTCTCCATGATATTGTTGCTGGAATTCCCAGGAAAATATAAAAAGAAGAAAAAAAACTGTATCCCATGAAATCTTTAGTTATAAAACAATATACCCCATTGTTGAAAGAACCATCAAGGCTTGCCATAGGAGAAAATGCCCATTTATTGAGGAATAGCTCTGCATATTTTATAGAGCTGGGGATGGTGTGACAGTTGGCATGGGGTACTTTTTTATTGGTGGGTAAGGATCAGGTAAGCCAACAGGGCTAGTCTGATTGGTGGGTAAGGATCATGTGAGCCAGCAGGGCTCACCATTGGACGGCTCTTCTTGAGGGATGGGGAAGTTAGTCTTTGGAGCCGGGGTGACTCCCAACAATTGTGGATAGGGATTGTCTGATGTTGAAGTCACACACACGTGGATATCTGTGTTGATTTATGGAGAAAATCAGACACATTTTAAGGGTACCTACCATCTGTACCTACCATCTGAATACCAACAAACAAATGTTTGTGAAGCCAAAATTATCCCTTGAATTTCCAGTTTCTATAAGCCAATGAATTCTCTTTTTTGCTTTGGGCAAGTTGAAATAATTTTCTATTATTTAGAATTCAAACAGTCCTTAGAAAATGGATACCCCCAGGTCCTATAACTATTAGTTAGTTGTTCCAAAATGTGTCCATGGGTAATCCAATACTAGCACTTTTACTCATAATCAGTAACATCTTCGGTCTCTATTAATGCATTATCATTCATTCATTCATTTAACACAAATAACACTGGAGAGATATAGGCTAGATCATTTATAGTTTCTTATTTTTTAGGTCTCTCCAGAAATATTTTATTTCTGTATTAAATATGATATATATTAATGTAGAGTTGAAATTCTCTTTATATTTCACTTTGCGAAATAATTATATTTTTTCTTCAAATTTCATATTTTGAATGTTTATATTAGTACATTATAGGTACACATAATGTAATGTGTAACTATAAGTTATAGTTACACATAAGTGGGGTTTGTTTTGACATAATCATACATGCATGGAATACAATTGGCTCCTTTTTAGTCCCTGATACTTCCACTTTAAAAAATATGGTACACCTAGGGGCTGGTGATATCGCTCAGTTGATAGAACGCTTGCTTGTATGCACAAGACCCTGGGTTCGATCCCCAACACCACAAAAACAAAGCAAACCAAAAATAAAAACTTACTTTGAAAAAAAATATGGAACACTTGAGAATTTGTATGCCACAATCATGCAGCAGTCATGCTAATCTTCTCTGTATCATTCCAATTTTAGTCTATGTGCTGCTGAAGTGAGTGAGCATCAGTTATACCCTCTTGAGACAGGGGAAACATTCAGAGGGGTAGGAAAACATTGAGGAATTTTAAATAAGAGTAAAGCGATGTGATTTGTTTATTTAAAAGATGGCTTTAATGTTGCATGGAGAATCACTCATCAGTAAAAGAGAATAAAATCATGGCATTTGCAGGTAAATGGATAGAGGTGGAGAAGATAATGCTAAGTGAAGTTAGCCAATCCCCCAAAACACAAATGCCAAATGTTTTCTCTGATATAAGGAGGTTGACTCATAGTGGGGTAGGGAGGGGGCATAGGAGGAATAGATGAATTCTAGATAGAGCAGAGGGGTGGGAGGGAAAGGGAGGGAGCAGGGGATTAGCAAGGATGGTGGAATGTGATGGACATCATTATCCAAAGTATATGTGTGAAGGGATAAACTGGGTATCAACATACTTTACATACAGAGATATGAAAAATTGTGATATATATGTATAATAAGAATTGCAATGAGAAAAAAAAAACAAAGTACATGTATAAAGACGTGAATTGGTGTGGACATACTTTATATACAAAGATATGAAAAATTGTGCTCTATATGTGTAATAAGAATTGTGATGCATTCTGCAGTCGTATATTTTAAAAAATAAAATCAATTAAATTGAGAGAGAGAGAGAGAGAGAGAGAGAGAGAGAGAGAGAGAGAGAGAGAGGAGAATACTCAACAGGAACAGCAGAAGGAGCGGAAATATCAGCGAAGAGACTGTTGCAGTTTTCCAGAAGAAAAACCTTGCTCTCTGGAACTAGGCTATTATTGATGAAGTTGCTGATAAGAATAGATATTCAGGATGTATTCTGCAGGTAGAAACGATAAATCTGCTGATGGATCCAAAGTGAGGAATAAATAGAAAAGGATCATCAAGAATGGCTTCTAGGTTTTGACCTTAACAGCCCAGAGAATGATTACCATTTATCCAAACAGTCCTTATTTCCTATTTAGGGAAATCCAGATGGCTCATACTGGCTAATGAATGAATGGTTTCAAGTAGAATACCTCCCGAGCAGGAATCAAATGTCGAGTTTTACTCATAGCGAGTTTAAGATGCCTAGTAATTTTCCATATGGAGCTGTGAGAGAGACAGGTATGTCTGGAGATCAGAAGAGAAACTGTGATTAGAGAGGTTAGTGTGTAGACACCAGTTTATTGGATGCATTCCAAACCATGGGGAAAAATTTAATGTTGTACTGAAGAAAGAATAGACGACAGTGTAAAACAGAAAAGTGAAAACCCTGAGACCTAGAGTAATTATATAGTAAAATTTGAAAAAAGGAAGAATGTTTTCTTCTGTTTGCGCTGCTATAAAAAATAAGTCCAGATAATTTATAAAGAACAACAATGTATTTTCTCACAGTTCTGGAGGACTGGAAGTCCAAGATCACAGCACTGGTAGGAGAGTTGTCTGGTGAAGGCTCCTCTCTGCTTCCAAGTTGGTGCCTTCTTGCTGCATTCTCCAGAGGGATGGAAGGTTGTGTCCTCCCATGGCAGAAGGGGCATAGGAGAAAGCCAAATGCCATCAAAGCCTCTTTTATAAGGGTCCCAAACCTGGTCATGAGGGTAAATTACCTCTTAGAGGGTCATGAGGGTACAGCCTCATAACCTCATCACCTCTTAGAGACCCCACCTCTCAATACTATGATATTGGCAATACCTGGATTTTGCCTTCTTTGCCCTCTTGAACTAGGATGCTATTGATGAAGGTACTAATAAGAGAGGATATTTGAGATGCATTTTACAGGTAGAGCAAATTCCAACTCCAATATGATGGGAGATGTTGCTACCATAACAAGGAGCAAGAAGAAACAGCCAGAACTTGTTTCAAGAAGAATCAGCTATGTCAACTGGGTCCAATGGTGCTGTTGACCAGCCAGAATTAGAAATGAGAATTGGCCAGAATTTGGTGAGATGTAATTTGTTCTGGAGCTTTGATCAGAATAGTTTTATTAGATTGGTAAGGTCTAGGGAGGGTTTAATATTTTCCAGATGGGAAACATTACATATGGATAGTATGTTTGTTTCTTTGTGGAAATAATCTAATAGAGGGAAACATAATTACAGGTAACCTTTGAGGAAGGTTTGGCAAACCGAGGAGAGCAGAGAAATGGAGTGGGAACTAGGAGGGAAATATGGATATTTCATGTTGATAAGGAAGAGAGATAACTATAGAAACTAAGTCCTTCTGTAGCAAAGATACATTCAATTACATCCACCCACAGAAGTGGGCAATATAGCAGAAGTTCTCAAATGTCACTCTGCATTGAATGCACATAAAATACACATTGCTGGCCCCACCGCAGAATTTCTAACTTAGTTTAAGTCTGAGGTAGGACAGAGCTTGCAGTTCTAATGAGTTTAACCAAGGGTTTCTGGTGGAAGGGGCACATTTTGAGAACCCTTATAATAGCACATAGAACTGTGGGCTCATCTGTGTTCAAATCACAGCACAGTCATTTCCAGCACCTGTGAGACCTCAGGTGGGCTACTCCAAGCCTCCTCATCTCTAAAGTGGAAATGATATGACATAGCTCAGAGGCTTTTGTGACAAGGTAATTTAATAAATCTCTGTAAGCGGAGTCTGATAGCTATTATTATTATCTTTAAAAACATGGTGGCCTATATAAACAAACTTTGTGTGCTATTATAGAATTTCAGGGTACAAACATAATCTAAAAAGAGGCAAACTTGGGTGAATAGTCTGTATGTTTCTATTTTCTTTTTTTTTCTAATTTTTAAAAAATATTTTTGTTCAAGGGATTGAACCCAGGGGCACTTAACCACTGAGCCACATGCTCAGCCCTTTTGTATTTTGAGACAGGGTCTGGCTAAGTTGCTTAGTGCCTTTCTAACTTGCTGAGGCTGGCCTCGAACTTGCAATCCTTCTTCCTCAGCCTCCTGAGCTGCTGGGATTACAGGCATGCACCACCACACCCAGCCAGTTTGTTTCTCTTTAGGAGAATACATTTAAAATTGAAATCTCTTCTATGTCTTTCTCATCTTCACTTTCTTGTCTTCACTTCACTTCCCTAGTCTTCCTAGCCTCCTTATGAAGTCAGAAGAGGTCAAGAGACATTCAGGAAGCCATTCACTTAAGTTTCTTGGTATCTATAATGATGGGGTCATTAATCTCTAAAACCATTGCTGGATCTCTCTATTTGAGGCCAAATCTATCTATCTCCGTAATTAACTCCACCTGCATGAATCACTTTCTCGTCAATGCACATAATTAAATGCAGATCCTCCTTATTAAAGTACAGACTATGAAACCTATTTTATGTTAACAAGGCCTATTTACAGTATAATATGAATTTTGAGTTGTTGAACTTTAGGCAAAAGGGCATGAAAATATTTTGTTACAGTGAAACATACTCATGACACCAATCTTATGAAAGGGTTGGGAGATCATTTTAATACAAGAAACAATAAAAATATAGAAAAACTGGAGGAACTCATTTTGTGTCAAATAGAATATTTGTGTCAATAATAATCATTATGATAATTTGCTGTGTTCATTTAGCAAACAGTTATTAATTGCCTTACATATACCAGTTGTTGGGAATAGAGTTAAGAACAAGACACAATTCTGGCTGCAGAAAGATACACAACAAGGCAAGAAATAAGTAGGTTGAAATAGTGAATGAGAAAGACACAATACAAGAAGTGGTTAAGAGGAAGCAATATAAGATAGGACATTTTGCATTGAGCATTGACATTGTGATACATTCAGCCAAATCATGCTACACATACTTTTATTTTTTTCTAATTATGGTGGTAGATAGATTTGGAACCCAAAACAAAGACTTACAAGCCCTCCTAGTATCATTCCCAATTTGCAGGAGAGAAAACCAAGGATTAGATATTTGAAGTACATTGTCCAAAATCATCTACCTAGAAAAAGGAAGAGCTGAAGATATACCCAAGGTCGTTGAACTTGAAAGTCTGAGTGATTCTTGCCTTGTGTTGTTATTCACTATTATTCACCATTATACATTAATTTCAACCCTCAATTCTACAACTTATTGAATTGGTAATAGGGTTAGTTGGATGCTGGATTCTTTATTTGTATCAACCAATCCTTAGAGCACTCCTCTAGGATCTTAGAAATGCTGGGTCAAGTTCAGAAAGTTGAACAGGTATATGTTGGGTGCATCTGGGATCTGCCTGCCTGGGGTCTTTCCACTCATATGCACTTGAAGTTTTCTGAAGGTCAAAAGTGTGCTTAATAAGACTCATTAGTAAATGTTCTTTATCAATTTGGCCGGTTCCTATGACATTTCAGGGCAGCAAGCTCTTGCCCACAGCCTAAGGTTTCTGCTGCACCACTAAACTTGCCAGGTATAGAAATGCTTGGATCAAATACCAATTGTAATTGTCATGCACCGTCATTACTCACACAAGTTTGAGCTGCTGAAGTTTAACTCCATTTAATTTACATCACCAAACCGACATAATGAAGGATTACCAACAGACGGAAAATAGGTATAAAATTTACTTTCACGTACATTTGAATCATGGATGATTCATAATCTAATACTTAATTACTAAGTGTCAACACTCTTAATTCAATAAAGTTTTCATTTTGAAAAATCCTTGGAACTTTTAGGCAGATGAAATTGTGGTCATATGCTCCTTGTAGAAATCAACTGGGATATACAGATGCTCCCTGATTTACGGCAAGGCAGTTACATCAACCCCCCCACCACAAAAACCAACAAATTGAAAATATCACAAATTAAAAATGCATATAATCTACCTAACCTATTAAGCATCCAAGCTCAGCAATACAGCACACTGCACGGTATTAGCTGTTTCCCCCTTGTGATCCTGTGGCTGATTGGGAGCTGATTGGGAACTGAGACATCTTGCTGCTGCCTAGCATCACCAGAGAGCTTCAAACTACATATTGCTGGTCTCAGAAAAGATCAGAATTCGAAATTCACAGCACAGTTTCTACTGAATGTGTATTGATCTGGCACCATTGTAAACCCCTCCCCCCCCAAAAAAAATATAAGTTGCATCAAGGAAAGGCATCATCTTTCCTTTCTGCACATCAGAGATGGACTGCATCTGATCTAATTTAACATCTCATACGTAACATCATTTTATAGATGAGGAACTGAGGGCTTGGGTGAAAGAGTAGCTCACCTTTATAAAATGCTACTCTAGTTTCTTTATTCATGTCAACACTTTTGCCCTTCATGAACAACCTAACCAATAAATAAATAAATAAATAACAATCATTATTCACATTTTTGAGATGGAGATTAAAGTGCTATGGAGGGCAGTCAGGATTTGAATCCCACAGCAAAGTTCATTCCCTAAGTACTTGGTGACTACTCTCTGCTGCTGTGCGTGAGCCTGAAGTATAACCCTGAACATTAGAGCTTCTCAGCTTGGTAGACTTCAACTCCATCTTGCTGTTCTCTTTTCTCTTTTTCTTTTTTTTTCTTTCTTTTTTGCTCTACATTATTTTGAGTGTACCCCTCTTCAGACAAGAAAAGGAAAAAGTAGAAATAAATTATAAGATTGTTGAACTGGAAGACGCTTTGTTAAAAAATGCCTTTGAAATGTAGACATCTTTCCTTTCTGTAATAATTTTTTTTATATTTATTGGAGGGAAATGATACTTATAAATCAATATATTGTGTCCTTATAAAACAGTAGGAGTAGATTCTTATGATGAAAGAAAATATGAAAGGAAATTATAACTGGTAAGCTTATAAAAGCCATGAAATTTTCAAATATTACTTCAGGAGGGGAGAGAAGAGAAAATTATTTATGTGTCCGAGTGTGAAAACTTTTTGAAATATAAATATATATTTTTGAAATGTTAAAGACTTGGAAAGAAAATGAATATACTGTATTCCCCCTTTTATCCAAGAGGGCTAAATTCTAAGACCTTCAGTGGTTGTATTAAACCGCAAAAAATACCAAATCCTATGTATACTGTATTTTTCCTATACATACATACCTATGATAATGTTTAGTTTATAAATTAGATACAGCTAAGAGATTAACAACAATAGCTAATATTAAATTACAATAGTTGTAATAATGTGCTGTCATAAAAATTATGTGAATGTGCTCTTTGTCTCTCTTCTTCAAATATTGTCTTATTGTACTGTACTCACCTTTTTTTCTTGTGATTATGAGAGATGATATTTAGGGGAAAGAGATGAAGGCTTCTCTTTCAGCATATTGGAATTGCCAGCATCATTATGCTTATACTTTGCAGCGATTATTAAATGAAATAAGTGTTCTTGGAATACATACACTGTGATATTGTGACCATGGATTTGATAACCAAGATGACTACTGACTAGTGTGTGTGTGTGGGGGGGGGGTAGTGTATACAGTGTGGATACACCAGAAAAAGTGACAATTTGTGTTCTGGTTGAGATGGATTAGTGGGATGGTTCAAGAGTTTATCTCACTGCTTAGGCCAGTACTCAATTTAGAACTCACACAAATTGTTTATTTCTAACATTTTTCCTTTTAACATTTTCAGACCATGGTTGAAAGTAAAGAGAAGACTAGCATAAGAGAAAATAATTAGTCTTTTCTAAGAAAAGGAATGTTGTTTTGTTTTTTTTTTTAATACCAGGGATTGAACCCACGGGTGTTTAACCTCAGATCCACATCCCCAGCCCTTTTTTAATATTTTTTATTTAGAGACAGGGTCTTGCTATGTTGCTTAGGGCCTTGCTAAGTTGCTGAGGCTGGCTTTGAACCCGTGATCCTCCTGCCACAGCCTCCCAAGATTCTGAGATTATAGAATCTCAGAATACCTCATGGTGCCAGCAGAGAAAGGATTTTGTTATGGAAAAACAATCCAACAAATTACTGGGTTCAGACAGGGCAGATGGTAAAAATATTTGGTGAGACTGGCCACCCAACATCATTAAGTGAACTTAATTTACTTAGTGTGTTTTTCACCGCAGACTTACTAGCACCTAAGTTTGGTTTAATCAACGCAATTTCTGCTCCCTCTCCAAGAATGCAGAAGAATATTTTTTTTAAAGAAAATCACTGGGGGTACGTTGCTCAAACTCTTTCTAGGGTAGGGGGAAAAAAAAGAAAGTATCACTGGCTGTGTTGGCGACTGTACAATGGTACTAGCAAGAAATGGGATTCTGTCTATAAATGCTATTTTTACATATTCAAAATCTTGAAAGCCAGGTACTTTTTTTGCATCAATTTAATATTCTGGATAACAACTAGATTTGCTACTCAGTACTAACAAGAGCTATATTCTCTAAATATTTCCCATGGGATATAAAACATCTTAGCTCAGTTAGTCTTTCAGTATTTTACAAGACTGGAGTATTATCATCTCCTTTACACGTATAAGAAATCTGAATTGAAATTTATTTTGTTTTCCTTTATGTTACAGAATCTTCTCATGTTCCCCACACTCATTGTTTATGAGGATGACATGACATTGAGACTGTAATCAAGCATACAGGTCAAGTTCAAAGGAATACGAGAACCAATTTAATGTATCAGAAATCAAAAAATACCTCCTAGATAGAAGTCTCATCATGCATGAATGAAGAAAGGGAAATGTAAATGTAAGGATATAAAAAATGATGAAAAATCTAATTTTCAAAATTGTATTTTCTGGTATGTTTCAGAAGGCATTTGCTTGACTCTCAAAAAAAAATTAAAAACACATATTGTCTTTCTGAATCAAAAGAATGAGAAAACAAGATAAATTGAGATTAAGAGGGAGACTCTGCAATAGAAACCAGAGAGAAACTTGATGACATCCTACCAAGGGACAAATATATTAAAATTCACTAGAAAAAGTGAGAACCAAATTTACCCTTAAGAAGATAGATTTGGAAAATGGAAAATGGAGGGTAAATTAAAGAACTTATGCTAGAATGGCAGGAGAAAGAAGAATAAATAAAAACATGAGCAAGAAGAAGTAAAAACGGAGAAGAAAGAACTGAACATGGAAATCTTCAGCATTCCTGAAGTCTGTTCCAAAACAAATGTATCACAAACAAAAATCAGTGTCTAATACAGGACAGCATTCTTTATCCGAACAAAGCAAAATAAACAAAGCAAATCTCCAGATGAAGAGAAGTGGCCAGGTAACAGAAAATTAATAAAGAGAAGTAGAAAGGAAAGGCTATTTCAATACAATGAAAAGTAGGTTGGCCTCAGAGCTTCCTACAACTGCAAATGCTCACAAACAACAGGAAAGTTTTAAAGAACAGCTGTTATAAGCAAAGGGTTGAATACATATTAAAGCTCTTTTCCTCACAGGAAAGCAATGTAAAAATTACATATGTAGAAATTCAGAAAGTATTGTACATTTATATTTAGAGAAAAAATATAAATATATTTATAATATTAAAGATATATTTAAATATAATTTAATTTCATACAATTTTAATATACTATTAGAAATATAAATATATGAGTGAAAAAAATCTCAAGTGAAAAATAGTTTTTAAATTTACTAACAATATTGAATTTGTGTAAAGATTCAACTTTTTGTACATGGTTAGGGACTTCAATACAAGTAAAAATATCTGATATGAAAATATGATAATTTAAAATACAAAAGAGGATTTGAAATATGTCACAAAATTCTAGGCATACTCTTGGCAGCAGCTATTTATGAAGGTTCATGTATGTACATTTAAATTTCCTCAAAAACTGGGGAGAGATGGAACTCCTGTATACATGGCTGTCTGAAATAAATCAGAAGAAACCGATATAGCAAAGATGAAATATTTCTGAAACCAACCACTTTTAATAAATCTGGGGAACTATCCATAGTTCATCCATCAGATTCAAGTATTTCCTCAGGAACATTAGCAAAAACCGGAGCAGATGATTGGATGACTACTGAAAAACTAATTAAAGCTACTTGTTATGGTTTAGATATGAAGTGTACCCCAACGACTCACGTGTTGAAGACTTGGTCCCCAGTGTGGCAATGTCCAGAGGTGGGCTTCTGGGAAGTGATTGTATCCTGAGGGTTCTGACATCATCAGTGGATCAGTCCATTGGTAGTTGAATGGATTACAGGAGGCTGTAGAAACTCTCTGCAGGTGAGGCATGGTTGAAGGAAGTTGGTCACTGGGGGCATTCTCTCTCTCTCTCTCTCTCTCTCTCTCTCTCTCTCTCTCTCTCTCTCTCCCTCCCTCTCTCTCTCTCATTCCTGACTGCCATGAACTACAAACAGTTTTCTTCCTCCATGCCCTTCCACAGTGCTGTTCTGTCTCATCTAGGGCCCAAAGCAAGGGTGTCCTCTGACTTGGATTTGGAATCTTTCTTCCTTTTAGTTGTTTATGTCAAGATATTTTGGTCATAGTGATGAAAAGCTAACCAACCCAATACCACTTCATTAACTAAATATTTGAAAGGTAAAATCATCATCAAAAGGATGTTAAAATTCATTAACAATGAATGGCTAAAAATAAGCAATAATTCTTGAAAAATACAAGTAAATATTGTTATTGGTATTATATATATAAATTTATATATATATATAATTTATATATAAATTATAATTTATAATTCTTGAAAAAAAATTTAACAAATTTGAAATTAAACAATCATTTAAAGACACTGGAAGAAAAATTTCAAAAAGTAACAGAAAACGAGAGACGATGTAACTGAATTCACATTTCAGGGAGGGGAATTAACAATGAATGTTTTGGTTTTGTAGTTTTAAAATTAATGGATATAGGGTTAAGTGTACTTGTTTGATATGAAAGACCTCACTAGTAAGACTAAAAGCAGACAGGATATCTTCCAAATTAGCACACTTATGTGAATTTCCTAGATTGGATAGTGGGATATGAAAAAGGCAGAAAACAGAATGAAAGCCTAAGTAAAAGAAAACATAAATTATTAAAATGATTCAAATTAAACCAAATAGACGAGTTCCATCTTAGGATAAAAGAGACACACTCATCCATTAGAACCTAAAGTTTTAAAAATCTGGTCAAAAGATAAATTGAAAGATTAATTATCTACCCACCTATCTACCTTTTCATCCTTCCTGTGCCCTATGAGTCAATATCTCGCTTTAAAAACTGAGCAAATTAAAATACAAAAAATTCTCAATTTTTTTTCAAAACAAGAACAAATTTGATAAATCTTATTTTCTGATTACAATGCAATAAGACAATGATAATTAAAGCCTACTGCTTTCTTAATGAATACTTGGACAATGATAAACCTAACTGTACAATAAGCCATTGGTTAATAGTATTTATTGAGCAACTATAATGATCAGATGGTCACCTCAGTACTCCAGGTAATCCACAGTAAATTGAAACATTAGGATTTAAGACAGAGTCCCAGTGGTGAAGAGTTTGAGTTCTGGAGATGAACTACCTGTGTTTCAACAGCTCCACCTGCTCTCAGCTGCCTGAACTGAGTTATTTATATTTCCTAGATCCAATTTCCTTATCTGTAACATGGGGACAATAATAGTATTGGCATTACATGAGAGTATTGTAATCAAGTTGTTATGAGTAATACATGAGTGTGTGTGTATATGTGTATGTGTGTGTGTGTGTGTGTGTGTGTATAACCAACAGCTATATGCTATATAATATGTAAAAGATAATATCAATTATATTAATGTATTATATATATGGTTAGTAAAGTATCTGGCTCGCAGTGCTCAATACAAGTAAATATTATTATTGGTATTATTTCACTTTACTAATTCTTTAGACTTGTCAATGGGAATTATTATTTCCATAGCTAAACATATGGGATGTTCATATTACGTCTTGTTTTGCATGTATTTTAGCATTAGTAATAAAAGACTTTAGCATGTGTCATTGCTGTTGAGGAAATAAAAATATTTTTTAATTGAACGAAACTGAAAGATTGTCAGAACCACAGAGGTGACATTAAGCCTTCCTTGCTAATAACTGTCCCCTGGCATAAGCTTGGTTTCAATAGGTCTTTGCTGATGGATCCACTAATTTAAAATTTAGTTAGGAACATAAGATAGACACTTGAAAACCTTATTAACTACAAATGGAAGAAAGTAAGTACTCAAAAATAGAAACAGAATTTGGCTAACCAAATATCAAAATGGAATTAATTCATTACAGAATTAAGAGGCCTAGCCTAAAATTTATACCTGAATGCTATTTCATGATAGAAATAGTATGTAATTAGGTGCACAACTGTGTGAAAGATCTTATACAGTAATAGAAATTCATTAAAAGAAGGAGCTTGCTGTTATCTAAATAATAAAGAAGGCTGAATGGAGAGTTCCTGTATTTGTGCTTGGGGTTTGGCTAGGTGGAAGGAAAGGGATAGACGGTCCAAGCAAGAAGAAGAATTGCATGAGCGGCAGCATCATCAGGGCAGGAGTGAACACAGGAAAAAATAGGGCAGAATGGACAGACAGGCACTAGGAAGAGCGGCAGACCTTCTACAAGGTAGGAAACAAGGCATCTTGGCTAAGTTGCCTACACCTGCCTGGGAGGGTGACGGACCCCATTTTGTGAGGTCTTGCTTGAACTCAAGATGTAGAGAAATTCTCCTTATGGAGGAGATCACCTGAACAGTTGCCTCTTTGCATTGTCTGCCTCGGGTGATCCTCATAGCCCTCGAGAAATGTGACTTACCCCATGGGTAGAGCTAGACATTAAAAAATTACATTTGAGGGCTGGGGTTGTGGATCAGCGGTAGAGCGCTTACCTAGCATGTGTGAGGTCCTGGGTTCCATTCTCAGCACCACATGAAAATAAATAAATAAAGTAAAAGGTATTGTGTCCAAATACAACTAAAAAATAAATATTTTTAAAAAATATATCTGAAGTCTGTCTATGTGCATGCCGATGCACTTGAGGTACACCCTGTGTGGACACTCCTGCACATTCACCTCGTTTACAGGTATGAACAAGGAGAAGAAGATTTTCTTAGAAAATCACCATGAAAGATGAAGGACTCACGTGTGGGTTTAACTCTGGAGAGGGCAATCATGGTGGGGTGGCTTTAAGAGTAGTGGCACATTGTGATTGAACTACTCCCTTCTCAGGATGGAGAAATTTTAAATAATAATCTTACCCGGTCTGAAATCACTGAGAGAATCTTTTCTGCAGAGGATCGGAAGGACTTAATCACTCAAGGTCCCCCTGCCCCTCCTCTTAAACACATAAAGGTGATGAGAAAGAACCACTCTCGAGTAGTAGCCAAGAACACCATGTGATGGAAGGAAGAGAAGAGGTGTCTCATGGTATCAGGGGTCAAAGATGGTCCCTAAACACTTGATATGCAAGGGTGGACAAGAAGACATTGGGAGAGGAGAGATGGCCAGAACAGAGTACACAGTCCAGCTGATATCTTAGCCCCTGTTCACCCTGTACACAGAGCCACCAACACACTCTTTAGGGCATCATGACCCAGATTTTTGCTTGACTAAACTCACAGAGGATGTCTGATAGAAAGGTCAGAACTCCTACCCACCCATACCTATTGAAAAAGACTCTCTAGGGGACCCTCTGGGGATTTTAACAAGCACTCTGCTCATTCTTATCACCAGAAAAATTTTGGCACCATTCATTTAAGAGACTTCTACAAAAGTTGAAGGGCGGAAGGTGGACGCCTGGCCACTTAGCTGGCGGGGCTATCGGCACAGCAGAACTGTTAACGTGAGTGATGCTAGTTGTATGAAGCACAGGGCATTGGGGGGAGAGTGATAAACCACTCTGAGTTGGCGTGCTCTGCAGATGTCAGCCTGCGTCTGTGGCAGGCATTAAGGAGACCACAAATCCTGGGCAAGAGGGACAGTTGCCATCAGCAAATGTATCATAAGTCTTTCTCCCTCAGAATTTTCCCGATGACCGTGTAGGAAACAAATCTAGATACTCCACTGAATCAATGTTGTCATTAACAGATTTACAATTTCATCAATAATATAGGCACTTTAGTCAAACGAACCATGTAGGAATAACAGTATTAAATACCTGACAGCTTTACAAGTTATTTATCTATTCTTCTATTGTATCTATTATATATATATGCATAAATATATAAATAAATATATTTTATAAATATATATATATATTTCTTTCTTTTTTCAAAACTATGGTTTTTTTTAATTTTTTTAGAGAGAGAGAGAGAATTTTAATATTTGTTTTTTAGTTTTCAGCGGACACAACATCTTTGTTTGTATGTGGTGCTGAGGATCCAACCCGGGCCGCACGCATGCCAGGTGAGTGCACTACCGCTTGAACCACATCCCCAGACCATATATATATATATATATATATATATATATATATATATATATATATATATATATATATTTCTTTATTAGTAAGAAAAAAGAAATGCATATAGAAATACAGATGTTTCTTTTGAACAACCAACAGCTTCTACTGAAGCTATTCTCAATTCTTGAATGCATTCTAAATACAAATAATTCAAGTATGCCATAATTTGTCCAGCAAGTCTTTGGGGGAGGAGTGGAATAAAGTTTTCTTGCACGCCCCCGCCTCTTTTATTGGAGGGAAGAGAAAAAATTCATAAGGCCTCCCTGGGGAGAAACTTCTGTCCATCTCCCTTTTGTATATAAATATTATCAGCATTGCAAGTTGGGCATATCTCATAATATGAATTTGCATTTCCTACATGTATTGATCTGGTTGAAGTTCACATAAACAGCAGCACTTGGGCCCACCAAGCAAGCCATTCAAGTAAACTTTCATTTCTTTCTGGAATTCACCCCCTTCCCCTCCTTGCCTCCCTCCCCATCACCTTCACCCCTCTCTCAGCCCAACTCTGCCCTTCCCTTTAAAAAAGTTGCATTAGTTCTTTACAAGTGAGCAAGAACAGAACCAAATGTTTCACATCTGCTCTCTGAGTTCATGGATTAGCATGAGAATGAGTAGCCAGTGTTTCAATGATGCACAGTCCAGTGGATGAGAATGGAGGCTCAAGCCCAGTATCAGAGAGCTCTCTGGCTCCTGCCAGATGTCCTAGGCCCAGGACACAAAAGCATGAACCCAGGGTTTTAACAAATCACCTTTCTCTTAGGCTAATCACTCAAGAAAAGGTTTTTATTGTGGGCTGGAGAGGGTCAGGTTGGTATTGCTCCAGTGATCTGTAGCCTTGCCCAACCCCTCTAGCCTTCACCCTTCAAGGCTTTCTAAAGAGACCTCTTATTTCTTTCCCCCAAATGCAGGGCTCCGAGGGCAAAAGCTGCATTCCAGAGTGTCCCGAAGGCACAGGGACAGCAGGGGGCTCATTAATCAATGGTGGTCATGTTGCTGGTCTCTCACTCACCCTCCCTCTGAACAATAAAGACTTTAGCAAGAACAAAATGGCTCAATGGGCATGTACAAGGTCAGGCTTAGTGGCAAGATGGTTCCGCCATAATTGTAGTTGGATGAATCCCATACTTTTTGCAGAAAAGGTCCACCCATGGAGAACATGGCCTCTCAAAGTGTGGTCCCTGGGCCAGCAGCAGAAGCAGCACCTGGGCATTTGTCAGGAAGGCAGATTCTCCCTGCCACTCTGACCTAGGAAATCAGAAACACTGGGGTAGGCTCAGCAATCTACATATTTCATGCACCCTCCTGGGGACTCTGACCTATAGAAGGTCTCCTTACTCCAAAGGAAAGGAACTCTAGGTAAATGCCTCTTGGTTATTTTATGCTAATATTATAGGCAGGCCGCAGCCAGACCAATTTTTATTCTTCATCCCATTAGGTTGGGGTAATCAATCTTCCCGGTTTGCCTAGAATGGAGTAAGGGGATTTTCGAAATGTAAGACTTTGAGTTCTAAAGTGAGAAAGTTCAGGCAAATGGGGACAAGTTGGTCACCCTAACTGAGGATCAAGGCCAGCTGGGATATCCTAAACTCACCTGCAGTTCCTTGGACCCATCTGTCATTGCCCTACTTTTGCATTACCTATGGAGGTCAGGGAAGACCAAGACAGAGAGGAGGAAGAAATAATCATCAGCCAAGGAGAGAATTTCATAAAACAGGACTCAAAACAAAAGAAAAAAAAATAACAATAAAATAAAATAATAAAATGAAATAAAAATAACAATAAAACAAAATACTTACACAGAGTTGAAACAACTCCAAAAGTTCATTTTATGTAAAAACAACAAACATCAAAAAATTCCTTTAACAGAAAAGTGATTTTTGCATTAGATAAAAGACCCAAAAAGTTCTTCCTGTATTCATAAATAGAGATTGTTAATGTAATTATTATCATATATAAACCAAGCGTGTTGATGAGTTTCAATGCAACCTTTGAATAAATGCACATAATGTCCCTTGATCACATCCACCTTCCCTTGTACCCTCTCCTGCCATCCCCCATCTCCACTTCCCCATTTCCCCTTTCCCTTCCTTTGCTGCCCTTCTGTAATCTCAACAAAATATCATTAGGCCATTTCATAGTGGCTCCACTACCACAAGGTGTCTTACAAGCATTTCAGTTGGGATACTGGACTCTTTTGTCCAAGCTTACCTCCTCTTTCTGTTGGAATGTGCAAGCAGCTCTCTGTATCCCTGGGTGCTGCACCTGCAGATTCAACCCTGGGAGGATTCATTAACTGGGGATTCAAATTATCTGGAAAAATAATTATGTCTGTACTGAACACATATAGACCTTTGGTTGTCACCATTTCCCAAACAATATGCTATAACAACTATTTACATAGCACACTTGTGTTAGGCTATAACAATTATTTATCTAGCACATTGTACTAGGTATTACATACTAGGTGTTATATACCTAGTACAATGTGCTAGATAAATTAATTGTTAAGCAAGCTAAGCCGATTTACAGTATACAGAATGTGTATGTGTAATTACTACCTCATTTTCTATAAAGGACTAGAACATTCATAGACTTGGATATCTTTGGAGTGTCCTAGAACCAATTCCTCACAGACACTAAAGGACAATTACATATAAATATAGATGGGAATATATATATATGTCAGATAGATAGATGATAGACTAACCAGTAGATACAGAATGCCATATATATATATATATATATATATATATATATATATATATATATACACACACACACACACACATACCCTAGGGTCAAAAGAGATACTTGAGCCAGAGATAATCTAGAGAGTTCCCTGAATTTGAGCAGTAAAGGGAAGAGTCAGGGATCTATTAGCTAGTGAGATGCAGCATACAAGTGAGGGAAAGGTTAGTCTCATTCTGGGCTGGAGGAGGGCTGAAAGGTCAGGTATGCAGAGGTCACAACACAGCCACCCTCCCTGGCCTAGAAGTCCTGACATAGGAAGTGATATCATCTGGCAGTGCTGCAACATTAGAAAGGTAGTATTTGGTCCCTAAGATAAAAAGAGATGGTTTGGTGGTCACTATGAGGAATCTGGTCTGTTTGTGTGGACAAGAAAGCATTATTCACTTCCTGATTAAATTTGCGAGTGTGTTGTTAAAAAAATATAGAAATTTTAAAATAGAAAAGGAAAAGAAGACCCATGGGATCATAGAAAGAGCATAAATTTGGGGCTAATAGGGCTCAAGTCTCCCTCTTTTATTTGTTGTGTGTGTGTGTGTGTGTGTGTGTGTGTGTGTATTAGTCTGCTCAAGCTGCAATAACAAAATGCCATCAATTGCATAGCTTGAACAACAGAAATCAATTAATATTTTCACAGTTCGGTAGACTTGGGCGTTCAAGATCAAGGTGCCACATATTGGTTTCTGGTGAGGTTTCTCTTCCTGGCTTATAGACAGCTGCCTTCCTGTTATGTCTTCATGTGACCTTTTACCAGTCTACATACCTGAAAAGAGCGTGCTCTCTGCATCTCTTCACTTGAAGATACTAATCCAATCCTATGAAGGATATACCCTAGTTATATCATTTAACATCAGTTACCTCCTTATAGGATTTTTCTTCAAAGATGGTTACAAATGCCCAGAGAGGGAGGATAAATGATGTAAATAATCAAAGCAATGGATGAGAGAAGGCAAGCTGGTCAGACTCCATCACATTGTTCCTAAGTCAAAATGCAAATCCTGTATTAATATATGAGCTGATTCTTCAAGAAAATGAAGTTCTGGGCTGGGAATATAGCTCAATGGTAGAGCATTGGCCTAGCCATATGCAAGGCCCTGTGTTCCATCTCCAACACTGCAATTAAAAAAAAAAAAAAAGAACCTAGACGTTTTGCGTATTTTTTAATGTAAAAATGTAAAACCTTTTAATTGGTTTAATTGTTAAATATATAAACATATGACTCCATGTGCCTGGAGTACATGGAAGTCAGTACCTAAGTGTGAACTAACATGGATTGCTTGGAAGGAATCCAAAGTTCTCTTCAAATGGCCCTAAACATGCAAGACTGTAGGTGAAGGCAGTGTTACCCAAGGTCAATATTTTTTTGATTCCACTCCTTTTTCCACATGTCCCCACCTCCAGGTTTATTATGTTTTAATTTCCTGCTGATTGCCTCTTGGTAATTCAGCAGAGAGAAGAAATGAGAACTGCAGAACCCTATGTGTACATGTTGAATCAATGGTGAAGCAATCTGACAGCTGACATATATGTGAGTTCTTTAAAATTAGCCTTGGGTTTTCTAGGAGGCTTTGAGATATGGAGAAGGTCTTTGAACTTGAAGGCAGGAGTACTGCATCAAATACTGGCTCCACCCCTCTGCAGGGGTTTGATCCAGGAGGGTTCATCTCCTTTCTTTGTAGTGATGTTGCCTGGCAATGATGTCTAAGACTTTTACCTGTTCTCATTCTCTATGATATTTACTCTTACATTTTCTTTCTTTGGACGGAGGGCAGATTCTGAATCTGAGTGGTAAATAAATTTAGCTATATATATCCAGCTATAAGTATATGTGTATGTGCGTGTGTGTGTGTGTGTGTGTGTGTGTGTAGATACACATATGCAAAATCTGCTATGTTTAAGGCGCTGAGATCAGTATAGGACTAGAGACATAGATGAATGAGACACAGTCCTTTACCCTCAAAGCACATATAATCTGACTGGTAAGGATATAGGGATGTAGCCTTTTAAGATATTATTCTACATTTGAACATTTTTGCCTTTGTTTTATCTTCTTTCAAGTGAAATATCCAGTCATGACTTCACCATCACTATGGGATTAAATAGAATGCATTATCAATCATAAAAAAATGGGAAAAAGGAAAAAAAAAGATCAGAAAAAGAAACCATGACAATATCTTCATCATCTTGAGAAAGGCAAAGCTTTCCTAAACAGGAAACAAAAACATTAACCATAAAAAAGTTGGTATATTTAACTTCATTAAAATTAAATACTTCTAGTCATAAAAATATGTCATTAAAAGAGTAAAATTAAATATTCCTATTCAGGGTGGTGCACACCTGTAATCCCAGCAGCTCAGAGGGCTGAGGCAGGAGGATCGCCAAGTTCAAAGCCAGCTTCAGCAGTGGTGAGGACCTAAGCAACTCAGTGAGACCCTGTCTTGAAATAAAATTCAAAATAGGACTGGGGATGTGGCTCAGTGACCAAGTGCCCCTGAGTTCAATCTCCACCACTAAAGAATAAACAAACAAAATAATTATTAAACAAATAAAAGACAATCGATAGACTGGGATAAACTATTTGCAATATGCATAAGCACATGAGGATTTAGATCCAGACTACATGAGCAACGCTTACAGATAAACTTTAAAAAAAAAATGCAGTTAAAAAATGAGCAGCAGACTTTAATATGTTCTTTATTAAGAAAAAACTATTGGGCTGGGGATGTGGCTCAAGCGGTAATGCGCTCACCTGGCATGCGCGGGGCGCTGGGTTTGATCCTCAGCATCACATAAAAATAAAAAAAATAAAATAAAGATGTTGTGTACACCGAAAACTGAAAAATAAATATTAAAAATTCTCTCTCTCTCTCTCTCTCTCTCTCTCTCTCTCTCTCTCTCAAAAAGAAAAAGAAAAAAGAAAAAACTATCCAAAAGGCTGATAAATATATAAAAATTTATTCTACATGATGGTTGTCAAGGAAATGCAAATTAATTCCCATGTGCTTTTACTTTGTGCCCTCTAGAAATTATAAGGCTAAAAATACCAAGTGTTGACCAGGGTGCATAGCAATCAAGACTTCTGGACATTGGGTGGGAGCATAGATGGGTCTCACCACTCTGGAAAGATATTTGGTAACATTTTCTCACACTGAACATATAGGTAACCTATGGTCCAGAAATTCTACTTTTGTAATTCTCTTGTCAAAGCAATCCTACTCCTTTGTAAGTGAGTGCCTGTGTTCCTCCCAAAAGCATGCAAAAAAAAACTGATCCTTGCAACTTTGTTAAATAAGAACTTAAAAACTTACATGAAGTAGAGTCTACCTGACACTAAACACGAGGCAATTATTGCCACTTGCAGCAAAATAGTTGAATCCCGCATTTAAACTATGGAATATGAAAAGAAGACACAAAAGCATTCATATTATATCATTCCATTTAAGTAAGGTTCAAGGACAAGCAAAAGTAACCATTGGTTCCAGAAGTCCTAATAATGGCCAACTTTGAAAAGGGAACAGCCACGGAGTGCCAATAGGCTGCCCTTTTGGAAATGCAATGTGTTAAAATACAGATGGTGAATAACCAGAGTGTAGATACTAAAAATTTATTGATTGGTACACTGAAGATTTTCGCATTTTACTTAGCCAGTTTTTCTTGCATTTGTGTTTAAAAAATACAGTGTTTTTTTAAAACTCATATATTAGGATTATCCACAGATATTTAAAAACGACATGACTGTATTCATTAAATTAAGTCAGGTGTGCCAATTCAATCAGAAGCTACAGGAATGAAAGGGGTACTGATTTCTAATGGAGTAGAATTGCTATTGGAATGGAATGGAACAGAAGGGAATAGAATGAAATTGGACAAGACAGAATAGGATAGAATAGACAACATAAATGGAAATCACACACACACACACACACACACACACACACACACTCACACCAGACCTCAAGTAATTCTAATTATCATCTAACATTGAAAAGAATTACCATAAGGGAAACTTAGAGTAATGGTCAGTAAGTAAGATAAATAATCTAGGCCTAATAGACAGCTGTCTTATAAACAGTAGGAGATGTGGGTCTTCCCTCCATGTCCTCCAATAACTTCGCAAAACTTCCCCTGGGTGGTAGAATGAGAGCAGGTGGACATCTCAAGCAAGATCTCAGATAAGTGGCCACAAGGTCACACTGAGAGGGAGCCAGACTTCACTGAGATCCCTAATGACCAAGGCTGCTGGCTTTCATTCTGGGGTGTAGTCCCCACACAATGAATCTTAGATCTGATATCCCAGGTGACCAATTGGCTAAGGAATCAGTGGCAGTGTATGACTTCCAAGAAGAACCCCAACAGGTGTTACTACTTTGGCTGTGGCTCGCTTGAAATGGTTCTCTCTTGGCACACTGTAGACACTCCAGCAGTCCCATGGAGGAATTCACGTGGAGAAGAGCTGAGGTTCATTCAACCATCGCCATCCCATCCATGCTCTCCTCCGCATCATGGTTCTGTCTGCTGTTCACAGGTCTTGACTTTCCCTTCAGCACATCTCAATGTGTATATAAAGAGCACTGAGGAGTGGGACTCAGGCTCTGTGACTTTCAACCATCATGGTGCCGATGTCACAGTGGGTTGTCAGAAAGAAGAATGGTGCAAATCAGACCACCACCTTCTGTCATTCTTTTAGTACCCATTTGGCATGATTTATGTTTTTGAGTGCTCTTAAGATGGCACTCCAGAGATTTGGTCCAAAGAAGTGATGCAGAAACTGCAAAATGAAAGGATTTGCCCTCAAAAGAATAATGACTCCAAGATCAATCTGTGGTACCTGACCATTTCACTTTGAAAATGATTCCTTGCTTTGAAAAAAAAGATGCTATAGTTTTGGGGGGTGTAAAAGGACTATTTTCTTGTTCTCTGTTTGGGAAAAAATGTATCTGGAAATATGCATAACAATATGTATGCTGATAATAGTGCATAATATGTTTAGACTCATAGTCCTTCTGAAGCAAATTTTCTGAAACATTATATCAATTATGACTATTCTTAAACTGGAAATGTTTATTAAAATGTCATCTAATAATGAATGAGCTAGAAAGTGATGAGACTCCTTAAAAGCACTAATGTGCAGGCATTCCATCGAAGACTCCTTTCAGTGAGGATGTTTGCATTGATCCATTGTCTGAGAGATGAACAATGAGTTTTTTGCTTAAATCCATATTATACAAATGAAGTAATTCCCACACTACTTCCATCAAATTAATAATGTCATTTTAAAGTCAAATGAACATGATGTACAAAGCACACGGAATTACATGGAAAGGAATGCATTGAGTTATTTAAAATATGTTTTCAATTTTAGACTACCAATAATTATTGCTCCAAAGTGATGATAAATAAACCTTTAAGAATTTACGAGTTAGGCTTGTGCTATTCAAAAGAGAGCACAAGATAGAAATTCGGGTAATAAATGCTCCTGGGGTTTCTAGGATATGAAATATATTCTGATTTTTTTTTAACCAAGGTAATGTAAAAAGACAGTCTCAGGAAAAAAAAAAATATTTCATTCTGTAAACTGCAAGGGAAAGTAGTGAAATGAGGACAGATATTGATAGGGACTTCACAGAATGGTTTGTTTTCATAGATATTTGAAGCCCACCCCGTGAAATAACAGACACCTCAAATCCCTAGGAACTAGGCACTGAGTGAGTTTGAGCAACTAAAACAGATCATTGTGGTGAAATATACTAACATAAAATTTTCCATTTCTGTTGTTTTAGTCAAGTTTTTCACTGCTGTGGCTAAAAGGACCTGACCCGAACAATCATAAAGGAGGAAAAGTTCATATGAGGGCTTGTAGTTTTGGAGGTCTTAATCCATAGAAGTTCAGCTGCATTTGGGGCCCGAGGAGAGGCCGGATATCATTGTAGGAGAGGGTGGCGGAGGGAAGCAGCTCACATGGTTATCAGAATGCAGAGAGAGAAGACTTCACTCACCAGATACAATGTATATACTCCATATCCCGTCCTCCATTGAACCACCTCCTCCAGCCCCATCCCACCTGCCTTCAGTTACTGCTGAGTTAATCCCAGCAGGAATTAATTCATTGATTAGGTTAAGGCTCTAGCCTAATCATTTGTCCTCCAAACCTTCTTGCATTGTCTCACATGTGAGCTTTTGGGGGACACCTCACATGGTACCATTCTCATAACATCCTGGTTTGAATGTGCAGCTCAATGACATAACATACATTCCTTCCCCTCCTTTCACTTCCCTCTACCAAATCTAAGGTAATGCTATTTTATTTTTGCATTACAATTCTTAATACACATATATACCACAATTTTTATATCTCTGTTTGTATATAAAGTATGTTGACACCCAATTCATGTACCCAATACATGTGCATACTGTACATGTATGTGGACATAATAATGTCCATCACTTCTACCATCCTTATTAATCCCCTCCACCCCTCTTCCATATCCAGAGTTCATCTATTCCTCCCATGCTCTCCCTCCCTACCCCACTATGAGTCAGCCTCCTTATATCAGAGAAAACATTCATCATTTGTTTTTTAGGATTGGCTAATTTCACTTAGCATTATCTTCTCCTACGCCATCCATTTACCTGCAAATGCCATGGTTTTGTTCTTTTTTAATGCTAAGTAAAATTTTATTATGTATATATGCCACTTTTTTTATCCATTCATCCACTGAGGTACATCTAGGTTGGCTCCACAGTTTAGCTATTTTGAATTGTGCTGCTATAAGCACTGATGTGGCTGTGTCCCTGTAGTATGCTGTTTTTAATTCCTTTGGGTATAGTCTGAGGAGAGGAATAGCTGGGTCAAATGGTGGTTCCATTCACAGTTTTCCAAGGAATCCCCATACTGCTTTTGAAATTGGCAGAACCAAATTGCAGTCCCACCAGCAATTTATGAGTGTACCTTTTCCCCCACATCCTCGCCAACACTTATTGTTTGTCTTCATAATAGCTGCCATTCTGACTGGAGTGAAATGGTATCTTAGAGTAGTTTTAATTTGAATTTTCTCTGATTGCTAGAGATGATGAGCATTTTTTCATATATTTGTTGATTGATTGCATATCCTCTTCTGAGAAGTGTCTGTTCGGGTCCTTGGCCCATTTGTTGATTGGGTTATTTGTTTTTTAAGTGTTTAGCTTTTTAAGTTCTTTATATACCCTAGAGATTAGTGCTCTATCTGATTTGTGAGAGGTAAAAATTTGCTCCCAGGATGTAGGTTTTCTGTTCACCTCACTAATTGTTTCTTTTGCTGAGAAGAAACTTTTTAGTTTGATTCTATCTCATTTATTGATTTTGGGGTTTTAATTCTTGCACTAGGAGTCTTATTAAGGAAGTTGTGGTCTAATCTGACATGATGAAGATTATGGCCTACTTCTTCTTCTATTAGACACAGAGTCTCTGGTTTAATTCCTAGGTCCTTGATCCATTTTGAGTTAAGTTTTGTGCATAGTGAGAGATAGGGGTTTACTTTCATTTTGTTGCATATGGATTTCCAGTTTTCTCAGCATTGTTTGTTGAAGAGGCTATCTTTTCTCTAGTGCATGTTTTTGGCAACTTTGTCTACTATAAGATAATTGTGACTTTTTGTAGGTTAGTCTCTGTGTCCTCTATTCTGTACCATTGGTCTACCGACTTGTTTTGGTGTCAATACCATGCTCTTTTTGTTACTATTGCTCTGTAGTATAGTTTAAGGTCTGGTATAGTGATGCCACTTGCTTCAATCTTCCTGCTTAGGATTACTTTAGCTCTTCTGGGTCTCTTATTTTTCCAGATTAATTTCATGATTGCTTTTTCTATTTCTATGAGGAATGGCATTGGGTATTTGATTTTAATTGCATTAAATCTGTATAGTGCTTTTGGTAGTATGGTCATTTTGATAGTATTAATTCTGCCTATCCAAGAGCAAGGTAGATCCTTCCATCTTCTAAGGTCTTCTTTGATTTCTTTCTTTAGGGTTCTGTAGTTTTCATTGTATAGATCTTTCACCTCTTTTCTTAAGTTGATTCCAAAGTATTTATTTTTTTGAGGATATTGTGAATGGGGTAGTTTTCCTTATTTCCTTCTCAGAGGATTGTCACTGATATACAGAAATGCCTTTGATTTTGGGGTGTTGATTTTATATCCTGCTATTTTGCTGAATTCATTTACTAGTTCTACAAGTTTTCTGGTGGAGTTTTTTGGATCTTCTAGGTATAGAATCATATCATCAGTAAATAGAGCTAATTTAAGTTCCTCTTTTCCTATACATATCTCTTCAATTTCTTTCATCTGTTGCTCTGGCCAGTGTTTCAAGAACTAGTTGAATAGAAGTGGTAAAAGATGGCATCCTGTCTTGTTCCAGATTTTAGAGGGAATGCCTTCAGTTTTTCTCTGTTTAGAATGATATTGACTTGAGGCTTATTGTAGATAGGCTTTACGATGTTGAGATATGTACCTGTTATCCCTAGTTTTTCTAGTGTTTTGAACATCAATGAATGCTGTATTTTGTCAAATGCTTTTTCTGCACCTATTGAGATGATCATATGATTCTTATCTTTAAGTCTATTGATGTGATAAATTTCATTTATTGATTTCTACATGTTTAACCAACCTTGCATCCCTGGGATGAATCCCACTTGATCATGGTGCACAATAATTTTGATATGTTTTAGTATTAGATTTGCCCAAATTTTATTGAGAGTTTTTGCATCTATGTTTATTAGAGATATTGGTCTGAAGTTTTCTTTCTTTGAAGTGTCTTTGGTTTTGGAATCAGGGTGATATTGGCCTCATAGGATGAGTTTGTAAGTACTCCCTCTTTTTCTATTTCCTGAAATATTTTGAAGAGTATTGGTATTAGTTCTTCTTTAAAGTTCTTTTAGAACTCTGCTGTGTATCCATCTGGTCCTGGGATTTTCTTGGTTGGTAATCTTTTGATGACATCTTCTATTTCCTCACTTGATATTGATCTGTTTAAGTTGTGTATATCTTTCTGACTCAACCTGGGTAGATTGTATGACTTAAGGAATTTTTTGAATACCTTCAATGTCTTCTATTTTATTGGAGTATAAGGTTTCAAAATAATTTCTAATTATATTCTGTATTTCTGTAGTGTCTGTTGTAATATTGCCTTTTTCATCACATATGCTGGTAATTTGAGTTCTCTCTCTCCTTCTCTTTGTTAGTGTGGCTAAGGGTCTTTCAATTTTATTTATTTATTTTTCAAAGAACAAACTTTTAGTTTTGTCAATTTTTTCAATTGTTCCTTTCACTTTAATTTCATTGATTTCTAATTTCAATTATTTCTTGACTTCTACTGCTTTTGCTGCTGATTTGTTCTTCTTCTTCTAGGGCTTTGAGATGTAGTGTGAGGTCATTTATTTTTTGGCTTTTCCTTCTTTTAAGGAATGAACTCCATGCAACGAATTTTCCTCTTAGTGCTGCTTTTATAGTGTCCCAGATATTTTGATATGTTGGGTCTGTGTTCTCATTTACCTCAAATAATTTTTTAATCTTCTCTTTGATGTCTTCTGTAACCATTGTTCATTCCGTAGCATATTGTTCAGTCTCCATGTGATGCATAGATTTTTATTTTTTATTTTGTCATTGATTTCCAATTTCATTTCATTATGATCTGATAAAATATATGGTAGTATCTCTACTTTTTTGTATTTGCTAAGAGTTGCTTTGTGGTATAGTATAGGGTCTATTTTAGAGAAGGATCCATGTGTTACTGAGAAGAAAGTGTATCCACTTGATGCTGGTTGAAATATTCTATATATGTCAGTTAAGTCTAAGTTATTAATAGTGTTATTGAGCTCTATAGTTTCTTTATTCAACTTTTGTTTGGAAGATCTATTCAGTGGTGAGAGAGGTGTGTTAAAGTCACCCACAATTATTATGTTGTGGTCAATTTGACTCTTGAACTTGAGAAGAGTTTGTTTGATGAACATAGCTGCACCATTGTTTGCAGCATATATATTTATGATTATTATGTCTTGTTGGTGTATGGTTCCCTTGAGCAATATGTAATGTCCATATTTATCCTTTTTGATTAACTTTGGCTTGAAGTCTACTTTATTTGATATGACTATGGAAACTCCTGCTTGCTTCTGTAGTCCATATGAGTGGTGTAATTTTTCCCAACCTTTCACCTTCAGTCTGTGTATGTCTTTTTCTAACAGATGAGTCTCCTGGAGGCAGTGTATTGTTGGATCTTTATTTAAAATCCAATCTGCTAGCCTATGTCTTTTGATTGGTGAGTTTAAGCCATTAACATTTAGGGTTACTATTGAGACATGATTTGTATTTTCAGCCATATTTGTTTATTTTTTGTTATTTAACTTGACTTGGTTTTCCTCTTTGATTAGTTTTACCTTTAGGGTGTTACCTCCCTCTGCTGGTTTTTCATTGCTGTTTTTCATTTCCTCTTCATGAAATATTTTTCCAGGAATGTTTTGTAGTGCCAGTTTTCTAGCTATAAGTTCTTTTACCTTTTGTTCATCATGGAAGGTTTTTATTTCATCTTCAAATCTGAAACTTCATTTTGCTGGATACAAGATTCTTGGTTGGCACCCATTATCTTTCAAAGCCTGATGTATGTTTTCTAGGATCTTCTTGTTTTCAGTTTCTGTGTTGAAAAATCTGCCATTATCCTAACTGGTTTATCCCTATATGTTTTCTGATTTCTTTCTCTTGTGGCTTTTAAAATTCTCTCCTTATTCTGTATGTTGGGCATTTTCATTATAATGTGTCTTGATGTGGATCTGTTGTGATTTTGCACATCTGGCATCCTGTAGGCTTCTTGGATTTGGATTTTCATTTTATTCTGGTAAGTTTTCTGATATTATTTCATTGAATAGATTGTTCATTCCTTTGGTTTGGACCTCTATACCTTCCTCTATCCTAATAACTCTTAAATTTGATCTTTTTATGCTATCCCATATTTTTTGAATGTTTTGGTCTTGGTTTCTTATCATTTTTGAAGTGTTGTCTATATTCTCTTTAAGATAATATATTTTATCTTCGTTGTCTGATGTCCTGTCTTCTAAGTGGTCTACTCTGTGAGTGATACTCTCATTTGCGTTTTAAATTTTGTTTATTATTTCTTTCAATTCAAGGATTTTGTTTTTGTATAACCTCTATCTCCCTGTTGAGGTGATCTTTTGCTTCTTGGATTTGTTTATAAAGCTCATTGTCGAAGTGATCTTTCACTGCCTGTATTTGTTCTCTTATGTCTTCTTTGAGATCCAAAAACATTTTAATCATGTATATCCTGAAATCTTTCTCTGTAATTTTTTCTGGTGTAGCTGTTAATTTTTTTTAATGATGTCTTGTCTAGATTTGTTTGTGGTACTTTGTTTCCTTGTCTTTTCATGTTGCTCTCATTTTTTGCCTTTCCAACTCTGTGGGACTGGTGTGTTATTGTTTTTACCCTATAGGTTTGTAATGCTCTTGTGTGGTTCCAAGTTCCCTCCTTTGTGGGGAATCACAATGTCAACAGTTCCCAATATCAACAATACATCATGTATGAACAAATTATTGTTATTAAGACATTTATAGTTAGTATTAATGTCCAGAAATGTTGGATTCAATTATTATTTAACATATAATCAGTAGTTTTATAAAAGGTATTCAGTTTCTAGTGGTGGACAGTGACCTGGGGGTTGGGTGTAGGATGATATGCTAAGGGGGAAAGATGTGAGGATATGGGGTTAACATAACTTAGAAAATTTGAAGGAGAACTATAATGATATGGATTAGTAGCAAGGAAATAGACAGGAGGTAATTTCGAGTAGACAAGTACATGGGAGGACAGTAGCGTTCATAAAAACAAGCATACATATGTATTTAGAAAAATACAGGATGTTAAAATAGTAAAATTTTGAGGGTAAAAGAAGAAGAAAGAGAAGAAGAAAAAAGGGAAAGAGAAAAAAGAGAAAGAAGAAAACAAGGAAAAATGAGGGGTTGGGCTTATGCAATTCCTCCATATTATTTTATTCAGGTGACTCAATTCTCAAAGTTCTATTTCATGTCAATTTCTTGGTTTTATGTATGTTGGGGTTGTGAGGGCCAGAGGACATAAGGGTAAAGGAGAAAGAAGAAGGATAAGAAGGAAAAAAAAATACTCCTAGAATTCCGTTTCCTTCATGCTTGTGCTTCTCTTCTCTTCCAGTAGGTGGAGTTGTCTATTTTAAGCTGGAGTTTGCGTCCTCAGCGAGGATAGGTAACCAGGGTGAGAAAACTTGAGCCCCTGGTATCATCTCCCTCTCCTGCCTAGAGCTCCTGATCTGGGCCTCTCTGTTTTGCTCCCGGTTTTAAGCCCCTCCCCTCTCTTGCTTATCAGGTCCCAACTGCAGGGGACTTCTCACCCTGAGGTTCTTACCAGGTGGGTGGAGCCCTGTTTGACTTGTGCTCCCATTTAGCTGAGAGCAGGTTTGGTGCTGGGTAGTCACTTTGCTGAGTAATTGCAGTTGGGGAGGGGGGGAAGGGGGAGGAAGTTGGAAACCAGGTACCCGTTCAAACGGAAGTCCTCACTGATAGCCACGCCCACCAAAAATGGTGAGAGGGGTTTGCCAAGATGGCATAGGTCTGCTTCTAGCGCTGGGGGTGTCTGGTGAGGTGCAGGGGACCTGGATGGCCTTGTGCTACGGCTAGATTGCAGTCGTGTGGCCTGTGTGGGAGCAGAGCGCAGTTGATTGGGTGACTTTGGTACCCGCTAGCTCTGCGGGCTTTGGGTCTGGAGTCCAGAATCTCACTGGAACCTGGAGGCTCTGATTTCTGCACAGGTGGTTGTAGCTCTGGTGGTTTCTGTGAAAATCCGCTGTATAGGTGTCCTGTTGCCTGCTCTGAGATGTTGTATTCCGTTTAGATGAGACCTTGTGGAGACACCACCTGACTGCTTTCTTGGTTTAATTCCACAGAGCAGACAGAAACAGTACCTCCTTTATTCCACCATCTTGGATCGTCCTCCAGTACCACATTTTCTTTATCCATTTATCTACTGAAGGGCACCTAGCTTGGTTCCACAGCTTAGCTATTGTGAATTGAGCTGCAATGAATATTGATGTAGCCACATCACTATAGTATACTGATTTTAAGTCCTTTCAGTATATGCCAAGAGTGGGATAACAAGGTCAAATGGTGGTTCCATTCCAAGTTTTCTGAAGAAACTCCATACTGCTTTCAGAGTGATTACACCAATTTGCATCCCATCAGCAATGTGTCAGCATACCTTTTTCCCTACATCCTCACCAACATTTATTGTTACTTGAGTTCTTGATAATGGCCATTAAGCCTGACATGAGATGAAATCATAGTGTAGTTTTAATTTGCATTTTTCTAATTTCTAGAGATGTTGGACATTTTTACATATATTTGTAATTAACCATTTGTATTTCTTCTTCTGTGAAGTGTCTGTTCAATTCCTTAGCCCATTTATTGACTTTTAAAACTTTATTTATTTATTTATTTATGGTGTTGAGTCTCTTGAGTTCTTTATATATCCTAGAGATTAATCTGTATCTGATGTGCAGGTTGTTGGGAAAAGTATAAATGGCAGTTGCACCCCAGAGAAAAACCCCAACATGGCGCCTAAGGACCACTTCTTCCTACCTTCCCCTTTTCTACAGCGGCGCGAAAAGTCCCCACCAGTGTGAACTCTCCCCTGGGCGTCAATTTCAAATCTTAACCCCAATAAGAACTAATTCCTGGGCTCCGGAGCTGATATCTGGAAGAACTTGCCAATAAATGGATGGCCTGCCATTTATCTAAGCCCTACCATCTCCCCTTAGTTCTATATAAGCACACAGCCTTTTGCAATAAAATTGGAATTCTCCCAGCGAAGTGTCTCTGAGTGGGGAATTTTTTCACAGGTGGCAAAGATTTTCTCCCATTCTGTAGCCTGTTTCTTTGATCTTGATTGTTTCTGTTGCTGTGAAGAAGATTTTTAGTTTGATACAATCCCATTTATTGTTTCTCCATTTGCTTCTTATGCTTTAGGAGTCTTGTTGAGGAATTTGGTTACAAAGCTGACATGATGGAGATTTGGGCCCACTTATTCTTCTAGTAGGAGCAGGGTCTCTGATCTAACCCCTAGGCATCCTTGATCCACTTAGAGTTGAGTTTTGTGCAGGGCAAGAAATAGGGGTTTAATTTCATTTTTGGATTTCCAGTTTCTCCAGCACCATTTGTTGAAGAGGCTATCTATTCTCCAATTTATGTTTATGGCACCTTTGTTTGTATGAGATAACTATATTTACATGCATTTGTCTCTGTGTCCTCTATTCTGTACTATTGGTTTTCATGTCTGTCTGGATGCCCAAACCATACAATTTTTGTTACTATAGGTCTGTAGTGTAACTTAAATTTTGGTATTGTGATACCGCCTACTTTAGTTTTCTTGCTGAGGGTTGCTTTGGCTATTCTGGGCCTCTTATTTTTCTGAATGAATTTCATGACTGCTCTTTCTATTTATATGAAAAACATGATTGGAACCTTAACAGGAATTGTGTTACCTCTGTTTAGTGCTTTTTGTAATATGGCCATTTTGACAATATTAATTCTGCTTATCCAAGAACATGGGAAATCTTTCCATGTTCTAAGGTCTTCTTCAATTTCTTTTTTAGTGTTCTGTAGTTTTCATTGTGGAGGTATTTCACTTCTTTTTTTAGATTGATTCACAAATATTTTTTTTCTTTGAGGCTATTGTGAATGAGATAGTTTTTCTAACTTCTCTTTTAGTTGATTAATTTCTGATACATAGGAATGGATTTGATTATGGGTATTAATTTCATATCCTTCTACTATATTGATTTCATTTATTCTAGAAGTTTTCTGGTGAAGTTTTTTTGGGGGGTATTATAAATATAGAATCATGTCATCAGCAAATAGAGTTAGTTTGATTTCTTTTCCTATTTGTATCCCTTTAATTTCTCTTATCTGCCTAATTGCTCTGGTTAGAGTTTCCAGGACTATGTTGAATAAAAGTGGTGAAAGATGGCACCCCTGTCTTATTCCAGTATTTTGAGGGAATGCTTTCAAATTTTCTCCATTTAGAATTATGCTGACCTTGGGCTTAGAATAGATAGCTTTTACAATGTTAAAGTATGTTCCTACTATCCCTAGTTTTTCCAGTGTTTTGAACATGAATGGGTGTCGTATTTTGCCAATTTTTTTCTGCATCTATTGACATAATCATGTGATACTTATTTTTAAGTCTATTGGTATGATAAATTTCATTTATTGATTTATTTATGTTGAACACACATTGTATCTCTGGGATGAACCCTACTTGATCATGGGGCACTATCTTTTTAATATGTTTTTGATGCAGTTTGCCTGCATTTTATTAAGAATTTTTATATCTATGTTCTCAGGGATATTTGTCTGAAATTTGATTTCTTTGATGTGTCTTTGTCTGGTTTTTATGTCAGGTTGATACTGACTTCACAGAATGGTTTGGAAGGAATCTCTTCTATTTTATGGAATAATTTGAGGAAGATTGGTGTTAGTTCTTCTTTGAAGATCTATTAGAACTCAGCTGAGTATCTGTGTGATCCTTGGATTTTCTTTCTTGGATGTCATCTTTAATTTCATTGCTTGAAATTGATCTGTTTAAATTTTCTACATCCTCCAGATTCAATTTACATAGGCCATGTGTCCAGAAATGTATAGATGGCTTTGAGAGTTTCTATTTTATTAGAGTATATATTTTCAAAATAGGTTCAAATTATCATCTGTATTTAAGTAGCATCTGTTGTGACATCTCTTTTTTAGTATGAATTTTAATAATTTGAGTTTTCTCTCTATATCTCTTTGTTGTATTGGCTGAGTTTATCAAATTTGTTGATTTTTTCCAAAGAATCAAATTTTTGTTCTGTTGATTTTGGGTGTTGTTTGTTTGTTTCAATTTTATTGATTTCAACTCTGATTTTAATTATTTTCTGTCTTCTACTGTTTTGGTGTTGATTTTTTCTTCTTTTTCTAGGGCTTTGATATATAATGTTAGTTATTTACTTGTTGACTTTCTATTCTTTTAATGAATGAGCTCAATGCATTAAACTTTCCTCTAAGCACTGCCTTCATGGTGTACAAGAGATTTTGATATGTTGTATCACTATTCTCACCTCTCAGTATTTTTTTTTATTTCATCTCTGATTTCTTCTGCTATCCATTGGTCATTCAATAGCATATTATTAAGTATACAAGTGTTATGGTAGCTTCTATTTTTTATTTTATCATTGATTTTTAAATTTTATTTTATTATGATATGTTATAATAAGTCTAAATTATTTATTGTATCTATTAGATCTATATCTTCTTTATTCATTTTTGTTTGGAGGATCTATCCAGTGGTGAAAGAGCTGTATTAAAGTCACCTGGTATTATTGTATTGTGGTCTGTTTGCTCCTTGAAATTGAGAAAGGTTTGTTTGATGTATGTAGGTGTTCCATTTTGGTGGCATAAATATTTCTGATTGTCATGTCTTGTTGAAAAAGCAGCATGAAATGTTCTTCTTTGTACTTTCAGATTGACTTTGGATTGAAGTCCACTTTATCTGATATGAGGATAGAAACCCTTGTTCACTTACAAGAACCATGTGAATGATTTTTTTTTTTTGCCAAAAATCCAATCCATGAAAACTAACTCACATTCAAAAATGCTAGAAATGAGAAAAAAAACCCATAAATAAGAGTATGTATAAATGTCTATGTACCACTAAGGTCATAATTAAACATAGAAAGGAGAAAAAAAGAAAAAAATTCTATGAAATGTTAAAGAATTATTTCTGTTGGAGTTCAAATGGAGTTCAAAAGATTCTCAGCTTCTCTTCTCAACAGTTTTAGGTGCAATCATCTGGAGCATGTTGGTACACCCTCTGGATTGTTGGAGTGAGATAGATAATCCTGTAAGCGGAATTCCTGGAGGCAGGATTTAGGCTTAGGTGGGCCCAGGCTCTTTGATAAATGCCAATTGAACTGGAGATTTTAAATCAGCACACTTACAGGATCTAGTAATTGCTGATCCATGCTGGAAAACTATACTCCAAGGATTTCCCCTGGTTTCCACTTGTGTGATAGAGAAGCCACATATTACCTGGGGACCCCACATTTCCTGACCTTATGTTTAGTCTCCAACTCAATCTCTCCCACCCTACCTTTCTGAATTTCCAGCCAGACTTATCTCTCCCACATGGTCCTACAAGTAGTCAGATTAAAGGGGAAGGGGTAGAGTTGGGTGGGTTTCCATGACCAGTTGTCCCCCATGCAAACCTCTTTCCACGTTTGATTTTCTGTGTTTCACACCATGGAGCAGCCAGGAAAGCAACCTCTTCCATTCTGCCACCTAGAAAACCAACTCCACTAATATCATTTTAATATCATTTTAAATTTAAATGAACAGGATGTAAATATATATATATATATATATATATATATATATATATATATATATATATGTATGTATATATATACACACACACATACACACTGGATAATAAGAAAATGATTTTATTTGGTTATTTAAAATGTGTTTTTATGTGTAAATCATCAGTTATGTTGCTCCAAAGTGATGATAAATAAACCTTAAAAAATTTGCATGTATCCACGTTGTAGCATGCATCAGCATCTCCTTCCTTTTTAAGGATATGATATTCCAGTGTATGTGCATGCCACATTTTATCTATCCATTTCCCTAGTAATTCATAGATAATAGCATTTTTTTCATCTTCAGCTGTAGTGAATAATGTTACTGTGAACATAAGTGTACAGATAATTTAACCAATGCCTAAATTTCTACTATTTCTTGAATTAAAATACCCTATGTTTGTGAAATCAAGGTTTTCTAGTGACAGGAAGCCATATGGATTGATAAGCCATTTCACAGTTAACAACTGCTGCTGGGATATTGAATAATATTTTAAAATTCCAAGATGCCAGAGACTTTGAAGCAGACACTAAGTCAGAAGCAAATATACTGCTCAAGTGTATGCAACAAAGTGCTTTGGGGAATGAGACAATCAAATGACAAGCTTACTCATCTACAGCCAAAATAGGATAACAGATACTATGAGAACAGGAGCGTAAGAAAGGGTGCCTTGGCCAGACTTGGGCTGGAGGGAGGGTGCAGAAGGGAAGGAAGGGCCCGTCAGGGAAGGATATCAATGCAAGCATCCTTGAACAATACCTGAACTGGGCATGAGGAAGAGTCACACACAAATCCAAAGGGAAACAAGACACTCAGACAGAGGGAAGACATGAATTAAGATGGATGGTGATAAAATCTTGGCCTCCCAAGCTAGGCAACACTAATATATTGGATGAAACTGTCCTGGAATCCTTGAACATCTCACTGTCATAAGAAACAAACTGAAAAGAGCTTCTAGTTATTTTTTTTCCCTTTTCTCTTCCAAACTCCATTAGGGAGACCATGTTTTTTTCAGTGATAATGCATCCTAGGATTCAAATTAACTTGATAGTTGCATGCATAAGTCAAGGCATGCTAAAGTTTCTAAAAAAAAATTCCCACTCATAGTGTGTACGTGTATCATATATATTTATATAGGTATTATATATACATACAAGTGCATATATTATATATTTGATGTAATTGTGTATGAATATATACTATGATATGTATATTAAGCACATTTTATACTCATATATTAATAAATGTAATACAGCTATATATGTTATATGTTATATATGTAGATGTGTGGATATAGATATATATGCTTTCTTTGATGGTTAAACCTATCATCATCTTTGAAAAAGGAAAGCTTGCTTTCTCTCCATTCCCTATTAATATATTTTTCTCCATCCCTCAACATTTCCCCCTTAAGAATATCGGGGAGGAGAGAGACATGGGAACTATGGAGGAACTTTGGTTAGGCAAAGGAGAGGGAAGGTAGGCAGGGTGCAAGAGGGCAGGAAAGATGGTGGAATGATGGACATCATTACCCTAGGTACACGCATGACTGTACATATGGTGTGACGCTACATTGTGTACAACCATAGAAATGTAAGTTGTGTTGCAATTGTGTACAATGCATCAAAATGCATTCTGCTGTCATATATACCTAATTAAAATACATTTATTAATTAAAAAATAGTAATACATTGGAAGATACTGGTCCTGAGAATACATTAATGATCAAAACCCACACATCCCTGCCCTACATGGAACACATGTTCCCGTGCAGCAATACAATATAAAGTAAAATATATGGCGACCAGATGGTAACTAATGCTCCAAAGAAAACAACAAGGTGGGAAAAGGAGAAGTGTCACATGGGGCTACCTTTTTAGAAGAACTGGGGCCCAAAGCCTCACTGATCCAGTAACTTCTGGGTGACGGTTGGAGAGAGGGAACCTTGCAGATACCTAGGGTAGAAACATGCTCTGTTCCAGGAATCTCCAACAGGTTGGAGAAGAACAGAGTAAACTGCAGAGTAGTAGCACATGAGGTCTGAGTGGGATAGGGCAGGTCATGTAAAGCCTTTTCAATTCTCTTCAGTTCTTTAAAACATTTTCTCAAATGTGTTTGGGTATCAAATGCTTCCTTTTCATTATGAGCAAGTGTTGTGTGTTTTCTTAGCTGATGTGTTTGTCTAATTTGGCACCCCTTAGCTGCAGGGCCAAATAACAGGTGAAGTTGCTTATATCAAAGTTGTCATATAAATCTGTGGGTATGACAAACCCTCCAACCACAAACCCAGTGTCTCTTTCACTTCCTTCAGGGGTAGGGAACATCCTCAACCTAACAACTTCCCATCATCCTGGTGACAAAGTCTCTAGCCTGGGCTTTTCCTTCACTCCTTTCTGACCCTGAATCAGAACTTGCATTTTTCCCGTGTGACCCTGCATGGCACAGTTTTTCCTCCCTTCTTTCAGGAAATATGAGTGATAAATTCTCATTTCAGTGACATTGGTTTCTCCATATTGCCACTTAGTTATGTCCAAAGTTGAAATACATGGGTATAATTGAGACAAGTTCATGACAAAATATTGCATCATCTGTTAGAGATGATGAACCCAGTTGACATGCTTTTGCTATGGAATATGGTTTTACTTATATCTGTAAAATACTAAAATATATTGTCTAACATTTTATTATTAATTGGGAGACTTGGAACCTCCTATAAAACCATCTGGGAAAGCTGGATTAGTGTTTGTGGTTCAGAATCAATGCGTAAGAGGAACCTTAAGTTTTGTATTTACAGATTTAAGATCTTAGCACCCTCTGGAAGTCCGTATGGTACAAGGAATTCAAAGCAATGACAAGCCAAATTATCATTGAAAGGGAAAAAAAGGAGAGTGTTAAAAAAAAATACTGGTAAGTTGGGAATAGATTGGCATGCAAGATATAGAAGGGCTTCCTAAAAATAGACTGTACATTATCAGGGATTTTAACACTCTGAGTCCTAGCTTCTAGAATATACAGTCCAATAAATGACCTACAATTTGACCATTTGTATTAGGACTTCCTTTTCTTGAGAAAGATGAATACAAGTACTTCAACATTATATGGTGATCCAGAGTGCCTGGGGGGTGAAGGGTGGTGGAGTATACTAGTTAACTCAAGTCTGAGTAATTCTACTTCTAGGATTATGAATTAAGATACTCTTTGGAAATGTGGATGAACTTTAGTGTACAGTAAATTGAGTTTACTTTCATTTATAATAGCATCATTTCAAGACAACCGATGATCAGTTGTTTAGAATGTGTAATGATAAAAGAAAATAATCAAAATGTAAAGTTAACTGCTAAAAACATGACACAAAGTATGTATCTGTACATTAAACCCAATTTTAATTCAAAATATATAGTATTTTTATGTAGAGAGATGGTAAGAAAAACAGAGCAACAGATTAGCAGTGTTAGTTATTGGGTGGAAGTTTAATGAATGGAATTCAGAGTAAATATATCCACTGGAAAATATAGGGGAAATCTTGGAAATGAAAGCTGCCCAGTGAGAAAGCCCCAGATTCTGTGTATCAGCCCAGAGCTTGATGACCCACACATTTGCAAAGTAGAGTCCATGAAGCCCAGTGAGAGCTTAAGGAATTGAATTGGCATTTCAGGAGCTTCCTAGAACAAGGGAGATCATTTGTAGTTTGAAGTTAATTGCCCAATTTTAAAAAATTTAATTCTTCAGAAGAACATAACAGGATCCAGAGTTTCTACAATACATCATTCAAAATATTCAACATATAATCCAAAATTATAAATTATGAATAAATTTTAAAATGCTTCCCATTCTCAAAAGAAAAGCCAATCGACACAGATTGACTGTTGACAGTGTTGACTGGGACATCAGTGTTATCAGATAATAATTTGTAAAATATATTTTTTGGTTGTAGATAGACATAATATCTTTATTTTATTTATTTATTTTTATGTGGTCCTGAGGATTAAGTGCCTCAACACTTACTAGGCATGCTCTCTACCACTGAGCCATAACTCCAGCCTGTATCAAGTAATAATTTTAAAGCCAGTTTTAACTATGCCCAAGGACACTAAGAAAAATATACTAATGGAGAATAAAATACAGAAAGTTTTATAAACTCATAATTTTCATTTAAAAATAAAATTAAAGGTTTTAGAATTGAAAAATTCAGTATCCAAGACTGGGGAGGTAGCTCAGTGGTAGAATGCTTGCCTAGCATGTGCAAGGTCACGGGGTTGCTCTCCAGCACTGCAAATAGATAGATAGATAGATAGATAGATAGATAGATAAGAGATATAAAAGAAAAATTCAATTTCTAAATAGAATATCTATTGGCTAGGTTTAAGGGTTGAATGGGCATTCAGGAGAATGAGTAAATTTAAAGATAGATCAATAGAAATCCAATATGAACAAGAGAAAAAAGAAGAAAAATGAAAAGAAAATATGAAAACCCATGTATTCTCCTTATCACCAGCAAAAAGAACTCAATCTAGTAAATCTATTTATGAAGAAATAAAACCTTAACACACATAAAATATATTCTATATATTCTGTAGATCTATATGTGAATATTACATACCTGTAATGAGAATCAAACCATAGTTCTACAATCACATTTTTCACATAAGAATTTGTAAGTCTAGATTCTGCTTCATAAATGGTTCATAGAAATTTGTAATATGGAGATACCTCTATTTATTTAAAATACACCTATTGAGAAAATTTCTAATTCTTATACTTGAAGCAATAAAGCAATCAACATCCTCTTGTATAGATTTTTGTACCCATATATAAATATTTCTTTTAGACATTTATTATTGGAATTTCACAAAATGTGAATATTTTAACTTTTTTGTTGATTTATAATATACATAGAAAGTGTTCAAAATATAAATGTCATATCAAAGAAAAGCCATATAAACATGGCAGATTCACTTTTGGCAATTTATTTTTATAGTTTTTAGAATACACTTTTCAAAGTCCACCAAAATGTCTCCATTCTGAAGGATATTATGCTGAATTCAGAGGTTAATGAGAAAATAAAAAAAAAACTTTAAAATCTTTGTAATATTTAACTTTCTACATATGGAATACATAATACATTTACCCTCCTGTTTTTTCTTTTTCTTGTCTTGTCTTTGTTTTTAGACTTTGAACTTGGTAAAGAATATTTCACAATGTGAGTTTTTTTTTTGTTATTTGTATATAATTTATCAGCAAAAGTTTCACTTATCTGGTGTGCAGTGTGATGAGTTTTATAATCAAGTATAACTACCAGGTAACCACCACCCCAAACAAGATAAATACATTGTCCATCAAGTCACCTCCCTTCCCACCACCCCAAACAAGATAAATACCTTGTTTTCAAGTCACCTCCCCTCACACCCATCCCTTGCCACCACCAAATATAACTACTATTCTAATTTGTATTACCATAATTTAGTTTTGCCAATCTTCATATAGGCCGTTATATAACTGGAACCATGTAGTAAGTTTGCTTTGAGTCTGGCTTATTTCAATGAACATAGTTTCTCTTTGCTAAAGTGTAGTATTCAATCGTTCCCATTGCATAATGATTGGTGGATATTTTTCTATCATAGGTATGGCTCATTTTCAGTTTTTGCAATTCTGAATAATATATGAATATATTTGTGGATTTATTTATTTATTTATTTATAGCTTAAAATCATTGCCTAGGGTAATAACTTTAAATAGAAGGGCCATTTTAACTATATAAAAAGCTGTCAAACAATTTTGCCATGTAGTTACACCAAGTTTTCGCTCTCACCAGCTACGTAAGTATTCCTGTTGCTTCATGTCCTAGCCAACACTTGCTATTGTCAAATATTTGTATTTATAGTGCCCTATGGCTATGTGTTTGTAACTTCCTTCTCTAATGATTAGATATGTTGAAAAGCTTTTCATGTGTTTATAAGCACTAGTGGTTATTGTATAACTTCTTTTAAAGTGTCTCACTTATCTGTGCTTGTTTTTATTTAAATGTTTTTTTTCTCTTTTCACTGTTAACTATTCAGAATGCAAATTCTTTCTCAGATATATGTATTGATAATATTTTGTCTAGGTTTGTGGTTTGCCTGTTCAATTACTTAATGGTCCCTTCTTAACAGCAGAAATTTAAAATTTAATGAAATCAAGTTTAACAATTTTTTTTCTTTTATTGAGTATATTTTCTTGTCTGACTAATATTTCTCTACTCCAACATTGTGAATATTCTATATTTTCTTATAGGGTTTTGACTCTACCTCTTATGATTAAGTCAATTATCTACTTTGAATAAATTTTTGTATATGAGCTAAAGTAGGTATCAAGGCTAATTTTCTTTCCATGTGACTCTTCAGTTCCAGCACACTGTGATGGGAAGACAAACAAAACTCTGTTTATCCATTACATTTCCTTCTTGTCAATCATCAGTTGGATATATATGTAGGAATTTATTTCTGAAATCTTTATTAATTTTATTGATCTTTTTGTCTTCATTTACTTAAATACCATGCCATCATTGTAACTGTACCCTTGTATTACTAATGAAATTAATGTAAATTCTACTTTCTTTTTTTTTCCAAAAAGAAATTCTATTTGAAATCTCTTGGGTCACTAGTGGATTTAGAATCAGCTTTTCAATTCCTAATTTTTTTTTAAATTTCAAAGAATGTGTTTTATTTCAGTTGAGGCAAATATGCTTTTTTGAGTATGTTTGAATCATCTAATGTAAAAAATTCAACTTTTCATTTTAATTTAGATTTTTATTATTTAAATCATCAATGCTTTATAGTTGTCAGTGATAAACTATTCATTTTATCAAAAGTAAACTTTGGGGAATAATTTTCCTATTTCATTGATGTCTGCTCACTTCAGATATAATTTTCTCTTGATATTTCTAGATATTTAGAGAAGTTAAGAACTTTATTTAAAATTTGTTAGTCTTTTACAATATAATCAAATCTAATAACTGTTTATGCTGTACACTAACATTTTAATATGTTGTAGATTTATCATCCCAATCTCTACTGCAATATCATTTTGGACAGAATAGATACTTGTATAATTTGATTCCTCTGAAGTTTCTTGAGATTTGTAGCATAGCATCTGATGAATCTTTGTGTATGCTCAATACCTCAAACAAATTCAAACAGCTGTATATAAATATATATATATATATAAAGGTATATATTTAAGGTGGAAAGCATGTTTTAAAATATCTGTACACAATGAAAGGTTCAAAGTACCATACTTTGAAGTATGGAATAGTACATCCAGTTGATGGACTCCATCTGACATTCCTCTCTTAAACCCTTAAACCCTGCTGGTACAGCACAGGAACCTTCAAATCTTGATTAGTTTTGAGGTGCTATGGAAATGAGCTTCATCTGTACTTCAGTTCTGGCCATTACTAATTATATCATCATTTATAAGTCATTAAAATATTCTAAGCCTCAGGCCTGGCCTCTCTAAAGTAGGATCTCAATCTTGTGCTACTATAATAAAAATTAACATAATGTACAGAAAGGGCCATCACAGTGCTTTGAACTACACCGCACTATTTATTTTTGCACAAAGCAAATGTATTTACTCATGATTTCTTGACTCCATAAGCAAAACTGCTCTCCATTGTTCCCGCTGATTTCTTTGCTCAAAAATTTCTCATCATTAACTCCTTTCAATGTAAAGTTTTGCCTTCTTCCAAAGTCTATTCCAAATAATCAATTCAGAACTGTTTCTTTGGTCCTACAAAGCTTTTAAGGAGAACTTCTTTTCTGAACTGGCATGTCTGAATGGCCCATCCTTCTCAGACACTGCCTCCTTCTCATATGGTTCCCCCACACTCTACAGCTCAACCATTCCATACTCATTTTAAATTTTAGTACAGAGTTCTCCTCGATCAAGCTACTCAATAAAGTTTATCTGACAAGTTTCACCAAGCTTTCAAAGGTTATGGAAAATATTGACTTTAAAGCTAAAGTTTTGTATCCCTCAGCAAGTTTGTAAGCCTGCCGAATGGATGAAAAAGTTAAAGTTGGAATTTCATGATGTTTTCTGTTGAATAATTACTTTGTTTTTTCATGCAGTTCCATGCCCTACTTCAAATGCTCTCATAGACTATTCTTTTAAATCAAAGAATATACTTAAGGTGTAAAACATGTTTTGTTATACATATACACAATGAAAGATTACTACAGTGAAGCAAATGAACATATCCATCTCTGGATGTAGTTACTTTTTTTCTTTATATGAACAACTGAATTTTATTCACTCTCCCTCTATTGCTTGCTAGTGTTTTTTGCAGCTCTGGGTTTCAAACCCAGGATCTCATGCATACTAGACAAGTACCCTAACATTGAACTACACCCCCTGCTCTTAAATCCTACTCCCTTAACAAATTTCCAGGATATACATCATATATTAGTCAGCTTTTTGTTATGATAACAAAATACCTGAGGCTAGATAACTTTATTTTAAAAAAGAGGCTTGTTTAGTTCACAGTTTGGGAGGCTGCAAAATGCAAATAACATGGTCCCAGCTGTGGTGAGGTTCTCTTTTGGCTTTAGCACCTCATAGCAAATGGCACTATATGGCATGAATGGATGAGAAGGTGAGATCACATTGCCAGAGAGGAAGCCAGAGAACCATTTAGGGCTCAGGCTCAGGTTTTTATAATAACTTTCTCTGGCAAGGATAAACTCAGGAATCCTAAGAAAATTGCCTTACTCCTTTCCAAGAAGACCCTCCAATGACCTAAAACCTCCTACTAGGCCCCACCTTTCAAAGATTCCACCACCTCCTAACACTGCCACCCTGGGAACCAAGCTTTTACCATATGAACCCTTGGGGGACAAACCACAACCAAACCATTGCACCTAGGCAACACAGACAACAATAAGACATGCCAAGTCAAGTATTCTTGCTAGCACCCGCTCTCAGTCGACTCTACTTAGATACAAATCAGGAAAATTCACGGGTGACTCCATTAGGTCATGGATACTCTGAGAATGTGACACCAGATCTCACCCAGCTCACATTGCTTGTTGGACTCCCCATTCCTCCTATGAAAGCAATGTTCCTCTATGCGTAAGTGCAAGGATAACCACCTTTCCTCTTCTCTTCATGCTCCCTTTGTTGTATCCTCATGTTCTTCTTCTTCTTCTTCTTCTTCTTCTTCTTCTTCTTCTTCTTCTTCTTCTTCTTCTTTTAAAGAGAGAGTGAGAGAGTGAGAGAGAGAGAGAGAGAGAATTTTTTAATATTTATTTTTTTTAGTTATTGGTGAACACAACATCTTTGTTTGCATGTGGTGCTGAGGATAGAACTCTGGCTGCACACAGGCCAGGCGAGTGCGCTACCGCTTGAGCCACACCCCCAGCCCTCATGTTCTTCTTTATGTTGTTTTATATTCATTTTTATTATATCATAGATATAAACCAAACAAAGGTGAATTTTAATTTTCACAATCCAGAATGGGTGGCGGGGATTGAGCTCTATCCAAAAAGTAATCTAAATTCTAGTTATTTGTGAACAAGTGCGTACTATATGTCCTGGGTCAGTGAGCGAAGGAATGCTTATCTAGACCTCAGTAGATCTAGATCCATCTGCAAATCGAGGGGATTTGAACTAGAACCAAAGACACTGTTGCAACCCCAGGATTCTCTCTCGCCAGAGTTCTGCTGGATAGCAGACGGACTCTAGGGGGCGCACATCTCAGGATGAGATATGCTCTTTATACATCACTCTTGCTTTGCTCTGAGTGGGCTGTTAGTACCGTTAGTACCTGCGGCATCTCAGACAGTGTGAGAAATAGCAATCACTTCTTCCTTCTGAAGGTCAGAGACCACTTGCATCAAAATCCCCCAGTCTCTGGACCATCTGGTTGCTGATAATACAATACTAATATCCACACTCAATTACACTGAGCTTCCCTTGGGGGAAACAAGGATCCAATGTCAAATGAATTGATATAATCCATATTTTGATGCTACAAAGAGCAGCTGGCTGGGGGAAATGTGAAAAAGAAGACAGACACGGGATGGACGTGTGTGGCTGTCCTTTCGTAAGGTGGTGAGCAGCATTTGAGCTGTGATTTAGGAAGACACGAAAGCCACACTGAGGTTGTAGGGTTTTCTCTGAATTCCAGAAAAGTTTGAGATGTAAATGAGACAGTAACATCTTAGCAAGCACAGCCCTCCCTTGCTTGACCAGGGAAACCTTGGAACTGTTTGCTAAGGATGACAATACTGCATGAGGAGGTAGGGTCCAGACCTTATGCAGCTGCTGATTTCTCAACAAGGGCTGTAGCTCTGAGTGCTTTGCTGACTTTGCCTTGCAAATCAGAACAGATTTGCTCTGCTGTCTCATAGGAACTGCAGATCATATACACGAGTGAATCAGAGCTTTGGCTCTAGAAGCTGTGAGTATTTTTAAGTTTACTTGCAAACATATTTAAATAAAAAATATATAAATATAATGTAGTTATGACTGCTTCTATATTTACATATATAGACATGAATACACACATATATGCAGACAGGTTGATGGATGCATGTATACACCCATACATTGTAACTGGTATTCTTCTCTATTAGATTAGAAAAAAAAAAACAGTGGAATTATTTCCAGTTCTTCTTCTGTTTTATTCCTTTGCCATCTCTTTTACTCAGCTTTTGCATGGCTGTGACCAAAATACCTGATAGGAATAATTTAGAGGAGGAAAAGTTTATTTGGTGCTCGTGGATTCAAAGGTTTCAGTCCATAGATGTTTGACTCCACTGCTCTGGGTCCAAGGTGAAGGACCTTGGGGGGAAGTACCCAGCAGAGGAAAGCTACTCAGCTCCTGGCAGAGTCAGGCAGGAGAGAGAAAGGGAGAGGGAGGGGAGGAGGAGGGGGAGGGGAAAAAGCAGAAAAGGAGAGGGAAAGGGGGAGAGGGAGGGGGAGAGGGGAAGTGGGAGGGAGAGATTGGAAGACAGAGAGGTGGTAGGGACCACAAGGAACAAGGGTTGAAGTCAGGCCCTTGAACATGCTAAGTGCACACCCTACTAAAATAGAGGTACTAAACTTCCTCATGCTGAAAATCAAAATTACCCCAAACCTTCAAGGCACCAAAAAAGCTAAGACTAATATGTTCCCCTTCCAGTACAGCCTAGATGAATCTACCTGTGTATCAAATGGTTTAAGAAGAAGCAATCTAACTGCTTCTCCCCGTTTGATCAAATTGCATAAAAATTTATTTTTCTTTTTGACATCATTTGCTTACTTATGTGGCAGGTGGCCAAGTCTAGCCAGGCAGATTCCCTGTCCTGGCTACTGGTAATGCTGAACCATGCCTCAAGTGCCAACCATGCCACTTTAGATTCAGCTTTTATCTATAGCTCCTTCACCTGGAGCTGGGATTTGGGCTCTAAGCTATTCTGCTAAGACTCTTGACATGATTTGGAGCAGTTACTAGGTAGCCCCTAAAGCAAGCTCTCTGTAAAGGAGGGTTGACCCAGAGAGATGGTTGATAGAAAGCCTAAACTGTCAAGGATATAAGACTGGTTTATGGAAGAACTCTTGGAGATCCCATAGGAGAAAGAACCTCCTGATCTCAGATGCACACAATTTCTATGGCAACCACATATATTAGAATAACAATATAGACATTCGAAACAGTTTAGTTTGGGCCACTCTTCATTCATCCAAATCCAGATTTGGATTAATGAATGAATAGATGTTATATGCTCTCTGTTACTATAAGATTGTTTAATGATCCGAAGGGCAAAGTCAGTATACCATGTGACCACAACCATAAGGTCATCATGTGCCTTTCCTAACTTGGAATTAACCATGGTGGTATGACATCTTGATCTCCTAGAAGGATCTAAGAACCAAAAAAAAAAAAAAATCTTAAGTGCTGATCTTAGTTCTGAAAGTTGAAGTACATAACTTCCACCTGGGAGAGCTTTGCCCAAATTTTAAAGCACATTGTTGCTTCCCAGGATGAGAGTTTACTGACAGATGACGGACTTGGAAGATTTCAAATGGAGACAAAGGATTGTGGATGTCACTGAGCACCCAGGCTCTCTGCGTGAGTTGACCCCAGCGGGGCATGCTCAGTTGGCCGCTCTCTCCTCATTTAGAAACTGGTCACACAAGCTTCTGTTCCTTCATTTATCCTACTCCCAAAGGTATCAACTTTGCAGAGTGGAGAAGGTGGATAGATCCTTTTTACCATCTGAACAAGTTTTCCAGCGTGTACAATCACGGACCACAGAAAATGAGGTTTACAGGTCACTCACGAAATGGAACCAATTTTATGGTCCTTTCTGGGGAAAATCTTGTATTCCCCCAGGACTGGATGTTTATCATTGAATCTCTAACACAGCTTCTTTTTTCACTGAATGGAACGATTTGGGGAGCCGGGAGTCGGAAGATGCCTGCCTGAAACTCCCCCATCAAAATAAATAGAAGATACACAATATTTACAATTTTCTTGAATTTATTTATGGATGTTATAGAGGATTTCTTGGGGAAAAAGGTAAAAATAATGCTCACTTTATTGGAAGTTAGCGTGTCCAGCCCCATTGTGACTGGTGCTGGGTGATCTGGGGCCAGTTGCTTCACGTCTTGCAGGCTCAGTCTACATATTTTAAAGTAAGAGTGATAAACTAAAATAAGTCTGAGGTTTCCCAGCTCCAGCATTCAATGCTTCCATGTTTTTTAGTATTTGTTGATGTTTTAAGTAATATTATTTCATTCCCAGAGGCTCTCTGATCTTCCATACCTCTCTCTCCAAATTCCTCCACAGATAAATAGTTCCAGGTGGGATTCATTTAGATTTATTATTATTATTTTGATAGCTACCATATATCCAGTGCTTACTATGTACAGAATATATATTATCTGACATAATCCATATGTAACCCAAGTATTAGCCTAGGTTTGCCTTTTACCATACTTTGGGAAAAGAGAATTTGTCTTGAAACCATTGCTTGCTCTTCCTGGATGCTGGGATACAGACTTCTGTCTACAACTCTTGGCTCTTTCTTTGACTTTATTTGCTGTGCTCCCAACCACCACCTGAAACACTTGGGCTGTGGCCTCCCTGGAGACAAAGCTACTTCTATTGTCATGGGGGATGGGGAAATATGGAGTGACATTTTCCTTTTCTCTTTGTAATGGTTTGGATCTTAAATGTCTTCCAAAGGGCCATGTGTTGAAAGCTTGCTAAAGGAAGCAAGGTCAGTGGGGTTCTGCTCTTGAAGGGCATATAGGAATCCCAGCCCCTTCCTCTCTCTCTCTGATTCCCAGACACCATGAGGTGAGCAGCTGTGATTCACTATGTGGTCCCCACCATGAGGTTCTGTCATGCCACAGGCCCAAAGCAACAGAGCCAAGTGTGCATGGACCAAAACCATGAGTCAAAATAAGTCTTTCCCCCTTTAAAGTTGATTTCTCTCAGGTGTTTTGTCACAGTGATGAAATTTAACGTTTACTTGTATTTCTTAATTTCTCCACACCACCCTACAAGTCTTTGTAACAGATATTACTGTAGTGTTGGGGATCACTATTCCTGTTCAACAGAGGAAACAATAACATAAAACTTCATGTGATTGTTCCCAAGTCCCCTCCCCACCCAAAAAGAAATTAAACAAATAGATGACAGTGGACAGTTGGGTGGATGGATGGACGGATAGAGGGATAAATGATGAAATAGCTTTCATCCTGTCAACTACTCTAATCAAAGCATTCCAGTTCTTACCTTTTTCCCCCAATGTTCTGAATCTCCCTTCCTTCCCTCTGAGACAAGCACCTTTTAAAACTCTTATTGCAAAATGCTAACTTGACTTTGGAAAATCCCACCTGCAGTCTATAAGGGTTGATCTCAGCTCAGATTAATCATTTTCCTCCTCCAGGATAAACCACAGACCACACTGGTCTACAATAACCTATTTTCCAAAAATCTGAGTTATGGATTGAAAAATAACATCACATTTGTTTCCTCAGAGCAGTTCTGTTAGGAGTCTCCAAAGTGTATTAGACAAGGTCAGGGTGAGTTTTGATCCCTCCCTCATTATCCTATTCAAAGTGCTTCCTCCTCTTGTGTGAGGTCCAGATATGCCTTCCCTATTCCTAGGTTGTTTTTTTAACTAGAAGACCAAATATTTATGCACAGTTCCAAACAGCAAACAATATTCTTCATAGAACATGGAGCCTAAATGGAAAACAGGGAACACCCTTTTTCCAAGTGCGGCATCATGCACACTGATTTCTTAGCCCAAACGTCGGTCATGCTTTCCATTTTAATACACAGCAGCATCAATTTTCTTCATCATTCTTCCAATCATGTCCAGAGGAAATAGGTGCATACAAAAGAGTGTTTTGTTTTCTGCTTTCTCAACCTACAAAACCATCTCTATCAAGCCGTTGCCTGCAAGCAAAGTTATACCAAGAAGCAACTTTGAAAGCAAAGTTTTTTCTCTCACTTCAAGTCAAATTTTTGCACCAAACCCCCCTACAATTATCTTCATAAGCCCAAAGATGGCAAAATAAGAGTTGACTGTTTTTCCTGTATCCAGTACAGATCCCAAAGGACTAGGGGGAAGGTTTGGCTTAGGTTATCCTTTGAATTATATTTACAATATGTTTTGGGATAGCGACTACTATTTTAGTCTTTGGAAACTAAACTCAGAGAATCAAAGCAACATGTCAGAATCAAACAGACAATGAGCAGAATTACTGAGGTTTGACAGAAGTAAGTGAGTCATTGAAGCCCATTTGCTATAATAAAAATAAGAGGTTCACATTACTTAGGGGTATTTTTTTTTTACTTCAGGATATGGACAGAAATTCTTTGTCTCTTTCCTATTCTCGGGCATCTGATTTTGGGTTCTTTTTTAGCTAATTTTTGGTCAAAGTTACTTCACTGTGATAGCAATGTTAAGTATATCATTGCTTGCCTCTTCCTCTCAGAATGAATGTAAAAGAAAAAAAATTCACATTCTTTAAAAAACACAAAACTAGAATTTAATCATTAGATAGAAGATGCCTCTTCTAAAGATGATTTTTTTCCTTTATGTAGACCCCCATTTCCATCCTGTATCACTGTGTTTGCCTTAAAGAAAACCAAATCACTTCCACATTCCTTATAGATCAGAACTACCAGAAATGGATTCCCTTGGTTTTTCTTTTCTTTCCTGAAAGTTTAATTTTTTTTCCCTTCTTTTATGAGGGATAATTTTTCTGGCTACCTAATTCTAGACTTCTGCTATATTTTCATCAAAAACACTTCCTCAAATGTATGAAATATGACAGGTCAAGATCATTGTAATATTTTGAGCAACTAATAAAAAAATAAAATAAAATACAAAATAAGGCTGAAAAAAAAAACCTCTTTCAATATTTCACTTTATTCTTGTGTCTTTCACTCTCTTCCTGCTTGCATGATTTCTGATGCTAAATTACGATGCTAATTTCTGGCCCTAAAACTTTATCCTTGTTCTTCAGTCAAGATACTCCCTTTGTCTTTGATGGTCATCATTTCAAATATGATGTGTCAAGATGTGTTTGGTGTTTATCCTGCTGGTGTTCTAAGTCTTGCGCATGCACGGTTTGGTTTTTGCTATTAATTGTGGAGTTTTAGTCATTATGACTTCAAACGTTTCTTTTGACGTGGTGTTCCAATTGCAAGTATGTTAGACCTTCTGAAACGTTTCGACAGTTTTGGGAAATTCCATGCATTTCCGTTTGGGAAGTTTCTATCATGCTGTCTTCAAGCTCACCTATTCTTTCCTTGGTTCTAGGGAGTCTCCTGATGAGGTCATCAGGAGCTTTCTTCATTTCTATTGAAATGTTGTTGATTTCTAGCGTTTCCTTATGTTGATTCTTACAGATTCCATGTCTCTGATTATATTGCCCATTTATTTCTCATTTTCTGTATTTGACATTATATCTCATAACATCTTGGTCATAGTTACTTAATAATGCCTGCTTGATAATTTCAACAAGAGTCATTTCTGTATTTTACTTTATATTTTTGTATTTGACAAATAAAAATGTATATATTTATGGTATACAAATGATATTTTTCTGATTGTGGAAAGGCTAACTTGAGCCAATTAATATGCATTAGCTCACATACTTGTCATTTTTTTATGATGAGTACACTAATTTAATAATTTTCAAGCATATAATACATTGTTGTTAACTGTGGTCACCATATTATATAAGAGAGCTCTTAAATTTATTCCTTTGTACTAGTTGAAACTTTGCATTCCTTGATCTATACCTCCCCCGTTCTTGCCCTTCCCAACACCTAGCAACCCCCATTATCTCTGTTTCTATAAGTTTGATTCCTTTAGAATCCACATAAAAGTAAGATCGTATAACATTCATCTTCCTGGGCTATTTCACTGAGCCAGGCTCATTCATGTTGCAAATGTCAGGGGATTTATTCTTTTTAAAGGCCGAAGAGTATTTCATGGTTTGTATATCATATTTCTTTATCCACACTTAGGAGATTTCACACCTTAGCTGTTGTGAACAATGCTGTAATGAACATGGGAGTGCAAATCTCTCTTTGACAAACTGGTTTAATTTCCTTTAGGTATATGCCCAGTAGTGGATCTCTGGATCATCTGGAAGTTCTAATTTTTATTTCTTGAGGGACTTCTGTACTGTTTTTCATTATGGCTGTAAAACCCAGATGCCCTTCAGTAGAAGAATGGATAGGGAAACTGTGGTATATATACACAATGGAATATTACTCAGCATTAAAAGAGAACAAAACCATAGCATTTGCAGGTAAATGGATGGAGTTGGAGAATATCATGCTAAGTGAAGTAAGCCAATCCCAAAAACCAAAGGCCAAATGTTTTCTTTGATATGAGGAGAGGAGCATGGGAGAAATGTAGGAACTTCAGATAGGGCAAAGGGGAGGGAGGGGAAAGGAGGGTCAAGGGAGTAGGAAAGATGGTGGAATGACTTAGACATCATTACCCTAAGTACATGTATGAAGACACCAATGGTGTGGAAATACTTTGTGTACAATCAGTGACTTGAAAAATTATGCTCCATATGTGTGATATGAAATGAATTGTATTCTGCCATTATGTATAACAAATTAGAATAAATAAATAATTTAATAAAAAGGTTATGTCAAAAAAATTAACATTCCCACCACTGAGAGCAGGGTTTCCCTTTACTCCACATCCTCACCAACAAATGCCATTTGTTTTCTAGGTAATTGCCATTTGAATGGGTCTAAACTGATCTCTCATTGTGGTTTTAATTTTCATTTCCCTGGTTATTAGTGATGTTGTATCCCTTTTCATAGACATCTAGGCTGCTTGTGAGTCTTCTTTTGAGATATGTTATTCAAGTCCTTTGCCCATTTTTAAACCAGGTTGTTTTCATACTTTTAGGTTATTTGAATTCTTGTATATTTTAGATAATAATCCCTTCTCAGATATATGGTTTGCAAATATTTTCTCCAGTTCTGTAGTTCATCTCCTCATCAAGTTTGATTTTGATGATTATGTTGTCTCTTCCGACCATGGTTTTCCCTTCCTTTCCAGTATGCCTGTAATTTATTATTGCTAACCAGACATGATGTATTGGGTAATAGGAACTGAGGTCATTATACATTTATTGTCAGGATTTATGGTACCTTGGTTAGGGGTTAGGTTGTGTTTGATATTTGTTGTAGCTTTAGATGCATGAGCCTTCAAATTATATTTCTTTGCTTTTGACTTTGGACTTCCTCAAACACTCTTCTTTAAAGAGGATCCACATTTTCCAACACTTTAAGTGTAGTCCATTGTGACTATACCTAGCCCCTGCTGACGTGGTAACACGTCAAGGGGAAAGGTTGTTCTGTAATTAGATTAAATCTTGGTGTTTTAATGGGCCTGTCCATGTCTAGGGGGCTTCTGCTGTGGGAAGCTCATACAGACCCCTCAGAGCATCTTTTCCAGTGGTGTAGAACTTCTCCCCTTTGCCCTCTACTTCTTCCCCTGACTGCAGTATTTCCAGATTATTGATCCAAAGCACTGATCCTTGTCAATCATGTTTTCTTCTTTCTTTTTCCCCTTAGGAGAGCTAGGAAGATACACGTGGGGGTTGGAGTGAGAATAACCTTTCCCTGCATTGTGGCATTGACAAAACCTTTTTACCTTGGAAAAAAGCAAGGTATATACAAGACACTATTTCACTAGATTACACAGGTATTTCACATGCTGATTCTTCCGCACCACCTGTCACAACCAGGAGAGGCCCTTTCTCAGAACTTCACTCTGGGCTTCCTTGAGTGAAAACCCACAGATGTGAGTAGGTCACTCCTAAGTCTGCTCTGCAGGAGACTGTCTCACATTGGTCCCTACTTAGCCTCCTGCTGAGCCAGGTTATGCCTCTCAAAGCTTCTGCTCCAGATAAGCAGATCTGAGCTGTGTCTGTCTGGATGAACCTCTTGCTCCAAGTGTGTGGATACCACTTTACTCAGCAACCTAAATTTTCTGATGTGTCTGTAGGAGCCAAAAGAAGTTTCTTTCCATTCCCTGAAGATCGATAGATAATTCTTCTGAAATAAACCAGACATTAGAGAGATTAACAGCAAAAAGGGCATGTAAATGGATTATCGTGCACATGTGCATGAAGGCCACGCAGAATATGCATTGTAAAGCAGGGTCAGATGGTTGAGGCTTCACTGTCCTCTTCATAGGACAGAAGGAAGCCGGGGAGAGAGGTAGGAAAGCAGAGCAAATGATTTTTTTTGGATAGACAAAAGGTTCTAAAGAATAAGAGCCTTGGGGGGTAACAAAGGAGAGTTAGAGGGACCTAGATTCGGAGGCAGCTCCTAAAACCTTCCAATTCCCTTCCATTTTCAATATATCCCTAGGCACTAAGCTTCCAAGTGTCACTTTACGATCTCCAACAGGTACAAGAATAACCGCTGATGATAGCTTGTGCAATTCTCTCTTGTGTTAAGGATAGAATTGATGACTGCTAAGTTCTTAAATCTGTCAGAGTTGAAATCAGAAGGCTGGATGTATTCCTGTTCAGTTCTAGATTTCTTATTCAGTTCTTGTTTAGTTTTTGTTCCTCTGATGAAATTCTGCTTATGCCTATCCATGCTGTCAATTTTTTCCTATCATTCCTTTTACATATTCATATTAGCTAAAGTGCTTATCTATGCTCATCGTAGTACCTCCAGCCATTTATGAAGTTGTCTATAGGCCTTTTCCCTCCTTGATTTTGGATTCCATTTTTCCTGATTCTTTACAGATCTAATAATTTCTTGGCTGCTTAACAGATATTGAGACTAATATGAGACTCTGAAGGGTGTTTTTTCCCTCTAGATTCTGTTTCATTTTTTTTCTAACAGGTGGTTGAAATACCATCAGATGCACTCCATTAGAGAGAAATTTTACTTATGCCTTTTTTAAAGATTGCTGTATTTTGGTTGTGCTGTCTTGTATTATGTGGTCCTCACTCCTGATGCGTGACCCTCTGCTATTTTATATATATTTTATATAAGCGTGGGGTATTTGCCAATTCACTCTACTTTACATCAAACTCTTAACACCAGGCAATTGCTAACATCTCTGGAGTTCTTTAATTTTCCAACGGCTGCTCTCCAGTGAATTTCTTGGGGTTGTTGTCCTGAACATGCATCGTTCAGGAGTCTGTGTAGGAATTTTGATGCAAATTTTAGGGCTCCCTGCTCAATATCCCACCTTCTTCCGACTTTTCTCATTACTTTCTAGAAGCCCTGCAGCCACGAACTTTCACTGTTTCTCCTTTTTGTGAACTTCAGCAGGACTGTCACTTGTTCCCTGTGGTCTATGTCACATGAGTACACATGAGAAACTGGAAGTGCCCACAGAGAGATGAATTATGTAAATTTAGAGCTTACCTGGTTTTCCTCTCCACTTTTATATTTGAAGTTCCTTTCTGATTCTATCATCTTTGGATGGTTCTGTAACAATTGAAGCCGTCGGTTTCTATTTTTGTCCAATCTTTATAATTACGACTAGTAGAGGGAGGGGGGTGATTTCATAAAGTGGTTTTTCAAGCAGAGCAAACGAGATGTTTAATTCCAAGGAGATCTGGCATTAACTACCTGACGAACCCATCATCATCCAGGATTGGAACTTCTCCTTGGTCGATTCAGAGATTTATGTTTAGGTGGATCTGTTTAGATGAGCCATTCATGAGACAAAAGTATAAAATCAGAAAGACATTTTTATTCATGTCTCAAGGTAAATAAGACTTGGACCAGAGTTCTCAAAGCTGCAGTGATCAGCAAGTTTCTTTTCCTGTAGGCAAAACTCCATGGGAAGTCAAATTACAACCAGGAGTTTGTTTGTTGAGCATGAAATCAGAAAAGGGGGAAGTTGGTTGGGTGTTTAATGGAATCAAGCTAATATAGCCTCAGGTGTTCATCTCCACAAAAAAACACGGAAACCCTGGCACTGAAGAGGTTCCTCCAAGTTCATTGACTGAGCTGTCCTCTTTTTTTCCTCCAATAGCTCTGGTTCATCTCTGCAGCCCTGTTTTTTTTATGGACTTTTCCGGCTGTCCAAAGTCCTACCAAAAGATGATATCTGTTGTTAACAATGTGATTATAGTTTGTATGGCCTAAATGCTACATTTTTCCCTTGTGACTTTTCACATCAGTGCCTGGTTGCTATATTTATTATTCCCAGCTTAGTACTAGGAGAAACATCCTATTTCCTTAGAGTTTAAAACCTGGGGGGAAGGTGTGATAACATTCCTGAAGCAGGGACAATAAAATCCACCTCTAAAGGTAGACTAAATGGGACAACATTTGCAACGCTCCTGGCCCTTATGTGGTGAGCGTTGAAAAACATCCTTCCGTTTCCTTCCCCTTACTTAATGAAAACAGGTGCTGAGGGAAGCCCATTTATTTCTCTCTTAAACGTTCCCCACATGATCATCATTTTGTGAAGTTTTTGCTGGACAGAAAAACAAGAATCCAGAAAACATTTTTTAATCATAAAGTTGGATGGAGTTTAAAAAAAATGTGAAGGCTTTGAATTACCAAGTCCAATTCACAAAACATTGGTAAACCAGAACCTTCCTTACTCTACATTAAATATTTAGCATCAGGACATTGTATGTTCTGATTTCTGTCAATCATTGAAAGATGAACCAAAGATCACAGTGTTTATTTTCATGTGCCCTTGGTGGTGAATTTAGAAGTTGGGCAGTCAGGCCTATCAGCAGATTTAAATTATATATATATGATAGTTCTATTATTATCACTCACATCTCATTTAACACAAATTGATATTTATCATAATAGTTAAATGTCTACTATGTAGGAAATAATAGGATGAATGCTCTGTTCTTTCAGGTAATTCTCATAGCTCCATTCACTAGTGTTGGGTCTTTTTTTCCAGATGAGAAAATTTGTTTAGAGTAGGTCTTCCATAAGGGCTAGAGTGAATGTGATTGAAAGAAGTCAGAGATTTGTTCAGTCATATACCCAACGAGTGTCAAGACCAGAATGTAAACCACTCATGTTCACATTTGTGGTAACTCTTCATGATTCCCCTCTCTTTGTGACAGATTTTCATCTTTGCCAAGGCTTGTAGGGATATTGGTTTAGGGAGTTATTCTAATTGTGAATACTTAGGAACCCAGAGAAAATTTGGAAAGATAAAAGTTTTGGGTGAGGGCTGGGATTGTGGCTCAGTGGTAGAGCGCTCGCCTAGCACAGGTGGGACCCGGGTTCAATCCTCAGCATCACATAAAAATAAAGGCATTGTGTTGTGTCCGTCTATACCTAAAAAATAAATGTTAAAAAAATAAAAAGTTTTGGGTGATATCAATCCAAACTGAAAGTCACCCCTCTTTTTGTCTTGTTTCAGTGACAGCAGAGACACATTACAGTTTGAACTTGTGCAACTGCATTGCGAATGAAATTATTTCTTGTACTAGGAAATGTTTTCCTTTATTATAAAAGCATAATATTAAAACAGAAAGAAAAAACATTGAAGAAAGAGTTAGGAAACCTTGAGTAAGTCATAGAACCTCTCAAGGTGTTGGTTTCCTCTTTGATCAAGGATAGCATTAGCCCGGTGATCTTTAAGGCCCAAGGGTTCAGGGTCATAAGCGTCAATGGCATCCATTCTTTTCTCATGACCTCTTTTCCCAGCTGTGTTCCAGTGGACCAGATTGACAACAGCAAGCACAGAGTCAAATTCCAATTTAAAAGAGGTCTTGTTATTTCGGTACCAATTACAAGGTTATGGATCATGCTTAAAGGTGTTTAAAATGCTGTAATGTTTAGACATACTTGGCTCCAACATTTATGAGGGCTGTTTGTAGAAACAAGAAGCATGCTCTCACTCCATAAGTATGCAAGACTGCTGTAAAAACACTACAGATGGGCCAGAAAGAGAGAGCCTCAAACCGGCTACGAAGAAAGGTGACAAGTGTTTTGGGGCTGCCCTGTGGTTAAACCTGCTGACGAATCTCTCATCAGCCAGAGCATGTTTTTATGTTTTATATAGGTGCATATATTGTTGTTGTTTTTTACTTTGTTTCGATCTCTGATGTACAATATTTGTAAAAACAGTGTGAAGGATTTTATGGCCTTGTAGGACTATATTTTATGCAGGAGAAATAATCCCTCTTTTTTTTAATGAGATCAATTTATGTAGAGTGTTTCTGGTGAGTTCTTCTCACCACCAAAGCAACAGGTGATTGCTTTTCAGATGGTGGAGAAGGACCTGGAGATACTCAGTGATGCAATACAGCAGGATGGAGAGTGGTCACCTGTGAATCCAAACATTACAGATGTGCCTCAGTCCCAGAGGAACTGGACTCTTGGGGTGGCCCCAGTAGATCTTCATTTTAACATGTTCAGTTCAAATACGCTTTTAAATACCAAGAAGAATTGAAATTTATTTAGTTCCTTGAAGAGCCAAATTCCTGATTGAAACCACATTTTATAACTTGGAGTTGGGAGGATTTTCACCAAGATATCCTTTCCTCTCAACATCCATTAGAATTCACAAGCAATGGGAGTACCAGAATATCCTTTACCATGTCACGTGTTGACCTGGAAAATAAAAAGAGATAGAAAATCCTCCCTGACTTGAAGCACACTATTGAACAAAAGGCATTGTACTCATGGAGAAGCAACTGGATGTGAACTTGAAGAGACTTGTTTAACAAACTACAATGTGTGTGTGTGTGTGTGTGTGTGTGTGTGTGTGTGTGAGAGAGAGAGAGAGAGAGAGAGAGAGAGAGAGAGAGAGAGAGAGAATATGCAGGGTCTTGTGCTCATGTCCACTAACCCCCTTTCTAGGTTTTAGCTCCTTTTAGGCTCAAAGAAGCCTATGAGCTAAGTCTCATTGGTTATCTGTTTCACAGAAGAACATGTAACATGCGCAGTCAGGTAACTGGCTCACATTCCCAAGTCATAACCCCAGGCACCTGGATTCAGAGGCAATCTGCCTTCAGAGCCCCTTATCTTCACATGCCCTCATCTCTAGGGACCTGAGCCCCAACTTCCTCCTGAAAGATTGTGGGAGAGCTGACCCAGTCCACAGGCAAACCCATAGGCTGATCCTTGGAAGAATCTCCCCTGTGGGGAACATCATGCTCCATGGGACAAGTCCATGAAATGATGCTCAACATCATTAGCCATCAAAAGCAAATCAAGAATGCAATGAGCTCCCACCTTATAACCACAAGGACAGCCTCAATCAATTAGACAACTAATAGCAAGTGTTGCTGAGGATGTGGGGAAACTAAATCCTTGTCCACTGCCAGTGGGGTCAGATCATGGTGCAACCACATGCAAAGACAGATTGGCAGTTCCTCAAACTGCATGGCCCAACAATGCGACTCCTAGGCATGCACCCTAGAGACATGAAGACTCTGTCTACACAGAAACCTGGACATGAATGTTCATTGAAGTATTATTCATAATGTCCCCAATGTCTATCAGTGGATGAAGGGGTAAACTATATATGGCAGATAATACCATGGAACGTTACTCAGGAAGGAGTACTGATTCATGACACCACATCTATGAACCTGGAAAACAGGATCTCAGTGAAAGAAGCCAATCACAAGAGATCACATATCATCTGCTTTCTCTAATAGGAAACATTCAGAATATGCAAATATAGAGAGAAAGAAAGTGGATGAGGAGCTGCTAGGAAAAAACAGGTTCCCTCTTAATGTGTCCAAAGGTTCTTTCTGGGAGATGAAAATGTTCTAGAGTTAGATGGGGTGGTGGTTTCACAACCATGTGAATATATAAGAAACCACTTACTTGCAGTATAGACCTTGGTATGTGAAGTATATCTCAGTAATGCTGCTTAAAAGGGAAAATAAAGCACAGATCTTGGAAATTAAAAAAAAAACAGAGATGTTCAAGAAAAAAATGGACTTTTATTTACTTTTACTATTTCTCTGAAATGCATTTTTGTACTCAGCTGACAAAAGAGTACACGAACACACACCTTTTGTCCCTATTTGAAATGTGCAAATAAGGTAGTGAATATCCCAGACACTCACACCCTCTCTTGCCCCAGAAAAAAATGATACTGTTTGTAGTTTAATAGGTTTTTTGATTTACTTAGAATGTTTTTCTAAAGCATCATAGAAATAGCAATGGCACATACCCCTTGGTGGTCATGCTGAGGAGTACAGTCACTTCCCAGTGAAAACCGACCTTTTACCTCTCCTAACAGATTAGGGGACTTGGAGTCCTCCTTCACAATACCACCAGTGTTCCTTTCCTTCTAGGGCCTTAATCAGACTTGCTGGCCTAGCTCTTTTAGATGACAGTTTGATTACCTAAAATGCCATCAACTGTCTTCTCGTGAAGTAAGATCATAATAAATCTTCAGGTATTAAAAATGATAATGGATGGCATTGGAGAAGGTAATGCTAAGTGAAGTTAACCAATCCCCCCACAAAAAAATGCCGAGTGTTTTCTTGGATATAAGGAGGCTGACTCATAGTGTAGTAGGGAGGGGGAGCATGGGAGGAATAGATGATTCTAGATAGGGCAGAGGGGTGGGAGGGAAGAGGAGGGGACAGAGGATTAGCAAGGATGGTGGAATGTGATGGACATCATTATCCAAGTACATATATGAAGACACAAAATGGTGTCAATATACTTTGTGTCAATATACAACCAGAGATATGAAAAATTGTGGTCTATACGTGTAATAAGAATTGTAATGCAAAAAAAGAAAAAAAGTAAATGTATAATGACATGAATTGGTGTGAACATACTTTATATACAAAGATATGAAAAATTGTGCTCTATATGTGTAATAAGAATTGAAATGCATTCTGCTGTCATGTATTTTTAAAAAATAAAATCAATAAAAAAAGAAGAAAAAATGATAATAAGTTGTGGATCTATGCTTTAGATCTAAAGTCAATAGCTGGAGTGACTTTAAGAGATGGAACACTTCCTGAAATCCTTTTGACTCAATAGGACTTGGAACATAAATACATACAGGAAACTTCTAATTTATAAGTTAAGCCCATATGATGGTTATTTTATGTTGTCAACTCGATGGGCTATTTATTAAGTTTCCAGATATTTTTTGGTTAAGCATCATTCTGGGTGTGTCTGTGAGGATGTGTCTGGATGAGATTAATATTTGTTCCACTAAGCCAGGTATGGTGTGGTGCAAGCCTGGAATCCCAGTGGCTTGGGAGGCTGAGGCAGGAGGATTGTCATTTCAAAGCCAGTCTTGGCATCTTAGCAAATCCCTAAGGAACTCAGTGAGATTGTCTCTAAATAAAACATAAAAATAGGTTGGGGGTGTTGCTCACAGGTTAAGTACCACTGGGTTCAACACACAGTACCTAAACAAACAAATAAACAAATAAAGAAAGAAATTTAACCGAGTAGACCCAGTAAAGCAGATTGTCCTCCCCAGTGTGTGTGGGCCTCTTCCAAATCCATTGGAGGTCTGAATAAAACAGAAGACTGCTCTGCCCAACTGTCTTGGAGCTTGGACATCAGTCCTCCCTGCCTCTGGACTTGAACTGGACTTGTCCCATCAGCTCTCCTGCTTCTCAAGCCTTCAGACTCAGATTAGAACATTACCACTGGCACTCCTGGGTCTCCAGCTGGCAGATGGCAGGTCCTGGACTGCTCACCCTGCATAACTCCATTGGCCCATAACTTGAAAAAGTTTCTCTCTATGTGTACAATCTTTTATGTGTTTCACATTTCTTATTATTTTTCTTGGTACTAGGGACTGAACCCAATAATGATTAACCTCTCAGCCACATCCTCAGATATTTTTTAACATATATTTTATTTAGAGACAGTCATCTTGCTGAGTTACTTAAGAGTGCTATGCTATGTAGTTGAGGCTGGATTTGAACTTGAGATCCTCCTGCCTCAGCCTCCTGAGCCACTGGGATTACAAACATGCACCACAACACACAGACTACAATTTCCTACTTATTCTGTTTTTCTAGAGATTCCAGATTACATACTATACTCCTCCTTCCTTCCTTCCTTCCTTCTATCCATTCTTCTTTCCTTCCTTCCTTCCTTCCTTCCTTTCTTCCCTCCATCCTTACTTTTTTCCTTCCTTCTTTCTTTCCTTCCTTGCAATGCCAGAGATCAAAACTTGGGCACACTAGAAAAGCACTCTACCACTGAGTTATTCTCACAGCCCTTTTTTTAAATTTTATTTTGAGACAGGGTCTTTCCACGTTGCCCAGGCTGACCTGGAACCTGTGATCCTTCTGCTTCAGTCACCAAAATAGTTGGGTTACAGGATGCACCACTTCACCTGGCTTCCATTTATGAATTGATGATGTCATTTAAAAGTATAAAAAGAGGCATTTTGAACCTGTCACAGGTTGTGTGGAACCCTCAAAAAAGCCTCTGTGGATTCTTGCCCACATGCATCACCTTACTGAAGTTATGGTAAAGTGACAGACAACTCCAACTATGGGACATGTGACAAAATATCTGATCATTGTCAGATCATGAAAGGTGAGGGAAGACTGAGGACCTGTCACACACTGCATCCAAATCATGGGAAAGTACATTTAAGTGCAACTTGTGTTTCTAATGATCTCACAGAGTAGGAAAAGGACCTTAGTGGAAGAACTGGGGCCGCTCCAGGGCTATCTCTGTGCTACTCAATGGTACTGCACCAAAGTTCCCACCGTGGTCTGCTCACTGTGGGAGCCGTGTAAGATGTCACCCTTGGAGCAGTGGGCTGAGGGACATAGGGATGCCCTTCAGTAGGCATGCACCTTCTCTGGAAGTGCACACCGAGGCCAAGATGAAAAGGTCAAAAGCAAACACAGTAAAGTAGGAAAAATGAAAAAAAAAAAAAAAACCACGTTTTACAACTAAGTTTGTCAGGCCTTAATACTTTGCCATATTTGATTCACTACATTCTAATAAGAATAATATAGAGGGCTGGGGTTGTGGCTCAGCAGTAGAGTGCTCGCATAGCACGTGAAAGGCGCTGGGATTGATTCTCAGTATCACACAAAAATAAATAAATAAAATAAAAGTATTGTGCCCAACTACAACTAAAAAAATGTTTTTTTTTTAAAAAAAGAATATATTATAGTCAGGCATGATAGCACACACCTGTGTCCTATCAGCTTGGGAGGATGAGGCAGGAGGATGGCAAGTACAAAGCCAGCTTCAACAAAAGTGAGGCACTAAGCAACTCAGTGACATCCTGTCTCTAAATAAAATACAAAATAGGGCTGGGGAACCAGTTCAGTGGTTGAGTGCCCCTGAGTTTAATCCCTAGTACCCCCACCACTGAAAAAAAGACTTTATTATAGATAATACTTAGACCCCTGATCTGCCCCTTTGCTATTCTGTTTGCTTCCCACTTGCCTCATGAGCACTATTGTCATCTTGATGTCCACCTTATGCATGTTTTAATGCTATTTCATGTGAATATATTGTTTTACTCTGAGGATAAAATTTATGGAGGTGAGAATACACTCAGTATATCTGAATTGTATGCTTCAAAGGGGTTAAATTGATAAAACTTTTATGTAATTTAACCAAATGCACATAGAAAATACCAATTTAAATGGACTTTATGTTATGCTTTTTATGAAAACTTTTCCATTCAACCCTCTCAGGCTGAAGTATTCTTTCTTTAGTAAACTTTGTGTACTTGCTACAGATGACCTCACCCACAACCCTTTATGGCCATAGGTGTACGGTTCTTTAACTCTTTTTTTTTTTTTTGGAGAGAGAGAGAAGGGGAGGGGAATTTTAATATTTATTTTTTAGTTCTCGGCAGACACAACATCTTTGTATGTGGTGCTGAGGATCAAACCCGGGCTGCACGCATGCCAGGAAAGCACGCTACAACTTGAGCCACATCCCTAGCCCGTGTCTTTAACTCTTGAATGAGGAGCCCTGGGACCCCCAAAATCTAGATATTCTTTTTTTGGTATATTATACTAGTGAGAAGTCTATGTTCTCAAGGTTTGTGGATGGGAAGGAGAGACAGAGGTTGAAATTGAGGAAAGGAAGACTCTTAAGAGTAAATACTCACAGGCTTCTCAAAACGTGAAAATGAAGGTAAAATAGGGTGATGGTAAAAGGTGGAAGACAGACTTTTGAAGGAATCTGTGGATGAGTGAGGAGGAGGATGGTGACCCTGGAGGTGAACTAGCAACACAGGAAGAGTCAGCAAGAAGGATGAGTTCAGCCAGCCTTAAAGAATTTAAAGTGTAGGGAGAATTTTGACACTTGCAAAGGAAATTCAGGGAGCACAGTGCAGTGAATTGAGAGAACTTGTTAAATCAAGATCTTCTGAAAATGTTAAGTTTTGGAAAAAGGCTTCAGTGTGGGAAATAGCTCCATGAGAATTGACTTTCAGTCCCTCTTAGATATCCCTGAATGACTTGTGATTAGGAGATCCGCCCGAACATGAACACTACAGTGAGCCACAGTAGTTATCAGGGCTTGCTTAATCTCATTCATTCTGGAACAACCCTGTGAGGTCTGTAATAACATCTTCCAGAACTTATGAATGAACACACCAGGCTTAGTGTGGTTAAGGGGCATGCCCAGCCTTCACCCTCCCCCCCTCCATGTTGCTCCTTATGCCAACCGACTTGCTAGAACCAGCCACCATGCCAGGACATTTTAGAATAACACGCTAGAACCACCTGGTCCCCAGGGTCATGAGAACAGCTCTCTGACTGTCTAACACTACTGACTGACATGGCCTTCCCAGTGACTCACTGCCCTCTGCCACTCACTCCAGACCCACAAGTTCCCCCCAATCCATCCTGCCATGTGGGAGTCACAGGGGTCCTGCTGCCTCTGACACTGCAGGTAGGAGTTAATGATAAAAGATGTTGAAATACATTAAATAAGAATTAAATAGGGGAAATACATTAAGAAGGGGCCTAGGGAGAGAGAAATGAAGGTCATCTGTTTAGGAGGCAGAATACTCCCTGTGCTGTCCTCAGGGTCAACCTCAGTCTTCTGGTCAACCTACCTACTTTCAACCTGGGCCCAGATGTTATGATGGAAGAGGAGGAAGACAGGGAAAACAAGAACTTTATTAAGAAAACACAAAACCATGGTAACTCTACAACACGGGCTGAGGAATCAATTAAAATTCTGGGTGCATAGGATTCCTAACTAGAGGGATCCTTGAGGTTGGAGTCTGTGGCCTCCAACCAAATATCTTCTCTTTAGCGCCAGCAGGATGAGACCTTCTTGGCCTTCTCACGGCGGCGCTTTCTCCCTGGCAGGGAGGACACCAATCGCTTCCTGAGCCAATGGAAAAAGCCCTGGAAATTCATGCAGGAAGTGCCTTCTTTATCTGAAGGCAGGTCCCCCTCCTCTGACTGCAATGCTGAGACTGGGGAGCTCTTTGCTGTGCCAGGCTCCTGGCTTTCCATCTGCCAAGACAAAGAGGAGGAGTTAGAGACATTCAGGGTCAGCAGCAATGGGGCCAATATCACTCATTTATGGATTTCCAATTTACTTTTTTACCAAAATGAGCCAACTGTCAATGCAAAGTGTCAGACTCACTCACATTAAAGCCACACACAGGCACACACACTGGTCTGCACAGGGCTTCTCTCTGTCCTCCCCTCCGTCTCTCAGTGCTCCCTGGCATTGCCCAACACCTCTTCCCTGACCCCTTTCCTGGCTGAGCACCTTCTCCCATTGCTCATCTGCTCAGACACTGGGGTCCTCCTCTGCTTCACAGCAGATACAAAGACTCCATGCTGTCCCACCTGGCACCCCCACTGGGCTTGTCCCTTCCTTTCCAGGAGGGCAGCTCTGTGCTCACCTCAACAATTTCATCCTCCTCAAGCTCAGGAGGCATTTTTAGGAACTGCTTGATGTCTCCATTTTCCTGTGGTATACATTTGGGCATGTCCTGACAAGCCTCCTCCTCTTCGGGACTGACCTGAGGCATCTGGGAAGACACACTGATGGACGACTGGACATCCTCCTCCTGGGGCGAATAAGAGAGCACAGGGTCCTCATCTTCATCATCATTCAGACTGTCTAGACATACCATAATAGTTTTCGAGAAAATCATCCAGTTCCCAGACAGTCTGGGTCATTGTTTCCTTTTGGTACTTGTCCATCCTCTGGTCATTGTCACTTTGAGCCGAGTTAGGTGCTGAGTCTTCTTGGAGGCTGTGCAGATAGGCATTCACGACCTCGTCGATGTCTTCTTCGCCCAGCTCTTCTGGCTTCTCCTGAATTTCGTTTCTTCTCCCCATGGGTCCCCTTACACTTTGGGTTCCCCATGGCCCTTGGTCAGGAGGGAGGGAGGGAGGATCCTCAGAGGTCACATCTTCACAGGGCGTGATTGCCTCACTGTCAACGTTTTCCTCGGAGGGGAAATAGCCTATAGAGAGGCTCTGGTTGGAACTGTATTCTGAAACACACTGCTCTATGTCAGAGCAGCTGCTGCCAGTGGACGAGTTGTCCATGGGGTCCAAGAGCTCAAATGCCCAGTCTCTTTGGACCCTGGAAAATTCAAAAGAAAAACATTAATGGATGATATGGGGGAAGCTACTCATGTACTTTTCCAAATGATGCCCATTCCTTTATCCATTCCCAGCTATCCCACTCAGGCAGAAGTGCATTCTGTATTTGTACTCTCCAGTCAAGGGCACAAGAGGCAGTTCTTTCTCTTTAAAAACTCATTTTATTGAATAATGACCCTCTACCCTGAGCATCTCCACCTGATACCTCTCACGCTTTGTCTTATCACTACAGTGGGAGGAACTGCCTGCCATAAAAGATAGTTGTATAATTTTGAAAAGTATAGGAAAGTCAATGATGTAAATAAATATCATATATCCCACCATCCAAGGAAAATGACAATCCTCAGGGAAAGAATTTGGTACATTCCTTTATAGTCTTCTTTTTCCTCTTATCTACATATTTGCATGTGTGCACACATCTATATATATGGGAATTCACATCAAAGACAGTGAGATTATTAAATTTTGTAGGACAACCTGCAGGAAACACATATATGGCTATTCTGTAATCCTTAAGAACTTTCTCATTAACTCTCTTTGGTGATCACCTGAGACAGGGGCAGAATATTATATTTTGGATGTGAGGTGTCCATCGTAAGCTCTTGTTAATTCCAGAATATTCAGAGGTCAGAGGAGTAGAATTGTGAGTGCAGAAACCTAGTGAATTGATCAACCATTAACATAGGTGAACCTTAGATAATTAAGACCATTAAGAATGGTCTTATTAATGATACTAAAGCACCTTATCCACACATTTCTGCCTTTGTTTAAGTAGTCCTGTAGGTGGGAACATTGAATCAAAGATTACAAATATTTTTAAATTATGAGAATTGGTGTTCAATTACTTTCTAGAAAGAATACAGCTATTTAAATGCCCATCCTGACATCATCTGATGGCATCTGTAGTCCAGCATTTCCTGTGATGCCCAGCAAGTCATTGGGGAAAGGAATATACAAACATTGGCTTTCCCTTGAGATCTCTCTCTCTCTCTCTCTCTCTCTCTCTCTCTCTCTCTCTCTCTCAGTCTCCTCTTCTCTCTCTCTCACACACACACTCACGTACCTTGTAGACTCTGTCACAACTGACTCTATTTACTTTCTGCAGAAAGAGAAGCTTCCAACTCCTCAGGCAGACACAGGCTACCTGAAGTCCTTCAGGTACTGAAGTAACTGAGAAGTGCAACTGTCAGAATCCTTTGAGAACTTTGGCTGCCGTGACAACAGAGGAACACAGGAGAGTCACAAAGGTGGAAGGAAAATGGTGATAGAAAACCAAAGGACCCATCCCCTTGCTTTAGTCATTTATTTGTTTCAATGTGACCAAATCATATGACAAGAACAACTTAGAGAAGGGAAAGTATTTTGGGACCTCACATTTTCAGAGGTCATAGGTAACTGGCTCCCTTGCTCTGGGTCCTTAGTGCACCAGCCCATCATGGGGGAAGGACCCATTGGAGGAAATGTATCAACAGATGGGGGTCAGAAAACTGAGACAGGAAAGGGCCACAGGAAGAATACCTCCAGGACCAACTCCCAGTGACTCACCTCCTCCAAACATATCCTACCACCTACCATTTCTATCCAGTCAGTTCATTCAAACTAGGATGAATTCATGAGGTTTCAGCTCTCACAATCTACTCCTCTGACCTCTGAATATTCTGGCATTAACAAGAGCTTATGATGGACACCTCACATCCAAAATATAATATTCTGTCCCTGTCTCTAAATAGCTCCTATCCTTCTCACAGAGCAAGATGCAGGGCGTTTGTCTCTAAGAGTCTCAGAGTGTCCACAGCTCTGGTACTTCCCAAAAGTTCAGGCCAAGTCCAAGTTTCCTCTGAGACCTCAGACCAACTCTGAGTTGTGATGCCCTGGAAAAGTCAGAGAGAAGTTTCATATATCCTAAATACAGCTGCACACAATAATCATCCCCATTTCAAAATGAGGGACTAGGACACAAGCAGAAGTACTGAGGCCAAAATAAGACCAAGACCCAGCTGGGCAGAGAGGTCCCCTGAGTCCACCTGCAGTGACCAGGACACTTAATGGTGAGCTGTTACTTCCCAGAGCTTGGTTGCAGGGCTCATGGCTTGTCTTTTAGCCTGGCAGTCTCTGTAGCCCCCAACTTGGCTGTATGCCATTTCATAATTCCTGGGGTCTCCACCACAGCTTCACTTCACATTTACTACATCAAAGATTGGTCTCTCAGGGGCACCTACAGGGACTTTGCCCAGCAACACTTTGCCTGGCTCCAGGTCTTTCTTCGAAATCTTGGTGAAGACTTCATGACCCCTTAAGTATTTGTCAACAAAGAGACATGAGTTTAATCACCCCTAAATAAATAAATAAATAAACAAACAACAAAAAAACATGTATGTGTGTGCATGCACACACACACACACACACACACACACACACACACACACACACACTTTATGTAATAGTAGAACAAACCCAATAAATAGCTATCTGACCTAAAAGAACTTCAGCTCATTGGGATCTGTCAGTTTCCTAAGATGTTTCCCAAATATATGTCTCTATTTCCATTCAGTAAATGGCACACATTTACAGTGTGCCATAACCATCTTCCATTTTTCATTATTGACTGGACTCAAGTACCTACTTTCTGTTCTCTAAGCTTGTAGAAGTTCTCTCCTTCAGAGTTTTGATGGCATGATGCAATGAATAGGCAGAGCTGGGGTTGGTGAGAAACATCAATGATCTAAGAGATTCAGCCTGACAAATGCCCCCAGGCTGCCCCAGCTGCCATGAGTGACCATGGCCTCCCTGAGTATGTGCAGGGTCTTGTGCTCATGTCCACATGCCCCCTTTCTGGGTGTTAGCTCCTTTTAGGCTCAAAGAAGCCTCTGAGCTAAGTCTCATTGGTTGCCTGCTTCACAGAAGAACATGTAACATACACAGTGATGGCTCACATTCCCAAGTCATAACCCCAGGCACCTGGATTCAGAGGCAGTCTGCCTTCAAAGCCCCCACCCCTTAATCTCCACACGCCCTCATCTCTAGGGACCTGAGCACCCACTTCCTCCTGGAAGACTGTGTCTCCTACATAAAATGTCATGTAGGCAATGCATGGTCTTCCACATATGTTAAGTCATGTCTAGATTTCTAATACAATGTAAATCCTAGAGTAAATCATTGTTGTATTGTATTCTCAAGTAATAATGATAAGAGAAATGTCTGTGCATGTTTACTATAGATGTAAAAAATTTTAAGGGTTTTTTAATTCTCCGTTGGCTGAATATTTTTATGGGGAAGTTATGATATAGAAGGTAAACTGTACAATAGAGTTTTGTATATTGGTCTTGTATCTGGTAGTTTGCTAAATTTATTACTTCTAATAACTTGTAGATTATCTATTCTAAACATGACAATGTATCTCTTTCTTTTTATTTAAATGTATTTCCAGTTTATAAGCCATTAGACCAAAGATGCCCTTTCTCAGTGGAATGAGTAGTTATTAACTAAAGGATTCTGTGAAAACTGATCCAGAAATTTTTCTCAAAAACTCATGACATCTCTTGAGACTGTTATCTATGTTAACTCTGTATCTGTAATTGAACTATGGATTTCATTTACTTTTCTATATGAAATAACTTTTCCCATGATTTTATCCTCATTTTAAAATTTAAAGGCAAATTTTCAATGCACATTTTTCAGGAATCCTATTAATGGGAAATTAATAGGCTGACCTTTAGAACCACGGGATCACAATCATTTACCAAGACACAGGCTTTTTTAGTAGTTTGCAACTACTAAAAAGTGTTGAAATAAACTAAGAAACCCCAAGTATTTTTTTTTAGATCCTTCATACTTAATGCTAAAAATTGTTGCCTCATTTATTCAATATCACTGGGCTGAAAGGTGTTGTGTATAAGTCAGCCTTTCAGATAATTATGCTTTAGTCCTTTGAACCAAAATTTTTAAAAAAATATTCTCTCATTTTTTAAATGCATTGCATTTTTTAGAACCCTGTGGACAGACCATATTAACCTTCCTTTGACCTTTTAGTGATGATTGGTGTCATTCTTATGAATTATAAAATTGCTCTGTGTTGTAAATCTGGTTGCTCTCAGGGGAAATGGAATATTGAAACCTGTTTCATCTTTTTGTTAAATAAATTAATACAGACTGCTTTTATTTTTAAAATCTAATTTCCAGATTGTTTCTTAAAATGTCTTTTTCTTCCTTGTTTTAGGACTGTTAAAGCCATACTTTCTAACTTCTGTCAGATGCCTGTCCTGTGGCTTCTATAAGATTTTTTGATCAAGAAACAATATAAAGGTGAAAACTAAATGAATGATAAAGATTATCTAGAAACGTAGGAATGGCACATTACTAATATCTGGCTTCCTTTTTATTTTTATTTTTTTGACCTGGAAAGTGGAGTTAAGGTAAAAGGTATTTAAATGAAACAAAAAAAAATGTAGAGTATGGCAAGATAAGAACATGAGCTTTTATTCTAGAATGTTGTGACAGCTATTTTGGAGTCACAGCTATTTTGCAATCTCTTAGTGTTGAGGCTGCTGGACACCCTGTCATCTAAATAGTGACTTATCACTCTCTTTCCAAGATTGACAGCCACATTGTAGAATTCTTAGCACATGATTGATAAGGAAAAAATATATGGGTACAATTCCATTTCCACCAATTGTTTGGATAAGTCATTTCACTTCTGTATTGTATATACCATGTTTATACGTTTGTCAGGATAATCTTTTCAAAGACTTGGAGATATTCGCCCTAGAATTTTTATCTTCTGGTCTTTACCACTTCCCAGTAGACATATCATTATGTGTGTATTCTCAAAAAAGAACAGGGGAGAAGCAAGTCAACATATAGGAGATTCCTCATAATGCTAGGACTTCAAAACATGCTTGTCCTTAAAGGAATAGAAAGGAATTTTGATCAAAATAAGATATTTAAGAGAAGAAAAAAATTATATTATTCCCTATTTTTTTCTTTGAAATTATAAAATGATGTTTTGGCTAGAGGACAGGATGAGGCATGGAGGAAAATTATTGGGAGCCTCCAGTCATGAGGACAATTGAGAGGCTTCAGTGAGAGTGGCTGAAGGACATGGTAGGAACCAAAGTATCAGATAGGTTTGTAGGCATGGAATCACAGGGAGGCATATACATCCCAGAGAATGACCTCTTGGTGTTCCTAAGACAGCCTTAGAGCAAAAGGCTAAGACCCAATAGGGTTTTTCTGCTCCAGCACGATGCCTGTGTAGCCAAATGACTTTTACATCCAAGTGGTACCGTGATAGTGGAGAGATCCACCAGAGGTGAAGGGACAGAAACAGGGGCGTCTCCAGATAGGCTGTGATGGAAAACAGACAGGGAGCTGCTCATCTAAGGAAATGCTATGTACCAAGATTGCATATTGACTCCTTGAATGCTCATTAAAAACACATAAAATAGGCCTTGTGGTAGTTATTATCTTTGTTTTACCAAGATGGAAATTACAGCTGAGAGAAATTAAATAATTTAGCAAATGTTACACAGCAATGGAGAAAATATTCATATCCAAATCATCCTCGATACAAATATAGTACTCTGAAACAACAGGCAGCACATTGGCTTTTGATCTTAAACCCACTATGTAAGTATAAATTATTGCATCCTTTGGCTTCCTTGGTCTAGGTAGCAAAAACACTAATCTTGGCACAATCTACAATACCAATCTTAAGTGTCGTTCTTGAAGGAAAATAAAACCCACTCATATAATACCTTTAGAATGCTATTAGGTAAAACTAAATAAGAGCCTTGGCTTTATGGATTTTTAATTATTAGTGCCTCTGCTAATTAATTTCTACTCTGTCCAATCATAAGCGGAGTCTTTTCGTCCATTTAAACTGTAAATATCTAACAAAAATAAATCTTTCAAATACATACCACATTGTACACCTTCTTCTACTCCAAATGGGAGTACAGTGTTATTTATGATTGGAAATGGAAGGAACGTGTAAATTCAACAAAACCATGGTTGGAACAAGACAGAAAGTTTTATTCTTTTCCCATGAGAACCCAGGGGTGGCATGGTAGCTCTCTCTGCTTCCAAGGCTCCCAGAGAGTCAGGCTGCCTGTCCTTCACTGTTCCAGGATTCCTGGGTCGTGGCCTCACGTTCCAAACAACGTTTAAGCAACAGTAGGATGGGGAAAATGGACAAAAGGACTTAGCAGTTTTCTCCTAAAGAAGGACCTCAGAAATCACCACCTGACATTTTTTTCCCCCATTGGTCAGAATTTGGCCACAGTGACATACCTCATACCAAGCTAATCTGAGAAACGTAATGTATTTTGGAAGCCTTTATTTTATTACAAAGCCTACTTCTCTGAAAAAGAGAAGGAAACAAATACTGGAAGAAAGCTAACAGATCCTGTCATATGTGCAAGCAATCACTTACTTAATTAAAAAAAAAATATTAGAAAGAAAGAAACCTGGCTTCCTAAGTCTGCTTCCCAAAGGAATTAGAGATTCATGATTGAAATCTTCAAAACAAAACCTGTAAGACCTGCTCAGTCCATAGCTGATATCAGTGTCAATATCAATCTTAGTGCCTAATCAATAGTATATCAGGGAACAAGATGTAAGGACTAGACTGGTTGTTGAGGAATGAGCATTATATTATGTATGTATACACACATATACATGACTATATATGCACATAATACCCATATTTACCCACCATGAAGTGCCACCTTCCATAGGTCTGAATGCATTGAAGCCAACAGGTGATGAACTGAAACTGTGAGCCACAATCAATCTTTACTCCTTCAAACTTTTCTCAGGTGTTTTGTAGTAGCAACAGAAAGTTGACTAATTCACTTTTTTATTTGTTTGTTGGCTTTTTTTTTTTTTTTTGTGGTTCTGGGGATCAAGTCCAGGGCCTCACGCATGGCAGTCAAACACTCAACCACTAAGCAGCATACCTGGCTCCAAGAATGACATGTTTCGAGAGAGAAGACTTGAGTTCCAATGCCTTTTGCTACCTCTAAACAGCTGTGTGAGTTGAGCCAAGAATTGAATTTCTCACGTAGGCACTTGGAAATTTAAATTTTGTATTTTAAATACATATATAGAAAATCTCCAATGGAATGATACTTAAGATTGTTTCTAGCTTTTAAGGTGTATTTTCTGCATGTATATAGATAATTGAATACTTAGAAAAAAAATTTGATCCCCCAATGCTCTTCCTGGCAAAACCTAACTAGATAAAATAACGAAAACAGCTGCATTACCATCAGAAATAAGGTTTATCCTATTTAGAAATGAAGTAATAAACCTCATTTAAGAATGTCAATCTTCAGTAATAATTTTTTTTATGCTTACTGCTCCGGAAAGAGATTGTCTAACTTCTAAGTTTGTTTTTGAATCCCCTACTTTAATTAAATCCCTCATGTCAGAGCACCATTAAAGTGCCCAGGCATGAAAGATATCTGGTTTGTTGCACTAGATAATTAAATTGTGTCAAGAGCAAGATTGGCTCAATAAAATAGTGGGGTGTATGTGTGTATTTGTGTGTGTGTGTGTGTGTGTGTGTGTGTTATCTCTGACTCTAGAAAACAAACTTTAATTGTTATCTTTCTAGAACAACTTTGAATTTTCAAAAAAATGTCTTCACAGAAGATTAGGATTTTAAAAACAGGAGCTGGAATGTTACAATGTTAATTTGGGGTTGATATTTCTTATAAGATCAATAAGGAAGGGAGATAGGGAGGAAAAAAATTCAGAATGAAGGAATTAGGGAGAATTGGTAGAAATTTGGGCAAAGAAAGAGAGGAAAATTGAAAGAAGACCCACCAGAGAAAATGAGAGAGAAGTCGAAGTGGGTTTCATTCAGTTAGAACTGAATTCATTAATGTTAACTAACACCTTCTCAGGGCTTATCTCTGGACTATGGATAGCAGAGGAAATGGCTCCCTTTATCACTGTCCTGTGAATTGTTAATTAGGTTTAAGTTTGTTTAAACCTCATCATTTACTATGGAGTCACCCCATGGTTAGCTTTAACTTGTACAAATCCAATTACACATACAAATAAAAAGGAGAGAGAAGAGAAGAAACTACAGTGTTGGTAGTGGAGGTGATTCTATCCATCCCAAGAACAATATCGTGGAGAAAATGTAAGGAGAGAGAGAGATGGATCTGCAATTTCCTTCTTTGTGATCATCTCACCACTGTACCAGGTGAACATAATGTGCAAAGGAGGGAAATGTTATGCACTGTGACTCCTTTCACAGACGACATGCTACTGAAGAAAGGATAATCTGTTTCAGTTCAGTAGGAAGAAAATAACTGTATTCTGAGATTTTCAGAGCTAAATGTTGGTCTTCATCATGATAACATCCTATAGAAAGTTCAGGGCAATTTGTGTGGTCTACTGTGTTAGTCAGCTTTCCATTACTGCAACAATATATCTAAGATAATCCCCTTATAAGGAGGAAAGGTTATTTTGTTTTGCAGTTATGGAGTTTCCAGTCCATGGTTTGTTGGCCCATTGGTTTTGGTCCCATAGAAGGTCAGTTCATCATGGTAGGAGCCCATGGTAGATGAAACTTTCACCTCATAGCTGGAAACAAAAGAAAGAGACCAGGGTCTCATAATGCCATTTGAGGACATACGCCTAGTAACATAAAGATCTCCCAGGAGTCCTCACTTCTGAAAGTTTCCACAATCTCCCAACAGTTCTCAAATGGATTAAATAACACCAAACCTTTAATGTGGGCCTTTGAGGGATATCCCAGGTCCAAACTTGAGCATATATGTACTTTAGATCCTAGCTTCTGCTTACGGTGGGATATCCTTGTTTTATTGAAATGAAAAGTTTATAGTCTTTGTAATTTTGAAACTTTGAAAAGGTCCATTCTGGAATGATATACTATAATAATATAGGATGTGGATGTAATATGATATAATATAAAATTATATGATAATAATTGGAATGATTGGTATGAGTCAACTAATTCCACCATCTGCTCATTGAGCAATCTACTCTATAACTGCTTCACTAGTTAGCATGTACTCTCTTCATTGTACTGATGCTTTGGGTACTTGAGTTATGTTTTATTGCCTTCAATTTTTATTTTTTATTGATTTTTTAAAAAAATACATGACAATGGAATGAATTACAATTCTTATTACACATATGCAGCCCAAGTTTTCATATCTCTGTTTGTATATAAATTATGTTGACACCAATTCATGTCTTCAAACTTGTACTTTGTATAATGATGTCTATCACTTTCCACCATCCTTGCTCATCCCCTGCCCCCTCCGTTTCCCTCCCACCCCTCTGCCCTATCTAGAATTCATCTATTCCTCCCATGTTCCCCCACCATCATCCCACTATGAGTCATCATCCTTATATCAGAGAAAACATTAGGCATTTGGTTTGGGGGGATTGGCTAACTTCACTTAGCATTGTCTTTTCCAACGCCATCCATTTACCTGCAAATGCCATGATTTTATTCTCTTTCATTGCTGAGTAAAATTCCATTGTGTATATATGCCACATTTTTTTATATTTAAACAAATTAGGCCATTTATGAATGGGTAAACAATAATGAACAACAAAGGATGAAGAATGAAGGCCATTATTCACAGATCCCTTCTTTTATCAGGTTCTTTGGGCTTACCAAAGACCCTCTTGAAGTGTGATAAAATCAATTAAAAAAATGATTCACATAAAAAGTGAGCAATGGAGGATGACATGGTGCTACCATTTCCTGTTTCCTATGATTAAGGAACATTATGTTTGGATATGAGTTTATCCGCCAAAAACTCATGTGTGAGACAAGGCAAGAAAGTCTGAAGATGAAATGATTGGGTTTTGAGAGCTTGAACCGAATCAGTGCATTAATTCACTGATATTAACTAAAAATGGTGGTCACTGGAGACAAGTCGGGCTGGTAGAGGTGGGTCACTGAGACCATGCCTTTGGGGTTTGTATTATGTTCCGGGAGAGTGGAGTGCTCTCTCCACTTCCTGATTGCCACGTCCTGATCTGCTTTCAACTCCATGCCCTTCTCCCATGATGTTCTGCCTCACCTCCAGCCCAGAGCAATGTCTATGAACTGAGGCCTCTGAAATCATGAGCATCAAATAAACTATTTTCTTCTCTAAAATTATTTTTGTCAGATCTTTTGGTCAGAGTGGTGAGACATTGACTGTGACATTAACTTTTTTTTTTCTATCCTCTAACTCTGGCAACCATTGATCTGACTGCTCATGTAGCTTCACCTTTTTCAGAGTGTCATCTAAAATGGAATCATTAAGTATTCAGTGTGTTGAGTTCAGATTCTTTCACTTAGCATAATGAATTTGAGAGTCTTTCATGGTATCCATTGATTGTGTCTTCTATTTTACTCTTTTTTACTGTCAAGTAATAGCCCATTATATGGATGTACCATGTTTTATTTATCCACTCATCAACTGATAGTCATTTGGGTTGTTTCTAGTTGGAAACAATCAACAAAGAGTTTTGTACAAGTTTTGGGGTAAAAAGTTTTTATTGCCAAGAGTAGAATATCTAGATCATAAGGTAGGTATGTTAAAAGATATAAGAAGCTTCTGAACTGTTTTCGGAGTGGAATTTTACATTCTCACCAGCCCAAGGTCTGTTTAGTTTGCCTTCTTCTGTCCACAAACCTGGTAGAAATTTGTCAAAAGTGTTTCTGGTATTAACCTCTGTATTCCCCTTTGGGGGGTTTCTCTTAGGAGCAGCAAAAAACTTTGTTCTGAACTTTAATATGAAGAACATAAAGTCGAGTTTAGGAAAAGAAAACAGTTTGTCCCTGGTCCTTTAGGTTTTAAAATGAAAATCAAGATATTTTTACATGTTAAGTCATCTTGTGTGGAACATTTCACCTTTTCCACTTCCCTATAAACAATAATGAACAACAAAGAATGAAGAATGAAGGCCATTATGAAGGCCTGTATCCTTGAGGACAAGCAGGAGTGACTGTGGTCAAGGTCAAGGGCCCGATGGCACCATGGTGCCAGAAAGTGTGGCTCTCAATTTGATGAAGCAGAGTCCTAGAGAGACTATCATCCTGTGTCTTTTTTGCTTTACTACTGAAGTTATATCTTCTTTTGTTATTCTTTTCCTGCATTGATTTTCACTGTGTGGGTCCTTTACAATGCTCCAGTGTGGGGGTTTTCATCTTTGGAAAGTCTGCCGGGCTATTGTTGTGAGATGGGCCTCTGCAACCTCCCCTCCAGAGGTATTCTTTTCCTTAGAATAAGAAAAAACAACCACGATATTATTGACAAAAGTGCTTTCCATTTATCAAGCCTCCTGCTAAAAACCTACATGCATTTATTTAACACTCACAATAATCTCTTAAAACAAATATTTGGTCCACATTTTGCAGAAATAGGAAGGGAGAATTAAGAGCTACTTTCCCCAGTGGCTGAGCTTACATTTGGCAAAATTAGAATTCACGTGCACTTTTTTTCTGTTAACAAGGCATATTCTAATGATAACTTCAAAAAAATCCCTATTCTTTTTTATCTCTATACTATGCTGCTTCCCAAATCTGAAAGAAGCAAAGGATGGTTCCTTGGGCCAGAGGCCTGAAACTACTCAGCCCACGAAAGCCCAAAATATTTCTGAGCTTGACAAATAAGCTTTAAATGGTATATTAGTAAACTGCTTCTGTGTAAAAAGTAACCACAAAATTTTGTAAGATTTGGAACTAATAATCTGTGACCTAAGCACTTTGTTAATTATGAATGGGCTTCCTTCTATGTCTGAGGATTGTCTACCTGGAAATCTGATCTAGGATGATCTTTGCTAAGCAAACAGGTAACTTGGCTTTGCTTCAAGTGTCTCTCCTTCCAGCAAGCTACCTTGGCCATGTCCTCATGATGATAGTAGAGGCACCAAGAGAACAAAGCCCAGGGCACAAGCCCATTTTAGAAGACTTCTTGTATCCATCTGCTCACATCTATTGGCCCAAACAAGCCATATGGCAAGGCTCCTTGGCAAGAGACACGACTGGACACCCCAGCTGCTAACCCACATTACCATAAAGGTGGTAGGCCATGGTCAAAGTGTTCTGATACTGTCAAGAGGATAAATATATAGACCAATGGAATAGGATTGAAAGCCTAGAAACAAATTCACACATCTGTGCTCAACTGATTTTCAACAAGGATGTAAGGGTCATTTGATGGGGAAAAAAATTGTCTCTTCAAAAATATAGCAGGGACAATTGCTTGTTTGCATGCAAAGAATACAGTTGAACTCCTATCTCACATCACTCATAAAATGCAAGTAAACATGCTTCAGTCTTAAATGTAAGAGCTAAATTTCTGAAACACTTAGAAAAATACATCAAGATAAACCCTTATAATCTTGACAATGGATTCTTAGCTAGGACACTAAAAGCATGAACAACAAAGGAAAAAAATAGATAAAATAGACTTCATAAATACTAAAAACTTTGGTGCATCAAAGTCCATTTTGATGTTTAAAGATAACCAATAAGAGAAAATACTTATAAATCATATATCAGACAAAGGTCTAGTATTCCAAATATTTGAAGAATTTCCACAACTCAATATCTAAAAGCCAAAAAAAAGATAATTATAAACTGGGAAAATGACTGAATAATTTTTCCAAAGAAGGTATAAAAATGACCAATATCATATGAAATGATGTCAAACATTGTAGGTTATTAGGGAAATGCAAATAAAAGCTACAATGAGAAACTATTTCATGCTCACTAAGATGACTATTTATAAAAGCTTGAGAGAGAACAAGAAGAAATTAAAATTCTGGTTCATTACCAATGAGAATATATAACTGTGTAGCCATTTTGGAAAACAATTTGGCAATTTCTCAAAAAGTTAAACACAGGCTTATCATATGACTCAGCAATTGATCCCTAGATAAGTGCCCCCAAAGAATTGAAAAAGTATGCAAATAAATACCTGTACATGCATCCAGTTCATTACTAACAAAAAGGAGAAAACTCAAATTCCTGCCAGTAAATGAATATACAATGGAATATTATATACATATGTTTGTGTATAAATTACATTTGTAGAAATATCTAAATAGGCAAATCAATAGAGTCAACAAGTTAGTGGTTGCCAAAGTCTGTGCAATATGTAATGGTTTATTCTTTGGATATGATGGAAATGTTTTTGGACTTGAGACAAATGATGGTTGCACAACACTATGAATGGACTAAGTGCTACTGAGTTGGGCACTTAAAATGGTCCAAACCAACAACTCTCCGGTGATGAAATCATGAATCACCGATGGTTTCCAAAGTCCTGGCACATTAAGGGAGGATACAAATACAGATGTGTCAATCTTCACTTTAGAGAAAAGAAAGACTTTCTCTAATCTGAAATCTGGAGAAACATTATGTCGATGGTTTCCTAGAATAGCATTGTTAATCACCCCACCCCTAGCACAGCATTTCAAAAGATACTGAGTAATTTTGCATTTACTGTCTTTTCTTTTACTCAAGATAATACTTTATGAGGACAATATTGTGCTTATGCTAGTCTCACCCAGAGAGAGCTAAGCTGGCATTCATAAGGGTAAGTCGATTTTATAAAGTTTGACAACCATCGAGCGACAGAGTGCACAGAACTGTAGACATTCAGCCTTTCCCTGTGCTGTGTTCTCTGGCCACACTCACAGGCCTCTAAGCCGCCCCTTTCTGCTTCCTGACTTCAGACATTGCTTATTTCCTGTGTGACTTTTAATGGGTCATCATAAAACATAAACCTATCGTGCCTTCCCCCACCTTGATATGAATCCATGCCCCTCCCCCCCACACCACCACCACCTACAGGATACAGAAGAGCATGGCCTCATCATTTCTGACTAGATAGCACAAAATCCATCCTCAAAGTACAAAAAAGATGACTTTTTAAATTTTATTTTAAATTTATACATTTTAATGTTATATATTCATGGGTTTGGCACGACATTTTAGTACACGTGTTAATGTGTAATGATCAGATCAGATATTATCTCCTCCAACATTCATTGTTTCTTTGCATTAGGTACAGTCCAATTCCTCTGTCCCAGTTATTTTTATTATTTATTTATTTATTTATTACATACATGACAATAGTGGAATGCATTACAATCATTATTATCCATTTACAGCACATTTTTTGTAACTCTGTATATAAAGTATGTTCATGCCAAATTATGCCATTATACATGTACTCTCTCTTTTTTGCATTACAATTTTTAATACACATTTATACCACAATTTATCATATCTCTGTTTGTATATAAGGTATGTTGACACCAAATTCACATCTTCATACGTGGATTTTGTATAATGATGACCATCACCTTCCACCATTCTTACTATTCCCCTTCCCCCTCCCTTTCCCTCCCACCCCTCTTCCCTATCTAGAGGTAATCTTTCTCCCATGCTCCTCCTCCCTACCCCACTTTGGGTCACCCCTTTCTATCAGAGAGAACATTCGGCATTTGTTTTTTGGGGGGACTGGCTAACTTCACTTAGCATAATCTTCTCTAATGCCACCTATTTACCTGCAAATGCCATGATCTTGTTCTTTTTTGGGTGCTGATTAAAATTCCATTGTATATAATGCCACATTTTGAAATGCATTGTTGTTTGACATACAATAGTTGTTAGCCATAGTTACCCTATGGTGTCACAGAACACTGGAAACCATTCCTCCCATGCAGCAGCACCCATGTACCAATAAACTGTCCTCTCTTTGTCCCCCTCCCCTTCCCTTTCTCAGCCTCCCTTTCCCAGAACTATTCTGTTCTCTGATTCTAGGAGATCAACTTCTTTGGCTTCCGCATGTGAGTGAGAACATGCAGTGTGGTACTGGTCTTTCTAATGCCTGACTTACTTCCCTTAATGTCCTCGGGGCTCATCTGTATTCCTGAAACTGACAATATCCCATTCTCTTATGACTGAATTTTAATCCCTGAATTAGAACTACATGCTGCTTTCAGATTCTATAACTTTCCATAAGCTCTTCCTTCTTTTCCCCTTGCCATGACACGTTAATGCCTGTTTAGCCTTCAGGTCAAATATTACTGTATGGGAAACCTCCCCAACACCCACAGGATGAGTCAGTCACTGCCTTCTGTGAATTCTCTTTCATCATTAGAGCCTAATTGCCTATTCCCGTCTCTGGAATAAGGAACATTCCATAGGCTAATTGTATTCAATAAGTATTCAACAAATATTTGTTGAGCGAATACATGCATGATTCAAGGTGTACTTTACAAAAAGTTTGCTTCTTTCATTCCCCGCTAGTTGCTTGTTACTGTTAGCCCAGTACTCATCCTTTCTAGAAGCAATCTATGTATATCATTAGGTATGTGACCTCACATTCTTGCTGTGGGTGCTTTGCAGTGGTTAATAAGGAGTAGAAGGGAGTCTCTGCAAGGACTTTATTAGGATAACACAATTCCACCTGATTCCTTCCCCTGAGCCAGGGGGAAGAAGTCACATTGCATCTACCTTGACATCTTTCAGGCTAGAAACCTGTAAAACAGCTGCAGTCCAGAGCTTCCTCAGATAAACTGGACTGGCATTGACCCAAAGCAACTCAAACCCCAGGGGTTTAGGCAGAAACAATCTGGGATGGGAATGTAATACTCCAAATGGTTTTCAGTTAGTTCTGGTTTCCATTTATCTTTCTTTCTTGGCAGGTAGGGCAAGGGTGAGGGGAAAATGGGACATGTGGAGAGTGGAATTTGATTGAATTACCTGCCAGGACTTCAGAAACCTGCATGAAAGAAATTCACGACTCAACTAGGCATCTCTTTAAGAACCATTCCTTGAGGCTGTGGATGGGGATGCTTTGGCTTTGGAAAGCATCAGGCCGTGCTAATAATTCACAGTCTCATTAGGTGAAAAAAAAAAAACATTGCAATCAAGAAGCAGATCAAAGACTTTCTGCAACCCACTCACTGCATTTTGGCATTATTTACATTCTCATCACCCATGTCACTGAAGGACCCTGCCAAGGTTTTCTGTCCATGAAGGATTGGGTGCCACAGTTTTCATGAAGTATTTATTCCTCTCCTTCTTTCTACCATTGAACTTCTTATCTTGACTCTGAGAATTTGTTACCATCTCTCCTACAGCATTTCATATATTTATGAGCATATCAGGGACTACATCAGACTATTCTTTCTACTGAGAAAAATATATAGACATCACTTACACAAAGCATTTCATAGTTACTTCATCCTGATTACAGCTTCGAAATAGGTCAGCCTATTTGTTTGGTCTTCAGGAATATTGTACTATTTAGTACCAACATGAACCTGACACTTATTATTCAACAGTGCAACTGTCACCCATTGATTCATGTATATGCATTGAGCAACTGTGCCAGGAGTGGCTCTGAAAGTGCCATCCAGGTCTCAATTATTTGAAATCAATCTAATGCATTCTATAATGGTGTATAAAGGTACTACATAGGACTACACATTCAGACATCTTTATAGAGTATGAGATTTTTAAACCAAAGAGTGGACTGAATCAGCTTTTGAACCACTATATATATTTCAGTGCTGGGAACATAGTTGAAATTTTTTCTAAAATACTTAATCCTAACTTTCCCCAGTCTTTTCACTTTTGCAACAAAGATGGCATCCTAGTATCCTAGTGATTAATCCAATTAACTGTGCTGATTCTTAAACCTGTTTTCAGAATCAACACCTCCAGGCCTCTGTAATGTGAAGTCCACCATGTTTTTCTAAGAAACATGGAAGAATCCCATAGGATCTGAAAAAAGTTCTGTATTCACTGTTCTCAGTGAATCTTTATAAAAAATATTACTGAGATCTGTCATCTATTATCTGATATTTCCTTAGCCTCCTTGCATGGTTTTTACCAGGTACCACAGACACTTCCTCTACCCAACTTGCCCACCAAATGCCAATGCTATACTATAGCCCTTGAGGTGCCAAGGCTGTGTGTGATCTCTGCAGGTTCTGTTTGAGAGATCAGAGAGTAATGCCTCCTACTCATTTAGGGAAGTCCCTCTGTTTCAGTTAATCACAACCTGTACATCTGGATCCCAGAACAAGTTTGGTATGATATCCACTCTATTATTCTCAGAAATATCATTTCTCTCTGCTGATTACACTTTGCTATTTTGCCCATCTGTTTTCTAAACCATGCCCATGCATGTCTGAACACATAAAATAGACAAAGCTTTAGACTCAGATTTTGATCTGTTATATTTTTTTCCTTATCATAAAAAACAAATGCATGCTTGCTGTAGAAGAGAAGAAGAGAAGACAATAAAAATCACTTATAATCCCACCTGCTGAACTGAACATTCTGCCATTCATTAGAAATAAACTGGAAAAAAGGGTATGGATCAAAATTTCTCTTGTGTTCATTGAAAGATCTGCTTTCAGAATGAGACCTCCTTGGGATGCTTCGAAGCAAAAGTTGTGTCTCCAGAATTGCTCTCATCAATAATGGAAGCAGAAAAAGAGGCTCCTTAGAGGAAACACTGGGAAGAAAAGTTGCAGGAGGTGGGGCTGGAACTATGCTGGCATGGCAGAGAAGGAATGAGGCCAACGGAAAGGTTGGATGGGGATATTGAAACACAGGATATGCATAGTAGGCCACAATTTTCATTAGCATGACCTTAGAGGAACCCAAAGACAACACAAAGGTAAAGTACAATAGATTGCCACTGATGTGTGTGTGTGTGTGTGTGTGTGTGTAGGTTGGTACAGGTCAGGGAGTTACTATATATATATATAAAAGAACCATTTGGTTAAGTGATAAAAATCAATGCAGATTGTTGAAGGATGGCAGAAGGGGGTGAGGGGGAAGGTGGTAAGGAGGAGACACTGTAAAATCAGAAGAAAGAAATAGGTAACATGAATCTTGGGCCCAAGGAGATGGGTTAGGAGACCTCTGTCCCTGGAAGAACTTTCTGAAAAGGCTCAACCCTGATGTCTTGAAAACTACCAGATTTCACACCCTGGCTTAAGTCCCTGACCTTTACCAACCTTTACTCATTGAGATGATGACCTCAATGATCTTTTCCTTAAAAAGTGTGTGATATATTTAAATTTATCAATGGAATTTATTTATTCAAGAAATTTTAGTGAGTGGGTCCTCAAAAAATATTTCAAGTACTGGGGACAGGACAGTGACTAAGTCAAGGCATGTATATTCTCATAGGATCAGTAGCCTGGAAACTGAGAGGGAAGCAATAAAACAGCTTCTTGATAAGAATTTGATAAAATTTAGGAATAATCTGTGCATACACAATTTGAAAAATATTTGTAATGATTAAGAGAGATTAACATGTGAACAAATCTTACAGATTTTTCCTGTGATCCTAGTTTAAATTGCATAACTGAGTAACTTATTTGGCACATGTTGGTTGAAAGGTGTAAAAGAATTTTACTTAGTTTGTATACATTATTGGAATATTTAAGAAAAGTTGTGTTTTCTATACTTGTGCTGAAAGTACTAGATATACTATACAAGATAAGCTTCACTTAATATAAGCATATATTTAATTAGAAAATTGAGCATATTATTTTATAAATGCATTTCGACATGTTGATGAAATTTAATAACTGCATTGATTGAATAGTAATCAAAGACCCCTTTTAAGCCTTATTAAAATTTGCCAAATTTTATGAATGGAATAATAGATTTGTCTGTTGTATTTAAATGTTCAAGGAAAAAGCTGACATTTAATTATATCACTGTAATTTATGTATTCAACAAATTTTAGTGAGTGGGTCCTCAACAAATATTCCAAGTACTGGGAACAGGACAGTGACCTATCAAGACATGTAGATTCTCATAGGATCACAGCTTTAAGCAAATGAAAGGCAAATTATGTAGCCCAGCTGAAAGTTCAGTGGAGAAAAATTAAGGTGGGGTCTTTTTATATGAAGCTTGCAGATTAAGTGTCATTTGAGGAGGAAACTCTAGTTAGAGAGAAAGAGTTGGAAAAGCTTTTCTAGGGAAAGCACCCCACAGAGACAATGGGTCACTGTGCAAACACACTGACTACGTCCTTAGACCACACCACCACCAGAAAACCAGTGCCAGACTGGATCCCCATCCACTGTTCTACAATATCACCCTTTTATTATTCTTACCTGTGTAACCTGATCTTCCTGAGAAGGAAGAAGCTGCCTGCAAAAAGATCAGGTCTTTCGTTGCTGCACATAGAGGATTTGGATAGAATTGAACACTCAGTCACATTTGTAAGAGGGTAAGAGCTGATACTACTGAAGGGTGCTGTGGTGTCACAGACTTGAGATTTGCTCTGTTATATGTTGTTTTATTCAGTGAGCACAACCAATAATAGTTGGTATAGAATAGGCATTAACTCTAGTCTTTGAATATTAGTTTGTCAACGGCAATATTAAAGGTCACTTTGTTATTTAAAATAATGCTAAATAGAGCTTTTCTCTTTTTAAAATAATGTGTTCTCGATGGACAAAAATTATATAGGTTCATCATGTTTCATGTGATGTTCTGAAATATGTATACATTGTGGAATGACTGACTCAAGCTAATTAGTATATATATATATATATATATATATATATATATATATATATATATATATTACCCTACATACTCATTTTTTATATGATGAGTAAACTTAAAATATACTCTCAGTGATTTTCAAGAACACATCTCATTGTTATTAACTATGGTAATCCTGTCGTACAACAGACATCTTGAGCTTATTCCTTCTAAGTGGAATTTTGAATCCTTTGACCAATCCTCCCAACTCCTCACCTCACAGCATCTGATATGATGACCAACACTCTACTCTCTGCTTTTAGGATCTCCATTTTTATAGATTCTATGTTTTAGTGAGCCCACACAGTGATCATAATGTTCTCCAGCTCCTTCCACAATATCACAAATGACAGGATTTCATTCTTTATGGAGACTGAGTTACATTCCATTGTGAATTTGTGCCACATTTTCTGTATTGAGGGACACCTGGGTTGATTCCGTAACTTGGCTATTGTTCACGATGCCTCCAGGAAACTGGAAGTGCACATAGGTCTTTCATATTGGTTTCATATCCTCTGTCTATGCCCTGCTAAGAGTGGAATTGCTGAACATTTGAGTTTTATTTTTAAACAAAGCCTTTCTTCTTGAATGTTGCTTAGGACACATTCCCTAACATTTTTCTTTCTCAGCTTTATTTTTCATTTAGTTTTTTCAGTACTGGGGATTAAACCTAGGGCCTCACTCATGCTAGGTGAGCGCCCTGCCTCTGAGCTGCTTCCCCAGACCTCTTTCTCAACTCTGATGTTGTCTGTCTTTCTGACACTTGGCAGCAACTGTCTTTACCCATGAAAGTGTTCAAGCAATAGATGGCAAGTTCATCTCCTGCTTTAAGCAGTCATGCCAGGTGATGGTAAATGTAATTTCCTGAACAATAACAGCAAAGCTCCATCTTTTTAGTTCAGCACCCAGGGTAGTTTAACATCCTGAGCAGTATAATCAGTGACTTGGGCAGGCTCCATTTTTATGTTTTCCTCTCAATCTCTATAAACTCTCACCTAGTATAGATCTCACTCAAATTGCCCAGACTACATTTTTTTCTCCTTTTAATTAGAGCTTCCACAGAGTGAAATAAACTGTTTTCCAAAGAGGATGACAGGAGAAGCAGAAAAGGAAGGAAGATGTGTTGCAGCATTGCTCTTACCAGCATTGACATTTTACCAAATAAACCACAAAATCCCCTAACAGCAGTGAGTTCAGAATGAACTTTTCACCATGTGTCACTCACAAGGATGGTTACAGCAGATGCCATCCCCATTGAGTGATATTATGGTTACATTCTATGTTCATTAACTACCTGGGTTAAAAGTTGTTTTCCAAGACTGAGCTCAAAGGTACAAAAGAGAGTGGAGGCAATTAGGTGACATCTAATGATACACCATTGCCTATCAGTTGATTAGCAGATGCTTGCCAAATAACTGAAATCAGGAAATGTGCTCTAGATAAAAAAATATGTCAAACAATAAACTCTTGTCTTCACTTTGGCCAGTTTTCTCTTATTGAATTCAATATGAAGTTTTACCCATTGAGTTACCTGTGGTCATTTTTGGTTTAATGGATCAAAGAACCAAACTGTGACTCTTTTGATCCAAATGTGTTTTATCATGCTAGAACATTTTGGGAGATGTATATCTTCTGCAGAATCAGCATTTTTAGATAGTATTTGTAATGTTAATTTGATATCACTATTTTCAGATGAGAAGAGATGAGATTCTACAAAGTAGAATATCTTATTCATCTAATTACATGATTTTTTTTTCCTTTTCTCAATTGCAATTAGTGATCTTTTTTGAGTATACTGTTGCTGGGCAGGGGCAGGGGTCTCTGGAGATATATACAGAGTGAGGGCCTCTGTCCATCCACTCATGTGTTAGGATGGGCTTGCTGTGCATGGGTAGAAGGGAAAGGGACCCTGTTGGTTACCATATTTGCACAAGAGTTTGTGGATGTCACTAAGTTAAGGATCTTGAGATGACATCATGCTGGATTACCCAGGTGGGCCCTGAATCCCCAAACAAGAAGACACAAAGAGAAGATATGGACACACAGAGGAGAAGGTGATGTGAGGATGGAGGTAGAGATGAAGTGATGTGGCCACAAGCCAAGGAGACCAAAGAAGTTTAATGACTGGCCTCAGAAACTGAAAGATACAAAAAGGAGCCTCTCCTAAAATCCAGAGGCTGTGTCATCTTGCAACACCTTGATTTTAGATACCTGGTCTTTAGAACTGTGAGAGAATAACTTTCTGCTTTAATGAAGCCATGCAGCTTGTGGGAATTTGTTGTGGCAGACCTGGGAATTGTGTGTGTGTGCGTGTGTGTGTGTGTGTGTGTGTGTGTGTGTGTGTGTATCTCCCTAAGTAAAGAGACATAAAAGAGACCTGTGGCCACAAAGCAGATACAAAGAACTTAAAGGTCAAGCAGTTGAGTTCCTCCTCTAAATTGTGACCTCTGCCACCAAGGAACCCTGGGCTCAGATAGGGGAATCCTGGGACCCCCCCACATACCCACATGTGAATCCAGCAGCTTACCCCCTGGTACATCATCAGCCAAATGGAGAAGAGACTGTGCCATCTACCACTCCCTCATCCCACAAACTCTACCTCAAAATAATAGGGGAACTCTGCCCCAATCTGACACTGTGACAAATAAAGTAGTATATTGTTATTTTCATTTGGGTTTCCTGGAAACAGACTGAGATTGAGTGTTGCAATGCAGAAGTTTTGCCGGAGAGAGTTCTTGGGAAACTTATCCATAAGGAAGGGAGGAAGAGAGGAAAGGACACAGGAAAAATCTATCAATGTGGTTTCAAAAAAAGCAAACGCCATGGAATCCTGAAGCTGGGATGATCCTTCAGAGTGGTCCCAAATTGAAGCAGGAGGAGCACATCTTCTTTACACCAGAGAGTCATTGTCTTTGGGTTTCCCATGACTTTGATCAAGACAGTTTCTTGTTGCTGCATTTAACTCCCAGGGATGGGTACTGCTGGAAGTTGGCAGCATGAGATGCCTGTAATGTCCCTACAGAGAAGATCTGGATGAGGCACTGCAGCATCCCCTGAAACAGACAAAGGGAAATAACAGCCCAGGTGAGGAGTTTCAGCCTGAGAGTGGAGGAATAAGCAGAGCAACCAACACGGGGCCCTGGGATTGAACAAGGCTAACAGGCAGTCTGCTGGAGACTTAGAGATGAACAAATAACAAAGGCATCTAAAGAACATCAAATACAAAACTAAAGGAAATCAAAAGGCCTTTGCAGGACCTTAACCAGTTTACAAACTTAAAATCTCATAGATGAATAAGAAGAAAGCATGTGACTCTAAAAACAACTGGAAGAAGTGGCTCAAACATTAAGCAAATAGGGAAGAAGAAGAATCCAAAGTCAAATCTACTTAGGGAAGATAGCAAAGACATGTAGGATAGATCCGGGAGGCTTAATTTGAACACTAGATACCTTTGAAAAAAGACTCAGAGAAGGCAGTCACTGAACAAATAAGAAAAGAAAGACCCAACTAGTGAATAAAAGGGCACATTAAATCCTAAGCAGAATTAGTTTTAATTAAAAAATAAACCCATAAATCCAAGACATACTCTTATGATATCTGTGAATACCAAAGATGAATCTTCACATTTCCAGACCCAAAGCTAAAGAATCAGGAGGCAAATTAGAACAAAGACCTTGAGATAAGAAAGATGATGTGGAAATGAAAACCTACAATTGTGTACAGTTAAATCCAAGCAGGTGGTAAGAGAATGGAAGGAAACTTTCATATGTGGTAAGCAGGGCTCCTGAAGCAGACTCACCAGGTCTCAAGATAGTCTGGAACTGAAAACACTGAAGTTGTGTCTTCCAAAGATAGACATTAAGGGGCAGTATTAAGGTAAGGAGATGGAAATAAACCGATTATTCTAAAGTTTCGTGGTTTGCACAAGATAGATATTAAAATAGTTGTGGATGCGATTGCCCAGGAGGAGTGAATAGTTATTTTGTTTTGTTTTTTTTATATGGTACGAAGGTATATGGTAAGTGTATTGAATATGGAAGGTAATGAACCATGGAAAGGAAACAGAAAGCAGATTTCCAGGGAACCAGGAGAAAACAAAAATGGACATGAATACCAACTTGCACTAAGAGCAAAAATAAGGACAAAACTGGGGGCGATGAATGAAAATAACCAACCAATGTAAGGCAAAATGGAAAGAATAAGATTGGGTATATCAGTGGTTAAATTAAAGGTAAAGGAACTATTTTCTCCTATTTAAAAAAAAAAAAAGACAACGATTGTTGGAATGAGTTACATACATGCACCTGCCCCCTCCACACACATGGTAGTTTGTGAGGAATACACCATGATTTCTTCCATTTGCCTTTTTGGATTCACGTTATCCCTTTTTACACACCCTGCAATCTGCTCTGTGTGTCTGACCTGTAGGAACTCCATGGATGGGGCTCCCTTTCCTTCTGCTTTCCACCAATGAGGGAGTGATCAGAAGTGGGTCAAGAATGAGATCCTTCCTTATGAGACCATCATGGACTGGCTATGTCCCTCGACAAAAATTCCTTCATTATCCCATAATAACTGATTCCACTCAACTCTCTCCCCTTCCAAGTTCTAGTCACCTCTCTGTCCCCTGTCCCTTTGGCCGCAGGAGTGTTAATCCTTCAGTTTCTCCTTGCTAAAGGTAACCACACTATCCTTGTGAATCCCTTACACTCACACTTCATAATGAGTTCGCCATCTGTTTCCCTAACTGGGATTCTTTTTTTTTTTTTTTTTTTTTTTTTTTTTTTTTTTTTTACTGTGCCATCTGTTTTCTGTTGAGACTTGGCTAATAATCTACTCCAGAAATGGCCCCTATTTCTTGGCACAAACAAGAAAATATTCCATTTGGCTTGACATTAGGCTCGTTCTTAAGTCTCACAGACGATGAATAGAGAAAAAAAGAGAGTAAATGCTATGGTCACACCATGGAGGACATGCATGGAAAAGCAGAATTCTCTACAGAAGCACTAAAGGATTTATCTCCTATGGTCCAAGGAGAGATGGGCTGAGGGTTAAAGCCTTCCTGTGAGTTCAAGTGTGATAGAGGATTAGTGCAAAGTAACTGCTCCACTCCACTCAATCTCTTAGGTGACACTAAGAAGTAGGGAAAACTAGAACCCTGAGACCTAGGAAGGGAGACATGGACAAAACTAAGAACTGGGACATCATTCCTTTGAACCTCCAAGGTAAGAGCAGTCGCTACTCTCTCCCCCTAATATAAAGGAACTAACTCTTACAGGTTTAAAACTCTTTCAGTAAGAGCACCTGGGGTAGTTGCCTCACAAGATGATGCCCATTTCTCTTAGGTCCCACATCTAGGGTGATCAACTTGTCTGAATTTTCCTAGAATTCCCATGGTTTTAACACTGACAACCCATGATAGAGGAACTACCTCAGTTGTTGACAAACTGGAACTATTAGTCACCCTACCCATATCCAACACCTCTCGTTGCTTCCAGATCCCTAAGGTCAGTTGGAGCCTTACACAGCCCTGATGTAGAGATGAAAGGCTTACCCCAGGAGAAGGTAGTTTAAATTCAAGTGAGTGGGAAATCCTCGCTAATGTGTATCCGCAGAAGGCTGGGGAATGTGTGTGGGAGTGGATCCCAAAGGTGTCAAGATGGTAGAGAAATTTGAATTTGGTTCTGGCAAAATTCCCTGACAGATGTTCTCACCCACATTTTGGAACTATGCTGTCTATGCATGAATAGTCTGTGAGGTTGCCTAACCAACCCTTGAACTGAATGAAGAATTTGAAATGCCACTGCATTCTTGGCATACAGAAGAAGGAATCTTGAGTCTCAGCAAAAATGGGTCATGCTGCAAGAATCTGATATGTGCTACTTGCTCAGCCACAAGCCTCCTACCATACCCCTAGGAGGGCGCCTGAAAGGCCTTTCATTGTTTTTGTCATCACACTAGCATGGAAAATAATTTGATAGGACATGTGGTGGGTTGTTAATATTGGTTCCCTGGAATGGGATGGATTGAAAGAATAGAAAAAGAGTTGAAGGTAAGAAGAAAAAAATCCCTAACAAAAAATCAAATCTACAACAAAAAGTAAAAAATATGATATGATCTTATGTTCATAGAAGTATGTATATATGTATGTTTACATACACAAAAGAAATATTAATGTTATGGTTTAGATATAAGGTGTCCCCCAAAAGCTCTCATATAAGATAATGCAAGAAATTTTAGAGGTGAAATGATTGGGTATGAGAGCCTTAAACTAATCAGTGCATTAATCCACTGACTGGAATTGACTGGGTGGTAACTCTGATAGGTAGAGTGTACCTATAGGAGGTGGGTAACTGGAGCTGTGTCCCTGGGTTATATAGTTTGTTTCTGGTGAGGGAAGTCGCTCTCTCTGCTTCCTGGTGGCCATGTTCTGAGTTGTTTCCCTCCTCCACGCTCTTCTGCCATGATATTCTGCCTCATCTCAGGCACAGAGCTATGGAGCTGGCCATCTATGGACTGTGACCTCTAAAAACATAGCCCCTCCCCCCAAAAAACTTGTCCTCCTCTAAAATTGTTCATGACAGGTCTTTTGATCACATCCAGGAAGAAGCTGACTAAACAGTTATTTCATTTCCTTCTTTTAATTTGTATTATTTAAATACTTCAAGAGAACATGTTTTACAATCTGGGAAAAAAATGTTTCACTGTGTTAATTTTTTAACAGAATAGATAGAGCAGAAGAAGAATGGAAGAGCACAGCCAAACATCTGGAATATTATGAGGTGTATTCGAAGAAGATATGGGTTTTTTTGTAAGTGAAAATTCAGGGATTTCCCAGGAGGATGTGCCAGGGAAATTCATGGAGATAATTCTCTAGGGAGAAGTGGAGGATGAGACAGCAATAGACAGAGTCCAGGCCTGGGAAGATGTTGGACTGACTCATCCCGATGCAAACTATTCAATTCTAGGGGAAGGGGGGTTGTTTGTACAATGATGCCTTGGTCAGCCTAGGAACTCACCAGGGTTCTTTTACTATTTAGGGATTAAGGCAGGAGGACATGAGAGAAAAATCTAGATTCCTATGTTAGAAGAACAATTATCTGGACCGAATAATAAAAGAAAAGAAAAGAAAGAAGAGGAGACCATCATAATAAGTCAACCATGTTAGTCCTTCAAATGGTTGAGAAGGGAAGGGATAAATTTAAGAAGCCAGAAGAATGATCACAAACTCTGTTGGATCTCTGAAAATTAAACACTGGTCATTGTCCCAAGTTGAAGAATATTCGTGCTGACCTTTCTGAGTCTAAAAGATTCAAAGACTGAGAGATGCTAAGTTTCGTGGGATTTGTAGCAGAAGCCATATTGGTCTACCTGGAGACACAAACACAGATGGATTATCATTAGTAGTTCCAGTTCAAAAACTTAATGGGAAAGACGGTCCTGCTGGAGCAACTCAAAGGTTGAGGGCCAAATGCCAGTCGAAGGGTGTTTCCACAAACTTAGAATATTCTGAAGCAAAGACCAAAGCTTTCAGGCAAAAGTTAAGGGAGCTTCCTGACCATGTGGCATCTTGCTGAGGATGCAGTGAGAGAGGAAATCAGAAGAGCAAAATCAGCAACTTGATGGATGCTTTAATTTCATTACCACAAATGGTGGAGAACTCTTTTCACAAGAAGAAATGGGAATTTTGTCACACGCACACGCACACACACACAAAGACACACACTATCCATTCAATATAGAAATGTTTGGAAGATTACTCAGAGGGAATCAGAAACAAGTTTACAATGAACACCTTGGGGCCTACAGGAGAGATGAGAGTTGGTGACTCAGATTGGCAGCATGACTGAGTTTGCAAGACAGTTATGTCTCTTTTATCACCTTCTAAAATGCTGTGTAAAGGGGCCAGAATTACTTGATGGGAGACTTTCCAGAAACCAGGTTATGATCTCAGGCTTTGGACTATGTACTACCAGTGTAAGCATGGGACTGGCATCCTGGAGACTGAGATCTAAATATTTTTCATTCTTTTATCTCATATTTTCTCTCTCTTACACTCCTTTTCCAATAGGTTATAATAAAGTTCTACTAGAACTATGTACCAAATTCTGGAAATATAGTTTGTGGGTGACTGCTGGAGGGCAAGGGTTATTCTTGTTTATTTTCCTAGTATTTTATGGTGTTTCAGATTCTGTGATAACTTATAAGTCCTATTGACCCTCACACATTTTAAACATGCAGGATGTATCAGAGTCTTTGATTTATTTTGCTGTTCATTATAGCAGTCCTTCGTATCTGTAAATTCTGAATCCACAGATTTAACCAACCATAGATGGCAAATATTTTTTTAAAAAAATTCCAGAAAGTGGTGATATTGGGAAATGGTGGAATGTGTAGGAAGTGGGGCATAGTAGGAGGAACTTAGGTCATTGGAGGTGTACCCTTGAAGGGGATCTTGGGATTTGTGACTCTCTCTCCTTCCTGGAATCCATGAGGTTAAAGTTCCTTTCTACCATATGCTCCTGCCATGATGTACTCTGCTGCCACAGGCCCACATAAATAAGACCAGGTGCCCACGGATTGCAATCTCTGAAGCCCTGAGCCAAAATAAACCTTCCCTTCTTTTGAATTATCTCAGGTATTTTTCATCATAGTGACAGGAAGATGACTAGCACATCATCATATCCACTTTATACCATTAGAACTACTGTGTATGTTGAAGTCTAAAATCTTATTCTGATGGTTCAAATTCTCCCCTTTCTTTTTGAAATACCTATATTCAGACCACGTAAAGGAAAAGGAGGTAAGAGCTGGGTTGTTTAATTAAGACTTTCTAATTGGAAACTTTTTGTAAATGAAAATCTGAATCTCCTGCTTAATTTCACTTATAAAACTTTGCCAATTAAAACCTAATGGAATAGAACTAAGAAAAAAAAATTAAAGCTTTGAAAAATTCCCTAACACCACAATGGAAAACTGTTAGGTAGGGTTTTATTTTTTCAGAAATTTTACTGCTAGGAAAATCTCATAACTTGTTTAATCCCCTGCAGCTGGGAAAAGCAGTCTAAGGTAGATGGAGGAGGTTGCAAGAATTCTTTTGCAAAGAGCAACGGAAAAGAATTCTATTTTGTTGTGAAACACAACCGTCTATAGCTTAAGGAAAGTCCAAAGCTTTGATTAGAGATATGGTAAAATATTGATTAGTATTTAGTTCCTGCCTGAAATTGTAAGGAAGGGTAGGTTTTATTTCTTTTACAAGGTTCTAAAGAATAATAGAAGCATAGAAGCTTTCAAAAAAAAATCATGTCTGATGATAAAATAAATAGTTAAGTAGGAGCAAGATGAATGAATTTATTACTAGATCTTTCCTGTTTGCAAGCTAAGACAGAAACAGACATATGATTTTATTAAGTTAATCATATTTATAGAGTAGAAATCAGTTCCTGATGATATTTTGGACTTTTGTTCAACACAATTAGAATGCAAACTCACAGCAAGAAAGTTGCATTAAATGGCTTGTTAATTATTTAAAAGATAAAGCAGTCTCTGAATATTTTATTTAAAAGATTTTTTTTTTACTTAGCTTGCTTTAAAAAGAATGAAAATGTTTACAATGAAACTCTGTGGTTTTTGTATGCCCATAATTCCCTGTCTTTTTTTTTTTCCAAAAACATTCTTCCTTTTTCTCTGGGGACCTTACCTCCCACTTCTATTTGACCTGGCAGTCACAGAAGACAGTTGTCAGGGGAATAAGCATGGTCTCATCTATGTCAATTAAAATAACTCACAAGACTGAACACCATGAAGAGTTCGGAACACGGACAAGAGACCTCAGATCCTCCTCTAGGCTTGGGATATGCTGGGTATGGCGAAGCCAGTTACTCACTGAGGACACAGCTGCCTGCTCTGTCTATTTTGCCAGGTGGAAAAGAACTTTACAGAGGAAGAGAAAAATGACCCCAGTATACTGACGAGTAGAGGTGAGAGAGATGGTTTGAGGAACTGATTACTCAAGAGCGAGAAGGAAAGCAAAAGTGAAATACCACATTCTTTTAGCCTTTGGATCCAATTGGTTGGGAGCCCCCTCTCCCAGACCCTCCCTATTTATGTAACCCACCAAGACTCTTTATATGTTTTCTTAGTGTGAGTTAAGTTTCTATCTTTGAAGCCAAGGGTGCCGACTAAACACTAGTTAATTCCCTTGTAACATACATGACTTGGGTTTTATATAAGAAATAAAATTTACATATACATATATGTGAATATGAAGCACAGTTTTTCTTTTCCCCCAAAAAAAGAGATCAGTTAGAAAAGATGATGTGTTGTTTTCAAATCCTTACAAATTCTCTGACATTGTGTTTGTTTTCTCAATCACATTCAATTGAACAACATATGATTTGGGAAAGACACATATTAGCCTGCAACACCTTACTTTGGATCTTAATAATGGACACCTGACAAAATCTATTAAAAAGAAAAGAGGCAAAGAAATTTAAACAGGTCCAATAATTATTCCTGGTGGTATGAGACTTAAAAAATTTAAAAAAAAAACCAGCATTTAAATATTATTTTTAAAAACAAACAGTAGGTATATTGCAAAGGTCACACATCATCAACCCCCTCAAAGATGAATGAAAAAAAAAAACAAAGAAAAAATTGCACTTATGTTATAAAAATGGGAGCTAGTGGTTTGGGACAAAAACCATGGTGTCATCATTATTTGCAGCTCCCAAGAGGACTTTATCTCAAAATGGAAGCAGAGATGCTGTTTTCTGGGAAACTCTGTTTGATGACTCAAGCAAAGTGGTTTAATGACGGCGAAGACATTGACACAAGGGAAGTGTTTGCATAGCATTCCTCATTTGTTGTGAAGGTGAAAGACCAATACTTCTAAAAACCAAAGGGTTGCTTTACATAGCATGCACTTTCAAATATCATATTACCTAATTAGTTCACTAGTGGGCATACAGATTTTATTTTTTTTCACCATGATCATTAACAGTTTAATGGACCAACATTTTATTTTCTCTGATAGTCTCATTGGAAAACTAGACAACCAATCTCCTTCTATTCAAGCACACCCGCCCTATTTATTACATGTATTGGGTATGTATTGGGGGGAAAGAAGGAGACTTCAAGGGATCAGAAACACAATCTCACCTTGACCATGAGTTTTGGAAAAGGTCATTAGATAATCCAAAATGTTTGGGCTTGAACAACACCTGAAATGGTTATTTGGGGGTGAGGTTTCTCGGGTTTCACATAAAGTAAATTTAAAGGTAACTCCTGAGTGGCCGGGCCAATAAAAATATTATAAAGAAAGCACTCTGCACATATTATGTGAAATTCTGCCCAAATTCCCCTCCACCCAATCTCCATTTGCCTGCGGGGAAAGCACAAAGCTGGGGGCTCACCCCTCCCCATGCATTCTGGTGGATGAAGCCCAGCAGGTAAGTCCAAAGCATATGACTCCTGTGTAATAAATGATGGGGAAAAAAGGGGGGGCCCTAAAGAGTGGGAGGGGACGTTCCTGGTCAGATGCTGGAAATACTGTTCCGCCACCAGCAAACAGTGTGTCTGTGTTTCCAGCTGACGGTTCATTTGACTGTTTTTCCAGCTGAATCCTATTTTCCCAGCTGTGTCTGTCACCACCACTACCATCGGCCTCATTGCTGCTTATATTCATCATCCTCAACATGGACCCATCAAATCCACTGGGTTTAAGAGCTTTCCCTGCACCCATCATTGTCCCACCCTCTCCAGGTTCTTCACCTTGTTTATTAGGCACTATTCAGTGGCTCTTGTTGTGTTAAATTTTAGGATTACAAAATTACAAAGGAAAAAATAGTCCTTCCAGAAAGAGAATACGGTAAAGTAGGGAACACACCACATTGGCAAGAAAGATGAGCTAATACTGAAGATGCATCTAGATTATGTTTAATGAGAACTAATAAAATAAACCCTAAAGGCAATTGTTTTACGTTCCATGAATATATTGTTCTTAGCCATGTTATCTAATGCAGTGTATCTGAATCACTTGACAATGTTATGAAATGGGTACCAAAGAACACCAAAAATATCCAAACAATTCAATGGCAGAAGTTTTCTTTAAATACAAACCTTTGGGTATGATTGACAATGACCCTCCCTTCTGGTACTCGAAGGAGAAACCAAAGTTTTAAATTAAATCTCACAGAACACAATGAATGGAAATTTTCGTCCTCTGGATTTTCATAGTCTGTTCTTTCTCAGGCTGTTGCCTTTGTAGGATGAGTAGGTCATCTTAAGTTCCTCTTTCACAAAACTGAGTTAAAAATTCAAGTGCTGTCATTTCTCCAAAGTTGAGGGAGATTGGATCCGGGACCTACCAAAGACACCAATTCAAGGATATCCAATTCTCTCCTATAAAATCGTATAGTATTTGTATATAACTTTCACACGTCTTCCTGCAGACTTAATCCATTTCTAGATGACTTATAAAACACCATTAATACCTCACACACTGCAAAGGCGATGTAAATACTTGTTCAACTGCATTGTTTAGGGAATGATGGCAAGAAAAAATCTGTACAGGTTGAGTGCAGACAGATACTTCTGATCTAAGGTTAGTTGAATTCAAGGATGCCGAACTTACAAAGTCATCCAACTGAGGTACCTCACAGCTTTGCTGGCTGCTGCCCTCCTTCTCCTGACCTTCTCTCAGGGCTCTAACTTGGGTCTGGTATTGAGGAGCAGGGTCTGAAGTGGAGGGGATTAGCCCAATTGAACTATGGGTACAAACACTCTCATTAGAGGGCAGGACGGGTCATCCTATGAGGGAGGTCTCTGATGGTGGACTCCAGCAAACAAGACACAAGTTCCAAGCAGGCTGGACAACAAAGCCAGGTGAGCCACTCAGCAGGTAGTGAGTAGAAAGGGTGGGCACTGTGAGTGAAGGTCACAGAGTGAACAAGTTCACTAGGACTTAGGCTAGCCTGCTGTGACAGATTTTACAAGGCTCTAAGCAAATATTTAGATGCTACCTTTTCAAGTCTATCTGCCTTAGCAAATGAAAATTCCTTTCATTGCCTTCCATTCATACATAGAGCCCTTGACCATTACTATCTTTCAAAGTTTCAACTCAAGCTTTTATTTTAATTAATTTCTGTGGTTTATAAAAACAGATTTGGACCAGCTTCCTAATGATTTTTGCAGTGCCTGTCATTTTTTTATAGATGCTTAACAGGGTCTACTTGTAGAAATATTATATTTTTCTCTCCACGTCTATTCTACTTAGCTAACAACGGCAATAATATTTTAATATAATATATTAAATTGTTTCTTGCCATATCCTGCTTTTTTGGCTGATATTAGTGTAAGTATATAACTGACCAACAATTGTTTTTAATTAATGAGTAATTTGAATTTTATGTATGTATTATAAATTTTAATAGTTGAAGATAAAATAGGAAATGCTCAATAAATATTTCTTAAATTAATAAAATCAAAGAAATGAAACAATCTGGTAATTAGGCACTTAGCCTTAAATTGTGTTATGATTTGGGTGGTTGGTCAGGTAACTCGGAGCCTATTATTTGTCTCTTGATATGTTATAAATATTCAGAAAATGTTTTCAAAATATTAAGTTGTGAATAGAATGGTAGTTTTTGCAGAAATGGGAAGATCCGTTCTTTATCTGTACTAAAAGATACAACAACCGCATATTTCTTCTCTTTACTACTTATGAGTTCACCATTCAATCTACATACCAACCACAGTGACAATATTGGTGTGAGATTTTTGCTGAATGCCAAGTGACACAGACCCAAGGGTCCTGAAGTTCAAGGGGGAAATAGTTGTTCAGGACACAGAAATGCAACTGGCTTTAACAAAGCATTCTCATGTCATGTGTTTCAAAATAGTGAGAAGAGATATTTGAATGTTCTTATCACAAAGAAATGACAAATATTTAAGTCCACAGATATGATTTGATCATGTCACTATGTTCCTGCATATCAATTCTGCAAAGAATCTCGTTTTTATGCCAGAAATCTGTAAAGTTGTTATGCATTGACCATTAAAAGAAAAAAAAAAACTTTTCTTCTGACACCAAAACTCCCATTTCTCCTATTTCTGTTCCCTTCACAAGATCACTGCTTGCTCATCTGGATCAAGATGAGATGCATGCCCAAAGAGCAATCTGTATCCACTTGGAAAAGGTAGACAGCATTTTGCCCCTTCTCTGTGAACAGCAAACTGGAAAGAAACCCACCTGAGCTCACCCTTTGCATGCCAGGCTGCACACACCAGCTCTGTGCTTCTTCCTTCATGGGCAAGGTATGATGGAATGCTGAGAAACTTCTCCAGGCGTGTTCAGTCACTCAACCCTGCACACACAATTAGCTGCTGCATGACATGCACCTGGCTCTCCAGGCCAACCTCAGCATCTTAGTGAGATCCTGTCTCAAAGTAAAAAAGTAAAAGACATGGGGGTGGTGAAGCATTTCTGGGTTCAATCCCAAGTAAACGCCCTCCCCAAAAGTTTTAAATTAAATTAAAAATTCTCTTTTCAATCATATTAGATTCCATTTTAATTTTTAGCAGTGATCAAAAACTTTGCTCCGTAGTATGACCATGATTTTTAAAAGATGAATAACGGCAGGAGAGAGCCTTTTGGAAGGGTAGCTTTAAAGAGAGGCAAAATAGAAGCCATCCTATGGGGGAAAAAGGTTATTGATTATGAGGAAAAGCAGAAGAGATGAATCCCCTTTCCTTCCTGTATCAGTTAGCTGTTGCCACATAACAAATCATCAGAACCCCAGTGACTTTGCTCCTACTCTGCGGGTCAGCTGTATGGACCTGCTGATTTGTGCTAGGCTCAGTTTTAGGTCAGTGGGGAACAATGGTAAGGGGACCTCACTCACATGTCTGTAGTTGGTTGGCTGTTTCAGGGCAGAAGGTTGATGGGGCCATGTGTCTCCCAACACCCAACAAGCTCTCCCAGGCTTGCACACAAGATGCATCAGGTTTCCAAGCACACAAAGTACTTGGAGGTCTATACTGCAATGGGGTTCAGGGTGTGCTCCCCCAAAATATGGCACGTTGGCCTCTGAGAATGCAGCAGAAGCAGGAAAGTCACCCTCACCTTTCTGTCACCACTTCTGTCTCACAGTAAGTCACCAGATTGAACTTTCCTTGAAGCGGATGCTAAATCCCTTATTCCAGAGATGCCCTCCTTATATCTAAAAGAAAAGAACATCGTCTACCTCGAAGACACCAAAAAAGAGTCTGAACAGACAGACCTCGCAAAAATCTCCCAGTTTATTACCATCAGATCACACACACTTGGTGCCATCCTATTTCATCAACTTTGTCCCCTCCTCATCAAACCTCAGCATAAAAAAAATACGCAGATTTCCCTGCTTTCTTGGGTCTTCATTTCTGAAGGCTCTCCTGTCATGTCAGACTTATCTGAAATGCATTTTTATTCTTCTTTCTTGTTAGTCTGTCTTCTGTTAGCAATTAGCTCAGCCATAGATCCAGTGAGGGGTGAGAACAGCAATCTTCCCAGCCCTACAGCTGAGACCTGGCACGCCATCATTTCTGCTGCATGCTTTTGGCAAAAGTGAGTCATACGCCAGGCCAGACTGGAGAGTGGGTATATAAATTCCATGTCCTCATGGGAGGACCTATGAAGTCACATTACAAGGGACATGGACTTGGGGAGGAGGTGATGGATTGTTTCCCTGGCTGCAGTCAATGCACTGTACTGCGCCTCCATAAGACTTACCAAAGCTCTAACGTGAATTTGAATGTTTTTTGTGGCTGGTGTTGTTGTGTTGTAGTGGGCCCCAAAGTTGAATGAGTGGGTTCCTTTAGAGTCCCAAATGGCATGTGAAGCCAGTTGTGGCAAAAGCCTCTGGAAAATCCTGCAAAAATCACAAAACGTGTCTGGTGACACCTTCTCTCCTTTTTGATTTAGCCTAGTGCTCAAAGGTTAGGCGGTTAAGTATTTATTGGGCATCTCCCCAAATGTGTCTGGCACAGGGTGCCATGACAAACCACATGAACGTGGTTCCTGACTTCAGCGGACAAAAAACACAAAGTTAAGTGATTGTGTGTGTGCTAAATAAAGCAAAGAGCCTGATGTTTATTCAGCACCAATGCTCAGCAATTGCCCTCTCAAATACAGGTGAGTACTGCATTTTTCCATTTTTCCTACACCCCCACATCTTTCCTCTGTGCCTTTTCATGGGCTCCTTTGCCCAGTGTGTTCTTCAGGTGCAGGAGTCTCCTGTCTCATCTTCACAACCACCCCCCACAATAGTTCCCACTCGCCCAGTCTTGCTTGCCCTGCGTGTGAGTCCACTGTGACATGGGGCACTGCATCCCCCAGTCTCTCTGCCGTCACAGGGGATCCTGCTACCTGGCCACTCCCTGTATATTATGGTTTTCACAGGAAGCTCTTGAATGAGTTCAAAATGTGCCAGGGAGACAGGCACAGTGGCACACAACTGTATCCAGTGGCTCAGGAGGCCAAAGCAGGAGGATCACGAGTTCAAAGCCAGCCTCAGCAAAGGCGCACTAAGCAACTCAGTGAGACCCTGTCTCTAAAGAAAATACAAAATAGGGCTGGGGATGTGGCTCAGTCGTCGAGTGCCCCTGAGTTCAATCCCCAGTACCACTCTCCCCTCCCCCCAAAAATGTGCCACTGTGGTGTAAGACTTATTTTGAGCTGAAGATATCTGAAAATCAATAGCTGCAGGAAGAAACTTCTATGGAACCTTCCCCTTTATATTCCTAAACCAAGCCTCTCCAAAGAATTTTAATTGTCATACATCTCCTGTGCAGGTGTCACTCCACCGGTGAAGACTGACTCTTATCACTGAAAACAAGATGAGTCAGTGCAGATCACAAGTACCTAAAGAGACGTTTTAATAGAGCTACCAGATCTGCCATGTATTAATCCTAACCACAAGTCATTTGTTCTTCTGATGGGGCCCTTTGTCCTTCCCTTCCCATTATTTAGATGGCATATAAGCCGCCAACTGTGGACACATACCTGAATTCCACTTGGGTACATGCATAATTAAATTTGTTTCTTCAGATTTAGTTTTCTTTTTCTTTTCTGCTGAACTGTCTGTTTAATTCGCAGACCTCCAAATAGGAATCTAAGAGGGTCTAGAACAAGGTTTTTATTCCCTAATTGAAAACTACTTCAAGGAAGAGACTTTTTTTTTCCTTCTTACAGCCATATTTCCTAGACCTATCATGGGGTCTAGATGACAGTAAGGGCTCCATAAATATCACTGAATACCTGGATTACAATAGCAACTGGATGGGTCCTTTTAAAAAAAATAGTTCTTAGCCTCTACAGAGGAAGGAGAGTGAAGGAAGAGTTATTTCTACTGATTTTCTCCAAATGCTTTAGAATACCACAGCTTCTAAGCGAACTACAGAGCTGCAGGTCAGATCCAGGCTAATGCCTCTTTGTTAAAAATATTTTTTTAGTTGTAGTTGGACACAATATCTTTATTTATCTTTATGTGATGCTGAAGATCAAATGCAGTGCCTCACACATGCAAGGCAGGCACTCTACCACTGAGCTACAGCCCCAGCCTGCCAATGCCTCTTTTTGTAAATAAAGTCTTATTGGAATACAGCAGTGCACTATTGTTCATGTATACTCCAGGGCTCCTTTTATTCTACAATAGCAAAATTTAGTTGCTTAAGAGGCCTTCTGCTCACCTCCCCCATCTATATATATTCTTTTGAAGAAGAAGTTTTACAGATCCCTAATCTAAGCAGGGTCAGGAATCTTCATTCAGCCAACGTTTCCTAAGTTACAATTCTCTTTCTTCCGTGGTTCTGCACTGAGAATACTAGGAAAAGCACAATTCCTTTGCTTCAGTGATCGAGGGCCACATGATGCCACTTGAGGACCAGCACACACTTCCAGATTTTGAAAAGTCCCTTCATAACATTTGCAGACAAATTACACACTGGTACTTCCCCACCAGAGAGTTGGGACAAGGTGAAACGTCAAGAGAAGCAAATCAAAGGATTTTTGTGCTTGAAACTGTGGGGAGAAAACAATGAAAGAAACGGTGGAGGCAATTCTAGGTTTTAGGGCATCATTTAAAGGATACAAGGGGAAACAACAAAATAAAAGGGGAAAAGATGGAAGAAAAAAATGATTTAGAGAAACCAGTTGTAGGAGAAGTGTGGAGGCGAAGGTCCTGAGGCGGGGGAAGAGCTCAGAAGCCTGTAACTGCAGGCAGGGCACCTAAGTGTGTTAGGTGGATGGTACAGACAGTCAGTTGTCCCCTTGGCTGAGGTCAGCTTTTCCAGTGTCTATGAAGATGCAGGTGTAGAGAAATATCTCTCTACTCTAGGGAAAAAAATCAGCTCGACAGTAATGATGGTGACCAATGCAGCCTCAGAGCAGGAGGCCCTGGGAGCTCAGGGAGAATGGGTCATGTTCCTTCCAAAGAGCTCACAGATCACTGTGAGGGGACAGTGGGGCCACTTTGGTCACATCTTCTCATTTTCTAAGATAATCTAGAAATCTCTCTCTTTTTGTAATAGAGTTTCTTCTTAAAAGCTGGCTTAGCTGTTTAAGAATCATAATTCAGGGAAAACAGGTCAAAACTCTGGGCCACACAGAAGGCATCAGAAGCACCAGTTTGAAAATCTTAACTATGAAGATATTAGTGGATTGTATCCTGCAATCTTTTTTTTGGGGGGGAGGGGAGATTGAACCCAGGCCCTCATGCATGCAAGGCAAGCACTTTACCAACTGAGCTAAACCCCTATCTCTCCCCATGCACAAAACTCAACTCAAAGTGGCTCAAGGACCTAGGAATTAAACCAGAGACTCTGCATCTAATAGAAGAAAAAGTAGGCCCTAATTTTCATCGTGTGGGATTAGGCCCCAGCTTCCTTAATGAGATTCCTATGGCACAAGAATGAAAAACCAAGAGTCAATAAATGGGATGAAATCAAACTAAAATATTTCTTCTCAGCAAAAGAAACAATCAATGAGGTGAACAGAGAGCCTACATCCTGGGAGCAAATTTTTACCCCTCATACATCAGATACAGCACTAATCTCTAGGGTATATAAAGAACTCAAAAAGCTAAGCACCAAAAAAACAAAAAACCCAAACAACAAATGGGCCAAGGACCTGAATAGTCAGTCACTTCTCAGAAGAGGATATACAATCAATCCACAAATGTATGAAAAAATGTTCATCATCTCTAGCAATCAGAGAAATGCAAATCAAAACTACTCTAAGATATCATCTCACACCAGTCAAAATGGCAGCTGTAGGAAGTGGGGCATAGTAGGAGGAACTTAGGTCATTGGAGGTGTACCCTTGAAGGGGATCTTGGGATTTGTGACTCTCTCTCCTTCCTGGAATCCATGAGGTTAAAGTTCCTTTCTACCATATGCTCCTGCCATGATGTACTCTGCTGCCACAGGCCCACATAAATAAGACCAGGTGCCCACGGATTGCAATCTCTGAAGCCCTGAGCCAAAATAAACCTTCCCTTCTTTTGAATTATCTCAGGTATTTTTCATCATAGTGACAGGAAGATGACTAGCACATCATCATATCCACTTTATACCATTAGAACTACTGTGTATGTTGAAGTCTAAAATCTTATTCTGATGGTTCAAATTCTCCCCTTTCTTTTTGAAATACCTATATTCAGACCACGTAAAGGAAAAGGAGGTAAGAGCTGGGTTGTTTAATTAAGACTTTCTAATTGGAAACTTTTTGTAAATGAAAATCTGAATCTCCTGCTTAATTTCACTTATAAAACTTTGCCAATTAAAACCTAATGGAATAGAACTAAGAAAAAAAAATTAAAGCTTTGAAAAATTCCCTAACACCACAATGGAAAACTGTTAGGTAGGGTTTTATTTTTTCAGAAATTTTACTGCTAGGAAAATCTCATAACTTGTTTAATCCCCTGCAGCTGGGAAAAGCAGTCTAAGGTAGATGGAGGAGGTTGCAAGAATTCTTTTGCAAAGAGCAACGGAAAAGAATTCTATTTTGTTGTGAAACACAACCGTCTATAGCTTAAGGAAAGTCCAAAGCTTTGATTAGAGATATGGTAAAATATTGATTAGTATTTAGTTCCTGCCTGAAATTGTAAGGAAGGGTAGGTTTTATTTCTTTTACAAGGTTCTAAAGAATAATAGAAGCATAGAAGCTTTCAAAAAAAAATCATGTCTGATGATAAAATAAATAGTTAAGTAGGAGCAAGATGAATGAATTTATTACTAGATCTTTCCTGTTTGCAAGCTAAGACAGAAACAGACATATGATTTTATTAAGTTAATCATATTTATAGAGTAGAAATCAGTTCCTGATGATATTTTGGACTTTTGTTCAACACAATTAGAATGCAAACTCACAGCAAGAAAGTTGCATTAAATGGCTTGTTAATTATTTAAAAGATAAAGCAGTCTCTGAATATTTTATTTAAAAGATTTTTTTTTTACTTAGCTTGCTTTAAAAAGAATGAAAATGTTTACAATGAAACTCTGTGGTTTTTGTATGCCCATAATTCCCTGTCTTTTTTTTTTTTTTCCAAAAACATTCTTCCTTTTTCTCTGGGGACCTTACCTCCCACTTCTATTTGACCTGGCAGTCACAGAAGACAGTTGTCAGGGGAATAAGCATGGTCTCATCTATGTCAATTAAAATAACTCACAAGACTGAACACCATGAAGAGTTCGGAACACGGACAAGAGACCTCAGATCCTCCTCTAGGCTTGGGATATGCTGGGTATGGCGAAGCCAGTTACTCACTGAGGACACAGCTGCCTGCTCTGTCTATTTTGCCAGGTGGAAAAGAACTTTACAGAGGAAGAGAAAAATGACCCCAGTATACTGACGAGTAGAGGTGAGAGAGATGGTTTGAGGAACTGATTACTCAAGAGCGAGAAGGAAAGCAAAAGTGAAATACCACATTCTTTTAGCCTTTGGATCCAATTGGTTGGGAGCCCCCTCTCCCAGACCCTCCCTATTTATGTAACCCACCAAGACTCTTTATATGTTTTCTTAGTGTGAGTTAAGTTTCTATCTTTGAAGCCAAGGGTGCCGACTAAACACTAGTTAATTCCCTTGTAACATACATGACTTGGGTTTTATATAAGAAATAAAATTTACATATACATATATGTGAATATGAAGCACAGTTTTTCTTTTCCCCCAAAAAAAGAGATCAGTTAGAAAAGATGATGTGTTGTTTTCAAATCCTTACAAATTCTCTGACATTGTGTTTGTTTTCTCAATCACATTCAATTGAACAACATATGATTTGGGAAAGACACATATTAGCCTGCAACACCTTACTTTGGATCTTAATAATGGACACCTGACAAAATCTATTAAAAAGAAAAGAGGCAAAGAAATTTAAACAGGTCCAATAATTATTCCTGGTGGTATGAGACTTAAAAAATTTAAAAAAAAAACCAGCATTTAAATATTATTTTTAAAAACAAACAGTAGGTATATTGCAAAGGTCACACATCATCAACCCCCTCAAAGATGAATGAAAAAAAAAAACAAAGAAAAAATTGCACTTATGTTATAAAAATGGGAGCTAGTGGTTTGGGACAAAAACCATGGTGTCATCATTATTTGCAGCTCCCAAGAGGACTTTATCTCAAAATGGAAGCAGAGATGCTGTTTTCTGGGAAACTCTGTTTGATGACTCAAGCAAAGTGGTTTAATGACGGCGAAGACATTGACACAAGGGAAGTGTTTGCATAGCATTCCTCATTTGTTGTGAAGGTGAAAGACCAATACTTCTAAAAACCAAAGGGTTGCTTTACATAGCATGCACTTTCAAATATCATATTACCTAATTAGTTCACTAGTGGGCATACAGATTTTATTTTTTTTCACCATGATCATTAACAGTTTAATGGACCAACATTTTATTTTCTCTGATAGTCTCATTGGAAAACTAGACAACCAATCTCCTTCTATTCAAGCACACCCGCCCTATTTATTACATGTATTGGGTATGTATTGGGGGGAAAGAAGGAGACTTCAAGGGATCAGAAACACAATCTCACCTTGACCATGAGTTTTGGAAAAGGTCATTAGATAATCCAAAATGTTTGGGCTTGAACAACACCTGAAATGGTTATTTGGGGGTGAGGTTTCTCGGGTTTCACATAAAGTAAATTTAAAGGTAACTCCTGAGTGGCCGGGCCAATAAAAATATTATAAAGAAAGCACTCTGCACATATTATGTGAAATTCTGCCCAAATTCCCCTCCACCCAATCTCCATTTGCCTGCGGGGAAAGCACAAAGCTGGGGGCTCACCCCTCCCCATGCATTCTGGTGGATGAAGCCCAGCAGGTAAGTCCAAAGCATATGACTCCTGTGTAATAAATGATGGGGAAAAAAGGGGGGGCCCTAAAGAGTGGGAGGGGACGTTCCTGGTCAGATGCTGGAAATACTGTTCCGCCACCAGCAAACAGTGTGTCTGTGTTTCCAGCTGACGGTTCATTTGACTGTTTTTCCAGCTGAATCCTATTTTCCCAGCTGTGTCTGTCACCACCACTACCATCGGCCTCATTGCTGCTTATATTCATCATCCTCAACATGGACCCATCAAATCCACTGGGTTTAAGAGCTTTCCCTGCACCCATCATTGTCCCACCCTCTCCAGGTTCTTCACCTTGTTTATTAGGCACTATTCAGTGGCTCTTGTTGTGTTAAATTTTAGGATTACAAAATTACAAAGGAAAAAATAGTCCTTCCAGAAAGAGAATACGGTAAAGTAGGGAACACACCACATTGGCAAGAAAGATGAGCTAATACTGAAGATGCATCTAGATTATGTTTAATGAGAACTAATAAAATAAACCCTAAAGGCAATTGTTTTACGTTCCATGAATATATTGTTCTTAGCCATGTTATCTAATGCAGTGTATCTGAATCACTTGACAATGTTATGAAATGGGTACCAAAGAACACCAAAAATATCCAAACAATTCAATGGCAGAAGTTTTCTTTAAATACAAACCTTTGGGTATGATTGACAATGACCCTCCCTTCTGGTACTCGAAGGAGAAACCAAAGTTTTAAATTAAATCTCACAGAACACAATGAATGGAAATTTTCGTCCTCTGGATTTTCATAGTCTGTTCTTTCTCAGGCTGTTGCCTTTGTAGGATGAGTAGGTCATCTTAAGTTCCTCTTTCACAAAACTGAGTTAAAAATTCAAGTGCTGTCATTTCTCCAAAGTTGAGGGAGATTGGATCCGGGACCTACCAAAGACACCAATTCAAGGATATCCAATTCTCTCCTATAAAATCGTATAGTATTTGTATATAACTTTCACACGTCTTCCTGCAGACTTAATCCATTTCTAGATGACTTATAAAACACCATTAATACCTCACACACTGCAAAGGCGATGTAAATACTTGTTCAACTGCATTGTTTAGGGAATGATGGCAAGAAAAAATCTGTACAGGTTGAGTGCAGACAGATACTTCTGATCTAAGGTTAGTTGAATTCAAGGATGCCGAACTTACAAAGTCATCCAACTGAGGTACCTCACAGCTTTGCTGGCTGCTGCCCTCCTTCTCCTGACCTTCTCTCAGGGCTCTAACTTGGGTCTGGTATTGAGGAGCAGGGTCTGAAGTGGAGGGGATTAGCCCAATTGAACTATGGGTACAAACACTCTCATTAGAGGGCAGGACGGGTCATCCTATGAGGGAGGTCTCTGATGGTGGACTCCAGCAAACAAGACACAAGTTCCAAGCAGGCTGGACAACAAAGCCAGGTGAGCCACTCAGCAGGTAGTGAGTAGAAAGGGTGGGCACTGTGAGTGAAGGTCACAGAGTGAACAAGTTCACTAGGACTTAGGCTAGCCTGCTGTGACAGATTTTACAAGGCTCTAAGCAAATATTTAGATGCTACCTTTTCAAGTCTATCTGCCTTAGCAAATGAAAATTCCTTTCATTGCCTTCCATTCATACATAGAGCCCTTGACCATTACTATCTTTCAAAGTTTCAACTCAAGCTTTTATTTTAATTAATTTCTGTGGTTTATAAAAACAGATTTGGACCAGCTTCCTAATGATTTTTGCAGTGCCTGTCATTTTTTTATAGATGCTTAACAGGGTCTACTTGTAGAAATATTATATTTTTCTCTCCACGTCTATTCTACTTAGCTAACAACGGCAATAATATTTTAATATAATATATTAAATTGTTTCTTGCCATATCCTGCTTTTTTGGCTGATATTAGTGTAAGTATATAACTGACCAACAATTGTTTTTAATTAATGAGTAATTTGAATTTTATGTATGTATTATAAATTTTAATAGTTGAAGATAAAATAGGAAATGCTCAATAAATATTTCTTAAATTAATAAAATCAAAGAAATGAAACAATCTGGTAATTAGGCACTTAGCCTTAAATTGTGTTATGATTTGGGTGGTTGGTCAGGTAACTCGGAGCCTATTATTTGTCTCTTGATATGTTATAAATATTCAGAAAATGTTTTCAAAATATTAAGTTGTGAATAGAATGGTAGTTTTTGCAGAAATGGGAAGATCCGTTCTTTATCTGTACTAAAAGATACAACAACCGCATATTTCTTCTCTTTACTACTTATGAGTTCACCATTCAATCTACATACCAACCACAGTGACAATATTGGTGTGAGATTTTTGCTGAATGCCAAGTGACACAGACCCAAGGGTCCTGAAGTTCAAGGGGGAAATAGTTGTTCAGGACACAGAAATGCAACTGGCTTTAACAAAGCATTCTCATGTCATGTGTTTCAAAATAGTGAGAAGAGATATTTGAATGTTCTTATCACAAAGAAATGACAAATATTTAAGTCCACAGATATGATTTGATCATGTCACTATGTTCCTGCATATCAATTCTGCAAAGAATCTCGTTTTTATGCCAGAAATCTGTAAAGTTGTTATGCATTGACCATTAAAAGAAAAAAAAAACTTTTCTTCTGACACCAAAACTCCCATTTCTCCTATTTCTGTTCCCTTCACAAGATCACTGCTTGCTCATCTGGATCACGATGAGATGCATGCCCAAAGAGCAATCTGTATCCACTTGGAAAAGGTAGACAGCATTTTGCCCCTTCTCTGTGAACAGCAAACTGGAAAGAAACCCACCTGAGCTCACCCTTTGCATGCCAGGCTGCACACACCAGCTCTGTGCTTCTTCCTTCATGGGCAAGGTATGATGGAATGCTGAGAAACTTCTCCAGGCGTGTTCAGTCACTCAACCCTGCACACACAATTAGCTGCTGCATGACATGCACCTGGCTCTCCAGGCCAACCTCAGCATCTTAGTGAGATCCTGTCTCAAAGTAAAAAAGTAAAAGACATGGGGGTGGTGAAGCATTTCTGGGTTCAATCCCAAGTAAACGCCCTCCCCAAAAGTTTTAAATTAAATTAAAAATTCTCTTTTCAATCATATTAGATTCCATTTTAATTTTTAGCAGTGATCAAAAACTTTGCTCCGTAGTATGACCATGATTTTTAAAAGATGAATAACGGCAGGAGAGAGCCTTTTGGAAGGGTAGCTTTAAAGAGAGGCAAAATAGAAGCCATCCTATGGGGGAAAAAGGTTATTGATTATGAGGAAAAGCAGAAGAGATGAATCCCCTTTCCTTCCTGTATCAGTTAGCTGTTGCCACATAACAAATCATCAGAACCCCAGTGACTTTGCTCCTACTCTGCGGGTCAGCTGTATGGACCTGCTGATTTGTGCTAGGCTCAGTTTTAGGTCAGTGGGGAACAATGGTAAGGGGACCTCACTCACATGTCTGTAGTTGGTTGGCTGTTTCAGGGCAGAAGGTTGATGGGGCCATGTGTCTCCCAACACCCAACAAGCTCTCCCAGGCTTGCACACAAGATGCATCAGGTTTCCAAGCACACAAAGTACTTGGAGGTCTATACTGCAATGGGGTTCAGGGTGTGCTCCCCCAAAATATGGCACGTTGGCCTCTGAGAATGCAGCAGAAGCAGGAAAGTCACCCTCACCTTTCTGTCACCACTTCTGTCTCACAGTAAGTCACCAGATTGAACTTTCCTTGAAGCGGATGCTAAATCCCTTATTCCAGAGATGCCCTCCTTATATCTAAAAGAAAAGAACATCGTCTACCTCGAAGACACCAAAAAAGAGTCTGAACAGACAGACCTCGCAAAAATCTCCCAGTTTATTACCATCAGATCACACACACTTGGTGCCATCCTATTTCATCAACTTTGTCCCCTCCTCATCAAACCTCAGCATAAAAAAAATACGCAGATTTCCCTGCTTTCTTGGGTCTTCATTTCTGAAGGCTCTCCTGTCATGTCAGACTTATCTGAAATGCATTTTTATTCTTCTTTCTTGTTAGTCTGTCTTCTGTTAGCAATTAGCTCAGCCATAGATCCAGTGAGGGGTGAGAACAGCAATCTTCCCAGCCCTACAGCTGAGACCTGGCACGCCATCATTTCTGCTGCATGCTTTTGGCAAAAGTGAGTCATACGCCAGGCCAGACTGGAGAGTGGGTATATAAATTCCATGTCCTCATGGGAGGACCTATGAAGTCACATTACAAGGGACATGGACTTGGGGAGGAGGTGATGGATTGTTTCCCTGGCTGCAGTCAATGCACTGTACTGCACCTCCATAAGACTTACCAAAGCTCTAACGTGAATTTGAATGTTTTTTGTGGCTGGTGTTGTTGTGTTGTAGTGGGCCCCAAAGTTGAATGAGTGGGTTCCTTTAGAGTCCCAAATGGCATGTGAAGCCAGTTGTGGCAAAAGCCTCTGGAAAATCCTGCAAAAATCACAAAACGTGTCTGGTGACACCTTCTCTCCTTTTTGATTTAGCCTAGTGCTCAAAGGTTAGGCGGTTAAGTATTTATTGGGCATCTCCCCAAATGTGTCTGGCACAGGGTGCCATGACAAACCACATGAACGTGGTTCCTGACTTCAGCGGACAAAAAACACAAAGTTAAGTGATTGTGTGTGTGCTAAATAAAGCAAAGAGCCTGATGTTTATTCAGCACCAATGCTCAGCAATTGCCCTCTCAAATACAGGTGAGTACTGCATTTTTCCATTTTTCCTACACCCCCACATCTTTCCTCTGTGCCTTTTCATGGGCTCCTTTGCCCAGTGTGTTCTTCAGGTGCAGGAGTCTCCTGTCTCATCTTCACAACCACCCCCCACAATAGTTCCCACTCGCCCAGTCTTGCTTGCCCTGCGTGTGAGTCCACTGTGACATGGGGCACTGCATCCCCCAGTCTCTCTGCCGTCACAGGGGATCCTGCTACCTGGCCACTCCCTGTATATTATGGTTTTCACAGGAAGCTCTTGAATGAGTTCAAAATGTGCCAGGGAGACAGGCACAGTGGCACACAACTGTATCCAGTGGCTCAGGAGGCCAAAGCAGGAGGATCACGAGTTCAAAGCCAGCCTCAGCAAAGGCGCACTAAGCAACTCAGTGAGACCCTGTCTCTAAAGAAAATACAAAATAGGGCTGGGGATGTGGCTCAGTCGTCGAGTGCCCCTGAGTTCAATCCCCAGTACCACTCTCCCCTCCCCCCAAAAATGTGCCACTGTGGTGTAAGACTTATTTTGAGCTGAAGATATCTGAAAATCAATAGCTGCAGGAAGAAACTTCTATGGAACCTTCCCCTTTATATTCCTAAACCAAGCCTCTCCAAAGAATTTTAATTGTCATACATCTCCTGTGCAGGTGTCACTCCACCGGTGAAGACTGACTCTTATCACTGAAAACAAGATGAGTCAGTGCAGATCACAAGTACCTAAAGAGACGTTTTAATAGAGCTACCAGATCTGCCATGTATTAATCCTAACCACAAGTCATTTGTTCTTCTGATGGGGCCCTTTGTCCTTCCCTTCCCATTATTTAGATGGCATATAAGCCGCCAACTGTGGACACATACCTGAATTCCACTTGGGTACATGCATAATTAAATTTGTTTCTTCAGATTTAGTTTTCTTTTTCTTTTCTGCTGAACTGTCTGTTTAATTCGCAGACCTCCAAATAGGAATCTAAGAGGGTCTAGAACAAGGTTTTTATTCCCTAATTGAAAACTACTTCAAGGAAGAGACTTTTTTTTCCTTCTTACAGCCATATTTCCTAGACCTATCATGGGGTCTAGATGACAGTAAGGGCTCCATAAATATCACTGAATACCTGGATTACAATAGCAACTGGATGGGTCCTTTTAAAAAAAATAGTTCTTAGCCTCTACAGAGGAAGGAGAGTGAAGGAAGAGTTATTTCTACTGATTTTCTCCAAATGCTTTAGAATACCACAGCTTCTAAGCGAACTACAGAGCTGCAGGTCAGATCCAGGCTAATGCCTCTTTGTTAAAAATATTTTTTTAGTTGTAGTTGGACACAATATCTTTATTTATCTTTATGTGATGCTGAAGATCAAATGCAGTGCCTCACACATGCAAGGCAGGCACTCTACCACTGAGCTACAGCCCCAGCCTGCCAATGCCTCTTTTTGTAAATAAAGTCTTATTGGAATACAGCAGTGCACTATTGTTCATGTATACTCCAGGGCTCCTTTTATTCTACAATAGCAAAATTTAGTTGCTTAAGAGGCCTTCTGCTCACCTCCCCCATCTATATATATTCTTTTGAAGAAGAAGTTTTACAGATCCCTAATCTAAGCAGGGTCAGGAATCTTCATTCAGCCAACGTTTCCTAAGTTACAATTCTCTTTCTTCCGTGGTTCTGCACTGAGAATACTAGGAAAAGCACAATTCCTTTGCTTCAGTGATCGAGGGCCACATGATGCCACTTGAGGACCAGCACACACTTCCAGATTTTGAAAAGTCCCTTCATAACATTTGCAGACAAATTACACACTGGTACTTCCCCACCAGAGAGTTGGGACAAGGTGAAACGTCAAGAGAAGCAAATCAAAGGATTTTTGTGCTTGAAACTGTGGGGAGAAAACAATGAAAGAAACGGTGGAGGCAATTCTAGGTTTTAGGGCATCATTTAAAGGATACAAGGGGAAACAACAAAATAAAAGGGGAAAAGATGGAAGAAAAAAATGATTTAGAGAAACCAGTTGTAGGAGAAGTGTGGAGGCGAAGGTCCTGAGGCGGGGGAAGAGCTCAGAAGCCTGTAACTGCAGGCAGGGCACCTAAGTGTGTTAGGTGGATGGTACAGACAGTCAGTTGTCCCCTTGGCTGAGGTCAGCTTTTCCAGTGTCTATGAAGATGCAGGTGTAGAGAAATATCTCTCTACTCTAGGGAAAAAAATCAGCTCGACAGTAATGATGGTGACCAATGCAGCCTCAGAGCAGGAGGCCCTGGGAGCTCAGGGAGAATGGGTCATGTTCCTTCCAAAGAGCTCACAGATCACTGTGAGGGGACAGTGGGGCCACTTTGGTCACATCTTCTCATTTTCTAAGATAATCTAGAAATCTCTCTCTTTTTGTAATAGAGTTTCTTCTTAAAAGCTGGCTTAGCTGTTTAAGAATCATAATTCAGGGAAAACAGGTCAAAACTCTGGGCCACACAGAAGGCATCAGAAGCACCAGTTTGAAAATCTTAACTATGAAGATATTAGTGGATTGTATCCTGCAATCTTTTTTTTGGGGGGGAGGGGAGATTGAACCCAGGCCCTCATGCATGCAAGGCAAGCACTTTACCAACTGAGCTAAACCCCTATCTCTCCCCATGCACAAAACTCAACTCAAAGTGGCTCAAGGACCTAGGAATTAAACCAGAGACTCTGCATCTAATAGAAGAAAAAGTAGGCCCTAATTTTCATCGTGTGGGATTAGGCCCCAGCTTCCTTAATGAGATTCCTATGGCACAAGAATGAAAAACCAAGAGTCAATAAATGGGATGAAATCAAACTAAAATATTTCTTCTCAGCAAAAGAAACAATCAATGAGGTGAACAGAGAGCCTACATCCTGGGAGCAAATTTTTACCCCTCATACATCAGATACAGCACTAATCTCTAGGGTATATAAAGAACTCAAAAAGCTAAGCACCAAAAAAACAAAAAACCCAAACAACAAATGGGCCAAGGACCTGAATAGTCAGTCACTTCTCAGAAGAGGATATACAATCAATCCACAAATGTATGAAAAAATGTTCATTATCTCTAGCAATCAGAGAAATGCAAATCAAAACTACTCTAAGATATCATCTCACACCAGTCAAAATGGCAGCTATTATGAAGACAAACAACAATTAGTGTTGACAAAGATATAGGGAAAAAAGGTATACTCATACTTTGCTGGTGGGACTCCAAAATGGTGCAGCCAATATGGAAAGCAGTATGGAGATTCCTTGGAAAACTGGGAATGGAACCACCAATTGGTCCAGCTATTCCTCTCCTTGGTCTATACCAAAAGGACTTAAAAACAGCATACTACAGGAACACAGCCACATCAATGTTTATAGCAGCACAATTCAGAATAACTAAACTGTGGAGCCAACCTAGATGTCCTTCAGTGGATGAATGGATAAAAAAAATGTGGTATATATACACAATGGAATTTTACTCAGCAATAAAAGAGAATAAAATCATGGCATTTGCAGGTAAATGAATGGTGTTGGAGAAGATAAGTGAAGTTAGCCAATCCCCAAAATACAAATGCCAAATGTTTTCTCTGATATAAGGAGGTTGACTCATAGTGGGGTAGGGAGGGGGACCATGGGAGGAATAGATGAATTCTAGATAGGACAGAGAGGTGAGAGGGAAAGGGAAGAGGGAGGGGATTAGCAAAGATGGTAGAATGTGATAGACATCATTATCCAAAGTACATGTATGAAGACATGAATTGGGTGTCAACATACTTTAATATACAACCAGAGATATGAAAAATTGTGCTGTATATGTGTAATAAGAATTTTAATGCATCCCGCTATCATTTATTTTTTTAAAAATCAATAAAAAAGAAAAATATACTAGTAGAAAATATATTATTATGTAGAGCTCTCCTATACTGTTGGTGAGACCACATCCTGGGACAGCCACTGTGGAAAACAACATGAGGATACTCAGAGTGTTAGAAATGAAGCTTCCGTATCATCCAACAATCCCACTACTGGATGTGTATTCAAGAAAATAGAATTAGTATGTGGAAAAGACTTCTGCATTTCCATGTTTATTGCAACACTGTTTGAATATCTAAGAAAAGGCCCCAATATCAGTGTCCATCAATGAATGAATGAATAAAGAAAATGTGGTATATTCTGTATACACAATGGAATACTACTCAGTCACAAAAAGGTTGAAATACTGTATTTGCAACAACTTGAATGAACCTGGAGGGTACTGTGTTAGACAAAGCCAGGCATTATTTTTGAATAAGCCAGGCACAGAAAGACGAATGCCACATGATCTCACTCACACATGGAATCTAAAGCATCTGATCTCACAGAAGTTGAAAGTAGAATTGTGTCTAAGAGAAGCTGGGGAGGGGCGTAGGGATGGTGAGATGGAGGAGATTGATCAACAGGTGCAGTATCACAGTTAACATAAATAGGTTCCCATCTTCTATTGCTCTATAGGATAACTATAATTAACAACAATGTTTTATGTATTTAAAATAGCCAGAAGAGGATTTCCAATGTTCTCATCACAAAGAAATGATAAATGCTGAATGGTGACAGATAAGCTAATTACCATGATTTGATGATTATGTAATATACACATGGATCAAAAATCACAATGTAAGGTGTACAACTATTGTACCAATAAAAAATAGAAAAGGATTTAATTACAATCTATAGAAGATGTATTTCTTAGAATTGTTCTTAGCAATTCATAGTGTTCCACAGCAGTGGTCATTTCTTGGGGTTGGCAGTGTCTGGTGTTTGTGGACATGGAGGATGTGATTTATTTTATGGTAAGGACTCTCTGGCTTGATTTTTCAAGAATGCAGGGACTGACAAAGTTATCCTTTTGCTCTACTCTAAATTCTCCTCCATTCCAACAGGCCCCTCTTCTGAATCTTCTTTTTGGTCCCAGCTGGATATCAGCTAATCAAGTTCAAAGACATTAGATGATAATGGCTTAACACCTTCATTTTCCAAGAGATAGTTAAATTTTAAATGAAGACTCTAGGGTAGAAATTTCTTCTTGCTTATCTATCCTCTCTTCCCAAGAACAAGAGCATTATTAAATGACAAATCATGAAACAAAGGAATTGAATAGATAACCAATGACACAGCACATTCTTAGATACTAAGTAGCATCAATTAATTAATTTAATAACAATGTAGCTTTGCTGTAGCTCTGGGGTGATGAGGAATCCCTATTGCTACTCTTCATGACCTCCTGGCATTCTTAAGGAAATAAATCTAATTAATGAGAATGAATGTAAAATTTCAAGAGAAAAAGATTTTTTTCTTCTTAAAGGAGGAGCGCTAAATCCGATTACTGCAAAGATTCTGTTTTAATGTTGGACACTCACACAGCTGAACTTGATTATGAAGAGAGAAATTGTTTGGTTCATTAGGCTTTAATTATAGAGATGAATTATTATGGATGAAAAGAGGGAGCCACAGAATTATGGAGATTGAATTCCAGTTCAATAAACAACTTCAAATATCTTTACTGGAGACAGAAGCTGGTCATGTTCATTTTTTTTTCTTCCAATTTAATTTGATGCCTGTTGACAAATGATGTTAGAATATCCCTGGAAAAAAAATTTTAATATCTTCAGTGTGTGAGTGGCGATCATTTAAATGATACTTTTCTCCTTAATTATATTTTCTGATGGTGGTATGAAGATAGATGGGTCTTACTTTCACTTCAATTCATTTTGTATAATGACAAAATGTTACATTCTTGTTTTGCCACTACCCATGAAGCCAAATTGCTTTTATAATAGTTCAAGGGCCTTCAGATGCAAAGATTAACTGAAAACACTTAGCTTCATACCAAAGATCTTTCAGAATCAGACACAACCTAAATACCTCATGTTGTCATTCATTATTTTGTTATAAAGGTACAAAACTTCTGCTGTCATGATTATGTTATTCACCAATTCATGTCTCTAATACATGTTTGTATCTGAAGTTTTAGGCACATCTCTTCCTATTCCAAATCTTTCTATTTCAAATTCTGCTTGTTTGAGTCCTAATTTTCAAATCTCAGGTAAAATTTTACTTTCCTCTACTTTTTATTTTTCCTAAGCATAAGACTTGAGTATTAACCCTACTCTCTGATTTTGCAAAATATATATATCAGCTAGAACATTGTTCTTAGTAGTCTTTTGCTTTGAAGTCATTCAGCCAGATTGTAATCTCCAGATGCACAATGTCTTACATTTCTTATGACTTTAAAACAGTAGTTCTGAAATATTGTGAAAAATAATGCTCATGTGACAGTTGAAAATTATATATTCGGTAATACCAAAGAAGTATTTTGAATATTTAAGTGTGATAGTAGTATGATGGTTATGTGGCTATGAGGGCTTTTGGAGTATTTTTTTTTACATAAACACAATTGTTATGAGTGAAATAATTTAATGTCTAGGATTTGCTTTAAATATGTCCAGGAGAGAGGAAATTGGGTTTGGATATAGATGAAATGTAGGGAAGGAAAAATATAATTTCTTCTTTGCATCCTAGGTTCATGACTAATACCCCTAGAACTAACAAGAGAAAGGCAAGCAAAGGTATCCAAGTTTTGTTGGCATGAGAGCCTTTCCGAGGAACTAAAGTGCCAAGGGAACAGGGAACTGTGAATATAGTCATCCTTTCCTCAACACCCTGGGTTCCAGGACTTGTTCCAGGACCCTTCAAAGATACCACAATCCATGGCTGCTCCTGCCCTCATATAATAAGGTGCAGTATTTGTGTATAACTTTTGCATAGCCTCCTGTATACTTTAAATCATCTCTAGATTGCTTACAATGCCTGATATAGTGTAAGTAGTAGCTATACTGTACTGTATTGTTTAGAGAATAATGAGACAGAAAAAGTCTGTACATGTTCCATACAGGTACGATTTTTTCCTTACTGTGTTCAATCCCAGGTTGGTGAACCCATTTGCAGAACCTGTAGATATGCAGACTGACTGAACTCTTCTTATGCCACAGCTGATGAAGAATGGAGAGTTATGGAGAAAAAGAACTCTCCAAACAGGGTAGGGTCTGATGGTAATGAACTACCCAGGCTTAATGCCCGGATTCTTCCATGTACCAGTATCTTCAGTGGCAAGGATGCTCCTTTCCCCCAGGAAGAGGGAAGGCACGTCTTAGATGAGGGTTCTTGGGGAAGGTCAAAAATTCCTTTTCTGCATCAGCCACTTTTTCAAAGTAGGCAAAGGTGCCATATATTGAGATTTTATGATCTGGACTTCTTTAGAAATAAGAGTAACTATGATCTCCAGACTGACCCACATGGATCAGCAAGGTTAACTGAGACTGACTAACTATTATTGTCAGTTATTAAATTTAAATATTAAGCATTCATTTCCCATGCTATTTTATCTACCCTTATGTTTGAAATTTTCCTCTTTGTAAAGAATGACTTTTAAATTGAAATAATAAAATAAAAACTATCGGGGACAGCAGGAGAACATGGCCGGGGGGTCTTCTGCCACCAGCAAAAATCGTCCTACTTGGACTTGGATAGATCACTTGGCCTTTTTGAAACTTCCATATCACTTTTTCAAGGAGTTCTCGTGAATGCTTATCCTCAGTCACTTCCAGCTCTGGAGTATTATAAATATAGGTGTTTAGGGATTCAAAGTTGGTTTTTAGACAATGGAAGGATATATAAACTCTCTGGAGTGATCACTTTAACACAAAAGAAGTGTGGCCCCTCTTGGGAGGGTAATAAATCACAGCTGGAGATGGATTGATAGGAGCTAAAGAGGAACTCCATTCCAGAGCTTGTTTTGAGAGCAGAGATTTGACAAGAAAATGTTCCCTCTCTTAAAATTGGAATCCCAGCCTCAGAATCTCAGCCGTCATTCAGGTTCATGGGTTTACAAAGTCACTCTGGGCACTGGGTAAATTTGAAATATTAAATGGTGGAGTATGAAGAGACCAAGCAAAATAGGTGAGACCAGTGAGGACTGATCCAACCAGAACAGGTTGTGTTTCATGGTAGGAGAGCACTAGTTCTGTCCTTTCCATAGATGATTCCACGTATTTTTTCACTCTGTGACCTGGGATTGTTCTTTAGGTACAACTGGACACTTTCCGTTCTTTCTTCATAGATCTATTTCTCATTGCCACGTATTTTGTGGACACAGAGATTAACAGCCCATCAGCTTCATGATTATTTAAACCCCTTAAAATAGTTGGACCAATATAATGAATCATCTTAAGCCTTGCCATGGTTAACTTGCTTCACCAAGAAAGACTGATTCACACAGATAAAATGGAGAAGAAACAACGAGGGACACAGCACTTGAATTTCCCTGAATGGTCAGAAGGGAGTTACTGGCATTTTACTAAGTACAAGTGTCAGACATCTGAAGGCAATGACATTCACTATACTTGTTATTGCAATGGAGTTTTATCAATCACTAGCTTTGCTTACTGTAGGAAGTTCCTTTGACACATCAAATAATACTCCAAAGTGCTGCTGAAGCCTAGAATTCTAGCTATCATACACTAAGATCATTGGAACACAAAGCAAAATAAAATCTACTATTCTCACTTTGACCTGGCAGCAGCTAATAGTACAAAAGATAACTATTAATTGATGCAGCACTTCCAATTGTGCCAGAGGTCTTTAAAAATTATTGGTACTCTACTCATTGCAATTGAAATGTATTTTCTTCATAACAGGTGAGGGAATATCAATAGACATTTGGAATTTCAAAAATGTGCTCCCTGGCCTTTCTACTACCAGTGGCTCCTCATTAGAATCACCTGGAGTTTGGCCAAACTCTGACATGTGAACTCCATTTGCCTTGGATGAGGTCTCAGTTCTTTCCTTCCAGAGCTGCTCAACACAAATGGAAGGATTCAGCAGCCAGCAAGAAGCTGCTCTGTCTTCTCCTGGGTCTATACAATGGGGAGATTAGAAGGAAATATCACCAAGGTGAAGAAGTCTCTTGGTGGAGAAGCATAGAAGCCACCGGCTGGGCTTCCAATAGTTCCTCAGCATGTGCGAGCCTTCTCAACTCTTAATGCCTCTTTGACCAATGGCTATCACACAAGGTTGTGTTGGGAGTGTAAGTGACTAAAGCATTTAGAAACGCTATCAACTCAGTCACATTATATGTGACTGCTATTACCAACGCTATAATTGGGATCTTAAATGTCTCCCAAAGGTCCCCAAAGCAGTCCAGGGATTGGTCCCTGAAGTGGCACTATTGGGAGGTGATAGAACCCTGAAGAGGTGGGGCCTATAGAGAGGTCTTTAGGTCTTTGGGGGTGTGGCTCCAAAGGAGATTGGGGGACCTCAGCACTCCTCGCTCATGAGGTGAGCAGTTTTGCTGCCCCAAGTGCTTCCTCCATGAAGTGTTGCCTCCTCTCTACCCCAGAGCAATAGAACCATCCAATCAGGGACTAGAACCTCCCAAAACTGTAAGTCACAATAAACTTTTCTCCTTATAAATCGGTTATCTCAGGCATTTTCATTATAGTGACAGAAAGCTGTCTAACACAATCAATGTGCAGCTCATCTCACCATGAACGGTACAGAGCCTAGTCTAACATGTTGCCTTCACTTAAATCTGCAAGGAGAGCATTTTGTTCCTGATAAGCTGGTGACTTTCTGGGTTTAATCTCTTACCTCATGCTTCTCTGATCCTCACTGTGTATATTTTGAACCACTGTCTTCACCCTAAACTTTGGCTCCAGCAAGTTTGAGAGTTCATTACTCTCTTCTCTCTTATTTTCATCTGTTTAAAGTTTTTCATACCCTCCAAAAAAAAACTTAAAAAATATTTTTACATGAAATAAAATAAAATAATGTAATAATCCTGGAACTGTCTCTCCTTTCTAATGCATGCATCATCTGGTTTTCAGAATGTTTTTTCAATGATTTGGATCTCCTATTTATTGTTATTACAAGTCATTATTCAATAAATCTATTATGATACATCATTGTAATGCTTCTTTGCTTGGATTTGCTGTTGAATCATTCAGTATTTATTTACTTGAGAATAACATGTCTAGAGAATTTGTTGGCCTTAGTAATGATATTAATACACTGTCTTTAGTGTACATCCCAAGAATGCAGACTGAAAAATCTAGACATGTGTATTTGTTATAGATCACTCTTCCTGTCTCAGATAGTGATGTCATATGCATTTTTTATTTTTTTGGCTGAGGGTCTCTATCCACAAGGCCCCCACTGTTTATTGTGCTGCTGTGTCAAAGAGTATTTTCAGACTCCCTTCTCTTTTCCTTGTGCCTCTGTAACATGTGGAGCAGTAATAAACATTTAGGGTTCAGAATAATAGCATGAACAACTTAGAGGACCCTATCATATTAACTCTAAAGCATCCTTAGAGATTTTCTAGGCCAATTCCTCATTTTGGTGATGATGGAAACTGAGGCTCAGAAAGTGACTGTACTTGTCCAGAGTTCCACGAGCTATCAAACCACTCAGACTGTCTCTTCCTACTCACAGGCACCTTTCATAGTGAGCAGCAGAGATCAAAGAGAGTGTGACAAAGATGGGCGTGAAGTACTGTGGGGATCATGTGAGCATGGAAGAACAGATGTCAGAAAGTATAAATCGCAACTGGCCTGACTTGAGGAAATTTCTTAACCAGTGGTTCTCACCATAGTGTGCACCACCAACATGCTTGGAGAAGCTGTGAAATCACAGATGGTTGGGACATGTATGCAGTTTCTGATTCAGGGATTGGGGGAGCCTGAGAATTGGCATTTCTCACAATGGAACCATTCTTTGAAAACCAGACTAGGTCAATTACAACAAAAATCTTGTCTCTTATTCCCTATTATTATTATTATTGTTGTTGTTGTTGTTATTATTATTATTATTATTATTATTATTATTATTATTATTATTTTAGTACTAGGGGTTGAAATCAGGGGTACTTGACCACTGAGCCACATCCCCAGCTCTATTTTGAATTTTATTTAGAGACAGGGTCTCACTGAGTTGCTTAGCACCTCACTTTATCGGAGGCTGGCTCTGAACACGCAATCCTCCTGCCTCAGCATCCCCAGGCACTGGGATTACAGGCAGAGGCCCCCATGCCTGGATCTCAATTATTATTATTGCTGCTGTTAGTAATTGTTATTATTCTGAAGACTAATATCTTTCCCAATACCTCTCCTTGCCTACTAGAAAGGTGGTTCATATTGGCATCTACTCACTAGGTTGTCTTCCTCTTCATCCTCCTTTTCACTGTTACCCTTTTTCATCTCATTACTTATAAACAGAGTACTGTTTGAATAGCACAGAGGAGCCACCATGCCAGGGTGGTGGCTTTGCATCCTTAAGCACAGTTGATACTTTGGATCTCATAGGGGGGTCAGTGGTGAAGTGGTGGGAGAGGTACAGGATTTCCAATTCTTAGTTATGAAGCGTCATAGGATGGCTTCATACTCTTAATAAAAGATTTCTTTTGAAGAAATCCTCTAGTTGTGACTCCATGTCAAAGGACATTCAAAGAGCAATGTGACCTAGAGACATGGCTTACCGATGTTGTTAGGACACTAATTGAGAACCCAATACACGGTGAGCATCCCTAATCTAAAATTCCCAAATCCAAAATACTCCACAATCTGAACTGTTTTGAGCATCAACTGATATGACTTTACAAGAAGGAAATGTCACACCTGACCTCCTGTGATGAACCAGTCAAAATGCAGGTTTATTAAAAATATTACCTTTGGATTATGTATATAAGGTATACATGAAACATACATAAATTTAGTGTATAGTGTTTGAGTTCTATCCCCAACTAAATTCATTACGTACATATAAAATTCCAAAATCTGGAAAAATCTGAAATCTGAAACATTTCTAATTCTAAGTTCTTTTGGTAAGGGCTATTCCACCTATGCTCAGACTTGTTTCCTTAGTGATAACTTCCATTCCTCTTTTACTTATAATAATGATCCATGTAGATATGTTTCCCCTACCCCAAAAGACCAAGAAAGCCCAGACTGAACATAAGAGGCATGTTGCCATCTACGTTATGTATAAGGTAATGCACGTGGGACTGTTTCCACTAATAGTGAATCATGTGTTTCAATCTAAGCAAGCACTTTATGACATCTATTCGTAGGAAATACAATGGGGATACTCTGAAGTTGTGGAAGGATCTTTCTTTTTCCCATTGCTACAAAAATCATTGAAAAAAAAAACATTCAGAATCAAACAGATAGGAACAAATTCAATCTCCTGGCGAGAAAAACATACTACATTCAAAGGCACTGATAAGAAAAACGTCTCAAAAGCTATAACTACTTAAGGCTCATAATACCTGGGTAATCTGATTTCTCTACAGCTCCGTGACTTCTAAATGTTCCTTAGAACTGATGAATGATGTGTGTGTGTCTGGGTGTGTATGTGTGTGTGTGTGTGTGTGTGTTTGTGTGTCCCTCACTATTACAGTTTTGTCAACTCTGCTTTTGTTCAATCCAGTGCACTTTACCAAGACTTTGCAGTTGTAGAGTGCATGAGAAAACAAGGACACAGTAAGTTCTGTCCCACCGAGGGGGTCTGAAACAGAGGATACCCAGTGACAGACAGCCCGGGGGGTGACTCAACACAGCTCCACTCCTCCCCGCTTCCTCCCTAGCCAATGCTACTACCTTGTGTCACATCATATCAGTCTGTCCTTTCCAGTCTCTAATTCTTTCCAGCTGGGAACCAGTCAAATTGCTGACACCCCTTCATGTGTCTTACACCACTATCTAGGGATTCATTATTTAAGGAGTCAGTTTACCCGTGTGTGAGCATGCGTGCACGTGCACACACACCCAGAGAATAAAGTTCCTCTTGTGCCCTTGGTATGATGTCAGAGGCCGTTTCTCACTCCCTTCTACAAAGCTTTCCTTCTTCTGATGCAGCAACTAGTCGACTATTAATAAAAAGACATTAGGTTATGCTTATTTATTTTTAAAGAATGACATAATTCCCCGGCCTTAATGTCTAGCAATGGAGCAATTCACAGGTCTTTTCCATTTATGACGTCATGGCAGCTGATTGAACTTGGCAATTACCTTGCTGTTTTCACAACAGTGTGACCGAGGTGCTGAAAGGGGGTCAGTTGGGAGGGGCTGAATAAACATGTGTGGTGATGTGTCCTCTTATTTTGTTAAGTGAGTTTGTAACCAGTGAGAAATACCTACAGACACCCCAGTTCAGAGTAAGGATAGCCTCACTTTCTTCTAGACCAAAGCCATGACTCTCAGTCTGAGAGGTTAGAATACATTTATGTCAATCGCCAAGCCATCAGAGTTGGTGGTCACCAGAGAGACCATCAGAAAACTAAAGTCTGCTTACTTAAAAACTAGCTACAAACCTCCAGGGTCTAAGTTGGACCATTATAGCCGCTGCCAGCTTCAACAACCTCCTAGATGCATCGAATTTTGAAGAGAAAAAGAACTTTGAGTTTCAAACTTAGACACAGGGGAATTGAACCCTAAAGTACTGAGGAAGCTTGAATAATTCTGCACAGTTAGCAAGTGGCAGACTGGTCTTATTTCCACTACGTGATAATGTCCCCCTCTTAAACAGGCTGCCTCTCTGGACTAATCCAGACACTCCTTTCACAAGGAGAACTTGTGATTTTTACCTGAATTAATCTGGCATTTTGTATTTACTTAAAAAAAAAAGAATAACTGTCTCATTGCTGGACCACATAAGTCATAAGGATACTTCTCATGTTGAATAAGTCTACACTGTAATTCAAGGGTCAATGGCAGGACCACTAAAGGCACTGTGGGCAGCAAACCAATGGGAAGGAAAGCATGTCACCTCCCCCCTTCCTAAAAGATTCCACATCTTAAGGACATAGATTAGTCTTCACTAAAAGAATCATCCCCCCCCCCCCGGTTTTGATTACAGTTGAGTGCAGAGCAGTGGCTTTATCAATAAAGGATAGGATTATATCCATCATTACGAAGGTAATCAGATCTATTGTGCTCACTGATGAAACTGCCAAAGGTCTAACTAATTGAGTATAAAGACATGGCCTTTGACCAAAGCCAGTCAAGGGAGACTTCTTTCTTCACACTCCCAGCTTCTGCTTAAAATAAAAGGCCTTGCTGTGACAGATAAAGCCCAGATCCAGAAACCAATCGGCACATATGAGTCCTCAGAATCAAATCTCAGATGTAAAATGTGGACAGAGCTGTTTACCTAAGGCTTAATGTTCTAGGAGTACACTTAAAAGAGATGGTCATCCATCTCAGTAACCTATGTATTTCAAAGATTTGCAGTTTGTGTTACTTTTACATGTCTGGGAGACAGAATATCATTATGGAATGTTAGGCAGTCCAAAAATATCACTGTTTCCATGTGAGAATACATATTTATTTTTAGATTTAATAGTGAATACACCATTCACATGAATTGGACTCACAAAATAAATTGTATTACCCCAAAATCCAGACAGTCGGTTTGCATGAAACCAAGTATCATAAGTTGGGCATGGTGCTTGGTATAGGGACACAAATGCTGAACAAACACACCAGCACCACCCCTCCAGGGCTGAGAGGTGTGACCTCTTCACTCCTAGCTCCTCAAGCAAAGACAGGCTAACAAGAGAAATGCATAACAAATAGGTTTATCCAAAGTTGTTCATGTTCCATGACACAGCAGACTTCAGAAATGAAGACCCACGGGCCTAGAGAAAACTGATGTCTTTATTTGTAGATTCAAGGAAGATGGACCCCTAGGTAGAAATGTGATTTGACAGAAAGAAATGAGTTCATGGTATTAGCCTGGGGAACCCAGAAAGGCCCATGAGTTCAGATTCTTCTTGGCCTCTCTGTGTAGCATTCCTTCCTCCAGGTATAGGGCAGGACTCCTCTGGAATGATACCCTGGGGGGAAGAGAGGAGAAAATGATTTTTCTATAGAGAGGGGTTCTAGTTTCCATGATCTGCCCTGGGAAAGAGGAATCCTGATTTCTATGATTCTCTTTGGAGGAAAAAGAGGAGCAAGACACAGGAGGACTGGAAAGAATCAGGACTTGCCTCTGAGATCTTCCAATCCTCTTCTGTTCAAAGTGACCAGCATGCCAGGGTTTTATACTTTGGGGTACCATGTTCTGAGCCCCAGCACCAGAGACTTCAACACAGGATCCTGTTTCCATACCATATAGAAGGCCAATGCCATCATGGATGGGTCTATCGTGGTCCCACTAGAATTTTATGACTCAAAGAAAAGACTGAGGACCTGGAGCCACAGTGTCACTGGGAACTCACAGAGGAAACAGAATCTTGAGCCTCAACTAGGACCTACTGCATCCGAATCTGTATTTTAACAAGGTCCCTGGGTGATTCCTATGCAAGTTAAAGTTTGATGAATCCTGTTTTTTAGAGAAGTAGTTTATCAAATTTGTACACACATTGGAATAATGGAGGGTTTTAGAAATGATTCCTGCCTGACTGAGCCTGACACATTTTTTCTGATCTAATTGGTAGGAGGATGCAACCTGGTACAACTTGGGCTTTCGGGGTTTCATGTGCACCGAAGTTTGCAAACCTCTGCTATAGAGAGCAGTCAGTGTCTTTTAACAGGTTTTTATTAGTTCATTTTAGTTATACATAATTTGAGATTTCATTTGGATGTAATTATACAAAGTATGGAATGAAATTTACTCCAATTCAGTCCCCAGTACTTCTCTGAACCCTCTCCTCCTCCCTTTCTGTTTCCTTTTCTCTACTTTATTGATCTTATTTCAATTGCTATATAATTTACTTCTATGTATTTAAAGGTTTTTAAAAAATTAGTGCATGCATACATACAGGTGAGATTCATATGTACATAGGAAAGCTTGGTCAGATTCATTTCATTTCATTTCTTTCTTTCTTTCTTTCTTTCTTTCTTTCTTTCTTTCTTTCTCTCTCTTATTTTGGTCTAGCTTCTGCATAACAGAGGAAACATTTGACCCTTGACTTTCTGAGTCTGGCTTATCTCATTTGGCATGATGTTCTTCAGTTCCATCCATTCATCAGCAGCTACCATCATTTCATTCTTCTTTATGGCCGAGTAAAATTCCGTTGTGGTCTTTATCCATTCTTCTGTTGATGGGCACCTAAGCTGGTTCCATCACTTAGCTATTGTGAATTGTGCTGCTATAAACATTGACATGGCTATGTCCCTATTGTATGCTGATTTTAAATCTTTTGGGTATAGAGCAAGGAGAAGGGAACCTTAGTTATATGCTGGTTTCATTCCTAGTTTGTTTTTTTTTTTTTTTTTTTTTTTTTTTTAAGAATCCTCATACCGTTGGCTAGAGTGCAGTGTTTTCCAAGCTTTGCTGATAAAAAAGCACCTTGAGGTATTTGTTAGTTGTACAAATTCTCAGGATTCCTCCTGGACTTGCAATTTCAATATCTCCAGGAGCCAGGATTGGAAGGCTACAAATTGGCTAGTTCCCTAAGTGATTCTTAACATCAGAAAACTTTGAAAATATTGCTTTAGAATACTTTGGATACAGAGAGGCAAAGAAATAAAGGTCTCTCTCAAAAGTATGCATTTCTCAGTCTTTCTCCTCCAGGGCATCTTTAGATATGTCATCTTCATCCATGAGTAACAATTATAAATTTATTGTGCTTCATTCACTAACGAATTATTTTATTAGTAACTACTATATTTTAGGGCAGGATCTTTAAATTCATCATGTATTCATTCAACAAATATTCACAAAAGATGATAATGATTAGACAATGCTGTTAAATTCCTAAGGAAACAATGTTGAACAAAGGAGGGCTCCTTAATCCCATGACATTTTCATTCTAACCAGGGAATAGAGAGTGAAAAATGATAACAAACAGGATAATTTATAAATGCTGTAAAGGAATAAACACCACTGAATAGTAGAAACTGAATTAGGGTGAAGGTAATCTACTTCAGATAGGGGTATATTAGAATTCTCCAGAGAGACTTAACCAATAGGATGCATATATAAATATACGAGAGGGGATTTATTAGGGGAACTGCCTCAAGCAATTATGGTGGCTAAGTTCCACAACACATCTTCTACAGGCCAGAGACTCTGGGATGCCAGAAGTGTGGCTTGGTTCAAACCCAAAGACCTCACAACTGGAGGACCATTGGTCCAACTCTCAGTTTGAGGCCAAACCCTGAAAATCTATGGCTAGGGTTGGGATACTGGTGTAAGTCCTGGAATCCAATGTTCGAGGAGCTAGGAGTTCTGGTGTTTATGCCAACTTTCAAAACAGAGACCAGCTTGCTATCTATATTGGTTCTCTACTGTCCCCAGTCCATTGGATGGAGCCCATGAATATTGAGAGAGGATCTCTCCTAATTAGTCCACTTAGACTCATGTAGTAATCACCAACACACCAAAAATAACACTAGGTCTTCCTTCCTTAATCCAGTTAAACTAGCATCTAAAACTATCTTCACAACAGATTGTTAAGGTCTGTAAACAAGTCAGATTGGCACCTGTTATTTTGCCAGAGAAATGTTAGAGTCTGTAAACAAGTCTGCATGGTGCCTGGCAAAATGCCAGAGGGAGTGGTTTGTGAAGTAACAAAAGCAAGCCATTAAGTGTGGAGATTCCTTATTGGTTGACTGCTGTATCTATTTTATGCTAATTAGATAAGCTGTGTAAAATGTATAAATACCGCTCCTGTCCTACAATAAACGGCTCCTAATCCAGCTGTATCAACGTACACAAGTTGTTTGTCACCCCCGCCCCCCCCCCCCGGTTATTTTGCTGCAGCTGGACTGCGGCAACAGGTTAATGAGAACGTCTTGTGGGAGGTAAGGTTTAATCTGAGATTTACAAGATGAGCATTTCTGGGGGGGAGGGGAGTCAGAAAACATGTGATTCAAAAAGAGGAAGTAGCCAGTACAAAAGGCGTAGCTGGAATGACCTCAGTGTGTTCTGAGAACAGCAGGTCACATGGTGGTTCCGCAGTGAGTAGAAGAAAGGTTCCAGATGAGGTTGTAGGAACAGAATCAGATCTTATAAGGGCTTGTTGGATTTGGCAAGGGGGTTAGGTTTTATTCCAAGAACAGTGGAAAGTCATTCGAAGATTTCAACAGGGAGGTGACATGGTGGGGTGGACCTTTGGAGAATGGACTCCAGTAGCAAAAAGCAGGAGCCAGAGGACCAATTGGGCATTTGTCATAATGAAGATGAAGAAGATGAAGATGAAGATGACTTGGGCTGGAAAAATAGACACAGAAAAGAAAAAAAAGTTTACACTGTCCAATGTATGATACACCGAAATATATCTATGAGTTGGCTTTTATTTCCTTTGTTTAAAAAAAAAATTGTCCCTGTACTGTTTATTTGTCTTGTACAGGCCTGTTTTGTGTTTGCATAACTATCCAGAGGAATTAAATTCTCAACACCTTGGGTGTGAGACCAAGGGAAGACTGTCCACTCATTCCTAATAACCCTTTCACTCTGGTTTAGGTAAAGATTGTCATTCATAAATCTCTCAAGTATTTGCTTTTCCTGTTATTTCCCCACACCTCATTTTGGTTTCAAACCCGCTTAATGCTTTTTGTCAATAGTGCAATGCTTTCCATGTGAGTGGAAGGAGAATTCATACCGTTTTGAGCAGCTAAGTGTTTTTAAATGATTTAAAGTGCTGGGAAGATATTTAACTCTTTGGCAGGGAGATTTGGAGAACATGTTATTTCCAGCTGTGGAACAGATCCATGTTTGGAAGGGAGAAATTCTTAGCATCCAGAATATTACAGGCTACATCCAGGTGTTTTAAAGAGTCGCGAAAATATCACCACTAAGAAGAAGGTCTTTCCATTGTTTCTTCAAAATGCCACTCTTCTTCCTCCGTGAAAATGGATCCCCTAAATTGAGCCTCAGAAAGGGCTCTTGGAATCCTTCCAATTGTCTAGGAGGAAAAAGGGGCTTCTGAGAACATTAAAAGCAGGAAACCGGAGTAAGAGAGTTTGGGCACTTGCAAAGGTGTTAAAGATGAACAGTACTTAGCTTTGTAAAGAAAGAGGTCTGGGGTAAGGTGGTAGAAAATTCCATTCTGGAAGAGCGAGAGGTAGAAAGAATGGGGATTAGGAGGGGAATTCCAGAAGTAATAAACCATCACATTTATGATGTTGGGTTAAGAAGAGGAGGGGGAAAAAAAAGAAAAGAAACAAGACTAAGTCTTAATGGCAGAAGTAAAATAGTAGCTCTTGGGACCCAGATGAATAGTCAGCTCTCAGATATTTACACTTAATACTAATCTGGAATGTTGTACTCAATACTCTTCTGGGATGTTATACTCACGACTATTCTGGGATGCTGGTGTATATGCCTGCATTTTAAATGTTAATGGCCAGAAAGACAATTGGACAACATATTCCTTTAAGTTGCTTTCAGAGACAGGACACTGGGGTGATTGAACCGTGGACCAATTCAGACTGAAGACTGAATTTAATCTGCTGGGCTGTGATCCAATTAATAGCAAAGCAATTCAACATAATTGACCCCCAAACAATTGACTTGGTGACACAGGGATAGGACTTTGACAGCTTAGCAAGTGAGATCAGGAAAGGAAAGTAATATGTGATTTGAGTTAATTCGGGCACCTGGTAGTTTAATAGACTTAGACACTTTCATCCTTTGTTATTGGATTGAATCTGGCCCAATTGGGAGTTATTGAAAAATTGATTGCCGTAACCTGGCGTCTGTGATGTGCCACTTTGCAGCTCAAAGTTTCTTTCTGGATCACCTAGGGGAAATGATGCAACCAGAGCCCTGGCACATGCACACGCACGTATTGAACTCACACAGAACCACCTTGTGTTTCTTCCTAGGAGGGTGGTGTAAAATGTGATAAATGGTAAAACATTTTGGAACCAAAAGCAAGACTTACCAATGCCCAGAAAGACCTGGGTTGGATATAGTACAAGCAACACACTTTTAATTGAAGAAAAAAAAATGGTCTTACACATTTGGTTTCTTGCAGACTGGGGTCTTGCTTCTGATTCAATGTTTTCATGGCTGTTCTAGGAACGTTTGCACTTTAGTTAACTCTATTTTGAAAGATCTGCTTATTGTTTGGGGCTTTAGACTGTGTCTTGCTAAGCCTCTTCTTCCCCCATCTAAGCACGTGTGGATGAGTTATTGAGACATAATCTATGAGAAGATAGCAGGTGTAAATCTTTCATTCACTTGCTAATGCAGGAAACGAGATTATAAAATTTCAAACAATATGAAAGGAGTTGAAGTAAAAGGCAAAAAACATTTTTCATTGAAACATGCATCGTCCGATTGCCTTCTAAAAAACTTTGTACCAATTTTTGCCCCCACAAACTATATGAGAAACTCCTTTCCTTTCCATAATTTTGTGTAGATTTTATATAATAGTTTAATGCATCTCTATCTAAACTTTGTGTGTGTGTGGGGGGCACATTTGAGTATGAAGTTTTGGGTTTGTTTGCTTTTTGTTGTTACCTAAATGGTATTGCTCACTATTTTCCAAACCCGCTTTTCTCCTGAACTTGCTGAATAGCAAGCCCTCAGCTAGTTCGAGGTCTATATTCTTCTTCCCTCCCTGGCCCAGAAGTCTGCTCTAACTCTTAGTTGGCGTCATCTCATCTTTCAAATCTTAGCTCCAATGAAACCTCTGGAAGAAATTCCCTCTGTAGTTTTTTTAAGGAGAAATCTCAATTCACTCCAAAGAACTATCTGCTAGAGTTAGAATATGGTTTATCCCCTCTGAAATTCACCTTTGAAAGTTTATTGCTATTGTGGCAGTGTTGGATCAGGTCATTAAGAGGGATAAGTGCCCTTCTCTCGGGAGATGGCATCTTCTCATAGGACTGGATTAGTTATAATGTGACTCTGCTCCCTGTGCTTTTTCTCTTTTAGGCACACAGATACACTTCCATTCTTCTACCATATTATGTCACAGTATGAAAGTCACATGCTTCTGCCATGCCCTTGAACTTCTTGGCCTCTGACACTGTGAACTTAATAAACTTCTTTCCTTCATAAATCAACTAGTCTCCAGTATTTTGTTAGAGCAATGGAAAACATACTAAGACATGGTATATCACATTTTCCTACTATTTTCCTTTAAGAATGACCAGAAATCTCTCTGATCATTTTCTTTGTTTGTTGGTTTCATGCCTTTCTCCATCAGTACCTTTTCTTTGGAGACTTGTATGTCTTTTACAGCATTGTTTTCCCAGTCTGGCACAGTGACCAACGGAATAATTATGAATTTGTTGAATTGAAGGATGAACAGCTCTTTCATCTTATTCTTGTAGGCTCTAAGTGGAGAGGAGAGAAGTAGGTGAAGAATGCGTCATTGACTCCTCTGACATTATAGCTTCAAACCCACCAGGTTTCTGATGGTATTAACATGCTGTTCCCTGTGAAATCATTAGGAGTTGAGGAAATGACTTGCTCTTCATATTCTCCTTTCCTGATGAAATTGAGGAGGATTCTGCCACATTTTGAGACCATTTATTTTTTCCTTTTTAGTTCAATGCAACTCCCAAATTATAATTTGGGCCACAGATAACTAAGATAATTTTCTTTTTTATTTTATCTCATTTTATTTTGCAGGGAGTGGGGTGTAGAGAAGGGAAAGGATTTATTCATTTGTCTTGTTTGTGAAATTTCCCTTTTTCTAAGAAAAATCAAGAGAATGCAATGTGATTTGACAGACGTTTTCCTCATTGATGGCTTGATTTTTTTTTTCCTGGTCACATACTCACTGTAGACCATTTTTTAGACAGTCCTGAAGAATATAAAGAAGGAAATGTAATCCTTACATTACCTTTTATTGTCAAAATAAACATTTTGTCTTAAGCTGGATTCCTCCAAAAGCAGATGCTGAGAAGACTGGAATGTAAGTTGTTTATTTTGGAAGTAATCCCAGGAATTGCCTGCAGGAGAGTGGGGGAGTAAGAGGAGGAAGGAAAGGAAATCAATTCAGGGTGTGTTAAAGAGCAGGTCACCCTCATGAGCAACTGGGCTTAATCCTACTGGGGAGAGCACATAATGCCCACCTCTGAACTGCCTCCTGTGACGGACAAGAAGTTAGTGTATTCATTTCCTATTTCCAGTTCATGATTGGTGGAGGGCTGCTGCTAGGGACATTTACTCTCTCAGCCCCACTCCCATCCTTTGGGTCCTGCTCCAAGCACAGACTGAACAAGTTACCATGGTCACAGAGAAGCCCTCAGGCAGAGAGTAGTGAGAACTTACAGCATGCCCCAGAGCCCTGTGTGCTGCAGAGACGTGGACAGGGTGTGGACAGCATCTGCTAGATGATCATTAGAGGAAGTCTGGGACAGACCCAATCCCGTGTCAAGTTCTCCCCTGCCTGCTCACAGGCCATGCTCAACAAATACAGCAGCACAGACACAAGCTTAGGAAACTCAAATTCAAGATTGAGCACACAAACAAAAATCAACATTGGCAGGCATAGGAGTGAAAGGCGTCCAATGTGCTTGTAGCAATGGACTTGGTCTCTTGTATCCTTGTGATGGGAGAAGGTGCCCCCAGGTGGTTGGTCCAAGAAGAACGTGAAGTGGGGCACACCTAAATACAACCTGAATCTGGGAGCCTTGCCCAACTGTCACCTGAAACAGAGCTCTAGTCTGCAGAAGCGTGGGTAAGAACCATCCATGTCTATCACGGTAAGTTACAACGTTTCAGGGTTATTTGTTATGCAGCATGATTTCAACAATATCTGAGTGATACGTTCAAGAGAGCAGATTTAATAGAGCAATAAGAACAATATTTTTAAAATACCCTTGTAATCCTCACATATGAGGAATGAATAGGATCAATATCCTTCTCCTTTTTAAAAAAAAGAATTAATAAGTCGGGCCAACAACTTGATCTGACATTGAACACCAAGATAGAAAAAAGATAAAATTGTTAATTTTCCCATTCCCCTCACAACCTCTTATATGTAATTTTGTATAACAATGAGGGTCTCCCTCCATTACCATGCAATTTCCTTTTTTTCTCCCTTTCCCTCCCACCTCATGTATCTGTTTAGTGTTAATCTTTTCTTCCTGCTCTGTTCTTAGTAGTAGAGGATAGGAAAGGTAGCAGAATACAACAATCACTAACAGGGCATTATGTAAAAATGTGGATGTGTAACCTATGTGATTCTGCAATCTGTATTTGGGGTAAAATTGGGAGTTCATAACCATCTTGAATCTAATGTATGAAATATGATACGTCAAGAGCTTTATAATGTTTTGAACAACCAATTAAAAAAAATTCTCAAAAAAAAAGATAAAATTGTAAAAAAAAAAAAATTAAAATATCATGGGTAGATCCAAGGAGGAGAGCAGGGAAATATGGAAAGCAGTGGTGGAAAAAAAATCTCAGAATTAAGAATTCAACAAATACTTGAGCAGAACAGAATTTAAAAGTGCTGTCATCAAGACACATCTTGGCAAAATTTTATTAAAATAAGAACTTGAAAGAGAAAGAGACAGGAGGAAAGAAAAGAATACACTAAGAAAGTAAAGTAGTTTAACCTTAAAGTTCTCATCAGCAACATGGGATCTGAACAATTAAGGAAAAAAAAACTTTGAAAAGTCAAGAACAAAGGAAAATCTCATCAGTTCACTAAAGGATATTCTCATAAACCTATAGTGAACATCATACTTACACGAGTGAAAGAACTAAATTATTCCTTCTCTAATTTGTTCAATTTTTTTTATTTTCAATGTGCATCACACATCTTTCCAATCTAAGTTGATATATATTGATGTAGACATTTTGAATGGTTGCATAGTATTTCATTCTATGCAGCAATGTATTCTAACATGTTTACTCAGCTCCTTTTTAACTGATATTGATTATTTCTAACCGGTCATTTATAAAGTAGGTGTCATTATTGTAATTTCCTATATACTCTATCCCTTGATATTACTAGTATTTTTTATTTTGATTAAAATAATTTAAAGATAAATCCTAGAAGGTTTAAAAGTACTCTTTAAACAATACTACTGCAGCTAATAATCATCTCATGTTTATCCATTCAGCAAATCATGCCAACTGTGAGCCACATCTCACTGTGCACTTGGCACACGTCACTGAACAAGACCCATTTACGTCTCATGGATTATATGTATTTGTTTTTTTGTAAACTATTCATTAAACTATTCAACTAGTTATTTTGTGTCTTTTAATTTAAAAAACTAAGCATGCATCGGGATAGTAATATGCATTACAAAAATGTTTAACATGTTATTTATATTTTAATTCTTCACCGTTCTTTCTTTGCAACTCAGTGAACTTTTGATTTTTATGTAGACACATCTTTCAATATTTACCTATTTTTCTACTCACTTATCATCAGAATATGAAAAGTCACATACATTTTTCTTCTAATATGTTTATAATTACTTATATTTTAACTTTAAAATTTACCGAATAATACTCAAAATAGATTCATCCACTGCCTGGACATGACATCAGAATCATACAGAAGATGAATCCTATTGGATACCTTATTTGGTACTGGAAGTGCATTAACATATTAAGGGGGTGTGTTTTCTCCTTGTTTCAAATTCTCCCTGTGTTAAAGCATGGTGATATCCACAGAACTTCACAAAATCACTGACCAAATGCTTTTCTTGGGAGCAGACTTATTGCCTTTGATATAAAGACCTTAGCACAGCCCACACGATCCTTCACAACAAACCTCCCAGAACGGCTTGACTTCCCCTTCCTGGTCTGCACCCCCTCTGACTGCGGGTCCCTGAAAGTGAAATGTCGTCTTCCCTGGAGTCCTTGGCAAATATGGTTTTTCTCCTGCCTGATTTGAGCTGCTTCTTCACCTTCACGTGGCTAACTCCTATTTTTCCTTCAGTTTATGCTTCAATGTTGCCTGCTTGGTAGAAAGCAGGCAGTTGATTCCTTAAATATTGACTGGGCCACTACTCAAAGTTAACCTTTGGTGAACATCTTCTCCACACCTTCTAAATAAGGCTGCTGAAATACCAGTCCTGAGCACAACCAACCAGGCAACCCATCAGATTACAAAAGCCAAAAACTACAGGTTGAGCATCCTTCATTTTAAAATCCAAACTCTGAAATGATCCAGAATCCAAAACTTCAAATGCTGTAAGTGGAAAATTCCATCTCTGACCACATCAGATAACAGGTCTCAGCCAAAACTCAGGTGTCAAGGGGCAACTGAGGTTGTCTATATCAGGATATACAATTAGTTTTCAGAAGTTGGAGATGAGGAGAGAGTTCCAGAATTCCCTTGAGTTGTTTCAATGCAATTCAAGTGTAAACATCAACATGTACGCTGTTTGCCTTCTAAAAGTCATTATAATTCTATTAGAAGAAGAGGGAGAAATCCAGGTACAGACAGCAGGTCTGAATAGACAAAATGACATGCTTGGGGACTCTTGGTTCTAAAGATATGAAATGAGGACGCCAAAGTTTTCAAACTACTGCATGCTTCAACAAGGAAAATCTATTTTTTTGTCTTCTGTTCTTCATTCATGGCATAAGTCAAGTAAATACCCCTGGTTTATTTCATTTTTATTCTCTCTCTCTCTTTAATTTATTCATTTTATTACAAACAGCACAGGGAAACACCCTGATATAATCATAAAAGCATGAAACACAACCAGCTCCAATTTAGTCTCCAATTGTACCCCCCATCCCATTTTCCTCCCTTTACTCCTCCGGATCCCTCTTCAATTCAATTATTATTTTATTCTATTTATTTATTTATTTATTTATTTATTTATTTATTTATTTATTATCTTTTAAATTAGTGTCCTGTGGATACACCTGAAGCTGGGATCCAGGTGCCACCACCACTCATGCACATGTGAAAGTTTGGTCAGATTCATTCCACTCTTCTTCCCTCTTCCTGCCCTTCCTTTCTCCTCCTCAATCCTCCTTGTCTACTCTACTGGTCTTTCCTCTATTTTGATGAAACTCCCTCTCCCTTCTTCCTTCCTTCCTTCCTTCCTTTGTATCCCCTCATCCTTATTTTGGATCAGTTTCTGCATATTGAAGAGAACATTTGGCCTTTGGTTTGGGGGGGATTGTCTTATTACACTTTGCACAATATTCTCCAGTTTCATCCATTTACTGGCAAATGCCATAATTCCATTTTTATTTATGGCCAAGTCATATTCTATTGTGTATATATACATTTTTTATCCATTTATCTGTTTAAGGGCACTTAGATGGGCTCTATAGCTAAGCTTTTGTAAATTGTGTTGCTATTGTGAACTGGGCCACATCATGTGGCTGCATCACAGTAATTATGTAGATTTTAAATATATCTATATATCCAAGAGTAGGGTAGCTGGGTCATAGGGTGGTTCCATTCCGAGTATTTTGAGGAATCTTCAAACTGTTCTCCAGGACAGCTGTACTAATTTGCAGATCCAACAACAATTTATGAGTTTTCTCCCCGCCCCCGACATCCTCATCAACATTTATTATTATTATCTGTATTGTTAATATTTTCCATCCTGCCTGGAGTAAGATGAAATCTTCATGTAGTTTTGATTTACATTTCCCTAATGGCTAGCCATGTGGAACATTTTTTTTTCATGTATTTGTTGACATTTATATTTTTTCTTTTGAGAAGTATCTGTTCAGTTCTTTCATCTATTTATTGATGGGGTCTTTGGCGTTTCTTTGGTGTTAAGTTTTTTGAGTTCTTTGCATATTCTGGATATTAATACCCAACCTGAGGAGAAGGTGGCAAAGATCTTCTCCCTTTCTGTAGGCTCTCTCTTCATGCTCTTGTTTCCTTTGCTTTGTAGAAATTTTTTAATCCGACATCATCCCACTTATTGATTGTTTATTTTATTTCTTGCACCTTAGGAGTCTTGCTAAGGAAGCTGGTTCCTCTGCCAGCATGTTGGAATGCTGGGCATACATTTTCTTCTCCATGCAGTCTGTTATTCAGATGTGCAATAACTTAAATACTGTTTTTTTTCTTTTCAAGTATGCCTTCAGCAGAACCAATATTTTTTTTCCATATATTCCTTGTCTTAATTAATATGCATTAATAAATAAACATAAATAAAAAATAAAACACAGATGCACTAAAAAACATCATGTAAAATTATCTTCAGGCTATGTGCACAAGGTATATATGAAACATTAATAAATGTTATGCTTGGACTTGGGTACCATCCCCAAGATATCTTTTTCTGCCTATGCAACTGTTTCAAAATCTGAAATCCGAGACACTTCTTGTACTGAGTAGTAAGTGCCTTGAGGGGAAGTCCTGGTTTTTTTCATTAATGTGTCTTCAGCAATTGAGAAACCAAAGTGAATATGGACAAAATAGTAAACCAACAACTACCAGGGGAAAAGTTTGAGACAATATCTTTTCCTGGAAAGTGAACTGGGCTAGAGAAAATGTGCTCATTATTCAAAGCCTTGTGCCTCTGGAGCCTTGGAAAGAAGGCACTGGCTGTGAGATCAGGAGAACTTGTTTCAACTTGGGACAGCAGCCAGTCCTAACTCTATGACCTTGGACTTACAAACTGTCTCAGCTCTTGTTTCCTTCTCTGTGAATTGCCATAATGCCTACACCCCCCCCCCCCAAAATCTCAAGATTATATTTCTTGAGCTCTTAACTGTGTGCCACACATTGCAATTATTTTATTAAACATATTACCTAGTTCACTCTGCATGCCCAAAGGAGATATTATTATTCTACTCACTGAAAAAGTAAGATAATCTAAGGTCATGGGGGCCCACATGAGGGTCTCTTACAGTAGCAAGAGCACTGAGAGGCTATTTAGTGTAGTCTGAAGCTTGGAGAGGTTAGACCAGTGAACCGAGTTCACAGGCTTGAAAATGGGGATCCTGACCTAGGACAGCCCAGCTGCATGCACAAGGTCCTCTACACTGGTTTCTCACTCTGGACAGAACCAGAGGCTGCAAGTGGGCAGGCAACAGATGCTGGTGGTGAGGAGCCCACTTGTTACAGGACAAAGAAGGGAGGGAGCAGCAGCATCTGGATCTACGTTTGCCTTCAGGGAGGAATGAATGCCTGGGATTTCAGATCTGATCCAAGTTCAATGTCTCTGGCCTGAGGTTGTTTGTGATTCAAGGCCGCTATGTCCTGGTTTCTATCAACACTGAAATAAACACCACTCTGCAATCTGCACCTTTTATTAATGGTGTGACTCACTTAATGAGGGCTCTGCTGACTCACATCAATCTTCTCTTTAGGAGAGGCCCATCAAGGAATCCTAGACAGCTGCCAGGCTGGATCTACTCTGTGTCAGCATTTGGCAAGTCCAGCCACCCTTGTAAGCACCTTCTCCTTCCAGAAGAGAGAACGGGAGAAACCCCAAGACTCGAGATAGGCACAAAAAAAATGCACACGAGTTTAAGGGCTATTTTATTGGGTTTCTCTGGACTCTGTTGTTATTTTTTAAGTTTCAGGCAGCCACACAGTCATGAATAGATTCCTCTTAAAACCTGATCATAAAATATTCTCCAAATGGGCAGAGAGAGGCACTAATCAAAACTGACAGGAAAGGTCTGCACAGAGAAACAGTTTTCAATGAGACACCGAGGATTTTTTTTCATTGCAAAGTTTCTCTAATTTTGCATCCCAGGCTGACTCACAGAGGAAAAGAATATTCGCCCCTGATGACAAGATGTGATTTAGTGCATTCGCATCACAGAATGGCCATTGCTTAAAGATGGCAGCATGGTCTCCCCAGAGGTTGGAGCAGAATCTGTGGTTCTGTCTACACACAATTTCACGCTGGCTATATTTTTCCTGGGAAATTGATTTTTGTTTGTGAACAAAAGTCCTTGCCCAATCCACTCGTTTTAGGTCTGGTTTTTGTCACTGTTCACACAGAGTTCTTCGAAATCATTTCAGGCCAAACATAATTCCTTTCACAGTAAACTACACTGCTGATTACACATAAGATTGCTGGGTGCTCCCATCCTGCCTCATGGGTGACCCAATCAGGTTGGAAACTTGTAGCTAAAAATGCCACCTTGGGGATTGGCATACTCCCTTTTCCACTACTGCAGTCATGATAGGACTGGAGGAGGAAAGCTAAAAAAACAGGAAAGACATTTTATAAGTATCAGAGTAAAGGGGAAGGTGTTATTTAAATGTGAGACTACAAACTACACATACATTAGTCTTTCTGAAAGAACTATCAAGGCTTGCTGTTGGAGAAAAATGCCCATTTATTGAGGAACAGCTCTGCATATTTACAGAGCTGGGGGTGGTTTGACAGTTGGCATGGGGTGCTTTCTGATTGGTGGGTAAGGATCAGGTGAGCCAGCAGGGCTTACCATTGAATGGAAGGATCATTTGAGCCAGCAGGGCTCACCATTGGATGGCTCTTCTTAGAGGATGGGGAAGTTAATCTTTGGAGCAGGGGCGACTTCCTACACTTTCCCTACCCCATCCGTGATTTTGCTAAGGTTTTAGTTACCCACAGTCCACCATAGTTTGAAGATATTAAAAGGGAAAAATTCCAGAAATGCACAGTTGATAAAGTTTTAACTGTGAGTAGGGTGAAGAAACCCCAAGTCATTCTGTCCTATCCTTACCTGGAATGGGAATCACCCCTGCGTTCTGTGTAGCCATGTTATATATATGTATGTACGTAGGTAGGTATAGACAGACACATACACGTCCATATGCTATTTCAAGAGGAGTCACTGAAAGCAGGTATTTCCCCCTTTTGAAAATGAGAGGTTGCATTGATTGTGAGATCAGTCATGTGGGATTCACAGCTGGACTTGCTGGAACCCCTGGCCTTGGGATTAAGAGTCAGCAAAGTCAAGGGAGGGAGGGTAGAAGATTCTCCCCAAAGCCTGATTCTTTATTGCACCAGGCAACGGCCACCACATCATGTGCAGCACTTGACCAGATACAGAGAAGAAAAGGTGCAGAGAGGAATGTACTTGGCCAAGATGGCCAATGTCTGAAGCATCAACCACCTCCATCTGGCTATCTGGCTTCTGAACTGGTAACCAACTGCATTAGTCAACTACAGCCTGAGATAATCAACTTATGAGGGGGTATATTTCCTCCTGGCTTTAGAGGCTTCGGTCTGGGATTACCAGGCCCTGCTGCTTTGGATCTGGGATGGTGCATCATGGTGCGAATAAAGACGTTCCACTCCCAGTTAGAAGCAAAAGAAAGAAAGGAAGAGAAGGACCTGGGTTCCCATCATTCCCTCCATGGGCACACCCCCAGTTTCCTCAAGACTCCCACTAGTCCCCACCTCTTAAAATTATCACCTTTCAGCAGCACCTCACTGGAGACCAAGCTTTTACCCATGAACCTTGGGCAAACCTTGAAGGATTTAAATATCCAAACATTATTTAAATATTCAAACAAAATACAACTAAGGGGAAGAGAATATTGCATTATCCAAGTAGAGGAGGAATTAAGGGAAATGATGAAAGTCAGATGAGTGGCATGTGTTGGCTTGCCCTTCTGACCAGTGTCCTATAAGAAAGAGAAGACGTTCCCCTAACAACCAGCCAGGCTGCAAGACAGATGGAAAGGAACACAGCTTTTGCAAGAGAAATATTTTCCACTGGAAGTATATAATCTGAGTTGATTGAGTTTGGTAATAGGAAGCCTTCCAGGGTTGCAAAAGATAAAGCCGATTTTTCTTAAATTTTAACCTGAAGCAGTTTTAAGTAGTAACTGGAAGCCCTGGAGTCAGCAAGATAGAAAACTCAGCCCCAAGTCCCCCTTCAAACATTCTCCATTCAGGGTTCCTTATCAGATGACTTCCCAGCCTCATGGGAATGGTCACATTTCTCAGGATTATGAGCAAAGCCTATTGTTTCAAATGACTTTCAAGTTGGGAGGGTTGTTGGACAAAGCAGAGAGGCCAGTAAATAAAAGAGTTATTTGAACAACTCAATGGAAACAAAATATTTGGCTGTAGATATCTGTACATGGAACTGATAGGAAGCAAATACACAGGAAACCTACTAAAATATTGAGAGAACTGTATTCAAAGGAATCACAAGCTTAGACTCAAAAGCCAGTATTCATTCAACCCACATAAGTACAATACATGTATATAACCTAAAATTATTTCAAGAGATAGTCTAATCAACTAGCAGATGAATCAAAATAAACAGGTCATGAAAAGAAATCCATGATATGAAAGAACTGATGGTCAGTGCCAAAACAATTTGCTATGATTTGAATATGAGGAGTCCTTCAAAAGCTCCTGTGTTGATTCAGGAATATTCGCAAGTGAAATGGTTGGAGTGTGAGGGCTGTAACCTGACTAGTCCGTCCTAGTTTAAATGAACTAACTTGGTGGTAACTGTAGGCAGGTGGGATGTGCCTGGAAGAGATGGGTCACTGGAGGTATCCATCTTTCCAGTGGCCCCTCCCACCCTCTCTCTCTGTTTCCTAGCACCGGTAAACAGAGCAGTGCTCTGTCAACACACCCTTCCACCATGAAGTTCTGCCTTATGTTAGGCCCAGAGCAATGACCTTGGCTGACCATGGGCTAAATCTCTGAAACTGTGAGTCCAAAATAAGTTTTTCTTCCTCTACATTAGTCTTGTCAGGTATTTTGGTCATTGTGACATAAAGCTGAATGGCACAGTGTTCAAATAGAAAATAAAGTGTAAAAATTTCCAAAAATAATACAGTAAGTTTAATTACTGACTGAAGTTCCATGTGATAGTAATTTGAAAAAACATCTTAACATTATATGAGATTCTATTTATGACTATGATGTTAGTACTAACTTATCAGTGCTAGGAACTGCACTATTTTGTTTTGTTTTGGGTTTTATGGGTAGATGTTTATGCTGAGATCAAACCCAGCATACACCTATGCTGGGCAAGTGCTGTGCCACTGAGCCACACACACCCCCAGCCACAGGCAGTGTTCTGTTCTAAATGCGTCCTACAGATTATCTCATTGAATATGCAGAATGACATTATGATCATATTATTGCATCTATTTTAGAAATGGTATTATTTAGTCATAGAGAGTTTTTTTTTTTTTAAGAGAGAGAGAGAATTTTTTTAATATTTATTTTTAGTTTTCGGCGGACACAACATCTTTGTTTGTATGTGGAGCTGAGGATTGAACCCAGGCGGCACGCATGCCAGGCGAGCGAGCTATCACTCGAGCCACACCCCCAGCCCAAGAGTTTTTATTACTTCTATACTTTAGCTGTCAAACAAAACATGGCGGTTAGCAGTGCAAAGTATGAAATCCAGCAAAAGGGCTAATTTCATCATTTTACATAGAGAGCACTCAGGAATGCTATGTGCCTATCACTGTCAATTAAGTTATTAATGACAAGAAACAAAAGATAAAATCCCTTCTAAATTACTGAAGGAAAAGATATTTAGGAGAGGGAATAATAGCCAAAGGATAACAACAAAAAATTAAAAGTAAAGAGAAAATAAGAGAGCTTTTAAAATAAAGTAGAAATAAGGTAACACTCATTATATTAAATGCAAATGATTCAACTTCTCTATCAAAAATGTCCTACAAGCTGAAACAAAATATAAAACATAACAATGAAATCAATTGATCACAAGCTAAGAACCAGAAGCCATTCTGCAGGAATGGATTTTTCTCCCAAGAGGCAGTCCGCATGTCTAGTGCTTGCTGGACACAGTGGTCACAACCACGAGGCATTCTGGAAGAGACCATTATGTTGAATGGTGCCCCTCCCTGGGGGACAGCGTCAGGCAGTGGACTCCGTGAAAACCATGTGCAGATGGCTGTTGGGCCCAGCTCGGAGTCCAGCACACCAGGTCTGCTCAGCGACAAGTGCAGGTGATCAGCCTCAATGCCTCCACTCTCCAGGGGCCTCTGGCACAAGGGATCTGACAGGAACTGGAGATCTGTGCAAGCGATGGACACGGGAGGGTTTTCCACATGGGATCGGGTTCAGTTTGATGTGATTTCTCTTTCCCTTTCAACTGTATTCAGGTTGGGACTGGTTTCTTTCTGGTGGATCACAGCTGCCCAGATGTTGCAATTTATTTTTATGTTTCTATAGAGAAGTCTTTTTCTTTTCATCTTCAGAATTTTTTTTATTATTTTTTGCCACCAAAAGAAAACATCAGAACTCTGTGTCCCCTCTCAATTGTGACTTACCAGTGTTGACAGTTAAGTCTTTAGTGTTGTAGCTCCCGGCCCACCAATACTATATCAGACACTTATGCCCATGGTGCAGCACTGTGATCTAATTTAAATAATACTTTTTTATTATTTATACTACTATATATAATATACATCAACACTTTTGCTATATAACCTAAGTGATAAACCCCTTTTAGTTACCTGCCAAACTCTGGACTTTGGTTTATATTGCAGTTAACACAGTTACAAAGTTGTAATGGCGTCTCTCTCTCTCTCTTTCTCTCTCTCTCCCTCTGTGTAACGGAATGTGTAAATCAAAAGTGTGTACATTGTGTGGTGTTCCTGTTTCCTGGAATCTCATGAGGATTTACACACGGCGTTCAGTGTTCTGTATAGACCTGCCTCCCTTTGTGAACTCCTCTGTGACCTTTGGTCTTGGCGGCTAACCCCATGTATCTTCTCTCCTGCTGGTTACTCTTGAATTAAGCACAGACTCCTCCTCAGCTCGGTTGCTTTATCATGAATAATGTTTGTGACCTTGGCATTCTTCCACAGTTCAGCAAACAAGTGCTAGCTTCACTGACCAAAAAAAATTAAGGAAGGAAAACACCATTTTTAAAATGATCCATCTTTTAATGGCCGAAAAACCGATGTGTCTATGGTGCTGCATCTCTGTTGCGCTTCTGAAATCAGACCGGTGTGAAAGATCCTTTCTGACTTCCTCTGAGATGCTCACAAGTACCCTTCCTGTTGTTTTGTTAGTGTTGAAATTTAAGACTATTTATTTGGAATATATACAGCAGTGTTTTTCCACTGTATTTCATTTGCAAAAGCGGAGAAATGCCTTCTCTACCTTTTTGCAAATTGTTCATATTCCATATTGGATTCTCACAGACTTCGATATGGTGAATCTGTCAAACTTGGAAATTGTATTTTATCCTTCCTTTCATGACTGTGGCCTGAGTTCCCCATGCCCCCTTTTTTAGAAGAAACGTAGCATACTTTCAGTTCTCGGAAACGTCACTGTTTCTTGATGTGTATGTTGAGGCCATCCAAGCTCACAGCTGATTCAGTAACCAGTTCCATCGAGTCATTCACGCTCACTACTTAACACTGCCATGGTGAAAATGTGGAGGGAAAAAGTGTCCATGTGTGTCTAAGAAGCATATGCCCTTGTACATTTTTTTTATACTCTGATTCTGTAACATTTATGAGTTTTGTTTTTGTTTTACAGAAAAAAAAAGTGATAAAGCAATCAGAAGACCAAGAGGTTTACGATTGACACTTAGGGTCACCTGACCTTAGCTGGCCAACGGACCTACATGGCCAAATTAATTTACAAAAGTAATAATTTTTCAGAAGCCAACTTTTTTTTTCTGTATTTTCTGTCTGAAACTGCCAATATCATGAATAGAAAGGGAGAACTGTAAAGGAGAAAGAAATCGATGTTCAGTTGTGTTTGTGTCAACCTAAAGAAGCAGTGTGGAGACAGGCGCAGTCAGCAGAACTCTAGGGACGTGGTGGTGTTGCTTTGGAGGCGTATCATACTTGCATTTTGCATTCTTCATATGTAATCATATTGCCAAAGACAAACTATTTCATCATTTATTGTAAATAACACTTTTCCCCAGACCTACCATAAAGTTTCTGTGATGTATTGTCTTCCAGTTGCAATAAAAATTACTGAGTTGCATCAATTGAAAAAAAAAAAAAGAAGCCATTCTGAATATTGGCACTAAAGTGACAAAAAGGACATTATAAATCAATAGATCGATGATATAATCCACCAGATGGTAGCTTACCACTGCAACAAGTATTACTTTGCACCAAAAAGAAGTCCAAATCAATTGTAGGTGAAAATATTTTAAAAGCAACTTAAAAAATCAGAAAAATACCATCATATAATTTAGAACAAAGATTGTAAAATATCTCCATATAATTTAGAACAGGTATTGTAGTAAAGAATAAGATACATGATACATTGAGACTACTTATAAACTATGTCACAAAACACCATAAGTGAATCAAGAGAAAATAAATTGAAAAAAATTGCAATACTTACAATTGGAAAAACCATGGAATCCATGACATATAAAGAGCTAAAAAATGTTGGCTAATTTCTAAAATAAAGAAAGAAGAGAACATGATACTAAAATTTACAAAAAAAAAAATCACGGGACAAATAGCTATGTTTTAAAATACGGTACTACTCTAAATCTAGAAGCAATTTTGATTCATAATCTTTTTTTCTTTTTTTTTTCTTAAAGCACTTTCCTGTGTTGACAAGGACATGGGAAAACATTTATCTAGATACTGTTTCTAGGGACATAAATTGGTTTAAATTTAGAAAGTATTTTGACATTACGTCAAACGTATGCCAAAACTTTAGGACTGTTTACCCATTTAATGCAACTAACAATTGATATTTTTATAAGTATAATTCAGTTAATTATTCAGCTAAGGATTTGGTTCTAAGGATGTTCACCATACATTAATATAGAAAAAACTCAGGGAAAAAAAAAAACAAAAATTTAAAAGGAATAGTAAGTAGTCACTAATAACTATCATGGTATTGGAAAACGTTTTAAAATAATTAGAAAAATGTGTATCATAATTATATATATTACACATAGCATATGTTTAACCACTGCATGTCTTTAACCACTATTCCTAGTTGGACCACACCTCTGTGCTATAGTTTGGATAGGCTCATGTGTGGAAGGCTTGGTTCTACTGGGAGTTGATAGAACCTTAAATGAGTGGGGTAGTGGAAGGAAGTGAGGTCACTGCCCTTCAAGGGGCTATTGGGACCCTGGCCCCTGCACTTTCTTCTCTTTGCTTTCCAGCCACTACAAGCTGAGCAGATTGCTCCTCCAGGCACTCCCAGCCATGATGCGCTGTCTTGCCACAGGACCGAAAAAACAGGACCAACTGACCCACAGACTGAAACTCTGAAAAATGACCCAGAATAAACCACGCCTTTGGAAAGTTGATTACCTCCATTATTTTTGTAGGAATAGAAGCTCACACATTCTATAAAGGGAAGTGCACACACATAAATCCACTAATTTGTGAGTAATGATTTATATCAGAGTGGTGATATTATGGACAATATATTGAAATTTATTTTCCTTTGTTCTTCTCTGTTCATTTCAATTTTTCTGCGTGGGCTATAATTACAATCAGAATATTTATTGCCTTAAGGTATAAACTCAATAAGGATTTAACATGATTTTTAAGATTCCAACTCTTAAAATAAAAATGAAGGTCTTTGGTATGTCCCCAAATGAATCAATTATTGTAATCACCTGAACCTGGTCCCTCTGTTACATTTCCTGTTGTAGCACTGATAAGCCACAAGGGATGGGAATTGTCCTCACACCCACCTCTGCCTGTTGCCCTCAGAATCCCCTAGGATGAATGCACATCCTGTCCATTTTACCTCCTCTTAAATCTGACATCTTTCTCTTCCTCCTTTTATGTGGTGAACTTATCTGTGATGCTGTCTCCTCCCATAACCCTTGAGATAATGCCTTCTCCCCTTCACTCTAAAGTTGCACCTGCTGACTCACCTCTTACATCTGCACCCCACTCCCAACTTCATCTTAGTTATCCATCAACTCACAGAGCCATGGAATTGTAGAGCTAAATATATAAAAAGTAAATATAGGTAGATAGGTAGATACATTGATTGATAGATAGATAAATAAATAGATTACCTTGCCCCATTACTAAATTTTATCAAAAGAAAACTGAAGGTCAGAGATGGGCAGTAACTGCTCAAGGTCAGAGCAAGGGCAACACCTAAGCATGGTCTACAGCCTGGTCTCTCAGAATCTATGCCATCTAAAATTTCAACAAATATCCTCAGAGGATGCCATGCATTCTCTTCTGCCCTCTTGCCCCTCTAACAACAAAGAGGTTTATAGCATGAAAATGCTGGTAGGATTGGGGGTACAAACTCTGACTTGGTAGCTGAACTTGCTAAGTGGCAGCTGCCGAGCCATAAAGCAACTTGGTCTTGGCTGCCCTCTTCTTTAGACTCAAATCTGTAAAGTCAAGTCATAAAGTATAACAGAAGCTTCCTTTGATTTAAGGCTGAGGAGGGGAGAGCCTTGAGTAAGGAACAGAGATCTGAGCTGTTTACTTAAATAAGCGAATGGAACTTTAACAGAACAGCTAAAAAACAAATCCTCCACGAGGTCATGCCAGGCTCCCTGGGGCCTGAGGTGTTGGGTCTGAAATCCAGCCAAAGAGACCAACGCGTCCATTTGGCCTCCCAGAAGTCTCCAGTGGTCCCCACAAGGCCTGAGGTTTGAAATTCCTTCTGACAAGCCAGGCCTGGGGGAGCTTTATTTTACCCACTCTGGAAGGAGAGACAGCAGGGGTACTCTGCCAACTGAGGAAGTTGGTGCTCTGTGGCACTGAAGTATGTCTAAGCTGCTTTTCTCAGACCACAGATCTATTCTCCCTCGCTGCCATGTCCTCCTTGAAATCCAGCAGAGGAATAAGAAGACCTCGGAGGCAGACCAATTGACATTCAAATTTTAATTGAATTGGTTCCCATATTTAACGTTCAGTGGGGTAACCTGACCTTGGGATGACTCCTGGCCCCACTCTCGGAGTTTTCTTCCTGAACCCTCCTCCATCCTTGCTGACCCTTCTTTGTGGACTTATCTTCCTTCCTCCCCTTATCACCCATATTCCAATATCCTGTTGAGAAGCTACCCTTCACTTTAACAACTGGGTCTGATTTGAGATGACCCTCAAAAGTCCATGTGCTGGAAACTGAATGCCAAAATTCAAAGGTTAACGGTTTTTGAAGGCAGAAACTTGGAGAGGCAATTAGGATGAGAGGAGGCCATGAGGGTGGAGGCCCTGTAATGGTAATATTGGCTTTATAAGAAAAGGAGGGGAGGAGGCCCAAGCTGGCCTGTTTTGTGTTCTATGTACATGTGACGCCCTCAGCCATGCAGCAAGAAGGTGCTCTCTAGTCACAGGTGCCATGCTTTGGCACTGCCCAGCCTCCAGAACTATGTGCTAAAATATTCTTAAAAAAATTATCCATTCTGTGGTATTCGGTTATAGCAACAGAAAACAGCCTGAGACAACAACTGAGACGAAAGTAAAACTTGTATCATCCACGTCCTTAAAAGATTTGTTTGAACCTACAGATCTCCACAGCTATTGTCATATACCTTCTAATAGCATATAGGTATGAACGCAATTTCCATTTCCCTGGGTGCTTTTCCTTGCATGAGTATCCAGTAAAGAGACCTCAAACAAAGAGAACTTCAGCAAGGTAAGTGGAGAGCTGGTCTCACTCACGAGCTGAGGGCCAAGGGATGCCTAGATCTCTGGCCACTTCCTGGAGAAAGTATGGCTCACCCACACTCCTAGAACAAGAGTGGGATGCTGTTTGTCTTTGGTTGCAGCAAGATGGGTACACCTCAGTGCTTTCTTGCAGTTCCTGTGTCTTTTAAAGCAAGGTGGGGGGATCTGACGTAGCAATTGCTTATGACTCTCCATTGCAGTATATTTACTAAAGCAGTCTTACTAATGGGCTATTTACAGCCATTTCCCTTTCACAGCTTGGCCCCAAAGGGAAATGAAAACAAAACAACAACAAAAAAAATGATACCCAAGGGTTTATCAATTTTTCTTCCTTATAAACTGCTAGTGCCTCTCAGCAGGAGATGTTCACAATCCCGGGATTTGTAACTGCTTCCAGCAGGATATGACTGCCTACATTGACTCAGTCCATGGAAAAATCCCAGATTCCTCCGGCTGAGTCTGGTATCCCTTGCTGAGGTTGGCAAAGTCACTGTTGGGTCTGTGAAATCACTGGGGGGGGGGCTGCAGCTCATAGGGCACTGGAGTCTAGCAGGGAAAAATGAGGACACAGTCTTCAACTAGCTTTATGGAAATTCTAAACAAGCAGAGGGGCTTTGTTCCATGCATAGATTTCCTTAAGTTTCTTTTTTTTAATTTTTTGAGGAAAGAAAACCTACCTTTTATGACATCTAGTATACAGGAAGTAGGGAACAGCCTGCCAGCAGAACCTGAAATCCAAAGCCAGAGTAAGAGAATGAAGGGGCAGAGTCCAAGATCAGCTGGAGAGGAAAATGGTGGACAGAAAGCAAAGATAAGAAATCAAAAGGGAAAAAGGTCACACATAGCCAAATACCATCAGAGTGGCATATGAGAGGAACCACCCAGCTAAGCCATCACCTCTAGGTTTAGAAGCGAGTTTGTACAAGTGACCATTTTATCCTTTACATGTGCACTTTGTAAAACAATCATGCCCAGAGTTGTGATTGGCTTTAATGATGCTTGCTTTTTTTATTCAGTTTTTTAATTATGCAAAAACGAGTATCCACTAAAATCTAGGTTAGTAATAAAACTATCTCTGTTTTCCATGCAACCTTCAGTCTAGTGATAGACATGGAAAAATTAAGATGAAGCTTTGTCAAGTAGAGAAATGCAAATCAAAACTACTCTAAGATTTCATCTCACTCCAGTCAGAAGGGCAGCTATTAAGGATAAAAACAATTAATATTGGCTAGGATGTGGGGGGAAAGGCACACTCATACATTGCTGGTGGGACTGTAAATTGGTGCTGTCAATATGGAAAGCAGTATGGAGATTCCTTGGAAAACTGGGAATGGAACCACTACTTGACCTAGCCACCCCTCTTCTTGGTCTCTATCCAAAGGACTTAAAACAGCATACTACAGGGACACAGCCACATTGATGTTTATAGCAGCACAATTCACAATAGCTAAACTGTGGAACCAATCTAGATGACCTTCAGTAGATGAATGGATAAATAAAATGTTGTAAATATACACAATGGATTATTACTGAGCATTAAAGGGAATAAAATCATGGCATTTGGAGGTAAATGGATGGAGTTAGAGAAGATAAATGCTAAGTGAAGTTAGCCAATTCCCCAAAACCAAATGCCAAATGTTTTCTCTGATATAAGGAGACTGATTCATAGTGGGATTGGGAGGGGGAGTATGAAAATATTAGATGAACTCAAGATAGGGCAGAGGGGTGGGAGAGGAAAGGAGGGAGCATGGGGTTAGAAATGAGGGTGGAATGCGATGGACATCATTACCCTAAGTACATGTATGAAGACACAAATGGTGTGAATATACACTGTATACAACCAGAGATATGAAAAAAATGTGCTTTATATGTGTAATATGAATTGTAATGCATTCTCCTGTCATATATAACAAATTAGAATAAAAAATTTAAGGAAAAAAAGATGAAGCTTTGGAGTTGGTTTGGTACAGAACATTCAATGCCCTGTAGTTCCCATTGGAAATAACAACTGCTAAGGGAGGTAGGAAGCTATCCAAAAGTTTCAAAGGATGGCGTATTAGTTTGAAACTTTCAAAGGATGGTATATTAGTTAGGGCTTTTCAGAGAAACAGAACCGAGAGTATATATGTAATTATTAGAGGGGATTTATTACATTGACTGATGGGGTGAGTAGTTGACTAGTCCCACAATGGCCATCTGCAGGCTGGTTGAAGAGCTGGGAAAACCAGTAGCGGCTCAGTCCAAGAAGCTGGAAGCCTCAGAACCAGAGAGAGAGGGAGGCCCATGAAGTAGTCTCAGTCTAAGGCTGAAGGCTTGAAAACCCCTGAAGAGAAAGAAACATGGGTGCAAGTCCATGTTCAAAAGCTAAAAAAAAATCTGAAGTCTAATGTCCACAGGCAACAACACCAAAACACTTACCTGCTTTGGAAGAGTGGAGAACAGGTATGCACAAGATGCTTCTACTTCTTTGTTCTCTCTGCATCTCTGGCCTATTGAATGGGGCCACCCATCTTCAGGGTGGGTCTTTCCCACTCTGTTCTCTGACCCATACATATGCCAACTTCTCTGGTAACAAGGTCACAGACACATCCAGATGTATGCTTTCCTAATTTTCTAGGCATCTGTCAATCCAGTCAAGTCGATGACCAAAATGAATGGCAAGACATGGTCAAAGATGTGTACAATGGTGATCGATTTTCCAAGCTAGCCTGAGCTAAGGTGATGGCAGTAGAGCAAATTCAAGATGTATTTTAGAAATAAGAGTCAACACAGCTCGCCAATGAATGATATATGAGCAGGCTTCTGCCATGATGAGGATTTTCATTTTTTCCAAGCAGTACCTTACTTCCTGCATCCCCAGACTCAGATGGAGCTGAGGGGGAGCCTAATGAGCTTCTGTCTCTCCAGTTTCACCACCAGATGGTGCGCCACCTCTCTATCACCCTCCTATATCCTAGGTCTTGCCACTTACCAGTTGGGTATCCTGGGCAAGATATTTAGTCCCCATGAGCTTCAGGGTCCTCCTCTGTAAAATGTGCGAATGTAAATGAGAGTCTGTCTATGGGGCTCCTGGAACACAGAAGGCTCTCAAAAAATGCGTGCTCATTGGTCCCTGCCTTCCCTCCTCAGCCCTGTCCTCTTAGATCTTGAATTAGGATACGTTCCTTATCCAAATATAACTTGATGTTTGCTCCTTCTCTCATTCCTCATCCCATATAAATTTGCTCTTCCCCCTTCTTTGGATAAATGTTCTGCTTTCCTCCATACATTTAGCTAATTTCATTTTTTACACTTGTCCCCTGCAGTCTCCATACACATTTCTGACCTTGTGTTTGTTTATGATCTGCATTGACAATGACCTCTCTGTACTGTGGCGGGAGAAGCAGTCAAGTTCTTGAACTGGGGGACAAGAGGTGGTATGTTTGAGTCACACAAATGCACAAGCAGTTCAAAGTTCAAAGCCGGGGCAGACAGGGACGATGCTGGTGCCAAAGCCAATTCAGAAGCTAAAATCCAGAATCAGGAAAGCTGTTAGGTGAGAGGAGGCAGACACAACCTGCCAGAGATAAGGAGCCTTGAAATGTAAGCAAAGCCTGTCACAGACAGGAAACCACTCAATCCCTTCTCTGTCACTGTTGTGGCCCGGCTTGGTGAACACCTTCCTCCCCAGCCTTGCTAACTGCATTCCTGGGGTCCTGGGCTGCTGTCCGCAGCCACTGTAGCCATCAGAGAAGACCAGACAGGAGGTTGGATGCAGTCTGGCTTCCCATAGAGATATCCGACCTGCACTAGCATACTCTGAGAGCTTTCATGTCTCGCTGCTTCCAGACCTTTAAAAACATGTCTGAATTAAGATGGAAGTTTAAACAACTTCGTCTCTGAGAGTCCTTCCAATTCTCAAGTTTGGGGGTTACTTCATTTGAAATGTGTTTACTAAATAGGTAAGGGCCACATGCCAGCTGGGTGTGCAGTGGCCCAGGCCTGCAGTCCTGTGAATAGGGAATTGGAGGCAGGAGGACTGCAAATTGGCAACTTAGAGAAATTATGTCTCAAAATAAAAATATTGTAGGGGCTGGGAATGTAGATCAGTAGTTAAGTGTACCTGAGTTCAATTCCCAGTACAGAAAGGGGGGGCAGTGAAAGAGGAAGGAAGGAAGGAAGGAAGGAAGGAAGGAAGGAAGGAAGGAAGGAAGGAAATAGAAACCAAATACATGGTAAGATACACTGAAACACCATAAATGACCAAAGACCTTCATTTCCCCTTATTGAGGAAGTCACTGTGAGAAATTGGGTATGTGTGTATGTGCATGGGTGTGGGTGTGAATTGTTCTATCCATTTACAAGCTAGGCACCTTTTCTTTTCACTTGCTTATTTTTTAAAATTTATACATTTATTTTAAATATATATATATATATATATATATATATATATATATATATATATATAACAGCAGAATGCATTTTGATTCACTGTACATAATTGCAGCACAACTTTTCATTTCTCAGATGTACACAATGCAGCATTGAAACATATGTGCAGTCATACATGTACCTAGAGTAATAATGCTCATCACATTCTACCTTATTTCCTGCCTCCATGCCCCCTCTTCTCCTCTTACCCCCCACCCCCATCCAATCAAAGTTCCTTCATGCTTCCCATGCCCCTACCCATTATGGTTCAGCACCCACTTATCAGAGGGAACATTTGGCCTTTGGTTTGGGGGGATTGGCTTACTTCTCTTAGCATGATATTCTCTAACTCCATCCAGTTACCTTAAAATGCCCTAATTTTATTCTCTTTTAATGCTGAGTAATATTCCATTGTGTATATATATCACAGTTTCTTTATCCATTCATCTATTGAAAGACATCTAAATTGCTTCCACAGTTTAGCTATTGTAAATTGAGCTTCTGTAAACATTAATGTGGCTGCATTGCTATAATATGCTGATTTTAAGTCTTTTGGATATAGACCGAGTTGTGGGGTAGCTGGGTCAAATCGTGGTTCCATTCACTTCCTTATATTTTAATCATAAAATCGAATTGCTATTTACTGAATGTTTGTGTCCCTCCAAAATTCATGAGTTAAAATTGTCATCCCAAGCTGATAGAATCAGGAGGCAGGCCTTTCAGGAGGTAATGAAGTCATGAGGGCAGAGTTCTCATGCATGGGAGTAGTGCCCTATGAAACAGACTCAGAGAGGTCTGTCCCCTCTACCATGTGAGGTTACAGTGAGATGGTGCCTATCTAGGAGGCACAGGCTTTATCAGACACTGAAGCTGCTGGTAACTTGATCTTGACTGACTAACTTCCAGAACTGCAGAAATAAGTTTCTGTTGGGCTACCCAGTTGATGGAATTTGTTATAGCAGCCCAAGCAGACCAAGGCACCCAGTCTTACCCCACCCACTTTATAGAATTAATCTCTTCCTCTATTGTATCTTCATGATACTTAGATTGATTTCACTATGCTGATAATGTTTTTCGGCTTATGTCTATTTCGCATCTGATATATTTTTAATTTTTTTATTTGTTTTAATTAGTTATACATGACAGTAGAATGCACTTATATACTTTGATATATCATACATAGATGGGATATAATTTCTCATTTTTCTGAGTGTACATATTATAGAATCACTTTGATCATACAGTCACATACATACATAGAGTAATAATGTCTGTTTCATTCTACTATCTTTCTTATCCCCACATCCTTTGCCTTCCCCTCCTTCCACTTACCTCTACCTAATCTAAGGTAACGCTATTCTTTTTTTACACATATATACCACAATTTTTGTATCTCTGTTTGTATATAAAGTATGTTGACACCCAATTCGTTTCTTCATACAGGTACTTTGTATAATGATGTCCACCATCCTGGCTAATCCCCTGCCCCCTCCCATTCCTTCCCACCCTTCTTCCCTACCTAGAATTAATCTATTCCTCCCATGCTCTCCCTCCCTACTCCACTATGAGTCAACCTCTTTGTATCAGAGAAAACATTCTGTATTTGTTTTTTGGGGATTGGCTGACTTCACTTAGCATTTCCTTCTCCAATGCCATCCATTTACCTGCAAATCACATCTAATATTTTTTAAATGAACAAAATAATAAACAAAAAGTTAAAGGAGAAAATGTTAAAGGCAGCATCAGGAATTGATGATAAACAGGGAATAAAATTTCTCACTGATACATAAAGCTAAAGTTCATTCTTTGTAAAGATTAATGAACTAAATGAATCTTTGGCAGGTCTGATTAAAAGAATAAAAAGAAGTAAGCCATTCTGATAGCAAAACAGGTGATACAATGATAGCTATAAGGAGTTTTATGAATCATGAAAATATTTGGTACCACTTTAGGCCAAAAAAATTAAAACACTGATAAAATAAATGGTTTCCTAAGAAAATAGAAAATACTCAAGAAGAGATATAAACCTTGAATATACTAATAACCATATAACAAATTACAAAGATAATCAAAGATTTACCACTGAATTCTCTAGGACCAAGAGTTTTATAGATAAATCCCAGCAAGCCTTCAAGAAACAGAAAATTCTATGACATTTAAGATATTCTGTAGCATAGCGAAAGTCAGGAAATGGGTCAACACAATTTTCATGGATAGTACATTACAAAGGAGACTAGTTTCACATAAACATATATAAAAGTCTTAAACAATAAATTAGCATATTAAATCCAACCATTTAATAACAGAAGAGCAAAATAAGTGGCTAACTCTTACCACTGGGCAAACCACTGTATAATTCACCACGTTGGCTGATTATATGTGATCAGCTAAAAAAGATGCCAAAGAGTACATCTGATAAAATTCAGCACTCTGTCTCATTTAAAATCCTTCACTAACAGTATTTTATTAGAATAAAACATGCTTACCATCTAAAAGGATATTTACCAAATCGTAGAGGAAATATCCCACTTAATGGTGAAATATTAGAGGCAGTGTTAACTATTAGAACAAGGTGAGGATCTCCATTACCACTATCATTGCAAGGGAAGGCACCAAGTGACTAATTTTATAATTGTCTATGAAGAAAATCTAAAAAAAATTGTTATAGTTCAACAAAATGTAAAAAAAAAATAGTATTTGGAAAAATATACCAAAACCATTTATTTTCTTAGAAAAAGAAAAGTAAAATTATATTTTCATATAATAGTGATGAAGCAAACATTTACATATTCTTACTACATAAAAAGTGTAGCTCTAAGAATTTTTTACAATTTAGCCCATTTTATCTTCACGACAACCCTGAATGTTATACGCCATAACTGTCACCACTTCACTGAGGGCAGGAACTAAGCCTTAGAAAGGTAAGGAAAACGTTTTTCCAACATCATAGAACAATTAAGTAGCAGCACCAAGCTGTAAACCTAGGGAATCTGGTTGCAGGATTCATACTCTGAAAATTAAATTCAAAGTGAAGATCTTCATTATACAATTTTCTGAAGTATACAACAAGAGGTTCTGTTAGATTAGCAAAAAAAAAAAAATGAATATGATAAAATGGAGCAATGACGGTCATTGAAGGATTTAGCTTTACCTACATTGTTACTTGAACTATACATATAAATAAGTGAAGCCCTTTTAAGGCAATTTCTTGTATCTACCCCACATGAAAATAAACTAGAAATTTATACTAAATTAAGTTGGTCCTCCTTATGTTTGGACTTCACATCTGCAGATTCAACCAACTATCAATCAAAGATATTCAGAAAATAAAGTGTCCACACTTGAATATGTAGACTTTTTATTATTATTCCCTAAATAATACAGTCTAACAACTATTCACATACATTTATATTATGTTCACTCTTATAACTAATCTACAAGTGGTTTAAAGTATATGGGAGAATGTGTATAGTTTATATGCAAATATTACACCATTTTCTCTATTGAGCATCTGTGGATTTAATATTCCCATGAGTTTATAGAATTAAATTCCCAAAGATACTGAGGAACAACTGTACATTTTTTTGTATATAATACTTAATTCATAATTGTTAGAAATAGAATAAGATGGATAATAAATGTCTATCCATAAAGTAATCTTGAAATAAGGTATGCTGTATCTTTACTGTAAATAGATGCAACCATTAAAAAGAATACAGTATGGAAAAATCACCAAGCCATTTTTTCAGACAAACAAGTCAAATCATAGAACATTATGCATAGTTTGATTCCAAACTATTTTTTAAAAGCTTGACACATATACAGGTACTTATGCACAGAGAAGGGGGCTAGGAGAATGTGGTCCCATGTTGGCAGCAAGGACTTCTGGGAAAAAGGCTTGGGGAGGGCAGAGATGAAGGAAGACTTTTTAGGGTTTTTGAGTAAGTGATTTTATACTATTTGAATCTCATCCAAAAGGCTATATTTATAAATTTAAAGAAGAGTTATTAGAATGAAAGCAATTATAAGTAGAAAATAAAATATTACTTTCAATGTCAGAACAGGAGAAAAGAAAAATTCATTTGACTAAAGAATGTATTTAAGCAAAAATGCAAGTATATCTTTTGTAAAAGGAGTGAGAGACTGGGGGTGGGGCTTGGACATGTCCATTCCTCTGACCACTTCCACCAAATCCTTCATAAATTGTGAGGGGAGCAAATTCTACTCTACCTTATTGTCACACAGAAGAATGTAAGAAGCCTGGGAAAAGCAGACTTTTCCATGTCATTTAAGAATGCTGAATGGTAAATGCTTCCTCTCGGTAGCAAGATTAACAAGAATTGTTTAATGAGAGTTGCATTTGAGAATGCGTTAGATATGTGAATGGAAAACCCTCTAGCCCATTTCTGGAGAAGTGACTCACATCTTTCTCAGAAGACAGTGGGACGCTACAAGTGTACTTCTCTAAGGACGTGTTGGGGAGAGATCAGCATTCAAGGAGATGAATGAATCATTTTGAATACAGCATCATCCATACCTTTAAGAAGAGTTGGGGAAACACTCCCTCTACTCCCTTACTTCTGTAATCCCAGTGTCATATCACCTTGGGAGACAATAATCAGTGCTCAGAAAGGACCACAATGGCAGTGAAGAATGTAGAAGACCAAAAAAATGAGCACTATTGCCTGATGCTTAGTGGTATAAAGACTCTGGAAACATTTTTTCCTGGTAGGAATCCTGGCTCCACAGCTCCAAAGCTCTGTCAACTGTGTGATTTTTCTGATCCGTGGTTTCCTTGCCTTGAAAATGAGCATCAAACAATATATCCACTTTTGCCCAGGTTAGTTGTCATGAACCAAAGAATCTTATAAAGCACTCAGCATGGGATCCAGAACCGAGTGGGTTTTCCATATATATTATTCTATATTATTTACGGTGATATTACAACCACTTTAGGAACAAGGAAAACAAAGCACACCACAGTGAGCTTTTGGTCTCCAACCTGTGGTTGATTTTGCTCATTTGCAGAGCATTACCTGTGGAGCATGTTGTTATTGGGTATGTCCCGGGAGGTACTTCTCAGCTACAGGATGGGCAAAAGCTGTGTGGCCTAGCATGAAAACCACTGGAGCAAGGCGGTTGTAGATAAGCTCTCACCTAAGTGAGAGCTGCTGTTAGCATAAAATATGCTCCGAAACTGAAAGGCTTCATGTGACAAAAGAATGTAAAATATTCCAATAATTTTAATATTGATTATATGTTGAGACTTAAGTCTGTTAGATACATTGGATTCAATGTGTTATTAAAATGACTTTCATCTGCTTCATTGCACTTTCTTTAGGCAGATACTAAAAAGTGTAAAATCGCATTTCCATTGGGTGTGATCTGTATGTCCTGTCCATGACATCTTTATCATTTTCAAACACCTTCATGAACATTTCTTGAAGTTTCTGGAAAAACAGGTAAGAAGAAATTATTTTCTCTTTCATGAAAACGGACTGAGTGTTGAAGTGATTCACCCAAAGACTTTCTCCATGTAACATATCCCCACATGTAGGGAAAACTTTAAGTAAAACAAAAGGTCTCATTAAAAAAAAATTAAAAGCAGTTTTTTACCATAAATTCTATTCCACTACTTTTAGGCAAACACTGTTTATATAGTGTGTACACACACACACACACCCCCACACACACAACTTATTGATGTTATTATTTCTCTCAGTGTTACCTGTGTTACACATACTAATACTATTTTTTTTCTAAAATTCTTTTATGGTCTAACATCTGCCTTCACCAGTCCATGAAGGAGGTGGCAACCCTTAGATTGACTCAATTATTGAGCCTAGTCCTGGGTTGTGACAAAAATTGAAGATTGTTTTAAGAAAAAAATTTAAAAAGGTAGGAGGGATATATTTCCAGAAAGTAAGGTGGGTTTGATTTTAGCCATGTTTTCCCATAGTGGTCTTGTTTGTGAACACAAAGGCTACCCCTGGTTTGCAGCACAAGATAATCAAGGATGAATGATTCTCCTGCTATCAAAATTCTCCCAACTTTTTAACCATAGATTCTTCTCAGAAATGGTGTGTTGACTTCCCAAAGTCCAAAATCAATATAGCAAAGATAAGGAGAGTAGAAATTAATCACATAGATCCTATAACAGTAACTACAAAAAAAAAAAGAACTTGGCATTTGACAAATTTTTTTTCTAGAAAGGGCTAGATAGCAAGTATTTTTGGTCTTGTGAGCCAAACAAGTTCCTGTGGTCATTACTTAACTCAGATAAAAAGTAGCCATGGATAATACATACATGAATGGACATGCTCACGTTCCAATAAAACTTTACAAAAACAGGAAGAGGGCCCATTTTGACCAATTCTGTTATTTGCCAACTCTTGAATTAAGGTTCCCAGCTGAAATCACATCCCAGTTGCAAATAGCCTATGAAATTTGCTCAAGAAAAGGAAATACATGTTAACAGAGGGTTCAATTCTCTGTATACTCCACTAAGCACAGGAATATTGGGGAAGAAGCAACTCAAGATTGGGAGAAGATTCAGACATTTTTATGAAGCAATACTAATAGTGTGATGGCGGCACTGTTGAGGTTCATCATTTTAGGGCTGCCTTGAGATGTTGGGTGGAGAAAGGGTAGAAAAGGTAGCCAGAGGTGGCCATCTGCTGTTGATTTTTCCCCTGCACAATGGAGAAGACCTATAAATCTTTAAGAGTTTAAAGTGGTTGTTACAGAGGAATGATTAAACCATTGGGAAACTAGATGACAAGTCAAACCAGCATCAAGAGGCGGAAATGTTTGGGTAAAGAACAGCATTTCTTATTTTAAAAGAGGAAGAAGAACTGAGTTGCTCCTGGTCCTTTGCTTACAATTCATTTCTCTGCGTTCCTTGATTTTCCTTCCAAATAACCTTCCGTCTCATATCAACCCAGTTTATCTACATATTGGCCTTTCATTATTGAGAGAAAAGAACCATGCCAGGCATCTTCTTATGATTGCCTTTGGTGCCTTCCAAAGAGAAGGTGTTCAATGCTAATTTCACTGGAATTTCAGACCAGAGACAAGGAAGCATGCATGTCCTGAACCTAATTTCAAAACCACAAGGCTGTTTTGTTTTGTTTTTTTCTCCAAGGGTTGGGCTTTAAGTTGAATTGAAAGCCATCTCAATTTAAGAGATCACCTAGAAAAATGCTGACCCACCACGTGAATGGATGAACATGAAATATGGTAGACAAGCAGGTATCTTTTCTGAGAGTCTGCAATCAAAGGACAAATGGAGATGACTGATTTTCCTGAATAGAGCTGGCTTGTGTTCAAGATAAATGGCCAGCAAGGTAAGGTTTGGTGATGAATGAACTGGGATTAGCATTGCAAGCATGAAGGAGAAAGGCTTTCTATTCTTGCCACTTAAAATCATTACTCTTGGTTAACATCTGCCACAATTAATCACTCTATCCCTGTGTTTTCTCAGAGAACATTGTTTGGATCTCAATTTTAGCATGGGTTGTAGTCTATCTTCTACTATCTAGAGATGTATAAGTTTCCACTAGACCAGGATTACCTTCAGAATGGGGATTGTTTCAACGGATTTTAGTATCATACTGAAAACTCCAAAATTTCTTCAGAGCATGATTTGGGGAGTGGCAGTCTAAGGCCAAAGAGTGTGAGGAAAGGGTCTGTCTAGGTGTGTGTTGCAACTCATTTTTTACATAGATTTTATATATATATATATATATATATATATATATATATATATATATATATATATATATTTAGTTTTAGGTGGTAGAGATTATGTAAAATCAGTAAATCTTTGATAAACCACTCTTAGCACCAAGAGAGTCCTTAAAGTGTCTTGTGTATAATTTTTTGAGTTGGATATATTTATATTTTACTTGAATTCCTTTAAAATACAAAAGGGATGGAGGAAATATTGTTCATAACCTTTCTCTTGCGAAGAGTTGCTATGCTTCTTGGAAGACATATTTTGATGAGTGGTATTGACCGTGTCCTTCTAAGAATGGTGGAATGTATGTATAAGAGTCTGTCTTTGGAGTTGCTGGGAGTGGGTATGTAGTTGAAACCCAGGGACTCAGACGTAGCAGAGACACTCAGCATAACAGAGGCAAGAAGCACAAAGGACCATGCTATGGACTGAATGATGTCACCCCCCACCCAAATTCATGTTGAAGCTCTGATCCCTACTGTGACTGTATCTGGAGCCATATGGTATTGTATGAGAGGTAAAAAGAAATTTACCTGGATCCATATGGGTGGGGGCCTAATTTGATAAGATCAGTGCCCTTATGAGAAGATAAAGCATGGATAAACCAAAAAAAAGAATTCCCATGTTCCCTACCACCCCCCCCACACACACACACACATCCTGTGGTGACAGTTGAAAATAGACACAAGAGCAGAAATATCTTAAGGTCATTTCAATTTATTTCCTGTGGGATGTCCAATGTAATTTTTCTGCTGAAAACACAGTGACCTCAACCATAGAGATTTGTGCTCCCATGTGAAGAGCTAAGTTGAAGCAGAGAAGTGACAACGCAGCCAGGGATGACATTTTCCAGCTTCCCTGCATCTAGCTGGGCTCATGTGGCTAGTTCTCGCCAAGAGATCAGGGTTGAAGTAAGGTGTGACCTTTTGGGGAGAAGAGGTTAAATATTGGATGCTCAATCCTCTCACTCAGAGGTTGCATTTTGGTAAAGGGCAGATGATATATATTTGTAGGCACCACAGTCTCTACAGTCTCAACTGCAACTACATGAGTCTTCTTTGTTTTCATTTTTTTTTCATAAGAGGCACAATAGAAAATACACAAACAGAGGAGCATAGCTGTGTCCCAATAAAACTTTACTTAAAGGGATTGAAATTTCATATAATTTTCACATGCCACAAACAATACTATTGAAATGGTTTTCAGCCACTGAAAAATGTGGAAACCATCATTAGCCTGGAAATCCTACAAAATCTGTCAGTGGACTGATTCAGGCCCAGGACCCTTCATTTGTAGTCTTGCTGTTGGTGATTTCTTCTCACTACATCACATGAGCTGGACACAGCTCAATGGAGGACACCAAGATCCCACGCAACAGTGGACTGATAAGAAGAGAGGAAGATCAGCCAGGTGAAATGCTTAGGACAAATGCCCAAAAAAGAAAATCTCAGAGTGAGCCAGAAATAAACCACTGTTTTGTGAATCCAGAGATTTGAGAGAGTCACAGGAATAGTTAACCAAGATGTGCTTACTCTAATAACAACTTTCCTGCATTTCTAGTCCCAATAAGAGTCAATTAATTCTACTTTGTTCCCTAAATGTTGGAGTCTTGAAAATGTCAATAAGGGGATAGCAGATATCTAGGCTAGGTAATGGTTTGTGTGAGTTAATGTCTACATCAATGTATTCTTAAGATAATTGAGTCTTTGGAAATGAGAAAATCATACCAAAGCTTGCCCAAACTATGTCCAAAGGCTTTTCCCTTCTATTTTAAGGTAATCTCTGAGGAATCTACACTAACACCTCATTTAGCCACGCTATTTCCCCTATTTCCTTGACAAACTGCTGCATTTCTTGCAGTAGCTGATTGGAACTTATTCTACTTTTTCTCAATGTGTCAATCCTATTCCCATTTCTCCTTTCCTAAACTGGCAGACTAGATCATTCACCATGAATCCAGGTTTGTATATCCTGATTAGTTCCTCCCTTCCATAGGCAGTAGTTTCCTCATTTCCATAAAACATCTTTGCCTCAGTACCAGTTCTTCTCTTTCTTTCCTTTCTTTTTCTTCTCCTAAAAAAAAGGGTCCCCTCCCCAAAGGATAAGTGAATTTTATCTTTTCTTCCTTTCCTTTCCTTTCTCAATGCCCCTTTAACTTCTCTGCTTCTAGTTTGTTCTTTCCTTCTGCCTTCAGTAATGCTATACTCTTTCCTAGCTTTACAAGGTAGGAAATAGAATTGTTTTCGAAATTCTGCTGCTCAAATTTATGACTTCTCTTCCTCTAACACATTGAGCCAATATTACATAGGTAGCTTCCCTTTCTCATGCACACTGCTATCCTTTGCAATCGGTTATCATTTTTAAACCAGTGCAACAGCGGCTGAGGTCACCAATGACCTCTCTGCTGACAAATCAGTGGTCTTTCCTAAGTCTTTCTCCATCAGAACATCTGCAGTCTTTGGCAATCTTGTAACATCATGTGTCCCAAGTCTAGGGTGGTCCAACTTACTGCATACAACCTTGGATCCTGTATGAAATAATTGACTAGCCATTAGTTCTGTGTATGCCTTAATAGAAGAGCAGTAGTTTAGAAATGAATCTGAGTGTTAATTCAGGCAATAACAATGTCCTCCAGTGTGCATATGTGTGCTCTTTTGAATTAAAGTGATCAAGACATGTAGTCACCTCTGACAAAGCCAAAGTCCTTCAGGAAGTAGAGGGAAATGGGTGAGAACAGAAAAAAACAAATGTCAGAAATGTAAGGAAAAGAAGAAAGCACTGTATGAATACACCTCTATGGTAGCATTTATTTGAACCAGATTAAATTAAATAAAATCACCGATATTTGACATTTTTTTGACCCACAAAAAAGGCAGTGTCATCTGTCAATCTGTTATGTGAAGTGGCTTTTTCTTCTAACTGCCAATTCTTGAAGATCTGGAACTTATTCATGTTTTATCTCTAGAGCTTATGTGAGTGGAATGGATGCATGTTGAGCTGATTCAGAATTAAGTTCAGAGTAATGACTTTACATTGGGAAATCTGGGTTCAAGTCGACTGTGCCACAATAATACGTGTCAACTTACCTAATTCACCTTTGATTTGAGTCAGCATCCCTCATCTGCAAAATGGGGAAGGCCCCTGCACTGTCTCCCTCAAAGTGTTCTTACAAGGATCAAATAGCATTGCACATATGACAGCTTTTGGTCATCAACAAAAAGCTCCAGATCTTTATATAATTTATAGCCAGGGTTCACACATTATAGATCCTATTCAGGTGAACTAACATTGACATGAGACAAAACTACCAGTGTGACCTGCTACCGTTTTCTATTTCACAAATAAATTAAAGAGGACTTAGAAGGGACCTACCTCAGGTCATGATGTGTATCTGCTCCTAAGAATTTCCTAGGCTATTATCCATTAACCAAACACCAATTTTAAGGAAAGCATTTAAAAATTTGTACTGTTTTTGTACTTGACTAAAAACTTTGGCCCCAAGAAGCATACTAGTAAGGTTTTTTTGTTTTTTTTTTTTTAACATTGAAATATTCCATCATCTGCTCCTTAAAACTAAGGGTTCTTCCAGATACCACTTGGAGCTTTGCTCTTGTCTTCCACCCACCAGTAACACGGATTAACTCCAGCCTCCAGGTTGCAAAAGATCTCCTGGACCCCTCCTGCTACCTAGTCAAATGTTTTTGACTCAATTCCAAGGAATTCACCTCTGTTTTATTAAAATAATTTTTATCATATTACAACCTTTCAAGAAAGACATGGACTCTCACAGGGAGATAAATAGAACCAATCTATTTTATATCATCAAAGTCCTTAAATGATGAAGATATGAAATACCAATTTCTTTTTTTTCTTTCCTGTTCATCATTGTGCAGAAGGATTATTGAAGCTAATTGAAGCCTGTTTCATTTTTTTTTTCCCGCTATTGATGTGGGTTTTAGCTGAAGTGGAATGAAACATATCGTATAGGAAGGGAGATTACTTTTACAAATTAAACCAATGTACTTACTGAGTTCTATTTCCAGAAATGTGACCTTATTACACTTCATAATTAAAAATGAGAGCAATAAAGACATGCTAGCCAACATGCCTTCTCATAATGCCTGCTGGATTTGAATTAAGTTCGGGACTTGACCATTAAAACATCACAGGGTACCCTGTGGGGAACGGTGATGGAAAGCATGGTATCAGCAATTCTTGGGCCATTCCAGATGAAGTGTCAGCCCTGTGTGTTCTTAGTAAGTAAAAGGCTCTTGAGGATTCTTATTGGCGCTATAAAAGGAGAAAACAGGCTTCTCAATATGGTTGCCTGCAAGATAGGTAAGAAGAAAGGGAAGGGAGAAGAGACAAAGGAGAGTAAGACAGGCAGGCTTGTAATCCTGATTCATTTCAAAGAAGGAGAATGGGTGAGAAAACAGGGGAAAAGAGATTCAGGACATGGGTGCAGGCCAGCTGTACCCTTGCATAGAAGGGCTGGCTGGCAGAGGGAGCCACAGAAGAGTAGGAATATCATGGATAATCTGAGCAAAGGAGGGAGACATTGTGCTATGAAATTCTTAGCAAAGAAGTCAAACGTTTTTAGAACATCCAAGAAGATGATGAGATTTAGCAGGGCAGATTTGACTAGATAAAGAACAGGAGTGAAATGTAAGTAATCGTAATAATAATGTTGTTCAAATTTGCCAGTAAAGCAGAGCAGGGCTAAACTCTTAACTCTATATTTTCTCCTGGAATGGCTTCCCTTGTGATGAAATCCTGGGGATTATAATATAATAATTTTGAAAAATAGGGTGCCTTTAAGGCAACCCATCTAAAACTATTAGTATGCATCCCTTGTGGTCAGGGCAGGACTTAGACAAGGGAATTTAGCAACTTAGCTGTAATCCCAAATCAAACTGGAGGTCCATTGGTCACATCTCTGGATTTTATCTCCATCCACATTTGCTCTGCATCTATGATCTCTCCTGGTAGAAGTTGTTAAAATGCTTTTCATCTTCTGTGTCCAACTGGACTCTATCCCAGGCAAAGTAAATTTCGAACAGTTTAGAGTCTCAAAAACAAACCTGCACTTGAGAATCTCACATCTCTAGTATCTTTCTTGTTTTGCTTTGCAGTACAGAATGCATCAGTCATATATTTAAACAGCAAACAATCTGTGACCTGGGGGATGGATGAGATTTCAACCATCACCTGGTCCAAACTCAAACCGTCCACTCAAAATGATCAGCTGCCCTTGATAGTGAACCACTTGGGTAGAATACATTAGTGACCACTTCTGATTGTCTGTGTTTTCATCCTGCTGAAGCGTTATGTCAACCCAAGCAAGGTTTTAAAACTGTCTCACATCTGTCAACTATAAATACAGCATTCCCCTCTTTATCCATACTTTTGTTTTCTGTAGTTTTGCTTGCTCAGAGTTAGCAGTGGTCTGAATATGTTAAATGGAGCATTTCAAAGTAAACAATTCTTAAGTTTTAAATTGAGTGCCATTCTGATTAGCATGATGAAATTTCTCACTGTCCTTCCTCATCCCACTCTGGACATGAATCATCTCATTGTCCAGTGTAAGCATCCTGTGCAGACTACCCACCTATTAGTCACTTAGTAGTCATCCCAGTTTTCAGATTGTCACGTCACCATAGTGCTTGTGTTCAGTTAACTCTTATTTTGCTTCATGACGCCCTGATTTGTTCTTCTGTTGATAATTTTTCTATTCATAGTTATTGTTTATCTCTTCATGTGTCTAATTAAAAACTAAGTTTTATTATAGGTATGTGTGTATAAAGGATTCAGTGCAATCTGCAACTTCAGGAATCAACTGAGGGTCTTGAAATGTACCCTGCAATGATAAGGGTGGACAAAGATAGCTGATAGGTACATAATAGGTGATAGGTAGATAGATGGATCTCTCCACCTTTGAACAGAGGCAGGTAGATGATAGGAAGATATGTAGTAATAATGATAATGATAGGTAGATGTTAGATATGATATGTAGGTAGGAAGATAGATACTGATAGGAAAAATAGAGAGATAGATAGACAGACAGACAAACATATTTTGGTTTCCCTAGAAAGATTCAATCTTTTCCTGAGGTTCAGCAACATCTGTCTTTGGATTTCCATGAAATTCCGCAGGATATAAAACCCCTTCTCACTTAAGCTAAACATTTAATCTGTTTTATGCTGCTGTAAGATAATGCCACTCATAAAATAATTTGTAATAAACAAAAATGTATTTGGTTCTTGATTCTAGACACTGGGCAGTCCAAGAGCATGGTGCCAGCATCTGGCAAGGACCTTCTTCTGCTTGACCCCTCAGAGGAAGGCAGAAAAGCGATGGTGTGTGTGTGTGTGTGTGTGTGTGTGTGTGTAACATTGCCTTTCCCTGTTGTTTTTGTTCTATCCACGCCCCCCTCTCCAGATGAAAAGATAATAATGCTCACTGATACTGAGGGCAGATCTTCCTAACTCAGCCCACCTGTTTCCATGCAATCTCCTCTGGAAATACCCTCACTGTCACTCCTATCCTTTAACCAACTCCCTAGGTGTTCCTTAATATAGTTAAGTTGGTGCCTGAAATTATCCACCATAGCCAACTTGGTGATTTTGCGACCCAAAATACCATTAAATAGTGTTTGGTAGGAAATGCAGTCTCCTATCTTTAAAGCCAGTTTCTCACATTTCATTTAAAACCTCAAGTGAGTATTTAAATCCATACCCTGTATATTAAAAGTAAAGCGTTTAACCTTCAGAATAAGGTGAATACTTAAGGCTTCATAATGAAAGTAGGGAGACACTCCCTCCAGGTCGATATCACACATGTGCACAGCTCAGCGACAACAGAATGGATCAGGTTTTAGCACAGGACATTTTTAAATGACCCCTGCAATTGCATCTACAGCCAGGGTGGTGGACCACTGTTGTAGGCTATCAGGAATAGAAGCTATTTAAGTGTCTCCTAGTCATGGCTCACATTTGCAGGGCCTCATTACAGCCTGACACTATGGAATGAGCTGGGGCTGCACCATAGAACAGACTTAGATTTGAGCCTGGCCATTGCCATTATCAGCTGTGTGACCTTGGGTAAGTTATTCAGCATTCCTCAACTTCAGTTACCTCACTTGTAAATGAATTGATAACAGGGACCACTGCTGGGTTTATAACCCAATGATGGATAAGCCACAGAAAGCACCCTGTGTAATTTCTAGAATATATCTGGGAAATGCAAAATAATCATTGTCATTATTATTTGGGATGGGAGAGGGAGGAGACAGACAAGATGAAGGTGAAGCAGAAGTGATTATGCAGAAAACATAAAAGATTCAGTTACTTTAGGTAAGGAGGCCCAAGGTCTGATTAGGGTCTGTTTTGTTTCATTTTTGATACTGGGGATTGAACCCAGTGGCACTTAGCCACTGAGACACATCCCCAGCCCATTTTTAAAGTTTTATTTATTTGTTTGTTTATTGATTTATTTTGTAAAAGTTCTTGCTAAGTTGCCCAGGGCCTTGCTAATTTGCTGAGTCTGGCTTTGAACTTGTAATCCTCCTGGCTCAGCCTCCTGTGCTTCAGGCATGCACCATCACCCTGGCTGATTAGGGCTTTTATCATGCCCCCTCCCCATCTTTATCAAACTCAATCATAGGAAGAGTCAAGTGCAGGTCACTACCTTTTAGTTGCAATTCTTAATAAGCTAGCAGTTCCTCATGTTTTATGAGTTTCTTTCAACTCAGTGACCCCAATCATCAGCCAGAGAACAGGGTAACCAAACCTAACCTGACTGCGTGCAATCAAGCCTCATCTAAAGAAAGCCCTGGGAGGTCTCAGTTTCCTCTTGCAAGGTGCCAACACAGATGCCTCCAGGAAATGTCTGAGTCATTAACCCTGCTCTTGAGCACCTGAGAGAGGAACAGCTGATCTCAAGTTCAAAGCCAGCCTTAGCAACTTAGCGAGGCCCTGAGCAACTTAGAGAGATCCTGTCTCTAAATAAAATATATATTTTTTTATTGGGCTGGAGATGTGGCTCAGTGTTTAAATGCCCCTGAGTTCAATCTCTGGTACCAAAAAAAAAAAAAAAAAAGACTGTTCTTGCTTCCTTTTCATTTGAATGGAACCATCTTCGGAAAGACCCTGGGTCTCCTTGACTGAGCCACACCAGCTGAGACCTACCAAGTATAACATGAAGATAATTAAGCTAATTTTTAAAGAATTAACATGCCAGGACTTTGGCAGCCAGATGTGTGCTGTCCCGTTTTATGCCGAAGCCATGCAAAGCTGAATAGAGCCAGGGATGTCATCTTGGTAGAGATGTCTCTAGAATCCCTCAGAACTCTCAATGCCCTCAGCATGTCTTGCGTCTCCGGTACTGTTATTGGAGCAAATCTTCATTTTTGCCCAGAGTGGATTTGATTCTGGAAAATAACTAAGAGCTATTCAGCATGAAGCCTTGTGAAAAGGATGGCGATTAAGCAGTTATTAATAAGCACTGTGGGTAATAAACAAGGGTGAGTTGGATATTGATTTTTTTGGACACAGATCATAAACTGATTCTGAGAAAAATCAGAAATGCAGGCGTATAAGCCTTCCCACACACTCTTGCCTCTTAAGTGAAGAGAAATGAAAATACATGCCAAAGGCATACTGTGTACTGGGTACTTTCCTGGGTGCTTTCCATGCATAATCTTGTTGGATCCTCACAATAATCCTATGAACAAAGTTTGTGAAAAAGGAAACACATACTCATGGCAAAAAGTTATTCAATCTCCCAGAGGTAATGAATGGCAGGGCCAGAATCAAACTGAAGGCTTCATGACACCCTAATGCTCATAACCTAGGACTTGCCCAGTGGACTTTGGATGCAGCCAGACTTGTGACCTGGTTCCCTTCCCAGCTATCTTTGCCTCTCCTCATTCTCTTCCATCATCTCTTCTCTGAATTTCAGCTTCCTCCTGGATATCCTCTCACTCTTTGAAACATGGAATCAGTGTAATTCTGCCAAAGAAAGTAAAACCTTTCAATAAGCCCTAACAAAAGAGTTTTCACAGATGGATTGGGAAAATACCCCTACTTTTCTTTGAAATCAACAACAAGCAAGCAATTTAAAAGCAAGAAAGATAGTCACACACCATGTTGGAAATAACTGTGGGACAAGAGCACCCAACAATAGCAACAGTTCTTGTTCCGGGAAGTCTTTGCAAACATTGAATTAGCAATACTGAACCCACTGTTCCCAAAGGATAGTTAGGACTGGATTCCTATGAGCCTCTGGTGACAATATTTTCATCAATCAATCGATACATGACTTTGTTTCGTGTGTACTTCTTTTTAAAAGTCTCCTTATTTAATATTTATGGATAATTCATTAACATTGAACTAATAGCCTACAGCACTGTAACCCATGCCTAAGCAAAATACAATTTAAACACATGTATTTTTCTCTATGGCACATATATCAGCCTTCTTGTGCTTGGTAACACTAAGAAGTTACCAACATTCTATATATAAAAAAAAAGGTCCAGTTAGTGCTAGTTTCCACATTTGTGAGCTTTTCATTGGTGATTTTGGCACTTAAAATGGCCACCATAGTGTTAAAGTGCTGGTTAGCATTTGTTCTTTGTCAAAAAGTCTAAAAAAACACAAAACTTAACAGAAAGAACTTAAAAATTTGGAACGCAAAGCAAAACTCAAATCTTATTGTGAACATAAAGAGACAAATCGAAAACAAAACAAAAAAATATCAAAAAGTTTGAAAATATAGAGATGGACCTATAAAATCCAAAGAAAGGAATTATTATGAACTTCATAAGAGATAGCATTAAATTCCTGGTGAAGAGATTTCATGAAATCAAAGAGAAACACTTTAAAATAATGTAGATTCAATTCACAGTGAAGATTGAATAGCTGTTAGTAACTGTCTAATAAACACAAGCATTGTTATTCACAAAGGACACAAAATAGCTGGATAAATAGTCAAACGCAGTAGGAGATCTTATTTCACTTCTCTCAGTCCACAAAAGAGCCAGTAAAAAAATTAAAAATTAAAAAGGTAAAGCCAAGGAATAAAATAAAATAAAATAAACCAAAGTTAACCAAGGAATATTAAAAATGGAAACATAATTGTATAATTGACATATTTATCTACATATTATATACAACTAAAAAGTGAGACCATGTTTTTACTGAAAGCATTCATGAATCATTGGCAAAACTCAAGTTTTTGAGGCCAGAAGGTAAAATAACCATAAATTCCTAAGAGGAAAATGTTCAGAAATGTCCCTCCCGAAACAACAAAATATGGCTAAATACAATGACAAAAGAGCAGTTAAAAAAAATACTCAACCATCTGGAAAATTTAAGACATTTAATAAGCTTTGAGTTAATCACAAATAGCTAGAAAACAAAGATAAGAAAGGATCACATACCAGTAGCCATGGGGACACAGCAAAAGCAGAAATCGGAGGGAAATCTTTAGCACATACATTAACAGATTGGAAAAATAAATGAGTAACTTAAACAGTCAAACTGACATCTGTAACTCATAAAATAAAATAAACCAAAATTAACCAACCAACAAGAAGAATGAGGAAAACCGAAAAAATTCCTACCTCCACTAAAATCAATCTCACACTCATCAAAATGTGAACACTAAAATGAAATGATTAAAAATGGCTGGGTCCTTGCATAAGGAAGGACTTTCCATAACAGGGAAAACTAAACTACTTGACAATAAGGAAAAAAAAAAAAAAAATATATATATATATATATATATATATATATATATATATATATATATATATATATATATTATAAAAGATAATATTATATGTATAATATATATATAAATAATATAATTTAATTCTTAAAATATAAGCAAAAATGTGACTGTGTGCCACAAAATGAAAATTTCTTAAGGTATAAAAAGCTTTCAAACTCAATAAGAAAAAAAAATGGAAGTGATTAAGAAAAAACTGAGTAAAGATATGAACAGATATTTTAGAAAAGAAAATGCAAATGGCTCTTAAAATTACAAAAACTTGCTGGCCACCATAACACACCCTGTAATCCCAGCAGCTATGGAGGCTGAGGCAGGAGGATCATGAGTTCAAAGCCAGCCTCAGCAACTTAGGGAGGCCCTAAGCAATGTAGCGAGATTCTGTTTTATTTATTTCATAAATAAAATATGAAAAAGGGCTGGGGATGTGGCTCAGGGAGGGTTTAAGTGCCCCTGGTTCAATCCTCAGTGCAAAAAAGAAAAAAAAATTACAAAAACACATTCAACTTCACTCACAATTAGAAAAATGAACATGAGAATCAAATTCCTATGTGTGATTTATTTATTTATTCATTTGTTTATATTTTATTCATTTAGTTCCTTACTATCAAGTAGGCAAAGATCAAAAATGTTGGATGATGCACTGTCTCACACAGTGGTAGGAAAAGAGGTGCTTGCAATGCTGGAATAGAGAAAATTGTGCCTATTTTAACAGCAATGAAGTCCAAGAAACTAAGGAATATTTGTCTTTGATTCAGAAATTCTTTCTCTGGAAATGTAGCCATGAAATATACTTACAGAACTGTGAACTAACATAGGTACAGGTTCATTATAATGCAATTTACAGTAGCAAAAGAATTAAAACAACTCAAATATGAACCAGCAGGATGCGAGCTAAATATACTTTGATGGACATTAGTCCTTCGTTATCTGTGGGGGATACATTTCAAGACTCCCCTATTAATGTCTGAAACTGCAGATAGTACCAAGCCCTGTATATACTATGTATTTTCCTATACGTACATACCTGTAACAAAGTAAAATTGATTAATGAGGCACAGTAAAAAATTAACAAGTAATTCACAATAAAATATAGCAACTATAATAATAAGATGCAATAAAAATTATTTAAAACATGAATATTTGTTTCTGGAATTTTCTATTGACTATTTTCAGACCCAGTTGACTACAAGTAATCAAAACCTCAGAAAGCAAAACTGAGGATCAGAGGAGACCACTGTGGTTATACAAGAGTTATAGTGTATTTAAAAAGTGAAACAGCTCTAAACACACTACTACAGAAACAGGCTTAGGGTTTGTGATTGAAACTAATAGCAAAATGCAAAACGGAAGTTTGGGTCTAATATGTTACTGGTTATGTCCACAAAATAATGTATGTTTATATCCATACATCTATGTACTGATGTACTTGTGTGGCACCTGACATCTGGGGAAGGAGATTGAGAGCAGTTCCTACCTAGTCCGGGAAGGATGGTGACTCAGTGATGGGAGGGGAGAAAGGCGTCCCCCTACAAGGTTCACAGTGTACCTTTCTGCAGATTTTGGGTTTTGGATCTATGCATCATGTATTTAAAATAAGCATTTTAACTCTAAAATTTTGCACGGGTCTATATGTGGTGAGGAAGTTTGGATTTTCATTAAAGGACACAGAGAATGCCCAGCATGGGAGTCTGTTGGCCAGGAGTACAGGAGGACTTGGAGAGAATTGGCACCCATGTTCCCTGTCTGTCCTCTGGGGGCATTTCTCTTTGGTCTCAGTTCTGCTGTCCCTCTGCACTGTGACATTTTCTGTTGAGCAGGACCTAACTTTGCTTTCAACTTCAGAGCCCACAAGCTGCTATCTCCAGGTTCAAGTTCTAGAAGGAGAGAGGCAATGGGTCCTAGCCTTGTCTGTGAATTGTTCTCCCCTAAATCCAGCTCCACTATTTTTCAAGGGATAGCAGAGAGGGGGATAATACAATCATAAACCCATTTCTTCACCAAGGCTGTGAGTGAAAAAATAGTTTACCAACAAGAGGAAATGGAGAGACCTAGGCAGCGACAGGCAGGCCCAATATAAAATAGGTGAGAAAGGGCACAGGCCTTGAAGCCACACTAGTGTCTTTATATTACTACTCTGCTGCTACTCAGCTACACACACTGAGCTAACAATAACCTCTACCTTTCTGGGATGATTTTTGTGAGTACTGCTGGTGATATTTATTAAGCACATAGTAGGTGCTTGATAAATGGTAGGCATTATGGACAAATTTTAAAGTATTGCATGATTTCCCTTACACGTGGAATCTTAAAAAGTCCTCATAGAAACAGAGAGTAGAACAATAGTTTCCAGAGCTTGGAGAAGGGGAATGGATAAGAAAAAAATGTTAGTCAAAGGATATAAAATGACAGACAGGAGGAATAACTATTAGTGCTATGGTGAAGATCTGGCATGTCCCCTAAAGGCCATATGTCAAAAAGGTTTAGTCCCCAGTTTGGTGCTATTGGGATGTGATGGTAGGGCTTCTGGTCATTGGGGGTATGCCCTTGAAAAAATTTTTTTAAAAAAGAATGTTTAATGAAACTTGACGCAGTCAAGTTGACACATAAAATTCACCATCCAGCATAAAAGTGAATATGGAATAAACTCAGAAAGCTAGCAAGCATAATTGAGAGTTTGGTATGAGATGAGAAGAAGAAACTACTAGAGGACAGTTTAATGCAGATCTGAACAGTTAGATCTGCAAAGCAACCACAGAAGAATTTATTTGGCATCATTGATGTCTCATTGATGGGGTGGGAGGGGTGTGCAGGTGAGCAGTGTAACAAACATTATACGAACCTGTATAAACTTAGAGTAGCCTGAAAAATGCTTCTACAGTCAATCAGCACTGAGAATGAAAGCCTAATTGTTTCTATTTTTATTATTAAATTATTTATTCTAATTTGTTATACATGATGGGTAGAATGCAATTCATTCATATCACACATATAGAGTACAATTTTTCAAGTCACTAATTGTACACAAAATATTTTCACAGCATTCGTGTCTTCACACATGTACTTTGGGTAACGATGTCTAACTCATTGCACCATCACTCCTACCCACTTGCCCACTTCTTTCCCCTCTCTCTCCTTTACCCTCTCTAAAGTTCCTTCATTCCTCCCATGCTCAGCTTCACCCCATCACCCTTATGAGTCAGCATCCTCATATCAAAGAAAACATTCTGCCTTTGGTACTTTGGGATTGGCTTGCTTCACTTAGCATTATATTCTCCAACTCCATCCATTTACCTGCAATGATTTTTCCCTTTTAATGCTGAGTAATGTTCCATTGAGTATACATACCAAAGTTTCCCTATTCATTCATCTACTGAAGGGCATCTGGGTTAGATCCACAGTTTAGCTAGCTATTGTGAATTGTGCTGCTACAAACATTGATGTGGCTGTGTCCCTGTGGTATGCTGTTTTTAAGTCCTTTGGGTTTAAACAGAGGAGTAGGATAGCTGGGTCAAATGGTGGTTACATTCCAAGTTTTCCAAGGAGTCTCCATATCCTTTCATTCAACTTTTGTCCAAGTAAAATTGGCACACCACTGCTGAGACACTGGCGTCAAGTGGGCAAAAGTTCCTTGACAAGAAATTCTGCTCTTGTTAGGGCTGATTGTGTGGTGTTCACATTCATGTGACATCATAGGAGCCCAATGTGGCTCTTGACAGGATAATGCTGATCTCCCAGCTCCAGGCTTAGACAGGGGAAGTATGATCAAGACATGCTGAGTTCCTTCCAGAATGGGCTCACCTAGTTCTTCCAGTGACTTCCATCCAGGGGCTCAAGATATAAATTTAGTACTAATGCAGCCTAATGAGGATAATTTGTAAAACCATGGAACCAAATGACACCAAATGACTGAGGCAGTGGTTCTCAACTTTGTACATAAATGTCACTCTTGAAGCTTTCAAAACCTGCCAGGGCAAGAGAATTGTAATTAACATTAGAAAGCTTCCCAGGTGGTGCTAACATGCAGGCAATGTTAAGAAGAAACAATTTAAGGGAGAAAAGAGAAATCAAACCTGGAAGCATTCCATATCAGACATTGGTTTGTCTAAAGGTCCTGGAAGAAAAGGAAGACCTGAAATGAAACGATTTTGAGAAGAGGGAATGTGAATGGTATCAAACACCTCAGAGTGAATCAGAGGAGGTCAGAGAAATAACCAAAGCATCTGAAGGCAGTTTGTATGCTTGACAAGCTTTTGGTGGAGTCATGGGGGCAGAAACCAGATTGGAGTGAGTTGAAATGGAAATGGTCATTGTAGGCAAAATTTTTGAGTTTTGCTCTGAATGGATGAGTGTAAATGGTGCGGCATTTACTGTTGGATGTGGGGAAATGGGAGCCTTTTACCATGCTGATGAGAAGAACCCAATGGAAAGGAAGAATTTCATGAGGTTCAAGAAAAGGATAGTTTCTTTAGCAGTGAAGTCCCTGAGAAATCAAAAGAAGGTGGAGTTTGGATAAAAAGTTAAAAGGACTGGTCTTCAAAGGGAGCAGGGATCCTCTTCCTGTGAACCCAGGATGAAGGACAGAATAAGTGTAATAATCAAGGCAGTTTTGTAAGTTTGGTGGCTGGAAGATGAGGAAGTCTCTCTCTAATGACTCCTATTGACATTTATTTATATCAATAATATCACAAAATAAATATTATTTTGAAGACTGTTTTGGTCACCTACTGGATTTATCAAGGACACACATTTTTAGGCCAAGAAATACACATCTCAATCATGCCTTTAAAATTACTGCATTGAGTTGACCATTCTCTATTCAATCAATATTGTTTGGGTGGGGGAATATGGATTTTTTCTCCATTTCTTTGATGATAAATATCTTAAAGTACATTTTCTTTCTTTTCTCAGGATAGATTTCTCAGTAGGGGATTCTTATCATATAATTTAGTGTTCTCCAGAGAAACAGAACCAATAAAATATATAAAGATATATGAGGGGATTTGTTGTTGGACTTGGCTCCTGGAATTATGGAAAACCAAAAGCCTCATGATTTTCTGTCTGCAAACTAGAGAACCAGGAAAGTTGGTGGTGTCAATCAATCCCAGTCTAAAGGCTTGTGAGTCAGGGGAGCCAATGTATTAATTCTCTGCCTCTGAGTCTGAAGACCCAAGAAGTAGGAGTGGCTACTGATGTAAGTTCCAGAGTCCCAAAACCGGAGAACCAAAAATCTCCAAGATCCAAAGTAAAGAGGAGAAGGATGCCCCAACTCAAGAAAAAAGAGTGAATTTCCCCTTCCTCTGCCCTGTTGCTTTATATGGATATTCCACAGATTGGATACTGCTGGCAGTATTGGTAAGGACAGATCTTCTTTCTCAGTCCACTTGACTAAATGCTAATCCCTTCTAGAAACACCCCAAATAACGATTCCTCAGCTATCTGTACATCCCTTAACCTGGACTCATTGACACATAAAATTAACCATCACGACTATTTGTCAACTTTCTCTCTTCCAGTAATTTTATTGCTCCTTTGGAAAACCAGAATTCTACTTTATAGAAAGCCAAAAATATAATGGCTGCGGTTTCTTCCAACATCTTATGCTAGACAGACAAAAATATTTGCCCGTGGCATGACTTTATTTCATCAGCCTCTTTTGATATAGTGTGGACTCATTTACATAAAAAGAGACCACAGATTGGTTGAACCTCATGTGAAATTTCATTAGTTGTTTAAAGAAGAAGCTTCTCCATTCTTGTGCTAACACAACAGTCATCAAGGAGCTGTTTGGCTATCCTTAGATTAAAAAAAAATCCTTGTGGAAATTGAAAGGCACTGCAGTTTAAATTCACAGGAATGATTCTTTCCTCTACTTCGATGGGTGCTTCCAACACATACACACACACACACACACACACACACACACCCCTCTTGTTATCTTCATGCTTCTGTTCATTTTTGATAGTTTGACTCATGAAATTCTTGACTTTCAAAGACTGACCTTAAGTCCTTTGAAAGTAAGACTCGTGCCTAACTTGGTTCAAATGCTCCTGGCACCCCTCCATCCAAAAGCAATTCTCAGTTCTTGATAAGGCACTGAACCATTCATTGACTTCTCCTCCCTTCCCAAACACTGAAAGCAAATTTGCAGGATGCTACCTGCTATTTCTTTTTTGAATTGCCTTACATTGTACAGTATAGAATCACAGGATGGTTAACACTTGATCTGAAACTCTTAACCAGCCAAGGCTACCCCAAGACCCCAAATCTCTTTCTAATGTCAAAGATGAGAGGTCTTTTTAAAATACAAATGTAATCTGCTTTTCTTATTATGTAAAGCCTGCAATAACTGCCCACGGCTCTTGGAATCAAGATACCCTCCTTAAGTGGACCTACAAGAATCTTCAATTGTAGGCTGTTCTTTCTAGTGAAGAGTCTATATTTATTTGATCACTCTCTCTGCCTCCCTCTCTTTCTCACTCTTTCCCCCTCCCTCCTTCCCCCTCCCTCCTTCCCCCCTCCCAGAGTGCAAGTTTTATGAGAATCAGCAGCACCTGTTTCCTTCATCAGTACATATCCATCATCAAGTTACAGCATCCAAGAAATGTTTGTTGAATTAAAGAGTGAAAAAATGAGTAGATGATGTTGAGAGTCACAGCCTCTCAAGCTGAGAACCTGACCTCATGGTGGTGTTTTAGGGGTCACAGCGGAAGTAGGCACTAGAGTTCGGTAAGTGGCTTAGAACATTAAGAAGCTTCTTAATGTGTTTGCACAGAAATATTTCCAAGAATCAACATGCCCACTGTAGCTGCACACGACAGTCTGTGCCCACCTGTGTTTTATGAGAACAAATTCCATTGCATGCAATTTTTAAATGGATCTTGAATCTCCAAGAGGATTCTTAAAAACACTAGTTTATTACAACTTCTAAATAAGAACAAGGTACATGCAGAAGTAAAATCTGGTTCTTTGAATCCTCAGTTAATGCCTTATCCATTGCACTTTCTAGCATATAATGATTATTCTTCATTATGATTATTATGATTATTAATTATTATTATTCATCTAAAACATTTGTTTTAGTGAGTTCCTGATTGTTTGGGAATCCCCCTGGGTAAAATGAGCTCTGGGAAACGCCTGACTCTCTGTTCAAGAGCTGGCTAACTGTCCCTCGTTGTCCAGACTCATGGCTTCTTCTTGGGTCCTCACTAGAGAGAGCTCTGAGGGCACTGCATAGCTTAGGGCTTCTCATCCCTCATTTGCCTCTTGTCCTTAACTAATGAAGCCTCCTGCCCTTGTTGGGCCTTGTTTCTACAAGGCTGGACACCTTCTTTTAACAGAACGTACTTGAAAAACAAGATATTTTCCTTTGTGCTAGAAACAAATGGTGATTAATGTGCTCATTGTAATTAATCTGTGGTGACAGATTAGCAGTGTAGCAGCAGTTCTTTTGCTGCTCTGGGAGCCTTCCTTGATAGGACAGCTGGTGAGAGGGGACACCAAATTCAATTCGTTTCTCATTTGCATACATATGACAGCCATCTGTGCTAATAGCACTGCAATGTCTCCATTAGATACAGTGCTGGTGTGTAGCTCTCCCAGGCTCCCGGTAGGACTGGGGAGCTCACAGCATAAATATTTGTAGAGGGAAAAGGGTGGGGTTACTGGAGCATAACGAACCATGTCCCTCCTCTACCAAAGGTTAAACATTAAACATGGGCTGAGAGTCCTCTTAACCATAGGAAGCCAGTCTTCTTTGGAGAACTCCAGCTCCCTTCATTGAAAAGACTTACCCTCCGCATGTCACAGATCCAATCAAATTACTCGTGGTCTATTTCCTATTATCTAGTCACTCAAAAACCAGCTTCACATCAGCAGAGACTTTTTTTTTTTTCTTTAATGATGCACTCATTCAAAAAATACTCATGGCCTGTTCATTAAATTCAGGCACTGTTCTAGGTGGCAGAAAATAGCTGTTAACAAGAGAGAAAATGTTTTTGTTTTGTGGAGTTTACATTGGTAGTGGTGAATAGCAATAAACAAATAACAACAAACAAATAAGAATAAACAAGAAAAATGGCATGTAGCGTTAGGTCCTAAGCGGAAAATCAAAACAGTGCAAGGTGGTATGGAATAAATAGTATGTGGTGGCTGTGTTAGATATGGTGATCAGAGAAGTACTCTCCCTGAGAGTGACATTGAAGATGTCATTTGAGTGATAAGAACAAACGAGCCTGTGATCACCAAAAGAAAACACATTTTTTTCCCCAGGGAAAAAAAAAAAAAGAAAACTTAATTTCATCTCGTTCTAGCCAGAATGGAAATCATCAAGAATGCAAATAATAATAATTGCTGAAGAGAATGAAGAGAAAAGGTACACTTTATACATCATGGGTGGGACTGCATATTAGTACAATCACTTTGGAAACCAGTATGGAGATTCCTCAAAAGACTAGAAATAGAACCACCATATGGCCCAGCTATCCCACTCCCTGGTATTTATCCAAGAGAACTAAAATGAGCGCACCAGAGTGATGTATGCATTCCAATGTTTGTAGCAGCACAATTCACAGTAGCTGAGTTATAGAAAGAAACTAGGTATCAATCAACAGATGAATGGATAAAGAAAACATGGTACATGTACACAGTGGAGTTCTACTCAACCATCAAGAATAAAATTATGTTATTTGGTAGTAAATTAATGGAACTGGAGAACAATATGCTAAGTGGAATATGCCAGACTCAAAAAGTCAAGGGTTAAATGTTTTCTCTCATTTGCAGAAACAAGAGAGAAAAAAATAAATTTTTTAAAAAAAGAAGACCTTGCAAAAATAGAAGGGAGATTAGGGGAGTAGAGGCTGGGGACCAAGGAAGAAGGCAGAGAGAAAAGGAGAAGAACTGAGGCATTAACTTAACTAAATTATGCTATGTGTATGTATAACTATATCATTCATGTATGAATATAATTCATGTATAAATGCATTACATATATATATATATATATATATATATATTGCTTATATATATCCCATTAAAATTACATATATATATATATATATATATATATATATATATATATTATATAATGCACAAATTAAAAATAAATAAATAGAATAGAGGAAAGGAATCAGGGGAGGAAGGAAGGGAGGGAAAGGGGAAGGGGAAGTATTGGAATTGAAATGGAGCAAACTATATTATATGCATTTATGAATATGTCAGAATGAACCCCACTATTTTGTATAACTACAATGCACCAGTAAATAACATTTTAAAAATAAGGGCCTCTAGAAAGAGTCAGCTAGACACATTAAGGAAGAGGAAGACAGCCCATGTGACTGGAGGGAGGGGAGGGAAGAAGTGAGAAGTAAGGAGTCTGCATTAGTTTCCTGGAGCTGTCACAGCAAACGACTACAGACTGGGTGGCTTAGAACATCAAAAAATTTATTGTACAAGAGTTCTGTATCCTAGGAGCTCAAAATCAAAACATCAGCATGGCCCTGAACTACTACAGGGAACAATCTCCCCTTTTTAGACTTCTAGTGTTTTGCTGGTGCTTCTTGGTGGATTTTGACTTGCAGAGAGACCCTGACCCCACTCTTGCCCTGTGTCATGACAGGGCTGTCATCTCCCCGTGTGTCTCTTCTTACAACTAAACCAGTCCTAAAGGACTAACCAACGGGAGCCCATGGGAATTTGAAACCCAGGTAAGACATGGAGATGACAGTATAAGAGCAATAGATGACTTCTAAAGACTTAATGCCATGAAAAGTTGAGATGGACTTTGCATGTCTGTGTCATACTGTAGATTGGATGGGAACTAGACAAAGGGGCAAAGTTGAAGGTGAGCCATGAAGGAAGCCATCCCATCAATCATCGGGGCCTATCTGTTGTGGCGGCCTGACTGAAGGGAGTACAAAAGGATATGGGTAAATATTAATGGGGTAAATATTGGGTTTTATTTAAAAGGTGGACTCTCTAGAATTTATAACATTGGATGTAGGTACTTGGAAAATGAGAAGAATCATGTTTTTGTCCTAAACAGTTGGCAGATGGTGCATATGTTCTAGAAAAAAAAAAAAGGAGTCTTTACTGGGGGGTGAGAGATGAGTCTGGGAGACAGAAAAATCAAATGTTCCACTTTGAACACGTCAAGTTAGAAACATCTAAGAGGCAGCAACACGGAAGCACCAAATCACCCATTTGGGTATATGAAGCTAAATGTCAGAGGAAACGACTGGGATGAATACAGAAATTTGGGAATGATAAGTTTAAAGAGATGATACTGGATGAGCTTTCTCCCTAAGGAAAAGATAATAGGAAAAAAAGGACTCATTCCCCAAATTCTGAAGAGCCCTTTGGCTCTTGGCCTCTTTGTGCCTTTGCCAGGGGCCATGACATCCCATGGCTAGTGCTCCTCTCTGGTGTGAATGGCTGTTGCTCTGTGACACAGAGTGAGTGATGATAGAAGGGCTGATACCTCGTTCTACTCATATTTCATCTCATTTCCCTTTGTCCTGCTTCACCTCTGTGATGGAGGAGAACATTTATATCCACAGAAGGCATTTGCTCAATCTCCCTCTTATTGCTATTGCTATTTGGAGCTGAAAAATTCTTTGCTGTGGATGACATTCCCATTGTCCCATGTATCATGTGCTTAACAGCCTCCCAGGCAGGCATCTACCCACTAGCACTCTCTTCCTCGACCAGTCATGGCACTCGACATTTGCAGATGTTCTCTGGGAAGAAGGAGGAAACAAAATGGCCACAGCTACAAACCATTGCCATTGACAATTTAAATTAGTTTCTCTCCTGCAGAGAGAGAAACTCATTTAAATATTTGCCATTGGTGATGCCAACAATTAGATCACAGCACACAGTTTCTCTCAACCTTCCTCTATCCACTGAAGGAGACAGAGTCATCATCAAACCCCCATCAAACAGCTTTAGAATTTCTCATCAGCCTCTGGCCAGGCTTCCACGTTCCAAATCCCTTCTTCAAAGTTGAAGACAGATGTGCAAGAAGCCAGAATGAGATGTGAGAGGGGGGTTATTCTTTCAGCCAGTCCACCCATTGCAAAGTCAAACAACTGAATTAAAAGAGCCCTTCCACAGCCAAAGCCTGGTTTGATAAGATAGGAAAGGTTGTTACCTAAGAAAAATTGCTACCATACATTCCAGCGACTTTGCAACCTACCAAAAAAGTCATCTTTAACACAACAGATGTCCTTTTAAAATTTTATCAGCCAGAAAAAGAGAGAGGGGGAGAATATAAACCAGACCATTAAAATATAATCTACAGTCTACAAATTAATACAATGATCGCATAATCAGGTAGAACTGACATGAAATCAAATGATAGATAGCTGTCCTTATGGTGCCACGTAGAACGTAGCTCCTGGACCCTGAAAAGGTGTGTGTAAAAATATGGAGCATGGTGACAGCTTGAAGAACAGAGCCACCTCTGCTGAAGAGTCCCCAAACAGCCTCAGGAACCATGCTAACACAGCATTCCTGCATGCCTCTAACCACTCTGTGAGGGTGTTACAGGTCATGTGCGTTTGCAAGGGCAGCCTCCTTGGAGGCCTGTCTGTGGTCCACACTTCATCAAATCCACAAATTGAATCACTTTTGTTGTTGAGCATAAGTACAGAAAATTGAAACTAAAGTAGTAGAAAGTCCTCCTTTCAAGAACAACAACAGGAGGGAGAAGGGGCAATCATGAACTGAAATTGATTTCCATGCATGTCTGTTTTGGGAGATGAACCCAACTACCATGTATAACCATAAAGATCTGATCAAGAAGCCAGTTTGGTCACCCCCCCGCCTGTGATCTCAGCAGCTCAATAATCTGAAGCAAGAGGATTGTGAGTTCAAAGTCAGCCTCAGCAACAGTGAGGTGCTAAGCAGCTCAGTGATAAAATGCACAATAGGGCTAGGGATGTGGCTCAATGGTCAAGGGATCTTGAGTTCAATCCTGGAACCCTACTACTACCCAAAACAAAACAAAATAAAATCTGGTACACTGACGATTTGATATTTTCTCTTCAAACTTCATTCAAGTCCTGATAGGTCCTCTGAGGTATAGAGATGAAAATGTTGTTGGGACAGCAAGAAGGAGTCTTATATTAGCTTGTTGTTTCTGTGATGTAAATTTAGGAGAGAAAAATTGGAAAGGAAAAGAAAGACATTGTAAACTAAATGGCTTGCAGAAAATAACCCCATATGAAGAAAGAGATATACTGGTTATTCCTAACTCAAAATGTAGTGTCTTAACAAAACAATTCATTACTTCTCATTCTGTAAATTAAACGGGAAGTTCTACTTCTTCTGGTGTTGGCTAGAGTGTTAGAATGACTAGGAAATTGTGTTGGCCACATTGACATGGCTGGCAGTTGATGCTCACTGTCAACTGGAAGTTCAGCAAGGGCTATAGCAGAGGTTCTTAGTTTCCCTCCAGAGGGCCCTTTCCACATTACTGCTTGGTCTTCCTAACAACATGGCATTTCTTTCCAAGAAGCAGCATTCGAAATCATGAAGCAGAAGTTGCCAGTCTCTCAAGGTCTGCAAATGAAAATACTAGATTGTTACTTTACATTCCATAAATTTAAGCAGTCACAGGATAACCCCAGAATCAAGAGGAGCAAAAATAAACCCCACCTCCTCATGTGAGGAGCAGTGTACAGAGGGGAGAGGTCATCTTTGGACAGTAATAGCCATGATAAACTTGTCATTTGACTCCATATCTTACCACTTTGGGTATTTCTATATTTTTGATCCATATTTGCCTTTTGTCCCTTTCTTCTCCTAAAGTAGTGTCATATTGTAAGAGCAATGGATAGGAGAGAGGGGGACGTTCCCCTCCTTCAATTACAAAGATGGGAATGTGTCAGTCAGATACCTATGTGAACCGAAGGAGTCACCAAAAGGCCAGAGACAATGATTTCCTCTTTATACGAGTTTTGGCTGTGAACACTGCTTTTTCTCCCTCCCCATGATTGTAACAAAGGAAATATCTAGACAATGTTCAAGAGCCATTTTCTTCTTTTTAATTACTTTTTAAGAGATCTGATTCCCATTGCATCTTCTGATGTTAAGAAATGAATGCACAAGTAAACAGTTGGACTCTATTTAAACCAAACTGCTTCACATGGTTAGTACAAACATTAATGAATGAATATGAGATTGCCTTTCATACAACAATGCTCAAAAATGGATGATGAAGATGATGAATAAAATAGCTGACCATGCCACCTGATGTAGTAGGTGTTTAATAAATGCCAGCTAATATTATTGAATAGGGACTCTTTTAGAGTAGCATTGGGAGGACACGGGGGCCATCCATTTGAATGGCGGGAGAGGAATGTAAGGACCAAAAAGCTTGGGGTCAGGGGACGAGCGAGGTTCACAATGCCTCAAGGAGCATTTGACAGAGCTATCTTTAATACCAAATTATCAGAGTCAGTTTCGGGATTTTCACTGACACAGAAATGCATTTCCCCTGAGCCTTGGAATAAATACTTGCAAGGTTAGTTTCAGTTCATTAATCTCCCCAGTTGTCTGTTTGATTGGACGTACAGATGCGCCATTGTTAAGGCAATTTGAGGAGGGATGAAAGACATGCTGACCAGGAAGAAGTGTGTATTCTAATCCACTTCAACACGGTGGGGTGCAGGAAGGAAAAAAAAATATATTTTAAATTTAATTCTCTGTTTTCAGAAACTGTAATCAAAATTGGAAGCTTGTGACTTGGTTCTGTTCCTTTCCAAGGTTTGTTTATGAAATTTCCCTTCTAGCTGGCATCGGATCAACATTTCTTTTCCAAGCAAATTTTTATTTTGCTCAATTAGCCAAAACCTGTCAGACGAGAGTGTTGTTAAGTTCTGACCCTGTCCCTTTGTACCAATGTTATTATATTGCTTTACCCTAATTCAGCACATCTCCAACCCTTCATTAGACCCTGGTGAAGCCTTGTTCTTAGAGATGTCGTAACGAAAGCACAGAACAGGCTTGTATCTCCTAATGAGGCAAAGTGTGGGAGATTTTGACTAAAGTTGTCCTTGTCAGACTCAGCATCATATGTTTTCCTTTTTTTGGCAGTACTGAGGATGGAACCCAGTAACCACTCTGCTATATCCATGGTCCTTTTTATTTTTTTTCTTTTTAAATTTTGAGATAGTGTCTTGCTAATTTGCCCAGACTGGTCTCAAACTTGTGGTCCCCATGCCTCAGCCTCTCAGCTAGCTGAAATTAGAGGTATGCACAACCATACCTGGCCAGGGTCATTTTTTTTAATTGGCAAGATGCTTATACATTTTGATCTAAATGATTTAACCTGAAAATGGTCAGCTCTCCTGAAGACTTTCCAGAATGGAGAAAAAAGCTTGGGAAAGAAATAGGGTGACTTGCTAATTATTATATGTAGACAATCTGAATACAAAGAAGGCAAATCCTGCATGTTTCCCACCTACCTGATTGGGAATATGGGGAGGCAGACATCAAGGTGGTCCCCCTGATGCCTATCTCTTGATATCCATGAGTCTGTGCAATCCTCTCCTTCAGGGTGTGGGTAGGATGTATGGCTTGCTTCTAAGCATTAGAATGTGTAGCAAAGGTGATCATTCTATTCCCATGATGATGGTATGGTTACAGTACTCTGTCTTCTGAGCAGATTTACTCTGAAGTTCTGCTTGCTGGCTCAGGTGAGAAGGAAGCAGCCCTGTTGGAAAATCCCACAGGGCATAGAACTGTGGACAGTCTCTAAGAACCACAGGTGGCCTCCAGGGAATATAGGTAACCATATGGAGCTGAGCATGGCCTCGAGCCAAACAAAGAGCTGGGCTCTCAATTGCCCAGCCACAGGGAATGTGTGTGTCCGATGACATGAGAGAACATGGAAGTGGCTTATCCCCCAGTCAAGCCTTCAGATGAGTTGCATCCTGGTGGCACCTCGAATGCCCACTTTTGAGGCACTAATAAGAGGACTCAACCACCCAAACCTGAACTCTTAGCCACAGAAACAGGAGGTGATAAAAGTGTGTTGTGTTAAGCCATTGTGTCTGTGCTAACATGTTACACCAGGACAGAAAACACGCACGGTGCTACTCTGCTAGATAGCAACATATTCTCGGCATCCTACTTCAACTTGCCATGAATGTATCTCTGATCACTTGAAGGAAAACCAAGAAGTTCTCCCTGTATTTTCTTTTTTTATGTTAAAATTTCCCAAATGATTCCCTCTATTTCCTACCTCCACGTCAAATAACTCTCAACCAAAAATGTGTTACTTCTCATATTTTCTCTCATTTTTTAAAAAAATGGTTGCAATAGAATATTAATACAGATGGCCTTACTCACATCATATCTGGGGGAGTTTTAGCTCTATGGTCCCTTCTACTCCAACAAGCTCATCTGGGCTTCTTCACCTGACAGTCTCAAAGCTCCTAAAATCCAGAAAGAGAGTAGGAGTTACAGTGCACATTTTTAAGTCTCTTGGTCAGCCATGTTTATTTCTGTTCCATTTGCCCAAAGGAAGTCCTAAGGCCGGCCTAGATTTGGAAGTGGAAAAAATAGACTCTGTCTCTTTGTGAGTGAAATCACTATACCACATGTAAGGGCAGGGAAATAGGAAAAGTATTTGTGGCATCTTGTAATCTACCCCAGGATGGGAGACATAGCTGAGTGTGTGAACCAGAGTCAAGCTGCTAGGAAAAGGCACGATTCCAGTGCCCACGACTAGGGTGGCATGGAAGGCTGAGTCTCCACATTCTAGGACTTTATGTCACAGTACATTTACTCAGCTGCCAGGGCCGTCTCCTATTGTGGTGGAAACAAGAAATAGCGACCTTCCCCTACCTTCTCTCTCAGCTCCCAAATAGAAAACAGCACTCGAACACCCCCCAGAGATACATCAGTACAAGGAGATATCTGACCACAGAAGAGAAGAAGGAAGGAGTGCTGATTCTTATGGACCTGTGGCCATTATTACTTAAGGAGAGAGCTCAAGATGCCACTCTCTGCTGATGGACAGACAGAGGCATGAAGGCCACACCTTGAAACATGGGGCCTTCTCATAAATTCCGATTTTTACAAATAAAGAAGTTGAAGTGCAAGGAAACAAAACAACTTGCTCTAAATCCTATGGTGACTGAACTGAGCTAGATCCCCCCCGACATCTGAACTCCTGAGAGGCAGCTCAGTAAGGTAAACAGAGACCTTGGAGATACACATGCTACCACCAGATGCTGCTGCACCTCCTGCACGGCAGTATTTCCATCTTGTTCTGATTTCCACTCTCTCCCTGGGGTTCAGGGAAACATCACCCCTACCTCAACTTTCAGGAGTAAATCCCAAAATCCCAATGGGCATTAAGCCAGTGATAGTACCCCTTTTCTCCTTGTCTGAAAATAGCCTGCCCAAGCTCATGGACAAGGATGATTTGAAGGGGATGCCATCTGTGCAAACCACACAGGATCCTAATCTTGAAAGCTCTCCATCGCTTGTCTTGGTGCTCTGCTGTCTTCTAGAAATTCTTAATAATGAATGAACAAGAGATATCACATTATGATTTTGCACTGAGCGCTGCAAATTGCTTAGCTGGTCCTGAGCATGTGATACAATTCTGATGAATATGACATTGGGGAACTTTATTGCAAATTCTAAAAAATATTTTTGTTGGTGACAGAAAAAACATACAGAGAGAGAGAGAGAGAGAGAGAGAGAGAGAGAGAGAGAGAGAGAAAACACACACACACACAAATGCTCCTCTTCTACCTGTGATGGCTGGAACACCCTTGAAGGGTGTTCCAAGACCCCTAGGAAGTTGGTCTTCCTTTTTTTGCACCCTTGAGGGTAGCTAATATTTCAAACTAAGTTTAAAAGAGCACGCAGACACTGAGAACAACATAGATTGCATATTTCCATCTCAATGATGCCAAGAACTACTGAATAAATGATCCTTGGAGTTTCTTGTCATATGATATAAAATAAATGCATTTATTTTTTTTCCATTTGTGATGGGGCTTTCCTTTAAAGATTTCATTGACAAGTAGTAACTAGATGACTTTCAGCAAGTTATTTGACTTCTGTGGATGCATCTTCTTAATTTTAAAATAAGGGCAGTGCCACTTCACAAGTTATGAGAAATAAATAGTTGTCATATAGCAGGGAATAATCCGATGATGATAGTGATGGTAGCTGTCATTGTTATTACTAGTCCAGGGCAACTGTTTACTATAACCTACAACCTCCCACCCATTCCCACCCCATTTTAGATGTATTCAATTCACCTCCCAATAGTTCCTTAAAACATTTATTCAGTGACAAAGAAAATTTAAGCAACTTAATACAATCCACGTGGGTCGCGTGAATGTCAGATTATGAGGGCTGTTGAGTGTGCATCTGTATATATGCTAATAAACCAGCTCATTGATCCTATGCCTGAACCAGCAGCCATCAAAAGTAAATTAGTAGTTGGGTGCAGTGGTGGATACCTGGAATCCCAGGAACTCAGGAGGCTGAGGCAGGAAGATCGAGGGTTCAAAGCCAGCCTCAGCAACTTAGCCAGGTGTAAGCAACTCAGTGGGACCCTCTCTAAATAAAAATACAAAAAACAGTTGAGGCTGTTCAGTGGTTAAGTGCTCCTGCAAAAAGGGGGTTGGGGATGTTCAGCGGTTAAGTGCTCTGAGTTCAATTCTTGGCACCAAAAAAAAAAAAAAAAAAGAAAGAAAGAAAGAAAGTGAGTTAGTACCTAAATCTTCACATGCCAACGCAGACATCTCTCAAAACCATAATACTAAATGAGATAAAAATATTGAAGTCTGTTCTGATTACATGCTGCATGTCACCCTTGACATGACTGTAAAATAATAACAGTAACTTCCAGAGACACAAACAAAGGTTTATTTAGGTAAGCCAGAGTCACTTTGAGGGAGAACACAAGCCATCCCCAGAGGGAGAGATGGCAAACCCTAGGTGATGGGCCTTCATTTTTAGAGAGAGATGATTGACAGGGGTGGAGCCAGGGTGGAGCTACACAATGTCACAGCAGCTTTCCCTGAACTTGCATGTGGCCCTCATGTTCCTTTTTACAGGTAAAGAAATGGATAGCTTTCACTTTGGGAAGATGAAGTAAGTATATTTTCCCCCTTTTCTTTATATTAAGTAAAACTAAAATCCCTGGATGTTATATATATATACAAAGAACACACAAAAAGTCTTTGAAAAGTGATAAGAAGACCAACTGCCTAGTTGTCTTGGAACTGGAAAAATGACACAGTGGCAAGTCCCCCTAGTCTTTCATATCATCCAGATTAGGAACTCTATATAGACACCACGAAACAACAACAACAGCAAAATCCCTCATCAAAAGTCTGCCCGGTTTAGTCAAAGGACAAGGAAAGGGGCAGCCTCTCAAGAGAGAAAATATTTTGACATAATCCCCTCTACTCCAGCCAAACAACATGGAAAATATCATATCTCCCCGTCACCATCAACAAACAGTGGGAAGGGAACCTAGACTCTGCCGATCCTGTGAGACTTTATAAGGTACCTCAGTATTCCCACCATCTCCTTCCCCTGGGTTGTCAGAGAAAACCAGGTAAGGACCTGGGACTTCTATCCCCATTGAGTAGTAATGAGATCTCAGTGTCTGTGGAGACCACCTGGAGCTGGACCTGGACTTCCTTCTCCACCCAACAGTGATCTCCATCCTTCCCCATAAACGTGCACTCTGTGCCACTCTCCATGGCTGCAGGCAGCCCAAAAGCCCTCTAACTCCTTCCTGCTGATATTTGAGAGTGAGCACCTCACTATCCTTTATGAGCTTGTTAGAACATCATTACTCTAAGAAATATAAATCAAGATGAGATTACCAGATCCACATTCAAGTTTTTGAATCATACCCTAGCTGCCTTCTCCTTTGAGTCAGTCAAACTGGTACCCCCAACATTCCTCTTACATAAAAATTCCAGAGGTCTCCATCAACGTCAAGGCTAGAAGTACATCCGAGAGGAGCATCAAAGTGATAAATGGAGAGATCTGAGTTTGAAGGTTCCATTGTGAACCTTTGAATCTGCAGGTCACCTGAACTCTCTGATCTGCTGTTCATTATATTTTCTTTCTTTATGAATGGGTGGGGATGGGCAAACTAAAAAATCAGAAGCCTCTTCCTATTGGAATAGCCTATGCTTTCATTATCTGTAAATCAGATTACCCTTTATTATGAAGGCAAGGCTCATGTGCAGAAAAGATCCTAACCACGCCTGGTGGATAATTATGACAGGAATATTTTCTAATCTAACTCTAATTCTGTTTAGGAATTTGAATGGTTTTAGCTTTGTGCTTGCGGCTTATAATGTCACCAGAAACCTGTCACACAACCATAACCTTGTAACTCACTTACCTGTTGATGCTCAAAGATATACATATATAATTTTAACAGTGCCCAGTACACAGAGACTGCTATTATAACACTATTTCCACTTGGTCATAACTTCATGAAAAAAAAATTCCCCTATTGGCTAAAATTTTCCAGGTCTAATCATATTCTTGAGGCAAACTTTTTCAATTAAACTCCACTTAAGCCAATTTTGAGCTCTTTGAGTGAAGGAAAAATATATGTGCCAGACTCTTAAAAATAACTGTCAAGGCAGGTTCCTTTTTATGAAAATGTTTATTTAACACACTGACATTCACACTTCACAAAGGGGCTGACCCGCCTTGCATCTTAAATTTTCCCAAGTGCCGGGCACAAGTGCATCTCTGCCTGCTCCTCCCCAAGAATTCTCCATTATCTCCTCTGCTGTGGAAAGTTACCAAGCCTGTAGGGTGGTAAGCTTGTGGAGCTACTTAGCATCTATGAGACAGATTTCAGTGAATACACATTAACTCTCCCCTTTACAATCACGGCAAAGTTTTCCATTTGGGGACTAATGAGAAGAAAGTCATTTGGATTATTGATCCAGTGTGAGTCACATAGAATGGGGGAAGAATGGGCAATTACCCACTATTTTGAATCACCTCCATTTATTGTTTCTAAACTTCATTCTGGAACTTACAGCCTTTGTTGATTATATTATTTCTGCAAAGGAAAACACACTTTGATTTCTCTCTCAAGCAACTGGAAAGGCAAGGCTTCTGGCTCTGGGGTCCTCTCTCAGACTCTCAGTTTTCCTTTTCTAGCAAATTCCCTCTATTCAATCTGTACATCTTCATCTGGTTGATTGGGAGCAGGAAGTCTGCCAGGACACACAGACACAGCCATCCTCTGTGGCACAGCCAGCCAAGGACAGGACAAGAATGGATTTTTTTTTTTTTTTTTTTTTGCTGGATTCCTCATATCTGGGCCTCTGTGCTGGAGACTTGCTTCTTGATTCCAAAGAGGTTTCCTCAGCACAGAAAACATGTGCAAGAAACCTTGCAGAATGGAATCTCCTTTCTCCCAGCAAAAGCTTCCACAGGCTGCACGAGAAGCTCCAGCTAGGTAGAAATGGTCTTCCACAGGAGGTCAAAATACCTTGACCTGCTGACATCTTCTTTTTTGCCAAACCTCTGCTTCACCCCCTCCTTTGCAGGGAAGTCTTCTTGACCTTCTTTTGGGAGGGTTGGTTGGTCTCTATGCAGCAGTTATAGTGACCTTTTAGGCTGAGAATGTACCCCTGCCTCAGGACCTGTGCACATGCTCTTCTCATTGCCTGGCACACTCTAGCCACCCCTCTTCCTCTGCTGAACTCCTACTCATTATCCGGATTTTAGTTGACATTTCTTCAGAGAAGCCACACTCATCTTCCCAAATAGGTCAACCTCTGAGAACACTTGCTCTCATACCACCATATACTTCCCTTTCAGGTTACCTACCACTGTCATAATCTCACATTTATTTGTGTGATTGGCCTTGGACGACTAATTCTGTCTGTACTAGTTCCATGAATGCCCAGACCCCGTCTTATGCCCAATGCCTGACATAGGGCTTATGTAGGGGCCCAGCACTTATTTCTTAGGTAAACATAATGTAGGAATGAATGCACTTTAGAAATTTGCAAGGGGAAATGAAAGTCACAGAGCCCGGGCCAGCTCTTGCCAAATGCCTTGGCATCAGAAGAATTTGCCTGGTCTGTTTTACGATGTTATTCTAACCTTAATATGTAAGGCCTGGGAAAAGAGCAAGTAGACAGGAGAGGAAATGGTGGAGAAGAGGACCTGGACAGAACCTTAGTCGAGGTCTATGTGAAATGCTATCTGAGCCAGAATCTTGTAACCTAGAAATGGACCTTGGAGATCCTTCCCGGATTTTACAGAGGAAGAAAATGAGGCCCAAGATTCCATGGGAGTTATTGACAGACTCACCCCTCCCTTCATGACTCCTCCTCCCGGCCTGGCCTGCTGCTCCCTACAAGGAGACAGATGAAAAACCAAACAGAAAGCAGAAATAAACAGGAGGTGAAGCCTGTACTGAGAAGACCACAAGAGAGGAGCGTCTGGCTTCACTAGGAAGTCCCTAAGGGCACTGTGGCCACTTTTTTTTTTGGTAATTCCCCATAAACTCTTTTGTTCACTAGCCTGTAAAGATAAAGGAGGGGAGATAGAAGAACCTACCCCAAATACCAGTCATTCTGTTAATATAGCCATGTGGCTTAGGGTATGGGTCCTGTGACCAGACTCCTGATGGCATCCTACCAATGCCATTTGTAAGTTGTCTGGCCAATTTGCTTAACTTCCCTGCCTTGGTTTTCTTATCTATAATATGGGAGTAGCTGAAGTCATCTCAGGGTTATCATGAGGACGAACCGGTAATGTGATTTACAAAGTACCTGTGCATAACCCATAGGAGATGCTGGGTAGAAAATGACATTATTCAACATGCATGTATTGAGTGCTTACTGTATACCCATATGGGACTAGGCTACATCTTGGGAGGTGGTTACTATATAACAGGAGAAGGCAGACAAATTTAAGAAATAGAAGAAGTATATGTAAGTGATGTAAAGAGACCTGAAGGACTGGGATTACAGCTTAGTGGCAGATGCTTGCCTTGCTTGAATGAGGGCCTGGGTGCTATCCCCAGCACTGTCCCCCAACCCCCTACACACATGCAAAAGAAAACATCACCAAGAAACTGGAATGGAAGTGGGGGGGCTTTGATACTTTTAGACAGGTTCAATCAGGGCATGTCCTCTTTGAGGACAGGACATATGAACTGAAGGACCCAGCCAGATTGAGAGTTGAGAAAAATGTATGTTCCAACCCGGGACAAACTAGAAACAGAAAGTACAAGGAGCTGAGTGGGACTGTTCTTATTCTCCATGCAGTGAAAATTCTGTGGATGTTTACAAGCAGCCAGGAGATAAGATCTGAGTGATTTTTTAAAAAAGATCTCTCTGGCTATGGTTTGAAGAATGGGTTACCCTTCCAAAAAAAAAAAAAAAAAGTAATTGGCATTTTGAGGGGATCTTACTTTATTACAACAGTTCATGAAGCCAGGGGACAATCCAATGTCACTTTCATAGAAGCTTTCTATTTTTAACATAAATGCAAAGGAAAGAACACTAGATGGGTATCTTAGAGAACACATCAGTTCCAACTGAAGCACTCAAAGTCACCTGCTCTCTTTGGGCTTTGGTTGGTTTACCTGGGGGGGTGGGGAATAGGGAATTGGACTCCATGTCCTTTCCAGAATTAATGGCCCATCAAATATTGGCCAGGGTGAGACAAACTTTTTCACACTAATCAGGGTGATAATCATTCGTGCATTTGCATTTCCTGCTCTTTGGTTTCCCAGATGCTCAACTTAACTCCCTGCAATTCAGCCCCATTGCTTTGATAGCCTGTCAGCTCCGGAGCTTCTTGCGTAAACTCTTCTAAGTTGGCAAGGAATCTTGGAGAAAAGAAGCATTCTTTGTGTGTAAGAATCAACCCTCTGCATAAACCTTGTCTGGAGGCCACATGTCTTGAAAGGGAGTCCTTTTCTTCCAAGAGCCCCCCCACCCCTCACCCCCAAGTTACAAGTCGTTCCAGTTTTCATTCATTTTTGGGTGGCTGCCTTACATGACTGAACAACAGGGGAACCCCCACAAGGGGATTTTACATGTGTAAAGCAGTGGTAATCAACCTTATCAACTTGCTCTGTGACACATGTGTGGCTTTGATTTTAAACCAAGGCAAAAAATGCATAGATACAAAATGATGAGCAATGATACAGGAATAAGGCAAGATGCTGACCTACAAGAACTGCAGGTTTGGAGCAAGGATCTCAGCTCTGCCACTCACCAGCTGTGTGTCCTGGTGCAATTCATTCTGCCAGACTCAGTCTCCTCATCTGCCAAAAGCGGGGTTTGAATCATCATCATCTCCATGGTCTCTTCCAGCTTGGAGATTCCATGAGCAGTTGTGGAGCCGTATGGTTATCTATGGGTAGAGGACAAAGGATGACTTCCCTTGGCCTAGTTATTGGACTGGTACTTCTTCCTCATCCCATCACAGGGAAAAGTCAAGCAAGGAGCTAAGGAGCAGGGGACCAGGGATTGTGGAGACTCTAACGAAGGATTTCACCTTTCCCTGAAGGTTTCCCCAGGGTCTTTGAATTGGAGCCAGGACAGGTGGCAGCCACAGGGTAATGACGATTAGTAAAGCATGATGAGGTGGAACCTGCAGGGTGAGGTATTGACATTGGCCTCCTTTAGAGTAGGAGAATGAACAGATGGAGTCTTACACTTCCACACATGTTTTTTTTTAACTTAACCTTGAATGTGCAGAGAGGCAGAAGCCTAAACTCTCATAATTAGAAATATCATTTGTTATTGACTCTCTTCTTTAAAAAAAAAAAAAAAGTAAATCCAAACAAAGATTAATCTCGGAGCATTTCTCTGCGTTGAAAATCTTCATAGTCTCAAAATATTCAACTAGATCTGGAAAATAAGATTCAGAGAGGAGACTTTTCTTTTAGGGTTTTTAAAAATGAAAATGACCAATATTTGTTGAATGCAAAAACATTTCTTCTCGGAAATTCATAATGAATTGATCATTATGATTTCAGTTATTCTTTTGCCAGCAGTTCTCAGTGCCCTGGAAATGTTCCAAGTAGAAGGAGATGATAGCTCCCTAGGGTTATCATAGGACCTAAACCATTGCATACCTGTTCCTTTTTCAATTCTATTTTTTTCATTCACTTATTCAACAAATACCAGTTGAATATGAATTATGTAATATGCTCTCTGCTGTGCACTAGGGAAAAATAGGGGATTGGACTTGATAAATAAGATATCAGAGAAGTCTGCAGCTTTCTCCTATATTTTATTTAAGTTTGAGTTCCTTTCCTGTTTTCTAAATTCTTCTATAATGTTCCCCTTCATCTATAAACACATACAATATCCCTCTACTCATCCTGGTAAATGTTCTAGTCCATTCTGCCATTTTCCTCCACACATCTACACACACCCTCACCAGAACACACACATAGATGGGGTTCACGTCCCTGTCTCTTCATTTTCTCATGTCCACCTAGGCTCCCCATAACTCTTATTCCATTCACTTCTTTAAGTCCCACCCAAGAGATCAAAACAAATACTCATTTTCTGGGAAATGCAGGAGTCCAACCTGAGGCCTCTTTTCCCTAATTGTACATACCCTAGACCACACATCTAATCAATAATTTTTCTCGTGCTCATTTCCCTTTATGTGTCCTGAATTGATCATCACATATCCGTTCTATATACAGTCCAAAGAAAGGCAAATCATATTTTATGTCTTCAGTAATCCCACAATATTTGCTCAATGCTAGTCTCCAGGGAAGTTTTTCAGTACTTGCTTGGTTAAACATTTTATCAATAATCAAGATAAGCTAACATGGTGATGGCAGAGCTTCAACCACATGGCAGATGTTTAGAACATACATTAATGAATACAACATGCTTTAATCTGATACATTTCTTTGAGCCTTACACCAAACTTTCCCTTAACTCTACAACTCCTAAAATCATACAACATCAAAGGTCATAATATACTTTAAAATGACATGCCTAAAATAACTAAATACAGCTTACTACCTTTCTAAGTTCAATTATTATATGTAATTTAATTTTAGGTATTAATTTAAAGTCTCCTCTATTGCTCTGTACTGTCATATTCATCTTAAATCAAGTGGCCATATATATGTATCTACCTGGATCTGCCCTTATACTATCAGATAATAATTATTTTGCTTTCATAATCCATCTATTTTTAATGAGAGAGAGAGAGGGGGAGAGAGAGAGAGAGAATTTTTTAATATTTATTTTTTAGTTCTCAGCGGACACAACATCTTTGTTTGTATGTGGTGCTGAGGATCGAACCTGGGCCGCACACATGCCAGGCGAGCGCGCTACAGCTTGAGCCACATCCCCAGCCCTTATAATCCATCTTGATACCTAATAGCACACAATTCCTACAAGGTTTTTCATTAAAGATGTCTTGATTATTTTCAGCCTTATGCATTTCTTAATTAATTTAGAGATCGAGTTTTCAATTTCTACCACAAAAAACTGCTGGTGTTTCAGTTAGGACTGCACAAAATGTACAGATAAAATTAACTGACATTTTTAATCATATTCAGTCTTATCTTATGTGATATATCACATTATGAAAAATATAATAACCAAATTGGGAGGGATAAAATATGATCCTGACCCTCACACCACACACAAAATCAACTCCAGGTAAATTGAAGTCTAAATGTGAAATATAAACCAAGAAACTACTATAAAATAACATAAAAGTACATTTTCGAGGTCACAGTTTAGGGAAGGACTTCTCAAAAGGGACAAAAAGGTAATTATAAAAGAAATAATAACTTGGTCTTCACTGAAATTGAAATTAAACATACGGAAAAGACATAATGTATGTTGATTCTTACATACAAAGATGCATGCTACACAATGAGAAAGACACTGTAGATAGCAAAAGAGTTGTACCCAAAAGATATAAAAAACTCTTACAAGACAACAAGAAAATAAAGAAAGCCCAAAGGAAAAATGGGATATAAACTTGAAGAGGAATTTCACAAAGAAAATTCAAATAGCCCACACATATAAGTAAAGGTACTCAATGCAATTTTGCATTAAAACTACAGTGAGATACCATGTCACAATCAGCAAAAAGACTAATATTGTCAAGTTCCGGCAATAAAATGAAGCAAGCAAAAACTTCTATACATAGCTGTACCAAAGACACGTGCACCAAAATATATGCATGAGAATAACAGCAATCAAGAATAGTCAAAATAAAAATTACCCTAATCCATTCAATTTCAACGCTGATCTAAATGAATAAATTATAGTGTGCTCATTCATTACGAAACTACGCAACAGTGAAAATAAACAGTCCATTTCTACATGCAAGAATATTGATGAACTTCAAAATAATGCGAAGTCAAAGAATCCAGTCAAAACTAAATGTGTCCCGAGTGATTCCACTTCTATAAGGTTCAAAAGCAGACTGAATTAATCGATAGTGGAGAAGAGAAAATAGACAGTGATTGGGGAGAGGATGCCAGGACTTACACAGTGCTGATAATCGTATTCTGAGTGGGGATCACACATGTGTGCTCACTTTGTGGTAATGAATGCATCATGCTGCACAATTGTAAGTGCACTTTTCTGTATGCATATTATGTTTAAATAAAGGTATTCTAAAATCAGAGGAGAAAATTCACCAGTATTTCTAAAGTAGAGTATAAAATATGGACTCAAAATTAATTGGTGAAGGAATTAGAAATACACCACTCAGCATATTGACTATTTAATCTAGAAGCATTTGAAAAACATCAAGTACAAAAATATCTCTCTGACTTCCAAGCCATTTCTTAAAAGTAGAAGATGAAATATCCCTGTGAAAAAATGTTCTCCCTGTAACTAGGGAAAAAAATGGCATTCTTATCATTAAGGACTAGACAGTTGAGGTCAAAGAAATTCTGTACAAACAAATCTTATTAAGCTAATCTTTACCTACGCGGTCACTTCCCTGGCCAATTATGCCCTCCCCAGCCCCTCTTGCCTTATCACTTTTCACAACTTACTATTCTTTTTTTTTTAAATTTTTTAGTTGTTGACAGAAATGTATTTTATTTTTTTATTTATATGTGGTGCTGAGGATTGAACCCAGTGACTCACACATGTTAGGCAAGTGCTCTACCAGTGAGCCACAACCCCAGCCCCACAACTTACTGTTCTTTATCTCATTCTGTATGTAAGCAACTAACTGCTTCTTTGCATGTTAATTCCCATTTGAAGACTCCAGTGCCACGAACAATTTTTATTAAATAAATTTGCATGCTTTTCTCTTGTTCATCTGTTTTCTGTCAATTGTCTTCTCAGTTTCATCCAGGACCCTAAGAGGATAGAAATAAAGTTTTGCTGCCCCTGATCTATTAGTCAGTTTGCTGCTACTATAACAAATATCTGAGATAATTAACTTGTAAAGAGGAACAGTTTGTTTTTTGCTCATGGTTTTAGGGTTTTTAGTCCATGATTAATTGGCCCCTTTGCTTTGGGGTCTGTGGTTAGGTAGCACTTCATAGAGTAGGAGCACTTGATGGAGCAAAGACACATTTTGGCCTGGATGTAAAAGAGAGGAAAAGGGAGGGGTGGGGTTCCATGTTCCCTTCAAGGGCACACTCTCCCAATGACAGAAGACCTCCTATTTGGTTTCCCACTTTTTAGAGTCTCCACCACCTCCCCATAGCTGGAGAAGGAGCCTTTATTCAACACATGGGCCTTTGAGAGAGATTCCAGATCTAAACTATAGCATCACTTAATTTTCAGAAAATCTGAAGCAATATGGAAAAGATGTGTAGCACCTAGGGCTAGATTGGTCTCCCTTCTAATTAATGCCCCATTGGTTCTCAACTTTTGGTTACTTAATGTAACCTGTCTTTTCCATCCATTGGCTGTTCTGGATCTATTAACATCCAGGCAGTGAGCTGAGGACATACCACTTGGCTGTTTTACCCAAGTTCACCTTGACTTCTGCAGTTTTCCTATTCTGGCTAAAGATCACTCAAGGTCACCACCACATGGTCTCAGGAGTGCCAATTTTCAGAAAGGAAATTCCTTTCACATCCTATTTTCCCTCTCAACCTGCAAAATGATTACTTTCCTGGTTAGAAACAGGAAAGGGTTCTTGAAAACCCTGGGCTGCTGTTATTCATCCATGTAACTGCTTTGACTTTTCACCTTTCTACCTCTCAAAAACTGTAGTTTTTCTCTTCCCAGACACAACAGGAAGAAGGAAACATTTTTTTTTCAGATTTTCCCTAAAATCTGCTACTACTTCAATTCTTCAATTCAGTAGACTATAGCAGAAGTTTCAGATGAGGTAGTTATACCTTTAAGTCAAAGTTCCTAACTTTTATTTCATAATATGGAAAGAATAATTTTCCCTTCTATCTTTAGAAAAAAAAATATAATACATGTATTATATATATATACATATATAATATTATACATATTATATATTATATTACATATATAATACACATATATTTTATATGTAATACACACATATACATAAAGTACATATATATTTCATTTTGAAATTACAGATATAAAATTTAAAGATTCAATAGTTCTCAGTTATCTCCTTTAGCAATGGAAACTGTGGAATTTCTAACAAAGCTCTTTTTATTATTCTTTTCATAAAAATTTCAAATACAAATTAGAACTTTGTAAAAGCAATTTACCAAGTTTTAATGGATCTACTAAACAGTTAGATACACATTGGCTTCTATATCAAAAAAACACAATTATCTAACAATCCTTTATAAATGTGATCACTAATTCTAAAAAGTCATTATCTTAAAATAATTAACTAATAAACTATATATATAGTTTTCTTAGTAAAGTTTCTAAGCAAGATTCAGTATGTTTTCACTTTATATAGGTACCCAATTCTGGTGAATGTGTTTTGTTTTTGTTTTGTTGTTTTTTATAACTATTTTAAAATCAGTTTTAAGTCCACAAGCAAAGTCCACTGATGGAAGGTACAGAGATATCCTATATGCTCCCTACCGCTGGGCATGGATAATGTCTCCTATTATTAGTACCCTTATCAGAGTGGTACATTTGTTATAATTGATGAATTTACTCTGACTTGAATACCATCCCTCAAAGCTCGTGGTTTACATTAGAGTTCACTCCTGATGTTATATATTCTATGGAACAGGACAAATGAATGACATGGATCTACTATTACAGTATCCTACAGACCATTTACTTCTTTTTTTATAGGGCCCAAGTCATATTTTATAAATCAAAATTTACATACCAAATTCATTAATGGCACTTATATCACAGACCAACCTCTTCTTCAATGCTTGGACTTTTCTGTTGCATTCATTAGTTTATCCATCCATAAAACAGTACCACACTCTTTTAATTACTGTAATATAAAACAAATCTTTATATCTGCAGATGCCTCTTTCTTCCTATACTCACCCCTACCCTACTGGTGGAACCCAACCTTACCTGGTTCTTCTCTCTTTGTAGGAGTAGGATTGATAACCAGTACCTTCTTATTGGATGGGGCCATATGAATGATTTTGACTTGTAAGCACAGTGATGTGTGTGATTTTCAGGCCAGAGTATTTAAAAATCAATTTCATACCTTCTAGATATCTCTTTTATGTGTCACAATGCCTGAGATGGAGGCTGCTACTTCAACTTGACTCTCATTGTAAGGAAACAAAAAGAAGTCAACCTGCAGAGGACACACAGCATTAGAAATAAAGCTGTATAATCTTAAGGCACTGAGATGCAAGGCCAGGAAGTGGTATTCTTACTGTATTTCAGTCCAGTTTATTCTCACTAAACATACTCCAAAATCAGTGATATTTTCAAAAACTGCCTGCAATTTCTTTTCTCATTCCAGTATTGTTTGCAAATGCATTAAATCTGAAGATTTATGTTGGAAAAAGTGATATCTTTACAATTAACCTTCCTGTCCAAAGGTATAGTGTGACTCTTCACTTACTTGTGTCTTCATTATTTGGAAAAATTTTGTCTATATTTCATGAAAATATACAGAGACTAAGAGCTAGGCAAGTATTGCTATTTCCTAATTATTCACATTTCCCCCCACTTTTTTGTGAGATTTTAATTATTTTGCAATTTGCCATCCTGGTGAGTTTATTAAATAAGTTCTAAATTGCTTTGAATTGAGGTTCTTAAGTTTCCTAGTTCAAAAATGAATATTGTTACAAAATGCTATTTTTTCTATGCCTTACTAATACCTATTTCCATTTCGTATCTTGTGTTGGATTGTAATTCCGGAATAAAACTGACAGTGTCTATGAATGTGTTTTTTTTTTCTCTTGTTCTATATAAGAGATTGGCAAGCTAATTCTGCAAAGATCCATGTAGTAAATAAATTTGGGAGGGGGGGAGGGGGTAACTCTTATATAGAAAATTTGTTATTTTTTTGGTTTTGTTTTTTGAAAATTTTCCCCACATTTTTAATTGAAATATAATTAAAAGGAATAGTTGCATTGTTCTGCAGTATTTCCCCTTCCCCAGATAGTGGTTACTTTTAGATATGTAAGCTATACCATCTCTGTCACAACTTTTCAACTCTGCCATTGTAGTATGAAAGCAGAAACGATGATTTATTAAAAAAAAAAAAAAGTGAGCATAGCTGGATTTGGTCCATAGACCATGATTTACTGACATATTTAATGATAGGACTTTTATAATGTTTCACTGCTACTATAATTTTGGTTATTGGTTTCTTTGGTTATTGGTTTCTTTGTTACTTTATTCTACAATACTAAAGGTCTTTTCAATTTTTTCTCTTTCTTTCTCTTTCCCTTTTTCTTTCTTTCTTTCTTTCTTTTTTTTTTTTGTTTTTTAGAAAATTGCTTTTTGACATCTACCAAGATCATCACATTAAAAAAAAAATCTTTCATATTTTAATTGTATAAATATATTTTAAATATCTCTAGAATGTTCTACAGTGTTCTATACTTCTGTAATATTGAACCAATCTTACATCCCTATTATGAATTTTACTTAGTAAAAGTGAAATATTTTCCGTTTACTCTTGAACCTTATTAAATACATATTATCTGAATACCGACAACCGTCAGCCTCTCTTCTAGAAGGAATGCAGTAGTCAATTAAACAGACAAGAGTCCCTGTTCTCATGGAGAATCTAGGGGGAAGGCACAGATAATAGCAAAGACACTTATTTTGTTAGGAGAAGGATAATAAAGCAGAGATACAGAGTGACAGGGTACCATAGTAGAAATATGGGGTTCAGGAATGACCTCTTCAATCAAGTGAAGTTTGAGCAGAGACTTTAAGGAAGTGAGGGCATGTGTGAGTCAGCTAAATAAGAAAAGTATCTGGATAGGGAGTAGGTAGGGTGTTGCAGGAGCACAACCCAGGAACCCCACATGGGCCACTTGCAGAGGAGTAGGCTAAACAATGTTGTGGGGAAAAGCAGCATTTAATCTGACACTTAAAGAAATGCTAAATAAATGTAATGATGACTCTCATGTGCAAACTGGACTAGGCCACAGAGTGCCCAGACAGTGTTCAAACATTCCCCTAAGTCTATCTTTAAGGGTGTTTCTGGATAAGATTAACACTGAAATCAGAAGTACTACAGATTTTCCTCCTTAATGTGTGCGTAGGCCTCATCCTGTCAATCAAATAAAAAATCTGAATGGAACAAAAAATGGTGAGTAAAAGGAAGCTACTCTCCAGACACATACTGAAACATGGCGTCTTTCTAGGTCTTAAGTCTGACAGCCTTCAAATTGGAGCTTACACCATCTGCTCTCCTGTTGCTCAGACTTTCAGGCTCAAACCAGAACTACATCATTGGCTCTCCTGGGTCTCCACCAGCTGCAGATCCCAGGACTTGTCAGCTCCAGGATCATGTGAGATAATTTTTTTATTACAAATATAGATATCAATAAAGATAGGAATATTCATCCTCTTGGTTGCTCTGAACAATCCCTAATACAATAAATAAGAAAGAAAAAATGTATTCCATAACAATATGACTCATGGTTCCAAAATTAGAGGGAAAAGACAGTTTCAAGCAAATGAAAGAAACTCAGTTTGATTGAGACATGGAACATGAGAAGAGGTGAGGGTCAGGGCTGACTGGATGGAAAGGATCTGGATTTTTGCATGGTTCTGAAAACCCTGCTGGATATACACCATATCCTGCAGGTATAGAAAGCCATTGTAAGTTTTCTGTAGCAGAGTAAAATGACTAGTGAGGCCACCAGGTTTAATAGACCCAGGGGTCATCATTCCAAACCTAACTACTAGTAGAACACATGGGCTGGCACCAGAGGAAATGGGCAATGTTGGGACATTGAACTGGATTTTGTCATAAATTGGGTTACAGAGAAAATTTACATGAATTTTATGCAGAAATTGTTCAGGCTACATTCTTTGGTCAAAGCAAATCAAATTAAAATGTAATAAAAGAGTAGCTAAAAAATATAACCACAAAGGGAAAAATTGTAAATACTCTTTTAAGCTTATACTTGAAAATGGCATTTAGAAACTACTTAGAAATTAAAAACAAATTTCAGATTTATGTAGGATATTTTCTTATTCTGTTTTGTGTTTCTACAACAAAAGACCTGAGACTGGGTACAGAAGAGAGGTATATTTTCTGATGTTTCTAGGGGCTGGAAAGTCTAAACAACATGGTGCTGGTGATTGACGGAAACTTCCTGGCTGTATTACAGTATGGCAGACAAGCAGAAAAGGGAATGGCTGCCTGCAGAAAGGAGCAAGCACCTGGGGTGGCCTTGTTTCATAGCAATCCACTCTTGCAAGGACTAACCTAGTCTTGTGAGAATTACTATTCATCCCATCCCAGGGTGGTTCCCCCCATGATCTACTCATGTGTCCCAAGGTTCTACCATTTAAAATTTCCACCAGCTCAATAATGTTACATCAAAAAATTATGCTTCAACTTGAGCTTCATCAAGGACAAACCACACTGAGACCATCCTTCCCCTGACAAGGTCTTTTCAACTTATATTACTATCTCTATCCTCCGGCTGGAATACAAGTTTCCTGAGAGCAGGGACATTGTTTGTCCCCTAATGAATCCCCTACTTCTTGAGGCGTGCCTGTACTAGGGCTCCATGTGGCAGTCTCTCTGACTAAATTTTATTAATTTTACAATGTTTCACTGGACTTTTAAAATAATGAATATTTTTTGAGATATAAAACATACATATGTAATTATTAAACAAAATATAATTATTAAATTAAATCTAATGTTAAATTATTTATTTCACTATATCATCCTTTTGCATCTAATTGATCAATTGGATTCTGAAAGTCTCACTTTATTAAAGGATAATATGAAGATTATATCAACTTCAAATTTTCCAGATAATTGTGCTTTCTATGTCTCAATACTGAATCTTTGGGGGACATAAAATTTCAGGACTCTTAATTTTTCTTGTTTATAATTTCTCATTTATACCACATAATCCTTTATCCCTTATAACACATTTAGTCTTTAATTCCATTTTGAGTGATACTAATATTAAACTAAGTGTTTATTTTTGTTTCATTTTCCTGGAGATGAATTTGCCATCCCATTATTTTTAACTTCTGTGTCATTCGGTTTTAGGTGTCTCTCCTGTGAACAGTATATAACTGAAATTTGCCTTTTCACCCAATCTGAGGACTCTATCTTCTCATCCATAGTTTCAAATTTCTAGAAACATTCTTAATAGGGCCACAAGTAAATCTGGTCATATTTTCACCTCTGTATTATATATTTCTTATTTTGTGAATGTCTTAGTCTACTACGGCTGCTATAACAAAATGACATAGATTGAGTGGCTTAACCAATAGATATTTATGTCTCACAGTTCTGGAGGCCAAAAGTCCCAGATGAGGGTGGCCTTCAGCATGCTTGGTTCTGGTGATGGCCTTCTTTCTGGGCTCCAGAAGGCTGCCTTCTCATTGTGTTCTCACATGGCAGAAAGACGAAGATCTGGTGACTCTTCCTCTTCTTATAACAGCCCTAATTCCATGATGAGGGCCTCCTCTAAACATAATTAGTTTCCAAAGATTCTATCTCCAAATACCATCACATTGAGAGTTAAAAGCATCAACACATGAATTTGGAGGTGGGGAGGTGACACATTCAGTCCCTATATGTCTTTGTACCAGGGCCATGTTTCTAAATCATCTTGTGCCTTCTACCCAGTCTCTCTGTTTTTCTCCTTTATGGATGCCAAAATATCTGGCTTTCAGAGAAAGAGCCATGCAGCTAACAGCCTGTGTCAGGAGGATAGGGTCTGTCTCAGCAGCTTCTTCCTGTTGACTTGTTGGGGCACCTCCCAGTACCAATGCTCCCTAGATGGTGTAGATCCTGACATTTGCCCAGATCCAGGGACCCAGCATCTTCTCTTCATGGCCTCTAATTCCTGCTGCCCACCCTCACACCACATACCCCGTTCAGGGGCTTATCCCAAGCCACCACTTACACCAACTCCCCGTGACAGTAATAGAGCCGACCTGCAGGCTTGTGAGAGCTGAATCTGTGCATCCCTTCCCCATTCCCCTTCAGTAACTTGAAATAGGCCATGGGGGTAGCACTATACCACATATCAAGTGCTCTAAATCAGGGCTTTATTTTTCCAGGCAACCTGTTTACCAGTTCACCATTGCCAGCACCTGCATTTTCTAAAAAAAGACAAATTATAGCCATATTCTCTGTCACCTTCTCTGTGTGGTCTCGGAAATTCTTTAAACTTTGTAGCACTTCAGCAGAACCCTTTCCTCATTTCTGGTGCCAAGTCTGTATTTTCCTCATCTTTCCATCCTCTTGCTAAATTAATTGGGTTTCTGAATGTGGGTTGGGGATATACAATGAGATCATGTTATCATCTTTTTCAAAAGTCCTTGTGGTAAGTCTTGATTCCATTATCCATGCAAAACATGGACAGGATAAACCAGGTCCTTGTTTGTTCCCTTAATTATCTCCACTCAGCCAAATAGCACTTGCTCTGCCACTAATGATTCTAATCCAAACTGGGAATTGATGTTGACAAAACACAAGCTGTTTCATTTTTGCAAAGGCTGATCAAATCTACAAAAAAAAAAAAGACTTTGCTAGATATTCATAATCAAAGCCCCAATTATTGGAGAAAGTTCTAATTGATAGGCAGGGGAGTAGAAAAGCAAAACCATTGGAAAAGTAAGAGGGTATTTGCAAAATCGTGAAAGTATAACTATAGTCCTATCACAGAGATAAGATCTGAGCCAAGTTCTCAGTTTGTCCCTCATGAAAATAAGACAAAATGATCACTTAACATACATGCCCTGTGGAAGCTCTCTATGGTTCATTGTTAAAATAACACCTCGTTCAGGGTAGCTCGCCAAGGGAGCTGTGTGTGTGTTTTAGAGCTTAGAAAAGAATCCAGTTGGCATCTGAAGCAAAACTGGGGAGATTATGGCGATTTTGTAAATCAAGAAGAATTTATAGTGGGAAATAGGGAGCCATTGAAGAGCTTAAAGCAGGAAAACAATGCCATAAAAGTTGTAATCAAGCAAGATTAGTCTGGCAGTATTAGGGCAAGATCTATCTTAAGTGCCTTACGTGGAAACAGAGATAGAATTAGCAATGAGTTAAAAAAACAGAAGAAGAAGAAAAAAAATCCTATCTCTTCTACTTTTAGTAGGTAGTTAAGGTAGCACATAGACTGGGAAGTACTCAAGGAGTCTTGCAAAGCTTTCTCAGTTCATTAAGTTAAATTACCTATTTGCTCTCATTCGATATTCATGAGTGTTAAAACAAGTCCTGCAGCCCAGGGAGTCTCCAAGCAGCCCAGGGACCTCTTGAACATTTCTTTTCCTACCGTTCCATGGTTGCAGTAAATGAGCACTATCAACCAACAGCCCAGATACCAGTTTGAACCTCCTGTTGTCCCCCTTTTCTGGAACAATGGAAATCTCTTTCATTCTTATGGGAATAAAAGAATAGGAGCTCATGTCTGCTAACTCTCATTCAAAAGTCATTAGACAGCAGTAAAAAAGGCAGCCAAGGAAACCAAGATGAGTAGGAGCTCATGCAGGCTTGACACATGAAGGAAATTTACTAAATGTAATGGTCAGAGTTCATCCGTGGGATAGATCGGATCTAAAAACTTCCAGCCAAATCGTGTTTGTCAAGCAGCAGGCGTTCTCACCCGGAACACCTGTCCTGCTTGTCTACATTATCTATGGCTTACCCAAGATCCAGCTCACATCTCCACTCATTGGTGAATCCTTCTGATCTCATATCCTCACAGCAATCTTTGACCTTTTCCACTGTAATAGTTGTTGCCTGCACCACAAAATAGCATCTAGCTTGTGTTTCTTGAATGTTTATGTTTTCCTGGGTAAATTCTTTGTCCGACCAGACTATCAGGTTCTTCCAAACAAGATCTGTGTTTTAGATGTCATTCACGCTCAGGAGCATATGAAAAACAGAAGAATGTTGAGTTTAAATTCATTCTCAATAACCCTTGATTCCAAAGTATGCCCATCATGGTGAAGGTCATTTCATGTCTCCCAAGCCCCAGACCCAACCATTGGTCACTCACTCTCAGCAGATGCTCAGCAATTGCTCCTTTCAGGAGCAGTCACATGAATTAAGTGACCACAACTTCCTTCCTCTCTACTTTACAATCCTTATCTTTCCTTCCCCGCTTTCTTAGAAGAAAGTTTGTTCCGGATTGGGAAATCAAACCGCTTCCTTTTGAAATTTCCTTCAAGAGTAACCCTGTCTTTTACCTCAACATCTTCAATCCATCCTTCTGCTTCAAACATCACAAGTTTCCCCTGAACCCACCATTTCCTAGTGTTAGTGCTCTCACTGTTTCCCAAAAAAATATTTCCCCCCAAATATATTTTTACAAATAGTATGACTCCACTGTCCTCTCATAGAAGAACTTTGACTTTGGTTTAATCTTGGGTTTTTCTAATATCAATTATTTGAAGCTAAAGGAATAGGAGCTCATGTCTGCTAACTCTCATTCAAAAGTCATTAGACAGCAGTAAAAAGGCAGCCAAGGATACCAAGATGAGTTAGGGGCTCATGCAGGCTTAACACGTGAAGGAAATAGATCTGCCAAATGTCAGGGTCAGAGTTCATTCATTCTTTTAAGATTTCCAGTTCAATCTCAGGAGTTCTATGATTCATGCCACTGGAGGGGACTTGCTGTTCAGACACAGAGAAAGAACTGATTGTCATTGTCACTGGAGCTTCTTCTCAAGGTACACTGTTCCCTGAGCAGAGAAAGTATAGAATAAATGTTTGAGTAGGCATTTGAAACTAGGGTTTCACGTTCTTGTAAGGTAGGTCAGTATTGTTAACGTTGAGATGAGTTATCTGCAGGTAAGCAATCGTGTAAGTTCAACAGTTAGGAAAAAAACAAGAAGAAAAAAGGACTGGTGACATAATGTTGGGAAATGACAATATGAAAGGGAAAAAATTGAGGAGGGTAGTGAAAGATGGAGAACAAAATAACATTGGGCTGGGGATGTGGCTCAAGTGGTAGCGCGCTTGCCTGACATGCGTGTGGCCTGGGTTCAATCCTCAGCACCACATACAAACAAAGATGTTGTGTCCGCCGATAACTAAAAAATAAATATTAAAAATTCTCTCTCTCCTCTCTCTCTCTCTCTCTCTCTCTCTCTCTCTCTCTCTCTCTTAAAAAAATAACACAAGGAAAAGGAGATGGAAAAAGAGTCGAGAATCAAGCATATAAAATGTTCCAGAAATATTTTTAAAAAAATGAGACTTATGAGAAAAAAATAAAAGTTTGGGTGCTTATGTTATGGGTTTTTGTTGTTGTTGTTGTTGTTGTTTAGTGCTAGGGATTGAATTCAGGGCCTTGGTCATGCCAAGTACACATGCTACCACTGAACTATATCCAGAAATGATGCTTCTTAAATCATAAAAAGATTATTATTCATTGTAAAAAAATTAAAAATTACAAATAATCAAAAGAAATAAAAACCAATAGTCTATAATCTCATCATTCAAAGGTTAAGTTAAATTACAAATAAAAAAGGAATACTTCACTCATACTTATCTTCTCTAACTTTATCCATTTACCTGCCAAATGCCATGATTTTATTCTCTTTTATTGCTGAGTAATATTCCATTGTGTATATATGCCACATTTTTTTATCCATTCATCTATTGAAGGGCATCTAGGTTGGTTCCACAGTTTAGCTATTGGGAATTGTGCTGCTATAAACATTGATGTGGCTGTGTCCCTGTAGTATGCTGTTTTTAAGTCTCAAATAACCAAATGCCAAATGTTTTCTTTGATATAAGGAGGCTGATTCATAGGGGGATAGGGAGAGGAAACCTGGGAGGAGTAGACAAACTCTAGATAGGGCAGAGGGGTTGGAGGGGAAGGGAGGGGGCGTGGAGTTATTAATGATGGTGGAACGTGATGATCATTACTATCCAAAGTACATGTATGAAGACACGAATTGGTGTGAACATACTATGCATACAACCAGAGATATGAAAAATTGTGCTCTATATGTGTAAAAATCATTATAATGCATTCTGCTGTCATATATAAAGAAAAATAAATAAAGTTATAAAAAAGGAATGCTTCTAAAATATGAGTATACCCCAAAAGTTACACAGGGCATACTTATAAGAATCATAATTAAAACCCTATCTGAAAGTCAAATTAAAGTGGACATCTTGCATTTATTTGGCAACCTCAGTTAGAGTTCTGGGACTCTAACTGAGGCAGAGTCTGAAGAAGCTTACAGAGCTGCTACCTACCCACAACACAAGGTCCTCACTTGGTTCCCCCAACCTCACCAGACACCTTGTTGCTGAAAGCAGACTGCCGCCATCTTGGCTCAACATTCTCGTCATATTAGGTGGAGGCAGTGCCCAGATTGGATCTCCAGGGCCCATGGCATTTTTGCAGAAATCACCAGCACTGCGACCACCCACACAGAAATCAGAGCCTCTGGGCTTGAGTAAGTCTCTGGACTCTGGACCCAAGCCCATAGTTTTAGCTCATGCATGGCTCACAAAGGACCTAGCAGAATCACCTATAGTACCTCTGCAGAACTCGAGATTGCGTTCTGCTCCCATGCAGGTCACTCAGTTGCTACCTACCCACAGCACAAGGCCATCGTCCAGCACCCCCCACTTCACCAGACACCTCAGTACTGGAAGCAGACCAACTCCACCTTGGAAAACCTTCCTCACCATTTTGTGGTGGGTGTGGCTATCAGATCAGATCGCCATCTGAGCAGGTACCTGATTTCCAATCCTCCCCCGCCCCCCCCATTGACGTTAACTCAGTACAGTGGCCACCCAACATAAGATCAGCTGTCAGTTGGACAGGAGTGCAGTGCAAACAGGATGCCACCCACCTGGTGTGAGCCTGGGGGTGAGAGGTCCTGCAGTTGGGGGCCTGATAAATAAGAGAGAAGAGACGACTAAAGTCTAGAGCATAATAGAGGGATTAGGATTTAGGAAATCTCCAGGCAAGAGAGGGAGACGATACCAGGGGCTTGGGTCAGATGAGTGGTCACAAAAAAAGACCCACAAGGCGCTATTTCTCTGCTGGGACTGGTGGGCGGCACTCCCCACTTCCAGATGCTCCACACCAGGTCCAGTCTTCACACCCTGGTTACCTACACCCTCCTGAGGGCAGAGACACCTACTGGATGAGACAACCCCACCTACTGGATGAGAAGAAAAGAAACGGATCTTTAAGAGCATTATTTTTTCTCTCTCTGTCTCTCTTTTATCTTCTGTTCTACCCTTCTATCCTCTGGCTCTCACATCCCCAACAAATGTAAAACCAACAACTTTGCATGAAATAGGACTTTGAGGACTATGTCACCTGAATAATATAATTTAGAGGAATTGCATAAGCCCCCCTTTTTTTCTCTTATTTTTTTTCTTTTTCCTCTCTCTTTTTTCTTTCTTTCCATTTTTTCTTTCTTCTTCCTTCACCCTCCAAATTATACTATTTTAACATCCTGTATTTTTCTAAAAACACATATGTGTATGTTTTATGTACTCTACTGTCTTCCCACGTAATTGTCTTCCCACGTAATTATCTACCCCAAATTTTCTCCTATCTATTCTCCTGCTACTAACCCTCTTCACTAGATATCTCATTCACATTTCCTAACATATATTAACCCTATACCCTCACATCTTCTCCCTTCAACATTTCATTCTACGCCTGACCCCCAGTTCATTGTCCACCACCAGAAACTGTAAAGCTTTTTATGAAATTATTGATTATATTTTAAATAATAATTGAATCCAACATTTCTGGACATTAAGGCTAAACTGTAAATGTCTTAATAACAACAATATGTTCATAGGTGATGTATTGTTGATATTGGGATCTGTTAACATTATACTTCCCCACAAAGGAGAGATCTTGGAACCCTACAAAAGCACTACAAATCTATAGGGTAAAAACAATAACACACCAGATCCACAGAGCTGGAAAGGAAGACACATGAGCAACATGAAAAGACAAGGGAAGAATGTACCACAACAAATCAAGACAACACATCATTAGAAAAATTAACAACCATAGCAGAAAAAAATTACAGAGAAAGATTTCAGTATATACATAGTAAAATGTTTTGGGATGTCAAAGAAGACATAAGAGAACAATTACAGGCAGTGAAAGATCACTTCCATAATGAGCTACATAAACAAATCCAAGAAGCAAAAGAGCGCCTCAACAGGGAGATGGAGGTTCTACAAAAAAAACAAAAAAACAAAAAAAAACATACAGAAATCCTTGAAATGAAAGAAATAATAAACCAAATTAAAAATTCAAATGAAAGCATCACCATCAGAGTAGAACACTTAGAAGACATGAGACAATGAAGATCAAATAAATCATCTTGAAAAGAACATAGACCACACAGTGAAAAATGATAAGAAACCATGTGTAGAACATTCAAGAAATGTGGGTTAGCATAAAAAGACCAAATTTAAGAGTTATTGGGATAGAGAAAGGCATAGAGGTTCAAACCAAAGGAATGAACAATCTATTCAATGAGATAATATCAGAAAACTTTCCAAACAGGAAGAATGAATTGGAAATCAAAATTCAAGAAGCCTACAAGAAGCTGAATGTACAAAATCCCAACAGACCCACACCAAAGGCACATTATAATGAAAATGCCCAACATACAGAATAAGGAGAGAATTTTAAAAGCACAAGAGAAAGGAATCAGATTACATATAGGGGAAAACCAATTAGGATAGTGGCAGATTTTTCAACACAGACCCTGAAAGCTAAAAGATCCTGGAACAACATATACCAAGTCCTTAAAGATAATGGGTGCCAACCAAGAATCTTGTATCCAGTAAAATTAAGCTTTAGATTTGAAGATGAAATAAAAACCTTCCATGATGAACAAAAGTTAAAAGAATTTATAGCTAGGAAACTGGCACTACAAAACATCCTTGGCAAAATATTTCATGAAGAGGAAATAAAAAACAGCAATGAATATCAGCAGAGGGAGGTAACACCTTAAAGGAAAAACTAATCAAAGGACAAAACTAATTCAAGTAAAATAACAAAAATAAACAAATATGGCTGAAATTACAAACCATATCTCAATAATAACCCTAAATGTTTATGGCTTAAACTCACCAATCAAAAGACATAGGCTAGCAGATTGGATTTAAAAAAAGACCCAACAATATGCTGCCTCTAGGAGACTCATCTGTTAGGAAAAGACATACACAAACTGAAGGTAAAAGGTTGGGAAAAATCATACCACTCACATGGACTGTGGAAGCAAACAGGGGTTTCAATACTCATCAAATAAAGTAGACTTCAAGCCAAGGTTAATCAGAAGGGAGAAAGATGGACATTACATACTGCTCAAGGGAACCATACACCAACAAGACATAACAATCATAAATATATAGGCCCCAAACAATGGTGCAGCTATGTTCATCAAACAAACTCTTCTCAAGTTCAAGAGTCAAACTGACCATAACACAATAAACTTGGGTGACTTTAAAACACCTCTCTCACCATTGGATAGATCTTCCAAACAAAAGTTGAATAAAGAAAATATAGAGCTCAATAACACAATCAATAACTTAGACTTAACTGACATATATAGAATATTTCAACCAGTATCAAGCGGATACACTTTCTTCTCAGCAACACATGGATCCTTCTCTAAAAGATACCATATACTATGCCACAAAGCAACTCAATAAAATTCTGGCAAATCAAATACAAAAACATATCAAAAAGATTGTGCACTATGATCAAGTTGGATTAATCCCAGGGATGCAAGTTTGGTTCAAAATACAGAAATCAATAAATGTAATTTATCACATCAATCGACATAAAGATAAGATATGATCATCTCAATAGATACAGAAAAGGCATTTGACAAAATACAGCATTCCTTTATGTTCAAAACACTAAAAAACCTAGGGACAACAGGAACATATCTCAACATAGTAAAGGCTATCTACGCTAAGCCTGAGGCCAACATCATTCTAAATGGAGAAAAATTGAAGGCATTCCTTCTAAAAACTGGAACAAGACAGGGATGCTCTCTTTCACCATTTCTATTCAACATAGTTCTAGAAACACTGGCCAGAGCAATTAGAGGAAAGAAATCAAAGGAATATGTATAGGAAAAAAAGAAATTAGCACTATTCGCTGATGATATGATTCTATACCTAGAAGACCAAAAAAACTCCACCAGAAAACTTCTAGAACTAGTAAATAAACTCAGCAAAGTAGCAGGATATAAAATCAACACCCATAAATCAAAGGCATTCCTGTATATCAGTGACAAATCCTATGGAAAGGAAATGAGGAAAACTACCCCATTTACAATATCCTCAAAAAAAAAAATACTTGGGAATCAACTGGAAAGATCTATAGAATGAAAACTATAGATTTCTAAAGAGAGAAATCAAAGAAGACCTTAGAAAATGGAAAGATCTACCTTGCTCTTTGATAGGCAGAATTACTATTTTCAAAATGACCATACTATCAAAAGCACTATACAGATTTAATGCAATTCCAATCAAAATCCCAATGGCATTCCTCATAGAAATAGAAAATCAATCATGAAATTTATCTGGAAAAGTAAGAGACCCAGAATAGCTAAAACAATCATAAGCAGGAAGAGTGAAGCAGGTGGCATCACTATACCAGACCTTAAACTATACTACAGAGCAATAGTTTAAAAAAAATCATGTATTGGCACCAAAATAGACTGGTAGACCAATGGTACAGAATAGAGGACACAGAGATTAACCCACAAAATTACAATTATCTTATATTAGACAAAGGTGCCAAAATATGCACTGGAGAAAAGATAGCCTCTTCAACAAACGGTGCTGGGAAAACTGAAAATCCATATGCAACAAAATGAAATTAAACCCCTATCTCTCATCATGCACAAAACTTAACTCAAAGTGGATCAGGTACCTAGGAATTAAATCAGAGGCTCTGTGTCTAGTAGAAGAAAAAGTAGCCTCTAATCTTTATCATGTGGGATTAGTCCCCAACTTCCTTAATAAGACTCCCATAGTGCAAGAATTTAAAACCAAGAATCAATAAATGGGACGGAATCAAACTAAAAAGTTTTTATCTCAGTAAAAGAAATAATCTGTGAGGTGAATAGAGAGCCCACATCCTGGGAGCAAGTCTTTACCCCTCACACATCAGATAGAGCACTAATCTCTAGGGTATATAAAGAACTCAAAAAGCTAAACACTGAAAAAAAAACCCAAATCAACAAATGGGTCAAAGACCTGAACAGACACTTCTCAGAAGAGGATATATAATCAATCAACAAATATATGAAAAAAATGCTCATCATCTCTAGCAATCAGAGAAATGCAAATCAAAACTACTCAAAGATATCATCTCACTCCAGTCAGAATGGCAGCTATAATGAAGACAAACAACAGTAAGGGTCGGCGAGGATGTCGGGGAAAAGGTACACTCATACTTTGCTGGTGGGACTGCAAATTGGTGCAGCCAATATGGAAAGCAGTATGGAGATTCCTTGGAAATCTTGGAATGGAACCACCATTTGACCCAGCTATCCCTCTCCATGGACTATATCCAAAGGACTTAAAAACAGCATACTACAGGAACACAGCCACATCAATGTTTATATCAGCACAATTCACAATAGCTAAACTGTGGAGCCAACCTAGATGCCCTTCAGTGGATGAATGGATTTTTAAAAAATGTGGCATATGTACACAATGGAATTTTACTCAGCAATAAAAGCGAATCAAATCATGGCATTTGCAGGTAAATGGATGGCATGGGAGAAGATAATGCTAAGGGAAGTTAGCTAATCCCAAAAAGACAAATGCCAAATGTTTTATCTGATATAAGGAGGCTGACTCATGGTGGGGTAAGGAGGGGGAAACATGTGAGGAATAGATGAATTCTAGGTAGGAAAGAGGGGAGGGAGGGGGAGGAAAGGAAAGGGAGGAGGCAGGGGATTAGCAAGGATGGTGGAATGTGATGGACATCATTATCCAAAGTACATGTAGGAAGACACGAATTGGGTGTCAACCTACTTTATATATAAACAGATATGTGAAAAATTGGGGTCTGTACGTGTAATAAGAATTGTAATGCATTCATCACATCTATTCTTTTAGTTACTAAGCCATATTTGCAAATTCATTCAGTCACTCATACATTCAGTGAATGAAGGGTTTGATAAAGTAACAGCATCTAGCCTCAACGATATATGGGAATTGCCCAGGAAGCCTCAAAAGTTGCTAATGCTTGGGGCTGGCATTGGAAAAGTGCTTTCCTAGCACATGCAAGACACTGAGTTCAACAGTAAGCACCACATAAAAATAAATTAGTGAAATAAAGGTTTTGTGCCCAACTATAACTAAAAAATAAATATTTTTTAAAAATGCTAATGTTTGCAGCCAGGTTTGAGGTGCACCAGTAGAGCACTCGTCTAGCACGCAGGAGATCCTGGGTTCCTGGGTTCGATCCTCAGCACCACATAAAAAATAAAGGAGTGAAATAAAGGTATTGTGTCCAACTACAACTGAAAAATAAATATTTAAAAAATTTTTAAAAAATAAAAATGCTGATGCTTGTTTTCCACCTTCAGAGATTCTAATGTAATTGATCTGGGGTCCTATCAGGGAATTAAGAGTTAACATTTCCACAGGTGATTTATGATGTACAGACAGGGTTTAGCCACTGTCTAACAGAAAAAGAGTAGGGCTTAATTACTGATTGCATGAAGAAGGAGAGAGAAAAAAAAACAAGCTTTCAAAAACATTTATTTACTTCCTTTTGATACCATCTGAATTCAATATTTATATTATGAATGGCAGTAACAGAACTTTCTTAGTGTAGTCACCTCCTCATCAAACTCAACTCATCTTTTTACCGTTTGCAGGATATATGGAGAGATATTGATGTTTCTCAGCTTATAATAAGTTTATTTCCCAATAAACTCATCATAACTGAAAACATTTCAAGTCAAAAATGGATTTAATGCACCTAATCTACTGAACACCATAGCTTAGTAACACACTTACACTGTAAAGTGCCGTTGTTTACCATCATGATTGTGTGGCTGACTGAGAGCTGTGACTCACTGCCACTTCATAACATCATAAAAAAAGAATTATATAAGGCATAACGCTAGCTCAGAATATATTCAAATTCAAAATCTAGAGTATAGTTTCTACTGACTACATATTACTTTCACACCATAGTAGAGTGTGAAATATCATAAGTTAAACCATATTAAGTCAGGGACCATCTAGTCATACAGTCATGTAGACACTCCTGTTTTCCAACACAGTCTTCCGACTGTTTGCACACATCAATTAATAGAGCTTTCCATTACTCCTGAGACACTATTCCAACCTGAGTTTGCCTTTGCCTTTACTATTGCTTCCAACTTGGATCTCCTTCACTTCAATCATTCTCTATTCCACCAGTCCTTTATCTGTTTGATGGAGAACCAGCGATGACAGCAAGTACCTCTGGACCCCCAGTAGTAATTCCTCACTGTCTTAAACTCCAAAGCACCCAACTGTACTTCACAAAGTCTGTCTATGAAAAAGTTGTGAAAATACACACCATATGCTTCCAATTAGATTTTAAGCTCCCTGGGGGGAGAAGCTAAAAATTCCATCAATTCTATATAGTGGAAATAAAGGGGTTCAGTGTGAAGGCTCCAGAGTCATCTTGTCTGAGTTTATACTCAAACTCTGCCACTCACACACAGCGTGTGTGACTTATAGGCAGGCAATTGACCTTCTGAGCCTCAGTTTCTCTTCCTGTGAAAGCTAATAACAAGATCTTTCAAGATTTCTAGGAAAGCAAAATGGTAAATATATACAAAATGCTTAGCAAGATTGCTCCAAATGGCATCAGAAGTGATGGGGATCAGCATTTGAGGGACTAAAATATATCAAGAAAGACATTCAGAGATGAGGTTGACAGCATTTCTGTGTATAAACACTCTTGGATTTGGAAAATATTTATTATATTTTCTAATGTTACACCCTAGGACAATTCAAGTTATTACTGGGGTTTTCAATTATTCCAGACAGCTAGTCTTGCTTCCTGATAGTATGTAAATTTCCCAGCTTGGTGCCATCTCTCAGATTCTAAATTTCATTTTTGCCATGACGGCTTTTTTGAAAACTCGGATGCTCCAAGACCCCTGTGTGCTAAATGCTGTTTCTTTGTGGAATGCAACAGTTTTAATCAGGTGAAACAGTGATGGAGAGCATGTCAGATATGCATACAGGCCATGCTTATTTATGAAACATGAAATCCCGCTGTTCAGACGCCAATGAGCCAAGAGAACAACAAGCTATTTCTAGTGAGCTGATAACATTACAGTCTCCGGACCTAAAATGAGATCTATTTTAAATTTAATTCATTTTCTGAAGGATGAATAACAAGAGCCCCTTCTGTCTGCAACTGCATCTGAAGACCATATGTTGTGCAGACAGCTAAGTAAGCAAGGACGAGAACTTAGAGGGCAGGTTTCTTGGGGACTCCATGTCCCATGGCCACCATTTCTCTCAGTACAATGATCATGCTGTGTTTGAAGCCCACTTGAAGTACCAGAGACTTAACAGAGTGAATCTGTGTGGTGAGACTACAAACAAGTGCATCATCTGACCTTACGATGTATCTGCAATTTCTTTTCTTTCTTTTATCCTCATCCTCAATCTCCCTGTAGAATCCATTCATCAGCATTGCAGTGTGTCCATATCCCTCACAGCATTTTAAATTAAAAATTCCTCCTTGATACATACCTCATCCAACTGCCAGTGCACTTCCTACCTCATCTTCTGAACAACCTTGAAAAGCCTGTCTGCACTGTTTCTATTGGCTGTGTTACATGCACTCCTCAAACCATCTCAACATGGCTTCCGAATCCTCATTGTTTTAGTGCCGTGACCAAAAGACCTGCCAAGAGCAATTAGAGGAGGAAAAGTTTGTTTGGGGGCTCATGGTTTCAAAGGTCTCAGTCCATAGATGACTGACCGACTCCATTCCTTAGGGCTCAAGGTAAGGCTGAATATCATGGTAGAAGAATGTAGTGGAGGGAAGCAGGTCAAGACATCATCCCAGGAATCAGAGAGAGAGAGAGCCCTGCTCACCAAGGACAAAATATATACCCCAAATGCACACCCTCAAGGACCAACCTCCTCCAGGTATCCCCTACCTGCTTACAGTTACCACCCAGTTTATCCCTATCAATGTATTAATGCACTCATTAAGTTAAGGTTCCTATAACCCAATCATTTTACCTTCTTGTATTGTCTCACGCAGGAGCTTTTGGGGGACACATAATACCCTAACAATGACACTCCCCTCTAACTTTATCAGAACCACTCTTCTGAGGTCAATAGTGATTTCCAGGTAGCAAAATCCATTTCTGAGCTTCTGTGACACAACTTACCATTTTTTTCTTCTAAAAACATTGTGTTTTCAGATTTTATGATTCCTCATTTTCTAGGCTTTCCCCTGCTTACTTGACCTCTCCTTCTCCATATCCTGTTCAATGGATTTGCTTTCCTATATCAAGGCTGAACCTTGGGCCTTCTTTGATTTATAATCTTTCTTCCCAAGAAATATCAACAACATCCAAAAAGTTAATGATTAAGGACAGCTGACTAGTTCTTCACCACCAAGAGCTCCCCTCCCAGGAGCACATAGCCACGTGTCTGCTCTGCATCTTCTATCTGCATTCTCAAGACTACAGATGTCCCTTGACTTACCACAGGGTTCCATCACAATAAACCCATCATAAGTTGAAAATGCATAAAATAAAATAATTTTTAAAATGCACGTCATACACTTAATACTACCAAGCATACTAGCTTAGCCTCACTATCCAAAATATGCTCCCAACACTTACATTAAACTGTGGATAGAAAAGATAATCTAACACAGATCCTATTAGATAATTAAGTGTTGTATATCTCATTTAATTTATTAAATATGGGGCTGGGGTTGTGGCTCAGTGGTAGAACACTCACCTAGCATGTGTGAGGCCCTGGGTTCAATCCTTAGCACCACATAAAAATAAATAAAATAAAGGTATTGTGTTGATCTTCAACTAAAAAATAAATATTAAAAAAATATTAAATATTATGCTGAAAGTGGAAAATGATATGCTTGCCTGGATATACTTTTTGCCCCATCATAAAATCAAAAAACCCTAAGCCAAAGTCAGAGATCATGTGCATTCTAAATTAACTGTCCCCTCCTTTATTTAAATGATCACTCCAGAAACCCAAGAAATACCTTTAACCTTTGCCTTGATTCTGGTCCACCCTAACATTTGCAGGTTCTCAAGCTCATATGCATACATGTAGCTTTTATGTGTATGTAAAGAAACAGTACCATGTTAGGTCTAGCTCAGTGTAATATGAGTGGTATATTATAGCAAAGTATTCTTTAGCTTATACACACAATACTGTAACGAACATACTAACTTTTGGAATTCCAGCAAAAGAGGAAATGCACAAGGTGGATGCTGAACACGTTGACAAATTGCACTTTGCTATGAGAATATATCTCATTCATATCATAGACTAGGCAAAGATTTGGATAAGGTGGTAAATTCTTCTTTTATTTCACTTATGCATTTCCTTTGCCCAATTCTTCCTCACACTGGAAAGCAGTATTAGCCATTGCAAGCATCAAAATTGACACAGCATTTAGGTACTTTCATTTGCAGGAGCTGGAATGAATTGATGGAGAGAAGCCCCTCCTTGGTGCCTGGGCAGCCTTAGTCCTAAAGAATGATGGTTAGGGTTATGGTCAAGAGATTTGCCTAGGCTGAGAGAGACCTATTTGTTTCAGAACACCTTCATTTTTTTGTGAATATTTGTGGTAAGAGAAGACTTCTAAAGCAGGGTCGGCACATTTATCCTGTAAAAAAATCAAACAGTAACTATTCACTATTGTGAGTCAGACAGTGTCTATTACAACCTCTCAACTCTGCTGTTAAAAAGTAAAATAGCCCGAAATAAAAGATCTTCTCTGTGTTTCAATAAAAATTTATTTAAAAAAAAAAAAACTCAGAACAGGGAACAAATTTAATCCCCAGGCTGAAATTTGCTAATTCTTCATCTTTTTAAAAGTACAAAAGCTCCTCACCTTGCAATAGGGCCATGTTCTGAAAAACCCATCAAAAGTTGAGTTGTAAGCCAAAAAATACATTTAATACCCTTAACCTACGAAATATCGTAGCTTAACCACGATGTGCACAGTAGAGTAGCAGTTTTTTTCCACTCTTGAAGACATGGCTGAAAGTGAGTTCCAGATGACTGCTGATGCCCAGCATTATGAGAGAGTATCATATTGTATATTACCTGCCCAGGAAAATGTCAAAATTTAAATTTTAATATATGTTTCCATTAAATGCATGACTCCCAGATTACCATAATGTCAAAAAAATCATAAATCAAATCATCATAAGTCAGGGACCATCAGAATGAGGGCAAAGTAGAGACACCTTTGCCCAAAGATAAGGGTGGTATTGCCCTCACCATCTATTTCTCATAAATAATCCTGTTCTGTTGTATACCTTATTCTATTATATATGTATACCTATCCTGTTTTGTACCTTAAAGCCTATTTCAAATCCACTTCTGAACTTTTTACCATCACCAACCTGGCCAAAACTGCATTTATTTTCCACATTTTGAAATAAACGTATAACTGACTTCTCATTTCATTATTGCTCATGTAATCTCTGCCCCCCTCCCCACCTTTGCAGCTAAGGAGATCTGATCACATTGCTTCCCTATGTTAAACTTTTATACATTCCCTGGTAACAAGTTGATGGTGGGTGACCTGTTGGCACCCAACCAGCCTCAACAAAAGCTTCCCCTCTCCTGATACCAATCCTCAAGCTCTCTTTCATGTCTTGCAATGCTCCTGTGTCCTTCCTTCATGAATGCCACCTCTTCTCCTCTCCTGACTGTGGCTCTTCTTCAGCCAGTAAATACTTGGGTCTTCCCCACTAAGAGAATTTCCTGGTCTTCCCTAACAAGTCTTGGCCTGACCCCATGCTCTCACCAAAGCCTGCATCATTTTAGTTTCTAATCACAGTGATAAGAACATAAGACAAAGAAAATCACTCAACTCATGACCAGGAAAGAGAAAGAGAGAGAGAGAGAGAGAGAGAGAGAGAGAGAGAGAGCACAAGAGCGCAAGGGACTGGGTCCCACAGTCACCTTTGAAGGCATACCTCCCACTGTCTTCTAAAGATCCACAGCACCTCTCAGTATGTCACCCTCGGCACAATTCCTTTAACTCATGGACCTTTGGGGGACTCTTATCTAAACCATATCTCTACCTAAGGTTCTGGCTGCCTTTCAAGAATAGGTTGGTTTTCTGGTTCAATTTCTTTGATTGTTGCTGTTGTTTTATGCACGGCTTGCCCTCTGCTTAGCTTAAGAACAGAAACAGAAAACAGTTCAAGCTCCTAGAGGTTTCTCCTTTAACCCCCCAAATCACATTCTTTGTTGTGGGTTGAGTTGTATTCATCCAAAGATAAGATATATTGAAGTCCTAATCCCCAGGACTCTGTACCTCGGAATGTGATACTGCGTGGAGATCCAGACTTTATGGAGGTAATTAAATTAAAATGGGGTCATTAGAGTGTGTCCTGATCCAATATGACAGCTGTCTTTATAAAAGAGGTAAATTTGGACACAGAGAGACACAAAGACACATATGGAGAGAAAATTATGTGTGGATGGGGGTTGAGAATGGAATACAAGGACTGTCTGAGGCCACCAGAGGCCAGGAGACATTCCAGAGCAGATTCACCTTCAGAGTCTTCAGAAGGAACCAATCTTGAAGTTATAGGCTGAATTGGGCACCCACCCCCCAAAATCCGTATGTTGAAGTCTTAATTCCTAGGACCTCAGGATGTGAGTGTTATGGTTGAAATATGAGGCATTCCCTAAAAGCTCACACGTGACATAATGCAAGACTTTTCAGAGGTGAAATGATTAGATTGAGATGTATAACTTAATCAGAGGATGAATCTACTGGTATGAATTCACTGGGGAGTAACTGTGGGCAGGTGGGGTGTACTTAGAGGAAGTAGATCCCTGGGAATGTGCTTTTGGGGTTTATTTTTTGTCAGCTTCCTGGCCATAATTCCCTGGGCTGCTTCCCTTGGCCACGCCTTCCACCATAATGTTCTGCCTTACCTTGAACTCAGAGCAATGGAATTGGTGACCGTGAACTGAAACTCTGGAACATGAGCCAAGATAAACTTTCCCTCCTATATACTGTTCTTGTCAGGTGTTGTTGTTGTGGTAACAAATAAAACACTGACTGAATTTGGAAATAAAGCCTTTAAAGAGGGAATTAAATTAAAATATGTTCACTATGGTAGGTCTTAATCGAATCATACTGGAGTCCTTACAAGGAAAGTAAGACACATGAGAGGCACTAAGTGTTCAGAATAAGTGTCCTGTGAAGACACAGGGAGAAGGCGGCCATCTGCAAGCCAAGGAGAGACACCAAACCTGCCAATACCTTAATCTCAGACTCCAATTTCCAGAATGTGAGAAATAAATTTCTCTGTTGTTTAAGGCCCCCAGACTGTGGTATTTTAGTATGATAACTTCAGGACACGAATACATTTTCCCTCAGCTCGATTTTTGCATATATTGCTTAATAATTGTATTAAACATGCATATTCCTGTAAACGATATGTAACACTGCTTTGCATGAAGCAAGAAAGGGGTTGCCCCATGTTGGAGTTTTATAATAGCAGAGACTGGAAATGTGTGTGGTCAACTAAGTAGAGAACAGTTCACTAATAAGTCTATAAAGAAGTCTAGGATGGGAGGTGGGTACTGCTTAATAATAGAGCACACATTTAGCATGTATGAGACCCTGCACTGAATCCCCAGCATAGAAGAAGGAGGAGGAGGAGGAGGAGGAGGAGGAGGAGGAGGAGGAGGAGGAGGAGAAGGAGAAGGAGGAGAAGAAGAAAAAGTAGTGGGAGGAGATAGTTGAAAGGTAAGTGAAGCAAGATTCAGATGTGTGGGGAGTTTGAACTTGGTCCTGTAGCAAAAGGACTGTTGAAGTTTACCTGTAAGGTAGCATACCTACCTCTGGAAAGTGTCTGAGGAGAGGACAGTTACTGTATTTAGGGAATGACAAAAAGCCCATTTCTATAATAGGATGAGGTTGAACTACATCCTTTCTGAGACCTCATGCTCTGCATAAACAGGCCATCTTTAAAAGGCATGAGTGTATTAAGAGGAATGAAGGAAAGGCACAGTGGATAGTGTTGGAACATAAAAGTTCCAGACTTGAGCTCAACCCCTATCCATGCCATGTACTGTGTCATTTTCTCAGCCTCAGCTGAGAAACTGTAAAACAGGGAGGGTTACTATAAAGACACATGTTGTTTTTAGCAGCCTTAGGTGGAGTCTCTGTGCATTGCTGCTCTGTGATGAATATTCATCAATTTTATAGTCATTGAAAGGTCAGAAGCAGCAGTTTAGTGAAGATGATCTGACAAGACTTTTGATGAGACATCTAACACCAGCCATCTATATAGTGCTTTGATACCAAAGTGCTTCCAATTTGACATCCGGTTTAATTCAGTGTTTAATACCATGAGTTAGGAATGCTTCTAGAACTTTAAGTTCATCAGAAATAGACAAACTTAACCAGACAGGGTGGTGCACGCCTGTAATCCCAGCAATGCCAGAGATTGTGGCACGAGGACTGTAAATTTGAGGCCAGCCTAAACAACTTAGTGAGACCTTGTCTCAAAATAAAAATAAAAAAGGCTGCGGATGTAGCTCAGTGGTAGAGTGTTCCTGGGTTCGATTTCCAGTACTGGAAAAAAAGAAAAAAGAAAAGAAAGAAATAGACTCATTGGTGAGGAAAGAATAGTGCACCATTAAAATTCTTCAAAGACCAAGCCATTTTGGATTGCTTTGTTCCTGAAGATCCTTCATAGCTGGCAAGGCAGACCATAAACCAAGTTGTCCAATACACTACATTTGTCATCCTGCTCCAGGAGAAAAATCCCCAGGAGGTGATGCGTAGTCCTGGCCCTTCCCATCACTGGACAAACTGCTTTTCCACATCTGGAAACACAGAAAGAATCAAGCCCTCAAAACTCACTAGAATGAGTTGCACAAATGAAAACTATTGTAGTCAGCTTTGTATGCTCAGAGCCACATCAGGGCTTAGCTAAGTACTTGTTTGAAACACAGTATGGCCCCCTAAGAACATGGGCTTTGGATCAGGTAGGCTCAAGGTTACATCTCAGAGCAAGTCACTACTAGCAAAGAGCCTTTCAGCAATGACCTCGCCTCTGTGTTCTTTACTTTCCTTCTTCAAGAACTGAGCCACCAAACTGGCAAAGCTGGTGAAGATTGGTAGGTGCTGAATCTCAAGTCTCAAGTCTCTGACTTTGGACAATTTGTCTTAAAATACTTTCTTCTGAGTACTGGTGTCAGATCCACGTGGAATTTGAAGGTTAACATGCAGATTCAGAGTTCTGAACAAAGCAACTGAATGAGGCATACAGAGATAAGCCTCTTTAGTCTGCATTTTTAACAGGCTTGGGGTGTGTGTGCATATTTGGAAGTGTTCAGTGCAGGGACTTAGGATCTATTTGAAAGGCAATCTAGCCCCACTAAACCATTTCACCTGGTGTTTGTGCTGCATGGGGAATTTGGGGTAAGAAGATTCTGCCTCGAGGAAATGACAATAGCGCTGTTGGGTGCTTGCAACACAATGAACACTGTTCCAAAACTCAGTGCCTCTGGCTTCTCTGTGCCTGGAAGCCTCTATGACCACCTTCCACAGCTCCCTGAGAGTCAGACAGGCATCAGGAAGTCAGAGACTTTTTGCTCCTGGCCTGCAGCAGACTGTCACTTAAACACAACTGTGCAGGCTACCTGCATTGGTAATATTCTCTCCTCATTTCCAAAAATCTCAGCCAGCCAAGGTGTCTATGCAAAGCACAGACAGCCCTAAATCCCTTGTTCACAAGCATAAAAGCAAGCATCATTCTTAAAATTTCCTTGAAGTGACAAAATTTCCTTGTGACATTTTTTTAACGACAGTAATGAGTACAGGGAGAAAAAAATCTAACTTTGATAGGAGGATAAGATTTTAATCCTGCCCTTTTGAATAACAGCCACTTTAAAAGTTTTTGTTGCATAACAGTGAAGTTAATTTCAATGTTATTTCTCTTCCCTCTTGAAATAGCTAATAAACTATTTCTGAAGCTTCCAAGAAGGCTATTAGAGGATTTTCCAATATCTCTGCAAAAGGGTGAACTACTCTGGAAGCAGGTAGATTGTGACTTCCATCTATCTAGATGTACACACCGCTAAGCATGAGTATCTATATAGGATCACTTGCTCAGACTTCAGAGTAAATGGATCATATTTTAGTAACTCCCAAATCTGATGTCGCAAGATCACAAAAGTTTTCCTATTCATTTGCAAAAGGTGGGAGCCAGTGGCATTTGGTGGTTGTCCAGGATGGGGGATGTTTGCTGGTAATTCTGGCAAGGTGACCCAATTTTTTAAAAAACAGTATATTTCAAGAACTTAAAGGAGATATGTTAGTGACTGTTGGAAGCAGTGTTCAAGGAAGGTTAGCAGGCTCAGTGTGAGTTTGAATCAGAGGGGCCAGATGAAGGCAGGCAGGCAGGGCTGAGGCTGTGAAAATGTTCTTACCCCCTATACAATGTCTTAAGGTCTCCCCCATTCTCAAAAACTAAGGATGATACCCCCTTACAACACTTGTAAACAAGTGATGCCAAAGCCTTACTTGATTTCTAGCAGGGGGTACAGGTAAGGGTCAAGAGGGTAGGAGAAATTAAAGACCTTCAAGATAACTAGTCCCCTGTTGCAAAAAAATGTAAACTGAAGATGAAAAATATATTTACACTTGTTACTAAAACAGAGGGACCTGTCCTAAGAAATTTCAAAAGTGTTTGCCACTATGAAGATATTATTGATGCCCTTCACATTTAGAACATTGTCTACACCAAGTGTCTCAACAGTCATACCTGCCCCTTGAATGGAGTAAAAATTATATGATTGTATTCTGGCCTCCATTTCACACAGCAATAATTCCCAAGCGGACTGTATAGGTAAGCATGACCATCTTATTCCCTTTGCCAGTGGAATTAGCTTAGAAATGTGGAAGTGAATCAACTCTGGCCAATAAGATTAAAAAGCAAGTCTTTGGGGAACCCTCTGGGAATGATTTCCTCCATCAAAATAGAGAATAGAGAAAAACAAAGAAGTCTCTGTCTGTCCTAGACACTGTCCCGTGTAGTTGGAATTGCTGTAGCCACTCTGAGATCATAAGGGGGATACCACAACACCAAAGCAATGAAAATGGAAAAGTTGTCCAGCTGCAGAGTCAGACAACCTTAGAGCTACCCTATCTCAAGTCTCGTTAAGTTACATAATAAAATTTCCCTATTGCTTGAAGCAAATTTAATTTGAGGTATTATTTCTTGCAGCTTAAAGTATACCAACTAATGCAAACTCAAACATTCACAGGTGGATGGTTGTGCTATTCATTGAGTTTGTTCTCCTTGAAACAACACACATGCAACAGCCAACACCAAGTGGGAGCTACATAAAAGGACAGAATAACATCTCTGCATAAGAACCTCTTTACCCAATCTTACCAAATTGAATAAAAACTAGGCACAGTGATGGACATTTCATACCAAAGATTTCTTTTTCTTTTTCTTTTTTTGTACCAGGAATTGAACTCAGGGACACTTGACCACTAAGCTACATCCCCAGCCCTATTTTATTTATAGACAAGGTCTCACTGAGTTACTAAGCATCTCACCGTTGCTGAGGCTCGCTTTGAACTCTCAATCCTCCTGCCTCAGTCTCCCAAGCTACTGGGATTACAGGTGTGCACCACTGCACTTGGCCCAAAGATTTCTTTTATCATTTATTAATAATTTTGATTATTATGCTATCATTTTGATGGCAATAAATTGCCTAAGAAATGCTGAGAACTCTTCTAATTAATCATGGAGTGTGATACCTTTCACTTGAATGCTTTTTGTGAAATACACTCACCAACGTTCAGGTGAATGATTTTCCCAGCTTTCTAGTCCAAGAAAATTAACACAGAGACCACACAGCTAGTAAATAGCAGACACAGAAGCAGAATCTCCATCATGTCCAGGACTCTTCTCACTCACACTTACGCCACTGTAATACTGCCATTAATGGTATATAACTGTTTTTAAAAGTGGAGTAAAAATTATATACTTCCTTTGGTCTAAACCTTATTACTTAGAGCAGGAACTGAAAAATCTCAGGCTCCACCTTGGAACTGTTTAATTTGAAGCTGCATTTGAACAAGACTCCTGAGATTCCAGTGCACATTAAAGGGTGAGAAAGATGCAGCCCTCCAAAAGAAATGAAGATGGTAGGAATTGCTTAATGTGAATCAAAGCGAACTCTAGAAAGACCATGGAAGTGACACCAAGTGTCTGCTGGAAGCCACCATAGGCTGTCTGGGCAGTGTTTCTACTAATTTAGTGGTGAGTCTTCTGGCAAGGGTCAATCCAGCATTTGCATTCCAAATAACAGCAGATCATCTCGGTTTAAACACTAGTACTTCGGCTGAGAAGCACACTTCTGGCTATAAACACAAAATAAATCAAAAGAAAATTAAATTCAACACCTGAACCCAACAACCTGAATCCTGGAGCCAGGCCAACCAAGCCCAGTTTCAGGCAGTCAACCCCTGGTGGACAAGCAGAGCAGCTTGGGGAACATGCAAGTCAGGCTGTCTGATCTGGTCTAAGCCACTGAGTTTGGAGTGAGAAGCTGACTGATAGACCAGCTGAACCTTATTCTGCCAGAACTGCTCGCTGCACACGGACCTCATAACAATAGGGTAAAAAATGTACATATCGATTATTTTTTTTATGTGTGTGGTATTGGAGATTGAACCCAGGGATACTCTACCACTTTACTACATCAGCCCTTTTTATTTTTTATTTTGATACAGGGGCTTGCTAAATTACCCACGGTGGCCTCTAACTTGCAATTTTCCTGCTTCAGCCTCTTGCATTATTAGGATGACAGGCAGGTGTCATGGTTCCTGTTAAGAATTATAAAAATGGCAAAGGTGGGGCTGGGGATGTGGCTCAAGTGGTAGTGCACTCGCCTGGCATGCGTGCGGCCCGGGTTCGATCCTCAGCACCACATACAAAGATGTTGTGTCTACTGAAAACTAAAAAATAAATATAAAAAAAATGGCAAAAGGACAATATTTTAATAAATAAAAAGATTATTCTCCTATGAACCTCAAGAGAGGTAACTGAATAATTACTAGGAAAATAATTTTTAATTTATTAATAATATTGATTTTTATATTATATAATAGCATTTATATATATTAACCATAAATGATTAGAAATGAGAGGAAAGGTTAATATACTATATTCACAAGAGCAACAAATATGGACTACTTGGGAATTTCAAGATTAGTACAAAATGCAAGTGAGGTTAATTAGCCAAATGTAGTGGCAGGCTGGGCCCTTGATGGTAATACTCACTATGTCACTTCTCAAATTGTCCTGTAATATATAACTCCAATAAAAATGGCAAAGGATTTTGGATAAATTGATAATACTGGAGTTCTTGCCAAAAAATATGAAAATATACATGAATAAAATCCAAGGAAGGAAATCACCTGAAACGTATTAAAGTATGTATTTTTAATACATTAATGTATTGTATATAATTCCATATCTTTTATCTTACAATGTACTACTATGTTACATTATATAAATAAATATGTTAATATATTTTATATAAAATGTAAGCTACAAAAATTTAAACTGTAGGATGATGACAAATAGATCAATAGAGCAGAATAATCGGACAGACTTCACGTGAAGCTCAGTTTCCTCATCTAAAATACAGGAAGTGATTACAGGACCTACTTGAATGAGCTGTTATGAGGATTTAAAGAAGCATACAAGTGCTCATCATGGTGCCTAAGTAACAAAGCTCACCAAGAAAAAACCCTTGAGGACTATAGTTCTCCAAGGCACCGTCTGATATGGAAGGAAGAGCCAAAACCCACTTCGTGGAAGTGCTCTGGCACAGATGGTACGTAAAAATTCAGAGAACAGAGGAGTCCAAGTTCACTAGGAAGGCTGAGGTCCTCCCCAACTGTCTTCTCTCACTGTCTCCAGGCTCAAAAAATGGGCCACAGGGAAAAAAATGGATGAAAATAAATAGAAACTTGAACATATAGTTCAAAAGGGAGGTTGGGTAAGAAACATGAATAAGCTAAACTAGGACACGTCATGTTGATTTTGAGTATAATTTCCAACAAGAGACATAATAAAAGAGATAGAAGGAATACATGATCCACAGTGATAAAAAGAACATTAAAAAAGTAGGCAAAGAAACCACTCTAGAGAAAAACATAACCCAAAGAATCCAAATGCACTAAACTATAGAATATAAATTCAATAAAAGTGTAATTGAGAGTCAAGATAAAACAAAGAAATAAATAAAAATAGAGAGTAAGAAACAATAAACCGAGGGTCAGAGCAATGTTATTTGGGATCAAATTTGATTTTTTTAGAAAGAGCAAAAAATATAATACATAATATTAAATATTAAGATAATGGCATGGAATGAGAATGTGAGGTATTCTCAATGAATGGAAGTGATGAGGAAATTGAATTACAGAGTGGTTAATATTGAATTATTAATATTAACTAGATCAATATGATTAATATAGTTCTCCTATAATGAAGAACTCAGGCATTGGGAAACAAAAGCATTTGGAGAAAATGAAAAAAACCAGAATCTGAAGATTAGACACATATAGCTGTATGAGGAATAAGTGACAGAAAATTATTGGCATCAAAATATAAACTTATTAAATCGTTTAAGGATAAAAATGGAATCTTCAAACCTACTAACAAGAAATAATTGGGAGCAGAAGGAAAAAATAAGGCTAGTTTCAGAGTTATTACAGCTACATTCCACATGCCAAATGACTAAGGAGCAATACCTATGAAGTAATGAGGGAAATAAAGCGTGAACCAAGAATATGTACTTAAGTTCATTATCAAGTCTAAAGTAAAGAACTCCATAATCTACTGTTCTTAAGCCACTGCAGAGTGGAAAAAACAAATTTCCCTGGTCATCTCTCTGGTTTCTAAAATCTTTCTTCCTGAAAATGAAAGAAATGTATTAGGATCTAAAGTTTCGTGTTGTGAAACTTGCTTCAGATTTACTTCATCTCCTCTTTCTTCAGTTGGATGAAAGTTGATATGTTTTATTAAAATATAAAAACTTTAGGAGAATTTTATGCCACCTAAGAGTTGGCAGGATTATTACTTGAACAGGAATTTTTAATTAGCAAATGCAAAGCAAATTCAACACAGAACACACACACACACACACACACACACACACACATACACACACACACACACACACACAAATGTTGTATAAAACTAAGAGCTAGAAACTCACTAGATTGCACATGCTCCAGTCTATAATTAGATATTTTGTTTGTCAAGATAAATGAGAGAACAATTATTCCCCTGACATATCTGAAGGGCACTGGTTCTAAGACCACGTAACACTTCCCCCCAAAAGATACCAAAATATGTGCATGCTCAAGTCCTCTATATAAAATGGTACAGTACCAGCATACAGCCTATCTACATCCTTCCATATACTTTAAATCACCTCTAGATTACTTGCAGTACCTAATGCATTGCAAACCTTACGTAAATAGTTGTCACACTCTATCACATAGGGAATAATGACAAGAAAAAAATGTCTGTACATATTCAGTACATTTTTTTGGAATATTTTTGACCCATGGTTTGTTGAATCCAGATGCAGAAACCACACAGAGAGAGGTCTGGCTGGTGTATCTTATAGTAGGTGTGTATCTTCTCTCTACTTTTCCTTGAGTTAATGGCTTGCAACCAGAATTGTGTATTAGAATCACGAGTAGAGATTTTGGTTTTGCTAGGGATGGGTTCTTTCCAGTGATATTTTATCCAGTGTCCAGAAATTTATTTCTCCCATACCTGCACACAACTGCTAGTTCTTGCAGGGTCTTAAATGTTCTTAATTTGTAGGTGGCCAGGAGAAGGCAACACAGAAATATATGGCCCTGTTTTCTTTTCTTCCTTTAAAAAAGGGGGGAATAATAGGGTAACAAATGAGAATGGCTATGCTGTATCTTCACTAAATGATTTCAGTTCTTTGGAAATGCACCTAAATTATTCCTTGGCATCCTTTGGATGGGAGGAGATATCTTTGGGAGCGTGAAAGCGCAGGGCCACCCCTTTGTAGGGAGATGCAGAATTTTTTCCAAAGGAAATGTTTTTCATCATCTTTAAAAAGAGATCAATCCTGGGATAAGAAAGGAAGACTTCCTTAAAGGTGACTTCCTTCTCTCTTTGGAGAATTAATATTGGAACTTCTTAGCAGGGAAGGAGAAAATAGAAAATCAACCCAGATTCGGGCCACCTGGATTTGGATCCCATTTGCCGGGTGGATGCCCTGGAGTGAGTCACTGAATCTTCCAGGGCTTCAATTTCTTCTTCTGTCAAATGGGGATCATAATAGCACATTTCATAGCTTTTTTTTTTTTTTTTGGTACAGAGGCTCAGAATAATACTCATAAAATTCTTAGAATTGTGTCATCATAGGCACCCAATGTAAGCTGATGATTTCATTACATGAAGCAAGAGGAGAATTTTCCTCTGAATTTTCTCCTTAGAATTTTTCTTAAAATTCTCCTTCGATGTGGCCTGGATGAATCTAGAGAATTACTTTAGGTCATGCCTTTTGGTAAAGCCACCAGTGGAGTTCCAGTCCTGCTTTCTACTTGGCATCATTAGGAGGGAATTACCAGGGGGTGGCAGTGGGCCGCCTGGTTAATTCACAGCTATGACCTCACAGTTCTCAGCAGCAGCAGACTTCTCAGTGTGACAGCACTAGGCTGTGTCCAGCATCCCATCTGAAACAGCCAGGGTGCCCTTTCAGGGGGCTTGGTTTCCTGTTATCAAGGCAGTGAGGGCTCCTCTTCTCCAAAGGAGGATTTTTTTAAATATTTTTTTTAGGTGGACACAATATCTTTATTTTATTTTTATGTGATGTTGAGGATGGAAACCAGCACCCCGCGTATGCCAGGTGAGCGTGCTACCGCTTGAGCCACATCCCCAGCCCTCCAAAGGAAGATTTTAAAAGGAAACCTCAACAAAGCCATGAGGCCTCAATATTTGAATTATTCCAATACCTGTATCTTGAGACAACAGGTGTTCCAGCTGGGGTACCAGTGACTAACAGCAGGTACATAACACCTGGTCTGTGCCAGGGCCTGGGATCCACCCTCCCCAGCCCACCCATCCTGCATCACAGCTGTGGAGGTATGAATCGCTGACAGACCAGATGCCAGGAGCACTTCCCTGCCTTAGATTCATCCCCGAGGACAATCACAGCAGTAGGACAAATAACACCGTGCAGAGGCGGGGTGATCATTCATTCCTGGAGCTTGGGCATCCCCTCCAGCCAGCGCTAAAATGATAAAACAACAACAGAAAGAGCCTCCTCCTGTCGGTCGAGCCCCGGTAACCTTTGCCACTGTCTCCTGCTTCCTTTTCCTGTTAGGTAAAGAAAGGAAGTAGGTCACACCTTCTGAGTTTGTACCTGGAAGCAGCAAGGGAACTGAAAGAAATCCCTGGGACCAGTTCCCTTAGGATCATGATGGGAAGCTCAGGAGGTCTGAGGACCTGTTTCAAGACAGGAGCAAGTCGGGTCCAGCATGGGGCGGCCCTGAGGTGAGGTGTCCAGCATATGGGAGGGCGGGGGCCCTGCAGGCCTCCACAATCCTGTGCTTCCCCAGCCCCAGTTCACCTGGTCTTTAGTGCAGAGGAAACAGGAAAAGCCAGCCTTGCTGAGCAGTGGGAGAGAGAATTCTACCACTTAATCTCCTGGTGATTTAGGGTTCACAAGTGTCCCAGCATTTCATGAAAACCTTTTGTTTGCTTATTCTATATCTTTAAACTATTTTAATACAATAATTTAAAGAATAAATCACACAAACAACCAAATGGTCTATATAACAAATTTTAACACAATTTAACAAATGTTTTGAAGATCGGCAAAACCTGAATCTGTTGTTCAGTTCACTTGCTTTGCTGCAGACCTCAGAACAGAACAGGGGTCTCAGAGTAGGACCACAGAGACCCAGAAGTATCATGGGCACTGAAGGCCATTGAATCTAGGAAGCATATTTTTGCCTGAGGATATGTGGGCCCAACATTGCAGATCTTTGTTCTTTCAGATGGAGTTCTATGCTGTATCATTATGCAGTTATGAAAAATAACCACTAAGGATCCAACCTGTGACCAGCTTCATTACCACCTGCTCAATGAACTGTGAATACTAATCACAAAGAAAAAAGAAAATCAAATGAAAGTGGAGTCACATAGTTTTCCAAGATTGGCACTTAGTGAAATGAATAAAAAACCAGAACTTTGCATTCAAAGAAAGAATATCAGTATGACCACCTCTAGGAAAAAACTTTCTTTTTTTAATTAAAAAATATTATGGCCAACATGGTGTATTCATCTGTAATCCCTGTGACTCTGGAGGCTGGTGTACAAGGATCTCAATCAAGTTCAAAGTCAGCCTGGGCACCTTGGTAACACCCTGTCTCAAAGTAAAAAATAATAATAATAATTTAAATGGCCTAGGGTTGTAGGCTTCTGTCAAAGTGCTTGCCTAGCATGTGAAACAGCCTGGGTTCAATTCCCAGTATCACAAAAAATCTTTTTCTGGGACTCCAAGGAGTTTGTTGAAACACACAAACAACAAATTGAGACTGGAATCTGCTGCAGCCCCTTTTCCCTTTGCTACTATGGGCAGGGTAAAATATACATTTCTTTTGTTGTTTACAACATCAACCAATAAAGATTCATTGGAGGAACCCCATATATTGAAGATTCGTAAGAAGAGGCATATATATTCTTCCAAGTCACACAGTGGTTTGAATTTTTTCCATGTGTCTGTTTGTCATATTTCATGATGGCTGTGTTCGAGGCAATTAGACAGAAGATTTCCTTAACGCTCACTATGTTAGCTTATGTTACATATCAAAATATTCAAAAAATTAGTGGCCTTAAAGACCAAACTGTTATAGTTGTGAAAGTTCCTCCAAAAACAACACTTGAAGTGCCTGATTCAATAGAGGTAAGGAGCCGGCATCTGATCCCTCTACAGAGGGATCTCTGTGGGGCCTGGTGCTCAAGAACCAGTGACTCTGGTTGGCATCTGCCCTTGCTGAGCACTTGACGGTTCCTTCCCGTTTATTTTGCTTAACCCTAAATTTAAAAACATTTTTAACAGTTCACTGTTTGTTCAATATCCAAAAAGTCTATTTTCAACCTACTGGGACATTTAACTAGAGCTGTCAGGTGCCTTGTCCCTTCCTGCTTTCTTGTTCACAGTTGACTCTCTACTGGTTCTGATCAGTTAGAACCACTTGGGAAATTCAACATCGATTCCCCTGTGTGTGGGCCCCCACCATGAACAGAGATACCCGTGTTTTCAAGTATCTCCATAACCTAGCACATTTTAAGATTTTTAAAAAAATTATTCATAGTTTTAAAGAACTTAAACATGACTTTGGGGAAATGGAAAGACTTAAGAAAGTAGGGAGTATACTTTTCTGATTGCTTTTGGATATTCTTTGATAATATAGACCTAAACTATAACCTATAAGACAGAGATTGCACAGAAGATAGAAAGAGACTGTGGTCTAAGTGCCAGATGGTGCCTGGCTGTGGATTTGTTAGCCGTGCACCCTCTGTGTTGGCTGTTGGCTCCTGAACTCTGCCGCTGGTACATGAAAACAGTCACAAACGACTAGAACCATCTTGATTAAGTTCCAGTAAAATCTTATTTGCATGGCCAGTCAGGGGTTGGAATTCGGCCTTCAGGCTGTAGCCCTCTGGCCCTGCTCTAGCAGTTGGCAATTGTCCCTGGAGCTGAAGACCCAAAAGGAAGAATGAATGTTACCCTCACAGTCCACTAATAGATGAAAATGGCTAAGGTTTTCATTTTTAAAGGAGCTTCTGGGTTGAACTTCTCCCACTTCTGTTCCCAGAGCCTACAAATACATTTGGCAAGTACCCAAGGACCCATTGAGGTTTACTTGTGTCCAGAAGAGACTGAAACCCACAGTCCAATGAAAGCAAACAACCAAGACCACAATGGGAATATCCCTAAACCCACTTAAAAAGGTAAACACCCCTTTTGTCTTTTGGAAACAATGTTAAGAATGAAGGTAACTAGAAGGATCCTGTGTCAGAACTTCTCCTGATACTAAGGGAGTAGTTTAAGTCAGGCTGTTTACAGTTTAAAATAATGATTTTGGGCACATGGCTCCTCCTCTGCTACCAGAGTCCCTTAGGCTTCTGTCATCAGCAGAAACCATTTCCTCAGTGCTTTGGGGGCTGCTGAAGTGAAGACTGAGGTCGTGCCACTCTTGGAGGAGGGCATCAGCTACACCTGGCCATGCACCTTTGAACCCTGTACAGAGACTGAGGGACGTGAAAATGTGTGGACAGAAGAGGCTTGGCTGTCGAGTTTTTGGATATGGGGGGAAAATAAACCTAACTTCTCCTTCCACCTCTGTGGCTAAGACAAAGTTTTTTACATTTTCTACCCTACCGTCTCCTAATATAGCAGCAAAAATAGGAGTGATTTCAGTGAATTGGTCTGATTTAATACTGAGCATATACACTGCACCCGAGCTGGTAAAACAAAAGACCACCCTTTTCACCACTGAGATTCCAAATGGATGTGTCTTATTCTATGCAATATTTCTAATAAGCTGATGGTTCAAAAAAGAAGTTAAAATTAGTGAATTCCTACTAGGGAGCCGACTTTTAACTCTGTATGTTTCGTTTTTCTCAAAACAATGAGTAGGTACTGGAGAGAAGTCTTTGAACTCATTAGCCTCCAATCTTTGAAGCTGCTGGGTTCTTGTTTTCTGACAGTGGGTGTTTGAAAGGATGATTTAGGCTAGGACATACTCTTCCATGCCTGTTAGCATAAAAGGTGATCTGTACCAGAAAGCCATCTTGGGGCGAGCAGACCAACGGTGACCTACTCATTCTTCTAGAAAAAATGAATTTGATTTCTCTCCTAACTCTTTGTTTACACCAATTGTTTCCCTTTCAGACTTAGCTTCAAATAACTCAGGACATAGCGACTGCTCGGTTTCTATGGCGAACCTCTCTCCCTTGGCCTCCCCTGCCAACCTCTTACAGCAGACTGAGGACCAAATCCCTTCCAACCTGGAAGGACCCTTTGTGAACTTGCTGCCCCCCACTGCTCCAGGAGGACTACCTGCTGAGCCTGGGCAAGAAAGAAGGCATCAGCGATCTCTTTGATGCTTATGATTTAGAAAAGCTCCCACTAGTGGAAGACTTCATGTGTAGTTGATTATGTTTTTTTTTAAGAGCGAGAGACAGAGAGAGAGAGAGAGAGAGAATTTTTAATATTTATTTTTTAGTTTTCAGCAGACACAACATCTTTGTTTGTATGTGGTGCTGAGATCAAACCTGGGCTGCACGCATGCCAGGCGAGCGTGCTACCGCTTGAGCCACATCCCCAACCCGTTGATTATGATTTGTATGAACTCTCCTGATAAACCGATATTTTTTTATCATGGAACCAGAGCATCTGTCATGCAGTGTTGACTCTTCCTACCTTCTTCCTCTAAGAGAGTATCATGAAGTAAACTACAAACTTGGTTTTAAGTCTGTTCTGTTGTGTGCATACAAGGCTGTAAATATCCCTCTAAGCATTACCTTTGTTGCATCTCACAAATTTTGATAAGTTGCATTTTCATTTTCATTTAATATCTTTAAATTCATCAAGAAGTTGCCTTTGACTCCTATTATTTAGAAGTATGTTGTTGTTGTGCCGCAGTCTGGTTGGGCACAAAATCACGAGCCACTCACAGCCTTGTAGATTCAAACAGCAATTCTTTATTCCCGAACTCACACTGGCACTCAACAAACATGTTCTGGGCAAAATCCACACACTCCACCAGGCTCTGAATCCCAAATACTCTCTGAATCCCGCGAGAACACAACGGGAACTCTAGGAGTGGGAACTCTAGGAGCGGGCGCGCCTGAGACAGCAGGATACGCCCTATTCCCATCAGGGTACACCTTAAACCTGGAACTGCCCTAAACCCAAGGAGCGGGATACTCCCTAATCCCAGCAGGATACACCCTAAACCTGGATTCGCCCTGGTCCTTGAGCAAGGTCACCTTACACGCAATGTCACTGCGAATGACCTGGGTCCAATATGGAGAGTCCTTCCTCTAAGCAACATTGGGTAGGCTGACAAAGAAATTGCCATGTGTCATTCCTACTTGGCAATGGCTCTCAGCATTGTTGTTGTTTAACTTCCAAGCATTCGGGGATTTTTAAGCTAGCTTACTGTCAAGTGATTTCCACTTTTATTCTGTCGTGGTCTGAGAGCAGACATCATGTGATTTCTTCTCTTTTAAAAATTTAAGGTATGTTTTATGGCCCAGAATATGGTGTTTCTTGGTAATGTTTCATGTGATCTTGAGAAGAATGTGCACTCTGCTGTTTTGGTTGATGTAGTTTATGGATGTCAATTGTATCCAGTTGATTGATGGTGCCAGTGAGTTCCACTGTGCCCTTAGTGAGATATATATATATATATAAATATTTGTTTGCTGTTGCCCATTTCTGATAGTGACAAAATCTCTCACAATACTGGATTCATTCATTTCTCTGATATTTTTCCTTGCTCTGAAGTTTGTTCTGTTGGAAATTAATATATTTACTCTTGCTTCTTTTTTGATAAATGTTAGCATAGTAAATTTTCTCCAACTATTTACTTTAATATATTTGTGTCTTCATCTTTAAAGGGGTCTTTGTAGATGGCATACAGTTGAGTCTTGTTTTTATCCTGTTTGTCACTGATTTTAAAAGATTGTCAATCTCTTAACACTTTAAATGATCATTGATATTCAAAGTGATTATTAATATAGTTGATATAATCATGTGGTTAGTTCCTTGATAGCTTATGTGGCTTCTGTAGAGAAATTAAATGTGATTTCTATCTTTCCTTCTGTATGGGTAAAGTATTTCTCCCCTTGGATTCTTTCAGGATGCCTCCTTTGACTTTGGTTTTCTGTCATTTGAATATGAATTTAAATGAATTAATAGTCATTCAGTGAATGACTATGAACTCATTGTTGCGGAACATCTCCGGTGTTTCTACTACTGTTCCTTTACCTCTCTTTCTGCACTGGTATCCCAGTGTATGTTGTTCATTTTGTTTGCAGCCCTCCATTTCTTGCATATTCTGTGGTTTTCCAGGGGGATAGCCTCAGTCCCACTAAGCGCAGACTTAGTGTCTTCATTAAGCCATGCCTAGTGTACTGAGGAGCATCAAAAGCATCCTTTATATAGTAGCTTTGCTCTTGGAATTTTATGTCCAAATTAAACAAAAAAATATATCAACATGGAAATTTAAACTGATTCCCAGGGAGGCTAACATTATGATTTAGATAGGTGATAACTTCAAAACAACCACAATAACCACAACCACAACCAGGATAATGAATGCAGATTCTTATCTGAAAACTTGGGACAGGTGACAGGTAGACCAAGGATCAAAAAAAGAAACAGAACCCTCCAACACACAGCCTGATATCTAGATGAGCTTGCTGGACTCCACAATTCCCTTCACTAGTTGGGACCCATGCTTGTTTCTGGAGCCCAGCACAGAATCTGATATGTAATGGTATCAATAAACTAAGAAGTTTCACTACCTATTTCAATTTCAAATGGAAAGAAATCTGTTATTTACCCACTTACTTGGACAGTACTATGTTGTACTACAAAATAAGAAAAAAAAAAGTTATCATAACCACCTGTAGTGTCAGCCATGACAGAAAACCAGATGTGTATACTAGTCAGAAAAAGAGCAAGGGCTTGAGGTTAAAACTTGAGAAGAAAAAACCTTTGAGAAGGGTATATAAACAAGTTAACTGAATTAGATCTTGCTCTTTATAGAGGCTGGGATTTTTTTCCCCCTTTCCCTAAACTCCCCTCTTTCCTTTGCCATTTTGAATTGAAAAAAAAAATCAAGAACAACATTTAATAATCTCCCTCCTATTATAGTAAACACAAATGCCAGAGGCCCCTAGAGGTTCTAAGAATACTTGTTTCACATCCAGAAGTAGGTCAATTTCTCTAGAAAATGCATGTGTCTTCCAAGTACAAGTAAAACACACTTTGGGACACCCATTTCCAGCATCGACAGAGGCTCCCTTCACCAGTCCTCAGGCTGAGCCAAGCCTGGGGTCAGAAGTAGAAGGTTCCCAGCATACTGCCTGACACCCAGGACTCAAATTGTAGCTCTTATTTTTTAGATAATAGCTGAAGAATTAAATTAAGATACTTTAAACTCAGTTTAGATCTTCCAACTTCAATAAATAAATGAAGCTATTATTTTCTCAAGGAAAACTGAAAGGAAAAGAATAATACCCAATTTAAGAGTGGCAGTCCTGGGCTGGGGATATGGTACAGTGAGAGTGTACTTGCCTAGCATTTTTGAGACTCTGGTTTTGAGCTTTGGTACTTCAAAAACAAAGAGTGGGAGTCCTTAAAAAAATTCAAGTTGCAGTTATCAGAATAGTTACAAATTATAATTATTTATAGAATAAAATAATTGAATAATTCCTGAAAACTGGCCCTTCCTTAAAAGTATTACACATGTCCCTTGCTGCGCTGCCACAAGGACTTATTTATTTTTTAATATTTTTTAGGTGTAGATGGACACAACACAATGCCTTTATTTTTATGTGGTGCTGAGAATCAACCTGGGTCCTGCCCATGCTAGGCGAGCGCTCTACTGCTGAACCACAATCCCAGCCCCAGGATTTATTTTTAAAACATTTTTCTCTTCCCCTCCTCCTCCTCCTCCCTAATCTCAGGGGAAACAGGATTATCTTTCTTCCCCATCCTAGGCAGAATTATCAGTCCTTGGGCACACACCCACCACAGGAATGAAGTAAATCAAATTTAGGAATGGTTCCAAAAGATCTAAGAAAAGACTGTCTCCCAAATTAACAAGTAATTACAACTCCAGACAGAGAACTGGAATGTAGCCTTTGAATCATCTTTTTAAAAGGACCTCTTTTCCCCTGATGGGCAGAATCACAGCCTCTGGGACAGGAATCCCCTGTGTTTCCCTTTTGCTAGCAAAGCAATAAAACCCTTTCCTTAAAAAAAATAAAAATAAATAAAAACCTACATGTCAATGACTTAGAGATTCCACTCAGGCACAGCCCCAAGGGAACAGGGGACCGTGATGTTCATACCAGCACTCCTAACAATCCAAGGCAGAAATAAGTCCAAAGCCTTCAGTGATGAATGGATACACAAATGTAAAAGAGCTGCGAGATTTACTCATCAAGAGAAACAAGGTTCTGACAGTACTACAAAGACAAGCACAAGACATCACCGCATGGCAAGAAGCTAGACACAAGGCCTTGTGCTCTGCAAGTCCATTTACACCAACAGCCCATCAGAGACAAATCCAGAGACAGAAAGGAGACTGCCATGGACAAGGGGAGGGGAATGTGGAGACTGAATGCTAGTGGGAACAAGGTGTCTTTTTAGTGATGAAAATGTTCTAAAATTAACATAGTAATAGTGGCAAAACTAAATATACTGAAAACCACTGAACTGTACACTTTAAAATGGATGAATTCTTTTTCAATAAAACTAATTTTTAGAAAGTGTTCTACAATGTAAGTGTATTTACATATGTATCCCATACAATAAGTTTTAATGATTAGAGACAGTTTCATATCTATAATTAATGTTAATTTTTTAAGGATTCTAAAATATTTAAAATTTAAAGGTACACTATAGCATCACATAACCTAGTTTGATAATCACTGAAATCTTCATTAAATTGGCAAATTTAAAGTCCTAAAATCAGTAGCAATCTGCTCTGAGTTAGCTTTAATTTCCATTTTGTATCTGCATGGAACCAAACCCTCTAAGTAAGTACATCATGACAGCAGGAGCTACGTCTTTCATACCCTCATAATCTTTGTGGTTTGCAGCACAATCCCTTGTACATATCTTGGACTAAATAATGAGTAAAATGATTTATTAATTATTTATTTATTATGTTGGGGCCATAATGGTCAAACTTTCACTGTTCCTTTTGATCAGGTCAACAGCTGCCTGTGAAGGCCACATGGGAAATACTTCAGGCTTTGTGGGCTAAACTGTTTCTGATGCAACTACTCAACTCTGGCCCAGAAGAAGAAGGCATTTAAATGAACCAATACCTGCTTAAGCCAGCACTGTCTCTGGAACTTTCTACAGTTACAGACACATTCCAGTATCCCACTACTGAATATCTGAAATGTGGCTAGGAACTGAATCTTTGTAAATTATTGCTGTCCTTCAATATCCAGGACCTCCTCCATACCAAAATCCAGATTCTCAAGTCTCATATAAAATGGTGCAGCATTTGCACATAACCTAATGCACACCCTCTCATACCCTTGAAAGTCATCTCTAATGATTTAAAACACCCAGTGCAATATGAACAACTGCTATACTACACTGTTTGGGGAATGACGACAGGAAAAAAATTATGCACATATTCACAACAGAGATCAAAATTTCCCAAATATTTTAAATGGCTGGTTTGTGGAATCCATGGACATGGAGCTAGTAAATGTGGAGAAGCAACCTATTTTAAATGTGAACATCTACATGTAATTGGTGGCTACTATACTGAATAGCAATGCATGAGATTACTAGTCAAATCTTACTTCTGCTCAAAAATTAAAGCAAAAAACAAAGTTGGTGACTGTATTATAGGATGAACTGGGAAGAGTAAACATGAAGTAAGATTTCTAATGATTCAAAAATCAAAATAGTAAATAATCAAAATTCTTAACAAACAAATCTCAGCTCAAGCAGGAGGATACGTGTAGAGTTCCATGTATCTTGTCTTGGCCATGCTTTGTCTGGTGTACACTTGCTGGATTCCAGCTCTGAGGTCATCCGAGATCTGGTCAAGGCCAATCTGCTTCAATCCATGGGGATTCTGACTCCCGTTTGATGACATTGTGAGCAATGTTCTGAAGTCGTCCAGGGCAGCGATCCTTATTCAAGACACAGCTATTTCTCCATTAGTTGAAAATATACAGTATCATTCCAAATTCATTCACGGCAGCTCAGAAAGGATGGCCTTTAAGTGTGAAGAATGAAATCTCATTGCAGGCAAACCTGAAGAAGAAATAAAGGGAATTAAGTTTTTCTAACATCCCTGAGCAGGTAACATGGTGACACACGCTGACAAAAAGACTGAATCTGGGCATCAGGAAGCACTGCTCTTGCCCTGAGGAAATGTGAAACATTCATTACACAGTCCATGTGTAGAAACATGTTTACTTGACATTTCATCCATAATCCCTTCACTCATGAGAAAAGTTGGGTAAAACTTTGCACAAGTAGAAACTGTTGCCTTTCTTTACTTCTAAATTTATCAATATTTAAAATATCATAACTTGACCTATATAGCAATTAGGAAAACAAACTTGAAGAAAAAAGGTCAAAGGACATGCTCAAGAAATTCCCAGAAACACAAATAGCAAATAAATAGGAAAACTCATTCAATCTCAATAACTATGAGTTTTAGTAATTTTTTTGCTTAGCATTTGACAAGAAGGTGAATGTTGGTGAAGGAGAAGATGAGAGGATATGGGCACTTTCTTGTAGAAGAGAATTTGGCAAGAACTATCAAAATTTACAATGTGTCCTAGACTTGAAGCTCACCTCCTCACCTTCTAGGTAGATATGGGCAAGCTGCTTATATTCTCTAAGCTTCAGCTTTCTACATGACAAATCACTTTCCTCAAACGGCTGTTGTAATACCTAAAAAAAGATAACATATGTAAAATATTTATACACAGAAAATGTTTAACAAGTGGTAATGGCTATTATTTCCAAGCACATGAAGCTATTGTGAAACACAATCTATGTTTCAGATCTTGGATCCATAAAGGCCCTTGGTAGTCAATATATATTTTTTAAATTTTTATTATTAGGTACCAGGGATTGAACCCAGGGGTGTTTTAACCAGCCCTTTTTAATATTTTATTTAAATACAGGATCTTACTGAGTCGCTTAGGACCTCACGAAGTTGCTGGGGCTGACTTTGAACTCACAATCCTCCTGGCTCAGCCTCTCAAATGCCTGGGATTACAAGTGTGTGCCACCATACCTGGCATCAATATTGTATAACGCTTCTCAATACTGTATAATTTAATGCTTCTTAATGCTGGATAAGTTAAGGCTTCTTGATACTATGTAAGTTAACACTTTTTAATGCACAGCATATTTCAGGCATACTTGTAAGGGTTGTCTGTGTATACCACATCAAAATGTGAAGGTTTTGAATACATATTTTTGGTTTAAATCAAGAAACACTTCTGAATTATTGTAATGACCATTGGAGAGCTCAAGGGATCTAAGACAACAAGGGCAACAAGGTTGCCAGAGCCTGTGGATCCAGGTCTGAGTTGCCATCTGGAGTTCAGTACATCCCATGTCTCTCCACATCACTGGGCTCTGAGTAGCCCAAAGCACATTTAAGGACCTCAGGGGTTGTGCCTATGGATAAGTTTGAACTACCAATACCTGAATCATCTCTAATACTTATAATCTAAGCTTGTAGGAGTTAACATTTTCTGAAACCACACCACTGAGTTCAAATAGATATGTTCAAATGTGAACTGAGAACATATCTAGCAGAAGGACTCCTTGAGTACAAAGAACTAACAACTCAGCAATCGCTCTGCAAATATTTCTAATGTGGATCTTGAATCGGTCCTTCTTTCCTCTGCCTGGGGAGGATCATAGTGACATCCCACGTAATAACGCTTAGCACATCTGGACTGGCACTTGCCACCTGACCATGGATGGACCTCTCTCTTCCCCAACCCTGTTCTAATTTCCCACTTTGACTGCCCAAACTAGAATTAACAGTACAGTTAATTCTACCTTGGATAAGCTTTCTCACATGCATCTAGATGTTCTTTGACTTTTTCTTTTCTAATTTCCACCAACAACTGAGGAAAATGTTCTCTGCCTCTAGCTCCATTCTCCACCATCACTGCCCACCTGTGTAGTGGCAACACCACTGTATCTAAGCATCAGAAATTTGGGAAGGATGCCGATTGCCTCATCTTTCATATTCAAGCTATTGATGTTAGCTGCCAAGGCTGACTTGCTCAATGTCATTTCCTCTTACAGTGATCTCCATGATCCCTTACCTGGGCCACTGTTTATTTTAATAGTCTAAACAGAGTATGGTAACTGTGTCCATTTGTATGCTCTCATCCCTTTCTGACCTACCTATCAGTCTAAAATTGTTGTCATCCTAATTCTGAATAAGCTGTCATCCTAAGAGCAATGGGGACACCAGAGAGTCAGAACAGGAAAATACTAATGCAGCACAACCAGACCCTTCTTTCTGCCCACTTGCATCTTACAAAGCTCCCCTTTTTTTCCCCAGAGTCGACACACAGAATCCTCTCCTTCCTGGGCTGGCTTGAAATGTGCCTCCCCATCTCCAAGCCACCCTGGTTTAGACCTTTCACAGGGAGCCATTGAGTGACATGACTGACTGCGTCAGGTCACTCAAGAGTTAAAGAGCAACAAGGTATTCACCAATGGCACACAGACATGCACTGTTTTTGCTGTACTGGGAGCCAGAGTCTAGAATCCTCAGCATAGGTACATGGTCAGAATATTCCTGAAGGCCACCTGGGGCAAGTGGTAATGGTAGACACATCTTACATAAGTGGCAATGAAGACAGTGTCACTGACAGCAGCACAGAATCCTCAGACTCAGAAGATTAAATATTGTTAAGTGCATACTTCACCGCATGGTAAATTTTCTCAACTTTAATATTTTGACTAAACATATGTATTAATGTTATTAATGAAACTAATGTATTAACTTTTTTCCACACTGAAAAAATGTTTGCTTTAACTGTCACAAAGAAATGATGTGCATAGATTCGGACTATTTAATTATAATCTACAGGGGCTGAGGATGTGGCTCAAGTGGTAGCGCGCTCGCCTGGCATGTGTGAAGCCCGGGTTCGATCCTCAGCACCACATACAAACAAAGATGTTGTGTCCACCGATAACAAAAAAATAAATATTAAAAAATAATAATAATAATTATAATCTATATTCTCAACACCCTAATCTTGCACCAAAGACAGGTAAAAAATTATTTTTAAGTACTACTAGGGTGAGGAAAAAGAATCTTCATTAATGGTTGCCCCTTTTGCAAAAAAAAAAAAAAGGCATAAAATGTGACAATTATGTGGTGAAATATGATACTCAGGTGAGATTGACTGGGGAGTCAGAGAAGAGGTCAGGGGACCTTCCTTTCTTAACACTTGTCCAAAGTGGTGGCCCATGCTTGTTTCCTCACTGTGACACACTGCTTCATGGGTGTGAAGATCCAGGACATACTTTTTCTTTTGCCTACCAGGTTATATTGAAAACCCAGTAGAGAGCCCAGCACAAAGCTCAAAGTTTTGCACATATAAAAGAATAAATTAAAGAACTAAATAGTTGTAAATTTTTAAAAGATCTACAAATATGAAAATCCAATACCATAGAGCATCTAAATTTGCTCAAAATCCCTTGAGAATCTCTACAACAATCTCTATCTAGTTTCTTTTAAACTTCTGCCTTCAAACATTCGATTTTAGACTAAAATTTACTTCCCAGCTGAGCATGGTGGCACACACCTGTAATCCCAGCAACTCAGGAGGCTGAGGCAGGAAGATTGCACATTTGAGGCCAGCAACTTAGTGAGACCATAAGCAATTTAACAAGACTGTTTTTATTTTTAAGAGAGAGAGAGAGAGAGAGAGAGAATGAGAATTTTTTTTAATATTTATTTTTTGGTTTTGCGGCAGACACAATATCTTTGTTTGTATGTGGTGCTGAGGATCGAACCTGGACCGCACACATGCCAGGTGAGCGCACTACCGCTTGAGCCACATCCCCAGACCCAAGACTATTTTTAAGAAGGGCTTGGGAGGGTCCCTGGAGAGTGTCTCAGTGGCAGAGTGCTTACCTTGCACATGTGAGGCACTGGGTTTAATCCTCAGTACCACATAAAAAAAATAAATAAAAATAAAAAAGATATTGTGTCCATCTATAACTAAAAAATAATTTTAAAAAAGATATTAAAAAAAAAGGCTGGGGATGTGGCTTTGTGGTAAGGCACCCCTAGGTTATGTGTCTGGTACCACCCAAAGAAAAAGTGTTTTTGAAAATAAACACAAACACTAAAATATCAAAACAGTAAAAAGGAAAAGGTCAGTATACCACATGTCCTTTCGAAAGTTAAAATACACCAAACAAAAACAGCCAGTGTGGATTCTCCTATTAGCACCACTGCTCTCCTGTCCTGCATATGCAATATGTCTGACGTGTGTTCTTCATGTGTTGTTCTTTATATTATACTTCTGATCCCTTGAGTCATATGCATCCTCTTCATGTTCAATGTTAGATTTATTTTATTATACACTCCTACATCCAGTTCTACATGTGATAACTGAGCTACACATTCAGCTTACATTCAGAGTAAGGTGAGAACTTGGCAAAAACTTCTAGTCCTGATGTTATATATTTATTATTCTCCATCTATCCATTCCCTTTTTCTGGTTGAAACTACTGAGTATTCAAAATCTACACGCTGATGTTCTGAGGTTTTCAAACATTCACAAGTCCTTACCTATACCTCATACCTACATACATAAAACATTTTTAGCTAATACAGCAAAGGAACCTAATAGTAAGTCTAAATGAAAATGTCAAATGTAAGCACCACAAAAATGTCTGAAAAGAGAAAAGTGGCTGATCAGCAGCAGCAGATCTGCTGATCTCAGGCTGTGTTTCTAGGGCAGATGTTGAGACCCAGCTAGGGTGCAAGATGCTTCTTAGGGATGCACACCTGTGAGAGGAAGAGCAGGAGCTCACCGGGCAGAGGGAAGAGGACTATGGTGTCGGCCCGCCAAAGCTGTTGTCAGTTCTTCACCTGGTGCCGCAGGCCAGCCTTCTAACTGAATGAACTGACTGCAAAACTCCATGGAGCAATGAAGAACACAGGTGCCCACAAAAGGCTAGTCTGGCCAGGCGTGATGGCACATGCCTGTAATCCCAGTGGCTCAAAGCCATCCTCAGGAAAAGGAAGGGGCTAAGCAACTCAGTGAGACCCTGTCTCTAAATAAAATATAACATAGGGCTGTGGATGTGGCTCAGTGGTTGAGTGCCCCTGAGTTCAATCCCCAGTACCCCCGCCCCGCAAAAAAGCTGGCTTATCTGGCACAATGTTGAATTTCCAGAAGTGTACCACTTTAGGTACCCTCTACCTCATATCCAGGCCATCAAAAACCATCAATAATCTTAAGCAGACTTCATAAAAGTCAAGTCAAAGGCCAAATGGTTTTAGGTAAAAGGTTAAGATCTTTACCTAATTACACCATGTAGCCAGAAAGCTTAGGAGGTCCGCCTAACCTACAGATAATGACAAAAACAAAAAACAAAACACACTTAGCCCATCAGGCTGTTTTGAAAGTACGCTTGGCATTAGTGTTCACCAAACTATGGTATGAAGGTCCCCAAGTTTCAGGACACATCTTCAGATCCTCTACTGCATGACTTTGGAGCAAGGCCCCAGCAGCTGGCAGACAGGAGGTCACCAACAAGGGAAACAAATGCCAGTTCAAGTGGCCACGGGTCCCTCACCACTCACAAGCCCCCTTCAACTCCACAAAGACCGTTTTCCTGATAGGTGATCAAGGACAGGACACCCAATTGTACCTTCACACACTCTGGCCACTGGTTACTCAAAGCTGTGCAGATTGCCACAGCATATGCTGTTGTCCTCCTTCAGTCATTTCATCTTAGGACAATGAGAATGGGATGGAACACAACAGTCAAAATAAGCAGGTCTAACAGAAGAAGGGGGACTGGATATTTAAGAACTCATCTATCAGAAAAACCTCATTCCAAAAGGAGATAAGTCAACTGATTCATTAAACAAGCTTTCTAACAATTTGAACTGTGAACTAACTAGCCCATTTCAAGATTCATGTTGTATAAGATTCCTTCACTGAGCAAAATTATCTACTAACTCAACAACTAAAGGACCTCCAAGAATCCTGAAAATGTATTTCCTCTTTGATACTAGAAATTCAAAGTTTTACCCATGCATACTGAAAGGCCTTTTAAAAAGTACACTTACAAGACCTTCCACAAAACACTAATTGGAAAGTCAACTGAACTGAACATCAAGGGAATCTGGGAAGTAGCAGCTTCAGTCAAGTGAAATACTTTGTTGCTACAACACTTCAGAGGCCTTAATGACTGAGCATGTCTTATGAACTGCCCAGAAAAAAATATTTTTAGTATACAACATTTTCACTCAAACTCACTTGGCCATAGCATTTATTTTCCAGAAAGTATCTTGGATTGTTTCTCAAGAAAACTCTAGAACTGTAAGGAATTCCCCCAACTCCAAACAGTGTTATTTGTGTTGACCACCCCCCGCCCAGCTCTCTAGGTACCACATACTGTTCTGCAAACTTTTTCACTTAAAAATGAGCTACACCTCACTTTACTTAATATAATACAGAGAGCTATATAATATTTCATACTCATTGAACTAGTAGTCTTCTACTAAAAAGCTTTCAAGTCTTTTAAACAATTTTAAATAATACTGCAAAACACGCCTTGCAAGTATTTATTTTTTGCCTACTTTAGGAATGCAGATAAAGACCTACCTGTATCTACATGACAACTATCAGGTGAATTATGACGCCACCTATTGGGACAGGAACAAAGACAGCAGACTTGAAAGTTACCTGGACAACTGGCCACAGGGGACTACAGCACAGAAGAGAAGACTGGACTGGCTCTGGGTTTATTTCTAAAAGATGCTGCTTGATTCTGGGAACCACCAAAAATCACAGAAATCACAGCTAATGGATGGTCTTAAACAGTTCTGAGTAACATTTAAGAACCGACTGGGGGACTGGGATGTAGCTCTCTGGTAGAGTACTTGCCTCACATGCACAGGGCCATAGGTTCAATCCCCAGCACTAGGGTGACAAGGAACCCAGAGAGTTTGTAACTGTGAACTAGAAGTCAGGAGATGAAAAGGCAGTGGTTTGGTGGCTGGGCCTAATGAGGCCACATAAAACTGCCATTATCTTTTCCTATGACCTTGAGCAGATTCCTTTACGTCTCTTCACCTGCCTATGGACTTGCAGTAAGGCTGTTAAATGAGGCGACAGTGCTTGGCAGATGCTATTACTGTCATTGTCATTATATCTGAATGTACCTTCTCAGTTGAGTTTTGTGTAAGTTGGTGGTGACCTTAACAAGGCAAGAGTTCCAAACTAGAATGGGCTAGGTCAGCATGCCTGTCATCTCAGGCGTGGAGGATCTCTGCAGGCTAAGGCAAGAGGATCACAAGGTCAGTCTGGGCAACCCATAGAGATCTTATCTTAAACTAAAAATGACTGGCGGTGTAGCTCTGTGGCACAGCATCCTGGGTTCAATCCAAGAAGGAAGGAAGGGGTGAGGGAAAGGAAGAAATTGGAACAGGATGGGAGGGCTAGAAAAGCAGACTAGGAACACTGAGAAGGATGAACAAACAGAAAGACCATGTGATCTGCCCCCAGACCCCAACAATTCTCTCTCTGCCTTTAGAGAAAATGGCACAGGATGGAACAGGAGGCATGGCTGGCAGGCAGACATGCAGATCACTGCTCTGCAGGGCAACATCTGGGTGAGAAACTCAGGCAGGGCCATGTCTATGAATGACAGGAACAAAAAGAACCTCAAGGAAAGGAGGCAGGACACCCTGGCAGGCTTCCCATGTGAAGGGCTGCCTATGACAATAGGTGTTAAGAGTGAGGGAGGCTCTGGACAGGGCCAGAGGGTCCACTGAACTTCTAGATCTGGCAATTAGTGGTGGCCACTACACAGAGGAGAAACAGGCAAGCCACAGAGCTTCCAAAGAGCCACTTCTGAATTCTCTGTGGTATGAACGAACAGGTGTGAATCATGAGGCCCAGGGATGCTGGAGGACAATGGAACAGGTGTACCCTGAAATACCTGTGAAAAGTCTTCGTCCTTAGTAAGGGCTGGGAGGAAGGTGACAAGAGGCCACGGGTTGTTTCCTACTGGTGACTAGGACTCCAGAGTGCTCCTAGTCACAAGTGGAGAGAAAAGTGAGGGAATGGGGCACAGGCCTTGGCCAGAGGACATCCCAGGCAGCTGGGACACACCAGTTCAGACGATGGAAAGATGACCTGAGGCTCGCAACCAAATACGAGAGAGACAGGACCACTGGTTTCAGGAGGCTGGCCTCCACCTTGCAGGATCTGGCCCCAGAGGGCCAGTGTCTCTTCACCATATCTGACCCAAACAAGTTGCATTGTCTCCTCATGTATCACTCCCCTGGCAAGTCCTAGAGCTCCAAGAAGAATGCTACGGTCCCAAGCGATCAATGAGTATGAATAAATCTCTACTTGCTGCATCACAGATGTAACTGTGTCCCTCCTTAAATTCTTCAAAACCCAGACACCATTTTTGCCCATAAATGTGAAATATTTGCCTCCATTTCTATAAATTAAGACCAAACACATGTCTCAGATACTACTGCCAAAGCCAATGTTGAAGAGTGTTAAACTGAGATGATTCAAATCAGAGTTGTGACAGGAACACAAGAAATAAGCTCTTTCAAGAAAAGATGACAACTACGCTGGTACAAATTGGTAGCTTTTGAAAAAATCTACAAGTATAAAAGCAGCAAGACAAAATGTTTTGGTATATCATTAAAAAGTCTATATTTGAGTTAATAAAAATAGTTAAAATTCACTATTAAATATAAAATAAGACTCAATTCAGCTTATCTAGCTCAGCGACACTTTAAAAAATGATCCTAGACACTACTCAATAAAGTAATTTTTAATTTCCTAACACCTGGTGGGAGCATGCACAACACTCAGGTGTGAGATGTGAAACGTGCAGTGAGCACCTCAGACCTAAAGAACCCCCATTTCTCCTCATCAGGAACACACAGGCACAGCACCTGTGCACTGCTTAGAGAAGGAAAAGAACACTCTAGAAACAGCCCTCCATGCTCCCTGGCAGGAGACTCACACGGAAGCCATGATAGGACAAAGCCATGATGGGACAATCACACAACACCATACACAAACGAGTGGACTGCAGCTACTGCTTGGCAGACGCATCTCTCAGAATCCACGTGAAAAAGTCACAGAAGGCCCATGACATATGGCACCATTTCCACACATAAGATTAATTTTTTAAAAGCATTTTTACAAAAGAAAAGCAGGTTGGAGCTCCCCCTGCCATTAACTACTGGCCACCATGGTTTCACTGCACTTATGTTTTAGAAAGAAAATAAACAAAACCAAACCCCTACTGTTGATGGTACATGCTTCTGTGGGTAAAATGACACGATGACTGGTATTTACTTCTAAATGCTACAGGAAAAGAACTATGAGATGCAAGGGGCACTGTGATTTCTACACTCCATAATTAAAAGCTAACAAAAACTCAGCCGAACCACACAACATATAATGCGATGAGAGAAAGAAAAGCAAAATGAGCCAGGGGACAAGTAGCCATGAAAGACCTGGGGTAGGAACAGCTCGGGAAAGCCTTCGGAGCCTTCACAGCTGGGGTCCCAGGGACTGGCTGTGGGCCTGTCACAATCCACTTGCTTCTCAGCTCCTTGTGCAGCACCTTATGTTTTATTACCATCTCTTTGACATATCCAAAAGGAAACTATTAGCGGCTGAAGGGTTCCTGGGTGTGAGAAGAGTGGGGGACACCGCAGTGGAGGCCATTCACACTGCCTGGAGGAAAGGAAAGGAACGCCTGGAGGTGCAAACCTGACCCAGTTCCCGTCAGCATTTTAGGAACAGGCTTCTTAAAAATCTGAGTAAGAAAAATGGCAACTAGCAGCAGGTGCTGCTGTGACACCTCCGACCTGCGTGGTCACCGCATGCCTTGGCCAGTTCCTCTTCCCTCCTTTCCCCCATGTCTTTCAAAGGCCACAAACTCCCATGTTCCAAACTCTTGAAAAGAAGCCTCAGTTACTCCAACCCGAGCCCCAGGAGTGAAGCCAGGGCTGCCCTCCCCTCCGAGCCCCCACAACCCACCCACCCTCCCTCCCCAGGCCTTCTGCAAAGCTGCTCATTACAGGCTTAGCCTGTGGGTTGGTCTCTCCACCCTCCTGGAGGAGCAGCAGAAGCTGCCACCTGTCCTCACCCTCTTAAACCCATTCACTTCTCTTTATTACTCACAACTGCTGGGGTCTGGACATTCTCTCTCCTGGAGTCACTAACTAAGGGGTCTAAAATGCTTTGTCACCAGTCTCTCCCCTCCAGTCCACACTGCTGCCCAAGGAACTTTCTTCCACAAACAGGCACTCGTTTTGAATGAGGGCCAGTGACCTTCTATACTCTGCTTATGTACCCCACACTCACAGCCACCTCCTCCAGGTTGGAGCCACAAACAGAATCATGCCATGGCCATTTATCAACTACGCAAGGGAGAACTCCTGCTCATGGGGGCTCCTCCACACTGTGCCACCAGAAGCTCTATGCACTAACTCACCAATCCTCAGACAGCTACACTCTCTACATGACACTACCGACATCTCACAGATGAGGGCACTCAGTCTCAGAGATGTGAAATCATTTGTCCAAACCCACTCTGCCACTCATCGATGGCAAGGATTCCAACCCTGGAACTACACTCTAAAACCCAGTTCTTTCCACCCCTTGCTCAGTGCTGCTGCCATAGGAAGGTGAGTGTTGCTCATTCCATTTCCCTAAGGACACTGAGAGCTACCCTTCAATTTCAAATTACAAGCTGACTTCCAAGGGAACCATGCAAAAAGACAGTGAGTTTCCTAAAATAACTGGGTAATAAGTCCAAACTGCTACTAAAGAGCAGGACAGGGAGAACCATCAAACTCACAAACTTGACTTTTATTTACACTAAATTCCAAAACTACTTTAAACTTTCATTTCGATTTTCACTAGTTTACATCTGATTATTAATTATTTTTAATTTTGGTCAATTTTCTTTAATCCAGAAGGAACTTTAGCTTAGATGACAAGACAAGAACTAATATCTTATAAAGACAGAATAACAGTTTATGCATTCAATAATTAGAGTTCTACTTATACAACAGCCAAGAAAGGCATTTACTAGTTTAGGTAAGACTCAATGACTTGATTACTGAAATTCAAGGTTCATACCTCAACATTGTAAAAACTATCTATGCTAAGCCCAAGGCCAACATCATTCTAAATGGAGAAAAATTGAAAGCATTCCCTCTAAAAACTGGAACAAAACAGGGATGCCCTCTTTCACCACTTCTATTCAACATAGTCCTTAAAATTCTAGCCAGAACAATCAGACAGACAAAAGAAATTAAGAACTCAAACTGCCACTAATCTGCCAATGACATGATTCTATATTTAGAAGATTAAAAATAATTCCACCAGAAAACTTCTAGAACAAATAAATTCAGCCAAGTAGCAGGATATAAAAACCAATACCCCTAAATCAAATACACTTCTATATAAAAGTGATGAATCCACTGAAAGAGAAATTAGGAAAACTACCCAATTCAAAATAGCCTCAAAAAAAAAGCAAACCTTGGGAGTGACTAACAAAAGAGGTGAAAGACCTCTACAATGAAAACTACAGAACACTAAAGAAGAAAACTGAAGAAGACCTTAGAAGATGGAAAGATCCCCCATGCTCTTGGATAGGACAAGAGTTAATATCGTCAAAATGACCATACTACCAAAACTCTTATACAGATTTAATGCAATTCCTATTGAAATCACAATGACATTCTTCATAGAACTAGAAAAAGCAATCATGAAATTCATTTGGAAAAATAAGAAATCAAGAATAGCTAAAGCAATCCTTAGCAAGAAGAGCTGAAGCAGGAGACATCACAACACCAGACCTTAAACTATACTACAGAGAAACAGTAACAAAACAGCATGGCACTGGCACCAAAACAGACATGTAGACCAATGGTAAAGAACAGAAGACACAGAGACCAAACAACAAAAATACAGCTATCTCATACTAGACAAAGGAAACAAAAACATACAGCGGAGAAAGGATAGCCTCTTCAACAAATGGTGCCGGTAAAACTGGAAATCCATACATAGCAAAAGGAAATTAAACCTCTCTCTCTCATCATGCACAAAACTTAACTCAAAGTAGATCAAGGACCTAGGAATTAAACCAGAGACCCTGCACCTAATAGAAGAAAAAGTAGGTCCAAATCTTCATCATGTCAGATTAGGCCCTGACTTCTTTAACAAGACTCTTAAAGCTCAAGAAATAAAATCAAGAATCAATAAATGGAGGGCTGGGGTTGTGGCTCAGAGGTAGAGTACTCACCTGTCATGCGTGAGGCACTGGATTCAATCCTCATCACCACATAAAAATAAAGATATCGTGTCCACTTATATCCAAAAAAATATATTAAAAAAAAGAATCAATAAATGGGATGAAGTCAAACTAAAAGCTTCTTCTCAGCAAAAGAAACAATCAATGAGGTGAAGAGAGAGTCTACAATATGGGAGCAAATTTTTACCACATGCACATCAGATAGAGCACTGCTCTCCAGTATACATAAAGAACTCAAAGAACTTAATACCAATAAATAAATAAATGAACAACCCAATCAATAAATGGGCTAAGGAACTGAACAGACACCTCTCAGAAGAAGATATACAAGTGATCAACAAATATATGAAAAAATGTTCAACACCTTTAGTAATTTGAGAAATGCAAATCAAAACTACTCTAAGATTTCATCTCACCCCAGTCATTATGGCAGTTATCAAGAATACAAGCAATAATAAGTGTTGGAGAGGATGAGGAGGAAAAGGCTGGGGCTCAGTGGTGGAAGGAAGGAAGAAAGGAAGGAACGAACGAACGAACTTTGAGTCCAAGGCTATAATCAGAGAAGCAATATAAATAATGCCCAAGTAAATTTTGCTTCTAGAACGAATTCAAAGTTGAGTTGTCAGTACCTGAAAATATCATATATGCCTACATTGCCTCATTTATCTTTATTTAAAGCTAGTAAACATCAGGGACATTAAAACAAATTTACCATGACTCAATTCTACTACTACTCCCCAAGCAACAAAACATACATGCACTCAAAGACTTGTACACGAATGTGTTCATAGTTTATTATTTATAATAGCCCAAAAGTAGATAACCCAATGATAAATGGATAAGTAGACCACAGCACAGTCACACAGCTGCAGACTACCTGACAATAAAGGATGGAGTACCAATGCAGCAGGGATGAACTGCCAAACATTGCTCCAGGTGAAGGCCACATGCAGAGGACCACGTGTCATACCTGATTTACTATGTGTTATGACCAGGATAGAAAGTAGATTAATGGTTGCCTGTGGGTCAGGGAGTGACAGCAAACAGGCACAGGAATCTTTTGGGGTAATGGAACTGTTCATACATTAGGTCGTGGTGATGGCAGCACAACTGTGACTTTCCTAAAAATTCTTGACTTCATACACTTAAAATGAGTGAATTTTGTGGTTATTAGAACCATGTCTTAATAAAACTGTTAAGAAAAAAGACCAAACTTAAAGCATGCTAGCTATGAACAAACTGTCCAGGTCTGCTCATCCACAGAAGCGAATGCACCTCTCTCTACAAGATGGCAGGGATCTGCAGACACATAGGTCTTAGCATAAGCACCAAATGAAGTATTCCACCAGAAGCAAGCCCATTTCTAACAGAAGAGCTTGTACTGTCCTACAACAATATATAAACAGCTGAAAATACATAAAGAAGACTTGCCTCAAGGTATGGGAAGAGGTACATGGTATACAGGGTTTACCTCCTAATTACACACAAAAATGGCAGCAACTAGTTCAGGGGGAAAGAACTCATTCTAGGCACAATGGTCAAGAAGGCTTTGGTGAAATCAATATTTTCCACAGCTTCGCAAAGAACAATTAGGATTTGAACATAAGAGGTACAGGAAGGGTGTTGTACAGGGAAGAGCAAGAGGCAGAAAAACAAATCACACGAGAGTATGTGGGGCTGATGCAAGCAGCTGGGTGGCAGGGCAGGCGGGGTGGGCAGGCAGGCACAGGTAGGCCAACTTGAGGCCTTTGTTCTGTGTGGTAACAGTTATGAAGGCTTCAGGAGGGAAGCCCTTCAACAGACGTGATTTTAGAAATAGCAGTCTGCGCTCTGTGGAGTTTGCATGAGAAAGGACACAGGTGTGGCATTAATGGGAGCATCACTCAACTTAGACCAGCACCATGCAAAAAGAAAAGATAGCAGCAAAGACAACCCAAAGTAGAAATCACAGTCACAATCACTCAACTGACTGGATTTGGGTGGCTCAGGGAGAGAAGAATTAAGGATGACAAAGGCTGTGTCTCAAATCTGTATTTCCTAACCTCCAATAAACTATCTCTGTTTACACTGGCAATTCAAAACAACTTTCCTGGTGGAAAATGCTCAATGATATGAACCAGAGTTTGGCCATTTCTAATAACAAAATAGACACATTTACCCTCTGACCCAGCAATCCACTTCTAGGAATAAACCAGCCAGGGCTGGGGCTGTGGCTCAGTGGTAGAGCACTTGCCTAGCCTGTGTGAGGCACTGAGCTCGATTCTGAGCACCATATATAAATAAATACATAAAGGTCCACTGACAACTAAAAATAAATAAATGAATAAATAAACTGGCCAAAACCACAAGAATTGTAAATTTAAGTTTAGTCACGGCAAAAGACTGGAAATCGACCCAAAACTCCACAAATGGGACAAGAAGACTGAACTCTGGCAGGTTCACATAACGGTGTGAAAAGGAAGGAGGAGGATATCCAGGCATGGGCACAGGGACTTCCCAGCAGAGATGACTGAACAATGCTGCCTTTCCTGTAGCTGCTACAATTCCAAAGAGCATGGGGAGGGGAGTGAACACAAGCACAGAGAGATCTGCTTTTCTTTTCAAAAAAAACTGGGAGGACAAGCTGATGAAGATGGCTCCCCACTGAGGAGGACCCAGGATAGGACCAAGGTGGAGGTGACACTTCAGTGGGGCCCATAGAGAACTCAGGGGCCTGTAAATAAAGACAGAGAAGAAATAACATCTTTATTTTCACTACCCCTGACTGAAATCTGACAATCCCATCACTTAGCAGGCTGATAACAAACCACAGTGGTTTCCGCAGGGCTCTTTTTCAACAAGAGATTTTCCATTGTCCCATGACAGTAACTGCCAGAATCATTTACAGTCATCAATACTTTGAAATTACAGTAGTGACAGAACTCACTCACTAGACCTTAAATACACAGCAAATAGGTTAAAAGTGGAATTCTTCATCTTTCATGATGAAAAAAGTAAAAAAAAGTCACAGTGCAAAAGCTATAAAAACATCTTGGGACTTATTTGCCTACAGGATCTCAACCAATCTCTCAACCAATCACATCCTCTGCTTTAGGGAATCACTTGGCAACACTATAAGGGTAAATAAATATAAACTCACATATACAAAATTCAATGTGGATCATTCAGATATTCCTAACTGTGTTTACTTGAAAATCTTTATATCACTAAACTGAGCACTCAATTTAAAAACCCTCATTGCTGGCAAAATCCCAAGGGTAACGGGAATTTGAGAGGAACTTTACATAAGAAAGTTGGCATTATTAAGAGAAACGGCTAAGTTATGTGAAGAGAATGAATGTAGAGGAGGTGAAGAGCATGATCTTAAGACATGTTGAATGTGAAGTGATTATAAAAACACCAAAATGAAAATGCCCAAGCAGGCAGTTTAGAAAACAAAACTGTAGCTCAAAGGAAATCACCTCTGATTAAATAAATTTAGTAACAGGGGGAAAAAAAGGTAAAATTATAGGCATCAGCCTGGATAACATCTTCAAAGTATAAAGAATGAACAGAGATGAGAACTAAAGCTTATAGTAAGAGGACTCAGGGACAGCGAGTCCCTGTCTCCCCTCCACCCCCCCCCCCCAGAATATACAGGTAGGAGAACCAGGAGGCCAGGAACAGCAAGTAAAGAATAGTTAGTTAATGCAACTTCTAGTTCAACAGCAGCAAAGGTTGAAGATACATCAAGGAAAGTTCTAACTAAAAAAGTCACTGTAGTGAGTGTCAGAAAACTGGTGGCTTCAGAACAATGCTCCAGTTGGGTGCTGTGGTGGACACCTGTATTCCCAGCTACTTGGGAGGCTAAAGCAGGAGACCTGACAAGTTCAAGGCCAGCCCGGGTAACTCAGTGAGATTCTGTCTTCCCCCAAAAAAAGTAGAAAGGGTTGGGGATGTAGTTCAATGGTAGAGCACATGCCTAGCATAAATTCAATCCTCAGTATTAAAAAAAAAAAAAAAAGCAAAACTCAGCTCCAGGCAGTAGATGTAATTCAGTGATGGAATGACTACACTTAAGACCCTGGGTTCAACCCCCAGGACAGGCACAGAGAATGGAGCTCTAGTAAAGTGGAAGGCAACAAAACCAGCTGCAGTCCCGTGGAAAGAGAAAACGGCCTGTCAAAACAAAGGTGAAGGGAGGACATCAGCTCTGTTGCTAACAGAAACAGACTAAGAGAGGGGATGACTATTACCCCCCATTCACCATTATACATACAGTGACAGTGTGAAAGGGACAGAAGGCTTCCTTTTAAGTTCTAAAGCTAGGATATAAATATAAGGATTATCAACATACAAACATCTGACAGCTCTCATGCTTCAACTTCCAAAATAAACCACATACTTCATTCAAAAATAATAATAAAAAACTTTTTTATGCATGTTTCAAAATTGAATGAACTTAATCCTGAATTCAAAATCTGGAACAGGGTCGACCACATCCTGCCTAGGTGTGTTCATGCTTCCTACTGCTCCTGATGACTTCTAGTAAAAGATGATCCCAACTCAGATGGCACCAAGAAAACAATACCATGCACTGCAGAGAAGAAACAAATAGGAAGAATCTGAAACAAGTGAGTATGCTAGTCAGATTCACTTAGGTTCCGAATTCTCTTCACTCACTTTAAAAATTAAACACAGGGGTGGCAGTGGGGAGATGTCTGTCAAAGGTATAAAATTCAGTTACACAGGATGAATGAGCTCTGGAGATATACTGTACAGAATACCGAATGTAGTTAATAATAATGTTCTATATACTTGAAACTTACTTTAAAAGGAACAAAAAGTTCTAAGAGTAAACCTTCAAAGTTCTTACCACAAAAAAAAAAGTATGTGATTAGCTTGATTTAATCATTTCACAATATACACATATGTCAAGGTATATATATAAATATATATATATATATATCTCATAAACAAGTTTTGTCAATTATACCTTAAAAAGGTTGGGGGATGGCTGGGGTTGTGGCTCAGCGGTAGAGTGCTTGCCTAGCACATGCAAGGCCCTGGGTTCGATCCTCAGCACCACATAAAAATAAATAAATAAAGATAGTGTATCCGACTAAAAAATAAATATAAAAAAATAAAGTTTTTTTTTTTTTAAAAAGGTTGGGGGATTAAACACCAAAATATCGAATTCTCAGAACTGCTGTATAAAGACTAATATTGGAGACATCATAAACATCCAATCCTATACCTTGTACACAGCAGGAATGCCCCAGTGGTAGCTTGCTTCTTTGTAAACACTAGAGGGGTTGGAGAAAATTCTTAAGGATCCATCTAACATGGTTTTAACCAGGAAATGATTAAAACCCATTAAATACAAGGCCATTTTTGTTGACTATTACAAGCCATAATTGCTGAATAATTATGCTTGTAATATTTGTAAACCCCTCCTTAAAAATCAAAGTAGCAGCTTATTTTTGACTTTTATATTTTGCACTCATGATACACACTTATAATTTTAAAAGCTAGAAAACTTTAGTAAACAAAAGCAAGTATTTAATGTTATATTTATTCTTCTTAATTCAAAATTAGGCTTCTTGATAATTATTGCTATTTGAAAAATGGATATTTTACTAAGTGGATTTTACATTTATATCTTTTTTATGTACAACTGGAAAATGTACCGGTAAAGGTTATTCTTTGTGTAGAAAAATCTAGAGATTTAATGGGAGCAATACTTCTGATCTGCAGGCCCCTGTTCTGTGCTCGTGCCCAGGTAACTTGTTCACAGTTTAATCCTCTCCACTCAAAAGTGGGTGTCTTGGCCAAAACACGTGTTCTAGAAATACAGATAAGTACTCCAAATATTTTAGGGACATACTCAAATCATTAAGATACATCAAAAAACATACCAAAACTCCTGGCATTTTATTTTCCCTTGGCCTAGTTAGAATACTATTACTAAAGGGAAGGCCACAAAGTTTATATTAAATAAAAATTTAAGAGGAATAAAATTATTCAAACAAGCCATGAAAACTATTAATACTGATCATTTTAAAGACTTAAATAAAACCAAGATCCACATCCTGGAGTAGTATAAGAGCAAATATAATTCAAACTTCAGTTATCTCCTGTTTCTCCCACTTTCTAAAAGCCAACTGAGCTATGAAATTAGCAGCCACTAAAATTTACTAAATGAATTAATATATTGCCCTTCTAGCTGTCAATCTTTGGTTCTTCTAATTACATAATATAAATACTTACACTAATTTAATTCAATCCCCCACACACATTTTACAATCATGAGAAACAGATCAAGTATGAATTTTCTCACTTTCTCCTATGAGCACTTCAAGAATTAGAAAACAAATTCTGTTCTCTGGTTTTTGCTGTCTTGCCCGTGTGTGTGTGTGTGTGTTGCTGGGGATTAAACCAGGGTCTTGTACATGCAAGGCAAGCACTCTACCAACTGAGCTATATCCCCAGGTCTTGTTTTCTTGCTTTTTGAGGGCCTTCACTATTTGTTTCTGCAGCACGAGGCATCAAACCGAGGTCCTTGGCACACTAGGTAAGCGTTGTATCACTGAGCTACAGCCCCAATCCACAATTTTTATTCTCTTAGACATGGTACCTGGACAATTAATAGAAGAAGCCCCTGCCCCTTTTTAATTGTTCTTAGTTGTAGATGGACACAAATACCTTTATTTTTATGTGGTGCTGAGGATCAAACCTAGTGCCTCACACATGCTAGGCAAGCGCTCTACCACTGAGCTACACAAACCGAGCTACACAGGCCCAGCCCAGAAGAGCACCCTTTTAAAATTTAATCTATAGACAAAGCCCTCAAAGTCTTAAAATTGTTTGTAACAATTTTAATTCAGTCAATATCTATTATTTTTTCTACTTTAATGACTGCAGAACTTGTAAGTAGGGTACTACAAGCATTGCTGGTATAGTTGCTGTAAAAGCTAAAAATGTACAAAAAACTATGAGCACATTACACCTGATAGTTGTTATACAGATTAACCAGTTTGTCCAAATAAACTATTTGGAGCTGTGGAGAACTAGATTTCAATTCTCAGTTCCAGTGCAATGCTTTTCCTCAATGATGGAGATTGGTACTTGTATGCATTTTACTGCCAAGAATTTTCATTCATTGTAAAACAAGAAAAAACGGAATTACATTTGATCATCTAGTTATACCATGTTTGTTTTTTCAACAGAGGGCTTTAATCCATTACTGTGTAGATCATAAAACCAACTTAGCAAATGGCAACTGGAACTTCTTAAAAAATTGAAATAGGCAAAAAAACCCATAGGCTCTAACAAGGTTAATAAGTATTATAGGCTGAGTAACCCTTATCTGAAATGCTTGGGACCAGAGATATCTCAGATTTGGGAGTATTTGCATATATACAGTCATGTATTTTGTGGATGAGAACCAAATCTAAACCAGAAATTCATTTATATTTCATATACACTTTATACACACAGACTGAAGGCACGTTTACATAGTATTTTTAATGCACCTATGTTTTCACTATGACAAGTCATGTGAAGTCAGCTGTGGAACTAACCACTAGTGGCATAATGTTGGTCCTCAAACATCAAATAATGTTAGATTTTAGAGTATTTTTGGATTTAAACCTTTCAAATTAGGGATGTTCAGCCTGTGCCACTCAGTGCCTTTTCAGTTCTGACCGTTAGTGCTGGGTAACCCTAAAAAACACATTTCTTGTCAGGTGTGGTGGCACATGCCTGTAATCCCAGCAGCTCAAGAGGCTGAGACAGAAAGATTCCAAGTTCAAAGTCAGCCTCAGCAACAGCAAGGTGCTAAGCAACTCAGTGAGACCTGTCTTTAAATAAAATACAAAAAATGGGCTTAGGATGTGATTCAGCGGTCAAGTGCCCCAAGTTCAACCCCTGGTACCAAAAACAAAACAAAAAACCCCACATTTCTTATACAGAAATAGCTTAAGGGCCTCTACTCATATCACCGTGAGTGACAAAGACTATTTCAAATACCTAACATGCAAACATATATGCATGTTTGTGGAACTTAACATTTCTTAACTTCTGTGCCTGTATTTAATTTTCTGTAGTGGGGACAATACTACTAATTTTTAAGTCAAAATGAAGTAAATTAACATTGCCAAAACTTCACAATACTTTCGGTAATGGATAAAACTAAGGTAGTAATTCTCCTAAATCCCCACCAAAATGTTCCTATCAGAAGGGGGGCATTCCTTTGCATTCTATCAGATCTGAGGATCCAGTTTAAGAAGCTGATGAAGATCACATTTTCTTTGAAATATCATTCTATCTTAAAACTCATGCAATTTGGGGGCTGGGGATATGGCTCAATTGGTAGCATGCTCACCTGGCATGCGTGCCCGGGTTCGATCCTCAGCACCACATACAAACAAAGATGTTGTGTCTGCCGAAAACTAAAAAATAAATATTTAAATAATTCTCTCTCTCTCTTAAAAAAACAAAACAAACAAACAAAAAAAAAACCTCATGCAAGTCGGGTGTGCTGGTGCACACTTTAATCCCAGCTCCTTGGGAGGCTGAGGCAGGAGAATTCGAGTCCAAAGCTAGCCTCAGCAATAAAAAATGGGCTGGAGATGTGGCTCAATGGTAAAGTGCTCTTGGGCTCAATTCCCAGTACAAAAAACAACCAAACAAAAAACAAAGACAAAACATCACTCATGAACTCACTCTACAACAAAATACCTATTTGAAATAGATATCATTCTACCATGAAATGCTTATTTGAAAAGCGCTTGCTCCCTGTCCTTCCTGGCTAGTGATGGGAGAGCCATTACTGCACTCAATCTACTAACTATAAAAGCCACGTCAGTCTTGGTGCCACAAAGGATCCACAACCCAGCCAAACAGATGCACGAATATTCATCCTGAGATGACCAGGATGCAGAGTCCAGGGAATATCTTCAGGCCACTGAGGACAGGGACTCAGATGTGCTCTTAGTGTACAGAGGACCAATCCCTGGCATACCCCACTGGCAAGTCTCTCCCCACCTCTCGTCCCAGCCAGATGTATGCTTGACCACTGCTTCAGCAAAGGATGCACAGATGCTGTGATAACTATTTAAATATAAACTCACTACAACTCATAGTTCCCACAATTCTTCTCAACCAATTTCCCAAATTCCCTGTGCTGTGACCCGTTTACCCCATAGCTGGTGGATGCTAGGCCTTGAAACTACCTGCTTCATAAAGAGATTTTAAAAGCTAGCACATCTTGAAGTGATCAAGAAGCTCATCACCTCAATGGGATTTTCAATTAAAAAAAAACACACAAAACTTTTCCATTACTTTTCTTTTTAATAAGATAAATAATTTACTTTGGATAATGATGTCCATCACATTCACATTACACCATCCTTGCTAATCCCTGCCTCCTCCCTTTCCCTCTCTCCCCTCTTCCCTATCTAGACATGAATTGGTATAAATGTGTAATAAGAATTGTAATGCAAAAAAAAGTACATGTATAAAGACACGAATTGGCATGAACACACTTTATATAAAAGATAAATTGTGCTCTATATGTGTAATAAGAATTGTAATACATTCATCTGTCATGTATTTAAAAAATAAAATTAATTTTTAAAAAGATAAATAATTTAATCCTAAGTTAAAAATTTCTGATTAGCAACTTTCCCTAGCTAAGCAAATGTTGAAACTTGCACCCCATTTCACTACAAACTAGCTGAAAAGGACGTATACACCTACCATTCTCTTTATTTCATTTGAGCTTTAATGGTTTTTGATTTGCAGACAACTTACCACTCCATCCTAGGGAAGGCTGAGAAATCAGAAGGAAGGCTTAGAAGTCAGACCTAGCCCTGTTAGATGAGACATTTCCCAGGCACTAGTGATGGTCCTGAAGAACTAAGGCTTCACACAGAGCTTGTTATCAACCCTACACCTACCTCCATTCTGTGTACATGGTCAATGCTGCATTTAATCAAATCCGTCTTGATGAAAATCCCTTTCTGACTTGTAAATTCTGTAAATTTTCAGACATTGTAAATGCTAGGGAAAGGGTGTAAGGAGATGCATAACCAGACTGCATATTTAAACATGGACATCAAAAGACAATTAGATTAAATGCAATCTATGAACTGACTAGCTGAACACACCTTCTGAGCCCATGAAAATGTCATTTGGTGACAGCTTTCACTAAAAAGTGGTGTTCTTTGGGGCTTTTAATTCAAACTTGCTTTCTACGGAGATCTGGTCATGTGTATCTCAAAGGGGAAAATTTGGTGAAGCCTGAGATGGTTTGAATCAGGGAAGTCTCCAGCATTTTCTACTTGAGTTTTTACACTGAGCACCCCTAATCAAGATGCGTCTTTTTACTTGCAAAGATTTCTCCTGAAATTCCCACACAGCCTGTACAACTTGTTCTTATCTGCAACTATCAAAGTGGTGTTGTTTGTTCGATTAGGTTGGGGGGGGAGGGTTATGGTTGCTGTTCTGTTTTTGTGATAGGGAGGTGTGGGGAGGGTGTCTTGCTGTGTTTCCCAGGCTCAAGGGATCCTTCCAACATCAGCCATACCAGAAGCCAGGCAAGGGCATTGTTCAGAGGCAGAAGAGATATAAAAGCAGCCCCTCTGCATCTCTACAAAAACCAAAACCCATATTTTAAGTAAAAGAACACTCCACTGTGGAGATGTCACTAGTTTCTATTACTTCTCAGGCTATGACTGGTGCATCAGTCAATCAGCTTTACTGTTCAGCTCAAGGTTAGTGTGGGGGTCCGCATAAGCCTACCAGTATTCTTGAATTCATATAACTGACTTCATTAACAGTGTATTTTCTCAAGCACGGCTTTCAAGCTTATATTCCAAGTAGCTTATTTTGAAAATTACCATTCATGTTCCCATTTGAAAGTATACTTAATGTTTTTAAAAGTAAAGAAAAAACACCAAGGACTGGGGATGTGGCTCAAGCAGTAGCGTGCTTGCCTGGCATGCGTGGGGCTCTGAGTTCAATCCTCAGCACCACATAAAAATAAAATAAGAATGTTGTGTCCACTGAAAACTAAAAACTAAATATTAAAAAAAGAAAAAACACCAAGCCAGTATTAAAGAAAAGAAGAGAAAAAACACCAAGCCAGGCATGGTGGCACATGCCTGTAATCCCAGTGGCTCAGAAGGCTGAGGCAGGAGACTGAATTCAAAGTCAGCCTCAGCAAAAGCGAGGTGCTAAGCAACTTTGTGAGACCCTGTCTCTAAATAAATGGGGCTGGGGATGTGGCTCAGTGGTCAAGTGCCCCTGAGTTTAATCCTAGTACCAAAAACAAAACAAAACAAAAACACCAAAATCCACCCAATTACAAAATACAGATTTTTCCATAGTTTTAATAAAATCAAGAGCTCACATTAACAGACATATTAGAGGAAACATGATTCAATTTTCTAAGATAAATGTGACATATCAAAACCGCAAATAAATCAACTTCTAAAAATTACAAATAAAGAAAAAATAAAGTGTGCTAGTTACTTAGTACATTTTAGGACTAATTTTTCCCCAAATCTCACATAAACATACACCCAAAGTCTTGTGGTCACTTTACTTTACTGTCAATCAAACAAATAAATCCTCTGCACATGGCAGGAGGATCTCCTTTTTAAGAAAAACTACAGCTGGGGATATAGCTCGGTGGTAGACTGCTTGCCTAGCATGCATAAGGCCCTGAGTGCCACCCCAGCACCAGAAAATTTTTTAAAAATGCTGATAATAAAGTAAAACTGCAGTTTCATTCACTGTTGTCAAGGGAGTTATCATTTTTTTTAGAGAGAGAGAGAGAGAGAGAGAGAGAGAGAATTTTATTATTTATTTATCGGCGGACACAACATCTTTGTTTGTATGTGGTGTTGAGGATCGAACCCGGGCTGCACGCATGCCAGGCGAGTGCGCTACCGCTTGAGCCACATCCTCAGCCCTCAAATTTTTTTTTCAAATCACTTTTCCTGCAACTATTATGGGAACTAGTGTCACATATATATATATATATATGTATGTATGTATACACACACACACACACACACATATATATACATACACTCACCTTAGTATCTACCATAAAAAGCAAAGGAGACATTCATCTGACACATCATACTTTCAAAATAATTCTAATAATCTATAAATTCTTTAATCAAAATTTTTCATGGATTAGCTTTAACAAAAGAAAGTTTCAATACTTATATATACTATGGTACAATCCTAGTTAACAGAATTTCCACAAATTGATTGCTTTATTGAAATTATTTAATCTTTGTTCTTCAAAATCGTAAAGCGAGTTTAAAGAACAAAGATTGAGAGAAATAGCAGAACCAATGCCAGCTACTTTCAGGCAAGAAGTGTAGTAGAGCCTGTTAAAAAGAAAAAAAAAAGCAGCAAGTTAAAAATGGAAGGGGCTGCTGTGGTGAAGGACTGAGACACCGAGTAGGGTCCACTTGACCAGGCCATGGTGGCTCCGCACCTGCCCTGGAGAATGTGTGGGCCAGGGAGTCACGGCAGGTCCTGCATCAACACAGGCGATACAGGCTGGGGGCACAGAGCATACTGAAGCCCTGACAACAGGGTGAACCCTGAATCAAGAGCTAATAAGATCTGGTAGCTACTGAATACTAACAAGAAAGAACACAATTTTAGGCCTCTGTCTAGATACAGTGCTAGACACAGAAAGCTGGAGAGGGCTGAGGGAACAAGCTAAAGAGAGCAGTCTGGGGCAGGCTGAAGGTAGCAAGGGCAGGTTAGCCTAAGAGGAAAGCCCTGAAGGCAGTGAGCAGGAGGAAAGGATTTCTGCTCAAGCTGCCCAACCTAAATAAAACTGAAAGACACAGAACAGAAGTACAACAGGATCAAGTCAAGAGAGCTACCAAACCTCCACCAGGAAAAAAAATGACTGCAGTAAGGATTCCCCGCTGAATCCTCATGTCCACAGATCGCCTAAGAAAAAATAAACTGTGATCTGGCACAGAACATGGAGAACCGGTGCATATTACAACCCCTCTCTAGAGGGCACACAATGTTCTAGAAAGTAGACCTGACTACGAACCAATCTGACCTAACATATCATGTGAGCAGTAATCACCCTCTGAAGGCCACTGAGTTTAAAATGCAGACAAACCAAACTAATGTGTCAGGAAAGCACCTAAGAGTACTTTAGGAGAAAGAAGTACCAAGATACCATTAAAACTTAATGTTTCTAGACTCTTTTATGGTGTTGGAGACCATACACAAGACCTAATGCCTAGGAAAGTGCTCTGTCACTGAGCTATGCCCCCAGCCCCTAGACTTTTAAAGAAAAAGATAATCTGAAATGTCTGTAGTTACTGTTACACACCAGTATTTTCCAGGTTTAAGAAGTTCTCTCAATATTTGATACTACCAATAAAATGTGATGAACACAGGCTTTAACTTTCTTGTTTTCTCAGTACTAATTATGGATTAATGCTGATGAATATACTTTTAAAAAATGTTTAAGATACTTCCTTTAACAGCAGCTAGAATTTAGGATTGAGACAAAAACTAAAGTCAAGCAAAAATCCCTTCCTGACAACTAAACCTACAACAGTTTTTCACTGGGATCCTGACCTCCAAGGTTCATACACACTGTGCTACAAAGAACACAAGAGCTTCCACATGCTCATCACCCTTCATCAAAGACAGAAAAAAATGAACACATAAATTTACTATATAACAAATCTTGGGCTGGGGTTGTAGCTCAGAGGTAGAGCGCTTGCCTAGCACGTGCAAGGCACCACATATAAATAAATAAATAAATAAAATAAAAGTCCAGCAACAATTTAAAAAAAATATATTTTTTTAAAAATTACTATATACCAAATCTTGACTGTAAAAGCACATGATTTTCCCATATTCTGATTTGAAAATCTATATGTGTTCTACAAAACATGCTCTTTTAACATGTCAGGAGTAAGCTGGGTATGGTGGAACATGTCTATAATTCCAGTTACTCCAGAGGCTGAGGCAGGAGAATTCCAAGTTCTAGGCCAGCCTCAGCAACTCAGTGTGTGTTGTGTATGGGGGGGACAACAAATATCCCCCCCTTACAAAACTGCCAATGCACATTAACATATTAAATACTGATGCAAACCAGCATTACCTAAATTTATTCACAGATCTTCCCTCCAATTCTTATACCTTAAAAGGGACAAACTCTAATTTAAGAAAATAAATAAAAATCCTGAAAACACAGTAACATGTAGAGTGATAGAGCAGAGCTCCTTTATTGTAAAAATGATAGCAAAGCAAAATAAATAAACCAAAGCTTCCTAACGTTCAAAGAGATAACATATATTAAAAAGAAAAAAAAAAAACCCTGTTCAGGGCAAAGTCACCTATACTTAGGACACAAACAAAGCTACTACTGAAAAGATGAACTTCAGGCAAAACTGTTCCAGAATCCCTAGGCCTGCCTTCCCTTCTGTCTCTCTTGGGTCACTTGTTGGAAGCAACCTCCTCTCGGTATCAGGTGCCCAGGTAGACTTTCATCAACATGTCAAATACAAGACACTCAAATTCAGTAGTCGACCTGATAACTAATGTCATAAAACAATCCTATGCTGCATGTCAAAATCTACTTTCAATCAGGACAGCAAAGATGGAATTCTGTTCAATATAAGGCATTTAAGAGCAGCAGAAAGTGGACAGCCAGCAGCTACTAAGTAACAAAAACATGGTCAGCAGGTCTTCAGGGAACACTCAGTGCTGAATACTCCACTAAGTGTTATCATATGAAGGAAGAATCTGCAAGTAAATTTTCTTTGAATTTTTTTTTCCATTTAAAAATGGCATTGAGGATTGAACCCAGGGATGATCCACCTCTGATCTATATCCCCATCCCTTTTTATTTCTGAGTCTAAATTGTTGAGGCTGGACTTGAACTTGTGATCCACTTGCCTCAGCCTCCTGAGTCACTGAGATTATAGATATGCTCCATCATATCCAATCATTAATCTTTTAAAGATTTTTAATATTTAAAATGGGGAAATCAGAAATTACCCTGCATTTTTTCGTTTTTCACCCTCCCCCAAGCTGTATCTCCTAGTTCCCAAAAATACACTTGGGGTTTGGGGAGGAGGAAATGGCCTGGCCTTTGCATCTATGCCTCAATCTCCCTTTGGATTGTGGAGTCTGGTCTGTACTTTATTGTCTCATGCAGGATTCCTAACCTTTCTGATCAGAGCAGACCTCCTTCCATCTCACAGGAAGAGGGATCTGAGCTCTTTTGCCTTCTTCCCACACCCTGACTTGGCATGCCCCTGAGGCAGATATAATTATTTAGTATAAAATTTCTATGTGGCAAAGGCATTCCTCCCCCAATTTGGTGACAATGCTGTGTGCCTATTTTCCATAATTCCAACAGTATTCCTAATTTAAGCCATCTAGAGTAGCACTCTTAAGATAATCAATAGTGACCTTTCCAATTTACAAGCTGCAGAACTCTGCCAAAGTAATTAACTTTCTAATTTTTAGCAACTTTATATTCTTAAACATAATGACATCAACTTTAAACATTCCATTTAAAATGCATGTCCTATCACTAGGAAGCAAAAAGGATAGGAAAGTCACAATGTCCCTAAGAAAAGGAAACTTCCACTCCAAAGGCAACTAATCAGCACCTAATCTCTTTTTAAAAATGGCATTGGGGATTGAACCAGGGATGATCCACCTCTAATCTTTATCCCCCCATCCTTATCTTAAGTAAATCAATCAAAATGTAAATGAATTTCATTGTATTAAGACAACCTAGTGAAGGGTACCTAAGTACTGAAGGATTGCAATATGAGAAATGAATGGGAAGACAAAGGCAAACCTGACCACCAGAATCACAGGCTACCAGGTCAGACATGTCACCTGTACAGCACACAAGAGCAAGTACAGGTAAAGCAAGCACCATGTGCGGCCAGCATTAACAAGCAGAAGCTCTGCCTTTCCAGTGGTCCCTCTGCTTCTGTTTTCTTGGGATTTTCATACTGAATTACCCAACCTTTCTGGGGATGTAGTTCAGAGGTGGAGCACCTGTCTAACATATGCAAAGCCCTAGGTTTGATCCTTCACAATGCAAAAGAAAAATCTGTCTACTGTAACATAAATACATCTGCACTGTAAAAAATTGGAGGAAAAAATAAAAATAGCCCATAATCCCAATGCTCAAAGACATAATCAGATGCCAAAAACAATTTATTACATATAGCACCTTGTAGCACTCATGAAATGCTCATTAAATATAGTATTATGGAAATACAAAGATTTACCCAAACAATACTAAATCATCCATAATAGCACAATAAGAAGATATTAAACAATAGCATACCCAGGACAGACTACTAATCTATGAATCACTTTTTAGTTTCTTAACTAAATCCTTAGAAGCACATTAGCTATTTCAAGGTACACACATATTTTTATGCAAGTTGTTCTTGCATATTTTCTCCTGAAAAATCCTATTCGATTACTCTTTCTAGCAATGACTGGATTCATTATTGTATATTCTCAACAGATATGGCTTATTTTATTAATTTTTGCTCCCCCATCCCTCCAAGGAACCCCAGTATCTCATAGATCTGCATCTTGGGGAATACTGCTAGTAAAACTGAAGACTTTTTTCATGTTTCCTGCTCCCTTTTTTTCCCAGGAGGCAGGGGACTATTTTATTGGTTTATAAGCCATCCTTTCATAGCTTGGAAAGTAAATTTGCTTGTAAGTTTCTATTTTTCTCAGTTTGCTATTTGCCTTGTAATTCTTTTAGGATTTTAACTTATGAAGTTTTATTACTCTAAAGTAGCCAAATGAATCTTCTCCTTTACCGTCTCCACTTTTGATGTTACGGTTATGTTATCTTCACCCTACTCTTTTATAAGTATTTAAAAAAAATAATTTTAGGGCTGGGGTTGTGGCTCAGCGGCAGAGCACTTGCCTAGCACGTGCAAGGCCCTCAGCACCACATAAAAATGTGGGGGGGTGGGGTCGCCGCATGAGGCGATGCGCAGACGCCGAGCCGCCTGCGGCTGGGAAAGGCCGGAGGCGCCAGGCCGCCACGGCTGGGGCGATGAATCGGGCTTTTTCCCAGTGCGTAGCCGGGCCTGGCGGCCGCGAGCCTCAATCCAGAATCCGAGGCCCCCGACAGGCTCGAGTTGGCCTGCCCGGTGACTCAGGGCCGGGGCCCGCTCGCCGCCCTCCGCCCACGAGTCCCCCGTCCCAGCCGCCATTCCGCCCCACCGCGGCGCGGGCCTTGCCCGGCACCTGCGCTCAGCAGCCGCGGCCCCAGTCACTGTGACACCGCGGCTCGGGCCAGGCCTGCGCCGCCGCAGCCGCCGTCGCTGGGCCCCGGCAGCTGCCGGCACTCACCTGCGTCTCCCGGGTGCCTCCAACGCTCCGGCGACGTGTCCGCTCGCTCGCTGGGCCCGGGCCGGAAAAACCCCGTCCCGCCAAGGTCTGGCTGCGTCCTTCAGCCGCCCGGGCTGCCCCGCCTGGAGCTGCGTGCAACATGGCGTCCGCCTCCGCCTCCTCCCCTGCCCGCCCGCCGGCCCTCCTCCCGCCGCCGCCGCCGCCGCCTGCACCACGCAACCTCCGCCCTCTCGCCTTCCCTGCGCGGCTCCCCGCCCTCTGGGCCTCACCAGCTCAGGCGACCGCGGGAGAAGCCGTGGGGGAGGGCCGGAACGCACCGCCATCGGCGTCCAGGGAGGGGGAGCCTGGAAACCGCCGACATCTCTCCTCTTGCCCGAGGCGCGGGAGGGGCCTGGAAACCGCCTGCCCGCCTGCCCGCCCGCCCGCAGTGGCCAGCGACCCGGCTGGCCCTCGGCGGAGGCCCTGCTCGCGGGGCGCGGTCTACCTGCGAGCCGCGGCCTCTGCCCGGGCGCCCAGTGGTCCCGCACGGCGCGCCGGATCCGCCGCCAGGTTTTGCAGCCGCCCCCACCGCCGGGCCACCTCTGGAGGCCGGGTTCCCGCCACTTTGGACCTGTCCAGTGGGCTGACCTTGGGCGGGGGGCTCCGTGTCCTGGAGAAACTTCCCGAAGGAGAGGTGCTTCCGCTGCCCCTGCGCGCACACAGCCCGAGCTGAAGCGCAGCTGAACCCAGCCATGTGCCTCCGCTCCGGGCGACAGACCCCGGCAGAGCCCGAAGCCCGAGACTCGCAGAAATGGGCCAGGCTCCGAGAGCCGCGCCGGGCCCTGACCCCTGCACCTGCCCGCTGTTGGGCCTCAGGAGACCCGGGCTCACCTGCAAGTGTGTGTCCCGTCTTTTCTAACGCTTTCTCCAAAAGGACTGAACCAGGCTTCCCTCTCTAAACCCTTTAGCCCACTCATTTTTGCAAGTTTTAACAAAAACTCAGCTTACCCTTAGTCTCCGTCAGAAGAGATGGTGGCTAGACTTGGAGGCTTTGATGACACAAAGGGGTGGCCTGCGCTGTTATTGTGAGAATCGTTTTCACGTGTAGTCGGAAGTAGTTACTATCACTGGTTGGAAATTAAATCATGATTGGGGCTTTGGAATGTTCAAACTAAGTGGGAATTTTGGCAGCACGACTAGCCAGTGGGCTTCCTGTGGTGACGAGCTGGGGAGAGAGTGGACTTAACCCGTACCTAGGTGGAGGCAGGTGCTCGGATGCCCTGGCTCCGCGATTCCTTTGACAGGGCCTGGGCAGGTGTTCAGATAGCCTGTTGTCTGGGTCAGACATGTGGCTGATGCGATTTCCTGTTCTCTGCAAACTAGAACACTGCGGAGACCCCCTGCCAGAGCAGGGGGCGTCCCAGGGTCCTCGCTGTGTCCTAAATAACTTGGGTTTCTTGAAGAAGAAACATTCCACTGGTATGTAGTTCCTTGGATAGAAATGTGGCTTTTGTCAACTTTTGTTAAGTATCTTTAGATTTTTTTTGTGGGTGGCTGGGACTGTCAATCACTGGTAGAGTGCTTGCTAGCATGTGTGAGGCCTTGGGTTCAAGCCCCAGTAGCTTCCCCCCCCCCCACCACCACCACCAAAAAAAAAGTATTGTTGTATTTACCTGTGTCCAAATTATATAATTCTTCAATTAATGATGGAGTTTATCGAATTTATTCCTGTGGACAACGCCATCCCATGTGCATATGGCCTGTTTTGTTTTGTACTGGGAATTGAGCCAAGGGCACTGAGCTACATTCACAGCCTTTTTTAAAAAAAAATTTTTTTTTAAACACAACAATCAGGTTGTGTCCACTGGGCAGATAAGCTAGCCTCTTAACCATCAGGACAAGACAATCTGTTCTCTTTCCACTCAGAACCTCCTTCCCTTCTCTTTCTCCCCTATCTCATAAATCCATGTCTCTCAGATGACCCAAAGTTTGGAAGTATTATTAATTTTTTTTTAAATTTTTTATTAGTTATTGATGGACCTTTATTTATTTATTTGTTTATATATGGTGCTAAGAACGAACCCAGTGCCTCACACATGCTAGGCAAGTACTCTACCAACCCAGCCCCCGGAAGGATTTTTTTTTTAATATTTATTTAGTTGTAGTTGTACAGTATCTTTATGTATTTTTTATGTGGTGGTAAGGATTGAACCCAGTGCCTCCTACATGCGAGGAAAGCACTTTACCACTGAGCTACAGCCTCAGCCCTGTGGAAGGATTCTTAATTTAATGTCAGAATCAAAGTTCAAAACAGTCTTTAAAAAAATAGAACATTAGACCAAAACCAGTGAAAGAAAATATCACTTTACATTGTAAAATATGATGTAGTTGGAAAAAATCTCAAGTTTTAGATTTAGGTGGACCTTGGTTTCTACCCAGACTCAATTTTTTGGTCAAGTTCAGTGAACTGTAAATTGGGGATAAAAAGTATCTACCACTCAAGAGTGTTATTCCGTTATAATCTTGGATCATTCATTGTTAGCTCCCTTCCCTTCCTCATTTTCCGGAGTGGAGGCCCATGGGCATCTCTGTTGATACTCATAACATTCACATTTTCTAAGTCATACAGGCCTGGAAAGCAACTCAAAATCCTGACCCATTCACCTAGCATCCCAGAACCATTGCCAACCCAGGGAAATCCTTTGTTTATTTTGGCTCAGTCTTCGAGGTCATCATCATTATCACACCTGTTTTCCAATGAAAAACCCCAAGGCTCAGAGGTGTTAGGGAATTTTCTCCAAATCACCAAGCTCAGTCCTTGGCATTACCTGACCTGAGTGTGTCCACTATGTTATAAGACACTTTCTTCCACTGATATCATTGCTTTAATCTTTTAAATGATTTTCCCAGTTCTGGTATACCCCTATCCTTTCCCCTACATAGTAACAACTGTAGACTATTCCTTTAAACTAAAACCTTCATTACTTCGTTGTCCTTTTAAAATTCACTGGCTCCCCATCGTTGATAGGGTTGAGTCCAAATTCTGGCCCATCACTTAAGGTTTTATGTCTTGTCCGAACTTACTTTTCCAATTGTATTAGTTCCCAGATACCTCCTAAAAGGAATTCTCTGCTCCATCCAATCCCATTGGACATACTCATGGCCCATGCGTTCCAGCCTTGAATCACCATTGGTGAATGCTTGTTTCCCTTTGAACCCTTAGTAAATAGATACAGTTCCTGCCTTCTCATTTCTACCTCGAATCATGCTCCTGCTCCCTTTCCCTCCCAGGAAGCCCATCTGCTTTTTGACCTCTCCCTCGCTGTCAACTCTCACTTGTGTCTCCCCTCCCCCCAAACCCAAACAGTACTGGGGTTTCAAACCAGAGCCTCATACATGCTAAGTAAGTGCTCTACCACTGAACTATATTCCCGACTCTTTGAATTTTATTTTGAGATTAAGTGGCTGAGGATGGCCTCAAACTTGCAATTCCCCTGCCTCAGGCTTCAGGGTGGCTGGGATTTCAGGTAAGTGCCACCAGCAGGTGTGCCCCTGGCCTTCCACGTGCACTTTAAACTAGGAGTCTGTGCTTGGGGAGAAGGGCTGTTCCCTGAAGTGCCCCAGCCCCTGCAGCATTGTGCCTGGAGAACACTGCAGCTTGTCCAGAGCATGTTTGTTTACTCCTAAATCAAAGGGCACTGAGTCACTTGCCTGGCCCTAGGAGCCATTATTTTTCAGACCCAGGCAAGGAAATAACCATCCAATGCAAAGTAAATCGATTTAACAGGATGGTTTCCAACCTGACTTTGCTTCAGAATCCCCTGATTCTGAAAGACAATATTCCAGGGGCCCCATTCCAGACCCAGTAAATCAAAATTGGGTGGGAAAGAGCAGGGAGGGGATTTGAAATTGCCAGAATTCATAGCCTGGCTTCACTACTCATTAACTGGGTAACTTTGAGCAAGTTACATAAATTCTCCATGCCTCAAAAGATGATGGTAGTATTTCAGGCTGGGGACGTAGCTCAGGGGTAGAGCGCTTTGCTTGCCCAGTGTGCATGAGGTACTGGGTTCTAGTCCTTTAGCACCACAAAAATTTAAAATTTTAAAAATTATAAAATGAGTTTTTAAAAAATGAGACAATAATATTACTGCTGCTGGTGATGATGATTCTGTGATGACTTAAGGCCAGTCTGGTGAACCGAGTTGGCAACCACTGAGTTAAGAAACCATTCCCACTCCTTCCCCTGCTAGAGTTTAAAGCTTCCAGAATTAAGCATTATGATATATTCCAATAAACTTTGTTTTTGAAATAGTGTAATTAAGAAAGAGGGGCTGGGTTTGTAGCTCAGTTGGTAGAGGGTTTGCCTCGCATGTGTGGGTTCCATCCTCAGCAACACATAAAAATGAATAAAATAAAGGTATCTGTCTACAACTAAAAGATAAAAAGAATGAGGTTTTTTTGTATGCACAATTTTAGTATAAATCTTAAATATAATAATATATTAATGTAATTATTAATATATAATTAATATAAATGTATACATTTATATTAATATGTAATTGTTGTACAAAATACAACATTCCCCAAAACCCAAAATTTATTATTGGTACTAATTGCTATAGGTTTGCTGTGTTACCACAAATCAAGAAACCACTAAATATTTCAAAGCATTTAACATCAAAAGTTTTAAACCCAAACTGTGTGTAGTAATCCCTTAAAAACAAACAAAAAAACTACAACCTGTTTTGTTTTTGTTTTTTGTACCAGGGATTGAACCCAGGGGCACTTAAAGACTGAGCCAAACTGCAGCCCTTTTTATTTTTTTATTTTTAGATGGGGTCTCACTAAGTTGCTTAGGATTTCACTAAATACAGCCTGAGTTTTAAAAAAAAAAATATTTTCTCTACAAAGAATCTTATCAGCTATACAAAGATCAGTAGCTTTTGCTGTTACTTTTGTTTTCTCTGCAGTACTTGGGACTGGACCCATGGCTTTGGGCATGCAAGGCAAGTACTATCTCTGAGCTACATCCCCAGTTCTAAAAATCAGTTTTTATACTGAAGCAAGTATCAGCTACACTTGAACTTCCCTTCTTCACTGTGGCCTGAGTGCAGACACATGACATGCCCTCAGTATAGGACAGCCCGTATTCATCTTCAACCCCATCCTTCTCCTCTGGTGCCTTCTCCTTTGAGCCCGTTCCCCTGCCCAGCCCTTTCTTCTTACCTCACTCTCGCCTCTGGCTCAGTATGCAGCAATGTGCTTTAATATTTTCCCTTTAGCTTAGCTCTTTTTGCTTATCTGGATGATTCTCATTTGTGGACTGTACCAGACACATTTCACCCAGTTTTTTTTTTTTTTTTTTTTTTTGCAGTATCCACAATGGAGAGGTCTGGGTGTCGTCTCTGATCTTTGGGCAATGTTCAGAGCAAAACAGAAAGAAGGCAGATGGTAGTCTTTTGAGAACATCAGATCTTTTTTATCACCTTTGGGAGGAATGTAATTTCTCATCTCCCTGACATAGTACTTTGTCACTTTTCCCCATATCTTTGAACTTTAACTTTTCCTTTACAGACACGAGCTTCCATTTTTCTGAATATTTCTTGCAGAATTCATTGAAATTGAAAAGGAGTCTGGGTATTTCTTCTTTTGGCATATGAAGACATTTTGCCCCTCTCCTCCCCTGTGGTGACAGAATGGTGCCTGGTGTGAGCTTTTCCTCAGAATCCCCCAGAGGGGCCAGATCCAACAGAGGTGTTTCACTTGACAATCCCAGTATGAAACAGTTTCCAGATTTTTTAATTAATTTTTTTTAATCCATATCATGAAATGTACATTATTCACAATTTTTAAAAATCTGGTTCCTCTTAGAAAAATAGCTGTACATATGTTGTAACTGTGTAATTCAACCAGGTAAGTATTCAGAAGAAAGAGGAAAAATATGAAGCAGTGTTTTTCTTCCATTTCAAAGAGCCATAAACTAGTTTTGAAGAAGCAAGTGTTTTAATCTTCCATGTTAATTCATTAGAAAAAAATCATAGCTAATTTTGGCCCATCAAATGCCAAAGAAACAAGATTTTAATGATATTTAGAGGTAACTAGATGTGAAATATGAAGCAGAAACTTACCAAAGTCAAACAATCCTCATGGGGAACACGAAATTGGTAGACCTCACCTTCCCAACTCTAAGACTTTCTTTCCTTTTTTTTTCCCTGAGAGACAGGCTCTGGCTACAAGGTCCAGGCTAACCTCCAACGCTCCACTCAAGTGATTCCCTACTTCAGCCTCCCAACTTGCTGAGACAGCAGGTGCTGCCACCACACCCAGCTCTCGGTTTCTGACTTCTAAATCACTTATTCAAGCAAATACACAAAGGGCTTGTTTTTATTGCTAGAATACACAAACAATTCCTAATTAGCATTGTTGAAGAACCCAAATTGTTCTGAGAGGGTAAGAGGGCTTGGTGGTCCTTTGTACTTTAGCACCAACAAGTTGAATCATATTGCCTTCTTTTAATATGGATCAGTAAAACCTAAAAATGCAAAAAGGTTGGAGCAAATCAAGTTTTGCAGAAACATTGAGAGCCTCAGGGAAGGTTGAAAACCTCAGATCAGAGGTTCAGGGAAGAGGAGACTTCATCAAAAGAAGGGAAGACTGGAAAGGCACTGAAAGATTTAAAAATTTAATACCTAGTTTCAGATGTCGCATGTTTCTGGTCCTGAGCCTCATGTTTTGGAACCTAGAAAATACTATTGTCAGTCCTGAATTAAGTGGTCTTTGGAAGTCCATCCTGGGGGACCTAAACACCATTTAACATTGGATTAGGTTGGATCACATGAGATTGCAATTCATTTTCAAATGGTTCAGCTGTCTCCATGAGAAACCATTCAGAGTTCCAGAAATTGTCCTAAAATCTCTCCTTTAAGGAAGCTCTCTCTGACCCTTCATACCTCAACCACCCATATTGGAACTAGGTGTCTGTCTTTGTGATTCTCTTGCATCCTGTGTCTGTTCTCAATGAAGAATTTATCTTCTTGCATTTAATTGTTCCCTTGTCTATCTCCAACTCCCTCATAGATTGTGAGCTCCTTGATTTCAGAGACAGTCTTTTGTTACTACATCCACTGCGTTTAGCATAGTGCTTGGCACATAGTAGAGGAATGATTGGAATCCAATTTATGCATTAGTTGGAATTGCTTGTATTATGAAACACAGTCATTTCACTTTCCTGCTCAAAGGCCTTTAATAATTCCCTGTTCCCTACTGAAAAAACCACAATCTTCTCAGTCCTAACCTTGAAACATCTAAAATTTGATTCCAATGGATAAATTCTTCCAGATTGTCCCCTTTAATTTCTAATAGATATCGCACTAGATCCAAACTGGATCCAAACTGGATCCTGGGAATGCCTGATTGGCCCCAAGTATTCTCTCATGCAACTCCACCTTCCATATAAGCTGCTCTTCCCAAGCCACTGCTTACCCCAGTAGAATCCATCCTTCTGGGCCCACTTTGAATGCAATCTCTTTAGCAAAATCCTCTCCTGCTTCTCAACCAGATGTGAATTTCATTTCTCTTATTGCACAGGTAGGTTTCTTGAAGACATTTTTAAATAGATTTAAATAGAACCACTAGTTAGGGTTCTCCAGAGAAACAAAATCAATAGAGATTGGAGAATCCATTAACCAATAGATAGATGGATATTTATTTTATGAAATTGACTGCAGGGTAGGTTTGCAGGCTGGCCCCCATGGAAGAGCCAACATTGCAGTTCAAGTCTAAGACCATCAGGATGCTTAGGGAAGTGTAGACCTTGCTTTAAAAAAATCTTCGATGCTAGGATGAGGACCACCCACATTATGGACAGCCAATTTCTTTATTGAGAGTCCACTTTGTTCAGAATGTTTATCTCTTAGCAGACCTTATGGTGCAGTCACACAGATGTTCCCAGACAGCATGGGTACTCCCATTGGCTTCCTTTGTTGGGAATGTCCTTTTTTTTTGGTACCAGGATTGAACATAGGGGTGCTTAACCACTGAGCAACATCCCCAGCCCTTTTTAAAATACTTTATTAGAGACAGGGTCTCACTGAGTTGCTTAGTGCCTCACTGAATTGCTGAGACTGGTTTTGAACTCTTGATCCTCCTGCCTCAGCCTCCTGAGCTGCTGGGACTATAGGCATATGCCACCGTGCCCGGCTTGTCCTTCCTTTTTCTTTGGCTGAGGAATATTAATCACTTCCCCAGACTCCTGATTCAATGTCAGACTCTGAAGTTTTCTCAGCCTCTTTCTCTACCCTCACAGTGTCTGGAGATTTTTCTTTTCTTTTTTCATAAACATCGGGCAAAAGACCTCTGAAAAACTCCCTCACCCTGAACTTTCCTCATCAATTTCCAAATCACAGAATGTAAGTTTCGAAGCTACCACTCACATTCCTGTGCTCATGCAATGCGGGTAAAGCGTATCTTAGATTATTCCACATTTTTATTGGCATAAGTTGGAGAGAATATTCTAGTCATGAATAATGAAGTGTGTTTTCCAGGTCAGAGCATATTCTTGCCAGGAAAAACTTTATAGCTCATCAACACCATTTGTTGAAGTAAATATTTTAAAGAAATATTATGCACAAAGCATTCAAGAAATTGCAATGACCTTAGATCTTAGTTTTCATGTTCCATTAAATCAGTTGCCTTTTTTTTATACTTGGAATTGAACCCAGATGCTCTTAACCACCGAGCCATATTCCCAGCTGTTTTTAATTTTTTTTTATCTTGAGTCAGGGTCTCACTAAGTTGCTGAGACCGTCCCAGAATTCTATCCTCCTGCCTCAACCTCCTGAGTTGCTAGGATTACAGGTATGTGCCAATTTATGGGGCGGTCAGTTGCTTTTTTTTTTTTTTTTGGTACTAGGGATTGAACTCAGGGGCACTTAAGCACTAAGCCATATCCCCTGCTCTTTTTTGTATTTTGTTTAGCGACAGGGTCTCACTGAATTGCTTAGCACCTCTGGCTTTGAACTCTCAATCCTCCTGCCTCAGCCTCAGAAGCTGCTGGGATTATAGGTGTATGTCATCCCACGTGGCTAACTGCTTTTGACTCAAATAGAATAAGGAGGCTGAAGGAACCTGCAGCCTGGAGTCCTCAATTAATGGATAAGAACGACCACCACCAAAAAACATATTATATTATCATTTTGTGGGAAAAATTGCTTATTCCCCAAGTGACAAGTGAAGTGACATCTTGAAAATTTACATAATTTCTCTGACCTTTTTTTTAAAGGATGTGTTTAATTTAGAGTTGGGATCTGGATTAATCACTGCTGGCTAGTTCTGCTGATAGAAGAAATTCAGAAACCAAACTCTCATTGCACCATGAGAGCTACTTACTATTTTTGCTGATAATGTCCCAGAAATGTGGTCACAGTCATCACCCACTGATCCATCTCAGCAGCAACATGGTCATTAGCAGGCATTGGGCTTCTCTGAGAACAATCTCAGTCTTCAAGTCCCTCCTGAAAACTTAATAGATAAATAAGAGGGAAATAGCTTGGCGAGAACAAGAATTACAAATATTCCCCCTTAATAATTTGGTAGGGAAGCAAGAGATAAGGGATGGGTAGAAACTGCAACTCAAAATCCAGAAGAACAGCTCAACTTTCCTCCCAGTGGCTGGTAATCTTTCCCCTTCTTTTGTCAATTACACTATTATTTTTCCCCTACCCACTATCTCCCAATAGCCTAAACTACTATTTTTTTTTTTTGATAAGTGCTGGGAATATACCCAGGACCCCGTGCATGCTATACCACTACAGCCCCACGTCTGAATCTTTTCCTAAGAGATTAGAACTAGATGAATATCCAGCAATCTTTTCCCTGGTTGTTAAAAGATTGCAGTCTTAATTGCATTTAAATGAGGAAATGCTACTTGAACTGAGCAGACGGACTTTTACTGTGAAGGTACCAGCAAGACTACTTGGAAGAAACTGGCAATGAAATAAAATTTAATACCAGACACTATAACACATATGAAATTCTAATGGTCAGAGTAAAGTGATTTTTGTTTTTAATGCCAGTATATCCACGGATTTGAAAAATATTTACTGAGATGTGTTTCTTGAGCAAGTATTTCATGAATCACTTGCTAACTGACTTACTTTTCTGTTTTATTCCCCCCCAAACCAAAACCTGCAGGGTGGTTGAGACAGGAAATAGGGGTGGCTCTTACCTTGTACGGAGCTGGATATAATCCATCCCCCACACCTTGAGATTGTGCTGCAGGTAAGATATTTTCAGTTCTGCCCTCAGTGTGAGAATGGGGGGAAGATGCAAGGAAGAGCAGGCTATCAAAGGAACAAGACAGACTCAGGCAGGACAGGTTAGCAGAGGGTGTGAGGCAGCATGGGCTTCTGGCTGGTTCTGTCCCCAGACTCTGCCTCTTGGAGCAGAGGGGCATCTCTCAGGATGGTCTTGCTGAATCCCATTATTCTGACGCCAGGAGTTCAAGCTTTCAGAGCTGTCCCTCTCGTTGTATTTACCATTTTCTAGCTTGAACTATTTGGAAGCAGGGCTATGTCACTACCACACTGGTTACACAGTTTGTCTCTAACCCCATGGCAGGCTCACTCCCTGCCCTCCCCTCCTGTTCACCTTGAGCTACCCTGGGTCTTGGAGCATACCATGTAGACGCCCTGCACTTTAACTTTTGCTCGCTCGAGTTTGCATGCTCTTCTTCCTCCTGGGTCATTTCATTGTGTTTATTCTTCAAGTCGTATTTAGTTCTCCCCTCATCAGACTTCCCAGAGTACCAGGGCTGAAATGGATCTTGTCCTCCTGTGGTTCTCCTGATGCTTTACCTGGGCTTCTGGAGTCTTGTTTTTCTGAATGCGAGACTCCACACTCCTTGTCGTCCATCCTCTTTTTCCGCTCTTTCTCAGAGCAAAAGGTTTTAATTGGACAGCGTCCGCCTCCTCGGTCCTTCCCCTTATATATTGTGCTTTTGCTGTTGAAGCTGAGAACACTTCACCCACTCCTGGGTTTCAGAGAGTTCCTCCTGTGGTTTTCCTAAACATGTTTTAGGTTTATGTTTTACTTTTAACTGTGGGGTTTATTTTGAGCTCATTTTTGTGGGAAGTGCGAGGTTGAGGGTAAAGCTCATTTGCCCATGGACAGCCAACTGCTCCAGCAACATCTGTTGACAAAACTATCCTTCTTCTGTTGGATTCTCTTTGTAACTTTGTCAAACAAAGTTACAAAGTTGTGAATCATATTTGTGGGCTACTATTTCTGGGTTTTCTCTCCTAGTCTATTGGTCTACATGTTGCAATCCTATGTATCTTGAGAGCCAGATATATGTCTTTATTTCTACCATGTCTTTCGCATATTACCTTGGAAACAGTAGTTAACTAACTTGGTGCCTAGGGCATTGTAGGTTCTCAATAAATTTTTGTTAAAAATAAAGAGTTAATAAGTGTCTTACAAATGGGAGTTAAATTATTGCTGAATTAGTTCTTAGAGTTTTGAGAAGCAGACTTCAGTGTCTCAGCCCAGTGATAACCTTTCCCTTGGGCTTCTTGACACAGTCACTAGAGTCCCCACATGTCCTGCACACTCTGAAGGCCTCTGCCCGTGAAAGAGGGTCTCATGTACAACAGCTGCCCCCTCTCCAACCCCAACCTGCCCCCACACAGCTTGCACGCCAGATCTTCTGCCCCATTTGGTGCCCCGATTCCCACTGTGTGCCCCACCCCCACACACCGATTGTTGATCCCACCTCCCAGGGTACCACCTGCACTCTGCATGGTGGCCAGTGCCTGCCCAGCTACTCCAGACCAGCTCTATCAAATAGTAGACTTCTCTGCTCCCTGGTGGGCCAAACTGTCCCTTCTGGAAGAAGAGTGAACCCATTGCAAGCTGGCCCCCTGACTCTAGAGTGCTGAATAGAGTTTCCTCCTGCCTTATAATCACTCTTAGCACAATCAATAATTCCTCACGTTCATCTTCCCTAACCAGTCTGCCATGGGGCTTCAATCTCCTGAGTGGACTCAGACTTAGCCACTGCCTCCACCTTTTAGGGTCCTGTGACACCAAGTCTCCCCTCCCCTCCTGTACTCCACAGCACACCTCTGAGAGCTTCAGCTGACACATTGGAAGGAATTAAGTTGGCTGGGACACTGGGAAGGTCCAGGTCTTTGGAATAACAAGCCAACTATTTATCTGTTGAGTGATAGCCAACGTGTATCAGGCCTTGTTAGTCAAGTCACTTTATCCATTTGAGCCTTCAAAGGAGAATAGTCATGATGCTCCTACTTCACAGCATTGACATGCTGGCACTCGGACAAGGCCCATGGAGCACTTTGTTCAGTGTTGTGTCCAAATACAGAGTGTCATTTTCATTTAACCTCAGGACAAATTATGGAATGGAAGTCTGAGTCCTGCTGAGCACCTGTCAGCATTCAGAACAGTGGAGCATTTCTTCTGAAATGAGACCACAGGGGCTGTGACCTTCATGTGACATTGGGCCCCAGCACATCAATCTATAGTGGTTACCTCACTGGGTGCAGCAACGTGTGCCTCTGGAAGCAGCTTCTTGGGAGACTGAGCCACGTGGAGCACTTGATCCCAGGAGATAAAGGCCAGCCTGGGCAACATAATGAGGTCTGTCCCCAAAATAATAACTATTACTATTATTAAAATGGCTGCCTCTCCATAAAAAGACCATAAAAGATACACTCCCAAAAAAAGGCAAAATAAAGATTCTCTTTTTTAAAAGAAATAAAAGGAAGGTTAAATATAGCAGAAATATTGTAGAAGAAAAACTGCTAGGTTTAATTAAGATTTCTAGCTGCTTAGAAAAATGACGACGTAGTTAAGGTTACAAGCATGTGAATGAACAGGGTCAGGTTAAGTGTGTTTTTATCCAAAACATGTGGGTATAGACTAATTATTGTAAGAAAGGAATGATGTTAAATCAGATCTCAGCAGTAATTTTTTAGAATCTGGTGATTAAAACAAATGTTAAAGAAGAATGGAGAGAGAAGGAGAAAGATAAGGAAAAGGAGAGGTGGAAGGGAAAAAAGAGGAAGAGAAGGAGGAGGGAGAAAGTTTTAAGATTTAAGAATTTCTGTGTTTCTGAGGCATCTTTAGCCTGACTTTTAAGTTCCCCAAACTTATCGTTTACACACATATTCAACAGGCAGTAAGTTTAACGTGCTGAGGACATCGTAAAAAGAAAACTCTAAATCATAAATATAATATGATATGCAGTACTAGGGATTTTTTTTAAATCATTACATTATGTTTGTTAAAAGTACTTTTAACAGAACTATTTGAAAATGGCACTTTTTTAAGAGATGAGTTTTCTGAACATGTCAGTTTTTCATCCTGACTTGTAACAATGAAAATAAGAATGCAAAGAGTTATTTGCCTATTTTTAAAAAGTAAGCAAGGATATGAGAGCAGCCAAAGTCAGCTGCCATCCTTTAAAAACATTATTTATTTACATAGGTAAAATTGTATATTTCATGTGCTTCATGTCACTTCAGTGCACCCAGTGAGACCTCAGCCTCTGAATTGTCACAGTCTTGGGGTTAATATTCTTTATAATGGCTTTAATATATGCACAATTTTTTATGCTCCTTCTTTTAAGAAATGGAACCAAATTCCTCTTCCCTTGAGTATGTCCTAGACTTAGGACTTGCTTCTAATAAATAGAATAAAGTGGAAATGATGACGCGAGTCTCAGGAAACTTGGTCCTTGAAGGTAGCATGGATTCTTTGTTGCTTTACTCCTCCTTAGATTGCTTCCTTTGTGGAAAGTCAGCCACCATATTGTGAGATCTCCATGTGCAGGAAAACTGAGGCCTACAGCCAATAGCCAGGTGAGGGAGGAGCTGGGAATGGATCTTCCAGCCCAGTCTAGCCTTCCAATGACCATAGCCTTTGCTGGCCTCCTGCTGTGGGGGAGACTCTGAGCCAGAGTCACTCAGCTCAGGCAGCCCCAAATTCCTGAGCCACAGAAAATGTGAGACTAGGGGCTGGGGATGTGGCTCAAGCGGTAGCGCGCTTGCCTGGAATGCGTGTGGCCTGGGTTCGATCCTCAGCACCACATACAAACAAAGATGTTGTGCCTGCCGATAACTAAAAAATAAATATTAAAACTCTCTTTCTCCCTCTCTCTCTCTCTCTTTAAAAAAAAAGAAAAGAAAAGAAAATGTGAGACTATGAATGTTTGTTGTTTAAAGCCACCAAAATTTGGGGTAATTTATTACACAGCAATAGATAACTAATACATTCTTAATACATTCCTAGAAATAACATATCTCCTTTCTCTATTTACCAGGAAAAGATCATATGAGCTAAAGTAGCTTTTCAGTCATATACTACTTGAATATCTCACTGTAGAACTCCTCTGGCTTCTAATCTCAGCCTGGGCTGGAGGGAGCACTTGAGGCCAGCTCAAGATGCAAGAGTAGTTGCTACATCAGGAGGCCAGCAGGGGCTGTGGTCATAAGAAGGCTAGACGGGCTGGAAGTCCATTCCCAGCTCCTCCCTCACCAGGCTATTGGCTATAGGCCTCGGTTTTCCTGCACATGGATATCTCACAACATGGTGGATGATTTTCCACAAAGGAATCAATCTAAGGAGGAGTGAGCAAGGAAGAAACCATGCTACCTTCAAGGGCCCAGTTTCCCGAGGCTCTCTGCCCATGCTCCTAGGCTCCTGACACTACCTCACCCAAACTCTGTTTCCAGCATCACATTTCCTTCTTTGACTCTGAAGGAATCTGTCTCCCTCTCAAGAGGACTTTATAATTCATTGGACCACCCAGATAATCCAGGACCACCTCCTCCAGAGTAAAGATACTTAATTTAATCACATTTGCAAAGCCCCTTCTGTCACACAAGGTAACATATTCCCAGGTTCTAGGGGTTAGGCCACGGACATCTTTGGGTGTCTGTTATTCTGCCTACCATATCCACTTTTAATGACAGCCCTAAAGGCAGATCAGATGGCTCTCTGATCTCACCCACCTGCAGAGCAGCACCCTTTTCTCCTCTTTGCCTCTCTGTGCCCAAGTACCTGACAGGAACAACTTAGAGGAGGAAAGGTTTGTTTTAGCTCACAGTTTCCGAGTTCAGTCCTTGGTCAGCTGGCTTTAAGGCAGAAACATCATGGTGGAAGGGTATGGGGGAAGAAAGCTGCTTACTGCAGGGTAGCAGGGAAGCAGAGAGAGAGGGAGGGAGGGAGGGAATGATAGAGAGAGAAAGGAATGGACCAGGGACAAGAGAAACTAAGATCCTACTTCCTCCAACTCCAGCGCCCCTTCCAGTAGTCCCTGCAGCTATCAACACAAAATAAGATAACATAACCCAGGATAAGAGCATGACATTACACAACAGGACACACAAATGTAATAATGTTTCAATCATCACCCAGGAAACAGTCCAGACTTCTTTCTGCAGCTTTTGGCAATTTCCCCTACTTCTTTCTCTCAGTGTATCCCTTGGTCTTCTCAACATCATTCTTTCCTAAATCTCTATGTCCTCCATTTACTGCTCAAAATTACTGTTTTCCAGATTTGTCTCCTCAGTGCTGGCCTAGTGGCTTAGCACTCTCCCCAGGAGGCTTTTGACATACCTGTGTGCAATGACTCCTAGCCCAGTTCTCCTCCTGGGCCAGGCTTCCCACTTCCTGGCCCACATTCCTCTGTGTCTTCTTGGCTCCTCCACCCAGATGGCTAGTGAGCACCCCAAGCTATCTTATTTTGCCTTCCTCACAGAAGATCTGTGACAGACACTTCTCTGGTTCTTTGTAGCTTTTTAGCCTCACTTGCCTCTTCCTGGCTTTTAAATGCTGGCCTTCCTCAAAAAGCCCAGTCTTGGCTTTTCCTCTTCTCACTTGATATTCTGTCAATTACCACCTCAATGTACACATCTTGCACATTTATATCTTTAAACAGAAGACTTCTTTGAAGCTCTGGACCAATACACCAAACAACTTCCTTGATCACTCTTAGGTATCTCGAAGACAGCGACTCTCAGCAGTGTCCCAAAGTGGATCTGATGTCTCCCCCGCCTGTTCTTCAGGATTCGTCATTTCAGCCCCTGGCTTTGCCATTCAGTCCATTGCATGACAGCTTTCTTCCTTCCCCCTCATAGTTCTCTTCATGGAGTTTACTTTTTTTTTAATTGATTGTTTTAAAAAAATGACAGTGGAATTCATTACAATTTTTATTACACATATACAGGACAATTTTTCATATCTCTGTTTATATATAAAGTATGTTGACACCAATTCATGTCTTCATACATGTACTTTGGATAATGATGTCCATCACATTCCACCATTCTTGCTAATCCCCTGTCCCCTCCCTTCTCCCACCCCTCTGCCCTATCTAGAGTTCCTCTATTCCCCCCATGCTCCCCCTAGCTACCCCACTGTGAGTCAGCCTCCTTATATCAGAGAAAACATTCGACATTTGTTTTTTGGGATTGGCTAACTTCACTTAGCATTATCTTCTTCCACGCCATCCATTTACCTGCAAATGCCATGATTTTATTGTCTTTTATTGCTGAGTAAAATTCTATTGTGTGTATATGCCACATTTTTTTTTAATCCATTCCTTCACTGAAGGGCATCTAGGTTGGATCCACAATTTAGCTATTGTGAATTGTGCTGCTATAAAACATTGATGTGGCTATGTCCCTATAGTATGCTGTTTTTAAGTCCTTTGTGTATAGTCCGAGGAGAGGGATAGCTGGGTCAAATGGTGGTTCCATTCCAAGATTTCCAAGGAATCTCCATACAGCTTTCCATATTGGCTACATCAATTTGCAATCCCACCAGCAATGTATGAGTGTGCCTTTCCCCCCACATCCTCGCCAACACTTATTGTTGTTTCATGGAGTTTACTTCTGAGTGTTGTTTATTTAAAGATCAGCTTTATGGAGTCTGATTTAGGCCCTGTACAATTTAACAAATTTTCACCCACATCATTTATTTAGTGAATGTTATAACACCAACCTAAAAAACAACCAAAAAAGCAAACTGAGGGGTATGGGAGGAGAGGAATGATGGTGATGGGGGTCACCAGGGTAACTGCTTTATAATTCACTAAGATCAACCTCAGAAACATCTACCTCTGTTTAGTGTATTTTCCTATGATGTGTTTTATTTTACAGAATGAGTTTAAAAAGTAACTGTTACCAAGTAAATATAATTTAATATAAAAAATTAACAAGAAGAACTAATATTAAAATTATTAAACAAAGAAAAATAAATAAATAAATAAATAAAATTTAACAATTTTAAAAGTGAATGGTTCAACAAATTTTGGTGAATACATGCAATCACATAACTAATACCAGAGTCAAGATATGGAATCTCTCCATGCCCCCCTCAACATTTCCTCATGCCCCTTTACAATAAGTCTCCTTCCCCCTATGCCAGGTGCTCTGGAAATCACTGACTTTTTTTAGAATTTCAAATAAACAAAACCATATGGTAGTTTGTCTTTGGCATCTGGTTTCTCTCATTTAGCATAAGGCTGTTGCAATTTGGGCGATCGTCACATCAGTTCATTCCATTTCTTTGCTGATGGCATTTCATGGTAGAGGCATACCACAATTTATCTCTTCACCAGTTGTTGGATAGCTGTCCTTCCCCCATTGAATTACCTTGGGATCTTTGTCAAAAATCAGTTGGTCAATGGGATTTTTCCCAGGAATGTGTTACTCAAAATTAAAAAATAAATCAGTGTGATAAAACACCCTAGTAGAAAGAAGGAAACACCTGGTCATGGTGGTGCGCACCTGTAATCTCAGAGGCTTGGGAGGCTGAGGCAGGAGGAGTGTAAGTTCAAAGCCAGCCTTGACCACTTAGCGGGGCCCTGAGCAATTTAATGATACCCAGGCTCAAAAGAAACAGTAAAAGGGGCTGGGGATGTGCTTGGCACTTAAGAATTCCTGGGTTCAATACTTAGTACCAAAAGAAAAAAAATACAATAATTTTAATTAATATTGTATCTACAATGATGGCTGCTACCAGCATGGATCATCTGGGTTTCTTGCTGCCAGTGGATCAGGAGGCAAAGGAGTTAGGACGTGGACAGGTCATCATGAGGAGGACCCCTGACTGTGGCATAATGGGAACAGACACGGAACGTCCAGACCCACCCTGGCATCTTAGTGCTCTCCATTGTTAACTCTGGATAGGAAGCCATAGCAATTTCTGAGTGACAAGGGCATAGTCACTAGGGGTTCAGGGTCCTGAGAGGTGACCATCTGGATCATCCCATCGGATAAATTATTGGCCTGGTGTGAGGGTAATTTAGAATGGAGAGGAGAGAGATGAAAAGTCAACCACAGCCCTGGGGGCCACTCATTCCATGATGCCCCGCCATTCCCTACCATTTCCGCCCGGGGTTCCAGCAGGTCTTCTCTCCTGGACTCATGGGACTCATGGGTCATCTCTTTGTTGGAGGACTGCTGTCAGGTGGCCATGGCCGGAAGTGCTTGAGAATGTCCATCCCCTGAGGGGCAGTCCCTGGCCAGACCCCTGTGCCCTGGACTGCAGATATTCTGCTATTTATTTTGCCCCTGCTAATTAGGACACTTCTGAAACGTGACCTCCGCTGTTTCCAGAGCCCCTCTGAGGGTGGAGTCAGTTACCCTGGGGGGGGGGCTGTTTGACCTCAAGCCCTTGCCTCTCTCTCTGTTCCCCATTTCTCTGCCATTTTTTTTTTAAATTCTTGCCTCAAGGTGTGCTGGTGAACCCAACCTACTACATTTTCTTAGGTGTTTGAAGTGAGAGAGAACCCGATAGGCTGGATTTGTAATTGGAATGTAAATGTCTAAGGCAATTTAGTTAATTTTTCTAAGTAATGTTAAATGTTGAAAGATGATTTGGTCTGGTAAGAGCTCATTGGAATATCAATAAGGGCACAAAAAATGATTGTAGATATACATTTTTTAGGCTTATAAATAAATTAGGAAGATGTGTGAATTGAGCTTAAAATGTAGAAAAAATTTAGATTTCTAATTTATAACTTAATACATTTGACTTGAAGAAAACAAAAAAATGTTTTTAGGAATTCCCATCCAAGCTATAGAGTCCTTTCTGACAGCAGAAACTCATTTTACTTTGAAGAAAATAAATATTGAATGAGTCAACGCTAGGCATACCTGTATGTTTATAAATATCTGCAGTTATATTCCTCATTGTAAATGTGAGTTATATATCCTGCAAGATATGTAAAATACTCCAGTCAACATCAAAATGTCAAGTCGGAACTAAAAATTAGAAGCACTCATAAATTATCCCAGATACTCATTTACCAAACTAGACAACTAATTACAATTATGCTCATCAATGCATGTAAAATAGGTAGTTCAACATAAAAATGAATCTATAAAAAGGCACATCAATAATCATAAATGCAAGATATCATTACACCCCATCCTGGTAATCATGTGAGGTAACTACAGTTTTAAAATCTGAAATTTCACATTGAAACTAAGAGGTGGGATGAATACAGTTGAATATATTTTCAGCTATATCTATTTTTTCCAACACTGCAGTGCTCAATCTTACCAAAGAAAACGAGGACAGAGTTCAGAAGATGAAACGAAGCCTATTTATTTATTACAATAATGGGTAGTAGAATTTTATTTTCCTCAATTGCATGAAACATTAAAACACTTGGTGACATAAAAGATACACATATTGTTAACACTTTAGGGCTCAAACTTTTTTTTTCTTCTTTTTTTGGTACTGGGGATGGAACCCAGGGACTCGGTATACAAGGCAAATGCTCTTCCACTGAGCTCCATCCCCAGCATCTTGAGTGCTTTTGATAAATTACTATTACTGCCTGATTATGTTGACAGGTCTCTCACAGTTTGAGACAGAATTAGTCTCTGTTAATTTAGGTCTCTGATTTTATAACAAAGTGAGGGCTGGATAGGAACATGCTTCTTTGCACTTCTTTCTCTTTGGAGGCAAAGGAGAATGAATTGCAAGGGAGAAACATTTAAAATTTCTTCCCAGTAGAATAATAAGAAACTAAAAAAAAATAAATATTTGAATTTTCCCCTCAGTGCACAAATATTGAAGTAATATTTGCAAACAGTTTTTTTCCCCTACCCAGAACCTGTGGAATTCTGTTAAATTGTTTTTTAATGTAGTCATTACTGGAAGGACTGGGGTTGTGGCTCAGCGGTAGATGGCTCGCCTAGCACGTGAGAGGCCCTGGGTTTGATTCTCAGCCCCACATAAAAATAAAATAAAGATATTGTGTCCATCTACAACTAAAAGAAAATAAAATATTTTAAAAAAGAAGTACTGGAAAATAGACCAATTAAACAAATTTATATAATCATAAATATTGTCAGATTTGAAATATTTCAGAAAAAGTTTTGTTTTCCTCAGTTTGAAAAAATACTTCTGGGAGCACATGTTATTATGCTTCAAAACTCAGGAAACAGGTTCTACTTTCAGGGAGTTAATTAACAAATTATTGTTATTGTTTTTGCTGTGCTGGGAGTTGAGCTGTGCTCCCAGGCCATGGAGGTTAATTATAAATACCTCCTGTAGGAAGGTGTAAGAGAAGATGGAGCTAATGAGTGGTCCAAGTGTGAGAAAGTAGAATTTCCCCAAGAGAAGCAAAATAACAGAACTTCCCTGGACAGAAAAGGAAAGAAATCCAAAGAGGTTTCCAGATTTATTTAGCAGAGCTTGCTAAAATGAAACAGTAACGTGGCATCCTGCGAATTCACTTGGAGGCCTGCACAGGCTCCTGGGCCTGCCTGGGGCAGTGGTTACACTGGTCACCCCTCTCTGGCTGGGACTTCTCTCCAACAGAGGAGGAGGCTCCTCCCCTCTTGGTTTTTGTGTTCGCTTTGTCTTGTACCCTAACCTCACCTGGTAGTCAAAATGTATTCAAATGTCTTCTTTGATATAAAGAGAGCAACTAAGATCAGAACAGGGAAGAAGAGCATGAGGAAAAGATTAACATTTAACAGAGACGAGTGGGGTGGGAGAGAGGGAGAGAGAAGGGAAACTGTATGGAAATGGAAGGAGACCCTCATTGTTACACAAAATTACATATAAGAGTTTGTGTGGGGAAAGGGAAAAAAAACAAGGGAGAGAATTAAGCAACAGCAGATGGGGTAGAGAGGGAAGATGAGAGGGAAGGGGAGGGGGGATAGTAGAGGATAGGAAAGGTAGCAAAATACAACAGTCATTAATATGGTATTATGTAAAAATGTGGATGTGTGACCGATGTGATTCTGCAACTTGTATTTGGGGTAAAAATGGGAGTTCATAACCCACTTGAATCAAATGTATGGAAGATGATATGTCATGAGCTTTGTAATGTTTTGAACAACCAATAAAAAATGTATTTTAAAAGCCTTATAGTTTTTAAATCCTTTACTTCGTTAGGAATCCATTTTTGGTAAGAAGTAGAGTTCTGTGCAGGGGCCCCATTGCCCAGGATCAGGGATGGAGTCTCTCTTTGCCACGGCCTGCCATCTCTCCGTCTGTGCTTTACCAAGTCTATATACTTGGGGTCTGATTCTTCCTTCTGATCTGTCTTCTATGTCCATCTGTCTGTTTTTGAGCCAATACACACATGGCTTCATTGTTAAAGCTTTAAAATGTTTTATTATCTGATAAAAGCAAATCTTGCTGTATTTTTTCTTTATCTTCAAATGGATTGACTATTTTTGGGTATTTGCATTCAGGCATACATTTTAGAATCAATTTGCCTGTTTTTACAAAAACAAAAAGCTGCTGTGATTTTTTTTTTTAATTTCATTGACTCTATAAGTCATTTTGTAATTGAACTTCAGAACATTGAGTCTTATCAATTCTTGAATAGAGAACATCTCTTCATTTAAAAATGTTTTCAAAAATGTGCTTCAAAACAAAATTTTTAATTTTCTTTGTAGAAGTCTTGTATATCTTTAATTTAGAAACTTAACAATCTTTGATGCTATTGTAAATGATGTCTCTAAAATTTAATTTTCTAATTACTGTTGGTAAATTGGGGAATTCATTTTGGTATGTGAGTATTACCATTGGCCCTGTGTTTAGTTACCTAGCTAGATTACCTTTTTAACTTTAGTAATTTATCTGTAGGTAAAAATTATGATTCTAATTAAAAATTTTTTATTGCTCTTTTTAATTATACATGACAGTAGAGTATATTTTGACATATCATACATACATGGTTGTACATGCTGTGGAGTTACACTGGTTGTATATGAACATGATGAAGTTCTGTCAGATTCATTCTACTGTCTTTCCCATTCCTGCTCCCCCATTCATAACACCTAATCCAGTGAAGCTCCAAACTCTACTCCTTTTGTGAGTCAGTATCCACATATCAGAGAGAACATTAAGCCTTTATTTTTTGGGGGATTGGCTTATTTTGCTTAGCATGATAGTCTCTAATTCCATCTATTTACCAGCAAATGGCATAATTTCATTCTCCTTTATGGCTGAGTAATATTCCATTGTGTATATAAATAACAATTTCTTTATCCATACATCTATTGAAGGGCATTAAGTTTGATTCCATAGCTTAGCTACTGTGATTTGAGCGGCTATGAACATTGATGTGGCTGTGTCACTATAGTATGCTGATTTTTCTTTTAGTTGTATATGGACACAATACCTTCATTTATTTATTTTTGTGGTGCTGGGGGTTGAACCCAGGGTCTTGTGCATGCGAGGCAAGCACTCTACCAACTGAGATTTATTTCTAGCCCTAGTATGCTGAATTGACGTCCTTTGGGTATATGCCAACAAACGGGATAACTGGTTCAAATGGTGGTTCCATTTGAGGAATCTCCATACTGCTTTCCAGAGTGGTTGCACCAATTTGCAGTCCCACTAGTAATGTATGAGTGTGTTTTTTTCCCCACATCCTTGCCAACATTAATTGTTGTGTGTATTCTTGATAATTGCCATTCTGAGTGAGATGGAATCTCAGGGTAGTTTTAATTTTAATTTCTCTAATTGCTAGTGATATTGAACATTTTTCATATATTTGGTGACCATTTGTATTTCCTCTTCTGTGAAGAATCTGTTTAGTTTCTTTGCCCATTTATTGATTGAATGATGATGATTTTTTTTTTTTTGTATTAAGTTTTTGAGTCCTCTATGTATTTTGGAGATTAATGCTCTATCTTAGGTGCAGGTGGCAAATATTTTCTCCCATTCTGTAGGCTCTCTCTTCATGTTCTTGATTGTTTCTTTTGCTGGGAAGAACCTTTTTAGTTTGAAATCATCACATTTATTGATTCTTGATTTTGCTTCTTGTGCTTTAAGAGTCTTGTTGCGGAAGTCAGTTCCTAAGCCGACATGATGCAGATTTGGGCCTATGTTTTTTTCTAATAGGCGCAGGGTCTCTGTCTAATGCCCAAGTCCTTGATCCACTTTTAGCTGAGTTTTTGTGCAACTTTTATATATACCTTCTGAGATTGATTTTTACCCTTTATTTTCAATTTCTTTTTTTCTCTGTTATGCTAACTAAATTTTATAGTATGGGGCTGGGGATGTAGTTTTAGTAGTAAGCAATTTCTTAGCCCTGTGTTTATCCCAAACACACACACACACACACACACACACACACACACACACACACTCACAGAGAAAATTCCAGAATAGAGTTGATTAGAAGTAGTGATAATAAGCATCCTTGTTATATGCTAATCCCAAAGAAAAGAATGTCAGTGTTTCAACTGCAAGAATAATGTTTACTGTAAAGCTTTAGATAGATGTCCTTTGTTAGATTATGGTTTCCTATTTCTAATTTGCTATGGATTTGAGCATGGATAGAAATTAAATTTTTATCAAAATCACTTTTTCTGCATTAACATATTTTCTTTTTTAACTGTTAATGTTTACAGAATTGAATTTTGCAATGTTAAATCAATCTTCAATTCTTGGGTTAAACCCAATTTGATTATTATATATTTACATATTTTTAATGTGTGAATGGATTCAGTCTGTTAATTTTTTTTTCAGGATTTTTGTATCTATGTTTACTGCAGTTGACATTGAGGTTACACCAGAGTCATAGACTCTCAGGAGTGAGATGTTCTGCCTCACCTCAGGCATAGAGCAATGGAGCTGGCCGTCTGTGGACTGAGACCTCCAGAATCAGGAGTGCCAAGTAGACTTTTCCTCCTCTAAAATTGTTCTTGTCAGGTCTTTTGGTTGTAGCACCTAAAAGCTGACTAAACAACTGTATAATTCAAACTACTTTTGACTTCCCAATGTGACTGCTTCCTTCATCTATGGTTTATTTTGGACTTGTGTTTCTCAATTTGCAGACACATGAGTATTTCCTGGTCATCTTTTGAATGTTGATACTTGGTACAATTATAATTATGGTCCTAGAATATGCTAAATATTATATTCTTTTAAAAATATGTTCTTATTTTTAACTGACAGGTAGTAATTGGTCATATTTCTGGGGTAGAGTTTCACATTGCAGTACATGTATGGAAGGAATGTGTAATGGTCAGACTGGGGTAATTGGCGTATCCATCACCTCATTCATAGCCTTTAAAATTTGTTGAGACTTGTTTAATGACTCAAATCATTCATCCTGCATGACACAATAAGTTTGTACCTATTAATTAACATCTCCCCCTTTCCCCTTCTCCAACCCCCTGGGAGCCTCTGTTTGACTTTACCTTTTGTTTCATATGTGAGTGAGATTACAGTATTTATCTTTCTGTGCTTTATTTAACTTACTTGGCACAATGTCCTCCAGACTAACCCATCTTGTTACAAAGGACAGGATTTCCTCCTCTTTTAGAGCTGAATAATATTTTTGCTGTGTATAAGTGTTACATTTTCTTCATCCATTGATGGATATTTAGGATCTTATTCTTGACTTACATATTGTAGTGCATTTCCTTTAAAAAAAACATCTCTAGACATTGTTATTAGCAATTTAGAATAGTCAGCCGAAGTTCATGTCCATTGATCTACAGACTGGTCTCTTTCTTGGTCCTTTCTCTCTTCTTGCACCTCAGACCATCTGTCTCATAACCCTTACCTCTGTCTGTGGTATGCCCTTTAGTAATGCATGCAGTGAGGGTCTGAGGAAAGATAGATTCTGGTATTTGGGTTAATTATGATCCACCACCAGTTATGAGAATGGAATCAGGACCTTGGGTTCTAGATGATTCTTATTTCCTACTTCCCCAAAGGTGAAGTAAGAGTCTCTGAGGGTTGTATTTTTCCAGTATTGGAGGGAGGGGGCCCTAGGTGGCAGGGACCAGAGAGGGGCTCGTGTTTGCTTTCTGATGTTGGTGATCAGTCATTGGGGAGAACCTGCACCTGCCTCTGTGCTCCTCTGAGGGATCCATCACCGAACACAAAGCCTGTCTTCTCATTGGTTCAACCTAAGAAGCTTCCAGGGATGAGCCTAGAGTTCACAGCTTGGTGTTGGTTTCTGAGATATGTTTTGTTTTTGCAGAACACATGTTCCGTTTCTATTTCTGGTATAGGAAAAACATCGATACCATCATTATAGTCATGTTTTCTAAAAGAAGGAAGAATTCCCAGTTGCACCTGAAAAGAAATTGAAGTAAAGTTTATTATTTATTTATTTGTTTGTGTTTTAAAGACAAACCTGAGCTGGTTCTACTTCCTCATCTAGAATGGGATAATACTTTGTTCTATAAAATGAAATGAAATAAATTTTATGTTCCCATTGAATTTATCCAAAGTGATGGGGGAAATGTCTCCACTATCATGTAGGATCAGGAGGTGAAACAACAAAAACCAAATAGCAGCTGGAGAGATTTGTAAGTGCTACCAGGTAAGCTGAGAGACCTTTGAATTAGGTCAGTCTGAACAATAGGGGGTTATTCAAGTCCTGGCCCCTGGAAGGTCAGCTACACTCTGGGTGTTTGTGACTCTGTGGGTCTCACTAAGACCCAAACCCCAGGTGCCATGAGACTGCACAGCAATCTCATTGTCTTCCCATGTCATCTAACCCTGGGATTCTCCATGACATTTTAAATTGCTCATTTTAGAGCAGACCAAATGGAGTACAGTATTTAAACACAGAGTGTTATTTGCAGAGTGCGCTAAGCTGAAAAATGTGAATAGATTCAAATTGCAGTTAGAAAAACATATCTCGATTTGTCATGAAGGGGGTGTGTTCATACTGTGTTAGAACTGAAAGGTCCCAACAATATAATGTGCAGCCAGGCAATTTTGGGGACCTTCTTATACTAAAATTTTTCACTGGTTATGTGTTTGTTAGGTTGGAGCTCATGTGTTGGACTGTTTGAAAATTGAATTTAACAGCATCAGTATTTTGCTAACCTGGCAACCTTCTTTCCCAGCATCAGCAGACTCTCACTGTGTTTAGAATCAGGTTACTGCTAAGAGGTCTGTTAGAATGTTTGGATAGATTCAGAAACTATTGAAAGATTAAGAAGAGGTAATTTTGTATTCAAAACTTTAAAATAAGGCAAAGGAGGAGGGCATGGCCTTTCAATGTCATTTTGAAGCATTGTCTCACAAGTGTACTCAAAGATTATTTAAATATTTAGTACAATGTGCTTGTTTGTCTTGCTATCTATTAATGATTAAAAGGCTGGAGTCTTTGAAGTTGCATGTTATCTTGAGATATTTGAAAGAGATGTATAGGTAGAAAGGTAACTTGGGAGGTTATTATTGAATTGTGATTTGTAGGACATTAACTCATTTTTTATAACCTACAGTTCTTATTCTATCATTCTTTTTTCCCCACTTTTATTTTTTTAAAAAAATATTTATTTATTTTTAGTTTGATCTCTTTGGTACCCCAGGGCTTTGCATATGTAGGCAAATACTCTACTGCTGAGCTATATCCCTAGCCCTTTGCATTTTTTTAAAAAAAACAACTATTTTGTTTTAGAATAGTTTCTGATTTCCAGAATTATTGTGAGCATACTATAGGGAATTTCCATGCCTTGTACCCACTTTCCCCTATTATTTTTGTCTTATGCCAATATGTTACATTTGTCACAATTAATGAATATTGATTCACCATTTTTCTTTGAGAAAAAGGAAAAAGAAGTTTTATTTGATATCCTTTTATTAACTAAAGTTTGCATTTTATTCAGATTTCTTATTGTCCTTTTTCTGTCCTAGGATCCTGTCTAGGTTTCCACATTATAATTAGTAGTTACTAACATTTTTTGTTCAAATAACCATTGTGTTAGTTGGATTTCCTTTGCTGTGACAAAATGCCTGACAAAATCAACCTAATGAAAGTGTGGTTTATTTTGGTAGGTTTAAGAGATTCCATTCTGTGGCCACTTGGTCACTTGGCTCCATTGTTTCTGGGCCTGAGGGGAGGCAGAATATCATGGCAGGGAGAGTGCATGATGGAACAAAGGTGCTTACCTCATGGTGTCTGGGAAGGGTAGGGCACAGGGACAAGTGGAGCCTTCAAGGCATCTCTCCCCCAAGTACCCATTCCTCACAACTAGGCCCCACCTCCTAAGTTCCCACCACCATCAATAGGCCATTAAATTATAAATCCGTCAATGGATTGATCCACTCATGAGAGTTGTCAAGATGCAATGTCCTTCCAAAGGCCCCACATTTGAACATTGTTGCAGTGGGGACCCAGCTTTCCCAGGATGTTCCAGATCCAAACAACAATGCCTATAAATATCCACTTCCTTAAGTGGATATTTATTTGGTTCCTTGGGCCAACTGTGCTACCTTGAGGGTTCTTTCTTCCATGAGCAGAATGAATCTTTGACATTGCTCATTCTCTATTTGTGCATAAAATTCTTTTTTTGTTTTTGGAAAAGTTAACTTTGATGGCTTTTTGTAAAAAAAAAAAAAGGCAGCTGTGAGGGCTATGAATGAGCTTTGGAACAATTTTGTGACTTTTCCAGCATAGGCCAAGCTGCATGAGGAAGAGAGTCAGGCTTGGGGAGCAGAAATCCTGTTTTCTCTCTTGCAGAAAAATGCAATGGACCAGGTTGTAGTAAAGTAAGCATAGAAAACTGAGTAAAAAAAAGTGATTGTTGAAAGTCAATAGCAACAGGCCATAACTCTTTTTTATGTTTTCCTGAATTTATGAAACCACTGTCTATTATACTTATGATTAAAAACTACTTAGGGGCCTGGGGATATGACTCAGTGGTAAAGTGATACACAAGGCCCTGGGTTCCAACCCCAGCACTGCCATGACCACCAGAAAAAAAACCCCAAACAGCAACAACAAAACAACACCACCTAAAACTACTAAATAGTTTCTGCTATAAAGATATTATAGCAGAAGGTGGCCTTCAAGGAACTGTTTTTTTTTAAAATAATTTTGTTAGTTGTAGTTATGACACAATACCTTAATTTTATTTATTTATTTTTATGTGGTGCTGAGGATTGAACCCAGTGGCTCCCACATGCGAGAGGAGCACACTTCCAAAGAGCCACAACCCCAACCCCTAGGAGCTATTTTTAAGACTTGAATATGTGAACCATGAAGCACTGGTAATTAGGAGGAAGAGTTAAAAAGCTTATTTTTAAAACTGCAGGGGAAACTTGGATGACAAAAGTCTGTGACTAATTTATATGATTAAACCCAGGGTCTCTTGACCATTAAGCTACATCCTTACCCCTTTTTACTTTTTATCTCATTAACTTGCTGAGACTGGCCTTGAACTTGTGATCCTCCAGCTTCAACCTCCTGAGTCACTGAAATTATAGATGTGTGCTTTGGAATTTTTTTTGAAGTTTTCTCTAAAAGAATTGTTGGTTATTAAAAAATGTGTTTGTTAATTTTGGGCTATTAATTTTTACCTATAAAACATAATTGAATGAAATCATTGACCTCTCCTATACTGTTTTCCAACCACAAAAAACTTAATGATTTAGGTGGCAAAGTCCATAGGAAGAGACTTGATACTTAAAAAAAAGTGTAAGTAAGTAGTTGTAATCTACACAGCAGTGATTATGAGAGTTCCTTTGTCATTTGCATGCTAACTTAGGCATATTCTTCTCAAAAAAAGAAAAAAGAAAGAGAAAGTTGGAACAGACCCCCTTTGAAAATATAAGCTCTGAGTTATTAGAACTTCTGAGCTTCTCATACTGAGAATGGAGGTTGGGGGCTGCTCCCAGGCCCGAGGGGTACTGGGGAACCAGAGACCAAGGTGTTTCTGATTAACACAGCCCAGCTAAATCTATGTAGCTATATTTCTTGCCTTTTGTCTCACTGTGTCCCCTCTCCTCTTATGAAAGTGTTCCCTGCCCCTGAGTCCCCAAGATGGGACCTGAGAAAGAAGAAGATCTCCTCTATCCTTCTCACAGCTGGCTTTGAAGAAAACCTGTTTCCCCTCACCAGCCGTCTCTTGAGTTTTAGCAGAGCGTGAGAAGTAGTGGTAGAATCTTCTTCTCAGGTTTTTTAAGCTAACTTCTCATAAAGGAAATCAGGCAGAAACTGATGTGGTAACTGCCCAAGTTCACCTGGGTAGTGGATTGGGCTTTGAACCCAGGCAGCTGCCTCCAGAATACACTGTCCCTTCTGACATTCTGGTCCTCTCTAGACAGACTCTGAGGTCCCTTCTGTTAGGGGGAACCTAACAGCATATCAGTCATTGTTATTTTAAATTCTCAATTCAATAATTACAAAATCTCTGCCATATCTGAAGTTTGCTTTGTCTTTTTTAATATTGTGTTTCTTGTTTTTTAGGATGCTCTGAAATAAAAATTTTATGATCAACAGATAATTGCATCAGGTAAAAGAAAATGAGATAAATAGGACCTTTTATGGCACTGTGGTGAGAAGTTAGGCTGTTTGCTGCAGCTGTAAGGTCAGAAGCTAAATTTTTTTCTAATATCTGTGTTTCAGTCTCTCCTGGTGTCTTTGGGTTTCCCTAGAGACTTTTCCTTAAATAGGGTCTGAGGCCTGCAGTTCTCTCAGCTGGAATCCCTTATACAGCTGCCCTACTGATAGGAGAGGTGTCGGGGTGGGGGAGTGGACTTCAGGGCTAGCAGCAGCTTTTTAGTGACCTGTGTCCATGGGCTGCGCTTCTTAGCCCCCTTCCCCCTCCTCTCCTCTTTAGGTCAGAGGGGTCTTGGTAATCTTCCTTACCCTTGGTTTCACTTCCTATAGTTTGGGATTCATGGTCAATTGTGGCCCAAAAATATTCATGGAAAATTCCAGAGACAACCACAGAGTTTAAATTGCTGTTCTGAGTTGTGTGATGAAATCTTACTCTGTTCCTCTCTGTCCTGCCCATAAGTCATCCCTTTGTCCACTGTATCCATCATGTGTTTGCTACCTGCTTCTGGAGAGTGACTGTATTCACATAACTTATTATAGTATATTGTTATAGTTGTTCTATTTTATTATTGTTGTTGTTAATCTCTTACTGTGCCTAATTTAGAAGTTAACCTTTATCTAGATATGGAACTATAGAAAACAGAGAATATATATAGGTTTCAGTGATATCAGTGGTTTCAGGTGTGCCTTAGAACATCCTCCCTGAGAATAAGGGGAGACTACTGTATTTCCCTTCCCTAGGGTTGATTAGACCCTGGTCAAGCCCAGATGATCAGGTAATGTAGTTTCCCTTGAGGGCTTTTTTTTTTTTGTACTGGGAATTAAACCCAGGGGCCCTTAACCACTGAGCCACATCCCCAGCCCTTTTTTATGTTTTATTTGGAGACAGGGTCTTGCTAAGTTGCTCAGGGTCTCACTGAGTGGTTGAGGCTGGCTTTGAAATTGCGATTCTCCTGCCTTAGGCTCCCCAGTCCCTGGGATTTCAGGCATGTGCCAGCAGGCCTGGCTCTTGAAGGGCTTTTCTTAAGTCAAACAGAATGCTCTGGGTGTTTTTCAAGTGGTTATTTTCTCTCTCCTCTGCCTGGAGCAGGAGGGGATTTCTCTCTGATGGTTACTGTGAGAGCCTGATACTGTCAGGGATGAGAGTCAGTCAGGGCTGGGTTCCGTTTCCCCAGGTGAAGATTGAACACCCGAGAAACGCCCAGGCAAGTGAAGAAAGCAAGTTTTATTTAAAGGAAAGAACAGAGTCAGACTTCTCTGCAGAGAAGGGGTCCCAAAGAAGTGGGAGTGTCCTGTTCCTTTTGTATATTTTAGATTTTCTTTGTTCTCATGCCCTTCTTCTCCCCTTATCTTGCCTACCTGAGGAGGGGACCAAAAGATGACCCAAAAGGTGAGAAGGTCCACATTGAGACTCTAATGACCCGTCAACCACAGTTAAGTGCTCCTATGGGAACCTGTTCCTGCGGTGGGCTCCATTCCTGCACTCCTGCTCCTGGGACACTGTGGTCCTTGCTCTCCTCATCTCTTTCCAATTTTCAGGTCAGCAGCTTGGCTGTGACTCTGCTCTGACAAATCCAAGAAGAGCTGTTTTTTTTTTTTTTCTGGTTTCACATTAGTAAAGCCACTAACCAGGCTACCATGCGGTACAACTGGTTGGGAAATGTCATGCTACTGGCCTGTCAGGACAGTACCAGGGATTAAACGCAGGGGTGCTTAACCACTGAGCCACATTCCTTTGGGAGGCACCTTTTTGTTTTCTATTTTGAGACAGGATCTTACTAAATTGCTTAGGTCTTTGAATTTGTGATCCTCCTGCCTCAGCTTCCTAAACTGCTGGGATCACAGGTGTGCACCACCATGCCTAGTCAAGAGGAGCTGCTGGTTCTCACTTTGCTCAGCCTTTTTTTCTGGTTGTGAGGATGGATTTGGTGACTTTGAGCCCTAGACATGTGGGTTTGGAAGCTGGAAGTTCTTGTGGTCCCTCTTAGCTCTACTGTCCTGGGACTTTGTGAAACTGGTTGTGGGTTTTCATAATTTAGCCTAAATTTTTGAATGACTTCTTTTTTTATAATAGCATGCAAAATAGAGTATGACAATGAAAATTGACTTGTGTTCCTCCTGATTTTTGTGTCATCAGAGCCAATGCAAAAGTCATAATGTAAATGGCAAAGTAGCTTGTACAAAATCACACACAATTTGTATGTGGCAGCTCCAGAATTCAAACCCAGGCAGTCATCAGGAAGTGCCCAGTCTCCTAAGCAGAACTCAAAGAGCTCATCTTTCAGTAGAGCTGCCAATGCACATGTGATGCTCAACATGTTTGTTGAGTTCTGATGCTGTCAATCGCCTGGTTAAGGTGGTTCCATCAGATTCCTCAACTCGTTATTTCCTGAAATATTTATTCTTATATTTTATTCCATATATTTTCATCCTCTGGTCTTCCCATTGCTGAGATGCCATTGCTCCTATTTCTACCTTCAATGTCCTCTACCTTCATAGTCTGTTTCTCTTTCATTTTCCTATGCTACCTTCTGGGAGACTGCCTTAGTGTAATCTTCTAATTAACTAATTTGCTCTTCAGTTGTAAGCATCTATCATGTGTATTGCTTTCATTAATATTACTTTGTAGATAACACATCCATTTTATTAGTTCTTATTCTGTTTCATGTTAGTAAAGCCACTAACCAGGCTACCATGCAGTACAACTGGATGTGAAATGTTATGCTATTGGCCTGTCAGGACTTGTGGGGTGAGGTGGACTGAATCCCTAATTCCTAAAGTATTTTGATCATTTTTTTATTGAAATTTCTTGGTTTTTCTTTAAGTGAAACATTTTGGCTTTTTGTTATTTTTTTTAAAAAAATTGTAGCTGTTTTAAAGGGGTTTTTAAATTTTTTTCCTTCTCTGGAAGTATCTGCCATTCTTTCAGATAATATGCATGCTCTATCCAGGTGTGTTTCAACACACTATCAGCTGGAAGAGGAAGGCCCTGGAAGAGGATTGACGGCTGTCAGTGGAGGACAGCTGATCAATCTGCTCCTGCTCCTCCAGCAAAGCTTTCATGCTGTTTCTGATCCTACCCCGTGGACTTCACAGTGGCCTACGCTGTGTCTCATGGGTGGAGTCAGACATGACGGTCCTGAGGTGCTTCAAGAGTGGCAAGAGTTGAACCCAGAAGGCTTTTCTCCAGGCTCATGGTCTCCTCTCACCACTTCCTCCTACTGCTCTCTGCCTCATCCCTCCCCCTACGCATCCATTTGAGATTAGCTTCAGTGGTTTCTCCTTTTTTTCTCTTTTATATTATATCACATGTTTCTGTAATTTTTCCAGGGTTAATTTTGGGAGAGAAAACCAGCACTTAGCTATTTATATCTAAGCTTGCTATCTTAGTAGGAGACAAATTAACTTTAATTTTTTTTTAGTTGTAGATGGACACAATACCTTTATTTATTTTTTGTGGTGCTGAGGATTGAACTCAGTGCCCTATGTGTGCAAGGCAAGTGCTCTACCACTGAGCCACAATCACAGCCCCAACAAATTAACTTTTATACCTAGTCCTACAAACAGTTGATAAGTCTTAGAAATTGTTCACATTTAATATATAACAAACTAAAATAACTGCTGTGATTGCAGTAGGTAGAATTTTAAAGATGCGCCCTCAAGAGTCCTGCCCTGTTGTTACTTAATCACAGACTAAGTAAGCATTGCTGTGAAGGGACTTCACAAACATAGCTGAGCTTGCTAATGAGCTGTCTTTAAAGTAGTGAGATTATCCTGGATTATTCAGGCTGCCAGATGAATCACAGGAGCCCTAAACACAGATGAGGAAGGAGGAAGTAGAGGTCAGAGAGAAATAGCAAACAGATGAAGTGGAGCAAAGGGTAAAGATATCACCAGCTTTGAGATGGATGAAGGAGGCCATGTGCCCAGGGATGGGGTGACCTTCAGAAGCAGACTCCCAGCCAGTAGCCAGTTAGGAGATGGAGATCTCAGTCCTACAGCCACAAGGAGGTGAATTCCACCCATAACCTAAATGAGCTTGAGAGAGATTCTTTCCAGAGTCTCCAGATGGGAGCACGCTGGTGGACACCTTGATTTCAACCTTGTAACCCCTGGAGCAGAAAAGCCAACTTCACCAAGACCTCAGACTCAAAAGAACAGGGAGAGGATACATTTCTATTGTTCTAAGCTGCAAAATTTGTGGTCTTTTGTTATAGCAACAATAGAAAACTAAGACAAAGTTCTCAGATCTAAATGTAATGGAGTGTCCTGGCTGAAATTTTACTTTGATATTTTTGAAAACTCAAAATGAGTTGGAAAGAAAAAAGAGCCCCAACCAAAACCAATACAATCCTGTAGCTTATCCCCATCTTTTCTTGCACAAACAGAAGTGGCAAACATTCATAAACATAGCTCAGCAAAGACAAATGCACTAGTAAGAATAACCAAACTTTGAGATGAACATTGTGATAAGAGAGAAAAGAAATCCAGCCAATGGGGAAACACTCCTAAAAGAACAAAATGAATGAAGTAATCAGAACAGAACTTCTATGTGTCTAATATCCCTGTAGCAAGAAGGGAGAATATTGTTTTGGAGACATTTTCAAGTAGTTATGAAACAGGGGCATTTCATTCAGGAACATACAGGCAGTTGAACTGTAAAATAATACATGCACTCCTAAAAAATCAAAATGGGTACAAAGTCGTGTATCAAAAACTCTGGGCTTGTGGAGAAAAGAAAATAGGGCACAATATTAAAAGCCTTTTACACATTAAAGAAAAAAAAGTAGGATCCTAACCACCCCTCTCCCCAAATGGCAGTACAGTCTTACATGTGGCAACTGGTTAGGAAATATATAAATACTAGAATAGAAATTGTGCATACCTTTGAGAGGAACTAAAGGCAGCCCAGACGCAGCCTTGAGAGCATCGAGAATGCAGAGGAGGGTTGTCTAAAACGTGACAAGGGTGGAACTCTGGTGGTGTGGGTGGATGTGGCTCCTAACACTGTGGTGAGCTGAGGTGGCTGGCTGGTGTTCAAGGGGTGTGTGTGTGTGTGGGTGTGAGTGTGCATGTGAATGTGTGCAAGTTCTGCACCTTCTGTGTATTCCTATGAGCTTCAGCTGAGTACCTTCCTTTTTTTTGGTTACCGTGTGTTTTGTGAACTAAATCACAAAAGTAAAATTCATATTATACTTTAATCATTTCCTAATCTATCAGTCACATTGGAACAAATGTACATTTTCAAAATAAGAACTAAAGCAGAACTAACTGTAACTTTGAAACCAAAATTCTTAAATCAGCTGAATTTAAGGTGAGAATTAAAACAATGACACAAGGTTTTAGTTTTGTAAAAACTCTGACGACTTATAGTCCTAGGCATTCTCTGAGAGAATTAGGCTTTCAGTAAGAAGAATAACGATTCAGGAAACCAACCACCTTGAACAAGGAGAAACATAAAACCTTTTGTTAAATATGATTTTATTATTTGTAAATTGAAACAAACAAACAAACAAAACACTGGATCTAAAGTTCCAGACCACATCAACTGGAAGCCACAAGGCAGGGAGGTGGGGTGGGGGAGGGGGACAAGAGCAAGGGATTCTCTGCTTACCTGGAGGAGGGGGTTGGACTGAGATGGCAATTGATGGTCCCCAGGTTTTAGAATAAAATATTAAACTTACAGGTAAAACTAGAAGAATAAAACAATAATAAAATGACAATTAACAGAGAAAAGAGGAACAAAGTATTAAAAGTAAGGGAAAGGAGAACAGAATAAAAAAGAAAATGCTGAAATTAAGAAACACCAGTTAGAATACCAGGAATATGATCCTAGCAAAGACAGATCTGCACATTGATAGGCAATAGGAATAGAATAATTGTGCCTATGAAAGGCATAGGCTGCAGGTTAAATGAAAACAAATGAATGATATAGAGATGACACACAATAAAAATAACACAAGATGATTTAAAATAGGGTGATGGACAGTACATCTGTCTATTTATCTGTGTGTCTTTTAAAATATATTTTGAATACAAGTCTCTAGTTCATTTTGATGGCTGCAGTTTTGTCGGAGCATGAAGCAAGATCATCACTGGGGAGTGAGGATGGGTGGGAGTGTGGATGTCTAGGGAATCAGAAAAAGGTGTGGTTCGGTCTCCTGGGCGGGCGGCGGAGTAAATGGATTGGGGACACAGGCTGACAGGTCCTGTTGAGTCCTGATTGTGGTCAGTTCTTCCTGCCATGGTCAGCTGCGTGGGGTGGAGGAATGAAGTGGGTGGAGGACTGGATTTAACTGGGGTTTCCATTCTGTCCAGTGAGTGGGACAAAGCAAAAGTGGAGGAAGGGAGTGGAGTGGGGATCAGGCAAGGGACAAATGACAGTGACTGGTGAGCAGGGTAGGTGGAGGAGGGCTTCAAAGCATGGGGCAGCAGAAGGGGCTGGCATCAGTGCACTGGAGGTCCAGCGGAGCCCGAGGCTGGTGGGCTGAGGCACAGTGGGAGTTGGCAGGAAGGGGCCACCGTTGTCTGGTTGGGATTCTTCCTGGTGAGGTCATGTCTGGCTGCAGTTCATGGCAGTGGCAAGATCTGAAGTTGGACTGTAGACATGAGTGTCTGGACTGGGTAGGGGATTTCAGTGGGAAAAACCACTGAAAGTGGAGAGGTCAAGAAACGGGGGTCAAAGTGTATTTAAGTTCACAAAGAAGTAAGACAGGCTGAAATTGAAGAGAATGACAGTGAGCCAAGAACTGTTAGGGGAGTGACCTCAAGGTCAGTAGATGACAGCAGCCCTAGGGTGAAGTGGGGACACAGTCTGAGGATGAGTTTCAAGACTATTTTTTTTTAAATGGAAGAAAAAGGAAGAAAGATCTGGAAGCTGCTATAAAAAAAGAAGGGAGGCTGGGCACGGTGGTGCATGCCAGTAATCCCAGCAGTTTGGGAGGCTGAGGCAGGAGTGTTCAAAGCAGCCTCAGCAATTTAATGAAGCCCTAAGTAACTCATGAGACTCTGTCTCTAAATAAAGTACAAAATAGGGCTGGGCGTGTGGCTCAGTGGTCAAGTGCCTCTGAGTTCAATCCCGGGTACCAAAAAAAAAAAAAAAAAGAAAGAAAGGAAGAGGGCTATTATACTAGATTGGGAGCTAATGTGACAATCAGCTGGGAGGGTCACAAGAAAGCACTGGCCTCAAGGAGAGTTGGGTTTTTGCAATTAAACAATAAATGAGTAGATCCACATGTTTGATGAGCCATGTTGATAAGTGACAGAAGCAGGATGCCAAACGATACTTCAAGTATGAGAACACTCACATACACGTGTGTACACTTAGGTACAGAGGAAAGAAAAGGAAATGCTGTCCACTTGATTTTGGTGCATTGAGACCTGTTGTGGGGGCACAGAGAAAGCTCTGCATACTGAGAACAGGAAGCGAGGAGATGGGTGGTTGGAGATTTTTTCTACCAGGACAAAGCCTTTTTGTATTCCTAGTGAAACTGAATTTAAAAGAGGAACTGGATAGGACTCTGGATCCTGCACTGGGAAAGCCATTGAGAAGGACTCAAGGTGTTGAGGTGGGACCCTTAGTGCTGATTCAGTTGGTGTCAGCCACAGGTGCTGGGGACCATCCTGCCCAGGTGGTTCTGTGGGGCATCCTTTGAGGGAAGTGGACGTTTTCACATCAGGCGTCTGGGAAGAGGCACATCTAGGTTCAAGGACTGTGACTGGGAGAGGAAGGGAAGCAACTGGTACCTCAGAAAATTGGACCTGGGATCCCAGTAGGGGAGTTGGCTGCTGCCAGGCTGCACCAAACCACTGGCTCCTGGAGCGTCCCTACCACGTCTTCTCTGATCTCTGGATCTTCCCTTAGAATTGTAAGAGTAACTGCATTGCTCAGCGGTGCCCTGTGGAGTTAGGAGCAGGGACTGTGAGTGTTTTGGGGGTACTACATAAAAGGACGGGTGGTATCCCACCCTTGACAGTGGCCTGGGTCCTGTTGCGGTAGGAAGGGAACCATGGTCAAAGAATGGCACCAATGATGGGCTGAGAGTGGAGAGCGAGGTCAGATTTCTGACCTCCCGGAGGCTGTACCCTGAGATGATCTGAGCTGAAGGGGGAGGGGGAGCGTGCCTAGTCTGCAGCCTCCTGTCTGTGGGGATTAAACTGTAGCATTGTTATGTTTCCAAAGCTGGTAAGGCCTGAGTGTGCTGGTTACAGCATAGAAAAATCACTGGTATTCATTTCTTAGGAGGGCTTTATTAGTTTTGGCTGTTTGGCGGGTGTATTCTTCTTATAGGGGACAAGCAGCTGTTGTGTTTGGTGAATGGCTGTGCTATTTTGTGGTTTTGTTTCTCATGTTTCTTGTATGAAGGGCCAGGAGGATACTCGGATCTCAGGGATGTATTGCCACCATGTTATTTTAACCCCAGTTTACCAAAACTGACCACTTTGAGGCTAGGACAGAATCATGCTTTATCATCGAGAGCTCATACTTACAGATGTTTAAATTCTTTGAAAAAAATATTTATTTATTTAGTTAGTTGTAGTTGCACACAATACCTTTATTTTATTTATTTATTTTTATGTAGTGCACGGGCTTCGCATGTGCTAGTTGAGCGCTCTACCGCTGAGCCACAACACCAGCCCCAGAAGCTTAAATTTAATGATCCCCTCTTTTTTTCTCTTTTTTTTAAAATTATTTTTTGCATTACAATTCTTAATACACCTTTATACCACAGTTTATCATAAGTATGATTGTATGATCCCCTTTTCATTTCTCCAAAGAAAAATTTTCTGAAAATTAAATGGTTTTAAGTTTTCTTAGTTTATCTAATTCATAAGATGCTTCCCTTTCCTGTTTCCCCCCAACTCAGAAGGGACATAGTGGCATCTTTTTAGGTATAGTTTTTTTCAAAGATCTGGTGACTTTTGTATGGGATTCATGAAAACCTGGGTGAAAGGTTGCTCCTGGGGATTAGCTGCCCAGGAGCAACCTTTCACCCAGGGAGGAAATTATCAGTTATGGTTGTTTTCTGGCCAACACCACATTCTTTCTAGTTTGGTCCAAGGTCTAAACTGTAAGAGAAAATAATTGAAACACAATGATGAAAATAATAGATTGATTCCTCTTGTTGCTATGGTGACAAGAATAAATTGAATCCATTGCTCTGAAAAATTGCCTGAAAGTGTACTTTTGCATTCCACAGTGGGTGTCTTTGTTAAGAATTTTAATCTGTCAGCCTCCATCAAAATGGTGCAGACAAATATTTTATAGCTGTACTTTTAGCTTGTTTGGATGATTTTCAAAGAAAGCGGTAGAGTCGAAACAGTCGTCATTATATTGGAAATTTACGTAATTTTCTAAAAGTGTCTTGGCAGGTGAAAACCTAAATGTACATCATAGTTTTGTTTCCACCATCATGGAAAATGTCACTGTCTGCACCAAATGTCACTGTCTATACCAGCTTCGGGTGACTTTTCAGGTCATGGATGATCATTAGTATGGCAAGGGACTCAAGGGATCTGGTCTTGAAGCCAGAGGAAGTGGATTTCAGAGCTCACTGAGTGTAAGAGTCGTAGAGGCTAACCAGAGCCGGCAAGCTCCGGGGTCTGTTTCCCCATTTGATTCTGGAAATGAGCATATTAATGACAATGGCAGTTAGCGTGGATGGAATGTACGGCTCTAAGCACCTGATGGGTGTTATTATGGGTTACCATCTTTCTCTAGCCTATCAGTTTTGTCCTTGGGCTCATCACTTGAGTCACTTTTAAAATTTGCTTAGTTTTCTGTAAAACTATCAAATGATCCATCAAATCTGTGAAAACTGGCCCATTTTTTTTTCTTTCTGAAAACTCAAGGGTACCTAACATTATTTCCATCGCACAGTGTGGATGGCCTCTCCCGAGGTCTCTACGTCCTGTCCCAGTCTGCCCTGTGGTTCTCAGGATGTGAATGATTGCCATGGTGGGTCCTCTCTGTTTACTCATTTTTTCATTTATTTAAGCACCCATTGGATACCCACTGGGCACCAGAAACGTGAACATCTTTGGAAAATTAAAGATGCTTAAACATTTCCTTGGAAAATCCAAGGAAAGGTGTCAGAAATGCAATTCTTTAGACATACTCTGTTCTTGCAGTCCACCGGACCTTTGCTCACACACTGTTCCTCTTGACTAGAATGCTGACCCTGCTCTGTTTTCCCCTGTATTTCCTGGGGATCTCTGATTCTTCCATCAACACAGATCAAAGATTTTCTCCCTGTCGAGCCTTTGCTCACCAACCTAGCTATGGTTTCACATCCCTTCTGTGTGTCCCCATTCTGCCTTATAAGTGCCTCTGTTTTAGTACTAATCTTATTAATTGAATTAATCACTTACACTGTTTCTCCAGGCTTCTGAGAGTCACCCAGAAACAGTTTGCCCATACCCTGGGGTCCTTGTTAATGGTGGACCTGTGCCCAGTGAATTCTTGCTCCTCCAGCTGCACCTTTGAGTAAGCCCTCTGAAATCCAATCCAAGGAGCATTCTTGACTTCATCTGGTATTTTCCAGCCAGTTCTTATATTCTTTAGGTGTGTATATCATTGTTTCCTTATCAATCACAGAACATTTTTGGCTGGTGATTCTGGAATTTAACTTGTAACCCAGGAGAGGATGTGGGTAGCTCCTGAGCGGGTGGGGGCTCACTACTCTGTGGGGGGAGGATGCTGTGGTGTGTTCCCCTGACGAGGGAGATGTATCACCTTTGGAACATCCAGAGAGAGGTTCCAGAACCAAATCCTTGGGACATCAATCCAGATGGGCCAGTTTTCACATCTTGACCAGGTCCTGACCTTCACACAACACACCTAATTTTGGGGGAAGGCCAAATGTCCCTGAACTCTGTGAGCCTTTGAACTGGATCTGCCTTTGCCCCATAGTTACCACCAGAGCTCTCTCTGCCACCCAGCTGTTGGCTCCGTGCTGCAACTGTACTCAGCCTCTCGGGAGCTTCAGCTCCGCCATTGGGGTAGCTGCTCTTCTCTCATGTTCTCCAAGTCATCATTGCCCTTCTGCAGCATTTTCCTCGGCATTATGCAGGGACCAGCTGTGTCCCACCTACAAGAGAGAATGCCATCTGCACCTGCCAGCAGTGGGTGAACCAGCCTAAGTCCCCATGTGACCCTCCTGGAGTCCCTGGTCTTCCTTGTGCTTTTTGGAGCCTCTGAGAGGCAGACTTGGAGATGAGACTGAACACTGAGGTTTTGGTGGAGGTGACTGAATGGAAAGCCCATGGTGACGTTTCAGGGATTTTGTAAGCCTGTTGTTAAACACAGGCATGATTAGAAGTGAAATTAGAGAAACTTGTAATTCACTAAATTACATTAGAAGTTGTTGTTTTCTCATTATTATTATTATTTACTGCAGTTTACTATTATCTGTGATTTTGAGATCACTGGGGTCTGCTGCAACTGTTTGGGGGGAAATGGCATGTGATGGTGGGATGGTGCCCATCCCTTCCCCCCTCTGTGTTCTGTGATCTCAGCTGGTAGCTTGGAGCCAGCTGTGGTGAGACCATCTGCACCACGAAAGTTGACGCATGCTTCAGACCAGGCCTTGTCTGCTGTTTTGTGGATGGTCAGAGAGAGTGATGGAGAAAATGCTCATAATACAGATTGAAACTAAAAAGCCTTAACATTGCAAATAGTCTGAAAATCAAGGATATATTCTTGCAGCATTTGAAAACCCTTACCCATTTCACTGACAGAAGCTCTGACACACACACTTTTAAATTTTTCCCTTGTTCTTAACATAAGCCAAGTATCAACCAGTCCTCCCGTTGGAGCTGTGACCAGTTGACCCGGATGATCATAACCTAAACTACAGATATAGAATCCAGCAAAAATCAACCACACTCTGAGAATCAGTGGCTGCGTGGAACTTACAATGAACACCGCTGCACGCAGTATTATTGTTTCATGTGTTTCACAGCCTTCATATCATCATGATTGATGATGATCCTGTGGTTGGTGAGTGGTTTCCAGCACATCACTGGAGATGGGATAGGTTGGCTAGAAACTCTGTTAGGGAAGGCTGGAATCAGAGACTAGTGGCGAAGGGGTCTCATGTCCCCTGGGAATGGGCTTGGCCATTCCTCTACATTGAGTTACTGATTGGCAGCAACCCATGCTAGGAACAGCCTTAGAGCAAACATGGAATGGGTTTTAAATTGGGACCTTTGGTCAATCAGGCTGTGGGGCTGGCTTGCCTGTGAGAGTGGTCCTGCACTGAGGCAAGAGGGCCAGGTTTCTGTATCACCAGTCACCAGCTGTGGCCAGTTCCCCTGGGAGGGGGCATATGCTTGGGTGAGGCATTCCCTGTGACTGAGGACAACACATGTGAGGCCAGAGCTCTGAGCAGTCAGCTGAGAGTGGGCAAGAGTAGATATTCTCGAAAGCTGGAAGACAGGTTCTTCCAAGCTGAGGAGGGGACTTGGCTGGAGCACCATTGTAATATCTATCTATCTATCTATCTATCTATCTATCTATCTATCCATCATCTATCTATCTTACTATTTATAATAAATTCACATGTTTGTCAGCATTTAAAAGGCTTGAAGAAATTCGGTGGTTCACTTTGTCTGATGAATTGTCTTCTCAATTTATTTAACTAAGAAACCATTTTTGTGTGGCTGTCCTGTTACCATCTTCTGGTGTTAGTGCCATGCAGAACACTCATGGGCAAGGCTGCACTAGAGAGAAGGTGGGATCAGATGGGAAAGGGAGGTAAATGCATGCCAAGTACTTTTGCTTTTATATCACGGTCCCTGGGGAGCTGCTCTGATTTCCCTGGAAGCTTCTGGAGGATGATTGCTGTGGCAGTGATGGAGGCAGCAAGTCTATTTAAAAGTCCGCCATGTTTTCTGAGGGAGAGGCCAATGGGCCTGGCTCTGGGTGGCAGAGGGGAGCCCAATGAGAAAAATGCATAGGAGAGCCAACAGGGCTTACGACAGGTTCTTTCACGTTGGGATGTCATCTGGCTCAGAGTTCCTGCAGCTCGTCCTTGGTGTTCATTTCCAAGCTACTTCTATTTCCTCCTTGCCTTCCTTTCTTCCTTTTACCTTCCTATTATCTTCTCCCATTATTTACGTGTCCTAAAATGGTGTATTTAACAACCTCACCTGCCAGAAGAGCTTTCATATGCTTGTCTTTTCAGGCTCCTGTTGGTTTGTAACCGTTGCATCTTGCATTTTTCAATTTATTTATTTATTTATTTATTGGTACTGGGGATTGGACCTGTTGCACTCAGCCACTGAGCCACATCCCCAGCCCTTTTTTATATTTTATTTAGAGACAGGGTCTCACTGAGTTGCTTAGGTTCTCGTTAAATTGCTGAGGCTGGCTTTGAATTCGTGATCCTCCTGCCTCAGTTTCCTGAGCCATTGGGATTACAGGCACACCATCATGTGCAGCATGTTCTTCAATTTAAAAAGTGACAATTGGTTGGTTGCAGTTGTGCACGCCTGGAATCCCATCTATCTACTCAGGAGACTGAGGCCAGAAGATTAGAAATTTGAGGGCAGCCTGGGCAATGTCTCAAGACTCTGTTTCAAAAATAAATAAATGAATAAATAAATAAAAACAAACAAACAAAAATGACTGGGATGTAGCTCAGTGGTAGGGGGCCCCTGGGGTTGGTGGAGTCAATCCCTAGTATGAGAAAGAGAGAGAGAGAGAGAGAGAGAGAGAGAGAGAGAGAGAGAGAAATAGCTGGGGCAGCATCCTTTTATAATCACACTTGACACTTGCACTTGTTTCTTTGGAATTTCATGTTCTGGTGTCTTTTCCAACATGGAAGAATAACTTTGAGTTTATGGTGCACAGATGCAGGAAATGAAGATAATACAAACAATCTCATGTCTTCAGTTCAAATGGATTTTTTTCTGTTCTCTTTAGTGTTTGCTACTTTAGCAAACACTTCTTGTTGTACTACTTTTTTTTGTGTGATGCTGGGGATTGAACCCAGGGCCTTGTGCATACTAGGCAAGCAGTCTGCCAACTGAGCTATATACCCAGTCCCAGAAAAATATCATTTCTTTTCAAGAAGATCTTATTGCATCACAAGGATGGAGGGTGTAGGTTATGAGGTTTCTGGATGTTGTCTTTCCTTCCCCAGTTTGTGCTAAATGTAATTAACCCTGATGCTTCTTTTATACTTTTCCAGGAAAGGAAGTTTCAATCAATAACTAAAATAAGCTTTTTGGTGCTCTGAGATCTCAGTTGCATCTTGTGAATTAACATGGATACCGAAGGCAGGTCGGATGGAGAGAGAACACATCTCTAGACAGGGAGCTTCCCCTTAAGAATACCAAGGGCACCAACAGGAAATGAATACCACATTTTTTTTTCTCTACCTCTAGAATTTTTGAACTACTATTGAGCAAACATGCAAAAGAATCGATTCTGGGTTTTTAATTTGGGGAACTTTCTCAGCTCTGGGAGGTGTATTTCAAGTTGTAGTCATTTTGTATATCTTAGGACCTAGGACTTGTTTTTCATGTTTTCCTAGGGAAACATTGACAAAAGCGCTATTTCCAAGTCTTGTGTCACCTACATTGCTGCAGGATTTCTGTTTTTGTTTCCTGTATTTTGACCAGGCCTCTTCAGGAGCAGGGAAAGCTAAGGGGTTCTGTCTTGTTGCCCATTAGATGACAGCCTGCGGGGAGAGCTGCCAGGCAATGCTGCGGAGCAGGCTGTGGCTGGCTCTCTCCAGGCGAGCGAGCAGACCCCAGGCTGTTTCTTCACTGGTTGGACCTTGAAAGAGCCTGGCCAGCTGCTAGAGGGTTCAGCTGAGACCTTGCTAGGAGGGGCCATGCATGAAAAGCTGAAGGCTATTTGCTGAGCAGCGAGCATCTGGCTGCTCACCAGCATGGTCATTAGGCTCCCCAGCTTCCCCAGCCCTGGAGCAGAGGGAGCTGGGCACTCCCGGAAAGTGAAATGCTGGTGTGTGATTCTGAGGCTGCTGCGGTAAAGCCAGCAAATCTTAAGCCCTCTCTGGAGCCATGAAATCCTAGTTTTGGTGACCATGGTTATGGTTGGAATTGCAAGTGGCCCTCAGGCCTCTGTAACTGGCCCATAGGAAAACTAACACTGGTCCTGCCTGCACCCTCAGTTATCAAGGATAAGACTCTGAGCTGAGTTAGGAAATGTGGTGCCAGGGCATGGAGCACCTTGGGACGGGGATGGGTTCCCCAAACAGATCCTCTGCACGTTCCAGAGAAGTTATTTGTAAAACACGTAATGGATAAAAGATTAGGATCCAGAACATATTATAGATGTTCCAAAACTTATGAAAAAATGTTCACCCTCATCAGCAAGTAGGAAAATGTAAAATTTAAAGCCACTAAAGGATATCAATTTATACTCAATTGGCAAAAATTAAAGTAAGCCAATAGGAGTGTTACTGAGGCTACAAAGCAAAGAGAGCTTGCATACAATGCTGTTAGGAGAGTGAATCAGCACAATTATGTCAGGAAACAACTTAGCATTAATTAGCCAAGTCAGACATTCCTGCAACTCAGCAATTATGCTATAAGGAATATAATTGCAGAAGTACACATAATTTCATTATTTGTAATAGTAAACATTCAAAACAACATCAACATCAACAGGATATAGGATAAATAAGTTTTATATACTCATAAAACAGTACATATAGTATGAAAAAAGTTCAGTTTTATGTATCATTGTTGGTGAATCTTTTTCTTTTTCTTTTTTTTGGGGTGTGTGTGTGTGAGTATCAGAAATTGAACTCAGGGGCACTTGGCCACTGAGCCACATCCCCAGCCCCATTTTTTATTTTATTTAGAGACAGGGTCTCACTGAGTTGCTTAGTGCCTCTCTGTTGCTGAGGGGCGGCTTTGAACTTGTGATCCTCTTGTCTCAGCCTGCCAAGCTTCTGGGATTACAGGCATGTGCCACCTCGCCAGGTGAAATATTGGTGAATCTTAAAAACAAAAAACTAGTTCCAGAAGGATACACTCAATAGGATTTCATTTGTGCAAAACAGCAGCAAAGTGGACAATTACTTGTTTAGAGATGTGGGTAGACTGAATGAAAAGGAAGAAATGAAATAACATGAACATCAGGAGAGTGGTTACTAGGATAGAGGAGGCAAGTGAGGGCTGTGGTGGTGGGTAAACAGGGCTGTCCCAGCCACAGGTGATGGGCCATTGTCAAAACTGGGCAATGGCTACAAAGGTGTTTGATTCATTATTGAGCTATAGGTTAGACTGTGTATTTTAGATCTATCTATGAATAAATGTGTATGTGTGTATATATATATATATATATATATATATATATATATAATTTCTCTGTGTATAATTATAATTTATCCTTTTTGAAAGAAAGAAGAGGAAGGAGGAGGGGAAGGAGAAGACTTGGGAGCATTTTGGGTTCCTGTGTGAGGTGACATCAGTGCTGAGAATGGAGATCTGTGGAGAGCAATAAGGAAGCATCTCTGCACTCCAAATGCGTCCCTGATCAGGTGGGGTCTTTGTGATGCTGTTTTGATACTGCACACATTTCCAGACGGTGGGTCCAGGGATGCTTCCTGGGAAGACAGTGCTGGAGTTGATTCTTGAAGGGTGGAGGGCAGCATGCCCTGGCCCATAGGCTCACATCAAGGTGCAGATTGTCACTCATTCAGCAAAGATGTTCTGAGGTCCTATTGAAAAAAAGAATAGTGGCACATAAAGCTGAATCAGAATACAAAAATGCCATGAATTTGCACACATGAAGAAATGGAAGTAGAAGGTCTCACACTCAGCTGCAGCATCTGGGCAGTATTAGAATCAGTGTTTCTGAGCTGGAAAGAGAAGGGAGAATCGTCCAGTGAGCACTTTGGGAGCCAGGCGTTGTGTTAGGTGTTTCACCTGCCTGAGGGGCAGTGAGGGCATTTTAGGTGAAGAGAATGCCTGAACTAAAGACAGAGAGTAAATGACAGGGTTCACCAAGGAAGGGTGAGTAGCATCATTGGAGTGGAGTAACTACTAGTAAGTGAGCATTTATTGGAGGACTTGAAAAATCTTCCTGTAAAGGGCCACATGGCAAATATATTAGGCTTTGTGGGCACCATGGCTTCTGTTGCAAAGACTCAACTCTGCCTCTGTACTGGGGAGGGTCAGAGTGTGGGGAACTCACAGACAGTATGAATGTGACTGTGTTCTGATAAAACTTTATTGATAAAAATAGGCAATGGCTAGATTTTTTTCTCTATGATTTCTCTCTTTATTATTATTTTTTGGTGGCTTTCCAGGTTCCTGATTTATTGAATGTTCACCTTGCAACAAGCTCAGTGCCAAGCACTTTACATGCATTATCTCAACTCTGAAAATAGTCCTCTGGGCAGACACTATTATTACCATTCCCTCCTGTTTACAGACACAGAAACCAAGTCTCAGGTTGACTGAAGTCACTTAGTACCAAAGGCTGCAGGCAGGGTTGCCTCAGAGAGCCTGCCCCTGTTGCTCACTCTTAATCACTGTGCTTCCTGCATAATTAGAGGATGGGGTTGAGGGGCTGGGGCTGTCATGGAGATCCTTGATGCCAATATGAGTCATCTTGCCCAGATAGTTGAGGGCCATGGGGGTTCTGGGTGGAGATGATGGAGGCAAAGCTCCCCCACACCCTGGGCTTCCTGGCCTCATTCTCCTTTGCTGAGGTGGGAACTGCTCAGCTGCCTTTTCCTCAGCCTCCCCAGCAGGGCATAAAAGACAGAGCTCAGGATCATTTGGGATTAGCCCTGCTGGAATGCCAGCTGATGTCACAGTCCTATGTGGTGTGGGAGGGTGACCATCCTGTCCAGGAAGGGAGAAGGTGACTGTCCTGCTAGGAGGGGCTCCTCCTTGACAGCAGGAGCAGAGAAGCTGTAGTAATAGCCACACAGTTTCAGGTGAATACCACTAAGGCTAGGTTCTCTGGACTTGCTACAGAGAAAAGCCCTTTCTGGTTTCAGTGGCTTTTTCAAGCCAGGAGCAGCAGTGTCCACCATGAGCATCCCATCACATGGCAGCCCTCTCACTTTAGAGGGTAGTTGGCAACCTCATTTCCTGTTTTCTAAGCCTTTTCAACCACAAGTGTCACTTCCCACCGTGTGGAAGGCTGGCCTGTCTTCTTTCACCAGGAGGCGGTCACTTGGTAATTGCTCTCCCACCCAGAAGATGAGAACTTACCAGGAAGGGTTCCTGCTACCATGTTGAATATGGGCTGGACAGAGGGTGGGGACAACCCATTCATTGTTTTACATCCTAATTTATAGTTGAAAAGGGAATTTTAGGATCAGATCTTGAAAATCGGTGTTATCCTCCAGGTAGTATCTTTTGAAGCACACTCCATAGAACCTTGTGCCTCGGTATGTTCTCTAGGAAGAGCTTCAGAATCAGTGTTTGGGAAGCCCTGTGTGCCCACCCCACCTCCTGGAGCCACACGATGCACAATAGCATTAATAAGGGCTGGGGCCTTTTATGGTACAAGTAGTAAACACATCTTTTAACTCGGCACTCCCAAATCTAGTAGTATCTATTAAAATCCTGTAGGGCCAGTGTTCTCCAGACCTCACTTTGGGAAATAATGTTGCAGGTAATTAAGGTCAAGCGGGAATTTTAGGAAATTTGGGATCATCAGATAATATATGATTTTAAAAAATAACTCAGGCAGCCAATAAGAAGTTGAATTACAAAGAGGTAGACTCAAGGTAGGCAAAAGAACCAAACTAAAAAATAAAAAAAATAGTCCAGATGAGAAACAAGGACCCAAAATATTGATAGTGATCATGAAAATGGAGACAGATTTTATTCAAACACTTTTGTGCAATGGGTGTGAGAGCACCTATGATAGATTCAATATAGACAGAGAAGAGAAGGAGACATCAAGGTTGCCTCTTGGTGAGCCTGTTTGGTTGACCAGATGGACAGTTAACCAAGACTGGAAACAGAGACTTTCCAACATGGCTGCTTTTGAAGACAGCAAGTGGCAAGTGGGTCCCACGGCTTCCCGAGTCCACACAGTGGAGCCCACAGAGGCGGAACTCCATCAAAATCCCAGACTCTGGGGTCTGCATCTGAGGTTCGTGTTTATGGACAGCGCAGACATCACCGCTCCTTCCGTTCTTCTCTCTTCATCTTCTCTCTTCAGGGTGTGAAACCTAGCAGGGCACACTGGCTGGGAACATAAACAGGTCCCTTTCCTGTCAAAATGCTTAATTATAGCAATACATTATGACATAACTGGCCAGCCTGGTCTGTCGGAAAGGCTCACAAACAAGAATGATTGTTTTAGAGTGGGAGTTTCCAGGCTATTTGTCAGAGTTTTGGGAAGTCACAGAGGCTGACATTTGTCAGACACAGTAATTAAAAATTGCCTCTGGATGTGTCTCAGATGGGAAGGTATTTAAACTCAGCATAAACACTAGTCTGTTATCCTCCTAGCACTGAAAAAAACTGGAACATAAGAACCATAATATTACCCTTATGTTTCCCATTGCAAAGAAATGATGACTGCAAATTACAAAGAAAAGTACAGCATGACACAGAATACCAGAGCCCGGAACCACTGCTGGTTGGGGAGTGATATGGGAGAGGTCCAATTATTAGCACTGAGCACATAGGTTCTGTGGACAGGAAACTCAGACTCATGTTTATAAATAGCTCTCTGTAATCTAGAACTTTGCTCCCATTAAGCTCTCCTGTAGATGTCCAAATTCTACCACACCCACTTAGACCCCTTTACCAAGTCACATGTTCATATTTTAACCTTAATATTGATTGAGGGTCAATATTAGAAGGAGTCACATGAAGAATATTTGTGTAAAATTCCTGTAGATATAGATATGTCTTTATGTATACACATATGTATATATCTACACATATATCTATATAGATAGATAGATTTGTTCCTTGTAGGATTTACACAATTGCTTCTTTTAAGAATTTAGCACTAGAAAGAAGAGCATTGTTTCCTTTTCTGATTGTAATTTTTTGTTTTAGCTGTCCATAAAGAGAAACAACAAATTTAGTAATTCATTATAATAGATAATGTAGTTCTTGAGTGTGAAAGAGAGCCTGCAAGGTATTTTGGGCTTAAACACAATGGGGAAATACTGGATGCAGTCTTTCTCTTGGAAATGTATAATACATGTAGTATACTAGGCGGGTTTGAAGAGTCTAAGAAAAGAAACTTATGTTATTTTCACACAATTTCCCTTCTGTTTGAGAAGAGAAATCCTTCTCCCCTCCCATATTTTGTTAACTGCCCTTGGAACTACTATTTGTAGAATAATTTATTATGGTATCATATACATGACAAATTGTCCCCCAGCAGACTCTGAGGCCGTGAAGGGCACAAACTAGTCCATTATCTCTTGTAGGTAGCAGATGATAAGTGCCTAATAAATGATTGTTAAATGGACTAATCTAGTCCCACTACCCATGCAGCACCAGAAGAGTTCTAGGATACTCCTAGTGGGGGAAATAACAGATGGCAGGACACATCCAGATATCAGGAAGCCCTAGGATGGAGGCAACCCACTAATCTACCCATAATGCTGACTGTTCAAAGCATTCTTTCCATGAAGAATGATCTGTCTTAAGACTCAACCATATTACACTTGTAAACACCTGGAAAGTGTTTTTTTTTTTTCTTCTTTATCCACTATCATATCTCCAATACCTAGAACAGTTCTTGGCAAATAATAGGCACTCACTAAATATTTATGAAGTGAAGAGTGTCATATTTTGTGTTAAAATTAGATATGAGGTGACTTGTTATAACTGTTTAATAAATAGTGTTTGAGTGAATGCATTAAATAAGAAAAAGAAATTTCATAACGGTTAGAAAGAAGAAAACAATAACATCTGTAACTGAAGAAATTTTATTCAGAAAATCCAAGACAACTAACTCCTAAGCAATTTAAAATTAGTTTAGCAGAAAAGTTGCTTGTTACAAAATTAATGTCTGAAAAATATATTTTCTTTTTCTTTTAAATTTTTAAAAGATTTTTATTGGACCCAATACCTTTATTTTATCCATTTATTTTCATGTGGTGCTGAGGATTGAACCCAAGGCCTCACATGTGCTAGGTGAGCACTGTACCACTGAACCACAACCCCAGACCCTGAAAAATATATTTTCTTATAGCTTAAAAAAAAGAAAGCCCAATAGTAAAGATAATAAAGAAATCCTACTTGCAATAGACAAAAATGTGAAATACCTGGAATCAATCTTCATACATGCAGGACCAGTATGAAGAAAATAACAGTGGTAATAGAAAAATTTGCTAATTATTTGCAGCAAAAATAAGTTGGATCTGTACTGTGTATCCTACATCAAAATACATTTAATTTTGGTTAAAAAGGTAAATGTATGTAATGGAACTATAAAGAATCAGAAGAAAATATGCATTAAGTATTTTTCAGATCTTAGGTCTGGATGGGGGAAAACTGTTCTAGGCATGTACACTTTTTCCCATAAGGAGAAAGACCAGTGGATTTGATGACATCAAAACAAAAAAAATTTGGAAACCAAAAAGCATTATATTATGGTTTAGGTATGAAGTGTCCCCAAAAGCTCATGTGTGGGACAACACAAGGAAGTTTAGGGATGAAGTGATTGGCTTGTGAGAGCCTTAACCCAGTCAGTGCATCAGTCCCCTGACGGAGATGAACTGTAGCTGTAGGCAGTAGGGTGTGGTGGGGGAGGGGGCCACTGGGGCATGATCTTGGGGTTTGTATTTTGCCCTGGTGAGGAGAGCTGCTCTCTCTGCCTCCTGGTGCTTGTTCCTGGTTGCTTTCCTCTGCCACACACCTCTGCCATCCTGTTCTCCTTCACTGGGCCCTGAGAAGTGGAGCCGGCCATCTACAGACCAGCGACCTCCCAAACCATGAGCCCCTAAATGAACTTCTCCTCCTCTAATTGCTCTTGACAGGTCTTTGGGTCACAGCATAGAAAAAGCTGACCAGAACATATAATAAGAAATGTATACACATACAGAGTAAAAACTGCTTTATTGGGGGATAGTTGATATTTAAAAAGCAGGATCTATGTAATGTATGCATTTTGATGAGTTTCTTGGGCACCATCAGCAATATTAAAAGTAAATGAAGAACTAGGAAAACATTTTTAAAATGAGTGATACAGGAATCAAGTTCCTATTATATAATAAACTCAAAAATCAACAATAAAACTTCAACAAGAAGATAAATAAAAACTTAAATGAATAAGCTGCAAGAAATACAGTGGTCATCAATCTTATGAAAACATTTCCAACCTCGTTACTAATCAAAAGAAATTAAAAATAAAACAATGAGGTGCCATTCTTTCCTAGAAAGTTGACAATTAAAAGGAAAGAAAAGCAACCACTTGTGCTGATGAAGATGTGGGCATGTCTCCAGCTGCAGGCACATGGCCTGTGCAGGCTCTCTGTCAGGGCGGGCGACAGATGTCCAAATCATAAGCATGTTCAATCCTTGGCTCAGCGTGTTTATTTCTAGTAATTTTTCCCTAAGGACATAGTGATGTTTACATAAAAATATTTATCCTAGGATTATTTATAATAATGAGAAACTAAAAAATGAGGATAGAGTATGGACATATTCATAAGAAGGAGAATTTTACAGCCATTTATGATAATATTTTTTAAAAATATTGAAGCATCTAAAAATGGTTCGTTACATATTATTTGAGTGGATGATGAAGCAGGGCATGTATTTAGGCACGCCTGTGATTCCAGCTGTGCAGTGTGCACACGCACCTGCATGTATCCTTGCATGTGCGTGAACATCCAGGCAGAAGGATGGAAGGACCAAAGCGGGGGATGGTGGATGGTGGCGGGATGACATTTTTTATTATTAAATGTATTGTCTTTTCCAATGTCTTACACATTGCTTTTGTGATTATAATCATCTATTGTGGACACTTTCAATGTTGATAAAACACTTTCCGGCATCAGCTAGTACACACAGCCTGCATGCAGCCACTGGATCAAGTTTCTGAGTCACTGTCCCTTTCTTGTCACATATCTGAAACTCAACGATTCTTTAACTCGGAGGTCTGCAGGCAGTAGGTGCCCTGTTAGGAGCCTCACCTTAGCCCTTTTTCTTTGAAACTCTTTCCTTGTTTCTCACCAGGACAGAGATGTCAGCTCCCACAGTGTTCAGAGGAGCAGGTATGTTTCAGCGGCTTCTCCCCCATACCATTAGTATTTGGGGGGAGTCACGCTGTTTGACCTACTAACAGACATTAAATACCTCCCTGCCTCCCCTCTCAGCACACAGTGGCTTCTCTTAAGTGCAAGTCAGCAGCTCCTTGACTTCCTTTAGGACACCTGCTGTGGGCCATGAATCCTGCCATGAGCTGTCATTGCCAGGGTCTTGACCTGGCTCTCAGCATCGGCTTCCTTATCCCAGGCAAGAACCTCACATTTTTGACATCTACTTGTGAAATGAGCATGACTAGTTCTAGCATCCTTGGTTGGTAGTATTAACTCTTTCCTTGGTTGAAGGAAACTAGAGGACAGATGTTACCTGGAGAGGTGCGGAACAGCCGGTAGAGGAGATGAGTGCCGTCACAGGGCCTGCACCACTGAGCTGGGAAGGGTTTGGGGGTTTGTTGGTTTGATTTCTTAATGAAATTAGCTGAGAACCTGAAGTTTCCTTGTTACTGAAAAGAGCACAAGTTCACAGAGAGGATGACATAGGCTACTGAGACAGGGGCTGCGCATCTGAGCCTCAAGCTAGGCGATGGATTGGGTATTTGGACAACGGTGCCTGGCTCAGGAAGCTTTGTGGCCAGTGTGGCAAGTGGCTCTCGTGACTCTTCCCAAGCTGGTGCCAGAATGTTACTGGCACAAAAGGCTCCTCCTGCTGCACAGCAGTGTAAAAGTGCTTAACACTACTGAGCGATACACTCAGAAGTTGTGAAGCTGGTAAAATTTATGTTATGTGTATTTTATCACAATTCAAATGGAACAACACATCTGTGATCTTGTTATTGGACAAGTCGGGCTTCTGCTACACAACAGGCCCATTAAATCCAGAGACAAGGGGTGGAGGCAAAATCTGGCTCAGTGAGAAAATGAAGGACTCTTGTCTCACGTCCTCCTTGCAGGAAATCGATTTAGGAGTGGTTTATATAGGTGGAGGATGATTGTTTCCAGACTGGGGGTGCCTTGTACAGCAGGTGGCCAGAGGATGCATGTCAGATCCAAATCAACTAGACATGGAATCCTCTTCAGTTCGGAATCTCAAAAACAAAGATCAGCTATTCTCATTACAGATCAGTTTGCTCACGTGCAGTTCCTGACATATTACACAATAGACAGGCTCCAGGAGGTAGCTACCCTGGGGCTCTGGTGTTGATTGCCAAACTCAGAGCAGTAAATAAAACCTCCTTAATACTTCATTCTCATAAAATATAAGCAATGAGCACAAAATGCAAAATCACAAAAATCAAGTAAGTATAGAGAAACTTTTAAGAAGTTACTGGAATTAGTTTCTTTCTTCCTTTCAGGTGGTTATGTTAATTTTTTTGAAAAAAGTTTGATACAATAAAGATTCTGTGTTGGAATATAATTAGCAAATTCTGGGTTAAGCTAAGATAAACACATTTCCTCCGCGCTGGGGTTTTATTCACTGGGTTTTTTTTTTTTCAAGAGGGGGTTTCAGTACTGTTCCCCCAACTCTTCTGACCATTGGACAGTTTCTGAAGTTCTCTGAAGACTCTGCTTTTGAGCGGTTGAGAGATGGGACTGACGGAGAAAAGGGCCAAGAAATGGAATACTCTGGAAACAAATTCTTCTGAGGTCGACTAAACATGAATTTCCTGTGGTGGAGAAGTATGAGCCTTGAAGATCTTCTGTTTCTGTGCTTTTGCATAATCATCAAAACTTGTGCTCCCTACCCCCACCCCCACCCCCAGCCATCTTCTAGTTACTATTCCTTTTGGAAAGCTCTAGCTATTTTTCAGTAGTTTAAGGGAAGAAGGAGTTTTTCGTGCCCATGTTAAGAAAGCTGGGGATACAGAGTTCTCTAGAACGTGACTCTCAAGTTCTAATGCATGTTGGAATCTCCTGGGGAGATTTCCTCAGGGAGAGTTTACTTAGTGAATCAGTGGGGGTCGGGGGGGTGAACAGGTAAAGGAAATTACCTTTTAAATAACAGATGAGGGAACCTGTGGGTCTGTGTACTGGGATGAAGCCCAAAGGTCTGTAGAATTAGGAAGAGCCAGCTGGGCTGGGACAGAGACTGAGAGGGTCACTGGGGATACTGGGAATCAAGGTCTTCTGAGCCCTTATATGGCAAGGCAACAGGACACATCAGTCATACTGACCCTGCCTTTATTTAAAACTGTGCTATTTTGTTCATAGCAGATTAAATTTTACATTAGAATATTATTTATCTCAATTAGTGAGATATTATGTGCTCCCTTTAATTTTGGGCTCAATTTGGGTGCTCCCTCTAGTCCTGACCCTAGCATTTCTGATCCTTTTTTCCAGGAAATTTCCACGAGTAGTTAGATGTTTACATGATTTGAGTTGGCCCTATTAGAGTGGAATTCCCTTACATGGTCTTCCCTCCTCATCTGTGAATTTGCTTCTTGTGGCTTTAATTACCCCTTAGTCCAAAAATACTATGTAGAAAGTACCCGAAATAAACAATTCATGTTTTTAAATAATTTTTTTACAGTTCATTCTTATAATGGTTCTATTTTATTAGTAGATCTTGTTGATTTTTTATACAGCCTAATTTATAAATTAAACTTTATCGTAGGTATATATGTATAGGAAAAAGCAGCAGATCCTGGGTTTGGCACCATTCGAGGTTTCAGGCATGAGCAGGGAGCTTGGATAGGAGGGGGGCTATTGTGCTACCTTTGTGCCTCTAAGATTCATTCATGTGTGTTTCTTGCTGTACTGCGGTGGTCCTTTGAAGAAAGCCAACACCTTTGACTCAGCAGTGTCTGGGAGCTCAGCCTGAGTCTCTCTGTCTATCCGTCAGACTCTAAAGCACTCTGTGAGGACTGACCATGTGTCTCCCCACAGCAGTGGAGATGTACAGGGGATCTCTGTGTTGCTGTCCACTTCAGCTGAGCTCGCTCTGCTCCTTCTTGAAAGAGCTCACAAGAGACTTCTGGATTGTTCAGCTTCACTGCAGTTACAGCCACCTTGATGTCACTGTCAGGCAGGTCCTTTCCAAGGAGCATTTCTAATCCTCCTGATGAGCTTGTGTGTTTACAGAGCAGGAGCTGAATCTGCAGGCTGAGCCTTCAGTGCCAGGAATCTGCCGACAGTGCAACTCGGTTAGCAGTACTTAACGGGGTGCTTTGTCTCCAGCTTATTTCCACCTAATTTATCATCACTGTCTATTAAATTTGCATTTAAAATTACTATTATATTCTCTATACACAAAGATGGATCAATGATTCAAATGGGTACACGTACAGAAAAAAGGGTCTATATCAAAATGTAAACACAATAACTCAGAATAACAACACACATGTGAACAATGAACTTGCAAAAACAGATCGCAAATCTGCGTGAACCCAGAAGAATGCGTCTGTGTCTGGTGTCACTCTCAAAGTCAGCCTAAGAGAATTACAGAGGGGAAATGTGGTAAAAATACCAAACCTCTCAATATTACTGGCCGATCTGCAGACAGCCTCAGTATATTTTCCTTTAAAACTTTTCAAGTAGCAAGGAAGCTGTTAATTTGTGTGCATCATTTTCTAATAGTGCCCAGTGATTACTGTGTTAAAGCATTTCATTTTCACACCTCCAAAGGACAAAATACTGTCTCCCAGCATGAAATAAATGAATTTTGTTATAGGCCCTAAACTCATCAAAGTTCATCAAATCTTGACCCCCTCTAGCAAGAGTACTTTTCATCACACAGCCGTAGACAAGCTTGTAAAACCAGCTATGAAAATGAGTGCCACATAGTGCTGAGCTCCGAGAGAATGCAGAACAACTATTGGCTAAGCTCCTGTATTGCATGACTCTGCAGGATGTGGCATAAAAAATGAAAGAGTTCATCAGAAATTTTGCTTCATAGCCGGACAAGTTTGCTGCATGAAAAGAATGAGTCAGTGTTTGAGAAAGATATGGAAGGAGGAGCACTTGGTGGTGTTTTGTTCTGCTTATCACAGAGAACCTAGGCTACAGAAGATTTTTTTTTGTATTGTGTTACTGGCAATTTTTGTGCGCAGGTATTAGCTTGAACAACATAGGTCAGGGCAGTGTTTGTGGAATGCCATTTAGTGTACACCAAAAAGGCTCACCAATGTTGACAACCCTAATGTCAGCAGCAGCCTGAAAATAACTGCTCTATTCACAGAAAACAGCTGGCAGCCAGTAATACACCTCTGATCTTCAGCCCCGAAGGAAAGAATTTTTAAAAATGTGACCACCCAATCAACGTGACTGTGCATCCTACTCAGCATACATCGTCTAACCATGCTGGGAGAAGAACTGGGCCAGCAGGAAAACACTGCTCTTTTGCATTCATGTACAATGCTCTGGAGAAGGGCACACCCAGGGCAAGGGTGCTACACGGGGTTCACATGAGGGATGAGACAAAAGCTTTCCCGGTGCACGGTACACACGGTACACAGCACACTGTTTCTCTCGGTCAGGTTGCATGCAGCTCCAGGGTTGAATACTAGAGACATATTCAATATACTGCAAAGCCTAGCTCTGTCCTGGAGGGTTGAAATGTGATCATTGTAATGTCCAGGTAAGTTGTCATCCAGGTGTGTGTAAGTAGGAGAGCCGTACATGACTCCGTCACTGAACTTTGTGCCTTCTTAACAATTGTTTTTCTTTGTCAGAAAAACAGATGATGTGTTATGAATCATATTTAAACAGCATGTCCAAATGCTACATAAGCTGAAAGAAATGCTTTCCAGGGTGGAATCCTTGATTATGGAAGTAGTATTCTCACTAATGTAGCATTAACATAGAATACGAATTAATCTTGAGTGAAAATCTCTCCCTAGTTTCTGGGTCTTTTCGCAATCTGCATAGCCAAGATGACTTTGATTATATCAGTGCCAATATCCTGGGGGTGATATTTACTGTGTTTTGCAAGAAATAGGATTATGCCATAATGTAGAAATCTGCGGTTATGACAATACTCTTACACTATCTTTTATTCAAGGAACCAATGGGCTGGATCTGGGGCAAGGAGGGCAATCGGTTCTGTTGCACCTTGGGATCAATGGAGAGCAATGCTGGGAGGTCACGGTGGTCAATCTGAGAGGAGGGTCCTACTCATGATGAGCACGAGAGGGAGGCTGAGCATGAGAAGCAATGGTCACAGTCAATAGGCCTGGCCCAAGTCTGTAATAATGCTGTCAAAGAGAAGTTGGCAAACATTTTTTTTGTTTTGTTTTGTTAAAAGACTGAAATATAACCATTTTAGACTTTGTGGGTCTCTCTTGCTACTATGCAACTCAAGCCATTTTAGCATTGAGGACTCCATCGACAACATGGAAGTGAGTGCATGTGGATGTTTATAAATAAAACTTTATGTACCAAAGCAGGTGGTGGGCCGAGTTAACCTCTGTCATAAAGGGATATTAAAATCAAGTGTCCTGAAAAGATTAGGAGAGGCAGAGCATCATACCTATAGAGTTTTAAAGCACAGGTTTTTTATAAGAAATTAGGAAAGGCTGTATAACCATCAGACCAGAGTAAGAGTAATTCAGATTTAAAATTAGGGTCAAAATAAAACAGTAATTGCAGATTACTCTTTCTCTCCAAACCTTTAGATCTATCTAATTGTTTGGGGCTAAAACTTTTCTGAATTATGTTTAAAATGCTGTATGTGTGTAATATGATGTTTCCTGTGTGTGTTAAGCAAAAGTGGCTTAAATGTTTGCCATAGAAATGAGTCTGGCATGTTCTCCTCCTGGGCGGCTAGAACACCTGAGGCATTGTCCAGACAGCATGAGCTCACCATATTGCCATGGGTATTTGCTTTACGTTGGTGATGAAATTGAGTTCAATGCCAGTCAGGAGTTATATTGTATACCAGCTTCTTGGAAAGGCAGGTAGGGAAAGGAGATGCAGACTGAGATCTTTATATTCTGTATGTGCTGTTTTTAGAAAGCCCACATATGTTCCATCCCCTGGTAATTGGCCACCATGAAATATTGTTGAATGAATCAATGAGTCAGATGAGACAGAGGAGAGGGGCCCATGTCAACAGATCTCGTGAAGGGAAAGTGGCAGAAGCTGGTAACTCAGACCTTGTGGAGTGGGAAGGTGGAGCCAGCCGCCTGCCCCTGGAGACAGGCGTGGATTCCAGAGACTCAGGAGCAGGTTCAGGCTCAAGAAGAAGGAGAATGAGTTCCATTTTGTCCAAAAGTTTGAAGAGCTTTTGAGATGTTTATGAGCGAATTTGATGTATGAATCACAGGCTCAGACAAATTAGCTAAATTTGAGACGCTGATTTTGGAAGCAGCTTTCACAGAGAAAGTGATATAGCAACCTTGTGTTGTAGAAAAGGAGACGGAATGGAAGACATGAGAGGGGTGTCACCTCTGTGGAACCCCAGCCTTTAACGGGGTTGACCAGACTGATCCCAGAGCAAGACCGTTGATGCCCAGAGGAGCACCGGGCAATATCACCAAAGCCAAGGCCGGGTAGTGCCCAACAGCCCCGCGAGGTCAGGTGTGCTGTCCTCCTCTGTCCCTCTTTTAGAGTTCCTGTGGCCTTAGGTTTACTCTGGAGCTGTCTGGATGTGCATTTGATCTCTCGGTTGGTGGTTGCTCCAGTCTGGCCCATGAACTGGTCTCTTTGCAGAGTGTGTTCATGAGCAAGAAAAGCCCCTGGCCACACCTTAGTGACGAGGAGACGATGACTGGCATGTGGGCAGGGCCCACTTGGGGTCCCCCTGCCTGGAGGCCGTGATGCTGGTGAAGGGCAGCCCCAAGGAAGACACCACGTCAGCTGGGTCCTGGCGGCGAGCGTGAGCCCCCTTCTTGTTGCCAGGTCTTTCTCTCCCTATGACTCTCCTTTGCTTCACTGCCCACTGCAGCTGCCCCTCTCTGGAGCCCACTTTAGGACTTAGTGGCAGCACTTCAGCCCTCTTGAGTGGTCTGTGGGCAAAGGTGAAGGATGGGAACCCGTTATTTCCTGTGGGGTGGGGGGGCTTCACTGATGACCTCACTGACAGAGACCATGGACATAGCACCTCAGAGCAGACTATGACCTCACCGTGCCTGCAGGAGAAGCAGGTGATGTCAGTCATCTCTGCTGCTGAGTCAGATTTCCTTAGATAAGGCAACTGAAAAACAACAGCAAGGCATCGAATGGCAAGAGCAAGGGCTGCTTCCCCACGGAAGTGCCTTCTAGCTGTGTCCTCCCACAGCGTGGACAGGGCCAACAGCTCCCAGAGCTTCTTTCATAAGGGCCCTGACCCCAGTCACGAGGCTCTGTGCTCAGGATCTCACCTTCCCAAGGCTGCACCTCTTGGACTAGCACAGGGTGTTGGTTCCAGTAAACACAGACGTGTAGCCACTACACTGCAGAAAGTGTGGTTTCATTTCTATACTGTGTCTTCCTAGAGGTGACAGATTAAATCAGGAAGAGTAAATGTTTTTTAAAATGGAAAGTTGAGGGGGAGGGGAGTGGAAAGGTCCAACCTCTTGTCCTTGCAGTACATGTTTTAAGGACATCTGCCAACCCCCTCTACTGGTCCTTCAATTTCAAAGGTCACACGGGGACAGGAGATAAAGCGTTGGGCCATAGAGGAAGTAAGTTTACTTGTTAAGAAAGTCTTCTAAAAAATAGAGGGAAAAAAAGAGACCATTCCTGTCTCTGAGGATAATGTAACTTTGAAGCCCAAATCACAAAGGTAGTGTGAGAAAGAAACATCAGCCCTGGATTCAGAGCCCAGGATTCTAGACAGAGGAGCACTAGGGATCCAGCAAGGTCACAACTGTGTGCTGACTTGTGTTTGAATAAATCACAATAGATGTAAAAAGAGATCAAAAGTTAATCCCAGTTGAACATGGTTGGTTGAATACTAAACAATGCAAATATTTCAAGGACCGTATTAAAACATTAACAAAGAAATAACATGATTACTCAATATATAAAAAACATTTTGGTAAAATTCAACATAGATTTGGATCAGAGGTGCCAACATGGTCAAGATGTCAATTTTCCTGAAATTGATCTACAGGTTTAATGCAATTTCTGTCAAAGTCTCAAAGAGAATGTTTGTAGAAGGCTCGTTGTAATAGAAAAGGCTGGGTACTAAGTAATCTTGAAAATTTAAAAAAAATAAATAAAAGGAGAGAAACCCCTCCCAGGTTAGGGCTTACTGTAATACCACAGTAATCGAGGCAGTGTGGTATTGGCAGAGGGATGGATTTGCAGCTCAATGGACCAGAATACATAGTACACAAAGAAACCCACCCAAATGTGGCCCATCGATTTGTGACAAAAATACAAAAACAATTCAGGGGAGGGAGGGTAGTCTTTCAACCAAGGGGGCCTGAATAATTGAACATCCAAACAAGATCACACCTTGTATAAATCTCACACTTCACACAAACATGAACTCAAAATGGACCAAAGATTTCTTGTAAAATATAAAACTATAAAACCTCCAGAAAAAAATTACAGCAGAACATATTTGGGAATCAGAACCAGGTAGAGAGAACTTAGACTTGGAACCAAAAGCACAATCCAGAAAAGGAAAAATCGATAGAGTGAACCTCATTAAAATTAAACCCTCTGCAGGGTCAAAGATCCTGTGCAGGAGATAATAAGTCAAGCCACAGCTGGAAGACATATGGGCAGGGGGGTGGTGCACCTGGCAAAAGGCTCACATCTAGAATATATGGAGAATTAGAAAACAGGCAAATGACATAAAGAGATATTTCACTGAAGAAGACAAGCAGATGAAAAATAAAGGCATGAAGAAGCGCTATTGTTAGCCACAAAGGCAGTGCAAACTAAAATCATGAATTTACTACACACATATTGGGAAAAAAATGATAATACCAAATGGTGACAAGGATGTGGAGAAAGTGAACCATTTACACATTGTAGGCAGGGATAAAAATGGTACTGCTTCTCTAGAAAACACTGTGGCAATTTCTTACAAAATTAAGCATGTGCTTGCCATATGGCCACAAGCCAGTACATGCTTAGGCTTCTTTTTTCCCCTCCAGAGAAATGGAACTTTTCCACAAACAGACAAACATTACATGAATGTTAGAAACAAACTTTAGCGATGATAGTCCCCAAATGGAAACAACACATATGTCCCTTACATGTGTATGTTTAATAAACTATGATAATTCATGGCATGGAATACTATTCAGCAATAAAAAGGAACCAAATATTGACAAAGGCAACACTTGGAAAGATCTCAAGGTGATTATTCTGAACGAAGAAAGCCAGTTCTGTAAGGTGCATACTTTATGATTTAGTGGACAGGACTTCCTTGAAATGACAGACAAGATTGGTGATTACACCCATGGAAGTGCCTTCTAGCTGTGTCCTCCCACATGGTGGACAGGGCCAACCAGCTCCCAGAGCTTCTTTCATAAGGGCGCTGACCCCAGTCACGAGGCTCTGTGCTCACGATCTCACCTCCCCAAGGCTGCACCTCTTGGACAGAAACGTGTGAGCACTAGACCATCGCAAGTGTGGTGTCGTTTCTATACTGTGTCTTCCTAGAGATGACAGATTAAAGTAGGAAGAGTAAATGTTTTTTAAAATGGAAAGTTGAGGGGGTGAGGGGTGGAAAGGGTGAAAGGTTGGGGGTAAGGAGGGAGTGGCCATAAGAGCAATTCTTGTGATTGGTTCTCCTGTATCTCGACTGTGGAAGTGGTTACATGAATCTATACCTGTGATAAAATTGCAGAAAATTTAATGCACAAAACAAATGAATGCTGGTAAAATGGTGAAATTCTGATGGGTTATATCAGTGCAAATTTCCTGGTTGTGATATTGCACTGGAGTGATTCAAACAGTCGGGGGGCACAGAGAAGGGATTTGTTACCTTTAACAGCTGCCACTGAGTATCTAGTTAATTTAAAAAGTTTAAAAAAGTGCTACATCTACTTGTGATTAAAGAACAAACATAGATGGATGGGGTTGTGGCTCAGAGGTAGAGTGCTTGCCTAGCATGCATGAGGCACTGGGTTCCATACTCAGCACCATGTAAAAATAAAACAAATGTATTATGCCCGCCTGTAGCTAAAAAATAAATGTTTAAAAACAAACAAACAAAAAGAAAGAACATAGAAGTAAGACTCAGCCTTCCTGGCTTTCAAGTGAACTTCTTCATTTTGATAAAAGTGTATTGACTGAAAATAAGACACATAAAAGTCGGCCGTATAACTCCTAGCTACTGGCGTAACACTGCATGCTCCCCTTTAAAATCAGAGAAAGAGGTTTGCCGTGGTCACTTGTGCTCAATATGGTACTGAGGGATTTTCCAAGCCCAGAAAACAGGAAAACAAGTGAAATATTAGAGAATTGGAGAGAAAGAAACAAAACTGCCTGAGGGGAAAATGATATTATGATCTATGCAGGAAATTTCAGAATACATAGACAGATGTTTTGTATCGGAGAGTTAAATTAATAGTTGCAAGAAAAATCTCTCCTGTTTCTTCTTTCTGCCAACTTGATTAATACTTTTGCATTTGTAAGTTGATTCATAAGAGCACTGTTGGTTCATTATAGAGCAACATTAGGAAAATAGAACTCAAAACAAAGGAAGTTACATTAGATAAAGAGTCATCGTTACATCCTTGGACGTCTCTTAGAATCTCCATCAAAATATTCCACCTGCCTCCTCATTCTCTTTGGACACATAATTCAAAACTAAACTACCTCCTACTTAATTGTATCACTTAAAGTCTATGATTGTTGGAATTGTGATGATATTCACTATGACACAGAAATTCACTTACATATTCCAACTGTATGACAGGCCATGTACGTTTCTGAAGATCGAGGTGCCTGAGAATCTAACCTCCATGTTTTGTGTCACTTCTTTGGGAAAACACACTTTGAATTACAAACACTGCTTGGGAATGCAGCCCACTGTAGGTCAGGGACCTTGGTGCATGCAGGAGTCTGAGGTTTCCTGGGTCTGACAGTCTCTGTCTGTGACCCTATCTCGTAGATTACATGAATAGCAAATGCAGAGGGCTTGAACTTTTCACTGTTTTGTTTCCCCCTGTCTTACAGTAACAGGTTTTCAATGATGCGCGTAGCAGGCCTAGCAGAGCCCACCTCCCCTGCCAGATGTGTCCAAGGCTACCACTGTACCTGGGAATGTGACCATAGTTAGAAATCATTGAAATTATAATTAACCTAAGGATATCGGGGAGGGGCATCCTTGACCATCTTGGATAGGGGGCTTCAATTTATTTATTTATTTATTTATTTATTTATTTATTTTTTAAATTTTTTTTTATTGTTGGTTGTTCAAAACATTACATAGTTCTTGATATATCATATTTCACACTTTGATTCAAGTGGGTTATGAACTCCCATTTTTACCCCGTATACAGATTGCAGAATCACATCAGTTACACTTCCATTGATGTATATATTGCTATACTAGTGCCTGTTGTATTCTGCTGCCTTTCCTATCCTTTACTATCCCCCCTCCCCTCCCCTCCCTTCTTCTCTCTCTACCCCCTCTACTGTAATTCATTTCTCTCCCTTGTATTATTTTTCCCTTTCCCCTCTCTTCCTCTTGTATGTAATTTTGTATAACCCTGAGGGTCTCCTTCCATTTCCATGCAATTTCCCTTCTCTCTCCCCTTCCCTCCCACCTCTCATCCCTGTTTAATGTTAATCTTCTTCTCATGCTCTTCGTCCCTACTCTGTTCTTAGTTACTCTTCTTATATCAAAGAAGACATTTGGCATTTGTTTTTTAGGGATTGGCTGGCTTCACTTAGCATAATCTGCTCTAATGCCATCCATTTCCCTCCAAATTCTATGATTTTGTCAGTTTTTAATGCAGAGTAATACTTCATTGTATATAAATGCCACATTTTCTTTATCCATTCGTCTATTGAAGGGCATCTAAGTTGGTTCCACAGTCTTGCTATTGTGAATTGTGCTGCTATGAACATCGATGTAGCAGTGTTCCTGTAGCATGCTCTTTTTAGGTCTTTAGGGAATAGACCAAGAAGGGGAATAGCTGGGTCAAATGGTGGTTCCATTCCTAGCTTTCCAAGAAATCTCCATACTGCTTTCCAAATTGGCTGCACCAATTTGCAGTCCCACCAACAATGAACAAGTGTACCCTTTTCCCCACATCCTCGCCAGCACTTGTTGTTGTTTGACTTCATAATGGTTGCCAATCTTACTGGAGTGAGATGGTATCTTAGGGTGGTTTTGATTTGCATTTCTCTGACTGCTAGAGATGGTGAGCATTTTTTCATGTACTTGTTGATTGATTGTATGTCCTCCTCTGAGAAGTGTCTGTTCAGGTTCTTGGCCCATTTGTTGATTGGGTTATTTGTTATCTTATTGTCTAATTTTTTGAGTTCTTTGTATACTCTGGATATTAGGGCTCTATCTGAAATGTGAGGAGTAAAGATTTGTTCCCAGAATGTAGGCTCCCTGTTTACCTCTCTTATTGTTTCTCTTGCTGAGAAAAAAACTTATTATAGTTATTATTTCTTTCCCCAGATTACATTTCTATGAGAAAACAGCAGTCTAAATATGATATTGGGTCATTAATTCTAATGGTGAAAGGAAAATTTTTGACTTTGCAAATTCTGACCATTGGGGCTTCTGTGCCTGTAGAAATAGATTACTTATGTCTACTTTGCACTTTTTGTTTGTGGAACTCTGTCTCTGCACACCTAGGGAGGAGTACCGTGCATGCGCTGAGCTCTTCCTATAGCCCCTCCTGTTTGCCTGATTCTGCTCTGGAGACTCCATGGATGGACCTGCACTAGGGGCTCAGTTAATCCTGTAGAAAACCTGTCACTTAGACAGATGGCAACTGGAGTTCTGAGAGATGGGGTCCCTGTCCCAGGACACACAGTCGTGATTCTAACTACTCGGAACAGACATGGCGTTCAAATCTGCAAACACCCTCACCTACGCTCTCAGCAGCTCTCTGAGGAAGCCACCACTCTTTCTTCCTGTGGTTGCAGACATTTTAGAGAGCCCGCCTGTGCCTGGCACTTTGTAGATTCTGCGATACAGCAGGGAACAGGGTGGACAAGGAGCCTTCCCATGTGGAGCCTGCAGTCTGGTCTGCTGAGAGCCAGTAACTAGGTGATTGAGCACCCTGCCTGATGGCGTTGAGAGCACCGAGAACAAGAAATCAGGCAAGGGAGAAGGGGATTGGAGGGAGCACTGGTTTAAAAAGGTCTGTGAAGGCCTGGTTGAGAAGGGGCGGCAAGGACGAGGAGTGCCCAGAGCCCATGTGGGCTGGGCAGGGTGTGCCAGGCTCATCCCTGATTCACCTGGGAAGAATTTTGGGCTCTCAGAGGTGGAGAAAGATGCCCAAAGTCACACAGCTCTCGACAGTAATGAGACAATCGGTGAATACCAACTCGCAGAAGGCACATTAAATCAATTCTGTAACCATGCCAAGAAAGATCATGTTGTCTGTATTTATACTATTGTATGTATGTCTATTTTTCAGTTTCATTGAAGTATAATTGACGAATGAAGTTGTGTCTACTTAAAGTGTACCCCATGATTCAACGTATGTATACATTATGAAATAATTGGCACAGTCATTAATATACCCATCGCTTCATACGGTTCACGTATGTATTTTCACCAAGTGAATGATAGACACAAACTGCCGAGCCTCAGAGAGGTGACATGAGTTGTGCAGGGTCATACAGCTGGCCAGAGGCAGAGCCTGGATCCAGACCCGGGTCTCCAGGGAAGGTGTCCTTTCTGCAGCCACTGGTGACAGCCTCATGGCACAAGTTTATCAAGATGAGGCCCGGGTGCCAGAGGTGACCAAGCTTTCAGTTTCTGTGAGTGCGAAGCCGGCTGGAGTGGCAGGAACGTCACTAAGCTTGCTCTCTCCTGTCCTAAGAGCCTGGCACTGATGGCCCTGCTGGGAGCCCACAGTGTCCCTGGCCTTCTCCCTACAAATCCTCGCAGTTCTACTAGTTTCTACTGATCACCCAGGGACAGAGGTTGGAAGTAGGTGAGGGTTAAATATTTACCCTGTCATTTTCTTCCCTGAGGAATTGGCCACTGCCACAAACACTTCTTGATAACATATGAAGCTGGTATTTTATTCTGAAGGTATTTGTTAAAATGTTGTAGTGGGTGGTTATTTTTCTCAGTTAATATTTGTGCCTCAGACTGTGGAAATGTGCCATCTAGTGGCTCAATGCTTAATTACTTTGCCCTTGTTCTTTGTTGGTAGTCAATTTCTGAAAGCTTTTCTCTCTCTCTCTCTCTCTCTCTCTCTCTCTCTCTCTCTCTCTCTCTCTATCTATCTAAATAGAGTTTATCAAAAAAGCAAAATACAATTTTAAACAGGAATTCTACAAATACAGGAAAGTAGGTTAAAGTAAGAACAAATGTCTAGATGTTATTTTCCCGTAACGATGCATTGTCCAACTTTTCTTGAAACCTGTGAATCACTGTAAGATTGCATGTGATGAGGAGGCAGTCCATGTCCGTCTGGCATGTTCCATCCATGGGACTTGTAGCTTTCAACGCCTTAGGGCTAAAGTGCGGATAGCATTATTGAGGTTATGTAGGTCTGGGGTAAAACGGCCTCCTTAATAGTGGGAAGAACATCTTTCTCTGCACATCTCACATCTGTTATTGTGGGGCCTTTAGTTGTGCCCGAGGCCCCTCTGTACCCCTAATGGTGATGAGTGCTTCCAGAAGTTGTCTCTGGTGTGTGATGCAGTGGGTTCCAGTCAGCCTGCCTAGATTTGACCTCGGGCAACTTATGGATTCTCTGTGTGTCAGTTTCCTCCCATCAAAATGCTGTTGTGAGGGTGAATGAGCTGTGCATGCCAACGGTTTTGCCGGGCTCCTGATGCATGGAAGTATTTGCTAAGAGGGTTTTGCCCCCATCTGGCGCCTGCTGCTTTCTCTTCTTCTGGCTCTGGTTATGCCTCTGATTCAGCTCCACCTGCTGGATAAACAGTGGCTCTGAGGCTCTGCTCTTCCTGAGGCCCCTGGAGATGCGAGGCCATGGGTGCCGTCTGCTGGACACACAGGGCTGACTCATAATCGTGCTGAAGATGCTTCCTAGGTCCTAGCAGCTGAACAGCCTTTGGTGGGTCACAGCCTCCACAGTGGGACATTGCACTCTGTTCTGCCCCCCAAGCTTATGTGTTGTGGAGTGACACCCCAAACAGGGCTGCTAATGCCTCTTCTGTCCCACTAACCATTTGTTTTCTCGGCATCATAACTTCTACCCAGGAGTGAGGAATTACTGATAATCACTGCAGGAACAGCATTTTGAGATAGCATGGCATTGAAGAGTGTGGTCTTTGATGGCGTTTTGCCGGGGTTCACACACATCTGCTACTTGTCATCTCTGTGACGGTAGACCACTTATTCTGGGCCTCGGTTCTCTCATCTGCAAAATGGGAATAAAAAATTTAATTCTTCTCTTATAGACAGGTCTATCAAGTTGCATAGTGTATTCACCAAATTCATGTTCATCCAGTACCTCAGAATGTGACTTTATTTGGAAATCAGGTCTTTGCAGAGGTGATTACATAAGGATGTCAAAAGTTCTCCTGGATTGAGGATGGGTTCTAAACCAAATGACTTGTGTCCTCATAAGAAGAGAGGAACACAGAGATGCACACAAAGAAGCAGCCCATTTGAAGAGCAATGTGGAGCAGAGGTAGAGGTTGCTGTGATATTGCCACAAGCCATGAGTGACAGCAGCTACAGAAGCAGAGAAGGCACAGAAGCATCCTCCCCCAGAGGCATCAGAAGGAGCCTGGCCAGCTTGATTCTAGGATTCTGCCCTCATGAGCTTTGGGAGAATACATTTCTCTTATTTTAGGTCACCAAGTTGGTGTTAACATTTTGGATATGGTAGCTCTTGGAGACTGAGCTGGAGATCGCCAGGGTTAAACAAGTTACTGTGTAGACATTGTTTCTTGCACAAATTAGCCACACACTTATGTCAGCAGTTAGTCTTTTTGGAACAGTTTGGCATAGGGTAAAAGCCATTGGCAACTGGCCAGCCAGGTGTGGAGATCTGGCTCTCTACCTTACCTGCTGGTTGAATTCTGCGGAAGTTCTGCAACTTTTGAAGTTCTTGGTTTCTGTATGAATAAAACAGGACAATTCTAGATGCCATCTCTTAGGGTGATTGTAAAGACAGAGCCATGGATGCCACCACTGCACACATGCATGACATCAGAATGCAAGCTCCTCTGTGGCTGGACCAACCTTGTGCAACTGGCAGGTTGCCTGGGTAGTGAAGCTCTGGAGCACGCATGTGCTAGGGCTCCAAGTGTGCTGGACTCCTCAGGGGACCACAGTTCACACCCAAGCCAGGGTCTCTACAGCGCACGCAAAGTGCATTCTGTTTAAGAATTACAGATAATTAAGAAGTGCAAGTTGTTACCATCTTCGTTTTGGATTGTTCTAGGAACTGCCCTAGGTTGGGAGCCAGGGGCACTGAGCTGTAGCCTGAGCTCCATGACTAACTTGCCACCTGGCTTAAACTAGTTGGGGTTCACTCTTGTCACCTATGAAAAGAGGGGAACAGCTAATGCCTGAGATCTCTCTGCACTCTAATATCCTCCAGCTCTAAGGGGAAGGGAAGGTTCTAGCTGGGTGGGGGAACAGTAGGCCCTTCAAGCGAAGCCTCTGAAGCTGATGCTGAAGGCAACTTACCTACCCTTGATGTCCTTTCTGTGCCTGAAGTTCAGATGACAGCTGGTGACTAACCTGCTGGTCATCTACCTGCATAGTTAACAGATGACCATCAAGTGTAACCTTGAGATGACTCCAGTTGGCAGGCCAGGTCAATCCATAATTCTGTTGTGAATAAGAGCAACATCCTTTGGTGTGTTTTCCACAGTGAAAACATGTCAGAACCACGTGTCTTTTGGGTTTCACAAAGTAACAGGTGAGTTGAACAGATGAGCAGGCATTGTAGGGTAGTTCCAGCATTGGCTGAGATGCCCTGGGTGGTGGTAGAATGAATTAGGATAACATCTCTGAGTCGTAGCTCCTAACTTGTTCGATGGAACGCAAATGCCCGCCTCTATTGGTTAGTGTGTTAGTTAGTTTTTCATTGCTGTGACAAACAGTTTACAGGGAGGAAGGATTTGTTTTGGCTTAAGGTTTCTGTCCATAGTCACTTGGTGCTATTGCTTTGGGCCTGGGACAGCACAACCCATCATGAAGGGAGGCAGTCTGGTCACTTCATGTTGTCTGGGAAACAAAGAGAAAGACACACAGGGTCTGGGCTTCCAGTGTCCCCCTCAAGGGCACAGCCCCAGTGACTTGCCTTCCTTCTGCTAGGCTCCACTTCTGAAGGTTCCACCACCTCCCAATAGTGCCACAGGCTTGAGATCAAGCCTTCCACACACGGATCTTTGGGGAAAATTCCAGACCCAAACTTCAGCAGGATTATTTTGGTCATGCAAACCAGAAAGCCTGCTCAGGAAAAACTCTGTGTGTGTGTGTGTGTGTGTGTGTGTGTGTGTGTGTGTTTTCTGGGATCAAGGAAATCTTCCCAGCAGACTTCTCATATGGAGGAGCAGGGGCTGACTGTCATCCTCCACTTCTGGACCAGGGAAAGAGTCTGTGCCCTCTGAGGCTCCAGCTGGGTGGAGCTGAAGGACAAATGAGTGGAAGTCAGCTGAGAGGCCTGGGTGATAGTGGGCTGGCTCCCCATGGTGTGGAGCTAAGAATTAAACAATGTGTGTGAAAAAATCTCCCTGGGAATTTAAAAGTGTCAGTTATTGTTTTAGGTGAAGTTGATTTGGACTAGCTATATCTAATATTCCTTCCAACTCTGTATTTTTATAAAATTTCAAGTAGTGGTCATTTCCACCAGCCTGATGGTTTTCATGCTTATTCTCAGGAATGTTTCTGCATAACAAGATGCCAGCTAGTCTCATGCTTGGGGCATCAATATGGCAGCAGCAAAAGACAATCATAACAAAGTCACTCCCATTCCCACCACCATCACCCAAAAGCGAGTGAACAAACAAAAATACTAACCACCAAAGTGAGGAAATTTTAGGGAAGATCTTTTTTTCATTTCAGTATCCCTCTGGGACTTGGGACATTTTACAAAATATAAAAAAGTTTTCTTGTGGCTTATTTTATTTTGAATTCAAGTGGGACATCGTGATGTTTTCATGCTCAGGGGTGTGGATCCACACATCTCCAAAATCAGAAAACATTATAGTTACATATCAAGAATGAAGAAAAACAAACCCATGATAAAACAGACACAGATACCTTTTTTAAAAAAATTTTTCTTTATTAAAATAATGTGATTTTAATGCCTGGGGTTGTGGCTCAGTGGTAGAGTGCTTGTCTATCATGCATGAGGCACTGAGTTTGATCCTCAGCACCACATAAAAATAAAATAAAGATATTGCTTCCACCTAAAACTAAAAAATAAATATTAAAAAAAGGAACATAATGCAATTTTCTGCAGAAGGTAAGTATAATGAAAGAGATGATAGGTATAAGGCATGACTGTCAGTCTGCAGAGGGGCTGCTTCTCCCAAGCCCTGCTGTCTGTGTGCAGGGACAATAGCTCTGCCATGCTTTGTTAAAGATTTGGATACAAATAGAGAATAAATGACCATTGAATGTGTATAGACAATGATGGGGAGAAAGAGCTAATACATTAGAGGATAATCTTAAGAATAGAAATGGTTTTCATAGGCTATCATGCTCGACCAAGACCAATAAAGTGAGGTTAAGCCAAGATAAATAGCTTAGCACTTAATTTAAAATTTTTGCTAAATAAAGAAAAGAGGAGAAAACCCTGGTGTTTCAGCTTATCTCAAGCCACTATGAGCTCCGGCCTGAGCAGGCCTCACCTGCTCGGTCAGCTCTGATCCCAGTGGGGAGTCCAGATGGTGCACTGGGCTGGCGCCTGCTTACTAAAGTTAAGGACATTGAAAGGCTCAAGAAATTAGGCAACATAATAATAAAGTAGTTAGGATTGCTCCCAACAAGAGCGACCTAATCCACTAAGTCCTTAATATGTGTTATCTCTGGTTTTCACAGAGCCCTGGAAAAACAGATATTCTGGTTCAGTGAGAGGAATCCACACAAGAACCCCCCCTACCCTTATCCACCACCTATTTACCTTCCCACTCCTGGCCGTCCCCAGAAGCCCGAACCCCTTCATCCTGTCTCTGCACATTTGTTGTTCTTTGTTGTTCTTCTCTGCACATTTGTTGTTCTTTGTTGATGCTGTGTAAGTTCAAGTTCTCAGCACCCGTTCAAGCTGCTCCTGACCAGATTCCTCCTGCGTGTGCCGCATACACGTCGTAACAAATGGCCCTGCTCTTGCTTTCCTGTCTCCTGCAGTTTAGCTGCCAGGGCTCCAGTTGGAGAACCTAGGATGTAGAGGGAGGAGATTTGTCCTCCCTTCACATATGACATGTTTGTCAGGGAAAGTGAAAGGGTCGAGGCCAGGCCAGCAGGAGTTCTGTTTCCCGCCCTCCATCATCCCCACAGGGAACTCGGGTGGTGGCCCTGCTGTGCATGCAGTGTGGGTGTCTGTGTTTCAGGGGAGCCACCACCCCTAGTGTGCTCCCCCGGTGTAAAGGGAGAGCCTAAGGGAACGCTGGCCATGGGATGGCCATGGGTCTAAGTTGGGTTGAGGTTCTGCAGGCCTGGGTGTGTCCCCTGTGCACTCTGGCACTACCCTGCTTAGCGAGCACACACCTGTGGGCTGGAGGTCACTTTCCCTCCAGTGACTGAAGGCAATGCTCCCTCTGTTGCTTTTCCGACCTCTGAATCGTGCAGCTTCCTCCCTCGGGTGGCTGTGTGTCCTTGTTTATTTCCCCATCTGGACACTTGAAGGACGCCTCTTTGGTACCGCTGTTGCCTTGGTCTCTTGCAGGGTGTGAGATGGACTTCTGCATCCGGGAGTTCAACTCCTTAAGTCTTGGGACCTTTTCTTTCCAACTCTGGCTGGAAGAGCCTGAGTGTGGCTGCTGGCCTTCTGGGAGCCCAGTCAGGGAGGAAGCCTGCAGGGGCGGGGAGGGTTTGGGGGGTGAGAAAAAAGTCCCAATCTGTAGGGGAGCATTCACTTCTCTGTGTTCCAGAGATACGGGGTGCCATTGATGCCTGTGCCTTTAGGGGCTCTGCAGTGCATGGGGTCTGCTTCTCGGGTCTTCCTGCCGCTCCCCAGTCTCCAGAATGATCTCAGCTCCAATTCTCTTTGTTTTCTCTTTAACAATCTTATTCAGTCGGGTTGTGGGAAGAGTCCAAGTACAAACTCGTATTTGTCCTTCATATTTAATGGCAAAGCTCTCTGGGCTGTTTACAGCTATGGACTTGTTCATCCTCCAACTGTCTCATGGCGCAAGGCCTCCTATCTCAATTTAACAAACGGGGAAATTGAGGCAGAGAAATGTGAGCTGACTTCCCCAGACTCAGGGCAAGACCACCCGGAGTGTGAGCCCTGGCAGCACCTGAACTCTGAGCCCAGATGCTATTCTGCCCACTCACAACTTCACCGTTGACAGAGTAGGAATCAGAAAGGTAGAAACTGACAAAACAGAGACTGGGGAAGAGAGCGCTGCCCCGGAGATGCGAGGTGAAAGGAAGAGAGTTGGCTGAGGAAGTGGAACACAGGAAGCCCCCGGCTGCCCTTCCCACAGCCTTGTGGACTAAACCTGGCCCCCAGCTGAGGTGCCACAGAAAGAGGATCCCCTCTGTAGACTGGCACAACAGTAGCCCCGGAGCAAGCAGATCACGAGGGAGCACACACACACACCACCCTCATCTCTGTCCTCAGACATTTGGAAAGATATTCCCATATGTCCCAAGAAAGGAACAGAGAATGGCAGATCTGGGGCTTGACACTGTAACTGTCAAACTTGAAGTTCAGTCTGCAGAGTTGCCTGGGAGGGAGACCTCTGTAGGCTGTACCCTCTGGGCCTTGCCATGGCTGCTGCTGGCTGGGTGTGGCTACTGGAAGCTGTTGGAGGTGGCTGGAGGGCAGTACCATCAATCTCTGTTGCTCTTGGAGTCCACACAGTGAGTTCCTCCCCCCAGATCAGCACACCCCATGGTTTTGATGCCTTTGGCTGCTGAGGCAGTGCTTTGTCTTCTTGTTTAAGACAGAACTTTCACATTCTGCCCATTTTTGGGTGATTTGAGCGTTTACAGTTTCTCCCAAGCATTATGCTGACTACTATCTATTGTTCCTAGGTGTGACAGGGCTGGGACAAGCATTATGGAGAAACATGTGTTAGATGAGCTTTTCAGGCATGAGTCAGGACTGTTGGTCAAGGTTAAAAAACTAACAATGTGTGTTAAATAAGATTTCTTTCAACAGAAACACACAGGGTTATGTCATCAGGCAAACCCCCCCTCAAATCCTGAGAAACATCCAGAGCATGGTGGCACAAACCTTTAATCCCAGAGACTTGTGAGGCTGAGGCAGGAGGATTGCAAGGTTGAGATCAGCCTCAGCAACTTAGCAAAACCCTATCTCAAAATAAAATATAAAAGGCTGGGGATGTAGCTCAGTGGTAGAGTACCCCTGGGGTCAATCCTGAGTACTAAAAGAAATAAAAAATAAAAAGACCCTCATCTTTGTGGGGAGAGGCTGACCTGACAGTTGTTTCTCCAGCTTCTCCTTATACACTGGCTAAAGAATAAATGATCCTTCACTGCAGAGTTGGCTCTGGGTTTTGTTGTTGGTTCCATGAGTCTGAGAAGGGATCCAGTTGGGGTCAGATATTGGTAACAGTTATGTATCAATATGTTGACAAAAATGTGACCCAGAGTTCACGGGAGCCTACCCCTGTATTTCTCCTAGGAGCCATGGTTCAGGATTGGCGAGTTGAGAGTCTGTGGCAACTCTGTAGACTACAACTACAGTGAGCCAAGAGAATCCTCCACACTCTGGCTATGGCAATGGCCACTTGTCTTTTCAGTGGCTGCAGGTCCTGTCACAGGGTCCTCATTCACGCTCCAGCTCTTTGTTTTCCAGTAACTTCACTTTCCTGACCTTCTCGGGTTAGGGGTCGCTCACACTGTTGCTGGTCTGTGGGAATCTCCCCATCCTTTGGTGGCTCTTTAACACTGGCTGTGCCTTGGTACATGGTCTTTTTAGTAAGTTTTCTTAGGATCTTGATATACAGTTGGTATAAAACATATTCAAGTTATTCTCTCATGATGGAGAAGAAAATGGTAATGAGATATTTAAAGTATGAAGGAAACAAACAAGCTCCATAGAATCAGTTCTGAAACTAAATTCCTGTGTAATGGGAATCTCAGCTGGGAGAGGAGAGCTGATGGAGGGCCAGAAAATATCACTGATACAATACCAGAAAACGCTTCAGAATTAAAAGAGAACCTGAGGGCTGAAGTTGTGGATCAGAGGTAGAGTCCTTGCCCAGCTTGTGTGACACACTGGGTTTAATCCCCAGCATCAAATAAAAATAAAGAAATAAAAAACAAATGTAAGGGCCCTCATTTAGGGTGTTAAATATAAAGACAAGATACCAAAAGATTTTAGGGAGAAAACAAAACGATTATCTACCAGTGCAAGACAATCAGTGGCATCTGCTGTCTCTCAGAGCAGAGATGCCACTGAGATGATGGAATGCTGCTGTCACTTTTCTGAAGGGAAACAACTTTAACTCTACGTCAATCTAGATAACCAAAGGTAAGAAAAGAATACAAGTACTTTATATACCAAAAAATCCAAAATATTGACTTTTCAAGCACCAAGCATCTTTTCCTAGGGAGTTACTTGTAGATGCGATCCCACAAAATGAAAGAGTAAAACAACAGAGAAAAACCTGGGTTTCAGGAAGCAGCACACTAGGTCCAGAAGAGGACTCCTGTCCCAAGACCACAGTTACCCTGGATGCCTGGAGGGTGACTGGTCCATGTCAGAAGGGGAACATGGGGACCACCAGAGAACAGCCTTCTAGAAAAGAAAGAGGAGGAAATTTGATAGAAAAAATATATGATTAATAGCTTGGAAAAACCTGAGAATGAAGAAAGAAGTCAGTAATTCCAGGAAACAGCAATGGCAGATCACATAAGAGAGGCACCGATCGTGGTTCTGAGTGATTTTCACAGGCACCTTCACAGCACAAGCTTGTTCCCACAGACCTACGAAGCAATTGCTCCTAATACATGCATTGTGTAGAGGAGGAACAAAGAGATTAGGTACGTTGCCCAGGGTCACTCTGATGAGGTGGTGGATTAAGTGATATTTGAACATCTCACAGGTGAATCCTGAAAGGAACAAGATAGGGGTAGTGAGGCAGGGAGTTGGGCGACGCTGGGGAACCTGGGCAGTGGGTCAGGAGATCGCAGACACAGGCTTCTCACAGACCAAGGGCTGCTAAGATGGGTGGGAATGCGGCTCAGTGACCGGGACTGGGGAGCATGCTCTGGAAGGTATGGACTGTGAATGTTGTGAGAGGAAGTTTAAGACTTTAGTCTCCACAGGTACCCGTGTGGAGGTGCAGGGATGGGCACAAATGGCACAGACACACACACATTCACACATGCACACACTCACACACATGCACACAGAGCACACAGAGACCAGGCTTCTTATTTTGGAAGAGGAGTGTCCACTTTCATCATCTTCCTTTCTGGTTGCATTCCTGGCCTCACCCCTTAGTTATTATATTTATTTTAAATACCTGTATTTACCTGATTATAAAAGCTGTGTTTCCACTTCCATGTTGGCATATGTGATGATTCCAGGCCTAGCTCTTTGTCTCGTTTGCGTTACTTTGAATGAGTTTAGTGATGCAAGGCATGTTAATGTTGGAACTCTAAATCGGAGACAAAAAGGAAATCCTTTAATTTCACATGGAATTTTCTTTATAAAAAGAAGAAAAATCACTGGGTGCAGGGCATGCTCCTGAAATCCCAGCTACTTGGGAGGCTGAGGCAAGTTTGAGGCCAGCCTGGGCAACTTAGCAAGACTCTGTCTCAAAATTTAAAAAAATAAAAAGGACTGGAGATGTAGATCTGTGGTAGGGTGCCCCTGGGCTCAATTCCCAAATTAAAAAAAAAAAAAAAAAAGAAGAAGGAGAAAAATCACATGGTTGTTCCCAATTAAAGAAAAATAAAATTTAAAAAAAAGGAAAATAAGAATTGTTTGTTGTTTTGTCATTTAAAAGTTATGAGCATCTTTCAAGAAAAAAATAACCTCATGCATTTGCTCTTCTAAAACACCCTCCTAAAGTGAAACTGAATTATTAATCATATCTATACATTTGCTCTTGACTGCAGTATTGCTGAGCTTTTGCTCCCTGCAAAACAGATCAATGTGGCCTTGTGCTTCATGTATCCTGCGTCCAGGATGAAGCTGCCCTTGAAGAACAACAAGAGGTTGTTCTTCCTCATTGTCGATTCACGGCCCCACAGAGGAGGGGGTGGTGCTCAAGGTTCAGGGCGCCAAGCGAGTGTGATTATGAGGCTGTAGCTCTTCCTGTAGCTCACTGAGCTGCCAGGAGACAGGCGTGGCCATGGGGCCCCTGTCCCCTGTCCCCGCATCTCTCTGGGGGAGAACTTGGGCTGCAGCTGAGAAAGGCTCATGGTTCCTGGCTTTGTTCCGAGCTCACACTGTGCTGTAGTGGATCAATGGGCCTGAAACACTCAGAGAGAAGGAGGGAGTCAGAGGCCCCTTAGTGGAACCAGGCCCAAACATCTCAGAAAGAGTGCTCCCCACTCTCCCCTCTGGCCCCTCTCCTCCCTGCAGCCACTGAAATAACCAAGGCGACGGCTGCTGGTGTGGCACCCACGGACTCATCAGGCCAGGAAGGGGGTCTGAACTGGGGCCAGTGTGAAGCAGGATCCGGGCTTTGAAATGATGATTTCAGACACATGGAAGTGACTCCAGCCCTCGGTGTGGCCCCTGGGGACCGGGAGCTTTCTCTGGGGCAGCTCAGGGCAGGCAGTGCTGGTTCTCAGGGTGGGGACGTGGGGCCTCGTGTGGCCTGCTCATGACAGACAGGGCCCATGTCAGGGGGGCGCTGCCCTGGCCAGTGGCAACCGGAGTGGAAAATGAGGAGGTTGGGTGGAAGGTTTTCCAGAACGATCCAGGCTTTGTGGACTGAAGTAGGTCTTCCTATGCTTGAGCCATTAAGGAGCCAACAAGATGAATAGATTCACTTTCATTTCGTGCTTTGTTTTATGATGTTTCTTTTAATGATCAGGTTGGCCTTCTAATTATCTCTAACTTCTTTTTTCACTTGAAGAAACAAGTTTAATGTTTTCATAAGGGAAATATCTGCTTTGTTTTTCAGAAGAAAGAAGAGTTTTTGTTCATCAGATTGTTAGGGATTACTCATTCAAGATAGGGATAAAGGAAGAAATCATCAATAATGTTTCCAATCTTGACTTTCATGCTCCAGAATAATCCTCTCCAGAGGAAGAGCCCTCCAACTTCCCTGAGTTCCTTCTCTACCACTGAAAACAAGGTCCCTCTCTCGGGTGCCCATGGGTCTCCAGATCTAGAAGGTGCTAAGGGAATCAGAGACCTCTCTGTAAAAGTCCAGAGACACCCACTTGGCATTCCCATTCAACCAGAGCTGGGGACTGGCCACTGATAAGAGCTAAGCTTTTGTTGAACATTTGCTATATGATGGGCACTGGTGGCCGGTTACCAGCATTTTAATTTATTTATAGTTTTACTTTATCCTTCCCATTGAGATAGGCTGTGCTCTTGGCTAATTTATAGTTGAAGAACCCCAATCACATCTCATGACATGTGGCTAAATTGCTTCCTTCTTGTCGACCCTCGTAGTCGGCTCCCTGTGGCCCTGTCCCTGCCTACTGCATGGACGTCACCCCTGCCTTCTCCATCTCTCTCAGTCTGGCCCCTGTTATGTTCTACTGGCCTTGATTCTGTCTAGGAACTTACCCCAAAGTTTTTGGTTTTCTGCAGGACGTGGCCTTTTCTTAGGACAGCCACGTGCTCCCTTCAGCCAGTTGTCTTGGTCCCAGGAAAATTATAAGGGTCTGCTGCAATGAGTCTCATTTAAAGGCTGGTGATGCAGTCACTCGGCCTTTTATCCTGTGGCTGCCTGTGTGCTGGTTGGAGGAGACAGAGATAACTGTGAGCTGGGGTCTCTGTCCTGCAGGAGCTCAAGGCTGTACAAGAGGGAAATAGGGAGAGAAGAAATATCCACTTCAAATACAGTGTTTTTGGCGAGGCTCCAAGACTAGTGGGCTCCAGCAGACTTGGTTGGTGGAGAGGCTGGAGGAGAAGGGGGCAGTCAGGAAAAGCAAGATGACAGGGACAACATTGCCTCCTTACTCTGGTAAGTTTGTCCCTCTCCCCCAGTGGAGGAACCCCTCACAACACCCCCCCCCAGTCCAGTACTCGGCATCAGGACCATGTGGAACTGACCCCTCCCCATTCCTTTCACCATTTGAAAGTGCTCAGGGTGCCAACCTCAATCCTCACCATCTTAGCCATTTAGAACCTGTCTGCTTTACATGCTCTGTGAAACTCTCCCCAGCACCGTCTGGCCCTGGATGTGACAACCTTGGGGTATAAATACCCTGAGCCACTGCTGCTCTTGAGTCCTCTGGCCCAGGGCTGCTGGGGGACATGGCCCTGCTCCTGTCCTGCCTGGAAGTTCCCTGCCCTTCTCACCCCTCCTCTGAAGGGTCTCCTGCTGGGAGGGGTCTGCCTGCCTGCATCCCACGGAGCATCACCAGATAAAGCCACTGCCACCTTGTGGCTATGCTTTTCCTCCATCAGCTCTAAATCCCCAAACTCCCTACCCTGGAGGTGCCAGTGCTCCAGATCCCTCCAGTCCTTGTTCCATCTTTCCTGTTGCCTTGAGCTTCCCTCGGGCTCCTGCTAGTGCATGTCCAGCCACTTCCTCAGCAGGGTGCAGGGGTAGCCATCCCCCCCGAGTGCTGCAGGTGCAGTGTTGAGGCCAGAAGAAGAGTGTTCTGTAATTGCAACACAAGTCTCAGGCTTTCCGCGGTCCTGCGTCTCTGGGCTGTGACCTAAGCAAGAGTTTCTTACCTTTCCCCCTCCTTAGGTGGGTTGGGAAGGCTGGAGTTCGGATGACCCTGCTCAGGGCTGGAGAAGCTCTGGTGAGGATTTTACCCTTGGAGTGTCTCTCTTATGGAGAAGGCTCTGCACCTATTTCACAATGGATGCTTTTCTTCTCTGGCTGACAGAAACACGAGAGATCTTTCTTGGCTCTTCACCATAATAGCCTGGTGGCTATTATTTTACTTCCTGGAAGTAAAACCCCCTGGAAATGGGTGTGTGTGGGGGCCTCTACACTGCTGCCCCCTGGGGTAGCTCCTCACTCTCCTGTGAGTGCACAGTCAACCTCCAGAAACTCACCAACATGATCATGTAGGTGTTCCTGTAGGTCCCAGGCTCCAGAAGCTTCCATGGAAGGTAAGCAAGTCTCTGCTTGACTCTCTGGAGTCTCCTCTTCCCTGGGTTTTAGGGTGGTGGTTTCCCCAGTAAGACTAGTAAAGTTCTCTCATGGTTCTAGGAAAAGTCACTGATTTTCAGTTTGATTGGCTTCATTCTTTTTGTGAAGGCAGGAGGGACAGCTTCTAAGCTTTTCACAAATTGGTGCTGAAATCAAAATCCCCCTTCTTCTTCTGAGGAATGAGCCCCGTTGCACAGATTTTTGCTTCTGGCAATATGACAGAATAGATAGTGAGAGAAGAATTCTACCCGCAGGACACCCAAAACTATCAGAAACAGGAGGACGCAGGCGTCCACAGTAGCCATCCTGAGGCAGCACTAAGGATTCATACCAGAGACCCAGAGTCCTGGGTTTTCATGGGGGTGTGGATGACAGGAGCCCTCGCCTTAGTTCTGAAGGGGGTGCAGGGGTAGAGATGCTTGCTACACCCTCAGCCAAACGAAGCAGAAGCTTGAAAGAGAGCTGCCTCTGTTAGGTGCAGGACAGGCTGAGTAAGCTGTCTGCAGGGCATGCCAAACAAAGTTAGCTGCAGGATGACCTGGCCTCTCAAACCCTCTGTCTGGTTCTTTATCACCTGTTTGCTTCAAGCCCAAATGCCCAAGACCCCACTCAAGGCTGAACACTCAACCCCCTGCTCAAGGCCAAACACGTAACCCGCCTTGTGCCAAAAAGGCAGCTTGCAGACCAGAGACCTCATTAGATTTGGGCTATAAAAACTCCCTCCTGCCGGGCCCCTCTCTCTCTTGCTTTCTCTATCTCTCTTGCTCTCTCTTGCTTTCTCTGTCTCTCTCTTTTGTGCACTCCCCCCTCCCCCCTTTCTCTTTTTCTCTCTTCTCCTCTGTTGCACTGCTGCAATAAAGATCTCTTGGTTGCTCCGAGTGGTCACTTTTCTTTCATTTGGTGCCAAAAACCCGGGAGAGGGTTAAAACCCACTTTTGGGTCCCTCTTCCTTCGGAAGTGCCACTCACTGGATGACCTGAACCCATTTTCTTGATCGACAGAACTCCATCCACCACGGGCCTCCGATTGGTGAGTTTCCTCTTCCTGGAGTCCTAAACCCAATGGTGGTGTCAGGAGGATTTGACCTTCGATTGTCCGGCAAACCTCTTTGCCCACCTGCGCGGAGGAAAGCATCCCACCACAGCCTTCAAGGCCACGGTGGCCCTCAGGGACTCCTTCCTAGTATAGAATAGACTGCTGGGTTCAAATTTATTCCCCTCCCACTTCCCAGCCAGTAATTTACCAGCATAGGCTTTGTAGGTCTCCCTCAAAGGACTGTGTAACCTCCAGGGACACATAACAGTGAACTGAACATCACACGCCACCCAGACCTTCATGGTCTCGGTGTCTCTCCTAAAGTCCTCACCTCCAAGACTGGGCTGCTAGAGAGAACCTTACCCTCCCCTTCCTCCCTCTTCCCCTGTCTCTCTCTTTCCCCTCTTTCCAGCCCTGGGAGTCTCCGGCCTCTCCAGGGGGGGTCCCGAAAAGCCTTGGCCAAGGTCTCCCATGGCTCCAGCTCCGTCCAGGACGAGAGCTTCAATTGTCAGGATTCGGAGATGACCAATCTCTGCAGCTCAAACCTGCGACTAAGGCACTCCTGATTTTTGGCTCTAGCAGGGACGCTCCTTTTGCCAATAAATCAGTTTCCTTTTCTCTCTTACACTATCTTTGCGTCTCCTACCTTCTCCCCTATACTACATTTGCGTCCTCTTCCGTCCTCCTTATACTACGTTTGCGACATGAGTAATGTGTCCTCTCTGCCGGTCGACTCTCCCCTACAATGCCTCTTGGATAACCTCAAAACCCTCTCCTTGACACCAGACATCAAACCCAAAAAATTGATCAAATATAGCACCCAGGCCTGGCCCACTTATCCCTTGGACAACCAAAGTAGATGGCCCCCTTTTGGGTCCCTAGATCCCTCCAATCTAAGGGATCTCTACAATTACTGTAGCATTCGAAAAAACAGGTAGAGATCACTTTCTTCTTGCTCCGATCCAATCCTGCTCTCTGCACCTCTTGGAAACATCTACAAATACTTCCAGCTTGCAAACCAACTGCCCGAACTACGATCCCCAACTTTCTCCTCCTCCGGACTCATCCACTACTTTTGACCGTGCTGATGAACCTCCACCCTATCTCCTGGCTCAAATAAGTCCTCACCCTCAGCCATCTGCCCCAGACTCTCCGCCGTCACTCCCACCTCAGTAACCTGCTTTCTCCCCTCCAATTACTAGATCAAAAATGTACACCACCACCCTTCCTCAGATTGTTGCCCCCTTACTGAGGTAGTAGTTACTGAAGGAATCCCTCCACCCACTCACTCCTCTCTTCTACTGTTAGCACCCACACCGGGTCCCACCAGGTCTTTTTACCAGCTAACCAAAAGCTAAAATGAGCTGAGGAGAGCCCTCAGACTCCTATCCAAGATCTGGTGAAAATGGCCATAAAAGTTGCTTTGTTATCAGTGAAAACAGGTTACTAAGAATTAAAGTCCCTTATAGGCTTTTTAGGATATTCATTCCCATCTTCCCCTCTGCTCTACCTGTTCTACTGCTCAAGTTTCCTTGCTAGGAAAATCCCAAATCCCTTTCCCATTATTCTTTTACATCACTCCTTCCTCATCCTCAGATCCACCAGAGCTGCTCTCAGCCCGGCCTTCCGTCTTCCCCCTTCCTACCCAGGCCCACAGAAAAGTCCTAACTGACCTTCTCCAGAATATTCACCATGGCTGATTTTAGGACCTTCAGCAAAAGAATCTCTATAAAAGAATTCAGTGTAGATAAAATTCCTATTTTCATGTTTCCCTGTTTTATTTGGCCACTGTCTGGGAAAAATCAGCACTCCAGGTGCTGGACACCCCTTACCAGTTTTTCACAAGATATGTGAACAAGGCCTCTGCCCTTGAGCTGGGCTTCACAGTGATGGCTACATTTCTAAGATAAGGGAGTTACTAACTGGGCTCCAAGGTAACAGCTGGCAGGGGGAGGAAAAAAAGGGAAAAAGAAGTTCTCCCCTTCCCAGGTGTCCTTGAAGGGTTAACTTGCCCAGAACAGAGAGAAAAACAAACAAACAAACAAACTACTTTTTGTGAACTTCTGTAAACTGTGAACTTCTGAGCCCCACCCTTTACATGCTAGGTGCAAAATTCTGAAACTATTTAAATTTGGGATTCAGGGGATTAATTCATTACAGCAGAAGCTGTGTGCTCTGAATCTAGCTGCAACTAAATAAGACTGTTTCCCTATTTTTGGTGCTATCTTAGGTGCCTTGCCTTATCCATCCCTACAACAGTATAATTCTATATACTTAAACATTGTTCATGTTTTCATGAAATGGTAAACAGATGTGATTAATTCTGTACTGAAAATAACAAAATATCTCTTATTGAAATGGAATAACTTGCCTAAATTCAGAAATTTACAAGGATTGGTTCAAAATGTGAATAAAGAAGGAGTTAACAGATGGGAAAGAAATTAGAAGGTTCTAAGTATGGATTTAATAGAAGGAAAGGTGTTTCTAGATAAGAGAGTCTATTAAGTAAATAAGAGGGTTTAAGCAAGTGATAAAGTCTGTGTATGTTGGCTATATAGGTTTAAGTAAATGATAAAGAAGGTCTATGTAAGTTGGTTATATATATATATATATATATATATATATATATATATATATATATATATATATATAAGTTTTTTGAGCAAGTAATCTTGAAGGAATTAAGGATTATACAACTATGGTTAAACATCAACTGTTATTTTGCAATATTGTAATATGTTATTTCTTTAAGAGCTAAACTTGATTAATATAAAAACATCAATGTAATTGTGGTACTAAGATAAAAACTTAAAAAAAATTATATCCAGCTGATGTTCTCCAAAAGTTGCATGGTAATTTTAGGCTTATAAAAATAACATAATGGAGATTTATTTATATCATTTAATGTTCTATAACTGGACCTGTTATCAATAAGATTAATATAAAGTTCTATACACTGGGTACAATTTAAATGTAATATCATATTGTGTTAGCTAGTATTCATGCGACCTCGAACAACAATATATGTAAACTTTATAAAATGATATTTAAAAACAAAGATCAGCTTCAATACTAGAACACTTTACCTAAGATTTATAAAGAGCCCTGGCTTACCTGAGATAAGGCTATGCCTTCCATCTTACTAGATGTCAGAATGATTCCAAAGTAGCCCAGACTTCAGCTAAAGCCCAATACTCTTAATTTAAGGTAAAACTGACTTTGATAGATGTTTATGATTAAGACTTAAAGTTAAATTAAAATGGCCAAGAAAAACAATATTTGGCTCTGGCACTCTGAGTCAGTCTGAAATCCAGGGAATAGGAAACTTCTCTAAAGAGCTTTGCAACTCTAGGACACATAACCTCCTGATCAGGGAGATTATTGAGGCCACTGGAGAATGAAAAGCCAATCAGTGCCTTTGCTATGAAGAGGAGGGTCATCGGAGATAGGAGACATCCCTGATGCTTCCAAGGGAAGCCACATGATCAAGCAAGACCTGGACCCATCCTAGCACAAATGGCACTAGCAGAACTAAGAAGCTACTCTCAAGTTCCCCCATGAATGACCCCTATGGGAACTTGGCTAATTCTTAACAATAGATAGAAACAAAGTCAATTTTGACCAGATTGATCTTAAACACCTACCCCAAAGAGTTAAGCCAAAAACTCATTTCTAGGAGTAATGAAAGACAAAAACAGCTAGAAAAGAGGAGACAGCAACTAGCCAACAGTCTCCATGGGGAATGTTCAGTCAAGTATGGCCTTGGCTTCTCCCCCTCACAGGACCCCTATTAGTCCTCTTTAGGTTTCTCCTAATAGGACCATGTCTATTAAATTGCCTACAGAAGTTCCTGCAAGATCAGATACACAAATTCACCAACCAGTCAGTCAATCAACTACCAGCCCCTGATGCCCAAGCAGAGACTTGGGACTCATGACCAACTCCTCTAACTCCAGAGACTCTGCCCCCACATAAAACCCTCTCTAACCCCCTTTTTTTCCAGATTTTACAACCCCTCTTTCACTTCCTAGGAATGAGAACTACTCTCCAGCAGGTCCACTCTGCTTGTTCTGTCTGCTCTACAGCATCCCCACAAGGAAGCATCAAACCTACACTCCCCACACCTCAGATGAGAAGCCACCAGCCAGGCGAAGGCTGGTAGATCAACTTCACTCATGTGCCTAGGCACAAAAAGCTTCGCTACCTACTTACTTTGGTTGATACTTTTTCAGGTTGGATAGACGCCTTCCCCACATCCAGGGAAACTGCTGACACCATTGCCTTCATCCTCATTGAGGGGGTCATTCCCAGGTTCAAACTTCCCACCTCCATCCAGTCAGACAACAGTCTGGCCTTCACTTATCAGGTTGTTCAACTAGTCTCCAAAGGCCTCAACATCACTTGGAGGCTCCACATCCCCCACCAACCCCAATCCTTGGATAAGGTTGAGAGGCCTAACGGCATTCTCAAGGATCATCTCACTAAACTTGCTATTGAACTTAGGCTCTCCTGACCCAATCTCCTGCTGTTGGCCCTCACCTAAATTCAGGCAGCCCCATAGAGCTCCCTCAGGTCTTAGCCCCTTTGAGCAATTCTATGGATGCCCTTTCTTAACCACCCAAAGCTTTATAGTCACTCCTCCTCCTCTGTGCCCTACCTGCCCTATCTCATACTTCTAACAAACTCCTAAGGGAACCTGCAGACCGATGCCTTCCTGCGCCATTCATTGCCTCAATCCCAGCACAACCACAAACTGAATTGGACTCTGTTCAACTCAATGACTCAGTCTTACTTCAGGAACTGCATTCTCAATCATTGGAACCTCTCTGGACGGGACCCCATACGGTCATACTTACTACCCCAATGGTGACCAAGCTTTTAGACATGCTCTCTGGTACTATGTCTCCTGCCTTAAAAAGGCACCTGTTCCAAATGTCCACTCCTGGACTTTCACCATGACCACCAAACTCAAAATTTCTCACCAACTCTCTTCTTTTACTAATCATCATTCTCTCTCAAGTTTTTATCTCAAACTACAGATGCCGCTACTACAATCAAGCCACCAGGATGACACCACCCACTCTCAGTTTATGGGTCAAGGCGATTGCCCTTCCACTAGCTGCAATTGGGCTGTCACCCTTAACATTACTGGATTCAACCAAGCCACCTCTAATACTTCCTAGAGTCCCTGCTACAGGACCAGTGGCTGATACCAAGAATCTCCTCCATCCAGGACTGTTTTGATGCCATCGATGACTGTGGCTTCAAGGAACTTTTATGGACTTTACCCCTACCACAGTAGTTGTCTGTAGCCACTGAGTGTTATTTCTGACTGCCCTGGTTTCTCAGACCTGTCCCCCGAACGTTCCTCCACTTTCCCTCCTAGGTCCTACACCGCCCACCATTAAGCAGGAAGTAGCCAGAGGACTTTACGCTGTCCCCCATGTCACTTAGAAAAACAAAAAGGGAGAAATGTTAGGTGCAGGACAGGCTGAGTAAGCTGTCTGCAGGGCATGCCAAACAAAGTTAGCTGCAGGATGACCTGGCCTCTCAAACCCTCTGTCTGGTTCTTTATCACCTGTTTGCTTCAAGCCCAAACGCCCAAGCCCCCGCTCAAGGCTGAACACTCAACCCCCTGCTCAAGGCCAAACATGTAGCCCCCCTTGTGCCAACAAGGCAGCTTGCAGACCCAGAGACCTCATTAGATTTGGGCTATAAAAACTCCCTCCTGCCGGGCCCTTCTCTCTCTTGCTTTCTCTATCTCTCTTGCTCTCTCTTGCTTTCTCTGTCTCTCTCTTGCGCACACTTCCACCCCCCTTTCTCTTTCTCTCTCTTCTCCTCTGTTGCACTGCTGCAATAAAGATCTCTTGGTTGCTCTGAGTGTTGTTGTCACTTTTCTTTCAGCTTGCCCGCCAGCAAGGCAACAGGGGGCACTTGCCTTGGACCTGAGTTGGGGAAGCAAAAGCAAGGAGAGGAGTGCTTCCGTGGAATTCCCAAGTGCCGCGTGGCCTCACCCACGGGGGTTATCATGGGTGTCCGCCTCAGCCCTGGGTGGGTAGAGCTCAGGGGAGCACAGAAAGAACAAAGCGAATTCTCCCCGGAGGAATCTCCTTCATCCTGGTTCCTTCCATTCCTGCAGACTTGGTTCAGTTGCGTGTGCAGCCATGGTAAATGGCACCAGGACATCCTGAGCTGGCATCCGGAGAAGCCACCAGTAACCAGGCCACAGCCTGCGGTGCAGATGTTGGGATTATCAGATTCTTAATAGGACACAACCCTTTCCAAAATGCTTAAGAAAAAAAAAGAGGGGGAAACCCACATGTCATGCTCATACCCTTCGTTGGCTCCTTTAATGGCGCTTAGCCCACCCCACCTGGCTCCTGTCAGCACCAGGCATGGAGGCTGCTCGTCCCCCTCCCCGGCTTGCCACGCTCACCGGCGGGTGGAACTTGATCCCTTCCCCATCATACTTACTTTCTCAACCATTTGGACACTCAGCCATCTTCTCCTGGACTCTCCTTTTTTTTGGCCTTTATGAGTGGCGGGCCCTGATTTTCTGTCTATCTTACCCGTCACTCTTCTCTTCTTTGTTGCCTATTCTTTCTCTCCCAGACCCCCCAAATGGAGGGCCATTTCAGGGCTTGAACATGACCTCCTTTTCTCTAGTTAGGGTCACTCTTATTATCCTTTCCAAGTGGCTTTCCAGAAAGATTAGACCAACTTTTATGCCTATGTGTGGGAGAAACTAGACCAGGTCTCAGGAGAGCTTCCCCTAGTCTGCTGGCTGAGTGGCCTGGGGAAGCTATCTTCTCTAGACCTCTGTTTCCTCATCTGTAAAACAACTCCTGTATGGCTCTACCCTCTAGTTCTCTGAAACTAAGCTTTGTACTTTGTAGTTGTTCATGATGTGAGTTCTTAAACCTTTCTGAGTCTCCACATTAGGTCATTGACATTGCTGTAATTAAATACGCAAGCTGTAGAACTTACAAAGAAAAGACGTTTATTTTGGCTCATGGCTAGGGTGCAAGGCTTGCATCTGTTATGGCCTTCTTGAGGGCAGAATTCCTGGGCAGCCCAGAGTGTCACATGACAAGAACAGGGATGGCATGTGTGTGTTTCTGGTCTGTCTTCATCTTCTTCTAAAATATTCAAACTTGGGGGCTCCACTTGATGGCTTTATTTAAACCTCAGCACTTCCCAAGGAAGGTGAAACAAATAGTCATTAAGGTTTCCATGCTCTAGGGGTTAGATCTGTACATGGCCCTATGCCAGATGCAAGTCACAGCACCCTATAATACTGGTGTTCCCAGTTCTCTGATCCAAATGCATACGTGTGTCTCCTTCACGCACATCAAAGATTATCAGGACAAACTCCTACCAGGCGGGAGCCAGCGTCCTGAGCATGTAGGTTTTCTGCCACCTTCAACCATCCAGAGAAGGTTCAGAAAAGAGGTGGCTCCCTCTCCACCTGGACAATGTTGACTCCTCCTTTTAATTGTTCCTTTTTTCTCGCCATCTGCAACAAAACACACAGTTATAAAACAAGGAAGTCACCCCGTCCCTGGTTCCAAGAGTACTAAATCCTCAGTGTCTTTGCAGTTATCTGGGATATTTTTATTGCATTTCACTGCAAGGAGCTGCCCCTGCTCATTCTTTGCCTCACCTCCTCTGCTTCTAGCAGGAAGGAGAAATTTATCTTCAAGCCCAGGAAGATGTTTAGGTGATTTGGAGTTTTATACAAAAAGACTTAGTTTCCTGAAGATGGCACTGTAATTGTACTTCTGTGCACATGAGCACTTTAGCACACTCAGGAATTTACCTTCTGTCCAGTCCGTGGGCCCAGAGATGCATTAAATGAAGAGCAGCCAATGATTTAGTTGTGCCCCCATAGAAATGCATGCCACTGAGATGCGAAATTTGTAAAAAAAAAAAAAAGAAAAAGAAAGGGAGCTCATTATTGGCTAAGGCCTCTTACTCTTGAAGTATAAATTTTAAAATTCTCTTCCTAAAGGTGCATTTGATAGGCCAGAGTTAAAATTAATCAAATGATCAACTCATTTTGCTCTGTTTTTAATTTTCTTATCTACCACCTTAATATCACTTAAGTAAAGGCTAAATCAAATAAGTGACTCAATCAGTGAATATTGATTGTGTTATTGATTATCTTCAGACACAGTGACTGAAATCACTCAACCCAAGTGTCCTTATGATTTCCGCCCAAGAAAAGTGAGTGTCCCTTCCCCAAGGGATCACATATGTACTTTCCAAAGACTTTTTATTTTAAATGGCTTTATATTTATTAGATAAATTGAATTTGTAATTAACATAACTTTGACTGCAAAAACTCTTGAGGACCAGGGGATTTCATTAATGAATTATGTTAAAGAGTAAATGAAGAAATAATGCCTGCCTGCACAAACTCAGAAAAGATGGGGAAATCACATTTGCCAACTCATTCTGAGTCAATAAAACTGATATCAAACCAGACATTATAGAAAACAAAACCACAGAATATGACCCTTCACCACCATTTTTTTCAAACATGTTTTTAGTTGTAGATGAACACAATACCTTTATTTTATTTTATTTATTTATTTTTATGTGGTGCTGAGGATCGAACCCAGGGCCTCATACGTGTTAGGCAAGTACTCTGCCACTGAGCTATGACCCTAGCCCTTGACCACCAACTTAAAAAAAATGATTACATATTACATACAAACTATACAAAATACATAATCAAGTAGGTTTTATGTCACTAAAGCAATCAACATTGGAAAAATTAGTCAGTGTAATTAACCACATAAACTGGTTTAAAATACAGAACCTAACTAGATTCATAAAAAGCATTTGACATGCTAAATAAAATTGTGGACGGCTATGAATTTGGTTTGACCACCTGTCCTGAGTCCAACAGAACAAACCATTTAATCAGTCATTTAATCATGGTAACAGAGCTTTGATTGCAGGGGATCCTATAGCCAACTAAGCTGCAAACAATTTAAAAATAATTAGTAGCTCTTTTTAGTTATACGAGAGTGGAACTCATTTTGCTATAATTAATAAAAGCAAGAAATATATCTTACTCTAATTCAGTCCCTCATGCTTCTCCTTCTCCTCCCCTCCCCCAGCCCCTAATGATTTAAAATCAGCATATTACTGTGATGCAGCCTCATCAATATTTATAGCAGCACAATTCAAAATAGCTAAGCTATGGAGCTACCCTAGGTGCCTTTCAATAGATGAATGGATAAAGAAAATGTGGTTTATATACACAATGGGATATTACTCAGCCTTAAAGAAGAATGAACATTTGTTGATAAATGGAGACTAAATTCCCAAGTGAAATATCATCCCAATCCCCCTCATAATGAATCTCTTTCTGAGTGTCTGTGTGTATCCTGTTGGCTCTGCTGCTCTGGGGAACTCAGACTGATTCACCTCCATTAAGGAAGGGCTGTTCTGCTCTACTGGCAAGGGAACCAAGGTTCAGTGGGGGTGGTCTGTGCCCAGCACCTGGTGCTTCATTGCAGCTGAAGGCTCAAGGTGAGAGAGCTGGTGCTGGTGGGCTGCCCTGGCCCAGGGGTGGGAGGGAGAAGGTGGGTACTGCCTGCAGCTGATCCGTGTGCATTACCAGCAAGCCCCACCCCAGCAGCCGTCCCTTCCTCAGCCGTCCCTTCCCCTGGTGGGGACAGGAGTCCTCTTTGGGTTATGTGAGTATTCTCCAGCAGGCTAAAAAAAATACCTCAAATTGGGTTGAAGTTTCATTTTACATCCCAAGAACAGGCAAGATCTTACAGTCAGAACTTCTCGTCTGCCTCCCGGTCGATCTGCATCCTGGGGCCTTCTTGACTTTCTCAGAGCTCTCCCTGGTATAAAATTCTGAAATGACCTGATCAGAATGAGAGGGAGGGACTGAAGTTATGCAAGGGTCAGAACTAGGACCAGGATGAGGTCAGAGGCGAACCCAGACGCAGCACCTGGGACAGCGCTGGCCCTCGGGCACTGCCCCTGACTGCAAAACCCTGCCCATCCGTGTCTCCTTGGGTTTGGACCCTGGGTCCTAGGTTTTGCTTGCTACCTCCTGGTCCTGGCCTGGCTATGCCTGAGTGACATAGGGGTGGGGAACTTTCATGAAACGTGGCCGCATGTCTTGAGTGCTTTCCAATGGTGGAGGATCACTGCCACAGGCTGCCATTAATCCCCCCCCGATCTGTGCCTCTGGGTGGTACTCAGGGCAGGTGGCACCCAAGGGTGAAGATTGGACTCCATTCTTTTGTCCAGTTGTCTTAACTTCTCCAGGTGGGACCTCCTCATCTCATCAGTGCCCCATGCCCCTTCCTACAGAGTTGTTCCAGGGCAACTGAGATCGGCTCCAACCTTTCTAAGAACCACTAAATGTGAATCCTTGCAAGTGAATCTTGGAAAGGATTTCTTGAAGATTCTTTGAATCACAGGACTCAAGAGTAAAGCAGCATTTTTATGGTTATTGAGATCCTCCTACAGGCCCTGGGTTCTGCACAGTGCGGGTGGCAGGGAAAGAGAGTGGGGAGGGACAGAGTGGGCAGGTGACTCTGTCCTCCTGCCTTTGAGACCTGGACTGGGGAGTGAGTGCCATTTTTTTTTCTAAATTTTTTTTAAAATTTTTATTTATTTATTTATTTATTTTATTGTTGGTTGTTCAAAACATTACATAGTTCTTGATATATCATATTTCATACTTTGATTCAAGTGGGTTATGAACTCCCATTTTTACCCCATATACAGATTGCAGAATCACATCAGTTACACTTCCATTGATTTATATATTGCCATACTAGTGTCTGTTTGAGGCCTGGACTGGGGAGTGAGTGCCATATTTTAATAGAGTTCTTTATTTATAATTGCCCTCTATGTTCTACCTTTTCTGGGCCATTGTCATGGACACAGCCTTCAAACGCCAGGGGTAAGTTTCTGTGGCACTGGAGCTCCTCTCACACAGAGTGAATTCTGCGTATCCAGAGCTCTGGGGTCTTCCTAAGTCATGTTTAACAAGTTTGAATGTAATTTCTCAAAGCGAATCTGAATCCCATGTCTGCATTATTTAACATCTTCTGATGGAGCCTTTACTATGGGCTTTGTCCTGCCAGACACCCAGGGAGAGATGCTGGTGGCCCACGGTGTCTGCCGGGCTAAGTGAGACAAACAGGGCAGTTATTCAAATGATATTAAATATTAACGCCGACACTTTCCGAGGCTGCGTGTGTCATAGATCATGTGGGCTACATCTGTCATCCTGAATCCCTGTGGACTGAGTGAGAGCCAGGAACATCTGCTTGCCCATGTCTGCTTGTGGAAGGGGTTTCCTTTGGTTGTGTGAGAAACCCGCCGAGGCCGGAGGGGCCCTCTGCTCTCTATGGCTCCCTGTTTGCTACAGGTGGGAGAAAGCCCAGGCCAGGGGAACGCTGAGGGTAATAGGTCGAGAATAAATGACTGTGTGGGTCGTGGCTGGGATGGGCACTCTCCCTCTCCTGAACGTCCCTGCAGAGTCCCTTCAGCCCTGGGACCAGTCAGCTGGGCCAGTTTGGTTTTATAAGGACAAAGCCACAGGGTAATGCAACATTTGCAGGTAGAGCTGGGAAGGAGGCCTTTGTCCATGACATTTCTCAACTCTGGTATCCAGAAAACTGTTGAGGCTGTCCAGTCTGAAAAAGCCCAAGTTCAACTGCGAGGTTTTAACCAGTTTCATAGACAAGGCTATCTGGCTGGCTGTCTGTCCGCGGGCTCCCCTGTCACTTCAGACCTGTTCCAGCCACCTGAGTTGGGGACTTCTTTCTTGGGACTTCAATATAGCCCTTATGGAGTTGTGAGCTACGTGTGTGTGTGTGTGTGTGTGTGTGTGTGTGTGCATGCATGCATGTGCACACATATGCACAAGCGAGTACTATTTTCTTTTCTGTGTCCATTTTCTTTTCAACCAGAAATCTAGCACACTATAAGATTCTTGGGATGCCATTATCCTTAGTGAATTGAAGTTCATGTACCTTTATGGGACTAGCGTCCCTGGAGACCAATCTCATGTCCGGATAATTGGCCGAGCCCTGGAGGGCATTGGTTTTAATTTAGCAACTCCTAAAAGAATAATCATACTAGAAGCAGCTCTTGTGAATGCAGTGCCCCACATCCACGTATTTCACTTCTCATTCACCGTGTTGTTTTGTTCTTGTACTAACCTCCTAAGGGGAACATGATGAGCTCCATTTCTTGGTTGAAGAAAGGGGGCATGGGGTAGGAAAGACGGTGGAATGCAATGGTCGTCATTACCCCAAGTACATGTATGAAGACATGCATTTTGTGACTCTGTGTCGTGTGCAGCCAGAGATAGGGAAAACTGTGCTCTATCTGTGTACTATGAATTGTAATGCATTCTGCTGTCATATACGCCTAATTAAAATTAAAAAAAGAATCTGCATGTCACACAAAAAAAGAAATAGACATAGAAAATTAAGTAACCTGTCTGAAGACACACCATTGAGTAAACAATGAATCTGATATTCAAATATTCTGTCATTCAAACATTTGATCAGCTCTAAGATCGATACCCTTTCTGCTGTATCATGCTACCTTCACTTTTAGATCAAACTGGGAATTAAAAAAAAGAATATGCTTGATAATAACTCAGTCATCCTATTATTTGTTGGAGGCTGCGACCAAGTCAAGATGGCACCTGGCAGTTTGGCAGGAGAAGTGGCTTGTGAGGCAATGCCACCGAGCCATCAAGATGGTGGGGACTCCTTATTGGCTGACTGCTGTATCTGTAGGGGAGCAATGCAATGATTGGATGATGCTGATTGAGTCCTGCTTTATGTAAATCAGTTAGATATATATACCTCTGCTGTTCCGCAATAAAGCAGTTCCTGCTTCAACCTTCACAGTTGCTTGGCACCTCTAGGTTACTTTGCCCAGCTGAACTGCGGCAATTATTGATAAAAATGTTGATTGAATTTGAAAAATCGTTCAATATCAGTTGTTTTCAAATAGTTGATTCCAATAGCCTTCTGCTCTCAGCCCCCTTCGAGAGGTAGTGCCAGGTTCTCTCATGCTGGTCTGGCTGGTGTGGGTCTTGGGTCTGAGGTCCAACTTTTAAAACATTTTTTATTTGTTCTTTTTAGTTGTATATGACAGTAAAATATATTTTGATATATTATTTACTCATGGAGTATAACTTCCCATTCTTGTGGTTGTACATGATGTTGAGTTACACTGGTTGTGTATTCATATATGAACATAGGAAAGTGATGTTAGATTCATTCTACTATCTTTCCTACTCCCATCTCCCCTCCCTTGTCTTTATTTCCCTTCATTCCAAAAATCTCACCCCATTGTGTGTAAGCATCCTCATATTGAAGAGAGCATTTGGCCTTTGGTTTTGGGGGATTGGCTTATTTCACTTAGCATGATAGTCTCCAGTTCCATCCATTTACTGGCAAATGCCATAATTTCATTTCTCTTTATGGTTGAGTAATATTCCATTATCTATCTATCTATCTATCTATATCTCTATCTATCTATCTATATCTATCTATATATCTATATCTATCTATCTATCTATCTATCTATCTATCTATCTATATCTATATCTATATATATCTATATATCTATATATCTATCTATATATCTATATCTATCTATATCTATATCTATATCTATATCTATATCTATCTATATATATATATATATATATATATATATATATATATATATATATGTATATATATATCACATTTCCTTTATCCATTCATCTGTTGAAGGGCATCTCGTTTTGTTCCATAGTTTAGCTTTTGTGAATTGAGCTGCTATGAACATTGATATAGATGCTCCACTATGGTACGTTATGTTGATTTTAAGTCCTTTGGGTATATATGTCGAAGAGTGGAATAACTAGGTCAAATGGTGGTTCCATTCCAGGTTTTCTGAGGAGTCTCCATACTGCTTTCCAGAGGGTTGAACCAATTTGTTGTCCCACCAGCTAGGTATGAGTGTGTCCCCCCGTGCCATATCCTTGCAACATTTATTGTCACTTGTTTTCTTGATGATTGCCTTTCTGTCAGGAGTGGGATGGGATCTCAGTGTAGTTTTAATTTGCATTTCTCTAATTTGCTAGGGAGGTTGAATGTTTTTTATATGTTTGTTCAGAGGTCCCAGTTTGTTGGACTCTTTGTCATCATCACCAGCCAGAATTCTCCATAGCAGCACAACGGACGTTTCCTTCTGGATGAGTCTGTGTTTCAGGGCTGTCCTGTGCATCCCAGATCCCAGTCCTGGTCAACAATGTCTCCAGCCGTGTCCTAAAGTCCTCTGGGGACACGGTTGTCCCAGTGGGGGAACAAGTGGTGGGAAAATGCCCTCTGCAGGTTTTGTATGAAACCCACTGCAGCTGCTTCTTTTACTGCTTGTTCTGCTTCTCCTGCTCTTTCTGACCCTCCTTGGAGCGCATCCTTAACATCCTCCCCTCTGTCTGCTCCCCGGGGAGCCCAGCCCATAGTGCATGCTCACTGGCAATGGAAAGGAAGCCTTGGAGAGAACGGGTGGTTGACTTCGCAGACACCAGGTTAACCGTTTGAAGAAGGAAGCCCCCTTCCATTCTGATACTTTGTGATATATAAAGAAGACAGACTGCGTAACCTGGGGTGCTCTTACTGTATCTAGAATTTTTCTGTCAATGAAATATCAGAGGAGAACTCTGACAATAAATATTTGTTGGTGGAAGGATGAAGGAAAAGGCTAAGTATTGAGAGGTGAGCCTCATCCCACTCTGTTCCAGCAAAGTGTCCGAAGTTGTCCCGGTTCCTGTAAAACTAAGAGCCTATATAAATGTATTGGAATATCACATGGCACCCATAGCTGAACAAAACCACAGCAACAACAGAATAAAACCAAGGGCCTAATGACAAGAACCCAATTTATTGAAACACGGGCTTTCTGGAATCAGTGGAGAGAAAAATCTGCTTCCTGCTTCCCACGGGGAAGGTCAGGATTTTGAATCAAGTCACGCAGCTCTGAGATCTAAATGGCTGCTGCAGCAGTTTAGAACGGAATCCACCTGCCCACATGTGAACCATGTCCAATGTGCAGGAGGCTGTTGCTGAGGGTGGGTGGGTGGCTCTGCGCTCCCCTTGTTGGGGCCCAGGTCTTCTGCTTCTCTCTCCAACACTCCTGCCTGAGCTGTGGCCATTTGGGCCTGGTCTTGCTGGGGGCTTCTGGTCGTATTGGTAGTCGGTTTTGGTGAGCTTCTGCCTGCTTTCTCTGTGTAGACGTGTGGTTCTCCTGTGACTAGAGAGTCTTTGTCTCCCATGTGGCCTTTTGGTGGCTGGGGACACAGCCCACAGCACTGACCTTTCTAACAATTAGCTTCCTCGTGGATTCTACTGAAACACAAGGCTCTGCCAGTCACAATCATGGGGTTCAAATTCTGATCCCCCCACTTGCTAGAAGTGTGTGACCTTGGCAGCCTGGGCTTCAGTTTCTTTGTAAATAGAAGCATCTGGGGAGTGGGCTGCTGCAGACCTGGAGGTCAGGCCAGGAACACAGTAGGATGCATTGAAGGCTTGATTTAGGGGCTTCGCTCAGGGTTAGGGTCACCTTGAGAATTCAGACTTCCTTGTTTCCTGTCCGTACATCATACATAAGCTCTTTCCTATATTCACCTGGCTAAATGCTGCCAGTGCTTCAAGGATCCATTAAAAATCCCCTTTTCTGGCCTGGAGTGGAGCTCAGGGGTAGGGCACTTGGCTGCCATGCAAGAGGCCCTGGGCTTGATCCCTAGCAAATGAAGCAAAATAAAACGAACCCCACAGAAACCCTACTTCTTTTTCTATGAAATCTTTCCTGATCCTTCTACCTGGAGAAAATGCCCTTTTTCTGTGAAGTCCTGCATCTCCCTCAGGGGACTCCAGGGGTTTATTTTGAATACAAATAATGACTAATATTTACTGGATCATTACTACTTGTGGAGAGTCGCTTTACATGTACCCTTGTGTCAGATAAGAGCAGTGGCCCAAGAGGTGGAGTGAGGCCCCGGTCACATGGCTCATCCAGGGCAGGCAGAACACGGAACCCTTGAGACATTTTCATTTGGGAGTCACAGTCTCATCTTCCATTAGCAGGCACTCAGCATCTGGGTGAACACGCTGTCCCGCTGACCCACAGCTCTGGTTACAGGGTCCCCTGACTCTGCAGCTCTTCTGTACCAGAGAACAGCACAGCTGCCTGCTCTTCACGGTGGTGTCCAGTAGGTGGCCTCCTCCTTTTTCCAGGATGCTCTTTTGTTCAGATCCAACTTTGGAAATGAGGCTTTCCAGCCATGGAAGGAAGAGGCAGGGAAGAGAAGGGAAGAAGCAGAGCAGGCAGTGTTTACAGATCACAGAGCCCCGGAGTCACACACACACAGAGACCCTGTCTCCCTGCACTGTCTTCTTTAGGGCAGCTCTCGATCTCTAATTGAGTCCTTGAGAGAAGCGGCTTCCATCCTCAAGTTAGTGTCCTGGGAGACAGAGCGGAGTTCTGGCTGTTTTTGGAACCTCTGGGATGTGTCGCCACTCGCAGACCTGCTCTCTGCGTCTCCCCAGCTGCCTGGAGAGAGGGTCTCTCAATATGAGCAGACCACCTTCTATTAGGTGGGAAGCTGGAGAGAGAGGCCGGGAGCTATTTGCACAGAAGTGGATGTGCTTGGTGGCCCCAGAGAGGCAACTGTGCTCCTCCTCTTGACATGGATGATGTGACTGTCAGGGCCCTCTGGCTTCCAACTGGAGAGTGTCTGGTTAAAAGACAGAGAAGAAGGAATAACTTTGAACAAAATTAAAAAAGGATTCTGAAGCTATCAGCCATTAAGTGGGAGGGAGCTAAAATTTACAACCATACACCTTTTACTAGGAATTTACAACCTCTTATGAGTATTATTTATAAGTTAGTCTCCATACATAGAACTAAAAATAAAATTATGCTGGGCTGTGTGCCCAGGGGATGGTGACTAGAAATCCAGCTTTTGGAAGGGATGACATAGGTCCAGGAAAAACTCAGGCTGAATAATAAAGATCATGGAAAGTCAGCAGTGCAGTCAGGGACCTCGTGTGAACTTCCATCCTGAGGCAGACTCCAGGGGAACCCTGGGCCCCTGGCTCTGCATAGGAAACCTCTCCAGCATTCGGGAAAGACAACTTGGTGCCACGTGGTCTTCTGGGGACAGCCTATCATCCTGTCATGTCTCCACAGTGATTCCACCTTGGATGGAGCAACTAAGAACTCAGGGAGCCAGAAGGTGTCCCTTTCTTTACAGAAGGTGATGAAGTCAAGGATGGAGGACAGACCCAGTCCTCCAGGACTCATCCGAGGAGTAGCAGGCCAGCTTAGCAAGTCCTGTGGAGGCCTTGTTTTGTTTGCAGGTTCAGTGACTCACAGCAGCACTCCCTCCAGCAGGGCAGGCAAGTTGGCTTCCAAAGCAAGTGGAAGGCCTCGTTACTTTCCCCTGTCAGTCAATTATCAGAAACATGTTTGTTGTTATCTAGATGCCAGTCATTTGTCCAAATTACTAAGACAAGTTTTCTAAGAAGGCCTGGAATCAGATACCTCCCCCCACTCTTTTAGAATAAACACACACAATTATTTTGCCACAGCCGGGTCCAGTTCTCACGGCATATGTGACTTGACACGTTGTATGAAAATGGTTTTCAGAAATTAAATCTCTGTTTCAATTGCACCAAATGTTAGAGAAGCTGTAATGATGGAATGTCAGACTCTTGTAAGGGGTTGCAGAGACTCTGCGCTTTTCCAGGGCTCCGCTAGGTTTGGGTGGCTGTGGTTGTGGTAGGGCTGTCCAAAGGCATGTGATGAACTTGAACCTGACCCAGTGCAGCTTCAAGTCCAAGTTTGGACTTGGACATTGAGTGTGGTTTTTGAAACACAAACCTCCCAGATCCTTGGGGGTCCTATTCTTTAGAAGCAGGACTCCAGTTAACTGTTTGGGGATGAGGAGGGGAACAGTGATCAGATCCCTGCAGGGGAGGGGGCAGCAATAAGCAGGCAGGACTCAGGATCCCAGCTGGGCAGGCTGCAAGGCAGAGCCTGCCTCAGATGAGTGGTTAAGGTGCTGGGTGGGAATACGGTGGACGGTGACAAAGCCAAATCACAATCTTCCCTGGAAGTTCTCTCAGGAACAGTGACGGCCAAGTGGTTTCTTGGAATGGGGCTCTGGGTGTAGGAAGGTCAGTTTGAACTTGGTCAGGGTATGGTGTCTAACCATGAGCCAGCAGGTAGATAGCGTGGATGGTGTCTTTCCCCACGGCCTGGCCCGTGGCTAACTCAGCCCTGCTTCTTACTTATGCTGCAGTGGGAAGGACACACTCATAGGCCCTTTATTCAGAGGGGCATTTGGAAGTTTCATTTACCCTCTTCATTGTCTTCTAGTTGCCGGGGCCCTTGCCGCAGGGGAATCTTTCTCCTTAGTGTAACTTCAGGATTCTGTCTCTCAATCCGTGGGGCTCTGGGCATGGGCTCTTTGGGAAGAAACAACTTTTGTAAGGCTGTACCCTAAAAATCACAGATCTCCCCTTTCCTTGGGAGAATTTGTGCTCTCAGACCTAAATTAATTTCAGGAGTTTTGTGAGTTTCTTTCTTCCATTACTCAGCCTCTTGTATTTTCTAAAAGTTAGCAAAACACAGCAGTGACCTAAAAGCAATTTCTCTAATATTTGTGAGGACGAATTAGCTACAGATAAAGAGGAGATGACCTTGGTGCCTGGAGGGGAGTTGAGAGGAAACTGTTGCAAAGGACCAGATTGAGTGGCTTTGAACATGGAGCAGAATTTATGATCCAAGGAAATAGGAGAGTGTTTCATTGGCTGGATCCCAGCCTCCACAGCCTGCTGGTGTCTTACAGACCCAAACCAAGGAGCTGAAATACTGCAATTTCCTGCTCTTGAGACATACTGTGTTGTACTCTTATTTTTCACTTCAGAGAATTAAACCTTACAGGTATTACTCATAGATTTTATCATTAAAACATGATGTTGTTATAGTTTAATGGTTATTGTTGGACTTAAAATGGATTAAATCTTTGTATGTAAGAATGATGAATAAGATCTGTATCAGTTAGCGGGGTTGTGCAGGTGTTCCTCTTTCGGTTTCTACCACGTACTACTCTTACATAAGAAATCTTTGGGTGAAGGGTAGGTGAGAACTCCTTGCATTATTTTTGCAATTTCTTATGAGTATTACCAAATGAAGATAAAAAGTAGAATCTTGAATTCAAAATAAAAAAAAAATTTTAAAAATGTGTTTACAAATTCATAGGGGCTTTGAAGCAGGAGAAGGTTATGGGTTGAATTGAGCCACTCCCATCCCTATTCATATGTTGAAGAAATACTCTCCAGTACCTCAGAACATGGCCTTATTGGAAACTGGGCTGTTGGGAATGTAATTAGTTAAATTAAGGTGGACCCTCATCCAGTGTGACTGGTGTCCTTATAAAAGTGGAAACATGGCTGGGCATGGTGGTGTATGCCTGTAATCTCAGAGATTCAGGAGGTGGAGGCAGGAGAATCACAAGTTCAAAGCCAGCCTCAGCAGCTTAGGGAGCCCCTGTGTCAGGAAAAAAAAAAGGTGGTGGGATATGGACGAGACATACACACAGAAAATGCCATGTCCAGGATTGGATCAGAGGACAGGGCTGCACTTCTTCAAGCCAAGGAACTGTCAGTGAGCTCTAGGAGAGGAGAACAGTCTGAAGAGATGCCCCCCAGCCCCATGGCTTCAGAAGAAATGTTACAATCAAAATCTGAGGGTCAGTTTAGGATTAAATTCAAATAGCTCCATGCTAATCCACCAAGAGAAAGTTCTAATCAGTATGTACTTTATTTTTTAAAGAGAATTTTGGGGAAAAAAGGAAAATATGGAAATTCACAATTATAATTGGATGTCAGGATCAAGTGGCCTCCAGAATCTGAGGTCCTGCTGTGGCCCAACTTCAGCACACACCAGCAGCAAGTAACTTAGGGTTAATCAGCTTTGAGTGCCAGATCCAGGAGTCTGTACAGTGATGTTTTCACAAATAGAAAATCGTCACTATTTCTAGTTGTTATGAATTTCAGAGAATCTGCTTCAGAATTGCTGAGCTGGAAGTATTACCAGAGATATTTTGCAGATGGGTTTGAGGTCCTGAGGGCCACAAGACGCCACAGGGCTTCTGAGGAGCAGTGGGTACAGGAACTCCGGTACCTGGCCTGCCACCTGGGAGTGTTCTGCTTTACAAGGGGCCTTCTCTCCTGGCACTTGATTATTATTATTTTAAAAAATATCTTTATTAGTTGTTGGTGAACTTCTATTTTATTTATTTGTATGTGGTGCTGAGGATGGAACCCAGTGCCTCGCACATGCTAGGCAAGCGCTCTACCACTGAGCCACAATACCAGCCCAACTTGATTATTATTAACCAAATATGCTCTGTGATAACCTCACCTTTTCCTGGACTTACCAGAAAAACATGAAAAGTACCTTTTATAAAAACCCACTCATAGCCTCTAGAGACTAACAGAAACCTTAAAGAAAAGTCCCCAGTAGTCCATCCTTTGGATGGGCTTTCTTTTTGACCCAGTTATTTTGCATTTGAGCAATGGCTTTGTAGAAAAGTTACCCTGAGGGGAGATGTGCTCATCTTTCAGATGGAGGCCACCCTTGCATTGGGTGCTCCAGAGGAGCAGAACCTGTAGGGTGCATACATGTGGAAAGAGAGTCACCATGAGCAATTGGCAGACAGTCAAGGAGGCTGGCAGACCTGAGACCCGCAGGGTGAGTGGGAAGGCTAGAGTCCTGGGAAAGTCGATGGCATACTGCAGGCTCAAGACCCAAGAAAGCTGATGCTTCAGTTCAAGTCCAAAGGCAGGAAAAGGCAGATGTCCCAGTTCAAAGGTCATTAGGCAACAGAAATCCTCTTAGCCTCTATGTTCTATCCAGGCCTCCACTTAGATGGTGCCCACCATGAGGGAGGGCCATCTGCTCCACTTAGACCAGCAGCTCAGACGTCAACTTCGTCCAGAAGCACCCTCACAGACGCACCTGCAATAATATTTGACCACATGCAAGGTCGCTCCCGAGGTGGTCTGTCACTGCAGAGTAGCACACTTCCCCAGTCTTCTCATGAAAACAAGTGGCTGGCTGGAGTTGGACCTCGGAACCACATTTGTCAGAAGCAGAAAGGCCTCTTTGTAGCTTTCCTGGGCTACAGGAAAGACATAAATATGAAAAATGTGCTTTTAATACTATTTCTTGGACCATTAACAGCAATCTATCCAGTGTTGAGACAACAGTAAGGACCTGTAATTCAGTGCTGTGGGAGACCAAGAGCAGGTGGGTGATTGAGTCAGTTTCCAGGAAACAGGCCAACAAGTCACTTTGTTGTTTAAAATAAAAATTCTTATTAAATAAACAAATCTCCAGAGCCCTCTTTGTCCAAAGCCTGATTCAACTGCCTTCAAACTAAGATGCTTCAATTCAATTCTGCAAACATTTGTTGAGCACCTGCTGTGGGCCAAGCACCATGCTGGGCCTTTGGAAATGAAAATAGGTGATGGAGTTTCTTCTGTCTAGAAGCATCCTGGCAGGTAGACAGGATACACAGGCAAAGAGCTTTTATACTTGGGATATGTAGCAGATGCTAATTTAACGTTTCAACCAGGTCACAATGGAGAAAGGCATAACTTTCTTTTCTCTGTTGCAGTTTCCCCTTTGGCATTTCTCTGGAGTTCTTTTTGAAATCAGAAAGCTCCCGACTCTCCAGGGAAAAGGAAATCCTTGGTGTAAAAAAGATAAATGTTGATCCTTTCTTGGAAAGTGCATTGCCTCGCACACCAGTAGACCCCACATTGACCTTGGCATGGAGACCCTGTGTCCATTTAATGCTGGATTTGGGGGTCCCCGAAAGACCTCCGGGAGCTGAATCCGATGCAATCACACAAGAGTCTTTATTGCAAGCTCGAGCCTGGATTCACAACCGTTTCCAATGCAGGGGTCCTGAGGAGTGAGCCCTGGTTCTTTGTTCAGTGAGATTTTATAGGTTTTTTGGGATACTTTAAGTATCACACAGCAAATCATTCCATACCATGGGAAAATCAAACAACAGTTCTTAGCATTGATTAATACATTCATTGGCAAGAACAAGTTGGGTAAGGGTGATTGGTTAGTACAAGAGGGGGATTCGTTTGAACTGATGAGTTTAATCTGTGAGGGGTGTACATGTTAAACTACATGGTTTCCTAACATGTTATCAGTCCACTGAAACTATTGGGGGGGGTCACCTAGCATTCCAGGTATTTTCCCTATCTCATGCTGATTGGTGGTTGCTAGGAGATTGCTATGGGTCATCAGGGTCAGGCCTTAGGCCTCAAACATTTTTTGGTCTTTCCAGGAACTAGCCTTGCTGAGTCAGGGACATCTGACACCAAAGACCTCTCCTGTTATTTACAGACAAACAACTCAGCAGGGTAGCTCTTTGGAGAGGCTCTGCTCTGAGGTAGAGGTTGGAGCCACATTGGTCTCTCATCCACACTAAGTCATTTATCCTACAAGTGTTGATCAATAATTTACCATATGGCACTTTTGTGTTAGAGGAGATGTAGAAGTGAAAGAGACAGATGTCTGAGCCTTTCCTTGATGAAACCTTACTAAGAAGGTTCACACGACTACTTGGGGCCCGGAGGTCATAAAATGATTGAGTTTTTCCTTTGCATTTACCTTTTGGCTTAATAATTCACAAAATAGTCATACAAATATAATAATCAACCAATGTCAAAGATTTTTCAACTTCATAATTGATGAGAGAACTAGGTAGATATTGTCACCTGTCCAAAGGAAAAGTCTTAACAACCACATACTTACCCATGCAATAATTTTTAATAATTTTTTGACAAAAATCCTATTTTTTCACAAATACATACATGACTTTTGGATCAGTCTTTTTCTCTTTGTTCAATTTTTGGTGTCCATTTAAAGCTCAGGGGTCACAGGGGATCTCATGACAGGAGGCTATTCATCCTGGCTTCCTCCTGGAAGGCAGAACCTGAGGCAAGGGTTTGTGTGCAGAAACTAATTTTGGGGAATCAAGGAACAGGAGTTGGGGAGGGAATTTGGAAGAATGAAACAAAGCAGAGAAAACCATCAAAAATTCAAAAGTGCTTGCTGAGGTAGTCAGTGTTGTCCCGTTGCAATGGGACCCTCCTGGGAACTATGTAGATCGCATCCTGAAATGATTCCAAGATGGGAACACTTTTGAATGTCCCTCATGAATAAAAAATGCCCCATGGGGCCTTAATCTCTTTACTCTAAAAGGTGGGCTGTTCCTGACAGGTGTCCCACTCTTTAGCTTAGAGAAACCCTGGAGCAGCAATCAAGAGAAATAGAAGCATGGGGGTGAGTTACTTGGGCAAAAGGGGGCTGAGAGCATGCAGGGCTGACCCAGCAAGAGTCATGTACAGAAAGCCTTTGAGGGGTTCACTTAGGGCTCATGCCTAGAGCAGAGCAGGGTCTTTTTCTAGTTCTAGGTGGAGGAAGGCATTTTGTAAGTTCTGAGTTAGAAGATGACCTTGGACCTGACTCTTGCAAACTAGAAGTAGCTAGCATTTTTAAGGGTTAAATTTGTTTTAAATGGGAACTATTCTTCAAGTAACAATCACAGGCTCCGTTTTGGATCAGAATTTTATGAATGCCCAAGCAGGAAGCAACCCCAAAGAGAAAGAGACATCACCCCAGCAGCCCCTGCATCTCCTTCTTCCACTTCTGGTCATGTCTGAAGCTGAGCCAATGAGTGGAGAACTGTTTGGAAAGGAGAGGTACTTACAGACTAACCATCAATCATGCCACTTAGCTTTTTCTTTTCTCCACATTTTTTATTGGTGCCTCAGAGTTGTGCCTGGTGATGGTTTGTACACACCCCCTGGTTTCCTTCCTCTACTCTACTGATCTTTCTTTGCTTTTCACGTGATCACCCTGCACCTTTCTTTTCCTTTTTCCTCTCTAGCTTCTGCATGTGAGAGAAAACACACAACTCTTAACCTTCTGATTTGACTTATTCCATGTAACATATGGTCTCTAGCTCCATCCATTTCTTGCAAATTACAGTGATCAGCAGACGTTTTAGCAGCAGAATGTGGGCCAAAGCCCACGAGCCCTGGTGTCTCTGAAGGGCCCTCAGAGTGTGAGGAGTCTTTTTCTTATGATAACTTCTTGTTTATCAAAAGGCCTTCCTTAGACGTCCAGGCAGTAGGTGCTGGAGACACCGGCTGGATGGTTCTGTCAGCTAGACCCACGCTCTGGTGAAGATCCGCCTGCTCAGAGGTGACCCAAAGAAACCACATTGGTTTTCTCATCCTCCTTTTCCTCCTTCTCTCCTTCTTCTCTTTTTCCTTTTTCATTCAGGAGGTGGGTTTGTTATAGGGATGGAAAAAGATTTGGGGTTAGTTTGGGAAAATGGGCTCAGTGATTGTTAAATAAAATAGGGTACCTTTTTTTTAAAATAAGAAAAAACATTTAGAGTTATTGGTTAAGTAAATTTGAGATTTAAAAGGAAAAATGAAGTGCAAAGATTATGCAGGCCCCAAGTTAGAGGACCACGGCACAAAGAGAAGACTAGGCTTCGTGAGGTGGGAAAGAAATTTGTTTCTCATGAGAAGTTTTGGGTGTTGGTATGGAAGGGCTCGTTCTCTTTGTCTCCCTTTCCAAGGATTCTCCCTCTCCTTGCTGGTTACTATCTTTTGATTTTTATGCTTTTTGTTGGAGATTTCACTACTTAAAATGACCTCAGGCACAGTGCTGGAAGTGCTTGCTGTCTATTGAGCACAGAAAGGCTGTGATGTGCCTTATGGGGAAGTGCTGGGGTTAGCCTTTAGCCCAGTGTTGATGAACCCACAGAATGTGTTAAGTAAGATCTCTTCATGCAGAACACACAGAAATCTAGGTGACGTTTTGGTCAGTAGATCCACTCACCAAGCAGGGGCCCGTGGGATCCTAACCCTGTGTTCCCCCTAGAGCAACAGGCCAGTGCTTGCTAATTAAATGTTCAGGGTGACTTTAGGGAGCATCACCACCTCAAAAAATGAGAATCAATGATATTTATTTTGAAATGTAACCATGAATCTCTTCTGATACTGTTTGATCTCAGTTGTTCACTCCTGTGTGTCCTGTTTCTGAATCTTCCCTGGTCCTGGTAATTCCTGACCAACAGCTTACAGGAGACTGTATGTAGAGTTCTCTGTGTAAATCCAAAGCCTCTAATGATTTTAGTCAGATCGGCCAAATAAATGGTCTAAAAGGACAGCTATTTTACTTCTGGCTTCTGTTAGCCTTTATGGTTGGAAATTGTTTCATAGGGAGAATTCTATAGGGTTAGCTCCTGAGATGAATAAAATACATAGCATTTCTAAGATGAATTAAAGAATAAGACTTACATGCACAGACACCTAGATCTCTAGATTTGGTATGGTCATTGTTGATAGCTCTGTGCACTTCCACTGGGATGACACTGACTTTTTCTTTTTAAAATATTTTTATTAGTTGTTGATGGGCCTTTATTTTATTTGCTTATTTATATGTGGTGCTGAGAATCAAACCCAGTGCCTCACACATACTAGGCAAGTGCTCTACCACTGAGCCACCACCCCAGCCCCAACATTGACTTTTTCAATAATTTTTTCTTGGTTTTTAGAAATATTAAGAACTCTTTATGGAACATTAATGGGTTAATAGTTGTTTTGGGGGAGATAGGGAAGGCAAGATCTGTATTTTTTAAGTGCTAAAAGTCTTGAAGTGTTTATTGGCACAGAAAAGAAAGTGTATATGCAGAGAGAAAAATATGGCTCTCTTTTGGTGGGCAAAGGGTTCCTGGTCTCAGTTACTAATATAAACATGGGTAAGAGAAAGCCGAGCAAAAGCAGCTCTTTATATCAACCTTGCCAGTCACAGAGCAGCATGGGACTGATGGTGCATGTGGCTGCCTGGAGAGCTCACCTCTCCTTTCAAGAACTCTGGAGTGGAAGCCAGAGGAATCTCTCCTAAGAAACAAGGGTGGTCTCCACCAGGCCCTATGTTGGCAAAGCCTGGGAGGGTCCTAGTGATGCCCTACAGAAAAGGGGGAGCTGGGCTGGAGGTTATGTTCCCACCAAGGGCTTGGGTAGACCCCAGGTGGAAATTGAAAGTCCCCTGGGACCCAGTCAACCAGGGATAATTGCCACTTTGGGAGGCCAAGTGTAGGCATCACTGTGACCAGAAGAGAACTCGACCAGCAAAGCCTGGGAGGGGCCTGTAGCAGAAAAACTTGGTTAACTTTTTGGGGGGCTAATAAAAAAAATTTTAACAAAAAAATTCCTAATGTGTGCAAAAGGGGAGAGAATGATATAATAAAACTCCATATAACCCATCACTCAGACTCAATAATTATCAATGAAAACATTTTCTTTATTTATCTCTTTTCCTTTTTGAAGTATTTTTACAATAAAATGGAGACATGTTGTAATTAATTTCACCCCTGTATTTTTAGTGTGTGAACTTTTTCCCCCCCTGGTACCAGGGATGGAACCCGGGGCACTTAACCACGGAGCCACATCCCATTTTATTTTGAGAAAGGGCCTTGCTAAGTTGCAGAGGCTGGCTTTGAACTTACAATTCTCCTGTCTCAGCCTCCTGAGCCACTGGGATTACAGGTGAGTGCCACTGCATCTGGCTTTGCCTGTCGTGTTATCACATCCTGTCTCTGGAGTCGTTGATGGTGTACTGACTAAGGGTGCTGAGAATGTGTGTGTGGGGGGGTCTGGGGTACCCCAGGGCTGTGAGCTGGGGCTGTCTGGAGCCAGGCTTGGTCTGTTTCTTCAGAGAAGTAGTAAAAATAGCTGTCACGTACTGGAAGCCCACTGTATGCCAAAAATTGTAGGTGCCTCAAATGTCAGTCAACAGGTGCCTTGCCCTGAAGCGAGGAATAGTAGCCCAGGTTTCACAGATAAGGACACAGACTGTGACTTTCCCAAGGGCACACAACTGTCAGAGAAGCTTCTCTTTGCCTACATCAGCATTTTCCTGAGCATTAATGGAGGAGTTCTGATGTGCAAAAACCAAACAACCCCCTCCGCCCCGCCCTGCAAAAAAAATCCCCTCATTTCATGGTCAAATAAATTTGGGAAACGCTGGGTTCAGATACTCAAACAGGCGTCTTTGCTGAGAGACTCCACCCTTTACACGAGGATGAGCAGACCCCTCCCCCCTTCCGGATGGAGGATGTCGCTGAAGGGCGTCTCCCTCTGTGGCAGAGGCCATTCTGCTTGCTGGAAAATACCACATTGGAAGTGATTTTGGGATTTCACATCAGGAAGAAAAGAGGCAGATTTCTCACCAATCTAAGGGAAGAATCCTGGAGAGACTTTCTATTGGCTGCAGTTTATCCATTTTAACCTGGTGTCAAAGACAAAATTCACCTAAGCAGCTTTACTTAGGTGATACAGTTGGTCTTTGTGATTCCTGAAGGAGGGAGCATCTCCTCTGAGAGCAGAGGGGCTCAGCTGGGTCTCTCCAAACAGTGGGGTGTTCAGGCAGCTCGTGTGGGGCCAAGAGCGCAGGACCTGACTTGGACAATGGGTTTTCCATAATAATGCTTTCTTTGTGAGGGTAAAGCAGGGGGACTTCCTTATTGTGCCACCCACACTGGTCTGTTTGGGATTTTGGCTGTTATCTCTTTCCAAAGGTCAGATTTTTTTTTTACTTGGTTTTGCTTTGGTGAACTTACCATGAATGACTCTATTGGACTTGGTCTGTTGGGCCTGGTGTTAATCAATGGGCTCAATCCAATCAATGGGCCCCTGTGAAATTTTATTTTTAACACTGGTAAACTGTTTAACACAGATTTTGGCACACACAAAGCACTCATAAATGCTAGATGATATTATTACTATTGCTATTGTTTGTTTTGAAGCAATCTGATCTTTAAACTTGTTTTTTGAGATGAGGTCTCTTTGTGTTACCCATTCTGGCCTTGAACTCTGGGCTCAAGGGATCCTCCTGCCTCAACCTCCTGAGTAACAGGGATAGCAGGGGCAGCACCTCACCTGGTTCAACTCTTAACCTTTATTTTGGTGCTCACTGGGTCCTGGTTTGTCGTGGGGACACCAGGACTCTTCCTTCCTTCTGGAGGTCCACCTCATCCCGATGACCTTCACTCTCTCTCTCTCTCTCTCAAGGCTCGTGTGTTTTCAGGTGCAACTGGGGTCCAGCAGTTCTGGGGAGGGCAGGGCTCTTCTCTCTCTCTCTTTTCAGCCCTGGGCCTAAAGCCCTGGGTGCTCCCACTGGGGAGGAGGTAGCTGGGTTGGTGGATAGAAGATAGAAGCAGTTTACACTGAAAAGGGACTTGAAGTCCAACTTTTCCATTTTCTGATATGTGGGAGGGACTTGCAGGGGACAGTGGCGGCACCCATGGCTCCTTCTTGACTTGATGGGCTTCTAGGCTCAGGATGAACAGTGACACTTCTCCCCAGGATGACAGAGTCCAGGGCAAGTCCCACAGGTGAAGGACAGGTGGAGGGAAAGGTGCCAGGGAGTTGTGAGGTCAGGGACTGTGGTCACCTGTGGCTGGTGTGGGCATTCTCCCACACCTGAGAAGCCCTGCACTCAGGGTTTCCTGCTTGCCCTGTAGAATTCTTCCTGATTTGATTTTAGTAAATGTGTTTGCAACTGAAAGCTGGTGGGCAGCAGGGTATGGCCAGGGCTTGGAGTCTCAGGATCTACACAGTCTGCCTCCTGTGGCCTCAGAGTGGCTCTCAGCTGCTCCTAGTGCTGCGTCCCACTGGGTTCTATCTGTGTTCCCTCTGCCAGGGTCCAGAAATAGGATGTGGGGTGGGAGTGTTGCTCTGTTCTGCTCTGACTGTCTGCCTCAAAGGGGGACACAGGGCCAGGCGGCTCCCTGTGGCATCTCTGGGGAAGGCCAAGTGACACTTTCCTGGCTGGGTCATTGTCATGCTGTGCTTGACAGTGGATCAGGAAGGGCCCCGTTGCCCACTCCTTGATTCAGGTACCCAGGGAGGCTAGTACAGAGATGGCAATCTCCTGAAGGCTCCCGTCCAGGTGGCAGGCTCTGGGACGGGGAGATCCACTCCCTGACTTTTCAATCAGTTCTCTAGCCAGGCCTGCTTAGCATCGAGGATGCCAGTGGCTGGGGCTTCTGTAGAGGAGCCATCGAGGCCTGTGGGAGATGGAAACTGGGGAGAGGTGAAGGGCAGGGCCCAGGGGGCTGGGTCTGCTTGCTCTTGAGTTCCAGGTCCAGGGAAAGAACATTCTGTGTGGGAGGTGCTGAGGGTAGCCCTCCAGAGAAAGGCTGCAGGCGGGCCGCAGACCTCCACGGGCTCTTCAGTAACTACGAACACGCTTCAGCTCTCCACTAGCAGCTGGAAAGCAGTGCGTGTGTCAGGGGACAGAACAGATGAGCATGGGCCGTCTGGGCGGGTTGGGTGGCTCCTCAGGGTCCCCATGGTCATGGTCCCAGCAGATGAGGGAGGGAGGCCAAGAGCAGACAGAACAGCAAGTGCCAGGCCACACTTCCACATGGCACTTTGGTGGGACATTTTTGGGGCAGCCCAGTCCTCCTCCCTGGTGGTGACTGGCACAGGGTTGACAGGAGCAGGATAGTCACTGTGAGACCTCAACAAGGGAGGGCTCCCTTTCCAAAGGGAGGACTGACTTCCTGCCCACCAAACGGTCACCCTCCTGGTGGTAGGCACGGGGAATGTGATGGCATTGTTAAAGGTTGGGCTAATTTAAGGAGGACTTGGCCCCCCTGGCCCCAGGTATATCTGTGAGATAATTGGGATGCTCTCTACCCCCATTTTGAGCTGGTGTCACAGAGGACAGCTGGTTTCTCCAGGGGGACATCCCTCAGGCATCCAGGGACCACCACTGAGGGAATCTTTGTTTCCGAGTAACCTCTTCGCATGATCCCATGTCTGCTACTCGTTCCTTCTCCTCCATTGTCCCAGAACTTGAGAAGAATGAATAAGTATTTCCCCAAATGAATCATACAATACAGTGCAGGTGCCAAGGCAAGCAACTTTGATTCAGATCCAGTTCAGCTGTCTGCTTTGCTCTCTCGGCGGGTTTGTGTTTTTAAGATGATTCACATTAACTCGTTTTTCTTTCCCATATGTACTGGACTTGTATTTTACAACACCAGATGGGGAAACTAATTAAAATTCAGAGTTCTTTCCAGCAGGGCTTAAACTGAGATCCTAATGATGGTCCTGGCAGTGATCAACATCTCTGCTACACTTGCAATGATTTAAAGCCAATGCCATGGTCACTGCTTGGGATGAAAGCAAATGAGCTCTGAAAATTGAATTTAGAGGAGTGATAACATGATCACCCAGAAATAGATTACAGAAGCTTCTTGTATTTTTACCAAAGCCCAGGGCATGCTTCTAGCAAGATCTGTGATTTAGCTAGAAACATTTTATTTACAATGAGGTAAGTAATCGGTGACATGTGCCCACTAGCCTGGCTTCGGGAACAGGCTCCACCAGCAGACGTGCTGCTCGGGCTCCACAGGACACTGGTTAAAAATGATTATTTCACATGGGATGCATGTGATGCCATCCAGGACCAGGAGTGGAGCCACTGGCAGAGTCCTGTTCAGGCCAGAGTGGAGTAGGGAGGAGTAATGAGGGTCATCTTCCCTGGAGGGCTTGGTGTGTGTGTGTATCTGCAGAATGGGGGGCCACTCGGTGCTTTTCTCTCGTGTCCTTCATTCTGTGATATGAGGATGATCCGCAGTCTACTGTCAGACCCTCCTTTCACGTCACCTTGGCCGGTGCTCCGGTGCTGGGTGGGCTGTGCGAGCTGTTGCATTTGGTGCTGAACGTCCAGAGCCACCCTCTGCAGTCTGCTCTCCTCCATTTAACTGTGGCCCCTGCAGTGGAAACAGGTTCTCTTGCAGTCTCCCTCCTGCCCCGCTCCCTCCCTCCCGCTGGTTCTGTTTCTCTGGAGCACCCTGACTGACACACCCTGTAAAACTTTCCAGTCAGTGGGGGTCTGCTCCCCTGAGTTTGGTTTTTAGGTGGGAACATCATCTCTGGAGCCACTGGTGCATCTACCTCATCCCTCCCTCCCACCTCCAATGCACTGACCCTCTCTGGGTTGGTTGGAGTCTCCAAAGTTCCTCCTCTCCTTGGCCTGTGCAGTAGCCATGACTGTGATTCCCTTGGTTCTCAGCCACCATGTCTTCTGCAGAGAAGCACCTCCTGTCCCCACCTCGTCCTGTCTGCTGTCACATCATCATTCCAATGCTCTGTCTAGAGGCTGTCTGAGGTCATCTTGCACATTATCTATTGACGCACTTCTGATGTTTCTCCTCCCTCTGAAATATCAGTCTCCTGTGAGCTGGGATGTGACCATCTCGTTGGGTCTGTGGGGAGTCTAGTGCAGTCCCATCCACAGTTAATAAATAAGTATTTATTAAATGAATTAATTCCATAGTCCTGATTGCCCTTGACAGCCCATGTGGTGAGGCCATTATTGAAATGATCTGTTATTCAGAAAGATAATTATATTTATGTTTATGTATATGAATTTACCTTCAATGATTCATACGAGCTGCAATGGGAAGCATTTCTTTTCTTTGTCCCACTTTCTGTCTGTAGAGCTCTCAGGGACAAGCTTGTCCTTCCCCTGTCCAAGTTTCACAATGTTCAAGGTTGCCCTCAATCTCATTTCAGTTCTTTCCTTCCTGGACTTGAGGTTTTCAACTTCCCACTTTCCATCCTGAACATGGAGTAAGTTCACCTCTCAGTTTCCACACCGTCACATCTTCATTTAAGTCTTACAGTTTTGGATTCCCAGTTGTAGAGGAAATGGCGAACTCTCTCAAGCTTTAGGTCAGATGTTTTTTAAAAAGTTTGTTTCTATCTTTTGATGAAAACTTGGTGTGAGAGTTTACTTGCTGTCCCAAGAGACTGACTGACTTGCTGTATACCCAGAGGAGGACTTAAGATGAGGGAGAGATTATGGACACAGGATCAGAAAGGAAACTTCCATTTTTTCCCAAGTAAAACCGGTTTGGCCCTGGACCTTTGCAGCATGTTGAGTGTGTGGGAGGAAGGGATTCTGGATAAGAGGAATATTCCAGTAAAGGGATTCTCCAGCCTGCATTTCACTGAACTGGTGTTTTTCAAAGTGATCAGTGAGCACATACTAAGGTTACTCATCTAGAACCTTCTGTGGGAGCTTGTTTTCACATATAGGCTCATCTGGGAGGACATAAGCCACTTCTCAAAAAATAACAGCCCAGCCAGGCCTGGTGGCACACGCCAGTAATCTCAGCAGCTCAGGAGGCTGAGGCAGGAGAATCATGAGTTCAAAGCCAGCCTCAGCCACAGTGAGGTGCTAAGCAACTCGGTGAGACCCTGTCTCTAAATAAAATACAAAATAGGGCTGGAATGTGGCCCAGTGGTCAAGTGCCCCTGGGTTCAATCCCCAGTGCCCAAACAAAACAAAAAACAGTGCAATTCTCTGCTCTCTTCTGAACCCTGGTAAGTCCATCACGCCACATCACAACAGCAAACTAAAACCATTGATGTTTTCTTCATTGTACCTCTCTCTCCCTGCAACTTTCCTTCCTATTCCTTTCCATCTGCTACCACATTCACCTAGCAAATATTGTCTTGTACAGAACAAAATTTGTGTCCACCTGGAACTTACGGATCTCTATAGCTCCATGTGTGCATGGCTTGTGGGGGAGGGGCTGGGGACGGAAGCAGGCATTATGGGCTCGAAAACTCCTCCTGTGGATGTGAAGCCCTAAATTGCCAGTTGTTGTTGTTGTTGTTGTTGTTGTTGTTGTTTGCCAATTCTTTTGGAATGTGTTTGTTATGAACTTCTCTAGGGCTGTCATGTTGTACCCCCACCCCAACCGCCCCGCTACCAAGGGACTCTCTGACATTCTGTCTGCACCTGCTGGATCATTTGCAAAGTAGAGCCATGACAAAGAGTCTTGTGGTGTGATGCTTTCTGAATCTGCCGAGCACTGTTGCTCTGGATTGGCCTTGGGGATCGCTGAGGAGCAGAGGAGTCGGTTTTCAGCTGGAATTCACACTTAACTTGGTGGACATCTACATGTGCACTGAGAATTGATTAAAAGGAAATGGCTTCCCAATGGTAATCGAAGACCAGAGAGTGAGAGCAATAGTAGTTCTTAATGCACATGGAATGCACTTGGAAAGATATGCTTCTCCATATGCATCCCAAGTCCATTTTATCACTGGTGTAGATCCATTTGCCCACTGCTAGTGGTCACTCCCCTCCTCCAAAAGATGGTCTGAATAGATTCTGGAGACCACTTAACTCTGACCACATTTTATCAAGCTGTGTGTAAATTAATCCCAACTGTAAAGTCAATATCCATTGAGCTACTTCAAGAAACACAGTGGGGCGGGGATATGTGGCAAAAAGAGTTTAACCATGGATGTATCCAAGTATGGCCTGTCCTTGAGGATGGAGTCCATCCCCCAGATTTCAGGAGGGTTATTCCTGTAGCAGTCTGCTTCAGTGCCTGGTGCCGACATGTGCTGAAGGTTAAAAATCACTTCCAAAAGAACCAAGTGGTACAAAACACAAAGAATCACTTTTTGGATAATTAAAACTATTTTGAATTTTTTATTTATCAATCTGGTTGCTAATATAATTTTAGTTAAATGAAAGACATTCACAAAGAATAATAGGCATACATACATAATTTCCTTCTCTCATTCTAGTTTACATGCTGTTGCTTGTAGAGAGTGAAATTTGTGTAATTTCACAGGGATGGAGTCCTAACTGACTTCACAGAAAGAATACTTAACCCAGTTTTTCTCAGCTCTAATCTCTGCAGTCACCATGCTCACTTGAAAAGTTAAAAAAAAATCAAGAAAACAAAACTTAGAATCAGTAACACCAAGAATGGTTTCTTGGCCTACTGGAGAGGAACTGCCATATTTCACAGCCATCTCAGAAGCCAGCAGGAACATCCAGTAAGTCACCGAGCCTTGGACATGGTCAGACTGCCTGAGGAGACCTGTTTTTGTGGCACATTTTCATCTGGAAAAGAAGCCTGTGAATATGTGTCATTTGTCAACACACATTCATAATTGCTTTCTGACAGTTTTTCCTCAGTGCGAGATTTCAATGTTAATGAGTTTAGATACCACTTGTATGCCAAAAATATTCTGTAAAAGAAACGCACTTTTAAAATTTCCAACATTACCATGCAAGGAAAGTGTGGTGTAGGCACAGAGCCACCAGGTTACATAAAAATGCTGCCTTTGTATTTTGTATTGACTTACTCAAAAGCCAGTCTAACCACATTGGGTCGGGGGATGTGCAGGTAAGGTGAGCTGTCAGCCTCATCCAGGGGGGAACTCAGGGCCTGATGCACAAAAAAATGCCACTTTTTTTGGCATTTGGCTGTGGTGCATTTCCAGTGTTGATACGTTGGCTCTCTGGAAGTCTACGTGATTGATAATTTGGCTGTTGAACAGCACACCCTCTAAGCTTCCACATTCCTGGACATGGCCATGCAGTTCTTTTGATGTGACTTACAACCTCAAGAAGTTGGTCTTCAGTAGCTCTGTTGGCCTTGGCCTTTATATTTGGATTTCAAAGTGTTTCATAGTCAAGAATCAATGGCATTTCACAAATGCTTACGAAGTAGGTAAAATAGCTCCATCTTAAATTCAGAGCAAAGAGGGACAGAAGTTCAGGGACTTGGAGATTATGGATTGGGGCTCTGTTGGCTGATTCTCAGGGTCTGCTCTCACCAAAACATCATTTAAAAAAAGGTGTTTGTTGATTTTTAGTCCAATGGTTGGGTGGACAATTGTTGATTTATCACCTATTTCAGGACCAGGTTTTTCTACTGGGAGAAGCAATTTAGGACATATTATTGGTTGGCTAATTTAAAGTTAATGTAATAATTGTGGTCTTCCTTTTAAAAACTGCTTAACAGGATAGTAAAAGGCAAAAAATATGAAGTGGTTCAAATCAGGTGGGAATTATCTGGAGACATAAGATATAAAGGGGCCTTTAGGTTTCAGACTGTGACAAGGTTGTGATATGGGCAGAGGAGGGAGAGGACCAAGTGGAGGGAGGGAAAGGAAGAGATCCCATGGCAGAAGGAAGGAAGCTTCTCCTGACACTGCCTCAGCCTCTCATCTTCACAGCCCACACCGTTGGCTTCGTCCTAAAGTGCTGCAACGTGTCTGTCTGCACTGGGCGGCTGTGTAACAGATGTTCAACGATAACCGTAAGACCTCCTCTCTGGCCCATGCCAGCTCCTTCTCTGGTGGCTCTGAATTCCTGCTCCTTTGAGGAATTCTTGCTTGTCAAATGTAGGACAAGAGGAGCATGTCTAACACTAGCCCTTAAATTCTTGTTCCCAGCCCTTCAATAAAATCATTCTTAAATGCTAAGAAGTGCCAGAGAATAATTCAGCAATAAACTAGTGCCTTCTTCCTGAGCTAACTTTCCTGAGCTCTAGGGAATAAGCTATTTTGAGAACGTCGCATTCATTCAAAGTCCCCTGTTCCTAGCTTCTCAAAAGATGTTTGCGTCCTATGCAGATGATGTTTCTTGTACATCAACCCTAAATCATCCATCAATGTTCCCTGAGACTTTAAAACAGTCTCTTGGTGTGTGTGTGTGTGTGTGTGTGTGTGTGTGTGTGTGTATGCATGTGTGTGTATACTCATCACTTACAGAAGAGGCTCCTACTAGCCTGTTTGCCAGGTTAGTGGTGTATCGAATGTCAGACGTCGAGACCTGGAATATAAATGACCAGGTAAGACCAGCACTGAGTATGGATCATGTTATGGCTATGAGGCTGCCATGTGCTAAGTTGTCAAGAAAGGAATAGGAAAAAAAGTTATTTGATTTTCTTCATGTAAACAAGTTGCCATTTAGAATGTACTAGATAAAGCCTTCATAAACAAAGGTAGGTGTTTTTGTTGAGCCCATAATCCCAACAAGAGGCCAGAATTTCCAGTGCCTGTTTGATAGTTAACTTGGTGATTCAAAACCTCATCCACCTTTGTGTATCTTAGTGGTCTCTGTGTCCTAATTGATGGGAATGTGGGAGAACACCTGACCCTTGCAGTCATTCAGTGTCCTAGGTTTGCAAATTTGGTGAGAGAAGGGTTGGATCTTATTTTTCACCTTTTGTGGCAGAAAGAGGAAAGAAGACAGGACAGAGGAAGAAAGGGTGAGAACATTTTAATACCAGGGGCTAATTTTGATGACTTTTACCTCCTAACCATTTTGGGAGGAAAGGAAAAGTGCTGACATGATGCATAAAGTATATGATGATTATGGGAAATGCAAGAAACAATAAATTTCCACCTGGAAATTTATTTTTAAGTGCAAAAGAAATACTTAAAATAGATTTAAAAATCAGAAGCAATTTTAAATCATAATGTTTAAGATTTGTTTTTCCATATGAGAATCCATAAAGGAAACCTTAATGGTAGTCATCTTGGTGAAATAAAATGGCCTTTGCTTCCAGTATGTCATTTGTCAATGCTGTATTGCTTTAATATTTAGTCAGATTAAATACTTTTCCATTTTCAGTGTATTTTATAGAGGACTGACCAAGCCTTCCTGAAATTTAAGTGTTTGTGAGAGTGTCTGAGGTCAACAAAAAGCCATGAAAGGGCCTCAAGATTGACTCCCTTTTGTCCCGTTACCTTGGCTCTCAGGGAAATGGACTGGTCCACTGTCTCCTTTGGAATGGGTCACTACTTGCATAATGTGTCATTGGCAGCTCTGAACAAGGTTTTCCATGATTCAATCAATTCATGTCCTTTAAAAAGTTGGGCCTACAGAATCTAACCAACTAGAATCTCCATTTTACTGAGCCAGACGATGGGAAATAGTCTCCACTCCTTTTAAACCTCACCGTAGGCTTCTTCATGGAGGAGCAGGAAAGAGTGAGCATAAGTAATTTTTCAAAATGTCGGGGTCTACAAATTTTTTTAAGAACAGCTTATTAAGTACAAGTATGAATGAATGGTAATCATTCTAGAAATAACTTTTGCATAATCTTTTTAAAGAAATAAATATATTAAATTCTCTTTTGGGTACTGCAACAGGAAGCATTATCCCATCTGTTCACATGAAGTCTATTATTTCAAAGAAAATCAATGAGCTATATTTGTTGGGATAAGTTAAGCTAAGAGGTGTTATAGATTTGACATATCCATTCTCTGAGAAGCAACCAGGCTTTAATGAACTTGAGCTTTAAATGTGTCTGGCATAGAAGAGCTCTGAATCATGGCAGTGTGTCTATTTTGGATAGAATAACACGTGGTGTAGTTGATTAAAAATATGGCAGTGTTTCCCACACGATTCCAGAGTAACAGCAATAATAACTTGGCTTTATTGTGTTGTGTCATTCAGAAGGCTCTATCTGCTAGAATTTTATCACAGGGGTTTAAAAACTTGAGATTTAAAACAAAGTAAGAAAAGCAACCTAATATATGCATTTGCTAGGAAGTGTCCATACTTTTGCTACAACTATAAAAGAAAAACAGAGCAAACAAATCATACGATCTGCCTCTAATTCCCCACTGAGGTGTGTCTACACATATAATGTGCTGCAGGTAAAACAGGAAAGATCTTTTGTAACAGCTGGTCACCACAGTATTGTAGCTGATAGTTACAGATATTGAGTAGATCTAAGACTACATACATAGGACAGTATTATCTCATAGAATTCAATGAAAAATCAAACCAACGACCCAAGGTGCATGCCTTTCCCTGTTCTTCCTTGCTCTCTCGGGTTGTGTTGATCACATCCATCTTTCTTCCAGCCGCCTGTGTGGGCTGGAGCCCTCAGAGTAGTGGCAGAGAGGGAGGTCTCTGAAAACTGGAAAACTGGTTCTCTTTGCCCTTTTCTTCCCTTTTCCAATTTAAAGGACACAAAAAGAAATATTATATGAACACAAACTAGTTACTATGACAGCCCATTAAAAGTTGACTCTATGCAAAAGGAAGAGGATGTTGGAGGCCATATGGATGGATGTAATTCAGTTTTTTTTTTCTCAAGAAAAAATATCCACATTCTAAGGGCTCTTAAAAATGTAAAAAACTTGCCCTGTTACCACGGGTTTTTAGAACACCTCTAAACACGCACAAAATAAGACAGATATTACCTGCAAATTCAACCATTGCTTAAACTCTAAAAGCATTTTCTGTATTATTTTGTTTTGATACGGAAGGGGGAACTCAGCTATAAAGAAATATTAAGAAGTATTTTTATAGTGATCAGTCTTAAGAATATTCTGTCGCTTGCCTTCCCCAACTTGTGCTGATATTTTAAGCATGTGCTCAGGAGTATGAAGCGGGGTGCTCTTGTCCCTCCCTTCTCTCTACAAGTCCCCCCTCCCTATCCCATGGCCACATTGCCACCCATCAAATAAGCCATTCCTTTTTGCTCTCATCAATGGTCTCTGTAAAATTGGGGTTGTTGCTCATGATGGCAGCATCGGCGCTCTCTGCGGACTCGGCTCTCTTGGCTTCGTTAGTGTGGTAGGTGCCCTTGTGACGGAACATGTACCGGATGAGGAAGACCAAGGTGCAGAGGATGGTGAAAATCACCACGGCAATGACCCCTGTGGAGGCAGGAGAGGTACCAGAGTTAAGCACATCTTGCTGACCTTCTCCCACATACAGCAGACTCCCAAACAGCAATCACCATGATGATGACAGAAGGAAAATGTGGCTCATTTGGGGCCACAGGTGGGTATCAGGAACAACCAAGGCAACCCAAAGTGACAAGGATAGTCGACAAATCATAGGAAGCATCAGCTTTCATACCCTGGACAACAGGTGGTGCCTGAGAACACAGAGCCCCAAAGATGATTTTTTTATGCTTTTCCCAGTTTTCTGGCTGGTAGCAATTTCTGGACAGCAGTGTAGGGAGGTATTGTATGAGAAAAACACACTGTTCCCCTAATGGATGGGAGAGGAGAGAGAGGATGTGTCCTGCATAGCAAGAGCTCTGTGGTCTGCACAGAAGTCTCTGGATCTGTGGCTGAATAGTGACTCAGGAGCGATAGGCCGAACAGGGCTGGAAATGCTCATGTCTCCACCAGGCACAGTGGAGGGACACCACTGAATGACCAGAGCATTTTCTATAGATTATGAAGATATTTTGCTGAAATAGGCCTTCAGTGGAGGAGACTCAAAATTTCCTCTTAAAAAACTTTGAAATGGACTTTGAAATCAAGCTGCCTAAAACTGAATTGCCTGCCCAAACAAACCTCAAAATTCATTAAACTAAGATAATAAAACCCCCAAAGGTAGTGTAATATTAACAATGTTAGCACCCAATAGAAAATTACTAAGCAAGCAAAGAAAAAATGAAAAGGCAGGAAAACATCACTCAACCAGGAGAAAAATCAGTCAATCAGGAGAAGATCCAGAAATGACAGAGACAATGGAGGTAGCAGATAAGAACCTAAGAAGACACCTAGAGTGACAAAATGGATTAGCTACACTACCATGAGAGAACAGATAAGGTTATTCAAAAGAACAAAGAGCATTTGATAATGACAAGTCAGTTATATAAGACACATGACTTCAACTGTGTGCATGCCTCACAGAACTCTACAGTGAGTGAAATGAAGACTGGAGGGAGAATGAGACAATCCACCATTATGGCTGGAGATGCTAACACTCATCTGTTTGTAATCGATAGAACAATTAAACGGAAAACCAGTAAGAATCTGCAATACCTGAACAACACTAAGTTTAACAAGATGCAGATTGGGAGGAAATATTTATAATACCTATGTCTGACCAGGAACTTGTATCCAGGATATAAAAAGAACACTTAATAATTCAATAGAAGTCAGCCAATCTAATTTAAAAAATGGAGAAAGATTTTAACAGACACTTCATGAAAGATTTACACATGACAACAAGCTCATGAAAAGATGCTCAACACAAGTGATAAGATAGAGATGAACATTAAAAGCACAGAGACACAATGACTCATCCACAAGAGTGGATAGATAAGAGGATTGACAATACCAAGAGTTGGCAAGATTGTGGGGGCCACTTGAGCTCTCAGATACTAATTGTGGGACTGTTAAATGGTTCAGTCACACTGGAAAAGTATATGACAGTGTCATGGTTTGGATATGAGGTGTCCCTCCATAGCTCCTGTGTTAATGTAGAAGGTGAAATGATTAGACTATGAGAGCTGTAGCCTCATCAGTGGATTAACCCATTTGGTGGATTAATAATTTAAATGGACTGAATGATAACTCTAGGCAGGTTGGGCATGACTGGATGGAATGGGTCACTGGGGGTGTGCCCGGGGAATTATATATTTTGTCCTTGGCTTCTCAAGCTCTCTCTGTCTCTGCTTCCTGATTACCACGAGGTAAGCAGATTCACTCTGCCATGATGTTGCCTCACTCAGGCCCAGAGCCATGGAGTCAGGTGATCATGGACTGAACCTCTGAAACTGTGAGCCCAAAATAAATCTTTCCTCCTCTAAGTTGTTCTTGCCTTCAATGAAAGCTAGCACTGGCTGTTTATTTATAAAGTTAAATATCCACTTTCCATAATATCCAGCGATCGCAGGACTAGGAATTACCAAAGAGAAATGAAAACTTATGTTCTCTTAAGACTTGTGCAAAGAACATTCATGGCAGCTTTATTCATCATAGCCCAGGTCTGGAAACAAACCAACAAGTGATCAGCAGGTAAGTGGATAAAACAAATTATGGTATATCCATTTGATGGAATACAACTTGGTAAGAAAAATAAATGAACTATTGATAGACACAGGAATGTGGGTAGATCTCAAAAACATTATGCCAATTGAACAAAGAAAGGCATGAAACATGACATGCTCTCAGATTCCAATTATGGAGTGCTAAGGGAGAAAAAACTCATCTATGGTGACAAACGGCAAACCAGAGGTTGCCTGGGCTGGGAGTGAGGAAGGGAGGGTGGTGTGTGTACACAGGGCAGTGAGGTCTGCTCGGGAGGATGGGATGTTCTGCTGCTGTGCTGGTGGATGTGAGTGTTTTCATTGGTCACAAGCCATCCCAAACTGCTGCATTGACAGGTGAACATTATGCTTTAATTAAGTAGATTATAAAAAAGCCAAAGAGCAAAAAACAATCAGGATGGGGACTTTGAGGACATTGTTCCTGAGCTTTGGACAATGTGAAGTGAGCACCCTTCTGAATAAATTTTAATTTCATGGTTGTATATGTTTCTTAAAGGTGTCTACTCTCTTCCCTTGGGAAGGAACTGGCTGAGTTTAAAGTCCCCCATATGCTTACATTATTGGATGTACTCAGAGAGGCAGGAATCAGACCAGAGCAGCAGGGAGAGAAGCAGACAGTAACAACTGAGCCCTCAATACTGATCCAAGTTCGAGGGCCCGTGCTAGGGGAGTCAGTGACTCAGCAGCTGCCCATGGTTAGAAGGCAGACTGGAATATTTCATGTACCCAGGGTGTTGGATTTTTCAAAGTTTTTGTTAAGATATCTGAGGTCAAATGGAGAATTTCTTCCCATTTTTCTAGTGAGCTGTTCTGGAACATTTGGAATGTGAGAGGGTGAGAGTAAAAGGAGAAGAGGCTAAAGAAATGTCCTGGGTATTGTCACTGCTGCTTACCTAAGTCCTCTGATTCTGTCTGGCTCACCCTAACATTCTCATTTTTACAATCCAGCATTAAAAAGTAGCTGGGTTATATTTATCACCATTTCTCAACCTTATTTCATAACTTTATGTCATATTTAAATGACAAATGAATGATATCAAAATCTAGAAAATTCTTCCTCCCTCTTCCTGGGCTACTATTTTATTGAGAATGGTTGCTCTCCACAGATGAATAGGCACACAGACTCCTGTTCTCAGTCACCCACCTCCAATGATAGCTGAGTTTCTGTTGACTCCATTTCTTATAGCTTGTCCTTGTCCTGGATTATATGGGAAATTAGCACTGGCTGTAAGAGAGAAAAGAAGAGTCAAGTAAGTGTAAGAGTCAAGTGTACCATTAGTCCCAAATAGTTGGATAGCTATTTCTTATATGACTTTTTGACATCTCTTACTTTCCCAAATGAAATCTCCATTTCAGATGGCCCCATATTTTTTTTTCCTCCTGAAAGAATCCAAGAAATCCACCCCCCCCCCCCCCCGTTCTTGCTGTTCTTCTTTGCATAAGCCTAGGTAAACACTGGCTCATTCGAGGAATACTAGAGAATTCTAGATCCTCCAGGGGCTGGTTGCAGGACCCCTCGACCCCTACGGTACCAGATTCATGGCTGTTCTAGTCCCTCATGTACTCGTTGTATATGACCTTCATAATCCTTTAGTGTGATTTTAGTAATCTCTAAATGACTTATAATCCCTAACACAGTTTAATGCTATGCAAACAGCTATTTATGCAATGCTGTTATTCAAGGGAAGAATGGCAAGAAAACGCAGGTGTGTTTTTTATTTTGGTGGCAGGTACCAGGGATTGAACCCAGAGGCACTTAACCACTGAGCCACATCCCAGCCCTTTAAAAATATTTTCTTTAGAGACAGGGTCTTGCTGAGTTGCTTAAGGCTTTGCTAAGTTTCTGAGGTTGGCTTTGAACACACAATCCTCCTGCCCCACCCTCCAGAGCTGCTGGGATTACAGTGCACTGCTGTGCCTGGCAGTGCAGATGCAATTTTTTTTTAATTTTTTTATTTTTTAGTTTTTTGAAAATCCTCTCGGGATCCTTTATTTCACTTCCTACTCACAAGGTGGAATTTCAACTTGTAGTCATCATTTCTGCCAGTTCAGTCAATGGCTCGGAACATCACAGTCCCAATTCTACGGTGTCAACAATCCCGGAGGCAGATCCGAGGTGAGGGATTCATGTTCACTAATGAATTCCACTACATTTTGCTTTCTTGTGATCCCACGGCCTCATTCCAATTTAGGATCATTGAAGAAACGGACTGTATTTCTATTAACTATTTCAAAGATCAGACCTACCTCATTTACTTGTCAAGAAAATTTTCTCAAGTATATTTAAAATTTTTATCATTTTCCTATAGTTCTTCAAATGCTTGACATTCGTCTTTTCCCTACCTCTAAAACTCCTTTCTTGTTCACATTATCTTTCTTGATTGCTTCTCAGTTTATATAAAAACAAAAAGAAAATGTGGATTTATTGTGCACATTAGCAGGTCTGTACATAAAAATGCACAGAGGTTTTATATACCACTTACAGTAACAGCTCAGAGTAAAAAGGAAGAAAGAATCTGAAATATTAGACTTGCTCGGAAATAAGGCTACCTGGGACAATGCCACTATCTAGCTTCATCAGAATTTTTACTTCTCCAACTTTTTAGCAGTGGCAAATAATAAAAAACAAACAACAACAAAAAACCCTGATAGTTAAAATAGTAGCAGTCACTCCATATACTGCCCCTCCCACCCAAACTTAAGAATAATAGGGTTTTTTTTTTCAAGTTTTATTCCCTTCATTTAAATTTAGTGGAAAAAAACTTAAAAAGTCATGTTGTAGCAATGTGTCCCCATGCAGAATTGCAATTTGCCAAGATTGTAATGTGCTTTGAGAGAAATCTTACTGAAAAAATAGTGATGACCATTTTCCAGTAAATCCTGAGTGAAAAAATCATTTGTACCCCAATCTGAGGTGTAAACTTGCTTTTCAGGGGGGACAAAACTACTGTAAATTAGACAATTGTAGCAACCACCCAAGACAATAAATGAAAGCGTATGACAATCTGCCACATTATAGTGAGTGTCTCTTCAAAGTTCATCATGATTTTTAGTGAGATCTTCCCCATAATTGGTAGCTTGGCTTCCAACAAACATGTTCCAGTTGTCCAGTATTTCCTCTTTAGTTAGCTTCTCATCCTTGTTCTTATCCGACTCGTATACCAGGTGTCTGGCCTTGGCCTGGGCATGGTCATAATCTTGAGGGAGGATCCAGTGGCGAATCTAGTCTTTGTCCATCTTCCCATCCTTGTTCAGATCTCGGAAGTCACTGAACTGCTCCCGTTCAGACAAAACCCAGTCTGGCTCAGGGCCATTATCCTGGTGAGAAAACATATCGGCAAATGTACTCATCCTGGTCCACAAACCCATCCCCGTTCTTGTCGATGTCCTCCAGAGTTTCCAACACCACAATTTCCTTCATATGCTCAAACTCCTCAGGATGTAGAAAGGCAGGGAACTCCTCTCGAGTAGCTGTCAGGTCCCCATCGAGGTCTGCAGCCTTGAACCTTCTCTCATCACATGGCAGCATCTATTTGAAGGTGTGATGATCGGAACTATCTTGGAACTCTGTGGGGTTTCCCAGGTAGTATCCATAGGTGGTTTGTTTGTATTCTTCCCAGGAAATTGTATCGTCTTTGTCTCTATCATAATCCTTCCAGATTTTAGCAACATTATCATAGATGTATCTTTTCTGCACCCGTTTGATCCAACTTTTCAGCTCCTCGGTGGTGACAAAGCCATCCCCATCACTGTCAATTCGATCAACAATCTTCCCCAGCCTCTCCTTGCTCTCGTCTGAGGTGAGCTGATCAAAGGTCTTGGAGTCCTCTTTGCCCAGGAAGGCCTCGTGGTCAAACTGGAAACTCTGGTTGTCCTCGGGCGGCCGCTTGCCCATCTCCAAGTCGGGCCTCACCACACGCTCCTTGCGCACCGTGGGCTTGGCCCGCAGTGCCCCCGGCGCCAGCAGCAGCCCCAGGGCGAGCCCCAGGAGGCGGCAGCGACCACAGCGCGCCATGGTCCACAGGAGAGGGCGGCGGCCGCGAGGGAGGCAGGAGCGGGCAACGCGAGCCAGGGATCGGCTGTAGGGGATCGCAGAGCGACGGCTGGGCTGGGACCGGCAGGGGGAGGGACGGCCGGCGCCACAGCCAGAGCCTGCCCCGGGCCCTGCCGAGGGGCGCGCCCCGACCCCCTCAGATGCAATTTTAAAAAATGCTTTCAATCTGCATTGGTTGAGCCTGCAGCTGCAGAAACCTTAGGCATGAAAGGCTATGTTTTCTTATGTTTGCCTGAAATCTGTTTCCCATCCACTTTGATTCCATACATAATTGGAAAGGTAGATGAGCTTTTTACAGCATCTGTTTGAAATGTAATAACTTTCTTAAACTAATATTTTACATGGGTCTAATAAAACACCATACACTTCATGAATTTGTAAAGGGGCAAAGTTTCATAAAAGAAGAATTAATGTTCTTCTCTTTTTGAGAATATTAACAGCTGAATCAATTTTCTATTTCTCTGTTACAAAAACCAAGAAACTATTTTGTTAAATTGAGATGTTTCTCTAAGATAAAACAAATTTCAAGTACCCAAAAAGCAAATAGATCCTGAAGTATTTCTGTAGGTCAGTGGAGCGTCTATTATAATTCATACAAACAAATTCAACTTCAAAACTACTTTGCATTGTGGGATTTCAGTTTTGGAAGTTAAGGTAATTCTTCCATTGAAGGCAGTTTTTCCCTGAGCCAAACAGAAACAACCACCTTGTTCTCAGGCATTCCTATGGTTGCTGGACAGCATCAAATTAGTGCAAAAAAATATTTTAAAAGTAGATGTTGGTGTAATATAGTGTGTATACACCAAGAATATAGGTAGTTGTTATGATTAACTTAGTTTTCTAAGGCTGATTTATTCCTGGCTAGAGACTTCCAAGAACCTCCAAGATGAAGAAACAAAGTGGGTAGGCGCCTTCTCCTCCTGGTCCCTAGAAATGTGGCAACCAAAGAAGGAGACTTCAGATTCCACCAGCAAGTGTGACTGGGCCCTTTCTCTTTTTGATTGGATATTCTTCTCAGGAAAATTATTCTTTCCTAGATGTATATAGTCCATATTATCTCAAAAGGCTCCTGACCTTCTACAGGTGGTCATGAGCCTTCCAACAATAACCTTCAAAATATTTTAGGTATGGTTACAAAAATGCCATGGTGGTTTTTTTATTCTATAATATGATATTCATGACACCATGAAACAAGTTGCTTTTCTGCCTCAGATAACACAATCCACAAACCATAGCATGGCTTCTCTCTGCTCCAAACCCCACCTTGCCTCCTTGGCCCCAAACTTCAGAGAAACACAGGTACTTAGACACATTGGTGGCCTCTCCCCAGTTCAGTTCCATGGATGTATATAAACAATGGTGGAAAGTATGGAAATAGTGGCAGAAGTGACCTGAGATGACTCCAGGAGAGTGACAATAGCTAGAGGACAGGATTGTGAGGAGACTGAACTCCATGGCAGGGGAAAGAGGGCCTCCATGGGCTGCATTTCTCTCCTGGCTCTTCCCCGAAGGGCCACTTTTCCCACTTAATATTCTGGGTTAACAGATCCCGATGCTTCAGGCCAGTATGTCTTTGCTTACCCAGATGATGGACACCTGGTCTACCTTTCCTCTCTTTGTTCATCAGATTTTACCTCTTTCCTAAATGCATCCTCAGCCACCTCAGATTAAGTGGCTGACGCTTTGATGGCTATAATCTTCATTCTTATCACTCCTTACTGGGTAGATGTCCTGCTAAAGGCAGGGGCCAACCTTAATGATGTTTGCAGTTTCAATGAATAATAATGTACTAGCGGGAGCTAAATGGATGTTCATTGACTTATATAATTACAATCAGTCCATTAAGTGTGGGTAAACATTTGTGTAGCCTCTCCAATAATCACCCTCCATGCAAGTGTAATTTAAAAAGTGAGCTGCCTACTCTCAACTAAAATCTTAAAACAAGCCAGCATTCTTATTCTCCCCAACAAAGGAAATGAACATGTTGGATACAGAAAAGATATTAATGATTCTTTGTCCACTAGACTTTGGTAATTGTTAGGAAACCATTAATGGAAAACCCTCAGGTCAAATTAAACCCTTATGAAATTCAAAGGCAGAATTCTGTTGTGTGTGTGTATGTGTTTTTTTTTTCCAGGAGCATCCCTGTTTTCATGGCTTTATTTATAACTTAAGCCTGGTTGTCTTAATGCATGGGAATGCTCAGTCCCTTGAGGCAAAGCTACTTTATTCTGGCAAGCAGAGCAATTGCTATTTTGATAGATATATTTCATTGTAACTGTCCTTTCCCCTGGGTTACCAAGAGCCTCTTGGGAATGCATGTAGAGAAAAATGGTGGCCAAGAAATACGGCTGACATGGATGACAAAACTCATTTATGGCACATGCTCTATTCTGCTAACTTCCATGTCCCCCACCCCGCCACCATTTGCTGAAGAACTAAGGAATTTTAGGGTATTGGAGCATTAAGGAATATATATTTTGAGAAACATAGAGAATAGGTCTGAATTTAGAATGTTAATTCAAAGTAGACTAGATGGATATTAACTATATCAGGACCCGAATTGCATCCTGTAAGCACAGACGGTATTTGACACACTCTTTTTCTGGATTGCCCAGTGGAACCAAATGATGATAACCAACCACCAAGCAGGGTGTCCTCCCAGCACTGACTTAATTTCTAACAGAAGTGTGTGTATTTCTGCATATTTCCCTTGCTCATGTCCTTGTTCATCTGTTCATCCCCAATATTATGCCCACAGACCATGTTCCCTTTGCACCTCCCAAGGATTGGCTTTCTTCCCCTTCTCTAGCCGGCACAGGCCAGCAGGCACGATTTTGAGGAATTGATGATGGGAGATTCTGCTCCCAGGAGCAGGCTTAGTGAACAGCCTGGCTGAGGCTTCAGAGCTCACCCACAGATGCATTGCTACCCTTCTCACCCAGAGAAGGCAAATATGTTATGGGTCTCCAGACATAGTTAGATATGGTCACATTTGCACTCTAACACACAGATGTTCTTTTTCACTGTCTCTGTCTTGCACATGTGAAGCAATCAGAGAGCTCACCACTGGCACATTTCCCCCTTTCCCTTTCTCCATTTCCAGGTTGCAAAAAACCCAAGAAGTAACAACCAAGCCTACTTTGTGTGAGCAAGTCTAGTGCAAGTTGTTCCTCATAATCACACAGATAGAGTAGGACAGTTATGAATTGAAAGTAGGTGAGGAAGAGCCTTCTTTCCTTCCCTCCAAAGAATAGAATATATGACTGTTGGATGCTGGGAGCCGTCAGCCAAGTAGGTATGACAAATTCCTTGCCAGCTTACTCCCATGCTGTCTAGTGGAAGGACTTCTGAAAGGTGACCTTGCTCAAGGACCAGGGCAGGATCCGTGTTTAGGGTGTTCCCCCTTTAGAATAGGGCGGTTTAGCATAATAGAAGATTAGGGTGTTCCCCCTTTAGAATAGGGCAGTTTAGCATAATAGGAGATTAGGGTGTTCCCCCTTTAGAATAGGGCGTATCCTGCTGCTGAGTTCCTCTTGAGTTCTTAGGGTCAGACAGTATATTTTGGGAGACAGAAGCCCATGCGGAGTGGATTTGGGCAGAGTGGATTTGGGCAGAGAACGTGGATTCCCCCAGAACGTGTTTGTAGATGGCCGGTGTGAGTTTGGGAATAAAGAATTGCTGTTTGAATCTACAAGCTGTGTGGAGACTCGTGATTTGTGCCCAGCCAGAGACTGCGGCAGTTGGATCCCTCTTCTAGAGTTATTTTGCTCTTCCTTCTACTACATTCTCAAAAGGCCTTATCACAAAAGCAGGAGGGCAGTCTTGCTAGCATGTCCTTTGCTGTGTGCTGGGCAGGGCCCAGTGTGGTGTCCTTCTCTCAGCAGCTGACACACCAGGACTCTCTAAGGAAAGGGACAAGCTCCAAACTCCAGCAAAGACCCCAAGTTACCACACAGGTAGTTTATATGTGCTGAGTGACAGGACTCTAAATTCTAAGAATTACTGAAGATAGTCATTGCTTGGGCTGTAGTTTCCTGGCCCATCCCACTCTCTAGGGCCCAGTCTACACCTAAGGTTCTGTGATTGTGGAACAACTCTCAAAGCAAAATGTTGTAAGAATGGCAAAATACCAAGAGGTTTGTTACAGTGGATTTCACCTAGAAGCATTTTTCTTTTATTTATTGATTGATTGCATGTTGCTGGGCTTTGAACCAGGGCCTTATGCATGTTAGGCAAGTGCTTTACCTTTGAAACCCATCCCAAGCCCCATCATTTTCCTTTTATTTTGGAGTACCAAAAGTAAGTTAACATTGAGCCGGGCATGGTGGTTCACACCTGTGATCCCAGATGCTTGGGAGACTGCGGCAGGAGGATTTCGAGTTCAAAGCCAGCCTCAGCAAAAGCGAAGTGCTAAGCAACTCAGTGAGACCCTGTCTCTAAATCATAATACACACACACACACACACACACACACACACACACACACATACACACATAAATATAAGACAGGTTGCTGTCTACACTGTCTCTATGCAATAATCAGCATGGTTGCATGGTCAAGAAAATCTGCTAAGCCAGGTTGTTTTCCTGCTGTGCACGGGGTAAATGTGGAGGCAGACAAAAGCCTTTTGACATCAGTAAGCTTCTGACTGCACCTGTCTTTCAGCTGTTGAGTAGGAGAACATTCCACATGATGGCAGCATCAGTTGAGCTGTGTGCCAGTCTAAGAATTCAGAACCAATGTGGTGGAAGAGGAGGAACATCAGTTTCATCTGAACCCCTGTGAGGTTATTATCATAACAGAAGCACAATACTACGGCTAGAATAGGATCAGGAATAGTACTAATTGTGCTTTCAAACAGCATTGTCAGAATATAAATTTGGATGGCATTTATAGAATGTGAGAAATTAATCAAAGAGCTTTCAAGGCAGGTGCTTGAGTACTAGAAACATCTTAAAAGGCCTTTGTAAGATCAGAATATTAAAAAGAAATTTGAATTCTTTAGTTTCCAATTTCTTGTTGATCCTTGTGAAAGGGTGGGAGGAAGGATGAAGTAAAGCGTTTTTTACTACAGAAGATAATTTCGGCGGTTGTTGTTCTTATTTACTAAGTTTCAAAATACAGAAAATTGTAGACTTTAGGCTCAGAAACCAATTGCAAATAAAACACATTTAAGTGCACATAAAAATAAATTGAGATTATCTACCATAAAAACCTCCCCAAATGAAAGGCACTAAAAGCTTCAGGTTGTCACATATCAGAGACGAAAAAATTAGATGGGATCTGACATCTCCTAGAGAAGAGATCTCCATGGAAACCACTGGTGCTTTAGCATCAAAAGTGATAATTTGAAGCACTTCAACACAACTGCTGCTATTAATTGTAATTTAATTTAAATTGCAACATTAGTTTTGCAGCATGGCAGGCTGGATGGTGAATCTACACCCTTATTCTTCTCAGCTTCTTTCTTTCGTTTTCACTTTCTCTTTTCAAATCTGAGTTATATGGCAAAAAATGATTTTTTTCCTCAATTAACTTGTCTGGCCATTCACTATTGACAGATATTTCAGAAATAGGAAAACAAATGGCTATTCACTAAGATGCAGAAGGTACAAGAAACATTCTTTTATTTTAAAGAGATACTGCTGATCCTGCTTTGGGGAGGAGAGCTTTCTAAGCATCAGCAGGTTTTTACGTAGGCTGAACCACATGGGGATTGTACCTGTGTAGCCTGATGTCATTTGATATCTTTTTCCTTCACTTCAGCTTCTCAAGAAAGCTAGCTGCCAGAATTTCCTATGTCAAGGGGTAAAGGAATTTCACATCTTTGACTTCTAACTTGAGAAGTTAAAAAGCCAGACATCACCAGCTTCTTAAATGAGAGAGGAATGGCAGCCACTGGCATGATTGTCTAAGATCCAGTGACCAAAAGAGGTTAATTGAGTGAACTGAAACAGCCTAAATGAACTTGTCACCATTTGCTACTTGCATAATTATTTAGAAAATACGAGCTTTTATGTGAAAAGAACTGAAAGAGCAATCCGTTTTGTAATCTTTCCTCCTGGCATCTGTTTCTCAGTGAAATTCTGACTCTTCTTAATTGCCTTTCAAAAAAAAAAAAAAGATTTACTGCTGTGCCCAGACAAGGGTGACATTGCATTCTTCTGTCAGATTAACTAAAATCAGGTATTTTAATTGGATATAGCTCATTACTGATAGACACGCAGACTTTGTGTTTTGGAAAATAAACCAAGATGAGATAGACAGTATTTATTTTCATATTAGACAAATAGGTCTTACTATTTCTCAGGTGGGCAAATTGTTCATTCTTTCATGCTTGGTTATAATTATTTATAAATCAATCGTCAAAGTTATTGCTGGATAATGTGATGGGCACTTGCAGATGATCGATTGTTACTGCTAGCGTTGACAGATTGCACCTCTTTCTGTATCAGAGCAGGTGAAAACCACAACAGAGAGTGACTAACTCAAAGCCCTGTGACTGGCAGGTGCTGGAGTCACCAGGACCTGGAGACGTCATTGGATTTGTCATTCTGGCATTTTCCTGTAGCTCTTGGACATCTTGCACATCAAGATAGGAGCCCCAGAGCAAGGGCCACGGGGTGGCTGCATGGTGCAGGGCTTCCCTACTGACACTAGCATGCTCCTCTTGTTGAGGTTGGATGTCACTTCTGTCCCTATCTGCTTTGGGGTGTTTCTAAATTCCTGTGGACCTTAACAGGAGTGTGGGAATGAATACGTCCCAAATCTGGGGGGGGGTGATAAATTTGGGAATTACCATTCAGACCCCATCTAGGAAGATGCTATTTCTCCTGCTCTGTGGGTTTTGGACCACACTAGAAGATAGGGGTGGGGGGCGGTGGGGAGGACAGCAAATAATTCCTTTCTGGATGAGTCTTTGCCCCTGTTGCCTGGTGTTCCTTGGCCTTGGGAAAGTTATTATGCCTTGTTAGGCCTTTTCTGTCTTCAGTACTTCATTCTGATGTATCTTGGGGGAAAGCAAATTGATTTGAAAGTGCTCTGGTTCAGAACTTTTAAACAAGCAGGCGCAAGGGGCTGGAGTTGTGGCTCAGGGGTAGAGTGCTCGCCTAGCACGTGCAAGGCCCTGGGTTCGGTCCTCAGCACCACATAAAAATAAAATAAAGGTCCTTGGCCCATTTAAAAATAAATAAATAAATAAAAAAATAAACAAGCAGGCACATGCAAATCACAGGGATCTCTTTAAAATGCAGATTCTGACTGAGCTGGTCTGGGTGGGGCCTGGGGTCTGTATTTCTAATAGACTCCCAGAGTGCTTGAATACCTAGCTCCCTTTGAATCATGGAACTTTAAATGAGACCCTTGGTGGTTCCTATCTCCAGCTGTTCTTTGTGTGCATGTATTTTAATTTAATGTGATGCCTGAGAGGGAATGGAAATAATTCCTTCTGATAACCTTGTCTTTCTTTTTCTTCTTCTCGGATAAGTCATTTGTGCTTTTAATGATCTGGATGCCAGAATGCCCTACGGTTCCATTTCCTTCAGCTCTATTTCTTTTCAGTGTTGTGAAAGTAGAATGGGAATACTGCTTTAGTTTCTGACTGTAGTCTTTCATATAAGGGTGAAAGTATATTTCTAATCCACATTAAGATAAGTTTAAAGCTAAATGGGTAAGGCATTTAATAAACAGTTATCTTAGGTATGTCTGTGAACACCTTCCCTGGTTCAAAACAAAATACAAGGTGGTTTCCTAAAGCAAGTGCAAAATATCTGGACAGTGGAACTCAGGTTCTTGAAGTATTCAAAGACATAAATGAGACAAATGAATTATTAACAATCCTGGGTCATTGTTTTTCTGGAGTTTATGGATTTGGTTTCTGAAAAGCATTCTTGTTTCCTTGCTGATTCTTGCCTGGGTACGGGGTGGTGCAGCAATGGAGCATGCCAAATCGGGGTGAAAGAGGCATATTATGGTGTGTTAAATATCCCAGTGCATCAGACTGACTGACCATGGCTTTATGAAATGCTGGTTTCCCTTATCAGAAAAGCAGTGTAGGCCAGAATTGGCTGTTTGCAGATTGTATAAATGGCTTCCTTTTCCAAGAAGATGGTTGAGAAAATACTGATAGAAGCGGGGGAAAGCAACTGGTCATAGTGAGGAACCACAAATGGACACTTTAAGGAATTCCCTGATATCCTTCATCCTTCCATGTAGAAGGGAATTGGCATGGTCCTCAGATGGGAGTCTTCAGGAGACCCTGGGTCAGTCCTCTTCAGGATTCTGCTAAGAGACACCCCATGGGGCAAGTATTCGAGAAGCTTTGGATTTATGACATGGGAACTTGAGAAGAACCACTTTTCTGTCATCTGAGACCTGATTAGGAGCTGAGTTCCATCACTGTGAGAACCGACAGGCACTTGCCATCATTTTGGGAATCAGTCGAGGAGGAGGGTTCTTCTACTGCCCCTCTGTGCAGGTTTCTATCAATTCAAAGGCCACAACTTATAGATGGCTCCCCTGGAAATGCCTGGATGCCACCAGTTGGCTTTTGTCACCATCATATGTCTTTTAAAGGAGTAGAGTGAAGAATAAAATGCATTTTACAAAAGATTTAATCTTCTGCTGAAGCCCCTGCCTCTCAATTTGCAGAAGCTGCAGCGTCCAGCTTGAGGTGACTAATAGGCTCCTGCTCTTTGGACAGGCTCTGCCCATATTTATAGGATGTCTGCATGACGGCTGCTATTTCATCAGAATGTGAAACTGGCCCTTTTTATTCCTAAGTTTCCAGAAACTGGTACCTGGAGGAGGAGGGTGCTGAGAACACAGTGGAGCAGGCCCAGATGGCAGAGGCGGGCAGACCTTGCTCCACCGAGTGGTCTACTGGGGAAGTGGAGTGAGCAAACATAAAGCGCTTTTAAAAATTAATTCTGCACATATATTAAGTCTTTTATCAATGCCCCTCTGGGCCCTTGGTTTTGAAATACTCTTTTTAGCTGCATTAGCACCGCAATCCCAAGACAATGCCTCTTTTTCTAAGACAGCTGACTTCAGAAATTGAATATAAAAGCTCCATGCTCAATATGTTTTCATTACCATTTGAACTATTTTCTTCTCGATTTAACTGTAGACCTCAGAAGACAAATGTCTTTGCTTGTTGGTCTGTGGAAGGGCTAATGGTCATTAGAGGAGCCTGTAAAACAAACTCTCCTTGGTTATTAAGCTGCCCAATGCTTCCCCACCAGGATGCCCTGGTGCTGGCTCATGTTGTTACAAAGATAATATGATAAGCTCCTAGCACAAGCCATCGCTCTGTCACAGCTTTTCTTCTCCTCATGTCAACAGAGTGTGAAAAAATATTTAATTGGCTCTAGCAGCCTTGAGGATGATTTAGTCCATACTGGGGTGGGGCTAGGGGAAAAATGGAAAAAAAGAGATGTGTGTTTAGCAGTAGTGATTTCACCTTCATGTATGCAAATTATACACCATTTTAGAAACACCAGGGATTTTTACCTCCAGTAAGCAAGTTATGCACCATTCTAGACTTCCGTATCACAGTTAAAGGATAGGAAAAGGAGATAGTAAAATAGATCAGAATAAAGAAGTGGAATTCTTTATGTTTAAATTCAAATTTTTCATTAGGAGGGCTTGGCATGCAGCTCAGGGGTAGAGCCCCTGCCTAGCATGTGTGAGGCCCTGAGTTCCATCCCCAGCACTGGGGGGTGGGGGGAGCTGGAAAAAGCTCTAACTCAGCAAGGGCCACTGAACTTTAGACCTGACTGTGCTACACTCTGTACACTTTTGAGCAAGAATCTCTGGGGATAGAAACCAGCTAGCAGGATTTCTACAAAGCTCCCTAGGTAGCTCTACCATTCAGGCAGGTAGATCACACCATTGCTGCTTATTCAATATTTGCAGAGGAAACAGATTGCATTTATTTTCTCTGGGAGGCATTTTTCTTATCTTTAAAATATGGCTAAAAATGTCCAGTTAGCCTACGTTTTGGGGGTTACTGCATTGAAAGAACTTTGGCAATTGAAGTCATTTACAAAATTATCATTACTTTTGTTTGTATCCTTTACAGTTTTCTAAAAGTTAAAATTCCTAAGTAAATGACTGAGTCCACTGCACGACCAGCACGCTGGTTTCATATAAGAGGTTCGTAGCATAGAAGTTAACTAGTGAGATCAAAATAAATACACAGGACTCAATTACCTTTTTCTTTGACCAGGTCCATGATGGCCCTCGCTCTGACTCTTGCCTTGAACCACCTGGTGGGGCAGCAAGGCTTACTCAGGACTAGCAGGAGAAAGAGAGAGAGAGAGAGAGAGAGAGAGAGAGAGAGAGAGAGAGAGAAAACACCAGGGAGTGGCCTTTTATTGGGGAACAAGAAATTCAGGGGAAAATTCCATCCAATAAAGGTCGAGGGGGGCAGCATTCCAAGGTCAAGGTCAGTGATTGGCCTCAGGGTCAGTGGTCAGTCACACCCCGACACGGACAGGCTCTGGCACCTGGAGAGGGTGGGGATATCTCCGACACAGTTTGGCCAGAACACCTCACACTCAATCAGGGAGGTGCCCAATCATGTGTGAGAATGGCTTCCCACAACTGAGACCATTTTTAGCTTTTTCTAAGAAGGATTTTCAAAGTGATTCATCTTATCTTCTCTCATCAAAATAACTGCATCCCATATTCTTATGGATTTTAATGTACATTTATACTTTAACGTAAAATAGATTTAATTTTTTAAAAGCCTTTCATGGTTGCTCCTAGGCAAAACCTCAAGAGCAGAATCAGAATCTGACTGTGTCTTTAGACATTTCTGAACAGTATGGTAACAGGTGAAATCATCCATAGATCTCATAGGAATGAATCACCTTATCATTTATTCATTATCTGCATCTACACAGCGATTTTCCTATGAAAATCTTGTGACTGTGGCTCAAAAAGATAATATGAATAATCTTTCTGCCACTTTTGAGGCCACAGGCCTAGAGACACAAGGTCCTGATGAAGCCAGATTTAATGTTAGGTAGTCAGTGTAGTTAGGTAAATCGGGTCTAATATCGAGTGAAATCGAAAATGGAGGCCATGCTGGGAATGACTCAGGGAAAACGCAGGACAATTCATGGAATGTTAATGAAGTCCTGAAAAGGCCCTAGGCCAAAGTCCACCTCAAAGAAATGTTAATGGAGCCCGGGAAAACAGCCCCAACAGACTTGGAGATAGCCCATCCCAAAAGGTGATAATTAAGCCCACCTGTGTCCCACCCCTCGGGCCTCCAACCTATATTCCATCACTGAAAGAACTATAAAAAGGGGAAAGAACAGCCCTTCCACGGATTCCACCTCTTGGGTCCCCTTCTTCCTCCGGGAGAAGTCTTTTCTGCTGTCCTTTAATAAATTTCTAATTTCTACTCTGACCTTGCCCCGGCGTGTGCTTTCTGGTGTTATTCTTCAACACTGGGGAAGCAAGAACTCGTCACTGGTCAACAGCGGTTTCATATTGGAGGTCCCATACCGAGATTCTACACCGAGGTAAGTGCACGCACCCCATGTCTGTTTGAGGTGCATCTTTCTCTCTCTTTCTCTCTGGAGGGTAACGTGGGCACCCGTCGGCTACTTAAACGCAACTAGTGCAGCCGCCACTCTTCAAGACTCGGGTGAGAGGTTTCTCGGCCTAGGCAGCTCTTAATAACCTGTTCAATACAGAGCAGGCATGTTGGGTTCTGCCAAAGCCTCTTCCAACTTTTCTGTCTGGGCCCGGAGAGCAATTGGCGTGAGTACACGGTGTCCCGAATCCCGATCTGCCTCGGATGCGTGGAGGTGGGCGAAGGAGTTTGGAACAACTGCAGAATTCCTGTCTGGGCTACTCTCAGACGATTCTTAAGGTTCCTTTCTCTTGAACCTCCTCCCGACAGCCCCCAGGGGTATCTAGGGTGATCGGTAGATGAATGGCACTGAGGGAAAGCCCCAATCACATTTGCCTCCGTATGGGCTACGCAACACTCCAAACCCCGCATCCAATCCCTCCTGGATGCTCCCCTTCCTTCGTGGGTCAGAAACGTTAGCAGTTCAGGTTGTAGGACTGAGAGAAAGGCATGGGATAATTAGTAAGACCTGCCCAGGTTCCCTAAGGTGCATAGGTAACTTTCAATAGTCTGTTTTACCGCCCAATGTTTAAAATGGGCTGTGTTCTCTTTAAGCTGCTAGAGAGGCATTTTTAGAATCAACTCCTCAGGTAATCTGCTAGTCTACAGAGCAAAGGCAACAAAAGAGAACATGTTTCTCTTTTAAAATGGGTTTTTAGTGGCCAGGAGGATACAGTAATGCCCTTAAGTCTGAATCCTCCCAGGGTCTCTGGCACAGGGCAAACTGAGACCCTAGCACTTTGCTAAAGGGGACCACAAACCCCTTGGCAAAGCAAGGTGAGAGACGGGTTTTCTGGACCATTTAGGAAGCTCAAACCTAGGGAGACGTCCCTAATGAGAACAGTTTTCTCTGGCGCAGCGTGGGCGCCTGAGTCCTGTTTTCTTCTCACTCAGACGGGAGCTTCTCTCTCTCCAATACGCCAGGTGCACCACTAGCCTGCGTATTAAAAAAATTGGGACAGTTTGATAAAATTTACAAAAAGGAAATGGTGTGAGGTGCTGTATGTTCAGATTTTCGTTGCTCTAAGGGAAAATCCTAAATTATGCCAACAGTGTAAAGTAGACTTAGCTATGATATCTGCTATGAAGAGAGAAAATCTTGGATTCACTGAGGAAAAAAATCAAGAGAAAAATTTGAGCCGATCAAAGTACATACCCTCTTCCCCCTTCAAGACCTAAGGCAGATAAAAACTGACTCTACTGGAAAAGTTAGGAGATATGCCAGATTGCCTGGGATTGGGTCTATCCAAAGGTGCTAATCCTATAAGTAAAGGGGAAACTGAGGATTTCCCAGCAGCTGCCAGAGCCACCTTCGCTCTGGGGAAATTCCTCATTCCTTCCCTGCGCTGTAAGGATTACTCCACCTGAATGCAGTAAAGTCAGTCACACTGAGGCCCTTAATTTTACACCTATAGTTGCCCCTATGTTAAAACATCTGGTCCACTCATGGGGAAATCTATGGTGCCACTGATAGGAGTCATAATTAAATGGAAGTTCAAAACCTGGAGAGATATTTTCTTATCTGGTTGTCTGATTGTTTCTTGGGGATAATCTAGGCTAAATGTGTGTCTAAAAGATGATGTTTCATTTTAACATCTGGTATCTAAATGAGTTTGAAGCATTGCACAATCTTGCAGTTAAAAGTTAGGGTTAGGTAATTGTTTAGTTTGATTTCAGATAATTCATACTTAGGATAGAAAATTAAAAGAACTCTACTTCCAAGTTGGCAAGTAACTCCCAATCATTCAGTTTTATTTTTTCATCAATTTTGAACTGGGTAGCCTGAAAAGATTTCACTAGGTGTACCAGTGCATTAATTTGGGCAAGGATAGTAAATTATGATTTGGTATCTGTTCCCCTTAGTGTGTAAGATTCAGGAAAAGAAAATGTTGGATTGGGACGTTGGTCTGGCTTATTAAAATAACATTGAGTAGCAACAGTCTTGGAAATTTTTAAAGCTTAATTTTAGATATACATGGTAGTGTGTAGTTCTCTTTTAAAATTTTTTCAGGTGATTTAATGTAACTTAGTACTACTTTAGAAACTTCAGAACAAAGAAAGTGGCTTAATGATCCTGAAGGGATCTCTTCTGATGGTAGCTTTATATTATTAAGTAAGATCCTATTTTCAGTTTTGTGTGAGCAAGTTTTTCTAGTGTAGGAAAATGTAAAGGTATGAAATTTTATAAATTGTATCTTAAACTTGTATCATAATTTTCAACATCCAAACCTGAAAATTGTGACTTATGGTTAAAATGCCTTAGGCATGAGGTTTGTGCTCAGAATTCCAGTTTTCCCAGACCTCAGCCAGGACTTAAGCTGATATGCAAATAGAAGAAGCCTGGAGCACTCAGTAGGAGACAGATCTGAGGCCCAAGAAGAAAAAATAGTAAAAGTGTCTTTTTATGGGAACTCAAACTAGATTAAACCAAAGAGTAATTACAGGCCGGTCAATTTTTTCTAGGACTTTTGCTTTTTTCTTAGATTCTGTATTTTTTTTGAGCTCATGATTTTGATCCTACAGACAAGTTAATGTTTTTCTGATAAGTTCTATTTTTGATCAACTATGGAGTTTTTAAACATTGCAATGAGATTTCACCTGAGAAAGCAACAAGGCTTTTACTATTGTGTTGTGTTACACTTGTGTTACGTGTTGTATGTCAGTATGTCTGTATGTGTGTATGTATGTTCATATATCATGCAGTGATATAACAATTGACAGATGAGGAGTGCTCATGAAAATTTTAAAAATGGATCCAAATATCTTTGATTCACGTGATTCAAATGGCTCAATTTAAATTAGGTAAACAGATGAAAGTAAAGATGTCTTTAAAATTAAGCTTATTATAAGTTTTTCTAGGTGTTCAAAAATAAAACCTAACAAAATGTTGATGTGTATAAAATAATCTGATTAAATTCAAAATTTACAAGTATTGTTTCAAAATGTGAACAGAAGGAGGTTAACAGATAAAAAGAAACTAGAAGGTTCTAGGTATGGATTTCATAGAGGGAAAATGTGTTTCTGGATAAGAGTCTATATGATTAAGTAATTAAAAGAGTTTAAGTAAATGATAAAAAGAAGGTCTGTGTAAGTTGCTTACAAATATAAGTTTTTGAGCAAATAATCTTAAAGAAATTAAACAGCTGGTTAAACAAGTGCTATTGTTTTAGAGAATTGTGCTATGTTATCTCTTTAAAAGCTAAACTTGGTTAATATAAAAACATCAATGTAATTGGTGCTATTAATGTGTTCACATCTTCCAGGTATACAAGTCTGATAGGTAGAAGCTTTAGAAAGAGCATTATATCAAGCTGTGTTCTAAAGTTGTATGGTAATTTTAGGCTTAAAAGAAAGACATGTTGGAGATATAATTAAATCATTTGTGTTCTATAACTGGGCTTCAATAAGATATGTACAGTTCTATGTTACCTTTTTACACTGAGATACAACAAGTGTATTTTTAAGTTAATGAGGGCTTAATCTATGTAAAGGTTTTATTGTAAAACACAACAGTACTTTGCTACTTTTCTACAAAAGATTAGAAGCTTTCAGCCTTTCTTTAATTCATGTTTTAGATGTGATATTATGTTATGTTTGCTCAAGTTCACAACAATTTATGTAGGCTTTGTAAAATGATGTCTAAAAAAGCAAAGATCAGTTTCAGAACTATAGTATTTAAGATCTATGAAGAGCCCCACCTTACTTGAGATAAGGCTCTATGCATGTGAAAGTGACTATGAAAAAAATAGGCTAGATTTCAGTACATTTAAAGTTGTGCCCAAAAGTTGTTTTTTGTCAAGATTACTAGGATCTCAAACAGGGAATATAATGTATAACTCTGCCAAACTTCAAGGTAGCTATTACATGAACTAAATATGTTTTTACCCTAGTTAATTTTGTTTTGTAGTTTGCTTTTAGATGGTCTAAAGATTACCTGTTTTGCAGAGGTACTGCTTTAAGAACTCACAACCTGGGTTAATGTAAGATAAGGAGTTATCACCTACAGGATAGAGAGATAGACATTAAAGCCCAGTGCTCTTAATATAAGGCTGTTAAAACTTATTTGCTGGATGTTTAAGATTAAGTTTTAAAATTAAAAATTTGGCTCTTGCCCTCTGAGTCAGTCTGAGTCAGGGGATAGGGGACTTTTCCAAAGAGCTTTGCAACTCTAGGCCACATAACCTCCTGATCAGGGAGATTAATGAGACCAGTGGAGTACAGAAAGCCAATCAGTGCATTTGCTGTGAAGAGGAGGGTCATCAGAAAAGGGAGACATGCCTGATGCTTCCGAGGGAAGCCACATGGTCAAGCAAGGCCTGGACCCATCCTAGCGCAAATGGCACTAGCAGATCTGAGAAGCTGCTGTAAAGTTCCCGAGGACTCCCAAGGAAACTCAGCTGACTGTTAACAATAGATAGAAACAAAAGTCAGTTTGACTTGCTTCATCTTAAACACTTAGCAAAGACAGTCAAAGCCAAAACACAGCTATTCCTGGGCATTTTAAATAAAATAATAGTTAAATGTAACTTCCATAAATAAGTAAACTGGAGGCTTCAAAAGAGATTCTCAGACAGGAATGCCTGATAACTATCAAAAGGAACTGCCAGAGTAGTTTTTAGTTCAAGGCCTTTGTTTGCTAGTATGGTTATCCAGCCCTAAGTTACAGAATTAAAGATTTCTCTATTAGACACAGAGGTCATACTAGTAAAAGGATTTTGCAAGTCAGATGACATTAAGTTATTAAACTGTATCTTAAGGAAAAGGACATCTGTAACCCTAAAAGTTAAATGTTGTGTTTACATCCCTGACAATTCTGGCAATGTGACAAATTTCCTTAAAGATTTACATGCTCAGATAGAAGCCATGTCCTCAGCAACTTTGTCATGGAAACAATATCTTGGCTCCTGGTACTTGGTACTTCCTGGTGGAAAACATTGTTAGTCTTTGTCTTTGCCATCATACTCATTGGCATATTCCTGTGCTATGGGATTTATTGCTGCATCAATCTGGTTCCAGTACTAATGAATTCTTGTTTCTCTTATAGACCACCCATAGACCACCCATCACTCAAATGGCCCTCCAGCCTATTACTTCTCAATCAGACTTCTATCATGGACCACTCGATAGCCCCGATTTTTAAAGGGGGACTCCAAACTGCTTGCCCCACACCGTCCCTTTTCAGCCTGAAGAAGCCAGAGAGATTTTCTTCGCCCCCCTTCCTTACAGCAGTAAGGAGTTCCCAAATTAGAGGGGGGAATGAAGCCAGATTTAAAGTTAGGTAGTCAGTGTAGTCAGGTAAATCGGGTCTAATATCGAGTGAAATCTAAAATGGAGGCCATGCTGGGAATGACTCAGGGAAAACGCAGGACGACTCATGGAATGTTAATGAAGTCCTGGAAAGGCCCTAGGCCAAAGTCCACCTCAAAGAAATGTTAATGGAGCCCAGGAAACAGCCCCAACAGACTTGGAGATAGCCCATCCCAAAAGGTGATAATTAAGCCCACCTGTGTCCCACCCCTCGGGCCTCCAACCTACATTCCATCACTGAAAGAACTATAAAAAGGGGAAAGAACAGCCCTTCCACGGATTCCACCTCTTGGGTCCCCTTCTTCCTCCGGGAGAAGTCTTTTCTGCTGTCCTTTAATAAACTTCTGATTTCTATTCTGACCTTGCCTCGGCGTGCTTCTTTGGTGTTATTCTTCAACATTGGGGAAGCAAGAACTCGTCACCGGTCAACAGCGGTTTCACTGATTTGCCAGCAAATGTGGAACTGGCATTTATTTCCAAGTGGGACAGGTGAGGACTCCCTGGGACAGGGAAAACTCACCCAGGGATTCTACCATAGTGTTTTTTAAAATGATGAATTGGCAAAAGAGGGGACGCTCATCATTTGGAGAGTTTTGTGCAACCCTGAATGTCCCTGTAGCCCAGTGATGGAAGGCCTTAGGGTTGCCTATGTCAGATGAGAAGGTACTCAAAAGTGGGGTACAGGAGGATGCCTCAAGGTGGGGGAACAGGAACCACTGAGCTTAACATTCTTGGGGCCCAAGAAAGGAGTCAAGAATGAATGCTGTAATCTGCTGGAGTCAGTGGTTCTGCCAACAACAGAGAAGTCACCGTAGCAACGGGTACCACTGGGTCACTCTGTACTTAGCCAGCCCCACCTGACGAGGTTGACAGTTGAAAACACTGTCAGGCATAGACCTAGGAAATGAATCTCTGAGTGCTCTGCGGGGTGGAGTGGGGGTTGGGGGGCTGATGGTCTGGAGAGAAGGGGACAGGATCCTCAGCTGAATAGGGCACACACTCTATAGCAGTGCAGGAAGGGAAAGAAAGCTAGAAAGAGTGGCCGAGGAAAATTGCCAATGAAGAAAAATCCACAGAAAGGCGGAAACAATGGCTTTAGACATTGTACCAAAGCTAGATGTTCATGCCCTTTGAATTTTTAACAGTGGTGATGCAGAGAGCTGGAAGCTGGTTAGAAAGGAACCAAAGAGGCCTCGAGGGAAGGCAGCCCCCTGGCCCAGGCACGCCTGCCCAGGAAGTAGCACCTGGGAGCTGCCGGAGAGGAGGACCCTGCTTCCCTTTGTTTTTAGCCATGTTTTTGACGTCATTTCCATAATGTGGCTGAGCCCTGGAAGAGCACATTCCCCCACTGCTTCTCAGAACTCAGGCCTGCCAGTCTGCTCTTTCAGGCATGTGGGGAGCCTGTGGCAACTCAAGCCAGTCTCTCTGTTCTTCCCAGGTCCCTCAGATAAAAGCCTGGTTAACAACTTCCACATCAGGTCAGTGCACCTGGAGTGACAGTGCACCTGGAGTGACAGTGCACCGGTAGGTGGGGTTGAGACAGCAGAAGTGTTCTTAGTGGGAGCATTTGGCTTGGAGCTCAGATGTGCTGACTTTGGTTCATATTCCTGTACAAGAAAACACACATACACACACACACACACACACACACACACACACACTTACAGACACACAGCAATAATGAAAATAAGAGAACTGAATATTCAAATCACAAAGTTAAAAAGGAGCAAATATAAATTTAAAGAAGTAAATATAAAAGCATGTGAGAAGAATAAAACAAAAATCATAAAACTAATAAGGAAATTCAGGAGCTGCTTCTTGGAAAGAAAAAGGAAAAAAAGAAGATAACCTAATCAAGAAGAAAAAGGTGTGTGTGGGTGCAGCAGATGACATAGATATTCAATATGGAAAACTAATAAGAAAATTTTTAGAATGAAAATTAAATTATTATAAAAGCTTATTTTGTTCAACTCGATGTAAATGAATTTGAAAACCTACTAAAATGCATGAATTTCTAGAAAAACATAAAGTCACAGAAATGATCTGAGATAAGAAAGGGAATCTAATTAGATCAATTATCATAAAAGAAATTAAGAGGGTTGTCAAAGACTGACTCAAACACAAAGCACTAAGCTCAAGTGGTTGTGTAGGTGAAATCTACCAGTTAATGTGTCAAGGCCAAGTTTATCATTGTCAATCAGTGAGGCCCAAGGAGCAGCTGCTGGGAGCCATCAGTCAAGGAAATATGACAATTTCCTTGCCAGCATACCCCCATGTTTCTTTAGTGGAAGGACTCATGGAAATAGGACATTTTGCAGCGACATTGCATGTAAGGTGACCTTGCTCAAGGACCAGGGCGTATCAGTGTTTAGGGTGTTCCCAGTTTAGCATAATAGGAGATTAGGGCGTTCCCCGTTTAGAATAGGGCATATCCTGCTGCCTGAGATCCTCTTGAGTTCTTAGGGTCAAACAGTATATTTGGAAGATAGAAGCCCATGAGGTGTGGATTTGGGCAGAGAACGTGGATTTCCCCAGAACGTGTTTGTAGACGGCTGGTGTGAGTTCGGGAATAAAGAATTGCTGTTTGAATCTACGAGCTGTGTGGAGGCTCGTGATTTGTGCCCAGCCAGAGACTGCGGCATCTGATGGCCCGTACGGGAAACGCCTGAAGTTTGGGGGTAAGTGAAATTGCTCGCCCCTGAGGGGAGGTGAGAGAATGAATGACCATTTCAAAAAACAATGTGTTCTTCTTTTGATTTATTTTGTTTTTCTTTCAAGCTGCTTATCCCTAGAAATTTCTCAGGCAAACTGGAAAAAATGGTTGACTGAAGGTTTGAAGTTTGTCGGCCCTGAGGAAGAGAAAATTGATACAAAGATTTTTTATTCCGTTTTTGTTTCATTCAGTTTTGGTTTTGTTTTGTGTTATCTTATTGGGTTGCATTATTTTTATAGTAGATTAAAACAAACTGAAAAGATGTTAAGTAAATTGTTAGAGGTTCAGAACATGGAGAAAGACATTTTAGATCAAGCAAAAGAGAAGGTCTCTCGAGATAGACAGAGGAAGAAAATTTAAAGGAAAAGGGATTATTAGGAAAAAGGCCACAACAGGAGGCTGTTACTAACTTCATTTTATCACAAGAGGGCGTAATTCAACCAACAGCCCCACCGATAGAGACAGCTGAGTGGCCCTCAAACCCCGTAGTTGATAAATGGGATCCTGAGACAGGACCTCAAAGTTTAGCATGCCCTGTACTTGAACAGGTAGGAGGGCAGCGAATTCACTGTGCTTTAGATTTTAAAACAGTGAAGCAGTTAAAGGAGGCTGTAACAACCTATGGTCCCCAAGCTCCCTTCACGGTAAGCATGGTCGAGTCCATTACTAACTTGGACATGACGCCAGCAGATTGGGCTAGCATGTGTAAATCTGTGCTAAATGGAGGACAATATTTGTCATGGAAGGTTGCCAATGAGGAATTTTGCGCAGAGACAGCTAGGCGAAATGCAGCAGCCAGTTACCCTCAAAGAAATCTAGAAATGTTGTTAGGGAAAGGACCTTATGAGGGTCAGTGGCAACAAACTGAATATGATCCTGCTATATATGCACAAATTGCTGCAGATGCAATTAGGGCAGGGAAGACTTTACAAGGACATGAAGATTTACAAGGTCAGCTATCTAAGGTAATACAGAGAGCTAATGAACCTTACGCTGACTTTGTAGATAGGCTAATTCAAACGGCTGCCAAATTTTTGGGGATACAGAACAAGCAATGCCATTAATAAAACAACTGGCTTATGACCAAGCAAATCGTTGCTGCAGAGAGGTTATTAGACCATGGAGACATGAAGATTTAAACATATATATTAAATTATGTAGAGATATTAATGAACAAGGGCAAATCTTGGCAGCTGCAGTACAACAGGCTTTAGATGCCAGGCCAAAAACATGTTATGATTGTGAACAAACAGGACATTTCTAAAGGAGTTGCCCCATAGGAGGAGGGTTTAACAAAACTAGGTATCAAAGAAATAGAATACTGGGTATTTGCCCACGATGCCATAGAGGGAGACATTGGGCTACTGAATGCCGTTCTCAAACTACCATAGAGGGTACTCCCTTATCAAAAAATGGACAAGGACCAGGTATTTACCCACAATATCATGGAGAAAGGCATCGACTCCATTGCCAAAAAACGGACAAGGGGGCCCAATGCTCCAGGGCCCACAACCACAAATATACAGGGCAGTGGAGGAACCCAACAACACCATCAGGGTAGTGCCCAGGACACATTGTCCATTAAATCCCTCATCAGACAAACCCGAGGGAGTGCAAGGTTGGACATCTGCGCCTCTGCCAGAGCACTACTAACTCCAGAGATGGAAGTTCAAAACATTCCCACAGGAATAAAAGGACCTCTTCCCCAAGGGACAGTAGGCTTATTATTGGGATGTAGTTCATCTACATTAAAAGGACTTATGATAAGTCCTGGGGTAATTGATCGCGATTATGTAGGTGAAATAAAAATTATAGCTAGTTCTCCAAGAGGTATATCAGTAATTTCACCTGGAGATAGAATAGCACAGTTGTTAATAATACCCAGCCTACATAATAAATTTCTTAGTCATAGTGTAAAAAGAGGTTCCAGGGGATTAGGCTCCACAGGTGTAGATTGGGCTATGCTGTCTTTAAATTTGTATTCTCGCCCAATGTTAAAACTAAATATTCAAGGACATGACTTTAATGGGCTACTGGACACAGGTGCTGACCTTAGCATCATATCTAGTCAAGAATGGCCAAAACATTGGCCATTACAACAAGGCACTCAAATGCTTTGATGCCTAGGAGTGGTGACTAATCCCCATAGAAGTGCAATGGTATTAGTTTGGAAGGATCCTGAGGGATGTGAAGGAACTATACAGCCATATGTATTGAATCATCTTCCTATAAATTTATGGGGACGAGATGTCCTAGATCAATTAGGTTTGACATTAACAAATAACATCAATCCTAATGTGCCCACTACTAGGGCTAGACAAGATTTTAGGAAAGGAAAAAGATTAGGAAAACAAGAACAAGATATAGCAGCACCAATTCAAATAAATCAAGGAACAGACAGACATGGGTTGGATTTTCAGAAAGGGCCACTGAGACAATAAAAATTACTTGGAAATCAGAAAGACCAGTGTGGGTTCCTCAGTGGCCCCTGACTAAAGAAAAGATACAAGTAGCCCATGATCTGGTCAAACAACAATTAGCGGAAGGACATATACAACCTTCCATATCTCCCCATAATACTCCCATTTTTGTCATCAAAAAGAAATCTGGTAAATGGAGATTATTGCAAGATTTAAGAGCCATTAATAATGAGATGGTTATTATGGGACCTGCTCAATCAGGGATTCCTCAATTGTCTGCTTTGCCAAAAAGCTGGTATGTTTTAGCCATAGATATTAAAGATTGTTTTTTTTCAATTCCAATTCATCCCGAGGATAGTCCACGTTTTGCGTTTACTATCCCTGCATTAAATCATGAAGGTCCTGATCAGAGATATGAATGGAAAGTACTCCCTCAAGGGATGGCTAACAGTCCAACTATGTGTCAAATATATGTTAACAAAGCAATCCAGCCACTTAGAAATCAAAATCCTGAACTACAAATATTTAACTATATGGATGATGTATTATTGGCACATAAAGATAAAAACATATTGCTGGAATGTTATGCCACACTTACAAACTTATTAAAAAATTATAATCTAGAGATAGCAATAGATAAAGTACAATTAAGTTTTCTAATTAATTATTTAGGAGTTCTATTATCCTCAACCATGGTCCGTCCACCAAAAATTCAAATATGAGTAGATCAACTCAAATCACTTAACGACTTTCAAAAGTTATTAGGAGACATAAATTGGATAAGGCCTTCTCTAGGCATACCAACAGGAGAGTTAGGACCTTTATTTGATATTCTAAAAGGTCCATCAGATCCAAACTCACCTCGCATGTTAACTCCTAAAGCAAGAAAGGCATTGAAAATTATTGAAACATATATGGAAAATATACATTTGGATAAAATTGATATAAGTTTGCCTTTATTATTTATTGTACTACCAACAAAAAATATTCCTACAGGAGTATTTTGGCAAGAAGGTCCATTATTGTGGATACATTTATCTTATTCTCCTAACACTATTCTTACTAGGTATCCTGAGGCTGTAGGACAATTAATACTCAAAGGAATAAAAACAGCGAAGGGAGTGTTTGGAATTTCTCCCAATAAAATTATTACTCCATATACTATGGATCAAATTGATGAGTTAGCTAATGAGTTAAATACTTGGGCAATAATCATGTGTAAATCTAATGTTTCATTTGATAATCACTTACCATCTAATCCTTTGTTGTCTTTTTGGTCTAAGCATCCTGTAGTTTTTCCAAAAATGACAAGAAAAACCCATATCATGAATGCTCAAATATATTCACTGATGGGTCAAATAATGGTACAGAAGCAGTAGTTACCCCTGATCAAATTTTTACATTTTTAGTACCCAAACAATCAGCTCAAAAGGTAGAGCTTAATGCAGTTTTACAAGCCTTTTTGATGTTTAAAGATTCTATATTTAATTTATTTTCTGATAGTCAGTATGTAGTTAATGCTATAGTATCTCTTGAAGATGCTGGTAGGATTTCCCCTTCTTCTACTGTTTTCTCTTTGTTTTCCACTATACAAAGTCTAATCTGGGAGAGAAAAGATCCATTCTTTATAGGACATATTAGGGCACATACAGGATTGCCTGGAGCCCTTAGTTTGGGCAATGATTTAGCAGATAATACTACACATGACATACATATTTTCTCTACACTAGAAGAAGCTACAAATTTTCATAAAAGATTCCATGTTAATGCTAATACTTTACAAAAGCATTTTAAAATAACTAAGGAACAAGCCAGACATATAATAAAACAATGTCAAAATTGCGTGATCTTTTTATCACAAGTTAATCTCGGAGTCAATCCTAGAGGACTGATACCTAACCATATTTGGCAGGTGGACGTCACACACTTGCCAGAATTTGGAAAATTAAAATATTTACATGTTACAGTTGATACCTCTTCCGGATTTTTGATGGGCTCCCTTCATGCCGGAGAAAAAACTAAAGATGTTATATCTCATTGCTTACAAAATTTTGCCACTGTGTGCATTCCTAAACAGTTAAAAACTGATAATGGTCCTGGTTATACTTCTACCTCATTTAAATAATTTTGCTCATCATTTGGTATTACTCATATAACAGGAATCCCATACAATCCACAGGGACAAAGCATAGTTGAAAGAGCTCATCAAACTATTAAAACATACTTATTAAAGCAAAAAGAGGGAATTGGAAAGGGGTATATATCCCCCAAAGATAAACTTAAAATAACACTTTTTACTCTAAACTTTTTAATTAATTTAACATTTGATCTGATATTCCATTTTGCTTTTGATTCCTAATGACACATACTTTTTTCCCTAAGCATATACTTAGATGATCAATACCTCACCATTATGTAAAAAGGAAATGCTCAAAGAGTTAAAAAACAAGCTAAATTTTTCATTTATTATACATTTAAAACAATTCTAAATTTTTATTAACAAACTAATTTTGCTACAATCTGAATTATCATTAGAAATCAACTTTTTGAAAATAACTTTTTAATAATCTTAACATGCTGGTATAGAGGAAGCGGAACAGAATTCAATTGATCTAGAAAGTACACACTATTTCAGCTAAATATTACTGTTTACCATCTGTAAATTAACATCTAGACAGTTCTTTGTAATTGTTAGCAGAGGTTTAAGAAAAAAAGCAGAACTCATAACTTAATGCTTCCTCTAATCACAGAACAAAAAACCACTAATCAAACATTTTAGCCAATAAGGAAAGCTTTCTGTACTAGAAAACCAGAAGTAGTTTAGCACACTGTATCTGAAAGTCACAGACAACTGTATCACCATCACCTGAGAGTTTATTTAGAAAAAGAAAATCTTAGGCTCTTCACAAACCTGCTGAATTAATCTCTGGCAGTGGGATCCAGGAAACTGCCTTAACAAGTTTTTCAGTGGTTCTTACATAAGTTAAAGTTTGAAAAGCAGTAGCCAACAAACTAGGTAAATGCCTACTCACATCAGTGAAGCCTGTATGTAAAGGAACAAAAATGTTCTGGCTAAATATAATCCCTAGAAAACAGCCTCAGAAGATTTCAAATATCATTTCTTCAAGCTAGGGTAACTATTATTTGGAGATTTATGAATTTAAGATATTATCACAAAAATACAGTTTTTAGAGAGATCAGGGGGTTGGGAAGCCCTGAAATTGTGTGCAAAAAAATATATATATAAATAATTGTTTCCTTAGAGGAATGAGTCCAAGACTGGGAGGCATGTTTACTGGGGATTGAACCCCAGCATGCTCTACCAGTGAAATATACCTCCAGCCCTTTTTATTTTTAGACTAGGTCTCTCATAAATTGATGAGCTGGCCTCCAACTTGGAATCCTCTAGCCTCAACCTCCTAAGTCACTGGGATTACAGGTATGTACCACCAGGTTCAGTTCAAAATAAGTTATTTTTTTAATGACATTTTAAAGTTTTTTCTCTTCAAATAAGTGTACTGTTTTTATTTATTCTTTGATAAGGAGAGAGAAAAATTATATTTTAGGGTCTTTTTGATGGCTTCCACATCTATCTATAACTTGAACCAAATATCTACAAATGTTCCTAATTAAATTTTTAGTTGTCTGAATTCAGTTATGATTTAGAGTTCCCTATCTTTGGGGAAAAAAAAGCATTTATACTGCCTCTTTGACTCATCTGTATTTACTACATAACTTCTACAACTGCAATTTTATGTAATGTAAGAATGAAAAAGTGAATCACAACTCACAAATAAAAAGGAGGAAAAAGCTACCTTTCTTCCCTATTTCCACAAAGTTGATAGAAATACAGAAACACACCTAAGAAAACAGAAAAGGCTAAGACTTTTATTCAATACAGTACAAATACAGTGTTAAGACATAGGTCTAAAAAACCTGCTACCCAACTGCATGACTATAATTACCAAAAGCTCATTGAATTGTTCTTCACAAATAGGTAAATTTTATTGGGTATAAATTATACCTCAAGGAAATTGAAGACAAAATCCCTCTTTGACCATATTTTCCTTAATAATCTTGATTCCATGTAAGAAACAACTTAACTTTCTGAGAAACACAAAAGGAATGACTTCCTTAACATCCAAAAATATTGATGGTATACCTACTATTTAAGACACTAAACTGTAGAATGATGATATAATAACTAGAATGGTAAGTTGCCTGCCCTAGAATTCATGGTTGAGTGAAAGAGAAGAAGATGGTTTGACACAGAATAAATGCTAATAAATAAATGTGGAATGAATATATATTCATAAATTAATGCAAGAAAAAAATCAACAGTGACACAGAACTCTGTGTACAGGAACAAATCATTACAACAGCTTTCTTTTTACTTGGAAATGTTTAACATCTTTCTTCAAAGCCTAAGAGAAATGTCATTTATAGAAAGTCTTCTCTACTTCTTATTTAAAGAATTTATTCTTACCTTCTCTGTGCTCTCATAGTCATCTGCTTATCACATTAACCTAGGTAAACATATTTCTCCTACTAATTAGCAAAAATTAACAGCAAGGACTTGACCCCCCAATACTACCTGCCTATCACACTTTCTAGAAAACTGTATGGTTTCATATGCCTCCCACAGCTCATGTGTGAGCAATGCAAGAAAGTTTAGAGATGACTCAATTAGGTTATGAGAGCCTTAACATAATCAGTGCATTGATCCTAGATAGGGATTAACTGGGTGGTAACTGTAGGCAGGTAGGGTGTGACTGGAGGCTCGTCTTTGGATATATATTTTGTGATCATGAGAGTGCTCTGCCTCTCCTTCCTGATGCCATGTTTCCAGTTACTTTCCTCCACCATTTGCTTCCACCATGATATTCTGCCTCATCTCAGGCCCAGGCCCATGGAGTCAACATCTACAGATGGAGACCACTAAAACTATGAGCTTCAAAATAAACTTTTCCTTCTCTAATTGTTCTTGTCAGGTCTTTTGACTAAAACACAAACTGTACCTTCCTAGTATGTAATAATCAGTATTTGTGAAAATGAATCTGGGTGATATAAATTCTATTAAAAAGAGATATTAGTAATGTCCATTAACTTAATTCTCTTACATGTAGAAGAAAAAGTTGTCTCATATATTTTTTTGAGGAATAACAGTAATATTATATAGTAGTTAATTTTCACTTTCTCAGGTGATTTCGATTACCACTTACAAGCTATTAGCAAAGTACAATAATTTAAATAACTGACCCCAATAATACTATTTTTAAAAAATAATTTATAATTATGAAGTTAATGCTCTGTTTCCTTCAAAGAGTCTGACTTTAAAGATGTTTCAACAGCTTCAAGATTTTTTAATCTCTTCTTTGAGATTACGTTTGGGGTCTCTTCTAATTATAAATAATGATTATCATTTATAGTTTATAAAGTAGTAAGTGATATGATAAATACAAAGACCACTTCTCAAGGAGATTCTACATACACAAACAAAATGAAAGGCAGATCAGATGAATGGTACACAATTCAAAATAATTGACCAGACATTTGAAAGATGAACTGGGAGGGAAGGACAGGGTGTCATGGGGACTAATAAAGAATAAGAAAAAAACTACTATATAAAATAAGTATGGGAAGAAAAATACTTTAGAAAAGATTAGCCAACTTATGAGGATCAGAGTCTCTCTTTATAGAAGACTGGGCAGGTATGAGACCAGAAAGAAAAAGACTATTTGAAAGGCTACAGAGTTGGTATGGTATAGGGTAAAAACTGAATGTACACATCTTTTGGAGAAATGAAGCTTCCCCTCATAAAAACTTCAAACCTAGATCAAGTATCTGCAGTAAGTAGAAATAAGGGTGTGCTACTCAGTGAGAAGGCAAAGGGAAATGACAGTATCAATGAAGGAAAAACAAAACAAAAAAAAAGAGAAAGGAGCTAACAATGAATAAGGAGCAAATGTGATGACAATGAAATGCAGGTTTGGGTGGTTTGGAAAAGGGTAAGAAGAATGTCTTGAGCCAACTGCAAATGGTTGGAGATATAATGGATTTGGAAGTTCTTCAGGACAGGAAGGAAACCTATGATAAATGGAAGAAGGAAGGCCAGATGAACCTTAGTTTAAGAAACACAAAATACTTTCCAATTTTATCCTTTAGAAATTAAGGGCAAAATAAAAGACAACCTTAGGTAGCTTTGTGTTTTGAACAGAATAAGAGATTAGCATTCTACCCAGAAGTATACTAGGGGAAAAGATTATGGGGCCTGGTTTAGAGCAATAGGAGTATCAGATACTGCAGTGGTTGGGAGGCAGTCTCAGGAAGCCATGATGCACAGTGAATCCAAAGAACTTCTTGAGATTCAGAAACTTGGAACAGTAAATTATTTCTAGCTGGAGCTAAACATTCACACAAAATGGTGACCTGAAAGAGATGGAACTTAAAAAGTTGGGATGGTAGTAATGTGAATCTGAGACAGATAATAATATTTGGATTTTGTTGTTGTTGTTGTTGTTGTTGTTGTTGTTGTTCTATTGAGATGCCACTGGGTCTAGGGTAAAAGCATCTACAAAATAATTAGAAACACAGATTTGGATCTTAGAAAAACAAAAGATTGAAATTCTAAGATTTCAAGTTGAAAGCTGAAAGTACAGGTGCTAAAATTACTAAGAAAGGGACTATAAACAGTTGGAGACAGGCAATGAAAGAGAGGTGTTACCTAAAAAGAAGAAAAATGGTATTAACCACTTAATAGAGACTAAAGAGAAACGTTTCAAAAGTGAGTGGCAACAAAGTTAAAAATAAAGTTAAGGAGTAAAGAATGAAAAAAGAGGAAAAGTGTGGTGATAAGTACATGACACAATAATCTTTAAAGGGGCAGTGTTAGTTGATAGGTAGGGATGATACTCAAAAGGATAAAGAAATGAGTCACAATTAAGCTGGCAACAAACATTTTGAAAAATGTTGATGGAAAAAGGCAGACAAGAAATAAAGAAAATATGCAGGCAGGACACAGCTCCCTCATCCTAAAATTAAAGAAACAAAACCTTGAAAGTGTTTATAAGCAGAAGACCAATAGTGAGATAGGGATGAAGATACAAGTTAACTGAATTAGGTTATGATGAATTGAAGGAGATAAAACATAGAACTGGCTATGGAGAAATGGGACAAGCTTAATTTCTTAGATTAATATCTGGATGAAGAAAAATATTTGGAGTTGAAAAGAGCTAGTTTTAGGAAAAATAAAAAAGATGACCTTCAATTGAGCAATTAATAAGTTGGTTTAACAACTGAAAGATGAAAATAAAATCTTTAGGGTACTGAAAAAGGATTAAACAAACACTGTAGGTAAAAATAAGGAGGTCTTTAAAAAGAAAAATAAAGAGATAGGTCTTAATCAAAGTTAAAGATTATAAAGTCAGAATGAATAAATAAACTCTTGTATTCTAGAATTGAGCATACATAAAGATGGAAAGGGGAAGAGGCTGAAATCTTAAACTGTCTTTTATGCTAGGTGAGCATGAATAAAAATGTAGAAGACAAAGAAAAGAACAGGATTTGAAACAGAGGACCACGATGACTACAAAGTTAGATGAATGCTGCTAGACTGGCAAAAAGAGTCAAAACTCTGAACATCATGGAGTAATAAGAATTCAGAAGGAATGAAGAGTATATAGGATGAGACTAAAAATGAAGAGGACCCAAAACTTAAAAGCTGATGTGAAGTGCTGGCACTAAAGAAGCCAAAACACCAGGAGGTAGGCCAATCATCAAGGCAGAAAAACTGAGAGAGAAGGGCTAAAGTTGCCATGAAAGGTAGGAGAATTCTGGAAAAACAGTATCTGATAATGATAAGAAAGTAAAACAGAGGTTATGTCATGATCTCCAAGAAACTCAGTTGTACATTAATTCAAATATTTATTTAAATGGAACAAACTCACTATGAATAAGCAGTATACCACATTTATAATGGAATAACTATTTTTAAAGATAAAAATCCACCCTGATAGAATAAAATATTCTCCTATTAAAGAAATACAAATGAAAATAATGTGGGTTCTGAAGGGGTTTCTTAGCATAGTGTAATGATAGGTACTCAAACAACATAAATTAAATGAATTAATGAAAAAGAATTCCAACAGTGGCATCATAACCAGAATAGTCTCTCCTTTTCACTGAACAAATGTATGTATAGATGGCCTGACAGATGAAGGACCATAGAAAGAAAACCAGATTCAATGAATTTCCTAACATCACTGAAAATCCTCCAATAATGTTAGCTATTAATTAAAAAGCTACAGCTACTAGTTGAATATAAGGTTAATAGTTTCAACTATCAATAAATTTAGGTACAGCTATTCCTCTATGAGCAGAAGCAGTAATCACTGGATTTCATCACAAAACTACAGCTTCTCTCAAAGTGACTAATTTGAAGAGGATATTCCTAATGAGGACATTTATTTGTATGCTAAATAAGCTTAAAACACTTAAAGTTTTATTTGACAATCACCATTTTTAAATACCTATAGGGAAAAATAAAAAACAGAATAATTATTTCCCCAACAAACCTATCCTAATTTTATTAGTTTAATTAACCATTCTTACAATTTAAGACCAGTAATTACTTGAGTTACTATGTTGGAAAATAACATCAGATAGTATCTTAGAAGTTCCTTACTGCTAGGTCCTTTTGGCTCTTTGAGGAGAAAAACTAGTTTCTAATAGGGATAACTTTGCTTCAAAACAAAAACTTCCTGTACTATAATTTTAGTTGTCAATTTACAGGTTTAACTCTTCTTACCTCATCATATGATTTACATTGGCTTTACTACAGCTAGTATTGTATCTGCAAAAGCTACAGTGGACATATGTAGGAAAATGGTTTGCAAAATCTTTTATTTCAGAACAGCACTCAATGCACTTGTGAATGCCCCAATGACACCTTATGGAGACACAAAGAAAATGGTATAAATATATTTTAAAACAAAAGTAATAAGTAAGAGCCATATTACTATTCTAATTAACTAAAGTATAATGTTTTTATACTTAAATTTAAATTGGTATTGTATATTAGGAATAAAACATCACCTTAAGGTGATTGAGGAATGCAGTATTAACTTTGATTTTTTAATTGCTATTAGCCAATATGCTTTGTTTCTTTTGCATATTAGAGATTTTTGGTTTGTATTTAGATTTACTTCCATTAGGCTTATTTCCATCAGGTTTATTTGCATTGTATTTGGTTGTATTAGGTTTACTTGTATTCGATTTTGTGGGATTTTTAGCAGTTATATTTTTAGTCCTTGGAGGTGAGAGCTGAAGGGTAGAAGTGCTTGCATTAATTGAAGGTGTAGGTGAAGATCCTGACAGAAGAGGTCCAACTGAAGAATGCAGAATATATTTACTTCAAAAAAATCACTATATTACTATTAAAATATCACTGTACAAAAACCATTTAAACATCAAGTATTTTGAAAGAGTACACATAAACTACAATTGTATTTAGTCTTATTTACTCCAAATGTTCAAAACAATTAAATAAAGTTAAATTTGATATTTATTCACTTAATGTAAAATCAGTTATGTGTAAACACAGTTATTAATGAGTAATTAGGAGTTAATAAAAATTGTATGACTATCAAAAGAGCACATTCCATAGCTATTTTTATGCTGTGACATAATTTTTAAAAAATTCATATATAGGTCTAAGTTTCACAAAGCTTGAAAAATAACTCTAGAAAGGCCTACTGATATCACCCTTTCATAACTACAAAACAAATAGATCTATAGTAAATGTGACCTCTCCTTTACGGGCTCATTATCCTGGATTTATACTTATTAAATGTTATAAGAAAGAGTTAAGTCAACTTTTTGCACTGTGTGAAGAATTTAATATTGAGACTTCTCTTAAAGGGAACTAACACAAAATTTATCATTTAGTGTTCAAAATAGAAAATATTCAATTATATCTGTTAGTTGACAATGGAAAGGTCAATTGCCTACCAACATTCTCATTGATCACTTGACTATACTCTCCTTATGCATGTAAGGAACAGACTATGATGAAGTCCTATGAAACATGTGCTTAGGTATTATACAAAATCACTAGGTCAGGAATCAAAAGAACTGAGGTTGAATCTCACATTATTCCTTCCAAGCCATGTAATCTTGAGTAAATAAGATATCCTCTTTAAACTTCTTCATATCTAAAATACAGGGCACTATTTGCCTTTTCTACTCACTGAATGATTGTATGGATTAAATAATACAATGTATGAAAAGTACACTGAAAGCCTCATTCTAAGATGTCGTTACAACATTTAGTATCATTATCATTATTATTATTATTATTATTAAGGGGAAAAATGAGAGAGGACTGCACTGCTTACATTAGTGTTCTGCATGTCTAGTTCCAGCATGAAATGAATGGTTTGCAGGGAAGAATGTTGGATAGCTTCTCTTGCTCTAAGTCTTCAGAGCATGGCTTTATATTATTTCATTTAATTCAAGTACCAGACATACCCACATTCAAATGTAAGTACCCAAAGCCAAATATAAATGTTTTGGGGGTTATTTCACTTTGGATTATCCATGCCTCTGTTTCCCTCCACTGAAGCAAATATTCAAGAGCTGACGGTATGTAAAGAAGTTAGAAAAAACAGATGTATGTAAGGCAAAAAGGGAAAAGCAAATTACAATCATCAGTATGCAGTCAGACATGTGTTTGCTCACTTAAAATACAATGCTGTCCAGTAGCAATACTTGCTTCTCTGAGAGTAGACTAAATGATAACAATTTCAACAAACATCTGAGAACCTATTGCTTTCAAGGCACTATGCCAGACACTGGGGATACAAAGATAAATAAAATAAGATTCCTGATATCAAGTCTTTTAGAGTTTAGCTGCTAAAACTGACATAGTTCAAAAATAGCCTATATAATATTGAAACAACCCTCTGACCCAAGGAACAGTTAAACTAGGTACACTTTTAATGAAGGAATGCCATTTCAACATAGTACCCGCCACTGAACTCAATGGTTAAAGCTTTCCTTTCTAAGCATAAAAACAATGAAATCTAAAATTAGTCAATAAAAATCTGAAGTCATTTTTAAAAAGTCATATTTAATAGATAAAACCAGGTTAGAGCTAGTTTTTATTATACAAAATGTTAAAATATAACATATTTGAACTCACTTTTGTTCCAGGAGGCAATCCTTCTAGTTGTTTAGGTTTTATAAATGTTCGATAATGCTGTGTCTTATGATCCATTTTCTCCTTGCATGTTAAAAATTGCAGTCTACATTTTGTACAATGATGTATTCCTTTTTTCTATTGAGAAACAGAAAAAAGAAAAAATAACTTTTATAACCACAAAATTCTGTGACCTGGAACTACTCTAACTTAATTTTAATGAAAGTTTATAATTTCTTATCATAGATAGTATTTTTTAAAACTTATATTACTATCAAATGTATTTGTTACTATATAGAGTCAAACATAAAAGTTCTATTAACAGGTTCAAATCGAAGTTACACCAAATGTATGAAAGCTTTTAATTATAAACTTAAATTATTTAAAAACATGATACTATGAAAATGAGCTAAACATGTTTTAATTTTAGAAAATGTCAAAATCATTTTAAAATTTTGCTATTTTCAATCATTTGACAAGTTGGTAAAGTAAATTATACCCTCTAAACTCAAGTAAATCTAACTAGATATTTCAAAGGTTAAGTTACAAAAATGGTTATATAAAGCAATGTTGTCCAATAAAACTTCCTGCAATAGCGAAATGCTCTAGAGCTTTGCTGTTCAACATGATAATTACTAGCCATATAATGGTTGCTGAGCACTTGAAATGTGGCAAATGAAAGTGAGGAGCTAAATATTTTAAATTTTATTTAATTAATTTACACAGGTAATTGTGGCCAGTGGCTACTACACTGGACAACATAGTTACGGAGGCATAAAATATAAATGATCATAACCTATGTTTCAGTTGAAAACTCCCTGAGTTCCTCCTAATATCCTAGTCCTATCACATTCTACAGATGGGAAATAGAACCCAAGAGAAATCTAAGTCCCTCTCCCATAGCTAGATTATAACAATGCTAGACTCCCTGATCCAGTGTTCTTCCTACTGTATAATATCAACTGAAACCTTTACACATTTATTCTCAATAATATAAAAAATATATTTCATATACATATGCTTATAGTATATAGAAATTTAGAATAACACATGCAAAATATCTTCTTCAAAGCTGTATCTCTGCCAGATACATCACTATTTCCCTTTAAATACAACCAACAACTCTTCATAAAATTTAAGGTAATACTTCTCTGAGGTAATATACAGAGAAGTATCTAGCAAAGTTACTAGCACACAGCAAACATTTCATTAAAAAAAAGCCAGAAATAGAAATAAAATATCACATATTCAGCTGGGTGTAATGCTCAATCCTGTATTCCCAGAATTTGGAAGGCTAAGGCAAGAGGATTTCAAGTTTGAGACCAGCCTCAGCTACTTAGCAAGACCCTGTCTCAAAAAATGAAAAGGGCTGGGGATATATCTCAGTGGTGAAGTATACTTGGGTTCAATTCCCAGTACCCTCCCCCCGCAAAAATCATATGTTCTCACTCATACATTCAAGATAAAAAAGTTGATCTCATGGGAAGTATATAAAGTGGTCACTAGAGGCTAGGAAGGGTGCAGGGATAGGGATGAGGGAGATCAGACACTGGAAAACAAAACACTTTGATAGGAAGAATAAGTTCTAGTGTCCAACAGCACGGCAGGGTGACTATGTTTATAATAATTTACATATTATTATAAAGAGCTAGAAGAGAGTTATGTGAATGTTCCCAACACAAATGATAAAAATGTTTGAGGGAAATGCTATTTACCTTAATTTGAACTTATACATTGTAAACATGTATTGAATTATAACTCTATTTCCAATAAATATGTACAATTGTTATATGTCAATTAAAATTTTAAAAAAATAGAAAATAGTTCTTCACAATGTCCAAAGCAATATGTAAGAACAACATGTTAGAATAATTTTAGCTGTATCTTAAGACTAGCAGTGTAGTGCACTATCTTATATCATAGATATAAGCAACTTAACAGAAATTCACTTATAAAGTATTCAAAGAGAGGAGGAAAAAAGAGAGAAAAACTTGGCCAAGAAACAGATACCAGAACAACAGTACAGAACAAAAGTTAACTAGAATTCATTTCCCAGAACTCTTTACTAGAATCACTTACTAGGTTACCTCATCCAGCTTCATGATTTTTAAATACCACCTACCCAAATGCTTATTTGGCAATATTACTTGACATCTTATATGCTTCTCAAGTCAACATGGACAAAACTAAACTCTAGGTTTCCTATATCTCTCTCCTACCATCCTAAATCTGTTCCTTGCTCAGTTTTCTCCATAGCTTAGAATATTAAAACTCTATTCTTATTAATGCTTAAGACAAAAAACTCAGTGTCCCCTCCTCCCCCACCTCTCTCTTTAACACATTAATAAAACCTGCCAACTTCACTTTCAAGACTACTGATAACATTCCTATTTGTCATTACCTCCAACCACTACTATCATACTGGGGCAAGTCACCCAGACTATGGTTTAAAAAACAAAAACAAACAAAAAAAAACTTCTATCTTCCTTTCATGTCTTTTTCTGCCCTGTGATCTATTCTCTCCATGGTTGTTGGTAATTCTTGAAATATGCTAGGTCTCTCACTTAAAACCTTCCAGGAACTTTCCAAAGTCCTGACTCTGGGTCCACACAAATTGGCCTGCATTCTATTGCTACAACCTTATCTCCTACAATTCATCCTTCTGTTAGTTAACTCTGCTCCAGCTTCAATGGCCTCCTTGCCAATCTTATTAGTAACTCTGGTTTATACTCACTTCATTGCCTACATAATGTTACCTCTCCCACATGGCTTACTCCTTAATTTCCTTTGAAGAGGCCCTTTAATGCCCATGCTGTATATAAAAGAGCAAACCCTCCTCCCCAGTTCTTGGCACTCCTTATTTTCCACATTTATTTCCTACCCACAATACTTATCACCAGCATATACAAACACACATTCACATAAATTTATTATCTTTCTCCATTACAGTACCAATTCCTAAATCACACTGCTATATAATACCTAAAACAGTTCCTGACATACAGTAAGGCATCCTAAATAAATATTTGTTGGATGACTAAATTGTGAAGCAGAAAGCAAGAGACTAATGCAGAAAAATACATGAGCGGCAGGTACAATTTAACTAGTTCAAATGACTGCTACTTCATTCAATGCACATTTATCCAAAATCCTGAGACAGAAAACATCAATCTATAATTCCCTGAGTTGGACTCAAGTCTTATACATCTCTGATGTTGTGTACATATGCATTTTAATGTGCTAAGGGTGATGAAGATACAGTATCAAAGTTTTTAATAACAACAATGTTCAATCAAAGATATAATGATCTATTCAGAGTATAGAAAAATAACTGTACTGAATTTTTTGAGAGTCTTGAGGGATTTAAGGGTAATTCTTACTATATGTAATTTCTACCTTTAGATCTAATGCCAATGTAAAATCAACTCTGTGACAGCAGTAAAAACTAGTGCTCTAAAGTCATGTTCTGTCTTTGCCTTTTATGAGACAATGCAACATTAGGCAAGTTACTTTCACTAAAACCCTGTTTCCTCATTTATAAAACATATATAGGTTGTGAGGATTAAGTACCCTGATACCATATGGTGATTACTATATGTTAACTGCTTATTGTTCTATCTAATAAGCTTTTTTAATATATCAGAAATTCTTAAATTATTTCATAAAAGTCATATAAACTGGGTTGTTTGCGCTAAAATTACTCAAGACATAACAATATAATCTTTTAAAGAAACAATTACAAGTGAGGTTTTCAACATAATAAAATGAGACACAGAATCAACAATTTTTATTACCTGATATTGTACTGTCATCTGTTAAAAGTTTATAATTCTACTCAGTGAAGGTTTCCCAGTCTTTCATAAATAAGTATACAAATTATAAATACATTGGAGGATGCCTGATGATCCTTCTTTCTTACTAATAGATTGCCCTATCTTTACTGCTGGCTATCTACTTCCCAGGCACACCCAAACAAAAATTTTAAAAGTTAGGAACCCATGGCAAGTCAAGATGGCTCCAGGCATGAAGGTTTGATTTTAAATAACATAGCCTAGGCTGGTGACACAACTTAGTAGCACATGCTCAGCATGTGCAAAGTCCTGCATTCAATGCCCTACACCACAAAAAATAAATAGAATACATTGTACACCCCACACACTGGCTCCACACATCTTATCATTATTTTCATGTCTATAACTCAATGTAGAGCTTAGTAAAGCATCTGGGGAAAGTTACATTAAAATGCCTCAAAATAAAATAGTTTATACCTTACTCTCCCTTTTAAAATTAAAGGCTAAAGATGAAATACAGAATATGAAGGACAATGTTTCCCAAACTCTTTATCAAGAAATGTTAATAGGTATGTTCAAATAAAGAGTTCAGTGGTCAAATAAGTTTGGGAAATGATACATACTATATCTTTTGCTTGGAGATTTACCATGTCCATTAGCATATTAAAAGCTCTGAGAAGTCCTGTTTTAAAAAACAGACAAAGAAAACTGTTTAATTTTTTAAATCCAGGCATTTACCAAATTGATTTACCAGTGACAATACTGGGAGAACCCCTATTAACACCTGTTGGAATACTGTTGGGGGACCATCAAATAAAAGATCTTTCCAGAACTTCTTAAAGATGAGTGGTATCCCAGTCACAACACCAGTGATCCCAAATTCATTTGGAAATGCTACTTTTATCGTCTTTCCCAATTAAAAATTACTACCTGATTTCATGATTATCTAAAAACTGCATCTCATAGCAAGGTGAGTACCAATGGTGAATAAATTGGTGTGGCAGTTTAATTTATAATACGTAAATGCTTAATGAGTTGGAAAAACTTGATTATATGATCAGGTGCAATAAATCCATTAGGTTCTGATTTTGACAAAAACACTGTTGTATCAACATTTTTAGCATAAACAGGGATAATTTAAGTGCTTCAGGAAAAAAAACACAATAAGCATAACATCAGAATTCCAAGCACTAATGCTGAGTTCCAAAAATTACACAGCAGAACTGGCAGAAGTAATCCAGGAAAGAAGTTAGGATCTAAACACAGTTCTCTGGCAGAATTCATACATCAATCCATCAACAGCTTCCTTTGCCTTGTAGCTGTAAAGGATGAACCTAGGTCAATGACAACACATTTTCTCATAATAACAGAGCTTTGGAAAGTGGAAATAAAGTTTGAAAAGGAATAGGAAAAGAAGGTTATGTATCCACAGTCTTTTTTTTTTTCTCAGTTCAAACTCCTTCTTGAAAACTCCTTCAAAATCATTTCCAGATCTACTCTTAGGACCTAACTATCTGCCACTTGCTTTTTTCACTCACCTTCTCTCTTGTTTTTTTCCCCTTCAATCATTGGTTGCCTATTTCTAATCATTTTTCACAATTTTATTTATGGTCTTTATTTATGGTCTACACCATCACTGGAAAGGAGGTAAGGAAAGAACTGGAAGTTTCACAAATAATTCAACATAAATTATAAATTTAATTGGGTTATTTGGAACAACTCTGCTTCATTTGCAGAATAAAACTAATCAGTGTTTCAAGACTTAACCTGTTTTTCATTAAGATAATATGAACAAACAGGAATTAGAAAATCTCACCTCATGTTTCATATAATGATGCATATAGGGTGTTGCGATTTTAATAACTTTCAGGCAAAAAGGACACAACAATTTCTTAGTGTTTTCATGGGATGTTCTAAAGTGAGTTTCCACATCAGAAAATGATGATGATCTATAATTGCAAACCTAGAAATAGAAAGAAGGTTTTGTTTGATTCAAAAATTTATAACTGATGTGGAATTACAAAGCAAATTATGGATTATTTGTTTAGAAGAACACTGTGTAGTACTACTCTTGCTGATTCCTATACACCCAAAAATTCCACTAACAGAAGCACCAAAAAAAAACCCAGAAATTATCTTTCAAAATTAAAGAATTCTTCTCAAAACATAACTAGGTGGTGTGCTTTTTAGCAGATCATTCATCAATCACTGCCTTGACTGAAATTTTCGAGTTTTGGCACCTCCTGTCCTATAAAGTGCTTTTTCTGCTACAAAAACAGCACTCTTCTTTAGACTGTAAATGGACCCCACACTATGGTGGTGACAATCAATCTTTTATTTTTTTGTCTTCCTATTCCTTCAAATTCTGGAAAAATACTGGTCACAAAACATTAGCTAGGGTTCTTTATAACTAACAGCATTTCAAATTTCCCTTGTATACACTTACATTCTTCCCTATATGGTAAGACATGTCCATCTGTATGTCTAGCTGGGCTCTTCTTTGACTACCACAGATGTAAGCAAGCAACAGTCTGTGGGCCAAATGCAGCTCACTGCCTACCCCTCATATAATGAATGAGTTATGCCTTCCACTAATAAATTATTTATAAGAGGGACTTTAATTTTGGTAACCAATTTACCTAAATGATTAAAGAATAAAACACTGATATATTTTATGACACATGAAAGTTTTATGGAATCAAATTTCAATGTCTATATATAAAATTTTATTGGAACATGCCCTTGTACTACTATGGCAGAGTTGCTTGTTTCCAACAATGACAGTAAACCATCAAAACCTGAAATATTTCCTGAAAAAAATGTATTGACCTCTGGGTTAATGGGCTTAAATCTTGTAGTTAAAACACAAACACACCACTTAAAAGAACACAATAAAAATGTGTATGTACCTGGCAGATATATGGCATTTCACCGGGTTTATGATTATCCTTCATATGTTGTAAAAGAACATGTTCTGTTTCAAATGATAATTCACAGATTTTACAAATGGCTAAAAGTGAGAGGGGGGAAAAGGTATTACATTTTAAGATATAAAAAATTATTTTACAAATTTATATAAATAGTGGTAGTAACAGCAGCAGCAGCAGAAGTGATCAATCATATAGTTTGTTAACTGGTTGCCAAGCACATTTCTAAACACTTCACCTAAATTAACTCACTTGATTCCTATAACAGCATATGAGGAAGGCATTTCTATTATCCTCATTTTTCAAGAGTTTATATCTCAATTCTTATAGCTATAACAAAAGAAGAATCTGGTATTTAAACTCAAGCTACTTAGCTTCAAAATCTGATTTTAACTACAACCGTAGTTACTTAAAGTTTAAATGAAGAACACTGATTTCACATTTGATATATAGGATTTGAGGCTTCTGAATCCCCAATATGTAATGCCCAGATTATGTCAAGGCAATTACTATAATGAATTACTTGCCAGAGGGACTTTAATTTTAGTAACGAATTTTATTACAAAATTTCCAAAAGTTAAAACTTAATTTTTCCATTTTGCCCCCAAATTCCAGAGTTTAATTCTTATTTTTCTTACAGAGTTACTCAGGTTTTCTCAGAGTTTCTATCTTCAAATTCAATAATATTCAACATTTAAATGAAACTGCAACTTACTAGAAAATTCATGGGGCGTATGTGTACTTTCAATGTGACACTGCAGCTGAAATGGTGTGGGAAACTGACGGTAGCAGTGCTGGCAGGTGGAGTGGTTTTCCCAGCTTTCACTGCTCTGCTTCTCAAGTTCCAAATGATGTTTCATGTGGTTCATAAACCTATAAATGATTGTCAACAGGTGCAAAAATTCAGATTTTAAAACAAAATCTCACCAATAAGTCTCTGAGTCTTAATCTTAAAAATACCAAGTATTACTCAAAATCCAAAATGTCTTAAAAGTCCTCTAGAAAAGAGTATATTTTAAATATTGCCTTTTCAGTGAATTTTTTCAATTTATTTCAAAATATCAAAATATCACTCATTTTCTAACTCAATCATTACTTCAGATTATTTTTAAAAATTTAAGGTAAAAGAGCAGGCTTGTTTTTTATACCTTAAATACTATTTTTAGTTTAAAATAAAACACTGAAAGAAAGGAAACCCTACCACCAAAAGCAGCTAGAGTCATGAGAGAAATCTTTTAAGACTGTGAACACATATAATAGATTCCAGCTGCTTAAAAGACAAATTACTGGTATTTTTACTTGTGTCTTGGTTTCTAAATGTATGTAATAGCAATTTTAATGCCTACAATTACAAGAACTTTTTTTTTAAATGATACTGGCTTACTGTTAGCACATACTGTTTATTTTAACTTGCAGACTGTGCCCTTTATAAGAAAGGTCCATTTTTCAGTTTTACATTCTGTTATCTCAGCTTCCCTAAAAGGCTCCTTATGAAAAGGAACTATGACTTTCAACAGCAGAGAGTGTAGTATAAATGAGAATACTTATTTTGAAGATATTACTGAAGCTTTTTGCTGATTTTGAAAATAAAAGTTACTCAATCAAAACAACAATTTTTGGACTGGTCAGCTATTTACAATTACTCATTTTGAAGCCCTATAAGAAATAATCTTGCAACTATTAACATTGATGATAACGTCATGAATCTGGATAACTATCATCAAGAAGGTTATAACATATGTCTCTTTTTTTACACCTCTACCACACTACTCTTTACAGCAAGTTATGATACACCTTAAAATATCTTTCTTCTTTGGTTTTAACACAAGCTCTACAACACCTACCAAAAAGTCCTAGTCTTGGTTAAGTATTTACATATGCAAAGCCAATATCTTTTAGCTCAAAATCATTAGCACTAAGTATATTTATATAAAGAATCCTTTAATCAGCTAGTTATTTTTCTCAATTATTAAATAAGCCCAATCTGGAGTTCATATTTTTCAAATGAACAGATGGAAATGGGAGAAACTAAAAGGGCAAATTTCTTGGAATCATGTTCACAGAATGAAATATACCTGTTTTCATTGATAAGTAAGGGGTAAAATACTAATATCACAGTATGATAATAACAGAACAGAGTAGAAATCTTGACCTGTACGTTTCTTACCATCCTTGAAAAATAATTTGCCTTCCCAGCTTTACTGGAAAAATTAAAAGCAATGTTATATAATACACTTAATTTTGGTTATGAGGTACTTTACTTTAAGGTTACATTTATCAGATAACCAATATATTTTAAATGCTTAATCACTGGATGTTATCAAACGGAGCATGCTGAAAATTTCTAAATATTCTGATAATATAGACCTATGTCTCCTGAAATAATTCCTGAAAAAAGGAATTTCCCATTTTCATGTTTGATATGAAATGGAAATGGCTAATCTTAAAAGCAAAAAAAAAACTTGTTGCTCAAATAATTTGTAATATGATATGTGTCATATTTAATTTTCACAAGGAGCTTAAATAAGTGAATCACACTTCCATGCTTATCATTGCATCTATTTTTTTTAAATATATGTATTTTTAGTTGTAGTTGGACACAATACATTTTATTTATTTATTTATTTATTTATTTATTTTTATGTGGTGCTGAGGACAGAACCCAGGGCCTCACAGGTGCTAGGCAAGCGCTCTACCACTGAGCCACAACCTCAGCCCTCATTGCATCTATTAACATGATTTCTGACATATTTTACTATTAAAATGGTAAAAATATGTAAATAGGTGGTAGAGTTCTATTATAGTACTGTTTCAGTGTTATATGTCAAAGCACAACTTCCCCTGTGTTAAAGAATGGGGACCACTAGCTCTTGATGGCAGTTAACAGTGTCACAAAGGAGGTAAAACAATGAGAAAATTCATATGATATAAGATATGGGAAAGAACTTGGAAAAAGTTCTACCATAAAGCAACCATTAATGATTATTATAGGAGTATATCAGAGAAGACAAGAAAACAAATAAATGCTGGGCCCAGACATGAAAGTACGTGCTTAAAAATGCTACAGGTGATAGTTATAAAGAGTAAATGGAATATACACATATACATGTATGTTTGTATACACAAACACACACATATCTTGTCTAAGTACACTGATATCTGCAACTTACTTTGAAATTAATTTAAAAGTCAGATAGTCTGAAGGAAGAAAAATATTATAAAGCAAGTACAGTAAAATATTAAGAATAAAAGTTGTAAGTGTAGAAGTGTCCAATAAGACTTAAATTTTTGATGAGTATTTGAAAATTTTTATAATGAAATGGTAGAAAGTAACCTTATATACTATAAATGTCATGCCATATAATCAATGAAAAATACCATTCAATATATCTTGTTATTTTGTTCTTGTTACTCACTTACATAAGATATCTTTATAGTATGTCATGTAACGCAAAAATTTCAAAGTAAGTTTCTAAAATTTAAAACATTTATGTACACCTCTTCAAAATTTCATTGAGAATGAAATCTCTAATTGTTAAAGGTGTCAAATTATAAAATCAAAGCAGACACATCTCCTAGAAATGGTATATCTTTAAAACACATTTTTTTTGGCTGGGCTTAGTGGCACATGCCTATCATCCCAGGGGCTTGGGAGGCTGAAGCAGGAGGATCTCGAGTTCAGAGCCAGGCTCAGCAAAAGTGAAGTGTTAAGCAACACAGTGAGACACTATCTCTAAATAAAATACAAAATAGGGCTGGGGATGTGGCTCAGTGGTTGAGTGTCCCTGAATTCAATCCCTAGTAACCCCATCCCCCAAAATAGATCACTTTTCCCACTAGGTAAATGTTCTTAATATGAATTGAAAGCTTTGAGCATTAAGATTAGCATAAAGAAGTTCAAAACTGGACACTTTTGAAGTGCTTTCTCTTATAACTGAAGAAAAATAAAATGTAAACTACCTAAAAGGTTCACTGCTAAAACAAAATGAACTTATTTTTTTTCTTTTAAGTTAAAATAAACTTTGTACATCTTAAGAAATGTGAAAGAAATACAAATAAGTAGATCCTGGTGTCAAATTCTAAAATACAAGAAATGACAAAAGCTTTTCAACAATGAACAAACAAACAAAAAGTCTGCCTTTGCCTAAAGTAGAAAGTATTAGAATTCTTTATCTAGAATAGCATAGTAAAATGTAACCTAAAGATACAACATTTATATTTGTAGCATTTCAATTTTCAAATAGAAATAAAAATAAATATTTACATACCTAATATTATTTTTTAGAATTTTCAAGCAACTGAAGCATTTAAAGGTTGTGTGAGTCTTCTGTTTTTCCTGGACATCTCCTTCATGTTTTCCATAATAAAAGTCATTAACTAACATGATCAATTTTCCTTTCTCTGAATCAATAGTCTTATTTGTATTTGCTGTATTTGAAAATTCTGTTTTAGCCAGTCCCAAAAATTTATTTATCATTTCTGGACAACAATACTGAAAGAGAAAAAAATTATAAGCCTTATTTAAAAAAAAAAAAAGCAAAAATTATTCTGTGGTTACAAGTAAGGTCAGGCTATGTAAAACTCTGCTTGGTAAGACATCTGGAAAAATAGTCACCAAAAATTTGTGGTGCACATACATATTCAAAAACACTCAAATGACAAACACTTATTGTCTTAATAAACAAAAAAAATTCAAAAAGAAATGAAAACCCTTAAAGAGAACTTGGCTATAGATGTAATAAGCATTCCTTTGCAATTTATCTGTTCAGGTGTAACTATTTAATAATAATTTGTTGCTCGGTCCAAAATTATTCATTTCACATCTATTTTGAGAGTACAGAAAGAAATATTTCATATGCCTTGATGTATATTTTTAATTAACAAGTAACACAAAAAAAAATTTGTAAAACCTTAATGGAACTAGACTTTGACCCAACTAACCTGCTATTTCTTAGACTCAAGGTACTAGAAAAGGTATGGAATGCAAAGGTATATAAGACTAATCTTCCTTCTTAAAAAAAAAAAAGAAAGAAAAGAAAAAAAAATCCACTTTTTTACATTAGGTATAAAAGAAAAGTGTTTTTACACCTTAAAACCTAGAATGCTAAATATCTGAAGAGGAAACTTACCTCTTCAGGAGTAAAAATCACAATGTCACATAAAATGATTTTAATATGGAATTTGTTCATATGTGAGCTTTTCTTTTTCTTTTTCAACAAGATAGAACAAATTCTATCTTTTATTTATTTATTGCACATAACATTCAGTTGTATAGTTTTTACTTAAAGGGCAAGCTCAGGAAGATGTGCATTATAATATTTGTTAAAATGCTAATTCCTGGGCCTCACTTCAGAACAACAAAGCTACAATGTCCAGAGATAGGGCCTAGAAGTTTATATATTATCTAATTTTTTTTGATAGTTGTAGATGGACAGCATGCCTTTATTTTATGTTTATTTTTATGTGGTGCTAAGGATCGAACCAAGTGCCTCATACATGCTACGCAAGAGATCTGCCACTGAGCTAGAGCCCCAGCCCTAGAAGTTATATTTTTTAACAAGTGGTAATTCTTTTACAACTTAAGTGTTTTCTATATGTGTTATGTGTTAAACTGGCATCAACATAAGAAAATTTTAAACTCTTAATACACCTATTTCATTTCTAAGATAACAACATCCACTTCTACCACATGTAAAATGTTAGACAACTGGTGGAACACTCTGTATTACAAGGGACAGTGGGCCTTTCTGGTCCAAGACAGACTTATAACATTTCTTTCAAGATTGCATTTTACTTATTTTGTTTTACTTATCAATTTATAAATCTGAAAAGAAAAAACATACACACACACACACACACACAAAATCTAAAATAGATACAAAGAAAAAAAACACTAAGTAAAATGAGCCACAAATAACTGGTATAACTAACCTATGTTAAGGAGTTGAGGTTTCACCCATATGAAAAATTAGGACAAATAGATTAGTTCTCTAATACAACATGAATCTCTGTAGTTTTCCATTCAGAATAAATTATAATTGAAATAGAAATACAACATAAAAAGGGAGGTAAGAAAGATTTTGCTATTTATGTTCCTATATTCTTCTTGCAATATCACATAATATCTGAGAGCTCAAACTTAGGAAATTCAGACTATTTCTAAGGAGTTTTACAAGACTAAGTTCCTTCTTTTAAAAAAATGCTACTTTCTACTTTAAGGATAAATGAAGAAAAACATGGTAAGGAATAAAACAACTAGCATTATTGGAAAAATTACTCAAAATGTGTATCCTCTTACTACTACTAATATATATCACTGGCACCATTTTGACAAACAAAACTCTTCACTTATTTGAAGGATTCCTTGGAGGAAGATCTCAAACAATGAGAAGTTATAATGCACAAAAATAAATAATAGAGAAAAGTCTTCCTAATAAGAAATGCAGATTATTTTGTGTCCCAAACACAAGATCTGGCTTTTAGTAGAAGTTATTCTGAGTCATATTTAGCACCTGATTATTTTCTGAAATCTACAAAATAGTTTATGAGAGAGTATGTTGCAAGGTTTATATTCTCCAGAAATGTCTAATATGAAATTAAAGTTGACCTAGAGTAATAAATTACTATATATATATTTATATGTATATACATATAAAACATATAATCAATTACTTGCTGTTCTTTTTTTTTCTTTTACAGAAAAGACAGGATCAGATTTTTAAAAATTAACATACAAATCTTGTTCACAGTAACTTTAAAAAATTGTTTTTAAATTGTAGTTGGAAACTATACCTTTATTTTATTTATTTTTATGTGGTGCTGAGGATCGAACCCAGCGCTTCACACGTGATATATGAGTGCTGTACAGTGAGCCACAACCCCAGCCCTCACAGTAACTTTTTTTAAGCAATATTTAAGATCCCTATGAAAAACAGCTGAATAATAAACTGCTGACAACCAAACGTGGACAATGGCTATAGTGAATGAGGGAGAAGGGAAGGAGCAAAATAGCCTACAGGAGAGAAAAAAAAAGACAGGCAAGAAAGAAACTTAAGAAATGAGCACTAACGACTGTGAACTATGGTCCAAAACCAACTGGTTATCTTTTGTTCAGCTCCCGAACCCTTTTAGTTCTCACCCTTTACTACAACCTTTCACACAGCCTTTATTTTCCTGGGCTGGCTAGTCTACAAATATTAAATGCCTTTAATGCTATTCTCATCTTTACATTTCCCAATACATAGGTCATCTTCCATCGCTTTGTTAGTGCCCTAAAAATTTAGGTAGAATTTTCAGAGCAAAGGATATGGAATGCAATTTTTAAATATTAAAATAGGACTTCTCATACAAACATCCTACATAAGTCAACATTTCCCCACTTATAGGAATTCATCCAAAAGCCACCAACAACCAAATTCCACAAACCCGATTTTCACTGAAACTTAGATCCAGAGAAAATCCAGAGACCACAATATACAAAAGCACTACCCAAAGCATCCAAGAAATAAAGCATGTAGTCAGAAGGACATCAAAGACAAAAGAATCCAAAAGATTTTAGAAAGTGTCAGTAAAGGGAGTTGGGAATATAGCTCAGTGCTACTGCACTTGCCTAGCATATGCAAAGCCCTAAGTTTGATCCACAGCACCATAAAAGAAAACAAACAAACAAACAAACAAAAAAGCACCACCACCAGCAACAACAACAGAAAAACAGAAATATGACAATTTAAATATATATCCTGAAAGAGGTGACATGATAGGCATATCCTGAAGTGCAAGGATAGATAGATAGATGATAGATAGATAGATAGATAGATAGATAGATAGATAGATAGATAGATAGATTGATAGATAGGCAGGCACGCAAACGCAGATATAGAAGCTGGTCAAGAGCATGGCAGAAGAAGTAACCCAGACCTACTTTGGAAAAGGAAAGCTGAAAAGGCAGTGCTATAGAAAGAAGCAGACACACACACTGCATTTGCAGGAAGTCTTCTGCCAAGCAAAGAATTATATAACCCAACTAACAGGCTGTGAGACTATACTAGAAATCTAGGCTCTCATCTAAACAAAAATACTTTCAGATAAAAGGAGGCTAATAACAGGAATATATACAATTCTAGCAAAACATCAGGAAAATGTTATTCTGGAGCAGATGTAAGAAGAGACAGCAAAGCTGAGGAGATGTGTCCCCATATGGGTTGCTTTTAAATCTCTCTAGAGCCTATACTCTAGTCCCAGGCCCATGGAGCCCACAAGAAACTATCCACTGTTTGAGGGTACCTTCTTCTCCATTCTACCCCCTGAGGCCATTGATGTAAGTGACCTCTGAACAGTCTCACACAACCAAGAAGTTTTCTGCCATTCAGTGACCAACCAAAGCCTGTTGGGGCAACATTTGGAGCTCCAGGCCCAGGTTTGGGGTAAAGCAGCCACACAATTAACGAAGAATATAACACTGCACCAGGTCTTTCTGTGGCTGCCCTAGCACAAGACTGGTCTCTTGCTCAACTTCAATTAGGACCCTCACCAACAACAGGTCATCTCTTAGACCTGGAAATCTGTCATCTCTACCATGAAGACTGGATGAATTTAAACAATTGTTGACCAGTCTGACACTTCATGATCCTAACATCTCTGGTCCCAGTAAGAATGCTAAAGCACTGCATGATGTTGCTGAAAACTTAAAGACTGGGTTCTGAGAAGGGGAAAAAAAGAGGCTGAATACCTAGGTTTCCTCTTCCTCTTCCCTGTGCACGAACACAAAACATGCCCTTTCTACAGAAATAAACTTGCTTTAGAATCCCACCTCACCCCCAGAGAGAGATTAAGAAGTAGTACATCAAGGGAAAAAGGAGAGGGAAAAATGAATAACAGAGAGGTAAGATAAATTAGAGACAAGGATAGTAGTAAACAGATACTGCAAAATAAAAGAAGGGAAAGAGAGGCCAGTAATGAGAAAAGCAAGGTTTAAAAAAAGAGAGATTAAGATTAGAGAGAAAATGACAGATATAGCATGCAAAGGAAAATTCATTTTGGACATACAACTTATGGAATAAATATTTTAAAATATAATTCAGGAAAACTGTGCTAAAACAAAGGAAGACACAAATATAAAGGCAAAAGAATACAATGTACACTAGAGAAGACTAACTCAAACTTTCTATAGTAAGTTATGTCACTATAAAATTATTAATCTTAAAAATATTAGTCTAATATAGATAGATAGATAGATAGATAGATAGATAGATAGATAGATAGATAGATAGACTGGGATGTAGCTCAGAGGTAAAGTGCCCCTAAATCCCCAGTATCAAAAAAAAAGAAAAAGAAAAAGAAACTTATTACTTTCTAGATGAGACCCTCTGCAATTTAGTGAGACCTTGTTGCAAAAAAAAAAAAAAAAAAAAAAGAACTGGAATGTAGTTCAGTGGTAAAGAGCCCCTGAGATCGATTCCCAGTACCGAAACACAAAGTAACAAAAAACAAACAACAACAAACACTGAACACTAGAATCAAAAACAAAACACTTTTTTGAACATTTTAAAATGTTAAGGATACATTCATGATACAGTTATGAAAGCTAGATTCTTCTGTATCACAAATATCTGCTAAGTAATGAAAGATATGGATTGAGATGTGATTATATATCTAGGACAGAATAAGTGAAGATAAGGATATGTAAAAAGTTTTATCAGTGGATACTAAACTACAGTTAGATAGGAATACAAGTTCTGGTATGCTATTATTATATAGTAGGGTGTCTATAGATAACAATAATGCACTGTACACTTTAAAAAGCCAGAAAAAGGGAGTGGGGATTATGAATCAGTGATAGAGTGCTCACCTGGTGCGGGTGAGGCACTGGGTTCAATCCTCAGCACCAGATAAAAATAAATGAATAAAAATAAAGACATTGTGTCCACCTACAGCTAAATTTTTTTCTAAAAAAAAAGCCAGAAAATTTAAAAATTTCACCATAAAGAATTGATAAGTGTTTGCAGCGTAAAACATTAAACAATGGACACATATGAAAACATCATACCCCATTAATACGTAAAATTTTATGCTTTATGTACCAGTCAAAATTAATGTAAATAAAGACTAAAATTATAATGAATACTCTGGAAAAGTTTATATGACAAGCAAATAATTTACTTATTATTTTTAGTGTACCTCACTATCTATAGTATATCTTACTATATCATACAAGTATTTTCAAATTTCTACCTAATAGTAAAGAAAACAACCTACAGACATTTTTGCTAAAGAAAAAAAAAAGTATTCATCAGCACTTGGGCTTTACTATAAGAGGTATGGTTAAAATACCAATTAACTAATGATACAATGAGAAAAATGTCTAACTTTAAGAAATTCCTAAAGAATAAATGAAATAATGTATTTATTTAAAGCTTAGTTTTATGTTTGACACATGGAATCAAATAAATTATTATAGGATATTTTAATATTTTTCCATTGGGAAAAAACATTAACTGTGATATAATGAACTTTGATTTATCAAAAACTTCTATTTAAGTTTTTTTTAAATTATTGATCTAAAAATTACATTATTTTATGGAAATTATATTAAATTTTAACTGAAATATAAAAACATAAAAGCTAAAAAGTAAAAAAAGTCCCCAGTTTTCTATTTTTTAATTTTTATGATCAACACATTATATTTATACATTTTTGAAACAATGTGATTTTTTCATTTTTATGATGCAATTGTGTGAACACAATCAAAATCCTCTTCTAATATGAGATATAGAATGCATTACTGTTAATTATACTCACCCTATTATGCCATAGAACATAAGAATTTGCTGTGCCTATCAAACTATAACACTGTACCTGGTGACCAACCAATTTCTATTCTCTTCCCCCTCTACTTGTCCCCATCTCTGATGACATCTAGTCTATTTGATTTCTATGAGATCAACTTTTTAAAACTGCCCACTGAGTGAGATCATGTAGTATTTGTCTTTCTGTGCCTGAAAGTCTCCAGTTTTAAACATTTCCTTCCTAGATTTGTGACTATGCTTTGAGACTTCATTATTATAAACACATATATTATTCAATTGCATTCAATTTAGTTATATAGTATTTCTTACACATTGTCCCATTTTATCTATCATAGAGATACCCTCCTTTCATAAAATGTTACAGTGTTCCATTACATAAATCTTTTAATATTTTGGTTATTTCCAGTACAAGTAATCACAAATAATGCTATAACATGTAAAAGTCACAGTTGGAAGAAGGTTGTCAATCTCTCCAGGCCCAGAAGTGTGTATGTTTTGCATGTTGAACTGATTCTATTTTGTATACAGACTGTATGCAAAGTAGAGGGGAAATAAGAACATTCATGTCTACTTCTATATGTGGAAAGAAAATCAGGAAGGATATAAAACTGGCAACCAGGTCATAAGAGTCTGAGGTAAAGATTCTTCCCATACACACCTTCCTATTTTTAATTTTTAATAATGTGACTTTGTTACCTAGTAAAAATAAATAAATAAATAAATAAATAAATAAATAAATAAATGTGGCTAAGAGAATATAGTAGCAAGAGATCTTCCAAAAATGGTAGATTAGAGGCATTATACACTTGCCTGCATCTCCTTGAAACCAAATTAAAATAACTGTAACATAGTTGCTCACTGAGATGAATGACTATGAGAAAATACCAGGTTTCAACTGTGGATAGAGACTTGGAGAAGCCCAAATAAAATGGACTGTGGAAGACAGAATGAAACAAAATGCACCAGTGCCAATCCCAGGGAAGTATGCCCCAGAGGTAGAGAAGAAACAGAGTCCCAACAAACATGACTGGCACAGGATCCAGCCTCCTGCAGAAATATAGGCTAAGCAAACAACAGTACAGTTTGCGTGTTGAATTGGCTCTGTAGAAGACCCCTGTACTTCTTTGCATATTCTCAGTTTTATAATTTGGGGCCATCTTAGAAAAGGTCCTATTGTCTGAGGTTACTTACTGCTTTAGCAATCAGCATATGCAATAACAGAAGGTGCTTCTCATTAAACCTGGCAGTTTGCCAGACGCAGCTCTCAGAGTCCGGGGAATGAGCAGTCACATGTAGCCAGGACTGGAAACACCAGAAAAATGGACTGTGGATTATGCAGAACTCACCAACATCCCTTCCACCACAGATCTTTGAGACTCTATATCCTCTCTCCATCCTTGGGGGGCCATACAGGAACACTCCACAGAGCTAGTATTAGCTCTACCCTCCAAGTGCTAAGCTCTGAAGAGAAGATTTGGGGAGTTCCACATTCTGACATGCCATGATGTCAGCATCAGCTCTGCTCTAGAAGTGCATAACACAAATAGCTCCAGAGAGAATTTGTTTCTAGGGAACTCTGTGTTCCACACTAGCTCATTCTGATGTACAAAGCAGCTGAGAGGTATTCCAACTGAATCAAGCCACAAATTACTACCATCAGTCAACTGACTAGTACCATAAAAGAAAGGAGTAAGCCCCAGTCTTTTCTCTGTCCAAGCAGCACACAGACTAAAGACAAAGAAATTCTCTGATCAGCACAGTCAAAAAGTTTCTATCCTTCCTGCTCTCTTGGGCACCTGAGGGAAAAGAAAATTTTCATTTTTTTTATTCATAGTTTTACTTTTTTTTTAAACTCAAGGGTACTTTCAAAACTGCATTACATCCTCAGCCCTTTTCATTTTTTTCAGACAGGTTCTCTTCAATACTGGCTTTGAACCTGTGATCCTCCTGCCTCAACTTCCTGAATAACTAGGATTACAGGCATATACCACCACACCTGGCTTAAGTTTTTGTTGTTGTTGTTATTTTTATGTGCTGTTTTGTGGTTATTTCCCTATTCCCTCTTATTTTTTTGATATTGGGGACTGAATTCGGGGACACTCGATCCCTTGGCCACATTCCCAGCCCTTGTTTGTGTTTTATTTAGAGACAAGGTCTTACTGAGTTACTTAGTGCCTTGCTAAATTGCTGAAGCTGGCTTTGAACTCTTGGTCCTCCTACCTCTGCCTCCCAAGTCACTGGTATTACAGGCATGTGCCACCATGCCTGTATTTTTCTCCTCTTTTTAATATGAAATATTTTTCTTCTCTTCCCTTCTCCCTTTTCTATTTTACTTTTCTCCAACTATATTTTATCCCTTTGATTAATTCTATTTTTATTATTTAACTGTTTGTTATTTAATATTATTTTTCTTCTTTCTTTTCATTTGTTGTGGTATTACTGTTTTTAGTTTTTGGATTTTACTTTATTTATCTATCTCATTTTTCTTTCTTCTTTGTTCCTCTTCTTTTTTTTTTGCAGTGATTGAGATTGAGTCTGATTGTGTTGAACACATCAGCTGGGTGCTCTGCCACTGAGCTACACTCCCAACCCAACTGAGGGGAATTATGCCTTGCTTGGGCCACACTTAAACCTTGGCAGATACTTCAACTTAGAGAATAGGAGGAATAAAAGCCCACAGACTATAACCTGTCCCCAGGCAAGCATGGCAAGGTAGGTGAATCTGAAGTCCCTCTTGGGAACCCTCACTACTATAACAAGAACAGAAGAAATAGCATAACTGTTATAGGCACCATACTTATGGTGCCTATATATGGGGCCTCAATATCTGTCATTCCCATACCCTATCAGACAGCATATTGCTGATAGGGTTGGAGGTGAGTGTGACAGTGGAGGGAGCTGTAACTGGCTATTGTTTCTCCCCATGAAACAACTAGAGATGCCCTGAATGTCTAAACAAAAGATAAAGGCTCCAGGACATCACCACAATTGGAACAGCCAGTAGCAGAACTGCTTCCAAGTTAACAGCCAAGTTAACAAAGCCCAGGGAAACCCCCAACAAGTACCTGATAGGGGCTTCGATTCCCACTATAGGAGTAATCACAGAGGGTACACTCTATATCTATTGCTGTCTATAGCAAAATTGCCTGAAATACCAGACAGACTACCCTCTTGCAAGTCGTATAAAGAAAATAAATCACTTAGGCTCTGACATATATTGTGTAAAAATCTTTAACCACAGCCAAAGAAGCCACAGGAAAGTACACAAGGAAGTACAAATTGAATTAAATTCAATACTAAATAGAAACCCAGTGACCCAGGGCTCACCAAGAAATAGTGGAAAAGAGTGAAAGATATCCATCCCAGTGGATGAGCAAATCTCAACATACAAACACAAGAAATATGAAAGCACAAGGCAGTAGAATAGCTCCTGAGGTTTATAAATCTCTAATAAATCTCTAATCCAAAGATATAAAAGTAGATGAACTACTTGACAGAGAAATTAAAAGAATATTTTTTTAAAAAAAAACAGTTCAATGAATTCCAAGAGGATATAAGAGCTGAATGAATTAAGGAAACCAATGCAGGATATGAATGAGAAATCTGATAGACAGGGATTTTGAAACCGAACCAACCAGAATTCTTGCAAATGAAAAGCTCAATAAGTCAGATTTTTAAAAACTCACTTGAAAGCCCCACCAAAACATTAGATAGACCAAAAGAAAGAATAACAAGACTTAAAGAAAAAGTTGAGGAGTTACCAGATTCAGAAACTAATTTTAAAAAGTCAGTAAAAATGAACATAATATACAAGATCTCTAGGATACCATTAAAGAACCAAACACAGGTATGATCAGAAAAGATGAGGGAGAAGAGCTACAGATTGAAGGCATAGAAAGTCTATTCAGCAAAATGTCAGAAGATAGCTTCCCAAATACTGGAAAAGACATGGATATCCAGGTCAAAGAGAAATAAAGAGCCCCAAGTAGCCAAGCGCCATGGTGCTTGCCTGTAATCCCAGCAACTTGGGAGGCTGAGATAGGAGGATCATGAGTTCAAAGCCAGACTCAGCAACTGCCAAGGCACTAAGCAACTCAGTGAGACCCTATCTCTAATAAAATACAAAATTGGGCTGGGGGTGTGGCTCAGTGGTTGAGTGACTCTGAGTTCAATCCCTCGTATCAAAAAAAAAAAAAAAAACAAAATAAAACAAAAAAACCCAAGTAGACATAACAAAAAGAAAAAAGAAAAGAAATAAAAAAGCTTACCCACAACATATTATATTTAAACTCCCAAAAGTACCTAAAAAAATATTTATAAAGCTGCAAAAAAGAAGGGTCAAGTCATATTTTAAGACAAAGACATCAGAGTAACAGTGGATTTCTCAGAAGAAACTCAAAAAGGCCAGAAGGGCAAGGAATGATGTATTTCAAGGCCTAAAAAAAATAAATGTCAAACTCAATTACCATACCTAGCAAAGTTTCCCAAATCAAAGGAAAAATAAAGAACTTTCATGATAAGCATACATTAAAGGAATTCCTGACCACTAAATCAGCATTATAGAATATACATAAGGGAATTCTACACAGAAGTGAGGAAGAAAGACTAACACAAAAATAATGACACAGGAAAAAATAAATTTCATTAGACGAGATTAGAACAGCTAATAAGAAAAAAAAAAAGGAGAGAACCAAACAGTATTAATAAAATCATCAAATCTCTAAGATGAATAAAAGAGCAAGACACAACATAGAACATTCAAAACAACTAGGAAAAAAACTTCAGCCTGGGCTGGGGATGTGGCTCAAGCGGTAGTGTGCTCGCCTAGCATGCGTGCGGTCCGGGTTCGATCCTCAGCACCACATATAAAGATGTTGTGTCTGCCAAAAACTAAAAAATAAATATTAAAAAATCTCTCTCTCTCTCTCTCTCTCTCTCTCTCTCTCTCTCTCTCTCCTCTCTCTATAAAAAAAAAAAACTTCAGCCAGGCATGGTGGCACATGCCTGTAATCCCAGCACCTGGGCAGCCTGAGGCAGGAGGGTTGTGTGTTCAAAGTCAGGTTTAGCAACTTACCAAGACCCTAAGCAACTCAGTGAGACTCTGTCTCTAATAAAATACAAAACAGGGCTTGGGATATGACTCAGTGGTTGAGTGCCCCTGAGTTCAATCTGCCGCAGCCTGGCTGGCTGGGCAAAATAACCGGGGGGATGACGAATAACTTGTGTACGTTGATGCAGCAGGAATGGGAGCCATTTATTGTAGGACAACCGAGGTATTTATACATTTTACACAGCTTATCTAATTAGCATAAAATAGATACAGCAGTCAACCAATAAGGAATCTCCACACTTCATGGCTTGCTTTTGTTACTTCACAAACCACTCCCTCTGGCATTTGGCCAGGCGCTTTCCAGACTTGTTTACAGACTCTAACATTTCTCTGGCAAAATAACAGGTGCCAATCTGACTTGTTTACAGACCTCAACATTTCCCCCTTTTGTTTAATTTAGATAAGAACCATAGTGATTTTTACAGAAACACCATAAATAACCTGCTAGAAACAGAAAGGGAGGATACAAAATGTTACAATACCAAGCTAATTGATGGCTCCATGCAAGAAGCCCTTGGAAAAATTATACCAGCAATGACACCATTAGCAAAGATACCGAGTTACAATTTGTTGTAGATTACAGTTTGTTATCTCAGTCCAGGTAAAGCAGTGTCTCAATAGATTAACTCACAGTCCAGGTAAATCACAGTCTAGGTAAGTTCTGCAGGCAGCTAGCTTAAGTTGTAGCAGCAGAAACAGCAACAGCTCCGAAGTCTCCTCAGGTTCTCAGCCGAAGTTTTGTCTGGTTCTCAGCAACACTGAAAATTCTTTCACCTTTGTTTCCATGGGCACTTGAACGAAGGCAGGAACTCCGGATGGCTAAAGAAAATCCTGTAGCATTTCACTAAGAAAACAACCTTTTGAACAATTTAGTACATTATTTCAAGGTTTTTTACATTTGAAATAAGCCTTAATAGTACTCATTACTCATCAGCTTCCAGGTGTGGGAGAACCATTGTAGTTACTGGCCTTGGAAATGATCAAACTTCAGGGACACCAGTGTCTTCTGCCAGCTGTAGCATCTCAGGCAGCCCCAGATGGCCCTGGGGAGAGACCCAGACTCAAACTGCTTCCGGGCACAGGGAGCAAAAGCCTGCAAGACTGTGCCTCCAGGTCAGGTCTAGATTTGGGCTGGCAGTGGCGATCCGCTCCCCTGGGCAGGGGGGCAGGGAAGAGCCGGCAACTGTCGCTTGGAAAATTCTTGCTGTGCCATGATCGGCTTGGGCAGGTGGTAGTCGCCTTGTCGATTCACGCACCCTCCGGTAACGAAAAGTATTTAGTAATAGCCTTTTGCTGCAACTTGTTTCCTGATAATCCTTCTTCTTCTGAACTTTCTTTTTCTTTCTGACTAGAGTTTCTGGGCTTTTATCAACACATGCCCTAACTATTCTTGGTTCCACTGGGGTGCCTTTTTCTCATATCAATTTACTTCTCACCCCTTCCATATTTTCATCACAAAGACAATACAACATTTCAAGACAAAACAAGACACAAACATACTGCATCAATCTTCTCCATTTTCTTGAAATGGCCATTTTTCCTCTCGCCCTATCTGCCTAGGGACAAGCAGATTGCTCCCGTCCTATCTATGGACGGGCAGCTTTTTTCGTCACTTACCCCCGAGTGTCCCGGGGCTCCCCGTAATGGGCCACCATCTGCCGCAAGCCGGCTGCAGCAGAATATCCGGGGGGTGACGAATAACTTGTGTACATTGATAACTTGTGTACGTTGATGCAGCAGGAATGGGAGTCATTTATTGTAGGACAACCGAGGTATTTATACATTTTACACAGCTTATCTAATTAGCATAACATAGATACAGCAGTCAACCAATAAGGAATCTCCACACTTCATGGCTTGCTTTTGTTACTTCACAAACCACTCCCTCTGGCATTTGGCCAGGCGCCATCCAGACTTGTTTACAGACTCTAACATTTCTCTGGCAAAATAACAGGTGCCAATCTGACTTGTTTACAGACCTTAGCATCAATCTTTGGAACAAATAAAATAATTTTAAAAATTACAGAATAACAAGAAAAAAAGTGCACACGCACCTTTGAATAAGAATTCTCAACATGAGTGGTCTTAATTCTTCAATTAAAAGGTGCAGATTAGCTCATTAGATTAAAAAAGAAGACCAAATAATATACATCCTAAAAAACTCACTGGCAAAAACATACACAAACTGAAAGTGAAAGGATGGAAAATGATACTGTAAGCAAACCAAATCCAAAAGCAAGCAGCAATAGCTATACTCATAGATGACAAAACAGAAAAAACAAAGGATGTCATTACATATTGATAAAGGAAATAATTCATCAAGACACATTAACAATTACAAACATATATGCACCAAACATAAGAGCACCAATTTTATAAAACACCACAGGACACAAAGGGAGAGATGACCCTAATAATGAGTAACTGCAGTAGCCACTTTCACCATACAGACCAAATAAAATCAACCAAAAAAACATCAGGGGTGAATTATACCATAGTTCAAATAACTTAACAGACATATACATCTAAGGGCTGCAAAACGTGTATTCTTTTCATCAGTGCATGAAACTTTTTACAAAATAGATCATATTTCTGACCATAAAGCAAGAGTTAACTAATTCAGAAAAACTGAAATGATTACTTGTATCTTATTGTATCATGATGGAATGAAACCAGAAATTTGTAACAAGAAAAACTGCAGTAATTATATCAAAACATTGAGGCTAAAAATACACTGGTGAACAAACAGTAGGTTATGGAAAAAATCAGGAAGGAAATTTAAAAATTCCAAGAATCAAATAAAAATGAAAACATAATATAGTATAACCTGTGGGATACAGTGAAAACAGTACATTGGGGGAAGTTTATAGATATGAATGGCTATATTGAGGGAGGTAGGGGGAGCAGATCCCAAATAATAACCTAAGATAAATCTCAAGGTCTTTGAAAAACAAGAATAAACTAAGGGGCCAGGTGCAGAGGCTCACACCTATAACCCCAGTGGCTTGGGAGGCTGAGGCAGGAGCATCACAAGTTCAAAGCCAGCCTCAGCAACAGTGAGACCCTGTCTCTAAAGATAATACAAAACAGGGCTAGGGATGCGGCTCAGTGGTTGAGTGCCCATGAGTTCAATCCCTGGTACCAAAAAAAGAAAAGAAAAAATCAATAAAACAAAGAGCTGTTTCTTTGAAAAGAAAAATGAAATTGAAAAACTTTTACCAAATTTAACCAAAAGAAAGAGAAAACCCAAATTAACAAAAATAGAGATGAAAAAGGTATACTACAAAAGACAACATTCATAAGATCCTTCAGGAAAATCTGGGAAAACTACATACCAAAAAAAATGGAATATCTAGAAGAAATGGAGGAGATTCTGGACACATATTTTAAAAATCCAAATAGATCAGTAATGAGCAATGTGACTGAAGCAGGAGAAAAGTCTCCAAACAAGGAAAAGCCCATGCCTAGACAGATTCAATGCTGAAATTTACCAGATTTTAAAGAACAGCAATGCTTCTTAAGCTATTTAGAAAAAAAAAGGAAAAAAAATGTTTCCAAACTCAGCTTACCAAGCTAGAATTACCCTGCAACCAAGACCTGATAATGACACAACAAAAAAGAGAAAACTATAGACTGATATCCTTGATAAACATAAATGCAAATAAATGCAAAATCCTCAATAAAATACAAATTCAATGGCACATTAAAAAGCTTGTCCACAAGTTGGCTTCATGAAAGGGATGCAAGGATGGTTTAACACACACAATTGAATAAATGTAATATAGCACATTAATACAAAAATAAATAGAGGATAAAAAACATGATCTCAAAAAACCTTTGATAAAATTCAGTAAAGCTTCATGATAAAATGCTCTGAATAAACTATATATAACACAATCATACTTTAACATAAAAAAGGATATATATAACACACCCATAGCCAACATCATACTGAATACAGAAAAATTGAAAGTGTCCCTTCTAAACTCAGCAACAAGGACCTGGAGTTGTGGCTCAGCAGTAGAACGCTCACGTAGTGCATGCGGGGCACTGGGTTTGATCCTCAGCACCACGTAAAAATGAATAAATAAAATAGAGGTATTGTGTTCAGCTACAACTAAAAAATAAACACTAAAATAAATAAATAAATAAACTCAGCAATAAGACAAGTATATCTGTTCTCACCAATCTTTTTTTTAATTGAATATGACAGTGGAATGCATTACAATTTTTTTATAAATATGACAGTGGAATGCATTACAATTCATATTACACATATAGAGTACACTTTTTCATACCTCTGGTTATATATAAAGTGTATTGACACCAATTGGTGCCTTCATACATGTTCCACCACACTTATTCAATATAGTAGTACTTAAAAACTTAGCCAGGCCAATCAGGCAACAGAAAGAAATAAAAGGGATAAAGATAGGATAGGAGGAAGTCAATGTATCCCTTGATTACAGACACAATTCTATACTCAGAAAATCCTAGACTACACCAAAATACTCTTAGAACTGACAAATTCAGCAGAGTTGTAAGATTTTACAAAATGCACACAAAAAAATTAGTAGCTTTTCTAGACACCAATAACAAACTCACTGAGAAAGAAATCAAAAAGCAATCCTATTCACAGTAGTCTCAGAAAACAAAAACTAAAATACCTAGGAATAAATAAAACCAGAACTGTGAAAGACTTCTATAATAAAAATGACCCCAAAGAGGTATAAACATAAAGAACTTGAGGGAAAAAGAAAAAACTAATGGAACATGGGAAGGCTTCCCATGTTCATATTAGGAGAATATAATTTAAATGGCTATACCACCAAAAGTGATCTACATGTACCATGCAATCCCTATGAAAATATCAATGACATTATTCATAGAACTTGAAAAAAATCCTAAAATTTGTATGGAATCATAAAAGACCTAGAATAGTCAAAGCAATCCTCAGCAGAATGCACAATGTAGGAGCCATCACAATATCTGACTTAAAAATACACTACACAGCTATAGTAACAAAGATATCTACTGACGTAAAAACAAACATGAAGGCTATGAATAGAATAGAAAAACAAGAATAAAGCCACAAATCTAGAGCGAACAGATTCTTGACAAAGGTGTCAAAAATATATCAGAAAAAAGAAACCTTTTCAAACTGGATAGAAAACTGGAAATTCACTTATAAAAGACTGAAAATACCAGACCTTATCTTACATCCTGAACAAAAATAAAGTCAAGATGGATGGATCAAAGATTTTAATGTAAGACCTGAAACTCTGAAACTACTAGAAGAAAACATTGGGGAAAAATTTCAAGATACTGATACAAGCAATCGTTGATTGCCTGAATAGGACTTCAATAACTCAGGGAACAAAAGCAAGAACTGACAAATGGGATGATATCAAACTAAAATGCTTTTGCAGTGCAAGCGAACAACAGAATGAAAAGACAGCCTATAGAATGGGAGAAAACCTTGCCAACTACTCATCTAACAAATTATTAATATCCAGGACATATAAAGAACTCAAAAAACTTAACAACAAAAGAACAAGTAAAGTAATCTAAATTTTAGAATGGGCAAATTATCTACACAGACACTTCTCTAAAGAAATACAAATGGCCATAAATACATGAAAAAATATTCAATATCTTCATCCATCAGGGAACTACAAATCAAAACTACATTGAGATTCTATCTTACCCCAGAATGCTATTATCAAAAAAAATCCAAAAATGCTTGCAAAGACATGGGAAAAAAAAAACCTCTTACACTCTTGTGGGAATATAACAGTACATACAGACACTATTAAAATGGGTATGAAGGTTCCTCAAAATATTTTTAAAAAATTAAAAATGGAACTATCATATGATTCAAGTTTATCAATTCTGGGTATATTATTATGATCCAAAGGAAATTAAGTCAGAATACAAGAGATACCTACATATCCATTTTTACTACAGTACTATTCACAATAGCCAAGCTATGGAATTAGACTAGTTGCTGATCGACATTTGAGTGGGATAAAGAAAATACAGTATATATTTTTCAGCCATAAAAATGAATGAAATCACGTCATGTGCAGAAAAAAAGATGAAATTGGAGGACACCATATTAAGCAAAATAATTAAGAGACAGAACAAGCATTATAGTTTTTTCTCATATGTGGAAACTTAAAAAATAGCTAAGATGCAGCACAGTGGTAGAGCCTAGCATGCACAAAGCCCTGGGTCCAGTCAATTCTCCAGTGCTGCCCAAAATACATAAAGATAACCTGGAAATAGGAAAGACATTCTTAAGGAAAAGAAAAGGGACAAAAGGTAGGGGTCGGAAAGGAAGGACAAGAGAGGGTAGGAGAGTGGATGGATATGATCAAAGCACAATATATATACACGCATTGAAACATCACAGTGAAACTTCTTAATTTGTACAATAAGGACATATTAATAATTATAAATTTAAAAATTAAAAAAAATTTCAGAAGAATAACTACAAGGTTAAAGTCTGATCAGTTGCGGGGAGGACTGAATGTAGTCTTTTTTTTTGTCCTCTCCACCTATGATGCAAAACATAAAAAACATCAGGTGTCTCACCAAAACATTATAAAGAAGAGGAAATTGAAAATACTCACAGGGGAATCATTTCATATAGAACCTAAGCACTAAATTGAAGTGATTAGAGGCTACACTACACTACTACTAGAGCTGGAAGTGGTATAGATCAAATATAGTCTGTACATTAATAAAGAGCCTGTATTTAAAAATTTAAAAGGATCCCTTGCTTTTTTCTTTCTTTCTTTTTTGTAAAATGCGACAAAAAGTTGTGTACTGTTGAAAGAGTGAGCAAGAACTTTTCCTTACTTCTTTGCCACAGAACCCTTCTTTTTCTTATATAATCTAAAAAATTCCTTAAAATCTGAATTTCAGAGTCTCCTACAATAATAAAAAACTCAAACTAGTTCAAGAGAATTATATAAACTATGCTCTGAACTGTGTGTTAAAACAATTATTTCATATGAAACACTTCACCATTTGAAGTTTATGTCTATTAAAAATTAAAATGTAAAAACTCAGATTTTCATATGTAATGTGACATGTACATGTTGGCGATTATGAAAATAAGGTAACAAAATATCTAAGTTATTAAAAAATTAAACAAATGTTTTCTAAATTTGAAAAACAATGTGACCAATAAAATATTGATTTTTTAAAATAAAATAAGAATAAGCATCCATTATAAATATATGAACTTAATTTCTTAAATCTGATGATTAAGGAATGCCAGTCTTACATAATTACTATGAAAGCAGATTTTTATCTAAGCTAAATAGAAATTCCATTATGAGAAGATTTCTGATCTAAATATTGAGATAGACCATAGTGACTGTAAATCTCAAAAAATTCCTTTTTGAGAGGGGGAGTCTCACTATGTTGCCCAAATGGCCTTGAACTTGTAATCCTCTATCCTCATCTTCCAAAGTAGTTGCAAATATAATCATGTGCCACCATGCCTGGCTTCAACCTTTATAAAAATTAAATTCTGAAAGTTTTACCTTCATGTGATTTTTCAAAGGATCCAAAAGATTGAAATGAATATTGCACTTGGAACAAGCTCTTGGAAAAGGTGTTCCATTTTTAGATTGATTTGATGAGGTATTTGCACCTAAAATAAATTCAGAACATTTATGATTCAAAACTCATCACTTTTGAACATTAAATAATCACTGATAGTTTCAAAATTTATAATAATTTCTAAAATTTATGTATAAATACTATAGTAATTTTTATAGTATAGAATGTAAGATCTCATATTTACCTTTTGATGGCATAGCCTGGGAAGATGTCAGTGAAGGAGATTTAACTGAAGGGAATTCAGCTGGAGAATTTGTTCCAGAAACACCCTCACAGGGCTTAGGCTTTTTTGGATTAACACTGTTTACTTCAGAAGCAGAAGGACGTTTTGATAAAAATGAACTTTCATTCACACCTACAATGATTTAAACAGTGGAAAAAATATTTTAGAACACCTAGAATACTACTCATAACTAAGTACAAATACTTTGGAGTTAATTTACAGATAATATAATTAATTATCATATCACACAAATAACAAGAAAAATTAAGTGATCCAAACTCAGGGCATATACAGAAATAGTATAAACATTTATTATAAACTCCAAGAATTAAGATAATTTGTAAAATAACCTTTCTATGCAAGAAATTCTAAATGTGGCTTCAAACAGAAATATATAAACTGCTATTATAAAAGAAGCCAGACAAAAAATTTTAAAGCAGAAAACACTGAAACAAGTTCCCAGAAATAAATTACTTTTGGATACTTAAATGTGATAGAATTTGTTAAAAAAAAGAAAGAAAATCTGACAATAACTTTTATTTGTTCCAAAAATTGATACCCTCATATGCTTTTTTATTTAGCAATTTAAAATGTCTACTGCAATGTTAGCTCTTTTCTCACCTAACAAACTTAAGAGTGGTCTACTGACAGCTTTAGGTGATTTTAACCACTTATTGCCATGTACAAAGTGGAAACAAATAAGTTTGAATAATAGTTTACTCATTCATATGAAAGGGCACATAATACAGGGAGTTAGTATAAGGATTTTCATACTATGTTCCCCAGAATTTAATGGGGTCATTTTAGGGAATATATTGGGCCATGTCTGACAAAAAAACACTTTTCCATTTTATTTATTAGATATTAACATAAAAATTTGTTTGTACAGGGATTTCATTAAAAAAAAAACCTCTTCCATTTAAAAACCATTACCTTAAGGATAAAGAATTTAGATCTATTTAGAGCATTACTAAGAAAAATGGGGATATTTAGACTATAACCAAGCCAGGCAAAGTCCTTTTAGAAAATAATACACAATGGGCTTTGTAAAAATGGATTTTAAAACTGTACATCATATTTTAATAATGCCAACTATACACTAAAAGTAGAAGCAGTGAATAAACTACAAACATTCTAGGCTTTTAAGTCAGACAAGATAAGTTCAAATCCAGACTACGTCAGTCTCTAGCTATGCACTCTTAAGCTTATTTAATTAATTTCTCTGAGTTTAAGCTTCCTTTTTTGTAAAATAAGTTATAATGCCTTATTTTACAGAGCTATTTAAGAAAAAGATAATATACTTAAAATATCCCAAGAAAATATTTGGTACATAAAAAGCACTCAGTAGAAAGTGAAAGGTACTATCATTACTAACTAAATATTTTCCATCTTTATTTTAGAGGGGAAAAATTATTCCAACAGATATAATAGTAAAAACAAATATGCCATAAAAATAAAAAGTATTATAGTAGTTAGCTTCTCTGTTCCATCGTTTGAGATAACATAAAAATCATCTCCCACTAATGAAGCACTCTATTACAAACTGCAGGTCCATAAGAAAGATTCCATGAGATCCCTTTAGCATTCTTCTGAGACGTTTAGGTTACCCGAAAAACCACTAGGTGCTAGCATTTCAAATGAATCAGTTGATTTTACAACAGGCTAAATAGTAGAAATAGATTGCTTTAATGGAAGAATTTAACAGAAAAAATCTCAATGTTAAAAAAAGTCACTTGCATTTGATTGAACTTCTGATTCTTTAGCTTACCTTCGTTCTATTAGGCTGTGCTATTCCCTACTTTTAAGAAATTCTATCTCTGCCAGTATAAATCCTATACTCACTCAAGATCAAACTCAAATTCAATCTTCTCTGAACCCTCATAATTTCTACAGTGTGTTACTGAACATCATAGTTCATATAATTATTCATATTTATCATACATAACTGCTGTAATGTCATTTAAACCTTATAAATGCATTTTTAAATTTACTTATCTTATTTGGCCATCAGAAAAGCCCTGAATAGAATGGCAATCATCAAGAATACAGGCAACAATAAATGTTGATGAGGATGTGGGGAAAAAGGTATACTCATATATTTTTGGTGGGACTGAAAATTGGTACAACCACGATGGAAAGCAGTATGGAGATTCTTCAGAAAACTTGAAAGGGAACCACCATTTGACCCAGTTATCCCACTCCTCAGTTTATACCCAAAGGACTTAAAATCTGCATATTAGAGTAATGCAGCCATGTCAATGTTTATAGAAGCTCAATTCACAATAGCTAAAATATGGAACTAATCTAGGTGTTCTTCAATAGATGAATGGGTAAAGAAAATGTGAGATATATATATATATATATATATATATATATATATATATATATATATATATATATATATATCATGCTAAGAGAAATAAGCCAACCCCGAAAAATCAAAGGCCAAATGCTTTCTCCAATACCTGGATGCTAATTCACAATAAGATGGGAGGCACTAGAGAAGAATAGCATTACCTTAAATTAGGTAGAGGGAAGTGAAGGGAGGGGAGAGGAGGGAAGGTGATGTGGGAATAGGAAGGATCATAGAATGAAACAGACATTATTACTTTATGTATATGTGATTGCATGAGCTATATGTTTCTATAACATTTACACTAAGAAAAATGAGAAATTATATCCCACTATGTATATCAAAGTGCATAAATGCATTCTCCTGTCATGTATAGCTAATTAAAACAAATTTTAAAATAAAAAAAAGCCTGGAATAAACTATATTAAAAATTAAAATAAAGGGCTGGGGTTGTGGCTCAGTGGTAGACTGCTCACCTAGCATGCGTGAGGCATTGGGTTCAATCCTCAGCACTACATAAAAATAAAATAGATACTGTGTGTACACCTACAACTAAAAAAATAAATATTTTTTTAAAAAAAATTTAAGTGAAATCTCCAAATGGCTGATTCAGGTATGGTGAATGAATGCATAATATAAGAATAATAAGTACCTCTACTTTGAATAATATCAGAAAACAAAAGTGGAAAGAGGTTAACTGACTAAAAATTCTCCAGATTAGAGGTTCAAACTTACTTCTTTCAAATTACCTTATTTACTGCTCAGACTAAAGTTTCATTCTTTATATCAGAAAACCTGGCTAGAGAATAGGTGTCATAATCCTTACTTTTAAGAAGTTTCAAGAACTCATATCTTCTATGAATAAAAGTCCATGCGTTTTGTAAAACCAGATTTAGCACAAATACATTCCCATTTCTCTTTGGGTCTTACCTACTTTATTAACTAGAAGTTTACTAGGTATGTACTGACACCAAGAGAAGTGAGTATCAAATATTGCTGAAAAGAAAAACAGTGGTGTACATCTAAAATCATAATGACTCATGAGGCTGAGGTAAGAGGATTGAAAGTTTGAGGGCAACTCAACAACAGCTAGTCTCAAGTAAAAATATTTTTTATAAAGTTCAAGCTTAGTGGTAGAATGCTTGCTTAGCACATGTAATGCCCTAGATTCAAATCCTCTATACCACACACACAAAAAAGGAAAAACATTAAGCATTATTACTATGGAAAAAGAATGGACAGAAGTTGAGTTTGGTAGATTCTTCACACTGATCTGTTTAGTAAACAACCTAAAAACTCCAAAAAAAAATCATATACATCTCTACCTCATCAAATATTTGAAACACATAAAAATTGCCAGTATATAAAGATTAAGTACTTTGATTACAGAAAATTTTCAATAAGACAAAATTCATACTATACAAATGCATTTTGATTAATGAAGAATTTTGTTGTACCCTCAATGAATTTAAAATCTTCTTCAATAGGTAAATTTCATTACTTCTTCAAATAGCATTTATTGAGTACTTACTATGTACAAATCATTTATTTAATGTGGTTACTTTACACTAACACTTTAAAATCATGTTTTACTATCATATTGAGACCATTTATTGAACTAGAGTGACACTAACCTAATGAAGAAATCAATAATAACAAACACTTTTTCCCCTAACTGGTCATAGAAACTAATTTTTAAAATAGAATATTTAGGGCATATGAGGACCTCTCTAATTCATATAAATTACTTTAAGGTGTTAAGTTTGGCTCCAAGTGAGAATGAGTTCAAAGAAGTTTAGCCAAGATTTTATATAAAGTTACCCAAAAAGGCATTCAAAAACTATTAGCACAACTCCATGTTACAATATATGAAAGACTTCACAAGAGGATATGAGCTTCAAAATAGAAAGTTAATTCCATAAGCAAATTCATCAAGTTTTTCTTTTATAACTTTTTGGAAAAAGTACTAATACCAACCTACTATAGAAAGTGTTGGTCCCCCTTGGTAATGTGATAATCCTGTCTCCTGGGTCAAGTCAAATAGTAATTCTGAAGAATTATTAGATACAACTTGTGATGAGCTCATTATGTAATCCTGGTAAAATATTTCAGAGAAAGAATATTACATTTATTCATTATAGTTATAATTATTTTTCATAAAATTTATAAATGCAAATTAATTATATGCCAATATTCTAAGAATAACCTTTGATGCCTCAATTATTAATAAGCTTAAAAACACAAAGATGATTTCTAATTTGCCAAAATTATAATTTACTAAAACTTTGAAAGCAAGCTAATAGAGCTGGTCTATTCCTGACTAGCCAATTAATTTGAAGGAAAAATTATAGTCCAACATTTTCAAGATAAAAGAAAAGTAAATCCACTTTACATTAATAACAGTGATACACTCTGAGAGGGATTCTAAAAATGCTGTATCACCATCAAAAAGCAAATAATAGAACTTGGCAAAATCTTGGACTAAACAAGGAGACAAGTATAAAACATATTAACAAGGTTATAAAAATTAAAAGTTCTTGTGCCTCTAAAAAATTCTGCATCCTGGTGTCTGAGGTGTGGCTCAGCGGTAAAGCACTTGCCTTCCACATGTGAGGCACTGGGTTCGAGCCTCAGCACCACATAAAAGTAAATAAATAAAATAAAGATACTGCATCCATGTACAACTAAAAAATATTTTTTTTAAATCCTGCTTTCAAAATATCAATACAAACAAACAGAAATATTAAGGATGAATATATCAGACAATATGAATTTTGGAACCATGTTTCTTGGAGAATGTTATAGATCAGAAAAGACTGGTCCCCTCACTCTTCCTATCATCCCACAGAAAGCTGTGGTAGGCCAACCTCTCCTTTTATAAGGCAAATATAAAAGCAACCTGGCCAGTAGGCTGAATAAGTAAGAATGCCAACCAGACAGGGAATAGAATAGAAGTTATTTACAGAAGTGATCTGGGTCAGCAGCCCTGCTCCTAGAGACCAGAGCCTCCAAGGAAATTTCAGCCCTTCCATGAGGAGAAAGGGTGGTTCAAACTAGTAGGAAGATCTCAAGAAAAGAGAAGTGAAAAGTATGAGATGAACTATGCTGTGGTCAAATATACAGTAATAGATACATTTATATGAAAATATACACATATATTTATTATAAATAATTATGAAAATTGTGGTCAATAAATTTAGGAATATTCAAATAGCATTGTATATTAAGAATACTGACACATACACAAAACACATACCACAATATTATGCTCCAATGCCATTTTCATAAAAAACAATCATTGTTGAGAGTAAGCCAGACCACTCTACATGTTGTAATATATAGCAAGCAAGTTTTAAGATTAACAATGCTTAAAAATCAAACTGGAAAAAAAGACAGCTACTTTTAGAAAAAAAAAATGGGCAAAGGACATAAACTGAGATAATTCAAACTAAAATGCAATGGCCAATATATTCAAAATACCTTTTTTTCCAACATACTAGTCAAAGAAATGCAAATAATAGTGTTTACTGTATTGGCACTCTTCAATACTGCAAAATATATAATTAGCGGCTACTCTTAAGAGTATCAAGATCAAAAAAAGAATTAATAACTGCAGAAAACATAAGACTAAGAATAAACTACAAGGTGAGATCATGAATAGGATCCTGGAAAGAAAAGGAACATTAATGGAAAAACTGGTGAAATTCTAATAAGGTCTGAGGTTTAGTTCATATTAATTGCCTGTGGAAAAAAGTTAACATTGGGGGAAAATGGGTAAGAGAAATATAGGAACTGTTTGAATTATTTTTTTCTTGTAAGACTAATGATAGAACTGTTATTATATCAATAACTGTCTTATTGATATGTGGTTCCCTTAAGCAGTGGGAGGGAGGGGAAGAAAGGGAGCAAGGGAGTAGGAATGATGTGGAATGAGTTAGATATCATTACCCTAAGTATATGTATGAAGACATGAATGGTGTGAAAATACTTTGTGCACAATCAGTGACTTGAAAAATTGTGCTCTATATGTGTAATATAAAATCAACTGCATTCTGCCATTGTGTATAACAAATTAGAATAAATAAATAATTTAATTAAAAAGACTAATGATAGTTTGAATTAAGTTAAAGTTTAAAAATGATGACTGGGGATGTGGCTCAAGCGGTAGCGCGCTCGCCTGGCATGCATGGGGCGCTAGGTTCGATCCCCAACACGACATAAAAATAAAAAATAAAAATATTATATTCACCTAAAAACTAAAAATATAAATATTTTTTTTAAAAAATGATGAAACATTCACTACTGGCAAAGTAGAGATTATATTTTGGTATAATCTGCATAAAAATGTTAGCAGTAGTTACAAAAGCCTTTAAAATAAGGTTCACATGATTAAATTATTCTACATTCAAGGATTCATGATAAGGAAATGAAAGTGTAATGGAAAATTATTTATAATAGCAGAAACATTAAAACCTATATATCCAATAATAGAGGAGTGGTAAAATAAATTGATGGATAATCATGCAGTTATTAACATCAAGATTTTGAGAAATAAGCAATGATATGATCCAAGTAGAATGTTCAGTAAAAAGTGAAATACATATTGACATATACAACATGATGCGGATATATTCTTCTCTCTTTTCTAAACTTTCCTCACAAAATACATATTATTTTATAACAAAATTTGAAGTATTTTGTTTATAAATTGAGGGATGATCAAGTTTAAGAATTTTGATTTGTTCTAACTTTGTTACTAACTTTCCAATTGACACAGGACTGTTAAGAAGTTATAGAAATAAGTTATTACTGTAACACAAATAACATCTAGAATTTAGTACCAAAAAGGCAGATATGGATATTTGAGCCTTAAAATGTAGTTTAAAAAATCAATAATGCCATACTGAACTATAACTAAGCAAAATTTTACTTCAATTTAAATATTTTTTTCTAAATATATGCACTTTAAGAATTGAAAATTTCATTTTCTAAAATAGTTCTTTTAACATAAGTATAATAAAGTTAATGCTGTTAAACACTTTTCTAGAAGAAAACTCTGGTTAATTATCACAATTTCAGAGAGCAGGCAATCCACTAATCAACAATAACTAATTAAAATAATTCTCCAATTGAGAATTTTTGATGTATTATAAAAACAGTCCAGAAAAATGTCATATACAATAATAAGAGTAGAACAAGCACTTTACTGGCATTCAGAAGATTTGCATTTTTATTTAACTATGTAACCTTGGGCAATTCACTTCTGAACTTCAAGTTATTCATCTTCCGACAAATAACGGCCACAATTATGTTTATATGTAATTGCTCGTCATAGTAAATATATCAAGTAGTCATCACAAAAGAACTAATAAAGCCCTTCCTGGTTGAGGAAGGTTCCCAATACAGCACCATTTGTTTTGGATGGAGCCGAAATTAGAATCCTGGTCTGACCCTTAAGCAGTATCATACTAACTTTATAAGTAATAATATATTCCATCCCTGCCTACCTGAAAGAGATGATGAAATACAAAGACAGTTCATGGAAAAAGTAAACATACACACATATAAAACATGACATAAAATAGGAAACTATTAATCAATTTATTAAAACCAATGGCTTCCAAAATACAGGGAGAAAATTCCTTAAATAGGACTCTCAATTCATTCTAGAATACACCTCTATCATTCTTAACTTTACGGAGATCTCTGGGAGTTCTTAAAAATCTATTATTTCCAGGCCCCACCCAGACCAACTGGCAAAACTGTTATTGGTGTATTTGTTTTTTTTTTTTAAAGAACCCAAGAATTGGGAACCACCAATTGAAGTACTTTGACTTTAAAACTAGGCCTACAAAAACACAACAGTCCAAGTCAAAAAAATCTCTAGTTTTTAACTTTGTAACATCAAAGATACCACCTGGCTTTGTTATTTTTTCCCCCAAGTTATGTTTGAAATATTTTTACTTATAAACTTCATTAAATAATTGAGTTTTTGCTTTCTCTTTTTCCCCCTAAATGCCAAACAGCTATGACAATCATGAGAACACCATTAAGTTAATTTGATTCTAACTAACAGCAAATAATTTTTACATTCTGGGTAGCCTTCCACCTCACTTCAAGAAATAGTAGGATGCTGTCAAGATCAGAGTGGCAGATGTTAAGTTTTCCAAAATTCTAATTTTTACTTGAAAGCTCAAATTATACCATAATCAAGAAATACTACTCTCAGTCATTTTCCTTGAGATGGCAGGTACACTGTGTTCAATTTTGAGGAAGTGATTGCCAACTACCCAAAATTAAAGAACCATGCCTGGCAGATATATACTAAAGTGGTCACCACATTCCAACCTCCTGTTAATTATATCCTGTGTGATTCCCTCCCTTTTTGTTGGACCTCTGACTTGCTTCTAACCAGTAGAATACAGCAAAAGTAGGGATAAACATGATTTTCTATTTGTAATTACATTACTTCAGACTCTAATGACATTTTGCTAAGGATTCTCTCTTAATACCTTTGAGAAAGCAAGTAGCCAACCTGGGAAGACCCATCTGACAAAGAATGAACCAAAAAACAGTCAGATACTGAGACTCAGTTTGACAACCTGTAAGGAAATGAATGCTACAAACAACCATGTGAACTTGAAGCAGATACTTCCCCCACAAAGCTTCAGATAAGACTGCAACTTCAGGAACCACATACTGAAAGCGGCCTTGTGAGACCCTAAAGCAGAGGAGCCAGCTAAACCATCATCTGACCCACAGTAATAATACATAAGACTGTGAGATAATGCATGTGTTGTTTTAAGTACATACATGTGTGATAATGTTGATACAAAAAAATAAATAAATAATACACCATGGTTTATCAGTCATTGTTTCAAGTAAAAATGGTATTCTATTTTTTGTTGTAATTAATCTTGGAATTTTATTCCTTTACAATTGCCAAAAAATAAAGATAAACAATAAAAACAGCACAATAAGGAAGTCTCGAGTCATACAATGTACACAAATGGGCATATATTTTTCAAATTAAATCCATTATTATATTTCTTATAAAGAATTATTTATTAGTTCTTAGGGATTACCTGAAAAATGTAGTCCTGGTCAAAAGGAAAGAAAAGATCAGATGGGAGAATTTCTGAAGTATGAAAGATACAATATACTTAGTTGTATAAGTACAAGATTACAGTCCCTGAACAAAGGACTGCAATCTTGTGCAAAGGACCTATAGTTTCCTCTACCAAAAGTTATCCTTTACCAGTAAAACCATCAACAGCTGCTTTAGGATAGGGTAGGAACCACTCAAAATTGATTAGGCACATTGTAGGAAAAATTTGAGCCCAGGTTTGTGTATCTATACACAGAATGGGTTTGATTATCTATGTTTGGTGTAATAATTCCCTTTCTGCATTTTTGGAATGCTATTCCTAAGTATAGGATGCTCTATCTCCAAATCACTTGAAATGGAGGACTTGTGTAAAGATATGATAAGGGACCAGCAAGAACAACAGAAACGTAGGAGCACAATACCATCTATTATGTGTAAAACTGGATACCCAGGGAATAGAGTGAAATGTCAAAGAAATTTCCTGGTACACACGGAAGACAACCAAAAACCAAAAAAACAGCCTTCTTCTATCCATGTGTTATCCAGTAAAACACTATGCCTGTAGCCATTAAATTACCAGGTAAGGGTTCCATATACCATGCCATAAATAAGGAAATAAAATTTAGACTAAAAAGAATATAAGACAATATGAAAAAGATAACTCTTTTGATTCTGAGCTTAAGGAATGAGAATTTCCTAAGATATAAGTAAAACAAACTCAAACTTTCAAATTTCCATACCCCAATTCCATTTATAGTCTAGGTAAGGCATGACCAATATTGAAAGGTAATTAAAATGAAGCAGAAAAATAACTGTTGGTTTCGAAATCCAAAAGGTCATGACCTGGAAACTCACCTGGATCCCTACCCCTTAGACCATCTGGTGCCATCTACCGATTTCATGAAACTTTCAATGAAGGGCTCTGAAAAGGACTTGGCACACCGCTTGAACTGTTAGGCTTAGAAAAGAGCTAATTCTTCTGTAAGAATCTACAGTCTTTTAACAAAAGGATTATATATAATTTGCGATTAGTAATATCTAGGGAAAAAACATTCCAGTATGATGGATTAAGCAGATGTCTTACACATAATCTCCGCCTTATGGGAGAAAACAGGGGAGGCTCATAATGGTCACCTTTTTCAGGTTTAATGTGACGAGAAAAAAACCTATATGCCCTACATAGGGATCACTTACATTATAAAGCTATTATTAAATATTTAGTTCAAGAATAAATTTGGGAAATGTCTATTTAGATAAGATGTTCTATTTTTTAAAAACAGATAGTGTAGCTCATAATTCAATCACACAAGCACCAAACTTCAGACACAGAAGTACTTTATGTATACTATTTCATCATGCAAAATATTTTGAAAGACAAATATTAATGGGTAGAGTTTAAAAATTAATAACATTAATGTTTCATACTTAAACTGGTGTTAATAGATCTTAGTAGTTTCATCAAGGAAATGAGTATAACTGGAATTTTTTTATTGTGAATATTCGGTAGGTGACTAATATGAATACTACTGGTACAGTTTGGTGCCACTGCTTTGATTCCCACTTAAGGCATAAGTAGCTTACTCACACCATTGCTTCAACATCATCAATGCAAATGTCAACATAGTAGAAAAGGCAAAATTAGTATCTTCAACTACGATGACAATGTCATTGATTTCCAAACCCAGAGAGAGTTTTAGGGAACCCCAGAGGACTTCACAGACTATCCATTGAGAACTGTTAGAACTAGGCAATGCTTCCAATTTTTAGAAAGCAAAAATTCATATACAATGTATAGTTATGTGTGTGTACCCACACATAAAAACTGGTTTAGCCTACAATGAAATCTCCGATCCTCGCCAGCTGTGTGATCTTGAGTGAATCATTTAATCTCTATAAGCCTAAGTTTCCTCAACTATAAAATGGGGATAATAACAGCACATACTTCCTAGGGATGCTTAAGAATTAAATAAGATTAATTTATGCATAGCACTTAGCATAAATCCTTGTGTATATTAATAGCTCAATAGATGATAACTATTACTATTAACTATTACTTTTTATTAAGATTTTAAAACTAAACCAAGAAGGTATGTTTTTAGAATAAAAAGCTATGATGGTCTCTCAATAATTTTCCCTATTAAGAACACCTGACCCAGTTTGTGATCTTAAATATTTTGCCATTATGCAATATTCATTATTAATATTTTAACTCAAATTTTGATACATAGTTTTCAACATTATATCTATTCAACTTAAGCATATTACCTGACTTCTTAATAGGCTGGGGATGTAGTGCCTGCAATTATTACTTTGGGTACTATTTAAGCTATTATAAAAATGGTGACATTTTCTTATGATTTTGCTCCTACTGGATAACTACCTGTGACAGTCCAGAATTTTAACTGAGTACTGCTGATGCTGATTAATAATATCAAACATAACCCTGGGCTATGTAGTTTCAAAAATACTTACAGGTTTAGAAAAAGGCTGAACAATAACAGAGCTATCTGAAGATCTAGATTCAGGATGAAAATTTACTGGCGAGGCAGCCACTGGATTTGATGTTGGGTTCGTATAGTGTTGACTTGTAGGCTTGAATGAAGCAGTAATACCTGTATTTTAAAATTACACAATGTATTGAAAATGTTTCTATTAATTTTCTCAAAATACTTTATTTTAAAATTAAAATAGTACAATAATGCTGTACCTTGACTGAGTATGCCATTCTTTATTCCCCTTGAATATGAGCTGGGGTTAACTCTGTTCAAAATATCTAAAAAAATTATATTAATTTTAAAATATGTACTAAGAAAATGGAAATCACAATTTGAAAACAAACAGGTTACTAGAAAGAATATATAAATTATCACTAATTTAAGAATACAGTTAATTTTAAACACATACATCTTTAGCTTCCAAAGAAACAAAAGAAACAAGATTATTAGCCTTAACTATTTTCAAGAGTAAGCACAACTGTTCTCATTAAAACTCAAGATCCAAAAGCCAGAAGAAAAAAGATGACATATCTGATTATACACAAATCAAAACTGTCTGCAAGACAAAGAAATAGTACACACATTCAACAGCAGTCCAACACACAAAAAGAGTCTACATATTTGAAGTGTTCTAAAATGTATTTATATACAATCTATATCTTTCTTTGAATGGTGACAAGGTTGTACAGAAACTTGAGACTCATTCACACTTTTAAGCATTGCCATAGTAAGTTAAGAAAACAGTAATATGCAGGGCACATTACATTCTTTGATAAATTCTCCTGGTTTAAAACAAATGTATAAATAAAATCAGAAAGGATCTATTTTCTCCTTCTACTTGAAATCTATGTTATTTCTCTATACTTCAGACATCTCAGAGTGGATATCTTAGCAAGTATTGATATCTTTACTCTAACAATATAACAATGTCCAGCCCCATTACTGTATATGAAAGCTAGTAATCCATAGAGGCTATTCTGCCAAAAAGTTAAAAGGATTTAAGTGTGCTAACTGCTACATCATCAAAGTACAGTGGCTATAGGTGATGTCCCTCTTTTTCATAAATATAAGTTGCTAAAAAATGAATATGGTCAGAATCTACAACCCATCAAGGACTTAAGTCAGAGACTCTGAATCATTCACTGCCTATATACAGTTTTAGCCATGTATGAATGACAATGCAATGAGGCCTAGATGTGAGAATTTCCATCTGATACTAATATACACTTAGTATATTCCAAAATTTTAATCTAAGCATTCCAAATCCTTCCTTATCTAACTGCTAAATGAGAAAAGACAGAAATAAACAGATAAACAGTTCACTCGGATAAACAGTTTCACTAGAAATTATTTCCAATCTCAGAAGACCTCCAATGCAACAAGCCAATCTAAGCCTACTTCTTTCTCACACATCTGATATTTAACCTTTGGCTTCCTTCTAGTCTCCAATCACATCCCCATTTTGATTCTCAAGTTCTTACTGGCCTCCCCCTCATCTCTCATCCCTAACTCCTTACAGTAGAATAAGTACACTGAGTCCCATAAGACATTCACAAGTTTTCCATTAATAATAATATCTTATAAAATTCGGCTTTAGTAAAAGTAAATGCTTACTGGAAATTGCTGGTTTTGAACTTGATATCTCTCCAACAAAGATGGGCTCATCATCATCATCATCCTCAACTTCTTTTACTTTCTTCTGCCATGATTCCAGTTCTTCTTCTTCACATTCCATAAAGAGTTCTGCCATTTTTAAATTATCTAATTTTCAAAAGGAGAGAAGTAACCTTATTTTCAAAAATAAAAATAAAAACATTTTGCAGGGTGAGTACCAGGGATTGAACTAGTGGGCACTAGACCACTGAGCCATATCCCAACCCTATTTTATATTTTATTTAGAGACAGGGTCTCACTAAGTTGCTTAACACCTCGATTTTGCTGAGATTGGCTTTAAACTTGTGATCCTCCTGTCTCGGCCTCCCAAGCTGCTGAGATTGCTGGGATTACAGGCTTGCACCACCATGCCTGGCAGTAAAAACATTTTTGTAATACCTGATATTGAAGATCTACTTTAACAATTCTAATAGCAATTTCTGAGTTGATATCCGTAGTCAGCACCCTGTAATAACAGTAAGAAATTCAAATCTCACTAGCATTATAACTAGTACAATTAAGATAGAATAAAAGATAGATAGGAAGACAGAAAATGAAAGATATTAGTTATTTACCATAGATAGAAAACTTAGAGATAATAAAATCCAAAGTGAGTTTCAATAGTACACCTAGATAAACATATTCTATCTAATCATTATTTTTCTAAAGAGATAATAACCACGGGTAGACTAAGACTAAGAAATAACAGGTAGGAAACAAACTAGAATTACTACCAAATTCAGGAACGTTAGGCACAGAGCAAAGCAGAGATAGGTGCTAAATTAAAATACAGGAAATGAGGGAGGCTTATACCAGCCAGGTTATATTACATTTTCTCACCTGAAGAAACCGATCAAAGAAATACATACAGTAAATACTACTTCTCAGAAATTATGACCAAATATACTGAGCTCCTAAGAAGCACTTAGATATAGGTGGAACACCAATAGCACAAGGATTTTAGGAAAACCTCCTATCCACAAAAGAAATAAAAATTTCCAGGGTTCTGGCAATATCTTTAATACATCATTTTTAAAAGGTAATTTTTTATTATACTAAAATAATATCATTTCTACTTTTAACTCAAAATTCAAGCAATATTCTACCATAAAACTGAAAGATACCAACTGAAATTATGCTCTGGAGACGGCATACAAAGCAAATATTTCAACAAATTAGATGCCATTCTTTTATGAATATATAGAAAAGTATGTCACAAACCATTCCCTGGTCTAATATTTAAATGTTTAGTAATCTACCTATCAAAGGCCTTCCTATTTTTTCAAATGTCATCGACATCACAAACTGACCCCTTTCTTTTATAATTGTACTATTTTACTAGTTAGATAAGAGTTCTTTAAGTTTTTCAACTCAGATCATTAAAAATACTAAAATCTATATCACTTCTGCACAGAGTACCTTACCTTTATAGTCTATATCATTTCAGTCTACAACATAAAAAGGACATGGACTTGAAATCAAATTGAATGGTTCAAATCTTCACTGCCTTGTAATTGTATGACTGAAGAAATTACTTGAAGCTATTTATGATATCTACCTAAGTTTTATATACATTCAAGAAAATGGAAAACACCATGTAAAACATCCATTTTCAACTAGAAACTCAACCAATTTATTGCCTGTTTGCACTAATCCTTGGTTCAATTATAACTTCCTCAATAAACCATTACATTTTTATTTTCCTTTGAATTTTGAACTACATTGACAGTCAATATCATTCAATTCAAATGTTAAAACACATGATCTCAAACTACTCTCTTTCTTCATGTCTTAATTTTACATAGCCACAGTCAAATTTAATTCACTGAGAATACATTTCCCCCAGAACATTAGATAATCAACATACCCACAGCATGAGATAACGTATAGATCAGGTGAAGTAAGAGAGTACCTAATTTTAAAAAATTAGAAAAGATCCACTGTGAACTGATAAAAAAATACTATTTATTTCCAGCTGATATATGTAATAGGTTAAATTGTGTTTTCTCAAAAGCCATATGCTAAATTCCTAACCCTCACTACCTCAGACTTTGGCTATATTTATAGATAGACCTTTAGAAATAATTATGTTAAAATAAGGTCACTAGGGGCTGGGTGATAGCTCAGTGGTAGAGCACATGCCTTGCATGCATGAGGCACTAGGTTTGAGCCTGAGCACCACATAGAAATAAGTAAATAAATAAATAAATAATATTTTTAAAAAAGGTCATGTGGGTGGCAATAAAATCCATATAACTGGTGTCTTTTAACAGAAGTGAAAATTGGGATGCAGGCATATGCACAGAGAGAGGACCATGTGAAAACCTAATGAGAACATGGCTATCTACAAGCCCAAGAGAAAAGCCTGACCCTCCCCTTGTGGCCCTCTGAAGAAACCAACCCTACCATCAAGTTATTCTTGGATTTTAGCCTCAAAAATTATGAGAAAACAAACTTCCATCCTATAAACCACCTAGTCTGTGGTACTTTGTTGTGGCAGCCCTAGAGAACTGATAAGAGTATGCAAAGATCTTCCTTGTTCTTTCTCACAGGACTCTGCCATTGTTAAAATATACAGAATACACTGCAGAGAAAAACGTTAAGGTCACATAGCACTTTTTTAATGTTTTCTAGAAATATTTTTTGTCTATGCATAGAAGAAACACATGAATATACTAAATTGATATTTATCTCTGTTAACAAAAAGAATAAAGTTCACTTCTACTTTACTTTTTTATATGAACATTTGCTACTCCAACAATTTTAGGTTTTTAAGAAAAAGTCCTCCACCTTCTCTTGAAGCAGTTAAACAAAAGCCATACACACTGTCATCTGTTGTGGCCACAACACTTACCTTTTGGTTGAAAAGGGTTTTCGCCCATCAAGTTGCAGAGCTAATTTTCTGTAAATTGTCACCTAAGTACTGATACATGAGATCAGTCAATTTTATGAATCACTTTAAGGAAGACTAAATATTAAAACATGGGACTTGGGATTAAGAAATTATTGGGGAGAATTTTGATCTTAAAACTCACCATGTGACTCCAAACAAGGCAGCAAGTTATATCTGTTTTCCCTCCTGTAAAATAAAGATATATTATCATTAGGGTGGGGTAATTAAACTACAATAAACTCTTTTTTCCTATAAAAAGCTCAATTTTTAAGTTGGATATGTTTGATATATACATAACTCATATAACTGATTCATCCCTAAATAAACCCAATTAAATAAATAAAGTGGTGGTTGAAGTAAGCACTTAATAATTGAATAAATACAATTAATTACTAAGTAAAAACAATTTTTAAACAATATTCTTTCATAAAAACTAGTAATCAATCACCTCATGATGTATTGTTTTAGTAAATCTGACTTTTCAAATGCCAATTGGCATTCATCTTTATTACCTACTTTTCACGTTTCAGAAATGTAATAATTTCTGTAAGAAAACAAAAGTTAAAATAAATTCTAGTTTATTATTCTTTTTTTTAGCAACTGAAAAGGAACAAAAACTTGGTTGGATACATTTCATCATAGACTGATACATTCAAAATATAACTACTGAGATCCACCCACACTGGCCTCTGCCGCACAGGGCCCAGGCGCGCAGGGCCTAGGTGCACAGCCCTTTCCCAGTGGGGCAGACACTCGCCATAGCCTAGCCTCTGGTGCAGGACCACCCCGTCTGACCAGTCGACTACTGAGGAGCCCAGATCCAGCCCAGACTGCCACTCCAGCACACTGGGTTCATGCTCTGAGTAGGTCGGGTTCATCTCTCCCCCAGCGGGGCAGACACCTCCAGAGCTTAGCCTTTGGCGCAAGACCACCTCTTCCTACCAGCAGACTACCACAGGAGGTCAAGCCCAGTGGCCCAGATCCACCCACACCAGCTTCTGCAGGGCCCAGATCCAGAATGCAGTAGCATCCATTGAGCGTCTGAAAGCCCAACATCAAGGTGAGGTACAGACAATCTGCACAGGTACCACAAGAATATAGGGAAGAAACTGTAATGTCTCAGATCCACACTGCAAGAAAGGAAGACATATAGACAACATGAAAAAACAAGAGAGGAAAGTGCCCCAAACAAGACAGAACACTATAATAACAGAACTTATGAGCAGCGAAGTTGATGAAATGTCAGAGAAGGAGTTCAGAAGGTTCATAATCAAAATGATTTGTGAATTAAAGAATGACCTAAATGAGCAAATACAAGCACAAATTGATCACTCCAACAAAGAAATAGGAGAGCAAATACAGGTAGCAAAAGATGACTTCAAAATAGAGATAGAGACTCTGAAAAAAAAAACAACAGTCAGAAATCCTTCAAATGAAGGATAGCTTAAATCAAATAAAAAACTCAATAGAAAGCATAACCAACAGACTAGATCACTTGGAAGAAAGAATGTCAGATAATGAAGACAAAGTATACAATCTGGAAAATGAAGTTGACCACACAGTGAAGAAAGTTAGAAACCATGAACAGAACATCCAAGAATTATGGGACAGCATCAAAAGAACAAATCTAAGAGGTATTGAGATAGAGAAAGGCACAGAGTTTCAAGCCAAAGGAATGCACAATCTCTTGAATGAGATAATATCAGAAAATTTCCCAAGCATGAAGAACAAATTGGAAAACCAAATACAAGAGGCTTACAGGACACCAAATGTACAAAATTACAACAGATGTACACCAAGGCACATTATAATGAAAATGCCTAACATACAAAAATAATAAGGATAGAATCTTAAAAGCCACAAGAGAGAGGAATCAGATCACATATAGGAAGAGACCGATTCATTATCTCAGCAGATTTTTCAACCCAGACCTTCCAATCCAGGAGATCGTGGAACAACAAATACCAAACTCTGAAAGAAAATGGATGCCAACCAAGAATCTTATATCAGCAAAACTAAGCTTTAGATTTAATGATGAAATAAAAACCTTCCATGATAAAAAAAGTTAAAAGAATTTACAAGTAGAAAGCCTACACTACAGAGCATCTTCAGCAAAATAGTCAAAGAAGAGGAAATGAAAAATAAAGATGAAAATCAGCAGAGGGAGGGATTACACTAAAGGAAAATCTCATCAAAGAGAAACCAAGTCATGTTAAATATCAGAAATAAACAAAAATGGCTGGGAATACAAATCATGTCTCAATAATAATGTTAATGGCCTAAACTCACCAATCAAAAGAAATAGACTAGCAGATTGGACCAAAAAAAAAAAGACCCAACAATATGCTGCCTCCAAGAGACTTATAGAAAAAGACATTCACAGACTGAGGTTATGGGTTGGGAAAAATCATACCACTCACATGGACTGCAGAAGCAAGCAGGGGTTTCTATCATTATTTCAAATAAAGTAGACTTCAAACTAAAGTCAATCAAAAAGGATAAAGAAGGACACTACATTCTGCTCAAGGGAACCATACACCAACAAGACTTAACAATTATAAATATATATGCCCCGAACAATGGAATGGCTATGTTCATCAAACAAACTTTTCTCAAGTTCAAGAGTCAAATAGACCACAACACAATAATTTTGGGTGACCTTAGCACACCCTTTTAATCACTAGATAGATCTTCCAAACAAAAGCCTAACAAAGAAACTATAGAACTCAATAATATAATCAAAAACTTAGACTTAACTTAGTTAAGAATATTCCAACCTTCAACGAGAGAATATACTTTCTTCTCAGCAGCACATGGATTCTTCTCTAAAATAGACCATATACTATGCCACAAAGCAACTCTTATCAAATATAAAAAGTAGAGATACTACCCTGCATTCTATCAGATCATAATGGAATAAAATTAGAAATCAATGATAAAATAAGAAATAAAATACACTCTAACACCTGGAGACTAAATAATATGCTACTGAATGAGCAATGGGTTACAGAAGACATCAAGGAGGAGATTAAAAAGTTTTTAGAGGTACCCAGATAGAATATATCAAAATTTCTGGGACACTATGAAAGCAGTTCTAAGAGGAAAGTTCACTGCATGGAGTTCATTCCTTAAAAGAAGAAAAAGTCAACAAATAAATTACTTTCCACTACATATCAAAACCCTAGAAAAAGAACAAAAATCAACACCAAAAGCAGCAGACAACAGGAAATAATTAGAATCAGAGCTGAAATCAATGAAATTGAAACAAAAGAAACAATTGAAAAACTGACAGAACAAAAAGATTGTTCTTTGAAAAAACAAATAAAATTGACAGACCCTTAGCCATGCTAATAAAGAAAAGGAGAGAGAAAACTCAAATCACTAACATACATGATGAAAAAGAAAATATCACAATAGACACTACGGAAATACAGAAGATAATTAGAAATTATTTTGAAAACTTATACTCCAATAAAATAGAAAATATCGAAGACATCGACAAATTTCTAGAGTCATATAATTTGCCCAAATTTAAGTAGGATGATATACACAATTTAAACAGATCAATTTCAAGTGACGAAATAGCAGACGCCCTCAAAAGTCTACCAACAGAGAAAAGTCCAGGACTGGATGGATTCACAGCCGAGTTCTACAAGACCTTTAAAGAAGAACTAATACCAATAGTCTCCAATTTATTTCAGGAAATAGAAATTGCTGATGATATGATTCTATACCTGGAACACTCTAACTAGTTTTCTAGTTTTCCACCAGAAAACTCCTAGAACTAGTAAATGAATTCAGCAAAATAGCAAGGTATAAAATCAACACCCATAAATCAAAGGCATTTCTGTATATCAGTGAGAAATCCTCAGAAAGGGAAATGAGGACAACTACCCCCTTCTCGATAGCCTCAAAACTAAATAAATAAATACATAAATAAAATACTTGGCAATCAACTTAATGAAAATGATGAAAGAACTATATAATGAAAATTACAGAACTCTAAAGAAAGAAATCAAAGAAGATCTTAGAAGATGGAAATATCTACCTTGCTCTTGGATAGGCAGAATTAATGTTATCAAAATGACCATACTTCCAAAAGCAATAAACAGATTTAATGCAATTCTGATCAAAATCCCAATGGCATTCCTCATAGAAATAGAAAAAGCAATCATGAAATTCATCTGGAAAAATTAGAGACCCAGAATAGCTAAAGCAATTCTTAGCAGGAAGAGAGAAGCAGGTGGCATCACTGTACCAGACCTTAAACTATACTACAAAGTAATTGTAACAAAAACAGCATAGTATTGGCAACAAAACAGACTGGTATTCCAATGGTACAGAATAGAAGACACAAAGACTAACCTCCAAAACTACAATTACCTTATATTAGACAAAAGTGCCAAGAACATCATTGGAGAAAAGATAGTCTTTTCAACAAATGGTGCTGGGAAAACTGGAAATCCATATGCAACAAAATGAAATTAAACCCCTATCTCTCACCATGCACAAAACTCAACTCAAAATGGATCAAGGATTTAGGAATACAACCAGAGACCCTATATCTAACAGAAGAAAAAGTAGACTCTAATCTCCATCATGTGGGATTAGGCCTCACCTTCCTTAATAGGACTCCTATGACATAAGAATTAAAATCAAGAATCAATAAATGGGATGGAATCAAACTAAAAAGTTTCTTCTCAGCAAAAGAAACAATCTGTGAGGTGAATGGAGAGCCTACATCTTAGAAGCAAATCTTTAACCTTTACACATAAGATAGAGCACTAATCTCTATTATATAAAGAACTCAAAAAACTAAGCACCAAAAATACAAATAAACCAATCAATAAATGGGCCAAGGTCCTGAAGGGACACTTCTCAGAAGATGATGTACGATCAATCAACAAATACATGAAAAAATGTTCATCATCACTAGCAATTAGAGAAATGCAAATCAAAACCACTCTAAGATTTCATCTCACTCCAGTCAGAATGGCACTTATTATGCATAAAAACAACAATAAGTGTTGGCGAGGATGCAGGGGGAAAAGGTACACTCATACATTGCTGGTGGGACTGCAAATTGGTGCAGCCAATATGGAAAGCAGTATGGAGATTTCTTGGAAAATTGGGAATGGAACCACCATTTGACCCAGCTATCCCTCTCCTTGGTCTATATCCAAACAACTTAAAAATAGCATACTAGAGGGACACAGCCACATCAATGTTTATTCACAATAGCTGAACTGTAGAACCAACCTAGATGCCCTTCAATAGATGAATGAATTAAAAAAATGTGGCACATATACACAATGGAATATTACTCAGCAATAAAAGAGAATAAAATCATGGCATTTGTAGGTAAATGCATGAAGTTATAGAAGACAATGCTAAGTGAAGTTAGCCAATCCCAAAAAGCCAAATGCCTAGTGTTTTCTTTGATATATGGAGGCTGATTCATAGTGGGATGGAAAGAGGGAGTATGGGAGGAATAGATGAACTCTAGATATGACAGAAGGGTTGGAGAGGGGAGGGGGCATGGGGCAATTAACGATGGTTGAATGTGATGAACATTATTATCCAAAGTACAGGTATAAAGACACAAATTGGTGTGAATTACTATATATACAACCAGAGATATGAAAAATTGTGTTCTATATATGTAATAAGAATTGTAATGCATTCTGCTGTCATATATAAATTAAACACACACACATGCATGCACACACACACACACACACACACACACACACTCATGGCCTTCTGTAAACAAGGTGTTATGCTAAATTCTAAAGGGAAAAAGATGAATAAGTCTCAGTCACAGTCTTCAGAAATTTATGACTGAATGTCTGTCATTCATTGGACTTAAAAAATTCTGTTACAAAAAAAAAATATCATAAAAACCACAATTAAACTGCTTTATTTGAACCAAGAATTTGTTATCTGTGGGGGGCCGGAGATAGAGTTCAGTGGCAGTGTTTGCCAAACAAGTACAATGTTCTGGGTTATATATCCTAACACACACAAAAAATAATTTGTTATCTGTGTTTTCATGTATACAGAACAACATTAATTTTATAGAAATTAATTTCCCCTTACATTCCTATAAATATCCCAGTTGCCCAATAATCGTATTCATCCAGCAGGATGACTTTTAACCCAAATCAAACATGATATGACCCTTAACCATACTCTGTTCCCTCAATCTATTTTCACATAACAGCAGGTCCTGAGTTGATCTTGCCATACATGTATGTAGGGAATCCTACAACTGCTGAGAAGCTCAAAGGTAGATGCCGAAATGATCCCTGGAGCAAATGTAGGCAGCTAGGTAGGACCTGTGAGGTCTAAAGTCATCTTCCATGGCCAAGAACCCAGTCAGGAAGAAGGGATGAGACTGAATCAGCCTCTCTCTTCTCAATGCAGGGAAGATGGACACAATCAGGTCTGTGTGGATTGCTGAACCCGGGCTCCTAGGGTATATAGACCTTTAAGTCCTGTGAAAATGTCACAGGAAGGTGGGGCAGCCTCTATCTCATGGGACCCTTGGAAACAACTGTTAGGACAAAGTGGTTGCCAAGGCAGTGACCTCATTCACTTCCCCGAAGGAAGTGACCTCACGTCACTTCCTTGGTGATGGAACTCTCTGAACATGGGATCCAGGAGGCGAGGCATCCAGAGGCAGTTCCACTCCCAGTGGGCTCACTTGATTATCTGTACCAAGGCCAGAGTCATTGTTTGTTGGTACCTAGTGATGTGTGGATAGCCAAATGCCTTGAATGGTCTCAACAGGGCCTTTCCTGAGAAAGAAGTGTTGGCTCATTGCTGGCTCCTGACAACTACACAGAGATGGCCAAGGAGACCAGAGCTGAGACAGGACAGGCCACTGCTGAGGAACATATTTTCACCCACCAGTCAGAGGACAGAGTGGATAGATGCAGACCAAATACAGGGGTGGTTTGTGTGTCTCAGTGGGTGTGTGTTTCAATTTGTCATTTTGTCTCATGTTCTGAGAACATGAAGGAAAAACGTGGTTTTTTTTTTTCATGGTTGTTGGTTTGAAATGGATTGTTAACAAGGGAGCCTTTCTATGTCAGTGGATCCCACTGGGTTTGTGGTTAAAGAGAGAAGAGAGAAGAATGCAGCGATGAATGTGTCCTGTCTAGTGATAATCTTTGCAGGACTCCTCATGTCCAATGTATGAGTGGACTGCTGCTTGCCTTGCAGATGGGAAACACCTACCAAGATCCTAAGTTCCTGTATTCTTCCTGAATTTTGGCCACTCTCTGAAGGGGTTCGTGGTTTTGTGTCCAAGATGTGTACCACATTCACGCTCTGTGACATGGCCATGGACTGATTGCTGAAGGGCATGCCAAGCATCTCAGAAAACTCAAAAATTAGCATGACTGGTAAGGATCTCTCTGGAGAATCCCTGCTTGGATAGATAGTAACCCAAGTTGCATGATTAGGAGCTGTCAGTGCCACAGTGTTCAATTAAAGACAAGTTTTTCTCCAGGCTTCTTTCTTTCCTATTGTTCTGTTCCCCTTAATGTCAGGGAGGTGTTTGCCTTAGGGCACTCCTTTGGGACTCCTCAAGAAAACAGTTTCAAATGGAAATGAAGAGGCCTAATCTGTGCCTTTTCAAAAAGTGCTTTGTAAAAGCTGTGTCTGAATCAGACTCTTGGCCCTGTGTGTGCCTGTGAATTACATTCTCAGCACCCCAGGAAAATCAAAAAAAAAATCCCATGTGTCCATCCCAAACTAAAAGGATGAAAAAGAAGTGTACTATTGGATGAAGTCTCTTGCCTTCCTTTGGTCAGGCTCCTGACCCCTATGAAGTCAGAACAGGGATTCTCTGGGTCAAATAAGTTGTTGCAAGCCCTCCAGTAACTAGCACACAGGTGTTTGGGTTTTTTCATGAGTCCAGTACACATAAAGAATCTACCCCTGGCATTCAGAAGGCCTCTAATTTGACAAGCAGAGCAGTATTAACTACAGGCCCATTTTATCTATCCTGTTTCTCAGGAAGGGTGTCCAGGCCACCATGACATTTGGAATATGATGGGCATGAGAGCCTACTTTGCACACCATCTAAGACTGCTCACCCTATAGAAACCCCCAGCCAGAATGTTATGATGAGTGTCTGTATGAAAGAAGATGAGGGCCATGTGGGAGTGTTTTTGTTAGAATAGTGGTCTTTTGTGTGGTGGTTGGAAAAGATGACTGGGTCCACCTCAGCTTGAAGTCTGGTGTGATGCCATTAGAGACTGAGTCCTGTAACTGATCTCAGAGAACTATTGCCATGAATTGTGTTGGGATTTTAGAAGGCCAGGCATTAGAGAAGCCTTTGGAAAGTGAGATCTAGGCTGAGCATGGCTTTCTCTACAGCACTGAGAATCTCAGCCAGTATTTCACATGATTTTGCTGTGAAAGCCTTTTCAGCTATAGTTGAGAACCAAAACTCACAGGAACCCCATATTTTAGACCCCAGTGGGCCTGCATTCCTGTGACCTTTCTCCACTCCTTGGGAACCTTGTCTGCATGCGATCTCCAGAGCTTTTACTGACAGGAGATTCCTCAACACTTAATGGATCATGAATAAATCAAAACCCAAAGTGTCAACTTCTTCATTCTTGAAATATGGCTAGGCCAATACCATGAAGTTTTTGAGAATCGCATGACCAAAAATCCCTAGAGAACCTTTAGAAATCCTGTTGCTCATCATGACTGAACCAGCGAGTGCCATTTTTGACTGAGTGGAATTCATGACCATGGTGAAGAACAGAGATGCCAGTGAGTAGCAGCCAGCAAGGAACTGGGCCTGGAGCAATGGAGTGCAGGTGTGTGATCCAACATCTGTGGTTGTCCCCTGTGGTTCTGTCATTGGTTTCCAAATGACATGTGACTGACAAGGTATAGCCAGGAGCCCCGAAAATATAAAGGCATTTTGTTGTGGGGAGAGGATTTGGTGCAATGATCAGAAACAAGTTGCTATGCTCAAGTTGGAAAGATATATGGGGTAGCAGCCTAGTTTGTGTTTTTGCCTACAGACCCTGACTCACCCCACTGGCAGAGCTCCGTCCAGCACTGTGTCATGGTTGACCTCTTTGTATTTCAAAAACAAACACCAATTTTTCATGGAAGCTGTAAGAAATGCCATTAAAACTGGGCAGTGAGCCAAAGGCTTCACAATGCACCCAGAGAGACATTCATACCCCAACGGCCACAGTTACCTGCATAGAGAGGATTCATCTCTGCTGCCTCCTGTTCCTATTGGAAAATATGAACCCATGTCCTCCTGTTCACATAGACTAAGACCAAGCTTTCATCATCTCACTACAAAGGAAGCTAAAACACAAAGCTATATTTCTAGTGCACGAATGACAGAAGCAGATAGTCAAGAAGTCATTAGGCCAGCAAAGTTCCATGTTTGTGGAAGGTTTACCCTGTCCTCTACTTTTGGGATCTCTTCTGCCACACCCAAGTTTGTGAGCTCCTCAGAATTTTCAATTCCACATACGTATTCACAGATTTTTTTCCTCTTCTCCTCTCATTGTGTCTTCTTTGCGGTGATAGTAATGTCCAGGCATTGTGGTGGATGACCGTCGAAGATTTTTATGTGCCACGTGTTCCCATATGTATTAGACTCATTTTCCATTTTGCCATTTGAAATATTGAATTTCTGACACTAACCCATAACATTCTAGGCTTTGACTACTTATCCTAACATCCATAAAAATAATCCTAAAAGAATAGAAGTAGAGGCATTTGATCGGAGGCATGGTGTATACTTGGACTTGCCTTTTGCTTAATCAGAGATACATATTATAAAACCTTTGACACATTTTTCTCATTTACTTCTCCAAGAATTTTTAAAATCAATAAATATGTAACTTCCTGACTCCCTGTCTCTGTCGACTGGGTCACGATGTATATTTTTATATACATATATATAATCCTACTGCCATCACAGGTATATTTTTGAGAGAACTCTCACTTTGGTAAATACGAATTTTATGAAGAGATCACTGCCCCCCAAAACACTGAGGTAACTGAAAATTAAAGCTGTGGTGAGCTTTCTACTTCAACAAGTTTAGATGTGAAACAATGTAGAGGAAAATGAATATTTTGGGTACATATGTGAAGGATATGTATCCCCTTATGAATTTCGATTGGCATACATACTATTTCATTTTAATGTATTAAATATATATATATATATATATATATATATATATATATATATATATATATATATATAGTATAAATTTGCAAACATGAACTATATGTGTCATATACTTATACTACTTTGATTCTTTCATGTCCATCTGTGTGGATTTATAATCAACTTTTCAGGAGATATTTTTTAGAAATATTCATTTTCTTGACATACATATTCATTTCGGAATACTCAAAATGAACTTCAGTGAATATTGAGTTCTAACCCTAATATTTCTACAGTAAGTGACCCAGTTTAACATCAATGAAAGTATATTCATTTGGGACATGATGTGTATTTTGAGTTAATTTTTTATTCAAAATTGTTATATTCCTATTTCATCAGTATATATACATCATAGGATGTATCATTTCATCCACAATTCACAAATTGATATGCATATGATTCCCTTTCATTCACTCCCTGTATCAGATCCCATGTATTTCTCCATGTTTCTTTACTTGCTTTTTCATGAGATTTCTTTTATATCACATAACTTTTGAATTCCTTCATCATTTTTGAAGCAAAACTCAAACACAGTTTGTTATAATTAGTAACCCTAATATTAACACTACATGTATAACTACTTGGATTGAATGTTTGTATGTGAATACCAGATTTCATGTATTATTTAAAATATCAATTCTATCCATTATTTAAAATAGTAACCTGTTATATTTTTTATTCACCATATGGTCTATTCATGCATCATCTCTATATACATAAACCCAGGGTACACCTATTTTTATCCCCAAACTCTAAATGATAGGGTTTCAATACATGCTCCCAGAAAGGGTGGAAGAAATATGCATGTCACCTGCTCCACATATTCCTTTCATCACATCATGTTCTGGACACAAAATGCAAAACTCACACTTATCTTATTCTTCTCCCAAAGCCTCATTTTAAAGAGAGCATGGATTCCTAAAATCATCTATGTCTGCATTGCCTATTGTTTTCAAATTTCAATCCTATGGTGAGTATACACTTGATTCTTTCAAGGATAGTGTGTTCAACTATCCCCCTGTTGAAATTATCCCTGATCTTATCACTCATTTTGTACTTTGCCTGATCTCCTAACATCCTTATTGATATCTATTTCCCCAAGTGCCTTGTTGTGACTGACTCTTCATGTGTGCTGGCATTCCCATTTACACTTTAATAGAAATTCATTGGATTGCAAAAAGGGCCTTTGGTCCAAATCCTAAACTCACTATTCTTCCTTACCCTACACTGGAATCCTGCCTACACTCTCTATTTCACTGAAAGTTCTCTTTTACATTCAGTAGTCCCAGGTACAAGATCTTAGGCCATTGTCTATGGATTTAGAGGACTCATTTCTGCAGAACATAATTCAAAACTATGTATCCAAATCAAGGGCCCAACAAACTTGTGTACTTCAGATCTTACCTAGTTTTCAATTTTCATACTTACATTTCACCTTACATTCATATAAATATCCCAGATGACCAAAACCCATATTCATCCAGCAGAATGACTTTTAACGCAAATCGAACATGATATGACCCTTAATCATACTCTGTTCCCTCAATCTATTTTCACATAACAGCAGGTCCTGAGTTGATCTTGCCATACAGGTATGTAGGGAATCCTACAGCTGCTGAGAAGCTCAAAGGTAGATGCAGAAATGATCCCTGGAGCAAATGTAGGCAGCTAGGTAGGACCTGTGAGGTCTAAAGTCATCTTCCATGGCCAAGAATTCAGTCAGAAAGAAGGGATGAGGCTGAATCAGCCTCTCTCTTCTTAATGCAGGGAACGTGGACACAATCAGGTCTGTGTGGATTGCTGAACCCGGGCTCCTAAGGTATATAGACCTTTATGTCTTGTGAAAATGTCACAGGAAGGTGGGGCAGCCTCCATCTCATGGGACCCTTGGAAACAACTGTTAGGACAAAGTGGTTGCCAAGGCAGTGACCTCATTCACTTCCCCGAAGGAAGTGACCTCACCTCACTTCCGTGGTGATGGAACTCTCTGAACATGGGATCCAGGAGGCGAGGCATCCAGAGGCAGTTCCACTCCCAGTGGGCTCACTTGATTATCTGTACCAAGGCCAGAGTCATTGTTTGTTGGTACCTAGTGTTGTGTGGATAGCCAAATGCCTTGAATGGTCTCAACAGGGCCTTTCCTGAGAAAGAAGTGTTGGCTCATTGCTGGCTCCTGACAACTACACAGAGATGGCCAAGGAGACCAGAGCTGAGACAGGACAGGCCACTGCTGAGGAACATATTTTCACCCACCAGTCAGAGGACAGAGTGGATAGATGCAGACCAAATACATGGGTGGTTTGTGTTTCTCAGTGGGTGTGTGTTTCAATTTGTCATTTTGTCTCATGTTCTGAGAACATGAAGGAAAAACGTGTTTTTTTTTCTTTTTGTTGTTGTTGTTGTTGGTGGTGGTTTGAAATGGACTGTTAACTAGTGAGCCTTTTTATGTCAGTGGATCCCTCTGGGTTTGTGGTTAAAGAGAGAAGAGAGAAGAATGCAGCCATGAATGTGTTCTGTCTAGTGGAAATCTTTGCAGGACTCCTCATGGCCAATTTATGAATGGACTGCTGTTTGTCTTGAAGATGGGCAACACCCACAAAGATCCTAAGTTCCTGTATTCTTCCTGAATTTTGGCCACTCTCTGAAGGGGTTCTTGGTTTTGTGTCCAAGATGTGTACCACATTCAAGCTCTGTGACATGACCATGGACTATATTGCTGAAGGCCATGACAACCATCTCAGAAAATCAAAAATTATCATGACTGGTTGATAGACCCAACCTGATCTTTTATTAAAATTGGGAGCCATCTTGCCACAAAGCCATGAAAAGATAATTTCGGCTTTACAATAAATTACTGCAAATTCTGAACCTGCTTGGAATGCCTGCCCGTGCCTTGAACTCACCCATGACTGGCTCTCTGACCAGATAGCAGCCCTCTCTGAAACTTAGTGACACCTCATAAATATTGGCCTTCCCTGGCCAGACAACGACCCTCTCTGAGGCTTTAATGGTCTTCATAAATTCTGATGTTGGGGCCAGCAAAAAATGTAAACTACCATTAGTGTGATGCTTGTCAGAGTTCTGTTATCTGTAAACCCCTTTGTGTAACTTTCTGGGTTATAAAGCTGTGCTGTAGGAAAGGTGGGTTTGCTGTCTTTTTCCGCCATTTTGGGAGGGAGAAGCAGCCTAGCCGGTCGAAATAATAAGCTTGCTTTAATTTGATTTTAATTGGAGTCAGTGGTCTTTTCTTGCATCCTGGTCTAACACTGGTAAGGATCTCTCTGGAGAATCCCTGCTTGGATAGATAGTAACCCAAGTTGCATGATTAGGAGCTGTCAGTGCCACAGTGTTCAATTAAAGACAAGTTTTTCTCCAGGCTTCTTTCTTCCCTATTGTTCTGTTCCCCTGAATATCAGGGAGGTGTTTGCCTTAGGGCACTCCTTTGGGACTCCTCAAGAAAACAGTTTCAAATGGAAATGAAGAGGCCTAATCTGTGCCTTTTCAAAAAGTGCTTTGTAAAAGCTGTGTCTGAATCAGACTCTTGGCCCTGTGTGTGGCTGTGAATTACATTCTCACCCAAGGAAAATCAAGAAAAATCCCATGTGTCTATCCCAATCGAAAAGGATGAAAAAGAAGTGTACTATTGGATGAAGTCTCTTGCCTTCCTTTGGTCAGGCTCCTGACCCATATGAAGTCAGAATAGGGATCCTCTGGGTCAAATGAGTTGTTTCAAGCCCTCCAGTAACTAGCACACAGGTGTTTGGGTTTTTTCATGAGTCCAGTACACATAAAGAATCTACCCCTGGCAGGCAGGAGGCCTCTAATTTGGCAAGCAGAACAGTATTAACGACAGGCCCATTTTATTATCCTGTTTCTCAGGAAGGGTGTCCAGGCCACCATGCCATTTGGCATATGATGGGCATGAGAGCTTACTTTGCACACCATCTAAGACTGCTCACCCTATAGAAACCCCCAGCCAGAATGTTATGATGAGTGTCTGTATGAAAGAAGTTGAGGGCCATGTGGGAGTGTTTTTGTTAGAATAGGGGTCTTTTGTGTGGTGGTTGGAAAAGATGACTGGGTCCACCTCAGCTTGAACTCTGGTGTGATGCCATTAGAGACTGAGTTCTGGAACTGATCTCAGAGAACTATTGCCATGAATTGTGTTGGGATTTTAGAAGGCCAGGCATTAGAGGAGCCTTTGGAAACTTGGATCTAGGACGAGGGTGTCTTTCTCCACAGCACTGGGAATCTCACCCTGGATTTCACATGATTTTCCTGTTAAAGCCTTCTCAGCTATAGTTGAGAGCCAAAACTCACAGGAACCTTATATATTAGACCCCAATGGGCCTGGATTCCTGTGACCTTTTGCCACTCTTTGGGAACCTTGCCTGCATGCGATCTCCAGAGCTTTTACTGAAAGGAGATTCCCCAACACTTAATGGCTCCTGAATGAATCAAAACCCACAGTGTCAACTTCTTCATTCTTGAAATATGGCTAGGCCAATACCATGAAGTTTTTAAGAATCCCATGACCAGAAATCCCTGGAAAACTTTAGATCTCCTGATGCGCATCATGACTGAACCAGCGAGTGCCATTTTTGACTGAGTGGAATTCATGACCATGGTGAAGAACAGAGATGCCAGTGAGTAGGAGCCAGCAGGGAACTCGGCCTGCAGCAATGGAGTGAGGGGTGTGATCCAACATCTGTGGTGGGCACCTGTGGTTCTGTCATTGGCTTCCAAATGACATGTGACTGACAAGGAGCAGCCAGGAGACCCGAAAATGTAAAGGCATGTGGTTTTGGGGAGAGGATTTGGTGCGATGCTCACAAACAAGTTGCTTCGATCAAGTGGGAAAGATATATGGGGTAGCAGCCCAGTTTGTGTTTTTGCCTTCAGACCCTGACCCCCCCCCCATGTGGCAGATCTCCCTCTAGCACTGTGTTCTGGTTGACCTTTTTTATTTCAAAAACAAACACCAATTTTCCATGGAAGCTGTAAGAAATGCCATTAAAACTGGGCGGTGAGCCAAAGGCTTCACAATGCACCCAGAGAGACATTCATACCTCAAAGGACACAGTTACCTGCATAGAGAGGATTCAGCTCTGCTGCCTCCTGTTCCTATTGGAAAATATGAACTCATGTTCTCCTGTTCACATAGACTCAGACCAAGCTTTCATGATCTCACTACAAAGGAAGCTAAAACTCAAAGCTATATTTCCAGTGGACGAATGTCAGAGGCAGATAGTCAAGAAGTTATTACGCCAGCAAAGTTCCATGTTTGTGAAATGTTTACCCTGTCCTCTAGTTTTGGGATCTCTTCTGCCACACCCAAGTTTGTGAGCTCCTCAGAATTTCCAATTCCAGATATGTATTCACAGATTTTTTCCTCTTCTCCTCTCATTGTGTCTGCTTTGGGGTGATAGTAATGACCAGGCATTGTGGTGGATGACCTTCGAAGATTTTTATGTGCCACGTATTCCCATATGTATTAGACTCATTTTCCATTTTGCCATTTGAAATATTGAATCTCTGACACTAACCCATAACCTTCTAGGCTCTGACTACTTACTTATCTTAACATCGATAAAAATAATCCTAAAGGAATAGAAGTAGAGGCATTTGATAGGACGCATGGTGTATACTTGGACTTGCCTTTTGCTTAATCAGAGATGCATATTATAAAACCTGTGACACATTTTTCTCATTATACTTCTCCATGAATTTTCAAAATTAACAAATATGTAACTTCCTGACTTCCTGTCTCTGTCGCCTGGGTCACAATGTATGTTTATATATATATAATCCTACTGCCATCACAGGTATATTTTTGAGAGCACTCTCACTTTGGTAAATACGAATTTTATGAAGAGATCACTGCCCCCCAATACACTGAGGTAACTGAAATTTCAAGCTGTGGTGAGCTTTATACTTCAACAAGTTTAGACATGAAACAATGTAGAGGAAACTGAATATTTTGGGTACATATGTGAAGGATATATAACCCCTTATGAATTTCAATTGGCATACATACTATTACATTTTAATGTTTAAATATAAATAAATTATATATATATATATATATATATATATATATATATATATATATATATATATATATATATGTATATATATATAAATATAGTATGAATTTGCAAACATGAACTATATGTGTCATATACTTATACTACCTTGATTCTTTCATGTCCTTCTGTGTGGATTTATAATCAACTTTTCAGGAGATATTTTTCAGAAATATTCATTTTCTTGACATACGTATTCATTTTGGAATACTCAAAATGAACTCCAGTGAATATTGAGTACTAATCCTAATGTTTCTACAGTAAGTGACCTAGGCTAAGATCAATGAAAGTATATTCATATGGGACATGATGTGTATTTTGAATTAAATTTTTATTCAAAATTGTTATATTCTTATTTCTTCAGTATATATACATCAGAGGATGTATCATTTCATCAAAAATTTACAAATTGATATGCATATGATTCACTTTAATTCACTCCCTGTATCAGATTCCATGTATTTCTCCATGTTGCTCTTCTTGCTTTTTCATGAGATTTCTTTTATATCACATAACTTTTGAATTCCATCATCATTTTCAAAGCAAAATTCAAACACAGTTTGTTATAATTAGTAACTCTAATATTACCACTACATGTATAACTACATGGATTGAATGTTTATATGTGAATACCAGACTTTATGTATTTTTTAAAATATCAATTCAATCCATTATTTAAAATAGTAACCTGTCATATTTTTATTCACCATATGGTCTATTCATGCATCATCTCTATATACATAAAGCCAGGGTACACCTATTTTTATCCCTAAACTCTAAATGATAGGGTTTCAAAACATGCTCCCAGAAATGGTGGAAGAAATACGCATGTCACCTGCTCCATATATTCCTTTCATCACATCATGTTCTGGAACAAAATGCAAAACTCACACTTATCTAATTCTTCTCCCAAAGCCTCATTTTAAAGAGAGCATGGATTCCTAAAATCATCTATGTCTGCATTGCCTATTGTTTTCAAATTTCAATCCTATGGTGAGTATACACTTGATTCTTTCAAGGATAGTGTGTTCAACTATCCCCCTGTTGAAATTATCCCTGATCTGATCACTCATTTTGTACTTTGCCTGATCTCCTAACATCCTTATTGATATCTATTTCCCCATGTGCCTTGTTGTGACTGACTCTTCATGTGTGCTGACATTCCCATTTACACTTCTTCTCTGCATGGTCAGACAGATTTGCAGGGAATTGTTGGGCGGTGTGCTAGGTAGGACTTTTTGGTGCAGGTGGACGTGGGGCAGCTGTTTTCCTGTGGACAGTGGCTGCTTCATCCACAAAAGCAGCCTGTTGTCCCCCACCAGAGCTGTCCAGAGTGATGACCTTTTAATTTTATTATCAGGACCATGAGGCTTCTAGCTGGGATCACACCTCCCTAAGATTTGTAAGGAAACTCTGTGAATAGAAATCCACATAGTGGTGGAAAGATCTCAGACCAGCCATTCCTTGGGAGGTGGAAGTTAAAGGTTAGTTTCACTCAGTTGGCAGAAAAGTTTTGAGGGAAAAGTTCATTTTCATAATGTTTCTTTTGGTTGGAGATAGGATAAATGGGCAAAGATGAATGTGCTTTTGTATATTGGGCTAATTGGGTTAGACTGATGAACGTAGTTACATATCCAGGGCACAATATGAGCTACTTCTGTATGTACAGATTCTTTTACTTCCCACTATAATCTCAGAGGGTAGACATCATCACTCCCCAGTTCTTACATATGGGGAACTGAGATGTGGATAGATTGAGGAACCGCCCAGATCACCCAGATGGTAAATGGCAGAGCTAAGATTTGAACTGCAGTCTTCTGACACAGTCTCTGGTTGTGGCCAGTATACTGCATTACCTGGACATGCAGAGAGGGTCTAGATAGTATGGCTGGATATGTTCCTGAGCTCTATGGCATTCTGTGAAGAAGTGTCCCTTTGGGTGTAAGTCATCAATTGCATTTCGTCATTTCCAGTAGCCTCCTGGAGGGAAGGGTTCTATTCTGTGTCCTGGCACCCTGCTTGATGCCTGCCATTTAGGACCTGTATCCATTTGCAGATCTCCATGTCAGCAACCTGGGTCAGAGTGGAACAGGAAGGCAGAGGGCTACAAGTGGTCTCCATGACTCTTGTCAGCTCTTATCAGGATGAACAGAGGTAATGTCTTGGATCATTGTTTAGGGTTCAATGAAATCAAAGCTAAAAGATGATCTTAAAAAAGAAAAGCACTCATTTCTGATGTGTTTGGTTGCTCTCCCTCTTTATCATTAATGTTTTCCTTTATCTGGAACCATGTACAGGCAGCCAACCTCCCCTGCTCCTCTGTAAAAGTTAAGCCAGCAAGGTGTTTGGTTATCATTGAAAAATAAATTAATTGAGAACTACTATTATCATCTTAAAGCTTAATTCTTTCCCTTTGTACTTTCTGGATGCTTATAGGATGCTTATTCTTCTCCAATCTGCTGGGCTTCTGCAGGAGTTCCAGATTTTTCTCCCCACTGTGAGAGTTTTGTGCACTGAGTGCAAAGCTTCAGTTACCAAGTGCTTAGATTAGCTGTGGTTTGTCCACCCAGGGTTCCTGTGTTGGAAGCTTGCTCCTGAGTTTGGTGATATGGGGGATAGTGGAACCTTGAAGAGGTGGAGCTAGTGGTAGGTCACTGAGGACATTGCCCTCAGAAAGGGAGACCTGAAGATGCTGCCCTCAGAAGAGACTCTGGTTAGTTCTTGCATCTTGATAGTCATTATGAAAGAGTAAGACTTCTCCACAGTCTCTGGCTTACTAGGTCATCATGTGATCTCTCCTTTTTGCTTGTATTCCTGCAACAATGCGATCTGCCATGATGTTATGTAGCCAAAGAAGGAACCCTCATCAGAGGCTGAATTAATAAGAACATCTGATTTTGATTTTTTCAGCTTCCCAAACTGTAATATATAAACCTCTTTTCTTTATAAAGTACATAGCCCACAACCTCAAATATATGGGTCACTGGAGGAACCCAGAAACACCATGGAGGAACCCAGCAACACCATCAGGGTAGTGCCCAGGACACATTATCCATCAGATCTCTCATCAGACGAACCAGAGGGAGCACAGGGTTGGACATCTGCACCTCCACCAGCACAGTACTAACACCAGAGATGGGAGTTCAAATCATTCCCACAGGAGTAAAAGGAACTCTTCCCCAAGGAACAGTAGGCTTATTATTGGGACATAGTTCTTCTACTACAAAAGGACTTATGATAAGTCCTGGGGTAATTGACCCCGATTATGAAGGTGAAATAAAAATTATAGCTAGTTCTCCAAAGGGTGTATCAGTAATTTCACCAGGAGACAGAATAGCACAGTTATTAATAATACCCAGCCTACATGATAAATTTTCCAGTAATACAATAGAAAGAGGTTCCAGGGGATTAGGCTCCACAGTTGTAGATTGATCTCTGCTGTCTTTAAATTTAGATTCTTGCCCAATGCTAAAACTAAATATTCAAGGATATGAATTTAATGGGCTATGGGTCACATGCAGACCTTAGCATCATATCTCATCAAGAATGGTCAAAACATTGACCATTACAACAAGCCAGTCAAACACTTTGAGGCCTAGGAGTGGCAACTAATCCCCATAGAAATGCAATGGTGTTAGATTAGAAGGATCCTGAAAGATGTGAAGGAACTATACAGCCATATTTATTGGATCATCTTCCTATAAATTTAAGGGGACGAGATGTCCTAGATCAATTAGGCTTGCAATTAACAAATAATAGCAATCCAAATGTGCTCACTATTATGGCTAGACAAGATTTAAGGAAAGAAAAAAAGATTAGGAGAACAAGAACAAGGTATAGCAGCACCAATTCAAATAGATCAAGGAATTAATAGACATGGATTGGGTTTTCAGAAGGGGTCACTGAGACAATAAAAATTACTTGGAAGTCAGAAAGACCAGTATGGGTTTCTCAGTGGCCCCTGAGTAAAGAAAAGATACAAGCAGCCCATGACCTGGTCAAACAACAATTAACGGAGGGACAAATACAACCTTCCATATCTCCCTATAATACTCCCATTTTTGTCATTAAAAAGAAATCTGGTAAATGGAGATTATTGCAAGATTTAAGAGCCATTAATAATGAGATGCTTATTATGGGACCTGCTCAATCAGGGATTCCGCAATAGTCTGCTTTGCCAAAAACCTGGTATGTTTTAGCTATAGATATTAAAGATTGTTTTTTTTTTTCAATTCTAATTCATCCTGAGGATAGTCCACGTTTTGCATTTACTATCCCTGCACTAAATCATGAAGTTCCTGATCAGAGATATGAATGGAAAGTACTCCCTCAAGGAATGGCTAACAGCCCAACTATGTGTCAAATTTTTGTTAACAAGCAATCCAGCCACTTAGAAATCAAAATCCTGAACTACAAATATTTCACTATGTGGATGATTTATTATTAGCAAATAAACTTAAAAACACGTTGCTAGAATATTATGCCACACTTACAAATTTAGTAAAAAATTATAATCTAGAGATAGCAATAGATAAAGTACAATTAAATTTTCCAATTAATTATTTAGGAGTTCTATTATCTTCAACCATGGTGCATTCACCAAAAATTCAAATACAAGTAGATCAACTCAAATCACTGAACGACTTTCAAAAATTATTAGAAGACATAAATTGAATAAGACCTTATCTAAGCATACCAACAGGAGAGTTGGGACCTTTATTTGCTATCCTAAAAGGTCCATCAGATCCAAATTCACCCTGCATGTTAACGCCTGAAGCAAGAAAGGCATTAAAAATCATTGAAACATATATGGAAAATATGCATTTGGATAGAATTGATATAAGTTTGCCTTTATTATGTATTGTAACACCAACAAAAAAAATTCCTACAGGAGTATTTTGGCAAGAAGGTCCATTATTGTGGATACATTTATCTTATTCTCCTAACACTATTCTTATTAGGTATCCTGAGGCTGTAGGACAATTAATACTCAAAGGAATAAAAAGCAGCAAAGGGAGTGTTTGGAATTTCTCCCAATAAAATTATTACTCCATATACTATGGATCAAATTGTTGAGTTAGCTAATGAGTGAAATACTTGGGCAATAATCATTTGTAAATCTAATATTTCATTTGATAACCACTTACCATCTAATCCTTTATTGTCTTTTTGGTCTTCGCATCCTATAGTTTTTCCAAAAATGACAAGAAAAACACCTATAATGAATGCTCCAAATATATTCACTGATGGGTCAAAAAATGTACAGCAGTAGTAGTTACCCCTGATCAAACTTTTACATTTTCAATACCCAAACAATCAGCTCAAAAGGTAGAGCTTAATGCAGTATTATAAGATTCTGTGATGTTTAAAGATTCTGTATTTAATTTATTTTCTGATAGTCAGTATATAGTTAATGCTATAGTATCCCTTGAAGATGTTGGTAGGATTTCCCCTTCCTCTACTGTTTTCTCTTTGTTTTTCACTATACAAAGTCTAATCTGGGACAGAAAAGATCTATTCTTTATAGGACATATCAGGGCACATACAGGATTGCACATACATAGTCTTCGTTTTCTCCCAAATTTAATTTACCCAGTTATACCTCAGTGTTGTAGCAGTGCTGTGTACCTGACATAGTGCTTTGATCATATCATACCATTGTAGTGACCTGGAAGAGATTTAAGAGTCCTTTCTCTTTTTGAGTTTGAATCATAGCTTTGATGTGGTCTTTCTTGTTTTATGTTCTTGTTCCTAATGTAAAAGTGTTTAACGCTTTTTGGTTGTTTGGGTAGTAGGGGGATAAGGTTTTAACTGGTTATTCTTGAATTGCTTTTACAATAAACCAATTTTATAATCTTTAAATCCATCAACTTTATATATATATATATATATATATATATATATATATATATATATATATATATATATATATATATATTTTAAATTAGGGCTTCTTAACTCTACTTATGATTGATGGAACACATTGATTTGGAATTTCAGATCTTCCAAAGCATTATTTGTTGTAATATTATTTTTTAAATATAGTGCCTTTTAAAAATAACATAAGGAAGTGACTGTAATACAAATAATGTTGATGTTTTAAGTTCTACTCATTTTAGGTTGATGCATTCTATATAGAACATGGCAGAAAGATGAAAAGCAACAGTAATTGTGTATTCAGAATTCATACCAATCAGTGGTGAAACAGTGCAAAAGCAGGAGGCAATATCCATTGATTGATTTCATAGCTTTTGTATATCTGAGAAATGAGTGCTCAGATAAATTTTATCTTTTCAAGCATGTTTTGGTAAGAATTGTGGGTGTGCCTATCTTAACATTTTCTGTATTTTAAAATAAAGTATTCTCCACGTTTTAAATGTTTTATATTAGAGACTTCTCTAATGCACACTTGTCAGATATATATATATATATATTGTACCAATATTGTACCTTTTGTTTTTAGATGTTAAGCACATGCTCATGTTAGGTACTTACAAAAATTTTTACATTATGTTTTCTTATGTAATTTTTTTTGGTTTGTTTATGGGACCCAAATATATTCTTTCCTTAAAAAAATCATGCTAAAATAAGTAGAGCACATCTAAATTTACATTTAAATACAAACGGAATTCTAATTAGTGACCTGAAAACATATGGACCTGTCCTTAAAAAAGCCCCCTTTCCAAAATTAGTTATCTCCCTGCCTAAATTGTGCTTAGCAATGTTTTTTAAACTTCAATATTCTGAGTTAATTTGCATATTAGATTACTTAAGAATTACAATAACATTTTATTTATTGACATAAAATTGCTTGAACGACTAGTGGGTTTTTGTGTTTTTTTGCCATCCTAGATATGTTACTGTAGTTTAATAAATATTAGCCAAATTGGAGTGGAAGTTAACTTATATATGAGTGTTGTTTTAAGAATGTTGCTTTACATTTCATGCAAAACTATTGATGATTTTGCCATTTTTAAGTAGAAAGCTTAGGACTTCACTACAGCAATTTAAAGTTACCTCAGTATAAAATACAAATAGGCTTATCTGTTATTTCTTGTTTACTCAGTATGGTATTGCTAAATTCAGTGATGTTTTGAAGTTTAAAAATTATTATTCCTAATCTATGTAAATGCACCTGAACCGGTATTTAAAATAACCCCCATGGGAACACACTTTAAGAAATACCATATTCCATGGAGTGTGGTGGTGCACCCATGTAATCCCAGCTACTGTGAGCCTGACTCACAGGTCATGTCAAGGTCAAAAGGGTAGAATTTAAACCCTGCTGAAGCAGGGTTTTGAATTTGAGGCCAGCCTCAGCAACTTAATGAGACTTGGTTTTAAAATAAACAGTTAAGAAAGGGTCTACAGGGGTAGCTCAGTGGTGGAACAACCATGGATTCAATCCCCAGTATTGTAAAAAACACAAACACATTCCATAAACATTTGTCTTCATATTTTTCTAAATATGCAACTGTTGTAACCGCAGGGCAGGCATGTTTAGAACAGTATTTTCTGCTAGATGAACAAGAAATTTCTGAGTTGTGAAGCTTTCTAAGCTGCTTGTTTTAAGAATGTAGAGCTTGGGTCTGGGATTGTGGCTCAGTGAGCAGAGCGCTTGCCTAGCATGCATGAGGCACTGAGTTCAATCCCCAGCACCATATAATAATACACAAATGAAATAAATGTATTGTGTCCATCTATAATTAAAAAAAAGAAAGAATGTAGACCTCTTCATGAGTCTTGCTGGATAGGCCTCCTGCTTTTTGTGCCATGGTTCAGTGGTTCTGAAGCTTATCTGTGCATTAGAATCACAGTGAGACCTTAAAAAAAATCTAGGTACATTTCAATAGATCCTGATTTACAGAGTATAAGGTAAGGACTGAGAATTGTTAGTTTTTAAACTGTTACCCAGGTGGTTTTAATGTGCATCCATGGGTAAAAACTATCATCAGCCTTGGAGGAGAATGTTAGCAAACAGACTCAATGTCTCTTGAGTTTTAACACTCAGCTCACTTCTCCCCAGACCCCAGCGGCAGACATAGGCGAAGCTTCCAGGCTCTGAGACCTACACCTTGGCCCAAGGTTATCTCCAAGAGATGGCAGTACAGGGAATTTCATCTAAACTTATTTGTGTTTTCTTTAATAGCAGGTAATTTATGGAGGTACTGAGCTATATACTTGCTGTCAGAATCATGTTTTATTCTCCCCAAAACCCTACAAAGTAGTTAGAATTATAATTTTATAAGGAGAAAACAAAAGGGCAGAATGAACAAGGAAAGAAATATGTCCAAGCTTACACAACTAGTAGATGGTAGAATTTAAACCAAAGCAAGTCTGACTACAGCATTTACATGATTCACCTTCACACCAAGGGAACCCAATAAGAATATTCTTGATATAAGACAGGGAGCAGAAATGAAGGTTGGACTTTAGGGAGTAGTGGGGTCTGGGGAATACAGAGACTCATTGATACTCAGCTCTGGCCAGTTGTTACCAGGCCTGGATGTGATCCCCAGTATAGATGAGACATCTCATTTCCTAGGAAACAGTATAAAGAGTTTGAAATTTTAAGCATGAATATTTTACAACTTTAAAACAAGCCATTCAACCTTTATTACAGACTACATTCTCTTCATTATTTTTCATTCTTGCTAAAGAAAGCTCTAGCCAAGACAGAGGTGCTGAATGATAGCACAAATAATACATTAAGCTTTGTACTTTCTCGGTGAGGGATTGATATTTCCCATAGACAGGGTCTATGCTGACCTATACTTGCTCTTTATCTTTCTTTCTCTGGAATTGCTATAGACAAGTGTTCTGGGAAGTCAAAGCCGAGCTATGAATACTGAAAAACTATTATGTTCTGAAGGTTATGATGTCAAGGTCAAGGCCCAGTTTCCTTGCCATCTCTATGGTCAGCAAGGATGAGAATATTATAATGTCATAGACAGGTGTTAAGATATAAACCTTTAGTCAGGCTAGTGATGCAAAACTGTAATCCCAGCTACTTGGGTGGCTGAGAGAGGAGGATCACAAATTCGAGGTCACCTGGGAAACTTAGTGAGAGACACTGTCCCAAATAAAATAAGTTTCGGGGTATACTTGGTGGTAGAGCATTTGCCTCACACGTGTGATGTCCTGGGTTTTAACTCAAGTACCAAGAATGTTGTAGATATAGAAACAGACACACACACATGCACATTCACACACACACACACACACACACACACACACACACACACACATACACACTCACACACACAAAGCAAAAAAAAAAAGAAAAAAGATACAACTCTCTAATCAATTTACTGCAGAGCATAGATTTTGCTCTATTTTCTTGTATCATTTTCTAAGTTGTGTATATTAATTAGGCATGCCTGAGAAGCATGATTAATGTTTCTCTAGCATGTATTCATTCAGTAAGCATGTAGGCTGAGAAGCATTTTAGAACTTGGAGAAATATAGCATTTGTAATTTCATGGGGCATTGCTTAAAATCTGATTTGATCAGATGTGGACCTTTTCTTTTTTCCCCTGGGTACTGGGAATTGAACCTAGCTAGTGGTACTATATGCAAGGAAAGTGTTCTACCACTGAACTACATTCCTAGCCATTTTTTTGAGACAGTGTCTCCTGAAGTAGATTTTGAGCCTTTTTATAAAAAGAATTTCAGACTAAAGAGTGTCAAAAGCAAATTTTAAGACATTCATTTCTTTTTCATTATAATGCATTAGGTATTTTTAACAACCAGTGCAGTATGTTGCAACAAATACATCATAAGTGGCTATATAACTACAGGATCTGAATGTTGGCACTTTGATGTTGAAGAGGACAAAAGCTTATTTCCATAACCGCTATAGCAATGGTCCAGATTCCTTTAGTTTGGGTTATTCATCCGAACATAATAGTAGCTGTCTTCTTGTTAGCAGAACCAAACATTATTCTTTCAGGGGATATATGGGGTCATAACTGGTACCCTACAAAAACAGATGCAATGTAATTAGTTATTCTTAAGGAGGAACTTCAGAGAAACACATTTCAGTTGAAAATTCTAAAGTCATTAAAAATTGCAGTTTTTAACTTGAAGGAAAAATGCATATTTGAAGAATATGAATGGCTTATTTCAGAACTTGAGCCATTTGAAAATAGTGTGGATTATGCTTAGAAGAAAATTTCAGAATGTTCTGGATTATTTTTAGTAATGAAAAAACAATGATTTAAAGTGGTTCTGGATTTTTAAGTATTTATAGATTAATGTTATAACTAATAATTCTGTACAAATCTGCACCTTTAAATACAAATAGTTTCTCAAATTAAAACCTTGCTTTGGCTGTATTTTCTAATATTCACAACCTGTTTTATTGGATCATCCACCTATGCCAGGATGCCTTTAGAATTTATGACTGAGAATGATATATTTAATTTGTAATTAAATGTTTCAATTTGCAGTTTCTTAGAATACTACCTCTTGCAATTATTTTTTTGACATTTTAGACTGTTACTTCACTTCAGTAGCTGTTTATTGAATATTTTATACAGTGCCAAATTACCATGGGAGCATTTGAATATTAAATGATAAATAAGCATTTTATCTAATATGTTCTATCAGTGAACTAATTAAGAGAAAAATGTCTGGGTTAAGGAATTAGGAGAAATATTCATGGAGAAACTGGTCTTTGACTTAGGGATTCAGGGATGGGTTGAATGGTATATAGACAAGTGGATGCATTTGTTAATCAGTGTTTAACTTGAATAAAATAGATATTTGAAGAATATGAATGGCTTATTTCATAACTTGAGCCACTTGAAAATATTGTTGGATTATGTTTCAAAGAAAATTTCAGAATATTCTGTAACACTGATGATGACGATTGAAGGGAGAAGTGATTAGAGTGACTGTAGGAAAGTAATTTAAAGATAATATTAAATTAGGTAATAGATAATGTTTGAAAAGGCAAATTAAGTACTGTAGAAATTGTGCATAGCAATTGTATTTATCTTTAAAATGAGTATTACTCAGTAATTGTCAACTGGTTCTGGGTGATTCCATTGATAAAGCATATTTCTAATGGACGTGTTTGCTCTGGTCCAAGATGATAGACAACACTTAACTGCCTCAGAAACATGCCTCTGCAGGTGAAGTGGCGTGATCACCACTATTCCGTTAAAGAAGGTCATCTTGTTTGCATTTGGCAGACATTACACCCTGGCGTGGATAGAAAAACAAAAGTTCAGTTGTTGTAATCACCTTAAATTATTACTGGATGTGTTATTTTAAATTTGGGAGGCTAGACTTATAAGAGGAGGGTAGAGAACAGAGGAGATTCATGATTGCAGACTTTATATTTCAACTAGTTGGTTTCCGTATATATAGAATGAAGTATCTTTCTATACTTAAAGAAGATAAGGCTGGTTATGAACTATTGTCACATTAATAGTGCATTAAAAATTGTTGGAAAGATCAATTCAGAAAGAAACCTTAGAGAAAGAAAATATTTGCATACTGTAAATTTAGCGTGCCTGTGTTAAGCATTTGATTTTATTATCTAGTATTGTGCTAGATTCTGTAGACAAATCAGAGAAATAGATTTAATGTTGGTCTTGAATTTTATCAATAACCTAGCATTCCTGACTACATTTTCAGGGAGACAACTTCACCATAATGTGGAGGCAGTGAGTTAGCACAGGTAAATGCTATGTTCCAGGCACAGTCAAATTTAGGGGTAATTAAAAAAAATAAAGAAGTAAACTATGAAAATAAAAACAAAAAAAAAAAGAAAACATAACAACAGAAATAGGAAGTTTCTCTGCAGATTTCCAGAAGACATTTCTCTGTAGATTCCCAGAAGACATTTTATACTAACAGTTCTATGAGATTTTAGATAATTCCACATGTGTATAGCTCTACCTAAAACTGAATTTTAAGCATAATGAGGGGAGGGGCTTTATTTCCTTTGTGTGTGTGTGTGTGTGTGTGTGTGTGTGTGTGTGTGTGTGTGTGTGTATGTTGTGCTCAGGATTGAACCCAGGCCTCTATACATGTGAAGCAAGCACTCTACCAAGTGAGCTATGTCCCCAGCCACTTTGTTTCCTTTTATTTATTTCTTTTCTTTTTATTTCTCTTTTTCTTCCTTCTACAGTCTTCTCTTATTTCCCATTTTAAGACTGATGACTTGATGAAGTCTTTATGTCTCCTGCTCTCCAAACATAGGGATGCCTAAGAAATGTTTTATGAATGATGAAAGTATACATTTAGAATTATGTAAAGCCAAATAGAATTTACATGGCATTTCATTATTATGTTCTTTATGTTGAATACAATGACTAATATTTTCTTTTTAAAAGCCCTTTTATTACTAGTTTTAAGTTTTTATTTTCATTAATATGAATCACAAACAGAATATAAGGCCCTGATTTGACAATAATTGATGATTGTCCCTTTAACTTATTTTTATATTCTAAAAAAGCCATATGCACTTGATTATGTAATACTGCAATTTGAAGATAGTTATCTTTGCACAACAGATCAAATTAGTTTGTTCTTTCACTGTGTTTCATTATCCATGCTGAACCTATTTAGAGAAAATTTTATTTATATGGAAAACTTTCAGAGTCAACATGAGTGAAAAACTATTGAGTTGTTTCATTAAAAATGTAATTATTTACTTAATCATTAATAACTTAAATATATCTTAGTGGATACGATTTATGATAAAAATTGACATGCTCACTCATGTTTATAGCACATAATGAAACATAATTTACTTATTCATTCGGTATTTGACAGATGTTTATGTTGTTTCCAATTCTTATCTATTATGAATTAAGGCTTCTATGAATGTTCCAACATGAATCTTTGCTTTGACGTATATTTCTAGTTTTCTTAGGTGAATTCCAAAGAGTGAAATGGATGGGTCATACAGTAACTATATATTAAACTTTTTAAGAAGCAGTTTCTTTAAAGAGGTCATGCTTACTATTTTACCTTCTCAGAAACAATGTGTGTGAGTTCTATTTGTTCCATATCCTTGCCAATGCTTGCTATATCAGTGTTTATAATTTTAGTTCATGGTATTTATTTAGTGGTGTCTTATTCTAATTTTCATTTGCACTTTTGATAACCAATCATCTGAAGCATCCTTTCATATACTAATTTCTATCTTGTTCTTACATTTATAAATTGGGTAGCTTTCTTTTTCTAGTATTGACTTTTAGTATTTTAAATATATTGTACATAAGGAAATGTGTGTGTGTCTATGTATGTATATATGTGTGTGTGTGTGCATGTGTGTGCATGTGCATATATATGTATATATGAATGATACTGATGATACTGTAATGCAATCTGTGGCCCAAAGAGTTGTTTTTCATGACAAAAGTTTTCAATTATGATAAAAGCTGTTGCACATGTTTGTCCTAAAAATATTTGCCTATCCCAAGATCATGTTATATTTTTCTACTTTTTCTTATTCTCTAAGTTCTATATTTCCACCTTATTTATTGAGGTCTGTGATAACACTGTGATTTTTAGTAAGGAATGAAGCAGGAGTTGAGGAGTATTTTATTTTCCACATATGAATATACACAGCTCTGACAATGTGTATTAAAGTGACATTTTCAAGCCCAGGAATCATCTAGTTTGCACTTGACAGATATTCTGTTCTATAGATTTCTCTATTCTATGCGCTTGCTACGTTGTTTTGATTATAGTACCTCTTCAATAATTCTTGAAATCATGTTTTCTAACTTCCTAATTTTGTAAATATTGTTTTCACCATTCTAGAGCTTCTGTTTCTCCAATAAAATTTAGAAATGCTTGTCAGTTAAAAAAAATACCTACAAATATTTTTATTGAGTTTGTGGTGAATCTATAGGTCAATTTTGGGAAGATTGAGGGCTGGGGTTGTAGCTCAGGGATAGAGCGCTTGCCTAGCATGTGTGAGGCCCTGGGTTCAATCCTCAACACCACATAAAAATAAATAAATAAAATAAAGTTATTGTGTGCAACTAAAAAATAAATATTTTAAAAATCTTTTGGGAAAATTGATATCTTACTCTTAAAAATAGGTCTCTTATCTGTGAACATTGGTTGTCTCTCCATTCATTTGTATATTTTCTATATCTTTTAGGTGTGTTTTATAATTTTCAATGTAGAGATCTTTCACTTCTCTCTTTAAATTATTTGCAATAGCTTGATTTTGCTTAATTTAAACTGTAACATTATTTTAAGCTTTTTAAAATTTATTTAGTTGTAGATGAACACACAGTATCTTTATTTATTTTTATGTGATGCTGAGGATTCAACCCAGTGCCTCAGTTATAGAAGGCAAGCACTTTACCACTGAGCTACATCCTCACCCCCTATTTTAAGCTTTATATTAATGATATTTAGAAGAAGCTGTACCTTATACTCATTTTTCACTACTGTGTTTAAATGTTTTGAATGTGGGTCAGGATTTCCTCTTCTGCTGGGCTTGGGCTTTGGTTTGCTATTGAGTGAGGATCCGGAGATCCCTTTGTATTTTTCAGTCCAGCCGCCAGCCTGGGAGAGTTCAGCATGCTCTGCAGTTCTGTTGTCAGTTTATTATGTAGTGTGTTAGTTCCTCAGCTGGCTTCTGCACCTTAGCAGTTATCTTTATGCCCAAATACTCCTGAGTCTGACATTCTGAGGGCTACTGCATGGTACCTGTGAAGAACTGAAGGACTTCAGAAGGATTCCTCTCCGCTCATCTGCCCCATCCCCTGCTTTAAGTAGGTGCCTGCCTTGCAGTGGAGAAGGCTCTGTAGGTCTTTCTCAATTTGGCTGCTCTGCCTGCAACACACTTCAGCACTTGGTGAAGGCTTGTGGAACTCAACCTGTAACTAGTACTCCTTGGGATTCCAATTTTAGATGAAGCCTATAAAAGTCCCTTAATCATGTAGCTGATTACCCTGAGCCTGAGATATAGCAGGTTCTTATTCCTCTTGTTGTGTCTCCAGGTATGAGAGCAGCTATAGCTCTATGTGTACTTAGTCAGGGCGCATCACTTTCTAGAATGCATTCAATTCAAGTGTCTTTGCATCATTTAGCTCTCTGAAAAATCTGTGAATGTACTGAAATATGGAAATGTAATGTAAAGTTTTAAAAAATATTCACTTAAGATGACAGAGAAGAAACTAATTTTCTTAATACATTTGTCCCTGTCTTGGTAAAAGTATTTGGTGTATTGCTTGTAATATGTGAGCTTTTTGGTAATATATTTGTAATATGTGAACTGAAGAAATTTAGATAGCATTCTTAGGTGGATTTTTTTTTTTTTTTGTACTGGGGACTTAAACCTGAATGTTCAGTAGAACTACATCCCAGCACTTCTTATTTTTTATTTTGAAACTGTGTCTCGCTAAGTTGCCTAGGGCCTCACTGAGTTGCTGAGACTGTCTTTGAACTTTCTATCCTCCTTGCTGAGCCTCCTTAATTGCTGGGATTATAGGTGTGCAACACTGTGTCCACCCTTACGTGGACTTTCTCACCCCATCCAACTCCATTTTCTTTGTTCTCTTTTGTGAGCAGCATTTCCTAAAAATATGCTGCAAAATGTATGTAGAACTTCCCAAATTTAAGAGATTTGAAAGCATAATGCCAGTTGCATTGTAGAAAACAATTTGTTTAATGCTTGGCATGTGAAAAAGTGGAAGATATTACATAGTTTGATGAGTCAGTAAATCTAGTTACATGACTGTTCAAATTATGAATTTCAAAGAAGTGCTAGTAGGTAGAGTGTGTTGTTTAAGAAACTCACATTTTAACATTGTACAGGGAACAAATAGCTCTCCAGAAGATAGATGATTACTATGATAATTATGATTAATTTTGGGGGTGGTGCCAGGAATTGAACCCAGGTTCACTCAACCACTGAGCCACAGCTTCAGCCCATTTTATGTGTGTTTATTTTTTAAAATTTATTTATTTATTTTAATTAGGTATATATGACAGCAGAATGCATTTTGATTCATTGTACACAATTGCAGTTACACTTTACATTTCTATGATTGTACACGATATAGTGTCACACCTTATGTGCAGTCATACATATACCTAAGATAATGATATCCATCTCTTTCCACTATCTTTCCTGCCACCACAAATTCTTGCTCCCCTCCCTCCCCTTTGCCCAAAGTTTCTCCATTTTCCCCATACCTCCCCCATCCCCATAATGGATCAGCATCCACGTATCAGAGAGAACATTCGGCCTTTGGTTTTTTGGGATTGGCTTACTTCGCTTAGCATGATATTCTGCAACTTCATCCATTTACCTGAAAATGCTATAATTTTATTCTCTTAATGCTGTGTAATATTCCATTGTATATATATATATATATATATATATATATATATATATATATATACCACAGTTTCTTTATCCATTCGACTATCGAAGGGCATCTAGGTTGCTTCCACAGTTTAGCTTTTGTGAATTGAGCTGCTATGAACATTGATGTGGCTGCATTACTGTAGTATGCTGATTTTAAGTTTTTTGGGTATAGACCAAAGAGTGGTTTGTGAATCAACTTAACAGAAGAGGTGAAAGACTTCTACAACTAAAACTACAGAACAATAAGGAAGAAAATTGAAGACCTTAGAAGATGGAAAGATCTCCCATGCTTTTGGATAGGCAACATTAATATTATCAAAATGTCTATACTATCCAAAGTGCTTTACAGATTCAATGTGATTCCAATTAAAATCCTGAGGTCATTCCTTATAGAAATAGAAAGAGCAATCATGAAATTTATTGGAAAAATAAGAGACCCAGAATAGCTAAAGCAAGAAGGTTAGTAATAATAGCTGCTTCAGAAAGATGGAGAGGATTACATGGAGGTCTTTGTAGTTGGCACTTGACACAGTACAAAGACACAGCCAGGGGCCCAAAAAAGTGATAGCTGGTATTTCTGCTCCTGCCACTACCATCACTATCTACATCTACAGCCATGTTTCTTAATCCTAACACTGAAAAGAACAAACCTACAAGGCAAATCCACTGCTCCTCTGTTAATACCAAATCAATCTAAGGGACTCTTACTTTTGGATAATTTCTTAATATCAAAACAATCATAATTCAGACCTCTGGTGGAAAATTTTACAAAATTTACAGAATATCCTCAATTTATGGAGGGGGTCACGTGTTGACAAACCCAATGTAAATTTGAAAATATCCTTGAAATTTACTATCCACTTTGCATCTAAGTTTTATACCTGAAAAATTTACATACCTACGCTACTGGTTCTTTAAAACTGACTTCTAAAATTGCCGACCCTTTTCCTGAAAACCCACAACTATAACACAGGTCAATACCCTCTGGCTCCTTCTAACTTCATATATCCCTTCCTCACCTGTTCTCATGATCAAAGATTGTCTTTATTTTCTTCATTCAATATGCTGCCTGTTTCTTAGTCTATATTTTTGTTTCCCTTCCTTCTTAATTCTAATCATTCTCTATTCCTAAAAAGAATTAATGTATGATAATTGAAATGGTTATCTTTGGGATAATTTATATACAAAACATCAAAGCCATTAAGATTCTCTGGAAACATCCCAGGTGGTAGGGATTCAGTATTTGAAACATAAAGCATTTCAAACCTGTAGAGAAAGAATGCCAGGTGTTGGAAAAATAAGCAATCCAATTTGTAGATCTGACTAAAATAGAACAAAAGATAAAACTGATTTTTAAAAGCTCAAACTCTGGCCAGTGTGGTGGTGCATGCCTATAAGTTTAGCAACACGAAAGGCTGAGGCAGTAGGATCCCAAGTTTGAGGCCAGCCTAAGCAACTTAGTGAGACTGTAAGCAACTTAACAAGACCCTGTCTCAAAACAAAAAAAATTTAAAAGAGCTGGGGATGTGCTCATTATTAAAGTGCCCCTGGATTCAATTCCCAGTACCAAAAAAAAAAACACTTTAGCTCTCTGGGTTCAATTCCAACTCTGCCAAATACTAGTTAACTTTACTCCTCTGAGACACTTGCAAATTAAAATGGCTTCTATCCCTATCAACTTGCTGTAAGAATTAAATAAATTAATACATGTAAAGTAACTGGCATATCCAGGATCAATATATGTGTTTTCTGTTACTAATTCATTTGTATTTTCTTTTTATCATTAAAAACACTTGTTGGAGGCTGTTTTCATTATTTTTCTTTTTTTCTTTTTTTTAAACACTTAAAAATTTATTAGGAGCCTATGAAGTATTTATTTAAAAATTTATTTACTTACATATACAAGGGTACCATCTCATCTACCACCTTATAATACTAACTACTTAGTTTGGCATAGATTAGTGATATTTTATTTTGTTTATTTATTGGTGCATTATAATTTAACATAATAGTGGAATATATTATGCCATATTTATACATGCACATAACACAATTTAGCCATTATTTTCATTAATGACACAATCTCTGAAGTAATACTTTCAAGGAGAATCATGATCTTGTACAATATTCACACAGCAAGTCATCATCAATAGCATTAATCTCCAACTAAGAGGAACAGGTATTGAGCATGCATCAATATGTAAATTATGTTTTATCTATTTTAAAGACATTCATAATTTATTATTCATAATTTGCTTTCTAAAAACTATACTAAGAACCTATAGAAGGTCATTGCTTATTCATTCGGGAAATACATAGCTCATGTCTGAACATAGCCACAAAGATACAACAGATTTGCTTAACTGCTTCAAAAAGGCAAATATCTCCTAGCATCAATAGTTTCTTGTCTAAATAGGACCTGCAAAATTTTAAGTTCACAAGCAGCAACCATTTGGGGATGCAAATGAAATGGTCCCTAGGCTGAGTATGATCATTAATCTGGTTCAGGGCAATTATCTTCAGAGTCTGAAACCTGTAAATGCACATAATATGTAATAGAATATGGTAAACTGAAGCCTAATCTGAACAAGACTCAATCTTTGGGAGTGTGGACTGGAGGCCCTAAGCACCTCTGAAAATAGACTCCAGGCAACAGTAATAGTACTCTATTCAGGGAGAAAGAAGAACATTGCATCTGGTCACTGGGCTGATGTTGACAGGAATTACATGCTTGCTTGAAGAAGAATGAAGGTAAGATGGGTGTGAACAAGGGGTTAATAGCTAATAGGATATTATTATTAGTATTATTAGTATTATCTTTTCCCAATGCAGACTGATTAAGGTTTGAGGCCCTGATCTGCTCTTAAAAGCTAGAATAAAACATTGGATGAGTGTAGAATCTAATTTTAGAGACCAGATGGACACTATGGAGACAGATTGGTGGCCTACAGCTCAGTGGTGAAATTGGGACCTCTTCCCATCCCAGGATACCTGATGTTCCAGGATGGCAAAACTAATTTCAGATCCTTGCCTGCTAGATGAGGCTTCTCTTACCTTCTGCATGGGAGTAAGCTGTTCAAACAAGAGCTTACAGGACCTGAAAACTGCTCATGAGCTGTTCCCTCCATGTCCGCTGAAAAATCATATATTCTGATCAAAAAGATTATGGAATAAATTGATTACAAAATATATATGCAATAATATATCCTCAGATATATTAGAAGTGAGTGTCTACAGATATATCAGGACTAATGCATATGTCCTGAAGTATCTGAACCATTTTACCCCTTGTCATAGATCAAAAGAAGCAATACTCTGATTGTTTAAGGCAGTCATTGTGTATTCATTCTTTCTATGCCAAGCTCTGTCTGGGAACTGGTAAGTTATGATGGAAAGTCCAGTTACGTGCCCTCAAGGAGCATGCAAAAGATGTATAAATTCTGGAGCACAGTGGTACACATTTGTAAGCCTAGCAGCTCGGGAGGCTGAGGCAGGAGGATTATGAGTTCAAAGCCAGCCTCAGAAACTCAGCAAGGTCCTCAGCAACTCAGCAAGATCCTGTCATAAAATAATGAAAAAAGGGGCTAGGGATGTACTCAGGTGTTAAACACCCCTGGGTTCAATCACTGGTATAAAAAAATAAATAAATCACTAAATGGAGGATGTAAGATTAGGTGGTGGTAAACATTTGGAAAAAAATAAATAAAGCAAGTTAATGGGGAAGAATGAGGATCTGACAGCTGGAGAAGCCTTCTCTAAAGAATTATCACTTGAGAAGAGACATTGAAGGGAATTACAGGAATAGTGGACAAAGGTACCAGCAACTGGAGTGAAGGAAGGAAGGGCATTTGCAGACACCAAGTGTGGAAGGCATGACTCAAGGGAGGAGGAGAGAATTGGTAAAAGCAACTAACAGTTAGACAAGGACAACTGACAGAGGGCTGAAGGGGTCATGGTAAGGACTTGGCATTTTATTCTCAGTGTGATGAGAAGCCATTGAAGGGCTGTAAGCAGAGGAGTTAGTCAAAAGATTATTCCCACTAATGAATAGAGACTGACCATGGAGGAGACCAACTGGGTTTCAATTGAAATAAGACAAGTAGAGATGATGCTGTGTGTGGCTAAAATGATAAGTGGTCTGCATGTGTTTTGAAGTTATTGTTGGAAGGATTTGCAGGTAGACTCATGTAGACTTGTAAGGGAAAGAGAAAAAGCAAGGTTGCCTCCTAAATTTTTGGTCTGAGCAACTTAGTGAAAACTGGAGCCATTTACTGGGAAGGACAGGGGATGGCAGAGTTGGAGGGAAAAACATCAACAGATCTAATCTTGCCAAAGCAGTACCTGAATCAGCAGGGAAAACTCAATACACTCAAAAATAATATCAATTAATAAGCACTTATCCAAGGAATGTCTTTTCTATTTCTAAAAATTATTTTTTAAAACACCAACTAATGAACAGATGCATAGCTATTTCATTTGTTTTGTTTCTTATCTCATTAAAATACCCTTCTGTTCTACATACCAAATTAAGGGAAGTCATCAAAACATATTACTAGTAAATAGCATTAATAGTAATAGTAAGTAGCAATTCATTTCTTATTTTCTACATGTAAATTGAGAATGAGATGTGATCATGCTTGGTTTAAAATTCTTATTCCGAAGTGACATAAATAAATGAAAACCTCCTGATACCAAAAGTCCATGCTTGAGGGTATATGAATTCAGAAATGAAAAACATTGTGTATATTTTTATGAAATTACTAATATTAAAGAGAATATTAAAACTTATTTTCATCAAGAAATTGTTTCATCACTATAAAGTTGCAAATCTAAACTAAATAGAATAGTTCAAATAAGTTGACATGGTCCTTTTATTAGTGGCCAAAAACAAAGAATTTTGAATTTTCAACAGAGACACAGTCAGTAAGGAAGGGTAGAGTGGATTCACACACAATCGCTAAACAGGCAAATGAAAACACATAAATGGGGGCTGAGATCATGGCTCAGTGGTAAAGCGCTAGCCTAGTATGAGTGGGACCTGGTTCCATCCTCAGCACCACATTAAAATAAAGGCATTGTGTTGTGTCCATCTACAGCTAAAAAATAAATAAATAAAAATTTTTAAAAAAGAAAACACATAAATTAATGGCCAAGAAATAACTACCCATATTGAATATCAGATGATACCCCATTACTGTGAAAAATTTTATGATTTTTATCTATCATTTTTTTAAAAAAATTAGACTGAGGATTTATCTCAGTAGTACAGTGCTTACAGTGCTGGGATCTATCCCCAGCACCCCCAAAATAATTAAATAAATAAATAAATAAGCAAGCCCCAGCCTTATTAGATGAATAGAAAAAGCAAGAAAAGCAGCTACAGAAAAATTAAGTAATTAATAAAATAAAATTAATAGTAAGTTGACTATTCCAACTTACTCTAACATAATTAGTCATAGTAAAGATTACAATGTGCTCATTTCTTTACCAGCTATACAAACTATCTCAATTAATCCTCAATAATCCTGTGAAGGTGGAAGTAATTTTAGCTCCTTTTTAGCAATGAAGAAACTGAGTCTCACAGAGGTTAAGTAACTCCTCCAATGTGAAATAACCAGGAAATGAGTCAAATAGCCTGTATTCGATGCCTGCCTGAGGCAGCAGAGAAATTTTTAAAATTTCTTCTGTAAGACTAACAAGACTGGTTGAACTGACTTTCTCATTAAAAAAAAAATTACAGAATTTGAGTAACCTTGTGTTTCTCAAACAGAATGTTGCTTATAGAAGAAAATTCTCCAGAAATCCTTTCCTCTCATCTTAATTACAGCATGTAAGTTAAGAAGATTACTTTAAAAAACACAATGCCATTGAGCATCTACTTCTACTTAACAAGTTCCAGCCATTACCAGGGGCTGGCTAAAGTTTTCCTGGTTAACATACTACTCACTAGTTTCACCAGGAAAGGTGTCCCCTCCCCACCTCAATGATCTTATGTCTTTTGAGGAATTTAGATCTTAAAAAGTCACAATTTTAATCAGAAATTACCATATTAAGAAATTCTGGGGGGAGGGGATTCTCCATGTTACTTTTTTATTATATTATTCTAATTTGTTATAACAGCAGAATGCATTGCGATTCATATTATACATATAGAGCACAAATTTCCATAGCTCTGGTTGTACACAAAGTCACACCATTCATGTTTTCATACATGTACTTAGGGTAATAATGTCCATCTTATTTCACGTCTTTCCTACCCCCATACCTCCTCCCCTCCTCCCCCCATTTACTCTATCAAAAGTTTGTCTAATCCTTCCATGCTCCCCCCCCAATCCCATTATGAATCAACATCCTTATGTCACAGAAAACATTACACATTGGTTTTGGGGGATTGGCTAACTTCACTTAGCATTAGATTCTCCAACTCCATCTATTTACCTGCAAATGCCATGAATTAATTCTCTTTTAATGCATAATAGTATTTCATTGTGTGAATTAAGAAATTTTTACAGAGAAATATAGGAGCATACAAAGAGTTTACTATATAGGTAGGATAAACCTCAAACCATGAAAAGAGTCTTTAAAAGTCTTAAAAATAATGTATGAGTTAATTAAAAATAATATAAAACTCTTTTTTCAAACAGACCAATGAAGTCAATGATACAAATTAATCATAATTAGCCAAGCATAGTTTTATATGCCTGTAATCCCAGCAGCTCAGGAGGCTAAGGCAGGAGGATCACAAGTTCAATCAACTCAGCAAACTGGGTTTCAAAATAAAACATACACAATGCCATTTTTGTTACTAAAGCTGTATAGTATAGAGTAAGGTCTGGGATTGTAATACCTCCTGCTGCACTCTTCTTGCTTTAGCTATTCTGGGTCTCTTATTTTTCCAATAAATTTCATGATTGCTCTTTCTATTTCTATAAGGAATGACCTCAGGATTTTAATTGGAATCACATTGAATCTGTAAAGCACCTTGGGTAGTACAGACATTTTGATAATATTAATGTTGCCTATCCAAGAGCATGGGAGATCTTTCCATCTTCTAAGGTCTTCAATTTCCTTCCTTATTGTTCTGTAGTTTTAGTTGTAGAAGTCTTTCACCTCTTCTGTTAAGTTGATTCACAAACCACTCTTTGGTCTATACCCAAAAAACTTAAAATCAGCATACTACAGTAATGCAGCCACATCAATGTTCATAGCAGCTCAATTCACAAAAGCTAAACTGTGGAAGCAACCTAGATGCCCTTCGATAGTCGAATGGATAAAGAAACTGTGGTATATATATACACATGGAATATTACACAGCATTAAGAGAATAAAATTATAGCATTTTCAGGTAAATGGATGAAGTTGCAGAATATCATGCTAAGCGAAGTAAGCCAATCCCAAAAAACCAAAGGCCGAATGTTCTCTCTGATACATGGATGCTGATCCATTATGGGGATGGGGGAGGTATGGGGAAAATGGAGAAACTTTGGGCAAAGGGGAGGGAGGGGAGCGAGAATGTGTGGTGGCAGGAAAGATAGTGGAAAGAGATGGATATCATTATCTTAGGTATATGTATGACTGCACATAAGGTGTGACACTACATCGTGTTCAACCATAGAAATGTAAAGTGTAACTGCAATTGTGTACAATGAATCAAAATGCATTCTGCTGTCATATATACCTAATTAAAATAAATAAAAAAAATTTAAGAAATAAACACACATAAAATGGGCTGAAGCTGAGGCTCAGTGGTTGAGTGAACCTGGGTTCAATTCCTGGCACCACCCCCAAAATTAATCATAATTATCATAGTAATCATCTATCTTCTGGAGAGCTATTTGTTTCCTGTACAATGTTTAAATGTGAGTTCCTTAAACAACACACTCTACCTACTAGCACTTCTTTGAAATTCATAATTTGAACAGTCATGTAACTAGATTTACTGACTAATCAAACTATGTAATATCTTCCACTTTTTCACATGCCAAGCATTAAACAAATTGTTTTCTACAATGCAACTGGCATTATGCTTTCAAATCTCTTAAATTTGGGAAGTTCTACATACATTTTGCAGCACATTTTTAGGAAATGCTGCTCACAAAAGAGAACAAAGAAAATGGGGTTGGATGTGGTGTGAAAATCCACCTAAGGCTGGACACAGTGTTGCACACTATAATCCCAGCAATTCAGGAGGCTCAGGCAGGAGGATAGAAAGTTCAAAGACAGTCTCAGCAACTCAGTGAGGCCCTAGGCAACTTAGCCAGACACAGTTCCAAAATAAAAAATAAGAAGTGCTGGGATGTAGCTCTACTGAACATTCAGGTTTAAGTCCCCAGTACAAAAAAATCCACCTAAGAATGCTATCTAAATTTCTTCAGTTCACATATTACAAATATATTAACAATAAGCTCACATATTACAAGCAATACACCAAATAATTTTACCAAGACAGGGACAAATGTATTAAGAAAATTAGTTTCTTCTCTGTGCATCTTAAGTGAATATTTTTTAAAACTTTACTTTACACTTCCATATTTCAGTACATTCGCAGATTTTTCAGAGAGCTAAATGATGCAAAGACACTTGAATTGAATGCAGTCTAGAAAGTGATGCACCCTGACTAAGTACACATAGAGCTATAGCTGCTCCAATACCTGGAGACACAAAAAGAGGAATAAGAACCTGCTATAGCTCAGGCTCAGGGTAATCAGCTACATGATTAAGGGACTTTTATAGGCTTCATCTAAAATTGGAATCCCAAGGAGTACTAGCCACAGGTTGAGTTCCACAAGCCTTCACAAAGTGCTGAAGTGTGTTGCAGGAAGAGTAGCCAAATTGAGAAAGACCTACAGAGCCTTCTTCACTGCAAGGCAGGCACCTACTTAAAGCAGGGGATGGGACAGATGAGCAGAGAGGAACCCTTCTGAAGTCCTTCAGTTCTTCACAGGTACCATGCAGTAGCCCTCAGAATGTCAGACTCAGGAATAGTTGGACATAAAGAGAACTTCTAAGGTGCAGAAGCCAGCTGAGGGACTAACACACTACATAATAAACTGACAGCAGGACTGCAGAGCATGCTGAACTCTCCCAGGCTGGTGGCTGGACTGCAAAATACAAAGGGATCTCCTGATCCTCACTCAGTAGCACACCAAAGCCCAAGCCCAGCAGAAGAGGAAATCCTGACCCACATTCAAAACATTTAAACATAGTAGTGAAAAATGAGTATAAGGTACAGCTTCTTCTAAATATCATTAATAAAAAGCTTAAAATAGGGGGTGAGGATGTAGCTCAGTGGTAAAGTGCTTGGCTCCTATAACTGAGGCACTGGGTTGAATCCTCAGCATCACATAAAAATAAATAAAGATACTGTGTGTTCATCTACAATTAAATAAATTTAAAAAAGCTTAAAATAATGTTATAGTTTAAATTAAGCAAAATCAAGCTATTGCAAATAATCTAAAGAGAGAAGTGAAAGTTCTCTACATTGAAAATTATAAAACACAGCTAAAAGACATAGAAAATATCCAAATGAATGAAGAGACAGCCAATGTTCACAGATAAGAGACCTATTTTTGAGAATAAGATATCAATTTTCCCCAAAAATTTTTGAAATATTTATTTTTTAGTTGCACACAATACCTTTATTTTATTTATTTATTTTTATGTGGTGCCGAGGATCGAACCCAGGGCCTCACACATGCCAGGCAAGCGCTCTATCTCTGAGCTACAACCCCAGCCCTCAATCTTCCCAAAATTGACCTATAGATTCACCACAAATTCAATAAAAATATTTGTAGGTTATTTTTTTTAATTGACAAGCATTTCTAAATTTTATTGGAAAAACAGAAGCTCTAGAATGGTCAAAAAAATATTTACAAAATTAGGAAGTTAGAAAACATGATTTCAAGAATTATTGCAGAGGTACTATAATCAAAACAACGTAGCAAGCGCATGGAATAGACAAATCTATAGAACAGAATATCTGTCAAATGCAAACTAGATGATTCCTGTGCTTGAAAATGTCACTTTAATACACGTTGCCAGAGCTGTGTATATTCATATGTGGAAAATAAAATACGCCTCAACTCCTGCTTCATTCCTTACTAAAAATCATAGTGTTATCACAGACCTAAATAAATAAGGTGGAAATATAGAACTTAGAGAATAAGAAAAAGTAGAAAAATATAACATGATCTTGGGATAGGCAAATATTTTTAGGACAAATATGTACAACAGCTTTTATCATAATTGAAAACTTTTGTCATGAAAAACAACCCTTTGGGCCACAGATTGCATTACAGTACCATCAGTATCATTCATATATACATATATATGTGCATGCACACACACACATGCACACATACACACACACACATATATACATACACATACACATACACATTTCCTTATGTACAATATATTTAAAACACTAAAAGTCAATACTAGGAAAAAGAAAGCTACCCAATTTATAAATGTAAGAACAAGATAGAAATTAGTATATGAAAGGATGCTTCAGATGATTGGTTATCAAAAGTGCAAATGAAAATTAGAATAAGACACCACTAAATAAATACCACGAACTAAAATTATAATAACTGACATAACAAGCATTGGCAAGGATATGGAACAAATAGAACTCACACACATTGTTGCTGAGAAGGTAAAATAGTAAGCATGAACTCTTTAAAGAAACTGCTTCTTAAAAAGTTTAATATATAGTTACTGTATGACCCATCCATTTCACTCTTTGGAATTCACCTAAGAAAACAAGAAACATACATCAAAGCAAAGATTCATGTTGGAACATTCAAAGAAGCTTTAATTCATAATAGATAAAAATTGAAACAACATAAACATCTGTCAAATAGCGAATGAATAATTAAATTATGTTTCATTATGTGCTATAAACATAAGTGAGCATGTCAATTTTTATCATAAATCCTATCCACTAAGATATATTTAAGTTATTAATGATTAAGTAAATATTTACATATCTACTTGAGATCCAAAAAGAAAAACTATTTTTAAAATAAATTTTATACAAATACAAATAACTCAGTAAGTGACAAATATGAATAGATAAATTATATCAGAAAGGAGACTATAAACTACCATTAGGTGGGCAAGCACACAATATAAGTTAATAGCTGAGTTTTAGATAAATTTAAGGAACAGATCATTAGATTCTAAGGTGTTTAAATATACTCTGGACTACAGAATTTTAACATGAAAGTCTTGGTGTTTTATTTTATTAATTTGGAAAAACATGACTATCAAAAACTCAATGGCATAAAAGTTGTACAAATGAATGGAAGTGGAAAAAATCTAATTAGAACATCTGTAAAGAGAATCTATAAAACAAGAAAAACACATTCTAGAGATATAAATCCAGAATGTAAAGAGATCCCTCTCAGAGAATTCATGTATAATCAACAGTTTAATGAGGAATACAAATAAAGGAGCACCTTGATGAGTACTTCTAATTAAAATAGCACTAAATGTGGAAAAAAATGAACAAGACTCCTGCAAAACAGGAGGCAGAACTATTTTTAGATGGCATAACACTTAATTTTTCAATTAAAATTTTGCATCTGAGGCATACCAGGTATTGATATTTATATATTAAATAGAAAATAGAAATATTTAAGAAAATAAAAAAGATAAATTATATATATATATATATATATATGAAAGATTAAAAGTTCTTTATTATGAATCTTGTAATTGTTCCCTTTGAAAACCTGACATATTATAAAAAAAAAAATTCCTCAGTATCTTAAAATTTCAATGAGAATATGAAAAGAGATGAATTTGGAAAATGTAACTGTATTTATGCTAGGAATTGTGAGTCAATGAATTTCTGTTGTCATTTTCTGAAATCTGTAATAAACAATAAATAAATGGGAGTGAACCCAATCCAAATCTAGTTATTTCTAGAATAGTGTAGGGTCATTGCCAACCATGAGTGCACATGGATGTCCCTGAGATTGATGCCTAGCAGCTATAAATTAAAACAAAAAAAAAGTAAAAAGAAAAAATTGCCTTTATTTACAAATATGACCATGCTATTGATTGGTCTATAGGCATTAATTTGCTGATCTCATGCTATATTCAATTTTCTGCTGATGTAGCAAATCACTTTAAGGGTACTTTTCATACCTCTCTTGCTCCTTTGTAAGCATATCTCAACTTGTGTAACACAACATTTTTCAAGTGACTCTATGTAGAATTTTCAAAAATTTAGATTTCTAAACGACATTAATTTAAAAATTTCTCCTCTTTTATTTCTGTTTTTGAATTCAGTTATTCCATATGACCAATTTGTATACTTGAATAGTACAAAATATCCTAGAATAAGCTAACTTGTGTCTACAAAAAATATTGTCTTTGAAATATTTATTCTTCATGGGGCTTTTTGTGCACATATGAACAAAATTTATAAATCAGTTTATATAACAAATAACCAAGAAATATTCAAGAGGTATTTTAGTTAATTTCTATCTTTATGAATTTATTATTAACTACCTTGGTCTAATGTGGATTCTGTGCCACATGCATGTAATGAATAAATAAAATAGTGACTGGGTATAATGGTTTAGGACTAAAATCCAAGTAATGAGAAAATAAATTGGGAGTGTGACAAAATCAAAGCCATCCTCAGCACCTCAGTGTGGACAAGGAAGGTAGTCTTGCTGAGGTGGAGTGAACAGGAGAAGGGCAGGACTTATTGAAGTTGCCTGGTAACAGGCACAGAGCATTCACTGCTATGCTTCAAATACATGGTGAAGCTCAGGTGAAACATCAAAATACTGAGCAGCAGACACCCATATTACCATATTTTACACAAGAGGAGAAGAAAAGAGCTACACATTTTCTACAACTCTTTACTATAGAGTACCAGTCACCAAGTGTCCCATTGCAAACTATTTGTCTAAGTCTCTTCACAGTGTGCAGACTCTGCCCATCCAATAAGCTCACCTGAAGAAGGTCAGTGCTGTGTGAGTGGAAGATGAAGCAATATTTTGAAGTTTCAAAATATTATCTAACTTATCTTTCAAAATTAAAATGGACATCAATTTATCAACACTTTATTTATATTAAATTTATAGAAAAATTGAAAAACACATGTGGTTTTCTTTGGAGAAAATAACCTACTTCTAACCTGTTTTACTACATTAATGCTGCTGCTACTGTTTTAAAGTTTTAAGTTGGTCAGCTTCAGACCTGATAATTAGTGGTGAAGGTGACACATTGAGTTCAAATTTCACAGCTTTTCCCAGAAAATACAAACACACTATGTGGGTATTGAGAGACTCCCTGTCTCCTCCTTATTTTTCTTTCATTTTCTTTTTTAATTAGAATTCATTAGTTGCTTTATTATAATAGCACAAATTGGTCTTATAATCTGAGAACTTGACTCTGTAGCTTGATAGCTCTTGAACCTTAACCTTCAGCTACTCAACTGCCCTTTCCAAAGAAACAAAGATACTTTTCTGACATACTGATTTTTGCTGTTGTTGTTTGTAGAATCAGAGCAGATAAATTTTAAGTAACTCTAATTTCTATCCTTCAAAAATCAATTCATCTTTCTGGGCTTGAGATACTGCACAAGCAACACCTGGCCTGGCTGTAGATCTCACAAGAAACCCCATGTAACACCTTGTTGGGCTTCTGTGACTGCAGTCAGTTCCTCAAATGAGACCAAGCCCCACACTGATGGGATAGGAGCTTGCCACCCCAGTTTTTTTTGGATCTGTCGCCATGATGGTGTATTCCTTCAGAGTGACAGAAACAACTCCTGGAATACCCTCAGTGTGCAGTGGACTGCTGACCTTGCTCTTTTCTCTTGTACTGTCCAGGAAGCTGGAATGACTGATTTCTCCTCCTCCAGCAGGTCTGAGAGGCATTCCAAGCTCTCAGAAGCTGTTGCTGCACATAGGCAGAAGATTCTCCATCTTCTTTTATTCTGTGAGGGTGAAGTGTTAAAAGTTCTAATGAATGTCAAAATGTGAATTTTTTGGAGCATTTAATGTTTTCAACATTTTTTTGTGATTTTTATTGTTCTTATTTCAGGCAATTTAAATACAAAAGATTTTTAGAGACATATTTCTATGCTCATGACTTATCATTGATTCTTTATAAGGAATGTTCTTGCTGCTGACCTGAGAAAATTCTCACCATCAGTGATGGACAGCTCTCAGCTGGATCTTTTTTGTTGATTTTGATCTTAGAGGTGTGATGTATAATACATGTCAGTGCTGTGAGCTAAAGAGGTGTGGGAATGAGATCACACACTAATATCACTGATGACAACAAAGTGCAACAAAAAATGCTGACATGCTGATCCATTATCGAGATGCATCAGTCCTGAGCCTTGATGTTACCAGAGAAAACTGCAAAAGATATTACCAGACAAAACTTCAAAAGAAAGTACTAGCATGGTATCCTCTGTAGGCTGCTTGGAGACATGAAATCAAAAAGTGCTATGCCACAGCTATAAAATACTCCTAACACATTAGATCTCATGATCCTGCAACAATAAACCAAGGTGGTGACTCTCATGTGAGCTGCTACTAAGGCCTACATTGTTATTGTGTTCTGTAGACACCTAGGAAACATCATTAACATTTGGGGGATCAGATCTACAACTTGGGGATATGGTCTAGTGATATTTGTAGAGATCATTTCATGGATTTGATGCCATGTTTAGGAAGTGTATTCTTTAAAAAAAAAAAGGTGGTACAGGAGTGATTACACACACCTAGAATAAAAAGTGGTTTTATTGTCAGGAGTCTGACAGGCTGCTCTGTGAGAGCAGAGGGAGCAGCAGCAACTTCCTCTTTAATATTACTTTTTATAGGCTATAATCATGGTTGTGCATTAAGGGCAGGTGTAGTTCTGATTGGCATAGTGAGCATCCTCTGATTCTGTGGAAAGCAAGTTTGTATGTTAGGAATAGAAACAGTTGTTTTTGTTGTTGATGATGTTTTCTCTTTCAAAAGGAAGAATGGAGAAATTGGCACATCCTTTATCTTCTCAAGGAGAGACAAAGAAATGAGCATGGACCCATCTCAGAGGTGGGTAAATTGTCTCATCTCTCAAAGAACACACAAAGACCAGCAATTTACCAGACTGCTATGTTTAATCTCTGGCTAGTTTCTATTTCTTGAGAATAAAAACAGAATTTATACACTGGGAGTGGGGGAAAGAAAGATGGCTGTAATTATGCTAACAATTGCCATATATTTTTTCTTGACCACTGTTTTTAAATCTTATAATATTTCTGAAATATCTTGTCATTACTTTTTCTGGAAGCGAATTTTTCTTGATTTTATATTAGCACAATATTTACAAAAACAATTTGTACATTATTTATGGTTTGAAAAAAATTTTGTCTTCTGACATTTCTCAATAAAAATATTTTTAAATAGGACAGTCAACTTATGAATCTAGAAGACTGAAATCTACTTTATAGGTATTGGTTATAATTATTTAAATGAAATTACATAACTAGCAAAATCACCATTGTTTAATGTAACAGAATTTAAAAATTTATATTTTTGAAATATCATTAAAACTGTGAAAAGCCAACCTAGGGAAACATGAGTTGCTGCAAATTCAATTTGACTAGAGAGTAGTTAATTGCAAAATGATTCAAAATACAACTAACAAAAATGAAACAACAAGCTCTAGAAACAGAAAAAAATAAAACAATGATTCTTTTGTATACATTGTTAATTTGGGTTTCTCACAAACCATTATGTCCAACATTTAAAAATTAGGACAGTAACTGGATGATCTTATCATATGCAATTAATACTAGAGCTGATTTAAAAATGAATACTGTTTCAGAGCTGCCTTTGTAATCTCCAATTCTTTCCTTTTATATTTCATCTTCTTATAAGTTATTCCAATTGCATTGTAAGTGCATATGCCTATAAAAAACACATTATTGATGTGCTACAAATAAGTCTTAAAAAATAAGAAACTGAAAACTTCCAGTGATATATAAAGCAATATTAACTAAAATGCACAGAATCTTTTTTTAAAGTTAAAATTAGAAGCTGAGATGGTAGCCCTGGGTCCAATCCCCAGCATGAAAATATGGGAAATAATAAATTGTGCAGTGCTACTAGCTTGAAACTTGGCTTAAAACTTTCTAAAGTCAGTAACAGGGACTTGAAATCTAGAGACTAGTATCCATATTATTTTCTATAGTTTACCAGTTCAAGCTTAGTTTTTCATTCAGAGTTTTCAAAAAATAATGGTGAGATCTTTGTCTTCATAGGATTTTGATTTTCATAAAATTTGTATGAGGTTAGATGTTTGTGTTCTTTGTTCAAATTAAGTTTTACTCATTTTTTAAAAGCAAAACCTTAAAAATTACATTATGCTTCAAAAAAACTCCAATAAGCAAGCTTTATTTTAAGTGTCCTTAAAGTTTTCAAGTATGTAAGTAGATTAGAAACCTCAAAGATATTCCACTGAAGTATAATTATGTTTAAATTAATAAACTTTTTTTAGATACTAAAATCATTATTAAAGGAAGTTAAACAAAGGAGTTTGTTTTAAAAAATAAAAGGAAGATTCAGAGTCTGGGAATACCAAAGTAGGGGTGCAGGATTAGGCAGTAATTTCAGACAGAAAATAGATGCAAGGACACAAACAGTCTAATTGGTTAAAAAGTCAGGTTCTCGGGTTACAGGTTGTGTTTGTCTTCTTCGGTCTCCCTGCTGTTATTGGCTGGAACTTTCTGTTAGTTATAGGAGCATTCTTCTAGCTAGAATTTCAGTCTTCAAAAAAGTAAAATAGATTAAAAATGGTGGTTTATTTCAAAGTAGCCCTGAGGGAAGGAGAGCCAGGGAAGGAACATCTGTGCACAAAAGAAGTGGAACAATGCTAAGCTCTTGTGGAAATGTAAACAACCCAGGATGCTTTTCTTAAGAGAGTAAGAGCCTGTGGAGCTTCTGGTCAAATGGCATAAAGGCTCATGAGTATGCAAAGTAGCATCTAATTAGAAAAGTACAGGATGTGTGCACCTGACTTTATCTGCAGCTAAACCTTGCAGATTCCTTTTGAGACGACAAGACTCAGCAACAGCTCTTTTGCTGGTGAAGCATCATGTGAGAGAAGTCACCACCGTTTTTCTGAGGTTGTCGTCACTCCTCCTGGTTTGCCCAAGGTTAAATGTTTGTTTACTCTCTTAAGGGCTTACAGGGAAACTGGCCCTCCACAAGTGCAGGTTCTACACTCTCATGTTCAACTAAACTTAGCTGCAACATATTACAAAACATTCCATCAGTACTAAATAAACGTACATTTTTCCTTGTCATTACTGCTTAACCTGTTACATGTTGTTTATATTGTTATGGGTATTTTATGTAATCTACAGATATCTTAATGTATGCAGAAGGGTATGCAAAGATTACATGCAACTACTATGCCATTTCCCATGAACAACTTAAGCATCCCTAGGATTTTGATGTCTATGGGGGTCCTGGAATCCATTCAAGTAAGAAGTTAAAAGCCAGATTTCTGGTGATGCTGACCCTTTGCAAAAGGTTAGGTGAACTCTGGTTCCAGTGACACCTCCTAACTCTGGCCCTTGTATTATAGCTGGCTATGGGAGAATAATACCAGCTAGTAAGTTTAAACTGTTTCAGAGATTTAATTTTCATTAAATGAATCATTCTAGTTAACAAGTTGGATATTAAGAGTATTAAAATAATCCCCATTTGGTAAATTATAGTAATGTAATTTCATTCTACAATTAAATTCAAATTATTATAAATAAATTTTTTTAAAGAAAAGACTGAAAAATAAACTGCATGGACATGTCACTAGATATCACAGAGAATTGTAAAAACAAAACAAAACAACAATCAAACACTTCCAGAATAGGCCAAAATTCAGAAACAGCTGGGTTGAGGCTGATTTAACTTCCTTGGGAAGAACAATTTTGTCACAAGTGGAGGAGGAGAAGAGCTACACAATTAGGCTAATTACATAATTACACAAGAAGGCCAAAGGATAAAGTGGTAGAGATTGATACAGAAGGAGATAAAAGAAAGAGGTGAGGGCTACACAGGACATGATATGAGGTGATGCAGAGTGAAACAGGAGATGAAGGTGAAAGATGGTGGAGGGCAACAGAAAAGGAGATGAGGAGCACTGCATTGGACATGTGAGTATATGACAGATTACTGCACTGGAGGCCATGAGAGAAGGCAGAGGAGGGTTTGGGAGGAGGTGGTTTAGTGGAGTAATACACAGGGTCTGTGAGAGGACATAGTGGAGGGCTAACTAGGAAGACACAGAGGAGGTAGAGGAGAGATTCTCAGGACCCTTGAGTAGAGGTGGTGTAGGCAGAATTACTAGACCAAAGAGAAAGTGGTGGGAGAATACACAGGTGATGACAAGAGCTACAGAGGAAGAGACGGTGGGGAAGGTCTTTCTAGGGGCCATGAGAGGAGTTTGTGTGGCTAATCAGGGGTAGGTAGAAGAGATGGTCTAGGGTTACATGGGAGATGACAGGATCCATGAAGAGTTATGCAGGAAGATTTGAGAGCAGGTGGTAAAGAGCTTAACTGGAGCCATGAGAAAAGGAAGTGTTGTTTATGCCATACATGTGAGGAGGTGGTGGTATACTCCACAGTAGAGCATGAGAAGAGTTGGTGGAGTTTACACTGACAGAAATGATAAAAGGTGGTATAGGGCAACACAGATGAGAAGAAATAGTGAAGGGATGAAAGGAGAAGATGAGAGAAATTGATGGAGGTCTGCACAAGAGATGAGAGGAGTTGGTAGAGAGTTACACAGAGTGGGTAAAGAGAAGGTTGTGGATGTATACAAATCAGGAAGAGAGAGGCAGTGGTGGAGGATTACACTGTAGTCTGCAAGATATTGTGTTATAGGGTTACATAGAGTGCTGGTTGAGTAGAGTTATACAGGAGATGAGAGAAGTTAGTATAGAAAGACACAGAAGTTGAAACATGAATGGCTACCGAGAATAGCAAGAGAAGTGATGTTGGAGTGCTACTGTTGAACCCACAATGCAATGAAAAGACCACTATGGGAGACCAACCTTACACGTGACTGAGTCACACTCCCTGAGTGCTGAGGCTTTCAGTCCCAGAAAAGTGGCAGAGCTGTTCCCCACCCTTCTTGGGTTTGAGGGTAAGTGTTTTGTGCATGGGCGTGTCCTGCTACAGCCCCATTGGTGAAGCTATGCTCACCTGTTCCCTTGTAATATAACCCATTGCCCTGTTTAGGATAGAATCTTCCATGGAACTGCCTTGTGTGTGTGCCCTTCTCTTATTGTGACCTTGAGTGTGCCCCAGGTGCCAGTCAATCTTCTGATAGTGGGCATCATGAAGATACACTCAGCCCCCTGAAACCTGATCCCTTGCCTCATTTGAATAGCTTCTCCTCAATTAATGGGGTCAGTGCATGCTCTTGCTCTCTCTCTCTCTTCCTGTGGACCCTTAAGTCAGAGGAGCCACTACAGCAACTCCAAACAAAAAGGTACTTTTGTCTCTTGTGTGTTTATTTTGTGCAGTTCAGTTAGCCAGGTTTTCTTGGAGTGACCCCTGAGCCTTTTAGTCGCGAGAACAGAAACCTGGCAGACCACTGATGCCAATATTAAACCAAATTAAAGCAAGCTCATATTGTGTACACAAGAGAGTTGATCAACTACTGCCTCTCCTGAAAAGCTGGGCCAGAGGACAGCAGTTGATCTGAGTGCAGGGCAGTTTTTATAGCACAAAAAATTACAAAGGTAATTGTTTTGGGAACTTACACCTAACAGGGTTTTGGTAAGCAAAATTCAAAGGCAGATAGCAGGTTAATAATTTACATAACAAATTATAATCAGGCCAAATAGAAATATTAGTATTTTATAGTAAAACAGAAATGAACTTTTCATGAATTTATGATGAGATGGCTCCTTATGTCAAGACAGAATTAGGGTGTGTTCCTCAGCTACAAAAAATAATAATAATAAAAACAAGAGGAGATGGTCAAGGGTACTCATGGGCTCTTGAGCAGAGGTGATGGAAGAGTGTGCAGCAGAAGATAAGAGGAGGTTGTGGAAGGCTAAACAGAAATCTGTCAGAGGAGGTGGTGGAGGGCTAAGTGGAGACATGAAAAAGCAATGTGGAGGGCTATTCAGCTAGAGATGAATGTTTCTGGTGAAGTGTCCACAGGAGAAGATGAGTAGAGAAAATTGAGGGATACACAGGGTTGGTAAAAAGAGGGAGTGGAGGGTATGCCACAGGCCAAATGGATGTGATATATGGATACACAGGAAGCTGTGAGAGAAGGGGTGTAGGTTTAGAGAGCAATTCATAAGTTGTGGTAGTCAAAGTTAATATACTATAGAGGATAGTGTCTCAGGAATGCTGAATTCTAAAGTCTTTTCTTGATCCTAATCCTTACCTATGTTGTATATTCCTAATCACAAGACACTAACCCTATTTTCTATCCTCTAACTCTTACCTCACCCTAGAAACACAAACCAAGTACTTACTTTTCTTTAACATCTACCCTGTAAAACCTTCATAGGTATTCAGTAACTAATATCTGATCACAAACAGACCACACATTTGCTCATGGCCAAACTCTAACATTATTTACCACCCTAATTTTAACACTCACCATATAAATTTGGTGACCTGATCTTAAATTTGAAAAGGGGTTGGGATTCAGTGTGTCTGACATTGACAAGGGGTTGGGCTTCAGTATCAATGACATTTGAGGTCAGGCCTCTAACTTTGATCCAGGGATGGCTAGTGATAAGAGGAGCTTGACTCCAATAAATTCTTTTGAACCAGGTTGGAAGGAGCTATCGCCTGCTTTGTCTGAGTGTGAACTTGACCTGAAACAATTAAACTATTTTTTCAGAGCAACTGTCAATATTGTATCTGAATATCATACCCTTGTACTGAGCCATTTCTACTCCCTGTTTATCATATTAAAATAAGCTGAGAACACTGAAGTGTGTGCCCTGGGCCACATGCTCATGAGCAGCATGGCTGGAGTCATGAACACAACCCCAGACCCAATCCCAGCTCCCTCACTATCTACACTGTCTCCAAGACAAGAAATGAGGGATCTCAGTACTTGACAGGGAAGTGTTCTCTGGGCAGATCATGCTTCTGGGGATGGGACACTGTCCCAGAAGGGGCTGAAGAGAGATCAATCAGGGAGAGGAGGGGTGCCACAGTCTGGCTGGGCACAATTCAGGAGCCACTTGTCAAAAGAAACTAACTTTATTTTTAGAACCACTCACTGCCAAACAAAACAGCTCCTCAGGAAAAACCCTCAGAGCCCAACTGCCACCACCGGCTTCCCACAAGCCACTCCCCCAACCACCAGCCTCTCCACCTCCCACAATCCTCCTGCTCTTGAGGCCGATTGGCTGGGTCATGTGGGCGGAGCCAAAAAAGTCCCCCAGTGAGCAGCTCCGTGGCCTGAAAGGGCAGGGAAACAGCCCAATAAGCATCACCGCAGAGGAGCCAATCAGCTAGATATTGCTAGGGCCGCTGTGAGCCAATCATCAGCTGGTAGTCTGAAACGGCAGGGAAACAGCTCAATGAGCATCTCCAGTGAGTATCACCACAGAAGAGCCAATCAGCTAGATGTTGCTGGGGCCGCTGTGAGCCAATCATCAGCTGGCAGTCTGAAAGTTTGCTGGGGCCCCTTTGGCTGTGGCTCTCAACAGAGGGGTTCACCCAGCTGAACCTAATCCTCAAACTTAGCCTGGACCCATACCCATTTCATCAAGTATTCTGGACTAGGATGGGTCTGAGGCCTGTCTGCACACTTCTCAGGCAATGGAGTCTTGGTTCTTACTGAAGAACACTTGCTCATTTCAAACTCACTGTGCAGCCTCCTGGCGTTATTGCTGTTTACCAGTGATAAGTCCTTGCTTCCCCAATGCTGAAGTATAACACCAGGGAAGCATGCTGAGGCAAGTGTAAAGTGGAAAGTAGAAGCTTTATTAAAGGACAGCAGAAAAGACTTCTCCCCAGAGGAAGAAGGGGACCCAAAAGGCAGAATCTGTGTAAGGGGGAGGTCTTCCTGTTTTTATAGCTAAGGCTAAGTTTTTCTTTCAGCTTTCCACACTCTTGTACTTTGTTTTCTTGCAATGATAGAATGAAGGTGGGAAGACCCAGGAGGCGGGGGAATAGGTGGGCTGAAGGAGTAACCTGGGCAGGAAGGGCCTGGGGAACTTTTAGGTTTAGCATCTCCATGTTTGCTGGGAGCTGCTTCATTAACATTTCCTTAGGACGGGCTTAGGGCCTTTGGGACATTAACATTTAAATTTCCCCAAGTGCTCCTCTGGTTTCCTGGACTGCATTCTCAATATGGCCTCCATTTTATTTATCTTACTTTATATTAGACCTGCTTTAATTAACTACACTAATAACCTATCTGTTAATCTGGTTTCACTGGGAACTACAAATGGCCTTTTTCAAAGAGCCCAGGTGTGTACTTGCTCACCCCAGTCTCCAAATATAACTTCTTATTTTCCCAGAGTGGCTGTTGTCCACTATTACTATTTGATTAATAATCCATGCAGGCCAGACTAGGAGTTGGCCTTTCCAGGCCAGAAAAAGTGGCGAGAGGTTGTTGGCATCACTCAGCATTGCCATTCTCACAAAAAGAGAGGAGATGGAATCTGGCTCTTCCAACTGGAAAAATGGGAAAACACAGTGCTATTTATGCAAGAAGCCTTGTACCTGAAGACCTAGAAGCTGTACAGAGCACTAAATGAAACCAGAATTGTCACAAGACTCTGCACATGGGTGTTTTACAATGTCCAGAGAATCTCAGGACCTGTGGAGACTTACCTATGTAGCTGGAAGTTAGTGTCCACTCTCTTTCCTTATTTCTCTCATTTCTGCTGCTATAATTAATGACAGCAAAAAAGAAAATCTCAGTTTTTTCTTCCCTGTTTCTTACATGACGTTCTACTCCTTTTACCCTTCATTGTCTATATGGGATCCTGACTTTATTCAACAAGGTTAGTCCACATCATGTGCTCATATGGGACCCGGAGCTTTAGCATCTGAAACAACTAGTACCAAGGTCTCCACACTTGCCTGTTTCTAATTTTAGAAGCACTGAATTATCTTCTAATTTTTTCATCCTGATTCCAAATTGAAATTCTCTTCACATATTTTATGTGTGGCCTCTTGAACACAATTTGATGTTTCTTCTGCAACCAAAAGTGGTTGACTTCTCAACCTGAGAAAAAATTTTAAATGTTATTTGCATCCCATTAATGTCTGTTCTGTCTGATGTTGTTTCTTTTTGTTGTTCTTTACTCATTTCTCCTTCCTTCTCTCTTCCACTTTCTTTATTTATCTTTTTCAGCATGAAGAAATGCAGTGTGAAAAAAGAAAATTGATTTCTCTTCTGTTTTCTCCATGACTTACAATTCCTCACAAACCCTCTTTTTCTCTATGTCCCAGCTGTTCTCCCAGAGGCTAGGCCCTAACACTTTCACTCAAGTCAAACCTCAGTGTTGGCCTCTGAAATCACATGTACCTCAGGTTACCTCACCTACTTCACTTGGCTTGAAAGGTCTGAATTATCTTTTAACTTTCTCACTCCTGATTCCACATAAAAATAAACTTAATATTTGACTGTGTCACATGAACACATTTTTAAAATTATTTTTTATTTGTATATGGACAAAATACCTTTATTCCATTTACTTATTTTTATGTAGTGCTGAGTATTTAACCAAGTGACTCACATGCTGGGCATGCACTCTACTATTGAGTTACAACCTCAGCCCTTTTGAACACCTTTTTATGTTTCTCTGACACCAAATATAGTTACCTTCTCAGCTAGAAAAACAATTTGTTAGGTTACTAGCATCTCATAAACAGATTTATTTAGCCTGATTTTGCTTCCTGGTTGTCATTCATTCATGTTAATTTTAGTTTTGGGACTCCAACCCAGGCATCTCTTATTACAGGGAAAGGCTCCACCAGTGAGCTCCCTGCATTGCCCTGGAATATGAGCAGTTCACATCAGGAAAGACTCCATTTCCCCCAAACCACCAGTATCAGGAAAGATAGTCTGAGGCACACAGAATATATTTAGCTGGCCTCAAGAGATAGCCCAGGCTTTCTAGAGTACCTGTGAGTCATTTATTTTATGGGTAACTCAAAGTATATTCTGGCCAATGGCTAGAGATGCTGAGGCTAGGTAATGTGAAGAAGGCATGATCCCAGTGATCCAGGGGCAGCCTCATGAGACACTGTCTCATAAATGGCTCATACTAGCCTGGGATGGTAAAGTTCAGTTAGCCTCAGCTTTGTGTACATGACACTGTGTATGGCACGGAGCACGTAAGCCTTGGTTCTGGTGGCTGTGAAAAAGATATGCTCTGCTCTTGGTGTGAGAATTGAGAGAAACATTGCTTAATAACCACAGAAAATAGCATTGGAACAGTGAGAATCAGCAATTGTGCACAGGAAGTTCCATGAGATGTTGCTTACTATAGCCCACGTGAAGTTGAGACAAAATTGAATAAACAGGATGAGCTTGGTGCTTTGGGAATTGTGAAAGCTGCCAGTGAACCCTCTTTTTGTCTATCAGGAGAAGTAACTAAAGTTAATAAAGCTCTGATACAATCACCAGGACTTGTGAAAAAACTTGTCATGAAGATGGTATCATATTAGTATGATCCATCCACAGAGCAGGTATCACATCATTCTTAGGTGCTATAATAACGATGTTATATTGCTATTAAAGAACACAAGGCAGCTACTCTATTGGGGTTTTTGTTTGTTTTTTTGTTGGTTTTTTGTACTGGAGATTAAACTCAGGGACATTTGAACACTGAGACACATCCCCAGCCCTATTTTGTATTTTAAGTAGAGACAGGGTCTCACTAACTTGCTTAGATTTTGCCATTACTGAGGATGGCTTTGAACTTGCAATTCTCCTGTCTCAGTCACTTGAAATGCTGGTATGATAGGCATGAACAATAGCACCCAATTACTTTTTCAGTTTTTGATGCTGCAGCATAAATGTCATATCATTATTGAAGGCCATGATGTAGCTATTAGATCATATTTAATTCAATCACATGGATATTACATTCATGTAACAGCCACAGATAATTTGTTAAATTTGCTTTCAATGCTATATTATACATGTCATTTTGCTATAAAAACTACAATGCAGCTATTTTAATTGTTTTGGATGCTATAGCATAGATATTATATTAGAATTGAAAACCACAGGGAAGCTCATTTATTAATTTTACATGCTATACTATGGATATCATAATAGTTTTTAATCCAGTTATTATATTAGCTTAAGATGAAATAGCATGAATATTAAATCAGTTTTCAAAGCCACAAGGCAAATATTATGATTCAATTAGAAGGATATTCTATTAATATTAAAGGTCACAGGACCACAATAATACTACTTATTATACTATTAGATGCTATATTATGGATGTCATTTTAGTATCAGATTTGTCAGAGAAGCTGATATATTAGTTTTAGAGGTTAAGCTATGAACATGATATTAGTATAAATGACGACCAGGCAGCAAATATATTATCAAGACAAAACCATATGGTTTTGGGTTTGGGCTGTACCTCAGTTTTAAAGTCCTTGCCTTGCATGTGTGAAGCACTGGGTTTGATCCTCAACACCATATAAAAATAAATAAAGACATTTTGTGTCCATCTACAACAACAACAACAACAAAACATAAAAAATATGGTATTAATATTACAGGCCACAGGGCTGCTATTTTAGTAATAATGGGTGCTATAATGAGAATATCACAACAGTACAACAGCACAAGAGAACATTTTTTGGTACCTGAAATTAAACCCAGGGGCACCTATTCCAAGTACTATTCATTTTTTTCTTTTTTTAGATAGGGTCAATATAATATGCTCAAGGTCTCACTAAATTGCTTTGGCTGGATTTAAACTTCTGATCCTATAGCCACAACCTCCAAAGCTGATGAAATTATGGGCATGTGCCTCTATGCCTGGCTAGAGGGCTAATTTAATATCTGTAGCAGATTCTATAATATGGATATAATATCAGCACTAAAGGCAGCAGGGAAGTTACTATGCTTATTTATGTGCTATATTGTGGATATTATATACTATTAAAAGGCCACATAGCAACTATTATTTCCATTTCAGAGGAAATAGTGTTAATATTATATTAGTACAAAAGGTCATAGGGCAGCTAGTATGTTAGCATTTGATTCTATTTGTGGATATGGCATTCATATGAGAGGTCAAAGAAGAGCTATAATATTACATTAATAGGGCCACATATGGTTGTAATATTAATAATGATGTCACAGGTCAGCTTCAAACAATACTTTATAATAAAGATTAGCTGGGCCTTGTCATGCATGCCTGTCAACCCAGTGACTCAAGAGGCTGAGGCAGGAAGATTGCAATTTCAAGACCAGCATCAGAAACTTAGTGATGCCCTAAGCAACTTGCTAAGAACCTGTATAAAAATAAAATAAAATAAATAGAAAAAAAGGGCTGGAAATATGGCTTGGTGATTAAGTGCTTTGGGTTTTAATCCCTGCTACCAAAAAAAAAGTATTAAAGGCACAGTTTGTATCTCTAACTCTCTCTCTCTCTCTCTCTATATATATATATATATATATATATATATATATATATATATATATATATATATATATATATATATGTATATGTATGTATATTTGGGGGGGAGTACCAGGGATTAAATCCAGCAATGCTTAACCACTGAGCCACATTCCCAGCCTCTCCATTTTTAAAATATTTATTAGTTGTCAATAGATTTTTTACTTTTTTTGTTTATTATATGTGATGCTGAGGATCAAACCCAGGGCCTCACATATGTTAAGCAGGTGATTTACCACTGACCAAAACCCCCAGTCCCCTGAAACCATTTTTTGTGTTTTATTTTGAGACCAGTTTTCACTGAGTTGCTTAAGACATCACTAAATTTCTGAGTCTGGCTTTAAACTTGTGGTCCTCCTGCCATACCCTCTCAAGCTCAGATGACAATCATATGTCACCATGCCTGCAGCAAAATTATATTAGTTCTATATGCTATACTATGTATACCTTATTTCTATTAAATTATTAAATAGTCTAAGATGGTATATTTTGGATAACATAGTACTATTAAATACCACAGGGCATCTATTTTTATTAACTTTAGATACTCTAGTATGGATTTTATAATGTTGCCAAATCCTACAGGGAAGCTATTATATCAGTTTTTTATAGTAGAATATAAATATTACATTAGTATTGATAACTTCAGGCAGATGTCATATTAGCATGAGATGCCTTAACAGATATTATTTTAGTGAAATAATTAAATAAAGGATATAAAACAGCAAATAAGTTAGTTTTAGATGCTATATTGTGAAAAATTTTAACATTAAATGTCAGAAAAGATATTTTATTAATTTTAAATGTTGGACTGTTGATAATGTCATAGTATTAAAACTTCAGAGCAGCTATAGTATTATAGTTGTATTTGCTATAGTATGGATATTACACAATATCAAAGGTAAAAAACCAGCTATTTTATTAGTTTTAGTTGCTGTGGTATGGATATTACATTATTATAAAAAACCATAGAAGAGCCACAATATTACATTAAGCAGCGAGAGCATGCATATAATATTAATCATAAATACCACAGAGCAGTTATAACATTATTTCAAGATTCAACACTATGCATACTATATTAGTATTAAAGGCCAAAGTTAAGTTATTATATTAGTTTTATGCATTGTGTTATGGATATCATATTAGAAGAAAATTCCACATGGCAGCTATGATAACAGAATTAGATGCTATATTATGGGTAATTTATTAACATGAAATGCCACAAGGAAGCTATTTTATCTGTTTCAGATGCCATAACATGGTATCAAATTAGTATTAATGGCCACAAGACAGCTATTATATTAGTATTAAAGTCCACAGGGAAGAGAGCATATCCAGTTTAAATGATAGATTATGCATATCTTATTTGAAATAAAAGGCCACAAGGCACCTATCTTATCAGCTTTAGATGCTATAATAAGGTAATTAAACTACTACTGATGGCTGCAGAAACACAATTATATCATTATTAAAGATAACAGTAAAGCAAGATGTGGTGGCACATGCCTGCAATCCCAGCAACTTGGGAGGCTAAGGCAAAAGCATTGTGGTTTCAAAGCCAGCCTCAGCAAAAATGAGGTGCTAAGAAACACAGTGAGACTCTGTCTCTAAATAAAAATACAAAATAGGGCTGGGAATGTGGCTCATTGGTTGAGCTTCTCTGAGTTAAATTCTCAGTACCAAAATAATAATTTTAAAAAAGAGAACAGTGTAGATAGTATATCCATTTTAGGTGATATGATACGGATATCTTATTTTCAATCAAGTTCACAGGGCATATATGTTTCAGATGCTACACTCTTGATATTATACTAGTATTATAGGCATCAGCACAAAGATTATGTTTGTTTCAGATGGTCTGCTATATATTTTATTTAGTTTAAAGGATACAGTATGGATACTGTTAATTTAGATGCTACAGAATGATGTTATATTTGTATAAAATGTCACAAGAATCTATTATCAGTTTAAGATAATATAATATAAATATTATATTAGTATCCAAGGGCACATGGAAGCTATTGCATTATCTTTAAATACTATAGAATAAATATTGTTTAAGCATTAAAGTCCCCAGGTCAATGATTTTGTTGTTTTTCAAATATGCATATCATGTTAGTATTAGAGTCAACATGGCAGTCAACATATTAATTTTAATAGCATAACATGAATATTTTATTAGTTTAATGGCCAAAACATGGCATTTTATTAGCTTAATGTGGTATAATATAAATATCATCTTAATATGAGAAAGTAAGAGCACACATTTATCAGTACTAGATGCTATTGTATGGATATAAAATGAATATTAAAATGGACCCAGAAGTTAGTATACTGGTTTCACAGGTTGTAGAAAGTATGTTACGTTAATATTAAAAACCATGGAATATATACTTCGTTAGATTTATAGCCCATAATATGTTATGAATATCATATTAGTATGAAAAGCTACAGTGGTGCTATTATATTAGCTCAGCATGCTGGAATATGGGCTTCACAATAGATTTGAAGTCCAGAGCACAGTGACTGTATTTATTTTAGATACTATTATTTGGATATCATATTAGTATTAAAGTTCTCTGAATGCTTTGATTTCTGTATTTGATGTTAAAATATGTAAATCCCACTAGTAGTAAAGGCCACACAACAGCTATTTTATCAGTTTACCATGATATAGTATGAATATAGCAGTAACAAAGGCCTCCAGACAGTTATCATATTTGTTTTAGAAGCCACAGTATACATATTGCATTAATACTGAACTATTCAGAGAAATTATTACATGAGTTTTAGATGCATACTATGGATATGGTACAGGGAATCTATTATATTAATTTTACTTGGTATATTTTGACTACTACTTTAGCATTAAGGGTAAAGGCCACACATTTTTAAATCATTTTTCTGCACTTTATAGTATTCCCAATCATCATGGCCTTTTAACAGCATTTGCTTAGAACAGAGGTGATGACAGAAGCTGGGAATAATCCAAAGATTCTCTGGATGGCAATTTGGGAGTAGAACAATGTGGACAGAGATGAAAAAAAGAAATTTCATGTGATCTACTCAGTTAGAGGCATGACTGCTTCCTTTTCTTCCTAACTGCTGCCCAGAGTCTCAGGCAAGATCATTCACATGAAGGCATTCCTTCTAATTTAACCACGAGTTTCTAAATACTCAAAGGAGCAAATTGGAAAACCTAAAAATGACAACTTGGAAACCATAATATTCTTTAAAGAAGCTATGTGAAATATATATATATTTTTTTTTCTTGTAGTTTGTTCCTAAAAGATTGAATGTTATTAAGAGAAACTAAGTTAATAACAAAATAATAGTGGATTGTTTATGTTGATGTGGATAATTTGTAAAGTTTCCATATCTCAGAGTTAATGTAAAATGTGTCATTTAAGGTGAAGATAGAATGCCAGGTACTAATGAGGAGAATATCTCCAAGGAATAAGAGTGGTCTGCCATGTGCTTTTTGTAAGTGACCATGTTAGGAAAAAAATTCTCAATGATATGAAGATGCTGGTACAGCTTTTCTGTTACACAATTTCTTACACAACCTCATGCATTGCATATGTAAACAGAAATAAAATTTGAAGAAAAAAATCTTTATTAAAATTATTACTTTTTAAATAAAACCTGGAGTTCAACCAGTTATCTGTCTCCTGATGCAGCAGATGCATTAATTATCTCCACTGGTGTTCATCAGAAAAACACTTCTGAGCAGATCCTGCCAGATTTGGTTCATCCCATGCCATTCACTCTGTGTGGAGCCTCAGGCTAATTTGAGGCTCATCACAGATCATGAAGCCTTGGGCTTCTGTTCCTTAGTTTTATAATGCATGTGTCATAATCTTCATCTTCCTTTCTCATCAGATAGGGATGTACAAGGCCAGTTCTGCAGTAATGGTCAAGAGTAATGGTCAAGTGTTTTTTTTTTTTTTTTTTTTTTTTTTTTTTTTTTGTCATCTGTGCAACCAGGGGGTGACATAGGCTAGGAGTGCCTTTCTGCACAGCAACCAGAACATTCTCTGTGGCAGCTCAGTCCAGCCAGTCCCTGAGCAGTCTTTCTTGCTGTTACTCATCACCCAGCCCAGTATGCTCAAGTGCACTGAATTCCATGTCCTTACATTGTGCACTTTCTGATGTGAGTTCTGTCAGGCAGACAGCTGGGCTCCTCTTCCAGCTCCTTTCCTCCTCTCTGTCCCTGCTGCTCTTCACTGTCCAGCTTGCACAGCCTGCAGGCAGCTTGATCCATGGCTTGGCCTCCCTTAGTGGAGCTCTCATGGACCTCTTCTTTCTCTTCCCTCATGCCTCAGTCAGGACGTTCTCTCCATCTCTGCTCCACTTGACTCCCCGTGTAAGGAAAGGGGTTGGAGCAGAGACTTGATGGGTTAAGGTCGCAGGGAAGGAGGTGGCCTCAGCAGGCTGAGGACTCCTAATCCAAACTATTAATTTTAGAGGAACAATATATTGACTCTATTAACATTAAGGGCTGCAGGCTGGGCAGCTGTTGTACTAGGTTCCATGCTACAGAGGGTAGCGCGTTGGTAGCAAAGACAACAGGGTGGTGGTTGCATCAGTGTTTGACGCTCTAATATGGATACAATATCAGTGTTGAAAGACCACGGTTCTTACTGTAGCTTCACAGGCCCCAGTTTTCATATTGTATTAATGTTAAAAGACTTATGAAAACCATTATATTAGTTTTGGATGCTAAATTATGGATATATGTTAATATTAAAGGCCATGGGGCACCTATTATATTATCTTTAGATGCTAAAGCATGGATGTTTTGTTAATACTAAAGGCCATAGCACACCTATTATATTTAGAGGATAAAGCATAGATATTGTGTTAATTTTAGAGGCTCCAGGACATCTATTACATTCATTTTAGAGAGTATAATATAGATATCTATAATAATATCACAGGATACTTACTGCAGTTCTATGAATAATTTGTTAAAATTAGAGGCTGCATACGGAAAATACATTAACATTATTACACCGCCATATCCCTTTACCCTTCTCAGATCCAGTCAGACAGCAAGCACTCTGGCGGCCACTGGGCACAGTACACCAGGCAGTGCATGCACACCCGATCCTGGCGATCCTGACAAATGAGCAAAATTCAATCATGTATCTTAGAATATTAAAGGCCATGATTTTAGAAATTCAAAATGAAGTGATATCCATAATCTATGAGTTTTTCAAAAAAATGGGGAACTGAAAAAGTTTTTGAGAACTATACTGAGTTAAATGAATGTACATAGAAACTGAAACTTCTTCAAAAATTAACTCATCTTTGCTGGGGCAATGGCTCACAGTTGTAATCCCAGTGGCTCAGGATGTTGAGACAGGAGGATCCTGAGTTCAAATCCAGCCTCAGCAAAAATGAGGTGGTAAGCAACTCAGTGAGACCTTGTTTCTAAATAAAATACAAAACAGAGGTAGACATATGGCTCCATGGCTTAGTTCCCCTGAGTCCAACCTCAAAAATTTAATTCCAACTAGATAATAATTAAAATTTGAGAGAACTATTAAAAATCTAGAAGGGAACAGAAGAAACTCTATGTAATCTTAGTGATGAGGGGGAATGTTCGGGTTCTGGGAAACTCTCTAAAGTTGAGCTACATCCCCAACCCTTGGTGATAAGCTTTAACTCAAAAGGCCAAAAACAAATTGACAGAAAAAAATTTATAACATATACTTATAAAATTAATTTTTTACCAAATGTGCTGTTGTATGTATGTGTATAATTATTTTTTTTTTTACCAAATGTGCTATTGTATGCCTATGACCACAATTGCTTAAGAGGCTAAGGCAGGAGGATTGTATATTTAAAGCCAGCTTTACTGAGAACGTTTTTAAAAATTAAATAAATGACTAAATAAATTAAAAATCTGGTCATTTGGCTCAGTGTTTAATCAGCACTGGGTTCAATACACAGTATCAGAAAAAAAAGAGTGAATATCTGAAGGGATACATGACCAAAGAAAATATAAAGATGGCACATAGTTATACAAAATGGTGCTCAGCATTAGATATCATTAGAGAATCACAAATTAAGACAGAAGTGAAGTACCATTAGGTTGTAGTGGACAGATGATGCAAAGCATCAAAGATAACAAGAAACAGTTTTCTTTGGTTACAGCCATGTTCTGAGGAAACAGCTTTTGTAGTAATCAATTAATCATCTAAATCCTGAGTTTAGTTAGTTTCATAACAATTTACCCAACATGTAAGAGAAAGGGCTCAGGAGTTCACAGTCTGCAGAAGTTCACATAAAAGCAGCTTTTTCTTTTACTGGTATGTGCATGTTAACACTTCAGGTAAAAACCTGAGAAGGGGAGAGCTTCTTCCCTTTCTTTCCTCCCCCTACCAGCTGCTACCATTGAGTGCAATTGGTAACTTCTATTAACTTAGAAATGTAGACATCTCTGTGAAGCTTCAGCTCAAGGCCAAAGGCCTTGTTAAAGAGTTTTTTTTTTTTAAATCACATTTTGTATTTGCAAACACACATTTTAAAACTAATATACTGGATAAAGGTTTATGAAAAACTAGCAAGGGGTGTTCAGCACTTGGTGTGCTGAGTTTTTTCAGGTCAGTGGCCAAGTAATAGAGCAACACTAAGTAAAAAGTTTACATACACTGAAATCTTATGTACAGACTCTTTTGCTGATAGTTCAAAAATCAATAATAATGAAGATTTCTGGAGAAGCTTACTTAAGATTTTCTCTGGAGAAGGGGAAGTCACTACAATAGCACAGCTATTAGAAATGCTGAACTCAAAGAAGTGACCACAAAACAACAGATAATATGATGTGGGACATAAACATCTTTGGCATTGCTGGAAGTAGATTTGGAACAGCCAAATAAATCAATTCTATTCAATGGCCCAACAGTGTACTTATAAATTATATGAATTTTTACATGTGCTCTGAGAAAGCATGACTAACTAAAACCAACATGTAATTATGCACAGCAATTCTATGATGTTGATCAGATTAAAAATCTGAATGTCCTTCCACAGCTGATTTTAAAATCAACACAGAATGGAATGGGATGTATCACCAACTGACATAGAGACACAAATGTATCCTTCCTGGTGTGCTGCTAAGCAAAAGAAGCCAGGCTAAAGAGAAAACATGCTGTATGACCCACTATTTATGACATTCTAGGGCAGACAAACTACAATCTGATGAGGAAATTCACTGAATGAAGCGCAGGAGGGTCCCCAGTGAAAGAACCTCTGTCCTCTATGAGTTAGATGCACCACCCCTTGTGCATGATTGTGTTCAGAAACTCATTAACTCCCTGAACCACTTCTTGAACAGACTTTTGTGGATACTTAATAATGTCAGCAATATGAATTATTACCGCAGTCTCCACCTTCTTTCCCAAAAGGAAGATTTCCTAGAACCCACCAAGAGTTCTTATTACAGTAAAAGACCTTCCAATCATCCAGGAGATAAGGCAGGATTTAGGAGCTCTGTGCAAGAAACAAAGGTCAAAAAATAAATGTTAAAAAAGATGCTCTTACTACTCCTATCACTCAGAATATGTGTGGATTTGGTGAGATATGCACCAGAAAAGGGTAGAAGGGACCATATACTCATAGTTTTGCTATGTTACAACCTGTCATCTGCAGCAATAATGAATTCATTGCTCATACTGAAACAATGAATTAATTATATGGCAGAAGCTAGGGCCCAGGATTCTTCTAGATGGTGTGAGAAGTTACAGATTAGATGGAGTAAAAGGGGGCTAGGGTTGTAGCTCAATGATTGAGAGCTTGCCTCTCACATGTAAGGGACTATGTTTGATTCTCAGCACCACATAAAAATGAAGGTATTGTGTCAGTCTAGACCTATAAAGTGGTGTGTTTGTAGGGGGGTTGAATGAAGAGTGATCTATGGCATGTGAATCAGAATTCACTGACTACAGATGAGAATAAATTCATATTTAGCTTAGTACAAATATATTTTTCCACATAAATATAGCTATAATAAGGGAGTGTGTGTAGATTAGAACAGAAATACATATTTCTTTGCATTTTCAGTTGTGAGAGTCAAAATGCAATAGGAACATTCTGCTGTCAGATAAAATATTTTAATATCCCCTCTAATAAAAGGAGAAAAGTACTTTGAAAAAGTGACTGTTACTAGGACAGAGATAGCAAATATGAGTCAGGTAATGATCAAGTATAATAAAGTAAGAATTTTGAAACTAGAAACCCCTTGTGAAGAAAAATTTTAGTCAATTGAGGCAGACACAGCAATTATGTAAGTGATGCTCACTTTCTTCTCCTTAAATGTGGGCTCTGCATTATTACTTCCTCTAGAACACAATGTGGACACACAGAGAACAGTAATTTCACAGTGAGGACCCTGAAAGGCATGCTCACAGCCAGCTGAATAGGTCAGTACTAATGAGAAAATTCATTTGGAGAACATGAGATGTCAGAGCTGTTCTCACCTCTGTGACCTGCTTTAACAAGTATTATAGCCCCAGTCTAAATATGAGAAGAACAAGGAAAACACAGTGGAAAAAAATCTAAAAAATACCTTGAGAGGTCCTTCTTGACAGAGGAGCTCTCAAACACAGAGGAATCTATATAGACATGATGCTGTGTGGGATCCTTGGTGGGTTCATAGGAAAAGAAGATGCAGAACTTAGAAGCCAAATAAAATGAAACTTCAGTTAACTGTAGCATAGCAGGATTTGATCTTCATGAAAAATTATCTAAGATGTTAACACATTTAACATAGTCATATAAAGTGAAAATCCCAGCTGAGGCTACAGGGCAATTTTTGCACTATTTGTAAGCACAAAATGAGGGATTAAGAACTCAACAAGTTCAGGGCAGCTGTTTATTCATTCATGGACTCGGGCAACATAGAAGCTCATTTTCTAATTGTGATGATAAACCCAGCCTAGTTTCATCTTAACATTGGAGGCCTTTTAATTACAAAGTCATAAAAAGTTAATTTTGGTTTTACTATAAATTACTTTGATTTTAAACTTGTTTGGAATTCCTGCCTGAGCTGTGAACTCACCCATGCCTGTGTCCTGCTGACCAGATAACAACCCTCTCTGAAAACTCAGTGGCACCACAAAAATTCTGATGTTGGGATCTGAATTTTCTTCCTACATTAAACATTATACCATGTAGATCATTAACCTACTAACTGCCTTTGTATTATGCTTGTCAAAATTCTGTTATCTGTAACTTCTCAAGACAAGCCCCTTTGCAATTTTTTGTGCTATAAAAACCTCTTTTCTGGATAGCTGGGGTGGCAATCTGCTGGGGTCTTGCCCCAGTGGGTTCCAAGGTGTTCTGAAAGATGAGTGGTGTTGGTGCAAAGAATGAGACAAAGAGTCGTTCTTTTGAAGCAATCTCCAGAGAGAAAGCTCTAATGTGTCTTTCTCTGGGTCATCTTTTATTGCAATATTTCTCATCATTATGGATTCAGAATGTGTTGTTGATTTTATAATTTCCAAATTTTGCCAAGATGTGACATTTCCTTAACAATCATTAGGGATAGAGAAAAATGTGACATCAATTTACATTTTTGAAGGATTTGACATTTCTTATCAATTATTATGGGTACAAAATCATTAATAAAATGTGTCACTAATTTGCATTTTTCAGATTTTCCCAAGATGTAATGTTTTGTTATTAACACATGCCAAACTATGTAATGAGACTCAAAGTCTGCTAATCTATCATTAACTTTTAAGTTCAAAGTACACCTGTACTCTATTTCTAATCTAAGATTCCCATCTAAAGAAGTTCTTATAATCTTATAATTAAAATATCCTAAAGTCTATAAACTATTCTTAAAAAATCTTAAGGACCCATACAGCTAAAAACTTAAGAATTCTAAACTTAAGACCCTAAATAAGGGGCTGGGGATGTGGCTCAATGGGCTGTGGATGTGACTCAAGCGGTAGTGCGCTTGCCTGGCATGCGTGCAGCCCAGGTTCGATCCTCAGCACCAGATACAAACAAAGATGTTGTGTCCATCAAAAACTAAAAATAAATAAATAAATAAATATTTTTTTAAAAACTAAATAAAATAATATTTCTAAAGTTATTCTAAAAATGTATCTTATAAAGCTAATTTAATTAATTCCTAGATTTATTCTCATAAAACTGGTTGAGCTGCTTTCTTAAAGAGTTTTGTTTTGTTTTGTTTTAGTCAAGGTACACTAGTTCTTATGTTATTATAATCTCTCTCACTTAAAGGCCAGTTCTGAGCATCAATTCACTTACCATCAATATTAACTATGCTCATCATAAGTCCCTATGTGAGTAAAAGAAGATTTAAAGAAAAGGGAGGAATGTATATTTATTTGTCTTAATTCTCCTAAGTGTAAAAGAGAACTTTCCCTTAATCAATTAAAACAACATATGGTGAGCTTTGTGCAATAAGCATAAAAATTAGGCTTTCTAAGAGGCTGAAGATATGGTCTTGGGTTCTTAGTTGATATAGTCAATGTGGTTCCTAAAGTTCTCATGACCTTTTGGAGAATGATTGTTGTTCATTATGAGTTTTGTCCTCAATATTCTGAGATAGTAGGGCAGCCTTCTATGTGTCCTTGATATGCTGAGAAGTAGTAGAACAACCTTCAAAGAATGAGCTACCTGTTGTGTTCTAGCCCTCTGAAATTTGATTTGGTTTAGCATACTCATGCTTCCTACCAGGAATATGAGCATAAAAATGAAAAGTCCCAAGTACATAAAAAAGGGTCTTGTGGTTTAGATTTCCCGCCACTGCTGATTTGCCAGCACTTATCCTCACTGTGACCTTGTCAAGATAGTGGGAGGGGGAGCACATTCACCACAGATCTGTTTAGGAGAGACAGACACTAATCAGCTCTCTTTGTGTACATAAATACAAACTTGTTTTTAACTTGATTTAAAATTCGAGTTGGTGGTTTTTCTTTGCATTGGGGTTCAATATTTTGTGGCTCCAGAAAGACCAAGACCATCAAAATTCTGAAGATGGACCTTCACCCTGGGACTCCAGGACTGGAGTGCCACCCCAAGGGGTGTGAAAGTTTTGCCATTTCAAAAACTTGGGATGTACCTTCAGTTTCTCTGAATGCTGTAGTGAATTGCCACAATAAAACAGCAGGCATTCAGTGTAGAAGAACTGCATAGGTAAGCAGTGCCCTTATAACATCTGGTATTGGGTTAAGAGAAATCTCTACTGTGGACAGTGAGGTGCCTTGTGAGGCATATACACACTCTTTTCCATGGCAGTAGTATTGGTTAGTAAAGAATTTTTTGTTGGGGGGACAGAGAGGTGTCTGGAGAGACACAATGTACTCCTGTCTTTGACAGTAGTAAAGTGTCACACTTTGGTATTTTTTTTTTTTGTGGTGACAGAGAGGTGTCTGATGAGTCACATACACACTCCTGTCTGGAGGATTAGCAAGACATTGCACTCCATTCCCTGTTTTTTTTTTCCTCTGGTTCTTGGTCTCCTGTGTATTATTTTGTGTTCTTCATGTTTTTTTCTGCCTTTTTGTGGTGTATTATCTCTAGTAAAAATATAAGATATTTGAACAACAGAAGGAATAACAAGACAAGTAAGTCTTATGCTTCTTTGAGCTGTGTTTTAAGAAACTTTGACAAACTTTGCCCCCCTTTGTTAAGCAGGAGTAGAGAAAAAACATTTTCTTTTCTTCCCCTACCAGACACGATTCTCACTGAAACAAAAATGTAGTTATTCCAGTGATGTACAGAAAAACAAAGAGAATTATTCTAATACTAAGATTTGAGAAAAAAATTATTTATATTATTTATAAAACACTAGAAATCCTTCAAGTGGGTGCCTGGAAGCCAAGACAGTGTATTCAGGCAAGTGTGATGTCTGGGTGTGTTTCTGGTATCATAAGTTCTGTATTTTTATTTTTCTGCTTTGAGAGCAAACACATAGCCAAATATTTCCAATAACCCATCATGAACAAGTTTAGGAAGTATTTCCCAGCAATTATCTGCAACCTAATAATAGTCAAAGGACAGATATAATAGTGAAAATAAAGTCAACATTTAGAATTGGAGACAAAAATAATCTTTAGTGATAAAAATCTATTAATTTGATACTTTAGAAATAATAACAAACTGTCATAAGGGGGAAAATTTGTGACTATGTAGTCGAGGGAGAACTAAAGAGTGTACACACACTTCTGCCCCTTACAATGCTTTATTCACTCAAATTTCTCAATATAATTTCACTCTATAAGTTCTTAATCAAGAAAACATCAATTCTTATTGCTAGGCACTGCAATAGAAATAATAAATTCATAGAAAACGATTCTAGATTAATTCTAAGAACTACAAAACAAACTTAATCATTACAGGCTAATGACAGACATTCCCTCTGCATGATAAGTTCAAAAGTCTCAAGCCTTAGTCTTTATGTACAGCAGATGCACACTCACTCAAACACAGTGATCAGGTCCAGAACCAAGGCAGGTTTTTCCTGCCATAGAGTGGATGACAGTTTGAGGAGATGGTCATAGGGAGAAGTTGAGGCTCTCACCAAGGTCCAGATGAGGCTGTAGAGTTTGAGAGTGTGAAGATCACATAGAGAATCTGTAGAATGATGACAAGTGATGGGATGTCAGTCCAGGTCTTCTTCAGGTACTCCAGCTTGAGTGCATCCTTGTTTCAGTTGGCTGAATCCCTTTTCATTAGCTCTATTTTATACTAAATTTTGGGGACTATTGACCTCTCATGAATATTTCTTTTCTGTTTCTACTGTTTTTGTTTAGCTCCCTGCTCCATGTAGCCCATATATCAGTCAACTTCACTGGGTTTCCAGTTTTTTTACAAGATGTATTGACAACTTTCCAAGAGACTGAAAAGCCATCTTTATTTGTATACTTTTAAACAAATGAAAAAAGATGAAAAGTCACCACTCCAAAGAAAGCTTTGTGATAGTCTTATTATAGGAACTGGCCCAGGTAATGAAGCTTTGAAGAATCAACCTCAATTTTTTAACATTAGAATCAAACAGAACTTGGAACTCTCATAACCAGGCACACACATTCCAGAGAGTGTGCATTATTCATCTCATTTAAAGGAAGAGGCAAAAGATAAAAATGTGTTTTCATTATGTATTCAAACCTTCCAGGGTTTTAGGCAAAAAAAAAAAATATCCAGAGCACATTTACCTGTAGGCTCAGCCTTCACACCATGCCCTATGACTATTAATCAGAAGGCATTTATGGGTTAAAGGAAACTGTTCAGTGAAGAACAATCTAGACAAGTCCTTATCTGGGATCACAGCTGGAAAGTTTTATGATCTTCCCCTTCTCTCTGTGTGTGGGGGGGAGGGCAGTAATTTAGGGGCACCTGCAATGGCAGAATTAGGTTATATCAGGGCATGGGTGGTAGGGTGGATATTTAAATATTGGTTTCTAGTTATTCTACTGAAATAATTATCCAAAGACCTTATTCTGTAATACAATTTATGGAGGCATATGCATATATTCATCTATTTCTAATCTGTGTATAAAAATTTTTAGTGGGAGTATCATTTTTGGAAACAGCCAGTGTTAATTGTTGTCCTACATGTAAGACAATTTCTTTGCTGAGCTCCTTGTAGACCATAAAAAAGCTACTTGTTAATTCTGTCTTCTGGGGAAAGAGCAAGTGAACCAGAAAACCTACAATGATATTTGTAGTCTGAGGTTAGTTGAGCCTTCTGGAGAATTGTCTCCCCAGTAGAAAAAAAACTGGAGATGGCCAGAATAGGCAAAACAAATACCCAAGATGGGGAGTCTACTAAACTCTGAGAATTTTATCACTTGAATGATCTACATGCCCATTCCAAAAGAATTATAGACTGTATTATTCTCCCTGACAACATAACAGATATAAATCTTCAGATTACATACGTGGAGAAATAACAGAGAAATCATTTTCACATCATTGTCAGTGTTTATTGGACACTGAATAGTTCTTTTCTGTTGCTACTGTTTTTGTTTTAACTACCTGCCCCAGGTAGCCCATGAACCAGGGAATTCCACTGGCCTTCTAGTCCTTTTATGAGACTTATATATGAACATCCTTACCAAGAAAGTTTTGACACAAAGAGAAGTAAAAGTTACACAAACAAAGGAGGTAAATGTAGTCTATATTGTTTATGACTGTGCCATACCAGAAAACAATTCTCTTTACTCCCATCCAGTAAGAAGCTATATCCTTGAAGGCGTACAGAATATTCTAGTAAGAATTTTTTTTTCAGCAGGTAAGCCTTTCAATGCTGTTGGAATATGATTTGATCCAATTGTACATTCATTCAGCCAAGGGGCAGGGACAGTATATGTGTATCCTAATGGGCTGCATAAGTGTCACAGGAATATCATAAGACAATGAATATATGGAGTTACACTGATATTTATTTGTCCTAATTCTTGAATTTTTATATCAATGTACTTGCTGGATTGATTTCCTTTGAGGCCCACTCTTTGAGATGTAGATTGTGATCTTCTGTCTCCATGTTTGCATGACATTTTCCTGGGATTCTTTGTGTCCTTAGAATGTAAGTTGCTCTAAACATTAAAGCCTCAAATTCAATTGATTATACCTGTTGGCATCATTTGCATGTTTAGTGGACCTATTAAAATTATGAATAATCTGAAAAGAATATCCTCATCTAAGAGTGCTAACTCAGTCTTTAATAAAGAGCTATTTTGAGAATAGCTTGGTTATTTTTCAGCCAGTGCCCATGTAATATTATTCTTTGCAGCTCATTGTTCTATTCTTCAATGGATGTTTAGGTGTCACTGTTATCACTAAATTGTGTCTAGCTTCTAGTATTAATTTGGCCAAACCTGTCATTTACTTGTACAGCTGTAGGCTTTCCATCCATTTTTTTTATTGAGCTTGTTTGATATTAGTTTCTCTAATAATGAATCAGTAATCACTACTTATTTTTCTTTATTCTTTTATCTTATACGTTTTACTTACTTCTGTCTAATTAGTGGCAATCAGTTTTATTCACTTTTTTCTAATTAGTGGCAATCTATTACAGAATAGTCACTTTGTGATTAGTTAAGCATTGTTTCAAAGTGTTCTTGAGTATCTCACATTCAAGATATTTTTATAATGCTAGAACTTCCTCATTCAGTTCACAGACACAACAGGAGTGAGAGATTTTTACCCAGGGAGAGAAACCTTTTGTCCACTCCCACTATTTGTTAATGTTTTCTCATATTGAGCTTTTATGTTTACAGGTTATTTCTTTTCAGTTTGAAGAGAAAGAGTAAGTCTTAATTTCCAACTTGAAAAATTACTTAAATAACGTGTTAATAATTTTAGTGGCTATTATATATTGAGGAACTCTTGAAAGATATCTTTTAAGTTCCCACGATTGGCTTCTGAGGCAAATATAATTAGTTTTCCTTTCAAATCTCAGAACTGCAGATTAGAGCTGATGACTTACCCAAGGGCACTACTGATGAGCTTGGATTCCAACCCAGGTCTACACATCATGCTCTCTTCTGCATCAGCCTAATTCGTCTTTTCACTTTATGTGCTGAACTTTTTTTATGCTCTTGATAATTTTTTCCTCATATTGTTTTTCTTTTTTTTTATGTAGAAGACTGGCTTTCAATTTGAAACAAATTTTCAGTTTTGACTAAACATGGAAAGTCATTTTTTTTTACTACTGCCCAAATGGTTTGCAGGAAAAACTCAGATGGCTTCATATGTGTTTTGAACCACCAGAGGTTCCTTTAAAAAATCTGAAACATTTGGTCAAAATTTCATTGAAACATTTATATTCTTGTTATGTAGGTTATATTTAGATCAACCTCAATTTGTGTGGCAGTATCAGTTATTGCTGTAATTCAAAACTAGAATCAAAAATATATATTTTTTTGATAAGTAATGGCAAGAAGCCATGATAACACTTAGGATTTCTGGCCTGATCAATCCATAGGATAAATCTTTTCCTTTTGTGTGTGTGTGGGGGGGGGACGAGACAAAAGTTTGTATATATGTGTGTGGAGGTTGATAGTTGTGTCTACAGTTTATTTTGGACATGTGAAATTTGAGATATATATTGCTTAGTGAAAAGAAACCAATGTATAGAGAGTTGTATTTATTGGACCTAAAGTAAGGAAAGATATCTAGGTTAAATTTGGCATGTTAATAAAATTTAAAACTTTTTACAAACCTTTAAAACATGCGAGGCAATAGGACCAGCTCAGGGACTTCCATTGCATCAGGCATGCTCTTATCTTGGAGTCACAGTGTTGATTTTGGTTATATTTAGTAAATATACTTTTTATGGAGTATATAGGGAGTTGTAAAACTGAACAAAAGAAGAGGACTCAGCAGCTGTAAGGGTTGCTCTGTTGTTCAGAGAGCAAGTAAACAGTGAAATGCTTTGCAAAAACATCAAGTGCCTAATATTTGGAAATTTTGAACATGTTAGGTTACATGACACAGGAGAATTAAAAGTTGAAGAAGCAGTGATTAAATGACAAAGATGGAAAGAAGGGAAGAATGGAAAAAGGGAGTCTTCTAGCTAGTGCAGCAAGATTTAGTATATCTATGGTATATCAGGCACACATTCAAATGCTGGCATATCTTTGTCTTAACATCTTGTTCTCAGGCTTTAGCCATGAGAGTGACATTTCAGTGTATGTTATGTATAGATAAAGAGAGAGAGGTCTAATATTCTCAAGTTTCCTCTTTTTCCTCTGGGAAGAGAAAGGCTTAGCATATCTTATGTAGAGCATGAAGGAGAGGTAGTAACTGGATCCTCATACCCACCTTATAGCTGTTCTCATTTACATGCTTGGGCTCTTACAACATTATTGTACTAAGATTATGATTTTCATTAAAACTCTGAGGTAACAAAAGAATCTTTTATTCTTTTTAATATCCTGGTTATTTTATATTGGAATAACTGTTTAAATCTGTAAGTCTTTTCTAGTTTTTGTTTGTTTGCCCCACCCACCTCTCATGGTACTGGAGATTGAACCCAGGAAATTCTACATCTGCATCACTGATTTTTTTTTTTTTAATTTTGAGACAGAGTCTTAATAAGTTGCTGAGGCTGGTCTCAATTTTGTGATTCTTTGCCTCCTGAGTCACTGGGTTTAGAAATATGTTACACCACACCTGGCCTAGATAGTTTTCTAATTTTACCTATCCCACAAGCCTAGGTTTTGACACTCTAAAATATCTTTCTTTTTTATAACTATATTCAGCCTCCTAATATGTATAGCAGATATAAAGTACTGGTGCAGCTAAATAAATAAAAAGATATGAAGGAAAGTCAGGCACTGTCTGTAAACTTTATCAGAATAAAAAAAAAAAAAACTAAAAGAGTAACCAACCTCAAGAAAAAAAGCTTTTAAAGCATAAAAATATCATGCATGAGCAAATGATATTTAGAATAATGAGAATAAGTTGTATTCAGAATATTGACTAGGTAATCATGGATATTATTTTTCTGAGAATATAAAAATACATGTTTATTTCCTTGATTTACTGAATTCAAATAGTTATTTTCCATCTTTTCATATCAAAGATGAGTATAACTTTGTTTTATATATTTATAGTCTTATTTTTAAACATAATTCTTCTCTGTGTGCTTTGATTTATATTTTCTCCGTTTTTTTCCTCTTACTCTGACTATTAAATGCAAACTTTGATGTCAAGTAATGCTTATCTTACCTCTGTGAGAAAATTTATGCAACCAGTTATCAGATTATGACACCAAAATTGGGTCTGAGCAATTGCAATCTTCTGCTTAATTTCAGGTTTTTGTACTCAAATAGCATCCTGTAGCCTATATGATAGGAATCTGAAATCATAAGTGTTCCTGCATGATTTTTACTGGAATTGTGAATTATATGATATATAAATATATCAAACCTTCCATCAGCATTTTGATAGAGGGCTTACCAGTAATGATCTGGACTGTGAAGTATGGGATCACAAGTGAATGGGAAACATTCAGACTCATAATTTTCCATGCTTAAGTGTTTGAAAACTTATTAACTTATTAGTATTTCATTTCAATGGCCCCAATAAAGATATGTTTAATTTAGCACAAGTAACAACTTAATGATTGAATGAAGATTTGATTGTAGTAATAGAGTATATCTATATGTGCAAACAAAGTCATTTTGAGTTTGAATAATAATAATAAAAAGTCCTAGAAGATATGGGTTTCAGACCATCTTCCACTTGAGAAATTTATTTTTTTCTGTTGTCTCCATTCACTCATGTCAAAATAAATATGATGTATTGAATACTTCTAAGATTCTTTTCAGTTTTAACATGCAACAATGCTGTTATGGATGTTGGGAGCTTATGACAAGTTTAGCCTCTCCCTCTTTTCCTACCTCTAAGCAGTCTTTGATTAGTTACTGAACACGTACTTAGTGCCAGGTGCTGTTCTGGTTGCTATGCAGAGAAAGGAGAAGGAAGTCTAAAATGAAGTGTTGGTGATGAGAAAATAGGTTAATAAAAAGAGTCATTTAAGGTAAAGATGAATGCTCAGAGGACATGAGCAGTGTATAATGAAAATGAACACTGAGCTGGGGTGAGGATCCTTTAAATTAAGTGTAAATGATATCCTCTTTGTAGAAGTGACATTTTAAAAACAATTTTATGAATTTATAATTAACGTGTAAAAAATGCACAAATTTCAAGCAAACAGGTTGATGAATTTTAACAACTGTGTGCATAGAAGAACTCACTATGCTAGTGGTAAGAGTTTTCTGGCATTTTCTCCTGCCCTGCCCTGCCAATAATCTAATTTATTTTACCTAGATTAGCAATTGTTACCTATTATAAAATTTAATACTATTAGAATCATTGAATATAAAATCCTTTGAGTCTAACTTCACTCAGTCAACATAATTTATGTGATATTCCTAACATAATAATTAATAATAACAATAATTAACAATTTTTGAGTTCCAGGCACTGTTTTAAGTGTTTTGCAGATAATTATTTGTTTAATGATTACCACAGCTCGGTTAGTCAGTGCTGTTAAGATTCTCATACTACTGGTGAGAGGAAAGGCAAACAGGCTGATATGTGGGGGGCTGGGGATGTGGCTCAAGTGGTCGTGCACTCATCTGGCATGTGCAGGGCACTGGGTTTGATCCTCAGCACTACATACAAATAAAAAATAAAGATGTTGTGTCCACCAAAAAAAAATTTTTAAAAACCCAAATATTAAAAAAAGAGCGTCCTTGGATTCCTGAGAACACACTTGACCCTCTGTGCTATGCTGGATCTTAAGGTGAAGTCCAAGGGTGAAAAGCAGTTAGCAGTGCAGAGCCCAGTGGAGGCATGTCCTAGGCAGAGGTGCAGAAAAGAGTTGCATGTATTTGCAAAACTGGAGAATCTATGGTCAGACAACTGTATTGGTACAGGACAGATGGGTGGACAAAGAGATTAGAGTCCCTGTAGGCCTCAGACTCTAAAAAGGAATATAGATTTTATTCTTTAAAATCTAGAATTCTTTGAAAGATTGTTGTTTTTTCTTTTTTTTCAAGATAATTTTTATGGCAATTTGTGGAAAAAATATCTATATAACATGAAATTTACCATTTTAATATGTGTAGTTAAAAGAGGCATTAAATACATTCATGATGTGGCAACCATTACTAGTATCCATCTCCATAGCATTGAAAAATGAAGCTCTATACTCATTAAATATTAATTTTTATTTCCTTTTCTCAGAAGCCCTTGGAAACCACCATTTAATTTTCTGACTATGAATTTGTCTGTTCTATGGTCCTCATTTACATAGTAGAGGATAGGAAAGGTAGCAGAATACAACAGTTACTAATAGGGCACTATGTAAAATTGTGGATGTGTAACCGATGTGATTCTGCAATCTGTATTTGGGGTAAAAATTGGAGTTTATAACCCACTTGAATCTAATGTATAAAATATAATATGTCAAGAGCTTTGTAATGTTTTGAACAACCAATAAAAAAAATAGATTCTACAGTATTTTTCATTTTTGTCCAATTTTTCTCATTTTTAATTAAATAGTATTTGGAGATAATTTTCAATTCACATTCACTTTCAGAAAGTAAATCAAGATGATGCTATGTCCCTTTAGTCAGTTTTTCTACATCTTAAAAAATGAGAACAGTGTCACAATCAGGATACTTATGATGATACAAATAAGATACAGAATATTTTTTTCATACAATGATCTGTCACATTTCTATTTAATGGCAACAATTATTTTTTTTTTCTTTTGACTCAACTCCTATCTAAACCCTGGCAGTCACAAATCTGCTATTTCTTCCTACAATCTTGTCATTTCAAGAATTTGTATGAGAAAAATACTGCAGTGTGTAGTTTTTTGAACTTGAATTTTGTATTCAGCATAAGTCTCTGGTTTGTAACACAGGTAAAAATGTCTTCTTTTATTTAATAAGTCATTTAAGGGCTGTAGTTGTAGCTCAGAGGTAGAGTGCTTCCCTACCACATGTGAGGAACTGGGTTCAATTATCAGTATCACATAAAAACAAATAAAATAAAGGTATTGTATCCATTTATGACTTAAAAAAGTCATTTGAGTGAAAAAGCATACAATATGCAGCTAAAATAAGAACTGTTTTTTCTGGTAGATGTGAGGAAAATACTCAGAATAAAGCATTGAAATGGAAATATAAAAATTATGAAAGAATAAGAGGATAAGAAGTTAATCAGTAGATGTGTAAGAAAAATTCCAGAAAAGAAATGAAGAGAATTGGGGTTAGATAATGTTGAAAGAGATAATTGCTACAATGTTTCCTAAAATTATGAATCTTTGGAGTCAAGAAGCAGGATAAAATTGAGTAAAAACAAATCCAAAGCCATACATACTACAGTTTAACTACAGAATTTCAAATACAATAAAGATCTTATTTGGGGGGCAGTGGATACTGGGTATTGAACTCAGGGGCATTCAACCACTGAGTAATATCAAGCCACATTTTTAAACCTTATTTAGAGCCAGGGTCCCATTGTGTTGCTTAGAGCCTTGCTTTTGCTGAGGCTGGCTTTGAACTTCTATCCTTGTGCCTCAGCCTCCTGAGCTGCAGGGATTACAGGCTTTCACCAGCATGCCAAGCAAGAAGATCTCTTTTGAATGTATACATTTTAGTTATAGGTGTACACAACAGTTATATTTTAATTATTTATTATTATATGGTGCTGAGGATCAAACCCAGTGCCTAAAACATGCTAGGCAAGCCCTCTACTACTGAGCTACAACTCCAGTCCAACAAAGGTTTTAAAAGCAGCACAGAAAGAACAACAATGAGAAAATAACAGACAGCAATAATGGGCAAGACAATGTAATAATACCATCAGAAAACCATGGGATGTATACTGCTAAACCAGCATCCAAAAATAGAGAGAAAGTGAATATATTTTCATATAAGACTGAAAATTTATATTTCTAAGCAGGTTACTGAAAAATTGAGGTTGAGAAAACATACTGAATTTAGAATATAATAGGGTGGTAGAAATGTTGGTCTTCATTTAATTTCTGTAGTTAGAAAACTTTTACTAATTTAAATATATGTATATAAAATATGGAGATACAAAATTAAGGTAACTGTTTGACACTGTTGTGAATGGCTGCAGAGTATAATGTAGTGACCACAGTGAGTACAGGAAGGTGAGGGTAGTGATTTTCCCTTAAGGTGAGGGATATCAGATGACTTTTGTATGCCAATGGAAATTATCTGATGGGGAGTGAGATTGGAAAGCTTCAAGATAGTGTGAATACATAGGAGGACCAAAACTCTGTTGAAGGGGATGTGGGTTAGGGACTAGGCAATTCCCAGTTGAGGACCAGGACCTGAAAGCTATGAAGTGTATAATCTCATAACTGTATGTGGTCTTGCTTTGAGGTACTTAATAAAGTCAGAGACATCTTTCACTTTAATAGATCAGAAACCAGAAAACAGGCATGGATGTATGTTGTTTGATAGATGTACTTGTGTGAAATCAATGGGGGTTTTATTGTGTGTGAACTTGAGGTCTCTCTTAATATTGTAAAGAACTTTTGAGTTCTGGGTGACATGTGCCACTGGAAGAGAAGTGAAAGGGTTAATAATCATCCAGAGTCTAGAGCAAAAAGGGAACTCAATATTTCATAGGAAACATTGAGTGCAGATGCAGTTAATGTGTGTGAAGATAATTTTTCCTCTGAAGTTGAGAGTTTCAGATAAAGGGGTTCAGGAACAAAATGTTAAGGGAGTTTGCAAGGAGGTTATATGTGTTAATTATCTCTGGGTTTTATAAGGAATGGAATGATAATTAGACAAATATGATACAGTTAGAAGAGTGTGAGTACCTGTGAATTGTATGAATAGTTATATTTGTCAAAGTGCAGAAAGTGGGTGTATAGGCTTCTTGCTCTTCTTGTTCTCACCTAGACCACTCAGTCCCAGAAATTGAGACTCTCCTCCTATTCAAAGAACTCAGGTGATGGAATCCAGGAACATGGTAGAGTTGGATTTTTGATGGATGAGTTTTGACCCTTATAGAAGTAGAACAGTTGAATGCATGTGTATCAGAAAATAAATTTCAGCTCCACAGCCCTTCCTGAGGTTTCCCTGTGGGTCATTCACTCTTTCCTCCTGCTGTTCTAGGATCACTTCTGTAAACAGTTGGTGTGCAGGCTGTTACAAAGGCTGTGCTTTCCAGGAAAACTAGACTATCTTGTGGGATATTGGAAGTCTGGACTTCAGAATGGAACTTGAGAAGGATTGACAAGTTTTAATGAGTGACCAAGATAATAAGGGGCTGAGATAGTAAAAAAAGAAAAAAGTTCTGAGCAGGGTGAAGATTAAGGTACCCAAGCAAATGTTAGAGTGAGTATAATAGTCAGGGGGAAGTGAAGATCAGGACCTATAAGAAAATGGGGTGGGAACAGGAGCATTTGCAGCCTTGGAAGAAACAGCAATAAGAAGAAATTCAAGATTTCCTGGGCTTTAAGGTATCTGGGACTTGTATAGAGAAAGGGCAGAAGGGTTGGCTAGTGCTGCTCATGACTTTGGTGGGAGCTTGATCTGGATAGACAAGATGCTGTAAATGCCTCCTGGAACTGCCTCTGTGAGCATTTGTTTCCATTTTCTGGCTGCTTGGAATGTCACCAAAGAGCAATGTGTCCAGAGGCACCCCAGCTTTATTTATGAAGCAGGGAGAATGATTTATGGAGCTAGAGTAGTGATATTCACCACTACATGCCAAGCAAGAAAGGAATTTGCCAACTAGAGTCCAAATTAGTGAAGTCTCTTCTGTATGTATCCCAGAAAAAAAAAAGAAAGAAAGAAAAAGAAAAGAAAAGAAAAGAAGAAAAACAACTGATGTCCAGGCAGGTAGCCTTGAGGATGCTGTAGATGGATTTCTCTGCATGGCTGTGCACATGTGTTCTGTGACTCATAGCAGACTGGGTGAGTAAAGGATATGCTTCAGCCTAACGCACAGCACCTCTTCTCCAGTGGCCTCAGCTCCTGTAAAATATCCTTGGTGATTTTCCCAGTGTTGGTTTCTAAAGCACAGAAAGTTCTGTTGGTTGATTCTCTTTTGACTACATCCCAGGAAGTTAAGTCACAGAATTCTTTTGTCAGAGCTAATGTTATTCTGAGGCAAAACAGTGTCCCTGAGAGTGGGTGAGTACAAGATGGAAAGTGTTATGTTGGCTCAAGCAATAGAATCCAGCCTGTTGACTCTGTTGCCTGTTCTGTTACTTACACAGAATCCCACTGTGCATAGTGAAAGCCTCAGCGACCAAGATTATTCTGAGAACTTCATATTGTCTTTTACACTGTCAGGAGGCATGAGAAGGGCTGCCTCACAGACAATGTTAGACCAGGTCATGTGCCACAGTCTGGCTGGGCACAAAATCACGAGCCACTCAAGCAGGAACAAACTTTATTTCCAAAACTTTCATAAATGCCACGCACGAGGCCTTCTCCTGGGACACACCACACCAACAAGAAAATCTCTCCTCCGGAAATCCCTCCTACCACACTTCCCCAACCAATGGGAACTCTCCAGGAGTCCCCACAAGAGCTCCAAAGTAGCAGGCCAATGCGGACAGCAGGGGTCTAATATCCAATTGAATGCACATCTTAACATAATCATTATCATCTCAATGGCTTGCTAGCATTACCTTTCAACCAAAAATGCCATGCATCATTCCTACTTGGCTATGGCTCTTAGCATCTCCCCACTTCTGTTTAATTAAGCAACACACATGTGGCTTAGGGACCCTGCCTGATAGGCTGTCCAATACTACAGTCATGGGCACTGGCTGGCAGTAGGTGGATGGTAAAGTTTTAGGTGTACATCACTGTTTACTGCAGCTGGAGTGATGGAGGTCTCTCATATCTTCTCTTGGTGACTACAGGTAGCTGATGCCATGATGCTTCTGGTGGTGTGTGGCAGGCCAGGAACTCTTTCTGTGCAGACTGAACATCTCTAGAAGGGTGGTCCATAGAAAGACTTGGTTCCATTTGAATTGGCACTGTAGTGTTTAACTTTGATGACAATAGTTTAGTATCCTGGAAGCAGAAATGGAAAACATGAAATCCATGCAAATGACATGGAGGCAAACACTTTTCTTACGTGCCTGCAGGACTGCTCGCAGTCTTCATGGCATACTATGAATGAAAATAGCAGAAGTCTTATCACAAAGATTCTGTTGATAAGTAGATGGGGAAAGAAAGTGACTAGGGTATTTAAAGCCAAAGAATATGTTAGAGGTGGAGCTCTAACACTGAGGATGGTCTTCAGTGTTCAAATCATACCTTTCTGGTAATTTTTGTGAATGCTTGTGACACAGTTTATCTCCACTTGCCCATGAGAGTGAAGATTTGGCAGAAGGCACTTTACCCAGCCTCTGTAATTGTGATGCCATAATCAGCCAGTTTCCAGGGGAGAATGCTAAGTTTTGCTGTGTTTCTTTTCTCTCTCTCTGGAGTTCAGGGATAGTGAGTGGACCTTCCAACCTTAGAGGAATTTTAGATGTGTACATAATTATCATATACTGCACAGATTTAAAAGTCTTTTGTGGATTACTAAGTTTCACATGTGGTTAATGTGAAATTATTTCTCATGAGGGCTTAATCTTTGTTGAAATCAGAGCTGAACAAAGCTTAGCTAGATATAATGCTTAGAGTATTTGCTTCCAAATGACAGTCCCTAGTATCCAGTCATCATTCAGGCAGTAAGTACCAGCTCTGTACTAGGCTCTACAGATAAAATAATCAATAACATGGCCTGACTTTTGAGAGCTTTGTTTCCATAAGTGTGATATAGCAGCTTTACAGCAGTTCAACTCATGTACCCTTTATTAAAAAATAATATCTTTATTGATATGTACTCTACCCACAATAAAATTGGCTTGTGAAGTTCCCAGTTCTAATTCTGTTGTGCACCTATTACCACAGTCTATTGGAAATTCTTCTCTACCCCAAAAGACAATCCTTTACTCAATTGTAACCATTCCCATTGTTACTTATTCTCCAGCTCCAGGAACTGTATTTTTTTTCTTTCTCATTAATTCTTCCATGCTGAAGACTTAATACAGATGAATATACACTGTATATTGTGGACTTTAATACCATTTGTGGCCTTATCTCATTTTCTTTTCTCTTTTTATGATGACCATCATCATATATTTCACTGAGTCATTTTATTTGTACTTTTATGGCCTGTATTCTGTGGAATAAAGAAAAGGCACACATTTCTTCAACTAGTACTTATCAGAAGCCTCATTTTGTCACATTCCACAGGTCCCTGTTACTAAATTAATAGTCTAATAAAGGTAAAATGACAAAAATGAGCAAAGCATAAACACATAAGCATTATCAAATGATCAGAGAAGCCTGGTCTAAAGATAGGACATTTAAACCAATTTTTTTTTATTTAAAGAGAGAGTGAGGAGAGAGAGAGAGAGAGAGAGAGAGAGAGAGAGAGAGAGAATTTTTTAAATATTTTATTTCTTAGTTTTCGGCAGACACAACATCTTTGTTTGTACGTGGTGCTGAGGATCGAACCCGGGCCGCGCGCATGCCAGACAGGCGCGCTATCGCTTGAGCCATATCCCCAGCCCTAAACCAAAATTCGAAGAATGATCCAGTGACATGAAAAAATGGGGCTAGACACTGGGCACAAAATTTGCAGAGGAGCTAAGGTGGGCAGGTGTCTGGTGAATTTCAAGGCCTGAACAAAAGCCAGAGTGGCTGCAGTACAGTTGAGAGAAGCAGGTCCAGGTTACCTAGGGCTTTGTCTTTGAACACAGGTTTAGATTTTTTCAGATGCAGTATAAGGTTTTCAACCAGGAAAGTGCCATGATCTGTTTTTGTTTAAGAAAAACTGGCTGCTCTGTGGATAATGGATAGCAAAGGTCAAGTTGGAAACAATATTTGGAAAACTTTTTCAGAGATCCTGGCAAAGGACACTGGCAGCCTTGGTTACAACAGGGCAGAAGAAATGAAGCAGAGTGAACACATGCAAAAGATATATCATGGCCCATTTACCCACGTATTGCCTATCCATTACCTGCCACCTGCCACCCATCAATGGATTACCCAATGTTAGTCTGCAGACTGTTCACACACTGCAGTTGAATCATTGATCACTGCCCTTTGATTCCTGCAAGTCCATTCTCACAGTACCCACAGTTTTGTTTACACATGCCCACAACCATCTTGGGATAGCCACTGGAGACTGCAGGTTTCCCATCAACACTGACACCATCTTGATGCATGACTACCTAAGTCTGGGGACACTGGCCAGAGCCTGGAGATATATTGGTATGCTACCTATGGGTCTAGTTGCACCTGAGGTCTTTCTGTGGGGTGTGCTAGTTGTCACCATCTGGATGCCTCTTTGCAGGGTCACTCCTTAGTGTAAGTGCATCTCTTGTGGCCTCTCTGCAAAATGAAATGGCATTGAAATCTTCAACTGCAGCAAAGCAGAGTGTGGGGAAGCTGAAATACAGGTTCATCAGATTGCAGCTAAGTTTGTGTGGGCCAGTCTGAGTTTGGAAAGCTGTGGAAAACCAGAGACTAGGCAGTTCCTCAGGGGGAGCTCAGGTTGAACAAGCTGGAGAAACCCAGGCTCTCTCCAGCTCAGTGAAGCCAGATTTAAAGTTAGGTAGTCAGTGTAGTTAGATCGGGTCTAATATCGAGTGAAATCTAAAATGCAGGCCATGCTGAGAATGATTCCAGGAAATGCAGGACAACTCATTGAATGTTAATGAAGTCTTGAAAAGGCCCTAGGGCAAAGTCCATCCCAAAGAAGTGTTAATGAAGTCCTTCCTGCTCAGACTATTTCTTTGGCCCACCTGTGTCCCACCCCTCCGGCCTTCCAACCTACATTCCGTCACCAAAACAATAAAAAGGGGAAACAACCTTACTTCCACGGATTCCACCTCTTGGGTTCCCTTCTTCCTCCAGGAGAAGTCTTTTCTGCTGTCCTTTAATAAACTTCTAATTTCTACTCTGACCTTGACTCTGCTTGCTTCTTTGGTGTTATTCTTCAACATTGGGGAAGCAAGAACTCGTCACCGGTCAACAGCAGTAACATCAGTGAGTCTTGAACTGCTTGGAGAGGAAAAGGGCTGCCTGCAGTGGGTTTAAAGACTGGAAGAGGATGTAAGAGCATCTTGCTATTAGCTTACACAACCAACTGGTCTTGAACCCACCAGAATGAAGCCATCATAAACCTTCAGAAAATTATATCTATTGGTGGAGAAGAAATATTGAGAAAAATTTTGAAAGCCAATAGAAGCCATCATTTAATATTCAGTTGAGACTTTCCTCCCCCTTCCTCATATTTCTATGATCTTTGAATGCAATTTTTTTTTAAATTTATCAATTTATTGAGAAATGGGATGTCTTAGTATTATATTGAAGTTTTGCTATATATATATTTAACATTCAACAGGTCACATTCCACTGGTTCCTGTTAATAAATGTATATATGTATATTTATATAAATTTTTATATATAAACATATATATGTATTTTTATATGAATTTATTAACAGGAAAATATATAAACATTTAGACAAAAAATTTAGATGGTGATCACTAGCACACCCATAAATATGAGATTATATATATTTATATATGTATATTAATATATATATATATATATATTTTAAATTTTTTCCCCTAAATCTTTATATGTTTCTTTGTTCTCACCTGTCTTCCTGGTTTCTCTTTTTCACTTCTCTCATGCTAAACTAAACCTCTATTTTATTTTTTACTTTTACCTCTATATTCTTTATTTCTCCATTAAAAACACCACATCTTATATTACTTCTATTCTTTCCTTGTCCTTCATTATAAATTGTGAGCCTTTTTAGCAAACTTACTATTTATATTGTAGACAATAATTTAATACATCATTTATGTTTACTGTGACAAAACTGTGGCTGCTTTAATAGGAGCTATTAGGATTAAAGGTGTATATTGTTTGCATTGGGTGCTATTAATAGTGGTCTTACCCTTAAATGTGAGGTACTGGGAGAATTCAGGGACACTATAGAACTACAGGGTAGATATTACTGCCCCAGAGTCATACTGCTATGTGGGAAAGAAACACAAACACCATGAAAATCAAGAGATCAAAGTGCCTTAAAAACCCAGCAACTTCCAACAATGGAATCTATAGATGACAGAATAGAAAAAAAAAATATCAGAAAGGAATTTAGAAGATACACTATTTGGCTGAACTTTGAAATGAAGGATGATATAGTAGAGGAAATACAATAAGTAAAATATCACATCAATAAAGAGGCAGATATTATGAAAAAATCAAACGAAAATCTTCAAATGAAGACAACAATAAACTAAATTAAAATTTCAATGATAAATAACATTATCAGAATGGACCACTTAGAAGAAAAGAAACTACAGGCAATGAAGACAAAATATATACTCTTGAATATGAAATCAACGACACCAAGAAGATGGTAAAAAATTATGAACAGAAATTCTAAGAAATATGAGATGACATGAAAAGACCAAAATAGATGAAGTCTTGAAGATACAAACCAAAGTAATGTATAACCTATTACATATCAGAAAATTTTCCAAATCTAAAGAATTAAATGGAAAATCAACTACAAGAGCCTTACAAGATCCCAGAAGAACAAAAATACAGCAAAACCTCACCAAGACACATTATAACAACAGTGAATAACCAACAGATAAAGAATAGAATTTTAAAGGTGAAAATAAAATTACATATGGGGTAAACCAATTTGATTTCAGCTGTTTTCTCAACCCCAAACCTCAATGCCAGGAGGTCCTGGAATAACATATATCAAGCTCTAAAAGAAAGTGAATTTCTACCAAGATCTTTATATATAGCAAAATTAAGCTTCAGATTTAAAGATGCATCCTCTGAGAATCTTCCAAATTTGGAGAAGGACAGAGATAAAATGCCAAAAGAGTGCAGATTGGGAGGAGGCATCAGGAGAGGTTGGTGGCATGCAGCTAACAGAAAGCAGCTTTTTCAGGTGATTCCATTCTTGCTTAGGAGTCTTGTCTCAATAAAAAGTGAATTCTGTACAAAATTAGTAAATAACAGATGAGAAAAGCAGAGGCAGAGAAGGGGAGGCATTAGGTAGAAAAGTGAGATGCAGAGAGCAATGGGTGGGTGAGCATGTCTTTATAGTTTCCCTCATTGTTATACAAAATACACGTATAATGATGTGAGAAAAAGAATACTGTTACTCTAGATTAGGTAGGGAGAACTGATGGGAGGGGAGGGGAGGGTTTGGGTAGATAGGAAGGACAGTAGAATGAAGCAGAAATTATTATTACTGTGTGTATATACGTGACTGCAAGACCAATGTTATTCTGCAACCTGCATACTCAGAAAAATGAGAAATTATATTCCAGCTGATTCAAATGTTTGATATGTCAAAGTCATTGTACTGCCATGTTTAACTAATTAAAACAAATAAAAAAAGACATATATGCAAAAAATTCTGCTTATTACAGACTCAGCTCAACAGCCTGGTTGGGAAAAGGTTCAGCTTCAATCTCACCACAATCATTAATTGGAAAGCACCCTGGGAAAAATGTGCTGTGAAAAAATTAGAAAATATAGGATCAGACAACTCTAGAAGCACTAGTTGATTCTTTACCCAGGATAATTATTCTTAATGATTTAGTGCTTAGTTTAAGTGCCTGCTTACAAAACTATACTGTTTTTCCTTGGAAGATTATAAATTAGGAAGAATTCTTAGAATTTATTTATCTTTAACAGCATGAATCTTTCTTTCAGTTTAGACTTGCCCATTCATTATTAGAAGGAAAAAATTATTTTATTTGAGACATAAATTATGTCCTCTGTTGATATGTACAATTTGTATATTTTTATAATTGGAGTCTATACCTAAATGCATGAAGCTGTTGTGAGAATGACTTATACTGAGTAAATTTTAGTATTTAGAATCTCACCTATATGAAATCTGTGTTCATGATCTTTTTAACACCTACCTTTGATTTTATAAAAATCATTGAGATAGCATTATTGCATAAATTAGTGCTCTAAATTATCATTTCCCAGTGCTTTTTAGAATTTGATATTCTATTTTGAAATCTACATCATGCCAAGAACTTTGGAAAATTAATTCACTACTGATACTTTTATTAACATTTTTTTCTTAATTTCAGTCTGGATAGAAGCTGCCATGTTTGGACTGAATTTACTTAGTCAAATTATAGTTAAATTTAAGAATTTTGTCTGTAGAAATGAATGTGAAAAGTACTGGTGTCAATTCAATTTGAAGTGAAAGGAGACATTGGCAACCTACCTTTGGCTGATCTCTGATCCTTGTTTGTCAGTGGACTCTCTAGTTACTTAGTGCATGACCTTCAGCTACTAGACTGTTTATGAATTTGAATAAATTGTAAATGCCCTCAGTACATTAATAATTTAATTAAATTAATAATTTCTTTGATTTTGTAATGAATTAAGAATATTGACAGTCATGGAATTTTTGAAAAGCATTTAGTAATTAAAATTTAAAAAAAAATTATTTCTGAATTCCTAATAGAAAACATCCTTTATTTAGTACAATTTTGTGTTCTTACTAGTAACATCTTTAGGAATATATAATAGTTAAACATTGAAAAGAGGCAATACTTTGGGCACACTACTCAACGGCTCAGAATTTTTCTTTCTTTTCTGGAAAAATGGCATAATAATAATGCCTGCGTCAAGATTACTGTAGGATAAACTGTTGAAAAATGTGTAAAAATGTGTAAATCTTTGGACCTAAAGTAATACCTGCATCATAGAAAGAACACCATAACTTTTCTTTATTTCTTTCTTTTCCTTTTTCTTTTTTTCTTATTACAGGAGATTCCTCTTATTCAATTTCCTTTCCATCATTTTAGTTACTAGGTCAGCTGCAGTTCTAAGTTGTTGCATGAAAAAATCCAGAAATAAATAATTAATGAGTTTTAAATATGTGCCATTCTGAGTATAGTAATGAAATATTGATCCTTCCCATTGAGGAAGAATCTACTGGCCACTCTGAAGATGCTCGTGATACCCTGATCCACTGGGGAGAGCTCCAGTAGACTGTCCCTCATGTCCTGTGTATGCCACCCATGCGAAGTCTGGGAGCAGCTGCAGGTGGAAGCCAATGTTCACGTTGTATTACAGCCTCTGCAGCCGCTTGATGCCCAGCAGGCAATCGCTGGCGCCACTGTGGATGGCAGCCTCCATGTGCTGAGAGGCTACCAGCAAGCACGCCCCAGGCTCTCCCAGCCGTGCTCCAGCTTGGCCTCCAGATGGCTGTTGGATGAGCTGGTTGCGGAGGTGCCACTTCGGCCCGCTCAGGGTGCCGGCAGGACCAGCAGGACTACCAGGAGCGAGCAGAGCCTGTGCAGCTGTCCTGGGCCCGCCATTCCAGACCGAGGGCCATGTGTCTCTTCAGTGGTCCATGCCCCCGGGAAGCCGGCCTGAGCTACGCCAGAGGCAGCATGTGGGAGCACATGGTCTCAGCCCAGAGGAGTGGCAGAGAAAGGACTGGCTCCTGGGGATGCAGTGGGACACACGGCTGTAACTGGGACTCTAACAGGTGGTGCGCACCGCCCTGCATGCTAGTTATGCAGGTTTTAAAGGTACTATCCAAATTTCTCACAGTGCTTCTCAAATGACATTGTTCTTATTACAGAAAATTCTTGGTTTGATTCTTTGTATGGAATTGAAAGTGAAGAGTACATCTTCTCTTTGCTTCCTTTTCTCACCTTACAAATTAACCCTGAAAGTAAAACCCATTCTGTGGCCAACCATTCAAAGATGCTGTTTGTCATTCAAGATCCTGTTTTGGCAGACAGAGAAGGTACTGGTGATCCAGACTTTCTATTTTGTTATTCTGAGAAAAAAAAATGGTGCTGACAATGCCTGCTGAAGGGAGGGTCCCCCACTCACAGTCTAGGTCAGAGACGGAGGTGCACAGCAGCAATTGCAGATATTTTGCCCTATGTATCCTCCAAATCTGTCTCATTTTACATGGTAAAGCTATGTAATGATTCTGCAAGTCTGTGTGTACACACAGTTGTGCATATGTGCATCAGACAGCCAGTATACACATTTTATTTCATTTTGAACTTTGATAATTAGACTTGATTATATCAATTTGATGATTAAATAGGTTATTATATTTCCATATATTAAAACCTGTTACAGGGTGAAAGGCTTTAGTTCTTGTCCATGTCTCAAGTAAAATCATGATATTAATTTTTAGACTAAGATTTTTTTAAATTTTTTTTGTGTGTGTGCTGGGGATTGAACACAAGGCCTTATGAATGGAAGGCAATCACTCAACTGAGCTATATCCCCAGCTAGAGAAAGATTTGAAATAAAAATAAAATATCTTATATCAGAGAAGTGGACATATATATTTTTTTCTCCAAGTGGGGTAGTTTCAGTTGGAGAATGAAAGCTGAATCTTGTTTCATACATACCTATCTTCCTTTTAACATTTTTAACTAAAAACATTTATGGAAGTAGGATTCAGGTTCAGGATATATCTCTTTGGTTTCACGGTTTTGTTGCTATACTTTCTTTGAAGCTGTCCTCTTAGAAGTTTCTGCTGATATTGAGCATTCTTTACTATGGCAAAGGAAATGTTGAAGAGAGAGACCATTTAGGCCATGTGTCTAGAGGTTGCACATGTGAGTGTAGGGTAACCAGATCAGTTTAGTTTGCCATAGATTGTCCCTGTTTCAGTGGGTAATATTTTTTTTAGTCCCTGGGAAAATCAAAGTAGTTGGTCACCCTTCTTGTTTACTACTCCTGGGGTTATATTACTTGCCCTCTTGTATTTGTGTTTTCTTTACTACTTTCAAAGTTTTTACATTTCCCAAGAAACTATAGAAAGTTCAGTGCTAAGTGGGGCTAAAATATTTTGTGAACAAAACTGAATTTATTTCCAAAGTATTTTCCTCAGTATTGTAGCACTGTCTATACAGCAGAACTTACTATATATTCTTCTTATATAACATTATTAAAATTAGAATATGATAGGTTGTTGGGGGTTAGTTAGGTAGGGGAGGGCCAAAGGTGAGTGGATTAGAGAAGGACAGTCCAATGGATCTTTGTGGCCATGAAAATACTCTACCTTGACTGTTTCACAGCAGTATTCTGGTCAGGTGTCCAGTTGTGATTTTTCAGACTGTTACCATTTCAGGAAATTTTGTAAAAGGGATGCATCATCTGTGGATTATTATTTCTTTAAAAAAAACTATAAATCTGTAGTTATCTCAAGTGCTTAGATACAGGGGATGGGAAAAGAAATGTGAAAGCTGATAACTGTATTAGAAAAGGTTTTATTTCCAGGTTAGATTGGTGGCTTATTGTCAAAATAGCTTGCCTAATATGTGTTGCTCACTGGGTTTTATCCTTAGCATGACATACATAAATAAGCAATAAAATAAAGGCATTCTGTCCATCTACAACTACAAAAAAATAAGAATTATATTTTATTCTCAAAGTCTGGATGGTTCCCAGAAGGAAACTCCTCTAGAAATTCTTTGTAGCTATTCCCTGGACAAGCAGTGTATTAAGAGTTTTGAGACCATAGATACTCATTGTGGTGACAACACAGCTGCTGCTTAATTTCTGTTTGAGACTAGACACATCATGTTCAGCATATTAGTTCTATTTCAAAATGTAGAGGCCTCTGAGTATTTCTTAGAGATGTGATGTTCTTTCTCAGGGCCCCAAAGAGCATTGAAGTGAAAAGGAAGCTCTGGTCAGTACAGTCTGGTGGTGCAGAGCCTGGGCTCAGACACCAAACCAGGTTCACGCCTTAGCTCTATGGTTGTATAATCTTTGGCAAATCATTTATTGTTTTGGCATTAGTTCTTAAATATAGCATGAGATCAGAGAAGTCAATTGTATCTGTGTATTTCAATTGTATCTGTATAATAAGGGTTGTGTGAAGAATAATTAAGACAATGAATGCATTTTATGGGTGCTCTGCAGATGCCAACTTTTCTTCAGTTCTTATTGGAAGCAAGTATAAGTAGTGGTGCAGGAAAATCAAGAGATATATTTCTTCTTTCCTATCAACAACTATGATTTGTATAAAGTCTCTTAACCTTCCATAACTGTGTTTTCTTCTGTGGAATCTCATCATGTCTTATTAGATGACAGGTGAACAAGCTTCTTGTTTCCAAATTCCTGGATCCTGATGTGAACTTTTTAGAGGCAATAAAGCCATGACTGAAAGCACAGGCTAGAGTCTCAGAGGCTTCAATATGTATCCTACCTCTGCCTCAATTCCAAATCACATGTATCTCACTGCTGATCCATATCTTGAATCTTCTGCTTTTCTATAAGACTGCAAATTTTTTCCAGAACAGCACTGTAAATCAACCCACCCAGGTACAAAACTACTACAGTACTAATAACTCTAATATTTCTACTCATTTTCTACTCAAACTACTGCCCAATAGACAAACTTATCAGTGCCACTACCCTCTTCCTGTCTTGTGTTTCTCCAGTTAAAGTTTTTTTTTTTGAACAGCATTTACTGATTCTTTACATCTTGGCTTTGCTTCTTTTCCAGCTCTATGGTTAGAGTTGAGTACGTGGAAGAGACCATAGAGCCTGCAGATCCTAGATGTTTGCTGTTTGCTTCTCTTTGGAACATGTTTGATGACCCTCATCTAAAAAAAATTATGAAAAACACATCCCTCAGTTTCCTAGCTTGCCCTTCACCTGAGGATTTGTGACCTGTGTTTTCCTCCTCCATTTTCTGGCTGAGTTGTATAAATTGTTTCTAGGGGAGATGTTTCTAGGTGTGGTAACCCTCCAGAATTATACAGCAATGAGCATGTGGACAGGCCAGGTGGAGTGGAGCAGAAGCGGGGCAAGGCAGAATTCTCCACAGCCATTCCTCAGCTGCTCTCCTGGTCCTGGGATACCTATTTTTATTATGCAAAAAATAAAGTCATATTTTTGTAACACTTTTAAAATTATTGGTTGTTGTTGCCTGTGGCTGGATGATACACAAACATCATTTATCATCTTATTAGTAAAATTGTGAAAAAAAATTGGTTGACTACTCTGTGCTTCAGATTTTCATTCTGCTTCTCATTGTAATAATAATGATGATTAAAATAGGTAATCAACATAAAGCTTTGTCTCAGTTTTTTGTGAAGTAAGAAAGTAATTGGAAGTGATTATTTTTATTTCCTATTAAGTCTATACATTATTTTAAATTACTTTGAGTCTATGTCTACATGGGCGTATATTCACCAAATCAAGTACCTTTATTTCGAAATGTTCTGACGACAAGAAAATTTATTTAAGTTGGAAACAAAAAAATACTTCCACTGTAGACGTAGTTAATTTGATCATCTGTGGGGAAATAAATGTTTTTTATTTGATTTGAGCTACAAATATGTTTGCTGAAAGTTTTCAGAAACATACACATTCATTTTTTAAAATATTGTCTCAAGGAAGTATCCAATGTCATTTATGTGTTTATGTAATGTTTACAGTTTATAACAGAAAATAATATCAATTTTTTCTGTTTAAAAAATAAATGATAATAATAATAAATATATTGATGAATACTAATTTGGGCAGGATCTGAGATCAAAACATAACATTTCTTTAAATATCCATTCTGTGGTACTTAATCCATAAAACTTGTTAATGGCAATGCAATGTAACTGTGGCTGTTTCAAAGTACAAAATTCAAGAGATGTGTTTCTTTGAATTTTTTTGATAAAGAATTCATAATTACTGCTTTTGAGTGGGAGGACTTTAATACAAAAGTAGCCATATATTTTTCCTGAGTTGTCTTACATCAGGGATTTGAAAAATTTTATAATTATTTTAATACAAGTATATCTAAAGTGTTAGATGTAAAGGAATTCTTTCACAATATTCGAATGATCTGTATATAGCCAACCCCAACTATGAATACAGACATTTAAATAATTTATTGCTGCACTAAACCACATCACCTAGAGCAGACATGAGGTGTCCTCTAAGATGACTTAGTTTTCTAACCAAGTAACCTCTCTGGGATTCCATATTAGCCTATAAAACTTAATTATAATGTCATATTTAAAGCAGCTTATCTCAAGCCTTATAAAAGTCAGAAAACAGAGATAGGTACGTGGGTTCTTGGAAATAAGATTTAGATATTAGTTTTCCCCCAGAAGCTCATGTATGAGACAATGCAGGAGGGTTTAGATGTGAAATGATTAGTTTATAATAGTCTTACCCATTCAGTGAATTAATCTTCTGATAAGGATTGAGTGATAACTAGAGACAAATACAATATGGCAAAAGGAGAAGTGTCCATGGGGTCAAGCCTTTGGGGTTTATATTTTCTCTCTAATAAGTAAAACACTCTCTGTTTCCTGGCAACATCTTTTCAGCTCCTTCCCCCACCACACACTCTCTTGCCATGGTGTTTTTTCTCATTCCAGACCCTGAGAAATAAAGTTAGCCATGTCTGCACTGAGACCTCTGAAATTTTGAGCCTCAAAATAAACTCTTCCTCTTCTAAATTTTTTTGTACTTAATTTTGTTCACAGACATAAAAAAAGCTAAATAAAACAATAAGATGCTTCCATATTTGGCTACCTAATTTTAGACTAATAGGTAAACTATGTGAGGCCTTACAGAGTTCAAATCAAATGTTAACTCTGCACCAGAATTTCAAGATGCCTTTGAAAAGTTAAAACAGCCTCATGACAGGACCTGCATAGGCTTGTCTGACACATACAAAGTGTTAAGGCTAAATACAATGTATAGTCATTGAAGATCTCTTAAAGACATACTGTGATCAGTGACCTATGAGTCAGAAGACCTTGACCACATAGTGAAGAAGGGTCTTCCTTCATTTGACGTATAATTGTAAATTTTTTAATACCATAAAATATTGAGAAATGCACTCTCAATTACTTCTCTCAGGGAAAATACATCTCAACAGAGTACAGCAGAAATAATAAATTTTTAAAAAAAATCACATAGGAGCAAACATTCAAATGAAACATAAATTTATGAAGATAAGTACAAAGCAATACTATTCCAGGAGCTAAAATTTAAGCCAACAGAGACTTTTCTCTCTGGTACACTTACCAGAAAGAGAAAAAAAGAAGAAGAAGCAAGCAGACAGAAAAGATTAATGGTAATAGAAATGTAAAAATGATTGAAATTTTCCAGCCTGCTCTGGCAAGGTAAAAATTAATGGCACTTTGTAAAATGGGGTGGTACTATCTACTAAGGCATATACTATGAATCCTTAATTCTAATCCTACCCAGAACTGAAGTGGAAAAAGTCTTCTATGGGAATGCTCAAACTTGCCCTCACCACTGTTGTCTTTACCACTGGGAACTATTCATCCAGCTTCCTCTACACTCTTCAGTCCAGGATTCTTCAACCTAGTCACTGAGACCCAGTTTTCAAACAAGTCTGAACACCAATTTATCACAGAGAAAATCATGAGGTAGCGCTCTTTTAATGCCAAGGAACTGAAGAATAAGACGAAAATGAAGAATAATGCAAGCTGGAAAGACCAAAATAAAGAATGAGACGGGGAATGAGGAGAAAAAATTATCTGATGAGGATGTAGAGGGAAACAAATAGGATACAGAAGATGAGGAAGAAGATAAAGTGAAGCCCAGCTGGCAGAAATCAGAAACTGTGGTGACAGCAGTAGAACCTTCCAGTGGGTTTGGGAAGGGCTTCCCCTTGGGTAGTGAGCGTGGGAAAAAACTAGTGTGTGAACATTTTACCTGCTTGTAGCTTGGAGAGCTGCCCCAGAGATGCCACTTTTTAAAATTCAGGCTTTTTATTTCCACTTATCTAGATGCTGACCTGCTTACTCTACCATTGTTACACCAGCTGGCTTGTTTCATTTGAGCTTCCCCCTGGTTTCAAATTTCCCTTCTCCTCTTCCTTGCTCTTTTTCTGCATCCTACCCCTTATTCTATGATATCCTGTCTTAGCAGGCCCCAGTATTATGTCCTGCCTCAGCCCCCTTATACATATCAGGATTTTCCTCAATTCTAGTCTATCAGAGAACAGTGGGCTGAGGTGAGGTCGGGGTTTAAAAGAACCAAACAGATACAACATTTTTATATTGAGTAAAGAGGGAGCAACACTTCTATTTTATTATTTGCTTTTTTTGAAAGAAATAAATAGCATTGTATAGAAAACAAAAAGAGTAATGACCATTGGGAATTATGGAGAAATATTAAGAGGAATAAAGCATGAAGTGATTTTTCAGGACATTATTAATGTTCAATTTCATAATCTAGGGAATAATACATGGTTTGTTTACTTTGTGGTAATTCAAGGATCTCTATCAATTTGATGTTTTCCTCTTCTCACTGTGCTCAACAAGATCAGATTTATTATGTAAAATGTTGTAGGGGAGAGTAAAATGAGGGCTTTAAAGTAACACTAGGAGGCATATTAAAGTAATGGATATGATGATTTTGTTAATTTTATGGCCGGTTTCATGGGTTTGTACATATAGATAAAAATATACACTTAAGATATATACAGGTAAATGTGTGCCATTTAAACTCCATAAGGCTATCAAAAAGTGGGATGCATCTAAAGTGAAAGTAAAAGAAAAAAAATCATAAATTAGTAAGCCATAAAGTGACGAAGAATTTGTTGGTAAATTATCCATCTCAAAAGTTGGAAAAGTACTTTTTATAAAAATAAGAGGAAAGAAAATCTAAGTAAAAGAGCAAAATTAGAAGCTATTGAAAATTAACATACCACAGAAGAAATTATCAATGTCAATGTTGGTGCTTTTAAAAAGCAAATAAGCAGGGCTGGGGCTGGGGCTCAGTAGAAGCAAACTTGCCTGGCATATGTGAGGTACTGGGTTTGATTCACAGCACCACATAAAAATAAATACAATAAAGCTTTTTCAACAATTAAGAAAAAATTTTAAAAAGCAATAGGCAACAGCAGTGGTGAAAACTTTTAATTCCAGTGACTAAGAAGACTGAGGCAGGAGGATAATGATGTTAAAGCCAGTCTCAGAAACTTAGTGGGACACTTAGCAACTTAGCAAGATCCATTCTCTAAATAAAATATAAAAAAGTGCTGGGAATGTGACTCAATGTTTAATTGCAGACCTCATAATAAAATAAATAAGTGGAGAACTCCAGACAAAACCCTTTTTTGCTATTTAAGCAGTAGTACCTTGTTGAGAGCCACAGCCAAAGGGGCCCCAGGAAACTTCCAGCTGCCAGCACTAGCTGCCAGCTGATGATTGGCTCACAGCGACCCCAGCAAACGTCTAGAAGCCAACTGATTGGCTCCTCTGCGGTGATGCTCATTGGGCTGTTTTCCCACCCTTTCAGACCACGGAGCTGCTCATTGGAGGAATTTTCTTTGGCTCCGCCCATGTGACCCAGCCAATCAGCCTCAAGAGCAGGAGGAGTGGGGGAGGTTGAGAGGCATGTGGGAAGACGGTGGTGGCAGTTGGGCTCTGTGGGTTTTCCTGTAGAGCTGTGTGGTGCAGTGTGTGTGTGTGTTCTAAAAATAAAGTTTGTTTCTTTTGACAAGTGGCTCCTGAATTGTGTCCAGCCATACTGCAGCATTTGGTGGCTTGTATGGGGAAACGACTGGGGGTAAGTGATAAGGTAAATTGCTTGCCCCTGAGGGCAGGGCAAGAGGATGGGTAGCCATTTTAAGATTCTTCTTTTGTTTTGCTTCACTTTTGTTTTAAGTTGCCTGTCCCTGGAGATGTGTAAGATGAAAGAAAAACCACTCACATCTGAGGAACAGATAGGGAGAAAGAACAAATGGACATTTCAGGAGGATAGAAAGGCTATAATTATTTTTTGTTGTTCCAATTTTGATTGGCATTATCTTGTTGGGTTGTATTATAGCTATAGTAGAAATATTCAAGTAAAAGGGAAGGTCTCTCAAGCTAGTCAGACAGAGAAAAAAAATTCAAGTAAAAAAGAAGGTCTCTCAAGCTAGTCAGATAGAGAATGAAAGTTTAGAGCAGAAAAAGCCATAAGGAGAAAAGTTACAACAGGAGACTGCTACTAACACCTTTCTATCACCAGAGGACATAAGTGTCCAACCAACAACACCACCTCCATATGCTGGGAGGCCCCCAACCCCCGCAGTTGGTAGTTGGGATCCTGAGACAGGATCTCAAATGTTAACATGCCCTGTTTTTGAGCAGGCAGGAGGGAAGTGAATTCACCATGCTTTAAATTTCAAAAAAGTGAAGTAGCTAAAAGAGGCTGTAACAATCTATGATCCTCAAGCACCCTTCACTGTAAGCATGGTCAAATCCATTACCAACTTGAACATGATGCCAGCAGATTGGGCTAATATGTGTAAAGCTGTGCTAAATGAAGGACAATACCTGTTATGGAAGGTTGCCAATGAGGAATTTTGCAAGGAGACAGCTGGGCAAAATGCAGCAGCTGGTTATCCTCAGAAAAATCTAGATATGTTGTTAGGAAAGGAACCTTATGAGGATCAGCAACAACAAATTGCATATGATCCTGGCGTATACTCACAAACTGCTGTGGATGCAGTTAGGGCATGGAAGACTTTACAAGAACATGGAGGTTTACAAGGTCAATTATCTAAGGTAATACAAGGAGCTAATGAACCTTACACTGAATTTGTACATAGACTTATTCAAACAACTATCAAAGTTTTTGGGAATACAGAACAAGCAATGCCATTAATAAAACAACTGGCTTATGAGCAACTTAATCGTTGGTGCAGAGATATCATTAGACCATGGAAACATGAAGATTTAAACACATATATTAAATTATGTAGAGACATTAATGAACAAGGGCAAGTTGTGGCAGCTGTAGTACAACAGGTTTTAGATGCCAGGCCAAAAACATGCTACAATTGTGAACAAACAGGACATTTTAAAAGGAATTGCGTTTAACAAAAACTAGGTATCAAAGGAGTAGAATACCGGGTATTTGCCCACAATGCCATAGAGGGAGACATTGGGCTAATGAATGCCATTCTCAAACCACCATAGATGGTACTCCATTATCAAAAAACGAACAAGGACCAGATGTTTATCCACGATATCATGGAGAAAGGCATCGGGCTCTGTTGCCAAAAAATGGACAGGGAGGCCCAATGCTCCGGGGCCCAAGACCACAAATATACGGAGCACTGGAGGAACCCAGAAATCACATCAGGGTAGTGCCCAGGACACATTGTCCATTAAATCCCTCACTAGATAAACCATAGAAAGCACATGATTAGACATCTGCGCCTCCGTCAGAACAGTACTAACTCCAGAAATGGAAGTTCAAATTATTCCCACAGGGGTAAAAGGACCTCTTCCCAAAGAAATAGTAGGCTTATTATTGGGACGCAGTTCTTCTACTCTAAAAGGACTTATGATATGTCCTGGGGTAATTGATCCCATTATGAAGGTGAAATAAAAATTATAGCCAGTTCTTCAAAGGGTATATAAGTAATTTCACCAGGAGGTAGAATAGCACAGTTACTAATAATACCCAGGCTACATGATAAATTTTCCAGTCATACTGTAGAATAGAGGTTCCAGGCGATTAGGCTCCACAGGTGTAGATTGGGCTATGCTGTCTTTAAATTTAGATTCTCTCCGCATGCTAAAATTAAATATTCAAGGACACGAATTTAATGGGCTACTGGATACAGGTGCAGACCTTAGCATCATCTCTCAACAAGAATGGCCAAAACATTGGCCATTACAACAAGCCACTCAAACACTTCCAGGCCTAGGAGTGGTGACTAATCCCCATAGAAGTGCAATGGTATTAGATTGGAAAGATCCTGAAGGATGTAAAGGAACTATACAGCCATATGTATTGGATCATCTTTCCGTAAATTTATGGGCATGAGATGTCCTAGATCAATTAGGTTTGACATTAACAAATAACATCAATCAAAATCCACCCACTATTAGGGCTAGACAAGGTTTTAGGAAAGAAAAAAGATTAGGAGAACAAGAACAAGGTATAGCAGCACCAATACAAATAGATCAAGGAATGGACAGACATGGTTTGGATTTTCAGAAGGAGTCACTGAGACAATAAAAATTACTTGGAAATCAGAAAGACCAACATGGGTTCCTCAGTGGCCTCTGTCTAAAGAAAAGGTACAAGCAGCCCATGACCTTGTCAAACAACAATTAGCAGAAGGACATATACAACCTTCTGTATCTCCCCATAATACTCCCATTTTTGTCATCAAAGATAAATCTGGTAAATGGAGATTATTGCAAGATTTAAGAGCCATTAATAATGAGATGGTTATTATGGAACCTACTCAATCAGGTATTCCCCAATTGCCTGTTTTGCCAAAAACCTGGTATGTTTTAGTTATAGATATTAGAGATTGTTTTTTTTTTCAATTTCAATTCATCCAGAGGATAGTCAATGTTTTGCATTTACTATCCCTGCACTGAATCATGAAGGTCCTGATCAGAGATATGAATGGAAAGTACTCCCTCAAGGGATGGCTATGTGTCAAATTTATGTTGACAAAGTAATCCAGCCACTTAGAAATCAAAATCCTGAACTACAAATATTTCACTATATGATTGATGTATTATTAACACACAAAGATAAAAAAAAAAAGTTGCTAGAATGTTATGCCACACTTACAAACTGATTAAAAAATTATAATCTAGAGATAGCAATAGATAAAATACAATTAAATTTTCCAATTAATTATTTAGGAGTTCTATTATCCTCAACCATGGTCCCTCCACCAAAAATTCAAATACGAGTAGATCAACTAAAATCACTTAATGATTTTCAAAAGTTATTAGGAGACATAAATTGGATAAAGCCTTATCTAGGCATACCAACAGGAGAGTTGGGACCATTATTTGATATCCTGAAAGATCCATCAGATCCAAATTCATCCCGCATGTTAATGTCTGAAGCAAGAAAAACATTAAAAATCAATGAAACATACATGGAAAATATGCATTTGGATAGAATTGATATAAGTTTGCCTTTATTATTTATTGTACTACCAACAAAAATATTACTATAGGAGTATTTTGGCAAGAAGGTCTATTATTATGGATACATTTATCTTATTCTCATAACACTATTCTTACTAGGTATCCTGAGGCTGTAGGACAATTAATACTCAAAGGAATATAAGCAGCAAAGGGAGTGTTTGGAATTCTTCCCAATAAAATTATTACTCCATATACTATGGATCAAATTGATGAGTTAGCTAATGAGTTAAATATTTGGGCAATAATCATGTGCAAATCTAATGTTTCATTTGATAACCACTTACCATCTAATCCTTTGTTATCTTTTTGTTCATCGCATTCTGTAGTTTTTCCAAAAATGACAAGAAAAACACCTATCATAAATGCTCCCATTATATTCACTGATGGGTCAAATAATGGTACAGCAGCAGTAGTTACCCCTGATCAAATGTTTACAGCTAAAAAGGTAGAGCTTAATGCAGTATTAAAAGCTTTTGTGATATTTAAAGATTCTGTATTTAATTTATTTTCCGATAGTCAGTATATAGTTAATGCTATATTATCCCTTGAAGATGCTGTTAGGATTTCACCTTTCTCTACTGTTTTCTCTTTGTTTTCCACTATACAAAGTTTAATCTGGGACAGAAAAGATCCATTCTTTATAGGACATATCAGGCACATACAGGATTGCCTGGAGGCCTTAGTTTGGGCAATGATTTAGCAGAGAAAACTACACATGACATACATATTTTCTCTACACTAGAAGAAGCTACAAATTTTTATAAAAGGTTCCATGTCAATGCTAATACTTTACACAAGCATTTTAAAATAACTAAGGAAGAAGCTAGACAAATAATATAACAATGTCAAAATTGTGTGACCTTTTTACCACAAGTTAATCTTGGAGTCAATCCTAGAGGACTGATACCTAACCATATTTGGCAGATGGACGTCAAACACTTGCCAGAATTTGGAAAATTAAAATATTTGCATGTTACAGTTGATACTTCTTCCAGAAGTATTTTGATGGGCTCCCTTCATGCAGGAGAAAAACTAAAGATATTATAGCTCATTGCCTACAAAATTTTGCCACTGTGGGCCTTCCAAAACAGTTAAAAACAGATAATGACCCTGGTTATACTTCTACCGCTTTTAAACAATTTTGCTCATATTTGGCATTACTCATATAACAGGAATCCCATATAATCCACAGGGAAAAGGCATAGTTGAAAGAGCTCATCAAACTATTAAAATGTACTTATTAAAGCAAAAAGAGGGAGTTGGGAAGGGGTATATATTTTCCAAAGATAAACTTAAAATAACCCTTTTTACTCTAAACTTTTTAAATTTGGATTCATCAGGGCTTAGTGCTGCAGAAAATATGTATCCAAAAATGTATATAAGCCCAAGGTACTTTGGAATGATACTCTAACAGGACAATGGAAAGGTTCTGACCCAGTAATTGTCTGGAGTCGGGGGTCTGTTTGTGTGTTTCCACAGGGAGAACAGCAGCCCATTTGGTTTCCAGAAAGACTAACTAAAGTGATTTCTACAGACCAAAAAGAGGATGATTTGGCTCAAATCCATAACAGCTGATATCCAAAACTCCAGTTTGGCTATCCTTACATCTGCAACAGTGGTTCTCCCACACCTGGAGGCTAATGAAACCAGGATGCTTTCTGTATTGTTTATTATTTATTTATGTATTGTTGCCCTTTTCCGCATCACGAAGTTCTATTTTGTTTTTTGAGCTCATACAGACCTAGGTTAATGTTTTGTTGATCAGTCCTATTTTTTGACTATGGAGTTTTAAAACATTGCATTGGAGATTTCACCTATATAAAGTTACAAGGTCTTTACTATTATGTTATGTGTTGAATGTATTATATTATGTGTGCACACTTGTGTTTTGTGTTGTATGTCTTTATGTGCATATGTCCATATATCATATATGACGAGGGCTCATGAAAAAAAATGGATCCAAATATTTTTTTTCTTATTCACGTTATTTAAATGGTTTAATTTAAATTGGGTAAACAGCTGTTGAGGATTGTTTTAATATGTGAACAAAAAAAGGAGGTTAACAGATCTTTTCATTATATTTAATAATTCTGATCAGGATAATGTAAATTGTTCAGAAAATTGCTTTCTTTTAGTGCATGCTGGATGTTACATAATTTTTTTTTATCCATCATTGCCAGATTTCCTATCTTCTTCCCAGTGCCAGTGAAGACAAAGATAAAAGCAAACTACACCTTCTGCAATAGCTGTCACAATGAACTCTATAAACTGATGTATTAATGAATAATGTAACACAACAAGTGATGCTCAATCAGAAAGTCCATTTGCTTTGGGAGGAAATTGACATATTAACGGATTCCTCTGATTTAAACTGCTTGCAGAAGTTGCCTGGACTATGTATCACTTGTATGCATTGTGAACTGTCTGTTGGTGCAGCGATTTGTAGTAGTGCCGGGTTATTTTTGCTGATGGTGTCATCAGTGGTACAATTTTTCCAAAAGGAGCCATCAATTGGTTTGGTGTCATGGCATTTTTTATCCTCCTTCCTTCTGCTTGTGATGGTCAATCAGCTAAAATTTGAGGGCCAACAGAGGTGAAGCAAAGAATCTCACCCCCACACTGCTACAAAAGCCTATCCACAGGTAAGGCTGTATGATAGACCAGTAGTCAATGATGAGTAAGATCCAATTGCAATGGTACCAACCTAAGACAGGAGGCTGAATTGAGGTCAGCTCATCCAATGACAGGTAAAGACCATATGTAGTATTGGACAACCTAAGACAGGCACGGTCCCTAAGCCACATGCTTGTTGTTTAATTAAACAGAGAAGGGGAGATGTTGAGAGAAGCAGCTGCATGTTGAGAGACACAGCCAAGTCGGGATGGCACCTGGCATTTTGCTGGAGTTTGCGGAGTTCCCGTGGAGCTCTCGCGGAATTCCTAGAAAGTTCACGTGGGTGGAATTGGCGGGTGGAGTTCCAGTTGTGTGCTCATGGAAGTGCCGGAGGTTGCATTTGAGCTCTTGGGGAATTCCTGGAGAGCTCGCATGGTGGGGCATGCGGCATGAGTGCTAAAAATAAAGTGTGTTCCTTCTTGACAAGTGGCTCGTGAATTGTGCCCAGCCAGACTGCGACAGAGTAAGGATAACCCTTCCAGTCTTCCACTTTATTCACCCCCACTGTGACTATTTTTCTTTAAAAGCAGTATCTTTACACTTAAATTTTTTTTAAAGAAAAACTTTACATCACTACCTAAGTAAAGAGCTACCAATATTTGGGGGGAAAAACAAAACACTCAGAAAACCAAACACAAATATTATTCAATCCTAGTTTTGGGAATTATTCTTTACTCTGGGCCCACAGATGCACTTTCTGTTAACAAGTAGAGTAGTTGAATAGAGTGAAATAGCCAGAAATGAGATGTTGCAAGTATTAACAGCAAACAGACACTCTTGTCATTCGAAGGACTGAAATGACAGCAAAAGTAGTAACTTTCTCACCAACTGGCTTGTCTTTTTTCATTCCTTACCCAAGTTGGGAAACATCAGGATTTATTTAAACAAATATTTGTTGATTTGCCTACTAAGTGTTCTTGGCCCTAAGGGCCAGGGGAGTGTGAAATGTTTCCTTGGGATGTTACATGGTAGAGACAGACAATGGAAAATAAAATTGTTTCAAAAGGGATTTGAGTACTATTTTTACAAAATCTACCAGGGGTGACAGGAAGAGCCACTTGGCCTATGGGGATGTGCAAGGGTAGATTTCACATGCCAGAGGCAAGATCGGATGGCAGCCTGATCCTCCAGGGAGGGAGACCTGAGTTTTGGATAGAAGAGACCCATTCAAGTTCAAATTCTCAAAGAGTGGGAAAGTGGCTAGTTGCTGTAACTTGATATCCCCTTCAACTAAAGGACACTACAGAGACCTGCTCTTTGCCCCTGATTCAATAAGAACACAGAGCAAATATTTTAATAGTTTTCCAGTCCAATGGATAAGAGAAAAAAAATTTCATACATATGGTTTTGTTTAAAGGCAGGATGACAACACATGCTCAACAATTGCTAAATGCTACTGGAGCAAAAGTGGTCCACTTTGCAATCCCAGCTGGGTTAATCTAATTAACTGCAAATAAAGACACTGTGCTTGTTTTCAAGTTCAGCCAAAACAGTCAGAAGGATATGTCTTTATACTGTTTTCCCCTCTTCTGTGTAAGGTTCCCAAATGCCAACCTGTTTTTCAATCTCTAAGTGCTGGTGATGTTACATGAGATTTTCTGTTTGCAATTTGGACTAGATTCCTGCACAGTCAAAGGTTTCCATACCCTCAAGAAGTCAGATTTTTAAAAATAAATACTTCAGCACTGCTGCTTTTGATTGCAGTTGATCAATACCTAGTCTCTAGAATAGAGATTGCATAATCCAACAAGACACACATCACCCACAGAGTTCTTGTTCCATGTCACACCCACCCATCCCTTCCCAACAGCTCAAGGACTCAGTTTCCCAACTGATCATCTGTGTTTCACTCAGGCCCAGAATGTGGGTAGAAGCCTCTCCAACACTTCCAGAACCTCAGGCTTGGTACTGGCCTACTTCATGTGGGTGATTCAAAGAGGAGTAGAGGTGGGAAGTGGCAAGGATGAGGGGCTATTTTAGCTCTGTTTTCAGGCTTTTTGATTCATCTTTGATGGGAAGCTGGAGAAACTTTGGAAAGATAGTGGATTAAGCTCATATCACTTAAACAGCTCATGTAGCCATAAGAAAAAGTTTAATCATTACAATGCTGGGTTTCCAAACGGCAAGCAGTTGACTTTTTCATCTGTTATAGATTTAAGGTCTGAGGGTCATGATATTTTAGGCTCTTTGAGACAAAAGTTCCAGGACTTTGGATTCAGGCAGCCTGGTTTCAAATCCCAGCACTACCATTTATTGCATGTTGAAAAATGTGTACATTTCTTAATGCCTGAGCTTCAGCTTCCTCACCTGTGAAATGGGTATAATACCACTTGCCTTTCAGTTATTCTGAGGATGGCATACAGGGCCAATGATAATGCCAAAGTGTGTACCTATTCAGGAATGGTAGGATTTCTTTGCCACCCTGTGCCTTTCTTGAAAGGTTTCTCTCTCTTTCTTCTCTGGATTCCTCCCAACAATTGTAGTCCAAGCAATCTCTCTGGTGTCATCCAGAACTGACCTTCACAATTCTATCTCAGAACAGATATTTTTCAGGGACAACACTGGGTGATAGCCATTGACTTTAGCTGTGGCCTAGGAGAGTGCTCTATTCCTGTTGAAGTCAATTCTCTAGTGTACTCCACACTATTGTAACTAGTGCTTGTATACATTTCTTGGGAGAATTAAAAGAAGAAGGAGGAGGAGGAGAAGGAGATAATGATGAAATTCTGTGGTTACATCAATTTGGAAAATAGCTTTCTTTACATTTTTTTTGTGAGAATCTGGCATCCAGGTCTCTTTTCAACATGCTTTCCTTTAAATTATCTCAATTCATCCTCCTAAAATGCTTATTCACTTTCACAGGTATGGAAGTGGGGTTCAGAGAGAGATGTTAACTAACTTGCCCAGCATGTTCACCTGAGCACTATTGGAGCCATTGGCACTCCCCAAGTCCAAGCATTTTTTCTGTGCATTTGGAAGAAACATTTTCATATATCTCTTTCTGGATATTAAACAACAACAGAGTCTATAAATTATGGCATGAGCTCCTAGGATAACATTGCCCTACAATTGCATTTTCATGTGAATGAGAAAACCAGATTTATCATGATCCTCAGACCTTAAATCTATAACAGATGAAAAAGTCAACTGCTTGCCGTTATCTGAGAGTTGCAAAATTAGAAGGGACAGAGCCAAAACATAAACCCAACCTAAAAACCTCTACCAAGCTGCCTTCACCTTATACCCAGGGCTTACCTGTTTGGCTCTAGGTCCCCAGTTATGTTCTTAATTTCATCTTCTCTCCCTTCAATACAAGAGTAATGCTTTCCAAGAGATCTTTCTGTGATGATGGAAATGTTCTACAGTTCTATATGACAACCACTAACTAGATGTGGCTATTGATCACTTGAAATGTATCTAGTTCAAAGAGTAAACTGAATTTTTAATGCTACTTAGTTGTAATGACTTTACATTTCTAAAGCCATGTGGCCAATGGTGACCATATTGGACAGGATGATTGTAGAGGCCAAAAATCATATTGAATCTATAGAGCCAATGAGTGCAAACATCATATGGGCAGAAAATCCTCTTTTAATTACAACCAAGTCCAAACTACCTGGACATTGTTAAGGGCTAAATTTAGATTGATTTAATGGCAGGACACAACATAAGGTGTCATTGCTCAAGCGGTTTCTTCTCTTCCCTGGCAATGTCCTACCTGTCCTTCTAATCTAGGCTCAAGCCCAGACTCCTTCAGGGAGACCTGCAGCTTACCTTTCTCCCACAAAGCAATGGGAAAGGTTTATTCTGTGGAATTCCCCCATTTTTATAATTATCTCCAGATGTATGAAGAGGAAGACGGTTTCTATTTGATGAGACCCTCTGCTAGGCAAGTGGATGAGAGAGGAGATTGGTTTTCTGTGAGAAACCGATGTGCAGAGAGGTGGGGATATAGTGGCTGAAGAAAAAAAAAGAGGAGGTAATTAGAGGAGAGGGGTATTAAGTTATTTAACCTTCTTCTGTATCTCCCCTACAAAACCTTCAGTTAAAGGGGGACTGTTCAATCTATGGTGAGACATGGGTAAACCTCAATATGTTGAGAGAAAAAAATGAATTACATGCTCTCCAGTAAAAACACTTAACATACTAGGAATTGATGGGAACTTTCCCAACCAGATAAGGGACATCTAAAAGATTAAAGTGCAGAGCTAACACCACACTGAATGATGAAAGACTGAATTCTTTCCCCCTAACATCAGGAGCAAGAAAATGATGCGTACTCTTGCCCCTTTTATTCTACATTGTACTAGAAAATTCTTGCCAGGAACATTATACAAGAATAAAAAATAAAAAGGCAATAAGTTTGTAAAGGAAGAAGTGAAACTATCTCTATTTGCAGCTTACATCATGGATGACTTACTCATGTAGGCCCTGCAACAATCCTACAACGCAGATCTATTTTTACCAGCATGGTATAGATGTGAAACCTGAGGCTCAAGGACCCTCTGTACACATCAGCAGCAGTTGGGGCTGTGTCCCTGATACTGACTTGTCCCCATTGTTCTTCTGTGTTAAACAAGTAGACTGCTTCCTGGTGAACACAAAGCTCTAACAAAGTGTGTGACTGTGAGGGGTGTGGCTCTCAGGTGGCACAAAGGATGCTTATATCCCAGATGATGTGAAGGCTACCCATAGTAGCAGCCTGGTACCAGGCTTACTTGGCTGAATGTGGGCTCTGCAGAAGAATCAAGTTATTTTTGTCCCTGCTCAGAGATGGGTAGAAAAAGCCCTGGCATAAGACCAGAATACAGTAAGTACAAATTAGCTGTGTGACTTTGGATAAATCATTTCATTTTTCTGACACCCTCTAGAGAGTTGAGACCTCAGCCAAGGCTTGCTCACCCACCTTTTGGTTGGAGCATCCTATGTAAAGTGATTTAAAAAATAAGAAGAGGGGATGCAGGAAGGGATGATGTCACTTGAATTTCCAGATATGAATTGGCAGGTGTGGACAAATGGGAGACAATGACCCACACCTCCTCCTCCCTGCCCACGGCTGGGATGAGGAAGGCCAAGTGGTGAACTGAAAAGAACATTTCTGTTCCCATAGCAGAGAGAGATAAGAACTGTGAAGCCAAGAAGCAAGTGCCAGGTACAGAACGTGGAAGTTTATTTTTACCCTGTTATTTCTATACTAAACTTTTCAGCTTGGAGGTGGCTCTTTCCTGCTTTATTCCTGCTCCCCACATTGTGGTGATGTAGCCCGGAAACAGGCTTCCTCTCCTCCTCTGCTTCCTTTGCCTTTCCATGAGAGTAACAGTGGTATTATGATGGAAGACTGGAAAAATTGAAAGAGAGAATTGGGGGAAGAGAACTTTTATTTGTTTGGGTGGGGGGTTGGTTTACTTCCTCCAAGGGATCAAGGATGCCCAGAGGCTCTCTGAACTGTTGGGCACCTACTGTAAGATTTGTCACATGAGCTTTTTATGTTGCAAGACATGAATACCCAACTAAAACTGGTTTTTATAACAAAGAACATTGAACTGGCCAAAGCTACTAAAATATCCAGGATTTCTCAGGCTGCAGGTAAGGTTTGATCCTGGGCCTCAGTACAGTGACAAGAACTTTGAATTCTCTGTCTTTCACCCTGCCTTCTGTGTGACTGGTTTTATCCTCAGGAGTCACACTGTGCTTCTCTACACCCCCTAACACTTCTGGAATCTTCCCCTTGGTCACAAATAGCTGCAGTGATTCTAAATTTCACATCTTTTTTCTGAATGCTTCCAGGGAAAGACAGAAAGTGTGTTTTGCCAGAAGGCTGTTGGCAATATCTTCTAGGGTTTCATTGTCTCTGATTGAGTTCAGTGACATCCCTGAGCCAGTCACTTTGATATGGGGGTAGGAGGTGAAAAACACTTCTGAGTAGGAAGAGCCAAACCATATTCCCCCAAACAGGGAAGCAATAATTTCATGGAGGAAATGTGGGTATTGAATACAGAAGATAGAAAACAGATACCAAGCTACAAGCATGAGCCTGTCCTGTGGTTGATTCACATTTTACATTCATCCTCTCAAGTCCACAAAATCCTCCTAGAAAGAAGGCACTGTTATTTCTTACCCTGAAATAGGCTAACATTGACATCTTTCCTTTCCAAATGTCTGTTTATTTAGGGTTCTGAGTACTACGAATCCCAAGTCTGTCCCTTTCAATATTTTACTGGTCTACAGAATCTCCCCCCAGATTGACAGGTAGGTTCTGATTGAAGTGAAACATGTTTGCCTATGGAAAGCTTCCTGCATTTAAAATAAAATCCACACTGCACCTGCTGGCCAACTGACCACTTTCCTCTTTGCTCATATTTAGCTACACTTGCTGCTTCTTATTCCTTAAAAGAGCCAATTGCTGTGGAGTCTCAGAACCCTCCAAGTCTCTTTCTGTCCAGAATGCTCTGGACACATTCAGGACTCTGTTTAAATGGCATGTCCTGCAATAGGTCTTAGATTATCCAAGCAGGTAAAACACTTGAAATTGCCATGTGCATCAATTGTTTGAGTCTCCCTTTCCCTCCTCTAGATTATGAGCACTGTGAAGCCAGGATTGTGCTTAGCTGCAACTATGATCATGGCCTCCAAATTTGCTGCTATGTGTGGTGCATTGTAGGTTCTCATTACTTGTTGAATAAATGAGTGAAAATTCATTTTGAATAGTCTCATGAACTTTTTAGGGTGGGGCCATTTCTGATGCTTCTTTTGCTTTTTAATTGGGTGCCTGTGAAAATGCTGGGCATAAAAGAGATAAAATATCCAAATTTTTCAAATGAAGTTGTGGAAGCTCTCTGCTGTAGGGATTTTCTCTAGATTGTACCATATTGGCAGGTCCTGAGTGCTTCTTTGAGGAATTCTATTAACAAAGCCATTGCTTGTGAGTATCTGAAGACATAAAACTGCATAAGGGAACATGAGACCATCTCTCTAGGAAATTTTTTGAGTACAGTGGCAGGCCCACCATACACCAGTAAAAGTCAGAAAATGACATGTGAGCATGACATTGTTTAAACCTTCATTCAATGAGGCAACTGAGATGAATGCACTATTAGAGAAAAAAAATATTTAACCACATCTATTGCAGACCCACAGGTCAAGGCCAAAGTTTCCATATGCCAATCACCTGGTGGAATCCCCAACCTCTATGTGGACACAAACTCTCCCTGAGACTTTATTGCTTGTGATCATCCTCAGGACAATTGGGTGAGGGTATGGGTGTCCCAGTGCTGCTCATAAAAACTCAAAAATATGCCACTACCTACAGCCGTCAGTCATCTCTATGCTCAATAGACAACACATCATCTGATGGGTATGGTCCTTCTCTGTCCCCACATCCAGGCCCACTCATCTCTCTGATCTTTCAGGGCACCTTAACATTTTCTGTACACAACTCTTCACTATTAGTGATAATATCTTTATTTGGGCAATTATTTGATTTATATTTATCTTCCTCTCTGGACTCCAGACTTCTTACTGTAAGATTACTGTAAGATTCAACTATGTCTCTCTTTGTTGCTCCCTACAACAAAGGTACATGTGAGACAGACAGGACCAGCCTCTAATCACTGAGGGGCTGAGTGAGAGGGATGGCCCAGTCCCCACCCCAAGATTGGGAAGAAACTACACTGAGCCAGGAGTTGTATCAGCTGTGTAGGCACAGCAGATCTCAGCATTATTGTGTCAGGGACAAGGTTATATAATGATAGAAGGAGGGAATAAGAAGAGCAGTAGCAAGAACCAATAGGGGGAGTTATGTTACTATCACTAAGGGCCTAGGCAGAATTCAGGTTAAACCATTAGGGAGGGCTAAGGTCAAAAGTCTGTACGTGGGCTTTCTGCCCACGTGCACCAATCCATCCAGGTCATGAATACGGAAATGCACTAGAAGAGCCCATGAGGCAACCTCAGCCAACACCCAATAATGGTCATGGTCCCAAAGGAGGTAAAATGTCACTGAAATTACAAAAACATATCACCATACCGGTTCTTTTTAGGTTCATACACAGGCAGAATTGGGATGTCAAACAGAAAGAGAGCTGTGATAATCACCCCAACTTAAATGGCGTCTTATTTCCTAAGGTTTAAACATTGAAATTGTTTTGACATATAATGAATAAATATTATCTACTTTAATCAGGAGTCTGTTGTTTCACATTTTATCTACACAATTTGTTACAGTGTAAAACTGGATTTAATTTGAAACTATAATTCATTCTGTAAAATTTCTGGGCTTTCTCCGCACTCTATTAGAACACTGGTTTCAATGCCCATGGAAAATAATGATGAATTTACAGCTAGAGAGAAGTCTATATAATAAGAAGAAATATTAATAGTATTAATTTTAATAATATTTTTGTTTCATATTTCTAACTTAGTTAGCAATATGAAGAATTGAAATCATAACTCCTTTATCACTGAGTTACACTCCAAGTTCTTTTTCTTCTTTGTTTTATGACAGGGTCTTTCTCAGTTGTCAAGGCTAATCTCAAACTTTGATGCTCATGCATCAGAAACCTGTATCACTGGTATTGAAGTGCATGACCCTGCAAATGGCTATTTCATAACATTCTTAAAGTTGAGTATACAAATTCACCTAATGATGCCTGCCTTTAAATCTAGTTACTCTCAAGGATGAGGTACTTTCTTTTTTTCTTTTTTTTTTAATTTATCCATGGTGACTAAGATGCAGATAATCGCTTTGAGAGAGCATATAACACAGGCCTTAAATCATAGACTGCAGGAGCTATTTCTAGTGAATAAGAAAATGTATCAGATATATAATATTGTGCTGCATAATCACATGACATTCTGTTTGTTAACAGCAGCACACTGATGAGTATGTAACATATTTAGTTGCATATATATTCTAGATAACTAAAAGAATATTAGTATGACTTCAGCACATATGCTTTCTAAAGTTGCAACCACACACCAACTGATCAATGATCATTTCCATGAATGATGAGCTTGTCAGAGTACCACCTGGAGGTGACTTTTAGTAATCCTAGGCAGGGGTCTTGTGTTCTGGTCATATAACATTGCAGCATACATGGATTTGGACTGGAGATGCAGAGCTCTGGTCTTCTTGCTAAGGGATTATTACAGAAGACTTCAGATGTTTGGATTTTATGATCAGGGATCATAAAAATGTGGATTGATAGGGAGGCCCATGATGGCTATAAATATGCTGTCTTGCTGATGCTTCTAGCAGTTTGTTTTTTATTATGTAGTCAAGGTAATAAACACTCTGATTCAGTAAATGTATTCAAGGTCATAAATATTTGTTTTCAGCATGTATTCACTATGTAAAATTTTTGAAATTGGCATATATATATATATATATATATATATATATATATATATATATATCTCCTATGTAATGATGCAGGAGACTATAGCCACCTCTGCATAATCATGACTACTATGCCTACTGGGCCTCATATATTTCAACTGCTAGAGACACAACTCTTTCTTCCTGGATCTGATCTGCCACAAGACAACTGGCATAGTCTGTAGGATTTTTGCAGGTGAGTAATACCTGAGCCCTGATATATTAGTGGTGATGGTTTGGGGAGCAGGGATCACCTATGGCAATCAAGAAACATATAGCTCTCAGTGTTCACAATCCTATTGGAATGTATGCCTATGTAGAGTTAACATACGATGGGATGCATTTCCTGTAAACTTAAGAAAGTCTTCTGATTGCACTGTGTGTTTAAAAGAACCCATCAAGCTTACTGTCCAGGACTAGTAGAACAAAGCCTTAGTCCCTGGCTATGGAAAAATGTGGCATGAGTAGCACTGATGACTTGAAGAAATAGCCTAAGTACAATGTGCAGGTGCTAGGGCCATGTTATGAGTGGTTTCTATTTATGTGACAGAAGTAACTTACAAAGAGCTAGCTGTGGTGGTTCACACCTCAAATCCCTCCTGCTCAGGAGACTGAGGCAGGAGGAACCCATGTTCAAAGCCACCCTCAGTAAAATGAAGTGCTAAGCAACTCAGTGGGACCACACTTCTATATAAAATACAAAGCAGGGCTGGAGATATGGCATAGGGGTTAAGTGCCTGAGTTCAATCCCCATTACCAACAAAACAAAACAAAACAAATGAACAACAACAACAAGGAAAAAAACTGACAAAAATATATAAGAGACTGACAGAATTAGAAATTTGTAAGACAAACAAGAAGACTATAAAGCCAGGGCACAATCAGTAGAGGAGGATCTCTCTACTTTGAAAATACCCATCAACTTTCCCCATAGTGTAGATTGAGTCAGGGAAGGAGAAGGAGGATAAATGCCAGAAAATCCAGTCAATGGTGATGCAAAAAATGACACAAGAGCAGCCAATGGCTCCAGTGAACTACTGGCAGGGCCGGCCCAGGTATCCAATTCCATCACATTTTACCTATCAAGCAGAATTTGTGTACTTGTGATAAGAAGCTAAACATGGACAAGAGATCCCCTGTCTGGTTTGTTTTTATGTCTGTATGTTTAAAAGATGAATAGCATTCTGTGTAGTGCCTTGAAAATGGAAAAGTTCGCACTGCTCTTTATAGCAGAAGTTATAAAATACTCAATGTCATGAGGTTTTTATAGAGCCAAATGTGACTGAGTGTGTTACAAGGTGGCAGGGATTCCAGAGGGTTATTGTTTCAGTAGATAACCAAGGTCATAAACACATTTATTCAGTGTATATAGTCAAGGTCATAAACATTCACTTGAGATTATGTACTTACTTCAGTAAAATATTGGCAATGTGACTTCTTTGTCTGACATGCAGTTAAAAAAATAAAAAGTTCATGGAATAATTTAGGGGACTGAGAGCTAGAATCTAGAGGCTGGATAGAGACAACTGCTGCCTTCAAATAAAGCAACCCTTCTATCACACCTGCCCCTCACATCTTCTTTAAACTCTTGGAGCCCTAAACCTTGTTTACTGGGTTTGTTTGCTGTGCCCATGCACAGCAGCCAAAGACGTAAAAACCATTTGTAAGAGGCTAATACAAATCCTGTGATTTAAAGCAAGTTCTAAGGAGTACCATGGTTTTTTTTCTATTTTTTGTTATTGTTTTTGTTATTATACTCCCAGATGATATTCTTTTTTAATAGTTTTTTAAAAATATTTATTTTTTACTTATATGTGGACACAATGTCTTTATATTATATTTATGTGGTGCTGAGGATCAAACCCAGTGCCTCATGCATGCTAGGCTAGCACTCTACCTCTGACCCACAATCCCAGAGTCAGATGATATTCTTATAGTGGAGGTTTGTGTATCATTTGTTATATAGATCACAACCATTGCTGTATTTATTTCTCCCTTCATTTTCTTATGTGGAATTTCATATTTTCAATCTGAAAAACTCATTTTTTTGAACTAGGGATTTAACTCAGGGGCACTTGAACACTTAATCATATCTGAAGACCAATTTTATATTTTATTTAGAGACAGATTATCAATGAGTTTCTTGCTGAGACTAGCTTTGAATTTATAATTCTGTTGCCTCAGCCTCCAGAGTCACTAAGGTTTCAAGCATGTGCCACTGCACCCAGCTTTAATTTAAAAGAATGTTGAAATACAGGTAGAGTTTTCTGGTTGCAGTATTCATAACATGTTGCATTATTAGTATGCCTGTAATAAAACATATCCTTTTTAAATTTTCTTCTCTGATGACAAATTAAAAATATATTTTTGTTTCATAATTCCTTAAATTCAGTTCTCAGCTTTTTTACTAGTTTACTTCAAGTTCATGCTAGAAGTTTTGTAAGTCTTTGCTCAAAGATATTATTCCCACAGGGGCAGGAGGGATAAAACAGTATGGATGAATGGAAATTCTGCTTTTATCTTATTTATTTTTTTAAATAATACTGAATATTTAATTCAGAGATGTTTAACTACTGAGCTATATCCCCAGCTTTTTTGTGTTTGTGTGTGTGTATGTGTGTGTGTGTGTGTGTGTGTGTATGTGTGAGAGACTGTGTGCTTCTTCTGAGTATTGAACCCAGGGCCCTTGCATATGAGGCAAGCACTATAGTAATGTTGCTCTATTCCCACTCCTTTTTCTCTTTTCTCTTTTTCTTCACAAGTTTTAAAATTTCTTTTTTTTAATAAATTTTGAGATAAGATCTTGATGAGGTTCTTAAGAGTCTTTGTATGCTGATAAGACCAGAGGAAAATGGCACCAAAACTGTACCTTTGTGTTTTTTCTCTTTTTAAACCCTGCCCTAACATTAGTAAGGGACACTCTCCTTTGTTCTGGAGCGAGCCCTGTCCAGTAATAAAGGTTTTCTATTGGAATTCTGCTGACCTTGTGTAGACTATTTTATTATTGAGGGATTTACTCAGGTGGTGGGAAATAACAGAATAAAATCGATGTCATCATAGCCTGATGATAAAATATCTTTAGGTATATTCAAATATATCTGAATCTCTATGCAAGTGGAGGCCCCCAAAGGTGGCAAAGACTGAGAATAAGGTAGAGGTGCAGGGTGCTGCAAAGAAGAAAAGTAAGGACTCCACACCTCATCTTCATTCATCCAAGGAAAAGGGATTACAGGAAGATGGAAATTTCAAGGCCTCCCATGTTTAATTAGGGCAAAGAGAAGCAGGGTGCATTTTAGTAAATTAGTAAGAGTCCTAATAGATTTATTTATTGTCAAGTCTATGGAGTATTTTGCAAAATGAGAAAATCTGAAATCAGCTTTTTTGGACTCAAAATGAATGCCTTTTTTTTCTTTAAAGAGAGAGAGTTGAATCTCTCTGTCTCTCTCTCTCTCTCTCTCTCTCTCTCTCTCTCTCCCTCTCTCTCTTTTAATACACAAATCTTTCTATATATAATTTCTTTTTGTCTTATGTAATAATAGCCAACACTTATTGATTTTTTTACTATATGGCAAAGACCAGGCCAGTTGTTTTATGTGCACCATTTTATTTAATAATTAAATGGACTATTCTGAAAAAAAATTGGAAGTTATTTTGTTAATTGTAAGACTGTGCTCTCCTTCCAGCCTAAAATGTTAATTTTATGAGCTATTTAAAGGTTACCCAACAATATTAGCCCCAAACTCTCCACATGTTAATCAGGTGAATGGATAAATAAACTGGGTATATTCACCCACACAAATAAAAAAGAATTGTTGCTATTTTTATCAATTTGGATATATGACATTGCATTATATTGAGCTAAAGAAGACACCAAAAATGACGTCTTATGTTGGACTGAATTTAAATTCAGTCCAACAAAAGATCAACCTATGGCATTAGCAGTCAGAATAGTAGTTAACCTTGGGACAAGGACTATAACCATACAGTGAGGTTTTTTGTTTCTTGACTTGGATACTAATGACCTAAATGTGATCACTTTGTGTTGTATGTAGATTTTTCTGGCTATATGTAATAATTCAAGAACAAATTTGAAGAAATAAAATAAGGAGTACCCACCCTCACAAAGAAGAAGAAGAAGAAGAAGAAGAAGAAGAAGAAGAAGAAGAAGAAGAAGAAGAAGAAGAAGAAGAAGAAATAATCTACTGAAATGATATACCACAAGTGCTGCTACCTGTGGGGAGAAAATTCATTATGTATCATTTAATGTGACTAGAAAGAGAACCACCTAAAAAGCTAACCATTCATCTTCAATTCATGTCTTAAAATCATCTTCTAAAAATCATTCTTCTCTCACATATAACTATGGGTATCAATTAATATAAGGTGTTGTTTTAAATAATTTTTTTTAAAAAACAGGAAAACATCTGAAAATACCTGGAATACTAAGGGTCTAAAAATCATCCTAACTATCACCACAATAATGTGAGGATCTCAGTAATGACCCAATCTCTACCAAGTTTCCTGATGTAGAGATTGAACTCTACTGGTAAGGCCACAGGTGGGGAAAGCCATTCAAGAAAATGCAATAAAACTCAAAGGAATGTCCATAAAAGCGCTGCCTTCTCCTTAGGTCTATAGTGGGTTCATCTGGGAATTTGTTTAGAAGATTCTTATCTTGATAAGGTAATAAAAAATAGTCAGATCAATTAATGCTTTGCCATTCTCAGTATTCTGTAGTTCCTCTTTGATCAATATGATATACTGCATGATAGCTCAAGAAGATTCATATAAAAAGTGAATGTGTAAAAACTTGCATCAGAAATAATTATGCACTAAATTACATAAGATAATGAGAAATACAGATAGCTCATTTTTACTCAAAACTTTATAATAACTTCAGCTGTTACTGCTATAGAGTCCCTTTGGTCCCACAGCATAGGAAGGAGACATTGGCAGCTTTCCCAAATGCTATGTGACTAATTAAATATTTGTATTTATTTCATCATTAACTCTTAGACAAAATATGTTCCTAATATTTGAAACAGAAACTGCCTTTTGGTAGAAGTAGGGGACAGAAATAAGCCCCCAGTCTCGGTACATTATTTAACCTCAAAATAGTGATTCAATACAACACTGAGGTGGACTAGGTTTCCAAGGCAAATTTCAACCAGAAGACATATTCCATGCTTATAGGCAGGTCAATTCCAATCTTTAGTCCTTTTTCCTCAACTAAAATGATCTCAATCTTTAATTCCCAAATCTAAATTTAAAGTTCTCCCAACCTCAGTCTTGTTTAAATATGTATCCTTCTAAGTTTAAATTTTTCTTGCAATACAATGCCCAGTGTTCTACTTCCTCCTTCATCTCAAATTTTCTCTTTAACTTGATTTTACTTATTTTTATAGACTCCCCCCAAGTCTCTACCGCAGGATAAGTTACAGTTTCAAAAGACTACCCCCTTCATTGAAGGTTAACTACAGAGGCCCACAATAAAATTTTCCTAGCTTAGGTTTAGGAAGAATATATTTCAATTAAAATTTCATTATCATAAATTCCTTCCCTACTTCTCCTATTCCTCCTTCTGTTTTAAACACAATCACAATGTAGCAAACACTCAAAATGTGTAATACAAAACTTTCTAAAAATATAACTGTAAGTATGCCACAAATACAATTTAAAATTCCAATGTTAGGGATAGAGATTAAAAAATAAACTAAAGTTTTCTTAAAAGTTGGGTTTGTTGTTTGTTTTCAGGAGTAAGAAGATCATAGTGGATTGAGCGCCTTCATAAAAGAATCAATTGCTTCACCCGAAACTACAAACTGTATTGCAGCAGAATTCCATTGAAGATTAAAACTTTTTTTCTCTAAAAGAAAAAAAGTTGAAATTGCACAAATGAAAAAGAAAGTCTCTATACCTTGCCTATAAAAATACAAAACATTCAATAACTAATTTTCCCACTTGAGAAAGAGGCTTCATGTTCCAAACTAGAGCATTATGAAGTATGTATTAATGAATAATAGAAAAAAAATCATCTCCACTTGCTACCTTTTAAAGACTTAAAACCATGGTAAAATGGTTTTAGAGAATGCCCATGAATTTGTTTATCAATTCAGAATACAACATAAGGGATAATTTGTGAGTGCCATCTGGGATCCAGATGGCCTCATCAACAAAAATAAAACTTGTTGAGATCATTCAAATTTAAAATTCACATACACTTTTACATTTGAATTGAATTAATCTTTTCTTGGTACTGGCTTTTATGTAATAAAATAATTGTTAGCAGGTTTTATATTAAAAAAAAAAACAAAAAACCACATCTCTAGAAATTAAAATGTGCAATATTCAAGTTGAAAACCACAAAAAAGAATTCCTTTATCAAAAATGTTAGTTGTGAGACAGGATTCATTGGCATTAAACTCTAAAACCGATAGCTCAATCAAAAACAATTCTGTTTAAAACTCTCATTCCAAGTATCTGCCACAAAAGTGTACATAGTCTATTATGTCATAAGTTATGAAATCTAAAAGCTTCATAAACATAGTTAAAGGTGGAAAACAGGATCCAGAATCTAGAAAAAGCTCTAATTCAGCCCCAATTCAGTTAGCCCAGTCTAATAATAGTTTTTAAGAAACTTGTAGCTAAAAACTGTTACCTGGAACACTGGCATTTGTTTCCAAAAGCAATGTCTGTATCATAGCTCATGTTGTTTTCAGGCATTTTCCTGTAGAACCATTGTTATCTTAGAATTTGCAAGTTTAAATTATATACTTACCCCTGATGCCCACCTAAAGGAGGGATTGGATACAGAGAAAGATTTCCTTTCCCCTAAAATGTTTTAAGCACTGCAAGAATTTCTGCTTACTGTGTCTTATCAATGTCAAATCTCAGGGATTCTTACAAGCAATTCAAAGAGGCATATGGCAGGGTGAGTTAGTTCACATTACAGCCAGTCTGCTTTCTGAAGAAGATATCCTGCAGATAACCTGATATGAATATCCCCTCAGGGATCTTTTACATCTAATAATCCTACAAAAAGTTCATTTTAATATGAAATATGAATCCAATGTTTACAAACATTTACAAACATACTCAAAAGGCATTCAAATGTCAATTGTCTCATATTGTGAAGTATTTTCTTTTAAACCTTAACCTTTTATTTCCCAAAACTAAACCCCAAAAAATGATAAATGCTACAATTTTTATACTACAAAGGACAAAAGCAAAGGCATCTGTTTTCCTGCCCATTTTCTGGTCTCTCTCCCACTCTCCATCCTGCAGACCATTAGTAAGTCTTGGTTGTTAAAATTTATTTCTAAAGTAGTCTTATAATGCTCTATCTGCTGAAAAACTTCTTATCTTTTAACATTGCTTGGCTTAAATTTAGGCACTGCTCATAGGAAGGAAACCCCAAAGCCTTTTTAATGACAGAAGCATTACGGAAAATTTTCCCCACAATGTTCTTATGCTTTGAAATATCAACTCCCTCAAATCACAGAAAAAAAAATGACTTACATTCGTGGAAAATGAAGCCACTAGCAGCCTTTTCTGACAGCATTTTCTAATCCCCAAACTACACCCTGTGGCAACTGGGTGTATTTCATACAAAAACTACATTTAAATAAATGTTTATAAAACAAATAAACAAATATTGCTGGGTCCTTGAGGATAAGGGAAGGAATCACACATGGAAAATACAGCAAGAAATTATTTTCCTCTACATTTAGAAGTGCTAGAGCACAGACTTGAAGTCAAAAGCAACCTGAGAATTGTAAATTTATCTTCCCTCCTGTGGGTAATGCACAGCTCCTGAATGCTGGCAAAACCAATTCTTGCCAAAATAAAATAAAAACAAAAATTAAAAGGGAGTCAATGACCTAATATTTCTGTACAGTCCCAAAATTTTGCAAGCTTTCATTTCAACTTTAAAATATACTAGTTTTGACCATTTTCCATCTCTTCATCTTTTAGAAAATGCCCCTCTGTTAGGCTGTGCCATCCCAGGACTTGAGGTGTTGTTTTCATCATTTTGGTCTCCTACGGGTTGCCCCAGGTGTCCCTACCTGACAGTGCCTGACCGGCCACCCAGGAGGATAAATGGGGGTCTTCTCTGCTGTCGCCTGGACTATGGGCCACAAACTCCTCCAGAGACCCACATTCTGCAGGCCGCACCCCAACTCACATGTCCCCTGAGATCCCTTCAGGCACCCAGGAGCTTCATACTGGAGTCAGGTTTCCCCAATGAGGCACTTTCAGGGTCATGGAGCAGACGCTGCTCTTTCTGGAAGCCAGGCTGCCTGGCCTCCAGGGCACACAGCAGGTGGTGCTGCACAGCCCCAGGGAAGCTGGCTCAGAGCCTGATCCCTTCACAGTGACGGAGAGCAACAGGTAAGAGGCCTAGAATAGAGTGCCAGAGACACCACCAAGCCCTGGAATCTGCAGAGCCCAGCGATTCTGGAGACAAGGCCCAGCACAAGGAGCCTGGAGTGCAGCCCGCAGTCGCCACGGCCTCCCGCCCTCCCGCAGAGGTTGCCCAGGAGCTCTGGCCTCCCCTGCTGCCAGGCTCTGCTGCCCTGAGGCCTGTCCTCCTGCCCCGGCATGGGCAAGCTCCGACTCCCGAGTCGGCTGGCTCGCATGGTGCCCAACGCCTAGACCCTAGAGAACTAGACTGAGAGGGGGACACTGCCTTTGCCAGGACTGGTGACCTCCAGAAACCCTCCGGAAACCCATCCAGTCTGGCTAACAGGGGACCCAGCTGGCACTGGGGCACAGTTTCCAGGGAGGGGGTGGACTAGGAGGCCGGAGGAACTGGGTTCCTTTTCTTCTCTCTAGAAAGTCCTGAGTGCCAGGAGTCAGACCCTCCTCATCTCTGGACTTCTTCCTGCCGGAGCCCCCTCCTTCCTTGAGTCTCTCTTAATGATAAGTCTTCTCTGAATTATGTGACTTTTTCACCACTGAAACTTGGGGAACAAGACAGAACACTTGGCCTCTTTTTCAAGAATAAATTTAAGTTGTGGATGAACACAATACATTTACTTATTTATCTAATATGATGCTGAGGATGGAAACCAGGACCTCACACATGCTAGGAAAGTGCTCTACCACTGAGCCTCAATCCCAGCCCCACTTAGAATAAGCAGGCTGGGGTGAGCAGTCATGACACTGTTTTTATTTATTTATTCACCTTGAAAAGCACAGAGTGTTTACCTACTATTAAGAATGAATACCTGGGTAGTGGCTTTGCAGGTTTTGTAAAGAGGCAGGTGAGTGCCCAATGCCTGGGATCCATGTGACTTACCTGAAAACCCGACAAGACAAAGGTTGATCTTTCTTTGTGCAAGGCTGACATCATGAGGCCACTGCAGATATTTCTGACCAGTCAACTACTGAGCCCTAGTGCCCAGCTGGGTTTTACCCATTTCTGAGCTGACTCCACTCTTCTGAAATTGCCGCAGTCTCTGGCTGGGCACAAATCACGAGTCTCCACACAGCTTGTAGATTCAAACAGCAATTCTTTATTCCCGAACTCACACCAGCCGTCTACAAACACGTTCTGGGGGAATCCACGTTCTCTGCCCAAATCCACTTCTCCCAAATCCACTACTCTGCCCAAATCCACTCTGCATGGGCTTCTGTCTCCCAAAATATACTGTCTGACCCTAAGAACTCAAGAGGAACTCAGCAGCAGGATACACCCTATTCTAAAGGGGGAACACCCTAATCTCCTATTATGCTAAACTGCCCTATTCTAAAGGGGGAACACCCTAATCTCCTATTATGCTAAACCGCCCTATTCTAAAGGGGGAACACCCTAAACACGGATCCTGCCCTGGTCCTTGAGCAAGGTCACCTTTCAGAAGTCCTTCCACTAGACAGCATGGGAGTAAGCTGGCAAGGAATTTGTCATACCTACTTGGCTGATGGCTCCCAGCATGAAATGATTGCTGTTTTTTGCCTCCAGCCAGAAAGTCATCTAAAGATATTGTTTAATTTCAGATGAAGGAAAATTATGTTCTAATGCTTCCAGCCAGGTCCAAGTCTTCTCCAGGGCACCTGCTAGGCCTGCTGTGAGCCTCCATCAAAATGGTCAGGAATTCATTGACAAATTTCAAAGGGGCTGAAATGTCATCACTGTTTGTATAATTTTGGATTGATTCACATTAGCATAAATGACACAAACATGACAAAGCTGGAAGGTATGAAGCAAACCGCTCATTGGCAATCTTTTCTGTATTCAGTATTCAACAGTAGAGTGAAGCAGTGGTTTACCTAGCATGGCTTATTTTGGGGGAAGAAAACGGCTTAAGTAAGGATCTGGGTTACATAAGCTTCTTTCACTATATCAATTTTCTTTCAGAAGCTTACAATATTCTTATCATGGGCTCTCATATCATCTACATCTCCAAATACAATATGTCAAATCTTTCTTTTCTGAAATCTAGATTCGATTTTTTTGATGTTTCATAGTCCTGCCAGTAATTATATTTCTAAACTTGGTCTCCTTTTTCCTCTATGTGCTTTCTATAAAAAAAAATATAATAAAATAAACAAAGAAAAAAGAAAAAAAAATCTGCATTCCTATATAGCCCACATTTCTTCCTATTTTGAAAACATAGGACTTGGTGGTACTTTACATCTATCTAGATCAGCCTTTTCTCTAATTAATAAATCTTGATTAAACTTCCAACATATTCAATGTCAACCTATATTTTGTATGTAAAGGGGTGTTGAGATAAATTCTAGCTGTTGTTTGTCCTTGATGTAAACTGTGAAGGGTAGGAAAGTAAGTCCAAGCACATTACTCTAAATCTTTTGTCATTTAAAATTATCGACCTCAGCCAGAGCAAAGGAACATACACATAACTACTTGCACCTGCTTGTTTTCAGATCCCCCCCAACCTAATGGAGCAGCTGACCCCAAAACAATAAGCCCAGGAAATACTCTATTCACACTCCTGTTCCATGTAATGACTCAGCTGGGATCAATGCAGAGAAGTAGCCAAATATCAAAAATGCCAGTTTAGTTCAAGATATTATCAGCATATTTTCTCAACTACTATTGCTGGCAGTATTGAATTGTGGGTGTAATAGTGTAGAATAAACTAAGTGAGATTTTAGACCTTACAGAGCCCTGGCCCAACTCTACTGACCACAGTAATAAATCCACAACTACCAATTGCTCCTAAAAAAAATTTGTTTGTGCACTGTTTCAACTTTAACAAATTTTGTTCGAGTTACTATGTTCTGAAATTTCAAGTTTTAGATGCAAAGGTGACTGCATGTGCATGTATCTGTAAACTGCAAACAAATAAATTTGCATTCTTTTTCTAGGACTTTTATGGACTAAGGTTTCCAACAGTCATTCACAAAAGAGGTTAGAAAAAAAAAATTCCTGTTTATACCCAAGAAATCTTTACACAACACTCTTACACTGACTACTTCACATAAACTTGCCTCAGGGATTTAATTCATAAATCAAATTAATTTCCTGCAGCCTGTACAGTACTGTTGAAATGGCTATTATAATAATCTAAAATTGTCATGTGTCGTGACATATGCCTGAAATCCTAGAAGTTAAGGAAAATGAGGGAGGAGAGTTATTAGTTTGAAAACAGCCTCATTAACTTAAGAAGGCTCCAAGCAACTTAGTGAGACCCTGTCTCAAAATATAACATAGAAGGCACTGTGGATGTGGCTCAGTGGAAAGCACCCTTGGGTTCAATATTCAGCACCAAACCAAAAATTTTTTAAAAAAATTAAAAAAAAGGATTTCAGGGTACAAAAATATGTAAAAATGTTGGCAACAACATAAATTTAATAAATATATTTTGATAAAAGTGTTAAGTTTCTTTAGAAGTCCAAAATAAAAATGCTACATAAACCACTAGTAATAATTTGGGGTACTAGCACAAGGTTATACATTCCTGTACTCCCAGTGCTTACAAGGATGAGACATGAGGATCTCAAGTTAGACATCAGACTTAAAAACTTGGCAAGGTCCTAAGCATATCAGTAAACCATGTCTCAAAAATAAATAAATAAATAAATAAATAAATAAATAAATAAATAAAAGAGATGGAGACTGGGTATTTAGCACATTGGTAAAGTGCCCATGGCTTAATTCCTGGGTTCAATTCTCAGTACCACAAATAAGTAAATAAATAAAATAAAAGAGAGAAAGAGATAGATTGAACTTGCATGTAATTTAAATTCTAAATAAATAAAAAAATTATGTGTGTATATGTAAAGAAATTGAAATCCTTTTGCCCTTCTATTTTTATTGTATCTTTATTCACAGTATCTAATAAAAGGAAACAAATGAAGTGTCTTTTAGATAAAAGGTATTATCAGAAAATGTCTCCCAGCTGCAGATTATTCAACTAGTCCCTTTAGAAACTACACACTTAAAATTAAAACTGGTCCGTAGAAGGCAAGACTCAGATACTGGTGTGTTCTAAGTATTCCAAGAGATTTGGTATCTGTGGGCACCTTTTGTCAGACTGTTCTAAAACTGAGAATGAGGTACATATGGGAGGTCAGTATGAAACCACAACACACAATAAATTCTTCAATGGGTAATCTTAACTCAGACAATTTGATAGATGAAACCAGTGTTAGAGATAAACCTAGATTCTCTGTTTCATTGATTTCTGGGTTATGGATTCAATCCAAACAAACATTAGAAAAGACTTAAGGCTACTTGTTAAAATCTATTTAAAATAGGTATTAAAAATATACCAAGGTCTGGGTGTGTTTGTGCAGGCCTGTAATCTCATTTGCTGGAGAAGCTGAGTCAGAAGGTTCAAAAGTTTAAATCCAGCTTTAGCAAAAGTGAGGTACTAAATGACTCAGTGAAACCTCATCACTAAAAGAAGTAAAAAATAACCCTGAGACTGAGACTCAGTAGTTGAGTGTTCCTGAGTTCAATCTTCAGTATCCGCAATATAAAAAAATGTACCTGGGGGCTGGGGCTACACCTCAGTGGTAGCTTACTTCTCTGGCACTGGGTTCAATTCTCAGCACTACATATAAGTAAATAAAATAAAGGTCTATCAACAAATAAAAAATAGTTTATTTTAACATAATGTACCTATTTGTTGACATAGCCTTTGACCTAATTTGCTGTGTACTTTAGTTTTTGAGATTGAAGTTGGCCATGCATGGTGGTGCATGCCTGTAATCTCAGCTGCTTCAGAGGCTGAGATAGGAGGATCCTGAGTTTTAAGTCAATCTCAGCAATGCTGAGGCACTAAGCAACTCAGTGAAAACCTTTCTCTAAGTAAAAATAAAAAATAAGGGTAGGGATGTGGCTCAGTGGTAGAGTGCCCCTGACTTCAATCCCTGGTTTTGCCCCCCAGAATATGAGGCTGGGAATATAGCTCAGCTGGTAGAGTGCTTGCATTCTAAGCATTGGACCCTGGGTATAATTCCCAGTACCACAAAAAACAAAAACAAAAAACAAAAAACAAAAAAAAAAGAAAAGAAAGAGATTGATCTTTCATGTAGTTTAAATTCAAGTTAGTCCTACTTTTATTTTTCTTTCACACCAGAGAAAGGTGTTTACTGAAATGTTTGGAATGTTTCTATGGGTCAGGGCCATTTTAATGAAATGGTCTTAAATATGAAAAAAAAAATCAATTGAGGAACCATTACAGTTTTGAAAAATCTTTTATTGGGACACATAAACTACACTACCTCATTTAGGGGAGATTAATTCTTTTTAATGTCACCTAATTTTATTCTGCTTTTTTAATACGTGAAAAGCTCAGATTGTTGTTATAGATGGTGCCTGAAGCATTTCTCTTCCAGGAGCTCAGGTCCATGACACACTGAATGATGTGGACTTTAAATGGCAAACCTCCAAATCCCCAAAGTGGTGTGAACTCTCAGCCAATAAAGAAATAACAGCCCATTCCCCTTGCTCCTCCTCATTCCTCCTTAAGCCCATAAATATCAACACCCTCTTCTTCTCCCCCTCCCCTTTCCCCTCCCTCTCACTTCCCCCTCCTCCCTTTCCCCTTCCCACTTTCCCCTTTCCCCCTTCTCTTCTGTGACAGGCCTCTACAGTCCTGCTAATAAAATCTCGGCTTTTTGAGGTTATGGAGGTTTTCCACCATTCCTACACAGATGATAAATCAAATCTTTAAAAAATGCCCTCTGGTTCTTGAAGAAAAATGAAATGAAATATGGGAAAATAATCATTGATAATGTTGAAAGTTGAGTTTTGAGATGAAACAAAGTTTCTCACTTTGCCAATTGCATCTGGGTACTTATCTCACAAATTTTGAAGAATAAAATCTATTTATTTAAGCAAGTAGAAATAGAACTCCCACCATGTGGGATTGGTAATGATACCAGATAAACTCATTTTTGTGTGCCATCTTAAAAGTTTACATATTTTTTTCAGCAGACATGAAAAAAATTATTTAAAATAGGTTTTAGAAAAGGTATCCTTACTACCATATGGGTTCACTTTTATCTTTTCCATGACCCATCTTTCCTCTTGCAACTTCAACAAGGGACAAAGGATTTTGTTGAAGGTGTTCTAAAGAGTGGGCATTAAGGGTTTTTCATTTCAAATAGGCCTTAATTGTGTTCATTAACATATCTTCCAGTTAGCCTCCAGCTGGGATAGAATGAGGTTCATTATCCTGATAACACTGTCATTTTACTATCCCTTCTATTTTATACTTATTCACTATGGAAAAAAGAACCCTAGATTTGAAAATGTGAAGAGAGAACTAGAAAACTAGAGGTTTATTCTCAGACCTAGGACGAGCTAAGCTGAAGTTCTGGAATTTATATTGTTGTTCTGAATTTGTGATACTGCTTCACCTACATTTAAAAAGCTCAGGACTCATGAGGAGCATGAGTTAAAATCCAGCATCAGAAAATTAATGAGGCCCTAAGAAACTCAAAGGGACCCTGTCTCCATATATAAATATTAAAAAAGGGCTGGCAATGTGATTCAATGGCTTAACACCCCTGGGTTGAATTCCTGGTATCAAAAAGAAAACAAAACACAAAACAAAACAAAACAAAAACCTCATGAGTAACAAGCCCTAAAATTACAACCTCTGTTGTGCATGAATACAACAAATGGATTTGGGTTCTCTACAGAAATTTATCCCAGTCTTCACCACACAATCTGGAGACATGCTGGACTCACGGCACATGGATGGCCACAAAGGGCTTTAGAGAGAGGCTTAAAACACCATACAATTATGGAACAAAATGCCCAGGTTTCTAACTGCTGATCTAATCTTCACTAGACTAGTAAGAGGGGGGTTAAATGTTAAGCTGCCACAGAGACCCTCAGAGGAGTCCTGTGAATGTGGCCTTAGGCCTGAACCTACACAACTGTATTTTAAAAACTCCAGTTTCAAACCTGCAGTCTCACCCCAGACACACACAAAGAGCTCTCCAGTATGCCTCAAACAAGTTATTTCCCCTTACCCTGTTAAATAAAGTGAAGCTTCTGGCAGGCTCTCCTAGCCTGATAAGAGAGAAAGGGAAAAAGATCAGGCTAGAAACCACCAGACCAGATGTTTCTGACCCCAGGGTAAATGATGTCATTGATAAATCTGGTGGTAGCTAAAGAAGTTTACAAGTGGGGTGAAAAAGCCCAAAATTTAATATAAATAATAGAGCTAATGAATAGGGATTCGGCCAGAAAAAACAAGGATGCACTTGAGCTGGAGAGCCTGATGAGGACCTGACATTCCATCACTTGTTTTCATTTTCTCATCCTCTGTGTGATCTTCACCATTCTTAAACTCTACCCCCTTGTATGAATCCTGGTGAGAGCTGCAACTTTTCCCTATAATTCTCTCCTCAACCAGTCATCTGTGCCACACCATGATAGGCCTGCCTTTGTTTTTGACCTGATCACCATGGTCTGAGTGAGTATGCATCTGCTGGACATAAAGCCTAAATCTTGAGACTTTTGAACTTAGCATGCAGAGGGAATGTCTGTAATTAGTATGTCATGATTAAGTGTGATTTTCAGTGCTTAGAATTAATTTACAATTGTTTCTCTGAATAAATGTTGTCTATTGCAGTACCTAGCATTAAGAATTGTTTTCTTGATTAAGAACATAAACAGTGAAATTTTTATTGAGTAATTGAGTGAATGAAGCATTGAAAGGGGCAGAACTGCATGTAAATTATTTATTTCTCTCCTGTACTGCATATGTCACAATTGTTGCCTGCTCACAACAAGTCTCTAGCCACAATTTCCAGTTAACACCATTGCCACTCTTTCCAGCTTCAAACAAGCTACTTATCCAGTCTCAAAATAACAAGGCACACTTACCACTTTCTTGCTTTTAGGGTTTTCACCATTCTCCCTGTGATTTGTTTTCAGCTTCTTCTTAGCACAGAAACTTGGACTCCTGATCCAGGAAAGAAAGCCTACAAATTGACTAAAAGAATGGTGGGCTACAGACAAAGAGGAAACAGAAGATTGTAGAAGCCCTCCCTATCATCACTGGCTGCATGAGGATTGGACAGTTCTCACCTAAGAGACTGATTGGACATGTCTCCAGATATTGCCTTCAAACTAAGCCACGTGGGCCCAGAATTAAGTCCTTAAAAGGCAGGTTGTTCCATTTTCATTATTAAAAGACTAAGGATCAGGGATGGGGATATAGCTTAGTCAGTAGAGTGCTTGTTTTGCTTATGTAAGGCAATGTATTCAGTCTCCTGCACACACCACACACACACACACACACATATTCACACATACACACACAAAAAAATGATTAAGTAAAGGACTGTGGGGACTGAGGTTATGGTTCAGTGGTAGGGCACATTCTTAGCATGTGTGAGGTACTGGGTTAACACCCAGCAACACATTAAAAATCCAACCAACAAACAAACTAATAATGGTATTTTGTCCATCCATAAAAAAAATGTGCAAATAATGACTGTGTATGTACTTTTTCAGCCTCACTACAGAACCCCATGAACACTTTTCACATATAATATATACATATATGTCTTTAGACAGGTTATAAAATTCTCCTCTGATGGGTTTTCAAGTAACTTATATTACACATATGCCTCACAACCCTGGAATTGCCCTCACCCCACTTACTATTATTATTTGAGTGGCTTTACATTGTCTTAAGTGCTTCAGAATGGGGTTATATTTAAGAAAAGATTTCTCTCATTAGTAGGAACTAACCCAGATAGAAGTGCTCTGATACTTATCACTGTATATAAAATTAAAGCAATATGTGAATATATATATATATATATATATATATATATATATATATATATATATATTCATATTTATGGAAACAATATCACAATTACTTTAAAATTTTATTCAACTTTTCTGTTTTCTGGTCTCATAGTAAACAAAGCTTGAGCTTTAAACTTATTAACAATTTTTTGAGGCAGCAATGTTCCCATATTCTTTCCTCTCAAAAAAGTGACTCACAAATAAAATTTTAAATTTTCTACTATTTACATTAAAAATGAAAAAAAATTGTTGTGTGAAGTGGCACACACCTGTAGTTCCAGTAGCTGAGTAGGTTGAGGCAGGAGGATTGTGAGTCTAAAATTACCCTCAGTAAAAAGGGAGGCAATAAGAAACTCAGTGAGACCCTGTCTTTAAATGAAAAAGATGAAGAAGGAGGAAGAGGAGGAAGAGAATAAAATAACAGCTTAAACAAATTGTAACAACTAAAAGCACTATATTCAAAAAATTATCATGGCATGACATTATGAATTTACTAAAACATTCATGTACTTTTGATAATTCATTTAATAATCAATATTTTTTTGTAAAGTCTCAGGCACATCTCAGTTTACTGCATCCAAATTTCATGTTTGAAAGCTAAAATTCCTTTAACTCAGTGAGGTAACAGGCCTGAGCCACTCACTTAATGTCCTAGGTGATGGAACACATTTCTTGGACACTTTCTCAACAGGGCCATAGAACAGGAAAGACAGTGAATTGTAAGACAACTGGAATCTCCAACCCAGAAGTGTACAAATGTGGGCATTGTTTCTCACTAGATTCTGGACTCAGATCCATTCTAAGTTCAGATATCACATGGTAAACACAAAAAATTGGTGTCCCAGGAGGTGAATGATGCCAGACCTTTAGATCTGTAAGTAGCCAAGACTCTAGAGTATAAACACATAAAAGGGAAACTTATTTGCAATTTTACCTTGAGACTAGAGGCAGAGTTGAGATACCCCCCCCCCCCGCCTGTGGCATGAGGTTCTGGTAGGTTATTAGAACAATTAAAGGCATATATGTAAACAAATATTTTTCTAAGGTTCAATATTGTCCATTAAGAGAGACAATATTTTATTAATAAAAAAATAAATATCTATAAAATGACTTCTATTTTCCATACAACATCTGTACATCATGTGATTGAATCCTGGCATCCAGTCTTTAGTGGGTGGATTAATTAATTATCTGTCACTAGATATCAACTCACTCTAAAACTTATTAGTTCATGTTTGGGATGGTCATCAATTTAGATTGGGTTCATTTGAGATCTTTACCACATGTGATTATCTGATGGTTTGTAAGTTTACTGAACTTTAGAGTGTGATCTGCCTGTCCAAAAATCACCCTGACTCTCTTCCCTGGAATAACCAATGATCAAAAAATATTGTGGGGCTTGTTTTCATGGAGGTGACAGTGTTCTGAAAGCAAATGCAAAAGGATCCCATGTTTTTTCATACTAGATACCTGACTAATACTCTTTCATAGCCACAGCATTACATAATCCATAAAAAAATCAGAGACCAAATACAAAATTTTGGAAACAAATTCTACATTTATCTAGAGTAGAAGAAAAACACATCCTCAATTTTATGTATATAGATAAAGCTGAAGAATTGCTGACCTGTTTGCTCTCATTATAATTCTGCCTCTTTTTAATGGTTGAGGTTTACATAGGTGTTCAGTGTGAAAGAACATTTGCTAAGTCTCACAACTACTAAGTTACTTAACTGGAATTCAGAATCAACTCTATCTGATCCCAAAGCCAAAACTCAATTCCTCTAGGTTATATGAGTTATCAATGTTTTAATTTTCTCTTGGATGTTAGATAGTAACACTTATTCAAAAGTGCAGAATTTTTTTTTCCTTTGTACCAGAGATTGTACCCAGGAGCACTTAAGCACAAAGTTACACCTCTGAATCCATTTTGTGTTATTTTATTATAGTTTTGGTACCAGGGATTGAAGGCAGGAACACTTGACCACTGGGCCACATCCCCAGCCCTATTTTGTATTTTACATAGAGACAGAGTCTCATTGAGTTGCCTAGGGTCTCACTTTGACTGAGGGTGACTTTCAATTTACCATCTTTCCGCCTCATTATCCCATCTTTCTGAGATTACACTTATGTGTCATCTTGCCCAACACAGTCATATTTTGTTTTTAGACAGTGTCTCACTATATTGCTTTGAACTTTGTTTCTGAAGCTGGCCTTGATATCTCCTTGATTCAACCTCCAGAGTCTCTGAAATTACAGAAACACATCACCATATAGGTTCTTTTCAGGTTTGTACACAGGTAGAATTGGGATATCAAACAAAGAAAGAGCTGTGATAATCACCTCTTTTTAAATGGTGTCTTATTTCCTAAGATTTACACATTGGACTTGTTTTGACATATAATGAGGAAATATTATCTGTGTTAGTCAGGAGTCTGTTGATTCTCATTTTATCTACACAATATGTAACTGTGTAAAACGTGATTTAATTTGAAAATATACTCCTTATGTTCAATTTCTGTGCTTTCTCTGCACTTTGTTAGAACACTGGTTTCAATACCCATGCAAAATGATGATGAATTTACATCTAGAGAGAAGTCTATATAATGAATATAATATTAATTATATTAATATTAATAATTATTTTGTTTATTATTTTCCAACTTAGTTAGCAATACTAGGAATTTAACTCATAAGTCTTCTATCACTGAGTTACATTCCCAGCGCTTTTTCTTTTTTGTTTTATGACAGGGTCTTTCTCAGTTGTCAAGGCTAATCGCAAACTTTTGATCCTCATGCCTCAGCAATCTGTATCACTAGTATTGAAATACATGACCCTTCACCTGGCTATTTTGTAACATTCTTAAAAGTTGAGTTAAAAACTCACCTAATGATGCATGCGTTTAAGTCTAGTGACTCCCAAAGATAAAGTACTTATTTTTTATTTTCTAAAAATTTGTCCATGGTGACTAAGATGCAGATAATTGCCTTGAAAGAGCACACAGCACAAGCCTTAAATCATACACTTCAAGGTCTATTTCTATTGAATGAAATATATATATATATATATATATATATATATATATATATATATATATATATATATATAATCAGATATGTAATGTTGTGTTGCAAAATCACATGACATTTGGGTTGTTAACAGCAGTGCAGTAATGAGTATGTAATATATTTACTTGTATTTGTATTCTAGATCACAAAAAGGATATTAGTATGGCTTCAGCACATATGCTTTCTGAAGTTGCAACCACACAGCAACTTACCAATGATCATTTGCAAGAATGTTGAGCTTTTCTAGGTACCATCTGAAAAACAGCTTTTAGTAATTCTAGGCAGGGGTCTTGTGTTCTGGTCCTATGATTTTGCAGCATGCATTGTTTATGCCTGGGGATGCAGGACTATGGCCTTCCTGCTAAGGGGTAATTGCAGAAGACTTCAGATGTTTAGATTTTATGATGAATAATTCTAAAGTGTGGATTTGGGGGGAGGCCCATGATGGTTATAGGTATGCTGACTTTCTGATGCTTCCAGCAGGTTGTATTTTTATTATTTTTTTCAAGGTAATAGATGCCTTGACTCATTGTATATAATTATGGTCATAAACATTTACTTTTTACCATTTATTCAATATGTAAAATGTGTTTTCAATTGTTTAATATTTTCTACCTGTTTCTTCTGGTATAATCAAGTTTAATTATCTATTATAACTAGAAATAGTGGGAAAGCTCTGTAAAATCAACAAGACAAAACAACAGTTTACCTGTCTGAGATTTTATTAGTGGGACCATAGCAGCAGCTCACAGAAGAGAAAGGGGTCCAGAGAGAGAAAGAGAGAGAAAGAGAGAGAGAGAGAGAGAGAGAGAGAGAGAGAGAGAGAGAGCATGAACAGGGCGATGATATTTATGGGCTGAACACAGGGTGAGGAGGAGCAGGGGTGAGTGGGATGTTACTTCTTTATTGGCCAAGAGTTCTTGCCACTTCAGAGATTGGAGGTGCGACATTCGAATTTTGCACCATTCACAGAGATTGGAGGTGATGGTTCCCATGCCATTCAAAGTGTGTGCCATTCTAAGTGGGTGCAATTCAGTGCATCACAGACCTAAGCTCATAGAAGAGAAGGGCTCTGGGCACCATCATTACCAACAATAACTTTATATCTTAACACACTAAGCATGATAGTTATCTGAATATTCACTAAGAGTTTAAAAAATTAAAATCTACAAATAAATTATTGGAAGAATACTGAAAATCTAAAAACAAACCTACAACTCTGGTTCATTTTGGGGGGCAGGCATTTGCATATTTTACTCAGGGGCACTCAACAATGAGATTCTATTTTCTATTTTATTGATAGACAAAGTCTCACTAAGTTGCTTAGCACCTCACTTTTGTTGAGACTGGCTTTGAACTTACAATCATCTTGTTTTACAACCAAAGTAACATTTTCCTATTATCATGATGACATTCATTGTATTTTTTATTTTTTAGTTGTTGAGAAAACTTTATATATATATAAATTGAACTCAGTGCCTCACACATGCCAGGCAATTGCTTCACCACTGAGTGCCGCAGTCTGGTTAGGCACAAAATCACGAGCCACTCACAGCCTTGTAGATTCAAACAGCAATTCTTTATTCCCAAACTGTCACCAGCACTCTACACACATGTACTGGGGAAATCCACACTCTCCACCGGGCTCTGAATCCCAAATACTCTCTGAATCCTGCAAGAACTCAACGGGAACTCAAGGGGCCTGAGGCAGCAGGATACGCCCTATTCCCAGCAGGAGTAACCTTAAACCTGAAACCGCCGTAAACCCGAACGCCCTAAACCCCGATCCACCCTAAACCCTGATCCACCCTAAACCCAGATCTGCCCTGGTCCTTGAGCAAGGTCACCTTTCATGCAAAGTCACTGCAAATGACCTGGGTCCAATATGGAGAGTCCTTCCTTTAAGCAACATGGGGTAGGCTGACAAAGAAATTGCCATGTGTCATTCCTACTTGGCAATGGCTCTCAGCAACTGAGCAATTACCCCCAGCCCTTCATTGTTTTCTTAAGTGAATTAAATTCCACTTGATCGGTTAACTCTTTTACTTCATCTCTCTCCCTCTCTCTCTCTCTTTCCTTCTTTATTTTTGTTTGTTTGTTTGCTTTGTTTTTGTTTTTGTTTTTGGTAGTATGAATAAAACCCAAGGACATTTATCCACTGAGACACATCCTCATCCCTATTACTTATTTGTTTGTTTGTTTGTTTATTTTTGTATTTTTATCTAGAGTCTTAAAAAATGCTTAGAACCTCAATAATTTGCTTAGGCTGGCTTTGAATTTGCAATCCTCCTGACTCAAGTTTCCATGCTACTAGTATTATAGGCAAGCTCCACCACAGGTGGCTCCTATCCATCTTTTTTATAAAGAACAAACTATCCAAAGTGTCAGTCAGTTGATTGAGAATGGGTCACATAGTATTCACTAATAGACAGAATAAATCCTGAGAATAAAAAACATAAAGAAGTCTACTGAAATCATCTATATGAATATCACACAAATATACTAAAAACAAAGAACAATTTTATAGTCACTTTATTACATAATTGTAATACTAGCAATTTGGGAGGTTGAGTTTAGAGAATTGAAAATAAAAGACCAGCTGGGCAACATTATTTTATTTCAACTCTACTCTCTTAAAATCCAATATCTGCAATTTTGTCCGAATATAGTTGCTAGTGCATTGTGGTAATATGGAATTAATGAATTGTTTCACTGAACTTTAAAATGCAAAATCAGCCCCAAAATCTTGTATAAAAACAGAGATACATGCATGCAAACAGTGAAAACACTTAAGAGGAACTAGTGTTGGGACAGAAGCAATAATATTATTGTAAAATACATTCCAATGTAAGATAGAAAAAATGTTTAAATATTCAGTTTATGCTCTATTTTGTTTTTGCAGTACTTAAATTGAACTCAGGGCCTTGCATATGTGAGGCAAGGGCTTTATTTCTGGGCTACATCACCATTTCTAATGATCAGTTTCTAAGTTAACTTTTACATTAATAGAATTTACAAGATATTCTCCTATACATTAAACAGGAAGAAGCTAGATGAAATGCAAATAAATGATGTTTTTAATCTCAGTCTGTTATAGGACATATATTAGAATGTTGAAAAATAACCTAATACTTAAGAGACAATCCTCAAACTTTTATTACACCCTACAAACCAAATAAACTGGAAAAATTAAATTAGTATTTTTTAGCCACACTAACTGAATATGAGTAGATTGGCGAAAAAATAAAATTCAGTTTCCAGATAGAGGCCCCATTTTCTTTTACATATTTTGTAAAGAAACACAGAGGAGGGATATGGTTATAGCTCCATGATAGAGCAATTGCCTATCATGTTTGAGGCACTGGGTTTTATTCTAAGAACCACATAAAAATGAATAAATAAAACTAAGGTATTGTGTTCATTTTCAACTAAAATATATTTAAAGAAAAGATATTGGAGTGTCATGAGAAATATTCCTACATGGTGTACCTCTTTGTTTCTCTTTTTTCTGAGGTCCTAGAGACACAAGTTGTATATATAATTTTCAAGAGCAGTTACAAATAAAGAAATATATGCATTAATGTTGACTTTTATAGTATCATATTTACTTTTATTTTGCTCTGGATTTTTAAAATTCTATATTCTTAAACCAGTAATTGTAAGTAGCTGTATTTTTTATTGCAACTGTGTTTGTTAGCAATTATCATCAGTTTTGCTGTGGAGGAGATTGATAGAGCCCTTCATAAAGTCATATATATATATATATATATATATATATATATATATATATATATATATATATATTATGAATGGAACTTGGTTTGCTTAAACACTGACCCACATATCCAGCCATTTATTTATTGGTTTGATGGTGCAGAAAATTTTAGCCAGGAATGCTTAATCATAGAACCACATGCTCAGTCCTACTTTTAATTTAATTTTATTTTACATTATTTTGAGATAGGTTATTTCTAAGTTGCTTAGGGCCATGCTAAATTGCAAAGACCAGATTTAAACTTGTGATCCTCCTGCCTCAGACTCCAGACTCCTGAGTTACTTACATTGCAGGCATTGACCACTATTCCCAGGTGAACTGTCTATGTTTAAATGATCATATGCTCAGTGACATTTGAGGTATGCTTCTAATAGACACAGTGCAGTGACACATTAAATTCTAAGAACAATTAAACTGAACAAACTGAAATTTATTTATGAATAGGTCACACCATTCTTTATGGGTTTTATGGACTTTTTAGATTTGATGGTGACCTGAATTAAAGAAAATAAATTTGGGAGGAGTAAATTCTAGATATTTTTCTTCTGTTTATTATATAATGAAAAATTTAAGCTGACTAAAACATTGACAAATATGTCAGATAGAACTACATTGGGATAATATAAATATGATCTCATAAATTTTCAATTACAAATTAACCACAAAATGTTGAATGTAAAACTCTGTGAAGAAGATAAAACTATCATAAAGATACATCAGATACAAAATTTACTAAATAATAATAACTTTATAAAAAACATTACACAAAGATTTTCTAAAATATGTATAATAATCTACTCTCTGGAAATATACCTTCTCTTATGTTTTATGTAATTCTATGTGCATAGTTTCCATAACCTCAATTTTTAGAATTTTGTTTATTTATTTATTTAGTGGTGCCAGAGATTGAACTCAGGATTTTGTGTATGTGTTGGAGGCACTCTACCAACTAAGTTATACACCACCCCTAAATGACCTCAATTTTTAAAAATTGCAAGATCTATAAAACACAATATCAGTTTAAGCCAGACTTAGTATGCATACCTGTAATCTCAGCAGCTGACAAGGCTGAGGCAGAATGCTTGTGAGGTTAAAGCCATGCTTAACCACTTATTGGGGCCTGATACATATTAGTGACACTTTGTCTCTAAATCAAATATAAAAAAAGAGATATTTTTGTGGCTCAGTGGTTAAGCACATACCAGGGTTCAATATCCGGTACTAAAAAATTAATCAATGAGTACCAGTTATAGCCTCAAAAACATTGAATCAGCAGAAATTATACGCACTCGGACATATCATATTCTTCATTATTTGAAATCAGGGCAAAGAAGTTAAATCTCCAAGGTGTTCACTTATGCCTAGTATAGATTTGCCAGTCGTTTTGCCAACTGCTGTTGCTGGAAAAATTACTTCTCTCTGACTTCAATATTGGGTTTAATAGAGTAAAATTCAGCAAAACATTGCTAGACTCAGTAAGAATTGGGCATTTCCTAATCTCTGACATACACTTTTTCACCACAGTAGTAATTCCAGGCCTACCAATTGTTTCCAGAAAGTTTGTCCATGCACTGAGTGTCACTTTTTAGCATCTTCTGTTCAAGAATGTATATTATAAACCTTAAAGTTCTAGAAACAAATTTCTATAGATAGCAAACAAGTGGATTTGCATTATATTTAACTATTTTGAATGTTTAAAATCATCAGCAATAGTGCAAAAGAATGGGTGAGAAATTACAGATCCTGTAGTGGGAATAATACCTCAGCTAGTAGAATGTTTGCCTCACATGCACAATGCTTTGGGTTCAATCCTCAGTACTAATTCTTGAAAACAAATAAGCAAATAAATAAATAAATCACAGATCTCTGTATTATCTTATAAAAGATTTATAGCACACTCTCTTCTTGCTACTTGACAGCCAGGAATCTAACAAACTTTTATCAGAGATATAATGTATCAGTGTGGTAGCAAATTATCTTCAGTGCTATGATAGCAAATTACCTGTGCAGTGCTATCAGAATGCCTATGATAAATATTGGGGTTAGGGTTTTGACTTATTGGTAGAGTGCTTGCCTAGAACACTTGTGACATTGCACGTGATCCTCAGCACCACATAAAAAATAAATAAATTAAATAAAGGTACTGTGTCTATCTACAACTAAAAATTAATTAATAAATAAAAAGAATATTTAGAAGTAAAAAATCTGAAATATAGTGGGTACTAAAAAGTATATTCACATGAATATAGAGAAACACATGTACAAATGTTGGTGAGAATATAAATTCAATAATGCTGTTTTTGAAAATTGTGTTAAGGTTCTTCAAAAATTTTAAAATAAAAATACTGGAGGATCCAGTATTAGTAATTCTCACTATGTATTTAAAGAAATTGGAATCTTTACATGATAGTAAACACTGCACTCTCTTTTTTATAGTAGTATCATTCACAGAACCTGGTAAAAGAACTGAAGCATTCCAAAGATTAAAAGTAGGCTGAAAATGGTTGCACATTTTTGTATTCCAGCAGCATAAGATGCTGAAGCAGAAGGATTGTGAATTCAAAGCCAGCCTCAGTGACTTAGCAAGGCACTAAGCAACTAGGTGAGACCCTGTCTCTAACAAAAATATGTTAAAAAATAGTGCTGGTGAAGGGGATCACATAATAGCTCAGTGGTAGAGTGCTTGTTTAGCATATGTGAGGCACTTGGTTTAACTCTCAGCACTACATAGAAATAAAATAAAGGTATTTTGTCCATCTACAACTAAAATATACTTTTAAAAAAGGCTGCTGATGTAGCTCATTGTTTGAATGGCCCTGGTTTCAATACACTATACCCATCCCCTCCCCCTCCAAATATATATATATATGTACCATAAGTAAATAAATAGTATACAAGTGATAGGGGACAGATAAATGTGAGTGGTAGGAACATAAGGCTAAGAGAAAAATTTGTAAAATGGAACCAGCATGCTCACCACATGCTTTCTTTTCCAAGAGAATACTTACCTACAGCTCTGCCTGGCTTAAGTGGACAGACTATGTCACATTTCTCAGCAAATTATTATCTTCAGAAAAATGCAGTTCCAAAATAATGTCCATAAGAGAAACACCAAAGAGAAACACTACAAAAGAGACTTTTAGGACTCTGTCACAGACTAGATACTGGAACTCATAAGGGACATAAGAATAGTTCTTAATAATTAATAATCATAATTTTCAAGAATTGGGGAGGCCATAGGATGAATGGAGGAACATTTAATGGGGAAAATGGGAGTGTGGGAGGGGACATAGAATAGGAAAGATGGCAGAAGGAAACAGGCATCATTACCTTAAATACATGTATAATGGCATGAATGGTGTAATTCTATATTATGTACAATCAGAAAAGTATAAAAAAAAAACTTGTTATTCATTTGTTTGTAATGAATCCAAAAAGCCTTCTGCTGTCATATATAACTGATTAGAATTAATAAAGTATGAAAATTTTCAGTAATTTATGCTCAATCAAAATAGATATGCTAACCCTTGGCCTAATTAACATAAAGGCATCATGGCATTGGGGACTTTACACTATGCTATTATTGAGCTGTCAGGCAAAAATCAAGAAGTAATCCTGGGCAAGGGATTTGGAATTTTTTCTTAGTTCCCCAGTAAAACTAAAGTGCAGAACAACCATGTTATTTTTCTCTCTGAGAGTACTAATCCTCTCTTTCAGAGTATCTCCTTGATTTTTTTTAAATATCACTTTTAAAAAACTAATTGTCTGTTACTCTGAGAAATAAGTCTGAAAACTTTATGTCTTTTTTTTCAACATTTTTAACCTTATTTTATTTATTTATTTTTTTATGTGGTGCTGAGTATTGAACCAATTGTCTCACATGTGCTAGTACTCTACCACTGAGCAACAACCCCAGGTCTGAAAACTTTATGTCTTGATTGAAAAAGTCTGCATTTAAAATTAGGGTCTTCTCATTATCTCAGTTTTGCAGAGGACATTATTTCTGTATCACAGAAAGTTTCTTGCCAGATGAATGGCTTCCAGAGACACTCTAGAGAGTGTTCACTCTATACTACAAACTGTTCTGAAGTAGGAAATGACTCATGGAATAATATTCACTAGACACTCATAAAAGACTTTAGAGACTGTGTCAGTTTAGTCTTTTTGTTAGGCAGTTATGAAATCGAAGACTAGGCAAATATGAGATGTTGTGATGAGGACACATCACACAGTAAAATCTTTAAGGAGAAATCTCAAATCACATATATGATAAGGTGACTGTGCCTGGGAAGACAGAGGATGAGAGACACATTTTATTTATTTTTCTATTCATTTATTTATTATTTTTTACATTGTGAAGTTACACTGGTCTGCTCTACTTTCATGTGAAACGTTCATAAAGAGAAAGTAAAATCAGCAAAAACTGCCATCTAGTTCTTGGGAAAACATGGAAACACCACACCAATTTGAATATATAATGAGAAAAAGGATAGTTGATAAGGCAAAGAGGAAATGTAATCACAGTGGCTTGGGACTGAGGCAGGAGGATCACACATTAAAACCAGCCTCAACAAGGATGACATACTAAGCAACTCAGTGAGATCCTGTCTTTCACTCAAATACAAAAAAGGGTTGTGGATGTGGCTCAAAGGTTTAGTGCTCCTGAATTTATTTCTTGGTGCCCCACTCCCATAGAAATAGAAAAATAGGAAATTTAGGAATTAATTCCAAGACTTATGGAGAGCTAGGCTTGGGGACACAGTTCTGGATTTATTGTACTTATTTTCAAACATTTAGAAAGCTCAGGAGGAGGAAAAAAGTTGGGCTCCCAGAGAACTCAGCTACTTTGATGTCAAAATATAGCATATAAAGTTAAGTTTTCCTCCATTATAATTTCAGTATTCACCAAAGTCTGGAGAGATGCTGGGCTAGTGGTACACTGATGTCAGTACAGGGCTTAAGAAAATGGCTGAAGACACAATGCAGTGATGTGACAAGATGAAGAGAGTCCAGCTACTGACATATTCCCCACTAAAATGGGCAGAAGTAACTGAGAGCTGAGCTTCGAAGGAGAAGCCCTCGGGCCACCAGAAACTGGAGAACATCATAAGGAGTCACCATTTGCCATTTTTAGTTTCCTATACCATCAGCCCCATGGGTGCAAACAACCTCCTATCCAATCTCAAGATTCCATTGGCAGGGCTGTGGTTGTAGCTCAGTGGTAGAATGCCTGCTTCACACACATAAGGCACTGGGTTCAATCCTCAGCACCACATAAAAATAAAATAGTATCATCTACAACTTTAAAAATTAAAAAAAAAAAAGTTTCCATCGGACACTCACCATTTTATGGCTTTTGAGTTTCCCAGGATTCTCCTTACGGTAATTTAAGCATGTATGTAGCACAGAAGCATGAGGCTTCTGAGAATAAGAAACTTAGAAACATATCTGAAGAATGTCAGACTTGGAATACTAACCCTGTACCAGCTATCGAAGCCTGCACCCTCTTCACTGGCTGTGTGTGGATTGAACAGTTCTTTTGCAAGTGCCTCAGATTGAACCAGGGTATCAGGTCCTGACCCTAGGCTGAACCTTGTAAACTTTCTGAGTGAAATTTCATTGCATCCAACCAAAGAATGAATCAGACTAGAATGACAGGTCCGTGGCCTTTTTTTTTTTTTAACTAGATACTGAATTAATGGGGGCTTTGCTATCGTTGCCTATCACCATTTTTATTTTCAATTTTGAAACAAACTCTCAGTAATTTGCCCAAGCTAGCTGTGAATCCTTCTACCATGGCCTGTAAACTAGCCTATATTAGTGAAATGCACCAATGCACTGCTGTATTATTTTCCTTTTGTGTAACTGTGAATTGAATGCAGAGCCTTAGTATTAAATCCATTTTAATATACTGGTAAAATCTAGCCCAGCCAGGAGGATATTTGCATTTATATGTGTATATAAGAAAAACTCAATGTATGAGATACATACTTAATTCACGTGAAAATGATGTTGCTGGGTGTAGTGGTTGACTTTTAGAGAGCTGCCATCTCCAACTCAAAGGCTACAATTTGGACACTGTTTCTTACAAGACACTGAGCACAGATTTATTTCTATTTCAGATATCAGAGTGTAAGCAAAAAGAAATGATGTCCCAGAAGGTAGAGGATGCCAGGTCTTCACAGCCAACAACTAGAGTACAAATACATTAAAAAAATATTATTTGGCAATTTTTCCTTGAGCCTAATTGGAGGAGTGTGATGCCTTTTTTTTTTTTTTTTGTATAGGGTACTGTGAGAATATTAGCAAAAATCAAAGACATAGATGTCTATACATATTTCTAAATATTTTACTCCCGTATATTGAGAGATTCACCTTTAAACTTAAATAAAAGACAATAAAGGACACTCTGGATGTTACCAGGTGGTTTGGTGAATGTACAAGCAGTCAAAGCCACAGATTGGAAGACCTCAAATGGTTCACATGAGACCTTTTGCTTGCTGCATCTTCATTACCTGGCTCACACAATGGCAGGCTGAGCTTGGATACTGAATGGCAGGTGACATCCCCAGAAAATAGCATCTACACATATTTTCACAAATTTAATCATTCTACTCAGCCATAAAAAAAATGGAATTATATCATCTGTGGGAAATAAATGAACCTGGAGAACATCAAATTAAATAAAATAAATCAGATGCAGAAAGTCAATTGTCAAGTGTTTTCTCTCATATGAGAAAGGTAAAAGAAAAACAGAGTTAAAAAAGAAGTGGATCTCAAAAAAAAAATAGAGGAAGAATAATTGAGTTTAGACTGATGGAAGAGATAATAAGAGAGATGATTCAGGCCCTGAGAAATGAGGTTCAATGATGTTATGCCCATATATGTAGAGGTCACAAATGAACATACTAATAAGATAATTACAATGTCCTAAATTAAATGACATTTTTGGTACCAGTGACTGAAATTCAACATGCTTCAACATTGAGCAACATCGCCATCACCAGTCCTATTTTTGTATTTTTTTTAAAACCGGGTTTTGCTAAGTTTTTCAAGACTTTGCCAAAAGAGCTAAAGCTGGGTGCCCACAAAGCAAAAATACAAAGGCCTGTCATCCCCCTGGCTTATGGAGCACTCACTAGGCACTAAGTGCTAACTATCTATGACTTCATTTAATTCTCACTATAGTCTTGGGAAGCAAGCGGCATTAGCCCCATCTTAAAGATAAATAAATAGGAGAGAAATTAAAGATCTATTCAAGCTAAGTGAGGTGGCACATGTCTGCCGTTCCAGCAGATTAGGAGCCTAAGGCAGAAAGATTGTGAGTTCAAAGCCAACCTCAGCAAAATTGAGGTGCTAAGCAACTCAGTGAGACACTGTCTATAAATAAAAATACAAAGTAGGACTGGGGATATGACTCAGTGGTTTTGTGCCCCTGAGTTCAATCCCAAGTACCAAAGGAAAAAGAAACTATTCAAGCCTCTATAAATATATTAAAGCCAGAATACAAATGTATGATATGTACTCAAGACCTTGGTCCATTAACATTTATCTTATACTAGTCATAACATCTAGGAATCTCCCTGCAAGCTTAATAAATCCAATGCTTGAGAGTACTCCCCAGATATTTTTGTTTCACTGACTGGAGCTAAAGTCCAGGTATCAGGGTGATTGACTCTACTGCTCACAATTAGAGATGCAATCACTTTTATATTAAAAATCAGGGAAACTTCGACAAAAAGGATTGGATTCACCTGCTCAATGTTGTGCATCAAGTCCACAGGAAAATCAGGGTGTGTGTCTGTGCTTCTGTAGCTCTCCAAAGAGATCTCTGAGGCTCCAAGCAAAAGAAGACTTCACAAAGCTGGGGGGACACAAGCCAACCCCTCTGCCACAACTGACCCCACAATACTCCCAGGGAATAAGTGTACAAAGAGGAGAGAATTCCAGGTGGTAACTTGGTGATCAATGGACAATGCCACACAAGGAAATAGGGAACAACCCAATTCAGCAAAGGCAGAGTAGTGGCTGGGCCAGGGTGGGGGCTGGCCTAGAGGATAAACTTTTCCAAGGCACATGAAGCCTGGGGCTTCCTCCTCCCCAAATGAGCCTTGCCTTATCACACATATGCTTGTTCAACTATTTATGCCCTTCTCCTATTTTATATTTCTCTTGCACATGGCTTTGAAGGTCTCAGGATTTGGCATTTCTTATATATTTTTTTTCTGCAGCCTTCAAACTACTCCAAATTAAACCATGTGGAAAATTACCTGTAGGTATTACAGTTTTTATTTTATTTTATTACCATTTAATTCAAGTTTCCAAATCTCTCAAAATGCTTTTTTTTTTCATTTTCATGATACTTTTATTAACTATTCACACATTGACAATGGTTGTGATAAAGCAATACCTTCTGACTCCAACAATGGAATTTCAGTGACCTGCTTGAAATGATTGTACTTTCTTTTTTTAAGAGAGAGAGAGAGAGAGAGAGAGAGAGAGAGAGAGAGAGAGAGAGAATCTTCAATAATTATTTTTTAGTTTTCACAAGTCTCCATTTTATTTTTTATATAACTTTATATATAGTACAGACAAGACTAAGCTAATATTACGTGGTTTGTCTCAGAAAGGGCAGGCCTCCCCTCTACCTCCATTAGTGAATATGAGGGCTCATCACAGGTTCCTTAGGGTTGCCTTTCAGCATGGGTTCTGACTCAGCTCCATGTTCAATCTTCCTGTGATCTCCTCAGCCTTCTTCTTCTTTTTCTTCTTCTTCTTCTTCTTCTTCTTCTTCTTCTTCTTCTTCTTCTTCTTCTTCTTCTTCTTCTTCTTTTTCTTCTTCTTCTTCTTTTGAAATTTCAGATTACTTTTAATATTTTACACAGAGCCTGAATCACAAAAAGCCAGTTTAGAAATGGTGACATGCAGAAACAACACTATCCAGAAACCAGGTGCTTCATGTGAGAAAAAGCTAGGGAAGAGGAGCCTATCACACATGATAGAGAGGACTCTCAGAATCATGGTGTAACCATGGGAGGTGCCAGAAATCCCTCACCCCAAAATGGAGGCATTGTAAATTGTTTAATTGGACTGGACTAATTTGATCTTATGATCAGAGTAACAGCAATTTTGTTTGGACATGATTCCAATTGAGATGCCTTTCCAAATATGTCCAGAAAATAGTTTTGAGACCAGCTCTTCCAGGATTGCTGTTATCCACCAAAGAAGAAGTAAAATTAAGAGACAGATTACGTGTTACACTAGGAAAGCCACAGTTCTGTGTTTTCCAGGGAGATTTTTGTCATATTTCTCTAGACAATTATATTATAGGCCTGCAGAGACAGAACTTGAAGATGTCTTTCTTTAAAACGTGCAACTCTTTAGGCTATTACCTGCACCACATCATCCTTTGCCCCATTCATCTGGATAAGTGCCTCTGCATTCTTAGATTTAGAAGTAGTGTGCAGTTGGGTCATAGAAAGTCTGTGAAAGAAGGAAATTTTAGCATTCTAGTGAGGTTTCTTGTAGATGCAGAAGAGAGACTTCAGCTCCAAGAGTTTTACTCAATCCAGAGGACTGTGTTCTGTATGGTACATTGAGAATATTTTCTTCTAACAATGTTTGCATCTTTAATTTATATCCTCCTAAAATGAGTCCTTTTTTAATAGGTAATCATGATTAATTTTAGTTTTCCATTTGTTCTAAGTTTAATGAGTTCTAGTGATACAACTTACATATGGAATGTCAACTAGAGACTTTAAAAATTACTTATTTGTATACATATTATAAAAGAAGACATGAGTTTTAACTTGATATTTTATAAACTTTTATTTTATTTTATTTTCATGTGGTATTGAGGATAAAACCCAGGACCTCACACATGCTAGGCAAGTGCTCCACCACTGAGCCATATTTCCATCTGTAATTTAGCATTTTTTATTTATAAACTTGCCTCTGTAATATTAAAAAAATAAAATAGAACTACTATTGATGTGAATTCTATAATTTGGGTAATTATAAGTTTTCAAATTTTTAGAATGAAATGATATTCTATGTTCAAAACTTCATTTCATAGAGGGCAATATCACAATGCCATAAACTACTTATAATTCTCATAAAGTCTTTGGATCCAATTTAAATCAAAAGATTAAAAATTTCCTGATCCTGTACTCTTTCAGTTAGGAAATGGCAAATGAGAGGATTATGATAAAAGGATTTGGAAGCACACTGAATATTTTTGAAAATCAAATTAACGTACTAGTAATTTCCCATTCCTGGATTAAAAATACACAGGAATATAATTTCCAAGTTTAGAGGAGGAATATTTGTGTTCATTTGTTCTTTATGTATTAGTTTCATGTGTGTATATATATGTGACTATATACATACATATATGCCCTTTCCCATTTCTGTCACAATGGAAATGTCTGAATTTAGTTTTTCTTAAAGGAACATTTAGGTCAGTGGAATCTCATCCTACCCTGATCACTGTACTTAAATTTCTGATGTTTTCACAAACTCAGTTGTTTTTTAGTTTTTTTGCTTGCTTGTTTGTTTGTGTTTTTGTCTTTAGCATGAACAAATAATTGTGAACCTATCTCATTCTCTGGTCACTGAAACACAAAGAACAAGATGACACAGTAAAGCCAAAGTTGTGAGGAAGAAAAGCAGGACTTGAATTTTACATAACTACATCAATCAGAGAGACAGACTGCCCTCTAGGACTCCTTGGGTTTCCCAGTAATGACAGCTTGACATCTGTGAAGAAGCACCTCTCTGGCTTCCTATTTCTTTACTTCAAGATTAAACAGATCTTTACTTTATGATCCATATAAATTTATTGATCATCAACTATGTGAAAAATCTAAGGCTAGACTCTGAAATGAGGAGTTCTTTAAGCCACTGTGCATTTTCTAGCTTGCATGGTAATTGCTCTCTAATTTAGAAACTGTATGTTTACCAAGAGTTTCTTAAAAAAATATTCAATAATTAGAAAGAGGCACATAATTCATATAAGCATATATTACATTAATACATCTGAATAAATGAAGCACATGAGATCACAAAACAAAAACATAGAACTAAAACCCCTCAAACAGATATAAAAAAGTGCTGCAATTACAAAGCAAAATAACTGTCTTTTAGGTCCAAAGCATGTGTTTTCAAAGTCCTATAGCTAATAAATGTCTATACCTTCTTTATACCAAATTTATTGCTGTGCATGTCTTATCATAATTTGTTTGAAGGATCATGTGTTGATATAGTGTTTCACTTCAAAAAACTCTATTAAAAGAACTAAGAATTTTTCTTGTAACATCCATCACTAATTGTATTAGTACCAAAGTTATATGGTGAATTTTGAGCATATAGGAGAGGTTTACTTAAAATTTAAAAATTCTGTGTCACTGAAAAGGTAGGAGATATATTATATTAAAGCTGACCTTATTGTCTAGGAAATAGAAATCTGTCAAAGGAAATATATCTAGGTATTTCATCATTTTGAGGTACTGATCTGTGTGTAATAAGTAAAATTTAATTGTATTTGCAGATTTATGGAACTGTGCTTCAAAATAAATGTGCCATGAGAAATAATATTAGTGTATTTAACCTCTACATCTATGTCTAGAAAATTTACATAATATCATAAAAATTATATGATTTGTGTAGAAATGCAATTCACTGTATAGTATTTTGAGGAGATTCATGGATTTGGTATTTTTGCTTCAAATATGTTTTGTCAAAAATAAACAGAACTTGGTTATAAAGCTTTTTGTTTTATATTATACCATCAATTTATGGTGATATTATTATTCTCTTTCAAGCACAACTATATATAAAATATAGTAATTCTTTTTCTTGGTATCATGTTATCTTCCAAAATTCTTATCCTTTGTGAAAAAAAAGATAATTTTGTAGTGTAGAATTACATCCTAATAAAGACTATTTTATTTCTTCCAATTTTAATCATGGATCTAAATTCATATTAAATTGTATTGAACATTTTTGACTGTGTATTATAAGCCCTTAAACTAAGCTAACTATTTTACTTAGAGATCTGGATCTTCAAATATACAAGTCTATTTTACCAACAATGAATTAAAGTAACAGTAAAAGAGAAGCAGAAAATGAGATAAACATCCACAATGAAAAGAGGAGGTAATCTCCAGTGGCAAAAAGACTTCAAAGAACTTCTGGAAAACAGAAAGTCTGGAAGTAGATGAAGGATGCATTTGAGTTCTAATTAGGGCTTCCCAGGAGGTGGATTAAATTACTAAGAATCTTGAAAGTCCATAAGTTAGTGTGCTTCAGATCAGCACAATGAAAATAAAGGGAAGGAAGCACATTTGGGCAACAGAATCTGGGGTTGCAGTCTAATCTCAAAGGAGGCTTCTGCTTACTCAAAGTAAAGTTATGGATCTGTCTTGCACTCTCACATTTTTCCTACTTGAGACATGGAGTGTGATTTACATGAGTCTCAAACAGTCTTGAGTTTAGGAAGCTTTAAATGGTAATAGCCAGAAAAATGATCTTCTACTAATTAATATATTTTGAAAAGACCACTTTCAGCAATTGTCTGGGAAATGAATTTGTCAGTCCTAATGGTGCCATAAAGCATAGTTCCCTATATTGACACCACAAAAACTCACTTTTCAGTCTAAGTTCTGTACTTAGTTTACGGTACTTGCAAGACTCAATTCCTGAAGAAAACTTATAAGAATGGAAAACAGTGCAATTAATAATAGTTTTGACAGCTGTGTAGACTGAATGTCAAATTAATAGTAATCTTGTATATCTTCTGCTGTTCAATTTAGATCCACTAAACATACTTTTTTGTTCTCTATACTCATCCCCAAATCATTTTAGGCTCCTCACTATAATTGTCTCAAGACACAACTACTGCACTGATCCTTTTACAATTCCTGTATGGAAAGTGAATACTAAAAAGTAGAGAATTGGATCATCTGTTTTCAAATTGAATCATCTGATTTTTATCTTCAAATATATAATAGACTTTTATATTTGGACATTTATATTTGGATACAGTGGATATCATGGTCATAGACCAATAGTTCCTGGATCTATATAGTGTGTCTCTTTGTAGCACACCCTGATATAATTATGTGAAATTTAAGAAGTGTTAGCAACACCATCAGCTGTTCCAGAATTCTACCAGGCCAGCAGCTTTTTTTTTAGATGATAATACAGTGGATACCATGGTCATAGACCAATAGTAATATCTTTATTTTTGTTATGTGTGATCTGATTCAATTTTAGGCATGATGTATTGACACTTTATTAGTGGTACTTGCTTAGCATTTATTGTCTGTAAAAGCAAAATTAAAAAAAAAAAAGTTTGGATTTTTCTGGTTAAAATTATTTCTGGGTTAAAAGATGTTAACTTATTAATTTATTATGAGAAAAGATGAAAAGAACATTGCTGTAACAAGAACCTAGAGACAGATCTCTCCTCTTAGCTGGCTAGATATTTGGAAGAAGCATTTGATAGATAAAATACGGTGACTGGATACCACTATGGTACTCAGTCCTCATTCATCCTGTGCAGCATCAGAGGCAGGATTAAAAACAACTAGCCAAGTCCAGTTGTCAACTTGGTTGTCTTGTACAATGTCCATGATGTATGTGCTTTGGTATGTGATAGCATGAAATCCCATAATATTTACACTGCATTGTCTCTCTCAGAGATCCATCCTTATTACTGTACCCCCCAAATTTTATAGTCTTCAAAAGTTCCTTCTAAATCCTTGACCAAGTCTTGGTTTCTTCCTATTATTTTATGTACCTTCTCATGTACCTTCTTACCTGAGTAACTTCTTTTTTCCACGTGAAATTAAGGATGAAGTGTGCTGCCAAGTATTCTGCTCTTTAGAAAGAGTTTTTTTCATTTTTTATTTTTCAAGGGTAATCCTGAAAGATACTGTACAATGGTGTTATTTTATTTCACTTTACTTCTAAATGAAGAATACTCGTATTTATTTCTAGTAATATTTTGATAGATATTGGCCAATTATCTCTTCTATGTGATTCGCAAAAGGGACCTTTTCCTAAAGAAGGAAATGAATAGGTGTTGTATCACACCTTTGCTCTGAAATTGATTGGGGTTTTCTGAGAAAGAGTGTAACTTCAGTGATTATCTTCTTGGTTAGTTCTTTGCTTAGTTATTGGTCACACTCTACAAGTGTGACCTCAGGTGAAATGCCAAGGAAGACAGAGAGTAAAATAAGTAGAAGTTATCAATTGATTATACTTTTGTAACTGAAGTAAGGTTTGTGAAGTACTATATGACTTGCAAATTTCTCTGCCTTACATTTAAAATCAAAATATAAAATTCATCTTTATTTTTTATGTACCACTAATAAACTTCTAAAAATAAAATTTACATCTATTATTTTTCTAATCCTGTTGATGATTTCTCTATTTTCTTGATTATATGAAGTTTTTATAACTGATACTAACTTGATAATTTGTGTCATTTCCTAGTTTACACTTATTGATTTTTGTCTCTTTTTAGTTATAATTGGCCTCCAGTGACTAAGGGAAGTCTGCTCCTTAGTCAGACTTCCGATCTGCTCCTCCCAGCCCTGCTTCAGCCTCTCAGCTTACCAGACTCTCATGCAGTTTGTTGTAATTTCTTCCAGAAGCTGTTTTGCTGTCTACTTCTCAGGACTAAAAATAAATGTCAAAACTTAAAAAAAGATACTTTAGGGCTGGGGATATGGCTCAAGTAGTAGTGTGCTTGCCTAGCATGCATGAAGCACTGGGTTCGATTTTCAGCACCATGTAAAAATAAAAAAATAAAATAAAGTTACTGTGTCCACCTAAAACTAAAAATGAATATTTTTTTTTAAAAAAGCAAAATGTAGAGGGAGAAAGTAGCAACATTTTTGTTTTGGTAATTAGGCTTTTTAAAATTTTTTTAACATTTGTCTGTTTTCAATGTGGGTCACAAAATAACAGTTTCTTTTCTGAGTTCAGGTGACCAAGGAATAGCCACACCCTTGGAACAAAACCAACACACACACACACACAAAAAAAAAAAAAAACAGAATTATCTTTAACCTAACCTTTTATATGAAGTCTCAGAACCCCTTAAATTTGCACATTAGCTTCTTTGTTCAGTTGAATTGAAACTGCTTTTTGTAGTTGAAAAGAGTGTGACTATTGAATTTGAAACCTTTTATTCTGGGCATCTTGGTGGTTTCTGGTGAGGTTAAGTGGGTGAGAGGGTGAAGGGAAAGTGGGGGATTCTTTCCTACCATAACATGAAGTTTTCCCTACAGTCTGCTCTCAGGTGCCAGACCTCAAGTATTTTTTACAGTGGTATACTTTGATTATTTGTACTTCCCCTTTACCCATTAGTTTTAACAGCATTTTGTCAAACTGCACTTATTAAGAACCATTTTTAAAATAAAGTTATAGTTCGCCTAACCAGTCTGTACTTATTGCATGTGGTTTCATTCACCTGCTATGCCTGTTTTTGGTGTCTGAAAAACAGATATATTATTTTCCATATTTTATCCATTTTCCTACACGTATATACTTAAAAGAAAATTAGGTCTGGAAATATTCGATTTTGATTGAATGATATAATCAAGAAAATAAAATTTAAATATGCTAAATATATGTCCAGATTTTCTCAAGTAGATATGTTTAAAACAAAGAAAATATCCTAAAATGGAAAACCATGGTCAGCTTCAAAAAAAGCAAGAATAAAACCCAAGTATTTATCCTTAATGATGGATTATAGATGATAAATACAGAATAACCTCACGATTTAAAGGAAAAATAGTATTCAACCTGGTATTCTAAAATAAAGCAGATTGTTCATAAATCATAAATAAAAATAGATTTTCATAAATATTAAAAATCTAAAAAGCAATTTTCCATACTTCATTTCAAAGAGAGTTACTCAATATAGAAGAAAAATTTAACAAAAAAAAAGGGAGCAGAGTTTGTGGACAGAAACAGTGGCTCTAACTGCAGAGCTCAAGAAAGTTATGCTAATTCTGCAGTAGACCTTGAAAATAGTTTTGTTAGTATACCTCAGTCCTACCTTTAAAATGATGGCTTAATAGAAATATTACCTATTGACTAGTCAAGTGATTGAATGTAGCAAAAGTTAGAAGATTCTAGTGATCTATTTTCTCACCACAAAAAAATTGAATATTAGAAAATACAGAAAAAAGAATGTGATGAAAAAAGAAAGTAAAAATGCACTAAACAAAAATAATGGAAAGCCAAGTTCTGTATATGAAATACAGTAAAATGTGCACTTTTTGTAAAATTTAATGGGATAGAAGAAAGTTACCTTTTAAAACTTTACATAGTGGCAGATAGAGTGTAGACTGCTGATCTGGGTATAAATTTTGGAAACTACTGTTTTATATGGCACTGGGGATTGAACTCAGGTTGCTCTATCACTCATATATATACAAAATTCTTTGATATTTTGAGACCTGGTCTCACTTAGTTACCAATACTGGCCTTGAAGTTGTGATCCCTCTGCCTCAGCCTCTATGATATTTGAGATTACAGGTATGTACCACCACATCAGTCCTGGACACTAATTTTTTTACATACATCTAATAATCAAAACTATTTTAAGTATTTTGCCTTTTCTTTGATATAAAATATTCAATACTATCTTACCAAATTGGTTTTGACCCTAATATTTTTTTCTTGAAAAGGTCAATATTCATGTTAAGTAGTTATACTTTTTTTTTCTTACCATAACAAGATTTACCCATTAGATTGTATCCTGAGTTAGCAAGCCAATTTTATCCATGTTTTATAAAAACAAATTGCTATAAATTGTTCTGGTCATGGTTTTAAGAGAAGTACCTTCCTCTTAGTCATAATCAAAAAGAAAATAGGAGAAAATTTAGTAAAGTCAAAAGCTAAGATCCAACAGTTGGCCAGTTCTTGTTTCAAACAGATGTTTATGATTTGATTGTTTCTCTTTTAAATTTCTTCTTCTGATTACTCTGATGGCCTTTTATATGATATTTAATAGTCAGCTTCATTTAAAAGCACTAGTTTATATGAAAAGTGGATACTAAGGGAAATAAATATTTGGAACAAATAGTAGACAATATGTTTTTCATGATTATATACAATTTCCTCCCACCATTCTGGGATTGCTATTTATAGAGCTTTAAATGATTTCCATTTCTCACTATATTTCACTATCAGCACATGCAGAAATAATTTCTGAACAAATTTATATTAAATAAGCAGCAATTTAGAGAAAACCAGATACAATTTACACCTGTGAAATTAAAACAATATATGTAGAAGTTTGCCAAAGAATACTTGGCATATTCAAAGAATAAAATGAAGAAATTTACCAGAATTTTTGCTTTCCTTTATGTGAAAGGGCACAGTTTATTGACATGTTGTTTCAAAAAGACATTAACATTTTCTTTATGAAAAAAATAGTTGTTATTCCTTAACATAAATTTTGCTTGATTGTTTAAATTTTTACCCATTTATCTTACACACTGAGAAGTTATTTGCTGGGGTAAAACGCAGTGAGATACTGATCAATCAATTGTATTTTCAACTAGTGTTGTAAAATGCATCTCTGACACATTTGTTTGTTTTCATTTTATATAATAGCATCATGCACTGTCAGCATGAGAAGAATGTGGTCATTAATTTTGGTACCAATGGTGGGTTAGGTACATTGAAAAGATGTTGAGAAAACTACATCTATAATGGAGGAATCTCCCAATTTTTTGTTTTCATATTTCCTGTGGTGCTTCTGCTCTTCATATTAGTATGTTAACTTTAATTTGCATTGTCTGTACAGTTTCTTAAAACATAAGACACTTATAATTGAGGAAATCATATATAGTAAGTTTATTTCATAAACTGATATAAGACTCAATGAAAGACTTCAGCATTATTCATGTACATTTTACCAAAATTGCATTATATCACAATGGTACATACAGTATTAAAATTTTATATAGCTAAGGGATTTTTAACAATGAATGATAGGCACCCTAAGCAAGTATGTAGTTCCAATTATTCATTTACTGAGCTTCATTCATTGATAATATAATTGTTGTCAAAAACCACACTTCAGAGTGTGTGTTTTGAAAAAATTGTTTGGTGAATTACTAACAATGCAGCATGAAGTTTTTATTTATTATTGGTTCATCATACCCACATCTTACTCACATAGTAAGATTGTTATAATATTCAATAAGTTGTAGCTAAAATCATGAAATACCTCATAACATATTGTACAGATTATATAAATGCTCTTATTATTTCTTCATCCTTTTCACAAATATTTATCAGCTACTTACTATATGCTAATTAGAAATAAGTTTATTATAATCATCTCAGATTTTTTTTAAAAAACTGCAAGACCTCATTTGAAAAGAGCAATATAGATTTCTGAAGTAACTACAGTTTCTCTAGTGAATAATGTGTATAGAAATCTGCTAAGGTCTTGGGGTATGCAAATATATTTGAGATGCATCAGAGAGTACATATGAAAAAAATACTACTTATTATGTAATTTAAAAAAAGTAAAATATCATACCAAAGGTTACAAAAATTAACTTTTGGGAAAAAAAGCAAAAGGGTGCACTAGTATTTGAAATATGGTAATAATAATTTTTACTATAATTAGTTGTTTCTGAGTCTCATTTCACTCTTTAATTATCTATCCATTGTGTTAAGAACCCCTATAGGTGTTAAACTATATAAGGTATATATATATATATATATATATATATATATATATATATATATATATATATATATATTGTGGTGTGAGGTGTTATTGGAAAATATTAGCATTTGGTGAATAATGCCATCAATTTTCTGTTTTGCAATATTAAAGAACTATTTCAGATTTATTGCAATGGATAGTTTTGTTTAAAGTAATAGTAGTTTTTCAATGTAGAAATTACTAAGAAAATTTTAGGTGTTCTCCAAAAGTCTGTAACAACCATATTTGATGAACTCTGTGTCATAATGTATAAGAAAAGTTGCTTCCCTACCCCAAACCAGATATCACTGGAATAACCTTGTGTAGTATCAGCACATACAAGTTTAGATGAGGACTTTTGCTTCTTTTCTCCTTTTACTTCCAACCTACAATGTGGCTTATTTTTAATAAGCAGACTTCTATGATTGTTCAACCTCTCACACATCTCAGAATTCACTAGGAGGGATCACTCACAAAATAGAAACAAACATATCTGAGATAGTGTATAGATTAATATATGAAGAAGTTCAAGAAAATATTGATCTGGCCATGAGATGGTGTGTTAACTATATAGAAAGCTAAAAATTTAAATTGAAAGAAGAATAATACTCATGAGAATTATTATGAATCATGCAGTCTTTGGAAGCAGATATTTTAAGTACGAAGCTCTTGAGACTGATGTCCACTACATCTTTTATAGGAATATTTGCTCTGGTTTTGAGGGCCACCAGATTTTAGGCAGTAAACTTTTGGCTTGATATAGCATAATCAGAAAGCCCAGCATTCTCTTTTTATACATAGGCATTGTTTACTAAACATTCATTGAGTTTTTGCACAGACTTTTCCGTTATTTTAATATACCTAGCCCAATAGTCTTGTCACATTCAAATTCATTCATTCTTCAAAAAGTAATTTAATTAAATTTCTTATTGTTTTTAAAATAAAATATCAACCTAAAGTAATTTCTATACTCTAAAGCATTTTATTGTAGTATCTAGAATCTTTAGAACTACTAAGAAATGACATTTTTCCATTGTCTCTCTCATATTACTTTCATTATAATTTGAGTATGTCCCCCAAATGCTCATGTGTTTGGAACTTAGTTTCAAAGGGAGAGAGTTGAAAAATAGTGGAATGTTTAAGAAATGAGATCTACTAAATTGTGGTTAGATCATTGGGAGAGATGTTCTTGGAGAGGATTAATGTAACTTTCATGGGGCACAACATAGTTCTTATTAAAGCCAGTTGTTACAAAAGAGCAAGTCTTTTTTCTGTATTTCTCTGACTTTCTGTCTCATTATGTTCTCTCTACCTCTTAAATGAACCCTCCCTCACCATAATGCCACCTCATGTGTAATGCAGGTGAAGGAGCTGTCACAGAAGCTGAAGTGATTCTGGTACAGTGCACTTAAATCTTCAGAACTATGTACTCAAAAATATTTTTATTTATTTATAAGTTGTAGTTGGACACAATATCTTTATTTTATTTATTTATTCATTTTCATATTTATTCATTTTATTTATTTATTCATATTCCAGTTTCTTGCATGTGACAGGTGAGCACTCTACCACTGAGCCACAACCCCAGCCTCTCAGAAAATTTTTTTTGCATTTATATCTCTTTTTATACATTCGCCTGTTTCTGGTATTTTTCTATAACAAATTAAAACAGACAAAAACAACCTCTGTGTTATTTCTAAAGAAGAGAGGTGAGACTTTGCAATGAATTATCAAAAAATTCTGTAAAAGCTTTAGAATAAGAACTGTTATGCATTCACTGAGTGACCTTTAGTGAGTGAATAAATATCTTTGAGTCTAAGGCATCTTACTATGAGAGTGAGTAGAATATCTAAGATTACATTTTAAAAGCCCTGGTATAGTTTAGATGGTAATGGCTTAGCATTTCTGGTTCTTATTTGTTTTTATATTTCAAAGGTGATATCTTGTATTTCTTATATTCCTCATGGTCCTTAAGTTAATGTTTTGCCATTTACTTTTGGACTCAAATATGTGGAATTTATTTTGTTTAGTAAAACAAAAGCAAGAGTGGTTTCTTTGTATATAGCAAAGACTCTATGAGAATATTTTTATTTTTAATGGGAAGAATTGTCTCATTGCTAATGATTATAGAGGGAATTTACATCTTGATGACACCCATTAATCAGAAATGGTCTGAATTGTCTACATCAAAACCATTATAAAACCATGAATAAAGAGGCAAATTAAAAAATATGTTTTTATAGCACCATTTTGAGTCTTCTATTAGAGTACAAATTATAGTATTTTTTACCAGTGAAATGACGCAAACACATACAGTTGCATTTTAAGCCTCCTGTAATCACACAAGTCACCATCAATCATAATACCATTGTAGGAAGAGAAATGTAGATCTTCACAGGCAGAAAAATCAAATACAAAAAGTGCAATTTGCCTTATGCAAAAAAAGAACTCATTATTTATGTCATACTTCTTTTAGCTCCCAGGTTCCATATCTTTGAGCTCAAGATATTCAACCAGGGGGCTGGGAATGTGGCTCAAGTGGTATCGCGCTCACCTGGCATGTGTGCGGCCTGGGTTCGATCCTCATCACCACAAACAAAGATGTTGTGTCCACCGATAACCAAAAAATAAACATTAAAACTCTCTCTCTCTCTCTAAAAAAAAAGATATTCAACCAGAAGAAAGTGGATTCGTTTATGCTAGATGAGTTAAGAACTGATATAATTAGAATGTAAACATATTTTGGTTTGGGGTTCTGTTGTTTCAAGTATGATGGCTTTCCCAGGAAAGCAATGCAGGAGATTTTGTCCTCCACTTCACCCAAATTCTATGGAAATATTATTATTTGTTTAAATTAAAAGTGAAAGCCACAGGCAATATACAGCAGGTATTGAAATGTCATGATGAGACATCAAACTGCAGTTGTTTTTCTCATGTTTTTGTATAATTGATTGCTGTGGGATTTGAATATTTGAAATATAAAAACTATATTTAAAAATAAACATTAATATTCTTTTGTTTTTTAAGGTAATTTTAAGGCTCATAGCCTAAGGTCATAATACACAGTATAATTACCTCATACTTATCTAATGTAATCCCAAGACAAAGGAATTGGGATATAATTTTCATGAAAAAAAAGATTTTTACTAAGTAAAATTATGTTGTTCCATGTATCATACTTTTCTATACAGTATATGTTTGGCCTTAAAATTAATAGAAGTGAATGCTTGATGGGACTGCCAGAAGGTTTATATTATCTTGTCCTGGTGAATATTGTGGCAGAATATATGGAGGATGAAACAGAAGATTCCTGAAATTGTGTATTTTTTGGCTGCTAACTGTTGAAAGGTACATCATTGTTATTAATGAAAAAGACTGACTAAAAACAGCAATGTTCTCTAAGCCTATATATGTGATCAAATTCTTTGTTAAGCAAAAATGCCCTGTGCAGCCAGGGATGGCTGAAACATTATATTTAGACTCTGGTAATCTCAGTTCTTTTTTTAACTCTAAATAGTAAATTTTTGTAGCTCAATAAAGCTCTCTCTATTCCTTTTCTTGCTTTTAAAACCAGAGAAGCAATACTTGTCTTTTTTAACTTTCTGGATTATTTCCCAATTTGACTGCAATAAAATATGCAGAAAACTTTTGGAAAATATTGCAAAGCATACAAATGGAAGTGAATAATCTTTGCTTACTTTGTGACACTTTTTTTTCTTTCAAATGCTGTTGTAGCTCAAAGTGGGTAACTTATCTTTCTTCAATTACCTTTAACTGATTATATGTCCATTTTCCCTCTAGCATTTGGAAACCACACTTCAACACTATTGGTCTCTTACTTAAGTCTTTACAATTTTTTATTTCTATATTATTGTGTGTTGATACAATAGATTTTTCTTCTCATTTAGTGTAGTTTTATGTATAATTAAATTGGTTTAAATATGTCTATATTGGAGAGTGTACAATGTCCCCAGACCTTGTTCTTAGGCATATGTTGCTGTAAACTCAATTCTTCATGAATTATACGTAATGTTAATAAAATTGTAAATGATATTCAATATGATTTTTGTATAGATTCTGTGTATAAGAAGCTTTTACCCTATTGTACCTGAAAAGCCAACATCTTATGATAAGAAAATTAATCTTTACATACAACCTTCTCAGATCACCTCTTACTACTTGGTCCTCAGAAAATGAGACTATAAACCATAGCTCATTGATTATTTTGTCATAAGTATAAGACCTCACTCAACCTTAACTCCACATCCATTTCTCTAATTTCTGCCCTGAAATAACACTACCTATAGAATACCAAGGATGTCAGAATTTACTAACGTACATGAAAATACTGATCATTGACCTCATTCACAGAAAAATGAAATGTCTCCAATGAGGATGAAGTCTAGAAAGCCATTATGCACACAAGAAACATAAAACTCTTCTCTCCTGTAAGTGTTACCTTTAAGTTTGTGGAAATTCAGTCTATTAAAATCACTAGGAAATGTTAAAATGTTAAAAAGTAAAAATTTTAACATTTATAAATCATGATATAAAAATCTGGGGCTTATTTTCCTATATCTATATCCTTCTTAAAACTCTTAATTTCACCACAAATACAAACAGAAAAAAATAATGATCTGACTTATGCAAATTCTAGTTCACATTGAGGTTCACTAAAATGTGTAAAAGTATTAACAGATGCTAGAGTATTATTCACTCAACAGTATGTTTTACTGTTACATAGAACAGTTACTTAAGTGGAACACTATGATGTCTGTCATTTAACAACAGGATGCAATACATGAGGGTTAACATATAAACAAATATTCAGTTATAAAGACTTTGCATACATAAGGTAAATATAGGTAAAAAAAATGCACAGTAAACCTAGCATGATGGTCCATGCTTGTAATCCAAGCAAATTGGGAAGCTGAGAAATTTCAGAAATTTAAATTCAGCCTCAGCATCTTAGTGTGGTTTCAAGCAACATAGCAAGACAGTCTAAAAATTTGAAAAAGTGGAGAGTAGGCTTAGGAATATGGCTCAGTGTATACAAATACCTAAACTTAAACTGAAATACAAAAAAAATAATTAAAGTTTAAAATATTACACTTCAGTGTTAAACATCAAAAATAGATTTCATATAATTCTTTTCTCAGTATTAAACAGTGAAAATAGTAATTTTTGATTTAGAAAAACAATTATAGAGTTTCTGGGCACAATGAATTCTCCAAAAATAAGCAGTGTTTAAGAAACATGTGGCTACAATTTTTTTTTCCATTTGTATTTTCTCTAACCAGTATGTATCCACAGGTGCTGAGTATTAGTGAATAAATTTTAGAGGCATTGTCACATTGTCAATTTTCACATTTCAAAATTTTCTCTGCACTATGATTATTGTGTTGATGATTAAATGTTGTCCCTTTCTTAGAGTAATGGTTCAATGGTCTCATTTGTAGAGCTTCTCTACAGTGTGTTTTCTCTGTTGTCTAGTAATATATGATATAATTTAAAATGTTTCTACATTCTGTACATTTAGATGTCTTTTTTCCAGAATAAGTAGCCTAGTGGTGAAAAGAATTAATTTCTTATTAAAAGCTTTGCTGCATTCTTTCAATTTGTAGGGGTTCTTTTCTGTATAAATTCGGTTGTTAATAAGGTTTAGTCTTTCTTTTTTTAATGTTTATTTTTTAGTTGTAGTTGAACACAATACCTTTATTTCACTTATTTATTTTTATGTGGTGCTGAGAATCAAACCCAGGATTTCACACATGCAAGGCTAGCACTCTACCACTGAACCACAACCCCAGCCCCAAGGTTTAGTCTTTCTTTAAAGGTATTATCACTTTATCCACATTTCACATTCACCAGAATGTCTTCTGCTGTGGTGAATAAAGTTTTATATTTATTAAAAGCTTTTCCACATTATTCACATTTGTAGGGCTATTCTCCAGTGTGAGTTCTGTTGTGGTGAATAAGGCCTGTTTTATTGCTAAAAGCTTTGCCACATTCCTTATATTTGTAAGGCTTCTCTCCAGTGTAAATGCTTCTGTGGCAAATAAGGTGTAATATTTGAGTAAAAACATTGTCACACACTTTGCATTTGTGAGGCTTCTCTCCAGTGTGAGTTCTGTTGTGGCAAATAAGGTATCATTTTTGACTGAACGCTTTGACACATTCTTTACATTTGTAAGGCTTCTCTCTAGTGTGAGTTCTGCTGTGGCAAATAAAGCCTGTTTTTTGAGTAAAAGCTTTGCCACATTCTTTACATTTGCAGGGCTTCTCTCCAGTGAGTTCTGCTGTGGTGAATAAGGTGTATTTTTTGACCAAAAGCTTTGGCACATTCTTTACATTTGTAAGGCTTCTCTCCACTGTGAGTTCTTCTGTGGCAAAAAAGGTCTGATTTTCGACCAAAAGTTTTGCCACAATCTTTACATTTGTAGGGCTTCTCTCCAGTGTGAGTTCTGCTGTGGTTAAAAAGGTCTGATTTTCGACCAAAAGCTTTGCCACAATCTTTACATTTGTAGGGCCTCTCTCCAGTGTGAGTTCTGCTGTGGCGAATAAGGTGTGATTTATAACCAAAAGCTTTGGCACATTCTGTACATTTGTAGGGCTTCTCTCCAGTGTGAGTTCTGCTGTGGAAAATAAGATATGATTTTCGACCAAAGGCTTTGCCACAATCTTTACATTTGTAGGGCTTCTCTCCAGTGTGAGTTCTTCTGTGGCAAATAAGATGTGATTTTTGACCAAAAGCTTTGCCACATTCTGTACATGTGTAGGGCTTCTCTCCAGTGTGAGTTCTCCTGTGGCAAATAAGGTCTGATTTTTGACCAAAGGCTTTGCCACAATCTTTACATTTGTAGGTCTTCTCTCCAGTGTGAGTTTTGCTGTGGCAAATAAGGACTGATTTTTGACCAAAAGCTGTGGCACATTCTTTACATTTGTAGGGCTTCTCTCCAGTGTGAGTGCTGTTGTGGTAAATAAGGTCTGATTTTTGACCAAAAGCTTTGCCACAATCTTTACATTTGTAGGGCTTCTCTCCAGTGTGAGTTCTTCTGTGGCGAATAAGGTCTGATTTTCTACCAAAAGCTTTGGCACATTCTGTACATTTGTAGGGCTTCTCTCCAGTGTGAGTTCTGATGTGGCAAATAAGGTGTGATTTTCTAGCAAAGGCTTTGGCACATTCTTTACATTTGTAGGGCTTCTCTCCATTGTGGCTTCCTCTGTGGTAAATAAGACCTTTTTGTTTACTAAAAGCTTTGTAACATTCTTTATATTTGTAGGGCTTCTCTTCAGTATATATTCTCTGGTGGTGAACAAGGCCTGATTTTTTATATGATATCTGGTGTTCACTCTCACTTGTAGTTTTCCATATTTTCTTTTGTGGTAAATAGTTAGGATCACAACTTCCATATTTTGCACTTATCACTTCATGAAATATATGTTTTAGGCCCTTTTCTGGTGAATATTTTTGGGTATGATTAGGAGTCATGACTGAAGTAAACAAAAATTTAAAAAAATACCTATTAGACTGGGATAAATATATTTTGCATACATAACATGAAATTAAGGTAAAATAAATACATCAGGAGTTAGCAGATTAGTAAATCCAAAGTCACCATAAATCCAAAAAATATATTAGTTCAATAAAAATGTACAGAAAAATTACCTTGAGAATATTATCCAAATTTTTTGTAGAGACCACAGTATCCAAGAGGAGAACATCATTAAAAAGAGTAATATAATTAAGTGTATAAAACTATTATTAATAGCCTTTTGTCCTTCATAAGATAGTATTGTGTATTTAGGAAATATCTACCATCTACCTCACTGTCAGTAGAATAAAAGAAATGTAAAACTTATACAAACATTTCTGGCTTTTACAAAGAGTGTCCAAAATATGGTTTTTGTCTTCCATGACATAGAGACTTGAAAATATCTAGTAGATTTTGAGTGACAATACCATAAATATTCAACAAGGGTAAAGAGGCAATGGACTCTTAAAAAGAAATATGAACAAATAATTTACTAAGAAATATACACATATATATCTATAAATTTTTTTATAAAAACATTTTAAAAGACTATAAAAATCTTGCATAGCCTATGGCCATAATATTTGGATGAATTCAACACATGACAATCAAGTATAATAAATTGATTTTTATATTTTTACATTCGTGTGATATGAGAATTTCCTTTATTGACAAATACAACTTTGTTTACTTATAAATATATCATGGTATTTTATACTATATATACAAGGTAAAATGATTAAATAGAATGAATTAACAAAATCATTATTTCATATAATTATCAATTTTTTCTTACAAGGTATTGTATTCCTTCTACTAGTATTTATGAAGAACATAATACACTCACTAAGTGGTAAAATAAAACTCTTGACCTTATTATGCTCAATAAAATAAAAATATGGAGACTTTGACTATAATATCAACCCTACACAAAACACAGTACCTGGTGAGCAAAATTTTGCTCACTAAATTTCTGACTTCCACATGTGAATCAAAAGCTCCTACAACTTAATATTTGCCTGAAACCTTTCACTTAATTCAAAGTCCTGCATATATTTCTTATAACACTTTAAGAGACAAAATGTTTTATAACTAAATAATAATAGTACATAAGTACATATTTTTAAACATTTGACATTGATGGGCACACACATTGAGTCCCTAGCTTTAATACTGAGAAAAATGTTGGCACAAAACACAGAAGCAGAGGTGTCTCTTCAATTTCATGATTTAATTGTTCATGGATACTTATTTAGTACTGGCAATTCTGGATCTTCAGGGCATCCAACTTTTAATGTTTCATGTGCAATGCTTGAGATTACCCCAAAAATTCTATATCACAAACTTACAACACAAGTCTTTTTTAAATTGTTTGAGCCATGCTGTTTCTAAATTTCTGTGACTTCTCTCAATCCTGAAGTACTTTTGCATGGCCTCCCAATTAGCAAATATTACAAGGATGCAGCATTGTTCTTGCCTATTTTTATTTACTTAAAATTTACTATACTCTTTTCTTAAAAATTGACTATATAATCTACTCATGGCTTCTTTAATGAACAAATAAAAAATATTACAGCAAATATAAACAAAGAGAAGCATGGCTCAATCCAAGTGAGAAAAAAAGAAAAATAAAACATGAAGAATTTAACATTAGGATACTAACAGTTATGAATTACTCAAAGAACTCTAAATAACTATTTTAAAAAGTTTAGAGAGTGAAATTGAAAAATATTAACATCAATGAGCACAATGTTTATTTGAATAATTCTTTAAGAAAAAATGAGAGGGGCATTACTAGTGTTCAAATTTGAAATTCTACAAATATGGGAGAGGCTTATCAAGCAGTACCAAGTTTAAGACAAGTCTAAGCAACTTGTAAAATACTGTAAAAATTAAAAATCTATAGGATATACAAAGAGAAGTGGGAAATATATATATATATATATATATATATATATATATATATATATATATACACACACACACACTGTGTTTTATGTAGGGTAGATATTATAGTCAAAGACTCTCTCTCTCTCTCTCTCTCTCTATATATATATATATATATATATATATAGTGTGTGAAAAGAATCCAAGCATGCCACAATAAAAAAATCCAGAAATTAAATCACTAATTAAAATAAAAAAATAAAAAATGTAAAAAAATTACAAAGTAGAAGTATAATGATTTATTCACTTCAAAATATTTATGATTTCTAGTGCATAATTGCAAAACACAAAACAAAAGAAAAAAATTACTAAAAGAATTGAATCTAAAAAGAAAATGTCAAGTCAGTTCCAGCAGAGAGCATGGAAAGAAACCAAGCATGATCTGCTCCTAGAGGCCCTATTTGTTTAAAGATGGATGATGCTCCTGCTTTTTCATCTCATCCTTTTGAACAATTTTTAGTCAATGAGATATAGTTTTAAATCATGAAATTTCTCATAATTCTTTTGGACTAGCTTTTGTTGAGTGAGCAAATTGCATCCTAATACTTGCCTTTTAATAGAAAAATATACAAAGATCTAGCCTCTCTTATATTAATATGCATTAAATATTGTTTTATTTACAGTTAATGTGCTCAATGTACAACATAAAGTTAATACTCAAAATTGGTCATCTGCATTGAATAGACATTTTATTCTCAAACAGCCATTACCAATAAAATTATGTAATATATGAAGTTCCACCTGACCAGCATGACAAGATCCTATGCCTTTGATCATGTGGGGAAAAGCATAGACTGCTACACTTATGCCAACATGTCCTGTTTGGACTCTAGCTTCATGCTTGAAAAATAGCAATTATAAATGTACAAGAAACTTCACAAACTGATTTCTAAGTTTCATTTAACCCTGGAAGACAAGAGTTCATCCAAACAAGAGAATAATCATTCTCCTCAAAAGAGGAGAAACATTAAAAGAGGACCCCAAGATATTTGAATTTTGGTTACTTGGGGAGATATAAAACCATTAACAGCCTCAGCTCAACAGGTGTTGGCTAAAATGGGGTTAGAATGTAATCTAGATAACTGTGTTACTGCTTTGATTGCTAAATTCACACAAAACTCTGTAAATGCTTTGGTCTTAATAACAATTTTGCTCTGTTTTTGTACACCAGCTCTGGGAAATTGAGTACTGTCAGATCCTGGACTTCTAGAACCCATTACAATATCTTGAATCACTTGCATAAAATTGTGATATACCTGCAAAAATGTCTCATGGTATTCATTGTTGTCTTAGCAGAATGTGTCCTTACCATCCACATAGTATTTGATAGGTCACCATCCTGTGCAATTTATTCATAAAAGTTCTATTCCTCTTGATAAAACCTGTGATGATTCAGTGAAGCTTCTCTCTAAGGCAGAATTTAAGGCTTTGACATTCTCTTTGGTGGGTTTACCTGGAATAGCTCTACCGGCTTATACAACTACTATGAAACTCGCCTATGCTATCATAAACAGTATTATTCATGCCTCCATGGATGTAAATATGCTTAACAAAGAACAAAAACAACATTGTCAAGCAATCCTTGACAATCATGCTGAAATTGATTGTCTGTTATTGTTACATCATAAAGTATATCAGAAGTTTAATACCATGTGTTTCTTCAATTTAAGTTATAATAGTAATTTTATTTCAAAAGACTTAGATTACCTTAAAGATATCATTAATAAGGTTCAAAAAGATGATGGATTTTGGACTTGTTGGATTGGTTGACTTTATGTTTACTCAATTTCATCTGGGCCAAAAATATTCATAGGTGGATGTTTACTGATGTTGGAACTTGCAGTTGTCTATGCCTGCTGTATTTTTTGCCCCCACCAGCATTAAGGAGATAAGTAATATTATTTATTCAAAAGACCTTAAAAAGGAGTGGAGGTATTAGGTATTCTGGCCTGGGAATAGACAGGAAAGTTTGGGGGTGATTGTAACTGGCACCCTGAGTCCCACAATTGTAATGCCCAGCAGTGTCTCCCTGAAGCCATTAAGACAACTTTACAGGTTCACTATCTACTTTCTGTGGTAATTTTATTAGGGAGAAGGGGCTCTATATTTGTATTAACTGTACCTAATCTTGGTTAGCTAGCACTTGGGGTTAAAGAAACACTGGGTTATAATGTAGTCATGGTATCAGAAGCTATGAAATTGAGGGTATTATATGTGCAGCTGTTAAAAGGGATGGCTAGTTTTTTTTTTCTTTTTTACTTTTCACTGTGTGTGTGTCTCTCTCTTCTGTTTGCTTTTTTAAAGGTTTCCTCACAAGAAGATTTGAAACAGATCATGCTGGTCCTCACAACAAAAGGTAAGTTTTGATAGTTAATCTGAATAAACTGGGGCATCACTAAAGAAGAAAACAGAGAACAATGGATTTGAAAATGTGATAAATATAGGGCAGTATGTGTTTAATGATTACAATCAAAATAAATAAACCTAAGCTTCTGAAAATTTCTTCTGCTGGATAACTACTCTTTCAATATTTTTCAGTTTAGTTTTCTCCTTGACATTTGAATGACACAACTTTGTCCCCTGCTATGTGTAGTCTACATTAGTTTACATCACTAAATTACACTAGGTACTTCTTATCTAAAGTGAAGGATGTGTAACACACAAAGAAAGAGACAGGTTAAAGAGTAAAATTATATATATATATATATATATATATATATATATATATATATATATATATACACACACACACACAGAGAGAGAGAGAGAGAGAAAGAGAGAGAGAGACAGAGAGAGAGAGAGTAAAATATCTGTACTAAAAATGCCCTTTTTCTTTGAAACAAAAATCTAAAACTCATTTTTATAGAGAAGTTCCCAGAAGATACTCTGCAACAGAAGTAAATTAAATAATAATTAGTAATTAATAATTTTAAAGGAAAATTAAACTTACCCAGGAAGGCAAAGTTTCTATAGTTCTCTAGCATCACATCCCTATATAAATTTTTCTGAGCAGGCTGAAGGCATTCCCACTCCTCTTCAGTAAAATCAATGGCTATATCCATAAATGTTAACAGTTCCTAAAATAAGAATAGGTAAATAAATAACACATTGACCACAGGAATATTTGCACAGTCTATAATGTAATTACAGTTGAAATTAGAGTTAGTAGACTATCATGTAGGTAGTGTTTTGGAAAACAATGATACTATTATCTACTTCTGCATAAAAAGTGAATTAAGTTCAAAAAAGTATACATACTCCACATTTATGAAACACAATATAAAACTCAGGAATTATCACAAAAATATATATTTTGTAATTTTTTATATCTTGATCTAAATTACACATATTATTCAGATGAGAAAATCATGGTAATTAAGAAAGAGAATCCTCAAATTTTAATTGTACATCCACTAATCAGAGATTTACTGATGTGTAGAATCTTATTTGTTATTTCTCTGATAGAGCTGACTATTCTGAATGTGTAGTGAGATTTCTAGTAATTCCAATATCAATGGTATAAGAGAAATTTTGAAATGTAACAAGGTAGACAGACCACTTAATGAAAATATTTAATAGTTTATTTAAGTTCAAATATTTTATACATTTTAGGTATGTTATTAATATAAAAAATAGCAACAACAATACTGTTTGAATTTTCCTTTTTATAATTTTAACATTTTTTCAACATACAAAATTATATATATATATATATATATATATATATATATATATATAATTATATATATATATATATACACACACACAAACTTTGATCGATGTTTATATTGTATGATATTTATAATGAAATATACATATAGCTCTACAAACAAATATAATTTTTTTTATTTTATTCCTTCTTTCTAGTTCTACCTGACAGTAAAATTGATTTTTATGGTATTATGCAAGCATGGGATATATCTTATCCTAATTAAAATCCTGTTCTTGTTGGTGGCTACAATGGTGGGATTCACTTACAGATATATATCTTTTATATTTCTATCCTTGTCTTATTTATTTATTTATTTATTTATTGTTTACCATTGTATAATCTACTGATCTTCTTTTCTTACCCTTGCCCACTTTATGAGCTTTAGATTTCACATATCAGCAATAACTTTCAACTTTTCATTTTAAAGAAATGGTTTGTTTTACTTAGCATAAAATCTCCAGTTTCATCCATTTCCTGGCAAATGTCATAAAGTCATTCTTCTTTATGGTGGATTCATATTTTATTGTGTACATAAGCAACAGTTTTTTATCCTGTCATCATTGAATGGACCCATTCACCATTGCATGGTTGGGTTTATAGCTTAGCTATTGTGAATTGTGCTGCTATAAACATTAATGTGGCTGTGTCAATGTAGTATGCTGATTTTATTTCCTTTGGGCATATACAGTGCAGTCAAAAAACTGGGTAAAATTGTGGTTCCATTTCTTTAACAATATCCATACATATTATTATGTTTCACTTAGACATCCATACAGCTGGAAAAATTGGAATTCATCTATACCTGAGGTGAAAATAAAACATACAAAAAATTAGTAAGCCATAAAATGACTAGAATTTATTATCAAATCATCCATCCCAATAAAAAGTAAAATTTAAAAACTAAAAGTAAAGAAACTCTTAAGCAAAAGAGCAAAATTAGAAGCTATTAAAGATAAACATAACATAGGGTTACAGTATCAATGTTGGTGCTTCTAAAAAGCAAATGAGCCCAGTCTAGTGATGGACAAGTATAGTTCCAGTGACTGAGAAGGATAAGAAAAAAGGATCATAAATTCTAAGACAATATTATATATAATATTGTCTTATATATATTGTATTGAGCAACTTAGTGAGGCACTTAGCAACTCAGCAGTACTCTGTCTCTAAATAAAATATTAAAAAAGACTGAGGATGTGGCTTTACTGTTAAGCACCCCTGGGTTCAATCTTCAGTAGAAATTTTAAAAAAGCAGATACAATTAAAAAAACACTAGCAAATTTGAAAATTCAACAAATAAAAATTATATCAATTATACAGTATATTATTGCAAATATAGGCATATATAAAGATTTCTCATTTAATGGAAATACACTCTGGAAAATTTATCCTAAGAATCTTCTGCAATGTTCCAAATCTCTGAGTGCAATGACAGAATATAGATGGTATAGACTAGTACATGGCTAAGATATTTGCTAGATCCATGGTTGTACATAAAGTCTACTGTTGACCAAAATACCATGATGCCACATGATTGATGTTATGAAGTAAAATCAATCAGGGTAAACCTCATAATAAAATAAATGGTGGAACTACAGAAAACACCAACAACAAAACTCTTAAAACATTCTTGGATATTGGGAAAAGAGTGTGATAATAAAATGCTATTTTATCCCTTCACTCATAAAACAAAACAAAATATTTTGACACCTTAAATGCTGAATATAAGTTATTAATAATTCATACTGAAATATTTAAGGCCAACTGAAGAAATTGACCAAACCCCATCTGGAAATAAAATTTAAAACACAGCTGAGAATATGCTCAGCATTAAGACACTTTGGTTTAATCCCTAATATCACAAATGAAAAAAAAATAGTTTTTATGCTTTCAAAATTATACAATATTATAGACTTAAACTTATGAATTACAAAATATCAATACAAAAAAATCTATTCATCAAATGATTACATTAAAAGCTGCAAAACTGACAAGGTAAAAAAAAAAAACCCTAATTTCCTCACATATAATCAAACACTTATAAAAGAAGAAATACAACAGAATGCAAAAAGAAAAAAAAATTCTTGAAGAGTCACTTTAAAAAGGATAAATCTAAGTGTTCAATAACCATGAAAACTCAAAATCTTTAGAAATTAGGTAGCATTGAATAAAATCACATCACATAGATGAATTGAATAATATTGATGAATATGTGGATTAAATGCAAAAAAAATTAAAATAATAATTTAAGCTTTTATTATCCATTTGTAGAAACTGTTTTGTAATCATATGTAGATGATACACCCACACAGGAAACAGAGACTAAAATTACAGCAACTGTACATGAGAATACAGCCACATTGTTCAAGAGTTGAAACCAAGGGGTATGGCTAAAGAGGAAGAAATAATTATTAAATTTTGTAAAATGTAAATTTTAGGAGCTAGAATTTTTGTTGATGTATTATATGCAGTTTGACAAATACTATAAAATACCATATATGTTTTATGCTGATGTCACATGAATGTTGAATTTCATATGCATGTATGTTTACAAAAGGAATATGCAGTATTTGAGAAAATAAAAATACAGAAAAGTAAATTTAAAAACTCAAATATTCAACATATTTACAAAGGATAAAACTATTATGAAAATTATCATTTTTCCCAAGGTACTCTTTAATAATAACTGGTCATAATTTTACCATTCTTTACTTTTTGTTAAAGAAGAAATCAAAGCAAAAACTTCTGAAATTTTTCTGGAAAGATGAATGTATATAAAATTAGACAAGTACTGACTCATATATAAGAGTAAATGTACTAGTGATCATTACCTGACACTAATGCACATTATAATATTACAACAGTGTAGTAATTTTAAGATAAAGAAATCACAATACAGAACATTAAATAGGGCAGTTCATATGTATGCAAATATCTTTTTATTGTTAATTGTTATAAGTATATAAATAAAACATATCAATAAAATATTTAATGTGAATGAATGCTACAATCCAACCTCAAGGTAGATGTTAGAATAAAAGGTGTAGATTACAAAAGTGACTTGTGTGCAGAATGAGTGTGACACTGGAATTATACACAAGCATCCACCAAAGAGCAAATATAAAGAGAGATAATTTTTAAAAAATAAAATAAAAATAAATAAAACCAGAATATAAGCCTCCATCCATTTATGGATATACCAAATAAATATGTACTCCTGTTTTGAGTCCTTCTAAAAACTGTAAAGGAATTAGAGGCACACAAGTTGGAAAACTGAAAAAAAAATCAATCAAGAGATAAGTAGAATGCACTTGAAGATTTTTCTGATTTGAGCAATATGCAAAATTACTGGAACAAAATGCCCAAATCCAGTGTTAATATAAATAAAGACGATTGATTTGAGTTTGAAATATATTATTTAACTCTAAATTGCCTGTAGTTTAAATGCTAATTTATCTGTACACACAGAGGAAGGAATAAGATATACATGAGTATTTACTCCAGGGGGGAAAAATAAGTGGTTTTCTATGGCCATGCAAGATCCATGGGGTTTATTCCATTAGACCAGAGTGGAAGAGGTATTAAATCTTAAGGTAACCCCTTAATCCCTTAGAGGGATTTGCCAACATTCTCTAAAAATGCAAATAGCTGTTGCTGACAGTTCAACTTTTATCTAGACAGTACCAAAAAATTAACAGGGAAATACAAACCACCACTTAAAGCCAAAGTGGTAGTTTAGCACTTCCTGAGTTCTCTCACCCAGCTCATTTTACTAATAACACCAGACCTAACCAATTCTTTCTGTAAGTAATTTGTCCTGATATTAACATTTTCCATTCAATGGACTACATCTGAAACCTCAAAGCATTGAAAGCACTGGTAACTGTGCAGGTGCAAATCTCCCTAGATAAAAAAAAAGAGTGTTTTCACATTGGTGTGCAAACGTTGTAATGGGCTAAAATCTTGAATATTAGTGAAGAAAAATGGTTACAATCAGAGATCCCTCTTTATTTCTGAAATAAGTGCACATCAATATTTTTTCCAGTGAGCATAAATCACCCTGGAATCTAAAAAGCTTGAATCAAAATTTTAGTGCACCATCCAACTATAAGATCTTCTGCATGAGCATAGCTGTTAGCATGGCTACTCTCAAAAAGTGGAATAGTAATTAGTACTCCAATTATATGAATATGGAAGAAAGAAACACTGTGATAGACTATAAAATTAGTGAAGACATTTAAAAAAATGGAAGTTGAGAGTTCTCTCAGTTATTTCTTTGAGAAACTAAACTCTCTACATTTATACTGCTCTTGAAAAAGAAAAGCCACAAGTACTGGTATGAACTTATGAGAGGCATTAGATGTGCCAGCTGTGGAATCCTCATATTACATAGTTCTGAAACACAGTTCCAGGAAAATACCAGAGTATGGAATGAGAATGCTCTCATATGCATTCCACAAAAGAAAATCTGAGCAAAAAGACACTCTGAGAGGTTGTCTGCCTTTGGAGACACAAAGGAAGAATAGAAACACATGATTTTTCCAAGATCAAGTGATTCTTCTTTACTTTTCAATCATGTAAAATGCTCATAAACAACAACAACAAAAAAATGCTTTTGATTTTTTTCTATGGTACTGGGGATTTAAAACAGCAGCATGTTAATTCTGGGCTACATACCCAGCCATGTTTTAAAATTTTGAGACAGGTTTTTCTACTTGTCTAATTAGTCTATCTAAGTTCCTGATGTTTACTTTGAAATTTCAATCTTACTGACTTAACCACTTGAGACTCTGGAATTAATAAGCATGTACCATTGCACCCAGAGAGAAAAAAAAAAATGCTTTAAAGTCTCATCCAGTTTTTGGTATAACAATTGAAAATACCATGTTCATTTGAAATATAATATGGGTAAAGTAACTGATAATACTGCAAAAATGTAACTGATAATACTGGGAAAGGGGGAAGTTGTCATTGAACAGGAAAATAAAATTTTATATATAAATACAACTAACAATACTGGGGCATAAATTTAAAATGACAGCAACTGTTTGAAGATTAAAAAAAATTAAAAAGTACCAGTGTACTAAGTGGTACAGCACCTCTGGCTCAATCTACAATACCACAATCTCCAAAATGAAGGAGAATGAATTCAGAAGGAAAGACAAACTGAGATACCTATAGAGTATCTCACCCAACTCCTGAAGGAAAAAATACATTGGGTTGTGATAGGGATGATCTCCTTACTCCGGAATCCACAACACAATCTGAGAAGATTTGGAAATATTGCCACAAATGTTCTCACATAGAATTTAAGGTAAGGGCTGAAGATATTTTATAGGATACTATAGGACTTCCAGTGTCTACTGTTAATATATGGTCCAGTTGACTGGCCAGTGGAAATTCATGGCTGACCTTTCTCAGCAAAAGACACAGGACTGCAGAAACCAAAGATTACACCAGGGATTCTAGCCAACCATTTCCAGTTCCCACCATAGTCAGTGCAGCCAGTTTCAACCAGACTCACCATCCAGGATTTCACTGCACACTCATCATTTACTGTAATTTTAGGAACCACGTGTCCTCTCTATAAATCACAAAGTGCCTATACAGAAGAAAAAATCAGGTTCACTGAACATAAGTGAGGAAGCCTAGAAATGGATACCCACTCTGGCAGGCTTCACACCAGATGGTCAAAACTTGCTTCTCTTTACTGAACATGTGTAGATTGGACAATGCTTATATAAGGGGTCCTAATTATACACAACTTATTTCTTCATATACTCAATCTGAGCCTACTGAGTTTTTTAAGAGTCAGAAGATAACCTCAAATCCAGAAATAACTGATGTCACAATTGTAGGGTCTTGCCTGTACATTTATTTATTTTTCATTTGAGGCTCTGGGAATTGAAATCCAGATCCTCAGGCTGCAGAAAATTTAAGGCAAGGTATCCTTAGAGAAGTAAAATCCAGCCGACCCAGAAAAGCATTTGCATTTAAACTTGCATATGCGGCCTTTTGAATTTGTAGACTGTATATGTAAATATATTATTTATTGATGGAAATAATACAGAGACAATCTTGTAAAATTTCAGTTAACTTTTCTTGTATGGAAACATATTGAACATTAAAATTATATGAGGTGGAAAGATAATTATTTTTTAGAATTCATACAAAAATAGTAAAAATTTAATTTTATACTGTAACCCATCATTTCCACTATGTGAAAATTACCATTATGTATTTAAAATATTACTAATAAAGTATATGTATTTTTGGAACAGCACCCTCAAAACTATGTCAAGACTCCAGAAAATCTCAGTTCACAGAACCATATTTGAGAGTTATGCTTGTCCTGAGTTCAGGAAGATGAAGGACATGATCACTTCTTTTTATGCTACAGGTGAAAGATACATTTATTTTTTTTTTACCAATATTTCTCCTGAGTTTAAAACAAAAACTAGAGATAAACTGCCCTGAGTGAGGGCACAGATTTAACCAGAAAGTGTGTGGTGTGTGTGTGTGTGTGTGTGTGTGTATGTGTATGTGTGTGTGTGTGTGTGTGTGTGTGTGTGTGTGTGTGTGTGTGTGTTTATAATATATACAGACATATATGTTTTTCCCTAGGTCCAAAGATTTGAGTCTATTATTTAATTTGATTAATGGTATATTCCTTATTTTATGAACTGGCCTTAGACCCAATGGCCTGTCTATAATATTTTCTTTTTCTTCTTAGGATGAAAGCATCTTAAGAAAGTGGGCTTGAAATGAAGATGAATTGTGTTGCTATCATGATCTCATACACCTGTAATCCCAGGTAGGGGATTTGAAATTTTTCTTCTTTAAGAATACTACTAAAGCACAAGAAATAGAAACAAGATTCACTAGATGGGATGAATTCAAACTGAAAAGATTCTTCTCAGCAAATAAAACAATCAGTGAGGCGAAAAGTGATACCAGAGAATAGGAGCAAATTTTTACCACATGCACATCAAATAGAAACCTAATATCCAAAATATATAAAGAACTTAAAAAACTTAATACCACAAAACAAATTTCCCAATCATTAAATGAAATGGGCTAAGGAAGTGAAGAGAAACACTTCTTAGAAGATAACCAATCAATCAACCAATAAAAAAGTTCAATATCTCTAGCAATTAAAGAATTGCAAATCAAAAGTACTCCAAAATTTAATCTTACTCCAATCACAATGGCAGTTATTAAAAAAACAATCAAAATATATGTTGGTGAGGATGTGAGGAAAAAGGCCCACTGTTACACTGTTGGTAGGACTCTAAATTGGTGACACCAATCTGGAAAAGAATAAGGAGATTCCTTAGAAAACTTGAAAAGAAACCAAAATTTACCCAGCTATCCCACTCCTCAGTTTAGACAAACAAGAGCTAAAACCAGCATAATACAGAGGCATATCCACATCAATGTTCCTAGCAAAACAATTCACAATAGATAAACTGTAGAACCAATCTATGTGCTCTTCAATACATGAATGGATAAAAAAATATGATCTATTTACACAGTGGAATATTACTGAGCATTAAAAGAGAATAAAATTATGGAATTCGAAAGTAAATGGATGGAGTTGGAGAATATCATGTTAAGGCAAGTAAGCCAAACCTCCTAAACCAAAGACCCAATATTTCCTCTGCTAAGTGGATGGTGATCCAAAACGAGGGAAGTAGGAAGTAGCATGGAAGAAATGAAGAAACTTTGAATAAGACAAAGGGTAGAGAGGTGATGGGAGATGGTATAGAGGTAGGTAAGATGGTGGAATGAGATAAAAATCTTGTTGTACACAAAGTATAGTTACATGGGTTTTGTGACTATACTTTCTTGACAACAAGAGAAATAAAATTTTGTGTTCCATTTGTGTGCTATGAAGTGAAATGCATTCTGCTCTATTAGCAAGTTAGAGCAAATTAATAAATTAATTGATTTTTAAAAATTCAGAAAAGAGACTTGCCTTTTTCTAGATCTATATATAAACAAAAATGTATATATATATATATATATATATATATATATATATATATATATATATTCTATATATAACATGCACAAATTTAATGTATATAATTTATGAACTTTTTTTATATTTCTATTGATTTTTTAAAGAAATGACAACAGAAGCATTACAATTTTTTTTAAATATGTTTTTAATATTTATTTTTTAGTTCTCGGTGGATACAACATCTTTGTTTGTATGTGGTGCTGAGGATCGAACTCGGGCCGCACGCATGCCAGGCGAGCGCGCTACCGCTTGAGCCACATCCCCAGCCCACATTACAATTCTTATTTCATCTATAGAACACAATTTTTCATATCTCTGGTTGTATATAAAGTATGGTGATACAAATTTGTGTCATCATACATGTACTTTTGATGATGGTCTCTATCACATTCCACAATTCTTGCTAATCCCCTGCCACCTTTCTTTTCTCCTACACCTCTTTTTATTGATAATCCATGTACTTCTCTCATGCTCCCCCTCCCTACCCCATTATGAGTCAGCCTCCTTATATTTGGCATTTTTTTTGGAATTGGCTAACATCACTTAGCATTATCTTCTCCAATGCTATTCATTTAGGTGCAAATTCCAGATTTGATTATATACCTAGAAGACTCAAAAAGCTCCCCCAGAAAATCTTCTAGAACTAGTAAATAAATTTAGCAAAGTAGCAGAAAATAAAATCAACACCCATAAATTAAAGGCATTTCTGTATATCAGTAAAAAATCTTCTGAGAAAGAAATGAAGATAACTACCCCATTTACAATAACTTCAAAAAAAAAAAATAAGATACTTGGGAAGCAACCTAATGAAAAAGGTGAAAGGTTTTAACAAGAAAAACTACATAACCCTAAAGAAAAGAAAAAAAAAGACCTTAGAAGATGGAAATATCTACCTTGATAATGAGTAGGCAGAATTAATATTATCAAAATGACAATGCTACCAAAGCACTATACAGATTTACTGCAATTCTGATCAAAATCTTAATGGCATTCCTCATAGAAATAGCAAAAGCAACCATGAAATTTATCTGGAAAAATAAGAGACCAAGAATAGCTAAAGTTATACTTAGCAGAAAGAGTGAAGCAGGTGGAATCACTATATCAGACCTTAAACCATACTATAGAGCAATGATAACAAAAACAGCATTGCATTTGAAAAAAAAAAAAAAAACAGACTGCAGACGAATGGTACAGAATAGAGGTCACAGAGACTAACCCACAAAATTATAATTATTATATATTGGACAAAGGTGTCAAAACATGCACTGAAGAAAAGATAGCCCCTTCAACAAACCCCTATCTCTCACCATGCACAAAACTCAACTCCAAGTGTATCAAGAACCTAGGAAGTAAACCAGATACTCTGTGTACAATGTAATAAAATACAGGCTCTAATCTTCATCATGTGGGATTAGGTCCCAATTTTTTTAATAAGACACTGATAGCACAAGAATTAAAATAAATAATCAATAAATGGGGTAGAATCAAACTAAAAAGTTTATTCTCAGCAAAAGAAACAATCTGTGAGTTGAAGACAGAGCCTATATTTTAGAGGAATATTTTATCCCTCACATATCAGATAGAGGACTAATCTCTAGGGAACATAAAGTACTCAAAAAGCTAAGCTAATAATAATAATAATATTAATAATAATAATAACAACAACAACAACAACAACAACAACAACAACAATAATAATAATAATAATAATAATAACAACTCATTCAAGAAATGGGCCAAGGATCTGAACAGAGAGTTCTTAGAGTATATAATCAATCACCATTTTTTAAAATATATCTGATTGTTATGGTCCTCCCTTTTCAGTACCAAGAACAGTTCTGGTTCAGTTTCTAAGGAAGGGAAACATGAGCAAGAATTATTCTCAACTCTTCTTTATAAATTATCAAATACAATTATCTATGTCATTTTCTAAACATACCTGGACATAGAAAATATAGGTTTGGAGCAGAGAACATTTTTATTAGAAACACAGTGTAAAAGAAAGAAAAAATCATAATTTTTGGACCATATTGAACCACAAGAGAAACGAAACCTGGAATTCAGAAAAGAAAGATTCAAACTTTTATACTTGGGAATGTGGATTACATGGATGCTTAAAGTGAAAAGGTTATTAGAAGCTTTTGAAAGAAATTTTATGTGAGTGGTAGATAATGGTTAACCAAATAGAATCTGCACAGTGTATTCCAGCGGCTTTGTCTACTGTGCACTACAGAACATATAGGTATTCATAGGCTCCATGAAGAGCATTATCTGTGCCCTCCAAAATTATTTCCATAGTACATATGAAAAAACATGGGTATCTGGATACTAAATGGCAATTCAGCAGCCCACAGAAAACTACCCAGAGACAGAACTTATGAAATTTCTTCAAAGACCATTAATGTATTGTTAGCTCCTGACATAGGGATGTCAGTCTAGGGAAATGTTATTTTTTCTTCATTTTGAAGAGAGTGCATTGAGAAAACATTTCAGGGGCAACTTAAATACTTTTTTTTTTCTTTCATGTTAAAAAACTCTTCAGAAATAGAGCTCACAAGACAGATTTCTTAGAAGGGAAATGCCTGGACATTACAAAATTAAAAAAAAAAACAAAAACAAACACATCAGTGGCCCTAAGTGACTGAGTAAGGAAATAAATCTAAAGGGCTTATTAGAAACTGAAAATCAAAAAAGTAACTATTTCTAAAAATAAGTATGTTCATTAGTTGCTATCTCCACAACATGTCATCAAGTAAACAACAAATTATGTATGAATATTTCTAGGATTGGCCAAATTTTATTCCATATGATTTTATATTAAATCCCAAAATCCAGATAATAGAATTCATGATTCACTGCCAAAAATATTACAGAAAAAAAAAATTTTAAGGAGTGGATGTTTAGTAAGTCTGTCATTTAACAATTTTATTACCATATGATTTTAAAGAAATTTATTCATTTTCATGCAGCTGTAGTGTAGAGAAATTTCTTATTTATTTTTCCTATAGTAATTATCAAAGATAAGCCTTAGAATCCACTTTAAATAACATACCCTTACAATCATACAAGAAACCTATAATAAATGATGAGTAAAGAAAAAAGTCAATTAAAAAAAATTTGAACCTTTCTCTTTTTTTGTTTTTGTTTTTTTTTGAAATCAATCTCTAGCTGCATTTTTGGATCCTTTTCTCATCTTTTAAGCCAAAAATATATAGAAGACAGAAGTTTGAACGTCAAATTTATACATGAGTTATGTTTATTAACTCTAAAAATTCAAAATCTTTAGAAACTTAAAAAATACAAAATAAAAACCTATCATGGGAAAAATTAAGTAATATTAAACAAATTAATAATCATTAACTCAAAAGGAGTTTAAATTAGTATCTATTTATGGAAACTATTTTGCTATTGAGTATACCTGATATTCCCCATCAGAGACTTACTGAAATTAGAGCATATGTGATCATGATAATATGTAAGTATGCAATAGTACTCATCAAACACTTGAAGCCCAAGGGCATGGCTCAATACAATATACATCTTGGAAGAGATAAATAATAATCTGTATGAAAAATGGTCACTGGGGCCAGTCACATTTCATAACATATCCAGTTTAAAAAAGACCATAAAGCACTATGTATAAATTTTACATAGGTGCCTTATGCAAGTGGTATTTCACATGTGTACATTTTTAGAAACAAAATGTGTAGAACTTATGAGAAAATAAAAGTCACAAAAAGCATATAAAAGACTGAATTATACATCCCATGTAAATAATAAAACTCATCATTACAAAGGTAATAATTTTCACCCAAATTAACTGACAATATATCTCACCAAAACTGCTATGTACAAATATGAATATATCACAGTGAAGTCTACTTTTATGTGTATTCTATAAAGCAATAATTAAAAAAAATATATGATAGAAGGAAGTAGGAGAATAGGAAAGGGGAACTACTGGATACTGAAGGGGAGCAAATTATATTTCATGTTTTATGGTTGTCCAAATAAACCTGACTATTAAATACAACAATAATACAATAATAGAAAAATCATCAAGTTTTACTTTAAATGAAGTAAGAAACCAAAGCATAAATTTTTAAAATTCATCTACAAAGTTATATGCAACTTTAGCCAAAAATCTTTTAAATTATAAGAGCAAAAAAAAACTTATCATGGCCTACTATTCATATATATTGTGAAAATATAATATTACAATGATAAAGAATCACAATATAAATAAGATCCCCATATGAATACATATGTATGTAAAAACAGTATGCTTTATTACAATAGCAAATCCTAGATAAATCAAACCATAACAAAAATAATCTCAGGAACTTAGCTAGGGCCTATCTCAAAATAAATTTAAACCTGTTAGGGCTGTTTACTGGTGAAGAGTCCTTGCTTCCCCAATGCTGAAGTATAACACCAGAGAAATGTGCCAAGGCAAGTTTAGAGTGGAAAGTAGAAGTTTTATTAAAGTCAGTAGAAAAGACTTCTCCCCAGAAGAAAAAGGAGACCAAAAAGGTGGAATCCATGAAAGGGATTTTTTTAAACTAAGGTCTTTTTAGCTTCTTTATAACTAAGGTCTTCCTTCAGCTATCCTGCATTCCTGTCACATTGCTGTCCTTTGTTCTGTTATCTTGCCGTGTTGGAATGTAGGTGGGAACACCCAAAGTGTGGAGGACAGGTGGGCAGAAGGAGTAATCTGGGCAGAAAGGGCTTTTAGATCAGCATCTCCATGTTTGCTGTGAGCTGCTTCATTAAAATATCCTTGAGATGGGCTCAGGGCCTTGGGGACATTTTCAATTCCCCTTATCCTGGACTCCACCCTTAATATGTTTTTCATTCTTGATTTTACTGGATATTAGACCAAATTTACCTAACTACACAAACTACCTATCTGTAAATCTGGCTCCACTACCAAGGATATGACTAAGTAGTACATTATCCCTGAGTTCACCTAACTTTAACAAAATAATAATAATGAAGAAAGTAAAAATAAAACAATGTCAAAATTAAAATTAGCTAGCTAAAAAGGAAATTAGGTACCCAATAATGACAGCTCCTTTCCTGCAGGAAAATGGACCTTCAAGATTTGATTTTGATAATTATTCCACCTGTCAATCTCCAGCAGGTGGTAAGACACTGGGCTGCAGTAAAACCCTGTCACATAGTATTTTATGCAGATGCTGAGGATGCCCTTTGAGCATAAGGAAGGCAGCAAAGAGTGTCTGTCACTGACATGTTCCCCACCTGGTTGGCCAGTAGGACTAAAGACATAGTGGCCCAGTGGAGGACTTAAGCCTGCAGACTCCAGAGACTGCAGAGTCGCATCCTGCTGAGTTGTTTATCTACAAATAATAGGAGAGATCTGCTGTGCCTGGTGTTTCTGACTCAGTCAGGCTAGGTGGGGACCCAGAGCAACCCCCAGCAGCCACAAATCAGCATGACACAGGGAAAATACCTGGGATGCCAGATGACTCTCCCAGTAGTATATGGTGGTTGATAACATTTTGGGAAATTATATAGTTCAGCATATAATCCCCTCATGATCTAACCCAATCTGTTCAAATGAACCACCATTGTGTACTAACCAATCATGCTTACCCAACTTGTACTCACCAGTGAATGTGCTAAACATGTTTTAGAGTTGTTTATGATTTTCCCAAGGTGTGTGATGAGTTGCTAAGAGATGCTATGATGTATGTGTGGTTCCTGCCTTCCCCCAAAGAGTTATAAAACTGCTGCAAACCCTGGATTCAGGGCCTCTAAGCCACCAGTTTCTCTGTGTGTGGAGGACTGAGCTACCTTGCAATAAACACCTTTTTGGTGCTTACATGGATATTGGTCTCTGGTGGTCTTTGGGGGGTCCCATATTTGAGCATAACAGTCTCTCCTGAAACCCATGGGAAAATAATTCAGCACTCCAGTTCTCTAGGACTGTAGTTTTATAGCACAAAAAGTTACAAAAGAAGGGTGACTTGAGAACTTACATGAATAACAGGATTTTCACAAGCATAATACAAAGACACTTAGTAGGCTAATGGTCTAAATGGTTTAGTACTTAGGGAGTAAATTTAGATCACAACATCAGAATTTATGATGCACCACTAAAGTTTCAGAGTGAGTTTTTATTTGTTCAGAGAAAGCCAGAATTTATGAGTCATCACTAAAGTTTCAGGAAGGGTTGTTATCTCATCAGGGAAAACCAGACATGGGTGAGTTCAAAGCACTGGTAGGCATTTCAAGCAAGTTTACAAATCACAGTAATTTATAATGAAGCAGAAATTAACTTTTCATGCCTTTGTGATGAGATAGTGCCAAATCTTAAAAGGAAATTCGGCTGGATTTTTCACTTGCTATAGCCATAGCTTGTAAAGTATATGTTTCATACTTTAACAAGTTTAAGAATTAAATTATTAATATTAATTACTACTAATTTTTAAAAGACTGAATAAAATAAGATATTAGATATTTCTTATTAAATGCATAAAAATTTTATTAATATATTGATAATATAAACATGGAAAATTTTGACAATGATGCAAAGACATTTAATATAAGGGATTCAATATTATAAATCCCTCATGTTCAGTGGGTCAGTCCTTCAATGATTTTTTTCATTCTTTTAGGTCATTTTGAATTACACTTCTGCAAATGTTTGTTAAGTATACAAATTTAAGATTTTATATTTTGTAAAGTAGAAAAACGGCATATTTGAGCTCCTGTCTGGATTTTAAAACTTATAAGCCATGTGGGGCATCTTAGCACTTTTTTTCATATTTGCACACAGTCCAATTCTAGAGAAGAATGAGTTAGAGATGTAGTCTACTGTCCTGAGCAAAAGAGAAATTTCCTTAGGATATTTCTAAAGCTTTTAATTTTTCTAAATTTTCAAAATTTTTGGTGATTTGAAAAAAATATTTATTTTTAGAAATGAATTGTTTGAAATTAATTATTTATTTATACTGCATTATTTTTCACTTTGATTGATTTTTTAGAAGAACTAACAGAATAGAATTCCAAAGGTATTCCATGTAAATTTAAAGGTTTGTTTCTAATAATCAAGATAGAAAACAGAAGCAAAACATCTTGTAGTTTGGTGGTTCTGCCTCAAACTAAAGGGTTACTTATTTATTTCTGCTATTATTCACTAGGTTCCTGAGGTTGCAGAAATCACCAACCAACACAGAGAAAAGTCTTTTTAGTTTGTTTCTCACAACGATTTAAAACTAAAATACACAAGTATCAATGTAGTTTCATACCAAAGTGTATATCTAAATAATAAAAATATGTATACATAAATATATAAATAAATATAAAATAAAATATAATATTAGATAGATTTTTTTCCAGGATAATTATTTTGTACATATTTCCCTTTAGACACAGTTCTGGGACCAAAGTGTCACAAATAAGACATAAATCCTACATTGCTACATAGAGTAAATAAGGCACATACTAATAGCTTGGTATTACAAATAACTAGAGAACATCATAGAGAATTATACCTAAGTGCTAAGTAGCAAATTCATAGTCTTTAAGTACATGAAGAGACAAGTTATCATACCAAATTTTATAACTCGGTTGCTGCTAATATACAGAAATAGAGATATTTATTAAGAGATGGTATTATGCAGATTTTTGGTTTAAAAAGGGAAAGATCAAATAATGCAGGTGATTTAAACATGAGCAAAAATATTTTTCTACATTCAGTACCTTTTCCACAGATATATGAATTATAATTAATTCCAACCAGTAAAATGCAGAAATAGTGTAAAGATTATTCACTAGGAGTAAAACTACTAAAAAAAAAAAAACTTCCATTCCTGTCTAAATGTTTATACCTGACAAAAAGACTACTTCTTTTCAACCATTTCTGTAGATATGATTTTTTGTAATAAATATTTTGCTGACTTTTTTGCATATTACTTAGTATATTTATGTTCACAATTTCTCTCTTGTCCTATTTTACTACCTATTTTCTGAAAGAAAAAATTTCTAACTCCTAAACTCCCTTGATATTTGAGATCTTTTTTTTGTTTCTTTTTTATTATTAGTTTGAAACATTACAAAGCTCTTGACATATCATATTTCATACATGTGATTCAAGCAGATTATGAACTCCCATTTTTACCCCGTATACATATTGCAGATTCACATCGGTTCCACATCCACTTTTTTACATACTGCCAGACTAGTGTCTGTTGTATTCTGCTGCCCTTCCTATCCTCTACTCTCCCGAATCCCCTCCCCTCCCTTCTCCTCCCATCTTCTCTCTCTACCCCATCTACTGTAATTCATTTCTCTCTTGTTTTTTCCCCTTTCCCATCACTTCCTCTTACATGTAATTTTATATAACAATGAGGGTCTTCTTCCTATTCCATGCAATTTCCCTTCTCTCTCTTTCCCTCCCCCCTCTCAACTCTGTTTAATGGTGATCTTTTTCTGATGCTCTTCCTCCACATTCTGCTCTTAGTTGCTCTCCTTATATCAAAGATGATATTTGGAATTTGTTTTTTAGAGATTTGCTAGATTCACTTAGTATAATCTGCTCTAGTACTATCGCTATCCATTTCCCTGCAAATTCCATGATTTTGTCATTTTTTAGCGCAGAGTAATACTCCATTGTGTATAAATGCCACATTTTTTATCCATTCATCTATTGAAGGGCATCTAGATTGGTTCCACAGTCTAGCTATTGTGAATTGGGCTGCTGTGAACTTCGATGTAGCAGTATCCCTTGTAGTATGCTCTTTTAAGGTCGTCAGGGAATAGTCTGAGAAGGGCAAAAGCTGGGTCAAATGGTGGTTCCATTCCCAGCTTTCCCAGGAATCTCCATGCTGCTTTCCAAATTGACCACACCAATTTGCAGTCCCACCAGCAATGTACAAGAGTACTCTTTTCCCCACATCCTCGCCAGCACTTGTTCTAGTTTGACTTCATAATGGCTGCCAATATTACTGGAGTGAGATGGTATCTTAGGGTGGTTTTGATTTGCATTTCTCTGACTGCTAGAGATGGTGAGCATTTTTTTCATGTACTTGTTGATTGATTGAATGTCCTCCTCTGAGAAGTGTCTGTTCAGGTCCTTGGCCCATTTGTTGATTGGGTTATTTGTTATATTATTGTCTAATTTTTTGAGTTATTTGTATACTCGGATATTACAGCTCTATCTGAAGTGTGAGGAATAAATATTTGTTCCCATTATGTAGGCTCCCTATTTACCTCTCTTATTGTTTCTCTTGCTGAGAAAAAAACTTTATAGTTTAAGTAAGTCCCATTTGTTGATTCTTGTTATTAACTCTTGTGCTATGGGTGTCCTATTAAGGAATTTGGAGCCCAACCTCACAATACATAGATCAGAGCCAACCTTTTCTTCTATCAAACACAGAGTCTCTGATTTGATATCAAGCTCCTTGATCCATTTTGAGTTAACTTTTGTGCATTCTGAGAGAAGGGGATGCAGTATCATTTTGTTGCATATGGATTTCCAGTTTTCCCAGCACCATTTGTTGAAGATGCTATCCTTTCTCCATTGCATGCTTTTAGCCCCTTTATCAAATATAAGATAGTTGTAACTTTGTGGATTAGTCTCTGTGTTCTCTATTCTGTACCATTGGTCCACCCGCCTGTTTTGGTACCAGTACCATGCTGTTTTTGTTACTATTGCTCTGTAGTATAGTTTGAAATCTGGTATCGCTATACCGCCTGATTCACACTTTCTGCTTAGAATTGCTTTTGCTATTCTGGGTCTTTTATTTTTCCATATAAATATCATGATTGCTTTATCTATTTCTACAATAAATGCCATTGGGATTTTGATTGGCATTGCATTAAACCTATAGAGAACATTTGGTAATATCGCCATTTTGATGATGTTAGTTCTGCCTATCCATGAACAGGGTATATTTTTCCATCTTCTAAGATCTTCTATTTCTCTCTTTTGGGTTGTGAAGTATTCATTGTATAAAACTTTCACCTCTTTTGTTAGGTTGACTCCCAAGTATTTTTTTTTGAGGATATTCTGAATGGGATGTGTTTCCTCATTCATTTCCGTTTCAGAAGTTTTGTCGCTGATATACAGAAATGCCTTTGATTTATGCGTGTTGATTTTATATCCTGCCACTTTGCTGAATTCATTTATTAGTTCTAGTAGTTTCTTTGTAGACCCTTTTGGGTCTTCTAGATATAGGATCATATCATCTGCAAATTGTGATAATTTAAGTTCCTCTTTTCCTATTTTTATGCCTTTAATTTCTTTCGACTTTCTAATTGCTCTGGCCAGTGTTTCGAGAACTGTATTGAATAGAAGTGGTGATAGAGGGCATCCCTGTTTTGTACCAGATTTTAAAGGGAATGCCTTCAATTTTTCTCCATTCAGAATGATGCTACCCTGAGGCTTAGCATAGATAGCTTTTACAATGTTGAGGTAAGTTTCTGTTATCCCCAGTTTTTCTAATATTTTGAACATAAAGGGATGCTGTACTTTGTCGAATGCTTTTACTGCGTCTATGGAGATGATCATATGGTTCTTATCTTTAAGTCTATTGATTTGGTGAATAACACTTATTGATTTCCATATATTGAACTACCCTTGAATCCCAGAGATGAATCCTACTTGATCATGGTGCACAATTTTTTTGATGTGTTTTTGTATCTGATTCACCAGATTTTTATTGAGGATTTTTGTATCTAGGTTCATTAGAGATATTGGTCTGAAGTTTTCTTTCTTTGAGGTGTCTTTGTCTGGTTTCGTAATCACGGTGATATTGGCCTTATAGAATGAATTTGGAAGAGCTCCCTCTTTTTCTATTTCCTGAAATAACTTGAAAAGTATTGATATTAATTCTTCTTTAAAGGTTTTGTAAAACTCCGCTGTATACCCATCTGGTCCTGGGCTTTTCTTGGTTGGTATTCTTTTGATTGCTTCTTCTATTTCATCCATTGATAATGGTCTGTTCAAATTGTGTGTATCCTCCTGACTCAGTCTGGGCAAATCACATGACTTAAGAAATTTATCGATGTCTTCACTATCTTCTATTTTATTGGAATATAGTTTTCAAAGTAATTTCTAATTGTCTTCTGTATTTCTGTAGCATCTGTCATGATATTGCCTTTTTCATCCAGAATGTTACTAATTTGAGTTCTCTCTCTTCTTCTCTTCATTAGCATGGATAAGGGTCTGTGAATCTTATTTATTTTTTCAAAGAACCAACGTTTATGTTTTGTCAATTTTTTCAGTAGTTTCTTTTGTTTCAATTTCATTTATTTCTGCTCTGATTTTAATTACTTCTTGCCTTCTGCTAGATTTGTTGTTGTTTTCCTCTTCCTTCTCTAGGGCTTTGAGATGAAGTGTGATCTCATGCATTTGTTGTTTTTTTCTATTTGAGGAATGACCTCCAGGTGATGAATTTTCCTCTTAAAACTGCTTTCATAGTGTCCCATAGATTTCGATATGTTGTGTCTGTATTTTCATTTATCTCTAAGAATTTTTTGATTTCCTCCTTTATGTCTTCTGTGATCATTCAGTAACAAATTGTTCATTTTCCATGTGATGTAGGATTTTTCCTTCCTTCTTTTATCATTAATTTCCAGTTTCATTCCATTATGATCAGATAAAATTCATGGTATTATCTCCACCCCTTTATATTTACTGAGGGTTGTCCTATGGCATAATATATGGTCTATTTTTGAGAATGATCCATGTGCTACTGAGAAAAAAGTATTTCCACTTGATGATGGTTGATATATTCTATATATGTCAGTTAGGTCTAGGTTATTGATTGTGATACTGAGTTTTATGGTTTCTTTATTCAACTTTTGTTTGGAGGATCTGTCCATTGGTGATAGGGGTGTGTTGAAGTAACCCATAATTTTTGTGTTGTGGTCTATTTGATTCTTGATCATGAGGAGAGTTTGATTTATGAACGCACAGCACCCTTATTTGGTGCATAAATATTGATAATTGTTATGTCTTGTTGTTGAATGGTTCCTTTTAACAGTATATAATTTCCTTCCTTATCCCTTTTGATTAACTTAGTCTTGAAGTCGATTTTATTCGATATGAGGATGGCCACCCCTGCTTGGTTACGAGGACCATGTGCGTGGTATATTTTTTCCCAACCTTTCATCTTCAGCCTGTGTATGTCTTTTCCAATCAGATGTGTCTCCTGGAGGCAGCATATTATTGGATTTGTTTTTTTTAATCCATGTTACCAGCCTATGTCGCTTTATTGGAGAGTTTAAGCCATTAATGTTTAGAGTTACTATTGATATATGGTTTGTACTTCCAACCATGTTTAATTATTTATCTTTTTTTAAATTTGGTTTGTTTCTCCATGATAAGCTTCCCCCCCTCTGTCTTTACTGAGGTACTTCCCACTGTTGCTTTTGGTTATTGTTTTTCATTTCTTCCTCGTGTAGTGTTTTGTTCAAGATGCTTTGCAATGCTGATTTTCTGGCTGCAAATTCTTTTAACTTTTGTTTATCATGAAAGATTTTTATTTTGTTGTTGTACCTGAAGCTTAATTTTGCTGGATACAAAAATCTTGGTTGGCATCCATTGTCTTTCAGTGTTTGAAATACGTTGTTCCAGAATGTTCTCGCTTTCAGTGTCTGTGATAAAAAATCCGTTGTTAACCTTATTGGCTTACCCCTGAATGTAATCTGCCTCCTTTCTCTTGTAGCTTTTAATATTTAATCAATATTAATATTTAATATTTGGATATCTTCATAACAATGTGTCTTGGAGTTGGTCTACTGTGATTTTGTATGCTCGGTGTCCAGTATGCATCTACAATTTGTACAACCATTTCCTTTTTTATTTCTGGAGAGTTTTCTATAATTATTTTATTCAGCAGGTTGCTCACTCCCTTGGTTTGAACCTCTCTACCTTCCTCTATCCCCATGACTCTTAAGTTTGTTTTTTTTTTATGTTATCCCATATCTCTAGGATGTTTTTCTCATGATATTTTACCTGCCTTCTGAGTTGGCTAGACTCTTGTCAAGATGATATATTTTGTCTTCATTATCTGACGTTCTGGCTTCTACTTGCTCCAATCTGTTAGTGTTAATCTCATTTGAGTTTTTAATTTGGTTTATAGTTTCCTTCATTTCTAGTATTATTACTTGATTTTTTTATAATGTCTATCTCCTGATAAAGATGCTTATTTGCTTCTTTTATCTATTTATGTAATTAATTTTCAATGTGTTCTTACACTGTTTGAATTTGCTGTCTTATATCCTCTTTAAGATTCCATTCCATCTGTCTAAGGTATTCCTTGAGTTCATTATTTGACTATTTTTCTGATGCCTCTAGGTCCTCCTGAATATTTAGGCTGTCCTGCATTGTTTGTACTCCTTTTCTTCATTGCTTTTTCATGCTGCTCATGTTACTTCTTGTTCTGTTTGACTGCTGAGTTACTGTTTACTCCTATAAACTTATTTGATGCTGTCGCCGCCGGTTTCAATGAAGTTATCTCCTCTTCCGCATTCTGGTGACATCAGTTCTCTGCCATGGTGGTATCCCATGCAAATGGTGACAGTTGGTTCCCTTTGCCAGGTGACCAATGCCACGGGTGGGTCCTGACTGGCTCTCCCAAGACCCGTCTCAATCCTGTGGCCACTGCCTATGAAGGCTCAGTTGGTATTAGCCTCTGCAGGTACAGAAGGGCCGACCAGTTGTTTCAGTGGGATCATTTAGTGTTGTCTCACAGCAGATTGTCTGTGAGATGCAGGTGAATGGGAGCTTTAGTTCAGCAGATCTGGGCTAGGTGTGTGTTCTGAGAGGCCCAGACTGTTTGCCCCAGATCCACGTCAGCTCAGCATTGCCTAGTGATCCATTTCCTGGCTTCCAGGGTTCTCAGCATTCTTCCTGAGGTTTGTTTTCAGATTCTGCATAGCACAAAAACCTGGGCTCCAGATCCAGGACAGAATCCTAAGAGATTGATTGGTCAAGGCTTCAGGAACTGCCTCCAACCTGAGCCAAGTGGGCTGAATTGAGTCTGAATTGAGATATCTTTTAATTTTTAAGCTTAAATCATTTCTCTAATGAATACTGTGCTTTTAGTAAAGAGTGGCTCTTTTTATGCACCTGGCTAATTTACAGGAGTTTTGTTGTGTTCTTTGGTTTTATTTACACTGAAGTTTAAAAAAAGTTTAATGTTAAACCAATACACTAAGAAAAGACCACCAACTCAAATTTTAAATCAAATCAAAATAAGATTGTATTGTTTACAGAAAAGCTGGCCAAGACTGTCTCTTGCAAGATTCCATGCTAGAGATCATGCCCCCTGATCTTCAGGAAAAAGTTTTTACAGCACAAAAAGTTACAAAGGAGGTGGGCGTCTAAGGTACTTAAAGCTAACAAGATTTTGACAATCATAATACATGGCTAACATTTCAAGGTAGAAAATAAATTCAGCTCCAGATATTAGAATTTATAAGCTGCCACTGAGATTTAGAAAGAATTATTATTTGGTCAGTGGTAGCCAGAATTTATGAGGCACCAGTAAGGTTTTAGAGAGGGTTGTTATCTCATAAGGGATAGCCAGGCATAGGTGAATTCAAAACACAGGTAGAAATTGCAAGCAAGTTTAAAACATCAAAATATTGTCAGACCAAAGAGAAATTTTAGTTTTCTTAGAAAAAACAGAAATAAACTTTTTACCTCTAAAAGCTCTAAGAGAAGATTTTTTTTTTTGTATTTTCTCATATCTAATGGCTTCTGGCATTCTTTCATTTGTGACCATAAATGCTTCTCTTCTGTTTTTATGGGGCTTCCAAAACAAAAAATATAGATAAGCCCTTCTCATAGGGAAGATGTTTCCAACATAGCAAGTAACTACCCTTTAACCCACAGGGTCTGGTAACCATATTATAGGATATGAAAGACCCTCCAATATGCTTGTTCTTCCAACCATTGTTTGCAAATATTGACAAAAGTCAATTCATTGCACAGAATGAGTGAGGTGAGTCTCTGCTCTGCAGTCCAGAACAGGAGGTAAAAGAGCCCCCAAAGTGAGTTTAGACAAGGTTTTACATGACATAGCTGACAAAATCTTAACAACAAAAGAAAACATAAATTCAGAGAGAACCATACCCACATAATCTCATTTGACAGAATCAAATTCATAAGACGAACAGAGGACAGAGGTAAATCTAAAGGGATTTAACTATATTTTTTTTTCTGAATTGCTATTAATGTCTCCCAGGATTATAGATTTCTGGATATCCTCAGTTACTACTATATCATTACCTTCAACCTACAATGCATGAGGAACACTGAATTTACCCTCATACTCAAGTATTTATCACTTATTTTTTTCTATAGAAATGCATATGTATATGAATATATTTTTCCCACATTTCCAAGACTCTACCCTGAAAATTTCTGTGATATCACTTCCCTGAAATGCAGTTTCATTATTTCATGTCAGTTCATCTAAGTATTCCATATTATGTGTTGGAAAAGTTGAGACAACTCTAAGGCCCTTCTTATTTGATATTTATAAACTATAATTAAAGGTCAACCTCAGTACCTCCAAAGAACTTAAGTCTCATCCACCTTTCTCATTCATAGTGCTTTATTTTTTAAGTAGGTAGCAGAAATTTTGTTTGGAAGAAGAGTGATTTAAAGCCATTCAGTGTACTTTAGAGGATCCCAAAAACCCATTCTTTTGGTTCTTAAATAAGCTTACCACTGAAAGATCTGGATTACACACCAGGTTAGACACTGATACTATGCTTTCATGGGAAATGATTTCTTGGTTGTGAATATTCTCTTTCCCTTTCCCCTATAGTCTTGGAAATGTGTGGATTGTGTGAGGTATTAGAATCATTATGCCCTAAAGAAGTAATAAAATAATCTCTGGAAAAAATAACAGTCATCCATTACATTATTTTTTTTTAAAATACTAAGAATAAGTTTAGTTAGTAATATATTACTGTACTAGGAAAAGTGATATAAATGCAATTTTAATTTTTAAAGTTGTTTCTGATTACTACAAAGAGAGTATAAAAAGCTGGGTACATGGGCTGTAGTTGTATCTCAGTTGTAGAATACTTTGCTAGAATGTGCCAAGCACTGAGTTTGATTCTCAGCAATACAAATAAAGATTTTTGTTGTTTTATTTTTTAAATACATGACAGTGGAATGATAACAGAAAAAAAACAAACTCATTTTTGGGTGCCGTCTTAGAAGTTTACTAATGGTTTTGGGCAGAACACGAAGCATAATTCATTTAGAATAGGCTTTGGAAAAGGCATCCTGACTACCACATGGGTTCACTTTCATTCTTTCTGTGACCATCCTTTTTTCTTCAAATTCAATCATGAGGGCTTCAAGGTCTTTTACATTTGAAATACGCCTTAATGGTGCTCATTAACATCTTTGAGTTAGCCACCAGGTGTGTTTGAGTGAGGCCCATTATCCTGATTACATGGTCATTATACTATCTATTCTATTTTATACTTATTCTCTGTGAACAGAGAACCCTAGTTTTGGATATGTGAACAGACAGCTAGAAAACTAGGAGTTTTTTTCTGAGAACTATGAAGAGGTAAACTGAACTTCTGGATTTCACATTTTTGTTTTTGATTTGAGATACTGCTTCTGCTACATTTAAAAATCTCAGGACTCATGAAGATAATAAGTTAAAAGCCAGCATCATCAAATTTGTGAGGCCCTAAGAAATTCAAAGGGACTCTGTCTCTAAATAAAAATACTGAAAAAGGGGTGGGAATGTGAATCAATGGATGAATACCTCTGGGTTGAATTTCTGGTACCAAAAAGAAAACAAGACACACACACACACACACACACACACACACACACACACAAATAATAATAATTAAATAAATAAACAAACAAACAAACCCCCTTGAGTAAGAAGCCCTAAAATTAACACCCTCTCTCATGCATGAATAAAATAAATGGATTTGGAGCTTTCTCCTGATAATTATGTCAGTCTTCACTATGCAGTCTGGAGACATGCTGGACTCATGGCACATGGAAGCCAACAAAGAGCTTTAGAAAGAAGCTGAAAACACCATACAATTATGGAACAAAATGCCCAGGTTTCAACTGCTGATCTAAGCCTCACTAGACTAGTCAGAGGGAGGTGAAGGCTAAGCTACCACAGAGAGACCCTCTGGCCACAAGACTCTGGAGAGGACCAGGAGGAGTCCATAGCCATGACTGCTAGTTTTCACCATTGCCACTCCTGTGAGCTTTAAGCCACCTTCCTATGCAGGTTCAATATAACAAGGCAGTCTTACCATTTCCTGGATCTCAGGGTTCTCAGTGTTCTCCCTGTGGTTTGTTTACAGATTAAGCATAGCACAGGCACCTGGGCTCCAGATCCAGGACAGAAGTCTACAAAAAGATTGAAAAAATGGTGGGTTCCAGACACCACGAGAACAGAAAATTGTGGAAACCCTCCCCCTCATCACTGGCTGCGTGAGGATTGGACAGTTCTCACCTAAGTGACTGATTGGACAAGGCTTCAGGCACTGCCTCCAACCTGAGCCAAGTGGGCACAGAATCAAAGTCTGAATGACAGGCTGCTCCATTGTCATTGTTAAAAGACTACAGATTAGGACTGAGAATATAGCTTGGTCAGTGTAGTTCTTGTTTTGCTGATATAAAGCCATGGACTCAATCCACTGCACTACACGCACACACCCTCCTCCCCTCAAAAAAAAAAAAAAGATTAAGTAAAGGACTTTGGGGACTAGGGTTATGGATCAGTGGTAGAGAACTTCCCTAGCATGCATGAGGTACTGGGTTGAACACCCAACACTGCATTAAAAAGCCACCCAAGAGAGGATGTGGCTCAAGTGGTAGCGCACTTGCCTGGCATGCGGGTGGCCCAGGTTCTATCCTCAGCACCACATACAAACAAAGATGTTGTATATACCAAAAACTAAAAAATAAATATATTTTTTTTAAAAAGCCAACAAACAAACTATTATTGATACTGTGTCCATCTACAACAAAAAATATTCAAAAAAAAACTGTGTATTGGACTTGTGCACCCTCACTACAGAACTCATAAACATTTTTTTTAAATAATATATACATATATGTCTTCAGACAGTGTATAAAATTCTCCAGTGATGTCTTTTCAAGTAACTTATATTACAGGTATGCTTCTCAACATTGAAATCCTTTCCCCCTCAATTATTATTATTATTATTATTATTATTATTATTATTAGCCTGTTAATTGCATTAAATGCCTCTGTATGGGGTTATTTTAAGGCAAAGTTTTCTTCCAATAATAGGACCTAGCCCAGAGAGAAATGTATTGACACTTATAACTGTTTATAAGGTTAAAGCAATTTGTGAATAAATATGCATATATATTTTTATGAAAATAATATCACAATCACTTTAATATATATATTTTTAATTTTTCTATTCTTTGTCTCATAAAAAAACAGTTTGAGCTTTAAAATCATTAGCAATGTCCTTATATCCCTTTCCCCAAAAAAGTGACTCACAAGTATAATTCAGATTATAGAGACTCATAAATTTTTGATCCTTTATTTTAACTAGTGAAGTCTAAAGATTTTCTATTTATTTTCACCTTTAAATGAAGCCCACTTTTTATAGCTTTCTTGTTGTGTAACTGACCTTTAATAATCTGCAAATTTTACCCCCATTCTGATCACTTCAGACTATTGATGTTTTGATGGAGGGGATCTCAAAGTGGTCATGTACAAGGTAGGAAATGGATATAGTAAAATATAAGACTGGTGATTGCTGAGTATGTAGATTTTACTATACAAAATAAGTATTGGTGGATGATATGGGATAGGGAGAAAAAGAGCAATGAAAAAAAGAAGAAAAACTTCAACGGTAGAGGTGTTCACATGCTACAAGTCTACAATGATAGTGTGAATATAGAGGGTAGTGTTCTTGGAAGCAGCAATAAAATTTGAGGGAAAGAAAAAGGTAATTTTTTTTGCACAGTTCCCAAGTGAGAGAGCCAGGTGAATGGGTTCTCTGTTCAATTCTTTCCATCTAGGAGTGAAATTTATTTTCATAGGGTATGTCTCAGTAAGTAGTAAAACCTATTTCTATGTACCTTTACACTTTTCATGACTACAAGCTGACTTTGACAATTCCAGTCACATTACATCTTTGCACTTGTTAGCTATTCATTAATTAATTCATTCATTACATTATTTATTTATTTTTTATTAATTCACTTTTTCTTCAGTTGTCATTGTTTTTTCATTACTGGTGATTACATAATTGCATAAATATTCTGAATGTTGACTTTTGGTTAAATATTGTTTTATGTGTTTATTCATACATTTACTTTTCATTGAAATGTTTTTCCTTTGCCAAGCCTGATTTATATTAGACCTCAATCTTACTTTATGAAGACTAGATAAAATCACATTATTCCAAATAACTCAAGATTTATCATCTTTGAAGAACCCTAATCACCCACAAAAGTTGAACCAGTTTGGGTCAACTAAAAACTGTGTCAAAAGTCCTCTTTTTTCTTATATACACTTTAATAAAAAATCCCTCTCTCACTTTTATATTTTGTAGACTAACTTCCCAAGCAGTAGTTAATAACCTAGATGAGTTTTCCAACTAGCTCACTATTACTTTTAAATTATTTACATCCTTGACATTAAGAGTGTCACTGATTATATTTTTATTTTTTCAAGATCTCTCTCTCTCTCTCTCTCTCTCTCTCTCTCTCTCTCTCATATGACAAATTGAAATCAGACATGCTTTTTTACTAAGAAACACTCTCAGCCTTTAATAAAATATTCTATAAAATGAAAGGGTTTCACTGATTTTCTTAGAGCCTCATTAAGTTTCGGAGGCTAGCTGACTTTAATCTAATGTTACAGATGTTTGCATTACATATATATATCGTGAATATAGAGGGTAGTGTTCATTTGACTCTTTCTCTTGGGGACTATGCCAGAGTTACCTTCTTCTTTCACTTCTACCTTATTTCTGCCTCCAAAGAAACTACCCTTTAACCTCATAATACCATTGATCCACCATTAGACTTTTTAAATCTGAACTCTTGAGCTGGTCTGCCGCAGTCTCTGGCTGGGCACAAATCACGAGTCTCCACACAGCTTGTAGATTCAAACAGCAATTCTTTATTCCCGAACTCACACCGGCCATCTACAAACACACCGGCCATCTACAAACACGCTCTGGGGGAATCCACGTTCTCTGCCCAAATCCACTCTGCATGGGCTTCTGTCTCCCAAAATATACTGTTTGACCCTAAGCACTCAAGAGGAACTCAGCAGCAGGATACGCCCTATTCTAAAGGGGGAACACCCTAATCTCCTATTATGCTAAACTGCCCTATTCTAAAGGGGGAACACCCTAATCTCCTATTATGCTAAACCGCCCTATTCTAAAGGGGGAACACCCTAAACACGGATCCTGCCCTGGTCCTTGAGCAAGGTCACCTTTCAGAAGTCCTTCCACTAGACAGCATGGGAGTAAGCTGGCAAGGAATTTGTCATACCTACTTGGCTGATGGCTCCCAGCACTTGTCATTCTTTCCCTCTTTCTTTCACAGAAATTTTTTCTCTACCCGTATCTATTCCACCAATACTTTTTCATGAATACTCACTACTACATACTCAGTATCCACCAATCTCACATCCTGACCCATCCTTGTTCTGCCTTTTCCATGGATCACTTTGTGATCTCCTCCACCATATATCAATAGTCCATAGTAAGGTCAGGTAAGGGTGTTATATATGCAGATTTTTAAAAGTCATTTACATAACAATAAGCCAATTCAAATTGGAATGTATTTTCTCTTAGGTTAAAAAAGAAAATCTACAGACTGCACTGTTAAACCAAATTGTTTAAAATTCATTAATCTCAATAATTTGGAAAAAGAAATTCTATAAAAGAACATAATACATAAAAGTGACAAATTTGAAGATACACCAAGTGTACGTATCAAAGAGTGTCATATATCGGTGCTTTCAAAAGACAAATTAATTTGAAATAAATGTAGTTAATGTGAGATGTAGTAATCATTTATTAATTATATATAATGGTAGTATACATGTGTATGTACAAAATGCATCTCATATAATTATGAGTATACATTGCAAAAAATGACCTCTACAGTAATTTTTTTTTTAAATTTTGCTGACAACACTATAAATACCTACATCTAGGTTTATGTATTAACAAATGTTCAGGACACATTTTGTACTTTATAAAGTTTACAACTGACCAACAGAACTTTTTTTTTTCCAGTTTTTAAAAGGAGTAGTACATATTTTCAGTTAGAATATAAAACCATCATTTATCTTTAATTTTTAAATATTTTTAATTATACATGACAACGGAATGCATTACAATTCTTATTACACATATAGAGCACAATTTTTAATTATTCTGGTTTTATACAAATTATATTTACATGAATTCACTTTATACGTGTACTTTATATAAAAATATATATCATATTCCACCATCATTTCTAACCCCATGATCCCTCCCCTCACCTCCCAACCACCAAAAGTTCATTTTGATACACACTGATTTATTCTATGAAGTTATAGAAAAGACTATATACCTTATAATAATATGAACAGATAAAGTTTTGTAATGAATACATAGCATAATAATAATAATAATAATAATAATAATAAACTTTCCATTTAGACATTAATAAATTATACATCTAGCACTCCTGACAACTTTTCCAAAAGAATTGACATCTTTTCCAAAAAATGGGGGGTTAATTTTGGGGGAAAATGGTATTCTATGCTTTCTTAATATCAAGAATAAATTATTTTCAGAAGTAATATATATTTCAATAAAAAAATAAAATAGAACTAGTTTCCATGGCACACACCTCTAATCCCATTGGATTGTGAGGCTAAGGCAAGATAATCCTGAGTTTAAAGCCAGCCTCAGAAACTTAGAAGGCCCTAAGCAACTATGTGTGACCCAGTCTTTGTGTGCCCTTGATTTAAATTTCCAGTAAGAAACAACAACAACAAAAAGAATGCAGAGTATTGATAAGGACACAAAACAAATTCTCATGAACTAAAGATGGAGTAGAAATTGCTGTTATCTCATCATGAAAACTGATTATATATATAAAAATAATAAAGTTTGAGGAAAAAATGATTTCTGGAGCCCAGAAAGGTTTTTGGTTTAATTAGAGTACAAAATACCACATAAGTATTATATTGAAGTTACATCTGTTAAATACATCACATGTATAATGTATTTCAAGGAAAATATGTAGAACTTATGACAAACTAAGTAAAAATTTACAAAAGCACATAAAACAGCATGTGTGTAAATAAAACGAATCATTACAAAGACAACTATTTTAACTTAATTTAATATATAATATTTTCCTATCAATATTTTAGCATGTTTTTCTTTAAATACAAGAAGAGAGCTGGACTTGTTGGTGCACAATTGTAATCCCAGTACCTTGGGAGGCTGAGATAGGTGTATTGTGAGCTCAAAGGCAGCATCAGCAAAAGTGAGGACCTAAGCAACTCAGTGAGACACTGTCTTTAAATTTCATACAAAATAGGTTTGGGGATGTGGCTCAATTCCCCTGAGTTTAATTCCAAGTACCAAATAAAAGAAAAGAAAAGAAGGGACCAAAAAATATTATCTTAGAAATAAAATATATGTAAAATACCCCAAAACCTTTAATAAAAAAACAAATAATATAGTTATTGTTATGAGACACATTTAATATATATTATGAAACTATATTGCAATAATACAGATCAATATATCATAATATGAATCAAATATGAAACCATATGTAGATCAATAGTATTGTTAAGAGCAATAGAAAGGCATATGTAAAACTGACCATATGAAAAATAACATTATACGTGAATGAATGAATCTATCCAACCTAAAGTTAGAATTGGGATATAGTGGCAAAGTTCACTGTTAGAGTGTGTGTGCAGAATGTGCAGGATAGTCAGCTGTAACCTTAGCAACACTATAAAAAGCAAATATTAAGAGGGAATGATGTTGAAAATAAAGCAGAATATTAAATCAGACACTCTCCCTTCATCTATAGATACATTTAAGGAAAAAACTACTGTGAGTGTCGCTTTGGCAAAATCATGAATGAGTAGAGAGATTTAGATTCACTGGATATTAGTCTGGTTTTAAGAAATGTACCACATTTGGGACAAAATCCCCAATTACCATCATCACCTCTAGTGAACAGAAATGTGAGACAGGGGCTGAGGATGTAGCTCAGTTTTTAGAGTTCTTGCCTTGTATTCACAAGGCCCTGGGTTCAATCTCTAGCACCACACACACAAAAAAGAAGGAAATATGAAAGAAATGATACAAAAAAATGGTAATATCTAGGAACCATAAAAAGCCTTCACAAGTGTTTCATCAGCTGTGACCAAGACACAAAAATACCCAAATATCAAAGCTGTCAATTTATCTCAAAAAAAATCGGCCAGCATATTTTCCCAATTGCTTTGCTGACAGATGAAGTTCACTCTAGCTTGTATTATAGGTGAAATAGGGAGGAATCCAGTAAACTACTCTTAGCTTGAGTGAGATTTTAGCACTTTCTGAATCCTGCCCCAACCCTGATTCACTAGTAATAAGGCCAGAACTACCAATTCCTCCTAGAAAACGTTTTTGTTTTTTTTGTGGGTGTGTATGTGTGTATTGAATGTTTTAAATTTAACGCATTTTGTTTATGTTACTATGTCCCTGATACACTAGTAATAATGCCAGAACTACCAATTGCTCCTAGAAGGTTTGTGTGTGTGTGTGTGTGCGTGTGTGTGTGTGCGTGTGTGTGTGTGGATGTGTGTGTCCATGTGTGTACTGAATATCTCAACTTTAACATATTTTATTATGATACTATGTTCTGAAGTTCCAAACTCTAGAACAAAAGGTGATTGAGCTTATGTAAATCTCTGTAGATTTCAAACAAATAAATTTACATTCTTTTCCCAGCACTTTTATGAACGATGATACCAAACAGCAGTTCAGAAAGGAGGTTAAAACAATGATTCCTGTTTATTCCAACAAATCTTTACAGAATAGTCCTACATTGTCTATTTCATATAAACTTTTCTCAGGGATAAAATGCATCAGTCAAAGAGATTCTCTGTAGCCTGGGCAGTGTTGTTGAAAAGGTTATTATAATAATCTGAAAGAGCTAGGTGTGGTGGCAAATATACTAGAGGTTGGAGAGGCAAGTCAGGACGATTGTGAATTGAAAGACAGCCTTAACAACATAGCAAGGCTATAAGAAACTTATTGAGATATTAGTTATATATCACCTGTCTTAGAAAAAAGGACTGGTGACCTAACTCAGTGGTAACCACCCCCAGGAGTTTAATTCCTAGCACCAAACCACACCAAACTAAACAAATATCTGAAAGACAGTAGGGACTCCAGAGTATAGGTGTATATGTATAGATAAAAATTTTGGTTACAATATAAAGTTAATAAGGATACTTTTGAAAAAAATTTCATAGTTTTTTTTTTAAATAGAGAATTTTAATATTTATTTATTCATTTTAGTTTTTGGCAGATACAACATCTTTATTTATACGTGGTGCTAAGGATAAAACCCAGTGCCGCACACATGCCAGGCAAGCGCACTACCACTTGAGCCACATTCCCAGCCCCTATCATGGTTCTTAAGAGCTCAAAATAAAAATGCCATATAATCCACAAATAATAATTTTTTGAAGCCGGGTATTATTGTGAATATCTGCACTCTCAGTGGCTGGGGGGATGAAACAGGAGGAACTTAAATGCAGGACCACCCTCAGAAATTTGGCAATGCCTTAAGTAACTCAGTGATATCCTGTCTTATTAAAAAAAATAGGGATGTAACACAGTGGTAAAGTGCCTAAATAAACAAAAATAAATAGCAGTTCTTGGTTTAAAAAATGCCCTATAACCCAGTGATTATAATTATGGATAAATATCTAAAGAAATTAGAACACTTTTGTGAAAGAAATTACTTCACTTCCATTTTCATTGTAGGTTTATTCACAGTATCTAATAAAAGGAATCAAATGAAGTGCCTTTTAGATGCAAGGTATTGATAAAAAGGTTCCTTCCAGCTGCAGATCATCCATCTACTTGCCTTAAAGGCTGCATACTTATAATTCAAACTTCTCCCTAAAAGTCAAGACTCAGATATAGATTTTTCTGAGTACTCCAAGAGATTTTGGTACCTCTGGACAAATTGTGTAAGCCTTTTTAAAACTAAGGAATAGGTAAATTTGGGAGTTTGGAATGTGGACAACATACAGTAAATTCCTCAAGGGGGAATCTTAATTCAGCACTGTGATAAGGTGTCTGAGTCTGGGGAAGAAAGAGGAAGTAAAATCAGAGTTTGATATAAAGCTAGACTTTGCTTCACTGATTTCTAGGTTATTGATTTAATCCAAACAGATATTCAAAAAACGGTTAAAGTTACTAATTAAAATTTATGTAAAACAGGTATTTAAAAAATGCCAGGAAAGAGCTGAAGGTGTGGCTCAGTGGTACAGTGCTTGCCTAGCATATATGAGCCCCTGAGCTTAATTCTCAGCACCACAAATTATAAATAAAATATAAATAAATATTAAACAATATACCAGGTAAGGATTTAGGGTTGTTGATCAGTAGTAGAGTGCTTGGCTAGTATGCATAAGGCAATCTGTTTGATACTGTACCCACATTAATAATAATAATAATAATAATAATAAAGATACTTTGTTCATCTACAACTAAGAAAAAATTATTTTAAAAAAGTACAACAGTGCGATGGCCTGTAACCTTCTAATTATCTGTGTTCTAATTAAGCCCTTGCAATTGAACTTGTTATTTAAATTAAAGTCCAGTTCCACTTTTATTTCATGCCACACCAGGACAAAGGAGTTTGCTTGAATATTTGGAATGCTTCTAAATGTAATTTTAATAAAGTTGTCTTACATATTTAAATATTCAGTTGAAAGCAAACTTGGTGGCACAGGCCATAACCCCTGTAGCTCAGAAGAATTATACATAGGTATAATTAGTTCAAAGGTACCCTCAGCAAAAGCAAGTCACTAAGCAACTAAGTGAGACCCTCTCTATAAATAAATACAAAAAGGGACTGGGGATGTGTCACAGTGCCCCTGAGTTAAATACTTGGTACAAAAAAAAAAGAAAGAAAAGAGAAAAAATTCAATTGAGGACAAATACATTAAAAAAACAAACAACAACAAAAAAAACACCCTTAATTTTGGAAAATTAACTATACTTTTGTGAGGATGTCCTTAGGCCTGGGCTAAAAAACTCCATTTTAAAAACTTCAGTTTGAAACATGCAGTCTCACCAGGCATGCCTAAAGAAGCCCTGCAGTATTGCCCTCAGACATAAACAAATCATTTCCCCTCACCTTGATAAACAGAGTGAGGCCTCTGGCAGGTTATCCTCACCTAATAAGAGGGAAGGGTGAGAAGATCAAGGTGAAGACCACCAGACCAGATGTTTCTGGCACTAGAGTAAATGATGCCATGGAAAAATCTGGTGGTAACTAACAAGGATTGAAAAAAGGGTAAAAAAACCTGCAAAATTTAGTATAAATAGTAGAGTAAATAAACAGATGTATAGCCAGCTCAATAAAAAATGCACTTGAGCTTGGGAGGCTGATGAGGGCTTGGAATGACATCTCATCACTTCTCATCATTTGCATTATCCTCAACACTCTTAAACTCTACAGCCACACCTTAGTGAGAGGGAGAAAGGTAAAAGATTATGTGATGTTCTTCTCATGTGATAAAAACTTAATTTCAGTGGGGAGAAACCCAATGGGGAAAATATAACAAGAGGCAAGATTTCCCACACACCCAAAATATGAATAAAAATTTTATCAAAATTACTTTAAAATTTTATTTAACTTTTGTGCTGTCTGGTCTTATGAGAAAGCAAATTTTATTTAAACTTCTAAGCAATGTCCTAAGGCATTAATATTTTTCCAGAGGGAAAAACAATATAATGCACTAGTATAATTTAAAAATTTCTAGTATTCATAATAAAAATTAAGAAGGACAGTTTAAATCAATTTAATAACTTAAACCACTATATCCAAAATATTATTATTTTGAAAATATAAATTGACTAATAAATAAATGCATTTTTCAAGTTTCATCCTAAAATTCACTCTTGACCTCTCAGGAATATGTATGTACACCACAGCTATATTCCATGTTTGAGATCTATAAATACCCTGACCTCAGCAAGGTGAAAAAAAAATGAACAACTCAGTTCTGTGTCATAGGTAATGGAATAAACATACCAAACAACATTGTCTCAGGGCCAAAGAACAGGAGAGACTCTGCACTTTGAGAGAGCAGCCATCTACATCTCAGAAGTGTACAAAACTGGACACTGTTTCAAACAGGATTCTGGGCACAGATCTATTTTCATTTTACATATCATACTTTAACCAAAAGAGATTGGTATCACTGGAGAGAAGACTCTAGGTCATCAGATCATCAGTAACCCAGAAACTAGAGTCTAAACTTTTTTTTTTTTAAATTATTTTGCATTTTTGTCTTTAGCCTAATGCAGGGTTGTGATTTCAATTTTCTTCTTTAGTATGGGGTACTCTGAGAATATCATCAAACATTAAAGGCATAGAAGTCTACACATATTTCCATATAATTCAATAAAACCTGTCAAGAGATTAATGTTTAAATTTGAATTAATAAAAATTTAACCAGTATCTATAAGGCACAATATATTTTTCACATAACTTCTGTTCCACATGTGATTGAATCCTGACTTTCAGCCTATTTAGTGAATTAGATATCTACCACTGAATTAGAAGAAACTATATAAAAATTGTTTCAAGTGTGGGCTTATCTTCAATTAAGGCTGGGTTCATATGGGATATTTTTACTGCATAAGGTGATAGTTCATAAGGTTACTGAACTTCAGAGGGAGATATGGTTGCCAAAAAAAAGCACCCTTCTTCTCAGAATCAAATAAATTAAGGTGGGCTCATTCTCATGGAGGTGACAGTGCTATGAAACCAAAAACAAAGTATCAGAATGTTTCCTGACTAATACACTTTCATAGTCACAGATTTACATAAGTCACACACATAAAATAAGAGCTCAGATCCAAAGTTTGGGAAATATTCTCTGCACTTTGGCTACAAGAGAAGTAAAAACACATTGTCAACTTTATGTGTACAGATAGGGCTAAATAATTGCTAATATGTTGACACTCAGTATCATTCTGCTTTTTATAATGAATGAGGTTTACATAGCTGTTCACTGTGAAAGAATATTTGAAATGTCTCATGAATATTAAGCAACTTTACTGGAATTCAGGATCAATTCTATGTGATCCCAAAGCCACAACTCACATCCTCTAGACTACATGAATTACCAATCTTTCATTATTGTCTTAGAAGTTAGATAGTGGCACAAAAAAGAATACTTCTTTTTGTACCAAGGACTGGACTCAGAACACTTTATCACAAATCATATCTCAAGCCCATTTGTTTTTAAAGACAAGCCAAGTTCTCACTAAGATGCTTAAGGCCCCACTGATTTGCTCAGTCTAGCCTTGAGCTTAAAATCCTTCTTCTTCATCCTCTTGAGTCACTGAAATTATAGACATGCATTACAATATTGGCTCTTGTTTCCTGGTTTATGAACAGGCAAAATTGAAATGCTAAGCAGAGAAACAGCTGTTATAATAAGCCCTTTGTTAATTCTGGCTTATTTCCAAAGGTTTAAATATTGAAACCAATATTTCAATGTATATTGAAGGTAACATTATCTATTATAGTCAACAGTCTGATTCTATCCAGACATTTTTTTACTGCCTAAATTTTTATTTAATTTGAAAAGGTTACTCAATATGTTTGAACTTCTGGTTTTTCTTCTGGCATTATTAGGATACTAGGTTCAAACCATATAGCCTATGGAAAATTAAGGTGTGGTTATAGCTAAAGAGACGACTATATGATAAATAACATTTTAAACTCAAAAGGATGAGGTATTTTCTTTGTTTTGTTTTTTTTAACGTATCCTTGGTGAATAAGATAGAGTACACAGTCAAATCTTAAATCATACAAATCAGACTCTATCTCTAGTTAATAAAGAAAAATATCAAATACAAAAAGTTGTGTTGCAAAATCACATGGCACTTGGTTTGTTAATAGCAGCACAGGAATGGATTTCTGCCATATTCAGTTGTATGTATATTCTGGATCATCAAAATAATATCAGTATTACTTTAAAACATATTACATCTTTAGTTTTAGCCACACAGCAGTTGATCAATGATAAGTTGAAAGAATGGTGAGCTTGCAGGATACCATCTGGAGATCACTTTTAGTAATCCTAGGCAGGGGGATTGTATTCTAGTCATATCACAATACAGTGTATTTTTTTTTTTGTGGCCTGTGGATGCAGAGCTCTTACTTCCTTGCTAATAGATCATTGCAGAGAACTTCAGGTGTGTAGACTTTTTGATGATGAATCCTAAAAGGGTGGATCATTGGAAAGGCCAAACATGGCTATAGCTACTCTGTTGTTGATGCTTCCAATAGGTTGTTGTTGTTGTTGTTATTATTATTATTATTGTTTATTGAAGTAATAAATACCCTGATTTAGTGTATTCATTCATTGTTATAAACATTTTCTTTTGAGCATGTGTTCATTATGTAAAATATTGACCATTCACTTTGTTTTCTGTCCTATATATAAAAAGACCTATGAAATGAGGCAGGAATCTAAGGGCTGAAGGATCTGGACTGTCTGGAAGCTATTGTGCTTTTTTGCATAAGCATGACTACACTGCCAACTCTGCCTCACATCTCTCAATTGATAAAGACCCGAGTTTTACATCCTGGGTCTCAACATCTACACAGCAACTGGCAAAGTCTTTAGGATATTTGCAGGTGAGAGATATCTCAGTCCTGATAGATTAATAGAGGTTGTTAGGGGAGTAGTGGCACCTATGGACAACAAGAAGCATACAATACTTACTTCCCTCAGTCCTATTATAGTGGACTCCTATGAAGAGTTGTGATATAATGGCATTAGTTCCTTGTAAGAAGAAATAAGGATTCTAACTGCACTGTGGGCAAACATGAACCCTGCAAGTTGAAGTGTCAATGAAGTGTTGAAGCCTAGGCCCCAGCCCCTGGCCAAAGAAAAAAGTGGCAGCAGTGGCATATATGATTTGGAGAAGTAGTCAAAGGAGTCATGTGCAGCTGCTCTGGCCATGGTATGAATGGTTTCTATAGATCTGACAGCAAAAACTGATGCAAGTATATGAGAGACTACCAGAATGAGGAATTGCAAGATAATCAAGAGGTCTAGGAATCCAAAATACATCCAGGAGAGAAAGATCTCTGTATTTTGAAAATACCTATCAACCTTTCCCATTGTGATGTTGAGTCTGTAGAGAAGAAGAAGGATAAAGGCCTTCAAGTCCAGTCATTGGATGATGCATAAAATGAAACACCAGCAGTCAATGGCTCCAGTGAACAACTGGCATGGCCAGCCCAGATATCCAAGTTTAAACTATTTTACCTATTAAGCAGAACTGATTGACTTAAAAAAATAGTTTACACAGGTGTTAAGAGAGCAAGATTATTATTTTTCGTCTGTAAGAATTAGAGATAAACAGCATTCTGTGTTGCACCCTAAAATGGTGAGGTTAGCATTGCTCCTTACAGTAGAAGTTGTAAAATGCTCAATTCCATGAGGCATTTAAGGCCAAAAAAAGTTCAAAAGGACCAAGTGTGCTAGTATAGCTTATAGAGGGCTATGTTTTTAGCAAGTAGCCAAGGTCATAAACACTCAGATTCATTGTATGTACTCAAGGTCAAAAACATTTGTTTGTGAACATGCCCTTACATCAGTCAAATGATGTTGATGTGGCTTCTTTGTCTGATCTGCATAAAAAAGTTTCTATTTAATAACTTTGCAGGCTGAGAGATAGAAGCATGAGGCTGGTTATGGGCTATTGCTGCCTTCAGAAGTAGCAAGCCTACCATCTCAAAGGTTTCTCACATCTGGTGAATAGGGAGCCTACACCCTGGAAACAAATTTTTACCCCTAAAACATCAGATAAAGCTCTAATCTCTAGAGTATACAAAGAACCCAACAAGTTAAACAACAAAAAAGCAAATAACCCAATCAACAAATGGGTCAAGGACTTGAAAAGAAATTTCTCAGAAGAGGATATACAATCCATCAACAAATACATAAAAAAATGCTCACCATCTCTAGCAATCAGAGAAATGCAAATTAAAACTACTCATTTTGAACAACCAACAATAAAACTTAAAAAAAAAAAAAAACAGATTAAAACTACTATAAGATACCATCTCACTCCAATAAGAATGGCAGCCATTATGAAGTCGAACAACAATAACTGCTGGCGAGGATTGGGGGGGTGGTGAAGGTACACTCATACATTGTTCGTGGGACTGCAAATTGGTGCAGCCAATTTGGAAAGCAGTATGGAGATTTCTTGGAAGGCTGGAAATGGAACCACCATTTAACCCAGCTATTCCCCTTCTCAGACTATACACAAAAGACTTTAAAAGCGCATACTACAGGGACACAGCCACATCAATGTTTATAGTAGCAAAATTCACAATAACTAGAATGTGTAATCAAACTAGATGCCCTTTAATAAATGAATGGACTAAAAAAATGTGGCTCATTCTTCAAGTCTGGGAAGTTTTCTAGTATTATTTCATTGAATAGATTGCACATTCCTTTGGTTTGGACCTCTATACCTTACTGTATCCCAATGACTCTTAAGTTTGGTCCTTTATGTTATCCCATATTTCTTGAATGTTCTGCTCATGGTTTCATAACAGTTTTGCTGAGCTGTCTATGTTCTTCTCCAATTGAAATACTTTGTCTTCATTGTCTGATGTTCTATCTTCTAAGTATTCTACTCTGCTGGTAGTATTCTCAATTGAGTTTTTAAGTTGGTTTATTGCTTCCTGCATTTCTAAGATTTCTGTTTGTTTCTTTTTTATAACCTCTATCTCCCTGTATAATTGATGTTTTGCTTCTTGGATTTGTTTATGTAATTCATTGTCGAAGTGGTCGAAGTGGTCTTTCATTGTCTGATTTTGCTGTCTAATGTCTTCCTTGAGACTCCAGATTATCTGAAGCATGTATATCCTGAATTCTTTATCTGACATTCCATCTGCTGCAGATATTACCTCTTCTAAAGTTGAGTTCACCTGCATTGCTTGTGGTCCTTTCTTTCCTTGTCTTTTCATACTGATCACGTTTCTTTCTGCTTGGTGAAACAGTTGTGTTATTGATTTCCTCCCCTTCAGACAATGAATACAAAGTATTTCAACTGGAGAAGAACACAGACAGCTCAGCAAAACTGTTAAGAAACCATGAGCAGAACATTCAAGAAATATGGGATAACATAAAGAGCCCAAACTTAAGAGTCATTGGGATACAGGAAGGTATAGAGGTCCAAACCAAAGGAATGAGCAATGTATTCAATGAAATAATACGAGAAAACTTCCCAGACTTGAAGAATGAGACAGAATCCCAAATCCTAGAAGCATACATGACGCCAAATGTGCAAAATCATAAGAGATCCACACCTAGACACATTATAATGAAGATGCCCAACATACAGAATAAGGAGAGAATTTTAAAAGCTACAAGACAAAGGAAGCAGATTACATTTAGGGGTAAACCATTCAGGATAACAGCTGATCTTTCAACACAGACTCTGAAAGCTAGAAGATCCTGGAATAACATATTTCAAACACTGAAAGAAAATGGGTTCCAACCAAGAATTGTGTATCCAGCAAAATTAAGCTTCAGGATGGAAGATGAAATTAAAACCTTCTATGAAAAAGAAAAGTTAAAAGAATTTGCAGCTAGAAAACCATCTCTTCAAAACATCCTCGGCAAAATATTACAGGAAGAGGAAATGGAAAATATCAATGAAAACCAGCAGCGGAAGGTAGTACAGTAAAGGGGGCGGGGATAATCAAAGAGGAAAACAAACCATGTTTAGTAACATAAATAAACAAATATGGCTGGAAGAACAACCCATATCTCAATAATAACCCTAAATGTTAATGGCTTAAACTCACCAATTAAGAGACACAGGCTAGTCGAATGGATCACAAAACAAGACCCAACAATATGCTGCCTTCAGGAGACGCATTTGATAGGAAAAGACATACATAGACTGAAGGTGAAAGGCTGGGAAAAATCATATCACTCATATGGACTTCAGAAACAAGCAGGAGTGTCCATACTCATATCAAATAAAATAGATTTCAAGCCAAAGTTAATCAAAAGGGATAAAGAGGGACACTACATACTGCTCAAGTGAACCATACACCAACAAGACATAACAATCATAAATATATATGCCCCAAACAATGGTGCAGCTATGTTCATCAAACAAACTCTTCTTAAGTTCAAGAGTCTAATAGACATCATACAATAATCATGGGAGACTTCAACACACCTCTCTCAGATCTTCCAAACAAAAGTTGAATAAGGAAACTATAGAACTTAATAACATAATTAATAACCTAGACTTAATTGACATATATAGAATATACCACCCAACATCAAGCAGTTACACTTTTTTCTCAGCAGCACATGGATCCTTCTCAAAAATAGATCATATATTATGTCACAGGGCAACTCTTAGACAATATAAAGGAGTAGAGATAATACCATGCATCTTATCTGATCATAATGGAATGAAATAGAAAATCAACGATAAAAGAAGTAAGGAAAAATCATGCATCACTTGGAGAATGAACAATAGGTTACTGAATGATCAATGGGTTACAGAAGACATCAAGGAGGAAATTAAAAAATTCTTAGAGATAAATGAAAACACAGAAACAACATATCGGAATCTATGGGACACATTGAAAGCAGCTCTAAGAGGAAAATTCATTGCTTGGAGTTCATTCCTTAAAAAAAGAAAAAAACCAACAAATAAATGATCTAAAACTTCATCTCAAAATCCTAGAAAAAGAAGAGCAAAACAACAGCAAAAGAAGTAGAAGGCAAGAAATAATTAAAATCAGAGCTGAAATTAATGAAATCGAAACAAAAGATACAATTGAAAAAATTGACAAAACTAAAAGTTGGTTCTTTGAAAAAATAAATAAAATTGACAGACTCTTAGCCACGCTAATGAAGAGAAGAAGAGAGAGAACTCAAATTACTAGCATACAGGATGAAAAAGGCAATATCACAGCAGACACTTCAGAAATACAGAAGATTATCAGAAATTATTTTGAATCCTTATACTCCAATAAAATAGAAGATAGTGAAGGCATCGATAAATTTCTTAAGTCATATGATCTGCCCAGATTGAGTCAGGAGGATATTGACAACCTAAACCGACCAATATCAATTGAGGAAATAGAAGAAACCATAAAAAGACTATCAATTAAGAAAAGCCCAGGACCTGATGGGTATACAGCAGAGTTTTACAAAACCTTTAAAAAGAAACTAATACCAATACTTTTCAAGCTATTTCAGGAAATAGAAAAAGAGGGAGAACTTCCAAATTCATTCTACGAGGCCAACATCACCCGGATTCCTAAACCAGACAAAGACACTTCAAAGAAAGAAAACTACAGACCAATATCTCTAATGAACCTAGATGCAAAAATCCTCAATAAAATTCTGGCGAATCGGATACAAAAACATATCAAAAAAATTGTGCACCATGATCAGGTAGGATTTATTCCTGGGATGCAAGGTTGGTTCAATACACAGAAATCAATAAATGTTATTCACCACATCAATAGGCTTAAAAATAAGAACCATATGATCATCTTGATAGATGCAGAAAAAGCATTCGACAAAGTACAGCATCCCTTTATGTTCAAAACTCTAGAAAAACTAGGGATAACAGGAACATACCTCAATATTGTAAAAGCAATATATGCTAAGCCTCAGGCTAGCATCATTCTGAATGGAGAAAAACTGAAGGCATTCCCTCTAAAATCTGGAACAAGACAGGGATGCCCTCTCTCACCACTTCTGTTCAACATAGTTCTCGAATCACTGGCCAGAGCAATAAGACAGACAAAAGAAATTAAATGCATAAAAATAGGAAAAGAACAACTCCAATTATCACTATTTGCAGATGACATGATTCTATACCTAGCAGACCCAAAAGGGTGTACAAAGAAACTATTAGAGCTAATAAATGAATTCAGCAAAGTGGCAGGATATAAAATCAACACACATAAATCAAAGGCATTCCTGTATATCAGCGACAAATCCTCTGAAATAGAAATGAGGACAACTACTCCATTCACAATATCCTCAAAAAAAATAAAATACTTGGGAATCAACCTAACAAAAGAGGTGAAAGACTTATACAATGAGAACTACAGAACCCTAAAGAAAGAAATAGAAGAAGATCTTAGAAGATGGAAAAATATACCCTGTTCATGGATAGGCAGAACTAACATCATCAAAATGGCGATATTACCAAAAGGTCTCTATAGGTTTAATGCAATGCCAATCAAAATCCCAACGGCATTTCTTGTAGAAATAGAGAAAGCAATCATGAAATTCATATGGAAAAATAAAAGACCCAGAATAGCAAAAACAATGCTAAGCAGGAAGTGTGAATCAGGCGGTATAGCTATACCAGACTTCAAACTATACTACAGAGCAATAGTAACAAAAACAGCATGGTACTGGTACCAAAACAGGCTGGTGGACCAATGGTACAAAATAGAGGACACAGAAACCAATACACAAAATTACAACTATCTTATATTTGATAAAGGGGCTAAAAGCATGCAATGGAGGAAAGATAGCATCTTCAACAAATGGTGCTGGGAAAACTGGAAATCCATATGCAACAAAATAAAACTGAATCCCTTTCTCTCACCATGCACAAAAGTTAACTCAAAGTGGATCAAGGAACTTGATATCAAATCAGAGACATGGCATCTGATAGAAGAAAAAGTTGGCTATGATCTACATACTGTGGGCTCGGGCTCCAAATTCCTCAATAGGACACCCATAGCACAAGAGTTAATAACTAGAATCAACAAATGGGACTTACTCAAACTAAAAAGTTTTTTCTCAGCAAAAGAAACAATAAGAGAGCTAAATAGGGAGCCTACGTCCTGGGAACAAATCTTTACTCCTCACACTTCAGACAGAGCCCTAATATCCAGAATATACAAAGAACAAAAAAAATTAGACAATAAGATAACAAATAACCCAATCAACAAATGGGCCAAGGACCTGAACATACATTTCTCAGATGAGGACATACAATCAATCAACAAGTACATGAAAAAATGCTCACCATCTCTAGCAGTCAGAGAAATGCAAATCAAAACCACCCTAAGATACCATCTTACTCCACTAAGATTGGCAGCCATTAGGAAGTCAAACAACAACAAGTGCTGGCGAGGATGTGGGGGAAAGGGTTCACTTGTACATTGCTGGTGGGACTGCAAATTGGTGCGGCCAATTTGGAAAGCAGTATGGAGATTTCTTGGAAAGCTCGGAATGGAACTACCATTTGACCCAGCTATTCCCCTACTTGGTCTATTCCCTAAAGACCTAAAAAGAGCACACTATAGGGACACTGCTACATCGATGTTCATAGCAGCACAATTCACAATAGCAAGACTGTGGAACCAACCTAGATGCCCTTCAATAGACGAATGGATTTTAAAAAATGTGGCATTTATACAAAATGGAGTATTACTCTGCATTGAAAAATGACAAAATCATAGAATTTGCAGGGAAATGGATGGCATTAGAGCAGATTATGCTAAGTGAAGCTAGCCAGTCTCTTAAAAACAAATGTCAAATGTCTGCTTTGTTATAAGGAGAGTAACTAAGAACAGAGTAGGGACAAAGAGCATGAGAAGAAGATTAACATTTAACAGGGATGAGAGGTGGGAGGGAAAGGGAGAGAGAAGGGAAATTGTATGGAAATGGAAGGAGACCCTCAGGGTTATACAAAATTACATACAAGAGGAAGTGAGGGGAAAGGGGAAAAAATATAAGGGGGAGAAATGAATAACAGTAGAGGGGGTAGAGAGAGAAGAGAGGAGGGGGGAGGGGGATAGTAGAGGATAGGAAAGGCAGCAGAATACAACAGACACTAGTATGGCAATATGTAGATCAATGGAAGTGTAACTGATGTGATTCTGCAATCTGGATATAGGGTAAAAATGGGAGTTCATAACCCACTTGAATCAAAGTGTGAAATATAATATATCAAGAACTATGTAATGTTTTGAATAACCAACAATAAAAATTAATTAAAAAATAAAAATAAAAAATAAAAGATAAAAAAATGTGGCTTTTATACACAATGGAATATTACTCCGCACTAAAAAATAACAAGAATTTGCAGGCAAATGGATGGCATTAGAGCAGATTATGCTAAGGGAAATTAGCCAATCCTAAAAAACAAATGCCGAATGTCTTCTCTGATATAAGGGGGGGTGACTCAAAATGGGATAGGGGGGAAGAGCATGAGAAGAAGACTACCACTAAATAGGGAAGACAGGTGGGAGGGGAAAAGAGGGAGAAGGGGAGTTGCACGGAAGATGGAAGGAGGACCTCATTGTTTTACAGAATACATATATGATATTGTGATGAGAAAAAAAAGTGTGTTGTTGTGAGCCAATGCAGAATGTATTCTCAAAACTTTGGATCAGGAATCTTCTTATTTTTTATGGCTTATATAAATGTGTGGCTATAAAAGAGTACTTGTCAGGTACCTAGTCAGGAAATGTTTTTTAATGATTCTGCTTTTCCTTTTAGAATACTGACTCCTTGATGACAACAAGTTCACCATAATTTATTTGATTCTGAGATATCATGTGAAGAAGATTCACAGTAATCAGGTTCAGAACCAAGGCAGGTTTTTCCTGGCATGGAGTGGATGACCTTTTGAGGAGAGGGACATAGAAAGAAGTTTAGGCTCTCACTGTCCAGATGAGGTTATAGAGTTGGAGAGTGATGAGGATTTCATCAGGAGAATGATGATAAGTAATGAAATGTCAGTCCAGTTCCTCACCAGGCTTTCCAGCCTGAGTGCATCCTTGTTTCAGTTGGCTGAATCCCTGTTCATTAGCTCTAATTTTACAATAAATTTTGGGGCTTTATGAGCCCCCTTGCAATCCTTCGCAACTACCACCAGATTTCTCCAGGATATCATTTACCCAGGGATCAGAAACATCTGGTCTGGTGGTCTCCACCCTTATCTTCTCACTTTATCTTCTTATCAGGAGAGGACAGCCTGCCAGAGTCTTCACTCTGTTTATCAGAGTAAGGGGAAGTAATTGTCTGAGGTCATACTTGAGGGATCTGTGGGTTTTCCTGGTGAGACTGCAGGTTTCAAACTGGAGTTTTTAAAATGGAGTTGCTTAGGCTCAGGCCTAAGGCCATTCTCAGCATTCACCCACTTGATTCACATTGTACATCCTGGGGAAGGGGTGCCTAAGCTTGGCACTGTGAATCATCCATTACATTGGCCAAAGTCTGGACTTCACATATGCCCAAAAGTCACTTCTCATTGTGGTTTGTTGCATTGTTCCATAACCACCAACAGTGACCATAGTTGAATTACATCTGGTTAAGACCAAATTGTTTGCAAGGTACCCAGGGATTGAAATGATAATATAATCAAAATCAAGTGGTATGATAGTGTTGAGACATTTATAAATTTGTCTTGCATGTAAGTCCCAATGAACTAATTCTGTTACATTGTCCCAGTTGTTTCTAATAGTCACTGTAGGCTTTCAAATGCTCTGAGATATATTGAATCTAAATATTGACTAAAATGCAAGAATGAAGGTGGTTCCTCTAATTATATATACATATGCATTGCAATTCCAACTTCCATCATTCTGTGTTTATTAAAAGTGGGACTCTGCACTCAAATCACCTCCTGGGAAAGATATGGGCAGAAAAAGAAAAGATGGAGTTCTCACTGTTTCATTATAAGCTCAGGATTTAGATCTCCAATGGCTATTTTTGCTGAAAAAATAATGTGACTTTCCAGTGTTTTGTACCCTGTGAGTGACTCTTGCAGGCTTTCAGAAACACTGAGAACATGGGTCTGTTTTCCATTCCAGCCACATACACACCCCACAGCCTTGGCTAATTGTTCCAGCAACCCCCCTGCTCATTCCACATCTGAAAAGTGGGACTTATGCAGTTCTGGATCCTATGGTGGTATTGGGGATCAAAGAACAGGTTGTGGGGATGAATGGGAGACTCCACATAACTGGAAGCCTTGTAAAACCAAGGTATGCCTAGGAGCCATGGGGCTGCATTTTGGGCCGGAGAGACATTAGTTTGCAATGCCTGGCCCGACTGGCTTCTGGGGGAATTTAGCAGGAAACCGACTTTGCATTTAACATGCTTGTTTTGGTGCCAATAAACTCATAGAGAGACAAAGGGGCAAGAAAAATGATAAGGCCGTGGTATACACCCAGACCACATGTACTTAGCAAGGTTAACTTCTTTATGCTGATTCCTTATTAATAAATGGGAAGAATAGGACCCACCTCATGGAATTTTCAGGAAGACTGAGAGATACGGGTGGACAAAGGATCGAGCCCCATGTCTGGCATACAGTAAGCTCTGTAAATTTTATCTGTATTTTAGAATACAATTTAAAATTTTTCTTCCTCCATAGACAGTAACATCCTGATATCTTCTCTTTCTACTTTTAGAAGAGTGGACTCACCCTGACCATCCCTAACCCAGCTGTAACAGGAGCCATGGAGGTTCCTGAATAAGAGTAACTGCAAAATGAACCTGGGAAAGGTAGAAAAGGAGAGGAGGCCATGGCTAGGAGGCTCAGGACAGACAGTATATTAATCACCCCGAGGGCAGGCATGTAAAGGGCCACTGAGAGATCACAGTGATGGAGTGCAGGCTCAGGCAAGGCCAGAAGGACCAGGACCAAGACCACAGAACTTGTTGTTATATATCCACTGTCCACTCTGCTCGGTGCTTTACCCTGGGCCAAGGAGGGCAGCATGACCAAGTCATTGCAGTCTTTTCCACTGAGTGAGCACTGTAAGGGTCACTGCCTTTGACTTACACTTGGCACCACCCATGTGCTCTCTCTAGTGGAGATAGGTTCCAGAAGGGAAGACCATGGGTTTTCCAGTAGTGGGAGATAAAAAAGAGCAAGAATGGAGTGAGAATTCTCAAGATGGAAAGGCCAGATACTATTAATTTCCTGTTCATAAAAAAAAAAACCTGGCCACTGACCTAAGCACACAGGATAGAATAAGCAATATTTAATCACAAGACACATTTGAGTGAGGAAATTAGGCAAATAAGAAAAAATTTCCTGACTTCCTGAAGGCCCCAGAGCCTTCTCCCACCTCCCACCCCCTCTTTTATTCAGCAAGACAATGAGGTGACATGAAAAGTTTCCCAGAGGCAGGACACATGTCAAGGCAAATGTGTAAATGAGGGGAGTGCAGATTCCAAAATTCAAACAGCCCCTTAGGGCCCAGCCCACCCACCCTATTTTTTGCATTTCTCATTGGCAAGGAAATGGGAGGGAGAGTTGCTGGGGTCCTAACAGGCAATCCTGTCCGCTCCTGACGCTGCAGCTGGCATGCTGGGAGGGGGACCCCCCACTGTGCTGGGGGTGATGTTCATTCGAGGGCACAGTCAGACTGGAGTCAGGTCGTTGAACCCCAGGACTAGGACTCAGAATGGGGGGGGTGCCTCCAGCTGGGATGTCTGGGGACTTATCTTCCCACAGTCTGTCATGTGGCAGGGTGGCAGGCCACCTGAGCAGGACAGAATAAATGGCCCCCCAAGGAGAAGCCCTCATCTAATGTCCTCAAAGGAACCTCTCCTTGTCCCTGAAGAGTTAATAGCCCCAGTGCCAGGGTCAATTAGAGAATGGCAGAGTGAATACAAGTCACCCATCAGGCTGCTTGGGACCCCACATATGAGTGACCTCAAAAGTATGTTCCTTCCCCTTCCTGTGCCTCAGTTGCCTCACGTTCCGAATAGGAAAGTGTGCTCATGGCATTCCCATGGGACCATCAGGTCATCAAAGTACAGCAGTTAGCTGAGTCCCTGGAACACAGTGAGGCTTGGTAAACGTCAGTGATCTGCTCCATTCCCTAAATGCACAGATGAGCCCGAGAGAGGGCTGGTGAGGCTCCCCTAGTCACACAGATTAACAGCAGATACAGGACTTGACTGGAGCTTCAGGCTGTCCAGCAGAGACTTAGGGGAAGGATGTGTGGAGTCCAGGACCTGGCCCTGCCCCCCCTCCCCTCTGGGAATGGTGCTTGGCAAGAAGGTAGGAGGAACCTGTGAAGCCACTGCTCCCTGGGGCTGGGGGGAACTGGAGCTGGGTCCTGGCAGGGCCTCCCCAGGGCCTGGGCAGGGGCAGCTGTCCAGAACTGTCTGTCCATGGAGGGGGTAGGGAGGCTGCCACTAAAAGCACGCAGTATGCCAGTCCCTGGGGCCAGGCCGGCTCAGCCTGCTGGCTCCATCCAGAGCCCGCCCCAAGGGATGCTGGGGGAGGCAGTCAGGATCACAGCCACCAGTTGTGTGTTCCCCTCCCCCAGCAACAGGGGACTAAAGTGGGTCAAGGAGGAAAGAGGGGGCCCAGGAGGCCTGGGGGAGGGGCCCAAGGTGCTCAAGACGGAACCCAGGGGGAGGGGAGCAGGAGAGGATGCCTGGAAAGGCAAACCCATGTGTGGGGTGGGTCTGGGGGGCGGGGAGAGCAGCGAGGTGCTGTGGCTTTGGAGGTCCTCAAAACCACCTCAGAATTAAGTCCAGAGAGGCCTCGGTCCTGGCTCCTACCCCAAAAGGCCAGTGCTTGCCTCTCCTCATTCCCAACCCTTAAGCCTCTTCCGGAGCCCACAGGCATGACTGGCCCCAGCCCAGGGGTCTCTGAGGAGCATCTCAGACTGTGGCTCTCTGGCTCAGATCTGGAGGGGTCCCAGCTGGGACCCTGCTGCACAGCCAGAAGGTTGGTGCGAAGAAATGTAGGGAGACGAGGTCCAGCCAAACCCCAGGCTCAGTGGGACAACAGCCATGCCAGGCCAAGTCAGGTCCTGTCACCAGGGAGAAAGGTTAGAGTAGGCTCTTGTCCCCCCCCAGAGGAACCCCTGGGGAGCCTGGGTGAAAAATGAAAGGGAGGCAGACAGGAAATGCCAAAGAGGGCTGCTCCCCAGCTGGCAGGGAAGCCAGGCCTGACACCCAGAGGAAAGGACTGGGGATCACAGTTTGATTCTTGAACACACGGGCTGGTGGTCAGCCTCCACCCCTGGCTGGCCCTGACCAAGTCATCGGCCTTTCTCCCAGCTCCCAGCTCCTCCACCCAGCATGGCCCCCCAAAAAAGAAACAACACCCAGGCAACTCAATATCGTCCAGAAACCTCCAGGGTCTCTGGGTTCCAGCAGCCAGCAAAGGAGCGGGCAGAGGGCAGAGAATGCAGAGGGTTGATTCAGTGGCCGATTAGCTAGACTTCAGGAGGGAGAAGGGCTGCAGCTCAGAGCCCCTCAGCCAGCACGGGTGCCCCCAAAAGGGCAGACTGAGAAAACAGCCTTGGGTGGGGGCACACACCCACCAGTTCTGCAGAGATGTCATAGTGAAGATGATGCAGACTTACAGGCCAGGCCCAGGGCCAGAGGGCAGTTTGGGTGGAGGCAGAAAGAGGTCCAGAGGTCAGGGACCCAATTTGAGTCCCTCAGCAAGGCCACACACTCCCAACAAGCACATCCAAGTTTCCAAGTTGAGCCAGTGGAGCTCTGAGGACTGGGGGATGGGATAGGAAGGGACAGAATAAAAGAGAGGACTCCCAAGTCCCTAAAAGAGGTAAGCACCTCCCACATGGCAGGACAGAGTTGCTGGCCCAGCTGGGCCCAGCGATGGACACTGCTATGTTGTAGTAGCCAAGAAACCAAGAAGCAGGTAAAGCTCAGCCCAGTACCCACTCAAATGTTCCAGGACCTGGCCTCGTCTTCCCACCCCTGACCAGTCCAAGCTGCTTCTCCCCCACTTGAACTTCAGCAGCTTGCCAGGCTCAGGGTAGGGGGTAGGGTGGGGCTGGCCACAGCTGGGTCCTCAGGGGGAACACAGTGTGTTAGGGTCTGTAAACAAGTTAGGATGGTGCCTGGCATTTTGCCATAGGGAGTGGTTTATGAAGTAACGCCAGCGAGCCATTAAGTGTAGAGATTCCTTATTGGTTGACTGCTGTATCTAGTTTATGTTAATTAAGATAAGCTTTGTGGAATTATATATGCCCCTTCTGTCCTACAATAAACGGCTCCCACTCCTGCTGTATCAATGTACACAAATTGCTCGTCACCCCCCGGTTATTTTGCTGCAGCAGGACTGTGGCAACAGTGTCTCCAGCCTCAGAGTTCATAACTGTTTGCCCATCTTTCCCCGAGACAAGCTCCTGGGGGAGGGGGACCATGATGTCAGTGGTTCACTAGGTATATAGAAGCTGTCCTGGGAGTGACTCAGGCAGTCATGCTGGGTAGCATCATGCCACCTATATGACGTTGGATCCCTGGCTGTCCCTCAAAGCTGCCTCAACTGCTGACAGCTGAGCATAATTGTGCCAACTTCACAGAGCTGTTGATAGGGCTCATGAGAAATGGCTCATCAAGCACTCAAAAATGCAGCTGGCCCAGAGTACACCTTAGTAAGCACTAGATAAATATCCTGTCCCCTTCATCTCAAGTCAAACCTCTCTCCTCGGAAGCAGACTTGGGACACTCCTAAGAAAAATAAAGCAAAACAAGAGGCACAGAGAAGTTCTGGGACTCGCCCAGAAAATCCAAGTGGGAAAACAAACTCAGTCCTGGGAATCCACAGCAATCTCCATTCCCCTAGAAGAGCCTGAGCAATGGGTATTTGGAGCCAGATAGGAAATTCAGAATAAAGCCCGTTTGGAGACCCAGTGAAAGTAGACTTGGGGATACAATGGGCACATGGGGGCAGCTGTTTTCTAATTGAACTAGCTATATCCTGGTTGGACGGGGGTAGCTCAGTCTAGAACAGGCTCAGGGACTCAGGTGGTAGTAACCGGGCACCCACCAGCATCTCCTTTCCACCTCCAACCCTAACATCGGGGTGAGGGGGAGGCAGGCCTTGGTAAACTCCCCTGAATGGGATCTGGAGACCCAGGAAACAAACATCCCAACTGACAGATGGTCACAAGCCCTGCTGCAGGTGCAGCAGGACAAGGCTACTGGCCTCTGTGGCCCTCCTTTCCTCATTACACAAACAAGAGAGGATCCTACAACCTACTCCCTGGTACTCAGAGGTACCAATGAGAACCTCTGGGAACCTTGAGGTTCAAAGCTCGAGGTCCAGGTGGCCTGCCCTGGGGACTCTTCAGACAGACCCTATGTGCATGCACTGATGGACACCCCACAATGCCACCCATACCAGGCAGTCTCTACCACTGTCCTGCCCTGGCTCTTCTTCATCTGGGCTCCAATCATCTCAGGAGAGCCAGTCAGCACTTGTCCCTGCCCTTCCAGACATACGTGCCCAAGATTACCCAGATTTCATCCTTTCAGGTCCTTACAGGCAGGGGCCACAGCCTCCTCTTCTCCTTCCTCATTTGCAACCCTGGGGAAGGCACTCAGAGCCAGAAGAGACTACACATCTTCCTCAGCAGCCACCTCTCTTCATCCTGCACCAGCTGTCATGTCACCTCCTCTGCAATGTCCTCCCCAAGGACCCTGTCTAAGTCAGATAAGCAGAGCAGTCTCTCAGCAAGAAATTGCCTCTTGGTGGAACTATTTACACTTTACTGAGGTCTCACTGCCACATACCCCACCCCACCGACTGTCTCCTCCCCCAAGTTAGAGAGACCCCCACAACAGCAAAAGGCCTGGCCCAGACTCAGAATATCCCTCAGAGGAAGGAGCCTGTGCATGAATTTGAAATGGAAAACCCAGAATGATGACTATGATCTGCCTGCTAACCTATCTTTAATATCTTGGACATGTGCAAATGCACTCAGAACGGCCCCCATGCCCAGATGCCCAGCCCATCCATGCACACCTGGAAACCCTACAGGGATGACAATGTTCTGGAGTCAGAGAGGCCTATATTCAGATCCTATCTGGTCCTAGCTGTGCCTCAGTTTCCTCATCTGAAAAACAGGGATAATCATGGCCTTACTCATAGATACTGTGAAGCGCATGTTAAGGAATGAATGAAGTGAGTGTGCAGAACAGTCCCTAGGACCTGGAAAGTGTATTTATTTTTATTGCCATACATTCCGACGGGTCCAGGCTACACTCCCTGCCTCCTTTAACCCCTCGCTAAATCTGAGGGCCAATCAGTGCTCAGGGACTCCAGGGCTCCCCCAACGCGCACATTTGGCCAGGGGGGGGGCGTCAGCCCACCCACGGCGGCCGCCCAGCTGAGGGTGACATGTCGCTTTAGCCGGAGCCCCTCAGCCCAGTGCCTTGGACTTCGCAGTCCTGGGGGTGCCAGACTCTGAGGAGCAGGCAGCCCGCAGCTCGGAACAAGCCATCCCCACCAGGGCAGCGCAAGCGAGCTAGCAAGCGAGACCCCTGCCGGGCCACTTTGTGCCTGGCCCTGAGTTATTGTGCCTCAGCCTTGGAGCCCTTGCGTGGGAAGGGGGGGTGGCCTGATGCGTTCCCAGGACAGCGACCTCAAAGTGGTCACGGGCTGCCCCCACCCCAGATCCTGGCAGACAAGGGCCCAGGAGGGGCTGCTTTTCCAAGCATGGGCCAGGCTCTCCCAGGTCGAGGGGTGGGAAGAGGCCCCAGGGCCCCTCCCCTGCCTTACCCACCTCTGTCCCAACTCTGAGGCACACCCCCTACACACCACCACCCTCGGGTCAGAGCTTGGCTTGGAAAAAGGTTGGATTCTGGGCCAGGCCTCTGCAGGAATATGCTGGGGAGTCTCTTGGCCTCATTTCCCCATCTGTCAGATGGGGGATGGGGGAATGTGAGTCCAGTGCCAGGCGCTGGGGACATTGCATGCGCGCACAAGCAAGGTGCTTGGCCGGGTGGTGTGTACAGCAGGCAGACCCAGGGAGGAGTCATTCTCCTCCTTTCATGGTGAGAGTTATATCGAGATAGGTCTGGGACAGAGAAAGGGTCCAAGCCACTGAGGTTCCTAGGACAAGATTGGAACCCTGAAACACCTGTGCCTGCAACAATCCCATTTAACTGACTCAACACCAGGGGAAGCCTCTCTCTGGTTTCTGGACTGCACCAGGGAAACCAAAAGAGTACTGAGTTGGTAGCAGGTGCTCCCAGAAGTTGAGGGCAAGATTCAGAGAGCCCTCTCTCCAGACTTTCCCAAAAACTCCCAGCCCCTCCCAGCCCCTCCGAATCATCAAATGCAAAGACTTTCGGGTCCCCAAATCCCCTCATGAATCCCCCTGTCATCTGAGCTCAAGTGTCACCTCCAGGATGGCCCTAACCAGAAAACCTCCCACACCATTCCCTGTCTATTCCAGGGTTGCCTTTCCAGGGTGAATGGACCCATATACTTGTAGATGGGCACCTCAATCTTACTAGAATATACGTTTGTCTTCTCACCTGTGGAGTTTCAGCACCTTTAGCATACCTGGCATATAATAGCTGCTCAGTAAACACTTTGGCTGAATGAATGAACAAATGAAGAGCCAGTAAATAATGTCAACCCTAAAAGCCTTGAAACCCAAACTGTGTCGAAGACGATTCCACAAAGAGTAATCTAATAAGTTTGGAAATCACAAACTATTAAAAATATCTGAGTCCTACATTAGCATTTTAAAGGCTCAGAGAAGCCCTAAAGGTCTCAAAAACTTTTTAACTGTTTATTCCAGCATTTGCCAAATGCATTTGGCCATAGAAAATACTTTTTAACCACCCTCATGACCACAGCTTTATAAATGGTCAACTGATTCTTAGGAGAAAGAACTTGCTTATTTGTTTTTTTAAGGACTGAGTCTAGCACAGTGCTCCACACATGGAAGATGCTCCAATTATTTGAATGAATGCATATAAAGTAAATTCACCCATGTGCATTCTCTCTGGGTGCAAACCTATGAACCTAGGAGTTCCAAACTTTGGGTAAAAATGGTACCGAAAGTAACACAGCCCCTGTACTGAGATTCTGAACCAGGCAAGCAATGACAAAAGTCCTTTCCCCCAGCTGCAGACATACAAGGCCATTCACATACATTCATTCACATTGACTCATGCACACATGTACAAATGCATGTGTGAGCACACATGAGCACACCAGCACAAACACACTCACATACAAGTACACATACCCACAAGCACATGGACTCGTGCACACACAGACACATGGGCAACCCATTCTGGGGCATACCCCTGCCCTCCCACACAGCCAGCTTCACTGTGTCTGACTCAGGATGCTCCTGAGATGGGCAGCATTCCTCTGGTGGGGTGAGAGGATTGACATAAGGAGGGATGCACAATCTGGCATCACCAAGAGGGCTAGGTGTCACCCAGCAGGTGACAGATTAAAAGTTTGTTGTTGTTTCCTGCCCATTATCTCCAGCGCTGCATTTTGAGCATAGATATAGATGAGAGGGAAGGGAGAGTCTGCAGTGGGATTCCACCAGAAGAAATAACTAACTCTCCTCTGTATGGCTACTCAACTTACAGTTCTCTCTCCCTTAAGATTTCTTTCTATCTTTTGAACTATGGGTTGAGCCCAGGGATGCTTAATCACTGAGCCACATCCCTAGCCCTTTTATTTTTTTATTCCGACACAGGGTCTTTTTGAGTTGCTTAGGACCTCAATAAGTTGCTGAGGCTGGCATTGATCTTGTGATCCTCCTGCTTCAGCCTCCTGAATCACTGGGATTACAGGTCTGCACCACCGCATGCCAGGGAGCCGTCTTCACACTTCCCCTGGTAGGGAGAAAATAAACTAAGACTAGCAGTAACCCAGCAAGGGTGTGTGGGAGCAGGGTTGGGAACCCATACCCAACTGCTCAGCATTTTCCCACACTCCAGAAGCTTAGGGGTCTCCAGGCTGTCTCCAAAGTGGGTCCTAGCCTGGGTCAGTGGCTGCAGCAAGATCCCCCAGCAGATCTTGCCCTTCCCTAGGCACAGTTCTGCCACAAGGTCACTGTATAACCTTGAACACATGACTTGCATCTCTCTGGGCAAGTCTGACCATCCATATGAGAAGAATGCTCAGCTGAAGATTCTCCAAGATCCATTGTTGCTCATGAAAAAGAAAGCCTGAGGCCCCCACCTAAGCGTCAATTAGTGCCAATATTAAATGAGACCCTGCCTGTAAAGAACACAGGCCAGCACCTGTACCCAAGGGGGCTCTTCTGATGTTAGCTGCTCCTGGTGGTCTGATTTCACCCTTCAGGGTCCAAACAAAATGTCATTCCCTATGCTTTGCCTGATTTCCACTATCAAAAAGAATCTCCCCCAACCCCCCCACCCCCCCAGCCCTAAGTCTGGACCTCAATGCTGGACTGTCCTGTCTGGTCTGGGGATTGAGGCCTCATACCCTTCCAGTCTACGGGCTCCCTGAACACATGGCTTCCTCTTGGTTCTCAAGCATCTTCCTGGGAGTCCAGGCTAATCTTAGCTGGTAAGATGCTCTGGATTTAGATGGAAGAATGGATATATGGAAGGGAGGTGGGGGAAGGACTTAAGGACTCATTGAAGGAAAGAGATGCCTACTGGGTGCATCCTGCCCTGCACCCAGTGCAGCCAAGCTGCCCGGAGAAGAAATGAAACCAAAGTGGTCAACTTTGCTAATAATAATAAAAGAAGTACAAACAAAAACAATGTGCAATGTCTTGCTTGCCTAATGGGCAAAAAGAAAAAAGGGCAGGGGCGGGGGATGATAGAAACAAAGGGAAGAAAAAAAACCTCCTAGGTGGGCAAGGGTTCAGAGGAACGTGAAATGCACCTGGGCCCTGTCGTTGAAGAGTTCCCCAGCACAGCCTTTGCACAAGATGACTCAGAAAGATCTACCAAATTGCTGGGTGCAGTGGCGCAAGCCTGTAATCCCGGAAGCTCAGAAGACTAAGACAGGAGGATCACAAGTTCAAAGCCAGTCTCAGAAACTTGAGGCACTTAGCAACTCAATGAGACCCTGTCTCCAAACACAATACAAAATAGGGTTGGGGATATGGCTCAGTGGCCAAGTACCCCCTGAGGTCAATCCATAGTACAAAAAAAAAAAGTATCAAATTTTTGAGTGATACCCTTAGACTCAACAATTCCACTTCTAGGAGTCCAGCCTAAGAAATACTCAAACAAGAACACAAAAATGGATACCTGAGGATGCTCACTGCAGCACTGTCAATAACAGCAAAACACTAGAAAGCAACTGTATGTCTACCACTAGAGGACTGTTCTAGAGGGCTGAGAACGTAGCTCAGTGGTCCAGTTCTTGCCTAGGGTACTGAAGGTTCTGGGTCTGATCCCCAACTCCATGAAAACAATCAATAACTCTGGTGCATCCTCTCCATAGAGCCCCTCTGGCTGTAACGTGGATATGTGTGATGCAAAGGTGGTGCTAACTTCTTCACCAAAAATCCTTAACCCTGGCTGCACATTCAAGTTTCCCAGGAAGTTTTCAAAGAAACACTGACCTGTAACCCCTCCTCAAAGACTCCAGACACTGGGCCCAGGTCAAGTTATTTTTTTTTTGAGTGCCTACAATGATGTTAATTGTCCAACCAAAACTGAAATGTCTGCAATGTTAAAAAATGGAATGAGAGTCAGTGTAGCCAGGGAGTAGCAGGCACAATCTGTGTTTAAACTGACACATACAGGTGTACACACCCAGATCTAGTATAAAGGCACCACTGAAAAGGCCCTGGTGAAGGGGGCACCCAGGATGTTGGGAAAGGAGTGGGACTGTTTTTTAAGATCTCATCCCCCCCCCCCCCCCGCAGATTGGAACATGGAAAGCCCTAAAGGCAGAACTCCACGGATGGACAGATGGGTGAGAAGGAGGGCTCCCCCTGGGTGTCTTTATTCATCGCTGTCTCACCCAGACCAGAGGTGGCCTCTGCTGTCCTTCACAGCTGCAGAGGTAGTTATAAATAAAGGTGGTGGTGACTGACTCAGGCTCTGGACCTAGATAAGGCCTGGCTTCAAATCCTATCTCTGCTACTTCCAGCAGTATGACCTTGGGCAAGGGACTTCTGTCCCTCAGTCTGCACACCTGTGAAATGGAGATAAGTAAATCAGAAAGCTGCTATGAGAATCTCATGGAGAAATGGGGGATGAGAGGAAGACAGAGCCCCATAGTGCCCAAAGAGCCAGGTCCTGACTGTCCCTTCATGTATCTTCCCCACGGATCAGGGCTGGTGACTTTGGATGGATATGTGTCTGGCCTGGTCACCACTGGATTACAGCATCACCCAGATGACCAGCAATGCTTTGCAGAACACCTGGACCCAAAGAGCCTGGGACACCCCCAGCTGGGACGAAAGATGCCCATCACCGTCAGGCCTCAAGCCTCTCCCAATCTGTTGCTTACCCTAAAGGACTTTGTCTCGCTTCTGCTCCTGCTTTCTGCATCCCAGGAACACTTTACGTCTCCTTGAACTCCCTCTACCCTCAAGACCATAGATGCCAGAATAGCCATACCATGCTAAGATCCAGTGACTTTTATTTTCATGAGTGGGAGCTCTAAACCTTATAAAGGTCTAGAAAGGACCCAGCTGCCCTGCAGCAGATTCCCTAGAGCAGTCAACTCAGATGTATCCACTGTGGCCCCAGCACTTGGAAAAGAAACTTTTTTTGGCACTGGGGATTAAACTCAAGGGCACTCAACATCTGAGTCACATCCCCAGCCACATTTTATATTTTATTTAGAGACAGGGCCTCACTTAGTTGTTTAGTGCCTCGCCATTGTTGAGGCTGGCTTTGAACTTGAGATCCTCCCACCTCAGCCTCCTGAGTCGCTGAGATTACAGGCCTGCACCACCGCACCCAGCTTAGCCTGCATTATTTTAAAACCCAAGTTTTGTATTTGCCTCTTCTTGTGCTCCAGAAATTAAAATCCTATACCACCTAAGACATGCAGCTGATCAAACTGGTTCCATTCTATTTCATAGATAGGGTAACTAAGACTGAAAGAGGACACTATCTTCCCCCAGATCATGGAACACATTGCTTCCAACCCACACCCATTCCCCACAAAAAAAATAAAGCATTTTGAGCCTCACCTTGGAGATAAGGTTGTTTGTTTGTTTTTACAGAACTGAGGATTATTGAATGCAGAGGTGCTTTTCCACCTAGCTACATCCCCAGCCCTTTTTATTTTTTGTATTTTTAGATAGGATCTGACTAAATTGTTAAGGGCATCACTAAAATGCCAAGGCTGGCCTCAAATTGGCAAACTCCTGCCTCAGACTCTTGAGATCATTTGCTGGGATCACACACATGCAACACTCTGCCAGCTCAGAGTGGGCCTTGGTTTTCTACTCTGGGCAGCAGGTTTCCCTGTGAGCACTGCCAATTTCCTCCCTCCTGCTTCCTTCTCCCGACCCTAACCCTCACTCTTAGTGCTAATCCTGGAGCAAACCCTCCCTGAAAGGTGAGGAGGGTCCTGAAGGCCACTCAATGGTAGCTGAACTGCCCAGCACTGGCCAGCACCAAGCCAGTTAAGGATGTCCTGTCTGACCCCTGAATCTCTGTGGCAGGATGACCATAAGCAGCAGGATGGGAATTTATTGAGTCAAACATTCTGTTTTATTTCAAATTAAGATAAAAATCTCATATTGCTTTTATCATTTTTAAAAGATGATTTTTCAAACCTAGGACCATACAGGGCACAGGCCCTCTGTGAGCAGCAACTACCATCTCACCGCATGGAGCACCTGAGAAGGAAGAGGTTGGCAAAAGCCACCCCCAGCTCCAGGGCAAAAGGGCTGCAGTCTCGCCTCCTGAGCAGGAAAAAAGGCAGAGGGAGACCAGGAGGGCAGAAGAGATCAGAGAGAGTAACACCCACGGGAGCCCAAGTCCTGCCTGGGAGCTCACCCACTAGCTGTTTCCCTTAGGAATTCATTAGCCATGACCTGGCCATTCATTCACTTACTCGCTTGCTCACCGGTTCATTCCCTCAACAGTTTACACCTTCACTCATTCAGTTCAGAAGTCCTTTTATTTTTAAACACAGTAGTCCAGAATCCCAGCTTGGGTCCTCATCTGAGATGGAGCATGAGGTCCTGGAGGCCCCCTCGGGCTGCCAGGCAAGGTGCTCTCCCTTGAGGAAGGCAGGACCAGCCCGATCATCTCTCCACAGGGTTGCTCTGAGGACTGGGAATCTGAGTGGTTTTCTTTGGCCCCAACAGGTGGAACGAGTACCCACGTTCCTAAATTGTGGGAGCCAGATTGCAGATGGATGTGTGAAATTAAAGATGCACAGATGTGGCACAGAGAGAGAGAGCTCCCTGAGAACAGCAGTGTGCAGGTCCAGGCACACACACACACACACACACACACACACACAGACATCTGAATGAAGGAACTCCAGGGTCCCTTTTCTGTGGTTTTCAGGATTCTGAGATATTCAAAGGCAACAACAGTAAAGGTCTGAATCTTCCCAATGTACATTCCCAGGGACCTGGCTAACCACTGTCCCTCTCGGGGGCACAGGGCATCTGCAGACACTCTCTTGGGACAGCAAGAACAGGTATACTGCTTGCGGATCCCCAGCGCTCTCTGCAACCTCCATCTCAGGTGACGGGAAACTGTCCCTTTTTTCCATCTTCCCACCACCAGGCTCCCAGCCTGCTCTCCTCCCTTGTCCTCTCCCTGGAGAGTCCTTGGAGCTGGTGATTGTCTAATGTCTCCCCAGATTTAAACCTACAGCCCCATGGGGGCTAAGGACAAAACCAAACCTCTTGTTCAAAAAGCAGAAACACACTGTATGCTGCTGGTGCTCCATAGACCCACCGCACCCAAGCCAAGGGGCACAGCTCCTTGCCTGCAATCCCCCCACACAACCCCACCCCCTTCTATCTCTAGGAATGACCTGCTCCCTGACCAGGCTCATATGGCCATCACTCTGCCTTCAGGCAGGTAAAATTTGGTGCAACAGGAGTTAGGTGAACAGTATGTTTTATTTAATTAGGATAAACAGAAGAGATAAACCTCACAGCAGGACAGGGAATGACAATGCTGCACAAAATAATTCATGCCCAGGTAATGAAAAGGAAAATCTCAATTACAGGGAAATCAGGGGAGGAAAAAGTTTCCCAGCACTTTGGAGGAGGCAGAAGAGGAGGAGACCGCACGCTGAGGCAAAGCCCAGACCTACAGGCCCAACATGGGGCTTCAAGTACACCACAAATCAAGGCAGCCAGGTGGCCATCCTGTAACAGCTGCTACTCCCTTCTCCCCATCACAAACAAACCTGCCCCAAGTGCACTGGACTGGGTAAGCCGATGCTGCCTTGGCCCTGGCAGGCAAGTGCGGGAGCCACTCGATATCTGGCCTTTGGGGGCAACTAGGGGAGCTCACACCCAGCCAGGCTTAGTCTCCAGGAGAATGGCACCCCGCAAAGAGAGGGCAAATGTTCTACTCCTGGGAATGGTCACCAGATCACTAGAAAGTTCCTGTCCTTGTCCCTGGCACCCCAGTCCCACTGGCCATGATGGGGCTAGGCTCCTGCTCTCCCTTAGCAGCAGGCAGACCTGACTCACCTCTCACTTTGGAGTAAGAAAAAGAACCATGAGCTTTTGAGACCCCACATCATCTTCTGAGCCAGTTTTTTCACATCTGCCCTGGAAGACTGAAGTTTGAACTGATGGCCTTCCCCCAACCATCACTACTTGGAGGTGGTGCCAGCTGCAGTGTTGGGTATTTAAATACTACTTAAAAATGGTTAAGATGTAAACTTTATATTATGTGTATTTTACCCCCATTTTTAAAAAGGAGAGACACAGAGTTCTGAGCCCCTGCTCAGGTCAGCCAGGTGAGCAGAGGTCTCTGGGATCCAGGCCTAGGAATGTGTGACTTTAAGCAGCTTCACCATGCAACAGTGAAAGGACATGACAGTTGGGGACCCACACATCTGTAGGAAGCAACTCTCCCCCTGCCAGGGCTCCCCTTACCTATCCTAGCACAATGTTTTGAATTATCTCAGCAAATATGTCTCCAGCGACTGAACATCTTCAACAATGAACTCTCCACATTCCAGAGCTCAAACAAAAAGATTTTTATTGGCACAGTCTCCCTCCCAAACAAACCCCTAAGGAGCACAAGGAGTGCCACCCAGGCCCCCTTTTCTCAGCTCCCAATCCCTGGACTTAGGTGACATAGGCCAAGCAACCCCCATTATGAAGGAGAGGGAAATTGCTGTTAGATTAGTGAGCACATCCACAGAGCCTCATTTTATATCCCAATTCAGAAGATGACATGAACATCTGCTTTCACTTCAAGACATTAATTTTCAATTACTGGAGAAAAACAAAATTAGTCCTGACAAATTGTTGGCAAACACAGGCTCTTGTCTGGTGGTTCATAATAATAACTTCGGTGGCCCACAATTAGTGTCCTTGGATGGAGTTTCCTGATGGAGCCCATCATCTGCAGTCTGCGGTGGTGGTGGGCAGCACCAGCGTATCTCCTATACCCTGTTCTGTGCGGCGAGAGAGACGGTTCTGTGAGCCCCTGCTCCAGGTGACCACCTCTTCCGTGACCAGGTTAGGGAACTCAGGACTTTCAGATTTTTCTGGAGAAGGGAGGGATAGTTCCACCCTCTGGAGCCATTTTCAGCTTTAGACATGTCGAGGCTTCCTTCCATTCAGTAGCAAGATTTCACACAGGGATGTAAATCCTTCCCAAGCCCAAGTGTGCCCAACAAGGCAGTAAACAACTCCTTATAACCCGATTTGTCATCTGCAGTGGGAGAATGGACTGCATGCTTCTCCTATGAGACCCTTTCCACCCATGAAAAAAGGCCATCCAGGATCCTAAATCCCAAACTCAACAGCTCTAGCTGAATGCTACATCTGTAATAATAATAATAATAATAATAATAATAATAATAATAATAATAATAACAACAACAATAAACTGTTTGCCAGGGTCCCATCTACCAAGGAACCTAGTTCAGCTCGAATTGCAAACTCTAGGAAGTGGGAAGAGGAAAAAAATTAAAAAGCAAGCTCTGAATTTGCCATTCTTAGTGACCTCCAATACAGAGAACAACCTACTTGATAAGAGATTATCAACACTATAATCTCATTGGATGGGTTTTTTATGAATATTGGCTGCTGTAGTCACTATATCAATAAAAAGCCACTGAGATGTGAATGAGCAGAAGAATTCAGAGATAATGATGTATCAGTCTTTAAATTTGGATGGTCACAATTGAAACCAGAGTGTTTGCTTTGCTCACAAGTTCAGACTATGGTGGGGCGTGGGAGGGGGCGGTTAGCACAAGGAAGGGGAGGTAACCAGGGAGGGAGGTAGGTTCAAAAGTTAAAGGAGAAAACAAAGCAACAATAACAATATGAAATTATATCTTTAAGAAGACAATGAAAGACACTGCTACTTTCAAAGTCAACTGGGTAACTGAGCTGGGCATTGTGTAATTGACTTTGCAAGTAGAACAACAGCAACATAACAAAGAAAATATCAGTGTTTTCATAGCACTAATCTATAATGCTGGGAGGCCCTCCTGCTGTCAGGCAGGTCTGACAATACAATAGCTTTCAAAGGGATATTACCATCATGCTTTTATTCCTGACATCAATGAAGACAAAGAGAATCCTTTTCACAGGACATTAAAAATCAAACCTTTGTACAAGAAGATGGGTAAAACAGCACTCTCCTTAAAGACAGCCATGTGGAGAAATCAGATAATTGGTGATCCTTGAAAGCAGTAAAGTATTTTTATTTACTGAGTGTACAACCCCAGTCACTGGCTGCCACCCCATCCTGGCAGGTAAGCTATGAATCAAAAGTTTCCATCTTTAACTCCCCCACTCACTTCACCCTGCCTGATGCTCACAGCAGGCTAAGGGAACTGACAGCCAGCGCTGAAAACTTCAAGTGGGATATATAACCAATCCAGGCTTCACTAGTCCATTTTGGGTGCAAAACTACTCTGATTGCAGACTAATATATCTACAAACAAAACGCCCTTGTAAGCCAATGGGAATTTGCAGAAATTGACAAATTGGCCCAACCACACCTATTGAGTTTACCTATTATAACCAGGCACTAAGAGTTTCCAAGGTACTCTTCTGTTTTAATTACTCTAGACACTCAGATAGGAAGAAACCCTGATATTTATACAAATATTTTCAAGAAATAAAGATGATACTCTTCGCAAACATCAGTGTACCATGCATAGACAAGTCTGGACTTTACTAAAGCCAGGTTTCAGGACAAGCAAGCACCTAAAGCAACCCACCCACCTTGCAAAATAGATGGGGCCATCAGGAAACCTAGCCATCCATCACTAGATTACCTTGAAACAGTTAAGATGCCTGCATGCCATAAGTTAGTGACACTTAAGGAAAACTGCAGGTCCTGGAGCACGAAGTAAGGGGGAACTAATGTTCAAGAGAGTTTATAATCTACACACTTTCTGAATCATTGATGTATCCACCCACCAGCCTTCCAAAAGGTCCAAGATGATGGCCTTAACAGCCAAAGGAGGTCACCCCCACTCAGGGCTTGACAGAGCTCCTGGTACAGGTATCTCCATGTCCTAGAATGTTGTAAAGGAGTTGAGAAAGAAAGACACTCTGCTGAAGAGCCCAGACAAAGTGTTTTGTCCCTCTGATATCCAACAGACCATTTGCCAAAAGTATGCAACCAAGTCGAGTCACCCTGAGACAAAGATGTTACTCTTGAAGCACCAGAGGCAGCAATGGTTGCTTTTATTTTTTCAGACAGAAGTAGACACTGTTGTGTCTTTTTAAACAGTGTTTGAACAACAGGATCCTTTCATTTCATTGCTAAAATGGGTAGAAATGTTGAAAGAAGAGGAAGCTGGTTCTAATGCTGCCTCGAAAACATACTCTCCCACCACTGCCACCTAAATAAGTCTTTTCCAGAGCCAGGCAGCAAGTCTGCATGCTGGACTCAGTGGTGAGTTCCTTTTGTTTACACATTCAAATGAACAGTTAAGAGAAATCAATGCATCTAATTGCCAGACTATTAAATCCTACATCAGGGGAAGAATTCCACAGCCACCAGCTTAAGAGTTGGCTACCAATATGGCAATTATTAAAACTTTGTATTAGATTGACCAGATCCCCAGTCTTCCAAATCCAGCCAGGAGAGCTATACTCCAAGATGCCTAGCTCCAGTTTCCTCCTTGCATGGTTCCCCCTCCTCCTCCTCTGTGAACACGCTGCGCTGTAGCAGGCCACAACATTTTCCAGGGCTGGTGGGTTCTGTGGAATTACTTTATGACTGTTAAGTCATCAGCATTTTGCACCTTTCATTATTAATGCACACTCGACACCTTATGGTTAAACATTTAGCAGGATTCTCCTGTCAGAGGAACATAGTTATCTTATTTTATTGCTTATTAAGTTTTTGCAAAGAAACAGGTGTAAGAATCTAAACAGCAATTACTAGACATAAAGAATGTTTTCTAGAATGAAACAGGCCCTTCCAAAGCTAAGAATAGGTAATTTAATTGGGGGGATTAAATATTAGGATTAAATATCAGTTACCCCAATCCACATAGAAAGCTATGGAATGTACAAATGATTTGTTTTGCCCTTCCTGTAAGATCATGTACATTTAGCCAAACAAATGTTGACCGTTTACACTTGTATGTGGTCTCAGATGAATCAAGAAACCTGTAACCTCAAAATGCCTCTATTTATTACATCTCAGTTATTTCCATGAAACACTAGCAATGGTGAGATACACTGTTCCCAGGTCCCTAGACTGCCAAATTTATCAAATGGACTTTGGAGGAGCTTGGGGCTGGCAGAAGAAGACAAAGAAGGGGAGGGAAGGAGAGAAAAGTCACTGGGGGTAGTTTTGGATGTTGGGTTTGGGGTATGTGGATATAGCCTGAGTGCTAATTAATATTAAGAACTGTAATTAACAGGCAGTTGCTAGATGGAGGAAAACTGATAGTAGTACAAATTATTCAAAAGTTTAAACTGAGGCTGGGAAAAAAGAGAAGCTGTTGCGTGGATCTGAGAAAGCCAGCAGCAGCCAGCCGTAGGGTAAAGGGAGACAGGGCTCCTTAATGTTGAGTGACAGAGGGAACTGCTTGGTAATCATTACCAAACCATCTGATATCATCAGCCGAAATAACATCAGTGAGTGAGATGGGAACAGCCTGGAGAATGAAGCCAAAATTATCAAAGGGAACAAATCATTTGAACTACCACTCCGCACCACCAGGACTCAAAAAAGAGGAAAGGGGTGTAGGAAAATCAGTTAGAAAATGTGACTTTTGTAACATTCATGGATTTTTTTTAACAAAATCACAAGGCTTTAGAAAACCAATGAGGCTGCTTACTCCCTGCCCTACCACCCCAGCCCCCTGCTCTATTTGTTGGGTATCCTCCCTCTGGTAAATCTGGGTTTTCCAAAGAAGGACAAACATCCTAGGGGGAAATGACCCCCCACTCCAGAGGGAGGCTGTGTCCCTGAAGTGGGAAGTGAGCCCCCCTCTGAGGCCTGTTTGATTTTTAAAGCAGCAATGCCTATGCTTTCAAATCACACTCTCTGAGTATCCATTCAAAATTGTTACATTTCTGTCTTTCCTTCCTGCTATGGGCTTTCATATTTCCAAAATCAATTACGAATTATGGTCAAGAGACTTGCACTGCAGAAGACATGGAGCTGGGGAAGTCCACAATGCCTCCACATTAGCCCTGACACACAGCAGTGGAGGCAAAATAAAATAAAATAAAATGTAAAAGGCACCACTGTTCCTTAAGAAGCACCTTCAAGCATCTTTAAAGGTGAAGACCTTGCCATTTCAAACACTTGGTGCGGAGCTGTCCAAACTTAAGCACACACTTTTCAATATTGCTTGGGAGAAGGGGGGCAGTTCTTGAAAAGTAATTAATCCCTCACCTGTGGTAACTCTTATCTATTCAAATTATCTACTCTATTAATTCCTCCCTTGATAAGTGGCCACATCTCCACCCTATGCACTCTAGTAAACTGAATAAAAGGCAAAATGTTGAGAGACAAAGGTTGTGGCTGCTTTTAGACAATGTAAACCTCCATGGGAAAAATCAGGGGGCTTCCAATGCCAAGGTTCTGCAGAAAGATTGTGTGGCTGGTATATATAACACTTCTCAAAATGCCTTCACTAGTCTTCTCCCACCTAGCTATCTTCCTTCCTCAATTTGCTTGAATTTTCAGCTACATATATACACATGTACATGTATATTCATTTAAAATCATTTCAAGGCTCATTTCGTAAAAGGCTAAAGACCAATTCCTGAGTCTTTCTCTGAGATCCACAGAGTGGTTTTAGAATTCGGCTCAAGCAACTCTGAAACACCCACCCATCTGTTCCCTTCAAACTGTTCTACCTTTCCTTTCTGTGGCTTGCCTTCTAAAATAAGGAGATCTGAAGACATATTACCATATTATAGGTAAGCAAGCTTTGCATCTTTACCAAAAAAAAAAAAAAAATCTGCAAATTTAACCCAAAATCAACTGCCTGATTTAAAGAAAACTCTTTTTGCATCCAGTAGTTCCAATTCCAATATCTTCTTCTTAAGTGGCTCTAGAAGGAGTGAGCAATGAGCCAGGAAAAGAGAAAAGAAATCAAATATTACTTAAAGCTGTAGGTGCCCTTCTATTCAGCAAAAGGACAAACATCAATCCTTCTTCCCTCTTCTGTTCTGGGAGTCTCTCTTCTGGTTTCCTTCTCTTGATCAGAACACCCTTGTTACCCCCACCTCTGTTGGACAGAACAGCCTATTCTGAATTGGGATATAGAACAAGGAGCAGAAGTAAGACTAACTTCTCCCAAAGCGTAATAGAGGTGCAGTCCCACTGCTGAAAGTTGAACTGAGTTGGTTTTCTTCTAATATGACAGGGAGTGTCTCTTCAGGCCAGCCGCCACTAGCTTCCCTGGGACTTTAGGAGGCGGGAGGTGGCTAGTGTATCAGTTGCCAGATTCAGTCTCAACCACTCCAGCCAAGAGCAAGGCTGGCAGGAAGAGAGCTGGAACCCCAGCGCCTTCCTGTGCAGGCCTTCAGGAAATGAACTTTTCAGAGCAGAACTGGGCTGCTGCCAGAGGTCATCAAGGGAGTTGGGAGAGGACAAGGGCCTCAGGACATTAAGGCTCCAGAGGCATATAGCCACTCTCATCCTGTTCCTCAGTCATCCCTCGGTGTGTCTAGGTGGCTAAGCACTCATCAGAGGGGCTGGAATTGGGACAAAGCAGCAGGCCAGGCCAGGAGAAGGCGGCCTGTTAGGGGAAAGGGGCAGGAGAGTGGCTTAGCCCCAGCATTGCCTCTCCCCAGGGTCTCTGCTCTCCAGGGGCCCCTAGAGCTGGGGATCCTTGTGTAAATAGAGAGGAAAGCAAGGAGGGGTGCGTGTGTGTGTGTGTGTGTGTGTGTGTGTGTATGTGTGTGTGTACCTATACATCCATATCTCATCACAAAAATGCACACCCTGGGGACTCGGTGCAGAAAGCTGGCCAGGGTGCTGAAGGTGAGTGTTCCGGGGGTGGGGTACCCGGCACATTGCGTGGAGGGGCGCTCCTGATGGCCCCACTGCTCCCAGGGGGTCCTGTGTCCCCCCGGCCCAGCGCAGACAATGAACTCCTGGTGGCCTCTGCGGAGCAGGCAGGAAGTGAGGGGGCTGAGCCTGAGCGCGGCCTGTGCAGGGGGCGGGGAGGGGTCGCTGGGTGGCCGGGCCCAGATGCTGCTCCGGAAGTGCACAGGCAGCTCCCGCCGCTCTCCACATCCCAGGAGACAAGGAGGGGGCTGGAGAAGGCCAGGGGCCAGCAAGGGCGGCCTCCAAGCTGCCAGCCCCCCCCCCCTCCCGTCCTTCCCGCCTCTTCCTTCCTCTCTCCACCACGGAGATTCGCAATTCCTGCCAAGCCGGGCCTGCACTCCTTGATTGGCCGGCCACGTGGCAGGGGCCGCAAGGAGGGAGCGAGGAGGGCCCCTTGTAGGCTCAGGTCCCTGGCGAGCGGTGTCTCTGGCCCGGACAGGGTCCAGGCGGGTAGGGTGTCCATGGCGTGCCCCCTCCACCGCCTCCACCTCCTGCTCCTGGCTTCCTCCTCCCCTGCCTCTTCAGCCTCTTCCTCCTCCTCTCTGGTGGTTCGCACAGGTCCTGGCGCCCACCCTCTCACGGGTCCCTCATCCCTCTCTCCCTCCCTCCTCGCTCGATGGCGCCTCCACCGGGCCTCACTAGCTCGCTCACCTTTCACCTAGCGCGGCTTAGCCTGCTTCCGACTGGACATATCAGGGCTTCTGGTGCTCTGTGGCTATCCGCGGCTGGCTCCCCCGCAGCTTGGGGTAGCCCTTCTCCCCCTTCTCCACCAACCTCTCGGAAACTTTTTTTGTTTTGTTTTGCAGCTGGGTCGGCGGCTTCCGGGAGCCTACCACAGGTCCAGGACGGCCTCCCTGGGAGGGAGCAGCCCAGGCCGGCTGAGGCTGCTTGGGGGGAGGCCCGGGAGGCACGCTGGGGCCCTGCCTGTTGCAATGGAGCAACCAGAGGTGTGGGAAGTCCTGAGGCCATTGGGCCTAGAAGAGTTATGCAAAAAAAAAAAAAAAAGCCGCCCCTCTCCTCCTCCCCACCCCCTGCGGCCCCGACCCTCCAGCCCCTCTCTCTCTCCTCCACGGCACCGCCACCCTCACCCTCCACCTCCTACTCCTCCTCTTCCGCCCCTTGCCAGATTTTTGTGCAAAGTTTGCAGGCATTAGGCCACGCAGCCCATTTGGGAGCTCACAATGAACCCATCTGAAAAGGGGGAACTGGGCTGGAGTCAAGACGGTCTCAGAAGGGGAGGAGACCGGGAGGCAGTCAGGAGCCCGGAAGCTCAGTACACCCTGGGAAAAAAAAGAAAAAAGGCTTCAGATGTCCCCTGCTGCACAAAGAAAAATAAATATTAATGGCTCAAAAAATGCCCAAAGGCCCAATTTGGAGATTATGATGGATGGCGAGGGGGTACCTCAACTCAGCCTACTTGGGCATGGGGGGTCAAAATGGCCTTAGTGGCTTGGAAACCACAGCTTGGGGCCCCTGGCTCACGCCCCCTTCTCCTGCTGTAGGCGGGGTCAGGCTTCGGCCCCCCCCAGAGGAGGAAGGGGCACGCGGGGGAGCTCAGGCAGCGGCAGGCAGGCGCGCCTGTGCCCCAGGCATTGTTCAGCTGGTGTGCCAGGCCGATGCTGCCTGCTTGCGTTCTGCAATGCACAGCTCATGGCGTGCAGCCGATTCCCAGGCCGGCGTCAAGTTGCCGCCCAGCTAGCTGCCTCCATGGGCCAGGGACTCGGAGAGGTGGGAGGCGGTGGCTGCAGTGGCGGAGGAAGAGGAGCAGGCGGTGGCAGCTGGGCTCCCTTCCTCCCGGGCAGCGGCAGAGGCGGCTTCCTCCCGGCTCCTCGATGCTCCAGCCTGCGCTGTCCTGCCCGCCAGCCTCCCTCATGCTCCTGTCTTCTTTGTGGTAGCTGGCTCTCCTCCTGATCCGGCTGCTAGGGCTGCGTTGCGGAGACACATAATAAAGCCAGACTTGGCTGGAAATGTAGCCGGGTCCCCAGCAGGAGGATGTAAGGAGCAGAGGCTCCGCAGTGGAGCGCTCTGATCCCATGGGGCGCCCTGCACTGCTCCAACTCGGATCAGATGGAGAGAGGGCCAACAGCACTGAGCGATGGACAGCACTGGCTCCGCAGCCAGCAAAACTGGACTGTGGTGCGGCTGCAGCAGGCACCGCGGGATCGTGGGCACTGAACTGGCTTGCGGACCGGGCTCTGGCTGCATGGGGGCGGGAGGAGGAAATAGAAGGCCCACTAGGGCTGTCAAGCTCACCCAGATGCATTAGTTTTACAAACTGCAAAAATTAAAAGAATGGGGGAGCAAACAGGTTAGCTACCTTAGCATTGCTTCTTGTGCCCCACGCACTAGAATTATCCTCAGACCTAGCTGTTCCCTCTCCATTGACTTTTGAGGATGGGTTGGTGTTCCAAGACCACTTTTACCCCACATCCAACAAACGCTTACACCACTCGGCTGCCCTATACCCTCATTTGTAGGGTTCTTGAGCCTGGTGCGCACTTCCAGGCTGTGACTCTAACACCTTATCTCCAGAAAACTGCAGTAGCACCCCTTCCCTCCGAGGTTGGCAAAAATAAACAAGTTGCTACTTTCCAAAGAGTTTTGCCAGGGGGCGCCTCATGTCCTTGTAGTTCTTGAACTAGTTGAGGCTCAGATCTCCTAGCAGTTCCTGGGGGCCTGGAAGGGCACATGCTTAAGGAAAGGCTTCCCTGGGTGGCTCCCCTAAACTGTTACTTTGAAGTGTTCCCCTTTCCCACCAGCTGCAGTCCCGGGTAGGAGAGAGGCCCCCACATCTCCCCCTTCCAGACAAGTGAAGCCACCTTGGGCCTCAAGAGCGGAGCGGGTGCCCAGCGGGCGCTGGGGTTTATCAATCTCAGGAACTGATAAGTTGCCACTTGGAGAGAGGAGGGCTGTGTCCCCTCGGAGACACAGGCACAAGGCAACCATTCACGGAAAAACCTGCTGCCTTCTGAGAGCAGTGCTGGGCCAGCCCAGCAGTGGCACCAGGCCGCAGTTCACCCCCCCCTTTCCGCCTGCCCGCCAGCCTGGTCCCACCCACCTCAGCTAGTTTAGCATTCCCGCTGGGCCCTGCTTGCCAACCCCATAATGAGCTGATTGCCAAGGTAGACGCCACCCCCACACCCCTGCTGCTAGGGAGAGCAGGCCAGGGATGCGGATAAAGGCCTTAGGCAGGGGGGCCATGTACGGGGGCCCAAGGCCATCTCTGAGGTACAGTCAGGTGACTGGAGAAATGCAATGCCCAGGCAAACACGCCAACAACAGAGAACGAGCGCGTGAGGATGAAGCCAAATTTAAAGTTAGGTAGTCAATGCAGTTAGGTAAATCGGGTCTAATATCGAGTAAGATCTAAAATGGAGGCCATGTTGAAGGAATTCAGGGAAACCCAGGACAACTCATGGAATGTTAATGAAGTCCCGAAAAAGCCCTAGGCCCAAAGGCCATCCCAAAGAAATGTTAATGAACAGCCCCAGCAGATTTAAAGATAGCCCATCCCAAAGGAATGTTAATGAAGTCCTTCCTGCCCAGATTACTTCTTTGGCCCACCTGTGTCCCACCCCTCAGGCCTTCCAACCTACATTCCATCACTGAAAGAACTACAAAAAGGGGAAACAACCGCACTTCCAGGGATTCCACCTCTTGGGTTCCCTTCTTCCTCCGGGAGAAGTCTTTTCTGTTGTCCTTTAATAAACTTCTAATTTCTACTCTGACCTTGCCTTGGCATGCTTCTCTGGTGTTATTCTTCAACATTGGGGAAGCAAGGAATGGTCACCAGTCAACAGCAGTAACAAGGATACCCGGACAGGCTAAGGCCAGATCATCCACTAAGTAAGACCTAGGCCCTGAGGTCCTCCCCTTCTTCGGAATAGGGTTGCCACCTTCAGCCACCACCCTCCCCAGTTCGTGAGTCCAAGAATGTCCAACATCCCCAAGGAGCCACCTCCTGCAGCCATGCAAGGGCAGAGTCCGCTAGGCCCTCATTCACGCTCTGCACGATACATTGCCTCTTCTTGGAAATTCAGAGCAGCAGCCTCACTTGCTCCGTGTTCAGAGACACATTCTCAAGATGCATCATCTGGGAGAATGGCAGCTCTTTGGCTTCCCCTCCTCCAGCCACATGATGACTGAGGGAAAATGCCTATTTATGTGAGCAAGTCTTCTTTGTTTTCAAAAATCATCAACTTGTAATCTTTCTTGCATTTATGATGTTGGTTTCTTACAGTTTACTCTGGGTTTCCCAACAACTTCTCTGAGCAGGGCAGAAGAAATTGCCTCCTCTAAATCTTGGTCCACCTAAAGCAGATGAAATTGAGGTCAGAAAATGCTTTTAAAGTCTTACAATTGCCATGTGCAGTGGCACAAACTTGAATCCTAGCAGACCAGTAATCCTAGCACCTCAGGAGGCTGAGGCAGGAGGATCACAGGTTCAAAGAGCCTCAGTAAAAGCGAGGCACTAAGCAACTCAGTGAGACCCTGTCTCTAAAGAAAATATAAAATAGGGCTGGGGATGTGACTCAGTGGTAGAGTGCCCCTGGGTTCAATTCCCAGTACAAAAATAGTTATTTTTTCTATTATTATTATTACTATTATTAGCATTGTGGTTTGAAGGCAGGAGCACTCTACCACAAAGCTACATACATAGTCTTTTTCATTTTTTATTTTTGAGATAGGGCCCTAATAGATTGCACAGGCTGGCTCAAACTTGAGATCTTCTTGCCTCAGCCTCCTCAGTTGTTGGAATAACAGGCATGCACCTTGGGCCAAAGGACCTTTTTTTTTTTTTTTTTTTTTTTTTTTTTTTTTTTTTTTTTTAACAAGGGAGGGACCCTAAACCCTGGATTCCCTGCTGGAGGTAGGCAGATGGTGTAAAATACATCACCTGAAAATGACTTTCTGGTACAGAGTCAGCAGATTGGTGAGAAGCAAGGCCCAGGCTTCAACAAATGTCCCTTGAGACCATTCTGGTGTGAATCCAAGCTCAACAGGGCTAGGGTAGTAAGGGGGACAGTACAGGTTTTTGGCAGCTCTGAGATTTCCCTTATAACAACATTTTTCTGGAAGGAGTTTAAAATGAAACAAGCTTTAGAGGAAACAGGAGAAACAAGGCCTGAGGAGGTCAAGCTCCCTCCGCACCCTGACGCACCCTGACTGTAGCTGACAGGGACACAGCAGTCAGGTCTGGAGTTGGGGCGGGGTGAGGGTTTAGTCGCAAACATGCTTCACAGCTGTGCACGCAACTCATCCCAAAAATAAACTTTGTGTGCTCCAGGACCCTCATCCTTGAGGATTAGTTCCAAAAGGTCTTTGGTCATCCCTGCCACCTCCCCACCCTCCGCAATTCCCCCCTCCTCCTGCCCAGTCAATTCTGTTACCTCCACCTCCGGCCTCTGAGCCTCCTGCAGTTCCTTTAGGACAGAGAAAGGGCAGAGGCACTGGTGCCCCTTCCCACCAGATGACCCCCTCCTTTCGTCCAACACAACCCATCCCCACCTCGCTCCTTTTGATTGGCCCCCTGTCTCCTGGATGGGTGTGATCCGCAGTTTCCACCCCCACCCCACCCCCGCCCCCAGAGCCCTGGCGGGAGAGCTGGGGTTTGTTCTCCTCCGTCCCCAGGAGAGGCAGCCCGCGACAGGGCACCGCAGAGCTGAGGCCAATCGCCGCCTCCCACAGTGTGTGCCATCTGCCGCCTGTCAGCCTCTCTACGGGGGGCCTCAATGCCAGGCGCCGCAGGTGGGGGTGTGGGGGGAGGCTAATTGGGTCCCTCCTTCCTGGCTCTTTCCCAGGCTAACTTTTAATAGAAGATTATGAGAATAATGATTTAAACAGTTTTGAACAAATCCTGAGAAGAAAACAACTCAAAGAGGCCAGCAGCAGACCCAGACATCTGCCTCCCTGGGGCTGCAGGCGTCTGGTGCCAAAAAGGATAAGTCGGGTGTGGGATCCTCCTTGTCTTCTCCAGTTTCTGTTCAGCTGGGAGAGCCATCTCTATTTTATCATCATTATTATAATTATTTAGTTCTTCAAGCATCAGCAGTCTTTGCAGGGAACACCCACAAGGCAGCAAGAAAACTCCTTGGGAGGGTCCCTGGTGTATTGACACCCTCAGAAAGCTTGAAACTCCTGTCCTGGTGCCAGGAGCCTCCCCCCAGACCACCTCCAGCTGCCCTTGGTGTGCTTCTGCACACTGGAGCCTTCGGGTGCTGGACTCTGGTTCACTTGTGGCTTTGTTCTCTGTTACAATGTTGGTGACTGGCTTTCATTTTTTCCCCCAGTTCTAGGGATCAGACCCCGGGGCACGCTACACTCAGCTACATTCCCCCATCCTTTTTATCTTTTATTCTAAAACAGCATCTCCCTAATTGCCCTCACTGGCCTCAAACTTACAATCCTCCTGCCTCAGCCTCCCAAGTATGTACCCATGCACCTGGCAGTATTTTCTTTAATTTTAAAACAATTTTTTTTAAAAATTCAATATAATAAATGTGATATAAGGCCTGGTTTTATAAGCTTTGACTCAGAATGCACAGGTAGACAGCCCCAGCAGGCAGTGGGCACATTCCAGGACTAGTAACACATCCTTTGGTCTTGAGTAGATCAGGCAGCCACCAATAAATTTAATTATCACATTAGAAAACAAACAAACAAAAACGTGGTAGATTTAAAAATGTGCTCTCATTGGTGACATCCAAGGCCTTTGAGGTATGGTTTAACAAACAGAGTTTAGAATGCTCTCTACCTTGCATGCAGGTGAGGCTGGGGTAACTACCCACCCCCTACACACACAGCTCCACCCCAAGGCCATCCTGTGTCCAGCCATGAGTGGAAATTCTGAGGACACCAAAGCCTGCCTAGGAATGTGATGGGCTCCTCATTTTGGGGAGTGGGCAGATAGTCTGAAAGATGGAGCTGGGACTTCATTGAGCTGTTGAAACTACTTTATAGGGCCTGTTTTGTCTTTAAAATGACCCCACTTTTGCCAGGCACAGAGGCATATGCCTGTAATTCCAGCAGCTCAAAAGGCTAAGGCAAAAGGATTGTGAGTTCAAAAAGCCAGCCTCAGCTATGTTGAGGCACTAAGCAACTCAGTGAGACCCTCTCTGTAAGTAAAATACAAAATAGGGCTGGGGATGTGGCTCAGTGGTTAAGAGGCCCTGAGTTCAATTCCCAACACACACACACACACACACACCAAAAATAAAAAATAAAAAACCCACTTTGCTGCTGAATGTCTATGTTATGACAGTCAATTTGTGTAGCAAATTTGGTGTAACATTTGCCTTCACTAACAACTGCTAGAGAGGTTGTAGTCAGCAGGAGACCACAGCTGACTCTAACCTCTCTTATGACACTGTTATCTGAATCTACCAAAAAGCAACAAACTGGCTCAAATCATTTTGAAAAAAATTAAAATGTTTGTTTGTTTCCTTTTATTCTGAAGTAGTGTCTCCCTAAATTACCTAGACTGGCCTCAATCTTGCAGTCTTCCTGCCTCAACCTCCCATGTAGCTGTGATTACTGGTGTGTACCCCTACACCCGGCATGGGTACTTTTTTTTTCCCTGTGTACGTAGCCCTTTTCTGCACCTCCACTCCTACTGTCATAGAAAGAATCTCCTAGGTACACAGGCCCAGAAGAAATATTAGGGAAGTGTCAACATTTGTGGTCCCTGCCTCAGCTGAACACATGGAATGCTTTTGAGGACCCAATACCCACCGGCAGAAATGAGGGAAAATCTGTCATCCACTCTGGGTCTACTGCTCCCTTTACATCCCCTGTGTCCTATGGATGCTCAGAATGCTGTGATTTCATCAAGAGAAAGACCAGCATCCTGGCTGGCATATAGAGGAGGGATACATATACAGTACACTCAACTACTGTCACCTAAAGGCTCTCTAGTGGACAAGAGGACCAGGGGTAGAAATCTTGGCCCACCCAAGTAAACCAAAAGCTCTTTCAGGGACAGAGGCCTAGATTTTGATATATACTCCCATCTCATCATGGTGCCTACTTTCTGCCCAGTGAATGAAGTGTAACTGGAGTAGCTGTCAGGGCAATGCCCAGAGATCAGAGGTGGGCACTGGACAGAGAGGGCCACCACGTAGCACAGAGGCTCATATCGCATAAAGAACCAGGCAGGGATGAATTTGAATCCCAGCTGTGCTGTTTACCATCTTTTGTGCTTTGTACCTGAAACCTTTCCCAGAGGCTACTATCTTGAAGGCTTGGTCCCCAGAGCAGCAATGTTCAGAGGCAGGGCTTGGGGGAGTGATTGGATCATGAGGGCTGTCTTCATCAGTGAATCAATCTACATATTGGAACAAACCATCAGGAGGTAGTGGACACTATAGGAGGTAGGGCCTAGTTGCCTTGTTGGAGCAAGTAGGTCATGGGGGGGGGGTGTCCTGGAAGGGTAGCACCACAGTGACGGGGCTCATTGCTGTGTGGAGAGCAGAGAGGGGGTTAAAGCTGGAACATGTCTAGTCTAGCACACGACACTTTGCACCTAGTAGGTTTTTGCTGCTATTTTTTTTTTTTTTTTTTGCAGTACTGGTAATTATAGTGCTTTACCAGTGAGCTACATCTCCAGCCCTTTTAATTTTGTGGTACCTAGGGGCACTCTGTCACTGAGCCACATCTCCAGCCCTTTTTTTTTGAAACAGGATCTCAACTAAGATGCTGAAACTGGGCTTGAACTTGCAATCCTCCTACCTCAGCCTCCCAATTAATTGGGTAGGTGTGCACCACCATGCCCAGCAATTAGATATATTTTGATAGTGCTCCTTTATCGGTAATAGATGTAGCTGAGACCCTAGCAAGGGGTGGCCACACAGAGAAGAGGCTCATTTGCAAGAACTGGAACTAAATAAGAAAAGAAGAGAGCTAGTCAGGCAGTGTCCTTGAGAGACAGGTCGCTGGGTTTCCTCTGCCAGGTGAATTCCTGGATTCATCAACTGCATCCTTCCATATTTTATGTGCTTAAGAAATGGTAGCTGTTGTTCACATTTACAGGACAATGACAACTCAGAATGTTTACGTTTCCTGAATGGCCTGGGGTAAGCCCTCTCTGCCTCAGTCTACCTGTTTGCAAAATCTTTCTGGTTCTCTGAATGAAGAAGCAGTCCATTCCCACCCTCTGGCCCAAATGGCACCCAGCCAGTATTTAAAGCCAGAGGGAGCATAGGAAATTCAGGCAAGTGCCCACTAAAGGGAGGTTATGGGGCTTGGGCCACACTGGGAGAGGAGCAGAGTGGGTGGGGACCAAAGCCCCAATGGACCCAGCCTGGTGCTAAATTTCCCAGGACCTACTGCTGCCTTCTCTGAGTGGCCTGGCCCCATCCTAGTCATGCATATTGGGACATGCCAGGGCCTGGCTTCCCAGGGGCCAGAGGGAGCTCCTGCAGGGGAATTCAAAAGCCCAAATGCCTTTCAGAAAAGAACTAAAACTTTCTGCTTAACCAAAGCCTCCACAAGAGAACAGGCCTAGCCCTTTTCTTTTTAAGTCTCTTTATTTTCCAAACGGCTGGCCTGGTGATTCTCTTTTTTTCCTAGTATAAAGGGTCCCAGCTACAACACAAAGGAGAAAAAAAAAAAAACATTTCCCGGGCCTGGGAAGGGGCTGGCTGGCCTCCTGGGACAGAAAAAGGCAGCTCTGGCCTTTGGCACCCACTGGGAGAGGCCCTGGAGCCCCCGCCCAGAACCAAAGCCACAGCAGGAGTGAGGGGAGGATTAAGGAAGTCTCTGTTTCCACCTCAAACCTTCTCCTGCCCCTGGGAGGAGAGCTGCCATCCAGCCAAGTAAAAGATTCCTAAAAAGCTTGTGGGCAGAGAAGGAAAAATCAGGCACCCCCTCACCATGGCCCATGGGGAAACTGATGTCTGGGGAAGTGTTGCAGAAGGTCACAGTATCAACAAATGGCAGAGCTGATTTTTGAAGACTACATTCTCAAGTCCAATATGAGGTACCAAGTAAATGTCGGAAGAGGGGTCCAAGGAGGAGCCCTGGCATCCTGAGTTTGCTGAATGAGACTGGATGTCATTCCTTTCTCAGCTTCTCTGCCTTCCAGTAAGTTAAGTTTATTTTTCTGTGACTCAGTTCCCTTATCTTTGAAAATGAGGACATGCTTGTACCCACCTTGTAGGGCAGCTGTGAGGAGCATAGGATCCAATAGGTAAAGGACATAGAACAGTGATTTTAAAAAAAATCACCTTTTACCCTCTGTAAATGTAAAGTTTGTGTTCTTCACCTAAGGAATGTTTACTGACCTCTTCTAGGACAGGCCCTGGGCCAGGTGCTGGGGGATGCAGCTGGGCAAAGCAAAAAGGTCTCCTGCCTGGTGGAACTTCCAGTGGGGGAGGGGGCAAGCTAAGGGACACAGTGGATTCACTAGATACACTGCTTCAGGGCACATTGTAGATCTCTCTTCTCCTGGATTAAGGTGGTGGGGGTCAGAAACTTTCTGGACTCAGCGCCAAACTGATCAGATGGGAGAAGGCAAGGGCGCTTCTTCCCTTGCAAAAGGAGACAGAAAATTATTCAAACCAGTTTTTGCACTTTAATTGTTTTTAAGTGAAAGAGGGCCCCAGGCTGACAACTTGCCACCTGCCCATCCTGGTGGGCTGGTTCATCTGGTTCAGCCTCAGAGCTCTCAGCGCTTGGGTCTTTGTTTCTATGCCTGAGATGCAGGCTGGTCCTGAGGAAATGGGAGCCTTTGTCCATTGCATCCATCAAGGGGTTCTAAGCCCCCCACCTTTTCGCTCACAGTATTCCTTACTGCCCAAGGCGCAACCAGCGACCTCCCAGAACTGGAGCCCAGCCAGGGTTGTGACCTGAGGGGCGGGGGTAGGGGTGAGGCCTGTGAACATGGGGTGGGGCCAGAGCCACAGCCCCACCCTGTACTCAAAGGCCAAGGCCAATGCGCTCTCCCTACCCAGTGCGCCTCCCAGCTCAGGCTCCCCACAGTGGCCCAAGGGGACACTGACTACTTGTGAAGCACCAATCCTTTCTCAAAAAGCCAACAGAACTCCCCCACCCCTTGCTTCACAGAAACCTTGCCTGGGTCTGAAGTGGGTAAATTGTTAGGCAGTATCCCCTGGGCTAGGGAAAGACAACCTCTTCCTCTCCATACTTTTCTCCCGGTGCCCCACCTGATGCCCTAGAGAGAGCTCTCCCTACACAACTAAGCTGATGTCCATGTGCTGTTATAAATTCCGTTTTACATGTAATAAAACTGAGTCTCAGAAAGGGTGATTATGTCCCTAATCCAAAGTCACACAGCCCTTAAAGGATAAAGACAGAATTGAAATCCAAATGAATCTCCCTCCAAAATTGGAAAATTTCCCCTCTCCAGCTTGTTAATTCCAGCTTCTACACTTTGCCTGAAGCATAGCATTGATGTATTGATTTAGATGGATGGATACATAAACCGCTAGATAGATGTGGAGGTTAAGCTAGAGATGGAGATAAAGATGGTATCTTAGAACCACTGACAATTGTATCAGGTGTCAATGGGATAGGGGCAGATACCCTTTTCTCAAATCTCCATCAATCCCCAAAACCTTTTGTTCAAGTAAAAAAAAAAATTTAAAAAAAAATTTAAATGTAGATAGACACAATACCTTTATTTAATTTATTTAATTTTATGTGGTGCTGAGGATTGAAACCCAGTGCTTCACATGTGCTAGGCAAGTGCTTTACCATTGAGCTACACCCACAGCCCCTAGTGGAAAGATTTTGAGAGGGTGTACCAAGCATTGAACTTAGGGGCACTGGACCACTGAGACACATCCCCAGCCCTATTTTGCATTTCATTTAGAGACCCAATCTCACTGAGGTGCTTAGTGCCTCGCCATCCATCCTCAGCCTCTGAGATTACAGATCTGTGCTTGGCTCTGCCTTCCTTTTATGCACTGCTTTTCTTGGAATAGTGGTTGTCAGAAGGAAGTGGCCCCTTGGTAGGAAGGAGGTCAAAGCTCTTGGCAAGAGTGAAGAGACCAGGAGGATATGCTGAGCCTCCAGGAGAGAAGGCTGCAGGCCCTGCTGATCTGCGGCTCCATCTGATTCTCAGGGGTGCTGGGGTTCTGTTGGCCCCCTTCAAGACATCTGAGAGTTGAGAAGTGGATGATGCTCAGAGGTGTCATCAGGAACAAAAGACACTCGACATGTCAGGCAGGTTTGTGGCTCACTCTCCCACCTCCATCCCTTTATAAGCAAGTGCTCTATCTCTGAGCTGCACCCCAGTCCAGATTTCCAACTCTGAATGGTGAGCTTTCTACTGGGGCAGAAGGCCGTTCAAGGGATGGTGGTGGGTGAGAGTCTCAATCTTGCAGAGACAGAGTTTCAAGTCAAATGTCTTAGGTACCTTCTACCCCCTCCAACTAGACCTAATTAAGAATGACAGTATGGCTGCCAGCAGGTATGGCTGTCCTGGCAGTCTCAAGGTCAGAGAGAAAAAGCTACCTCCTTCCCCAAATCTTTATATTGACCAGCGACCAGTGTGAGTGGGCGAGCCAACATGGGGCACCTACCACTTCCTAAATGCTAGGCATTGTCTTCATTGTCTGCCTGATCTCATGTTTATTTGGGGTTTGAGGAGAGGGTTTTGTTTTGCAACACTGGGGATTGAACTCAGGGTCACTCTACCACTGAGCTGCACACCAGCTTGCCTCACATGGGGAGTAACTGTTTTTCCCCTAGCCATGTTCACAAGAACCTTTCACTAGGATCCTTGTAAAGCCACTTGACAGGGCACAGAGGAATCTCATCATGGCTAATGATCTTATTATGCTCGAATTTGGGACCCCCAAAAGACCACCAGAGACCAAGATAGATGTAGACAGCAAAGAGGTGTTTATTGTGAGCTAGCTCGGTCCTCCGCACGCACACATAGCAACTGGTGATGCTGAGAGGCCCCGAGCCCAGGGTTTTCAGCAGTTTTATAATTCTTTGGAGAAGGCAGGGACCCCCACATACATCATAGCATCTCTTAGCATATCATCACACAACATGGGAAAATCAAACAACAACTCTAAAACATAATTAGCACTTTTACTGGCGGGATCAAGTTGGGTAGGGATGATTGGTTACTACAAAAGGGATATTCATTTGAACTGATTGGTTTAAGACAAGAGGGGGTGGTCATTCTGAATTACATGGTTTCCCAACATGTTATCAACCACCATAAACTACTGGGAGAGTCATCTGTCATCCCAGGTATTTTCCTGTCTCATGCTGATTGGTGGCTGCTAGGAGGTTGCTATGGATCCCCACCTAGCCTGACTGAGTCAGGGACACCTGGCCCAGCAGATGTCTCCTGTTATTTGTATATAAACAACTTAGAAGTGTGGGAATGTGCCTAGGAGTGCTCTGTGGGTCTTTCCAAGGACAAAGATCATGTCCCTTCCTTGGACAGGCTTTGCTCTGAGATAGAGGCTGGTTTTTCATTCCCCCCTTTGTCTGGAAACTTGGGAAACAATCATGGTTCCCTAAGTCGAAGGCCTATTTGGCCAAGCTCTTCATCTTGGTAAACAGTAATCTCAGGAGATCGTCTTCAACTTCCCAGACTCACTGAAAATGGGCCTCCTATATCCATGCAACCTGACTCAATTTACCTATCTAAACTGTCTATCCATTTCTGGCTTCATTCCCCCTAATTTTAGGAACTCTTTATTGCTGTAAGAATAATGGGTGATGGCTCGTTCTGGCTGCTTCAGAGCTGAAAAGGGGTGTCAAACATTAAATGGCTTGAAGACATGGGGGGCAATGTGGGGGATGTGAGTTCCATTATAGAAGTCAGTTCCATTTGCAGTCTGGTTGGGGAAAAACAGGTTGTCATCTGGGGATAGGTGCTTCTATGAGAGAATATATTTTGCATACATAACATGAAATTAAGTTAAAATAAGCACATAAAAAGTGTAGCAGATTAGTAAGTCCAAAGACATCATAAGTCCAAAATTATATCAGTTGAATGAAAATGTATAGACAAAATTACCTTGAGAATATTACTCAAATTTTGTAGGGATCACAGTATCAAACAGGAGTAAATCATTAAGAAGAGTAATTTAATAAAGAGAAGGAAAGTGTATCACTTTTATCATCAACAGCCTTTTGTCCTCCATAAGATATCATTGTGTATTTAGGAAATATCTATCAGCTACCTTCACTGTCAGTAAAATAAAAGAAATTTAAAACATCTACAAATATTTGTGGCTTTTTCAAAGGGCATCCAAAAACTGGTTTTTGTCTACCATGACAAAGTGAGATAAAAATATCTAGTAGATTTTGAGTGATAATATCACAAATATTCAACAAGGGTAAAGAGGCTATGGATTCTTAAAAAGAAATATGAACAAAATGTTTACTAATAAATATACACATATGTCTATAAAATTTTTCATAAAAACATTTTAAAAGACTATAAAAACCTTGCATAGCCTATAGCCATAATACTTGGATAAAGTCAACACATGACAATCAAGTATAATAAATTGATTTTTATATTTTTTAATTGGTGTGATATGATGATTTCTTTCATTGACAAATACCACTTTGTTTATTTACTAAATATATCATGGTATTTCATACTGTACATACAAGGTAAAATGAGTAAATAGAATGAATTAACACAATCATTATTTCATATAATTATCAGTTTTTTTCTTACAAGTATTGTATTCCTTCTACTAATATTTATGAAGAACATAATACAGGGCTGGGGATGTGGCTCAAGCGGTAGTGCGCTCGCCTGGTATGCGTGCGGCCCGGGTTCGATCCTCAGCACCACATACAAACAAAGATGTTGTATCCGCCGATAACTAAAAAAATAAATATTAAAAATTCTCTCTCTCTCTCTCTCTCTCTCTCTCTCTCTCTCTCTCTCTCTCTCTCTCCTCTCTCACTCTCTTTAAAAAAAAAGAACATAATACACTCACTATGTAGTAAAACAAAAATTTGACCCTCTTATGCTCAATAAAATAAAAATATGGAGACTTTGACTATATAATATAAATCCTACACAAAACACAGTACCCGTTGAGCAGAATTTTACTCACTAAATGTCTGACTGTCACATGTGAATCAAATGCTCCTGCAACTTAATCTCTGCCTGCCACATTTCACTTAATGCAAAGTCCTGGATATATTTCTTATAACACTTTAAGAGACAAAATGTTTTATAACTAATTAATAATAGTATATAAGTACAATATTTTTAAACATTTGACCATTGATAGGCACATATATTGAGTCCCTAGCTTTAAAACTGAGAACTATGTTGAAATAAAAAAAAAAAGCAGAGGTATCTCTTCAGTTTTCAGATTCAATTGTTTATAGAATCATATTTAGTACTGGCATTTCTGAATCTTTAGGTAATCCAACTTTTAATTTTTCATGTGTGGTGCTTGAGATTAGCCGTAAAAATTCTACATCAATTAATAACAACACAAGTCTTTTTAGAATTGTTTGAGTCATGCTGTTTCTAAATATCTTTGACTTCCCTAAACATGAAGTACTTTTGCATGGCTTCCCAATTAGCAAATATTACAAGGATGCAGCACTGTTCTTGCCTATTTTTATTTATTTAAAATATTTTATACATTTTTCCCCAAAATGGACTACATAATCAACTGTTGGCTCCTTTAATGAACAAATAAAAAATAGAACAGCAAACATAAACAAAGAGAAGCATGGCTTAATCCAAGTGACAAAAAAAAAAAAAACATTAAGAATTAAACATCAGGATACTGACAGTTATAAATTACTTAAAGAACACAAAATAACAATTTAAAAAATGTTTGAAGTGTGAAATTGAGATGAAAAATATAAATATAAATAAGCACATATTGTGTATGTGAACATTTCTTTAAGAAAAAAAAATGAGAGGGGCATTCCTAGTGTGCAAAGCTAAATTCTACCAATATGGGAGAGGCTTATCAAGAAGGACCAAGTTTAAGACAAGTCTAAGCAACTTGTGAAACATTGTTTAAATTAAAAACCTATAGGATATACAAAGATAAGTGAGATATATATACATACACAAACACATATATTACACTTGGGGTAATATAATATAGATAGATAGATAGATAGATAGATAGATAGATAGATAGATAGATAGATATAGATATATATTTGTAAAAAATCCAAGCATGCTACAATAAAAAGCAATGATCTAGAAATTAAATCATTAATCAAAATAGAAAAAATAAGAAATATGTAAAATAGCTTAAAAAGCAGAAGGATAATGAGTTATTCACTTCAAAATATTTATGATTATTAATGCATTATTACAAAACACAATTAAAAAGTTTACTAACAGAATTGAATCTAAAAAAAGAAACTTCCAAGTCAGTACCAGCAGAGAGCATGAAAAGAAACCAAGTATGATCTGCTCCTAGAGGGCCTATTTGTTTAAAGATGGATAATGCCTCTGCCTTTACATCTCATCCTTTTGCACAATTTTTAATCAATGAGATATAGTTTTAAATTATGAAATTTCTCATAATCATTTTGGACAAGCTTTTGTTGAGTGAGTAAGTTATATCCTGATCCTTACCTTTTTAAACAGAAACAAACAAACAAAGATCTAGCCTCTCTCATATTAATGTACATTAAATAATGTTTTATTTAACTTGATGTGCTCAATATGCAACATAAAGTTAATACTCAAAATTGGCCATCTGCATTGAATAGACATTTTATTCTCAAACAGGCATTTTATATATATATAAAATATAAGATTCCATCTTATCAGCATGGCAAGATACTATGCTTTTGATCACATGGGGAAAAGCATAGACTGTTAAACTTATGCTAACATGTTCTTTTTGACTCTAGCTTGATGCATGAAATATAGCACTTATAAATGTACATCAGGGACTTGACAAGCTGATTCATAAAATTCATTAACCCTGGAAAAGAAGAGTCCCTCCAAACAAGAGAATAATCATTCTTCTCAAAAGAGGAGAAACATTAAAAGAAGAACCCAAGATAGTATAATTCCAGATACTTGGGGGGATATAAAACTATTAATAACCTGAGCTCAAAAGGTGTTTGCTCAAATAGATTAGAATGTACTATGGATAACTTAGTTACTGCTTTGGTTGCTAAACTCACACAAAACTCTGTTTAATGCTTTGGTCTTAATAACAATGTTGCTCTGTTTTTGTACACCACTTGTGGGAAATTCAGTACTGTCAGATCCTGGACTTCTACAACCCATTACAATATCTTGACTCACTTGGATGAAATTGTTATATACCTGAAAAAAATATCTCATGGTATTCACTGTTGTGTTAGCAGAATAATTGTGTCCTTATCATCTACATTTTAATTTAATATGTCACAATCTTGCACAATTTATTCATAAAAGGTCTATTCCTCTTTATAAAAAATGTGATAATTCAGTGAACCTTCTCTCTAAGGCAGAATTTGATGCTCTGATGTTTTCCTTAGTGGGTTTCCCTGACTAGCTCTGGGCTTACAAAACTCACCTATGCTATCATAAAAAGTATTAGTCATGCCTCCATGGCTGTTAATATGCTTAATCAAGAACAAAAACAACATTGTCAAGCAATACTTAAAATTCATGATTGCAATTGATTGTCTGGTATTGTTATATCATAATGAATATCAGAAGTTTAATAACATGTGTTCCTTCAATTTAAGTGATAATAGTAATTTTATTTTAAAAGAGTTAGATTACTGGAGTGAGATGGTATCTTAGGGTGGTTTTGATTTGCATTTCTCTGACTGCTAGAGATGGTGAGCATTTTTTCATGTACTTATTGATTGATTGTATGTCCTCCTCTGAGAAGTGTCTGTTCAGGTCCTTGGCCCATTTGTTGATAGGGTTATTTGTTATCTTATTGTTTAATTTTTTGAGTTCTTTGTATATTCTGGTTATTAGGGCTCTATCTGAAGTGTGAGGAGTAAAAATTTGTTCCCAGGATGTAGGTTTCCTATTTACCTCTCTTATTGTTTCTCTTGCTGAGAAAAAAACTTTTTAGTTTAAGTAAGTCCCATTTGTTTATTCTTGTATTTAACTCTTGGGCTATGGCATCCTATTAAGGAATTTGGAGCCTGACCCCACAATATGTAGATCAGAGCCAACTTTTTCTTCTATCAGGTGCAGAGTCTCTTATTTGATGTCAAGCTCTTTGATCCATTTTGAATTAACTTTTGTGCATGGCGAGAGAAAGGGGTTCAGCTTCATTTTGTTGCATATGGATTTCCAGTTTTCCCAGCACCATTTGTTGAAGATGCTATCCTTTCTCCATTGCATGCTTTTAGCACCTTTATCAAATGTAAGAAAGTTGTAATTTTGTGGATTTGGCAACCATTATGAAGTCAAACAACAATAAGTGCTGGCGAGGATGTGGGGAAAAGGGTACACTTGTACATTGCTGGTGGGACTACAAATTGGTGCGGCCAATATGGAAAGCAGTATGGAGATTCCTGGGAAAGCTGGGAATGGAACCACCATTTGACCCAGCTATCACCCTTCTTGGTCTATTTCCTGAGGACCTTAAAAGAGCATACTATAGGGATACTGCCACATCAATGATCATAGCCACACAATTCACAATAGCTAGACTCTGTTATAAACCTAGATGTCCTTCAATAGATGAATGAATAAAAAAATGTGGCATTTATACACAATGGAGTAGTACACAGCACTAAAAAATGACAAAATCATGGATTTTACAGGGAAATGGATGGCTTTGGAGCAGATTATGCTAAGTGAAGCTAGCCAATCCTTAAAAAAACAAATGCCAAATGTCTTCTTTGATATAAAGAGAGCAACTAAGAACAGAACAGGGAAGAAGAGCATGAGGAAAAGACTAACATTAAACAGAAACGAGTGGGGGGAGAGAAAGGGAGAGAGAAGGGATACTGTATAGAAATGGAAGGAGACCCTCATTGTTACACAAAATTACATATAAGAGTTTGTGAGGGGAAAGGGGAAAAAAACAAGGGAGAGAATTAAGCAACAGCAGATAGGGTAGAGAGGGAAGATGAGAGGGAAGGGGAGGGGGATAGTAGGGGTTAGGAAAGGTACCAGAATACAACAGTCATTAATATGGTAATTTGTAAAAATGTGGATGTGTAACCGATGTGATTCTGCAACTTGTATTTGGGGTAATAATGGGAGTTCTTAACCCACTTGAATCAAATGTATGAAAGATGATATGTCATGAGCTTTGTAATGTTTTGAACAACCAATTTAAAAAAAAAGAGTTAGATTACCTAATAGATATAATTAATTAGGTACAACAAGATGATTGATGATTGACTTGTTGGATTGGTAACTTCATGTTTACTCAATTTTATCTGCATCAAAAAATATTCATAGGTGGATTTTTACTGATGTTGGCACTTCCTGAGGTCTATGGCTGCCCTATTTTTGCCCCCACCAGCATTAAGGAGATAAATAATATTATTTATTCAAAAGGCCTTAAAAAAAGAGTGGGGGGGGGGGTTAGGTATTCTGACCTTGGAAATAGAAAGTGTGGAGGTGATGGAAAATGCCACCCTGAGTCCCACAAGTGTAATTCCCAGCAGATTCTCTCTGAAGCTATTAAGACAACTCTACAGGTGCACTATCTAGTTTCTGTGGTAATGCCCTTTGGGAGAAGAGACTCTGTGTTTGTATTAACTGTACATTATCTTGATTAGCTAGCACTTGGGGTTAAAATAATACTATGTAAGAATGTAGTCATGGCAACAGAAGCTATGTAATTTTGGGGTATATTATGTACAGCCATGAAGAGGAGTGGCCAGTTTTTTTTCCTTTTCACTGAGATTGAGTCTCTCTCTTCTGTTTGCTTCTTTACAGGTTTCCTCACAAGATGATTTGTAACACATCATGCTAGCCCTCACAATAAAACGTAAGTTTTTATAGTTAACCTGAATAAACTGGGACATCACTAAAGAAAAAATGGAGGATCACAAAGAATGTGAAAATGTGATAATTGTAGGGCAGTATATGTTCAATGATTAAAATCAAAGAAATAAACCTAAGCTTCTGAAATTTTTTTTCTGCTAAATAACTACTCTACCAACATTTTTTAGATTGTTTTTCTGCATTTGAATGTCTCACTGTGTCCCCTGCTCTGTGTAGGCTACAAGAGTTTACATCACTAAAGTATGCTAGGAACTACTTATCTAATGTGGAGAATGTATAACATACCAAGAAAGAGAGAGATTAATGAGTAACATAATATATATTAAAGAGTGAATTATCTTTACTAAAAATGCCCTTTTCCTTTGAAACAAAAATCTGAAACTCATTCTTACAGAGAAGTTCCCAGAAGATACAACAGAAGTACATTAAATAATAACTACTAATTATAAATTTTAAAAGGAAATTAAACTTACCAAGGATGGCAACGTTTCTATAGTTCTCTAACATCATATCTTTATATACGTTTTTCTGAGCAGACTGAAGGCATTCACACTCCTCTTCAGTAAAATCAATGGCTATATCCCTGAATGATAACAGTATCTGTAATGAATAACACATTGACCACATGAACATTTGCACAGTCTGTAAGGTAATTGAAGTTAAAATGAGAGTTAGTATACTATCATGTAGGTGGAGTTTTGGAACAAAATAATACTATTATCTACTTCTGCAGAAAAAGTGATCTAAGTTCAAAAAAGTATATATGTTCCACATTCTTGAAACACAATATAAAACTCAGGCATTACCAAAAAATATATATTTTGTATTTTTTTATATCTTGATCTAAATTACGTATATTTTGCTCAGATGAGAAAATTATTGTAATTAAAAAAGGGAATCCTCAAATTTTAATTGTACAACCACTAATTAGAGATTTACTAAAGTGTAAAATCTTATTTGTTATTTCTTTGATAGAGCTGGCTTTTTGAATATGTAGTGAGATTTCTAGTAATCCCAATACCAATGGTATAAGAGAAATTTTGAAATGTAACAAAGTAGACAGACCACTTAATGGAAATATTTAATATTGAATTTAAGTTCAAACATTTTATGGTGTTTATGTATGTTATTAATATAAAAAATAGCAAAAACAATCCTGTTTGCATTTTCTGTTTAATTATTTTAACAATTGTTTACATACAAAATAAAATATGCATATATATATAATTTGATTGATGCATATATTGTATGATGTTCATAATAGAATATACATATAGCTTTTCAAAAAATATAATTTGTTTCTTTATATTTTATTGGTTCTTTTAGTTCTACCTGATAGTAGAATCAATTTTTATGGTATTATGCAAGCATGGGATATATCTTATCCTAATTAGAATCCTGTTCTTGTTGATGACTATGATGGTAGGATTTATATATATCTTTAATATATATATATATATATATATATATATATATATATATATATATATATATATTCCCTTTTATTTATTTATTTATTATTACCACTGTGCAATCTACCCTTCCCCACTTTATGAACTTTAGATTTCAAATATCATCAAAAAATTTCAACATTCAGTTTTAAATAAATAGTTTGTTTTACTAAGCATAACATCTCCAGATCCATCCATTTACTGGCAAATGTCTTAAAGTTATTCTTCTTTATGGCTGATGAATAGTTTATTGTGTAAATATACAACAATTCTTTATCTTGTCATCATTGAATGGATCCATTCCTCATTGAATGTTTGGTTTTGTGTCTTAGCTATTGTAAATTGTGCTGCTATAAACATTAATGTGGCTTAGTCAATGTAATATTCTGATTTTATGTCCTTCGGGTATATACAGTACAGTAAAAAAAGATAGGTTAAATTGTCTTTCCATTTCTTTTAAAAATATCCATACAGGTTATTATGTTTCACTTAGACCTCTATACAGCTGCAAAAATTAAAATTCAACTAAACCTGAGGTTGAAAATAAAACATACAGAAAATAATTAGTAATCCATAAAATGACTAAGAATTTATTACCAAATTCTAGATCCCAATAATAAGTAAATTTTATAAACTAAAATTAAAGAATATGCCATTATGTAAAAAGGTGAGTGTGTAACCGATGTGATTCTGCAATATGTATTTGGGGTAAAAATGGGAGTTCATAACCCAATTGAGTCAAATGTATGAAAGATGATATATCATGAGCTTTTTAATGTTTTGAACAACCAATAAAAAAAAGATACCCAAAAAAAAAAGAAATACTTAAGCAAAAGAACAAAATTAGAAGCTATTAAAGATGAACATAACACAGAGAGAGTTATTAATATCAATGTTGGTGCTTCTAAAAAGCAAGTGAGAAAGGTCTAGTGATGGACAACTGTAGTTCCACTGACTGAGGAGGATGAGGAAAAAGGATCATAAATTTGAAGACAATATTATATATAATATTTCCTTATATATATTGTATTGAGCAATTGAGTGAGGCATTTAGCAACTCAGCAAGACTGATAAAATAAAATATAGAAAGGATTGAGGATGTGGCTTCATGGATAAGCACCCCTGGGTTCAATTTACAGTACAAATAAAAAAAAAAAGCAGATACAATTAAAAAAGCAGTAGCAAATTTGAAAATTCAACAAATAATAATTGTTTTAATTATATAGTATATAATTGATAATATATGCATATATAATGATTTCTCACTTGATGGAATTACACTCTGATGAAAATTTTATCCTAAGAATATTCTGCAATTTTTCATTTCTCTGAGTATAAGGACAATAATATAGATGGTATAGACAAGTTCATGGCTAAGATATTTGCTATATCCACTGTTGTTCATAAAGTCTACTGCTGATTAAAATATCATGATGCCACATGATTGATGCTATGAAGTTAAATCAATCAGGATAAACGTCATAATAAAAAAAAATGGTGGAACTACAGAAAACTGCCGAAATCTCTGGCTGGGCACAAATCATGAGTCTCCACACAGCTTGTAGATTCAAACAGCAATTCTTTATTCCCGAACTCACACCGGCCGTCTACAAACACGTTCTGGGGGAATCCACGTTCTCTGCCCAAATCCACTCCCAAATCCACTACTCTGCCCAAATCCACCCGCATGGGCTTCTGTCTCCCAAAATATACTGTCTGACCCTAAGCACTCAAGAGGAACTCAGCAGCAGGATACGCCCTATTCTAAAGGGGGAACACCCTAATCTCCTATTATGCTAAACCGCCCTATTCTAAAGGGGGAACACCCTAAACATGGATCCTGCCCTGGTCCTTGAACAAGGTCACCTTTCAGAAGTCCTTCCACTAGACAGCATGGGAGTAAGCTGGCAAGGAATTTGTCATACCTACTTGGCTGATGGCTCCCAGCATCTCCCCCCTTCTGATTAATTAAACAACAAGTAATGTGGCTTAAGGACCGTGCCTGGTAGGTTGTCCAGTTCAACATAGGGCTCTTACCCGTCATTGGAAAACTGACCTTTAGGCGTCAGCCTCCTGTCTTAGGTTGATACCACTGCAGATCATACCCGTCACTGACTACCGGTCCAGCATATAGCCATTGGCCCCCAAATTTTAGACCATCACTAGTAGAAGGGAGGAGGATACAGAAATGCCACGACACCAAGCCAATTGACAGTTCCTTTGGAAAAATTGCATCACTGGTGACACCATCAGCAAAGATCACTGGTGACACCATCAGCAAAGATATGCCAGCATTACCACAATTCGCTGTACCAAACGATAGTTACATAGTCTAGGTAAGTTCTGTAAGCAGTTCAAAGTGGAGGAATCTATCAATCTGTCCGTCTCCTCCCAACGTCCGTTGCCTCCCAAAGTAAGTTGACTCCTTGATTGAGCATACTTGTTGAGTTATATTCACTGGGATGAAAATAGGAATTCTGGCACTGATGCTAAAGAGACATTAACCTGAAAAGAATTATTAAATATAATGAAAAGGAAAGGTGAAAGTAAACAAACAGATCTGTTAACCTCCTTAAAAAACAATCCTTAACAGCTGTTTACCTGATTTAAATTAGTAAACAAGCAGATCTGTTAACCACCTTTAAAAACAATCCTTAACAGCTGTTTACCTAATTTAAATTAAGCCATTTAAATCACGTGAATAAAAAAATAATAATTTGGATCCATTTTTCATGAGCGCTCCTCATATATGAAATATGGACATACGCACACACAGACATATAACACAAAACACAAATGTGCAAACAAACATACAACACATAAGATAATAATAAAGGCCTTGTAGCTTTACCTAGGTGAAATCTCCATTGCAATGTTTAAAAACTCTATAGTCAAAAAATAAAACTGATCAGAAAAACATTAACTTAGGTTTGTATGAGCTCAAAAAATAAAAATAGAACCTTATGATGTGGAAAAATGCAATAATAAAATAGATATTGAAAAAAGCATCCTGGTTAATCACAGTCGCAGATGTAAGAATGGCCAAGCTGGAGTTCTGGATATCAGCTGTTATGAATTTGAGTCAAATTATCTTCTTTTCGATCTGTAGAAATCGTTTTGGTTAGTCTTTCTGGAATCCAAATCGGCTGCTGTTCTCCCTGTGGAAACACGCAAACAGAGCCCCGACTCCAGACAATCACTGGGTCTGGACCTTTCCATTGTCCTGTTAGAATATCTTTCCAAAGAACTTTAGGCTTATGCACATTTTTTGGATACATATGCCTTTCCGCAGCACTAAGTCCTGATGAATCCAAATTTAAAAAGTTTAGAGTAAAAAGGGTTATTTTAAGTTTATCTTTGGGGGATATATACCCCTTTCCAATTTTTAAGATTAACTAGGCTTCGAATGACGCAATCTTTCCTCCGTCATGAAGGCATCTTAACCACCTTCAAATTAACCTTTTAAAGCCTTCCAATTATCATCTATACTGTACTTTTAAATGTACTTTTTCACCACCTACAGCTTCACTCTTTTAAACGAGGCTTAGATTCTGTTTAAATCACTTTTATGTTAGTTTACATGGCTGCCCTTCAACCAAAGGCCTTTTTTACTCCATTAAGAAGCTTTTTCTCAATCTGCCATGTACAAATACTTTTTTTTCTTTCTTTCTTTCTCAAGCTTTTGAAGTAAGTTTAGTTTCCTCAAAATCTTTTTAAATCTGTTTTACTTTACCACTCAGATATTATCTCATCTAGAAACATTTCTTTTTCTTTTAACCTTCCATATTAAAATATATTTTCACATCTTGAATCTTTTTATATCTCTTTTTAAGCCGTTAACCCTTTTTATAAATTTACATTCTGAAATAACCCTTATAAAATTTCTGATCTAGACAAATTACTCCACTTAAATAAGATGAAATACTTTCATGTTTTTTTATGGTACTATAATACTGTAATTGAAACCCAACTGAAACTTCCTATACTCTTTGTATATAAATTACACCTGATAGAATCTTAACTCTTAGTAACCTTGTTTTAGCAAAGACACAGACCAAAGCAATATTAAACCTTTTTCCATTCACATCTTTATGAAAACACACATAATGTTTAAATATATTACCTTATGGAACTTAATAAGTAAAGAGTACTTGATTTCATATTTAGTGGTTGATTTTAACACTTTAGCTTTGTAAATTAATCAGGTGTCTGTAAAAACCAAGATCTTAGGCAAGCGTAGTAAACAGAACTAGCCATCTCTTTCTTGTTGAAGAAAAATCCTTCTACAGGATACCATGATGGTCCCATTGGTATATTTAATAACTTCTCGTTTAAAAGCCATGGGCTGCATTTTTGTATTGTATCAACATACGCCCTAGCTGTTCTTGGTCTTACTGGGGTGCCTTTTTTCTCTAACAATTTCTCTTCCTTGGAGGTGAACAACTTCAAACTTTGAGCCAACCATTTTCCCCAGTTTGCCTGAGAAAGTTCTAGGAATAGGCAGCTTGAAATAAAAACAAAATAAATCAAAACAAGAACGCATTGTTTTTTGAAATGCTCACCCATTCTTTCGCTCTCTTTCAGGGGCTGAACAATTTCACTTACCTTCTTTTTAGATGTTCCGCGTACGAGCCACCAGATGCCGCAGTCTCTGGCTGGGCACAAATCATGAGTCTCCACACAGCTTGTAGATTCAAACAGCAATTCTTTATTCCCGAACTCACACCGGCCGTCTACAAACACGTTCTGGGGGAATCCACGTTCTCTGCCCAAATCCACTCCCAAATCCACTACTCTGCCCAAATCCACCCGCATGGGCTTCTGTCTCCCAAAATATACTGTCTGACCCTAAGCACTCAAGAAAACTCAGCAGCAGGATACGCCCTATTCTAAAGGGGGAACACCCTAATCTCCTATTATGCTAAACCGCCCTATTCTAAAGGGGGAACACCCTAATCTCCTATTATGCGAAACCACCCTATTCTAAAGGGGGAACACCCTAAACACGGATCCTGCCCTGGTCCTTGAGCAAGGTCACCTTTCAGAAGTCCTTCCACTAGACAGCATGGGAGTAAGCTGGCAAGGAATTTGTCATACCTACTTGGCTGATGGCTCCCAGCAGAAAACAACAAGAAAAATAAAACTCTTAATAAGCCTCTTGTTATTTAGGCAGTGATACATAATGAAAATTACAGTGCAGGGAAGAGGAAAAATGGCATTCATTCCAAAGAAAGATGATAGGGTATTGGGAAAACAGTGTGATAATAAAATGCTATTTTATCCCTTTACTTATAAAACATAACAATATATTGACACATTAATTGTTGAATATAAGTTATTAATAAATAATACTGAAATATATAAAAAGTACAAAGCTTAAAAATTTACATACAAAAGATAGGGTACATATGATGGTGAAGAAAACTACTCCATTTACAATAACTTCAAAAAAAAATAAGATACTTGGGAATCAACTTAATGAAAGAGGTGAAAGATCTATACAAGAAGAACTACAGAACCCTAAAGAAAAAAAATCAGAAAAGACCTTAGAAGGTGGAAAGATCTACCTTGCTCATGAATAGGCAGAATTAATATTATCAAAATGACTATGCTATCAAAAGCACTATACTGATTTACTGCAATTCTGTTCAAAATCCCAATGGCATTCCTCATAGAAATAGAAAAAGCAACCATGAAATTTATCTGGAAAAATAAGAGACCAAGAATACCTAAAGCAATCCTTAGCAGGAAGAGTGAAGCAGGTGGCATCACTATACCAGACCTTAAACTAGATTATAGAGCAATGGTAAGAAAAACAGCATGGCATTGGCAAAAAAAAAAAAGAAGAAAAAGAAAAAAAAAACAGACTGGAAGATGAATGGTACAGAATAGAGGACAGAGAGACTAACCTACAAAATTACAAGATCATATATTAGACAAAGGTGCCAAAAACATGCACTGGAGAAAATATAGCCTCTTCAACAAGCCCTATCTCTCACCATGCACAAAACTCAACGCAAAGTGTATCAAGAACCTAGGAATTAAACCAGAGACTCTACATCTAATAGAATAAAATGCAGGCTCTAATCTTCATCATGTAGGATTAGGCCCCAATTTCCTTTACAAGACACCTATAGCACAGGAATTAAAACAAATAATCAATAAATGGGATGAAATCAAACTAAAAGTTTATTCTCAGCAAAAAAAAAAAAAAAAAAAAAAAAAACAATCTGTGAGGTTAAGAGAGAGCCTACATCCTAGGAGGAATTTTTTACTCCTCACACATCAGAAAATGTACTAATCTCTAGGGTACATAAAGAACTCAAAAAGCTAAGCAAATAATAATAATAATAATAATAATAATAACAACAAGAACAACAACAACCCAGTCAACAAATGGACCAAGGATCTGAACAGACAATTCTTAGAAGAGAATATACAATCAATCAACAATTTATATATATATATATCTGATAGGTTATGCTGCTCCCTTTTCAGGACCAAGCATAGTTCTGGTTCAGTTTCTAAGGAAGGAAAACACGAACTAGAGGTATTCTCAGCTCTCCTTTATAAATTATCAAATACAATTTTCTGTGTCATTTTCTAAACATAGGTGGGCATGGGAAATAAAGACTTGGAGCAGAAAACATTTTTATTAGAAACATGGTGTAAAAGAAAGATAAAAGAAAAAATCATAATTATTTGCACCACTTTGAAGCACAAGAGAAATGGAACCTGGAATACAGAAAAGAAAGATTCATACTTTTATACTCAGGAATGTGGATGACATGGATGCCTAAAATGAAAAGGTTATTACAAGCTTTTGAAATAAATTTTATGTGAGCAGCAGATAATTATTAACCAATTAGTATCTGCACAGTGTCTTCCAGGGGCTTTGTCAGCTGTGCACTACAGAACATACAGGTATTCATAGCCTCCATGAAGAGCATTATTCATTTGTGTTCTCTAAAATTATTCCCACAGTACAGATAAAAAAAAAAAAACTTGGGTATTTGTATAGTAAATGGCAACTCAGCAGCCCATATCAAACTACCCAGAGACAGAACTGTATGAAATTTCTTCAAAGACCATCAATGTATTGTTAGCTCCTGACACAGGGATGTAAGCCTGGGGAAATATTATTTTCTCTCCATTTTGAAGAGAGTGCATTGAGAATACATTTCAGGGGCAACACAAACACTTTTTTTTTTCATGTTAAGAAACTCGTCAGAAACAGAGCTCCCAAGACAGATTTCTTAGAAGGGTAAATGCCTGGAGATTACAAAATGAAAAAAAAAATCAGTGGCCCAGAGTGACTCAGTAAGGAAATAAATCTAAAACACTTATTAGAAACTGAAATGCAAAAAAGTAACTATTTCTAAAAATAAATATGCTCATTAGTTGCTATCTCCACAGCATGTCATTAAGTAAACAACAAATTATGTATGAATATTTCTAGGATTGACCAAATTTTATTCTATATGATTTAATATTAAACACCAAAATCCAGATAATAGAATTCATGATTCTCTGCCAAAAAATATTTAAGAAAAAAATTCTTTAAGGAGTGGATGTTTAGTAAATATGCCATTTAACAATTTAATTACCATATGATTTTGAGGAAATTTACTCATTTTTCTGCAGCCATAGTGTTGAGATATTTCTTATTTATTTTCCTGTAGTAACTTTCAAAGATAAGCCCTAGAATTCACTTTAAATAACCTACACTTACAACCACACAAAAAACCTATAATAAATGATGAGGATAAAAAAAGGCAATTTAAAAAAATAATTTAAACCTTTTTCTTTTTGTTGAAATCAAACTCTAGCTTCATTTTTGGAGCCATTTTCTCATCTTTTAAGTCAGAAATCATAAAAGATATAAAGGCCAGAAATATAACTGCAAATTTATACATGAGTTATTTTTATTAGATTTAAAAATTCAAAATTTTTAGAAATTAAAGAAATTCAAAATAAAAACCCATTTTGGGAAAAATTAATAATATTGATGAACGTTTAAAACAAATGAATAATATTTAACTCAAAAGGACTTTAAATTAGTATCTATTTGTGGAAAATATTTTGCTATTGAATATACATGATACTCCTCATCATAGAGACTTAGTGAACTTAGAGCATATGTGACCATGATAACATATAACTACGCAATGGTACTCATCCAAATACTTGAAGTCCAAGGGCATGGCTCAATACAATACACATCTTGGAAGAGATAAATAATAATTTGTAGGAAAAATGGTCACTAGGCCAGTCACACTTCATAAGCTATCCAGGTTAAAAAAAAAACATAAAACACTATGTATAAATTTTACATAGGTGACTTATGAAAGTGGTATTTTACCTATGTAAATTTTTAGAAACAAAATATGAAGAACTTATAAGAAAATAAAAATTATGAGAAGCACATAAAAGACTGAATTATATATACATCCCATGTATAGATGATAAAATTCATCATTATAAAGGTGATAATTTCCCCCCAAATTAATCCCCAATAAATCTCACCAAAATTGCTATGTACAAACATAAATATATCACAGTGAAGTCTACTTTTATGTGTATTCTATAATGCAAAATTTAAAAAAAACTATAAAAAATATACAATAGAAGAAAGTAGAATAGGGAAAGGGGAACTACTGGATACTGACAGGTAGCAATTATATTCCATGTTTTATGGTTATGCCAAAATAATCCTGACTCTTAAATACAACAATAATGCAATAATAAAAAAAAATCAAAAAGATTTACTTTAAATGAAATAAGAAACCAAATTATAAATTTTAAAATTTATCTACAAAATTATATGTAACTTTAGCCAAAAACATTTTCAATTAGAAGACCAAAAAAAAATACTTATCATGGCCTACTATTCATATATTTTGATAAATCATAATATTACAATAATCATCAAAGTATCACAATATAAATAAAATCCCCATATGAATACATTTGTATGTAAAAGCTGTATGCTTTATTGTGATAGCAAAGTCTAGATAAATCAATCATAATAAAAATAATCTCAGCAATTTAGCTATGACCTTTCTCAAAATAAATTTAAATCTACTATTAGGGTTTTTTACCAGTGACAAGTCCTTGTCTCCGCAATGCTGAAGTATAATATCAGAGAAGCATGCCAAGGCAAGTTTAGAGTGGAACGTTGAAGCTTTATTAAAGGATAGTAGAAAAGACTTCTCTCCAGAGGAAGAAGGGGACCCAAGAGGAGGAATCCATGAAAGGGCAAGATCTTTTCTTTTTTATAACTAAGTTTTTCCTTCAGCTTTCCCGCATTCCTATCGCATTTCTGTCCTTTGATGATGATGATGATAATAATAATAATAATAATAATAATAATAATAATAAGAAGAAGAAGAAGAAGAAGAAGAAGAAGAAGAAGAAGAAGAAAAGTCAAAATAAAAGAAAGTCAAAATAAAAATTAGCTGGCTCAAGAGGAAATTAGATGCCCCAAAACAACAGCTCCTTTCCTTCAAGAAAATGGCCTGTGGAGATTTGATTTTTTTATTTTTTTATTTTTTTAAAGAGAGAGGGAGAGAGGGAGAGAGAGAGAGAATTTTTTAATATTAATTTTTTTTAGTTATCAGCGGACACAACATCTTTGTTTTTTTTGTATGTGGTGCTGAGGATCGAACCCGGGCCGCACGCATGCCAGGCAAGCGCGCTACCGCTTGAGACACATCCCCAGCCCGAGATTTGATTTTGATAATCATTTCACCGGTCAATCTCCAGCATCTGGTAAGACACTGGGCTCCAGGAACACACCTGCCACATAGTATTTTAGGCAGACACTGAGCATAAGAAAGGCAGCAAAGAGTCTCTTCTACTTATATGTTCCCCACCCGGTTGGCCAGTAGGACTGAGAACATAATGGCCCAGTGGAGGACTTAAGCCTGCAGAGACTGCCCAGTGTACCAATCTGCTAGCTCCTGTTTTCACCACAGCCAGTCTTGTGGTTCCAATAAATAGTATTTCTCCCCCTGCCTCCCTCACTAGGCCAATGCACACTCACCATTTCCTGGTTCTCTGGAGTTGGGCCTGCTTGGGATCCTCAGTTTCTGCAAAGCAGAAACTGGAAAATATACCCCAGAAACTGGAAAATATACCTTAGGCTGCTGTTACTTTAAGGCAAGTTTTTTTTTTTCCAGAAGTGAGATCCTAGCTCAACCAACAGATCATTTTAATTTAAACTTACATATAAAGTTATTTCAGTTTGTGAATTATATATGCTTGTATATTATTCAGGAATTAATATAAAATAGTGAAAATCACTATCAAATTATATTTAAATTTATTTGATCTCTGTTCTTTTTAGGTGACAGATTGAATTTTGAACTGCAAAGAAACCCCCTAAAGTAAAAATGCCAAAAAAAAACAACACATAAGATGCTGGGGTTTTGGCTCAGGGGTAGAGCACTCACCTCGCATGTGCAAGACCCTCACATCACAAATAAAAATAAATAAGTGAAATAAAAGTATTGTTTCCAGCTCTAGCTAAAAAAATACATAAAAAACATAAGATACAAGGTGAGAAACCAGCCTCTATCTCAGAGGAAAGCCTGCCCAAGGAAGGGGGCATGACCCTTTTCCTTGGAAAGACACATAGAGCACTCCTAGGCATATACCCACCCTGCTGAGTTGTTTATCTACAAATAACAGGAGAGATCTGCTGAGCCAGGTGTCCCTGACTCAGTCAGGCTGGGTGGGGACCAATAGCAAACCCCTAGCAACCACCAATCAGCATGAGATAGGGAAAGTATCTGGAATGCCAGATGACCCTCCCAGTAGTTTAAGGTTGTTGAAAACATGTTAGAAGACCACATAGTCCAGCAGATACGTCCCTCATTGCCTAAACAATGAGTTCAAATGAATACCCCTTTTGTACTAACCAATCACCCTTACCCAACTTGTTCCCATCAGTGAATGTGCTAATCATGTTTTAGACTCATGATTTTCCCCTGGTGTGTGATGATTTGTTAAGAGATGCTATGATGTATGTGGGGTCCATGGCTTCCCCAGAGAGTGTATAAAACTACTGCAAACCCTGTGCTCAGGGCCTCTCAGTGTCACCAGTTGATGTGTGTGTGTGGAGGACTGAGCTAGCTCACAATGAAAAACCAGCCTCTATCTCAGAGCACACCCTGTCAAAGGAAGGGACATGACCTTTGTCCTTGGAAAGACCCATGGAGCACTCCTAGGTACATTCCCACCCTGCTAAGCGGTTTATCTACAAATAACAGCAGAGATCTGCTGTGCCAGGTGTCCCTGACTCAGTCAGGCTAGGTGAGGATCCTTAGAAACACCCTAGCAGCCACCAATCAGCATGAGATAGGGAAATACCTAAGATACCAGATGACCCTTTCAGTAGTTTATGGTGTTGAGAAACCATGTAGTTCAGCAGGAACACCCCTCTTGGCTTAAGCCAATCAGTTCAAATGAATGCCCCTTTTGTACTGACCAATCACCCTTACCCAACTTGCTCCTTCCAGTGAATGTGCTAATCATGTTTTAGATTTGTTATTTGATTTTCCCGAGGTGTGTGATGATTTACTAAGAGATGCTATGATGTATGTGGGGGTCCCTGCCTTCTCCAAAGAATGTATAAAAGTACTGCAAACCCTGGGTTTGGGGCCTCTCAGTGTCACCAGTTGCTCTGTGTGCGTGTGAAGGACCGAGCTAGCTCGCAATAAACACCTCTTTGCTCTCTGGTGGTCTTTTGGGGGGTCCCGAATTTGAGCATAACATCAATAAATACATCTTTGCTGCTTACATCGATCTTGGTCTCTGATGGTCTTTTGGGGGTCCCAAATTTGAGGATAACAGTCCCTCCTGAAACCCATGGGAATAGAAGACAGCACTCCAACTCTTTCTTTAGGACTGCAGTTTTATACCACAAAAAGTTGCAAAAGGGGGGTGTCTTGAGAACTTAAATGGATTACAGGATTTTGACAAACAATACAAAGGCAGACAGTAGGTTAATGGTCTAAATGGTTCAGCACTTAGGAAGTAATTTTAGATCACAACATCAGAATTTATGAGACACCACTAGGTTTCAGAGAGGGTTGTTATTGGTCAGGAAAAGCCAGCCAACTGGCAAAATTGGAGAACTTCGGATATAAGAAGTCACAGTGTAATCCCACCCTCCTCCTCCCTGATGACACACAGGATTAGACAGTTCCCACAAAATGCTCTTGATTGGAAGGGGCTTCAGATCATGTATATTGAATCTGAGACAAAAGAGCCCTTGGTGAGTCATCACTCAAGTTTCAGGGAGGGTTGTTATCAGGGAAAACAACCCTGAATTTGACAAGCATAATACAAAGACTGGTACAAGGTTAATGGTTTAAAATTGTTCATCACTTAGGGAGTAAGTTTAGATCACAACATCAGAATTTATGAGGCACTACTAAGGTTTCAGACAGGGTTGTCATTTGGTCAGGGAAAGCCAGAATTTATGAGTCATCACTAAAGTTTCAGGGAGGGTTGTTATCTCATCAGGGAAAAACAGACATGGGTGAATTCAAAGCACTGGCAGGCATTTCAAGCAAGTTTAGAAATCACAGTAATTTATAATGAAGGAGAAATTAACTTTTCATGCATTTATGATGAGATGGCTCCCAATCTTAAGAGGAATTTAGGCTGGATTTTTCACTTGATATAACCATAGCTTTTAATGTATATATTTCATACTTTAACAAGTATGAACATTTAATTATTAATATGAATTACTACTAATTTTTTCTTAAAAAAATTAAAATACAAAACTAAGATATTTGTTATTAAGTGGGTAAAAATTTTGATTAATATATTGATGATATAAACAAGGAAAATTGTAACAATGATAAGAAGACATTTAATATAATGGCTTCAATATTATAAGTCCCTATGATTAATGTTCAGTGGGTAAGTTCTTTAATTTATATTTTTTTTATTTTTTAGGTCATTATGAATTACAATTCTGTAAATGTTTGTGAAGTATACAATTTTCAGATTTTGTAATTCGTAAAGTAGAAAAATGGCACATTTGAGCCCCTGTGAAGATTTTAAAGCTTATAAGCCATGTGGGGCACCTCAGCACATTTTTTTTTCATATTTGCACACAGTACAATTCTAGAGAGGAATGAGTTGGAGATATAGTCTACTGTCCTGAGCAAAAGAGAAAATTGCTTAGGTTATTTCTAAAGCTTTTAACTTTTTTAACTTTTCAGAATTTTTGGTAATTTGAAAAAACAATATTTTAAAAAGGAATTGTTTGAAATTAATTATTTATCTTTCCTGCATTCTTTTTCACTTTCATTGAATTTTTTTAGAAAAACTAACATAACAGAATTCCAAAAATGTTCCATGTGAATATAAAGGTATGTTTCTAATGATCAAGATAGAAAGCAGAAGCAAAACATCACAAATAAGACATGGATCCTACATTGCTACACAGAGTAAATAAGGCACATACTAAGAGCTTCATATAAAACTTGGCATAGAGATATAAAAAACTAGAGAACACCATAAAAAATTATACCTACATGCTAAGCAGCAAATTCATAGTCTATAAGTACATGAAGAGACAAGTTATCATAGTATATCTTATGACTGTGTTGCTGCTAATGTAGAGAGATAGAGATATTTATTAAGAGATGTTTTATGTATATTTTTGGTTTAAAAAGGGAAAGATCAAATAATGTAGGTGATTTAAACATGAGCAATTAATATTTTTCTTCGCTCAGTACTTTTTTTTGCCAGATTATAAATTGTAATTATTTCCAACCAGTAAAATGGAGAAATGGTATAAAGATTATTCTCTGTGAGTAAAACTACTTAAAAATAGTACCAAAACTTCCATTCGTGTCCAAATGTTTATTTCTGACAAAAAACTGCTTATTTTGAACCATTTCTGTTGATATGATTTTTTATAATAAATATTTTGTGATTTTTTTGCACATTACTTGATATGCTTCACATTTTCTCTTCTGTGTAAAATATAGAACTGAGAAAGACTCAAATCTCTGCTGCCTCCTCTGCAAAGACTTTTGATTTCTCCCAGCACATGTTCCATCTACCTATTTTACCACCTATATTCTGAAAGAATAAATTTCTAACTTCTAAACTTTGTTGATATTTTAGCTATTTTTTAATTTTTAAGCTTATATCATTTCTATAATAAATACAGTGCTTTCAGTAAAGAATGGCTATTATTATGCACCTGGTTCATTTACAGGAGTTTTGTTTTGTTCTTTGGTTTTATTTACAGTGAAGTTAAAAAACGTTAGTGTTGAAACAAAACACAAAGAAAAGACCATCAACTCCAATTTGAAATCAAATTAAATCAAGATTGTATTGTGTACATAAAAGCTGGCCAGAACTGTCTCTAACAAAACTCCATGCTAGAGATCACCCCCTGATCTTCAGGAAGAAGTTTTTACAGCACAAAATGTTACAAAGAAGGTGGGTGTCTTGGGTACTATACAGCTAATAAGATTTTGACAAGCATAAAACAAAGGCAGATAGCAGGTTAAGGATCTACATGTCTCAACATTTCAAAGTAGGTAATAAATTCAACTCCAGACATTAGAATATAGGAGCTGCCACTGAGATTTAGAGAGAGTTGTTATTTGATCAGTCAGGGCCAGGATTTATGAGTCACCAGTAAGGTTTTAGAGACGGTTGTTATCTGGTCAGGGATAGCCAGGCATAGGTGAATTCAAATCACAGGTAGAAATTCCAAACAAGTTTAAAACACCAAAATATTGTCATACCAAAGAGAAATTTTAGTTTTCTTACAGAAAATAAACATAAACGTTTTATAGCTTTTTGACAAGTTGTCTCCCAATCTTATACTGGAATTAGGCTGGGTTCATGATTAATACCGTTCAGAGTCAAAAGATTGGTTTAAAATCCCAGGCCTTCTAAATAGTTTTTATATTATGTCATTGAAATATTCATACCAATGGTGACCACACCAGGTGAAAAGGTTAATAATTGAAAAATAATTTCCTATACAATAGTAAATATAAAATTGGTTTCATTTTCTCTTTAAAAGTTCTTTAGCACAGTTCATGTTACCAACATTTATTGTATATTTTCTATCTAGTTTTAATATTAAGGCTTTCATTTACTTTTGTTTGATAGGGAAACTATGTTAAATTTGATTTCTTTAAAGGGTCAGTTTCAAGATTCGATTAGATGTTCCAACAGAGGTTGGCATGAAGCACTTGTGATATGTTTAAGGCAGACCTCTCTAAGACTACAGCTGCTTGTTCATGTAATTGCTTTTGTTTTCCTAAAATAAGTAAAATTTTGTATGGTAAAACAATAAATTTATCAAAAAAGTAAGACACAAATTGAATTTTGAAGTGTGCTGGGAGCTGTGCTAATGCTGGCATATCTTTGCTGATGGTGTCACCAATGATGCAATTTTTCCAAGGAAGTGTCAATTGCCTTGGTGTCGTGGCATTTCTGTATCCTCCTCCCTTCTGCTAGTGATGGTCTAAAATTTGGGGGCCAATGGCTATATGCTGGACCGGTAGTCAGTGACGGGTATGATCCAATTGCAGTGGTATCAACCTAAGACAGGAGGCTGACGCCTAAAGGTCAGTTGCCTAAAGGTCAGTTTTCCGATGACGGGTAAGAACCATATGTTGAATTGGACAACCTACTAGGCACGTTCCTTAAGCCACATTAACCTCACTCCCCCACTGGCACCAAGGCCAAATTTGGGGGCCAACAGAGGTGAGGAAAAGAACCTCACTCCCCCACTGGTGCATAGACCTATCCACAAGTATGGCTGTATGCTGGTCCGGTAGTCAGTGACGGGTATGATCCAGTTGCAGTGGTATCAACCTAAGACAGGAGGCTGACGCCTAAAGGTCAGTTTTCCAATGACGGGTAAGAGCCATATGTTGAACTGGACAACCTACCAGGCAAGGTCCTTAAGCCACATTACTTGTTGTTTAATTAATCAGAAGGGGGGAGATGCTGGGAGCCATCAGCCAAGTAGGTATGACAATTTCCTTCCCAGCTACTCCCATGCTGTCTAGTGGAAGGACTTCTGAAAGGTGACCTTGCTCAAGGACCAGGGCGGATCCCTGTTCCCCTTTAGAATAGGGCGGTTTAGCATAATAGGAGAGTAGGGTGTTCCCCCTTTAGAATAGGGCGTATCCTGCTGCTGAGTTCCTCTTGAGTTCTTAGGGTCAGACAGTATATTTTGGGAGATTGGGAGACAGAAGCCGAGGGAGTAGTGGATTTGGGCAGAGAGTGGATTTGGGCAGAGAGTGGATTTGGGCAGAGAGTGGATTTTGGGCAGAGAACGTGGATTCCCCCAGAACGTGTTTGTAGACGGCTGGTGTGAGTTCGGGAATAAAGAATTGCTGTTTGAATCTACAAGCTGTGTGGAGACTCGTGATTTGTACCCAGCCAGACTGCGGCAGAAGTGGAAATATATATCTCACAGTCATACTTTGTTTGACTCACATACAGACAATATGTTACAAAACAAATATTTTGCAAAGTTCTGGTAAATGATATATAAAAAAAATTTAAAATTCAATGATAAAGAGGAATAACCCATTTCCTAGAGGTGCACAAAAGATTAGAAAATGGTTCATAAAAGAAAATGTACAAAATATCATTAAGAACAAAAAAGAAACCAGTCTTCAGATAAATGCAAATTAAAATCTGAATGACATATTGTTAAATATTTATTAGACTGGTTAAAATACAAAAGGCTAATAGGCCCTCATGTAAGCAAGATTGCAGAGCAACTGGAAATCCTCTGTGATATTACTAAGTATATATAATGAACCCGACATTTTGAAAAATAAACCTTTATTTTCCATTTTTGTTTCTGAAATTGAACATAGACACCAAATGTGAGTCCCAAAACCTCCACTCTTAAGTTTTACCCAAAAGAAGTGAAGACATACATCACAAAAGTAGCATTTAGTATCATTTTATTCTTAATACCTAATATTTGTAGTTTGGAGTCTACAAATAGAAATTTAAATACACTCTGGCCAATTTACCTATATATTGAATAGCATTTAGTAGAGTCCTTCAATGCCTTACTGTTAGATGTACTATGAATTAATAATAAAACAAAATAACTAAAGTTTATTTAAATAAAAATTCATAAACTCTGTGTTTTATATAAAATTCTAGCACAGACTATCAGCAGTTGGGAAAATACAAAAATAGTGATTGCTTCTGGACTGATGGAGTTGAAATTGACTATTGTAAGAAATTTGTGGGTTTTGTATGCTTATAAAGCATAAAAATACAATTATGGGAGAGGGTCTCAATAAAAAAAACACAACAACAACAACAACAAAAAAACACTTTTTCAGTGTGTGTGGTGGTTCAAGCCTGTAATTCTAGCAGCTTGGGTGAATGAGGCAGGAGGATCACATATTTGAAACCAGACTCATCAACTTAGTAAAGTTGTAAGCAACCCTAGAGGGTCCATGTTAAAAAACAAACAAACAAACAAATAAAAAAAGCTGGGGATGTGGCTTCAAGGTTAAGCATGACCTTGAGTTAAATTCCTAGTTAAAGAAAGAAAGAAAGAAAGAAAGAAAGAAAGAAAGAAAGAAAGAAAGAAAGAAAGAGAAAAGAAGAAGAAAAGAAAAAGAAAAAAATAACACCCCTCACAGCCCGAAACTGACCTGGGAATTATGACAAAGAGCCATCATCCAAAAGATGAGAATTTCAAGTGAACTCATGAGGAAAAAGAGAGTCAGAGAAAGTATCTCTGGAAATTATTTGCCCAGGTAATATAGCTAGTAGTATGGCAGATACTATAAAAATCTGAAGGGTGGTATCACCTTTAGGTCTCTTAACCACAGTCTCTTTTAATTGGACATTAGATCCTAGGTGCCCAAAGCAGGTGGGATGTGAATGGTGAGAATTTTTCAACTTTCATCTATATTTTAAAAATAATTAGTGGTAAATAAGTTTGGATTTGGCATTCATGAGTTTTTGAACTATGGTATTCAATCTGTAGTGAAGGTGTAATTTAGGTGCAAACACATGGAGCAACCACGAAGTTATGTGATGCTACACAAGAACAGGAAAAATTAAAAATCAGAACAAGGAAGAGACCTGCTAAGCAGGGTGACAAAGGTCTGCTGGAATGCTGGCAGTTATTTTGCAAGATTCTAGGGTCCTTGGATGATAGGACATGACACACCACAGGGACATGTGAGTTAGAGCCTCAAGGGAGAGAAGGTGCCCAGCAGGGACACACAGGGCTGTACCCACAGGCTGGGACATAGAAATCTGGGGTACTAGTGGCAGCTTATGTATGCACAGTGGAGTGGGATTAGCTGAATTTGAACGGCTCCCTGTGGATTGACATTTTGATCATTTTCTTGGGCTCATGAATATGGATAAGTGCTGTCCAGGGTGGCAGGGTCTCTGGCCCTGGAAATCCCATGGAGCCCCTTCCTGGACTTCCTGGCCTCCTCATCCAGGACTGCCCCCCTTGGTTAGCTTTCTATGTTATCACCAGGGCCCTTGCCATTCCACTTCTCTCTCTAGAACTTTCCTGTCCCCACTTATCACAAAGACTGCTGACTCATTCCCTCTGGATTTTGCTTGGACATGAGCTTTTCAACAGTCTGGAGCTTCCCCCTCTCATCCCTGTCTCCAACAGACAATATCTGTGCCCCCACATTGTGCCCATTGCCCTTTACCTTTCCTGATCTACTCAATATTTACTTTTCTCTCTCTCCTCTCTCAAAATTATAAGCTCCATTTACATTCTATCCCCAATGCCTAGAACAAAGATGCTCAATAAATGTTTGTTCAGACAAATCCTGAATCAACATCTGCCACAGGAACTCAGCATACACCACCCAATTTCAAAGACCCTTTCTCTTCCTAAACCTGTTTCTGAAGAGCTGAGAGGTGAGGCCATGTTTCCAACAGAAACTGTAATGTGTATGTGGAATCTCATCATGCCTCCCAAAGAATCCACTTTCCACTCTCCTCTCACTGGTGCAAAAGATCACATGACCAAGTCTGAGGGCATCAGAATCTAGGCTGGACTCTGCCCAATGGAAAAGATAAAATAATCTAATTTATGTCAGCTGCTAACATTCATTATCATCACATGGTCATCTTCCTCTTCATTTCCATCAACATTATGTCACTATCATTGGCATAACCATTGCTGTCATCACCATCATAATCATTGTCATCATTATTGCCACTGCCATCATCATCATCACCACCACCACCACCATAATCACCACCACCACCACTACCATTATCACCACCATCATTATCATCACCATCATCACCATCAACATTATTGTCATCACCACCATTACCATAGTCAGAATCACCAGAATCTCTGAGGAGAGACAACAATTCATAGAGTCAGCCCCTTCCATCAAGCTCATAAGCAAAGGTGGGACAAGAAATTTTCATGGTTAAGAATCTAGTGATGATGTGGTTTTGTACATCCAGGAAAGATGGGTGTGAAGTTCATGTTTGAGCACATGAGGGCCTGGTGAGCACATCATGATAAAGCCTGAGATTGACCTGCTGTGCACACTGAGGCAAGTATCTTTGTCCCATGAAAATCAATCAGCCTGAGGAAGATAAATGCACATTATGGGTAAAATACAAATGTGAGATTGTGAAGAGCAGAGCAGTAACAAATTTAGTGTCAGGCAGTAAACTTCACTCTGTTATTCACTCCAGTTTGAAGAAAAACATAACATAATTAACAAGGTTGCATGTTTCCTAAGAGTGTTTTTAACATGATATCCTGGAATAATGGCTGTCATCTCTATTTCAAAACTTACTGGGTAATCCACATGAACCTTCATTGTTTCATGGGGAAAGAAATCCATCAGTTTGTTAAAGCTAACAAAGGCCATCAATTTTACTTATTATTTGTAGTTTCTCAACTAGTTTTTTTTCTTTGGTCTTTTTGGTGGCTCACATTTTCTAATGGGGATGAGTTATTGCCCCACAGGTAGCTGTCTTGGATTAGATGCCCAGTAGTGAGTCAAAGTGATGGTCAGGAGAAAGAATAATGGGACATCAGATGTCTGTGGACCAAACACAGAATTAGACTCACTGTACACAACAGAGGTGCTCCTCAAAGATGCTGCCTGGAGAATCCTCTGAATGGGTCATGGTTTGGAAAAGATCACTTTGTCTTTTAAGTTTCTGTCCTTCATTTCTCTTTGGCCTCCAGTGGGCAGAGGCCCCTGCCAAGTGATAGTGAAGTTCATACTTTCCCTGGCTATTAGGAAGATGGCTTTGCCCCCCACCACCAAATTCTGCAGGAAGAGACGTCACATGAAATGCTTTGTGAGACTGCCATATGTCACTCCACCCTCTTATAGATTCGGCAATAAGTAGGCTTTCCCAAAACCAAGGAGAAACATGGTGACAGGGTGACACAGGAGAAAGAGAATGGGCTCCATAGGATTCATGGCTCAAATCACAGCTCTCTTTTCACATGGCCTCTGCATTTTGTTTTACTGTCCATGCCTCAATCTCCTCAAACTAAAATGAGAAGAGGATCCATCAGCCAGGATGATGCAGTTGACACTGGCAGGGCAGTTTTTCCATGAAAATTACCTTGGTGTTCAGATGTTCAAAACTGGATATGACTGCCTAGGTGTGCCAGTGAGACACAGATCATGTGAAGTTGAGTGCAGTTTTGCCACATGGAATTGGTCCAAGGCTCCTCAGCATTGAGGGCCTGGGTCTCAAGCATTTGGTGAGCCAAGATTCCACCATTGGTGAGTGGACTAAACCTCACTTCTTAATGACCTGAGTACAGGACCACAAAGCACCAGCTCCCTCCCCCCCCCCCACACACACACTGCCTAATCTCAGCAGCAGCTGTGAAGTTACATTTGTTCTTTCCATAAAGAAATGGAGACACGAGTCCAAGAGGTCAGGCCCCCCCCTCCCACACGTAGCACTGTTTAAGGACCAAATCCAGATTGATAGTCACACTTCTTATCCACAATACATGGAACCTCAAAGATGCCTCCTTCATCTTTTCCAGGTAAATTCAGGCAAGAGCACTGGGCTTGTGATCCTCTCAGCAGGTCTCTGACCACTGAGTTCCCAAACAGAGCCTTCCTCCACTCCAAGTGAACTTTGCCCAAGGTGATATTTTCAGGAAATACCAACAGCATTCCTTCTTCTGACTCTGGGCAGACAGTGCCAGCCTCACAAATACCAAAGGTCCCATGCCCAGAAGGGCCTCCAGTTGTTCTGCTGTGCTGTGCTCACCATCTTGAAATCCTCAACAATTTCCTCCTTGAACCTGTGTTCTGAAAGTGCAGCCTAGTGGAACAAAGGCATCCACAAGCACAGAGTGCCTGCATCAGGCATGGCCATCCTTCCTCACCTTCCCAGTTACCTGAAGAGCCTGCAACACACCAGTAGCACATGAGGCTAGGGCTGCCAGAATTCCTTGTCAGTCAGCAGGAGGAATAGTGAGTACTGCAGGTGCATCATAACGAGGCTGGGAAGACAAGCTGCCTCAACAAGTTGCTCAGCACCTAACCACAGCTTGCTTTGAATGAAAAAAAAAGAGCAGCAGCATTATAAGAAATATGACTGACCAAAGAGCTGCCTAGTGGATTCCTGCCTCCTGTTACTAATCAGCATACCGAAAATCTTTCACTGTACCAAACTAGCTCATGTAACTGCTCCAAGTACACCTTTTCCTTTGACCTTTACTCTATATAAACATGACTGTAAAAGAAAATTACTATTGGATAGAAAATTGAAGAAATTGGTCTCCCTGGATTGCACAGTTGTCTGTTTACTAGCTTCAAATGAAGTCTGAATATTTAGCTAAACTACCAGTACTGAAGTCTCAGTCACTGAATACTGAAAACATTACTTTTGCAAGTTGCCCTAAAGCAATTCTATAATTCAAATAAATATTTACTGTACATGTGCACTCTGTATGGTACTGTTGAAAGTGCTGGATTTCATGCAGAATATGGACAGTACCAAATTACAAAGTTATTCCGTGTCTTCATTTGGAATAATTTGTAAAGTTTAGCAACACTTAAATCACATGATGAAAGAATAGCAATGGAAACATGCCACAGCCTAGAACACCAACTCTTCTAATTAAAGGTTAAAATATTAAATTTCAATGATAACATGACCGGAGAACTGTATCCTAACAGCTTAGAATTCCAAAATGACAAGTATCTCTCATATCTTAAGTGAACTCAGAAAAAAGATTAAAAATTATCCCACACACAGCAAGTCTGGAGTCTACCAGCTCTAAGAGGTCATTCTGGCTTAGAAATATAAAAGGATGTGAAGACTGACCCCAAATGACTTTTTTTTAATACCAATAACAAACAGGAAATTTTAAGTAAATATTCTAACAGCTGGTATTAAATATAACACTCTAACAGCATATTCTTCATTACTGAACTCAGCTAATTGGACCAAGACTGGAAATTACTATATCTTATAGAAGACAAAACCTTAATTATTCATCATAAATATAACCATCCATAGCTCTGCCACAATATTCAAGACATTTTACAGCTTAGTAAGGATATCCCTTTGAAAACCATCCACTATCTTTTTCCCTTGCAATGATACTACCCTTTAAGGTGGTTTCTCTAAAAGAACCCAAAACCTGCTACATTTGTGTACAATGAATTGAAGCATTTTCTGCTCTCATGTATAACTGATTAGAACTAGTGAACATTTTTTTTAAAAAAGAACCCAACAAACTCATGCCATGTCCACCAAAATCTATAAAAATCACTTGTCAGTGATTACTGTGGATGGCATGTGCTTCGAATTCCCTTAGAAAGTTACTCTTCTAATTTTTTTCAGGTTCTTCACAATTGTCATGTTTTGTGTTCTCAAAGGTACAATTTTGCTAAACCATAAGCTTTTAGTGAATTTTAACTGACATGATTACTCTGTACGTGTTCCAAACACATCATACACAGATTCGTATCTACATTAAACACTACTAATCCTGAGTGTTCAGTAACCATGGAATCTAGACCATGAGCTCTGCAAGCACAATATCCAAGTATTCTCATCTTCACTGAGAAGTAGTATCCACTAAACAAAAGATGAAACCAACCATTGTATTCAGTTATTTCATCTTCTATTTATTGATTTTTGGAGTTTTACAAATGAAAATGGCATTCTTTTGGTAAATTGGTGAAAAATGCACAGAAATTTAACTGCTTATAGTTAAAATTATGAAAATTTACATCTCACCTCTGATACTGATTTTAATTAAAATTATGAAATAACACCTGCTACATCTTGAGTTCCATTGAATCTAAGAGCCAATTTGTGGTTCCTTCTGATATGTCTGCTGTCAATTAGTGCCCTCCTGTTGCATTATACTTTGAAGAAAAACAGTGTTGTGTGGAGTAAGATGTACTTGTAATTTGAAATGTTCTTGGCACTGTGTTTACCAGTTGATATGCAGCAACTCTGCTCATCCTCACAACAATGCTATGATAGAGAATATTATAGAGAGGTAGAGTGTCACTGACCTTAATATACTTGTCCAGGGTCACTGAGCTACTTCCCATTAATAACAGCACAGAGTATATCTTGAATCTTTTATCAAGAGAGCCCGAAATAGGACCACACCTGCAAGAGAATATGGATTCATCCCACCATGAGTACCTCCCATTTAATCTCAGCAAATTTATTTTTCACGAATTCACCTTAATCAGACCATGTGCCTTGGCATGGAGGAGAAACAACATAGTGGCAGAGCTGGTGTGGGCAACAATTTAACTTTCAAGTTTTGGCATTCAGCTAGCCTTCATTGTCATATCTTGCAAAGCTAGGAAAGATCAAGGTATCTTTAGTAAAATGACATCTATGGAATGGCCTTACCAGCAATGCTATTTTCAATCCTGACCATGTTTAAAGTGACTTTAAATATTAAAAACAATTCTGATCTTAAATGTAGCAGTGTTTATCACATAAACAAATGATTCGTGTCATGTTATAACACATAAGATATATAAATGAGTAATTTATCCTTCATTCCCCCCAAAATGACTTTGTATTTCATTAATGAAAACAGAACAATGAGTTGTCTGTGGAACTGAGTATCAAACCCTAGGCCTCCACATGAGAGGCAAGCCACATGCCCAGGCCAAAATGCTGGTGTTTGAATGATGCTGTTGGAGTAACACTGTAGTTCCAGGCCAGCCTTCCATTGTCCTCTGACCAAAATTCCTATTTAACTGCTACACACACTGATGTTTCATGGATTACATCCAGAAAAGAAGTTTACAGAAACCATATAACTTCCACCCTTTTAGAATTGCTGTACACTATATTGTACTCTTTGAGATGCAGAAAGAAATTTCAATTCAGACTTCACTAACATAGGAGCAAGAACAGTTAAACAGCATCTACTGTTCTTTGTCCATTAAAAAAGATTGCTCAGCCAGGTTGGTGTCACACACCTATAATTCCAGAGGCTTGTAAATATGAAGTAGGAGGATTGCAAGTTCAAACCCAGCCTTAGCAATTTAGTGAGGCTTTAAGCAACTTAAGCGAACTCTGTCTCAAAAAAGAAAAAGAAAAAAATAGTTGTGGATGTGGCTCAGTGATTGAGCACCCTGAGCTCAATTCCTGGTACAAATAAAGTCAGAAAACATAAAAACAGAATAAGCTACACTGTATAAAATAAATTATAATTACTTTATCTAAGAGCTAATAAAGGTACCTCTAAAAATCCATGCTAGTCTCTGGAATGTCATAGCAAAGAAATTAACCAATCCCTAGAGAGGCTTCTATTAGTGAATGAAGTCAAGTGAACTGTCACAGAAACATAACATCTTGACAGTCACATCCCAAACTAAGCTGGTCTAAAAGTGAACTCTGTTTACTTCCTGCATTCTAGTCTACTCACTTGTGAACCTTGTTCTTGCACAGAAATGCTGTCATCATGTTCTACCCAGGCCACAAACTTCTGAGGCATTCCCAACCTTCCCCTTTAGATCTTAACATCTGCCCAAGCCAACTTGAATAACCAAAGAGGAATAGATGGCTCTGCTCCAGAATCCTTCCCTGCTTTTGGGAATGCTAGTGATAAGGGCACGGATCTCCCAGCAAAGCTTCTGCCTGAGCAGGGGGCACAAAACCCAAGGCTAAGAGTGCTCTTGGGGTCTGAGTTTGTGGCTCAGTGGTAAGCAATGGCCTAGCATGTGTGAGGCACCAGGTTTGATTCTCAGCACCACATAAATATAAATAAAATAAAGTTCATCAACTAAAAAAATTATAAATTAAAAAAAAAAAGAGTGCTCTTGGAATTTTAAAAAACACAGCTGGAAAGAGACCCTTTTTTCTCCAGGTTATGTAGTGCCTATGGTAAGTATATACTCATATTTCTTCCAAGGTGGAATTCTGTGTGGGATTTTAACAAACTTATGTCCAAAGTTTAATTAGATTTTCTAACAGTTTTTAGTTTCTACTCTTATCTGTTCTTTTAATATTAAATCTTCTGAAATCCTTTTACATATTAATAATAGGTTATAAATTAAGAGTGAATATCTATTGAAGTTCTGCTAATTTCTTTAAAATATTTATATTTTTATTAATTTGCATTATAATAGGGCATTTTTACAGATTGTGAATTAAAAGTAGTTTTGTACAGCAAGACTAATGTCAAATTTAATTCTAATAGTGCTGATTGGGGGGACCCTCTGATACATTATTAAAAAACATAAAATATTTTGTCAAATTTTATTTTACACAGGTGTAGCTGCTGCTAAAGATCATAATATAGGAACAACAAATCTCCATATTGCAGTTTCTGATGTTGTAAATATCCTAGTCTATATTGGAATAGCAAAAAAAAAAAAAAAGGCATTCTCTCAAAAGCAGGTAAAGGAACTACGAGTAGTGGTATTGCAGTTGAATACACCATATACACTAGTCTCATGCAGAATGTCAGCCTCCCAGTTAACAGAGGCTCCAGAAAAAATTCCAATGTATATGAGAATATTTTGAACTTTATTACTTGAAGATTAATTTTCCTATTATATAAAAGAAATTTTAATTTTAAAAGGTTCTTTTGTTTTGCTCCTTTCCTCTTATTAAATAATGTGTTTATGAAAATATATTGTTCAATACATGTTTATGTTTAAGAATAGAAACTAGGTTTTGGGACTTTTAATGTTTTAATGTTCTTAGGTTTTTTATTGGTTTTTGATTGATTGAACCCATGGCCTCAAGCATGATAGGCAATCATTCTATCACTGGGCTTCACCCCCAGCATCTGTCTTCTTCCTTTTTACTTTCCCAGTATCAAAAGAAAAAAGGGGCTTTTCCTCCTTAAATAAAAGTGGCATTTCTGTCTAGTATATTGGTTTTAGTTTCCATGCTCAGGATTTTTCTCTAAAACTTTGGTCCATCATCACCTATTTCCTCCTTTATAAATATATAGTCATAGGTCTTTAACCTTTACCACTCTACTGGTTTCTTGAATAGGAGCTTAATCTAGGGGCTGGGGGTATCACCCAGTGGTAGAGTGCTTGCTTAGCAGAAGTGAGGTCTTGGGTTCAATCCCCAACCATGCAAAAAACAAAAACAAAAAAGTATGCCCCCTTTGAATCTATTACTCTAGCACTCTTAAACAGATTTTTTTCCTGTCGATGTCACATTTCAACCTATAATTCCTGGGTGAAATTATTGTTGCAGTTGCTTTGATTGACATACATTTGGGTAGTAATTCAGGGATTTCACTCTGGTTTGTTTATTATTCTCTGCCCTCAGTAATAAGTTACACTGTTAATTGCTATCTTTTCAAATACTTTTTGCTTTTGCTTCTGACACCACTTAATTTTGACACCTTATGGACAGACTGTTATTTATTTATTTGTTTATTTATTTATGTGTGTGCATGTGTGTGTGTTTATTTAGTGTAGATGGACACAACAATATCTTTATTTATTTATTTTTATGTGGTACTATGATCTCAACCCACTGCCTCAGGCATGCAAGGCAACTGATCAACCACTGAGCTACAACCCCAATCTCATGGACAGACTTGTCTAGAGTTACAAATGTTCTCTGTTTTGCTTTTCCTGCACTTTCTGTGATATAATTATATATGACTTGTAGCCAGCCTTTAGATGACAACATTCTGTATCCAGAACTTAGGATGAATTTATGACTTAGTGGCAAGGTGCTGGGGACATAGGGATTTATTATAATATTCACTGTATTTTATGTACATTTGACAATTTCTTTAATACACAACCTAAATTTCTTCAGAACTATAGAATTAATTGGTTACTTTGCTTTCTACCTCTACTCTAAGAATTTGAGAGTCATTGGCACACATGAGTTTTCCCAGCTCTACCAGAGACATTATTACAAATAATGTAAACATTATTTGTCCTTTCTGAGCCTATGATGGTGTAGATAGATAATTACTATTTTTTGTATCGTTATATTATACTAAAATCATCCCCTGTATGTATTCTAAAGGTTAGAAATTACACCTGCTTTTCCCACTACTATTAATTCTTGTACTTAACTACTGGAACTTTCTAATTCATCTTCACTTCTTTTTCAGTACTGAGGATTAAACCCAGGGCCTTTTGCATGCTGTGCAAGTGCTTTACCACTGAGCTATAGCCTCAGCCTTCTTATTCATATTTGTTCCTGTGTATTGCCTACCTCTGGTACCTAGTAATAATAATCGGTCTTTTGACAAAACTTTAAAATTCTAAATAATTCTTTTTGCTGTATTTATCTAAAAATTTTGTCATTATGATGTAGGTGTCACATAGAGAGCAGTATTTTAAATTTATAGTAATACTTAACAGCCAGGTGTGGTGGTGCACACCTGTAATCCCAGCAACTTTTGGGAGGCTGAATCAGGAAGATCATAAGCTTGAGGGCCAGCCTCAGCAACTTATCAAGACCCTTTCTCAAAAATAAAGAAAGAATAAGAATGTAGCTTAGTGGGAAAACATCCTTGGGTTCATTCCCCAGTACAGAAAAAGAATACTTAAATATCAAGAAATACTAGCTTGTTTGAATCACATGCTTTTTCCTCTACCTACAAAGCCTTTATGACCTCCTCCTTGTCTTCCTAGCAAATTACTGTATTCATACTTCAGAATATAATTTAGATTATAAATTCACCCAAGAGGTATAAACTTAAAAAGTAAATTTAGTCTGCCATTCTATTTTATATGATAAATCTCTATACTTTCTTGAGTTTATTGAGCAGTAAAGTTTAAAGGAAGAAACAGTGGAAAATAATCCAAGATTTGCAACTTATAATTTGTTAAGAAAACACATTTTTAAACTATCAGCTATTTTTTTAATTAAAGAATAATCTTTATGATGAAATCTTTCTCACTCTAGTACTGGGGATTTAAACCAAGGAGTGCTTAAACTTTAATCTTCACTTTTAGCTCATTTTATTTCATTTTTTATTTTAGACAATGTCTCACTAAGTTGCTGAGACTGGCCTTAAATTAGGATCCTCCTGACTTAGCTTCTTGAATTCCTGAGATTATAGGTGTGTGCTGCCACACCTGGCTTATGATAAACTTTTAACATTGTTCTTTATTTTCTTGTTTTATCATGAAATGAGAAAAACTTTGTCCCAAATAACACTTGAGGACTGAACTAGCCTGTGAGCATTCTTTTACCAGGTATGGTATACATGTGAATTTATTAAGACCCTTCTTAACTCCAAGAAGTCTTGCTAGATCTTTTTTAATTCTCATCTTAACTGCATTTGACACATAGTAAACAGTTAAAAAGTTAATACACATTTGAATTAATAAATCCTACTGAAAATTGTACAACCACTTTGGAAAGCAATGTTGAGATTCCTTAGCAAACTAGGAATGGAATGATCATATGACCCAGCTGTCCCAAAAGAACAAAAATCAACAAATTATAGTGATATAGTCACTTCAGTATTTATAGCAGCACAATTCACAACAGCCAAATTATGGAATTAACTCAAATATCCAGAAGAGTGAAATCATGGCATTTGCTGATAAATGGTTGGAAATCATGCTAAGGGAAATAAACCAAACTCAGAAAACCAAGAGTTGAATCTTCTGCCTCATATGAGGAAGCTAAAGCAAAATGAGGGGGAAAGAGAGTGGGGGAGAGGATAAGATATGATAAAGATATAGTCAGGCAAGATCAGTATAGTAGAAGTGGGAGAATGATAGGGAGAAAAAATGTAAGGGGAAGGGAAAGACAAATGAAATTAAACTTAACAGAATCATATACATAGATAAATATACTGAGGGAATTTCTGTATAAGTAGAAAGTATTAACCAAAGGAGTAAAACTAAGATAAGTAGAGGAGGGGGAAAAGGGGAAGGAAAGTGGGGGAAATGGAAATTGAAATCAGATTTATAGTATGTATGATTTTTTACCATAAGAACCCCAAATACAGGGCTGGGGTTGTGACTCAGTGGTAGAGCATTTGCCTAGCCTGTGTGAGGCACTAGGTTCAATTCTCAGCACCACATATAAATAAATAAAATAAAATTCCATTGACAAAAAAAAAATATATATATATATATATATAATCTCAAATACTATGTATAATTTTCATGCTCTAATAAATAAAACATAAATGAACACATAAAAAAATGTTTGTAGTCAGGTTTGAATATTTTAAATGTTTCACCATCGTAGATGTTAGTAGACATTTGTTATATTCTTTGTAATAAAGACTTGCTTTCTTTTTCTCTTAAAAGATGATTAGGTGCTCACCTGTAATCACAGTAACTTGGGAGGCTGAGGTGGAGGATTAAAAGTTCAAGGTCAGCCTTATCAACTTAGTGAATTGCTAAGCCACTTAACAAGATCTTGTCTCAAATAATTTTCTTAAAAAATAGTCTAGGGATGTAGTTCAGCAGTAAAGTTCCCCTGGGTTCAATCCCCAGTACAAAAATAAGGGAATAAGATTTTTTTAAAATACTCATTGTAATAAGTCAGGCACACTGATACATGCCTGTAATGCCAGCTGTTCTGTTTCAGAAGCTGAGGCAGGATGATCACAAACTTAAGGCCATTCTGGGCAACATCATGAGACCATGCTTCAAAATAAAAAATATTACAGGCCCAGCATTATCAGTTATAGAACACCCCTTGATTCAATTCTCAGTAATACTGAAAAAAAAGAAGAAAAAATATTTACCATATTGAAATCAAAAGTTTGCATGCTTCCAAAATTTTCTGTGCTTACACATAAATATAAGGTTTTTGGTTTGTCAGCATTTTAGAACAATGACCTTGTTTCTTCAAAACTACAGCTTTGTTGATAAAGATTTTTTTTATTACATATTGACCATAATAGAATATGAGATCCCATAGGAATTAATCAGAATGTTTTTCATTAGTCACAAAAATAAGCAAATCCCTTCATCTCACTGAAACTTTTTACTCAAGTGTAAAATAGAGGTTATGATTCCTGACAACCATACTCTATAGTTATAGGAACCAACTGAATGATAATGGTCATAAAAGTTCTTTATAAATTATGAAATGCTATGAGTCCAAACCATTGTTAGGATCACCGCTTTGAGGACAGGGAGAATGCTGATTGAGTAAAAACTCTGAAAATTTTCTGTTTCCTTTCCCTTGTTTTACAGAAAACACACCAGGAAAATCACTATTAAACTTTCCTGTAGCACACAGGAAACATTCCCAGTTTTCTGCTCTTAACAGTTTTGAATAAAAAGCTGGGTTTGACTCCTTCAAGAATACTGATCTAGTCAGGCATTCTGCTATTCTCATAAATCAATTTTAAAAGATTTGGCTTTCTGATAGTCTTCAATGACTAATTTGAAAATGCTCTTCTATATTTTAGGAATACTCAAGAAGTTTGTGGAAGAAGATTTGGATGACATTTAAAGGAAAAGATTGAAGGACTCAAGTAAAATTCCTGGAGCCCTGTGGCATATTTATGCTTGAAAAGATGTGGGAAAAGATAAGAGAGTTTCTTCAAATGGTATAATTTATGTTGCAGACAATATATTTCTTCAATTTGAGCAAGGGCTCAGTGATTTTTAGTTTGAAGGGATGGAATTTTTGTTGAAAATGAAAAGCTCCTTTGTCTTGCTTCTTTTAAAGGCCTGTTTATTTTGAGGTTTTTATAGTGGTACTTTGTATTCTTTCATTCTGGATTTTCTTACTTAACAAATGCATTTGAGATTCAGCCATGTTATGTATGTAATATTTGGTTCCTTTTCATAGCTGGGTATTTGTTTCTTTTATTTATTTTTTCATATTTGAAAGGCTGTTTTTTTAAATCTCTTTACTAACTGAAGTATATTTGTAATATTTTCAGTTTGAGGCTACAGAAAATAAAGCCACATTTGTGTATAGCTTGTGGGTGAACACAGCTTTTCATTTCTGTTAGTGCTTAGTGAGATTCCTAGAAATGTGAATTATAAACTGCCAGGTTATTCTTTAAAGTAGTTATACCATTTTCTTTCTCCAAAGTAGTGCTATATGCATTTTAGTTCCTCTATGTCTTCTCTCAATGCTTGTTACTATCAGTTTTGTTTCAAAACTGATCTTATAATTTTGTAGCACCATTTCATTGTGGTTTAAATTTGTATTTCCACCCTTGGTATGGGGATTGAACCCATGGGTACTTGACCACTAAATTAAATACTCAGCCTTTTTATTTTTTATTTTGAGACAGGGTCTTACTAAGTAACTGAGGCTAGCCTTAAACTTGAAGTTCTCCTGCCTCAGACTCCCTAGTCAACTAGGATTATAGGTGAGTGCCACCACACCCAGCAATTTGTACTTTCTTAATGTCTAAATATAATTTAAGTTTCATAAAGTCAGAGAATTTTGGTTTTGGTTTGGTTTCGACCTTTTATTTTTTGCAATACAAGGGATAGGGATCAAACCCAGGACTTCACACATGCTAGGCAAACTTTCTCACTGAGCAACAACCCCAGCCATAACATTTGTGTTTTTCAATGTCCCTTTGCCATACTTAGAATAATACATTTAAAATAAATATTAGTAACTCTGTTTGTAAAGACTTGAAAGATATATTGTCATATACAACATATTTTTCAACAAAATTGTACTTTTTTATAAAATTTGTATATATGTATAAACATGCACATTCGTGTGTGTGTGTTTGTGTGTGTGTGTGTGTGTGTGTGTGTGTATGTGTAGTGTTCTTTGTATACACACGCAGAGTTATACTTCTTCCTGTATTTTCTCTGGGTACTGTGGAAAATTCACCTGAGTTGGAACTTAATTTTAATTTTCACTAGGTACAAATAAATATCAAAAGACATAGTTTCTTTGGAAATGTATAGAAAAGCCAGATAATTTGTAGAAAGCAAATTTTATATTTTTTCTCATGTCTGCCACTAAAGTGATGAATGATCACACTTTTAATTCTGTGCTCCAGATTTTGGCAAAAAATTGGCTATAAAAGCAGGAGATTCTACTTTCCCTTTCCTATGTAGTATGATAATGACAGCACAGTCACAAGTTGAGAGGTTGTTGTCCTTTATTTAATATAGTGGTAACGTATTTTGCTTTGTTTTTCTTTTGTTTTGTTTTGTTGTTGTATTTTGTTTGTTTTGGCAGAAGTAAGGATTGAACCCAGAGACACTTTTTTTTTCATACATATGATTGAACCCAAGGGTACTTAACCACTGCGCCACATCACCAACTCTTTTTATTATTTTTTTTATTTACAGATAGGGTGTCACTAACTTTAAGTCTTTTAGGTTGGCCTTAAACTTGCAATCCTCCTGCCTCAGCTCCAGAGTCACTGGGATTACAGGCATTAGCCACTGCACCTGGCTCCAGCCCTTTTTTATTTTGAATCAGGGTCTCACTAAATTGCCCAGGCTGGTCTCAAACACGAATCCTCCTGCCTTAGCCTCCTAAATTGCTGATAATACAGGAATATGCCACCAGGCCGTGCAATAGTAATGTTATTTTTAGAGAGAATTCAAGGAAAGTGATAAGAACTCTGTTTACAATATTAATTTTGATTTGATATACATTATTTCCAGCCTATTAGGGTCTTAGCAGTACTGCAAATGTTCATTGATGGTTCAAAACTTATATGCTACAGGTGGTCCTCAAAATAGTACAGACTCTAAATAAATATTTCTTATTCTTTAGCATACATTGGAATTTCCTGGGCAGCTTTATCAGACACAGATTTCTATACACCACCCTGAGTTTCTAATTAATTAGATCTAGCGAAGAAAGAAATTTTTCCCAAGGAATGTGTAATGTTACTGTCAGGCACTACACTTTGAAAAACCATTCAAATTAGAAGCCCTTGTAAGCCCAACGTACCCATCAAAAAACTTTCAACCAAGTGATATTCATGACAAGATCCAGTAATGCTAGGAAAGAAGCACCATTCTTTTGCCTGTAAAAAGTAAGTGCTTCCAGAAGCTAAACTAAGAGAGGAGTTCTGGTGTGTGTCTTGTAGCCACAGCACTATCATTGTATGAACCACTGTAAAATGGCAAACTTAAAAATATTTTGTAGGGCTATGCATGATGGCACATGCCTGTTATCCCAGGGACTCAGGAAGCTGAGGCAATTTCAAGTCTCAAGCAAGTCTCAGCAAATTAGAAAGGCCTTAAGCTACCTAAAGAGACCATATCTCAAAATTAAAAAAAAAAAAAAAAAACTGTAGCCAGGGATAAAGTGCCCCTGGGTTCAATTCCCAGTATCAAAACCCAGCCCAAATCTTTTTTTGGTCAACAACTCAATTTGTGAAATTCTTCCTTTACATCCATAGAAAGAACAGCTAGACTTTGACCTCCAATGTTTACTTTGTCACAGCCAAAGCTTCTGAGTGACCTTTATTTAAACTGCAACAATTAAACCTCAAGCTGGGAGTGGTACAGCCAGTGCTCTAACACAGTCCTTGGCAAGCTAGATATATATATATATATAGATAGATAGATACATCTTTTTTCCCATGCATTTCTCTTTTATTTTCTGAGGAACCTATAAGGTAAAAAAGTAAAATTCTTCCAATTTTATAGAGGATTAAATTATGTTACAAAAAATAAGTAATGAATTTGTGATCTCAAACCATGTGGATTTTACATCTTTAATGATAAATTTTCCCTAAATTGCTTAAATTGCTGCATTGTGCAATAGTCATTTTGTAATCAGAAAATTACTGCCAAATAATTATAAGTTGTAAGATATAAAGTAGATACTAAATACAGACACTTAAATATTTTGTTGAAGCTATTGCCTGTATAATTAAACATTTTCAAAACGTGTAATTTATTTAAAATTGTCTCATTTTGGAAAAAATTATGTGAAGTTTTAAAAGCTATTCATAATGAATTTATAATATTTTAAAGATGTATATTTTTTGCATTTATATGACCAGTTATATATAATTACAACTGATTCTTTAAGAGAAGTATAAGAAAGATAGTGTCTAGGAAGTGAAGTATAAATTACTCAAGACATGGCAGAGAAGAGGGATGAGTAGCCATCTTTAGAGGAACATGCCTATAATCCTGGCATCTTGGGAGTCTAAGGCAGGAGAATCACAATTAAGGTCAGCCCCAACAACTTGGTGAGGACTGAGAAACTTAATGAGACCTCATCTCAAAAGTTAAGAGCTGGGAATGTAGCTCAGTAGTAAAGGAAGCTATAAATCCCCAATACAACAAAGAGGTGGGGAATAAATGGAATGGAAAGGTTTGATGTCTTTAAAACTTAACCCTTACCTCTTAAAACTAACCCTCAGTCCTTTAAAGAAATATATCATGTGAAAACAGAGTAGCATCCTGTAAGTGCTAATAGAACTCAACATTCTGGGATTTGGATTTTATTTGTTATGGGGACCGGGTACCAGGAATTAGAACCCATAGGCACTTAACCCCTGAGCCACATCCACAACTCTTTTCATTCTTTTAAATTTTGAGATAGTGTCTCTCTCACCAAGTTGCTCAGGACCTCAGAGTTGCTGCCATTGGCCTCAAACTTGAATTACAGCTGTATGCCACAACACCCAGCTAAAACTCGACATTCTGAAAATCATTTTTAAATAACCATAAACTGTCAAAAATGGACAGAATCAACTTTTTTTTAGAATCTGGAATTTAATCCAAAACTTTTAATAACCAAGAGACTAATGAAGAAAAGGGCAGCTAATTTTTTATATCAAGGGAAATCTTTTTAGGCACTGATGACCACTAAAATAATGGAATACAAACTTCAATGACTACACCAAACAAGAAATTCAGCCTTTGAGAAGAAATTGGTACAACTTACTAAACAATGACTGTGGTCCTCATTGATAAACAACAACAAACTCTGAGGCAGGGGAGAATCTGATTATTACAGTTAACACATTTACAAAGTTCAGATACCCAATTAAAAAAAAATACAAGGCATGCACACAAAAAAAGGAAAGTGTCTCATTCAAAGGAGAAAGATATATTGACAGAAATATTTCCTGAGGATTGCAGATATTGAAGTTAGACAACAGTCAAATATACTCAAAAAGCTTAAGGAAAGTCTGAATAAATAAAGAACTAAAGGAAACCAGGAGAATGATGGATGATCAAAATGAGAATACAAATAAAGAATTTGTATAACCTACTAGAAATTTTGGGACTATAAGTGATTTTAAGACATACTAGAACTAGACCTACCAAAAGGCATATACTGAACCATGCGTGGGTAATACACACCTGTATTCCTAGCTACTCAGGTACTCATGAGGCAAGAAGATCACAAGTGTGAGGCCAACCTGAGCAACTTAGACCCTACCTCAAAATTAACATTTTAAAAAGGGCCATGGAAGTAGCTCACTGGTAGAGCACTTGCTTAGCATGCACAGAATCCTGGATTCAATCTCCAGTACCAAAAACCAAAGGTATATACTAAAACTTGTTTTTTAAAGAAAGGGAGAGAGAGAGAGAGAGAGAGAGAGAGAGAGAGAGAGAGAGAGAGAGAGAGAGAATTTTTTAATATTTATTTATTTATTTCAGTTTTTGGCGGAAAAAACATCTTTGTTTGTATGTGGTGCTGAGGATCCAACGGGGGCCGCATGCATGCCAGGTGACTGTGCTACCACTTGAACCACATCTCCAGCCCCTATACTAAAACTTTTTAAGGACATACTCTTTACCCTCCTTGCAGCTTGTTCAAGTAAGTAAAAAGAGAAAGAGCATTTAGAAGCTCTGTGATGGAATTAGACACTTAATGAAAGTTGATGTCAATAATATCTAATATAAAACATCTATTAGACAAGATTTCAGAGAAGTTTGGCTTCTGTTGACTTGCTTTTCACTGGATGATTTGTCTTAAAACAAGAACTGAACATCTCACCCATAGTAGGCTGTTCTGTGAAACAGATTATCTGTTGTATGAACAAATGAAGAGTCAGTAAAACTGTACATAACAGATAAAACTGTCAATCATCCACAATGCACTATATTGGCTGGTTTCTTATTAAAACTTTTTAATCAGGAAAGAGAAAGCTGTTTTGAAAAACTGTTGTACTAAAGTCACAGAAAATTGGAATCTATTTAATTGGCTAATTTGAAAGAAAGATGCAAATAACCAAAATTATAGTACAAATTTGAAACTCATTTGTGGTCAGTTTTCTTACTCATTCCTAAAAAAAACTGAACCACATTTCTTTTTCTTTATGCTCTGCTATAAGTTAACAGTAAAAGCCAAAGAAACAGCATCAAACATACTCAGATTTTGATTGCTTTGTTGATTCTTTCTAGTTGTCAGTCTAAAAAGTCCAACTTAACAAAATTTAGGATCCAATTATCAGGTTTTGCAAAGGGTTTCTAAAGTTCTTTTTGTTGTTGTTGTTTATTTTTTATCAATTAAAAATATTTCTTTTACCAAGTCACTTTCAATGAAGATTTTCAATGGAAAGTGTGGTGTTCTGCCTCAAAATCCATTTGATTCTTGGGAAAAATTAAATCTAGCTAAAAATTAAATCTCTGGTTAAAATTAAATCTCTATTGGTTTCAGACTGTGGCTTTTCTTTGCTCCTACCTCATTAGATTTATATTACACAAGTTTTCTTTTGGAAATAGGTAAAGAATTTTCACAGCTTATTCAGGTAACTGAAGACTTTGTGTCCCCAGAACATCTTGTACAGTCATTTCACTTAACACAGGAACTGAGACTTTTGAAGGAAGAAATCAATTATGATGATAGGCTCCAGGTAAGAAATGAATGTTCAATCCTTTTATATTCAGAAATTAAAATATATGCATAATACTTTAGGCAGTCATTTTCTGGTTTGTCACAACAAGGTAACTGAAGGTTAATATTAATGTATATTTAATTGTTTGAATTTTAATGACCCTTATTATAACTTTTGGTTTAGAATCACTTTTAGATTTTGACATTTTTGTTATTGAATTTGGCTTTCCTAGGTCCCCATTAAAATTATTAATATTTTTAGCATGGTAATTGTCATTTGTCAGTTTCTCTCCAGCTTAAGTGATGAGAAATGTCAATATCTCTTTCAGGTTAAAAATATCTTGTATTATGCAGTTAGAGAAATGGTGAGAGCTTTGAAGGTACATGAAGATGAAGTAGAGGATATGGAAGAAAATTAAGTGTGTCCTGTTGGATAATTTTAGACCGGATTACCTCCCCTTGAATAATGACATGTGTGCACACTAATTTAAGCTTCACAAAACCTTCAGTGCCAAGAAATTCTCTTCGTAATGATTACTTGTTACTGACACCAGAGCACTATAGCATATGTCACAGCTCCTGTGATTAAATGTCATGAAACAAGGTAAATTTTAAAACAGCAATTCTGAGCTGTTTCTGTATCATAGTGTATATGATGTTTGTGAAAATGTCAGATTTAAAATGATGTATTTATTTTTGGTATAAAATTCTATGCTATATTGTTGATCAAGTGTAAATGTGCCCTTGTACAGTTTTATAAGATAACTGGTAGTTTTCACTACATTGAGACAGTTGCTTTGAGAATAGGACATGAACACCAGCTATTGCCTGCATTTGGGGAATTGCTGAATCGCTCAGCAGTCATATCATAATTAGAAAATTACTGCCAAATAATTGTAAATTTTGTAAGATATAAAGTATATAAAGTAGATACTAACTATAGACACTTCAATATTTTGTTGAAGCTATTGACTGTATAATTAAACATTTTCAAAAGGTGTAATTTATTTAAAATTGTCTCATTTTGGTAAAAATTATGTGAAGTTTAAAAGCTAAATATTAAACTTAATATGCTATATAAATATAGACATATATACATTTAATGGTGTATTTTTTTTAAAACATTAGCTTGCTTTTGTTAAAGTGCAAGTGTTACATATGGCTTTGTACATTAAAGTTAAAAGGGGTTTTACATTTTCCATTAAGCAGACTTTATCAGAAATTGGATTACTTAGTTTGTCCTCTTTTGACATACATACTGCTGGGACAGAAAAGAGCTTGCCGTTGAGAGTTTGGATATGCATAATAAAAAACTGTGTGGCCCCAGTAAGTAGCATTAATTTAGAATCTTGATTTTAATAGCTGATGACTATTATCAGCTATCTACTTGAGGTGTGTATAGGACTAACTATGCAAAATATTATTAAAAAACAGTTCCAGGTGCAGTGGTGCACATTTGTAATCATAGTGACTTGGAAGGATCACTAGTTCAAGGCCAGTCTCAGAAACTTAGCAAGACCCTGTCTCAAAATAAAAAGGCTTTGGGATATGGATGGGAGGGTTAGTGGCCCTGGGTTTAATCCCCTGTAGAAGAAAGGGGTGGGGTAGGGTGGGAACCGCCCAAGTTCTGGCTATTTTTCTGATTGTTTGTTTTCTTTTGTTTGTTTGTGTGGGTGGGTTTTTTCCCCTACCATTTTTATCTCCACATAGACTATTTTGTCACTGTTTACCCCAAAGTTCAGCCAGGATTGTGAGCAAATACCTTTCATGTGAACTCCCAACACTTGGCACAAGGACTAATGAGATAGCTAACTGGCCAGGAAAGAAAATTCTCTAAAAAAGGAAATTGGGCTAAGAAATACTTAATATGATTTGGTGAGCTATGACTTTTTAAAGATTACCCTGTTGATGAACAAGAGATGTAGCCCAGTGGAAGAGCATTTACCTAGCATGTGTGAGGCCCTAGGTAGGTTCAATCCCCAGCACCACAAAAACAAGACTTCCCTGTTGATTCACTTATTTTTACACATTTATTTTTGTGCTGCTGGGGATTGAACCGAGGGCCTTTAACCCCGAGCTACATCCCAAGCCCCATGAGCTTTGACTTTTTAATAACCATTTTTTCAAATATGCCTCAACCAATTGTAGTTTCTTTTGCCTGATGCTTTTGTATGTGATATCTGATTTAAGTTTTGATATGAAATTAAAGACAAGACAATTCTGGATATTACCACATGCTGGTCCCCTGGTCTGCCAAGGCCCAATTGTCTATGATGATTTTTCTCCCCAAAAGCATTTGCCTCTTTCAGTATTGCTTAAGCCACATTTTAACCATACTACAACCCCTTTCATATATCTGAAGCCAAGGAATTTCTGGCCAGGCAGAGGCTGAAAACTTGATTGATGAGATTATTCTATCTATAGTCTGAAAAAAGTTGCCATGCTCTGAAATTCATGCTAGTGAACTAAATTGTACTAAGTCTATGGTGGAGAGAGAACACTGTTGTGCTTATATCATAAAAGATATTTGTAAACTTTGGAAGGCTGGGGAATTGCAGGTATATCCTTGCCCCTTTTATTTTTTTTTATGTTGAGGCTGGCCTCAAATTTGTGGTCCTCCTTCCTCAGCATTCCAAGTCACTGGATTTGCAGGCATGTGCTACCTTGCCTGGCTAAATGTGTAAAACAGAAAAATCAAGATCAAGGAAATGTTTAGAGTGAAACTTGTGCTGAATAGTTTGGACCTTCCCATTTTATTATATAATGTTTTATGGATTTCTTTTTCTGATTAATGAATTTACGAGTATTGAAATCCATTTCTTTTCTAATGTGGGAATTTAAACACATTAGAAATCAGTATGTTACTTCCATTTTGGGGGTATGGGTTTAATAATGAGATAAAAAATATTGGTGAACGAAGAAAAGTGCTCTCATACCTCTATTTTACTCTATATGCATATATTGAATATATAGAGATAGATAGATTCAGTATGTTCTGTTCTAGATTCCGACCTATCAAAAATATTCTGAAGACCTGATTAGATAAGCACTTTCATCCTTGGGGAGGAAAAAAGAGAAAGTGGTTTAGTTAACATTCAATACACTGTGCATTATGAATTAAGGTGTAGCACATTGACCAAAATACAAAGCTTATACCATTCTCATGTTACCAAGAGTCAGACTTGGAAGTTTCCTAATTGTGAAATTATTAAAACCTTGGTTCCTTAATAGGTTTACTTAGGTAATTATACCTTGAAGTCACATGGGAAGTGTGAAAATACTTAGATTCCCACAGTAACCTATTTTGTATTTATTTATTGGTACAAGGGGCGGAACCCAGAGGTACTTTACTACTGAGCTACATCTCCAATTCTTTAATAGTTTTTTTTTTTACATGTTGTTGGTCCTTTATTTTATTCATGTTTATATGCAGTGCTAAGAACCAAACCCAGGGCCTCTCTAAATTACTAAGATTGGACTTGAACTTGTGAGCCTCCTGCCTTACCCTCCAGAGCTGCTGGGATTACAGGCATGCACTTCCACACCCAGGTACCTGTTTTTTTTGTTTTGTTTTGGTACCAGGGATTGAACTCAGGGGCACTCCACTGAGCCACATCCCCAGACCTATTTTGTATTTTATTTAGAGACAGAGTCTTACCAAATCTCACTTTTGCTGAGGCTGGCTTTGAACTTGCAATTCTTCTGTCTCAACCTCCCAAGCCACTGGGATAACAGGTGTGCACCACCGGACCCATCCCAGCTATCATTTTAAATGAAAGTTGTTACTTAAAAATGAAAAATGTTGGCAGGCTATATCCAGGTCACACTAGCTGTATAGGAAGTTGAGTTCCCTTTTGTTAATAGGGTGGTTTTCAGAGCAGACTCAGCTTTTACATAAGCTCAGTAGGCTTGGGATGTAGATCAGTGGTACAGTACTTGCTTACTATGCATAGGACCCTGGGTTCAATCCCCAGCACCATCTAAATCAAAAGTCAACTCAGTGTAAATGAGCCATCCAAAATGCAGTCAGAATTGGAGGATTGCCCTATTGTGGTTTTTGTCTTTGAAAATACCTCAGCTCTGTAGCCAATGAAGGGATGTCAAGGATGTGCTATATATGGGGATCAGAGCTGGAATACCTTGAGGAGATGCATTCTAAGGACAAGTGAGGAGTTAAATTGTGTTTCCCAGCTCTCTAGTCTTTGACCCTAAATTTGACAGGTATGGATGATGTAAACAGCAGGGGGGGTGGATGTCAACAAATACAAATGAGAAGTACAAGCCAGATAGAACTGACTTCTTTCCCAAGGAGAGCTGTGTGATCTTCTCTGCCATCACAGAGGATGGTGACTCCCTCTCAGGTCTGTCACACTGTTCCAGAAGAGGGAAGAAAAGGAACAGTTCCTAAAAATCACTGCACCATCTGAAGTTCACAGTGAAAACTACAAAACTTATAAGGAATAAAGCTTTAGGGCATAACACTCATAAAACTTCAACAATGACACTCAAAAAACTTCAACAATGATACATTATAAAAGAAAAAAAAACCTGGGATTACACTTTTGGTGATACTAGGGGTTGAATCCAGGCTGTGAAGCATACTAAGGAAGCTCTCTTCTGTTAAGCTACACTCCCAGTCCCATAATATTTTAGATTTTCACCACTAACTATAAGAGGAAGGCACTACAAGAACAATTTTAGAGAAAAAAGTTTATTTGGGGCTCAAAAGTTTCAGAGGTCTCAGTCCATAGATGGCTATCTCAATTGCTCTGGGCCCAGTTGAGACAGAACATGTGACAGAAAAGCAGCTTTACAGTCACACCCTACCTGTCCACAGTTAACCATATCAGTGAATTAACACACTAGTTATGTGTAAGCTCTCATAAACCCAGTCATTTCACCTCTCACATGTGAGATTTTTGGGGAACAACTTCCATGTAAGCCACAATGTGCATCGAATGTTTAAAAATTATAAATAATACAAATACAGGCTTCCTACCTTGAAGACCTAAAGTTTGCTTATGGAAGTAGAAAGGGTTTGTTTTGAGTCATGAAGTAACTAGTAGGAGGATGGTTATGTGAGATTAAAGGGAAAGGTAATAGCAAACATAATTGGGTACAGATCACTACTACCACCATAACTAGGAAATAGTTTTGTGCATTCGTTTCAGTTTTGATTGAAGGAGAAATTGCCAAGTAACCAATTCACATTCTGCTAAAGTTGTCCCCTTATATATTAATCATATTGGAACCAATTTTGCATGTTCAAACTAAACCATGGCCTGACTATACAACAGGAGATTCTTTGAATCAAAGCCTTCAAAGCCGATGAAGCCATAGGATCTCAAACATTAGAAATTTTGCACATCTATTTAGTGGTCATCATATAATATAATCTATCATTTTCACGTTACCTCCCATGAGATATGAGTAGCAATTCAACCCTTTTAGATTAAGTCAAGTGCCAGTGTCACATATCTTCTAAGTACAATACAAGCTGCAGAATATTTGTTACTTTCACATATTCAGAGTTAGGGATGACTTTGTTAGAAGTATTCCATTCACATCTCTCAAACTTAAGTAGTTAAATTTTTCAGAGTCAATCTAGTGTGTTCCAGTATTTGAACACATATTCCACAGTGCTCAGTGGGCCAGGAGCCAGTATTGTCAACTAAACTTTGGGGAGGGATTTGATTCAAAGGTAGAGGGCTACGGGGCATGACTCAATGTAGAGTGCTTGCCTAACGTGTGATGCCCTAGATTCAATCCTAGTACCAAGAAAGATTCTCATTTTTAATTGTATCCTTGGTTCCTTCACCCTTAATCGTATCATACCCGTAATGCCCCACCCTTTTTAATTCTATTCCTGATTTAGTACATATGTTAGAGAAGCAGGCTAAGAACTGCAAAGATTTACCCAACCTTCACTCCAATTCATGACTACTGAAAAATCCTAATGAACAAGACTATTCCAAATATTTTTTGATTCTCCAGACCCAGTACCTAACTGTGCCCCCCTCACTTTTAGAAAAATGGAAGGATAATCCACTTAAGACTTCTTTACTTTTTTTGAGAGGGAGAGGGGTATACTGGTGGACTTTACCACTGAGCCACATCACAAGATCTTTTTAATTTTTGATCAGAGCCTCACTAAATTGCTGAGGCTGGCTTTGAATTTGTAATCCTCCTGCCATGGCCTCCAGTAGTTGCTGGGATTATAGGCATGGGCCACCATGCCCAAGGTCCCCATTTTATTTTTTGATAGGATATCACTAAATTGTTGATGCTGGTCTTGAATGGGACCCTATACCTCAACCTCTGAATTCACTGGGATTACAGGTCTGTGACACTGAACCTGGCACAGGTCAGCCTTGAGTAAACCCTAGCAGCAAAACATGAAAAGTATGAGCAGACAGAAAATAAGTGGGCAAGCCTCTCATCCCTGAGCTAAGTTGGCCCAGTTCTTAATGGCTTTTATAAAAGGAGGCACACTTCCCACTTTAAGGTGAAAATACCCTTTAAAAAAAAGAAAAAAAGAAAAATCCAGGTGCAGCAGCTTTTAAGACTGAGAATCACAAGTTCAAAGCCAGCCTCAGCAACCTAGTGAAATCCTATGTCTAAATAAAATACAAAATAGGGCTGAGGCTGCAGTTCAGTAGTTGAGTGTCCCTGAATCTGAAGCACTAAGATTCCAAGTTCAAAGCCAATCTGGGTCATTTAGGAAACCCTGTCTCAAAAGGGCTGTGGATGCCCCTTGGTGGTAATAAGCTTGCATACCATGCATGAGGCCCTGTGTTCAATACCTACTACCAAACAACAAAGACAGCAGTGGCACAATACTGTACTCCCAGTGACTCCAGGCAGTTCAGCCTATGGACTGAGACAGTAGGAACCTGAGTTCAAAGTCAGCCTCTGCAAATTATTGAGGCCAAAGAAACTTTGGGATACCCTCTCTCTAATAAAATATACAAAGATGCTTGGGATGTGACTTAATGATTAAGTACCCCTGAGTTCAATCCCCAGTACCAAAAAATAAATAAAGAAAGAAAGAAAGAAAGAAAGAAAGAAAAGAAAAGAAAGAAAGACAAGGCATTTAAGTTAAAGACACATTCAAGGTTATCCAGTTGACCTGTGAATAAGGAAAACAACTCAGTGAGACCCTGTATCTAAATTTAAAAAAAATACAAGATAGGGCTGGGGATGTGGCTCAGTGGTGGAGTGCTCCCAATTTCAATCCCAAGTACAAAAAAAAAAATGTATGTATGTATATTCACACATATACACATAGAATATGTAAATATTCTATGTAAATAATATGTAAATAATATATTTGTATGTGAGACACAAAAGTACCCATTGTAAAAAGCAATAAGTTCCAGTATTTTAATATCTTGAACTCACTTGAAAAAATATGTGCATTTCAATAATCCTGATAAAACACTAGAGAAGAAAACATTTTTTTTAAATTAATTTTTATTGTTGGTTGTTCAAAACATTATATAGTTCTTGGTATATCATATTTCACACTTTGATTCAAGTGAGATATGAACTCCCATTTTTACCCCGTATACAGATTGCAGAATCACATCAGTTGCACATCCGTTGATTTACATATTGCCATACTTATGTCTGTTGTATTCTGCTGCCTTTCCTATCCTCTACTATCCCCCTCCCCCCTCCCCTCTCCTCTTCTCTCTCTACCCCCTCTACTGTAATTCATTTCTCCCCCTTATATTTTTTCCCCTTTCCCCTCACTTCGTTTTGTATGTAATTTTGTATACCCCTGAGGGTCTCCTTCCATTTCCATGCAATTTCCCTTCTCTCTCCCTTTACCTCCCACCCCTCATCCCTATTTAATGTTAATCTTCTAGAGAAGAAAACAATTTTGAAAAAAAAAATTATTATTTTTTTTTGGTACCCAGGATTGAACTCAGAGCACTCAAATACTGAGCCCCATCATCAGCCCTATTGTTACATCTTATTTAGAGACAGGGTCTCACTGAGTTGTTTAGAACCTCATCATTGCTGAGGCTGGCTTTGACTTAAATATTCTCTTTTCTCAGCCTCCCAAGGTGCTGTGATTACAGGCATGTGCCACTGCGCCTGGCAAGAAACTGATTACTTTGCAAATAACACCCTCCTATTATGTTTCTTTTAAACAAGATTTCCAGGTTGTATGAATTACCATGGCACTATGATCTAGAAGTATTACTCCATACTATTGGGTTTTTCAAAGAAATGTTTTCTGAAAAGATGAAAATGAGAACTTGGGATCAGGCGTTAATACCCAGTTACTTATCTGGATTCAACAGGTAAGTCCAGGAGGACTTCCAAGCTTGATGCAAGCCAATAGATCAGGAGGCAGAGGCAGGAGGATCAAGTTCCCAGGCCAGGCTCAGCAACTTAGCCAAGACTCTATTTTTAAAAGGGGTGGGGATGTGGCTCAGTGGTTCAACAGCCAGGTTCAATCCCTGGTACCCCCAAAAAGGAACAGTACAGTGAGAGAGCACCACTAAGAAGACACAAGACCCACCTTACTCATACAGAACAAATTATTTGGGGGAAGTAAGCTATTCTAAATCCCTTTATTTGCCTCATAATAAACAGAAAAGATATAAGAACACCTAGCAATCCTAGCCAGGAAATGTCCAGAGACTACAATGTAATAAAGAAAATAAACATTATTTAAATCTACTTTGGAATGTATTCTGCTGCAAAGGAACCATCTCAGTCCTAGTCAAAACACACATAAACCAGATGCAGTGGCGTGTGCCTGCAATCCCAACAACTCAGGAAGCTGAGAATTGCTTCAGGTCAGCCTGGGCAATTTGGCAAGACCCTGTAAAAGGGAAAAACAATTATGAGGCTAGGTTTACAAAATCTGGGATGTTATAACACTGAGATGAACAAATTAATTAGAATAACTTTTAAGATGGTTTCATCTGCAACACAATAAGACAGGAAAAATCTGACTTCTGCATGATCTCTTCACCCTTCCTACTTAGGCTACTTTCCTCATGGAACATGGGAGCCTAACCCTACCCACTGAACCCAATGAAGTCCTCACTCCCTCAGGAAGCAGTATGTGCCTCAGTCCCACAATTCCACACAGGAAGTACATGCTTTAACATACCTAGTGATCTGCAAAGAAATGTTTTGTTAAGATCCTCTTCTTCTCCAACCCCTTCTCCTAGAAAAAAAACCACTCACTCACTGTGCTCCACTGGGTAAAGGTGCTACAAGAATGGCTGCAAGCTGCTTAGAGCAGCCCTGGGCACTTTCCAGGTGAGTTCCACCAAAGAAAGACTTGGAACATTTAGCTCTTGTGGATTTTCACTTGATTTTTTCCAAAATTTCCTCAGGAAATTCTACACTCCCCTTCAACACCTTTAAAGAGGAAAGGGATTGCAAAATAATAGGGGAAAATCTTTAACACACCAAAATAATAATTTGATAGCATCTGCTTAAATTCCTATTCAAAGTTTACAATAGCCAGATGCCATACAGTTCCTTGCTTTTCAACCACCAACCAGTCAACAAGGGTATAAAACAATTATTTTTTTGATTTCTTACAATCAAATACTGCCAACTAGCATTACTTCTACTTATGCATCATTAAAAACAAAGGATCATTCCTTAGTATTTTTAATGATGAATTATATAACAAAGTTAGAACTTAAAATGCACCCTGATTAATTATGTAAACTGGTAATTTTTTTAAAAAAAGCATAACGAATAATTTGGTTCCTTTCTTCATAAAATGGAAATTTAAATATTTCTCCTGATAGTCTTGAGGTCAGCATTATGTTATTAGTGCAAAATGTGGGTATTAGTTTCATCTAGAAAAGTGTGTAACCTATACACCTTACTTAAACAAACAAAATGTGCATAACAAAATGCATACAGTCAATGCATGATAGAAAGCATGTTTCAAATATATGGCAGGCCCTCAGGCCACCATATTATTTAGGTTTTACATTATCATTTATGGCATTATAGATTAATTATACATAACACACTTTTATACATTTTAACCCTGAAGAGAAATAATTGGTGATTGAGAAAATTATTCTAGGTAGCCATTTGGTTTGCATCGGGAGAAAGTGAATCTCCAAGAGTTTACTGTCTGTAAGGTGGGAACCATTAGCTCTAGTGGGTAGATCAGCTACTCAATATATTTCATAGTGACTGATTCTCACATCCTGGCAATGCTGCTCCTGCCAATCAGCCAGATGGTAAATCACATCTGGAATTACTCTTGTATGTGGTTTTCCCTTTTTTATTGTTCCTTCTTTTCTGGATTAACTGTGTTGCTGTATTTCTTCTGATCTCTCCAAAAGCCTTCCATTTCAATTGTTCATCAGTCCTTTCAGAAAATCCTTAGACAGATCCATAAGTGGAAGTTGTGGAGATGGAAAATCCAAGGGAGGAAGATTGGGTATTGGAATATCCTTGGCTTTCCCAATATTTGCTGCAAATTTGTGCCAGGTTGAAGAAGGTGTGGCAGTGTCCGAATGTAGTGGCAAGCTCTATAACGCTGACTTTTCTATAGAATCAGCATCCACATCCAGCTCCTTATCTACTGGACCTTGTACAAGTCTTGCTTTTTCAGCTTTTAGTGCTTTATTTTCTTTCCTTAATCTTTCATTCTCAGCCACAAGGAACTCCACATGCCTTTTCAAATCTGCAATTTTGGTTGCCTGCTTCTCAATAATTGTTTTATCATCCTTCGGGGCTTTGCTTCCAATACATGGTTGTGTTGGCTCACTCTTTTGCTGAAGTAAAAATAATAGTGTTTCTGAATTCCTGTCAAAGACTCCATGAATCTCAGAAAGGTGTTTTTCTGTACAAGGGCTGTAGTTCTGAGAAAGAAGGGGACTCTGACCCTCTGCATCCTCAGCAGAGGGTGTGTGAGATGCCTGAAGTTGGGTAGCTACATCCTTGTCTGTGTTCTGAGCTTTTGATCGTTCTTCACACTTTGCCCTTTTCCACTTCTCCTGGATGAGGAGGGACTGTTTTATGTGGCTATCCCTTTTTAATTCCAGTGATAAATGAGCCTATTTCACAAAAGGAAAATTACAATTTGCAGAGTTAAATATTGGAAGTCTTTTTACTGTTAATATATGCTATTCCAAGAGCCTTTCTGACTTAACACTTAAAATTTTTATACTGTTTGTGATTTAATAAAGATTCAATAACAATATCAAAATAATATAAATTAGAGAATGGTGTATTTTTTTTTTACTTAAGTGAAAGCACCATTCATTAAATTGAAGTCCTAATCTCAATAATTCAGACTTTTTCTGACTGTGCCTTACACTTCCTCCATCTGCAATGCCATGCCATTTGTAATCATCTTAGAATTGGAGAAATTCTTTCTCTTTAGAACTCAGTTCTATAGTAACCAAAATGAAAAGTCTTCCTGTTAAGAGAGATTTAGAAAGCTCAATGCAGGCAGATACCAATAGCAGGTTCTATAGTATCAAAAACACAAAGTTAAAATATCCTATGATTCAGTGTTAAGAAGTAAGTGGGTTTTCAATGCCACTGATATCCCTCTCAGAAATTATCTCCTTATTTCAATTAGATATATATGTACTAAGTACTTCCTAGGTACCTGAAATTTTACAATCAAGAAATCAGAAGCCAGGTTGGGTGGCACATGTTTATAACCCCTGCTACTTAGGAGGCTAAGGCAGGAGAATCACAAATTCAAGGCTAGCCTGGGGAACTTACCAAGACCCTGTCTCAAAATTTAAAATAGGGCTGGTGATGTAGCTCAATGGTAGAGCACCTGTCTAGCATGTATAAGGCCCTGAATTCAACTCAGACCCCTGTTAAAAAAAAGATATTTAGATAAAGGTATTTTTTAAACCTCAACAAGCCTTCCCCTAGCATAAGAAATAAAGTCACTGGTGAAACAAATTTTGAAGTTAAGAACTTTTTAACATAAGGCAGGGCGCATAGTGGTACAAGAAGCCTGTAACTCCAACCATTTGGGAGGCTTAGAAAGATCAAAAGTTCAAAGCAAACTTGGGAAAATTAACCAGACCCTGGTCACAAAAAAAATAAACAAAAAGGGCTGGAAGGATGTGGTCCACAGGTGGAGCAACCCCTAGGTTCAATCACCAGTAGAGGGAGGAAAGAAGTCAAAAATAAAGAAAGAATTGTCTAAGAATTCAAGAACAGACAAATGGGAGACTTCATATTTAAAAAATCTTCAACAAGCAGATTTATCCAATTGAATCCAGTCATGGTGGTGCACACCTGCAATCCCAGGAGCTCAGGAACCTGAGGCAGGAGGACCACAGTTTCAAAGCGAGCCACAGCAACTTAGGGAGGCCACAACAACTTAGCAAGACCCGGTCTCTAAATAAAAAAAATAAAAAAAGCTTGGGATATGGCTTAGTGGTTAAGCTCCCCTGGGTTCAATACCAGGCACTAAAATAAACAGCCCAACGATGTTCAAATATGAGCTACTAACAGGATGCAAGTTTCGGCATGTCTAAAAGAGCAGGAATGAAGCTGGGGGAGAAGGTTGTTTCTGTATGCCATTATATCAACAGTTCACTTAGTTTTCACATTTTACACATTTATAATATAGCACTTAAAGACCTACATTTGATCCCCCACCATCAAACAAAAACAGAAACCCTGCAAATTTTACAATTAAAGAACTTAAAAAGGGGTAAAATGCTTTTTTTACACACAATTCTAGTCTCCATTAAAAAATCTTTTTAAAATTTTTCTGTAAACCTTAAGAACATGTCTTACCTGCTCAGACTTGGTCAGCTTCATAGCATCAGAAAGATATGCTGGCCAAAGAAAGAGGAACATTAATATATGAGTATCATCCTATAATTACTGGGTAAAAGAAGTTTTAATACTTCTCATACAGAAAAAAATGATCTTACAAGCAGTAATGCTATGATTAGGTTTTGGAAGGATTTTTTTTTTTTGCTTCAATACTGGTGAATGATCCCAGTGACTAAATAAGGGTTAAAGCTCTTCCACTGAGCTACATCCATAGCCCTTTATACTTTGAGATAGAGTCTTGCTAAATTTCTGTGATTGGCCTGGAACTTGTGATCCCCCTGCCTCAGCTTCCCCAGTCTTTGGGATTACAGGCATTTGATAACTTAACTGGCAGGTTCTATGCTTTAAAATCCCTATGGAAGGGCTGGGGATGTGGCTGAGTGGTAGAATACTTGCCAAGCATGTGGAGACCTACATTTGATCCCCACCATCAAACAAAAACAGAAACCCTACAGATTTTACAATTAAAGAACTGAAGATGATTTCATTTGAAAAATAATGTTAAGGAAGGATTAAAAAGTAATAAGAACCAGGCAGGTATAGTAGTATATACCTGTAATCCCAGCAACTCAGAAGGCTGAGGCAGGAGGATTGGAAGTCTGAGCCAAGCCTAGACAACTTAGACTTTGTCTCAAAAAATATAAAAATAGCTGGAGATATTTCTCAGTGGTAAAGCATGCCTGGCTGGGTTCAATTCCCAGTACTTAAAAAAAATTAACAAGAACCTGTTAGGTACTTAGTCCAAAATAACTCCCATTTTGAAAATTAGCACCTGGCAATGAAGCATGACCTTCCTTTTAGGCCCACCCCCAAAGACTCCCTAACTACCAAAACTATAGCAATGGTACCAAATAACAATCACAGTGTTTTTTAACTACTCCCTTGTACCTGACTATATATTTAAAAGACATTTTTTTCCAGCAGGCTGCAGCACCTTACAGAAGGGCAGTCTAGTAGATAGTCTCTGTCAATAAACCTTTGCTTAAACTAAGATGTATGTCCCATGGATATTTGCCCCATCTACCCTAAAAAACCTTTCAGACCAGGTGCAATGACAAGCACCTATAATACCAGCAGCTCTGGAAGCTGATGCAGGAGGATCTGAAGTCCACAGCCAACTTCATCAACTTAGCAAGGCACTGTCTCTAAAAATAAAAAAAGGGCTAGGGATGTTGCTCAGTGGTTAAGTACCCCGAGTTCAATCCCAGGTACCAAAAACAACAATAACCACAACCCTCTAATCTCAGGATCAAACTCTGGGTGACTTACTTTGAAGTAAATTCTTAATTTTCCTCTTTTGGAAGATTGCTAAGAGTCTGCTATGGTTTGAATCTTAAATGCCCCAGGAAGCAAGCGCAAGTGTTGAAGGTTTGTTCCCCAGCTCCTGGCATCATGGGAAGGTATTGGAATCTGTAAGGGGTCGGGCTTAGTTAAAGGAAATTGGGTGACTCAGGGTTTAACATGAAAGGCATATGTGTCCCCATCCCCTTTCCCTCTCTGCTTTCCATAACCATGAAGTGAGCAGCTTTGCTCTACCACATATTTAACCATGATGTTCTACCTTGCCACAGGACCCAAAACAACAGGGCTAATAAAACATGAACTGAAACCATGAACACATGAAACCTTTCCTCCTTTCAAGTTGAATCTCAGTTATGAAAATCTACAACAGAAAATTGGTAACAAAAAGCAGCAAAGTCTTTGCTATCACTATACCTGATAGTGGCTGAGAAATCTTTTAAATTGAGATGGAGGAGGTGTCATGGCTTAGAGATGTTGACTACAGAAAGCTTGTAATGTTGTAAACAGCTTAAAGTGCAATTCTGGTGGGAACTCAGAAGACCAGAATGCTGATAAGAATGTGTAAACTAAAGGCCAAGCTCATGAGGTTTCAAACAGAAATAAGGACCCTATTGAGAACTGGACTAGAGGCCATTCATGTTACATTCTGAAAAAGAACTAGTATTCATTTTATGTATATCAAGATTCTGTAAGGCTGAATTTGAAAGCGATGGACTAATTAACTTGGTGGAGGAAATTTCAAGGCAGTGGTCTGTGTTTAGCTTTCAATTAATATACCATTGAGAATGGGAACAAAAAAGAGAAAAGAAAGATTTGAAAAACTTTAGTTTAGACAGAAAAGTAGAACTTTTAAAGTTGTGGCCAAGTAAGGTACCAGTGCTAAAGAGATCAATGCCATTAAAAAGAAGCTAAGGACTTTGCACCTCAGGAATCAGCAAGGCCCATCATAGACTCAAAGACTTTTATTTGATAAGAGAGCCCAGGGGAGCCCTACACCCACAGAACCAGGGAATTGTTTTCCTTGTGTTCATCTTTCAAAGGAATCAGACTCTGCCATAGCTGTTGTTGAAGCAGGTCTTTTACTGCTCCAGCTGGTAGCAGATTTGTCATCCATACAATGGTGCTTTTGCTAACATGAAGAATACAGGAGTTATTACATGGGATCCTGGGGGAATCCCATCAAAACTTCAATCAGCATATGGCAGTCAAAGCGCCTGCCAAGTAGCCCCTGAGAAGGCAATGTGTGAAGCTGTGAGAGTGAAGCTAAAGATGCAATGGAGACCCCAGTAAGTCAGACATGCCAGGAATGTAGAAGGCTTGCCAAGGGAAGTAACAGGCAGAGAGTAGAGCCAGCCAAAGTGAGTGGCCACATGCACTACAGTTGGCAAATCCAGAAACAGGACTGCCTAAACCCTTTGGAGTTCACATCATTTCACTGTGTCCCAAAAGCAGCACACGAAGCTACAGAACTCAGTATTTGCCCTGCTGGGTTTCCATCTTGATTTGGTCAAATCCCTTTCTTCTTTCTGCAGTCCTATTCCTCACATTTGGAATGGGAATGTTTATTCTATGCCACTGAATGTTACAAGTATATAACTTGTTAAATATTCCAATGGCTCAAAACCAAGTTTGCCTTGAGTCTCAGAGTAGACTTCGGATTTGGACATTTGAGTAATAAAGGAACTGTTAAGACTTTGGAGACTCTTTAAGATAGAATAAATGCATTTTGTTTCACAAGATGGACATAAGCTTCTGGGGCCAGCAGCAGAATGTTATGGTTTAGAACTTGAATGCCCCCTTGAAGGCTCATGTGTTGACAGTTTGATCCCCAACTGATAGCATTATGGGGAGGGAGGTAACAAACTCTGTGGAAGGGTATGTGTAACAGAAGGAAGTTAGGCCATGGAAGGCATGACCATGAAGGGGATACTGGCCCCATCTTCTTCCTCTCCCTCTGCTTCTCAAGGCCATGAGATGAGCAGTTTTCTTCACTACACACTCCCTACCATTAATTTTGATACAGGGCCTTGTTAATTTACCTAGGGCCTTCCTCAGTTGCTGAGGCTAGATTTGAATTTGCAATCCTCAACTCAGCCACCCAAGACACGTGACACAAAAAAATGATGGGTCTGAATGACCATGGACTGAAACCTCTGAAATTGTTAAAAAAATTCACTTTTTCTCCTTCTACATTGATTTTCTCAGGAATTTTGACAATGTCAAAAACAACACAAAGAACTAATCATAAGTTCTATAAATATTCAAACTCATGGTACATTTTGAGGTTTATAATATCAATCTGTTTTTCATTTTGTGCTGCTATGGATTTCTTCATTTACTTATTTTTACTTACATTCTGTATTTCATTTTGTTTCTCTGTGAGACATTTTAAATATGTTTTTGAACAAGATGGGATATAAATAACATTAATAGTGGATCTATTTCTTATATTTTGTTGCCTGATCTTTATTTGTATTTTAATGATTTTCTGATTTCATGCTTAGAAGTGTCTGCTAGGTTCTACCATTCCTAAGAAGCAAATTAATTAGACGTTCTTGTCCAAAGAAAACTAGGTGATTATAGTTTTGATCGAGCCTTACATGCCAGATTTACATTTTTCTTCACTTTGTTCCTGTATTAATTTTGCATAGCTTGTGTATTTTTCTTCATTATCATTTAAATTTATTGAGATGTTCTATCTGCTCTGCAACTGTTCAGATACATTGTGGATGAATTTTCTTAGTTATTACCACCTACCTGCATAAATTTTTTCTCCTTGTCCGAACTACACTTTGCTTTACCCACTCCTTTTTTTTTTTTGGTACCAGGTTTCAAACCAAAGGGCACTTAACTACTGAATCACATCCCCAGCTCTTATTTTTTATTTTATTTAGAGAAAAGACCTTGCTAAGTTGCTTAGGGCCTCACTTTTGCTGAGGCTGACTTTGAACTCACAATCCTCCTATCTCAGCCTTATGAGCTGCTGGAATTACAGCAGTATGCCTCAGCATAAGCTGTTTTATCTATTTTCTTATCAAATAGAATAGCTTTTGCAAAACTCAAGAAATGCCTCCCTTTGTAGAGCCTTAAAACAGTATAATGCAGTAGTGCATACCTATAATTCCACCAGCTAGGGAGGCTGAGGCAGAAGAATCAGGAGATCAGAGTTAGCCTCAGCAATTTAGTATAAGGCCCTAAGAAACTCTGTGAAACCCTGTTTCAATTTAAACAATGGCTAAGGATGTAACCAAGTGATGAATTGCCCCTAGGTTAAGTCCTAAGTAATAAAAAAATAAAAAATAAATAAATAAATCTCACAACTGGGAGTTGGGGCAGGGGCCACATGGGTATAAGATATTGAAATCTGGGGCACTTAACCATTGAGCCACATCCCCAGCATTTTAATTTTTAATTTTGATACAGGGCCTTGCTAATTTACCTAGGGCCTTCCTCAGTTGCTGAGGCCGGATTAGAATTTGCAATCCTCGAGTAAGCCACCCAAGTCACTGGGATTACAAGCATGTGCCACATGCCTGTTTTTTTTTTTAGAGAGAGTAAGAAAGAGAGAGAGAGAGAGAATTTTTTTAATATTTATTTTTTAGTATTTGACAGACACAACATCTTTGTTTGTATGTGGTGCTGAGGATCGAACCCGGGACGCAAGCACGCCAGGTGAGCGCACTACCACTCGAGCCACATCCCCAGCCCACACATGCCTGTTTTTTATTTGGAATTTTTAAAGGTTATTTTAGAAGGATAAAAAAAAAAAACTTTCAATCTGATTGCATCATAATAGATTTCCTCCACAAATTCAAAACAGGAACAAATGCTCACCAAGGGAAATTTGGTAAAAGAATAGGCATCTCAGGAAAAAAGAAAACTAACAATTCTGATTAAATTGCTTTCTCCAAATAGGAAACAAAGCAAATATTTAAAGTAGATATTAAGAAATGATGGGGACAGGAACTAAGAAAATCTGAAGAAACTACTACTTCTTCGAGCAAGGCATGGTAGTGCACGCCTATAATCCCAGAGACTGGGGAGGCTGAGGCAGGAGGCTCACAAGTTCAAAGCCAGCCCCAGCAACTTAGTGAGGCCCTAAGCAACTCAGGGAGACTCTGGCTAAAACTATGAAAAGGGATGGGATGTGGCTCAGTAGTTCATAGGCAACTTCAATCCCAGGTATCAAAATAAACAAAAAAACCTATTGTGAATAAGTCAATTTAGAATACAATGAGCTCATTCCAACACATCAATTTTGCAACTCTAATACATGGCTATTTTTTAAATATATATATATATATATATATATATATATATATATATATATATATATATATATATATATTTTTTAATTTTAGTTGGACACAATACCTTTATTTTACTTGTTTATTTTAATGTGGTGCCAAGGATCGAACCCAGTACATCACACATGCCAGAGGAGTGTGCTACCCCTAGGCCATAAAACCAAGTCTAAACTCCAAATCAGCCCAGTTGGATTTACTAATCACATTAAGTTCTATCTCCATGATTTAAAGCTAATGATTTAACAAGCTATCATCTTTTCTAACCTAAGAATGTCACAGAATTTAGGCCAGGTCAGGGTGATATTTGAAGCCCAAAAGCAGTTTCAATTATTCAAATATCAGATTAAGATGAATGCAAGTCTTTTCACTTTATTTATTCAGTTAGCTGGAATCTTTGGTTTTGTTGTTGTTTTGGTACTGGGAAGTAAACCCAGAAGCATCTCAACCACTGAGCTACATCCCCAGTGCTTTCTTAATTTTTATTTTGAGACAGGGTTGAAGTTGCTTAGGGCCTTACCATGTTGCTGAGGCTGGCCCTGAATCTACCAAATTGCTGGGATTATGGATATGTGCTTATGGAACTCATATGTAACATGACTTAAATAGTTAAACAATATGTTGCTTTTGTAACGACTAAAATTTAATAATTCAATGGATAACAAAGTATAGTTTAGAAAATATTTAACAATACTGAATTCACAAGAGTTAATATTGTATAAAACCCCCATAAAACTCACCATAAAATATACAGCTTTATGTGGTACCTGCCATGTGCCCATCTTGCAGCACAAATGTCAAGTATTTGAAATTCAGACTCCTTTAAACAATATTTACTATGAATTGGCAGACTTCTTGGAATTGGCTCATAAGTCTTTAGGAATACAGCTGTGTATAAGAACTATATACCAAGGTGCCATTTATGCCATCTTCATGTTTCAGACAGAAGACTGGTTTAGGAGAAGCTGGGAAATCCATCATATTTGAAAAATACTCTTAAGCTAATTTTCTGGGTGATCAGCAGAATGATCTAACATGCATATGCAGGACAACAAACACTACTGTTGTGATTTCCATTCTAAATAAAGTGGTCAGAGATACTGGGAAAAACAAATTGCTCTCATTTTTACAATCAATATTTCTTAAAAAGACAACTTACCCACAGCCTTCTTGTGACAAGAAATAGCCTCTTCATATTTTCCTGCAGCTAATAAACGGTCTGCTCGTCTGCTCTGCTGATAAGCCTAGAAGACAAACATCTATAAATTACTATTAAGTACAAAACATGACTTTAGAAAACAACAATAGAGGGTGAGTTAGAATACCTACTTACTGTAAAGCTTTGGGTTCTATCACTAGCAACTGCCCCCAAAACAAACCAACCTTTTAACAAGATAAATGATATTATTTGTTGTCACACCTCAAGTCATCATTACAGCTGTATCTATATCAGGATCTATGAAAAGAGTAGATCGAACCTAAAACTACTGCATCTAAATAAACCCTCTCCCAGTTAACATGAGGCACTTCAATGACCCACATTCTTCAACTCCAGAAGTTAACTAGAAAGAGTCACAATTATAGTCTGTTACTCAAAATGTTTTTTTTTTTTTTAATTTTTCAAACTTCTTTCAAAATAAGAGTTATTTCATAGACAATTCCATTAGTCTTAGGGTAGGGAGAGTGAGCATGGAATGAATAGACAAACTCTAGATAGGGCAGAGGGGTTGGAGGGGAAGGGAGGGGACATGGGGTTACAAATGATGGTGGAATGTGATGGTCATTATTATCCAAAGTACATGTATGAAGACACAAACTGATGTGAATATACTTTGTATACAACCAGAGATATGAAAAATTGTGCTCTATATATGTAACAAAAACTATAATGCGTTCTGTTGTCATATACAAATAAAAAATAATAATTATAAAAAGCTATTATCAGAGAACCACTTATCATATGGTAAAATTTATCAGTTCATTCTTCCATTTCAACATAAAGCTGCTATTTGTCTCAGAAATGAGAAATCTGTACTGGGCATGGTGGTATTTGCCTATAATCCTAGCTCCTCAGGAGGCTGAGGCAGGAGAATAACAAGCTCAAGGTCAGCCTCAGAAACTTAATGAGATGCTATTTCAAAAAAAAAAAAAAGAACTGGGGATGTAGTTCAGTGCTAAAGCACCACTGGGTTCAATTCCTGGTACCATTTTAAAAATTAAAGAAAAAAATGTTTGCACTTGAGGCATTATGATACCAATACGTAGTATTAAAATGATTTTTTTTAAATCAGATACAACTCACCAAAAGAACAAAGGGTAACTACAAAATTCTATAAGCAAATGACTTAAGGATCCCTACATTTAAAGGTAAACAGATTAAATAAGCAATACTGGCCTTTTATTTATCTATATATTTTCATGGTACTAGGGATCAAACCTAGGAGCACTTTACCTCTGAGCCACATCCCCCAGTCCTTTTAAAGTTCTATGTTAGGGCCTTGCTAATTTGTTTTAGGGCCTCAGTAAGTTGTAATCCTCTGGTCTATGCCTCCTAAATTACTGATATTATAGGCATGTGCCATCATGTCTGGCTATTGTATGAATTTTAACCACAGAGTCAGACTAAGCAAAATATATGTTCAAAACACATAAATGTTTTCAGGTACCTAGAAATGACAAACTCTGGGGAAAGAGAATATACATAATGAAAAAAAGTAGTAGATACAAGAAGTTATGAATAACATTATTTTTCTAATGAATATATTCTGATATTATTGTTAAGGCTTTTCCTTGAATTTCCACAGACCATCATAACAAGGAGTGGCACAGTGTAGACCTACCCCTACCAAGAATCAGGGACTCTGGTATCAAATTATTGCTCTCCCACTGAAAAAGTTAATTTATTCCAACCCTCAGGGCCCATTTGCTGACCTATAAAATGATGAATTTGGACTAGATCCATGGTCCTGAAGTTTTAAATGGAATTCAAATCATGAGAACTAGGTGAAGATGTAAATTCTGGGTCATTAGGTTTGGAATAAGGCTTAAGATTTTACAGAGGTATATAGCTAGTTTTATAGCTGCTGGATCACAGACACATTTTAAGAGGCAAAAACAAGATGGTATTTGAAATTACTGCACTCTAGTACTGTCTCTATAATCTTTGTGCCTTTGGGGACTCCAATCACTTTCCACCTTGTGCTATGGGTATTTGTTTGCCTCCATAATTAAACTTCAAGCTCTGATGACAAAATAAATGGTTACTTGAATTTCTGAACAAGAACAAAAAGTCCCCAATAGGTGAAGTCAGGACTTCTTAGCTCTCCCATCTTCCCTAAAACTTCCCCATGGAAAAATCTAATCTCCAACTCTGCCCATTCAGGATTTTCCTCTCAATATAGACTCAGATATAACACTTTCTAATAAACACACTCATCAATTTAGGTTATTTCAAACCACAGCAAATTCCTTTTTTTAAAGTATAGTTACTATTAAATTCTTATTAAACATCTACCAAGTGCCGACAGGGTAGAGCTGAGGTTCCAGCTTGAACACTTGTATAAACACATGAACTTGGCTTTAACTATCTGTTTCAATTTTCTTATCTATAAAATGAGTGTTATTGTGAAAATTAAACTAATTAGCACACCCTAAGTGGTTTTTTATACTAAGTACCATGATAGACAATAAAATTGGAATGTTATTTTTTTTTTATCACCAAGAGGTTGACAATGAACAGTGGGACACACCTGTAATCCCAGTGACTTGGCAGGCTGAGGCAGGAGGGGCACAAGTTTAGTATCAGCCTCCAAAATTTAGAGAGGCCCTAAGCAATTTAAGAGAATCCTGTTTCAAAACTGGGGCGGGGGGGGGTTAAAAAATAAGCCAGACATGGTGGCACATGCCTATAATCCCAGAGGTTAGGGAGGCTGAAAAAGGAGGATCACAAATTCAGAGCCAGCCTCAGCAATGGTAAGGCACTCAGTATATCAGTGAGACCCTGTCTCTAAATAAATTACAAAACAGGGCTGGGGATGTGGCTCAGAGGCTGAGTTCCCCGGAGTTAATCCCCAGTAATCAAAATTAAAAAATAAAAATAAAAAATAAAAACCTCTGGGTGATGTGGTGCACATGTGTAATCTCAACAGTGCAGGAGGCTGAGGCAGGAGGATCTGAGTTCAAAGTCAGCCTCAGCAATTTAGCGAGGCCCAAAGAAACTCAGGGAAATCCTCTTTCTAAATAAAATATTTTAAAAAGACCAAGGAGATGCGGCTCCATGGAAAACACCACTGGGTTTAATCCCATGTACCCCCTCCTCAAAAAGTGATAACAGACTACACTAAAGTACATATTTTAATAATTAAAGATACTTCAGGAAACCTATTTTGGTAGTAATTTTCTTATTTTTAAAAAAATCATTAAAGATTTCCCATTTTAAAACTGATCTCCTTAAATACTGTTCTTAATAGAATCAAGTCATTAACAGTAGCTATGGTGTGATGACGAAAACCTGTAATCCCAGTTGAGGCAGAACTGTAATCCAAGTCTCAGCAATGTAGAAAGGCCCAATCTCAAAAAAAAAAAAAAGAAAAGAAAAGAAAAAGAAAAAGAAAAGTAGTACATGTATAAATTTCTGTTATTTCAAAGTAAAAATTATGAAAATTTTATAATCCATGAGTCCTATCTTACAATAATCATAATGCCTTGTCCATTAGACACATTAAGAATCCCTTCCAGATTTTTGTTGGGTATTTTTGTTTGTTTTATGTGATGCTAGAGATTGAACTCCAGGCCTTGTGCATGAGAGGCAAGCACTCTACAAACTGAGCTACATCCCCAGCCCCCAAATTTCAATCTTAGAATCAGATACTAAGTTAATAATGTCTCAAGAGGTTGTAAATAATGTGACATTCAGAAACTTGGAAACACAGGTAGAAACAGTTCTGTAAAGAGAAGTGAAACAGTCAGCCTAAAGAGTCAGAGACTCCTGTCTGAATCTGAGGCTCCCTATGTTCTTAGACACATGTATACTATACCCCTGCTTTTCCTGCTCCTTTGTTTAGAGTCCAATAAATCATCTCTTTTTGCTTAAGCTGATTTCAAATGGGTTTTCCTCATTTGCAACCAACAAAAACCTAGCAAATATAACCTGTTACTAAGTGGCTGATGTCACTAACAAATATTTTCTTTCTACCTCTACCGGCTTTGTTTTTGGAACTGAGGATTGGACCCAGGAGCACTTTACCACTGAGCTACAGCCTCAACTCTTTTCACTATCTTTTTAAATTTTGAGACAGGGTCTCAAAATTTCCTGAGGCTGGTCTAGAACCTAGAATTTTACTACCTTAGCATCCCAAGTTACTGGGATTTACAAGAATGTGCACCTGGCTATAGGCCACTTTTAAAATACACATTCCACACTGCACTCTTACCCAAAGGAAAAAAGTATTATCTTCTATAACCTTCTATTTATTAGTGCATTTAGGGGAGAGCTGTAAAGACAAATGAAAAGAAACAAAATGCCAAAAAGTACACAGAGGAAAATATACCATACTCCTGACTTTATAGTAGGGTTGTCTGTTGGGAGTCATCCACTTCCCCCTTCCTTTCTTAATCAATAGAGTAAACTACAAACAACTAGCAAGTAGTGTCTACAACCAGTAAGCATTGAAAAGACTACTAAAATTACATTTAAGATACTCAAGTCAGGAGTGGTGGTTTCAATCTCACAAACACTATCCACTCTAAATTTCCATGTTTTCATCTGTAAAATGTGAAATACCTCATATAGTTATTAGGAAGACAAGATAAATAATATACATAATGCTAATCCCATCACTTAGTAATTGCTGGAAATATTTTAGTGCTCCACTGCCTTTTCCTAGAATATTTACATTAAGCCCAGCCTCATTTGTGATAGAAGGTTACTTTTCCCTAAAATTTTCAGGGCAACAATAAAAGGATTCAAATAGCCCTCTTTACCTTAAAATTTCACTGCATATAATATAAGAAAGTCACAAAGACTCCAGGAAAATACAAGGCTATTCCTCCTTGGACCAACATATAATTATTTTTCTTGGATTAGAATCTCAAAAGCAAGTGGATTCATTTACCTCAAATAAAGAGAGAACTGACTACTCTGGAGGGAAGCTCAGTTACTCAAGAAACATTCCAAACACTTAAGAGACAAACATGTAGGAAACACTTTGACCTGCCTTTGCAGCACAGGTGAGTAAATCATGACCAATGGTCATATGTAAATTAAAACCTTACATCATCTCCCAAACTGGAAGCAAACAAACCAAGAAATGGAAATAATCTCACGTAATTTTTTTTTTTCCAGTACTGGGAAACTAAAACACATTCTACTAGTCCTTTCTCCCAATTTTGTAAAATTTTAAGACAAGGTCTCCCTAAATTATCAAGCCTAGCCCAAGAAACCTCAACCTCTCAAATTGCTTGGATTACAGGAATGTGCTTTGCACCATTTATCTCACATTAAGTTTTAACATATGTTACCAGCTCACAATACCAAAATTAAATGTACGAAAAGAAATGCCTAAATAGACACTAAGAAGTTTTATATTACAATCTTTCCATATTGACAAAAAGAAGAGGAAACCCTTTGGGGAAAAATAATAATAATAACCAGATGAAACAAACATATTCAAAGTTGAAAGACTATTTTTTCTTCAATTGAAGTGAAATTTATTTTTCTTTTTAACAACTTTTGGGGGAAAGATGCATTATTTGTACAAATTTCCTTTATTTCCCTTTTATTGGAAATACTGGGGATTGAATCAGGAGAACTCTATCACTGAAACATTGAGACACAGTATCTCTAAATTGCAAAGGATGGTGTCAAATGTGTGATCCTCCTGCCTTAGCCTACCAAGCTACTGGATTACAGTTATGCACCACCACTCCCAGCTTGTTCTAGTTAAACATTGGAATGACTATTTCAAATTCTTCCATATCTTAGAAAATTTAATTGTGAGAAATAAGCCTTAGGGCCCTTACTGTAAAACTAACATAAATGAATCAATACTACAGCAGAGGCAATACATGCTGACATAGGATCTACAGTTCAATATAGATAAGGGCCAAGGTGAAATGAAAATGAGAAAATTAATAGAGAAGCACTGCTAAAAAAGCATCCAAAGCATGAGTTTGATCAATATTTTACTCAGTACCCAAGAATATATTAGGTCAATACCTAAGTAATTACTTAATTTCTCTCAATGTAGGTTTATCTGTAAAACTTTGAAAAAGTTCTTACTAAACCCCAAGAATCCCTGAGGACACATGATTATAAATCCATGTAATAATAATCCTGTACTAAGTCCTTATACAATGAACTTGGACAATACTAGAATGTGCTTAGCAAAATTTTGATAGAGGCCTCTCAATTTTACTTAGTAACACAATTATTTGTTTTGTTTGGTACCAGAGACTGAACACAGGGGCACTTAACCACTGAGCCACATCCTTTTTATTTTTGGGAGGTACTGGGGATGGAAGGCAGGGACACTCAACCACTGAGCCACATCCCCAGCCCTATTTTGTATTCCATTTAGAGACAGGTCTCAATGAGTTGTTTAGCTTTTAACTGGCTTTTAACTCCCAATCCTCCTGCCTCAACCTCCCAAACCCAGCAGCAGGAATTACAGGCATGCATCACCATGCCCCGCTATTATTATTATTATTATTATTATTTATTTTGAGACAAGGTCTTGCTAGATTGCTTAGGGCCTTACTAAATTGCAGAGGCTGGCTTTGAATTGCCGATGTTCCCGCCTCCAACTCCAGAGCTGATGGAATTATAGTTATGAGCCACAGAACCTGGCTCACTTTTAAAACCCTTCAAGTAAATATTAACCTCTCTTCCACTATTATCTTCCAATAAGTAGCTAGCTAATAAATCATATCTTTCAAATCTCAAATGATTTAAGAATTCAAGATGCCAAACATGCTACTTGCCACATAGTTTATGGATTATGAAATTGAACTAATCTTTTAAATATAATTATTTCAAAAGATAACACAAGCCTGGCATGCTGAAGCATGCCTGTAATACCAGTGGCTGGGGAGGCTGAGGCAGGAGATCTTGAGTTCAAAGCTAGCCTCAGCAACTTAGCAAGGACCTAAGCAACTTATATTGACCCTGTCTCTAAATGAAATTACAAAAAAGGGCTGGGGATGTGGCTCAGTGGTTACATGCCTGCTGGGAGCCATCAGTCAAGTAGGTATGACAATTTTTTTGCCAGCGTACCCCCATGTTTCTTTAGTGGAAGGACTCATGGAAATAGGACATTTTGCAGCAACATTGCATGTAAGGTGACCTTGCTCAAGGACCTGGGCAGATCCGTGTTTAGGGTGTTCCCGGTTTAGGATAATCCGGGTTTAGGGAGTTCCCCGTTTAGAATAGGGTGTATCCTGCTGCCTGAGTTCCCCTTGAGTTCTCACGGGATTCAGAATACATTTGGGAGACAGAAGCCCAGTGGTGGTGGATTTGGGCAGAGAACACGGATTTCCCCGTAGAGGCCGGTGACAGTTCAGGAATAAAGAATTGCTGTTTGAATCTACAAAGCTGTGAGTGGCTCGTGATTTGGGCCCAGCCAGACTGCGGCACATGCCCCCACTAATTTTTCCTAAACTGCTGACTCTGTGCTTTATTTTTACCACAATCACCAGTTTCAGTCTTCTCCTAAGCCATGACACACCTGTAGAGCAGCTGACTGGGGCTATGCGGCAGGCTGTAGCCAAATAAAGTGAAGCTAACTGGAACTGAACCAGTGGTCATTTTGCAAGGACACTTGAACTTTGAAGCACTTTGTAAATGGCTGATTATTTCTAATACCCCTATTAAGATTCAGTATTGAGTCACCCAAGTTTCATTGCAAACTATGTCACCTTAAAACAAGAAAGGTACAAGACAGTTTTCTGGCTTAAAAAAACTCCCTAATGTAGTCCAAAGTTTCTAAGGGTAAAAACAAAGGGGGGAGGGGATGGGAGAGGGGCCAAAGTAATAAAACTGCAAGAGTTTCTCAGAACAGCTAACCTGCCAAAGTTAAGTTGGAATAATAACTTCAGATGATACCAGTGACTTTGAACCACAGCCACCGGTTAGAATCTTAGGCTTTAAAGCTCACCAAATTCAAAACTGTATAAGTGAGACTTTAAGTTATGGGCTTATGGTCTCATTATAATAATGGCAAACTCATACTCTACTATGTATCAGATACAGTACTAAGTGGTTTGCACTTATTTCCTCCTTTAACCCTAACAAAAAACCTGAAACAGTGAGATCAAGTAATTTGCCCCAGGTTAGGCATCAATTAAGTGACAAAGTCAGAATTTACCCAAGCAGTCTGGCTTCAGAAACTATTTTCCTAAACCACCAGGCTCCATTGCTTCTCTATATAGTGTGAACCAGTTCAAGGCTCTTCCAACACAGTAGGGTTGAGAAGTCCAATGTGAGAAATTATTCCTCCATAGTCCTTTTTCCCAATTCCACCAGCACAAATAAACTGCAAGCCCATGACTAAAAAGTTCCTCCTGTCTGCAACCTTAGGTGTTCTAAGTTTTATAGATAGATAGATCTATATCTATATCTATATCTATACCTATACCTATACCTATATATCTCCTAGATTAGAAAACTCACAGATGCAGCGGCCAATCTGGAAAGAACCGTTTCTTATTGCTTAAAAGACTTTAGACAACCAGTACTTTTTCTGAGAACAACAAATAGCTTTTATACTTTATGACACCTAAAGTGATGAAACTGAGCTAAAAACAGAATGGTCGTGTTTTCTTCCCCCAGCTATCCCTAATTTATTCGGGGAGAAGAGAGACTATTTATGAACGCGAACCAATATAGTAAGTAGGTGAAAAGAAAACTGGAGTTAGGGGTTTTACTCCACCTCTCCAAAGTTGAGGAGCTTAGACTCGGGCCCCCTGTGTTGAAACTTACAATCAGCATTATACACAATTTCTGTCCTAGCCAAATTCCGTGCCTCCCAGGCTTCAGAGAGGCTGCTACCTGGCGTTTGGAGGCATCTCCCCCACTGCAGGAGAGGAGAGGGCATCCCCAGGAGGCGGCAGCCCCTCGCCAGGGGCCCTGCAACAGGGGGTGCCCAAAGTCAGTGGGAGCTTCCCCACCATCTCAGAGGAGGGCAAACTCTGAGGCGGCTTTCCTGGAGCCTCTTTAAACTGAGGGCCTGCGGGTGGCCCTCAGCTTCTGTGACTGTCACTGCTAAGACTGCCCCCTGGCATCAAGGGTCTACCTGAACTCTGGGGACTGTACCCGACGACTGAGGCAAAGGCACCCACCGTGGACACAACCCTGTGAGCCACTTACCAAGTTGAGAGGTGCTTCCATTACTTCCAACGCGTGAGCAGCGTTGCCAGTACACGTAGAAGGAAGTAGAAAAAGAACACGAGGAAGCCTTGGCGACAGCCACCCCTCAGAGAGCCCAGAGAGATTGTGGTAGGCGCAAAAGAAGAAACCACCCTACCACTTCCTTTTCCAGTGCCTGGGGCTGACCCCTGAGCGTTGCTGTGGCCACATCGACTTCTGACGTCACTTGCCGGGGGCTGGTTCAAGGTGGGAGTGAGGACGATGAGTAGGTGGGGCTCACAGAAGGCGGGGCATCGGCTGATGTCTGCTTCAAGAGTTTTGTTTTGTTTTTTCCCATGAAATATCTTCTGAAAGAGTAGTCAGATGTTTTGTGAGTAGGTGCAGGCTTTTAGTACCTTAAGATGGCTATCTTCCAATATTGACTTCTCTCATTTCCTTCTCGCCTGACTTTTTTTGAAATTCACTCTGCTTAGCTACATCCTCTCTTGCACTTGTGTACCCACCTTTATCCTTGTACCTGTTGATGTTTTTCAAAAAGTAGATCTGAGGGCTGTGGTTGTAGCCCAGTGGTAAAGTGCTTGCCTAGCACATCTGAGGCACTGGGTTCAATCCTCAGCCCCACAAAAAAAATAAGTAAATAAATAAAATAAAGGTATTGTGTCCATATACAACTTAAAAAAGCAAATTTGAGCAAAGTTAAACCATATACTGAACTGGGCCATGATGGGAGTTAATGTGAATTATTCAGCAGGGCTCTGCCTTGAAGTTGAACACAAACCAATAAAATAGTATGTGTTACAAATAGACAAGTATAATGATGCATTTAACAATTATATTCTAAGCCATGGTGTTACCGGTGTTTACCGGTGATGAGTCCTTGCTTCCCCAATGTTGAAGTATAACACCAGAGAAGCATGCTGAGGCAAGGTTAGGGGAAAGTAAAAGCTTTATTAAAGGACAGAAGAAAAGACTTCTCCTGGAGGAAGAAGGAGGACCCAAGAGGTGGAATCCATGGAAGGGAGAATGTGTTACCCTTTTATAGCTAAGGTCTTTTTTTTAACTTTCCCACATTCCTGTCTTCTGTTCTGTTACCTTTCAGTGATGGAATGTAAGTGGGAAAGCCCAAAGTGTGGGGCACAGGTGGGCCAAAGGAGTATTCTGGGCAGGAAAGACCTTTGGATTAGCATCTCCAAGTTTGCTGGGAGCTGTTTCATTAACATTTATTGGGGATCCGCTCTGGGCCTTGGGGGACATTAACATTCCAAGAGTTGTTCTGCTTTTCTCTGACTCCATTCTCAATGTGGCCTTCATTTTGGATTTTACTCGATATTAGACCTGATTTACCTAACTACACTGACTACCTATCTTTAAATCAGTCTTCAATGGCACAAAACTATGTCATGAAATCCACTGACAAAAGTGATTTATGCTGCAAAGATGGACCAGAGCTGTGATGGAGAATAACCAAGATGCAGTTGGGTGGTGAAGGAAATTTTCCCAGGGGTGTGCGATTTTTCAGATGGAACCTTTAAAGAGCCAGCTAAGCAAAGAGCCTTTCAAGGAAAGAAAATGTACTGAAACTCTAAGCTTAAAAAAAAGAAGAGAAAGAAAGAAAGAAAGAAAGAAAGAAAGAAAGAAAGAAAGAAAGAAAGAAAGAAAGAAAGAAACAGACAAAAAGAAAAACAAAGGCTGCAGCATCTTTATTATGGTGGAGACAGGCAAAAGAAGATGTCAAAAGTAGTGGGAAAATGCAGCCAGGCATGATGATAAATGCTTATAAACTCAGCTACTTCAGAGGCTGTGGCAGAAGAAAGACAAGTTCAAGGCCAGTCTGGGCAATTTTAGCAAGACCCTGTCACAAAAAGGGCAAGGGAAGTAGCTTAGTGCTAAAGAGTAGGTTAATGCAAGAAAGAACATGAATGGCCTTAAGTACCATCTCTCTTTTTCTTTCTTTCTTTCTTTAAATCAAGGGTTGAACCCAAGGGTGTTTAACTACTGAGTTATATCCCCAGCCCTTTTATTTTTTATTTTGACACAAGGCATCACTAGGTTGCATACAGCCTCACTAAATTGCTAAAGCTGGGGGCTGGGGATGTGGCTCAAGTGGTAGCACACTCACCTGGCATGCGTGAGGTCTGGGTTCGATCCTCAGAACCACATACAAACAAAGATGTTGTGTCCGCTGAAAACTAATAAATAAGTATTAAAAAAATTCTCTCTAAAAAAAAGTAAAATAAATTGCTAAAGCTGGCTTCAATTATGTGATTCCCCTCCCTCGACCTCCCAAGCTGCTGGGATTACAGGCATGTGTCACTGTAGCTGGCTTTTAAGTACAATTTTAATGCATAATGAAGCATTTAGATTTTATTCCAAAGTGCATTGGAAAATGAGTGAAAGTGTTTTTCTTCTCCTTGTTTTGTTTTGTTTTTCTGCAGTGCTACTACTGAGTCTCAAAGGAGAAGCACCTAAATGGAGAGGTGGGACATACTTGTGACGATTGAGACACACAGTAGTCTAATTGTTCCCTTCATGCTTTGCTGCTCTGCCATTGAAGGCTTATTTTTAAATGGACATTTTTTTTAATCCCAAATCTTGGAAAAAACAGGATTGCCCTTCTTCCACATCCTAAACCCAGTTATCAATTCTTGAGCACACATCTATCTCAGGAATAAAGTAATTCAGATTTTGGGAGTTGGATCCAGAAGATCTAAGTTAAGATCTAAGTTAAGATACAGTTAATCTCCCAAATTAACAAGTGAATTATGACCCCTATTAGGACACATCTAGAATGTACCCTTTGAATCACCTTCAAAAATCGTCTGTTCCCACTGATTGGTAGAATCACAGACTCTGGAGACAGAAGTTACCTGTGTTTTTACTTTTCTAACAAAGCAATAAAATTTATTTTTTCCTTTTTTTTCCTCTAAAACCATGTCTCATTATTCTGTTGGCAACAGGGGCAAGAAGCAAATTTTTGGTAACAGAAGAATGTCAAAGTTGAGGCAGCCTCAATAATTTAGGGAGACCTTCAACAACTTAGTGAGACCTAGTCTTCAAATTAAAAAAATAAAATGAAAATAAAAAATTCTGGGGATGCAACTTAGTGGTAAAGCACCCCTGGGTTCAATCCCCAGTACTGGAGGTTTGGGGGGGGGGGGTTGGGGGAGGAGAGTGAGAAAGAGAGCACTCAAGAACTTCTAGAATGCAGGAAACACCCATGAACATTTGACATGCAAAACAGGAAACACTTGGGCAACCCATCCATGCCCTTGACCCAGGTCCTTGCCTGCAAAAAGTAACAGGACACCAGGGAAATAAGCTAGTGCTAGAAAAACTGGTGTGAAATTGTGTAACAGCTCTGTCTTCTGTCTTCAGCCCTTAGCTATTGCAACCAATGGGTTGCTGTTTCTCCCTCCAAAAATGCCTTGCATTCTCCCTTGGATATCTATCTGATTTTTTAAATAAATTTTTGTCTCTGATTGGCATGCACTGATTTTTTTTTTCATTCTTGTATGCCAAGGACACCACTTGTTCTGAGTCTAGTTCCCCTTTCTGGGACCTCCTCTAATGACAGAGCCCCTCTTTTTATTTTAGGTTCCTAGAATCAACTTAGAACATTATTAATATTGAACAGATCCTGCCCAGAAGCTATTTGTAAGTGTTCTTTTCTGTCACTTTAACCTTTCAAAATGTGCTCCATTGAAACAGTGGTCCATATTGTGCTTTGAACATAACCCTGACTGCTCTAGCACTGTAACATATATGTAAAACAGACCTGTTTCTTTGTTTTCCTCTCTCCCAGCCCCTCCCTAATCTCTACTCCCTAATCCCTAATCCCAAAGGAAACAAGATTACCTTTCTTCCCCATTCTAGGCGGAGTTATCTGTCTCTGAGCACACACCTACCTTAAGAATGAAATAATTCAGACTTTGGGAATGCCTTCAGATCTCAGAAATTACTATCTTCCAAATTAACAAGTGAATTACAACTCCTACAGAGTGAGTGCCTTTGCTTCACTTTTCTTTATATTAGAATTGCAAGGGCTTTGCCTGAGTTTCCCAGTAAAACAAATCACATTTGGGTCTTCATCTTCTCCCTCTCCTTTCTTTTTTTATTTTGTTGTAACATTGCTGATAGTATTCAACAGCATAACACTAATTCTAGATTTTTATGATCCAATATTTTTTTGTTCTGAATAACATTGTTATTGGCCAAAAGATAGGGTAGGAACTCTAGCCCTAATGTACTGTAATTGCCAGGTTGCCCATGAGGGGAAGGAGTTCCTGATGTTGGCTGACGTGGGTGGTCATGGCCAACATATATGCTCTGTTATTTCCAGAAAGACCCCTGATCCCCCCTCAGGGAGGCTCCCCTACCTCTACAGAATTACTTGGTCCATTCCTTGCAGCTGTATAACAGGGGTTCCCTTGATGCTTTGACTATATCCCTTGTGGCTTTGAAACTTACAAATTGTTTTTTTCTTTTTCCTAAACTTTTTTCCGGAACTTCTCTAATGTTTTTCTTAACCTCCTCCTGATTTTCTCTCTGATCTTCTCCTCCCTGATATTTTCCCTAACCTACTCCTCCCTGATCTTCTCTTTTATCTTTCCTTTAACTTTTCCCTGATCTTCTCTGATCCTATTTTCCCTAAACTTCCTTCCTCATTTTCTCCCTGATCATGTTTTTTCCTGATCTTCTCTGTTTTTCTTTTCCCTGACCTTCTCTTCCCTGATCTTATTCTCCCGGATCTTCTCTTTCCTGATAACTCCTTCATAATGTCAAAATTTTCTCTGAATTATCTCGATAAAAGCCCCTGTTTCTGAAAATGGGCAGAATCACAGTCTTTGTGACAGGAGTTTCCTGTGTTTCTCTTTTACTAGCAAAGTAATAAATCAGCTTTTTCCTTTTCCTCAAAACTGTGCCCTTGTTATTGGGTCAGCATCAGGGACAAGGACTGAGATTTTTGGCAACTGTTGAAGTTGGGATTAGATATGTACAGAAAAAGAGTTATACCCTCTACGGATGAGCATGTTTCCTGGTTATGATCCCCTGCCCTTCCTGTTCTGCCTCCCTCTGGCTTTTTGTGAAAGTATGAAATCCAGCATCTTCACCCTGATCAGGCCCAGTTGAGGAAAGTTCTGCCGCAATCTGCCTGCAGCAAAATAACCAGGGGTAACGAGCATCTAATTAACATAAACTCGATACAGCAGTCAACCAATTAGGAATCTCCACACTTAATGTTTCACTGGCGTTACTTCACAAACCACTCCCTCTGGCAAAATGTCAGGCTCCATCCTGACTTGTTTACAGACTCTAACAAGTTCAATGTGGCAGCTTCCAGGTTTAAGCTGGTGTACTTCCACCTCTTCACCCATCAGTGAGTCCAGGTCCAACATACCTGCTGCAGGATGCCTGCAGTAGGTGACTAAGAGTGTTGGAATGGGATGGAATTTTTCCTTCCTACTGTGTACTAAATGGGGAAGTGAGGGGCGAGAAAGCCATACTGCTGAGTTCTGTCTGGCATTACTCCCTTGTGTAAAATGGGGCAACTGGTTGGTGAGGCAGGCTCTGCTTAGATTTGGTTATAACGTGAACCTGAAGGATAACCAGTATTCCATTGAATTATTTGAGAAAAAAAAAGTAATATAATTTTATTTTTGTCTCTCGGCAAATAAATATGTTTTTATTTTTAAATTATATATATTCCTTGAAATCCATTATACATGTAATGTATTTAACAGATGTAACTTCAGTTTAATGCTTTTCTGTGGTATTTTGTACTCTGATTAAATGAATAATCATTCTGGCATCTAGAAACCAATTTTTCTCAAACTTTATCATTTTTAATTTTTTTGAATGTACCTCCTCTTTCCTCCTAGGCCCCAGATTTCCACTGTGTTGACAAGTATAGCTCTAGCTTTATGCTATCATGTAACTGTATACTGTCATGGTACACAAAAACTATAATTTCTATAGGTCTATGCTGCTTGGAGAGGAGTACTCCATATGTACATAAACAGTTTTCATGAAGAAATAACAGCAATTTCTACTCCATCTTTACTTCCTGAGAATTTGTTGTGTTTCCTCATCAATATTCTGTATTCTTTTGGTTGTTGTTGTTTCTTACTGAAAATTTAAATCAGGGGCACACAGAGACTGGGTCACACATAGTTGCTTAGGGCTTTGCTAAATTTCAGAGGCTAGTTTTGAACTCAGGATTATCTTGCCTTAGCCTCCCAATCCAATGAGATTAGAAGTGTGTGCCATGGAACCTTGTTCTATTTTATTTTTATACTGAAATATATATTACTTCTGAAAATAATTTATTCTTGATATTAAGAAAGCATAGAACATTATTTTTCCCACAAATGACCCCCTTTTTTTGGAAAAGATGTCATTTATTTATTTATTTATTTATTTATTTTGGAAAAGATATCAGTAGTACCAGATGTATACTTTATTGTCTTCTAAATGGAAAGATTATTATTATTATTATTATTATTATTATTATTATTATTATTATTATTAAGCTATGTATGAGTTACAAAAGTTTATCTGTTCATATTGTAAGGTATATACTCTTTTCTATGGCTTCATAGCATACTTCAGTGTGTATCAAAATGACCTGTTGGGGGTTGGGAGGGAAGAGGAGGGTTCATGGTGTTAGAAATTGTGGTGGAGGGCTGGGATTTTGGTTTAGTGGTAGAGTGCTCACTTAGCACGGGTGTGACTTGGGTTCAATTCTCAGCACCACATAAAAATAAAGGCATTGTGTTGTGTTCATCTACAAGAAAAGATTCTCTCTCTCTCTCTCTCTCTCTCTCTATCTATCTATCTCTCTCTCTCTCTTTAAGAAAACTTTATTAAAAATAAATGATGGTGGAATATGATGTATATTATTATAAAAAGTAAATGTATAAAGAAGTGAATTCATGTAAATATACTTTGTATAAAACCAGAGAAATGGAAAATTGTGCTCTATATGTTTAATAACAATTGTAATGAATTCTGCTGTCATATATAATTAAAAAATAATTAAAAATAAAAAATAAATGATGGCATTATGTTCTAATTCTAGTATTTATTTCTACTCCTTTTAAAAATTGCAAAAAAAGGTCTGTTGGTCAGTGATAAATTTTATAAAGTATAAAATGTATCCTGAATATTTGGTAATACATAAACCAAGACTTAGGTATTTATAGTGTTTCAGCAAAATTTAAAAAATAATAATAATGTAGAGATCATTTCTTGCAACATATTCTCATAATTATATGAAATGCATTTTATACATATACATATATACTACCATTATATATAATTAATAAATGATTACTACATCTCTCATTACCACATTTATTTCAAATTAATTTGTCTTTTGAAAGCACCAATGTATGACACTCATTGGATATATATACTTGGTGTGTCTTCAAATTTGTCAATTTATGTATTATGTTCTTTACTCTACTTTTGATAGAATTTCCTTTTTCAAATTATTGAGATTAGTGAATTTTAGACACTTCAGTTTAACAGTGCAGTCTGTAGATTTTCTTTTTAACTTCAGGTAAAATACATTCCACTTTTTATAGGCTTATTGTTATGTAAATGATGTCTAAAACCCGGCATATATAACACCCTAACCTGAATTTACTCTGGACTATTGATATCTGAGTGGAGGGGATCTCAAGTGATCCATGGAAAAGGCAGGGTTGGGATGGGTCAGGATGTGAGATTGGTGGATGCTGAGTATGTAGTAGTGAGTATTTATGAAAAAGTACTGGTGGAGTAGATAGGGGTAGAGAAAAAAAGTGCTGTGAGGGAAAGAGGGAAAGAATGATAAGCTCAAGGGTTCAGATTTAAAAAGTCTAGTGGTGGATCAATAGTAGCATGAGGGTAAGGGGTGGTTTCTTTGGAGGCAGAAATAAGGTAGAAGCTAAAGAAGAAGGTAACTCTTTCACAGTCCCCAAAAGAAAGAATCAGATGAATGGATTATGTGTTTATTTCTTCCCACATTGGAGTGGAAATGATAATTCACACAGTATGTTTCAGTAGGTAGTATAAAACCATTTCCAAGTAGCTTTACAAATTTGTGTGGCCACAATCAACATTTGACAATTTTAATCACATTAACTCTTTGTACTTTTTTATTGGTTTTATTTATTTATTCATTCATTCATTCCATTTTTTTTTCATTCACTTTTTCTTTACTGTTATTGTGTATATACTCCTGGTGAGTATTCAATGATACATACACACACACACACACACACACACACACACAATGGTATATATATATATATATATATATATATATATATATATATATATATATATATATAATGCTAACTTCTATAAGATTATATTCTAAAACATTAAAGTCAGTCAGCCTCAGCAACTTAGTGAGACTGTAAGAAAATCAGCAAAACCCGTTTTCTTTATAAAATATTTTATTAAAGACTGAGAGTGTTTCTTAGCAATAAAGCATATCTGATTTCAATTTGTAATATGAGAGAGAGAGAGAGAGAGAGAGAGAGAGAGAGAGATCTTACAAAACTTAGAAAAGAAATTAGTGACACTCTTAGTGTCAAGGATGTAAATATTTTAAAAGTAATAATGAGCTAGTTGGAAAACACATCTAGGTTATTAACTGCTGCTTTGGAAAGTTAGTCTGCTCTCCAACATATAAAAGTGAGAGAGGAATTATTTATTAAGTTTTGTATAAGAAAAAAGAGGAGTTTTGACATAGTTTTTAGTTGACCCAGACTGGGTCAACTTTAGTGGGTGATTAGGGTTCTGCCAAGATGATAGATCTTTGAGTAATTTGGAATAACGTGATTTTATCTAGTCTTCAAAAACAAAGATTAAGGTCTAATATAATTCAGGCCTGGCCAAGGATAAAAACATTTAAATGAAAAGTAAATGTATGAATAAACACATAAAACAATATTTAAGAAAAAGTTAACATTCAGAATATTTATTCAATTATATAATATTTATTCAATTTTACATTTACCAGTAATGTAAAAACAATGACAACAAATTAAAAAAATGAATTAATAAAGGAACAAAGAAATAATGGAACTAATTAATTAATTAATAACAAGTGCAAAGATGTAATGTGACTGGAATTGTCAAAGTCAGCTTGTAGCCATAACAAAGTGTAAATTTACATCGAAATGGTGTTTTACTACTTACTGAGACATACTCTATGAACTATAAATTCCACTCCTAGGTGGGAAGAGTTGAACACAGAACAAATTCACCTGGTTCCCTTTCTTGGGAACTGTGCAAAAAATTACCTTTTTCTTTTCCCCCAAATTTTATTACCGCTTCCAAGAACACTACCCCTCTATATTCATACTATCATTGTAGACTTGTAGCAAATGAACTCCTCTACTGCTCAAGTTCTTTTTTTCCATAGCTCTTTTTCTCCCTACTCCCATATAGTCCACCAATACTTATTTTGTAATGCAAAATCTACATACTCAGCAAACTCCAGTCTTACATCTTACTATATCTATTTCCTGCCTTGTGTATGACAACTCTGAGATCCCCTGCATCAAGACATCAATAGTCCAAAGTGATAAGACTTGGGGGTAAAATATGCAGAATTTTAGAGGTCAGTTACACAACAAGAAAGTTATACAAAATGGGCTTCATTTAAGGGTGAAAATAAAAAGAAAATCTATAGACTTCACTAGTTAAAATAAAGGATCCAAGATTTATGAATCTCAATAATTTGAATTATATCTGTGAGTCAATTTTTTAGGGGGAAGTGATATGGGGACATTGCTAATGAGTTTAAAGCTCAAACTGTTTTTTTATGAGACAAAAAACATATAAGTAAAAAAATATTAAAGAAATTGTGATATCATTTTTATAAATAAAAATATAGACATTTATTCACAAATTGTTTAAACTTATAAACAGTTATAAATGCCAATGCACTTCCCTCTGGAATAGGTCTTAGTATTGGAAGAAAACTTTGCCTTAAAATAACCGCATTCACAGACCCTCAAATAATAATAATAATAATAATAATAATAATAATAATAATAATATGACATGGGGATGATTTCAGGGTTGTGAAGCATATCTATAATATAAGTTACTTGAAAAGAAATCACAAAAAGTTTTATATACTGTCTGAAGACATATATGTATAAATTATATATAAAAAATGTTTATGAGTTCTGTAGTGGGGGTGCACAAGTCAAATACACAGTCTTTATTTTTTCTTGAATATTTTTTGTTGTAGATGGACATAATACCATTAGTAGTTTGTTGGTTGGTTGGTTTTTTAATGTGGTGCTGGATGTTCAACCCAGTACCTCCTGCATTTTTGGGAAGCACTCTACCACTGATCCATAACCCTAGTCCTCAAAGTTCATTACTAATTTATTTATTTTTATTTTTCCGGGAGTGTATGTGTGTAGTGCAGGGAATTGAATCCATGTCCTTATATAAGCAAAACAAGCACTCTACTGCCTAAGCTATATTCTCAGCCCTGATCTGTAGTCTTTTAACAATGACAATGGAGCAGCCTTTCATTCAGACTTTGATTCTGTGCCCACTTGGCTCAGGTTGGAGGCAGTGCCTGAAGCCTTGACCAGTCTCTTAGGTGAGAACTGTCCAATCCTCACACAGCTGGAGATGAGAAGGCGGGCTTCCACAATCTTCTGTTCTTTTGGTGTCTGGAGCCCACCATTCTTTCAATCTTTTTGTAGGCTTTCTGTCCTGGATCTGGAGCCCAGTTTTCTGTGTTATGCAGAAGCTGAAAACAAATCACAGGGAGAACGCTGAGAACCCCAAAAGCCAGGAAATGGTATGTGTGCCTTGTTATCTTGAGACTGGGTAGGAAGGTTTCTTAAAGCTGACAGGAATGGCAATGGTGGAAACTGGCAGTCGTGGCTAGGGACTCTTCCTGGTTCTCTCCAGAATCTTGTGGCCAGAGGGTCTCTGTGGGGCAGTTTAGTGTTCACCTGCCTCTGACTAGTCTAGTGAGGCTTAGATCAGCAGTTGAAAACCTGGGCATTTTGTTCCATAATTGTATGGTGGTTTCAGCTCCTTTCTAAAGCCTTTTGTGGGCTTCCATGTGTCATGAGTCCAGCATGTCACCAGATTGCATAGTGAAGACTGAGATAATTATCAGGAGAGAACCACAAATCCATTTGTTGTACTCATGCATGTGATAGGCTGTTGACTTTAGGGCTTGTTACTCATTAGAGTTTGTTTGTTTATTTATTTAAATGTGTGTGTGTGTGTGTGTGTGTGTGTGTGTGTGTGTGTGTGTGTGTTGTTGTTTTCTTTTTGGTACCAGATATTCAACCCAGAGGCTGATTCACAATTCCACCTCTTTTTTAAATATTTTTATTTAGAGACAGGGTCCCTTTGAATTTCTTATGGCCTCACAAATTTGATGATGCTAGCTTTTAACTCATTCTCTTCATGAGTCCCGAGATTTTTAAATGTAGGGGAAGCAGTATCTCAAATTCAGAAAAAACATTTTGAAATCCAGAACTTCAGTTTAGCTCTCCAAAGGTCTCAGAATAAACCCCTAGTTTTCTAGCTCTTTGTTCACATATTCAAAACTAGGGTTCTTGGTTCACAGTGAATAAGTATAAAATAGAATAGATAGTATAATGACAATGCAATAAAGATAATGGGCCTCACTCAAACACACCTGGCTGCTAACTGAAAGATATGTTAATGAGCACCACTAAAGCCTATTTCAAATGTAAAAGACCTTGGAAGCCCACTTGTGGGAACACCTTCAACGACGTCCTTTGTCCCAGGGGTGATTCCTGATTGAATTTTAAGTAAAAAGGATTGGTCACAGAAAAAATGAAAGTGAACCCATAAGGTAGTCAGGATGCCTTTTCCAAAGCCTATTCTAAATGCATTATGCTCCCTGTTCTGCCCAAAACCATTAGTAAACTTCTAAGATGGCATACCAAAATGAAGTTTTTTTTTTTAACTGAAGAAATTAAGATTTTAATAGAACCTTCATCTCAGAAGACTTTGATTATTCATAAAGGGCAAAGAATTGCTCAAATCTTGTTACTCCCCTGTTTATCTATCAGAAACTGAGCTATTTCAAATGAACAAAGACAAACAAAAGGATTTGGCTCTAGTGATATGGCATTTTGGGTTCAAAAAATTCAAAATTCTCGTCCTATGAAAAAACTAGAGATTCAGGGAAAAATAAATCATGGTTTATTAGATACAGGAGCAGATTTGACTTGTATAGCTGGAAAAGATTGGCCTTCAATCTGGCCTACAACAGTAACTCCCTCAACACTTATGGGACTTGGAACTGCTACTAATGTAGCAAAAAGCACTCAAATACTTAAATGGGCTGATGACAAATATTCAGGAACTTTTCAGCCATATGTTATTCCTTCACTTCCCTTTACTTTATGGGGCCGAGATATAATGTTTAAAATGGGAGTTTCTCTCTGTAGTACTCTTGTAGAAGAGGCTCAACAGGATTTTTAATTGGGGCCATTGTTGAAACAGTAGATAAAATGACTTGGAAAAATGATGAGCCTGTATGGATAGAACAATGGCCCTTAACAACAGAAAAATTACAGGCTGCAGACTTGTTGGTTAAAGAACAACTTAATTTAAAACACATAGAACCTTCTAATAGTCCATGGAATACTCCTATATTTGTTATTAAAAAGAAATCAGGTAAATGGAGATTATTACAAGATTTAAGAGCTATAAATGCTACCATGGAGGATATGGGTTCCTTACAACCAGGACTCCGCTCTCCAGTAGCTGTCCCTAAAGGATTTCATGTTATGGTAATAGACTTACAAGATTGCTTTTTTACTATTCCATTACATCCTGATCATCATAAAAGGTTTGCTTTCAGCCTTCCCTCTGTGAATTTAAAACGGCCATATCAACGTTTTCAATGGAAGGTGTTGCCTCAAGGTATGAAAAATAGTCCTACTCTTTGTCAAAAATATGTTGCATTAGCAATACAACCAATAAGAGATAAATATAAAGATGACTATATTATTCATTATATGGATGATATATTAATTGCTCATAAAGATGTCCAGTTGCTTCATCATAGATTATTAATGTTGACACAGTCTTTACAAAATTTTGGTTTAATCATTGCTCCAGATAAAATTCAGCAATCACCTCCTTACAATTATTTGGGTAGAAATATAAATACTCAAACTGTTTCCCATCAAAATTTAAAATTACAGATTGATCATTTACAAACTTTAAATGATTTTCAAAAACTTTTAGAAGATATTAATTGGATTCATCAATTTTTGAAGCTTACTATTGCAGGTCTTAAACCCTTATTTGATATTTTGAAAGGAGACTCTAACCCACGTTCTTCTCATATTTTGACAGAAGAAGCTAAATTGGCTTTAAATAAGGTAGAAGAAGCTATTAATAAACAACAATTGCAAAGAGTTGATTATACTCAAACTTGGGATTTTCTTATTGTACCTACTCCTCATACACCCACAGGAGTATTATGGCAGTCAGGTCCTTTAGAATGGATTCATATGCCGGTTACTTCTAAAAAGGTTATTTGCTCATACCCTACTGTGATTGCTTTATTAATAATAAAAGGAAGACATAGAAGTAGAGAATTATTTGGGAAAGAAATGCATAATTTGGTGATTCCTTATTCTAGAGATCAATTAAATACACTAATGGAACATTCTGAAGATTGGCAAATAGCTTTACAGGGATATTGTGGTCATATTAAATTTCATTTGCCATCTCACCCTTTGTTATATTTAGTTAAGAATCACCCTGTTATTTTTCCAAAATTGTTTTCTTCTGAACCTTTACCTCAACCAGCAGCTTTAGTTTTCACTGATGGCTCCTCAAATGGACGAGCATCTTTAGTTATTAATGATAAAACCTATGTTCAACAGACAGAGGAAACCTCTGCTCAGAGAGCAGAAATAATAGCTGTAATTATGGCTTTTACCCAATTAAAAGATCAAATGTTTAACTTATATACTGATTCTCAGTATATTGTGAAAATTTTTTCTCATATAGAGACAGCTTCTCTTCCTCAGCATAAGACTACAATTTTTCATCATTTAAATTCTTTACAGAAGTCGATTTTAGATAGACAACATCCTTATTTTATAGGGCATATTCGAGGACATTCTAACTTACCAGGAGAATTGTCACAAGGCAATGCATTGGCAGATTCATTAACTAGACCCCAAATTCTTACTGTTCAGGAAGCTACAGCTAGTCATGCTTTACATCATCAAAATGCTTCTGCCATTCAACAGCAATTTTATATTCCTAGGGAATCAGCTAGAACAATTGTCAGAAATTGTCAAACCTGTCCATCATTATTGCCAACTTTAACCACGGGAGTTAATCCTCCTGGTTTAAGACCTAATGATCTATGGCAAATGGATGTTACTCATATTCTTTCATTTGGAAAATTAAGTTATGTTCATGTTGTTGTTGATACTTTTTCTCATGTGATTATTGCCTCAGCAAGAACTGGGGAAGCATATAAAGACGTAGTGCAACACTTGTTTATTTGTTTCTCATATTTGGGAATGCCTAAAGCATTAAAAACAGATAATGCACCAGCTTATACTTCAAATGCTTTTAAAAAATTTTTGTGATATATTTAAATTTTCTTATTCTACAGAAATCCCTTATAATCCTCAAGGACAAGCTATAGTTGAGAGAGCTCATCAAACATTGAAAGCTCAAATTGCTAAACTTCAAGAAGGAGAATATAAATATAGTTCTCCTCATCATGTTTTACAACATGCTTTGTTTGTGATTAATCATCTTAATTGTGATTATAAAGGAGTAACTCCCATGTTAGGACATTAGGAAAATGAAAAAATATCAGCAAAACCCTTGGTAAAATGGAAAGATCTTTTAACAGGTAAATGGAAAAGACCTGACTTGTGGTCAAGGATATGCTTGTGTCTTCCCACAGGGCCCAGATTCCCCCATTTGGATTCCTGACAGACTGATTCGACCCTATGTCCAGCCTCCAGACCAGAAAGCGGAACAGATCGTGTCCTCCAAGTCTCCGATACACCTCACCATTGACCACAGTTCCTGAGGAAGATTTGATGACTACCTTGATTCCATCTTTCTCCCGAATGAACTTTGATGATCCTCAATCCTTATTCAGACGATCATCTTCTACAAGATCTGCAGAACTACCAACTTGGGGACAATTAAAACAATTGACTCATCAAGAGTCAAGAACTTATCTCTATTCATTCAAACCCCTGCACTCCTGAGAAAATGTTTGTTGCTATGCTAGCTATTTTTGCCTGTCAGGTAACCAATGTGTCTTCTGAATATTATTGGGCATATTATCCTGATCCACCTTTATATCATCTCACTACTTGGGGAAAAGGAGATATTAAGGTATTTACCAATAATACTAATCTCCTAGGGGGTGAATCTAATTCTTTTATTACTCCTATATCAACTCATAATTTTAGTTTTAAGGGTCATAGTCATTTACCTCCTCTGTGTTTTAGTTAAAATGTTATTCAAATTGTGGGCTGCATATCACTTAATTATAGAACTTTTATGACAAATTCTCCAAATGAGGAAAGTGATATAAAGGATCTTTGGATGCTTTCTATTTTAGCTTTAAATTTTCCTGACTTTAAAGAAAATTTGCCTTCAGAAAAGCCTCCTTCTATGTTTCAAGATTGTGAAAAAGCTGAGTCCCATCTTGATCATTCATGGGTAAGAATAGATAGACAATTTGGATTTCCAATGTGGCATAAATGTATGTTTATTGAAAGAGGATTTAAAATCTTTCCAAAAATTCTTCTTTTCCAATATATGATTTTTCTATTTCTAAATCTGATTATAATGCTCCTAAAATTTTATCATCACCTTCATGGAATACTCCTCGAATACGAATTATTAGGTGCATTCCACTTGAACCCATGAATGAATGGTTTCTCAGCTGGATGGGTTGCCCCTTTATATTTTACTAAAATTAAACAACATTATCAGGTTTATACAGAACTTTATAGGTTATTGGCTTCTTTAGACATAATACATATGATTAGGCCTTCTTCAGTACATGAGAGTCATTTTGTTACAGCTTGTGTAGGATCTCCTTATGCAATATTACTTAAAAATCAAGGAACACTAAAGATTTCAAAATTAGAGGATGAAACTTATGATGTTGTTTGTGAAGGTAGTACATTAACAAATTGTATTGATCCTAGCATATCAGCATCCAGTCATATTTTAATTGTACATCAACCTTCTTATGTTATGTTGCCTGTTAAATTAGATTCTATTTGGTATGATGATGCTGGGTTACAAGCACTAGACTTAGTTAATCAAGCCTTAATTAGACCTAAACGTTTTGTAGCTACCTTAATTTTAGGAATTTCAGCATTAATTGGTATAATAGGGTCCATAGTTGCTTCCACCACTGCATTAGTTAAAGAAGTTCATACTGCTCATCACGTAAATCAGTTGTCAAAAAATATTTCTACTGCACTTATGATTCAGGAACATATAGACAGGAAGTTAGAAGCTAGAGTTAATGCTTTAGAAGAGGCTGTTCTTTACATTGGTAATCAAATTCAAAACATAAAAACTCGAATGACAACTAGATGTCATTCTCAATATAAATGGATTCGTGTTACTCCTCACACATATAACTATTCTGAAGAAACATGGTCCCAGATACAATGTCATTTACGAGGATTATGGAAAAACACTAATTTAACTCTAGATATAGAGGAATTACAGGAAAAAATTAAAGATATTAGCCAGGCACATATTTCAGAAACAACCATTCCAGAATTAGCTGACACTTTTGTTTCCAAATTAAATTCTTTAGTCTCCAGCAAAACTTTATTTTCTATTTTAATCAATAGTTGTTTAAGTATTTTAATTATTCTTGTCCTTATGTTTGTCCTTCCAGTCCTGTTTAGATTGCTGAGTCATGGAATTCGTTCAGCCCATCTGGAACTAAAGTTACTCCATTTAAAAAATAAAAAAAAGGGGGAATTGGTGAAGGCGATCCCCCACTCACTGTTTTGACAGGGTCACAGTGAGAAAAAGTGTTGGCAAAGCCGCTCTCCCACTGTCTTGACAGGGTCACAGTGAGGATGGATGCTGGAAAAGCCACGCTGGTTGGTGGGCAACCAAAACCATGAGACCCTTTTTAATGTAATTGGGACTTTTCATTTTCATGCTTATGTTTCTGACAGGAGGCATGAGTGTGTTAAATGCCAAACAAATTAAATTTCAGATGGCTAGAACATAACAGGTAGTTCATGCCTTGGAGGCTGTTCTACTACCCCTCAGCATATCAAGGACAAAACAGAAGGCTGTTCTTCTATCTCAGTACATTGTGGACAAGCCTGATAATGGACAACAATCATCCTTTGAAAGGTCATGAGAATTTTAGGCACCACGTTGATTAAATCAACTAGAACCCAAGCCCATATTTCCGCCCTCTTAGAAAACCTAATCAGTATGCTTATTTTACAAAGTTCACCACATGTAGTCTCATTTTTACATTTAGGAAAGTTAAAACATATAAATATGTATTTTTTCTCTTTTTATAAACTCTATCTTACTTTACATAGGGATATATGATGAGCATACTTAATATTGGTGGAAAGTGGATTGATGTTTAGAACTTACTTTCTATTGAGAAAGATTATGAAGATATGAGAACTAGTGCACCTTGACTGAGAAACAAAGAAACTCTTTGAGAAAGCAGCTCAACCAGTTTTATGAGAATAAATTTAGGAATTAATTAAAATAGCTTTATAAGACACAGTTTTAGAATAATGTTAGAAATATTATTTTATTTAGATTCTTAAGTTTAGAAATTTTAAAGTTTTTAGTTGTATAGGTTTCTGATATGTTTTAAGAATGATTTATAAACTTTAGGATATTTTAAATATAAGATTTAAAGGGACTTTTTTAGATGGGAATTTTAGATTAGAAATAAAGTACAAGTATACTTTAGGTTAATTATTGGTTAGGAGACTTAGAGTCTGGTTATGTAGCTTGGCATTAGTTAATAAGAAGATAACATATCTTGGGAAAAATAGTAAATCTTGGAAAAATCTGAAAAATGTAAATTAGTGACATATTTTATTAATGATTCTGTACTTTTAATAATTATATAACTGAAGGACATATCCCGGAAAAATGTAAATTAATGTTACATTTTTTGTACCCCTAATCATGGTTAAGGAAATGTCATGTCTTGGCAAAGTTTTAAATTATATAATCAATGACGTATTCTGAATCTATAATGATGAGAAAAATTGTAATAAAAGATGACCCAGAGAAAGCTGCATTAGCTCTCTCTCTGGAGATTGCTCAAACGGGACGACTCCTGTCTCATCTTTTAGCCGATGCCACTCATTCTTCAGGACTCCCTGGACCCCGCTAGGGCAGGACCCCGGCAAGTGTGGGTAACATTAATACTAATATCACCAGTGACTTGTTAGGTGGACAAAACATCAATAACTTTCCTACATATCACTTTTACTTTTTATCATGACAACTTAATAGTTGTCTAGGTACTATTTCATTTGAAATGAACAGAACTCATAATTTTTTAGCAATACAAAAAAAACTTTCTTTATAATAGATCATATATTAGAATACAAAGCATGTCTTAATAAATACAAAAACAAAATAATTCTATTTATCCCTTATCATATCACAGTAGGTTGCAATTAGAAAACAACACATACAGCCTTTTTAACAAGTGGGTCTGGGAAATAAATACATACACACATGAAGAGGAAAATCAACTCAAAAGTGAATCAAAGATTTAGGAATTACACAAGAAACTCTACAACTGGTAGATAAAATTGTAAGCTGAACTTTTCAGCATATTATCACAATCATCAGTGGTCCTAACAAAACTCCTAAATCAATCTTATAAAACCAAGAAACAATAAGTAGGATGGCAAAAAATTAAAAACTTCTGAACACTAAAGGAAACAAATGAAAGCATGAAGACAGAGGCTGCAGAATAGGAGATCTTTGCCACCTGATCCACAAATAAAGTTCTACTCAGTAAGACATCAATTAAAAGAAAAAATGGCATTTGTTAGTAAATAAATGGAACTGGAAAATGTCCCACTAAGTGAATGTAAATATCCTGCTCAGATTCAAAGAGTCAAGGGTTGAATATTTTCCCTTATGTTAAGAAGATAGATAAAAATAAAGGAGAAATAAGGGATTTCCTAAAAACACAAGAGTGGTCAGTGGAGTATAGGAAGGAGATTGAGAGGGATGGAGGAACTGCCAAAGGAAGTGTCGTGAAATGAATCTTAATTTTTTTTTTCCTTTGTGCACTTGAGAATATAACACAATGAATTTGACCTTTATGTATATCAATGATGCACTAATTAAAACAACTAAAAATAAATACAAGAAAGAACAGTGGAGTAGAAGAGAAATAACAGAGGTAGGGATGGGAGAGATTACTGGGGATTAAACTGGAAAATTGTATACCATACTTGTATGATTATTTAAAATGAACCTCAATATTATATGTGAATTGATTATCTAATTAAGAAAAAGAAGCAAAAGGCAAGTAAAACTACAGAAATTGCATGAACACTTGAAGAATGAATAATACAGTTGCATAATCAAAGGTCACTAATGAAATCAGGGGGAAAAGTTTTAAATAAACCTGAGAACCACATGAGAATTAAAACACAACATCTATACATTTATGGGATAAAGTAAAAGCAGATCTTTTTTGTTGGTGTTTTTTTCTTCTATTGAGACATTATATATATATATATATATATATATATATATATATATATATATATATATATATATATATATATGATAGTGGGGTTCATTATAACATATACAGAAATGCATATAACATATTTTGATAAATCTTACTGCCCAGTACCATTCCTATCCCTTCTGATGTCCCTCAACTAATCCACCAAAGCAGTTGTATGAGGGCAGTTTATAGTAAGGGCTACTTCCATTTAAAAATCTGAGATATTTCAAATTAAAAACCTCATGATGCATCCCCAGTTCTAAGAAAAACTTCAGCAAATTTATTCTAAAACCAATACAAGAATAGAATTAATTAAAATCAGAGCCAAAATTATAAAATAGATATTTAAAAAAAACATAGTAATAAAGAAACAAATAATTGGTTGTTAAAATGGGAAATAAAATTGATAAACCCTTGGCCAAGGGAACTATAAGGAAAAAGAAGATACAAATGAATAAAGCTAGAAACAAAAAGTAAAATATTAAAACAGATACCACTGAAATCCAGAGGATCTCTGGAGACTATTAAAAAGCTTATATTTCAATAAACGGGAAAATCTAGACTATTTTAAAGAATAAAATTGAAAGATAAATAAATCTAAGTGATATTAATGAAATATGGCGTAAAATATTGAATCAAATGGGTAGAGAAAAACATAGCTCAATAACAGGCAATAAGGTTGAAGCAATAATAAAAAGTCTTCTGGACCAGAGGTTCAGAGGTGAATACATGGATAAATTTTATCAGATATTTAAAGAAGAACTTATATTAATTCCCCATTACATTTAAGAGCAAAGGAAAGATGCTTCCAAAGTAATTCTGCAAAGTATTACCCTGACTGGAAAAGTGAATATTGGACAGAACAAGAAAAATCTAGATATCAATATCCTTGAGGAACATAGTATAAAAATTCGCATAAAACCTCTTCAAACCACATTCAATAACACATTACAAAATAACATACAGTATCAGGCATAGTGGTATAGGTCTATACTCTCAGAAAAGCATCAGGTTGTTTGAGGAACACTGTAATTTCAAAGCCAGCCTGGGAAATTTAGTGAGACCTGCTATCAAAGTGAACAATAAAAGGTGCTGTGGATGTGGCTCCTTGATACCATGCTCCTGGTTTGAGTCTCTAGTCACATACAAGAAAATTCATAAAAGCTGATTTTGCTCCAGGATCCATGCAAATCAATAAAATTAATACAAGGCATATGGAATCAAGAGCAAAATTACATGATCATTTAAAAAGCTACAGGAAAAGCCTTTGACAAATTCAATGGCCCTCATGACAAAGCCCTGAGAAATTAGAAATAAGAGAATTTTATTACAAGATAATAAAGACCAAGTATATCAAATCCAAAGTCAATAGTAAAATGAAGAGGAACATTTTCTCTAAAATAAGAAAAAACACAAGGATGTTCATTGCCACCAATCTCACTAATCAGAGTACTTAAAATTTTAGAAAAAGAAAAAGAAATAAAAGGGATTCAGGTAGGAAAGTTAAAATGTTAAATTATTTCTATATGCAAATAATTTAGTCTATTCTTAGAAGAACATAAATAATTTATCATGGAAATTCTATTTTGATGAATGAATTCATCAGAGTAATAGGATACAAAATAAAAATATAAAAATAAACTGTTTGTCTACATACCATAGCAAACCTTGTGAGAATAAAGTAAGAGTAATAGATCATTCAAATAACTTTAAAAATAGCTAGAAATAACCCTAAGCAAGGAAGTGAATGACCTCTTCATGAAAAATTACACATTGATGAAAAAGGAAACTAAAGAAAACAATAAGAAGTAAAAAGATCTGCTATGTTCATAGAGAAGCAGAATTAACATTGTTAAATGGCCATAGTACCATAAATGAGTTATAGATTCCATGTATTCCCATTCAAATTCAAATGATATTGTTTGCAGAAATGGAGGAAAATAACTACGTCTACGTTTGTATGGAAGAAAAACAACAAACAAAAAAATATTTAGACAAAGTGATACTGATCATAAGAGAAACAATGGATAAACCACAATGCCCAATTTCAAAATATAAAACAGAGACATAGTAATAAAAACCATGGTCCTGGTGTAAAGAAAGACCCATAGACCAATGGATAGAAGAGAAGTCAGAGACTAAATTTTGGACATTGTTTATTATTACCACTTCTTTATTGTTTATCTGAGTCAAGTCAGAGAGCAAACCCACACAGGGGGTGTTTTTGGGGAGCATCTATAGTTGTACTTGTTTCTTCTCAATTCTAGCCAGAACAGGCCAGTACTGGTTGTGGAGTCTTGAATGTTGAAAAGTTTCATTCGTGCCTACCAGGAAGTACTATAGAACCATTTATATATGAAGAGGTAAATCAGTCAAAATATTGTTTTTGTTTTATTTTTTATGTACCTGAGTATGGGGCTCTGGTTAGAGAAGAAGCTATCAAAAAAACTCTAGGACATGGAGTCTGTGGGTCAGTCTGTGCTGAAAATCCCAATTCCACACTTCTTTCAGTGAGCTCAAGGTCATGCAAGATGTCAAGTCTCTGTGGTTGGTTTCACTTTGTCTAAGCATGATAGAGATGGACTGCATGCAGGTCTGTGCTTGGTTGGGGGAGATGCAGGAAACAAGCTTTTCAAAAGATCTTTCAAAGCATTCCAAAAATATCCTGCCCCCCAAAATCACATGCAACTCATCTTCTTTTCTTTTACTAATCTCAAAACACCAGTTTTAAAAGGGAGATGTCCCCACTGCCCTTCATTCTTTAAGGCAGTCAACCATCACACCACACTTCCTGCTGATCAGAGTTTTCAACATATCTCTGTTAATCTGGACCAAAAGGGTGGGTATCCACAATTCCAGTAAATAGAGGCATTTCTTGTGTCTTGGAGATAAAACATACAGGAGACCCTGATATCTCAAAGACAGAGTTCCAGCAATGGGACCTTTCTAAAGAGGGAACTCCCTTGGTGAAACACCAAGGGAATGACTATAATTGCTTCAGTTGAAGAAGTGGAGGTTCTTCCTTCACATGCCTCTAAGAACAGTGAGATGGCCAGACTCTGGAGATCAGCTCTCCTCTCTGTAGATGGTAGCAGCAAGTTTTTTTTTTTTTTCAGAACAAATTCTGACTGTCTTCTTTCACATTGTTCCTACAGGCACATTTAATTGAAACTCACCTCAGTTTCTATCCCTTGGATGACCATGTAACCATGACTACAGCTTTTCAGAGCTCCTTACAGATCTGTGTCTCAGGTACCTTTGTTGATAGAGCCTGACTTGTGTTGTTGATTACTCTTTACATGCCAAATTCATGTCTTTGTTGGGTCCTGGAAATATAAGAACATAAACGCCAGGGTTTTTGATCAACCATCAAGAAAGTCTAGAAAAATGACCCCAAGTATAGAAGTTTTTTTAGTAAGCCCTCTGATTCTGCTGAAAAGAATCTGCAGGGCACCTGTCATCCACTGACATCTCAGGCAGAATTCAACTGGATAAAACTCATTACTATAGATAAAACTAAAAGTTGGTTCTTTGAAAAAATAAATAAGATCGACAGACCCTTAGCCATGCTAATGAAGAGAAGAAGAGAGAAAACTCAAATTACTAACATACAGGATGAAAAAGGCAATATCACAACAGACACTACAGAAATACAGAAGATCATGAGAAAGTATTTTGAAACCCTATATTCTAATAAAATAGAAGACAGTGAAGATATCGATAAATTTCTTAAGTCATATGATCTGCCCAGATTGAGTCAGGAAGACACACACAATTTAAACAGACCAATAACAAAAGAAGAAATAGAAGAAGCCATCAAAAGACTACCAACCAAGAAAAGCCCTGGACCAGATGGGTATACAGCGGACTTTTACAAAACCTTCAAAGAATTAATACCATTACTTTTCAAGCTATTTCAAGAAATAGAAAAAGGAGCTTTTCCAAATTTTTTCTATGAGGCCAACATCACCCTGATCCCGAAACCAAAGACACTTCAAAGAAAGAAAACTACAGACCAATATCTCTAATAAACATAGATGCAAAAATTCTCAATAAAATTTTGGTGAATCGAATACAAAAGCATATCAAAAAAAAATTGTGCACCATTATCAAGTAGGATTCATCCCTGGAATGCAAGGTTGGTTCAATATACGGAAATCAATAAATGTTATTCACCACATTAATTGACTTAAAGATAAGAACCATATGATCGTCTCAATAGATGCAGAAAAAGCATTTGACAAAGTACAGCATGCCTTTATGTTCAAAACACTAGAAAAACTAGGGATAACAGGAACTTACCTCAACATTGTAAAAGCTATATATGCTAATCCTCAGGCTAGCATCTTTCTAAATGGAGAAAAACTGAAGGCATTCCCGCTAAAATCTGGAACAAGACAGGGATGCCCTCTCTCACCACTTCTATTTAATTTAGTCCTTGAAATACTAGCCAGAGCAATTAGACAGACAAAAGAAATTGAAGGCATAAAAATAGGAAAAGAAGAACTTAAAATATCACTATTTGCGGATGACATGATCCTATACCTAGAAGACCCAAAAGGGTCTACAAAGAAACTACTAGAACTAATAAATGAATAATAAAGGTGGCAGGATATAAAATTAACATGCATAAATCAAAGGCATTCCTGTATATCAGCAACAAAACTTCTGACATGGAAATGAGGTAAACCACCCCATTTACAATATCCTCAAAAAAAAAAAATACTTGGGAATCAACCTAACAAAAGAGGTGAAAGATTTATACAATGAAAACTACAGAAGCTGGGGATGTGGAGCGTTCGCCTGGCATGCGGGTAGCCCGGGTTCGATCCTCAGCACCACATACAAACAAAGATGTTGTGTCCGCCGATAACTAAAAAAAAATAAATATTAAAATTCTCTCTCTATCTCCCTCTTTCTCACTCTCTCTCTCACTTTTTCTAAAAAGAAAAAAAGAAAAAAAGAAAACTACAGAACCCTAAATAGAGAGATTGAAGAAGATCTTAGAAGATGGAAAAATGTACCCTGTTCATGGATAGGCAGAACCAACATCATCAAAATGGCGATATTACCCAAAGTTCTCTACAGGTTCCATGCAATGCCAATCAGAATCCCAACGGCATTTCTTGTAGAAATAGATAAAGCTATCATGAAATTCATATGGAAAAACAAAAGACCCAGAATAGCAAAAGCAATTCTAAGCAGGAAATGTGAATCGGGAGGAATAGCGATACCAGATTTCAAACTGTACTACAGAGCAAGAGTAACAAAAACAGAATTGTACTGGTACCAAAACAGGCAGGTGGACCAGTGGTACAGAATAGAGGATACAGAGACCAATCCACAAAATTACAACTTTCTTATATTTGATAAAGGAGCTAAAAGCATGCAATGGAGGAAGGATAGCATCTTCAACAAATGGTGCTGGGAAAACTGGAAATCCATATGCAACAAAATGAAGCTGAACCCCTTTCTCTTGCCAAGCACAAAAGTTAATTCAAATTAGATCAAAGAGCTTGATATAAAATCAGAGACTCTGTGCCTGATAGAAGAATAAGTTGGCTCCGATCTACATATTGTGGGGTCGGGCTCCAAATTCCTTAATAGGACGCCCATAGCCCAAGAGTTAAATACAATTATAAACAAATGGGACTTACTTAAACTAAAAAGTTTTTTCTCAGCAAGAGAAACAATAAGAGAGGTAAATAGGAAACCTACATCCTGGGAAATAATTTTTACTCCTCACACTTCAGATAGAGCCCTAATATCCAGAATATAAAAGAACTCAAAAAATTAAACAATAAGATAATAAATAACCCTATCAACAAATGGGCCAAGGACCTGAACAGACACTTCTCAGAGGAGGACATACAATCAATCAACAAGTACATGAAAAAATGCTCACCATCTCTAGCAGTCAGAGAAATGCAAATCAAAACCACCCTAAGATACCATCTCACTCCAGTAAGATTGGCAGCCATTATGAAGTCAAACAACAACAAGCGCTGGCAAAGATGTGGGGAAAAGGGTACACTTGTACATTGCTGGTAGGACTGCAAATTGGTCCGGCCAATATGGAAAGCAGTATGGAGATTCCTGGGAAAGCTGGGAATGGAACCACCATTTGTCCCAGCTATCGCCCTTCTTGGTCTATTCCCTTAGGAGCTTAAAAGAGCATACTATAGGGATACTTCCACATCAATGATCATAGCAGCACAATTCACAATATCTAGACTCTGGAATCAACCTAGATGCCCTTCAATAGATGAATGGATAAAAAAAAAATGTGGCATTTATACACAATGGAGTATTACGCAGCACTAAAAAATAAAAAAATCATGGATTTTGCAGGGAAATGGATGGCATTAGAGCAGATTATGCTAAGAGAAGCTAGCCAATCCTTAAAAACAAATGCCAAATGTCTTCTTTGATATAAAGAGAGCAACTAAGTACAGAACAGGGAAGAAGAGCATGAGGAAAAGACTAACATTAAACAGAGAAGAGTGGGGGGAGAGAAAGGGAGATAGAAGGGAAACTGTATGGAAATGGAAGGAGACCCTCATTGTTACACAAAATTACATATAAGAGTTTGTGAGGGGAAAGGGGAAAAAAAACAAGGGAGAGAATTAAGCAACAGCAGATGGGGTAGAGAGGGAAGATGAGAGGGAAGGGGAGGGGAGATAGTAGGGATTAGGAAAGGTAGCAGAATACAACAGTCATTAATATGTTAATATATAAAAATGTGGATGTGTAACCGATGTGATTCTACAACTTGTATTTGGGGTAATAATGGGAGTTCTTAACCCACTTGAATGAAATGTATGAAAGATGATATGTCATGAGCTTTGTAATGTTTTGAACAACCAATAAAAAACATGGCAAAAAAAAAAATTATAGAGGGTGTGAGCCTACCAGAGAAGAGCTTCCACCTAGCCAGGTTTTCCCTGAAAACTGCTGCAGTTAAATTCTTTGTTGAACTCTTTTATTTCTCTAAAAACATATTTTTGGTCTTATCTGTTCATTGGCTCTCTATAGTTTCACTCCACTGCGTGTCCTTACTCAGGTTTGCTAAACACACTAGTTGATTTGACTCAAATTCAGGGTGCAGTCAGTAACCACTGTACATATCTACATATATATTTTTTACCATAGTTTAATATTTTGTAATTATTTCTTATGTGGAAACTGTATTGAAAAAGAAAGAAAACTTTTACAAAACGAGTTTATCATTTTATTAAACTAGTTTTCCTATAAGTAAAAGTTTCACCAAAAGAAATTTAGATTTCTGTAAGCCCTTGCATCCCTGAATAAAACAGTGGGAACAAGGCTTCTTTTCTACTTGATGTGACATAATTCAGTCTCAACACCAAAAGCTTATAATTAGAATGTTTCAAATGTTTAATGATGTGTAGCAAATGTATATATACATATATATGTATGTGTATACAACTTACACTTTATACATGTCATATAGTATATATGTTATATATGGTAGAAGGTCCTCTTATTTTATTGGTAATTTATGAATAGTGTTCAGTGTAATGAAGTTAGTTTCTGATAAAAATATGCACATCAGTTAGTGTACTATTGGTATCTCTCTCTCTCTCTCTCTCTCTCTCTCTCTCTCTCTCTTTCTTTCATTTAGCTGTCAATGGACCTTTGTTTTATTCATTTATATGCAGTGCTGGGATTTAAACCCAGTTCCTCACACATGCATGGCAAGCACTCTGCCACTGATCCACAACCCTAGCCCTCATGTTGATAGTTCTCTACTGTCCTTCTATCCTGTTTTTTTAGATTTAGTAGAGAAATGAATATAATATTTGACTGATTTGCAGAGGACATATAACACTCTGATATAAACTATTTCAATTTTTAATGTGTACTTCTCTAGTTTTTAAATCTAATTTATTTCAAATCTGGAAAATTAGGTGTCTCCTTAGAATACTAATTAGACAATATTCATATAATTCATTAGTGATATAATTTTACCAGATGACTATCTCTCAGATTCTTCCTCAGAATAGTGTTGGTCATTCATTTGGTGATGCACGTCAAAGGGAAAAATATGGTATAAATGGGCATACAGAAGGTAAGAACCACTCATTATAAAATTATTGGATATAATGCATGTTTAATACATGAGCACTAGTATGATTTAATAGTGGAAGAAATGAAAATAATAAATAGTATGGGAGTTGAAATAGTGTATCTTATAAAGTTGCAATCACAGGGTAAGTTGAGTGGTCCTAGAGGAACTGAGTTATTAGGTCCATTTCAAGAGCTGCTTAAATTAGAGGAAAGTTGGGACATAAGAAAGGGGAGAGAAGAATTTGGAAATGAAGAATGAGAAAAAACTGTAGACAACAACAACAAAAGAAAAAAAAAGAAAAAGAAAAAATAAGCAGATGCACATTGATGATGGCCTGATAAAACATTCCCTGGAAAGATTATGACTTCTAATACATCTACAAATTAGAGTACAAAATAGGGAGAATTTTAAATAGGTAAAATAAATGGCCAGGCACAAGGTGCATGCCTATATTCCCAGGGGCTCTGGAGGCTGAAGACAGAGAAATAATTTTTGTTTTAAAGCCAGTAACTGAATGAGGCCCTCAGAAATTCAGCAAGACCCTTTCTCTAAATGAAATATAAAAAGGGATGGGGACGTTGCTCAGTAGTTAGACACCCATGGGTTCAATCCCCAGTAACAATAACAAAATAACAAAGCAAAAAGAAACACCAAATAGGCATGTTAAGTTAGAGGAATTGGTAAAAGATTAAGCGTGCATAAGAACTCTCAAATTTTATTGAATCATATGTTGGGGACCATGTACAAAATCTATGTTCTGACTCAGAAGGTCTTTGGTTCTACATCCTGAATACATTCAGAGATGCTTCCAATGCTCCTTGATGCACAGACTACATTCTGAGTTAAAAGAGCAGTTGAATAAATTGCCCTTTAGAAAATCTAATTTAAGAGCCATTTCGTCTTAGTTCATGGCATAACCACATTAAATTAGAGCATAAATAGTGCTTTGTTTTTAATTATGTTTGTTGGCAAAGGGGTAGAACAAGAACACATAGAAATTGTATTTTTTTAAATTTTTTTTTTCGTTGTACAGAATAACACTATTTATTTATTTATTTATTTATTTATTTATTTATTTATTTTTATGTGGTGCTGAGGATTGAATTCAGAGCCTTGCACGTGCAAGGCAAACACTCTACCGCTGAGCCATAACCCAAGCTCCAAAATTGTATTTTTTAAAGATTTTTTTTTAAAATATTTATTTATTTTAGTTTTCGGCAGACACAACATCTTTGTTTGCATGTGGTGCTGAGGATCGAACCCGGGCCGCACGCATGCCAGGTGAGTGCGCTACCGCTTGAGCCACATCCCCAGCCCCTTTTAAAGATTTTTTTAAGCTGTAAATTGACACAATACCTTTATATTATTTATTTTATATAGTGCTGAGGATTAAACCCAGTTCTTCACATGTGTTAGACAAGCACCCTGAGACTGAGCCAAAACTCAGCTACTAGAAATTGTATTTTTAAGATACAGTTACTGCATTGGGAAGAAAAAGTAGTGGGAATAATCTAAACAACAAATGTAAAAAAAAAAATCAAGACCACAGATCTAGAGATAGCTTTTGAAAATCCAAGGGAGGGGCTAGTGAGGAGGAAATAAAAATATCTATGTAATTTTGAAGGTAATCATAAGGAGACTGAGACAATGCATTTCAGCTGGTTTCACTATATTTGCCTTCAATCAAAAGTGAGAATTACTGGTCCAGAGATGGTTTTAAGCAGGGGAAACTGTTAGAATTGGGGCAAGCAGCCACTTTAATTTCTTTGCTTCAAAACTACCAAGCATAAGGAAGTATTGATATCAGTATTTGAGATCAGAAACATACCATTTAAGAAACATGGGACATTTTAAAAGACAGTTTTTTTCCTTAATGAAACCATGGCTTTGGGCATGCTAGGAATACACTCAATTACTCTTCCAAGTCCTCATCTCTAAATAGCTAGTATTCTGATATGACACGTATTTTATGAAAATCTTTGAAAGTCTATGAAGTTATATCAAACAATGGTCATTTTGTAAACCACAGACTCTTTAGGTTAATTTGTTGAATACCAAAGCTGTTATTTTTGTATATATTCCAATGAATTTGAAATATAAAAGGTTATTAATTTCTGATAATACTTTTGCATTTCACTTCACTTTTCCCCTTTGGATTACCATATATTAATATTTTATGCTTATTAAAAATTATTTCTTAGATACAATTCCTATGTCTTCTCAAATGAATGAATCAAGAAACTTTGAGTGGGTCAGACCAGAGGATATAATAAAAGAAGATACACCACTGTCCTCCATGTGTATGGAAAAATGATTATTTTAATAAGTGTATGCCAAAGCTGATCATATCTCAGATATTTCCTCAATGCAAATGAATTATAATTTCCACTTGACGGTTATCACAACATTAGACATACTGTATTGTAGAACAAATGGAGGAACAGGATACATACCTGTAATAAAGTTAATGAAATGATTGTGATAGGCTACATTAAACACACTTGCTGTTAAATTATTTTCTTCATTTTATATATTTATGCCCCAAAGTTTCTCTTTGTTCCTCTGATTAGATATCCCCTTTCCCTCAATCAATCCGCACCTTACTTGGTATGGGTGCATTCCTTATTATATTTATGTAATTGGAACTGTAATCTCACTTTTGAAAACTTAACTCTATGCTTAATTAAACTAATATTGGATGTTTTTCTTCAATATATTTGAATTATGCTGCTGTACTCAACAAAAACCAGCAAACACAGAAGTCAAATGCTAAAATATTATTTATCAAAGCTAACTCATGGAACTTGACTCCATATCAATTCAGCAGGAAGGTGCGGGTGATTTTGTCATATTCATGTTTTGTGGATTGTGTATCCCTTTTGCTTTTCAGCATTTCAGAATTTCACACATCCTGTTGTGAAGGTAATTATAATCTTCTATGTTTATCTTGAATTATTAACTGTGTATAGTATAAAATTTACAACATGTATTTAATATCTACTTTCCAAACCCATACAGCCTATCTTAGACAGGAGGTATTTTCTTTAAAAGAATACAGTGGGGACAACAGAAGAAACAATTTGCAAATCAGGATATATATATATGTATATATATATATATATATATATATATATATATATATATATATATATACACACACACACACACACACACACACACACACACATACATACATACACATTCCAGTGTCTATATTGGCATACAAGTTTGAAATTATATCTTTAAAGTCACAAAAAAATGATTTCTATAAAATCTTTATCTCAGACATTTTTAAAATTAAAGTTCCTGGAATTCTTATACCTGTTAGGTGAATTATGAGGCTCTATTTTCCTCCAAGATTTTATAAAATCTTATTGCACAGCTGCCAATAATTTTCAAATCTTGGGAGATGAACATAAAAATATGTGTCTGAACCAAGAGATTAAGTATAGTGTGAGAAACAGGACCCACATAACATTTAATTTCAATTCTAATATAATACCCACTTTATTGAATAATTATATTGAACCCGTGTTGTATTTTATACAGTTGTGGATTCTATGTCCATCATCAGTTGTGAATATCTCTGTATTAAACCATACAAAGTATTATTGTGTATTCTTTATATTATTCATTTTCTATAAAACTAACAGAGTATTTTTAGGAAATTACTCTTTTATGATTTTTATTGACCCACAGTTGTAAATTCAAAAATACTTACACAAACCACTTTATATATTCCCTCTTCATGCTTTTCTTTCATTTTGTTTGTTTGTTTGTTTTTGTTTTTAGTTTACTTTTCAGTGGTGGGTACTGAACACAGATACTTTGTCATGCTAAGCAGTGGCTCTGCCACAAAGCTTTTTCTCTTATTCATTGGAAGGTTGGGTAAATACAAGATTCAGGAAACTGACTCCCAAGCACTAAAATGTGTCCCTTAACATACAAAAATGAGAAATTCAAACATTACATGGTAAACCCAAAGAATTTAAACAGTTGAGGTGTTTTATTTTACATGCCATTTGAAACCTTGTGTAACAGTACAGAGCCTCTTATTCCAGAGACCCAGCTTTGTCCTTTATGACTTAATGAAACTTCATTCTACACTGGTCCCAGAAAATGATATATCCTCTATTTTTCATGGAACATTTATTTTTCCATTCTGGTCTGCTTTCTTCTATTTGGCACTCCTGCCACCTTCTTATTCATTTCTGCTCATGCATATGCTCGCCACACTCATCCTAACTTCAGTATTTGGAGCCATCTAGCTAGAACATAAATGTGACTATGAACCTCTCTAGAAGATAAAACGCCAGCTTTTAAAATTACCCAGAAAACTTTCATGAGTTCAGCCTAACACTTTATCCTTTCTTTTAATTTTACTGTCATCTGGATGGCTTCTCACCAATCCCTATATTTTCAGACAAATACTGACCCATTTAATGCTTCACTCTGTGTCTAGCTACAGCCTTTTAAGCTTTCCCCATTTTCTGCCGCTGACTGGTAACCTCATTCCTTTAGTCGCTGCTGAATCCTAGCTCTAGGAAAGCCACTATTCCTGGCACCTTTTTACTCTATTCTCAAAGGGAACGTAATAATTCTCGGTTCAAATAAACTGTTGATGCTAAGGTGATGTAAAAGAGGTCTTCTCAAGTTCAGGAGCCAAAGGGCTAGACAGGGGAAGGAGTGATTTACAAATCAACTGGTAGATATCCAGTTGAACAGTGGATGAAATGCTGAGATACCTCAAGGGGGTAATAAAACAGTTTATGACAAGAAGATTGATAATCATGCAGGACTGAACAGACTACGTCTTACAGAAGAATACATTTTTTAGAATAATGTAGAAAAACATTGCATATGCAAGATGTTCATTGATAACAGTATAGAAAGTCTAAGTCACTGTGGAAATGACTGCTGATGAATAGTTGTTTTTAAAAGTTACTGTTATGGGGAAGAGAATAGCAAATTGTGTATATCCCCACATTTCTATAGTGTTTTTAAAATTTACTTCTGGCAAATTTTCATTCATCTTGAGTGGATATACCTTTGAGATATTCTTGTTTATTAAACCTGGTGATACATAGTGTCTCCTCAGGTAGACTGTTGAAGTTTTATATTACTAAAAACATTCCCTGAAAAAAATTCTCTGCTGGTTACAGTGGAACACCTGTAAATACAGCTACTTGGAAGACTGAGACAAGAGCATGGCAAGTCTCAGGCCAGAACAAACACTTTATTGAGATCCAGTTTCCAAAAATAAATAAATATACAACTCTGGCAGAGTCTTGCCAATGTTTCAATGTTCTAGGTTTAAATCACTGAGTACACACAAGTATACCCCAACAATAAAAAGTTAAAGAAGTAATCTCACCTAAAATTCAAGCTTATTATTACTTTTTATTTTTGGCAGACTATCATTCTCTCTAAATGCTCTAAGTAGTTCACGTAAATCTTCATACATTTTTCAGCTAAACCACTTTGGTTCTCATCATCTGAAGAAGAGGAGGAAGGTCTGATGACACCAAAAATAAGCAGCCACAAGTATGTTCACTCATATATATTTTTTAAAACTTGTGATTTCTTACTGTATTCCTTGTTTTAAGAAAGTCAATATGGGCAAAATTGAATACCGTTCATAACAGTGGTTTGAAATCTAAAGATGATAATTTAATATTCAAATCTAATAGAATTTAACTGGTTATGAATCTGAAAATAGCATTAAAATTCAGGATAACATGTAGATAAACATTATCCTTGTGATTCAGGAAGAATTTTTTCTGAATATTATTTGGCTTTCCATTTTTTAACCCCTGAAAATGAGGAAGAAGTGAAAATTAGTGGTTTTGCAAATAACCTTTTTAATTAATGAACATATATAGTGGTGATGGCCATTGAGTACATTTATGGTAAAGAATTGTCCTTCCCAGTGGCTCAGTTTTAGTTACATATAAACATGGAAAATCACACCCATCTCATGTGCTCTGTGGGTATCAAAGGCAGAGTGAGTTAAAAGACACACATGCATGCAGATCCTAATCAGACCAGTTTTTCTCATACACTGATATGTGCATAGCTCACACACAGCCTATGGATGGCTGGTGATATCCTTGAATTCATTTACTTTTCTAAAAGCCAAAATTCTAGGTTTCATTTGGTCTCAGGATCTCTACAGTGCATCTCCAGGTTTTTTTTTTTCCCATAGCTGCTCTTTTTTATGCAGAATGCATACAGGAGCCAATATGACTCAAGCTCTGAACAATGGTCAGGAAGTGCTGTACATTTTTGTGCTGACATTATTCTTCATTGGTGTACTTCTTAGTTCTCTCTCAGAGGAACATGTTGTTTACTCTACCCAGATCCTGTGTGTAGAATTCTAACAGTATGATAGAAACATTTCTTCACACTATGTTGTCAGTTTATTAAACTGGATTTTCTCTTAGTGAAACACTTACTATAAGCTCTTTAGATCCTGTAAGACTGTGATGACCAAAATGAGGGAAGTCCAACAAAGTCTTATTCTTGCTCAACATCACATACTTCCAACTCTCTTATCACACTGAGTCTCATATTTTAACACTAAAGAATTCTGTAAGTCTGTTATTGAAAACATGTAATGCAACATAATATTATTTATATTTCTCAAGAATGTTTAATTAAGTATTTAATGCATTATCATCTTGTGGGGTTGTGATATATGGTTGTTTACACTCTTAGAATACATGCATTTATGTTATGAAATTTTCAGGGAATACTTTTTCTATGATATCCATCCTGCTTTTACCAAATCAGGAGCCACTGGAAGACAAGAGTTCAGCTTCATCTGAAGCACAAATTCTAGGTTGCCCTGTGGAAAATATGACTGTACTTACCTACATTTTATTTAGCTTGTTTCAGGACCAAAATTTGGGTGATGTCTAAAAGAGTGATAGTGAAGTCTTCATGAAGCTCATTGGGGTCCTTTATTTTGCAGGTATTTTCTGAGGGTGGTCCTCAGATGTTCATTTCTAAGTCATCTGGAGAGAAACATTATATAGCAAAAGAGAAAACCGCTGGACATGTCCATGGTAAGAACTACGTACTCTACAAATTTCTTTGAACAGAATATTGATTTCTAACATGAGTGCTGATTTATTCTAATACTTAGAAAAATGAGCCTAGTAAACAGGTAATAATGAAAAATTGAGAAAAATAATGAGTTGTCTCTCTGAAGACCAAAGTCCAGCAGCAGGTTATAGTGGGAGTGTTCCTCTTAGTTTCTATGCAAGACATGCATAGATCATAGGGGAGTTGGAAATTGTGAAGGATAGAGGATAAGGGTGAATAAACATTGGGAAAGGCAGAGAGAGTGAGTGAAGCTAGTAAATGAAGGAAAAAGAAGCCATGGAGGCAGAGAAATTTCAGTCATGTATCAGAATAAAAAGAACACCTCTTCAAAATGTGGAAAGAAAATGGGAGTTTCCAGTGGTGCAAATGGCTCAAGGTGTGAATATCTTTTCTCACCACTCATCTCTGAGTTGTCATTAGAAAGAAATTGACATGTGAAGAACTGATCATGAAGAAAGGAAGTTAATTTTTCTATTTAACTGAAATGTTCATAAATCCATGTGTATGGTCATAAATTCATATAAAACAATATTGTAATTAAAACAAATAAAAAATAAAAAGACCTATATCATAGACATTCTTGCCACTACCTGGGATGAAGCACAGATGGCAGACACAGCAATATGGGAAGTGGAAAAATGTGCAAATTGTTATGGACTGATACCTAAATTCATAAGTTTTTTAAAAATTCTTTGGACAATTTAGAAAGGAGAAGAGGGAATAGACATTGAGAAAAGCAGAGATAATACAGTGAGTAAATGAAGGAGAAAGGACTTCTTCTCATTCTCCAGGTTTGCAAACATCATTGGGTGGAAACCTGGCTCTATTATTGTAAGGCATTTGAAGGCAGGGAAATGAGAAGCAGACTAAGTGCAGACCCAGACTCTCAGACTCTAATAGATCATCTGTGGGGAACCCAATTCAAAATGCGTACTCTGACTTACCTGGCCTGCACATCTATGTTTTCTTCCATGTAAGGTGATTCCAATGATCACTATCTGCCAGACACCATGTAAAGAGGTCAGGAAAGGATTTCCTTTTAGCAAAACTAGATGCAGTGCCACTGGAACATCAAATGTAATAAAATTATTGCATACATCGTGTTTTTATTCTGATCTTGTCTCTTGGCAAGTGATAAGAACTCAAAGTATAGAATTTATATTTCTTAGGTCTAATCCTTAAATTGGGAATTAAGAAAGATTGGTGGTCTGGAGTTGTAGCTCAGTGGTAGAGTGCTTGCCTTGCATGCGTGAGGCACTGGGTTCTATCCTCAGAAACACATATAAATAAATAGATAGATAGATAGATAGATAGATAGATAGATAGATAAAATGAAGATATTGTGTCCATCTACAACTAAAAAAAAAGAAAAGAAATAGAAAGAGTGGGGATATTTCACAGACAGAATGGCAAATATAAAGAATCAAGACCAGAGATCAACATGTTGCTTTTGAAAAATTCCTGGGAAGGAGAAAAGTGGAAGAAACAAAATAAGTTACCTGGGTAATCTTGGAGGGAATGATGGGGAAACTGAGAACATGCAATTCAGGGGCTATCAGTGTATCTATATTTCACAATATGTGAGAGATTGTAACTTGTCCATCATTTGAATCATGAGGGGCTTGTAAGTTGGGGAAGCATTCCAGCCATGACCATCTTTTCTCCATACCTATCAGACATACTGCTTGCTGTGGTTTAAATTGAGTCATTCTGAGAAGCAAAATTACATTTCAGAATCATTCATGGTTTTTAATGACAGCTCTGCTCTTTCTCCTCTTTCCTCTTTTCCTTCCTTCCTTCCTTCCTTTCTTCCTTCTCCATTCACTACCTCCCTTTCATATTTCCTTACATAATTACTTTCTGTATTTCTTTTCTGTTTGCCTGAAAATAAAATTTTGACCATGGGCACTCTAGAAATTCATTTCATTACTGAGCTGCATCCTCATACTTCAAAAGCTAATTATAATTTTTTGATAGGCCTGGCATTTTATGAATACACTTAAAACACTGGCAAGTCACACTCAAACAAACTCATTTATAAACTGAAATCTTTATACAGTTTAGTATTTGAATACCCAAAATCTTTGTAATATATGTGTGTGTTTGTGTATGTAATAATATATTATTGTTATCAGATAAAGCTGTGCTCTTCCATTTCAACTTTCCCTTTATAATTTTATGTCTCAAAAGTTTAAACCAATCAAACCTTATTTCTTAGATGTGGAAACTATCTGTTCTCACACAAGGGGATCATGAAAATCTAATCCATTTAAACCAGAGAATACAGGAATAGAGGATGCACAAGAGGAACCAGCATACCACCTGTATATAAGAAATAAACAATAGGTGTCATAGCTTTCAGTGTCAAAGTATGTATTTGAGGTGACTCCTTCAGATATCTTTGTTGAGAAATGAACCTAACATTTCCCTGGGATCTGACCACAGCTTTGGCCTTACTAAACAAAAATGAAAGTACAAATATAGTAAATATATACATACTTAAAATTATAAAGATTAAATCTTTTCAATAGTATTTCAATAAGATAGGTTCTATGGCTTGTATTTTTTTTTTTTGACTTCACCTTTGCCATTGAATCTCTTAGGGACCTTCTTTGCTTCTCCACTAGAGGATTGTTGGATTCTCCATCAATCTGTATCTTTGCATTGGTATATATTCCCTTGTCTGTTTTATTTATGGTCATTGGACAAATAATCTCAGGTTTGTGAAATGAACAGCATGTTCAAAAAACCTATTCACAAAATTCCTTTGGCAGAAATAGTCTCATTATTGTTGCCAGCCACACAAGCCAGCACAGAAACCAAGGAGATAGCATAATTTTTAGCACAGCTGAACCATGGACCTCAGCTGTATGTGGAGGCATCTCTAATGTATGTGTCATTTTGTCCTCTTCACCTTTGCTTGAGTATATACTCCTTTTGTTTTTCATCTTCTAGAGATTCATCTGATTGCAGAAAGGTAATTAAATTTCTATATTTATTATAAATTATTAATTTTGTAGTCAATGAAAAATACACTCTTTATGTACTATCTTCTTTCTAAGTCACTGATCCCATCACAGTAAAAGAGGCCCTTCCACAGAAAGGATTAGGCAAGGTGAAAGAAAAGACAGTAAAATTGGGTAAGTTTTGCATTACAACACTCCAGGGAACACAATGTTAAAACACTTGAAATGCTACCAGTGTTCCCACATGTATGGTTGTTTTCCCAAAGAGGTGGGAGGATTTTCCTCACAATGTCATCAGTAGTCACAGAAAATGATCTCTCCTCTGTGTTTCTGGGAATGTCCCCTCAATTATGAATTGTTTCCCCTCCATATCATACTGTTACATACTCTCTATTTCCAGCCTTTGGAGTGAACTAGCTACCATGCAAATGCTTATGGTGATAAGCATCTCTTTAGAATGTGAAAGGGCAAACTTCTAAAATTTCTTAGAAATATTTCCTGACTTGAGCCAAGCTTCATTCTGTATCTTTATACCTTTCCTCTGCCTCAACTGTCCTCTGGCATTAGGCCTCACCTATCACTTTATTCTGAGACAAATCCTGACCTATTTCATACTTTTCTCTGTGTGGGCCTATAGCATTTCATACTCTCACCATCTCCTGCTCTCAGGCTACTCACCTCTCACCTGTCTTTTTGAGGGGTGAGTAGCTAGAAACAACACCATCCCTGGGGGCACAGTTTCTCTGCCTTCTTAGGTCATTTTCTCTGGCACTTCAGCTGGTCACATTAGCTTCCAGACACATAGGTTCTCCTTTGCCCTTCTCACTAGAGTCACAGGGGTATAGTCTAGCCTGCACCAGTTTTTTCTACCTTCCATCAGGAACAACCTAGGTCTCTTGATAGGCACTTCCATGACCCTCATGTGCCGGGCTGCGGCAGAATAACCAGGGGTGATGAATAACTTGTGTATGTTGATGCAGCAGGAATGGAAGCCGTTTATTGTGGGACAACAGAGGTATTTATACATTTTGCACAGCTTATCTTAATTAGCATAAACTAGATACAGCAGTCAACCAATCAGGAATCTCCATACTTAATGGCTCGCTTTTGTTACTTCACAAACCACTCCCTCTGGAATTTTGCCAGGTGCCATCCAGACTTGTTTACAGACTCTAACAGATCTGCGCTGATATTTGCATGCAGGTTGTAGGCTTTTTTTGTTTATAGTACACAGATTACTGAATCTCTGGACCTTTTCAGTTTTTAGAATTTTTAGGGATTTGAATAAAATCCCTCTTTCACATACTTTGCTGAGAAGCTCTTCACCAACTCTTTGGTCTCCATGCAATAGTGCAACTTAGAATGCAGCTTACTCTATACCAACATTTCCCCAGAATCATGTGGATTTTCAAGTTTGTTTCTGAGCAAATTTCATTGATCTTGAGTAGACAAATCTTGGCAATATGGTTTGCACTGAACCTTGTATCCTGTCATGTCTCTATAAGATGTGTGTTGAGGATTTAGATCAAGAAAAAATACTCCCTGTAAATTCAATGTTTGTTGGGTGCAAATGGGCAAAACTTTATTCACAACTACTTGGAAGTCCAAGCCTTGAAGGATGGCTGTATTCAGTCCAGTCAGAGGACTCCAGTTGCCAACTAAAGTGGCCATGGGATAGAACCATGGGATGGTAGAGTATTTGACAAGAATGCATAAGTGTGTGGGTCCACTCCCAAGGTGTATACACAAAGAAAGGAAAAAAAACTGTGGAAAGTTGAAACCAGTAATTATTCACCAAATATTAAACTTAATTGAAAATCATATTTGGGAATATTAAGTTGTTTGGTGTTACAATTACCCTTTTCTCTTTGGATTGATGTTCACTTTTTCTAGTGCACTTCTAAGGAATGTGAGTAAATGTATTCATTTATCAGCAGAGACCCATTTTGACATGACTTAGAGGAAGAGCACAAAAGTTTTGATGACACTCAATGTACCCAGTCTCAGGTACGTCAACATATAAAGCATTTCTTCCTGTTTCCTCTTGTTTTTCTTTCTTGAAGAAAGTAAAGGAGGCCAAATGAAAATACCTTTCAAATAGTCTTTTGGAATCCAGGCATTATATGTTACTAATTACATCTAAAACCACTCTGAACTGGTTAGAATCTGAAAATAGCATTAGTAGTCCTGTCAACTTATAGTAAAATTTACTATGTAATGAAGGGAAAACAATTCTAAATGTTGATTGTGCTTCCACTTGCATAAACATTTTTAAAAACAAAACGTTGAGACTAAATTTGAGACTGACGAATAACCACCTGGGTTATGAATGGTAATGGTCACTGACTGCATTAATGTGAAAGGGTGATGTTGTCAAAGGCTCAAAATTCTAGTGAAAATCAGTAGTTATGTGCTACAAGTTGAAATATATATATTTAACTTTACATCCTGGTTAATGTTTATTTGTTATTTTTTGTTTATTTTATATTGATTCTTTAAAAAAATAAATGACAGCAAAATGCATTATAATTCTTATTACACATATACAACACAATTTTTTATATCTCTGGTTGTGTATAAAGTATGTTGACCCAATTTCTGTCTTCTTACATTCATTAAACAATTTTCTCTGTGGTGACCTCTTCATTTTGTTTCTCTTCCTTGCAGAAAATGCAGTCAATATGTTGAATAATTTTATCAAAAGGTCTTAGTATATTAAATAAATGTATTTGTGTGCTTTAATGGGGGAATGATGGAATTTAGAGATGCTGTCCCATATTTTTTATCACATTGCCAACAATCCTGGTGTGATATTTAGCCCACATCTAGATTTATTTTACTTGGCTGGCATATGTAGGTCCTTGGGTTTACAGCTTTCCCTTTGGGGTGTATCCTGGGCAGGGGCCATATCCCAGTGTCCAATCCCCAACTGAACACCTAAGTCTCATATTTTCAAATAAAAACTTTGTTAGTTCATTGTTTAAAAAGTGTAATCCTATTTAATTTGAAACATACTCCTCGAAATTCTTTAATATAAGACTTGAAAGCCTTCTCACATTTGATGTTGAATGCAAAGTCGGATGAGTTACAATGAATATCATTCCTCCCGTCCTTTGGGGTGTGTACACCTTTGTTAGCATGTTGTCAAGGAATGCCTTTTTTATGACATCCACCCTGCTTTTACCAAATCAGGAGCCATTGGAAGATAAGTGTTCAGCTTCATCTGGAGCACAATGCTAAGACACCCTGCGGAAAGTATGACTGCTCAGTCTGAAGTTATCTACATGTTAGTTAGCTGCTTTCCAAACCAAATTTGGGTGATGTCTAAAAGAGTGATAGTGAAGACTTTATGCAGCTCATTGGGGTCCTTTATTTTGCAGGTATTTTCTGAGGATCATCCACAGATGTGTGTTTCTCACTCATATGGAGAGAAACATCATAAAGCAAAAGAGAAAGAAGATGGACATGTCCATGATTAGAACAACATATTCTACAGAGTTCTTTGGATAGAATATTGATTTATAACATGAGTGCTGATATATTCTAATATAGGGAGAAATGAACCTAGTAAACAGGGAATAAAGAAAAAGCAAGAACGATAGAATTGTCTCTCTTAATACCAAATATAGCAGCAGGTTATACTGGGAGTGTCCCTCTTAGTTTCTGTACAAGACAAGCAGAGACCACAGGGGAGTTGGAAAACTTGAATTTTTATGTTGGAAAGAATAATGTTCTTCACATTCTACCTGGTTGCTGTTCATTTCTCAGTGTATTTTCATTTTCCTCAGGGAATCTTTTCTATAGATCAGATTTATGTATTAGATCACAAACCTCTTTTCTAATATCATCTGTCTAAAATTATAATGATCTTTTTTTTTTTGTGCCTGTTTTCTCCATTAGACTTTAAGCTAAAGAACAATAGGGGTCTAATCTCCTGTGCTATATCTTCAGAGTTCAGCATATTGTGTCACGTGTTTTATGCACTCATTGCTTTAGTGTATAAATACTGCATGTAAAATATACAGCATTCATATATTTAAATTAGTAACATTTTATTTCTATCTTCTTTTTTTCTCACAGATTCTGTCAAAATTCCAGAAAGCAGTTCTATCACTTCAAAGAATAATAAAAAGCAAAAAAATGTCACTGCACGCAGTGTTCACTACATGTTAAAAAAATGCACAACTGGAAAATGAGATTCATGAGCTAAAAACGATGGTATCAGAGTTTAAGCAAGAAAATATAGAATTGAAACAACAACTCCACAATTTGAGGTATTATATCCTAGATTGAAAGAAGGGGTGGAAGCTTTTCCTTCAATCCAGTAAAATAAGAAGGAGAAATTTATTTTAACTACTGACTCATCTGTTAGCACTTTTCAAGGGAGAAAGCTTGAATAAATTATAAAATTCTTACAAATATGATAGCATATTATTAAATGTGATTACTTCTAAAAACTAAGTTCATATTGTTCCCCAACACAATTATAATGGCTCTATGGAACCCCATCTTCTAGTGATCTATTTATTTAACAAACATAATTTGGGATTGTTATTTGTTTATATATTTAACTTTTTATTACAATTAATATTTCAAGAAATATCATTTATAAAAAAATCATTTCCTACTCAGATACCATGGCATGTGCCTATAATTCCAGCAGCTTTTGAAGCAAAGATAGGAGGATCAAAAGTTCAATCTAATCCTCATCAACGTAGCAGCAATGTTCCAAGCAAATTAGTGAGACCCTGTCTCCAAATTAAAAAAAGGAAAAAGGCCTTGGGATGTAGCTAAGTGACTTAGCTTCTGTGGTTGAATCCCTGGTAACAAAGATGGGGGTGAAAAGAAAAGAAAAATAAATAACTTTCTATATTTCTGTTTACTTTTGAAAAAATTTTAATATACACTTATTTGGTTAAAGTTGGGAAACTTTAAAAAGATTTCAGGATATTTAAATTGCTCTCAAGAAAGTTTTTATTCCACCAATGAGACATTTTTCACTGCCCTGCAACATGTTATTATACATTTATAGGTTTTAGGCTGATTTTTAGGATCAAACTCAGGGTTTTGTGTTACTAGTGTGATGTGCCAGTGCTGAGCTAGACCCTCGGCTACACTTCTAACATTAACATTCATTAAAAACTGAAATGAAACAGATAATATTTTTTTATTCACATTCATTCTCATTCATAAATGTGTTCATATTTTTATATTGAAAGGACATATACTTTTTATGTTTTTGAGGTACACATGACAGTAGACTATATGTTTACATACATTTATTTTTGTTATGGCTTCTATTCCATTGTGTGTTTTCACACACACACGCACACACACACACACACACACACAATATTTTTTATCCATTCATCTGTTGAAGAACATTACTCTTCATTATTGGATTAAATATTAGATCCATCTTGTTCAAAAGTGGATTTTCAGTTTTTTGTAAAATTCATAAGGTTCAAAAAGGTAAGCTGAGAGTGTTACCATAAAAGAAACATAAAAAAGGATAATAACACATATTAGGTTATTTATCTCAGTTCGTTGTTATTGTAATACAAAAGATACATTTTTTATATATCTCTATTTTATTTACATGTGAAAAATCGAACCCAGCACCTTACCCATTCTAGGCAAACACTCTACCACTGTGCTACAGCCCCAGTCCCAAAAGACACATATTGAAAAAAGAATTTCTGTATACCACAACCAATGGGACCTGTGTAACCATTTTTGATTGAGAATTCAGTAGTTTGTTAAACATTGCAACTTTATCAAGGGCAGTATGTAGAGATACAGGGCTCACCCTGTTGTGTAAGGAATGTGATAGTGACTAGGCAGGAGTACACAATCTTCTATTTTCTTAAGGGAATTCAGAAATAATCAGCAGCTTACTGTTGTATGTAGTGATATTTTTTCAGAGTAAACATCATTATATAATAATAATAATAACAATAATAATAAATTTTTAAAGTGACCTGAGATACAAAATTATTATCAGAAATATCAGGTTGTTGTGAGACATCTTGAAAAACAGCCCACTGGTACCCTGAAACTACAACGTGTATCAGAGACTTCTCTAGAAGATTTAGCACATTTTCACATAAATTTAAAAGAAAAAGACAGGATTTAATGAAGAAACTAAGACAAATGACAAGTCAAGTATGTAGAAAATTGAACATGTCATTTGTAAATCAATACCTGCATAAGTAATAAAATTTATTCTGGGATACTATTTCAATGAATAGCTTTCTTTACATTTTCATTATAATTTATTGTATTATAATTGGTGATCTTTATACTGCACTTATTTCTTACACTTAATATTTTTTTTAGAATTTTTCTCTTACAAGATCAGCATCTTTCATTAAAATATCTCGATTGAGAAAAGCTGAGACTTTTTCTATAACCCAGCAGCTTGTAATGCTGTCTCTACTTCCATGATACAACAAGGAAAACTGAATTAGAGGTACTATTTAATAGAATGTTTCAGGAAACTTTGTTATTTTTAGTTTATTTATGGGCATCTATTCAAAATCTGCAAGTAATTACTAAATTGACTTTAAAAAATGTGTACAAACCTTTTTATGCTTTTCTCAAAATACAGATACGTTTTAGGTTTTAGTTTAATTATTGAAAAACTTAGGCTATTTCTTTATTTTTTTTCTTTTATTTTTAGATACATTATGAAGCATATAAGTATTTGTATTATGTCTGGACTGATATCCAAAGTAGACAATAAAAAAATGTTAGCTAATTTTTTTTCAGTACATCTTTTAAAAGGCATTTTTATGATATATGTAATGCACCTGACACCGAATTCACCAATATAACATGTAAAATTCAGTGTCTCTTAGTACATTAACAGAGTTATGTAACCATTAACACAGTCAATTTTAGAACATTTTCATGTTCTTGAAAAGAAACCTGGAACCTCTTAGCTGTCAGTTTTCTAATCCCTACACGTCCAAAGTCCTGGAAAACTACCAATATATTATTTTAGTAATTTACAAATGTAAAAAAAAATATTACTTTTATTTATTTATTTTTTAACTTTAGGCAAGCCTCTATTTTATTTTTATGTGATTTTTAAATTTGTTTTAATTAGTTACACATGACAGTACAATGACCTTGACATATCATACATTTCAATCACATGGGATACATGTGATTCTGCAACCTGTATACTCTACAAGGTGTTGTGGCTCAGTTATTTTGTGCCCAGCCAGACTGTGGCATTTGGTGGCCCATACGGAAAATGCCTGAAGCTTGGGGGTAAGTGAAATTGCTCGCCCCTGAAGGAGAGCAAAAAAAAATAATAATAATAATAATAATAATAATAATAGGTGACCATTTCAAAAAACAATGTGTTTATATTTTGATTTGTTTTGTTTTTATTTCAAGTTGCCTGTCCCTAGAAATTTCTCAGGCATACTGGGGAAAATGGTTGGCTCAAGGTTTGAAGTTTTTCACCCCCAAGGAAGAGAAATTGTTAAAGGAAGGAGGCACCCCAGTGAGGCCAGAAAAATTAGGGTATATGTTGATACAATACAAAAATGTAGCCCATGGCTTTTTAAAGAGGAGTTGTTGAATATATCACAATGGGACCACCATGGTATCCTGTAAAAAGATTTTTCATCAACAAGAAAGAGATGGCTAGTTCTATTTACTAACTTGTCTAAGATCTTGGTTTTTATAGACATCTGATTAATTTACAAAGCTAAAGTGTTGAAACATCAACCATTAATATAAAAGCAAGTACTTCTTATTTATTAAGTTCCATAAGGTAATATTTAAATATTATGTGTGTTTTCATAAATTGGTAAGTGGAAAAAATGTTTAATATTGCTTTTTTCTGGTCTTTGCTGAAACAAGGTTATTAAGTATTAAGATTCTATCAGGTATAATTTATATACAAAGAGTATAAGAAGTTTCAGTTGGGTTTCAATTATATTATTATTATCATACCATAAAAAATATTTCATCTTATTAAAGTGGAGTAACTTATCTAAATTCAGAAATTTTATAAGGGTTGTTTCACAATGTAAATTTTTAAAAAAGGGTTAATGGCTGCAAAAGAGATATAAAAAGATTCAAGATGTGGAAATATATTTTAATATAAAGGTTAAAAAAAGAAATATTTCTAGATGAGATAATCTCTGTGTGGTAAAGTAAAAAGTTGTAAAATGCCATTTAAAAAGATTTTGAAAAAACTAGACTTACTTTAAAAGCTTGAGAAAGGAGGAAAGAAATAAAAGGTATTTGTACATGGAAGATTGAGACAAAGCTTCTTAATGGAGTAAAAAAAAGGCTTTAGTTGAAGGACAGCCATGTAAACTAACATTAAAGTGATTTAAACAGAATCTAAGACTCGTTTAAAAGAGTGAAGCTGTAGGTGGTGAAAAACTACATTTAAAAGTACAGTATAGATACAGTATAGGTGATAATTGAAAGGCTTTAAAAGTTTAAATTGAAGGTGGTCATGATAACTTCATGGTGGAAAAAAGATTGCTTTACTCACATAACAAAAATCCCATACAATCCACAGGGACAAAGCATACTTTAAAAAAAAAAAACTCATCAAACTATTAAAAATGTACTTATTAAAGCAAAAAGAGGGAATTGGAAAGGGGTACATATCTCCCCAAGATAAACTTAAAATAAGCCTTTTTACTCTAAACTTTTAAAATTTGGATTCATCTGGGCTTAGTGCTGTGGAAAGGCATATGTATCCAAAAAATGTAAATAAGCCTAAGGTACTTTATAAGGATATTCTAACAGGACAATGGAAATGTCCTGACCCAGTGATTGTCTGGAGTCGGGGTTCTGTTTCTGTGTTTCCACAGGGAGAACAGCAGCCAATTTGGATTCCAGAGAGACTAACCAAAGCAATTTCTACAGACCAAAAAGAAGATGATTTGACTTCAATCCATAACAGCTGATATCCAGGGCTCCAGCTTGGCTATTCTTACATCTGTGACAGTGATTAACCAGGATGCTTTTTTAAAAATATCTATTTTATTATTACATTTTCCAACATCATAAAGTTCTATTTTATTTTTTGAGCTCATACAGACCTAGGTTAATGTTTTGCTGATCAGATTTATTTTTTGACTGTGGAGTTTTTAAACATTACAATGGAGATTTCACCTGTGTAAGCTACAAGGCCTTTAGTATTGTCTTATGCGTTGTATGTTTGTGTGCACACTTGTGTTTTGTGTTGTATGTCTGTGTGTGTGTATGTCCATATATATATGAGGAGTGCTCATGAAAAAAGGGATCCAAATTTTTTTTTATTCATGTCATTATAATGGTTTAACTTAAATTGGGTAAACAGCTGTTGAGAATTGTTTTAATACGTGTACAAATAAGGAAGTTAACAGATCTGTTTGTTTACTTTCACTTTTCCTTTTCATTATATTTAATAATTCTATTCAGGATAATGTAAATTGTTCAGAAAATTGTTTTCTTAGTACCTGTTGGAATGTTACATAATTTTTTAGCATCATTGCCAGAATTCCTATCTTCATCCCAGTGCCAGTGAAGATGAAGATAAAACCAAACTATGCTTCTTCAATAGTTATCACAACTAACTGTATAAACTGATGCATCAATGAATAATGTCTCAACAAGTAATGCTCAATCAAGAAGTCGATTTACTTTGGGAGGAAATGGACATATTGATGGATTTCTCTGCTTTCAACTGCTTGCAGAATTTGCCTGGATTATGTATCACTTGCATGCATTGTGAATTATCTATTTGTGCAGCAAATTGTGGTAGTGCTGGTATATCTTTGCTGATGGTGTCACCGGTGATACAATTTTTCCAAAGGAGCTGTCAATTGGCTTGGTGTCGTGGCATTTCTGTATCCTCCTCCATTCTGCTATTGATGGTCTAAAATTTGGGGGCCAACAGAGGTGAGGCAAAGAACCTCACCCTCCACTGGCACCAAGGGCAAATTTTGGGGCCAACAGATGTGGGGCAAAGAACCTCACCCGTCCACTGGTGCAAAGGCCAAATTTGGGGGCCAACAGAGGTGAGGCAAAGAACCTCACCCCACCCACTGGTGCATAGGCCTATCCACAAGTATGGCTATATGCTGGACCGGTAGTCAGTGATGGGTATGATCCAATTGCAGTTGTACCAACCTAAGACAGTACGCTGATGCCTAGAGGTCAGCTCATCCAATGATGAGTAAGACCCATATGTTGTATTGGACAACCTAACAGGCACAACCCCTAAGCCACGTTGCTTGTTGTTTAATTAAACAGAAGGGGGGAGATTCTGAGAGCCATAGCCAAGTAGGAATGATGCATGGCATTTTTTTTGAATGGTGACCCTGCTCAGGGATTAGGATGGCTCCGGGTTTAGGGTGGATCCTGTTGGGAATAGGGTGGCTCCAGGTTTAGGGTGGATCCTGCTGGGATTAGGGCATATCCTGCTGCCTCAGGCACCCACTCCTTTGGAGTTCCCTTTGAGTTCTGAGAGAAATGGTGCGTGGAGCCTGGTGAAGGCAGGGTATTCCCGGGAAGTGTGTGTAGAGATCAGTGAGAGTTTGGGAATAAAGAGTTGCTGTTTGAATCTACAAGGTGTTGTGGCTCAGTTATTTTGTGCCCAGCCAGACTGCGGCAACCTGTATACTCAGGTTGCAGAATCACCTTGGTCATGCATTCACATATATACACATAGTAATAATAATATCCGTTTCATTCTACTATCCTTCCTATCTCCCCAGCCTTCCCCTCCCTTCCCATCACTTCTCTCTATCTAATCTAAGGTAACACTATTATTTTTTTCTCACATCTTTATAGATGTATTTTGTATAACAATGAAGGTCTCTTTCCACCATCCATGCAATTCCCTTTCTCCCTCCTTTTCTGTCCCACCCCTCTTCCTTGTGTATAGGTAATCTTCTTCCCATGCTCTTCCTCTCTTCCCCATTTTGAGTCACCCCCCTTATATCAGAGAAGACATTCGGCATTTGTTTTTCTGGGGATTGGCTAACTTCACTTAGCATAATCTGCTCTAATGCCATTCATTTCTCTGCAAATGTCATGATCTTATTTTTAGTGCTGAGTAATATTCCATTGAGTATATATGCCACATGTTTTTATCCATTCATCCATTGAAGGGAATCTAGGTTGGCTCCACAGTCTAGCTATTGTGAATTGTGCTGCAATAAACAATGATGTGGCTATGTCCCTGTAGTATGCTGTTTCTTTATTGTTTTTTTTTAGATGTATATGACAGTAGACTGTATTTGAATATTTACATTCATAGATTGTAACTTCACATTTTTATATTTTTATATAATGTGGAGTTACACTGGTCATGTATTCACATGTGAACATAGGAAAGTTGTGTCAGATTTATTCTACTGTCTTTTCTGTTTCCATTTTCACTCCGATTCCTTTTGTCTAATTCAATGAACTTCTATTATTTCCTCCTCCATTCCTTACTGTGTGTTAGCATCCTCTTATGAAAAAGAACTTCCAGCCTTTGGATTTGGGGTATTGGCTTATTTCACTTAGGATGATAATCTTCAATTCCATCCATTTACTGGCAAATGCCATAATTTCATTCTTTCTCATATCTGATTAATATTCTATCGTGTGTACATGACACATTTTTTAAATCTATTCATCTATTGAAGGGTACCTCGGTTGGTTTCATAGCTTCAATATTGTGATTTGAGCCACGTTAGACATTGTTGTAGCTGTGTCACTGTAGTATGATGATTTTAAGGATTTTGTGTGTAAATCAAGGAGTGGGATAAGTGGGTCAAGTGGCGGTTACATTCCAAGATTTCTGAGGACTCTCCATACTGCTTTCCAGAGTGATTGCACCAATTTGCAATCCCATCGGCAATGTGTAAGTGAACATTTTCTCCACACTGTCACCAACATTTATCATCATTTTATTCTTTTCAGTTCCCATTCTGACCCGAGTGAGATGGAATCTCAGAGTGGCATTTGCATTTCTCTAATTGCTAGAGATGTTGAATATTTTTTTCATATATTTTCTGACCATTTGCATATGTTCTTCTGGGAAATGCCTTTTCAGTTTCTTTGCCCATTTATTGATTGCATTATTAGTTGATGTTCTTTTGTTGTTAAATAATTTGAATTATTTGTTCATCCTGGTGATTAATGTTCTATCTGAGTGCACATGGCAAAGATTTTCTCACATTTTGAAGGCTCTCTGTTCATAATTCTTGATGATTTCCTTTGCTGAGAAAAAAAAATTTTAGTTTGATACTAACCCATTTATTAATCCTTTTTATAAAAAAATTTAGTTGTATATGGACCACAATATCTTTATTTTTATGTGGTGGTGAGGATCAAACCCAATGCCTCCACATGGAAGGCAAGCACTCTACCACTGAGCTACAGCCCCAGCCCCATATTGATGCTTTTAAAAATATTTTTAGTTGTAGATGGACACATTATCTTTATTTATTCAGGGGTGGTGCTGAGAATCAAACCAAGAGCTGCACAAATGCTAAGCAAGCACTCTACCACTGAACTACCAGCCACCATTTGCTGATTCTTGATATTAACTTTTGCTTTTTGGAAACTTTGTTTCAAAGTTAGCTTGTAGTTCTAACTCTAAAATTACTCTGTAATGGATATTTTATACAAATAAATTTATACAACAGCAGACACAACATCTTTATTTTTATGTGGTGCTGAGGATCAAACCCAGCACTGTGCATATGTCAGGTGAATGCGCTACCACTTTAGCCACATCCCCAGCCCCCCACATATGTTTTTAAGAAATGTATTTTGGTGATGTTGGCAACTTACAATTCTAACATTATAACATGCAAAGACATATTTTGAGGAAAAAAAATACTTAAGTGGGGACATGTTGAAATTATACAAAATATTAGTGAATTAAAACTTAAGCCTGAAGCCTGAGAACCAGGTGACAAAAATAAGAAAGAAACTGTATTTCCCAGGAAACTGAATAACTTGACTTTTGGTCGGCCTTTTGGAATATAGTCAGGAAAACCAAAATAAGAAATGAGATGCAACTGTCAGGAAGACAGGAAGAACAGTGGGGGAAAAAAGTAGCTCAGTGACTACAGAATAAGAAGAGGATAAAGGAACACGTTTCCCCTTTATTGCATGAGAAAAAAAAAAACAATAATAATAGATACCCAAAAAGCCATAGGTTTAAAATTGTTTTGTTGAGGATATTATTTTTTTTCCAAACCAAGTCAAAGCCTCACAGCTAAGATGAAAGAGTCTGAAAAACAGCAATACATTGAAGAAACTGCTAAAAATGCTATCAATATTGTCACTTTCCATTATACTTTGTGTCTAAATACCTTATTTTGACACACAAATTTTATCAAATTTTTCCACATGCACACACATGCATAAATGAGAATACACTCATGTATGAATGTAAATATGCTCATGTATGAATGTGAATATGCTCATGTATACATATACATGAGCATATTCTCATTAGATTGTGAATTCTTTTAATGGGGAATTAATTTTATATGTATTTTACATATGCTGCTTTCCAGCTCAGGACAAAGCAGATAGCAGGCAGTCTTTAAAAAAATTGTTAAATTGAATTATAATTAGTAAATTGGAATATACTGACAAAATGTGTCAAAAATGCATTTTTGGAGATCTGTCAAAAAAGCAAAGTATAATTCACTGTATCGGTTTGAATTTAATCTTGATTTTTCAGATGATGTCTAAATGTTTATTTTCATAATAAGCTTCAGTTTCTCATTTTTTTGTTGTCTATGTGAGGGGAAATGCTGAAATATTTAGTTAAGAAAAACACTTCTAATGGAAAAATTTTAGACAATCAGTTTGGATGGCATGCATATTTTAAAACCAACATTGATGTGATTCTTGAACAAAAAATGATCCAAGCATAGAAACCAGAACTGTTATTACCCAGACAATGGATTTAAGTGCATACTTCCCGTGATACTTCCTAAGAAGTATGACAACTATTTGTTTTCAGCTCTTACCCAGTGTTCAGGAGTGCCTGTCCCTTCAAAAAAATCTCCCCAGCCCCTCAAACAAGAGAATGTTGACCACGAACACAGCAAGCAAAGAGCTCAGAAACAGAAATTCAGGACCCGAAAGCCCACAGTGACATTACTCCCAGAGTGCTAAATACCTGGAGGCCTTCAGGTTACAGGAAGAAAGTTCAGGAGGGCTGCATCCTTTCAACAAGACAGTAAGCAGCATATTTATAACCTGGGTTTCAAGTTACTTTAGACTAATAAATAGACTGATGATTTTTTGCAATTAATTATAAAGACCTTGATATAGAGAACAGAGCAGCCCCATAAAAGACAGCACCAGACAAGAATGGTGTAAGACACACTAAACATAACCCTAGACCAGAGTCAGTTAAACAAAGATACAAATCCAAGCCCCACCAGAAAAGATACAAAAATATTAGTACAAAGATGTGAATGTACATCATACAGACATCTCCTGAAGTGGAGGTATTGTAGTGCACTAGTCTGAGCAGAATTGGCTCAGATCCCAGCTTTGGCATTTTCTAACTATTGATCCTGAGAACAGGAAACTAGCTATTGTGTGTGTCTCAGTGGGACTTACTTTACTTTATTTGAAAGCCTCTACTCTGGTACCCACCAAGTTGCAAATGGACAGCAAGTAAGACCTATTTTTCTTATGTTCCTCATTCTCTTCTTGCCCTAGTTACTCCTTTGAGATGAACGAGTAAGATACTGTTTATGGTTCTCATTCTGCTGTGTCACATTCAAATAGCCTTTATGTTTTCTTCTTAACAGCAGAGTTTAAAAAACTCCTCTGGTCAAAGTCAAGAAGCAAAAGTAAGTAAGCAATACCTACTCCACAGAGGTGGCCTAACAAACCAAGGTCTTTTGTGGGGTGCTAAGAATATAATGTTTAGTACTTAAAAGATTTCGGGAAACAGGAGATAATTGTTTGAAGAGGGTCACAAAAGTATTACTTTTACTATAATTTCTAGATCAAAGAATACTAGACAACAGTATCTTTAAAACATCCCTTAGAAAGGGTTCAATATAAAGTACATAGTGGCACTCTAGATTTATTATATTGAGTATATGCGGAATTGAAAAACAAATAAAATAGGGAATAAAAAAGAAAGTACAAAGTAAGTACATCCTGTTTTATCATTCACAATGAAAGAAATAAAAATGATGTCTACCAGTTACAAAATAATCATTTTACTTATTAAATGAAACCATGTCCTGGTCTCCTAGTGACACTAAATGCAGCTAAATTCCAGACATTCTAGCTAACAGGAAAATAGAAATTATAGCAAAATATTTAAGATTAGGATTACTTTTTAGCTTCTAGGGATCAAACCTGGATCTCAGGCATAATAGACTAACATTTTTCCACTGAGCTACACCCAAGTCCCAAGATTAGGACTTGATACTTTGAACACTTTAATGAACATACGCCATTTAATAAGTGAAGGAGCAGAATTACTGTAACTTCACTTGATCTGGTGCTACTTTAATAAGACATAATTAGCAGGAATGTTTGATTGTCACTGTTTCTAAGTATATACTAAGAATATGTTATTCACTTCTGAGAAGAAGGGGAATGAGAGGGCCTGAAACAGAGATGACAAAGAGTATGGTGAACTGCTGTCACATCCACATCTGCATCCCCTGCTTCCACCTCACTATTACTGTCCAGAAGGGAGAGGTGTCACTGCAGTGAATCATTTGGGCCCCTGAAGCACAATGCTGAATCCAGGAAGAGGCTTTTTCCTCCTTGATTTTTTTGGTCTCATAAGCTCTTCAAAAATAAAATATAAAAAGACAAAAAATATATATATAAAATACTAGAATAAGTGCTAGATCATAGCCACCATAAAGAACAGTTCTGTGTTCCTCTGTGTGTGTGTGTGTGTGTGTGTGTGTGTGTGTGTGTTTCTTATTAACTGTTCTTATGTTCCCATAGGTAGTCTGGGTTCAGATTTCTTTACATATGAAAACCTACAAGCTCGGAGATGGAGATGTGGCTCAGTGGCAAAGCACATGTTTAGGATGTGCAAAGACCTAGGTTTGATTCACAGCCTCTCAAAAAAAGTAAACCATATATAAATACACACACACACACACACACACACACACACACACACATTCTATATGTGTGTGTATATAATTTTAGTTAGCGTCTCTGTTCTTATGACCAAAGATCTGGCAAGAACAATGAGAGGATGAAAAGCGTATTTTGGCTTATAGTTTCAGAGGTCTCAGTCTGTAGACAACTGGGCCTAAGTTGAGGCAGAACATCACGGTGGAAGGGCATGGAGGAGGAAAGCAATCAGAAAGAAGAGGGTGCTTTCTAAAAGAAGAGGGTGTTTACTGCTACCATGCAGTCAATCCATATCAGTGGATTAATCCACTGATTAGGTTATAGTTATCATGATCTAATCATTTCACCTCTGAACATTCTTGCATTGTCACACACATAAACTTTTAGAGGACACTTCATATCAAACCACTATACACCACACATTTGTAACATATTTTAATAAGCATTTCTCAAAATGGTCACCAGGTTAAACATCAGTGAAGTGATTGTTTTCTGCCCAGTTACTCATACTTTTAGATATCCAATGCAGGGCCACCCTTCATGTTTCTAAAAATAGAGTTGGGTGCATTATTATTTTTTAAAATACATCTACAAAAGCAACATATGTTTTTACTATGTTGACTGTGATTTGTTACAGAAAATAATACATGTTTTCAAAATTTCTTAAATCTATCAAAGAATCTATAATCACTCCTAACAAATGGAAAAAAATATGACTTACTCTCACAATCTCCATAAGCTTCTCACAGAAATTAGAACTAAGAGACTTTTTCCCTAAAATTTTTTCAAGAAAGTTCGAAAAATTGGGTGAAAATGATTGACAGACTGTTTCCTTCAAAATAAGTGACCTCCACATATAACTCAGTGCCATTCACATGGAAAGACCTTAACAAATGCCTATGATGAATGTGTATGTTTCAAGTACATACTCCATTATGATCATTGATCCACATTCTTAGCACCATAATGCTTCAATTAAACAGAAGTGCCAGTGTTTTACAATTCTGGTTTAAGGTTCAGTTAGTCAGTCATCCAGTCACCTGCTATTTATTCATTTATTCATTCAGTGCCTACAATATGCCTTTGGGAGAATCAGCAGTGAATCCAATTGACAGTTTCCATCCCCCTACAGTCCTTTGCAGACGAATGAGGACAGGGGGCAGGGAGAAGAAAATAAATGCACCTGTAAGACCATTTGAGTAGTGTTAAGTGCATAAAACAGGAAAATTAGAATAGAGTTGGACTTGCAGGAGAGGGAAGAACGATTTTAGACACAAAAGTGCTAACTGTAGAAGACAGCGAATGGGTTAGAGTTTGACTTGAAGGAGAGGAACGAACCTATATTAAACTTTCCTCAGAGAAAAAGATTCTGACAGATTGACCTCTGAACTAAATGTAGTCAGCCATTAAAATACCTAGAGAAAGCAGTTTTCAGGCACACCAAAAAGTTAGGGCAAATAGAAGAAAAAGTATTTTGAATCTATCTAATTGCAATGAGAAGACATATGAGAAAGGATTTTTAAAAATTATATGTATTTAAAAATTATAAAAATATATAATTTTTAAAAATTATGTGTAATACATATTATACACACACACACAGTGGATTGAACCCAGTGCTTCACACGTGCCAGGCAAGCATTCTACCACTGAGCCACAATCCTAGCCCCTGAGTAGGATTTTAATTCAGGTTTACTGAAGAATAAATTGCACACATGCAAAAAATATGACACACTGTATGGATGTGATGTGATGAATTTTGTCAAATGTATATAATCTTGTAAACACCACCCCACTGCCACAATTAAGATATAAAATATTTCCATCACTCTAAAAAGTTGCCTCAAGCCATTTTTGCAGTCAGTGTCTTCCCCTGCATAAGCCACTAGAAATCATTACAATTTGCCATGTAAATGGAATAAAAAAGACTACCAAATAAATTTCCTCGTGTAAGTAAACAATGTGTCATCTTCTGGCCTCTTTAACATAATATTTTCATTCATCTTATTGCATAATATAATCAGCATTGGAATGATATGGAAGAGAGAAAGCCTTTTTGGTGGGGATGTAAATTGGTGTGGCTATTGGGAAATTGTATGGAAGCTCCTCAAAAAGTTAAAAATTGAACCATCACAAGATCCAGAAATTCTGCTTCTGGATATATCCAAAAGGAATGAAGTAAGTGTGTTGAGGAGACAGCTGTGCTTTCCTGCTCACTGCAGTATCTTTCAGAATAGCTAAGAAATGGAATCAAACTAAGTAAACATCAGTGGATCAATAAATAAAGAAATGGTGAAGTGTTTTAGTCAGCTTTTTCACTGCTGTGACTAAAAGACCTGATAAGAGCCATTTTAGAAGAGAAAAAGTTTATTTGGGGGCTCATTCAGAGGTCTCAGTCCACAGACAGCCAGCTCCATTCCTCCAGGCTTGAGGTGAGGCAGAACATCATGTCAGAAGAGTGTGGTGAAAGCAATCATCTCACATGATGATCAGGAATCACTGATAGACTAAATTCAGCTCACCAAATATAGACCCCAAAAACATGAAACTCAGGAACCCATGTCTTCCAGCTACACTTTACCAGCCTACAGGTAACACTCCATTAATCCCTGTTAAGGAGTTAATTCACTGATTGGGTTAAGGCTCTCATAACCCAATTATTTCACCTGTGAATGTACTTGCATTGTCTCACACCTGTGCTTTTGGGGACACCTACTATCTAAACCATACCATAAGGTAGATATAAAATTAAATATTATTCAGCCTTCAAAGAGAAGGATATCCTGCCATTGATGGCTATATAGATGAACCTGCAGAAATTTATCCTAAGTGAAATAAGCAATGTACAGAAACACAAATACTGTGTGCCCTCACTACAATATGCCATCTTGAGAAAATTTTTACAAAAGGAGAACAGAATGGTGGTAACAGGGGCTGGTGCTGGGGGAAATGGGAGATGCTCAAATATATACAATTTTCATTTGTCAATCATACTTAAGTAAAGCTGGAAAAGAATATATACAAGTCTGGGCCTCAGGATAAAGTTAAGATCTAGAGAAAAAAACTCTGGAGTCTCAAAATTTGGATAGTATTTAAAACAATGGGATTAGTCATTATCCAAGGGAAAAATGAAGGACCAAGGATGGAGGCCTTTAGAGTATTACAATGAGGTCAAGAATCCAGAATATTGGGAAGAAATACCCAGTAAACAAGAAAGAAAATAATGTCAAACCAAAAAGGAAGCATTTCAGAAAGGAAAAAGATTGGTCAACTGTGCCAGTTATGGTGTAAAATGGGTTTTTATCATTTATTATCAAACTGGAAACTGTCAGTTACCTTGATAAGTACTTTTTTAATATCCCTGTGCCAGAAATAAAAAAAAAAAACATTTGGGAAAACTATAGACACAATAAAAAAAAAAATCGTCACTGGTTGTTGGGGATTAGAGAGAGGGAAGATCAACAGGTGAAGCCCAGGATTTAGGGCCCATCACCACTCTATGATAATACAATGTTATTTTAAATTTGTCCAAACCCATAAAATATATAGCACCAAGAGTTTTCCCTCATATAAACGGTGGACTTCAGGTGATAATGATGTAGCAATGTAGCTTCATCAGTTTTAATAAGTGACAATTTTGGTGGGGGATATTGTTTAACAAGGAAGACAAAGGCAAAGGATGTTATGAGAAATCTCCATATCTTCCTCTTAGGTTTGTTGTGAATCTAAAAATTATCTAAAAATATTATGCCTTTATTTTTTTTTTAAATAAAGTATTTGAAATGCCACAGTGAATAAAAGCAGAAGTGATAATATGTTGGAATTTACGATTTATTATAAACACCATGAACTTGGTTCTTTAACTGCATACAGAGATTGGGAATTGAACATGTAGTTAATGGTTCCAAAAGAGAGTTTAGAAGTTCAGAAAAAATTTGAATTCTTTGGCTTTTCTTCTATTTCCCCCTCAACAAACTTTTAATACAACTACACTAAAGAAAAATAAAACATTATAATTTTTATGTTAACCATAGTAATGTTATATTTAAAGAGAGATATTTACTCTTTAGTAAATTAATAATTTAGAACATATTTGAAGACACAACCAATTAGCTGCAAGTAATTTGCATTTCTATGTTTTTTAATAGTTTCTAGATTCTTTTTCAGTGTTCCTATAATGTAAATATTATCTTTCAAAGGGAAATGGCTTTTTTTGTGTTTGCCTGGTAATGAGCTTTTTTTAATTATCAATTGGCAAATTTCATACATTTCAAAGAAAATGTAGCCATTATTGTTGAAAGACTAGTGAACAAATCCATGTGTATTCACCAGGGTTCTCTAGAGAAACAGAACCAACAGGATATATATACAGAGAAATTGATTATAAGGAAACGTTCATGAGATTATGCAGACTGGATAGTTCAAGAGCTTCAGGGTGAGTCAGCAAGCTGGAGACCCAGGAGAGCTGATAGTGGGGTTATAGCCTGAACCCAAAAGCCTAGGCCCAGGAAAGCCAATGTTCCCAAAAACAGCAGGCTCAAGATCCAAGAAGAATCCATATTTCAGTTTGAGTCTGAAAGTAGACAAAAAAATTAACATCCCAGTTTGAAGTAGTCAGACAGAAAAAAGTGTTTTCCACTAGTTGAAGGCTGAGCCTTTTTGTTCTAATCAGGCCTTCAATTGATTAGATGAAGCCCATCCACATTAGGGAGGGCAATAATCTTTACACAGTCTATAAATATAAATACTAATCTTAACCAAAAATACTTTCACAGAAACCCAAAAAACAATGTTTAAACAAATCTGGCAGTCTCATAACCCAACAAATTAATGCATTGAGTTAACCATCACTCTGTGCACAGCATTGTTTCATTTTTTAGCTTATTATCAAATTATTTTTTTATTAAAAATGTGTTGTCAATTTTTTCTTGTTTCTGTGTTTTATTATTGTGATTATTTTTTATTTTATTGCCTTCTTTTTTTTCTTTTTTTTTTCTTTTGAGCATCTACACGTATTGCACACAAACCAAGAGTCATCAAGCATCAACCATGAACTCCACAAAGCATTGTAGATGTGATTTATTTCATCTACACCGTAGGGAGAAAAATCCCTCCAGAACATTTCAGGAAGTCAGACAATAAATGAGCATAAGACATCACACAAGTGAAAACATGCATCACCAAATTATTCCTTCCACCAAATGCACACAAATTTTTATTCTCAGGCTTAGTCTACCAGCGGGGGGGGGGGGGGGACTGAGACAGAGATGTGTAGTGTGTATTATAAATTTAACAGAAAAGCTTTAAAAATATAAATCCATTATTATCATTAATAAATTTTTGGCACATTGGAAACTACATTAACCATCTGTGATTTAATTGTTAATTGTTCAGTAAGCAAACTTTCACTCTAAGTGGTATCTTTAAGCAACTTAGGGTGCTCCTCTAATTACCTGGTTGATTAAAACTGGCAGGCAAAAGCTAGTTGCAAATATGTATAGATTTACGTCAACAAAATAAATCTCATAGTTCTTTACAGCAGCATAAAAGAGAAGAGAAATAAAGCATAATCCAAAATAAAAATTGAAAAGGACAGGCTCTTTACAAAACAGTAACTCAAAATGGATCATATAGACCTAGGTACAAAACACAAAACTCCTGGAAGATGACATAGACAAAACCCTAGATACAAAGAAATCATCAACAAGCTGACTTAGTTAAAATTTTAAATTTTAAAAAGTTAAAAGTTGCTCTATAAAACACACTGTCAAGAGGAAAAGGCTAGCCATAAGCTGGGAAAACACATTTACAAAATACATATCTGGCAAAGGACTGTATCCAACATATATGTGAAACCCACCCTCTAACCTATTCAAGACTAATAGCAGATGCACATTCCTCCATTCACATGGATTACTGAGCGGCCCAATTTGGTGATTCTGATAGCACTTACTAGAATAGCCAGTTCTGACCAATCGTTTAATGTCCTCTGCTAGGAGGTTAGCAAAAGAGTATCACTTTTTTCCAAATGATACATATTTATTGGCTGCAGAAGGAATGTGCTTGTTCAAACTCTCCTATCTGGGGCTTGGCCCAGGCTTCAGTGCAGCCTCCTTTATCCCCACCCACAGACATCTCTCTTTCTAAATTGTGTGATCTGACACCCCATGTTTCCTTCATCCTTTCCTGCTACTATTTCTCTACTTGCTCTGCTAGTTCTCATGTGCAAACTCCACTCCCCTCATCCTTCAGGACACAGCCACTGAGGAATATCACTGTGTGGTTAAATGGCCAGACTCTAGAGCTGAACTGCAAACTATTTACCGGCAAGTTATTTAACTTCTCTTTGCAGTGGTTTTTCTTAATGGACAAATAGGAGGAGTTAAGGGGAGATAATGATAGCAGTTATCTCACAGAGTTTTGCAAGAGTCAATTTAGGCTTAAGACAACACAAACTTGGAATATGGTTAGCAATTAATGGAAATTGGCTATTCCTACTAACTATCCCCTTCTTCTTATAGTTTTCCCTGATGCTTCTAGGAGGAAATAGCCTCTTCCTTCTCTTATATTGCATAATAATTTTTCTATCCCTTTCTATCATTTCCTGCCATAGAATATTTATGTTGACAGCCTATTTCTCCATAGTATATATATTTCCATTCGTCAATGTATATCCCAACTCCATAATTTAATGTTTTCACCATTACATTTAATAAATGGATTTTGAGTTGTCAGATTAAATTTAACCAGGGTAAGATCTCTCTCTCTCTCTCTCTCTCTCTCTCTCTCTCCACTATCACTACAAGAAGAAAGTATCAGCAAAATAAAATAATTATCTGCATGCCCCATCCCTGCCTAGATCCTCTTTTGCATTCTTGTTTCTCACCAAAACTAAGGGAAATTATAAAAAATAGCAGTGACAGTGAACCAATAAAATGTGGTCATCACCTTTCCTCTGCTCCCCTTCCCTGTAAACACTATGGCAAACAAAAAAATCAACCAAGATCCACAGAGGAGAGGTTTCTGGGGTTGCTTTCTTCTTCTTGTAAATTTCTATCATGGACTCAATAATGATACTTTTACTCTGTCTCCTACTGTAGATAACTGTACGCAGGTTTTTCCGGCTCATGTTGTAGTGATTAAAATTGAAGTTCCCAAGGTTATCCACAGACTCATTTATTTTTGTATCCCATACAGTGCCTTTCACAGTGCTAAAAATAGTTTGACTCAATATTATATATTTGAAATACAGAAAAAGGAATATTGATTTTTGTAGAGGCTGAAAAATGTTAGAATTGAAAGGGAGAATAGAAAGTAGAACAAATAGTCAAATAGCATGAAAGCAGTGTTGTGATCCAGCCCTCCAAAGGCAAAATTCTCAGTTACCAAAACCTACTGAAGGAATGTAGTCTTTGAAGTTGACATGAAGGGGTTTTGAATATGCATCTACCGTTCACTAGATATTTAAATTTAAACATATTAGGTCCAAACTCTGAGCTTCAGAACCTCTTATGGTGAGTAAAAGGAATATCTATCTTGAAGCCTTGAGAGAAGACTCACATGAGGTAACACAGATGATAGACCTTAGTATATACAGCATATATAGTGTGACAATGGTAGGTCTGTCTAAAGTGACTTCATAAAGACTAGTATGTAATAAAGTAAACGAAGCAACTCAGACACTCTTTTGGAAATAGGTAAGAGATGACATCAGCAATTAATTGAGGTAAAGGAGACAAGATGTAGCAACACAGGACACAGTAGAAATAGGCCTTTCAGAATTGGGGAAAGACCAGATCTATGTGCTGGATATGCAAAACACTTAAGATAAAAATAGGAGTCAATTTTATCAAAAAAATTCACAGAATAATTGAGCTAGAAAATGTTTATTTCACTTTTGCAGAGGTGATCTGTAAGAACATTCATAGCTTATGTAGAATTCTTCATGGAAGCAAAAAACACAGAAGTGAGGTCTTGATCACTGACCACAGAGAGGGAGACTTGCCTCACCACACTAGTAACCAATAGCAGGCATCTACAAAGGGGACAGCCAATTAATAATTGCAATTGTCCATTGAAATTAAAAATATCAAAGCAGTTTTAGAAGTATACTCCCACAGGTATTCTCAAGTTCCTCCAGCCAAGTAGAAGAGCAAATTGGACACAGAAAAGCTTGCTGATCTGCAATGTTCCCTTCGCTCAACCATTTTTTTTCCTTTACTCATGCCTGTTGATTCTTGGGCCTCTCTGGTCATGGCATCTGGAAGACTCAAACAAAGAATATCGTTGCAACCAGGAAGTCACCAATACTAAATTTTCACAATTAGAAGGGTCTCACCACCATATTACCACTGACACCACCTTATCTTTCTTGCCTAACTCTCTTGCATCCCATCTCTCCCTCCGCACAAAACCAGAACTGCTACAGCAGAGAGAGATCCCTGGCTATAATTAATAGATAATATACCCAATACAGCTGTGGGCATAGCAGTTGGACTTACAGGAGCTTTTATTAGAGAAAAGTTTTCCTGGAAGATTTCAGCAAAGAAGAAGAAACACTAGGCAAAACAATCATATGAAGAAATGAATAAAGCAAATAACTTAAATAAACAATGATAACCAGCCTCTGTAATTAGGAGTGACTACATAAGCCATGATGTTTGGAAGATAAAATCATGATAAGTTTATAAAAGTGTAACTTTGAAGCCTAGTCAGTTGGTCATCTTTCTCTGTACAAACATTAACCATTCCCACTTCACAGTCATAAGATACATCTCAAGAACCTAGTGTCCCTCCATTTCAACCTTTCTTGTCTAAGACCTTCCTGAAGCACAGCTTTCATCCTCATTTTGGCAATTGCTCAAGGAGGAAAATATTAGAGTCTAACAAAATCAAGCCAGTCACTTTAGTTTGGCACAGCCAACATTTTATTGGCTAAGTACCCATCCATTCTTGGCACCATAAACACATTCATTTTCCCAACCCATTCCTTCTAATGGAAAATTCACCAAACTATAATACATGTGCACTAAAGCCCCAAGGTCAAACAACCATAATAAAGGCAATTTGATCATTCAAAATAAATTATAAATATTGTATTGTATTCTCTCATGTAATCTGTTATATGCCATTATCATTGCACTATTGTGTTTTAATAACTTTAATACTTATTTTTCATTCATGAGGGAAAATATATTCTTCTTAAGAGCATACTATATAAAAAACTCTATTGAATAGAAATAGAAAATCTGAGTTGAAATGTTTAGTCTAAATGCATAAAATTAATATTGTAGTTTACCAGGTTAGGTAGGTTGACATACTGGTCGATTATCACAGGAAGGAATGATTAAGATAATTTTTAGTTACTAAAGTCTATTAATAAATGTAAAAATAATAAGAGTAGAAATGAGTACAGTCAATGAAACAGTACAGTATTTAGTACGGTCTCTACATGAATTTAGACAAAAGTTTATTCTAGAATAATGATTTCATATATAAAGGTCTTTGATTTTATTAAATGTATCTTTAATGTATTTAGTACTGGTAACCACTGAATTCCTAATCAAAGCATAGATGTATTTATTGCAAAATTCATATATTCATTGGTTAAATTTCATTAGTTATCCAACATAGTCTCTATTTCATGCAATAATTACAAAATGTAACAAGAGATGCATCAAGATATAGCCAAGGACAGAGTTTAAATTTTGTTTCAGTTTATTCTATTATTAGTTAATACATATTTGAGAGCTCACTCTTTGCTAATCTCAGAGTGCATTATCTCACATAATGCTGGAAAGTTCTTTTTGTGGTTGGTAATATGATTGCCTCTATTTGACAAAAAAAAAAAAAAATAGATTGCTGAGGCACAGAGAACTGAGCTTGCCCAAGGTCCCACTCTAGTAAAAGCAGAGTCATGAGCTGAATTAAGGGAGTCTGTCTGCAGAGCCCCACCATCCGTCCCCCTCCTGCTCCACTGAAGTATATCAGAAAGGCTGGGCTGCCCACAGGTAATAGGATCTCAGTCAAGTTCTAAATTTCTCCAAAAATAAATATTCTTTCATTATATCAAGTATCAAATGAGTTGTCTGAAATTCAAAAATATTTGTCACACCCAACTTCACTTATTAATAACTGCTAATGGCCTGTAAATAAAGCACAATCTGTTGAGCCAAACAAACAAAAGCTTGGCTTATTTGTTTGGAACAAAGAACTCATTAACTGGCTACTGGTTTTTCCTGCTGCTGCATTTGGTCTTTAGATAGCACTTGAAATACAGAGCAGGAATAAACAGGGTTTCCTGGTAGGAAAACTTACAGACCCTTCAACTTTGACCCTTATTAAGCCTCCAAATCTCCTCCATCACTATCTGTGTCACAGCATGTGCTGTGTGATGCAGAAGCACAATGCTGGTTGGGAAAATAGGCTCACTCCTCCTTAGGAGTAGAAATTTGCCCCTTTTCTTTCACCATAGAAAACGTCAGAAAATCCTGGCTATCTCCTTTGTAGACGCCTGCTACTGATTACCAGTATGGTCAGGCAAGATCCTGTGATTGCCACTGCCCAAATGCATCAGCGCTAATGGAAAAACACTCAAAAAGCACGCCACTTATAATAGTGAATTAGCAATAACATTCTTGCACACAAACAAGAGATACATTTTTTATTTGACTTTTGTATGCAGATATCCTTCTGGTATACACCCAGGAGTAATACAGTTAGATCATATGATATTTCTATTTTTAGGTTTTGAGGTAACTCCCCACTGATTACCACAGTGGCTGTACTAGTTTACACTCCCATCAACAGTGTATAAGGGTTCCTCTTCTTGCAGGTCAGTACCAGGATTTATTTTTTTGTTTTTGTGTGTGTGTGTGTTTGTACTGGGGATTGAACACAGGGGCACTTTACCATTGAGCTACATCCCCTAACTTTTTTATTTATTTTGAGACAAGGACTCAGTAAGTTGCTGAGGCTGGCCTCAAATCTGTGATCCTTCTGCCTCAGCCTCTCAAGTCACTGAGATTACAGGCATATGCTACAGTGTCCAGCTATTTTTTTTTATATTCTTGATGCTAGCCATTCTGACTGGGGTAAGATGGAATCTTGTTTTTTAGTTGTAGACAGACACAATATCTTTTTTTATTTATTTTTGTGTGGTGCTGAACATTGAAGTGCCTCATATATACTAGGCAAGTGTTCTACCACTGGACCACAACCCCAACCCCAGTCTGGAGATGGAATCTTGTTGTTATTGTTGTTTAAAAAAAAAAAAATATATATATATATATATATATATATATATATATATATATATATATATATGTTTTTAGTTGTAGGTGAACACAATACCTTTATTTTATTCTTATGTGGTGCTGAGAATCAAACCCAATGCTTAATGCATGCTAGGTGAGGGCTCAACCACTGAGCCACAACCCCAGCTCCTGCAAGATGAAAATTTAATGTAGTTTTGATTTCCATTTCCCTGACAGATATAGATGCACATTTTCCATGTAATTATGAACAGAAGTGTCTGTTCATTTGCCGATCCATTGATTGGGCTATTTGTTTTTTAGGTGCTAAGTTTTTTGAGTTCTTTATATATTTTAAGTTTTTTATATGGATATTAATCCTCTGTTGAAGGAGCTGGCAAATTTTTCTTCCATTTTACAGGCTCTCTCTTCACTCTAATATCATTTTTTTTTATTAATTCGACTTCCCAGGTCCTCTACAGTAGTACTTGGATATAGATTATAAATATTCTAGTCACTAAAAGGGCAAAAAAACCATAAATATTAAAACTAGCATTTAATCTCTTATAAGCTTAGTTAATAAGACTCAATTCCCTCAGAATCTGAAATGCTTAAGACAAAATAATAAAATAAAAGCTTTCAACCTGACAAAGCAAACGACCAAACTGGAGGCGACGACAACTCTTCATCACACATGTGGCCTGTCCACATTTCTCTACAATATCCTTTTCATATAATGCCATTTATTATCATTAGACACTTAAGATACTTTATAGTAGTGATGAATAACAAATGAATTCACTGATATTAATTTCATCAAGGACAAAAGATATATTTAAAGAAAATATTAAAATTCTAGAATTTTAATTCAACTTTCTATAATAATGGGAATGTGGTCTATTTATGCTTTACAATATGACAGCCACTAGCCACAGATGGCGACTGAGTATTTAAATTGTGACTAGTGATACTCAGAAACTTAAGTATTATTTTTATTATTACTTTTGATGGTATCATGACTGAACCCAAAAACTCACACATGATAGGCATGTAAATGCTCTACCATGGAGCTACATCTCCATCCTAGGATCTAAAATTGTTATTTTATATACTTTTGCTTAATTTAAACTTAAATAGCTTCATAGAAGCTATTTAAGTTTAAATTAGCTTCCTTTAGAAATAAAGGAAGGGATCACTAAGGCTCTTGATTGGTAAAATTTAAAAAAGAGAGCACCATTGAAGTGAATGTGTAGATTCTTCCACAACCTCTCAAGTCACTGAGATTACAGGCATATGCTACAGTGTCCAGCTATTTTTTATATTCTTGATGCTAGCTATTCTGACTGGGGTAAGATGGAATCTTTTTGTTTTGTTTTTTTATTTTTTTGGTTTTTTTTTTTTTAGTTGTAGATAGACACAATATCTTTATTTATTTATTTTATGTATTTTTTAAAAGTCCTTTGGGATAACTCACAGAACTTGATAGATTTATGACAAAACTGTTACAAAAATAGAAAATCCAAAGAATCCTAGGAAGTAAAAAGTAAAAGGAAAATTAACAGTGATGAAAGCAAATACATGCTAGATTTTAAAGCATGCTAAAACAGCCCCTTCCCAAAAACTTACCAAAAACAAATATTATTTTTTTTAAAAAAAACAAACCCACAACATCAAGAGAGAATATTAAAAAAGACAAATGTCAAGTGATAACTACCTATTTTTGGAAGGTAGAAAACAGATTCAGAAAAAGTTATTAAACTGCGCTTGGAGGCTCAGTTTACTAGAAAGGCTAAAATAGAGTTGCAAGTTCAAGCGTTGTGAGACACTTATCAAAATAAAATGTAAAAAAGGTTGGGCATGTAGCTCAGTGGGAGAACTCCCCTGGGTTTCAATTCCCAGAAATACAAAAGAAAAAAAAATTAAATATTTTTTTCTTTAGTTTTTAGGTGGAAACAGTATCTTTATTTTACATTTATGTGGTGCTGAGAACCGAACCCAGTGCCTCACATACTCTAGGTGAGCACACTACCAACTGAGCCACATCCCCAGCCCCAGAAATATTTTTAAAAAGGTCACTAACTCAGCAGCTCAGATATCCAAGGAGTTCCTAAAAGAAGCTAGTATATTTTCTCCAAAGTGCCTTAAAAGCTTAGAAGTTAGAAATATGAAATGCATAGATGAATTGTGTATTTACAAGACTTAAAACTTTTATATGAAAAGAGGTTAAAGTAGTCTGATCTCCAAGGAACCTACCTCTCTACTCCTTGCCATTAAAGGACTATGAATTCTCCCTCTACAAGACATCAGACTTTGGTCTCTGAAGAAACTGAAAGGCACAAGCTCCAACTTAACAGAGTCAGGTATGGTATAGGACAAGAATGAGGCACCTCATCAAGAAATAAATAAATAAAAGGTTTTTGAGGGTGAGACCTATCACCTACTATCCACATAGATTCCAGTAATACCAATTATCTAAATTCCTTCCCCAAGGAAAGTAATTGAAAAATAATTTTTCTGGAAAAGTGAATAAATCCAAAGAAGGGGGCACTTAAATATGACGGATGTCGAGGGCTCTCCCCGCAAAAAAATGAAATTCACCTAAATCACACTGTCCAAGAGTGAAGGCTGGAACATCCTTCAGGGAAGAGTCCATGGTAATCCACCAAAACTACAACTAGAGAACTTTGGGTAACATTCTTAGTGTCATGCTTTTAAAAAACTGTTCACTTATTGAACCCCTTAGACACTTAAGAAAAGGTTCCATCCAACAAGAGAGACAAAAACAAAGATGCCAAAACACCCACAACAGAAAATACAGACACAAAACAAAACTTCAAAAGAGCTCTGATACCCTTAAAGAAAAAATAGCTAACATGACTGAGTGCTTTCTGTGTACCAGGGACTTTTCTAAGTGATGTACTGGTATAATTGCTCTTAATTTTTGTATAGCTATTAAAAAAAGTCTATTGTTATCTTCATTGCCAAAATTAAAGATGATATCACATACACAAAGCAAAAAGATGTTAAGAAATGTTTAAAGACCAAAACACTGAAATTGAAATGATGACAATCAAAACAGGAGGGGAAAACAAATCAAGATAAAATGAAGGATTCTCCTGAAAAATAGAACAAAAGGCAAAGAAAATGGAAAACAGATGGCAAATATTAAAATAAATAAATAAGCCTAATATCCAATTATAATCATTCCAGAAGGGGAGACCAGGGAAAAATCAAAGAGGGGAATATCAAATAAATAATGTTTAAAAGAATTCATAGAACTGAAGAACAGCCAGGATGGCAATTATCAAGAATACAAGAAATAAAAAATGTTGGCATGGATGTGGGGAGAAAGTATACTAATATATTGCTGGTGGGAATGCAAATTAGTGCATGGAGATTTCTCAGAAAACTTGGAATAGAACCACCATTTGACCCAGTAATCCCACGCCTCCTCGGCATATACCCAAAGAACTTAAAATCAGCAAGCTATAGTGATGTCGCCACATCAATGGTTATAGCAGCCCAATTCACAATAGCTATGCCATGGAACCGACCTACATGCCTTTAACAGATGAATGGATAAAGAAATTGTGGTATAAATATACAATTACTCAACCATAAAAAAGTATAAAATCATGGCATTTGTCGGTATGTGAATGGAACTGAAGACTATCATGCTAAGTGAAATGAGCCAATCCCTAAAAACCAAAGGCTGAATGTTCTCTTCTCTATGGGTGCTAACACAATAGGGGGCAGGGGAAACAACAGAAGTTCATTGGATTAGGCAAAGGTGAATGAAAGGAAGGGAGGGGAAGAGAATAAAATTAATTGGACATACTCTATACAACCTTAAGAATGGAAAGTTATATTTCATATATGTATAATATGTCAAAATACATTTTACTGTCATATATAACTAAAAAGAAAATAAATTTTAAAAAAAGAACTGAAACAAATATAATATATATAACACAATAAGTGAAAATTTTTAAATATATATTATCGTGCAACGTTACATAAGAGATAAAAAGCTTCTAAAAGAGGAAGAATAAGACAAATATAAAGTCAAGAATCAGAATAATATTGAAACTGCCAAAAAAAAAAAATAAAGCAATGTATTCAGATTATATTCAACCTGAAATTTCATCAACTAATCATTTTCACATAGATTTCCAAATCTTATGTCCTCAATATCTTTTCTCAAAAGAATAACAATATTACTAAAATGAAAGGATGGGGCTGGTTCAGTGGCACAGTACTTGCCTTGCACACGGGAGTCAGTGGCTTCAATCCTCAGCACCACAGAAAAAAATAAACAAAATGAAGATATTGTGTCCATGTATAACTAAAAAAATATATATATTTTTTTTAAATTAAGGGATAATCCAAGAAAGAAAACATGGGATGCAGGAAACAGGAGTTCTAAGAACAGAGAACGGCAAAAGGAAGTTCTAAGACAATGGCTGGACAGATATATATCTATGAGTTTCTATATATGAGGTTTCTATATATGAGGTCCCAGGAGGAGATGAGCCCAAAGCCCAGAGCTTGGGAGGCGCTGAGCCAGGACTGGAGTCTGAGTCTGCTCGGTCCTGAGTGCCACAGCCCTGGGCCCCAGAAGGCAGGCCCAGGCTTTGGGGCCTAAGTGGGACAGTGCCAGGCTGGTGCAGGGCAGGGCCGAGTGCGGGAAGAGGGGCGCAGCCTGCCAGGAGGGAGAGCAGTGTGTGCGCGTGTCTTTTCGTGGGCGTGCATGTGCCTGCGTGTGTGTGTGTGTGTGTGTGTGTGTGTGTGTCTCTCTCTCTCTCTCTCTCTCTCTCTCTCTCTGGCGGCTTTTCTGCTTCCTCAGCAAGCCTCTCCCGCCCCCTCCACTTTGGTATTCTTTCTTCTCCTTATTCCTCATTATCGTCTTCTTTTTTTAAATGAGATTTAATTAGCGTTGAGTTCCTCCTCCCTGCCCCTCTCTCCCGCCCCTGCCCCGCCCCCTCCCCCTCCCTCCAATCCCCGTCCCTCTCCGCCCCTGCCCCGCCCCTCCTGCCTCTCCCCCTCCCCTCCCTCCCCCTCCCCCTCCCTCCTCTCCCTCCTTCCCCGCTCCCCCCCTCCTCTCCCTCCTTCCCCGCTCCCCCCTCCCGCTCCCTCCTCTCCCTCCTCCCCGAGGTACAGGCCAAGCGATCTGACCAATGCACTTGAGAACAAAGCACCAGGCTAACTCGGGGCCTGATCAGGAAGCCAGAGCTGGGCTGAGATGATGGGTCTCCAATAGCCCAGAAGGATGATGCTTCCTCAGTCTGGGGCCGGGCGGGTGATGCTTAGGCCAGTGGGCAGATGGGAAGATGCCGGACATTGCTTGTCAAGGGTGGTGAAGACTAGGCTTTGGTGAGGGCCAGGCTTTGGCACCCAAGTCAGCACTCTTCTGGCCTTCTCTGGAGCCTCTCACATTCGGGGAGCCTTCCAGTCCTCCCTGAGGACAATCTGAGGTCAGCCAGGATGACACACTCCACTCCAGGAACCCACAGGTTAAGGGCAAAGGTGAGGCCAGAATCCCAGAAGTCAGGCTCCCTGGCTTCCCTTCTTCCAGCTTGGCCATGCTGTGTCCAGTCCGAGTGGGTGGGAGGAATGGCTGGTGGATATACAGAACAGGGTCTGGGATCCCTAGAGGGTCAGGCAGAGCCCTCCAGGGTGACCAGGGAAGGGGCAGCTGGGACTGTTCTGGCATGTTGAGCAAGACAGAACATGGGCTCGATGCCCATCAGAGGAATGGGTCAGATGTCCCTTGGATATCCTCTGCCTTGGCTTCCTGGAGTTTATCCAGAGCTTAACACCAGACTTAGGGGGACAGGGAACAGGCAGAAGGAGGGGCCTAAGATGGGCAGGAATCCCCCTCCACAGGCCAGTCCTCCCAGCCTGCCTCCCTGTCTCCACTGACAAGCCCTCGCCCTGATGCCAATCATGGCCTGGGGCCTGGCTGTGAGGATATCTGTGAACCTTTACTCCTTGACCCAGTTGTCCAGTTTACTGTCCTTCGGAGACCAGGTGTGAGTATGTGTCCACTTAGCTTCTCTCATCCACCCAATCCGTGGCCTGCTCCTCTAGAACCAGGCTCAGAGGCTCTTAGTTTGGTGGGGGTGTCAAAAAAACTGAGAGAAACCATGTCTGTGTGGTGACACTTGGAGTCCAAGAAGTCATGGGAGCTGATAAGATGTCAGGGCTTGGCATCAGGGAAAGCCTCACAGAGGAGGTGATATTTGAACTAGGCTTGAAGGATCAGTCGATCAGTCGGGTGTAGATGACAGAGGATAGAAACAGGTTCCCTTCAAGCCTTGGGAAAGTGGTAATGTGTTTTGCTGTTCTAGTGATTCTTTACAACTTTGAGATCCTGGGGCCAGAAGGAGGCACATGCCAGACCAGGCACATGGGTGAGGCTGCACTTGAACTCAGACCCCGGTTTTCTACCACCTTGGGCAGTGATGGGACCTAAGAAAGGACCATCAGCCGTTTAGCACCTGACTTCCCTATCCCTTTATCCATCTTGGGCCCTAGCCACCTGATGTGACCTCAAGTTCCACACTGCACAGACTCCCATGTCTTCCTTGGTTTTCTTTTTTGTTTTTGTTTGTACTAGAGATTGAACCCAGGGGCACATAAACCCTGAGCCACACCCCAGGGCCCTTTTTGCATTTGATTGAGAGACAGAGTTTCACTGAGTTGCTTAGGGTCTTGCTAAACGCTGAGGTTGGTTTTGAACTCACAATCCTCCTGCCTCAGCCTCTGGAGCTGCTAGTACCATAGGTGTGTGTCACCCTGCCTTGTCCCAGGTCTCCTTTGGTCTTCGTTGTGAACCTTATCTCTGCCCATTGCTCCGATCTGTTTTCAACCCTGGACCCCACTCTCTAACTCCAGGAATTCCAGAGATGGAAGGCCCTTTCCATCTTCACATTTGCTTCAAATGCAGCCTGAAGATCACCTTCCTTTGGTGACTTTTCACCTCCTGAGCTGTTCCAGAACTTACTATAACCTTCTTGCATTTTTTTTTTTGTCACAGGGACTCCAAGTGGAATCCAGTCCTGGTTTTCTGAGCATGCCTGCCTAGGCTCAGCCAGGGCCACTGTGGAGAGCAGTCCAGGTTCAAAACTGCAAAGGTTCCTGGCTAAGGGCGAGTGGGGGCCGAAGTCCAACCTGCCTTCTGCTTACCAACCCTGTGTACGCTAGTTGAGATGGCCTCTGCCTACAGAGGGTGCCCTTTTCTAATGAGCATAAAGGTGCTGAGTGGGTGGGTGGGGCCCTGGCTCCATTTTCCACTCCCATCCCCACCACGAGGCCCCAGAAGAGGAAGGGGACTGGAAATGATGAACTCTGCAAGCCTGTCCCAGCTGAGCACCTGAGTTTGAGAGCTTCAACACAGATCTGGTGAGCGGAGCCAGCTCGGGACAGAGGCAGTTCCAGGTGTGCAGAGGGACTGTGTGTGAGGATTAGTGAGAGGAAATGAAAATTGGGGATGGCCCTCGGGGGGAATTGACTACAGATGATGTCAGAGAGGAGGTGGCCTCCTGGAGACCAAGGGACCCGGATGGCTGCAGAATGTCATGGTGGGAGGGGGGCAGGAGGTGTGGGAAGGAGGGGCTCTCTGCACTGTCCCCAGCAGTAAGGCAAGCAGCTACCTTTAGGCCCCACTCAGACCACCTGGCTTTTTGTCCCTAGCTGCCTCCTAGCTCTCCTGGCACCTGGAGAACTGGGGAGGTGCATTCCTGTGGAGGCCCTCAGACTGGGAAGGCTGGCTCAGGATGGCTCTCACCTCCTGGCAGCACACTTCACAGCTTGCACAAGGCTGGCTTCTCCCGGCAGGGTCTCCGAGTCGCTTTGTACAGTGGGTCCTATCACTCTTGCTTTTCGGATGAGGAAACAGGCTCAGGGAGCTCGTAAGTTACCTCTTTTAGATTGCTCAGTTAGTCAGCTACAGAACCCCTGTTTGAACTCCGAACCCCAAGTTTTTTCTGTTCCACCTGCCTTTGGCCATGAACATGAGCTGAGAGCCAAGGGTTACCTATTAATGATTTCAAAAACTCCAAACAGTGGCCAGCTGGTGTTGCATGCCAGTAGCTTGGGAGGCTGAAGTAGGAGGATCATGAGTTCAAAGCCAGCCTCAGCAACTTAGCAGGATACTAAACCTCTCAGTTAAACCCTTTCTCTAAATAAAATACAAAATAGGGCTGAAAATTTGGCTCAGCAGTCGAGTGCCCATGAGTTCAATCCCTATTACTGCTGTCCCCCCAAAAAACCCCAAACTCCAAATATTCTTGTTTGCAATTGTTGGCTCCATCTTCCAGACAAGGAAAAGAGAGGCTCCACACAATAAGTAAGTGGTAGAGCTACATGAGTTGCTTGGAATAGCCTTGGAGGTGTGTAGTGGAGGGGAGATATTGAGAAAAAGAAAATGTGTGTGTGTGTGTGTGTGTGTGTGTGTGTGTGTGTGTGTGTGTGTTTATGTAAACACGCATGCAAGTGCTCATGGACAAGGACCTGGGCTGCATCATGGAGTGCCCCTGCAGCTGTGGAGAGGGATAGAGAGAGGGAGGCCCAGCTGGAGGTGGCTTCTGGATGGCTGGGAGGGGTGACTAGTGTGTAGCTCTGCGGTGTGGCTAGAAGGGGTTGCTGTGGAGAAGGGCAGGCTCCATTGAACAAGATTGTTTTGCCCTGAGTTAGAAAATAGCTCTTTCTTCTTTTTCAGAGAGACTGGGCTTTCTCTCCCAGGCACTGCCACAGCCTGCCCCCACTCTGGGTCTCTGCCTGTCCCCAGATCCCCAGCTGGAGCCCCCAGTCCTGCTCCATAATTCCAGTACGGCAGGCAGCATGCCCACATGCCCAGTGCCTCTCTGGCACACACAGGTGATGCATCTCAGCCTCCCTGCCGCCCCCTGCCCCCAGATGTTTGGCCTTCCCAGCAGCCAGAGGCCAGCTTCCCCCTCCTGTATCACTGGGCTGCAGCCCCTCATTTCCCAGGAAAGAAAGAACTGATAAAGCACAGTCTCTGGGCTGAAGCATCCCCTCCCCCCCAATTCTTTCTTGCCACAGCCCCCTATCAAACTGAGGAGAGAGATATAAAGGGAACAAGAGGGACTGGAGAGAGAGTTTCCATCTGAGGATGAGTGGGCTGAGGTAACAACCCAGGCAGAAGTGACAGGCCCCTGGGCACAGCTGCTTGGACCTGTGCTTCCTCTTCAGGTAGGTACAGCAGTGATGTGGGGAAGAAAAGGATAGTAAGCCCAGGGTTACAGAACAACAGGTGTGCCAAGGTGGTGGGCTTGATGTGGGCATCAGAGGTTGGGGGTCCTGAAGGTGTCTTTTGTGGCTTCCCTTCCCTGATTCCCAGCTTGAGCCCAGCAGGAGAGCAGGAGCCCTGACCTCCAAGCTGAGCTTCCCCACTGACCTGCTGGGTGATCTTGCTCTTTTCATCTTTTCTTTGGGCCTCAGTCTCCTCAGCTGTGAAATGGGCTCCAGGCACTGTGCCTTCCAAATCACCTCCACGTGTGTGACTTAGGACCAGGATGTGCTGTTGGCGGTGCTCCATGGTGTACATGGGAGGCACCCATGTTTCTCACCCGTTGGGCCTGACAGGGCCCTTGGGATAAGTCAGGGCTTTCCAGGGCTGTGCCAGGTGCTCTTCATTGGGCATCGAGTGGGAATTCTCTCTTTCTGCTTAGGAAAAGCAGGTGAGGAGATCTTAGGCTATAAAGCTGTCTTCTTCCTCCTTATAGAGCTTCTCATATAATGTTGTCATTTATTGAACACAATAATTATTAATTGAGTATCTTCTATGCATCAGGCATTTTTAAAGAAACTAAAGACCAAGGAGTGAGCAAAATGCAAGAATTCTTGCCTTCATGGGACTGAGATAAAAGGGGACAGAGAAATAGGAAGCAGGTGACGTCCTTAATAAGCCAGTTCATTTGGGTATGGGGTGCATACTTGTAACCCCAGTGACTCAGGAGGCTGAAGCCAAAGGATCACAAACTGGAGGCTAGCCTCAGAAAGTTAGTAAGATCCTTACCAGGGTCCTGCCCTAGCGGGGTTCAGGGAGTCCTGAAGGATGAGTGGCATCAGCGAAAAGCTGAGACAGGAGTCGTTCTATTGAAGCAATCTCCAGAGAGAGAGCTATAATGCAGCTTTCTCTGGGTCACCTTTTATTACAATTTTTCTCATCATTATAGATTCAGAATACGTCATTGATTATATAATGTAAAACTTTGCCAAAACATGACATTTCCTTAACCATGATTGGGAGTACAAAAACAAATATAACATTAATTTACATTTTTCCAGGATATGACCTTTAGTTATTTAATTATTAAAAATACAGAATCATTAATAAAATACGTCACTAATTTACATTTTTCAGATTTTCCCAAGATTTATTATTTCCCCAAGATATGCTATTTTCTAATTAACTAATGCCAAACTACGTAACCAGACTCTAAGTCTCCTAACCAATCATTAACCTTTAAGTTTAAAGTACACTTTTACTTTATTTCTAATCTAAAATTTCCATCTAAAAAATTTCCCTTAAATGTTATACTTAAAACATCCTAAAGTTTATAAATCATTCTTAAAACATATCAGAAACCCATACAACTAAAAAATTAAGAATCTCTAAACTTAAGAATCTAAATAAAATAATATTTCTTACATTATTCTAAAACTGTGTCTTATAAAGCTATTTTAATTAATTCCTAAATTTATTCTCATAAAAGTGGATGAGCTGCTTTCTCAAAGAGTTCCTTTTTTTCTCAGTCAAGGTGCACTAGTACTCACATCTTTATAATATTTCTCAATAGAAAGTAAGTTCTAAACATCAATCCACTTTCCACCAATATTAACTATGCTCATCATATATCCCTATTTAAAGTAAAAAAAGGTTTATAAAAAGAGAAGAATACATCTTTGTATGTTTTAACTTTCCTAAATGTATAATATAACTTTCCTCAATCAAAAATGAGACTACATGTGGTGAACTTTGTAAAACAAGCATAATGATTAAGTTTTCTAAGAGGGCAGAAATATGGGCTTGGGTTCTAGTTGATATAATTGATGTGGTGCCTAAAATTCTCCTGTCCTTTTGGAGAATGATTGCTGTCCATTATCAGTTGTGTCATCAATGTACTGAGACAGAGGAGCAGCCTTCTGTTTTGTCCTGGACATGCTGAGGGTTAGTAGAACAGCCTTCAAGGAATGAACTACCTTTTATATTCTAGCCATCTGAGGTTTATTTTGTTTGGCATTTAAGATACTCATGCCTCCTGTCAGAAACATAAGCATGAAAATGAAAAGTCCCAATTACATAAAAAAGAGTCTCATGGTTTCAGTTTTCCACCAACCAGTGCGGCTTTGACAGCATTCATCCTCACTGTGACCCTGTCAAGACTGTGGGAGAGTGGCTTTGCCAGCACTTTTTTCTCACTGAGATCCTATCAAGACAGTGAGTGGGGGATCGCCTTCACCAGTCCTACGCAATTTAGTGAGACCTTGTCTCAATAAATAAATAAATAAAAGGGCTGGTGGCATGGCTCAGTGGTGAAGCATCCCTGGGTTCAGAGTAAAGGTTGATGGCAGGAAGCAAGGCCAGGCATCTCTGCATCATGCCAGGTACTCTCCTCCCGGGCATTGCTCTCAGAGGGGAGCCCCTCTGCCCTTCCCCCACAAAAGCCCCTGTGCCCACACTAGGCAAGCCAGTCCCTGTGTCTGGGTCCTGGAAGGAAAGATGGCCACTTTCAGAACTGGGAGCATGTACCTCACCTGCCCACGGTGCTCTACCTGTTTGGAAGAGAGGTGCTGCCCTGGTAGGTGGCTCTGAGCGGGCCCTCATGTCAGTCCCATGCTCTTTACCCACTTTCCTGGTCACAGAGGGACTGAGCTGCTAGGGCCCCTGATGCCTGAGAGACATGGTGGGAAGACTGTGAAAGAGGGCTCAGATGGCCAACTCTAAATCCTCCTGCCATTCACTCCCCAGCACACAGGGGGCAGGAGGTGGATCATTATTCACATTGCTTGTCAGGAAAATTGTGAATGCCATGATGTAGGAGAGACAACTTTGCAAATGACAACTCTTCCAGACATTAGGGTCTATTAGAGTCTGTCCTTGCATTTTCCCAGGTTCTTCCTTGAAGTGGGACTGGAGTAATTCTCTGGGGACTGAGTCCTTGCTTTATGCAGCACCCCCGGGCTCCTTGGTCCAGAGCCCCGGGTTCCCAATGCAGCTGGAGTGCAGACAGTCCAAAGCAGTGGGTGTTTGCTCTATAGATTTAACCCTATCTTTGGATCTGCCATTTGCCTAGTGGTATGTCCTGTGCCATAAGTCCTTTGTCTTCCTGAAGCTCAGGGAATATACAGCCAATTTTTTCCTCCCTCAAAGATTAATTGGGAAAATTTTTTTCAGGGCCAGATTCAGGAAGGATCTGGCACAGTGGGAAGGAGACTTCCCAAGAAGAGCCAGGCCTGGTGCCACCAGCCAACCATCCATTCTGTCATGGCTCAGCATGGCTCCCAGACATGGGTTGAAATCCCTGAAAGTGTCACTGGAGCATGTTCCAGATATCCCTGTTCACTCCAAGAAGAGGGGAGGTGATGGTCATTCTCAGCCCTCACAGGGAGAACAGAGAGCAAAGGAGGGCAACCTGGAGAGGAGGCCAGATCCAGAGTTTAGGAGAGAAGAAGCCCCAGCCACTGAGAGACAGAGAAGGGTCAAGAAGTGGGGGGTGGATGTGAGGAGAGAAAAAACGGCATGAGGTGTAGAGACAATCAGAGACTGGGGGAGTTGGGAGACTGAGCAAGGGATCAAGGCAAGAGAAGGATCTGGAAGAATGTCATGTACTGATGTGTGTCAGACAGAGAGATGGAGAGATGGGAACTCCTTCGAGTCATTTGTGCCATGGGGAGCGAGCATGAGTGTGAATGTTCCCATAAACCAAAGGCTGAGCTCGGCACAGCTGTGCTCACCTGTAACCCCAGTGACTCGGCAGGTGGAGGCAGGAGGATCAAGAGTTTGAGTCCAGCTTCCAGCCTCAAAATAAGAAAATAAAAGGGCAGGGGATGTAGCTCAGTTTCAAAGTGTTCCTGTGTTCCATTTCTTAGAAAAGACAAAACAAAACAAAAAGACAACAGAGTTAGAAAGCCATGATGATGATTCCTTTTGCCTGCCTCTCAGTGCAGGCCAGGAGCATGGGTACTGGGGAGCAGGCCTGGGCTGCACAGGGCCAGGCCAGTTGGTGTGAGGAGTTGGATGTGGCATGTTGAACACTCCAAAATGTCTGACTCCCTGGTCAAGAGAAGCCCCTGGGACATGGGGTTGAATCCCACCACTGCAGTGAAAGACGGAGAGGGTGCTGAAAGGAAAACAGAGGTGGAACGTCGAGGGGGTGGAGCTTGGCACAGGTAGGGGACTCTGCAGGGTCAATTGCAGAGGTCCCTACCCTTCTGCTTGCAGGCTCTTTTTTGCAGGGAATGGGGCAATGGAGATTGAATCCATGGGTGCTTTACCATCAGACTGCATCCTTAATTCTTTTTTTTTTTTTTTTGAGACAGGATATCAGTAAGTTGCTATGGGTTGCACTAAAATGCTGAGGCTGGCCTCAAACTTGTGATCCTCCTGCCTCAGCCTCCAGAGTGCCTGATTACAAGCTTGAGTCAGAGTGCCTGGTTCTTCTTGCAAGCTTTTTCAAGGTTGCTGGAAAGGGGTTGGGATCTGCTGCCAGTTAACCTGGTGCCCCTCTGGTCAAGCTGAGGCTTCTTCTAGGCTTAGGGCTTAGCTTCTGTGGGGCAAGGTTTCACCCGCTGATTGACCACTTGTCCTAGCCATACTGACGTCAGTCGACAGGATAAGGGAAGATGGTTAGAGTTGGTGGTGATTGGCAAGAATGGGTAAGGTGGGAGAAGCTGACAATTAAACCCCAGCCCTGTTGTCCTGCTGCCAAGGAGGCCTGGAGGATAACCCAGCAGCTGTCCCGGAGTGCTCCTGACCTGGACAGAGGATCCAACACTCCTACTTTCCAGGTTCATGAACGGAGGCCACAGAGAGATCCCAGCCCCACTCTCAGCCTTGTCTTTACTTGGCAGGAGAAGGTTGTAATGGTGGGCCTGGGGGCCCACTCAGAGCATACCTGTCCCCCAAGAGGCTTTGTTTCTAGAAGGGTGCCAGTCCCTTCACCTTGGTTCTCCATCTCCCTTGAGGATCCAAAAGAAAAGTTGGTTCTGCAGCCAAGACCAAGACATGTGATAGTGCAGTGCACAGCACAGAGGTTCGAACATTGTATTTCAGGGCCCAGGGTGATCTGTGCACAGTCACACAGCCAGGGAGAGCTGCAGCCAGGACAGAACCTCTGCTTGTGTCACTCCAAATCTGCCAGTTTTCTTGGTTGGTTGTTTCTTTTGTTTCTTCATTTTTTTTGAGGGACAGAGGAAATGATAAAAGTAATGCACACTTTCTATAGAGATTAGAAAACCACACACAAGAAAATAAAACCTAGAGTCCTACTAACCAGGAAGAGCCATTGGTAACTTTTTTTCCTTTTTATTGGTCTTTGTACTCAAGAGTGCACTACCATTGAGCTACATCCCCAGACCTTTTCATGTTGAGACAGGACTGTGCCAAGTTGCCCATAGGGTCCTTGGATTTGTGCTCCTCCTGCCACTGGAGTAGCTGTAATAACAGGCATGTGCCAATGCACCCAGCTTAACTTTATTATTTTGGTACTGGGGATGGAACCCAGGGGCACTTGACTATTGAGCCACACCCACAGCCCTATTTTGTATATTATTTAGAGACAGGGTGTCACTGAATTGCTTATGGCCTGGCTGTTGCTGAGGCTGGCTTTGAACTTGTGACCCTCCTGCCTCAGCCTTTAGAGCTGCTGGGATGACAGGCATGTGTCACTGAGCCTGGCTAAAATCTTCCATCCTGTAGGACTGAAACTCTGTACCCATTGCAGAGCAGCTCTGCATTCTCCCTCTCTTCCAGTCCCTGCAGCCATCCTGTTCTCTGATTCTATGAATTTGACTGTTTCACATTCCTCATGTGAGTGGGATCCTGCAGGTTTTGTACTGTGTGTGGCTGTGACACTATGTCCTCAAGGTTCACTCATGTTGGAGCATGTGACAGGATTTCCATCTATGTTAAAGTTGAATAATATAATGTTGCATTGTGAATGTGTGTATTTGAGAGAGAGAGAGAGAGAGAGAGAGAGAGAGAGAGAGAGAGAGTCTCTTTCCACATCTAGGGTTTCAATAGGTTTGGAGAAATCTCCAAAAGCAGGCTTGCTGGATCACCTGGTCATTGTAATTTTGTTTATGGAACCTCCATGCTCTTTCTGGGTGACTGCATCCTTGGACTCTCCCAGCCACAGCTCACGAGCCCTCCCTTTTCTCCTCATGCTCCCCAGCGCTGGTCATCTTTTGCTCATTTTGATGGTGGCCCTTGGAACAGGGGCAGGGAGGTATCTGATGGTGGTTTTCAATAATATTTCCCTTCCCATAGACCTGCAGGCTATTCGTTTCTCTTCTTTTGGGCACCCCCTTTTGTATCCTGAGGTTCCCATATGCCATCCACCATAAACATGTCTCCACATATTTTTTGCTTTGTGACCGGGCACAGTGGTGCATGCTGGTAATCCCTGCAGCAGCTCAGGAGGCTGAGGCAGGAAGACTGCAAGTTTGAGACCAGCCTCAGCACCTTAGAGAGACTCTTTGTCTAAACAAAATATTTTGAAAAAGTGGGGCTGTGTATTGCTTAGTGCTTAAGCACCCCTGAGTACCAAAAAGAAAAACAAAACAAAACACTAATACTGGTTCTATACAACCCTTTCCAGGAAATAGAAGAGGAAAGAACATTTCTGAATTCATTTTTTGAAACTAAAATCCTGATTCTAAGATCAGACATACACAGAACAAAAAATTGAAAACTAAAGAGCAAAAATGCTGCCGGACACAGTGGTGCACACCTGTAATCCCAGCAACTCAGGTGGCTGAGGCAGGAGGATTGCAGGTTTGAAGCCAGCCTCAGCAACTCAGTGAGGCTATAAGCAACCTAGTGAGACCCTGTCTCCAAATAAGATTTAAAAAGGGCTGGGGATGTGGCTCAGTGGCTGAGTGCTCCTCGGTTTGATTCCCTGTACCAAAAAAAAAACAAACAAACACACACACACACACAAACACACACACACACACACATACACACACACATTTTTTTTCTTTGCCCTTTCCTTCACCCTGAAGGCAGGGATGTGAACTTTGAGAGTCTAGAAGCCCTGTGACACCTCTGTCAGTTCTGGCACAGAGGCAGTGGTGTCGGGCTGCCAGGGGTAGAGGAGAAAATCAATCCAAGGCAGTCTCTGGAGCACTCAAGCTGGGAGGATTAACTTTGGTGGCAGACAATCCGAGGTTCAAGTCTAGATTTTGCCACTTGCAGGCTGCCCGTCTGTGGGCCAGTCAGTCTGCCTGTGACTCCTGGTTTCCCCATCTATAAGACAGAGACAATGGTGCCCTCCAGTTCCTGACCCCTGTGTGTGGCCTTGCTTTAGCTAGTGCATGCCACAACCTAACCCACAGGGAGGCCCCATGGAAGTCAGCTGTTCTCACTGTGGGAATGGCTTGGCCTGGCCAGTGCCCACAGCTGTCTCACCTCATTTTCTTCACTCCTGCTGTTGTGATGGATGGATGCGGTCTTTGAGGCCTGGTGTTCTCGAGATCTCCATGAACAGAGCCAGGAGGGGGGCAGGAGCTGTGGACGGAGTGTTTCTGCCTGTCTCTCCAATCCGTGTGTGGAAACCTTCACCTCCAATGTCATGAGGACATTGTCACCCTCCTAAGAAGAGACCCCACACCAAGGAGCTTGCTTCCTCTCTCTGATATCAGTCATGTGAGGGTACCATAAGAAGACCATCTGCAGACCAGGAGGCAGGTTCTCAGCACACTGGGTCTGTCAGCACCATAGTCCTGGAGTCCCTGGCTTCCAGAACTGGAAGGTATCAGTCCACTGATGGGAGAGAGCCATGGGCAAAGATGGAGGTGTGAGGCATGCAGGAACCGCCAGCTCCTCCTTCTCCTTGTGGGTCACCTTGCCTCCAGCAGCCCATGTCCCTGGGGTAGAGACTCATCTAGGCTGTCATCCAGCAGTGATGTGGTGGGGCCTCTGGCCAGAGAAGGGCTAGGCTGAGCTCCACTGCTCTAGAGAGGTCTGGGTTTCATCCACCAACACCCCGGGCAATGCAAGCATTGGATTTTGGCACCTGTTGGGAGAGTTACAGGAAAGGAGGAGTCCAGGGCCCTGAGGTTGGGATCGAGCAGAACTGAGTTGACCTCACCGAATTTCAGAACCAGTTGCTGAATTTAGCTTTATAATGATAGAGGCAACATCTCATAAGGGATTACTGCCAGCTCTGCTCCCATGTTATAGATGACAGAACTGAGCTCAGAGAAAGCAAAACACTTCCCTAAGGTCACACAGCTAGTCAGTAACCTCAAAACTGCAGACAACCATCACAGTACTTCCAGGCAACAGGGTCATCATCTTCGAGCTCACCTCTCCGAAGATCTTTCTCTTGTAACTGTGCTAAGGTCAGTCTTTGAAACTCGCCCTCCTCTGGCTTGCAAGAAGAACTTAAACACGGGAGAGTGCTTGGAATATGTTAAGTCTAATTTTTCCCATTGTACAGTTAGAGACACTGAGGGCAGGAGAGGAGAAAGGATCAGTGTACATTGACCATCACTTCCATGTCACCAGGTAGGATGCAAAGGTGAGTACTGTTCTAGCTTCTCTGGAGATCACAGGTAGATAAAAGGTACATGGGATATAGTTCAGATAAGAGGATGAACTTCCCTGCAATTCTCTACGATCATACAACCTTAGTATGTCCCTGCAGAAAAGAACCAGAGGAAGATTCTAAGCAATAGTTTTAAAAACAAGTTGCAGTCACTGCATAACTTGAATCCTATGCAGGGAACCCCACTCCAGCATCATTATCAAATAGCCCGTCCTCCACAGACACTTTGAGCTATGGCTCTGAGTTCATGTCCCTCAAGGAAGCATTGATTAGCCTCTTTGGGTATCTTTCCTAAGCACACTATGCCCTTTAGTTGATCCCCTTGGGTCTCCCTACTGCTGACCTGCCAGCTCTCTGAGAAAAACTCTTCCACTTTCTTTAGCATCTCCCTCAAGCCCCTGCATCTCCGCATCCATTGTGAGAGTCTGCATGGACCACGGGTGGCCGGTCAAAGGGCAGGGGAAGGGGAGGGCGCTGGCAGAGCCATGGATAGGGCTTTGACAGCTGTGGCCATCTGGAGACACAGATGTCTCCCCCTGCAGTCTGGTACTGTGCCCGGGGAGCTGCACTTTTTCTTTAGGCCATAAGGTACACTAAGGCGGGACATGTCAGTCTACATAGTCACCACTTCTGGCACCAGCAGACTCCTGCAGTCCCCGCAGGTGGTGCAGGGGATTGCTCACATGAACAGTGCAAGCAGGAGGTTTTTCATTTCTCATCAAGTTCATTCAATGGCTTTCCCTCCCGGCCCCCTCTGGGCATCGAACCTAGGACCCCTGAGCACGTGAGGCAAGTGTTCTACCTCTGAGCCACACCTCTCGCCCTAGGTGACCATTTTTAATCACTCCTTCTTGAGGCCCAAGAGTGTCTGGGCCCCTTTCTCTGGGTAATATTCCAGGCAGAGAAGGAGACTAAATTGGACAAAGTGAGCACCTAGTATATGCCAGGCTTTAGGTTAGGTGCTTCTCTTCTATGTTTCTCTTTCATCCTCAACCCCATGAGGCAGGTGTGACAGTCCCCTTTTACAGATGAATGACCCAAAGCCTACAGGGGTTGGACACTCTTATCTAAGGGCACCTGGAGCACACAGCTTTCCCCAAGCCTTTCCCCCCACCACCACCGCCCCCAATAAGCGGGAAGACCCAGCGAGCTGCCTGGGGGAAAGGGGAGTAGGAGGAACATGCTGGGAAGATGCAGAGAGCTGCCCCAGCCCTGAAACAGCCAGCTCGGCCCAGAGGGGGGGTGGTTCTGGAGGGACCTTCTGGGAACAGAGAGAAATTTATTAGCAGATGTGCGAGTCCCCCAAGTGATTAAAGATCAGTACTCTGGGCTCCATCAGCAGGGTGTTTAGGTTTATTATGCCACTTGGCCCAAAGGCCCCCCAGTTCCACATCTCCACACTTCTTTCCTCTCCTCCTGAGATGCTCGGGCCCACTCCATCTGCCTCCTCCTAGGCCTCTCTTTAATCCACACAGCCTAGGCCAGTTCCCAAGACAGACACCCTGGGGATGGAAGAGGTGGGGAAGGACGGGTGGCAGGGTGCCTGGATTACCTCCTGAACAGTAGGCTCATTTGCTAACCTGAGCTTTTTTCATTTCAGGGACAAGAGAGGAGTTCATTTCAATTTGGGATAGGCCAGAAGGAAAGAGAGTGGGGTACTACAGCAGGAAAAATGAAGGATGGATAATAAGAGGAACTTCCAGTTGCCATTGAACTTTGATTCCTGGACTGGGGTATACGTCCTGCATGGCTGTGGGAAAAGGGCTGGAATGGAAATGACACAGGCTGGGCCTGTAGCCAATGGGAACTTCCCCATAGAAGATGCCCCTTAAAAGTGTCATTAAACCCTCAGGACTCTTAAAGCGGAGAACAAGGTACCTAGGAACACCCTTTAAAGTTCCCAAGAGACAGCCGTGTCTTTCTCGCTTCACCCTGCCTCGGGATGGAGACATGTGGCTCCTGCAAAGTCCCCTTCCCACCAGTTTCTTCTCTGTCTTCCAGCCCAGCCCTACCCACTATGGGACCCTGAGCCAACAAGTCTGCATTGATTCATGGGCTTCTCTGGAGGAGAGATAGAGGCTGAGCCTGGCTCTGTCTGTCATGGTTGGATTCTACCTGTTGAGTGGTTTTGAGGGAAGAAAAAAAAAATCAGTAGTGACCATGGGCTTCCACCTCAAATAGGCAACTTTGACCTTGGGCTGGGAACATTCCTGGGTTCCATTCTCTCCGGACTAGCAGATTGGAAATTAGGTGGATTGCTACTCCCACAATCTTGGGAGCCAACAGAAGAATGTCACCCCAGCCTCTCCTCGCCTAGCTCTGATGTTACTTCCCTATCCATGGGGCTTCCAGCTCTTCAGTCCAGGAGACTGCAGAGTGCACTTGCCTGGCTGCCTCTCTGGGGAGTCCCCCATTCTAGAAGTCCTTCTTGATGTCTGACATGAAGCCTTCTTGCTGCGACCAGCTCATTTTTTTCTCCTCATTCTTTCCACTGAAGTGTCAGAGGGAATCTTGTTGTTTAATATCATGCTGTGAATGGAACTGAGAAGACTGGGAAGCATAGGCTGGACTAGGAAGCCTAAAGAAACTCAAGAGTTGGAATGCGGCTATCTCTCAGTGGTAAAGCACTTGCCTAGCATGTGTGATGCAGTGAGTTCGATCTTCAGGACCACATAACAATAAATGGAATAAAAGGATTGTGTCCATCTACAACTAAAAATAAAAGTTGAACAAAATGAAGAGCAGAGTCTGCTAGAGTGGGAGCCTCTCCTTAGCTTAGTGAATTTGAACAATGCTACGCCTCCAGTCCTCATCATTGGCTCCTGGTTCAGCATGCTGTCACTCAACAGTCTCTCCTGCTACCATTAGTCCTGCCTGTTAGTCAATTATTCACCCAAGAGCTGTGTGCTCCTCCCAACACTTGGCACTCCTGGGGGTAGGGTCGGCACTGTCAAGGAGGGGACCTGTGTGGCCAGGCTGTACCCTTCAGGGGCTCCCAGTCTAGCGGTCCTTGATGGCCTCACCTCTTCCCCCACCCAGACTGGGGGTGGGGGGCGAGAGATGCTTCCAGTGCAGCTGAATTGGGTCCTTAAAATCCCTCTTCTACTGCTGACCGATGACCTCCCAGGTCTGTTACAGTCCTAGGATTCTGTAATTCCAGCTGGGGGGATCCAGTTAACCTTGGCCATGCTCGGCTGTAGAGTGGGAAGGGGTGGGGTGGAAGAGGCCTGAGGAAGGCCACTCTCAGCACACACCAGCACACACTATCCACTTTCTCCCATCCCTCCCTTCTGCAACAGGCCCTGCCAGGGTGCTGGCCTGGGAATTCAAGTGCCAGAGGAAGGAAGGACAGGACTACCAGTGGTTGTGGGTCCAGGGCAGCTTTGGCCATGTGTGGGCTGGACCAGGCCTTTGGATCAAGTCAGGCAGGGGGTGTCCCCAAAGCTTTGAAGAACAGAGATAGGAGGAGGTGGGGGCTTTGGAAGGAAAAGAGAGAGCAAGATTCCTGGTCAGTAAACAGGCCATCCAGGGGCCTGGCATCTTAGACCATATGTCACCACCCATGGCTTCCTCCTGATGGAACATTCGGCCAGTTCTCCAAGGGCAGGACATTGGGCAAGTTTTGGATTCTGCTCAGGATGGTCGTGGAGCTATCCATGTGCCAATGGTCAGAGCCGAGGTGGGGCCCAGAGACAGCCATAAACAGGCACCTTATAGGCCACTTAGAACCTTTTGAGTGTCTCCTTTGGCTCCCATCATGCCTACATCAAGAACAAATGATTTGCCATCATTGAAAATTCAGGAGTTTTCTACATAAAAATCCAGATTTATGACTTCGAAAAAAAAAACTCTGACAATCCAGTAATCCAGTAATCCTGGGCTCACACTCACAAGGCCATAGACAGCTGGAGCTGAGTGGCAGCTGTCCCCTGAGCCAGGGCACACACTCTCGGCTTCTCCTTGGCCTTTACCTGCCTGAGTTTGCTCTTCCTGGGGTGAATGGGGAGATCAAGGCCCTCACTGGAGATTCCCCCAGGGAGAGGGACAACCTTCCCCCTTAACCTTCCTCCCCAGAGCTTGGCCACAGGCTCCAAGTCCCCTCTACCACCACCATCCCCCTGTACTCTGGAGGACCAGCAGCCTCTGTGGCCAGTCTTGGTTTGGCTACCTTCCTGCATGGCCCCCTCAGCCGCCAGGGCCCCAGCCCAGGACCAGGCCCCCTTTGGGTGAGAACAGAGGCGCTGCGTGGCCCCACCAGCCTGGCCTCAGCTCCCGCAGCTCAGAACAAGAATGTCATGAAGTGAAGGGGCCCCTGCCAGGCCTGGGGCACCCTGACCACAGAGCTGGGGCTTCCTTCTGCAAACAGCCCTGACTGGCCCAGCTGAGCGGCCCTGTGTCTGTGAGCCCAAGGGACACTGCGGCCACCCCTCCTGGGCCCCCAGGCCTCTCTTGCCGCCTCTGAGTTCCTTGGCCCCTTCTTTCCTGTGACCACCCCAGTCCTGTTTCTCTGTCTCTCTTCCCTCTGCTGCTCCTCCTTCTCTCTCTCAGCCAGGTTTGCTTTCTGCCTCTTTCTGTCTCGGTTTGGCCATTCTCTCTTGCATGGGCCCTTGCTCTTCTCAGGGTCCTGCCTGCTTGCTGGGTCTGTCTACTGAAGCGCCATCTTGCTGACCCACAGGGGTGCCTGCCCAGCGTCTGACTCTTGCTTTCCATCTCTGAACTGCACCATGTCTCTCCAGCTTTGCTGTCTCTTGGGTCTCCTGCACTGTGGGCCTCTGAGTCACCCGTCTCTCCCTCACTCCAGCTCTCTGGCCCTCCCTCAGTCTGTGCTCCTGAGGCCCCCACAAGGATGGCTTCTGGGAAGTTGGCTGTGCTGGATCAACATGGCCCCAGCAGCAGGATAGGAGGAATCCTGCTTACAGAGCTTTCTTCTGGGGCTGAGGAGGGGCAGTGTGAACCAGCAGCCAGGGGCCCCAAGGACAGGGCAGTGTTCTTTCCATGCCTGTGTCCCTTGCCCCAGCCAGCTCAGGGAATGTCCCCAGCTGAAGAAAATGAACAGCCTCCAAGGGGCGGCTTCCTACCACTGCTTCCTTACGACTGATGCCCCCCAGAATAGACACAGTGCACACACTCCGCCAGCACCTCCAGTCCAGCACCAACGGGATGGAATTCAGGGGTGTGCTGCTCCTGGCCTGGCCTGCCTAGACCTTGAGAGCAGGAGCTCTGGGGAAAGGAAACAACCCAGGGGCCCCTGAAGCAAACCATGGGCTACAAAGAACTCATGGCAGCTGACCCTCCTATCCCAAATGACACCCTGCTCTTCACCACTCTTCTAGATTTAAAGGCTCTGCTCCTGAGGAGGAAAAGTGTGTGATTTCCCCTCTCACCTATCTCTGAGGCCTGATCCTACTGTGGGTCAGCAGGTGCCTAAGCCAAACTGAAATCCTTCCTGCTGAGGTTCAGGTCAACAGGGTGTGTGTGTGTGTGTGCGTGTGCGTGTGCGTGTGTGTGTGTGTGTGTGTGTGTGTGTGTGTATGTGATGGGGGTGAGTCCATGTGCCTAGATAGAGTGGAAAAGCAATGGTCAATGTGTGGCTGTGTGGCAGGGACACAGGGAACTCAGAGGAGAGATGATGGGTCCTGTGGAAGAGGGACGGAAGGGACAAGGCCTAGAATGGCAGGAACACCTGCATGAGAGGAAGAGGATGGATAAGAAGATGCCAAGTGACATAAGGCCAGGAAGTTTCCTGAAGAAGAATCAGGGAGATTTGTGGGGGGAGTCTTCTAAACCCCAAAACACTGTAGGAGTTATGTGGGGTGGGAGAGAGTCTTCAGAGACACACAGTGGAACCTACTGTTTGCATGACCAGTTTGTCCCAGTTTGCCAGAGACTGTCCAGGTTGGAGAATGGAAACTCCAATTCTTAAGAATCCCCTCAGTCCCCAGTGACCTAGGATGAGTGAGTCGCCCAACTCCCTGCCCACCCTGCCCACCAGGCAGTGTGCCCATGGACAGCTCCTTACACCTCCACACAGCCCTGGGCCACCATCAGAGTAGGCAGGCCCCGTTTTACAGAAGAGACCATGTGGAGAATGGCTGGTATGAAGTCACAGTCTGTTGTCTGTCTGCATTGGACTTTTTATCCTAGTCTCAAGACCTTCAGGGACAAACTTAGGAACCTCCCTCCTCCCACACACATCCCAACCTCAGCAGTTTTCAAGCCCTGACATGAGGCAATGTCATCTGGACCCACTGCCCAAGGTCCCCTGGGCTGCGGCTGGGAAGGGGGGTGGGCTGGGACGAGGGGGGGCTGGGTCCCCTTCAGCCCAAGGCCCATCAGGGCTTCACTGGGGACTGCCACCTGTTGAATTTTTGGCTTCTCCCCCATGGGGGGGGGCAGGACCAGCTGCTGTGGAGGGGGTGAGGGTGGGAGGTGGAAACTGGGGGGAGTGCTGAGGGGGGGGGTCTCCAGGGTCTGGCTGGGTTACTGGGCTCCAGGTGGTGGGTCTGGGGAGGGCTGGCCCAACATTGAGAGCAGGCTGGGGGCTGGCCCCTGGAGTCCAACACTGTTGGTCAGTGCCTCCTGTGTGCTGGGGTGGGAGGAAGTGGCTACAGAGCCAACAAACCGAGCCTCTGAGGACAGGAAGCAATCACAGAGCACCCGGCTTGGGCTGCTGAGGGGCCTGGAGTGGGGGACAGGCTGAAGCCAGCCTAGGCTGCCAGCTAGGGGTGGCCTGGGGCAAGGCCAGCAGAGCATGGGGAGTAGGCTCTGAGCTGTTGAGATTCTGGGGAGGCCATAGCAGGTGTCCCCTGCCTGGGAATGAATCCCTTCCCCTTAGAAGCAACTCCAAGTAAGGGACTACCTTGGTGAACTTGGGATACTGGTTTCCTGTCAGGAGGCCGTGGTCCTAGGTCTAGCCACGGCATTCATGAGCTTTGGGGATCATCTGTTATGCCCTCTGAGTCTTAGTTTGGCCAACTGTACAATGAGGTGATTGGAATAAACAATCCTGAACAGTTCTCCCAGAGTTCGTAGTTCATAATACCATAAAGTTACTCAGAGCTAAAGATTTTTTTTGGCTATGGAAGATTTCTTGAGTGTTCATTGGATGTATTCTCTGGCTTAATTAGCAGCATCACGAGAAGGAATCATTTATCTATTTATTTACTTATTTATTTCTTGGCAGTGGGGGCTTAATCCAGGGATGCTCCGCCACTGAGCTACATCCCCATCCCTTCTTATTTTTTTTTTTTATTTTGAGATAGGGTCTCACTGAAGAGCCTTGATAAATTGATGAAACTGGCCTCAAACTTGTGATACTCCTGTCTCAGCCTCCTGAGATGCTGGGTTTGTAGGCATGTGACTCTACCTGCCTATAGGTATAGGACACAGGCTCTCTCCTTAAAGAATAATGTTATCTTAAAAAATACTATATATTAGGCCAGGCCCAGTGGTGCATACCTGTTATCCCAGCTACTCAGAAGACTGAGGCAGAAAGATCCCAAGTTCAAGACTGGCCTGGGCAAGGCAGTGAGACTGTGCTGGTACAGTGCTTGTCTAGCATGTATAAGGCCCTTGGTTCTATCCACAGAATGGAAAAAAAGCCAATAGCTACACAGTAACTATTTACATGGGCTAGAAGTTTCACTGAAGTGGTCTCATTGGGGAATTTTCTTCCAAATTCTGTAAAATGGGTATAATTATTATTATTGGTATTCTAGAGACAAAGAAATTGTCACTAACAGGTGTTGAGTTATTTGCCTAGGTTTGCTGGTTGAGGAAGCAGAAACCACAATTGTACCTACCTCAACCAGACTCCAAAGGCAGCACTGTGAATCATGACTCCAAATGGCTTCTCTGGCTGATGAGGAACCAATAACTGTCCACATTCACTATGGTGGACTTTCCCACTCAATAGCTTTGTTCAGGTTTACAATAGGCTGGTGCACCTGCCAAGATGATCCCCACTTTCCAGATATGGACATTGAGGAGCAGCGAGTGAAAAGCCCAGCTGCCCTCTCCCTATGTCTCCTGGGCATCGGAGTACTGCTGTATTCCCTCTACCCCACCTTGCCCATGAGGCTCAAACAGAAAGCCAGCAGCACTCCTAAAGTACCTGGGAAGGTCTTTGTCTTGTCACCTTCCCCCTAGGCTACAGGTGGCCCAGAGCATTTCATGCTTCACTCTGGACTGAGGGTCCACAGTCTTCCCTTTTCTTCCTACCCCAAGGGTTTATTGAGCACCTACTATATTCCAGGCATTGTGGTGGTATTTCCAAGAGTTATTCCCTTAAGTTCCACAGTCACTCTGTGATGTCATTCAGACCTTCATTTTGTGGATGAGAGACCTGAGGCTCAGGAGCTTCTGTGGTCCCCTAAGTCTCCTGGCCTCCTTCTCTCCCAGGCCCTAGGGCAGAGCTAAAGGGACCTTGGGGGTGTGTTCTTATAGCTCTGTCCCCTTCAGTGGACTCATTCCAGGAAGTGACTGGCCACAGTCAGATCTTCCTTTCAGCTCCTAGAAGTGAATCCAGGGTGAGCGGTCTCATAGTGACCTATGTCCCTCTCTCTATCACCCACAGCTTCCGTTCCCCACTTTCCTGGAGCTGGGCTCAAGTCTCAGGTGGAGGGCCCTTTGGGACACTGATCTTCAAGTGCTCATGTGCCACCAGGGCCTCACCTCATAGGTACTGTTCTGAGCTCTTTGACCCAAATTACCTGATTTCCTATTCTGTGTAATGCAGCGAGCAGATGCTGTTATCATCATCATTCCCATTTTCCAGATAAGGAAGTGGAGAGCCAGCCAGGTTCTCTGGATTGCCAGAGGCCACACAACCAGCAAGAGGTAGAAGCAGAATTCACACAGCGAGGGAGCCTGCTGCACACAGGCCTTGGGCCTAGTCCAGTCACGTGCTCATAGGTAAAGGTCCTTAAGTGCCATCCTCAAGGAGGGTGCCCTTGACTGGAGGCAAGAGGAAGTGATTGAGGGGCTTAGCCCAGAAGGGATGTAATCTACTTTGCTTGTGACATCAATCCATCTGGCTACAGGGAGCAGGGGGCCTTGGAGGGAACAATGCAAAGCAGGAACGCTGGTGGGGAGACAGGGGCCGCTGCAGTCTCTGGGAGGAAGCCTGGTTCAAGGCAGTGACAATGGCGGTGGACATACAGGGCAGAGATGGAGACATTATGGCCATGAAGGCAAGGTCTCTGGTGTTCCTCACACTGACCTAGAGGAAAGGAACATCCACCCTCAATAATAGGCACCTCCTGCTAAATTATGTGCCTAGAGGGACATGCTTTTCCAGTTGGCACTAGGCACCTTGTGGGCCAGCTTGGGGCTTTGACTGGACAGCCGACTGAGACAGAGGACAGTCAACTAGAAGGGCATAGGGAAGGGAGGATCCCAATGTGGACCTCCTCCCTCATGCTCCCCACTGTTTCCTGGTGCTCCCACCAAAGCGAGGCACCAGGGATGCAACAATGTCCCCATGTGAGAATAGGGGACATGCAACAGACCTAAAGGTGTGGGGAAAGAGAACTCTAGAAGGTTTGACAAGAAACTCTTTCCAGTGACTATTGCTGGGTATTGGTAGAGTGGATGAGGAGAAGTGGATTTTGACCTTATGCACTAAAGTGTTCTGTGGATGTTGTTACAAAGAATGTGTCTCATTGAAAGAAAAATAGAAATGTTTTGAAAAGGAATAAAGCCTTCTCTTTGGTTGGGAGTGTGGATCTCAGTTAATATTTCAGACAGCACTTTGCAAATTGAGGGACTGGGATAATGGATGAGTGACATTTCCACCCCCTCTCATGAAGAAGGCCCAGGCAATGTCCTCAGGCTGACTATCCCCCCAGCTCAGCACCCTAACTGACTTGAACCCGGGGAGGTGATCAGACTCAGCTTCCCTGGGCTCCTCAATTTACCCTCATCCCATCAGCCTCCTGGAAACAAGCAGAGTGTATTCAAAAGGGATCTCGAGGTGTAGCCTTTGCTGAGGCCCTGGGAATCAGTGACAAGTTGAATGGTATAATAAGTTAATTAAAACTATCCCCTAAGTATGTGATACTAGGGCAGAGAAAGAGTTTTGACCAGGAAATCACATGGGACACCTTGACCACTTAGCCCCAGACTCCTTGAAGAAACTTAGGCCAGTTGCTCCCTGTGTCTACCTCAGTTTCTCCATCTATACAATAAGGAGGCCGGAAGACATGGTCTCTTTCGGCCATGCCAGCACTAACGTTCCAGGAGTCTCTAATTAAAATTGTCCCCTGTATATTAATCTTCTTGTCAAGTTTTAATTAATGGCTGATGGAGTCAGAGCAGGCACCAGCTGCCACTCCCCTGCTGGGAGGCAGAGGACACCCACAGGATACTTGACTTGATAATCACGACTAAGTGGCCTTTATCCCCATATTCCCACCTCTCCACCTCAGACCTCTCCTCAAAGCTCAATTTGACACACACACACACACACACACACACAGATACACACACACACATGCTAATTGCTCAAGTGGGTCTTAGGCAGCCTATCCATAGTGATGTTTTGAACTCACTGCTTCACAAATGTCCCTCATGGCCTTGAAATGGGCCTGGAACTCCATCATCAGGTTTGCTTTCCTAAGTCACCATTTCTATTACCAACTCCCCTGCCCCCAATTAACTCACCACATTCTTGATTTTTAAGGAAAGATTGTTGGAAAGATGCTGTGCCTCTCTTGTCTTTAGTACTTTTTCTTAAAGCGAGGGTAATAATGGTTGCCTCATTTGCAATTGCAAAGGGCCCATGAAACAGCAGAAAGTTTGTCACCAGAACATGCAAAGGGCAGGTGAGAAAATACCTGTGCACTGGGAGACTGGAGGTCAATACTCCAGGTTTGTCCCTAGGCCACCTGGGGTTAGACCTTTATGTTCCCCCACCCCCTAAGCCCCTATGATAATTTCACTGACTCATGAAGGGCTTGGTTTGTGGGTGGAGTCTTCTGTTTTGCGGTATTCTTAGCAACAAGAAGCCCCTCTTCTGCAGAAATCTCTCGGCACTTTAGCAAGTCGCCTTGCCCTAATGGGTAGGACAGAAGTCATCCGGGTTTCCCAAGCAAGGACAGAGGGGAAAGGCTGCACTGGGGAGTTCTTCTCAGGGGAGAAAGGCTGGGGTGGTGGTGGGGTCCAGGATGAGGGCTATTTCCAAGACCCATGTCCCACGCCTTGGGATTTAAGCTAAGAGTCTGCAGGACCCTTAGCTTCATCCACTGGCATTCCCAATGTCCCTGCTCCAGAGGAAGATTTTTTCCTACTTGTCTCCATGTGATCTATGGAACACCTACTATGTGCCAGGTCTATGGATCCCAGCCATAGCCCTCAGGCTCTGCAGCCCCCCTCAAGTCCCTGAAGTGATCTTCCTGTGGCTTCCACCAACATGGTCAAACTAGCTCTGTCTCCTGTGGCTACACATGGCCTGTGCCCTGTGACAGCCCTTCAGATGGCTCCATCCCAAGTTGACTCTATTCCAAGCCAAATGGTCCCTTCTGCTCAGCCTGTTCTTACAGAGCCTGCTCCGTGGTCCCTCACTGGTTGAGGCCTGTCACTGGACAAAGTCTCCCAGGTATGGTCTTGGCAAGGACTCAGAGGGCCAGAACATCACCTTGCTCCTTCCAGACACAATAGGTCTTACAGCTGTCACCTTTTTTAATATTTAGTTTCTTGTTGTAGTTGGACACAATACCTTTATTTTTATTTATTTATTTTTATGTGCTGCTGAGGATCGAAGATGCTGAGGATTGAACCCTGTGCCTCACATGTGCTAGGCGAGTGCTCTACCGCTGAGCCACAACCCCAGCGCCAGCTTTGGGGGGGGGTCTCTTTGGGGGTCTCTTCTAGCTTAATAGCTCCACGGGGAATGGTTTTCTGATTTCTGTCTGTTATCCCAGTGCCTGGTTTAGGTATGTGTTCAGACCTGTATTTGGAATGCAAGCAACTCCCTGGTACAACAACAACAATAACAACAAAAGGAGACCTATGAGAGCTGGAGGCCTGTGGGTGCATGTGTGAGCACATGTGTACGTGTGCATATGCTTGCCCCCAGAGGCAGCCTGGACTGCAAGTGTGTACTGGGCCATGGAAGCCCCCAGACTACAAAGACACAGCCAGGCAGCTTCAATACCTGCATTCCTGCTATATTTGTCACACAGTGAGGACATGGAGTAGGGGCCTGGTAACACTGGTGTTCATCAGTTCCCAAGTCCTGAAGAGGCTAGTATCTATATATGCAGCCTGGGGTCCCAGAGTGTCCCTTGCAATTCTATGTGCCACTTGCCCATGTTGTTTATGTCTTGACGAGGTGGCTGTGTCCCACCTGTTGGCAGGGTGACGTGGAGATGTGTCTGAAGCAGTAGGGAATGACTGTGCCCCATCAGTCAGCAGGCGTGTTCCTGGCTGGGAAGAGGAGGTAGGATGGAGGTGGAGCCCTGTCATTTGATTGGTGTATTCCAAGCTGTCTGCATTGTGGTGGTGGGAAGCTGCCCTGGCAGGCAACTGGGGGATCCTGTCCATACCTATTCTGATATGGCTCATAGATGTGTGTCTGTGTGTGTGTGTCCTTGTGCCACTCAGCTGTCGTCAGCCTCAGTCACCACAAGGGAAGTCAGTCTTGCCAGAACTCAAGGTCATAAGAAGGACACTTCAACTATCCCAATGTCATCTGCCTGGGTCCCAGTGAAGAGGACAGACACAGACTTCAGGGATGGCTGTAGAGAGTGCATGCCAGAGAAGGACAGGACAGATGAAGGGAAGAAGAGGGAGGGCCAGAAGGGAGCCCATTGGCCATCTTGAGCAGAGGGAGCCAACAGAGGCTGTTCAGACACGCAGTCACAAATGGGGCCTTCTCAGAGCCAAGTGACACAGTTGCTGGAGTGACAGTTGCAAGTGTGGGTTTAGGAGTCAAATAGTCCTGGTTCTGGCCTGGTTCTGCTGCTTCCAGGCCACTTGGACCTTTTCTCATCTTTGAAATGGGGTGGCTGGGCAAAGGTGTGGCTGTGGTACACACCAGGAAATCCAAGGCCCCTTCCTACCTTTCCCTCCCTCGGTGGCTCTCTGAGAGAGGCAGAGGGTGGCTGGCCATTGCCTTTTGGGGATCTCTACCATGCTTGCTGCATTCGAGTCCAGAGTTTTGATTCTCTTGGCTCGGTCCCCTTGACTTGGAAGCTTAGTTGACTAGAATGAAGGAAGGAACCAGAGTCTCTGTGAGTGACTCCTTGGTCATTTGGCTCACACTTGGAGATCACTGTTATTCCCCACGTGTAGGATCTTTCTAGAAACCCAGCCCCAAAATTCTGTTTCTTCTTCCATCCCTTCTCCAGGGGGGAGAATGAGTGTTGGAACCAATGAGGAAAACGAGGCTGTGTCAGTGACTTCTCTCAGGTCACACAGCTGTGGGACAGACACAGGATTCGAAACCACCAGACCACACCCATTGTCTCTGGCCATGACACACTGACTACTCAGGATTTCCAAAACACTCCTGATGTTTTCCTGGTTCTGTTTTTTCCTCACTCTGATTCATTGGCCTGGAATGTTCATTCACCCAGTGCTTCCCTGACACCCCACTTCCACCCCTTCTCACCTCCTGGGCCTGTGCAAATCCTCCTTATTCTTCAGAGCTGCAATGCCTCTTCTGATTCCTGGAATCTGGGGACTTTCTGGGTTCCCAGAAACCTTTGCTGCTCTCTTGTTTCATCAGACACCGTGCCCCCAGAACAAGATGAATCTTGAAGATCACTGAGTCAGACCATCTCTGTGCTCAGAGAAGAAATCCAGGAGAGCCAGAGAAAAGATGGGGCTCAAGTACACACTTGCTCTTCTCCCCAACCCTCTGACCACTGTTTCAGTCTCTCACCTGTTCTGCCTCCCTTCCCCCACCTCCCCTTCTCTCACCTCCTCAGCTCTCCTTTCCTTTTCCTACCCCTTCCTTTCTTCTTTCTCTCCTTCTTGGATGTTTATCTATGATCAAGGCCTTAAGGAAAGTATTTCAGGGGTCGGGGGTACTAGGGATAGAACCTGGGGTTTCTGTACATCTGAGCTACATCTCCGGTTCTATTCATTTATTTATTTATTTATCAATTTATCTATTTATTTTTTGGGGGGGATGGGGCCTCTCTAAATTGCTGAGGCTGGCCTCAAACTTGTGATCCTCCTGCCTAGGCCTCCTGAGTTGCTAATGAAATTTTGAAGCACACCAACATTTGAGCTCCAGCCAAGATAAGTTAGAACAGAGCTTCTGGGCCTCGGGCCCAGGCAATGGCATTTTTATGAGCTCTCCAGGTGATTCCAATGTGAAGTCAGGATTGAGAATCTCCTTTTTGGGGAGACTTTATAAGAATAGACCCTGAAGATGTGTTCCAGTCACCTAGGATAGATTTTTCCTTAAATGTCTGTCTCCCTATCAAGCTCTGAGGCTTGCTGATCATTTTGGCAAGTCTGGCTGCTGAGTGTATGGGGTACCTCCCAGCCCTGAGAGGCCAGCTCTGCCCCCCTCTTCCCGCCCTTCCTTCTTCCTGCCCATCTTTGAAGGAGGAGGGGTGCTGATGCAGACAAGGTGAGGGGGCTGAGAGCACAGCTGGGATTCCAATCACCTCCAACCACAAAAATCCATACCAAGCCATCTCTTCCCCCCTCCCCCCAAGCTAGGCTGTACAGAAGCACCCCACTTCCTGAAAGCAGTCCAGAGGCCCCATGTTGATACAAGGAAAGGGGCTCTGCATGTGGATATTAAGGAGAAGGGGAGGGAACCCCCAGCTGTCCCTTTTTTGGGGAATGTGTGGGAAGCTCACTGTGTGCCTTGAATCTGATCAGCCCCTAAGTCTACACAGCCTCCCTGGCCAGGGAAAGGAAGGCATAGGGGGCCATGAGGGAAGTTGGGTTTCTTCACCAGGGGACAAATGCCACCCTTCCATCTAAAACAGCGACTTCCCGGGAGCAGATCCAGCTGAACTGGCTCCCCTTCCTCTTGCCAAGTTGGACCTGGGTATCGATCATGGAGTGCAGGCATTCTCTTCCAGGAACATCCCTCCAGCAGCCTCCTTTCCTTACCTTGGCTAGGCAAATCCAGAGAAAAAACTAGAAAGTTCCTTCTGATGCTGCTGGGTTGCCAAGTGTTGAGAGCAAGGAAGGCCTGGGAAGTAGGGTCACACTTTGATAGGACACTTGGCCCAGGAAGATCTTGCAAAGCCAAGGGCTGCTAGGATTGGAGACCAGAGAAACCACAGTTCATCCAGGGTCTGCTCAGAGCCCGCAGAGAAATGCATAGGCCAGGCCTGATCTGGGTTTCAGGAAGATTCCTGGGGCCTCAATGGGCAAGCTGTTGCCAGAGGGACAGAGCAGGGGCAGAAACAGAAGGTGACAGGCAGATTCACATCTTTATCCTGAAAGCTGCTGGGAGCTACGGATGTGTAGGTGCTCCTTGACTTACAATGGTCAGGGCCCAATAAATGCCCTGTGAGTGGAAAAGAATCCTAAGTCAAATATGCACTCACTGGGCCTTCATAACATTGTAACTTAGCAACACAGCACACTGTAGAGGATCAGTTGTTTCCTCTCATGTTCATGTGACTGAGCAGAGACTTCTGCTCACTGGCCCTGCCCAGCATCATGGAGGATATTGTATTGCATACCACCTTCCCAGAGAAAGATCACAATTTGAAGTGCAGTATCTACCAAATGTGTATCAGCTTTGCACAATCATAAAGCCAAAAAAAGCATTAGTTGAATCACCATAAGTTGGGAACTCTCTGAAATTGAAGGACAGTAGGTAAGTGAGATGACAAATTGGAGACATATGTCTGGGTGTTACAGTGTCCATCTGTAATCTCAGTGACCTGGGAGGCTGATGTAGGTGGATTGCAAGTTTAAACCCAGCCCCAGCAACTTAGTAAGACCTGGTCTCTAAATAAAAAAATAAATAAAAAGCGTCAGGATGTGGTTCAATCCCAGGTCCCATATTTTATATATATTCCATATATATAAACATTTTGTTTTGCCTTCAAGGTTTTCTTGTTTGGAGGCTGGCTTGGGGCATGAAGGGTTGAAGACCTGAAGATGAAGTACCATCTGCAGACTGGCACAAAGGTCTCAGTTCATAAGGTTTGTGAGATGGCCATGAAAGAACTAGAATTTTTTTTTTTTTTTTTTTTTTGTAGCAGAGATTGTAGCCAGGGGTGCTTAACCACTTAACCACATCCACAAGCCTTATTTATTTTTTTTTATTTTTAAATTTTGAGACACAGTCTTGCTAAGTTGATGAAGTTGCCCTTGAACTTTAGATACTCCTGCCTCAGCCTCCTGAGCCACTGCACCTGGGTTAATGAAGCAGTTTGAATGTCAAGGTGAGGAAGTGAGGAAGACTGGGCAATCTTTTGGATATTTATGGCACAGTTTTACTTGCTCACTTGTCTCCCAGCATTCTTAGAATACAGGCTAAATTCTCTCCAATAGCCAGTAAGGCCTAGGTGCTCAGGTGCCTAGCAATTTCTGCAGGCTTATCTCCTACCAGGTAAGACCCTATCCCCCAATTAATAGCTTTGCCTCTCTATATCCACAGCGTCATGTGATCATTTCGCAATTGCTCAATGTTCTGCCTTTGTGCATACTCTTAACTCTGTGAGAGGACTTCAATGATCCACATACAGGATTTGATTAATTGCTTCCTTCCTTCCCTTCCTTCCTTCCTTCTTTCCTCTTTCCTTCTTTGGTAATGGGAATTGAACTCAGGGATACTCTACCACTAAGCTACATCCCCAGTCCTTTGTATTTTGTATTTTAAGACAAGAGTCTCACTAAGTTGTTGAGGCTGGTCTCAAACTTGCAATCTTCCTGCCTCAGCCTCCTGAGTCACTGAGATTACATACATGAACCATTGTGCCTGCCCCGATACTCCTCTTCTGGGTTCCCTCAGCCCCTGGAATTACACCCATCTCAACTTCTTGTCAACTGATCAGTGATTTTCTTGTTACTTATTGGATGAGACTATAAACTGAAGTGGGTGCAGGGATTGTGACTTGCTCACTGCTGTCCCCCATCTCCTCAGGCAGTATCTGGTACCACCTGTTCATATATGTTGAAGAGACAAAGTAAGGCGAGGAATATCAAAAATGATGTCCAGCTGATGGGTGGTGACATTATTTTTAGGGTTCAAGGATGAATTGTGTTTTAGGAGTGGGGCTGTGGGGTAGGGGAAAGAAGAGCTTTGCTTTAGAACCAGTTGAGCTGGAGGTGTCTGAGGGTCACCCTGGAGGACACATGCAGGAGGCTGTCCACTCTGTGGGGCAGGAGCTCAAAAGGAGCAGTTTGGACTGGAATGGTCTGCCGAGAGGTGAGAGCTAAAAATGTGGGAATGGATTTGAAACCTGATGTTTTGGATTCCTAAGTCAACAGCCAGTTAGGAACCAGTTTATTTTGAAACACTGGTGGCCAAAGACGTGACAGGAAGAGATGGAGCAAGGTATTGGGAGGTGGCGCCCTCCCCCTGTGGGGTTCAGGGGGATCCCTCCTCTGGAACTGCCCCAGCTGTCACACACCTCTGTGGGGAGAGAGGGCCTGGCTGGGGATTTGGCTTGGGAAGGGAGGCTGGACAGAGTAGAGGTCCTGCTGGCCTCTCTCTGTAGTCCCCACCCCTCCAGGTGCTCCCAGTTCTCCCTGGGGCCTTCCCCTGGCTGGAGCCATGGAACCTGGTTGGCAGTGTTCTCCCCCATCTCCACAGGCTCATGACACCCCTTTCCCTCCTACTTCTTCCCTGCCCTAGGCCAGCCTCGGTAACTCGATGCACCTTCTCTTTCCTCCGCTGGGCCAGGAACCATGCCAAGTGCTGTGCTTCCTAGCCTGGGGGTGACTCAGGCTTCCCTTCCCAGATCCCTCACCCTTAACCCTGAGTCACACCATATGCTGAGCAACAGAGGAACTGAGGGCCGTGAAGACCCATGAGCCAGAGGGCCGTGGAGGCAGGCCCAGGCCCGACTCCTGATGCCAGCCAGGTGGCATTCCAGTGAGAGTGACAAGGAGCAGGGTCAGAGCTAGAGGTGCTGTGGACAAACTGTCAGGACTGGGGACTGCTCAGAAGCCTGGCAGGCTAGCCTCAGCATAACATGACCACACCTCAGAAACCAAGGAGTCCATAAGTATGGATTATGTTGCAACGTCAAGCTCATTTTGCAGCAGGCCAAGTCTTCTCCGGTGCAGACTCCAAGTTCTCCATTACAAAGGAAGGAGACATTTGAGATCCATGGGCCTAACATCAAGTCCTGGTGCCACCTCTTTCTCGCTGGACAACTTGGAGCAAGGAAGTCACTTTGCTTGTGGAAACCTCAGTTTCCTTATCTGTACAATGGGGACAAGAATAATCCCTTCCTCTCAGGGTTGTTGGGAAGATGAGATGAAGAAGCACATTGGGAGTGCTTTATGAACAGTCAGGGGCTGTCATAGGAGGGGTGTTGTATTTATCTACATAGCTTGGGTGGAGAAGAAACAGGTGGCTTTTTGGTTCTCTGTCATCTGGGGGCCCATTCCCAAGTCCTTTCCACTTGATACTTGGGATTCCTTGAGGCCTTGGCTAATGGAGGGTCAGGACTCAGAACGCTGGGTTCATGTGTGGCTGGAGGATCTTCTGCAAGCAGCTGGACTCTTTGGAGCCCCCAAGAGGTGTACAAGGAGGGGCAGAGAAAGGTCGATCATTCTCCTTCACTTTCCCTCCCAAGTGCTCTCCCTCCTTGTGGCTGACATGATCAAAGCAGAGGTTCACACACAGGGGAGGCCCCATGGCCCAGCAAGGCCCTTCCCAGACGTGGCATGGGGAGGGGGTTGCAGAAGCAATGAGGCCATGTGGAGGGCTTGTGCGTGTGTGATAAAGAACAGGGCTGGGTGGGCAGGGGCTGGTGCGAGGTCCTTGGTTGCTGAGGGTTTGCTCTTTTCTCTTGGTTGCTGGGAGGCATTGGTCTTCACCCCTCCCCTGTACTAACTGCAGAGCGGTGCCCACAGTCCCCACTCAGGCCCAGTAGGAAAGAAGAGCATGCCACCTACCTGGATGGCCACAGAGTGCATTAGCTGGCCACCCACCTGAGCAGCTGGGCAACACTCTGCCTCCCGAGTGCCACCTTGCCTCTTGGTGGCATGTGCATCCACAGGGCCCCTCGATTCCTGGGCCGATAATTGGAGAACTCTTCTGCTGGCCCCTGATGGCACAAGTGTCTGATGTGTCCCACTGCCTGGGTTTTGCCCACCCCTTGTGTGCATAAAAGTGGCCTGTGCTAGGGAGCAGGGGTGTCATCCTCTTGGCCCAGGACAGGGACTCCTGTGTGGTAGGAGGGCTGTGCACTGGCCTGGGTGGCTGGAGAGGCAGGGCTCAGCTCTGCAGCTCTATGGCCTCCTGCAAGGGAAGATGGGAACAGAAACAGTCGCTGTGTTTTAGACAAGCGGAAGAAAGATGCTGTCCCTCCTGGGTCCACCCAGTATCCCAGGAGCTTGTCTGCCAACTTGACCAGGAAATGTGCTTCCAAACAATGCCCAGGTCAGCCCACCCTAGGCTCCAATTTCCCTTCTTGGTGGAGATCTTGAGGGAGATGCCTCTGACCATTGTTTCCAGAGACAGCTCACTAGGGCCAGGCCTAGGACAGGCTGGGGTCCTCAGCCCCCACACCCTATAGGGAGGCACAGGATGTCCCAGAGAAACAGTCCTTCCAGCCTTTGTTCTTGGCTGGGCAGGAAGCCACACAGGGTTGGATGGAAGGCAAGCATTGGGTAGACATTTCCCTTTTGATTTTCCTTGGGAAGGGTTTTGAATGAGAGGAGACCAAGGTAAGGAGCAGCTACTTGGCTCAGGATCATGGCAGAGTTAGAATGGCACCATAACATGGAATGGACCCTAGAGTTGATTTAGTTACTCACTTGAATTTTGAGGAATGGGTTTGTCTTGATCAGGGTTGTGTCCTCATACATGAGATCCATGCCTGGCACAAAGTAAGTGTTCAATAAATATTTGTTGGGTGCATGACTCTCTCTGCGTTCCAATCTGATTTTCCACTCACATCACCGAAAGCTGACAATTCTCCTGGTGCTCTGGACTGAGAGTTCTATTATAACCTTCCTCCCTCCGCCCTTACTTTCTTCCTTCTTCAACTCCTTCCCTCCCTATTTTCTTTTTTCTTTTCCTTTTCTTGTTCTTACTCTTTCTTTTAGCACTGGGGTTTGAACCCAGGTTTGCTCTTCCACTGAGCCACATACCCAGCACTCTTTATTTTTTTTTTATTTTGAGACAGGGCCTCAAAAAGTTTCTGAGGCTGGTCTCCAACTTGCAATCCTAACTGCCTCAGCCTCCCCAGTCACAGGCCTCTCTCACTATGTCTGACTAGCCACATTACTCTCTAGCCACATTGCTTTTTAGCTAAAGGATGGCAGGACTTGGTTTCTTTCTTTGTAAAATGGAGATAGTTGTTTCCATCTCTAAATTGTTGAGAGTCATTTTCCTGAGGTACCTTTGGGAGTGGTCCTGGTACATAGTTTAAATATTGTTCTTTCCCCTTTCTTCTCTCTGAGTCTTCTGTTCCAGCAACCTTAGACGTTCCTTATTATTTCCTTTGATCCTCACAACAAGCACTATCAGATGTGGTGTTGGCTAGATCCCCATTTTACAGATGTTGAAACTGAGGCCAGATGAGAGCCATTATGGTCACACAGAATAGGCGAGTCAGGGTCTGAACAGCATATGTCTGGTTCCTCCTGTTTTTTTCTGATGTAATACTTGCCCCTTCCCACAGATGATAGCTTCTGTCTGACTCTAGCCTTGGGATGTCAGGCTCTTCTCTATATTTCTAGGGCCTTGCTTTCTTCAGCTATCTGATGGGAGCAATTATCCTACTTGCCCCACCCTTGATGACAACCAGATTGGATTGACCACTGGTTGCCATCCCTCTGAGTGACTCATAGACCATGTGCCTTGGACTGCCATCCTCCAGGCATTCTTAGGGAGGCAGCTGAAACCCCCACCCTTTTGTGCTCTTTCCAGGAAATATATCTGAAAGAAAGGGAGTGAGAGGGACATTATTAGAGGGATAACGTTGGGTCAACTGTGGCTTATTAAAACAGCAGTAAATCATTTTAAAAACCATTAGCAACAAATGACTTTTGACACAGTACAACCAATGAGGACACACCAGTGCGCTGGCTCCTTAGGGAAAACTGCTGGTGTTTCTGATTGCTCTTTCAGGAATGTGTAAAGTCCCATGCAAATGCAAGCAATGACTAGCATTGTTCTTATAATTAGCATTGTTCTTATTCTGGGAGGGAGGGTATTGCTGGGAGCCATCAGCCAAGTAGGTATGACAAATTCTTTGTCAGCTTACTCCCATGCTGTCTAGTGGAAGGACTTCTGAAAGGTGACCTTGCTCAAGGACCAGGGCAGGATCCGTGTTTAGGGTGTTCCCCCTTTAGAATAGGGCAGTTTAGCATAATAGGAGATTAGAGTGTTCCCCTTTAGAATAGGGCGTATCCTGCTGCTGAGTTCCTCTTGAGTGCTTAGGGTCAGACAGTATATTTTGGGAGACAGAAGCCCATGTGAGGTGGATTTGGGCAGAGAGTGGATTTTGGGAGAAGTGGATTTGGGCAGAGAACGTGGATTTCCCCCAGAGCGTGTTTGTAGACGGCCGGTGTGAGTTCGGGAATAAAGAATTGCTGTTTGAATCTACAAGCTGTGTGGAGACTCGTGATTTGTGCCCAGCCAGAGACTGCAGCAGGGTATCCTGTAAAGATTAACACCAGAGGCTCAGAAGCCAAACTACTTGGGTTAAAATGCTGGCTCAGCCACTTCCTGGCTGTATAACAGCAGGCAAGTTACTTGTTAGCTTGAGACCTCAGTTTCTCCACCTGCTAAATGGGAATAATAACAGTATCCACTTACCAGGATTGTGTGAGAATCAAATGAGATAAGTTAAAAGTGCTTACCCCAGTGGCTAGTTCAATGGTCCACAAACTACAACTGCTGGGCAAGTCTGTTTTGCTGACTGTGTGTATAAATAAAGTTTTATTGGACACAGCCATATTGATTAGCTTACCCATCATCCATGGCTGATTTGTGCTACACCAGAGAAGAGTGGTTGCAACATTAACTCTATAGCCTGGGAAGCATAAGATGTTTATTCTCTGGTCCCAGGCAGAAAGAAAATCTGCCAACCCTTGTGCTAGTTCATAGGTGAATTACCCAGTAAATATTAGCTGCTGTTACTCCACTTCATTTAATTCTTCCAACAGCTCATTCATTGTGAACATGAGGATCCAACTCCAGAGAGGGGAAGTGACCGGTCCAAGGTCACACAGCTAGGATGGTTCAGAACTGGGAGTTGAACTTTCAGCTCCAGGAACTTTCTAGAATGTGATACTGACTGCTGCAGTCTGACTGGGTACAAATAACCAAGCTGCCACAAAGCCGTGTAGATTCAAACAGCAACTCTTTATTCCCCAATTCTCATTGGCACTTCACACACCACATGGGAACCCACTCCTTCCAGCGGGCTCCATCCAATCTCCCCCAACTTCCGGGGAACTCACAGAAACTCCAAAGTAGTGGGTGCCCTAGGCAGCAAGAGCCGCCCTATTGCCCAACAGTAAAGGTCAAATATACTATGAAATTAATCCAGCATCACAGCAATTATATACAGCTTAAATCAAATCATCATCTCAATGGTTCTCTGGCATCACCTTTCAACCATTCCCTCTGGCAAATGCCAGGCGTCATTCTGACTGGGTCCCTGCTCTCAACAACTGACCAGGGATTCTCCCATGCTTGTAGTCCTTGGGCTTTGAGTTCTTCCTAAATTAGGACTTAGGAGGAATGGGCTTAGCTCCCTAGGCAAGGAAGGCCCACTGCCAAGCCCAGGGACCCCTCCTCCCTCTCCAAGGCTCTACCCAGCCAGCAGACACAGAACAGCTTTTTTGCACCATTTAGGCCTTTCAACAGCCTTGTCTGCCTTCCTCTCCTTGGGCCCATGGCCTTGCTAGGCTGGGCTGCAGTTGCCACCTTCCTGGGTGATTGACGTTTCTGTTCCCCACTCAGGACTCTGTGATCTGCTTATTGGCCTTGCCCTTGTCCTTGTAATGGACTGGTCTGAGGCCTTTTCCATTTCCTTTGGTGTGTTCTCCTGTCCCATAGCTACTATGACAGAATTATGTTGTTTTCCCTATCCTTAATCCTCTCAAACTGCCTAGTTATCTTTAATTTCCTATCCATTTTCCATACGAGGGAGTTAAGTGGAGCTAAGTCAGGCCAATAGTGACAGATTAGTGGGGGAAAGCTCAGAGATGCTCACCCTGGGTCCCTGGAGCCCAGAGAGGTAGTTTGGGCCCCTGGAGCCTGTGGAGGCTGGCAGGATATGCCACCCCCAGGCTGGACCTCCACTGCTCCAAACCACAAATTATTAGCAGTGCTGGGTCTCTGGGGCCTTCCTCCCACTTGGGCAGTCTAGGTTCTTTTGAATTAGTAGGATCAATAACCTCCAACATTTCCACCTCCCCTAGCCACCTATATCAAATAATGCACTCTCAGATACCTGTCCCAGTGTCACTAAGTCTCATGGACCAAACAGTGACAGGCCCAGGACAAATTCTACCTAGACTGCGCTCTGTGTGTGTGTGCACGCATGCATATATGTGCAGTCTTGCACACATTTCCATGACCACAGACTTCCTTTGGCATAGAGTCTGGCTATGCTAGAAACTCAGGATGTGACATTTCCTGCCTCTCTTGGGTGACCATCGTGCCTAAGGTTCAGCAGAACTAGTCAGATCAGCACACAGTAGATATTTATTAAATGAGTAGATTGAGGAAGTGTGTTCTTCCTAAAAGTGTTTTCTTGCATGTCTACATGTGCATGTGTGGGTGTTTGTGTGAAATGGCTACACCTTGGGCATGGAGTGTGTGTATTGTATGTGTTACATGTGGGAAGCAGTGTGCATGACATGCTGCTCTGTTTGTCCCCAGGGGGTTGGGTGCAGGCAGGAAAGCACAGTCATTCAGAATCTGGGGCACATACTCAGAAGTCAGAGTGACCCAGACTTGAGTCCCAGCTCTGCACTTTCTCATGGTGTCACCTTGGTCCCTCAATCAATGGAAGTCCTAGCTTTGCTTCCTGTCAAAAAGGGAAACACATTTCAAATACCAAACTCACAGGGATGTAGGGAGCTTTAAATGTGCCAGTGTCGATCAAACTCTTACTATGTGAACAACACATGCTGAGTGCCCTGTAGGGGATAGTGGCTGATGGTGAGAATGATCATTAGGGTGTGGAGCATCTTGCCGGTCAGGGGCACATGGTGGTGCCTGAGTGGGAGTGCAAGCGTGTGCATGTGCTTGCTGTTGTGGAATGTTGTATGATTATGAGTCTAGAAGGATTGGGTAGCCCCTGGGGACGCCCCTTGGTAAGGGAAACTCAAAGAGCAGGGGCACAGGTAGCTTCAGGCACAGGGTGATCTGGGAGCTGCTGAAACTTTGCTAGAAGTGTCTGTGGATCTTTTCTTTTTAATACTGTGACTTAGGGCTGGGGATGTTGCTCAAGTGGTAGCGCGCTCGCCTGGCATGCGTGCGGCCCGGGTTCGATCCTCAGCACCACATACAAAAAAAGATGTTGTGTCCGCCAAATACTAAAAAACTAATATTAAAATTCTCTCTCTCTCTCTCTCTCTCTCTCTCTCTCTCTCTCTCTCTCTCTCTCTCCTCTCTCACTCTCTCTTTAAAAAAAATACTGTGACTTAATCCCAGAGACACTTTACCAATGAGCCATGCCCCCAGTACCTTTTAGTTTGAAGATAGGGTCTCACTGAGTGGCTGAAGCTGCCCCCAAACTTGTCATCTTCCTGCCTCAGCCTTTCCAAGATGGTGGGATCACAAGTGTGTGCCACTGTGTCCAGCAGCAGCTGGTGGTTCACTGACTGTCTTCCCCCTGAGCAGCAGAAGGAATGGGGTGGAGTGGGCAGCGGACTGTTGAGCTGGAGACTCAAGAAGCAGCCTCCGGCAGGGCAGCCTGAGTTTCTCCCAAGGATCTCCGTGGCTCTCCCCTGAGCACGTCAAACCTTGGCTTATCCTGGAGAGGGAAGGAGAGCCAGAGAGGGTGGGCAGGCAGGCTGCAGCACGGGCTGGCGAAGGTGGAGAGTTTGCAGGGCTGCGGGGAGGAGAGACTGCAAGAGGCTGAAGAGCAACAAGGAGCAGCAGGGAGCAGGGGGTGGGGAGAAGTCAGAAGGGAAGAGAAAGGACCCCTCCCCCTCCCCCTTCACCTGCTGCTGTCCCCTATAGGCTTCCCTTAGAGCCCCTCAGAGCCACAGGGCCAGTCTTACGGGCCACCTCCAATGCCTGGGCTGCAGCTGAGAACATGGAGGGTAACCAGAACTGCAGGGTGACTCGGGGGTACCAGAATATGTGGGAGACATGATCCTTAATCCAGAACAGAATCCGGGAGCCAGACAACCTAGTTCTAGCCCCAATTCTCCTCCAGGACACTGTCCCACTGTCAGGCCCTCTCCTGGGGCTTCCATGTCTCAGGGCACCATCATTAGCCTGACTATGGGCCCTCATCACTTCCGAGGCTCTGCTGAGGGTCATCTGGATGGTAGGCCACTGCCCTCACTGTTTGCAGTCCTGTCCCACTTTCATGCACTCTCCAGGATAGACCTGCTCTCCAGCAAACGATGCCTTCCTTGACCATAGTTGATGTGGACATCAGAGGCCTCCATACTCCCCCACTCTTGGTATTGATCCTCACTGTCTTTATTTTCTGTCTTAGAACCTATCAATTTTCTCTAGGCCTTTGAATGCAGGGACCAAATTGATCTATCTCATCAATGATAAAAATAGTGATGACTTTTGTCATTCTCAGGAATGATGGTGATTACCACCAATAAACATGCTGAAAGTGTCAATGGTGAAGATGAAAGTGTCAGTAACAATGGCATTGATGGTGGCGGTGGTGATGAAGGTCATGGTGAGGATAACAACAAAGTCGGTGATGGAGATGATGAGAGTGGTGATTAGTGTGCTGATGGTAATGGTGTTAATGGACTTGGTAATGTTGACAGAGGTAGTGATGATGGTGGAGGTGATGGTGGAGGTGATGGTGGAGGTGATGTTGGTGGAGATGATGTTGGTGGAGATGATGAAGGTAAAAGGGACGATGGTGGTGGAGGTGATGAAGGTAGAAGGGATGATGGTGGTGGAGGTGATGACGGTGATGTTAGAGGTAGAAATGGCAGCAAGGGAAAGAACGAGGGTGAAAAGGATGATTGAGATAGTAACAACCGTGGTGATGGCAGACATGGGGTTAAGAGTGCAGATGTGGTGATGGTGTCAATGAAGGTGGTGATGATGGCGGCTGTGGTGCTTATTGTCCTAGCAGTGCTGATGGTGCTGACTGACGCAGATGTCTGGGACATGGAGAGCAGTGAATGAGACAGTGTCAGGATAGTGGAATTGGAGGTGATAATGACAATGCTAATGGTTGTGATAGCAATACAAATGGCATTGAGGAGAGAGATGGTAGTGGCAGTGGTGATGACAAGCAGAGCAATTACAGAGGGCAATGATGGTGATGATCTGATAACCGAGGATCTAAGAGGTCTACTTCCTACACCTCTTATCATCCCTCTTCCTCTTCCTCCAATGATTTTTGTCATACCCTCTATCTTACTTTGACTTTACATTCCATGTTTCACCATCTCTGTGGAATTAGAAAATGGGACCAATAAATAAAGCTACTGTGCAGCTGTTGGTTTTCAAAATCGAAGCTGGGTTCCCCTGATCTGATTTGTTATTGGGGGTGTGTGAATATAGGAAGTATTGTCCCCCATTTCCACTAAAGTGAAACGGAGAAGAATTTGCATCAGGGATTCAAGTTGGGGGTTATGAAGAGTGTCATGATGGTGGGGCAGGCCACACTGGAAGGTGATGTTAGGAAGGCAATGAAATATCTTACCTTTGAGATGGCTCAGAACAAAAGAAGGCCCCCACTGGTGTCAAGGAAGGATGATGAATGGCTTTGGGAGTCTGAACCTTTACCTTGCCAGGCAGGGACAGAAAGTAGATTTGTCTACTAAAACCTTGGGATGTGGGCTGGGGTGGTGGCTCAGTGGTAGAGCACTTGCCTTGCACACGTGAGGCCCTGGGTTCAATTCTCAGCACCACATAAAAAACTAAATAAATATTCTGTCCATCTACAACTAAAAAAAAATATTTAAGAAAACCTGGGAACCATCTCCAAGGCCAACAGGAAGGAAATGAGAAGAGTAGGTCAGGGCAGCCAACAGGCATCACAGCCTCGTGGTTTGGAGAAATGCTGGAGTTCTTGTACAGATTTTTTGTGTTTCTGAGTGGGAGGCGACCTAGGATGTGGGCCTCTGTGGCGCTGCCTCTGGCCCTGCATCTGCCAAGAGGCTGCCCTCCAGGGGTATTGTTTCCCTTCCCCTGGCAGGCTGTCATCAGAAGGAGGGGAAGAGGAAGGAAAGACAGAAGGGACCCTGCTGACAATTCCCCGGAGGAATCTGATTTCTCCCACAAACTCTCAGAGCTCTTGCCTCCCCTGCAGTTCCCCTTTCTAGGCCCTCACCTTGTAAAGGTTAAATTTAAGTTTTTCTCTCCTGTTCAGTTTAAGTTTTGCTTTTCTGTAAGTTTAAGTTCTGTTTTCCTGGAACCCGAAACTTATGTTAAAAACAGTTACTTATGTCAAAATGTACCCTGACCCAACACCCCCTGACAAAACGCATGATTATTCTGTAATGGTTATTTTGTAACAATCCCACCCTCACACCCTAACTGCCATATGAACTTCCCTGTTTAAACACTGCATAAAAACTCTGCTTAAGCTGCATTCAGTGCCCAGCTTCTCTCAGGAGAACTCTGAGCCTCAGCATGCTGGTTCCCCTCCAATAAACCCTTTGCTTTTGCATGAGACAAGTCTCTTGGTGGTCTCTTCCTCCGACGTTTGCCCGACCCTAACAACCTCAGTTCTGAAGGCCACTCACTAAAGTCTTTGTAGGGACAAACTTTCTGTACCAAGTGGAAGGGTACCTAGGCAACTGGTCACATGGCAAGAGTAGGGGACACAGAATCTTGCCTCAAAACATGGGTTTTAAAATCATAAACAGAGCCAAGTCCTAATTCCAATACTTACTCACTGTGTGACTTCAGGCCTAGAAATGTCACTCTCTGAACCTCAGTTTCTTCCTCTGTAAAATGAGAGACTATCTTACTGATTTTATCAGGATTAAATGAGATAATGTACACAAGGTACCTAGTACACTAGTTGGCCCCTGGTAGACAGATGTTCGAGAAGCATTTGTCTTCGTTCCCATATTCCTATCCCTTTCAGAAGAGAGCAAACATGCCTGAATCCCCTACCAGGAACCTTCCCAGGAGGGGATGCTTCTTACCTTATGATGACATCTGAGTCTCTTCCCACTGAGTCTGAAAAAGTCCACATTCTATGATTAAGGTGCCCAGGCATCCTTGTTACCCAGATGCTGGATTTGGAAGTGGTGGGTGGACTTGCAGGTGGTATGACCTTGGTAATCGCTTTGCTTTTCTGGGACTCCGTTTCCTCATCTGAAAATAAGGTTAATACTCCCTGCTCTGCCAGCCTCACAGGGTTATTATTGGACTTGAATGAGATCATGCTTTGGGAACTGGAAAATGCTGGATATGTGTGGGTGAGAGGGAGAGAGGGAGAGAGTGAGGGAGGTGAGTCTCAGTCCTTGGAGACTGTGTCAACACCCAACTCTGGGCATTGCCTCTTGGAGATAACATTGTCAAAGTATTTGGTGGTTCAGGGGTGGCTGGGGACTGAAATTTAAAGCTCAGTTCTGAGACCATATGTGTTCTGCTTGTGAGGAGTGGGACAGGAGAGTTCATTTATGTCCCTTGGCCTGTGTCACATGTATGTATGTCAATTATGGGGTTTGAGTCAACTTCCTGGAGACATCTTGAACCAGGTGATGACCCAAAAGGCCAAAAAACCCCCTCCTTCTTGTCCTCCCACCTTTTGGTCCTACTGAGACCTGAACTTGATTTGACCAGGCTGGTTCTTCCCCACCCATCACAGGGCACTGTGGATCCCGTCCTTCTGGATGACACAGAGTCAGAGGAGGGTTTTGTCTGAGTTGGGAGTTTGGAAGAGCTGCATATCTTTCTGGCATCCTCCGCCTGCAGGATGCACAAAGGCCCTGTGTCTGAAGCCTGGCTACTGTCCCCAGATGGCCAACTGCTTCACACCTTCAGTTCTTATCAGTGGATCTTTTTTTTCCTGACTAATGTCTAATTCTCCACTGCATCATCTGGCCAACCAGGGTGCCCCCTTTGTGTCTATAATGTGCCCCCTTTATAGGAGAGCAGTGCGGTGGGGACATGTCCCATAGCTGCAGTGTGATGCGAGTGTACTTGGAGACTTGGGTGTCCACTGCTGGTGTGTGGTGGGGATGTGCTGGGTGTCACCACTTCACCTCTGAGTGCGTTTCTTTGTCTGCTGTCCCAGCCTCTCCCTGAAAGTCTCATTTGAAAACCTTGTCCTGGGCCACCTCACAGCCCTGGCTCACCCTGTCTCGTCTCCCAATCCCTGTCACTTTCATCTTCCTCAGGTGAGAGCCTCGAGGAGCCTGCAGCGTCTCCTTCCACCTTGTCCCTCTGTCCACCCACCTTCCCGCCACAACACTCCCCTCACCTCATGACTCAGCTTCTGTCTCGGGTCCCTGCTGGCAAGGCCTTCAGAGGCTTCCCCTCCCCACCCCAGCAGCCTGGACCCTGGATGCCCCCTCACCCTAACTCAGCTTGAGCCCTGCCAGGTCCCCACCCACCCAACTCCATCCCCAAAGCCCTCCCCAGTGGGGTATTCCACCTCAGCCAGCTGCTGCTGGGGACCACAGCCCAGCCACCCCTTGAGCTGCCATTCCAATGGGGACCTCCGAGCATGGGTTTGATCAGCTGAGGCAGAACCCACACCCTTCCAGGAAAGGGCATCCCCAGCTCAGCCAGCTCTGGAGTCAGGGTCCCACAGCCAGCCTGGCCTGGCCCAGCCCCGGAGAAGCACAGGGAGGTGACATCCAGGAGCGGGGGGAGGGAGTTCTTTCCCATGTGCGTGCATGTGTGTGCGTGCATGTGTGTGCGTGCATGTGTGTGCGTGCATGTGGCCAGGGAGCAGGCAGAGAGGAGGTGGTGACGTGTCTGTCATTCCCTCGTTGGAAACTGCTGGGTGCCACAAGGGTGTCTGTTGCACTGTCACTGTAACGCACTTTTGGTATGCGCTGTGTGGCAGCAAACTGGAGTCATGCAGTGTGTTCATGCTTTGGGAATAGTGTGTGTGTGTGTGTGTGAGAGAGAGAGAGATAGAGAAAGAGAGAGAGAGAGAGAGAGAGAGAGAGAGAGAGAGAGAGAGAGTAGGTCTGCTGCTACCCCCGTTGTAGGAGAGCACTGTGGTGGACACATGTCCCATAGCTGCCAGTGTGACGTGGGTGTGCTTAGAGACTTGGGTGTCACAAATCAACCAAAAATGACTTTCCTAAACAACTGCTTTCCATATTAAAAAAGATAAATAGTCCTCATGTAATCAAAAATTCCCTAGAAGTCAGCATGATGTTAGTTTTAAACAGTAATTTTAGGGTTTCATTAATACTTAAAATCTGGGTGCTTTATTTTTTAGTAAAATTAACATTATTTCATGAGCTAAAGAATAAATTTACTTACAAACAGGTTATTCAAATGTTAGACTGTCAAACTGAGAGCTCATTTATAGTTCTCCTTTTTTCCTTTTACCTAAAGATTAGGATAACTGATGTAATTCTAACTTGAAAACTCTTGACTATAGTTATATTAAGCCTTATTTTATTAAGACCTTCTCTGATAGGGCTGGGAGTATAGCTAAGTTGGCAGAGTGTTTACCATGCATGCAAAAGGCCCTGGGTTCTATCCCCAGCATCTCCCCAACCACCACCACCAAGAAAAAAAAATCATAGGATTTTTTAAATCAACAAACCCATTTGATATAGAGGAAGCACCCATAAAGTCTGGAAGATTTTTTTCTTAACTATCAGAAAATTGACTGATAAAATGATATTCGATGCAGGAACATTGTTTGAGTTCATACCATTCTCTTGAGAAGACACTGAGAAATTTGACAAGAACAAAGCCACTAGGAGTGTTGCCACTATTGTTCTATGTTTAGTAAACATCAAAGTTTTTAATACATACAGTAAATTTATACTGCACCAAAAGGGCACCTGAAGCAGAGGTGCAAACCCACATATTGTAACATCTGCCCTAAACTAGAAGTACTAAATACCCTATTTCAAATACTCTAATTTATGTTAATACTCATGATACAACAATGACACCTTTGCATAATGCTCTAGGAAGAGGATTATTTTCTTGCCAATTTTAGTAATTAATTACCTTAGCTACCAGTGTAATTACATAACATTTATCTATTTACCCCATTTTTTAAACCATGCTATACACAGTTACAAGATACAGAACTAAGCTTAATCACATTACAATAAGAAAACTCACTTTTATATTGTTGTTTTGCTATAAAGTCAGCACGATATTAGTTTTAAACAATAATGATATATCACTATAATATTTTAACGTTATGATTTTCATTCAAGATTATGAAAAACTTGAATTTCATTTTTCTCCATACATTTTACTTTCAAATTGATACTTTTTATTTAGTCAGCTGAACAAATGAAAAAGAAAAGAAAAAATAAAAAAAGGAAAAAGATACTTGGCCAGATGAGATAGAGAAGGCTGACACGAGGTTCAACACATGGAGTCTTGGGTTGTCTGTTTCATATGCCAGTGCAAAGTCATGACATGCTGAGGTGCCCTACACAGAACGCCAGATCAGTCTGTTCTTACTAGGCTCAAGAAAATTCTCTATCAGAGCTTCAATGAGTTTCTTCAGTTCTTCTTCTAGCAACGCAGTATCACTCTGGTCAGGTGATGCACACATCTCTGCATAATACTTTATTTTTGGTTCTGTCCCGCTTGTCCGAAGAGTAGCAACACATTCATTTTGAAAAGTAAAAGTAATCATTTGACTGTTTTTACTCACAGGCAGCACTGATTTTTTTATTAGGCTGGCTGCTGTCATATCCAGTGGTAACATCCTGTATGTGCAATATAGCAAATGTCCCACAAAATTTTGGATATTCTTTTGGAGAATCAAAATTGCGAAGCCTTTCAAATATACTTTTGATGGTAGGTGGATCATAACACAAGAAATATGAAGTTTTTGACATGTGATAACCATATTTTTCATGCCCCTTGTAAATTCTATTTTCACTGTCTGATAGTATTTCCTACTTAGCCATTTGGTTGACTCTCTGTCCTCCCTGTTCTGAAAGTCAGCAACATGAGACAGAGATATGTGCTTATTCATTTGCAACTATGTTTCCAGTGTCTATCACTGTACCTGGAACATAGCATCCAAGGAAAGAAGACAGTTTAGGTCACTCTGGAGCCCTGCTAGGGAAAGCAAAGCCAGAGAAGGCTCTGGACTCAGACCTTGGCACTCAGCCTTGAAGTATCCTTGCTTCCTTTGTCTGTAGCCTAAACAGGGCCCTTCTTGCGGGGTTCTTTCTGGAGGGTTCCATTGCAGGATGGTATGTTTGAGGACTCTGGTATGTAATCAGGATTCTGTCCCTTAATTCCCTCAATTATCTGGTCCCACACCATGTAGCAAGTGGGGAGGGATATTTAACTCAAGGATGTATCTGCACCTGACATTTTATTTAGAGACAGGTTCTCACTGAGGAGCTTATCATCTTGCTTTTGCTGAGGCTGGCATTGAAGTCACCATCCTCCTGCCTCAGCCTCCTGAGCTGCTGGGATGACAGGCGTGGGCCACCACACCTGGCTCCATCCCTTAATGGGCATCTGGGCTGGTGATCCCTGGAACAAAGTGATCCCAAGAGAAACTCTGGAGGTCTAGGAAGATGTCCATACCACATAGGCTTTTCCTATGAGTCACTCTATTCAATAATCCACCTGCTCACTTCTCCAGGCCTGTCTCCCTACACCCTAGACGCAAAGGACATAAGCCAGGAACTCACACAGTTTCATTGCCCATAAATGAAGAGTTCAGGGCCAGGCACATTGGCTTGCACCTGTCATACCAGCAGCTCAGGAGGCTGAGGCTGAGGCTGAGGCAGAGGATCACAAGTTCAAAGCCAGCCTCAGCAATGGTGAGGCACTAAGCTACTCAGTGAGACTCTGTCTCTAAATAAAATACAAAATAGGGTTGGGATGTGGCTCCGTGGTCGAGTGCCCCTGAGTTCAATCCCTGGTACTCACCCCCCAAATACTCTCAGCCAGCTGGATGTCATCCTTCCATAGTCCCCTGCCTGCACTGGCCTGCACTGTTCGGCTCACTGCTTGGGTTCTGACTTCTCTCCTTCTCCCACATTTGGCTTTGTTGCCCTCCCTGGTGCTCCCAGAGCTCCTGGGCTCTCCCCCACCCTGGCCCTTTCCCCAGATGCCTGCTACTGCAACACATTCCTCAGTGGTCTCCCCAAGCGGACAGGCAGGGCTGGGGGGCAGTAGATGGCAGGAGTTATGAGCACAGACTTTGGTCTCTTACTGCTTGACTTTGAAACCTGGCACTGCCATGTGGCAGGTGTGTACACTTAACTAAGTCCCTTTGCCCCACTAGGCCTCAGTTTCTTTGTGTGAAATGTGGATAAGGAGAACTTCAGCCTCCCGGCAGGCTTTTGTGAGACAGAAAAGTCCATATGAAGCACTCAGAGGAGCACCGTCTTGTAGTACATCCTCAATAAACGTAGCTATGCTCATTCATTTCTATAGCCCAAGACCTGGTTCAAAGAAGCCATTTATTTGCAGGTTGAATGAGTGATTGGGAGTGTCCTGGGTCGGGGGCCACTAGGCTTCTTGGAAGTGGGGCTGAGCTGGAAGATGAACTTTTCTCTACTGTCTGGGAAAGGATTGGGCAGACAGGGCGCCCAGGGAGCTCTTATTGGAAGCACTGCAACTTCAGAGCTAATGGCTGCTGCATGTGACAGCTCCTATCTGGTCCAGTTGCCAGCCTCCCCCCATCCATGTGATTCTAATAGTCAGCTGTCAGCTTATTAACCTAAGTCCAGGTCCAATTCTGCTGCCGCAGTGAGTGAGAAAGCCACTGGGGGCCAGAGTCTCGTTAGGGCCAGGCCTTCACCTGGGCCAGAGGGCACACAACAGGGCCCAGTCAATGTGTTTCCAATCAGCAATTAGTCTTCAATCAATGGGGCTGCGAAGTGATTGCTTTCCTGTCTGAATATCAGCATGGTCAGGGAGCTGGCAGCAATGGCCATCTGGAGAGTGTTAAGCTGGAGTTACAAGAGGAGACATAAAAAAGGAACCAAACACCCCAATTTGGGCCTGAATCATGGCCCTGGGCAAGCTGCATGGTGCCCAGCCCAGTGACAAAAGAAAGCGAGGCCTAGGCTCCAGATGGCACCTGTTCTTGTCCATGTTCTAGTATCCCTACTGGAATAGGGAATGGCCAAGAGGATATTGTCTCAGGCCTCAGTTTCCCCAGCTGTACCATAAAAGGACCCTCAAAGCTCTGGTGCTCTGAAAACGCTTGTCCTGATGTTGCATGACTTAGTGGGGAGCAAGTCTGTGGGAAGATGCTCCCTGACAGCCCATCCAGACCTCATTTGTAAAATGGAGATAATCATTGCAACCTCCTAGACTTTAGACTTGTTGGGGTGGAAAAGAGTTTTGTACACTGTGAAGTACTGTGCTTGGCAGCTGGGACTTGAGACTGGAAAGTCATGCCATAGGCTCCTGGTGGTTCTAGAATCTGAGCACTTTGGAGACTGGTTATCATATCTTGTATTTCCACCAACCAACTAGAGGAGGCAGAATCCACCCTATAATCAAGCAACTGCTGGACTTAATCATGTGCCTTATCTCATCGAGTTCTCACTAGAACCCCATAGAACATGAATTGTTCTTACCAATCTCAGCTGACAGAACAGGATCTGATCTGCAGAGCAGTTTACTGACTGAAAGTTAAGCCAAAGCAAACTTGACTGTGAAGCTATTGCCCAAGGGCAAGAGAGTCACAGGCACAGGCCAGCAGATATGATGGAGCCATTGGGGATAAACATACTCAGCCTTCTGATGGTGCAGGTGGGGAGATTGAGACTCACAGAGGACCGGGGACATGCCCAAGGTCATACAGTGTATTTCTAACTATTCTGGGTTACCCAGGTCCATTGGGTTGGTACAATATCTCCTCCCCTTGAACACCTCCCTCACTGTGTTGATTGTGTCTCCTAAATATGCTGTCAACCCACCAGTGTCAACTCTCCACCTACTCCATGCCTTCCTGGGGTCAAGTTCCCTCCTACTGCCCTCATGCTGGTGGCTCAGCTGGGGCAGATCAGATCCAGATGAATCTTCCAAGGGAAAACTTTTGATCCTCTTGCTTCCTTGCTTAAAGACCCTCAACGGCTTCCTGTGCCTGCTTAATGAGTCCCAAACTTCTGTGCCATCCAGGGTCATCTACATAAAGCTTCAATCTACTTTTGCAGCTTTAACTCTATTTTTCTGCTTATAAATCTTATGTCTCAGCCAAACTGGACTCATCAGAGATGGATTTCCAGCTCCAGAGAGTTGTTGTGAGGATTAAATTAGTTGCTGTATGTAAATCCCTTGGCAGAGTGCCTGTCATGGAGCAAGGGCCACAATGGTGTTTGGTGAGCAGACACAACAACAAATATGTGGGCCTGATGCATCTGCACTCATCTCAGGCTTCTGCCTACCAGGTTCCCTTGGCCTGCAGTGTCCTCTCTGTCCCTCTCTGAAGTCCAAGTCCTACCCAGCTTTCAAGGCTCTCAGCTGTTCCGGGATACCCTGTTCAGAAAGGCTCTGCTGCATTTCACCAGGACTTGAATCCATTCTTTCTAGTAGCTGCATGGCCAGCCTCACCCTCTCACTGAGTTACAATGCATATGTTCCTGTGTAGCCTTGAAACACCTCGAGGGCAGGCAGTGTGGACCGGGGGGAAGAGCACAGGTGAGGTCATCAGACTGACTTGAGCCAAAGTCCTGGCCCTGCCATTTTTTCAATGGTGCAACTCTGGACAAGTAACCAAACATTTCAAAGTTTCGCTTTTTTCAACAGTAAAGTAATCCTTACCTGACAGAGGGTTTAGAAGGATTTGGCACCCAATGGGACCTGACACTTCCTACTCTTTGTGCTCAGGAACTAGAAAGGAGCCCTGTGGGGTTAAGGGCTGAGGCTTGGCCCACTTCTGGCCTGGGAGATATTTCTCAAGATATTTCACATGCTCCATCCCATATCCTGACACTCAGGTGGCTGTGTAATTCCCCAGTCTTTCCCTGGTCTAACACTAACAGAAGGAACCAGAGCTGATCACAACAACAGCCAGCTGCCCTTATGTTCCATTTATTTATTTATTTTTAATTTTTGGTGCTGGTATTGAACTGCAAGGGCCCGTGACCCCTGATCTACATCTCCCGCTCTTTTAATTTATTTAAAAAAAATCGGGAGGAGTTTACCAGAGATTGAGCTCAGGGTCACTCGACCACTGAGCCACATCCCCAGCCCTATCTTGTATTTTATTTAGAGACAGGGTCTCATTGAGTTGCTTAGCACCTCACTTTTGCTGAGGTTGGCTTTGAACTCAAACTTCTTGCCTCAGCCTCCCAAGCTGCTGGGATTTCAGGTGTATGCCACCACAGCTGACTACCCTCATGTTTCTTAAAATGGAATTTGCTATTGATTAAGAAGGGATGACTGTTGAGTCAGTACCTTCTTGCAGTTTCCTTCCAATCACTTCCATTGGGATCAAGGAGCAGAAACCCTAGAAATCCCTTAGGGGTACCCAGGCAGCCCACCAGCTCTCAGTGGCCTGACCCAGGATGCTTCTTCAGTCCAACTTGTGCCAGTCCTGCCCCTGTTCTCTGACTTACTTCTGCCTTCCATTCTAAGAATTGCCACGAGGTAGGCCTTCAGAGCAAGGCAGGAGGCCTAGCGGCACTTCTCACATGACCAATGACTGGCAGTGAATCCCTGGAACAAAAATTTTTCAAGTCCATTCTAATCTTTGTGAAACCCTTATTGTTCCATAGTTGCTTGCAGCATTGTTATGTAGCACATGACCATAGTAATGAACTCATGGGATTGTTGCAAGGCTTAGTCAAACTAACACATTTTGATAATACTCATAAATGTGAGAATATTGAATCAAAATGGAGCTGCACTGGGTGTGGTGGTGCACCACTAAAATACTAGCTACTTGGGAGGCTGAGGCAGGAGGACTGCAGATTAGAAGCCAGTCTGGGCCACTTTGCAAGACCCTATCACCAAATAAAATAAAAAATAGGTTAGAGATGTAGCTCCGTGGTACAGTATTTGCCTAGTCCCTGTGTTCATTTCCTATCACTGGAAAAAAAGGTGTGGATGGGATGGATTGGGGACCACAAGATATCCCAGAAGTTACTGCTGTACTACACTTAAGCTGCCATGACATTTGGCAACATCTTCTCACCAGGGACTTGGATAGGATATCAGTTTCCTGGGCTGTTACTAGAGGTTGAGCCCTGTTCTGAGTACCACCAGGACTGCCTCACTCTCTTCAGCTCCTTCCCTTGCCTTCCCTTTGTCCCCTTGAATTTCCCCTACCCCATCAAAGGTTTTGTTCTCTCTACAGAACACATTGAGGATGGGTACCAATGGTTTCACATGAAACATCACTTTGGCTGTAAGACCTCCATTGACAGGCCCAAGCCTCTGCCTTACCATTCTCCCCACCTTCCTGAGCACTACAGTTACCTTCTACTCGAGAGGAGGCCCTCAACCACACTCAGTTTTGCCCTCTCCCTTGTCTTATAGACAGGAGCAATTTTGCTCAAAATATGCTTTGGGAACCAGCCCATTTGTAATGGTGACACTTCCTTTTTCTCTTTATTTATTCCCTAAATCTGAAATAGCTTCTCACTTCCATTTAACTAAGTTCCATTCTCCCTTCTTCTAACCCATCCTGGAAATTAAGAGGCCAGAAGGTAAATTGTTTTAAAAGCATTATCAGGGCTGGGGATGTGGCTCAAGTGGTAGCGTGCTCACCTGGCATGCACAGGGTGCTGGGTTTGATCCTCAGCACCACATAAAAATAAAATAAAGATGTTATGTCTGCCGAAAACTAAAAAATAAGTTTAAAAATTCTCTCTCTCTCTCTCTCTCTCTCTCTCTCTCTCTCTCTCTCTCTCTGTCTCTTAAAAAAAAAGCATTATTATCTATCTGTAAGGAGCTCTCCTCATAGTCAAAAATGACCCACGAGGATTTAGTTGGCATTTGACACTCACCTTCTATTTCCGGGATGGTTTGTCTCAGAATGTGAGTTTTCTAAAGACTGAGGATTGTCTGGATCCTGGGAGATTCCCACCAGGACAGCAATTCCTCACAAGAAATGTCTGGAAACAGCAGCAATCTGGTCCCATATGTAGACAATGGCAGGGCCCAGGCTCTGTGTCCCTAAGTCAGGATCATGCATTACTTGACACTTCAAATCTCCCACCAGTAAGACTCATCAGAATATTTATGATAAAAGGAATACTAGACCAGGAGTTAGGCAGACCTGATGAGACTCCCCTGTCCAGCTTATTTGGTCATGCCATTTGGTCTCTAGAAGTCTTGATATGAGATTATGTGTTCAGAGTAGTTAAGGCTGTTCCTGGCACATGGTAGATGCTCAATACATCAGGCCATTAGTACTGCTCCTACCTCCATTGCTTTCCCATCATCCCAACCCATTAAGCCCAGTCCAGATCCAATGCTTTCAGAGCAGCCCAGATCCCCAAAGGGGGCTGGGCGATGACTGCAGGAGACCCTGGGACTCCTTCTGTGCTCTGCAGTGGGCCTGGGGGACTAGGGTCACAGGAGTTTAGATTGGCCCAGGCATTGAAGCCAAGAATCAGGACTTTAGCACAAGTAGTTGGGTCTAAGAGTAGGAAGGATGTGGTCAGTGTTGAGGGGCTTGGCTGTCATCCCCAAAGATCCAGAGACTCCATCTTGACTTAGCTGAGTCCCTGGTCCTGTCTATCATGTGAAGTTGGGGCTGAGGTGGCTGTGACAATGACCACCAAAGTAACTCCCAGCTTGACCACTTCATGTGTGTGAAAAGATTGAGGAAAGAGAGAGTTGGGGGCACCAAAGTCTCCAGCTTTGACACCCGAGCAGGGGGCAATGCAACCAGAGCCCGGTGCCAGACCCTCTGATGAATGAGTTACCACAGGGATCTTGCAGGTGAAGCCAGGGCTGAGCAGGAAGCCATCCTGTTGGTAGGCATGTTGCAATGGAATGGGAGGAAGAGGCAACCAGTGACCCATCAGTGTCTTGTGTCTGCATCCAGAACAGCTTCCCCTGGGCAGGAGCAAGAGTCACCACACAGGGACAGGGTAGCCTCAGCTCTGTGCAAGCTCCCAGGGCCAGTCAGAGCTACCTGGGGACCCCAGGTAGCCTAAGTGTATTCTGGTCAGCAACTGAGGCCTCTTACCTCTCCATCTTTACACTTCTGTCTTTTCAGAACTGTTCTGAATTGTCATGGAAACCAAAACTGGAGTCTCCCCTTGTTTTCTGAGCCAGGCCTGCTGAGGAGGCCTATTTCCAGCCAGTGTAGGTAGATAGGGCCTGTTGTGATTTGGATGTGACATGTTCCCAAAAGCTATGTGTAAGACAATGCAAGAAGGTTTGGAGGAGAAATAATTGGGTAATGAGAGCATGAACCTCATTAGTGAATTAATCCCTGATGGGATTAACTGAGTAGTGACTGAAAGCAGGTGAGCTGTGGCTGGAGGAGGGGAGGGGCATTGGAGGTGTGGCTATGGGCATCATATTTTATATCTGGAGAGTGGAGCTTCTTTCTTTCAGCTTCCTGTTCATCATGTGAGCTAGTTCCCTTCATCACACTATTCCATCATTATGTCCTGCTTGAGCCCCAAGGAATGGAGTCTTCTGTTTATGGATTGAGACCTACAAAACTGTGAGGTCTCAAATCAACTTTTCCTCTTTTACAACTGTTCTGATTGGGTCTTTCTGTCACAGCAACAAAGAAAGTTAACTAAAATAGGAACCATTCCTTACCTTCTCTCCCTCATATGGCCTTCAAGCCAAGACTTGAGCAATGTCTGCCTGTCTTCCAGTCTTCCATCTTTCCTTCCTTCCTTCTTTCCTTCCTTTCTCACTTCCTTTCTTCCTACCTTCCTTCCAGTACTGGGGATGGAACCCAGAAGTACTCTACCTATGAGTTATTTTCCCAGTTTTTTGCATTATTATTTTTAAGACAGAGTCTCCCTAAATTGACCAGGCTGGCCTTGAATTGTGATCTTCCTACCTCAGCCTCCCCAGTAAGCAGGATAACAGGAGTTTGCCATCACACCTGGCTGAAAGAGAAATGGTTGATCTTCTGGATCTGGATGACTCTAGCCCAGTGCAAGTGCCCCAGATGAACCCCTGGTGTCCTCCTTGAGCCCCAATTTTCTTGTCAATAATCTGACTAGAGGGAGTAGAACTGTGTTGAGCTCCAAGGGCCCCTCTAATTGTGAAATTCCCAGAGTTGGAAGTTGCATTCCATGTCTGGCTTTCTTTACCTGTGTCTGGGGAGAATGCTGAGCCTGAGTCTTTTGCCCTTCTTTAAGAGGGACCTGCAGCCATGCTGATATCACTTTCCAGTTTTCTACCCGTCCTCAACCCGCCTATACAGTCCTCACTTCTGGGGGATCCTGGACCTCTTAAGGGTGTGTATGCACCACACATGCTCACACTCATACCCCAGTGTGCCTCTCACCCTCATCCACTTCTGTAAATGGAGAATGAAAGTGCTAATATGTCTTGACCTTTGTCCATCCACGTGGTTTCCCCAAAATGGTGGTAAACACATACCTGGGGCCCAAATTCACAGTCATCAGGCAGACTCTATGTGGAATTTAGGCATTCTTATTTTCCCTGTCTGTAAAAACTTTCACTAAATTAGGACTTTATGAGATTTCATTCATCCATTAAGCAAATATGCATAAAAAATTTACTGTGGGCCAGGTACTATTTCATTGTAGAATGAAATGAGATAATATATATAAAGTGCTAAGTCCTATGCCAGGTATTTGGCAAGATTCAGTCAATGTAAATTTTCCCTCCTTTATCCACATAGTTATAGCCAACATCCACTGATCACCTACTATGTATCATGCACTGCTTTATGCAATTTTATTTGTATATTTCTCACAATTCTTTAAAGTAGTCACTATGATTATCCCCATTTTCCAGATGAGAACACTGAAGCATAGTATGGTGAAGTGATTAGTTCAAGGACATATGGCTAGTAAATGACAGTCTGGCACAAAGTCAATGCTCTCAGCTACTCTTAAAAAATATATATCTCTCTGACTAGAGCTTACAGGTTTTTTCTTCAGTTAGGAAATGTACACGTACAGATGCACACATTGTGCACATTCATGCTGTAAGTGTTATTGCTCATGCTCAGTGACCCTGGCCCTGTGCTACTCCCATGAACGTGAAAAGGTGCATCCTCCATGTATGTGTGGTGCTCCTCTTCCCACTAGACCACAGCTTTGGACTCCCAGGGGCCACCCCCTCATCCCAGGGACACACAAGCATGTGCATCTCATATGTGCACTCCTTCTTCTGCTTCCATGGCCAGATGAGGGGGAAGAAAAGAGAAGGAATGTCATCTGCAATTGGAGGCTGTGCTGTGTGGTGGGCAAGGTCAACAGGAGGAGGGAGCAGGAGAGGGAGTAGCTGTGACCACAGATAAAGGGCTAGGGATGGGAGCCTACAGCAGCAGCAGGAGGAGGAGGAGGAGGGAGAGCCCCATATCTTGATAAACCATGCAAGGTCGGAGAGGGGGGATGTGAGGATTGGACTTGCAATAACTTTCTTAAGCCATCAATTTTCACTGGTTGCCTGAATGCCAGAGCCTGGAGGCCAAAGGCAGGAAACCTGAGCAAGCCCCGAGACAGCCAATCTCAGGATCAGCAGGGTCAGGGTTCAGGCCTCAGTGGGAGGAGGATACCTTGGGCTGCCCAATCTTTTGAGATGCAGCACTATGCCCCCAGCAGCTGGAGTGAGAATGGCACCCTTCTCTGGAGGTTACCAAGGAGAGCCAGCTCCCTGTGTTGCTCTGCATTTTTCTGTTATTGTGGGCACTCAAGTTTATGTGTGTCTGTATATGCATTGGAGAAGCTGAGCAGTTAAGAATGAGTGTCCAAGCCAGGCATGGGGTGCATGCCTGTAATCCCAGTGACTCAGGAGGCTAAGGCAGGAGAATCACAATTTTGAGGCCAGCCTCAGCAACTTAGTGAGGCCCTGTCTTGAAAAGAGTTTGTGTGGGGGGCTGGAGATGTAGCTTAGTGTTGGAGCACCACTAGGTTCAATCCTAAGTACTGCAAAAAAAGAAAAAGAAGGACAAGGAAGAAATGTCCACATCTGGCTCCACAACTTACCAGCTGTATGACCTGAGAATGCTATATACCATCCCTGACCCTCTGTCTCATCTAAAAATAGAGATAAGTATTGCTACCTTATAGGATTGGAAGGATGGTTTGATGTACTGCATGTGGGCCTGACACACAATAAATGCTTAATAATTGAAGTGTTATTTTCACTACACTGAACCCACCGACCCAAGAGACCCCCAGACTCAGTTCAGCTTCCAAAAGGAATGGCTGCCATACTCACACCTCCTCCACAGTCTTGTGTCTTCATCAGCGAGCATGACTAGCACTCTACAATTCCTACTCATTCTCACCCTCCAACAATGGCCCAATTTGAAGCCCAAGAGCCCACCTGAGGTAGCACACACAGAGGACGCAAGCATGCATTTTCACAAAGCATTCATGAATCTACCTACACACATCTGCACATACCTGTATGCACAGGTGCACTCACATCCCTGCATGGATCATGCATATGAATCCATGCATTATTGCTCAGGAACACATACACTAGCTGGAACACACACACACACATACACACACACACAAATATATTTTTGGCATTTGGGATTAAATCCAGGGGTGCTTAACCACTGAGGCACATCCCAAGCCCTCTTTATATTTTATTTACAGACAGAGTCTCTCTGAGTTTCTTAGGGCCTTGCCAAGTTGCTGAGGCTGGCTTAGAACTTGCAATTCTCCTGCCTCAGCCTTCTGAGCTGCTGGGATTACAGGCATGAGCCACCATGCCCCGCTGAACATATATATTTCTAATTGTGATCTTCAACAACTTGCTGCTCCTCTTGGAGTTCAGTTTTCTTACTTGTACAACAAATATAACATTGACCCTTGCTTTAGCCACTTGACCTGGTTCTTGAGTACATCCAATTCGATATTACCTGTGGAGTATACTTGGAAATTTCTATGCAAACATGACCAATAGTCCTGTCCACTCTGCCACCAAATTAACACCCATATCCATTCCCTATACCCCATTCCACTGCTGCTACTTTAGCCCAAGCCACCATCTTGTCTCATCTGGATCCATGTTTGCACCTTTGCCCCACTATGGATCTCTGTCCACCCTGCCATGATGTGCTTTTTTTTAGAAAAAATATTAGTTCTAATCAGTTATATGTGACAGTAGAAAACTCTTCAATTCTTTGTACACAAATGGAGTAGATTTTTTCACTTTTCTGGTTGTGCATGATGTAGAGTCCTACCATTTGTGCAGTCATACATGTACCTAGGGCAATGATGTCCTTCTCATTCCACCATCTTTCCTAGCCCTTTGCCCTCTACCCCCTGCCCTTTGCCCCATCCAAAGTTCCTCCACTCATCCCATCCCCCCCATATGAATTAGCATTCACTTATCAGAGAAAACATTCAGCACTTGGTTTTTTGAGATTGCCTTATTTTGCTGAGCATGATATTCTCCAACTTTATCTATTGACCTCCACATGCCATGATTTTATTCTCTTTTAATGCTGAGTCACATTCCATTGTGAATATATGCCACAGTTTCCTTATGCATTCATCTATTGAAGGGCATCTAGTGCTTCTGTAAGCTTGTTGCCCAGGGGATTTCTCCCCTGCTTAAACCCTTGATGCTTCCTTGGTATCTAGTTTCCCAGTGTTTCAGAAGAGCGGTGAGCACAGGGGTCAGGCTCTGGAGCCCAACTGTATCCTGCTTACTACTGTGAATTTGTACTGGGACTGTGGGCAAATCTCTTTACTTCTTTGAGTCTCAGTGTCCTCATTTGAGAATGAGGCTAATAATAGACCCTGGTCTTAAGGTGATTTCAAATATTAAATGAGCTACTATTAAAATGGGACATGGCACCTCCTTATAATGGTTAAGACACAGAACTGATTTTAGAACACACCTATCTGTCTTCCATGGACTCTTACAGCTAGAGTTTGAACAGCACTTCCTCTAGAAAGCCACCCTGAAGCCCTGCCTACATTAGACTGCTCAGAAGAAAGCCCTCCAAGCTTGGTCTAATAGTGCTGCCCTAGCCTTAATTTTGTGTTCAGTCTGTCTCCCACACTCCCCTGGAAACTTTATGAGGCCATGTTGATTTCTGCCCACAGGGCCCAGCACATAGTAGATGCTCTCTATGTCCTCGATTGATGCATTTGCTTGCTTTCTGATTCTGGGCATCAAAACCAGGGCCTTGCACCTGCTAGGCAAGCATTCTACAACTGAGCTACATCCCAGCCCTGGATTGATGAACCTTCTAACATATGTCTTACACCCTCAGCAGAGGACAACATTTTTGAAGGAGGAGATTAAGGATAGGCAAGGCAGAAGCTGGGGCCCAGTGTTCAGGTGATAGCTACATGTAAAAGAAGACCAAGGAGTTTGGAAGAGAGACAGTAAGGGCATCTGTATTACTCATCTTGGCTTAGAGCTTAGATTTTTGTACTAAAAGTGAGTCCTTATTTTACTAAGCCCCAGTCTGGTTCCCTAAAAAAGGAAGATTTCCAATGAAAGATAGGAATAGAACTTATTTTTTGTGGTTCTGGGAATTAAAGCCTGGGCCTTAAACATGCTGGGCAAGTGCACCACCATTGAGATGCATCCTAAGCTGTTTTTATCATTTTATTGTGAGATAGAGCTTCACTAATTGCCCAGGATAGCCTCAATTGTGTCATCCTACTGCCTCAGCCTCCTGAGTAGTTGGAATTAGAGGCATGGGGCTATCATGTCAATCTGTAATTGGAACACTTCTAGGGTGTCTACTGTGTGTCTGAAAGAATGTTAGTGTGTGCTATTCTCAAATTGCTATTTGAAGTCTGTGTGTCACTAAAATTCCTGCTGTCCCAGACCAGCTACAGGGAGTCTAGTACTGGTCCTGATATCCCAGAACAGTACTGGTTACAACTTCCCATGTATTTCCTCCAAGGGAAAATCAAGTACAGACATGGAAATCCAGAGGCTGAAATGAACCTAAATCAACAAAAGTTGAGACAGAAACTCCAGGGAGCAGCTGGGGGTGGAGTGGTGCATGCCTATAATCTCAGCTGCTTGGGGAGCTGAGGCAGGAGGATCACAAGTTCAAAGCCAGCCTCAGCAACATAGTGAGGCCCCAAGCACCTTAGCAAGACCCTCTCTCTAGAGAAGATATTAAAAAGTACCAGGGATGTGGCTCAGTGGTTAAGCACCCCTGGGTTCAAAAAAAGAAAGAAACAGAGAGAGAGAGAGAAAGAGAGAGAGAGAGAGAGAGAGAGAGAGAGAGAGAGAGAGAGAAATTTCAGGAATCAGGTCATGCAGAGAGTAGAGAAGAAAGAAAGACTGGTGCAGGGAGAAGAAAGAATAAGTAGTTGGAGAGAAGAGGGAAGAGAGAGAAGAAATAGGAAGAGTCGGTGTATGGTGCTTCCTTCTGGCACCTTCTCAGGCTGTGTCCACTCTGGTAATGCTAGAGCGAGGCTGCATAAATACATCAGAGGTGACTTCTATTCAACCATGGGCCCATCTGCATGGAGAGCAAAATGAGGGGACCAGGAATCTGAGGCTTAGAGCCAACTTATTGCTCTATGTTCTCAGGCCTGGTGAGCCAGGGCAGTGGGCACTGGCTGGTGGTCACCTGAGTGCAGGCACTGGTTCTCTGGTCAGCAGCAGGAGGTGGACACACTGCTGCCTGTGGTAGACCTTCATACTTTTTTTAGTTCATTCTGGAAGAAGCTCTTCCAGCCCTGGCCCTGTGTCACCCCTTCCCTTCAGGATACTGAAAAGTGCCAGCAACCAGCTCTTAAATTCGTGTCTCTAGGGTATGCAGAGCATTCAGTGACGGGCAGTTCTTGGTTTCTTTGAGTACCTTGTAGTCTTTTCTTCTTGCCACACCTATTTCCCAGGCCAGGCATTGATAGAGACACCCTGCACACAGGCCTTGTTTCCTTCTCAGAATCACTAACAAAGAAGGTCTCAGGAGCTTCATATATATTATTTTATTTTGTTTTTAAAAGTCTATCACAAGTAACCAGATGTAGTGGGCATCCTGTAATCCCAGCTACGTTGGAGGCTGAGTGAAGTAGGAGGGTCACAAGTTCAAGGTCAGCCTTGGTAAATTAGTGATACCCTATCTCAAAATAAAAATAAAAGGGCTGGGAATGTGGGTCAGTGGTAAAATGCCCTGGGGTTCAATCTCTAGTACTGCAAAGAAAGCCATATCATAATTTATTAATTTTTTAACAGTGCTGGGGATGGAACCCAGGGTCTTGCACATGATAGATAAGGACTCTGCCATTGAACTACACCCCCAATCCAGCAGTTTTATTGCAGACTCGAGGAGTGATTCTCTAAGAAGAAAAGTGACTTTCACAGAGTCACCCATGCAGGAAGCAGCAAATCAGGGACTTCAGCCAAGATCTGTCCACTAACAGAGTTCATGGCTGCAATCCACTATCTCCTTCAGAGAAAAGGCTAAGGAGTCAGAGGAGAAGATGTCCCATGCCTGGAAGTCCCCAGGTCATGTCTCAGAGGGATGTCATGGACAGAAGGAGCCTCAAGGGTGATTTGTTCCTAATCCAGTTTCTCATTCAAAAGATGAGGCAAACAGAACCTAAGAAGGGAGAGGATTTCATTTGTCAGGGCTATAAGTCTATTAATTGAAACAACAGAGACTGGAACATAGAAATATCACAGACACTGACCCCATAGTGTGAGTTCACAGGTGCCAAGAAAGCCTTCGACATTTGCATACCAAAATGTTGGTACTTGAGGCTCATTTTGGTGTCTTTTTTTTTTTTTTCATGGAGTAAAGAGACCACATGTTGGGATTTGGGATGGTCCTGGAACTTTCGTGCTGCATAACCTTGACCCTGGAACAGTGCCCGTCCTAGGAGCTGGGGTGAAGGGAAGCACTCCTCTTGGATGCTGACATCTTAAACTCAAGATGGCTCCTACAGTTTCATCAAAAAGCGGAAGCTCAGAGGGGGGCAGAGAAGGCATGTCAGGAGTCACTGCAGTGCCACTCAGATGGGGAAAGTGCACCAGTGTGTGCCTCACTTCCCTTGCATCAAGCAGAGTGAATGGTCCAGTACCTTGGTCTCGGAGGATTTAGACAGATGGACCCAAGGTGGCTGTCCTAGTTGAGGCAACCCTTGCTTTGCCTCTAAACAATGAGCGCTGGGCCTCCTGGGAATTTTGCTTTGAGCTCCACCAATAAGGCAGAATTGTCCTGAAGTCCCTGCAAATCTCTTCCAGATGTCCCCAACCCAGCTCACACACCCAAAAACACATCTTCCCAATCGGGTGCAGGGGAAAAGGTGGGCAAGAGGGCCTGTGAGGAACCCCCAGACTCTGTTCCATTGGGCATGTCCCCTGTCTCAGGACCCACCAGGAGGGGAAACTGGCTCTCCACAACCACTCTGCCCCAGAGCAGAGCCCAACCAGCAGACTGTCCTGGTTAGGCCAGTCCAAGCCAACCCCATACAGGCCAGAGGAGGGGACAACCCTATGGACCAGCTCCTCCCGGCCCCCCATTTACATCTTGATTGCATTACTTGGGAAACCGTCCAGGCCACATTCCAACTGGCAGGCTGCTGGGAAGATGCACAGAGCACTATGGCAATGCTTGAGGGGTCAGGCCTGGCGGCCAGCATGAGCAAGTGCCACAGGGCTAGGAAACCTCCCTTCTAGAGCCAGCCTGGATTCCTCAACCACGTCCAACATCAGCCACCCCCCACTCCATCCAGAATGCTCCTGCACCCAGCCCACTCACCCCCACCCGGCCCCACAAACCCATGCACACTGTGCCCTCTGCAGGGATTGATGTCCTGCCAAGTCCAATGCCCAGCTCCCCAGGTCCTAAAGCCTCTGAGGAGGACTGGGTGCTGCCTCTCCTGAGCAGTCCAGAGCTAGAGCTTTCTAGCTTTTGTTAGTTTTCTCTCCCTTTTGGAAAACATAGTTCTTCATCAGGCCCCCAGGGAGTTACAAAGAGCAAAAATCAAAAAGTTTCTCAGAGTGTTTCTGTATTCATAATTTGGTAGAGAGTATTTCATTATTTATGGAACCCCAAAGCACATCCATAGACCTTCTAAATCCTCAGAAAATTAGATCACCACCCCCCACCTTTAGCAGCCCTCCCCAATATCCCTTCCCAGTCAAAGCAATGCATCTTATTGTTTGATGCCTGTGCCCCTGGAGGACCACAGGGCTGTAGGAGAGGCCATGGCACAGAAGGGAGCACAGCCTAGAGCCCCTTCAGCTCCCTCACTGATCTCCCTGTTTGGGAGGACCCCAATTCCCCCTCACTCCCTTCCTTCCTCCCTCTTTCTTCTCCTCTCCATCTCTTCCTTCCCATTTTAGCCACAGAAACCTTCCATTAAGTAAAAACCCATTGAAAGCTCAATGTTCAATCAGGTCTCCAGGTGTCATTCTGGTTGAGAAGCAATGGGACTCAACAGTCCCACCTACTGGGCTCCCACTTGTGCTTCAGAGGCCTTAGAAACCTCCTGAAGCACTCCAAGAAATGGAGTTTTAAAACCACTGGGGTTGGCCAGGTGTGGTGGCACATGCCTGTAATCCCAGCAACTGGGAAGGCTGAGGCAGGAGGATTGTGAGGCTTTGGGGATGTGGCTCAGTGGTCAAGTGTCCCTGAGTTTAATCCCTGCTACACACACACACACACACACACACACACACACACACACACACACTGCTGTTGTCAGCTCGGGCAGTCTAACAATAGGTGACTTATTTTGCTCTTAACACATACCCTTATTTCTTGCTCATCTCCCCTCCCTTCTGCCTTCCTGTCTTTGGCCTTCCACGCTCTTGTCCCCCATTTTTGCCTCTCACACTATGCATGGGCCTTACCTACAGAGCACTAGGTCCAGTCTGGCTCTGCTTTTTCTGCTTGGGGTGAGTGGGCAGGGGCTTTTGCCAGCTCTGGGCTGTAATTTGGGGTCCCTGGTTGGCCAGACAGTGCTCGCCAGTCACATGAGCAAAGGCCCTGGAGCCAGGCATCCCTGCCCAGACCTTTAAACTATAATCAAAGCAAGAGTGGTGGCACCAACTCCAAAAGAGTATTGGAGACTTTCTGCTGTTTTCTGGAGGGACTAGGGAAGGTCAAGCACAATGTCAGGTGTAGATACATCCTTGAGTTAAATATCCCTCCCCACTTGCTACACGGTGTGGGACCAGATAATTGAGGGAATTAAGGGACAGAATTCTGATTACATACCAGAGTCCTCAAACATACCATCCTGCAATGGAACCCTCCAGAAAGAACCCCCCAAGAAGGGCCCTGTTTAGGCTACAGACAAAGGAAGCAAGGATAGTTCAAGGCTGAGTGCCAAGGTCTGAGTCCAGAGCCTTCTCTGGCTTTGCTTTCCCCAGCAGGGCTCCAGAGTGACCTAAACTGTCTTCTTTCCTTGGATGCTATGTTCCAGGTACAGTGATAGACACTGGAAACATAGTTGCAAATGAATTAGCACATATCTCTGTCTCATGTTGCTGCCTTTCAAGACAGGGAGGACAGAGAGTCAACCAAATGGCTAAGTAGGAAATAATATCAGACAGTGAAAATGGAATTAACAAGGGGCATGGGTAAGTAAGGCAAGGGTAACAGAGGGTCAGGAGGGTCTCATGAAGGTAACATTTAAGCAAAGACTCAAAGGACGTGAGGGAGTAACTTGAGTATATACCCAGGGGAAGAACAATTCAGGTCAAGGCCCTGAGGTGAGCACATGCTGCTGTACTTGATAAACAGCCAGTATGGCTGCAGAGAGCCATAGGAAGGGTGGGAGGAGATGAAGACTGAGAGATAAAGGGGAGGAGGGACCCTATAGGGCCACATGATTCATTCAAAGGAGTTTAGCTTTTGTTCTGAGTGAGATGGCAGGATTTTGAGGAGGAAGAGGAATGAGATCTAATAGAATTGTGTTAAGACACTCTTTCTAGTTGCTGAAGTTCCAGGGCACTGGGAACACACTGTAGTGATCCAGGCTGGGGAGAATGAGGACTCGGAGCAGGTGGGTGGTATCTAGATATGGTTGGAGATCAGAGCTAAAGAATATGAGGTGGCCATGGGGGACAAGAAGCCCTGGACCAAGGTGTGTGTTCCAAATCCTAGAAAAGCACAGAGGCTACTGAGCCAGGGCCTGTCCTTCCAGGAGGTCACAGTCCAGTGGGGCCTATGGATCCAACAAGATGTGCTCCTGGACACACAATCCCAGGGGACTGCACAGCATAGGAAGAACACTCTGACCCAGAAATACTGAGAGGCAGAGAGAACCCATCTATAGGGCTGGAAATGGACCAAAATACAGTTGAAGGAGACTAAGGCAAAAGAAGCAGCATGTCTAGTCTGGGGAAGAGCAGGCTGATTTGTGTATTGGAGTCATAGTTTGCTCTTCTCATGGGGATAGATGGAAACTGAAGCTAGCCCCCTGGGGTGAAATGTTATGGTTTGGATGTGAGATGTCCCCCAAAAGCTCATGTGTGAGACAATGCAAGAAGGTTCAGAGGAGAAATGATTGGGTTGTGGGAGTCTTAACACAATCAGTGAATTAATCCCCTGACAGGATTAACACAGATAGTAACTGAAGGTATTTAGGGTGTGGCTGGAGGAGGTGGATTGTTCTGGGGTATATATTTGTATCTGGAGAGTGGAGTCTCTCTCTTTGCCTCCTGATCATCATGTGAGTTGCCTTCTCATACAGCAATAGGTCATGTAAAGCCTGGGAGTCAGGGCCAGTGGCCTGGGGACTGGACTTGAGCAGTTCAGGCTAGTTTTTCTATTAACCCATCTCCCCTATCAGATCCCCTTTCCCCTGGCCAATCCACCCTACTCCCTCATTCTAGGGAGGGCAGGGATGGGAAGCACAGGGCTGTACCAAGTCCTCGGAGAGGAAGAAGCCAGAGTTACTTGGCTTATGCATGCTGCAGGACCCTAGCTCTGTGCTCCTCAGACCCTACCTCATTCTCCTCAAGAATCACTTGGCATGGAAGATCTCTCCAGTTATTTACAGACAAACAACTCAGCAGGTTGCGTATGTGCCTAGGAGCACTCTGGGGTTTTCCATGGATAAGAATAACTCCCCCATTTGGACAGGCTTTGCTCTGAGGTAGAGGCTGGTTTCTCAAAAATGGAGTCACATCAGTTTCTCACTCCATTTAAAAAACTCCATTTTGAAACCTGAGGTCATTATTAGAGGTCATTTATCACTAGGCACACCCACAGAGCCCTCTAATATGGCCTCAGACAAATTACTTCCCCTCACCCTGATAAACTGAATAAAGCCTCTGGCAAGCTTTCCTCTCCTGATAAGAGTGAACAGGTGAGAATATCAGGATGGAGACTACCAGATCAGATATTTCTGACCTCAGGGTAAATGATATCATGGAGAAATCTGGTGGCACCTGATAAGAATTACAAGGTGTGGTCAAAAAATCCCAAAATTTAGTATAAAAAATAGAGTGAATAAACAGTGATTCAGCCAGCCTAAACAAGTATGTACTCCAACTGGAGAGCCTGATGAGGACCTACACTGACATTCCATCACTTGCCATCATTTTCCTATTCTCTGTGTGATCTTCACTGCTCTCAAACTCTATCGCCTTGTCTGGACTTTTGTGAGAGCTGCAACTTATCCCTGTGACTCTCTCCTCAACTGGTCATCCACTCCACACCAGATGCTCATCAGTTCACAACCTTGTAGATGGCAGAAGAGATTACAGTGACTAAGCCTTTAATCTCTCCTACTCTTGGCTGTGCCCTTCCAAAGCCTGATTTTAGGTAGTTTTTACCGAGTCTCTGGAAACAAAGAATTGAGAAACAGAATGCATCAGTGGAACGCTTTCCAGCACTCATCCTGGTGAATATATGAATAGACTGCTGCTTGCTTTGCAGATGGGCAACACCTACTATGTTCCTAAGTTCCTGTATTTTTCCAGAATTTTGGCCAGTCTCCAGAAGGGGCTTGTGGTTTTGTATCCAAGATATGTACCAGCTCCAAGCTCTGTGAAATGGGCATGTCCTGGATTGCTGAAAGGAATGCCAAGCATCTCAGAAAATGCAGAAATCAGTGTGACCTTTAAGGCTCTCAGTGGAGAAAACCTGCTTGGCTAGATAGCAACCCAAGTAGCATGATCAGGAGCTGTCAATGACCTAGTGTTCATCTTGTGCAAAAGTCTGTCCCTGGGCTTCTTTCTTACCTATTGTTCAATTCCTCTGTGTGTCAGGAAGGTCTTTGCCGCAGGCCACCTTTTTTCGAAGCCTCAAGAAAATAGTTTAAAAATGGAAATAAAGAGGTCTCACCTGTGGCTCTTTGGTAAAGTGCTTTGTGAAGGAATGTCTCTGAATCAACCTGTTGGCACTGTGTGAGGCTGTGGATTAGATTCTCAGAACCCCATGAAACTAAATAAAGATCCCATGTGTCCATTAAAAACTAAAATTACAGAAAAGACCAGTAATTTTGGATTAAGTCTCTCGCCTTTTTGTGGTAAGGCTCCTGACCTCCATTTAGTGAAAAAGGGGATTCTTTGGTCAAATGAGGTGTTCCAAGCCCTGCAGTAGCTAGCATATAAGTGGTTAGGTTTTTTCATGACTCCAAGACACATAAAGAATCTACCCCCAGCAGTCAGTAGTCCTCTAATTTGAGAAGTAGGGCAGTATTAAACAAAGTCTTCTACTTAATTTCATCTAAAATTAGTGAAGTTCCCAATGAAGCTACAGAAACAAATAAAAATTTCTATCAACATTCTCTGTTGATAGAAATTTTTATTTGCCAAAGTCAATTGTAATCATATCCTATGCAGTGATAGTCATATCCTTTCACTAACTTTAGCATCCCAGATCTGGTCTCTTTATTTCTCAAAGCCAGCTTCCCAGTTCCTTCTCTGCCTCAAGGCCTCCCATTCCCATGGGTGAGCCCACTGCCCCTTGTCTAAGGCAGTGTACTCTCACTTGAGTAACTACTCGTGCTCTGTCTAGTGAGTGTCTCCTTCAATTATCTGTTCACAAAAAGAACATAGAACTACAAACTTTGTCATTGCATTCATCTGGCAAGAACATCTTTCATGACTAGAAGTTGAAAACAACTAGAAATAGAAGAAAGAAAAACATCTGGATCATATGGTGTATACTTGTAATCCCAGCTATTCAAAGTCCAAGGCAGAAAAAACATAAGTTCTAAACCACCCTCAACTCCTTGACCAGATTCTGTCTCAACAGTTTTAAAAGGTCAGGATTTAGTTCTGTGGTTGGGAGAATGCCTGCCTAGCATGTGTGAAACCATGAATGCAATTCTTGATACTGAAAAAAAAAAAAAAGAAAAATGCTAACAACAACAAAATAAAGATCACACATAAGAAATGACATTCTAATACATTAAATAATCAAAAAATAAAATATTTTCTTCCCAAAATAGAAAGAAGACAAATTTTCATGCTTTCACTTTTTTTTTTAATATATTGGAAATCCTGGCCAGATCAATAAGCAAGAGGTACAGGCAGAGGGCATGCCAAATGGAAAGGTAGAAGTATAATAACCTCTGTTTATAAGTGAGATAAAGTTATATCTGGAGAATCTCCAGATTCCAAGAAAATAATCACCACAATGAATAAATTCAGCAAACGTGCCAATACAAAACCCCACACACATAAACTGTGTTTCTATACACTAACAATAAAAAATATATGGAAAGAAAATCAAGAAAACAATTTCATCTGACAAGTAAAATAAAATGTAATACTAGACCCAATGTAATACTACCCAATCAAGTAGATCAAACATGAAGACTTTAAAACAAGCAATGAAACTTAGAATAATACCAAAAAGTGAAAGATATCAAATGATCATGGGCAGAAACACTTAAACTTGTTAACATATCAACACTACCCAAAGAAATCTACAGTTTCTGTTCAATCCCTAAAGAATTCCTAACTTCTTTTTTTCATGAATACCATTTTTATTTTATATTTTCATTTACTCTTATTCATTTTATATGAAAGTAGAGAATATTTTAATTTATTCATAAAAACATGGAATACATCTTATTCTAATTAAGATCCCAGACACGCAGGGGGAGATCTACTCTGGTTCCAGTTGGAGGCTGGCTCCTCTGCTTCAGCCAAAGGCCAGGGAGGCCACACAGAGGACTGTGGCGAGGGGCAGCGGACAGCCCAGGGCCCCTGGTGGGTGAGGGGGGAGGCCAGGGGGATGGACTCCTTCAGGGCATGCGCCCAGCAGCCATTAACACACCCCGGCTCCATCAAGGTCAGTACCCTCATTTCCCATCCCTTCCCCAAAGCCACCTCTGAACACTGTTGCCCCAGTGACCAAGCCTTCCACCCCGAGCTCCTGGGGACCTCCTGCCCCGTGTGGGTCACACACCCCTCAATCCCACCTGGAGCAGGAGAAGTGGGGTCCCCCGTCGGTCTCCCTGGAGACACAGGACAGGTGACAGGAAGGATCCTGGGGGCAGAGACAGTCACTGAGACGACCACAGTGAGCCATCTCAGCCCCACGCCACCCACAAGTCCCAGACTCGGACACCAGTGAAGACCCACCTCACAGGGGTGAGGAAACCACTGGCCAGGACGTCCTGCTACAAGGCACATTCCTACCCAGAGGGGACAGGCTGGTCGCCCTGCCCCACCCCAGGGCCCACGGGGAGGTGGGGTGCAGAGGGGTGTCCACAGCTCCCCAAGCTCAGCAGCCCTTATGCTCACGGGAGAAGGGGACACGGTGACCCTGGACTGTCACCAGGGAGGGTGACGTGGAAAAGGACAAGGGACCTGGCAGCAGAGAACAAGGGACAGAAAACAAAGCTGGGGCCCAGGGCTCAGGAGAGGGAACGACAGAGGCCCACGAGCAGAGCACAGAGCTAGGACAAGGACCCGGAGGACACAGGACGGGCAGGGAGGGCAGGAGACGGCCTCTGGAAGAATGTCAGGGAGGGAAAGGTCAAAGGCCACCGGGGAGCCTGGACAGAGGAAGGGGAAGGGACAGGGGAGGCCGCAGGTGGAGGAAGGAAGGGGTGCCAGGGCCAGAGGTGGAGGTCAGTGCTGGACAGTGTCCCCATCACCTTGGGGACAGGGTCCTCTTGTCCTGGAGACCCTATGCAGCCTGGACACCTGCAGCCAGGAACCTCCATCCACCTTAGTTCCCACACACAGTCCACTTCCCACAGGGGCCTGGCCCAGAACTCAGGGCCCAGAGCAAAGGCGGAGGATGGCCTCCCTGGAGCCCTGGAGGCCTCTGGTTCCCAGGATCAGCAGGACCCGGGCTTCTGCATGAGGCTGACCCCTGGGGGATCTAATGCTCTGCTCTTTCTGGCTCCTGGAGGTGATTTTAATACATTTGCATACCCCTGGGGAATTAGGCCACAGGCCTGGGGGCGTCTAGGCTCCCTTTCGCTGGGAGACAGGGAGCTCTTAGGCCTGTAGCTGTATCCTGGGGGTTCCCTGGCAGGCAGTTTGACCTTGAAAAATAGACTGTGTGTGTCCCCCACCCTGAGGCCACTGTTCACCCCAGGTCTGCGCTAGTGGGGGTAGATCTCAACAACTGGGGTCTGACCTTTCTCATCCTTCCACAGCTTCTAGAATCTCAGAATAAAGGCCAAAATTCTCCTGTAATCACAAGACCAACCCCTACCAGTTCCTGGTACCCGCTCTCTCTCCATCACCACCCACCACCCACGGTGGAACTTCTTCCTCAGAGGGCCCACTTAGCAGGCTTCTGGTCACCACAGGACCCTTGCACATGCTACTCCCAGCGGCCACCTTGCGCTTCCCTCCTCCTGTTCACTCCCTAATAGATGGTTCATTCTTTGGATTCCGGGGAGAGTGCCACTTCCTGGGGAAGCCCTTCCTGTCCTGTCTGACCTCGTGCTCCATTAGGCCTCAGCTCCCTGGTAAGGGAGAAATTATCACAATGACATGGAGGAGCTCATGCCCACTTCTTCCCCACCAGACTGTCAGACTTCACTCCTCTCCTCACTGCCCTCCTGGTTCCTGCCCGCTACCCAGGGGTCCCAGGCAGTTAGAATGGATGGATGGATGGGTGGATGGATGGACAGATGGACAGATGGTAGATGGGTGGATAAGTGGACGGATGGATAGACAGATGGGTGGGTGGATGCACATGAGGACCATGGCCGCCGACTCCGGCAGTGCCGAGATCTTCAGATCCCATCAGCTGGGAACCAGCCACGTTACTGTACATGAGCCTCATCCTGGTGACTCCCTGAGGTGGAGGCATGGGATCCTGTGCACCTACAGATGAGGAAGAAACTCCAGGGAGACTCCAGAGACCAGGCCACAGGGTAAGGACTTGGCAGATCGAGAGTCCACCTCAGGGCCATTTGGCCGGTCCCCAGCCACCTGCACACATCCCCAAGACCCTGTGGGTGGTGAGCTCACCAGCGTGCACACAGCCTCGGCCTCGCTGGGCCACACCCCTGCCTGTGTGCACCACCCTGGCCTTCAGTCCTCGTGAGCACACACACACACACACACACACACACACACACACCAGCACCCAGACTCTCGCTCAGTCATTCACCAACATTTCACCTGCACCTGCTCTCTGTGGCCTCTTGTGCCAGGAACAGACAGGGCGGGCTCTGCCAGCCCCTCAGACTCTCTCTGGGGGACACACACCTGACTTCCACCCACACTAACATTGGTTCCCTGGAGCAAAGCTTTCTGCTCACACGAGAGTGGACAGATGGGCCAGGTGCAGTGTCGCACACCTGTCATTCCAGCAGCTCAGGAGGCTGAGGCAGGAGGACGGTGAATTCAAAGCCAACCTCAGCCACAGCAAAGTGCAAAGCAGCTCAGTGAGACCCTGTCTCTAAATAAAACACAAACCAAGGCTGGGGATGGGGCTGCATCGTTGAGGGCTCCTGGGTTCAATATCCCGTAACCCCCACTAAAAAGAAAATGAATGAACAAAGAAGAGTTCACATTGATCCTCCCTGAAGCTCCCCAACCCACTCTGCCCACAACATCCAAAAATGGCCTTAATAGTCATTGCAGCCATGTTGATTCACCACCTACTATGTGCTAGGGACTGCTCTGCATAAAAAAAAACCCATGAGACACACCAGTACCTCCATTTAAGAAAGAAACTAAGGCACAGAGAGATTAATTAACTTACCTATGATCACACAGCTCAAAAGAGGCCCAGCTGGGTTTTAAGCCCAGGCCACTTGGTTTTCACCCCAGACCCCTCAGACCAAAGATGCAGTAAGTAGGAGGAGAACATCAGACGGATGATCCACCTAGGGCAGGAGAGGACTCGGGTGAGTGGAGCCTTCCGTGACACAGACAGTGTCCCCCCTTGGGGGCTGCCTCACCTGGTCCTGAGAGGCCCGCTTGGCCTGGGGGAGAACAGAGCCCCCTGCCAACCTGTTGGTTTAAGAGAATATTCACTTACCTGAGCTGCAGAGGAGGCAGGGCCATGTCTTGTCAGAAATCCTTAGAGGTGACCTCATTTTAAGGAAACAAGCCTGTGGCCAATTGTCCAAGATTGATTACGTCAGGGGCCAGCACAGGCAGCCAGCATAGGGGACACCACTGCCTGCTCCAAACATGCTGCCTGCCCTTTGTAGAGATGACCCAGAGCAGGGCCCAGGGGCCTGGGGCACAGCCTAGGCACAGACCCGGTGGCTCTCGGCTGACATTCTCCCTGCCCGGGAGCTCCTGGAAACTGCCTTCATGGTGATTTTCAGGTGCATGGGTGGGAGGCACTGCTTGCTCCAGCCTCAGGGTAGGACAGGGAAGATTTCAGGCCTCATCAGACTGTGTGCTTGAGCAGGATGGTTGCCAGGAGGGGAAGACATCAAGGGCCTTCATCTCACAACAATTTAAGCATTGTTTGTTGAGCTCCTACAGTGCATCATGTGGATGTAGCTGGAAAGTGGATTTTTAGCATGTGCAAAAAACCTGAGGCAACAGTGGGCTTGGTCCATTTGAGGCTGTGTGGAGTTGAGGCTGGCCTGAGACAGGATGTGCCTGGGGATAGCTGCACCAGATGAGGCAGTTTGGGAGCTGATTAACTTCTTTCCCTTGTGTTCCACCTGTCGAAGAAGCAAGGCACAGAGATGAAGCTCTTTTACATTACAGATGAAGAGTCTGCAGGTCAGAGTGGTAAAGGCATTTCCAGGTTCCGAAGGTAATACATGGCAGAGCTGGAATTGTAACTCAGGTCTGCCTCTAGAGCAGTTTACCTGTCCCTTCTATCATGACTTTCTGACAAGTCCAGACCCACCCAAACTCAACCAATAGTTACAAAAATAAAATCTTAAATACAAATCTGAAAAAAATAGCTTCTATATGTGGAAAAACATAAAACTGGTGAAAGAAATCAAAGATCTAAATGACGTACAAATTTGTTCTTTGATTAGAAGGCTCAATACTGTTAAGATGTCGCTTAGAGCATCACTAAGTTTTAGAGACTGGTTTGAACTTACGATCTTTCTGCCTTAGCCTGCTGAGCCACTAGAATTACAGGCATGTGTCACTGTACCCAGTTTAAGACAATCTTAAACCAAATCCCAGCAAGCTATTCTGTATAGATAAGTTGACACTTAAACTTATATAGAAAGGCAAAAGACCTAGAGTGTCCAACACAATGCTGAAAAATCAAAGTTGGGGAACTCACATGACCAAATTTCATGACTCACTATTAAGCAACTGTAGTGAAAGATAATGTGGTGTTAGTGAAATAACACACACATCTATGCAAACAGACACAAAGATCAACAAAACACAATGCAGAGTCCAGAAGTAGACCCATTGCAAATATAGTCAGTTGTTCCTTGATACAGGACCTAAGATCATTCAGCAGAAAAAGGATAATTTATCAACATTTGCTTATAAATGCCCATAAGCAAAACAAAAAAAACTCATAAAAACTAAACAAAGTCCTTATACCTTTCCCCAAAATTCATTCAAAATGGGTTATATACCTACATGCAAAGCATAAAACTGTAAAAATTGTATAAAACACAAGAGAAAGCCAAGGTGATCTTGGGTTTGTAGGGAGTTTTTACACAAAACAGCAAGAACACAATACATAAAAGAAAAAAATGATGTTACACTTAATTAAAATTGAAGACATCTACTCTGCAAAATACACTGGGTTTGCTAGGTGTTGTCTGAACATACAATCCATAAATACAATGGTGTATTTTGCAGAGTAGATGTCTTCAATTTTAATTAAGATAGGACAAAAATATTTACAAAACACATACAGTAGAAAACTTATATCCAATATATAGAATGAACACTTAAAATACAAAAATAACAAGACAAATAATGCAATTAAAATAGGTGAAAAATTAGAACAGATGCTACATTAAAGATGATATATGGATGGCAAACAAGCACATGAAAAGATGCTCAACATCATTTATCATTAGGGTATTGCAAATTTATATCATACCACATGTGTACATAGGATGGCTGAAGTTCAAATCTGATAATATCAATCGATGGTGAAGATGTGGAGCAATGGGAATGTCCATTCATGGCTATTGCTTATGCAAAATGGTACAACAACTTTAGAAAACAGTTTGGTGATTTTGTACAAAGCTAGTTGTTGTCTGAAGATACAATCCAGTAATTGTATTCCTAGGTACTTAGTCAAATGATTTGAAAATTTGTGCCCACACAAAAACTTCCTCACAGATTTTATAGCAGCTGTACTCATATTTGCCCTAAAGTAGAAGCAACAATAGATCCACCTGTTCTTGATGTACCTATTCATAATTGCCCAAACTAGTAAGCAACTATACATTCACCTACTTATCAATAGGTGAATAGAAATAAAAAAAATCCATACAATGGAATATTATTCAATGCAACAAATAAATGAGCTATTAAGTAACAAAACAAGCCAGTCGTGGAGGTGCACATCTGTAATCCCAGCGGACAGGAGGCTGAGGCAGGAGGATTACAAGTTCAGAGCCAGCCTCAGCAAAAGTGAGGCACTAAGCAACTCAGTGAGACCATGTCTCTAAATAAAAAAAAATACAAAATAGGGCTGGGGATGTGGCTCAGTTGTTCTTTGTCTCTGAGTTCAATCCCCAGTACCCACCCCTAATCCCCACAAAAAAAGAAACAGAACAACATGGGTGAACTAAGCAAAAGAGGTCATTCTGAAAGGCTACATATTATATGATTCCAAACAATTTGGAAATGTCATTCTGGAAAAGGCAAAACTATAGTGATGACCATATAATAAAAAGACGTGTGGTCACAGGGTCTCCAGGTGAGGAGGGTAAGAGATGAATAGGTGAAGCAAAGGGAACTTAAAGGTGGTGAAACCATTGTGTATAATATTGAAATTGTGGCTACATGACAGCATTATTCAAAAGCCACAGAACTTTACAGCATAAAGAAGTAATCTTAATGAAGCAAAATTTTAAAAAAATCTTTTAGGAGATTGGGGATTCCAGGATGGAATGCAGAATGTGACCAAAGAATCAAATTGTAGGGTGGTGAGAGGAAGCGGGGTTTAACCTAAGTAACTTTGAAAATCCACAATCTGTAAACCTGAAAGTAAAAGAAACTGAAATTTATTGTGAGAAATTTATTTTCCACAGGGGTATGGTTAACAATTCTTATACCACCATACATGTATACTGGAAGAATACAATTAAGTTAATGGATGTTCGATAGTTGGAGCCTGATTCATCACTGTTGTTGTTTATAGATAAACAAGAGAAGTAGACTAGAATCATCCACGTGATTACAGATTAGAGTTGAAGTCATCATCATGTTTAGCTTACTATATAGATACAGATAGTTACATACAGAAATATTTATAGATATACATAGATTACAATACACACAAACATTTTGGTACTGTTGGTTGATAAGGCCTAAAAGCAAGTACATCGTCATAGCAGTGAGCACACTTGGTACCTAGATCTTGGTTTCTAATACCATTCTCCAATAAAAGGAAACAGGGATGCTTGAAGAAGTGGCTGGTTTGACAACTGGAGCATGAAATGCACAAAATAGGACTGGAATATACTATGATTTCAGAAAGTATGGGAGTACCTCCCTCCACACCTAAACCCAAACACAGGAATAAATAAAAATACAAAACACATTTTTGGGATTTGAAGAACATAAGATCTATTTGAAAGAGTTCCCAGTGACCTGAGCAAGTCTAGAAGAGTATTATATTATAACCCAAATATAAAAATAAATGTTCATGAGTCAATACTGATACAAATCAAGCAGAATGGATAAATCTCCAGGGCATGAGAATTTCAGGTAATTCATAAAAACATTCTACCCACAACTAGGTGAAGCATCACTCCCCACTTTTTAGTGTGACCTGCCCATAGGAACTCTTCCTAAGGAGTACACTATGGAAGGTGGAAATAAGTAATTTTATAATGTAGGAGACTTATGACAAATTTTGCCTCAGCTAGTTGATCACAGAAACATCAACAGTGACAAGACATGTTGATCGTATACTCCTATCATGTGATGGAAATGGCATTTACCTCTGTGATATTCCTTCCCCAGATTTATAACCTCAGTCGAATCATGAGAAAAATATCAGAAAAAAACTCTGTTAAGGCACATTCCAGGAAGTATCTGAGCAGTACTCCTCAAAATGATCAAGGTCATAAGTAGCAAGGAAAGTCTGAGAAACTGTCACAGCTGAGAGGAACCTAAGGAAATGTGATAACTAAATGGAAGGTGGTATCCTGAATGGCATCCTGAACAGAAAAAAGGATATTAGGTAAAAACTAAGGAAATATGAATAAACAATGTACCTTAGTTAATAATAATGCATTGATTCATTCTTTTAGTGTGTATAGTAATGTAAGTTGTTCATAATATAAAAATGAGGCATAGAGGGCTGGGGCTGTAGCTCAGTGGTAGAGCACTTGCCTTGCACATGTGAGCACTGGGTTTTATCCTCAGCACCATATAAAAATAAATAAATTAAATAAAGGCATGCTGTCCACCTACAACTATAAAATTTTTTAAATGAGGCATGCATTATGAGAACTCTCTATTTTATATTTGGAATGAATTCTTCTACCTTTCTGTTCTTATTTTTTGTTTTATGGTGCTAGGGATTGAATCCACTGAATCACACACACTAGGCAAGCACTCTACCACTGAGCAACATTCCTCTCTTTCTTTGGATTTTTTCCTATAAATCTAAAACTATTACAAAATGAAGTTTCTTGTAAAAGAAATCAAGATAAACCAGCAATGAGCAATTAGAAAGTAAATCGGGTAAAGAAGTGCCTTTCCCAAAAGCAACAGAAGTATAAAACACCTAAGGAAAAACCAGATAAGAAGTGTGAGAGACTTATAAAAAGAAGACTCTACAATTTTACAAAAGAACACTTGAAGAGATCTTAATATATGGAGATACACTCATGTTCCTGGATAGGAAACTCAATATTGTAAAGATATCAGTTCTTTCCAAGACAATCTATAAATTTAATTCAATCACAGTCAAATTCCCAGCAGGAGTTTTCACAGAACTTGGCAAATTGATTAGAAAATCCATGTGTGTGAGAAAATGCACAAGAATAGCTAAGACAATTTTGAAGGGAAGAACAATGGAAAGGAAGACTTGCTTGACCAGACATCCAAATATTTTATACATTTCTAGGAATGAAAACTATGTGCTAGAGCTCTATTCAAAGTAGATAACAATGGGTATGCCATACATTCAGACCCATCAGAATGGAAAAGAGCCCTAAATAGCCAATTTGGCCTGAGGCAGGATGACTGGCCTAATAATCAGACCTAGCACAGCGATAGAGATAGGGAACAAGGGCACTGAATAGAGACCAGAAACACATCCATGTGTATGTTGTAATCTGGTGTTTAATGAAGGCGGCTTTTCAAATCAGGAGAGAAAGAACGGTCTATTCAATAAATAGTATTGAGGCAATTGGTTATCCATTTGGAAAAAAATTTAGATCCTTTCTTCACACCATTTAAAAGTGAAATTACAGACAAATTAAAAGCAGAAGATATAAAATATAAAATATGACTCTATTATGAGAAAATATTGAAAAGAATAGTTATAATATTGATGTAGGAGGAAAACCTTCTTTTAAAGAAACGACAGAAAGCAAAAAAGATTTCAATGAAAAGACTGGTACATTTGATGCCATCAAAACTCTGAAATGTCTGCTTAACAATAGGCACCATAAACAAAATTAAAATACAAATGACAGATTGGGAGACATGATTGGCAACTTTTATCCATGGTGATCTTCCTTCTGTTTCTCTAACACCCCCTTTATTTATTTATTTATTTATTTATTTTGCTTTAGCACATGTAAAATTTCTATTCCTAGTGTCTGAAATGCTGCATCTGTGCTTAAATTCTCATGAGATCTGAATGATTTTCATTTTATCTCTTCATAAATGCCTTCCCTAACAGTCCAATTCAAGCAACCACTCCCCATCTTTCATTATCTACCCTGACACTCCTTTTTATTCTCCTCAGAACACTAACTGTTCCAGAAAGTGAGTCTGGGCAGGAGTATGGTAGCACCTGCCTGTAATCCCAGCCATTTGTGAACCTGAGGCAGGAGGATTGCAAATTCAAACTAGCCTCTGCAATTTAGCAAGGCCTCCATCTCCAGATTACAACTGAAATGGACTGGGGATGTAGCTCATTGGTAAAGGGCCCCTGGTTCAATCTCCAGTACAAAAATAAATAAATAAGAAAGAAAAGAGAAAAAAAAAAGAAAGTGAGTCTGTATTTGTTCACTGTTTCTCTGTCAGGCCCATTAAACAGACTTGTTCTCTTATTTTCTGTATCTTCTGTATCCCCAGTGCCTACTACAGTGCATGGCATACAACAGATGCTCAATGAATATTTATTAAATGAACTAATGTACAAATTTATAAATTATAATAGACTCCTAAAAATAAGGCAAACCATTGAAAAAAATAGACAAAAGGTTATCAATAGGGTATATGCAGAAAGAGAACTAGTCATTGGACATGTTAAGAGATATTCAGCTTCACAATTAATTGGGAAAATAAAATTCAAAAAAGTTTAATGTACATAGTTTGTATTGTTCATGGCAAAAAGCAGAGTGTCCCTGCCTTAACCTTTCTATACCTAATTCCAACTCTTTAGAGTCTAATATTTTTAGCCCATTTATTTATTTATTCATTTACTTGTTTATTTTTTAGTACCAGAGATTGAATCCAGGGGTGCATAACCAGTGAGCCATATGCTTAGGGCCTTCCTAAGTTGCTGAGGAAGGTTTTGAATCTTCAATCCTCCTGCCTTAGCCTCACGAGTTGTTTGAATTACAGGTGTGCTCCATCATACCTGGCTTCAGCACTTTTAGATGAAAAATATTTTACTGATATTTTCCTCTACATTTCTAAATTATATATTGATATATTCTGGATTTTCAGTTTTATATATTATCTACTAACTTCTTCTTCTAAAAGAACAGCTCCCTTCATCCACCTAAAGCCATAGAAGTCTTCCCTTCTTCCCATCATCCTGATATAGCTCTATTAATATGGAATTCCTTCCTATATATGTATAGAGTTTAATACACCACAGTGAATCTCACCATCATGTACACCCACAACACTGAGATCCTAATTGGAATAAGATATTTTCCATGCTTGTGTAATTATATCAAAAGGATTCTATTGTCATGTATAAATATAAAGTACCAATAAAAATATGAAGTTTCTATGATTATATGGCCTTTTTTGAATACCCTTTATGTTCTTCAATATTTTGTGCCTGCTTCATCTTCTGTGTACCTATAACTAATTCAACCCCAAACTGTCTGCCAGAAAAGTAAATCTTATCTCAATATGTCCTAGCATTTTTTATTAGAGGTATCTCTTCTAGAATTCTCCATGATCCTTCTTCTGCTGCTTTTAGGGCTCCAGGATTGCAGCTTGGCTACCTATTATATAGAAAGGATGATGGTAAAAGGGAAGTCTTGGGACTTACCTTCATCCTAGGGGTCATCCCCATGTTTCTGTAATATTAGATTCCCTGCTTTCTGGCTTCTAGATCTCTCTCATTTTTGGATCATTCTTCATTATTTGATCTATTGACATATTTGAATAGTATGTATGTTTTATATCCCAAGAAAAAGAATCTCAAATTTTCCCTCCTGTGTGTTTTTGTATGGCTTCTTCATGGTCTGTGATGCCAGCTGAGGTTTCCAATACAATGAAATCAATCTGATGGAATGGGAAAAGATGATTCTGCCATTTTTCTATGTCTTTGTATATCAAATCTGGGTTTGATCATCCAGCTCTGCGGTCATCACTGATTTCAAATTTGTCATCCCAGTTAGGAACCACATGATGACTTTGAAGCACAACCTAATATACCTGGCATTTGCCACTCCTTTTTAAATTTCTTTTGGTACTAGGGATTGAACTGAGGGGCACTCAACCACTGAGCCACATCCCCAGCCCTATTTTGTATTTTATTTAGAGACAGGGTCTCACTGAGTTGCTTAGTACCTCACTTTTGCTGAGGCTGTCTTTGAACTCATGATCCCCCTGACTCAGCCTCCCGAGTGGATGGGATTACAGATGTGTGCCACCTCGCACAGCTCCCTTTTGGTATTTTTGATGCCTTTGAGAGCATCAGCCAGGATATTCATGCACACCATGATGTTGTCATGGAGAGATGGTAGGAAGCATCTCAGTCTTCATTTTAACAGATCACATCCTGCAACAGCTTCTTGAGAGGGCTGCATGAAGAGCATATATCTTGAGAACCTTTCCATCTGAACATGTCTTTGTTTTATCCTCACACTTTATTGGTCACTTTGAGTATAAAATTCTAAATTGCAAACCATTTCCTGGAAAACATTCAAGGACACTGATCCATTATCTTCTAGCTTCCAGTGTGTGGTTGAGGAGCTTGATGCTATTCTGATTCATACACTTGCTTTTCTTTGGGAACCTTTAGGGCTGCTTTGTAAAGTATACTAAAATTTCACCACAACGTGCCCTGTTATTTGTCTTTTTTATCTAGTGTGCTTATTGTGCCCTCTCAGTTCAGAAACAATTTTCCTTTCATTAAGAGTAATGTTGTTGAATTATTTCATTAATATTTTCCTACTCTCTCATGTCTTTCTTTTTCCCCCTCCATTGTATTACTTTAATTCACATATTGGGCCTCTTGGAGCCTTCTTTTAATTTTATTTATTTTCCATTTCTTTGTACTTTTGTCTATTTGCCATCAACTACACACACACACACACACACACACACACACACACACAGAGAGAGAGAGAGAGAGAGACATTCATTACTGGGAATTGAATCATTGAATTCAACGGCTCTTTAATACTGAGCTATATCCCCAATCATTTTTAGAGACAGAATCTCACTCAGTTGCGGAGGCTGGCCTAAATCCTGTGATACTCCTGTCTTAGCCTCATAGGTAGCTGGCATTAAAGTTGTGCACCCTTGAGCTCATAATTTATTTAATTTTGCTTTTATCTTATCATGTTGACAATTTGTTGATTCTCCTGTCTCTTCTCTTTGACTGCCTCCTGTTTTCGTTCTATGGATTCCTGTAGATTCTGGTATTGCTGAAGCATTTTCTATCCTGTCTATCAGGACTGTCTATGCAGCAGAATAATATTTTCTGCACTGAAAACATCATATTTGGACACATCACTTGTTTGGGTCAATGAAATATGAGTGGAAGAGATATGTTCTACTTTTGAGCAGAAGCATTGAGAGTCACTGTGCAATGCCTCCATCTTGCTTTCCCATCTGCTAGGAGCCTGATGAAAGCTCAAATGGAAGCTGCTGCTGTTTGGTTTGGATCCTGAGGGAAGACAATAGAACAGACATGCAGATAATATATGGCATGAGCAAAAGGTCACCCTTTGTTGCTGCAAGCCATGGAGATGTTGTAGTTGTTTGTGTTGAGTTTTCTTCTGTTCCCTGCTTTGTGTCTACTTCCTCTGAATTAAATTTTCTGTTTGTCTTAGTCTTTGTCTTCCACATTAAAGGATTTCCTAAAATATCTGGTCATCCTTGACTGTCCACTCATTTCTAAGAGTGAGGAACTGAAAGCTTATTGGAATTCTGTATGCAGACTGTAGGGGGTTTCAACTGCACAAAGCAGAGTGAGTTTCCTGGAGTTTTGTTAGTTTTGATTTTTCAGGAGTACTGGAAATTGAACCCAGGTGTACTCACCGCTGAGCTACAACCAGAGCCCTTTTTTATTATATTTTTAAAATATTGATATTGGGTATCACTAACTTACTGAGGCTGGCCTTGAACTTGTGATCCTCCTGCGTCAAGTTTCCTAGTAGCCAGGATTACAGGTGTGTGCTACCAGGCACAGCTAGAATTTAGTGGACGTTTTAGGGGACTCCCAAATATTATTCCCCAGAGAGGAAGACTCCAGTGTCTGTCAGGGGAACAGAGAGTCACAGCTGCATATGTTCCTGGAGCTGAGTGGGGCATGAACACCTTGCTGTGCAGCACGTGGACCATCATTTTCTTCTGCTGCAGTGATCTCTGCAACGTGCTTGGTATCACTGTGTCCAGCCTTTCTGGGACAAAGACCTCTAGCATTCTGTATATCTGGGAGAACAAGTTTGGAGGTCTAATTTTTCTCATTCAAACTTTAAACCACACCACTTTTTTTCAGTCCAATAAACTCCTGCTCTCAGAGACAGCTGGCGTGCCTCATTCCTGAATGTTTCTGAGGTTTGTGGAATAAATTGGTCTGCTACTGAGCTCCCCCCACTGCCAACTTGGGTTTACTCTTTCTCCAGTTTTCATACCTATTTTTCAGCTCCCAGTCATATATGATTATATGTATATAAAATTATATATTATATATTTAATCATAGATGGAACTTTATTTATTTATTCTTATGTGGTGCTGAGGATCAAACCCCATGCCTCACACATGCTAGGCAACTACTCTACCACTGAGCCACAACCTCAGTCCCACCTCCAAATCTTTTGTTGTATCTGTCTATATCCTTCTGCCTTAGTCTTTTAACTGAAGAACCTTCCAAAACCTCTGTGCTGCCATTTTGGTGGGACTTTGAGGGAAAAAACAGCACGAGCTCCATTTGGAATATGTATCTATGTGCCGTGTTTAAACTAGAAGGACTGAGATGTGCAATGAAACCACAGGCAGATGCTATTTCTTCCCTCTCTTATTTGCACTGTGCTTGATTCAACTTTGCAAGACCTTCCCCAGATTACCTTAATAATGGCTTATGATGTACCTATAGATGACAAAGAAGGAAAATGGGATATCCAGGGTCTGAGTAGGTCAATCTACCCTTCTCTTGAGCTAGAGGGAAAGTTAAGCTTCCATAGCAGACTACAGAGATGAGACGGATAGGATCTGTGGAGAATTCGGGTATAGCTTATAAAGGAGATTTGGGATGTTTCAAGATTAAGAGGAGTTTCCATTGAATGGAGTGAGGATTTCAAAGTAATCAGAGGGCTAGTGGATACCCCTGGAAGAATCAGCAGGCAGGAGGGCAAAGAGATTGGGAAGACATGCTGTTGAATGGGAATGAAGCTTCTAGAAGAGCTGGAAGGATTGTGCCAAAAGAGCAAAGTGAAAAGCTAGTGCTTCTGGTTTTCTAGAACTGAGATCGGCCAAAGCTTTGGACTCCATTTGTCCCCAAATCAGGAACTCTATTCATTTCCCAGGGCTTGCATCCCTTCTCTTAAATAAAATGTGAGTGATTCTTCCTAAGTGGGTTCATTTTTTGATATGGCCAAAAATTACGAATACTAATATTTACACTCACATTCAGCCAGGCAGAGTGAGGAAGGGACCAGATACACCTGCATGTGTGTTCTCAGCCAACATTACCCTCTCCTCTTCCCACCTTCAGTCCAAGTCCTTGGTCCCTTATCTAGACAGTTAATGCCTTCATTCATTCATTCATCATTCATTCATTCATTCACTAAGTGCCAAGTGAGCACAAAACAGTGTTGTAGGCACTGGAGATGTAACAGGTAACACAACACAAAGATCTTCAGGAATAAGAAGGATATTTCTATAGTGGCACACACTGTATGTCTTATTCTTACTAAAACAAAGTGACTGCATTAGCTTGTTTGGGATGTGATGAAGAATCCGGACCTAATAAGTCAGAACAAGAAGCTGCTATGGTAACAATTGCTTCTCTCAATTTCCCTGCCACTCTGGTTGAAGCCAACATTATCTCTCATATGGATGACTGTTGTAGCTTCCTAGTCAGTCCCCAGCTTCTCTCTTTCACCCCTCTCCTTTCCACCTCTATGCATGTCATCTGACAAAGTGATCCTGTTCATACCTAAGCAAGTGATTGTCATTTCTCTACTGAAAACCCTTTCCTGTCTCCCCATTTCATTCAGTGTAAGAACCAAAACCTCCCCATTGCTTGCCAAATCCTGTGCCCTTTAATGTTCGTTTCTTCTCCAAATTCACCTAGTACTCTCTACTTCACTAATCTTATTGCCTATTTGGCATCTTTTCTATACTTCACTCAGGCCATCAGACACCCCTCCTGCCTCAGGGCTGTGGTAATTGCTCTTCCCTCTAGTTGGACTACTCTTTCTCCATGGCTTGTTCCTAGAACTGCTTCAAGAGTTGACTTCAAATTTTCTTGACTTTTTTTGGTTTTCTTTCTTCTTCCTTTTTTTATTTTATTTTATTTTTTGGAACTGGAGATTGAATCCAGGGGTGCTTAACCACTGAGCCACATCTCCAGCCATTTTTAATTTTTATTTTGAGAAAGGATCTCACTAAGTTGCTTAGGGCCTTGCTAAGTTGCTGAGGCTGGCTTTGAACTTGGGATCCTCCTGCCTCAGCCTCCCAAGCTTTGGGATTACAGGTGTGTACCACCACACTGGGTTTTCCTCTACTTTTAATGGCACACCCCACCCCCAAGTCCCATATTCACTCTTCTGTCTTTCTGTTTGATTTTTCTGTATAGTTCTCATCATCTAGTAGACTTTTCATACACTCTGTCTCATGAATTACCTGTGTATCTTTATTAAAACACAAGCTCCAAGACAACCAACATTTTTGTCTATTTATTGAACACTTACTCTTTCTCTGCAGGACTACAGCCTCATCACCTCATCCAGGCACAGAGCACATGCTCAAAAAATACCTCTTGAATGAATAAATCAATGAGCAGAAGAACATGGAAGGGCTCATTGGCCAGTGGTTTTGAAATTGTTTTAACAGCAAATGCCAGCCTGATGAACACCACAGACCTGGTGGGATATGTCTGACCCCACCAGGACTTTTTTGCTCCCCACCCAACCCCTGATTCTTGGCAGGGAGAAGGATGGAAGAGGATAAAATGTTGGGCCCACTCCCAAAGGAGCAGAGAGATCCTCCTTTGAAGGCCCAGCCATTCCAGGCTCATGACTGCTTCCTAGCTGGACTTTCTAAACCTTTTTTTTTCTTTCCCCCCAAATGGAAATTGTTTTACTGCTTGTTTCTTTCTCATTACAAAAGTAATGAAGGTCCAGAGTAAACAATTTTATGTGCTCCATAAATAAGATGGAGTTCCCCTCCCCAACCTTGTCCCTCCAGTATCTCCTCTCTCAAACTCTACTTACCTGCCTTTATTCTCTTAACAACTAACTGTATCAGGAATCTCTTTCTGAATCGATATTTTTAAAACAGTGACATTGTTGTTTTTAATGGCTGCTGTGTATGAATTCACCATAATTCATTAAAGCAAGCTGCTGTTTTTCACTGTAATAAACAGCCTGGCAATGAACATCCTGGTATGTACATCTTTGCTCTCTTGACCCATTATTTTCTTAGGATGAATTCCCAGAAGTGCAATTGCTGGGTCACATAAGCTTCTGGTTGGAAGACTCCTGATACTATTGTCCAAATGTGGGAGGACTCCAATTCTAGGGGAATTGGAGTGACCCTCTGCCCTGGATTTTCCCCACATAGTTCTTTTGCCTTGCTCACACTCTTTCCTCTAAGGAGATCTATGAAGGACAGAAGAAAAATTCTCATTTCATGCTTCTTAGCAATGGGTTATTGTATACCAGGCACTGTTCTAGATGCTTTATACATATTAATTTGTTTACTCCTCATAGCAATATTAGGAATGTACCGTGTGTGTGTGTGTGTGTGTGTGTGTGTACAGGGGACTTAAATTAAGGGGTACTTTATCACTGAGCCATGTCCTAAGTCCTTTTTTTTTTATTTTGCCAAGGTTTATTACTAAGTTGCCCAGGTTGGCCTTGAACTTGCAATCCTCCTGCCTCAGCATCCCAGGGCTCTGAGATTACAAATATGGACCATTGGACCTGGCTTGAAGGTAATTCTATTGTTAGCTCCACTTTACAGATGAGAAATTGAGGCTGAGAGATGAAGTCACTTGCCTAAGGTCATATAGCTGGCAGGGAACAGGTAGTAGACATAAAGCCAGGCAGTCTTAGAGCAAAGCCTGGACTTGTGGCCCCTCACTTTGCAATATCACTTCTAAAGCCAGGCTTTGGAGCATGACAGACTGTATTTGCTGATTACTTGCCTCTGGAGCTGCATGATGCTTGGCAAATCACTTCACCTCTCTGAGCCTCAGTTTCCTTGGTGTAAATATGAATCACTGTTCCCTCACCTCGTTTTCAGGAAGAATCTATGTGCTAATGTGTGGCAAGAGGCACAAAATAGAATTGGCACTTGGTAAATGTGACTTCCCTGCTTCCCCCCATGATCTGACCCTCTCACACTTCCTCTCCTCACCCCCAGGACTGGAGATCCCGTGGGAAAGAAAATGACGGCTTGACTCTCCCCCTGTGGTTTCTGAGCCTTCTGTTCCTGCTTCTTTCTCATGCCATCTCCCTCCAGGCCAGAGCCCAGGAAGAGTGCATTTCAGAAACTCTGCCCCACACCCAGCCAGATGACCCCCATGGTAGCAGAGAGAGAGCTGGGGCAGGCCTGCCACACCCCACTTCCCATCCTCTTTTCCTGGAGGTGGGGCAGGGAGGATGGTTGTCTCCTCTTACCCACTCTCACCTTTCCTGCTCCCTAGTCCCTGGGTGCAGTTCGCCTCAGATTCCCGTTCTCTGAAATCATGGCTCCAGTTCACTGCCTGTGGCCTAGGCCAGCTCCTCCAGCCCCAGGCTCCCGGCAGAGTCTCAGCCTTTGCCCCCTGAAGACTACTCACTGTCCTTTCTGCTTGGCTCTCTTCCCCTTTATTATTGTACAGAAGTAGCCCAGGGCCCAGCTTCCCCTTTCCTCCTCACCCTCCCCGGCGCCCTGCCCTGAGTTTCTCCACCACTGGACTCTACCTCCTCCCTCTTCTCTCCTCTCTCTTGCTCTTTGTGGCTGAGACTTGACCTCTACCTTCTGGAGCCAAGCACAAACTAGATGTGGCTGATAGAGCAGGGGAGCAGCCTCCTAGTCCTCCTCACCAAAGGGCCTAGGGGAGGGAGACTGAGGGAAGGACAGTGGTGGGTACAAAGGGCTCTTCTGGATGGCCAAGTGCACAGAGGGCTCCCACCTAAGTGTGGAGCCATTGAACTTGGCCACTGGAAACCCCCAACTTCTTTCTTTTGGAGATGTGCTGCCACTCCCCAGTCTCAACACAGGGCATGATGGAAACTGGGTCAGTCCTCTGCACAGCAGGCTCTCTGGAGAGGTCTGGGAGACATCCAGGGAGGGGTGAGGACCTCCAACCAGCAACCAGCAGAATCCAGGGACAGGTGATGTGAAACGGTCACGGGACAGCTATGGAGGGGTAGCAGCTGGAAATCTGTCTGCAGGCAGCAGAACCCAAGTAGGGGCTGGGGAACTAGGACTCTAGTCCTGAAGAGGCCCAGCAAAGACAAGGTAAATCCCAGTCCCCAGGGTTTCATGGAGCTGGAAGGGCCCCAAGGCACTGGAAAGGTCACCAGTGGCCAGAGCAGAGGTGGATAATGTTGGTACTGAGACACTATAATCAGTCAGAGCTTAGAAACAAGACAGGAGAGAAGGGCCAGAACACATAAGCAGGGGTAAGACTGTAGGGAAGACAGGAATAGAGGCAGATGCTGGACTAGCAGAGTGCGCCTTGGCTTTCCCAGTGTCATAATCAATGGCAGGGATGGGCTGGACCTAAAGGTGGGGTCGTAGAAATGATGTCAAGCTAAGTGAGTGTTTCTTATGCATCAGGCACCACTTTAAGTGCTTTCTGTGACTTATTTCATCCTCCCCCCCAAAAAAGCCCAATAAGATGGATACTCCACTGTTTGTGTTTTTAAAGTGAGGAAACTGAGACATAGGATGCTAAGGAGTTGCCCCAAGTCACATAGTAAGTAGAAGAGTCTAGTCTTGAGCCTAGGAAGTTGGTTCCTCAGCATGTATTTAAATCCCCCTCAGAGGCACGGGAGACACACGTCCTTTAGGGCCGAGCTGAGCAGGTTTCCCTGAATTTTTTATGTACCTGACCCCTAAGCCCCATCCCCAGCCCTATTTTGTATTTTATTTAGAGACAGGGTCTCACTGAGTTGCTTAGCACCTCACTTTTGCTGAGGCTGGCTTTGAACTTGAGATCCAATGGAATGGCTCCAGCAATGTTGCATAAGAATGTACCTTTATCCTGCTGTCCCCAAAGTAGCCCTCAGCTCAGTCCCACATTGCTGGGCCCCAACTAACCTGATTCTGGGAGCTCCTTTGTGGGGTCCCCTCTCAATCCTGCTGAGCTCCTGGCAAGAATTGTCCTATCATGGCAGCCATCACAGGCTGACAGGACTAAGGAATGTAAGGTTAGCATGGGTGGATTTAGAGTTGAGGACAGTGGCTTGGGGCCTTTGGGGAGGCCTCCGTACACCCCAAACCTGCCCTGAGTGTAGATGAGGAAATTTCTTGTTTCCCTCAGTCCTTCCAGTAATTTCTCAAATTCATCATTCCTTGCTAACAAGAAGGAGCCAGACCACAGTGGTTTGGGGCCTTGTCCAACACTCACTACAATCTTAGGGGCTTCGCCCAAGTATGGAGCATGATTCTCTCTCCCCAGGACAGCCCACTGTTCCATCCCCCCTCTGCCCTTGATCTTCAAGCCAGATAGTTTCCCTTCCTGGATCCCCAGCCCCAGGCCTTGCCTCTCTAGATCTTTCCGCTGGAGAGCCCTGGTCCCTGCCCCCATTGCCTCCTTGGAACCAGCAAAGAGGAAGAGGTAAAGTGAGGAGGGAGGGCAGGTAGGTCAGGGTGGTGGGGGAAAGTGAGGGAAGGATAGTCCTAGGAAGAGGGGCTCCAGTCCTCTTCTCTCTTTCCCCAGCACCACCAGTCAAGGGATGTTGGTTATGCGACCCTGAGTTCATGGTTAAATTGCCCACAGTCAAAACAGGAGTATGTTTCTCAGTGGGTTCAAATCCCAGTTCTGCTTCTTCCTAGCTACATACAGTGGGTAGGGAACTCAATGTTTCTGGGTGGGAGCTGCCTCATCTCTGACATGGGCATACTTCTGGCACATACCTCACTTGTTTGTTATGTCCTTTAAATGAGATAATACACAGAAAGTATCTAGCACAGTGCCTGCATACAGAAAAGTTCAATAGCTGGGTACGGTGGTGCAAAAGCCTGTAATCCCAAGTGTTCTGGAAGCTGAGGCAGGAGGATTGCAAATTTGAAGCCAGCCTCAGCAATTTAGTGAGGCTGTAAGCACCCTAGTGAGACTCTGTCTCAAGAGGAAAGCTTGCCAGAGGCTTTATTCAGTTTATCAGGGTGAGGGGAAGTAATTTGTCTGAGGCCATATTAGAGGGCTCTGTGGGTGTGCCTAGTGATAAATGACCTCTAATAATGACCTCAGGTTTCAAAATGGAGTTTTTTAAATGGAGTGAGAAACTGATGTGACTCCATTTTTGAGAAACCAGCCTCTACCTCAGAGCAAAGCCTGTCCAAATGGGGGAGTTATTCTTATCCATGGAAAACCCCAGAGTGCTCCTAGGCACATACGCAACCTGCTGAGTTGTTTGTCTGTAAATAACTGGAGAGATCTTCCATGCCAAGTGATTCTGACTCAGTTACACTAGGTTAGGACCCATAGCAACCCCCTAGCTACCACAAAAAGAATGAGACAGAGAAAAATACCTGAATCACTAGGTGACCTTCCAAGTGGTTTTGTTGATTGGTAACATGATTAGGCAAGTTTATCATATACACTCTTGCAACCCCTCATGGCCTAAACCAATCAGTTCAAATGTATCCACAACTTGAACTAACCAATCACCCTTACACAACTTGTTCCTGCAAATGACTGTGCTAATCAATGTTAAGAGTTGTTGTTTGACTTTTCTGTGATGTGAAATGATTGGCTATGTGATGTTGTGATGCATACAGTACCCCCAAAATCTATTAATCCTCACTGAACTAAGGGTGGAGACTCACTCTTTGGTATCACTGCATCTGAAATGGTTGTGAGTCCAGGCTTGAGCTTACAATAAACACTCTTGTGTGGTTGCATTAAATTCAGCTCCTGGAGGTCTATTGGGGTCCCATGAATCTGGCATTACAGGAGTTGCTTAGGCTCAGGCCTAAAGCCATTCTCACACAACCCCTTTCACCTTGACAGCTCTTCTGCAGATAAACAGAAGCCATAACACATAACTCCTGTCTTCATAAACTTGATCTCTTGAGTCCAGTGTCATTTCAAGTTCTGGGTTTAAAAAGACATATTCATTTTCCTTGATGTTTTTAATAAAGCACACAGAATTCTTAGAAATACCTTGGAAGGATAACAATATTATACTGCAAAACTTCATGAACTTTCATATACATGGCTATTTTATAACATTCTTAAAGTTGAGTATACAAGCTCACCTAATGGTGCATTCCTGTAACTCTAGTTACTCCCAAGGATGAGGTAATTTTTTTTCTTTTTTAAAATTCATCTATGGTGACTAAGATGCAGACAATTGCTTTGAGAGAGCATACAACACAAGCCTTAAGTCATAGACTGAAGGTTCTATTTATAGTGAATGAAAAAAATCAGATATATAATATTGTGTTGCATAATCACATGACATTTTGTTTGTTAACAGCAGCACAATGATGAGTATGTAACAGATTTAGTTGCATATGTATTCTAGATGATTAAAATAATACTAGTATGGTTTCAGTACATATGCTTCCTGAAGTTGCAGCTACAAAGCAACTGACCAATGATCATTTGCATGAAAAGCTTGTCTGGGTACCATCTGGAGGTGGCTTTTAGTAGGTCTTGGTTGTTAAAATTTATTTCTACAGTAGTCTTATAATACTCTAGATGCTGAAAAACTTCTTATCCCTTAACATTGCTTGGTTAAAATTTATGCACTGCTCTTAGGAAGGAAACCCAAAAGCCTTTTTAGTGACAGATGTACTATGGAAAATTGTCCCCACAAAGTTCAGATGCTATGTAATATCAACTCCCTGAAATCAAAGAAAGGAAATGACTTACATTCTTGGAAAGTGAAGCCACTAGCAGCTTTCTGTGAAAAACTACACCCTGTGGCAACTGGGAGTATTTCATACAAAAACTACATTTAAATAGATGCTTATGAAACCAATTAACAAATATCACCGGGTCCTTGAGGATAAGAGAAGGAATCACACATGGAAAATACAGCAAGAAATGATTTTCCTCTACATTAAGAAGTGCTAAATCCCAGACTTGAAGTAAAAATCAACCTGAGAATTGTAAGTTTGTCTTCCCTGCTGTGGGTAATGCTCAGCTCCTGAGGAAAATGCTGGCAAAACCGATTCTTTGCTAAAATAAAATAAAAACAAAAACTAAAAAAGTAGAAGGGAGTGAATGACCTAATATTTCTTCAGGCACAAGGTACACAACTGTACGGTCCCAGAATTTTGCAAGCTTTCATTTCAAGTTTAAAATATACTAGTTTTGACCATTTTCCATCTCTTCATCTTTTAGAAAATGCCCCTCTGTTAGGCTCTGCCATCCCGGGAATAGAGGTGTTGTTTTCATCCTTTTGATCTCCCACGGGTGGCCCCAGGTGTCCCTACCTTACAGTGCCTGGCCAGCCAGCCCAGAGAGTAAACTGGGGGGCTTCTTTGCTGTCGCCTTACCTAAGGTCTGCCAACTCCTCCCAAGACCCACATTTTGCAGGCCACGACCCAACTCACAAGTCCCCTGAGATCCCTTTAGATCCAGGAGCTCCATACTGGAGTCGGTTTCCCCAATGAGGCACTTTCAGGGTCTTGGAGCAGACACTGCGCTCTGGTCCTTTCCAGAAGCCAGGCAGCCTGGCCTCAAGGGCACACAGCAGGCAGCACCCACAGCCTTAGGAATGCGGGCTCCGACTCTGGTCCCTTCACAGTGACGGAGAGCAACAAGTAAGAGCCCTAGAACAGAGTGCCAGAGACACCATCAAGCCCTGGAACCTGCGGAGCCCAGCGATCCAGGGAAGAGGCCCGATGCATGGAGCCCGGAGCACAGCCTGCAGTCAATACAGGCCTCCTGCCCTCTCCACAGAGGGGACTGGGAGCTCCAGCCTCCCCTGCTGCCAGGCTCTGCTGCCCTCTGGCCTGTTCTCTGGCCCCGACATGGGCGAACTCCGACTCCTGAGGCAACTTGCTCATCTGGTGCCCACCCTAGACCCGAGGGAACTAAAAAAAGAAGAAAGACCAAGAGGGGAACACTGCCTTCCCAGGACTGGGGACCTCGAGAAACCCTCTGAAAACGGGTCCAGATTGGCTGACAGGGGACCCAGCCACCTGCCGCTGGGGCGCGGTTCCCAGGGAGGTGCTGGGTTCCTTTTCTTACCTCTAGAAAGACCTGAGCGCCAGGAGTCAGTCCCTCCTCAGCTTTGGACTTCTTCCTGCCATTGCCCCCTGCTCACACCTTTCTTGAGTCTCTCTTAAGGATTATGTGACTTTTTGCACCACTTGGGGAGCAAAACAGAACACTTAGCCGCTTTTTTAAAAATAATTTTTATTTGTGGATGAACACAATACATTTACTTATTTATCTAATGTTATGCTGAGGATTGAAACCAGGACCTCACACATGCTAGGTAAGTGCTCTACCACTGAGCCAGGATCCCAGCCCCACTTAGCTCCGTTTTGAAACAGATCAACTCTATTTGCATAAAACAAGCAGGCAGGGGTTGAGCAGAGCTTAAGTACACTTCTTGGGGAGGGCGGAGGCTTTGCATACATCAGAACAAATCAGCATGAGGCACGGGAAAATTGAACAACAAATCTGAGACATGATTTGTACATTTATTAGCGGGAACAGATTGGGCAGGGGTGATTGGTTATTCCTAAGCAGGTACACATTCAAACTGATTGGTTCGGGCCCTGTATGCTCTAGGCTATGAATCAGCAAAATAGCCTAGTAGGGCGTTGTCTTAACTGCCTCAGGGTGTAGCAGAGGAATTTAACAATACCTGGTCCTTCACTTTTTAACTTCAATTTCTTTTACTCTTACATTCTCCAACTACTTTTAATCTTAAAAGTGATAGATCATAATTATTGAGGGGTCTCATTTTTCATTTCTGCCAGTGGAGCATATTGCTGCCTGATTACCATGAGTTACACTTGTCCTATCTGAGCCTGGAGGAAAGAAACTATGCGGTTAAGCACACAGGGATCCACAGTCAGTAACAGCATAAGAATGATCAAGGGTCTGGCTAGGGCTGATAGGAGTGTAGTTAACCAGGGGGACTGGGCAAACCAAGACTCAAACCACCCTTGTTGAGTTTCCCTTTTTTTTTGGCGCTCTTCAAGGCGTTTTCTTAATTTACTCATAGATTTTTTTACAACTCCAGTATGGTCAGTATAAAAACAACATTCTTCCCTTGGTGCTACACAGAGGCCTCCTTCCCTCATAAAGAGAAGATCTAACCCCCGCCTGTTCTGCAAAACAACCTCAGAGAGAGAGGTTAAAGATTCTTGCAACACTGTGATAGAAGTCTCTAATGTTTTCAAGCCCTGATCTATCACTGTTTATAACTGGGCCATTTGTTGTGACCCCCAGATCATAGCAGCTGCTCCCATACCTACTCCTGCAGCAGCTCCTATCCCCAACAATATGGCTAGAGTGAGGGACACTGGTTCCTGGTGGAAACGGGTTATTTGTCCCCCTACTAGACCTTCAAATGATTCTGCATCATGAAAAAGCACCCTGGGGAGTACTTGCACCATCACACAATTATTTACTGAGCTGTCCAACACCTGGACTGAAATGCAAGGAGTTAATTCTGAGTCACACGCCCACCAGGTTCCTTTCTCAGGGACTAGAAAGCCCTGTGTGACATTGATTTCTCCTATCTGGGTGCATATGTGCTGTTTACTTTTGGGTGGGGACCCTAGACATAAACCTGTCCTGGTTACTTCTGGGAGAGTTAACTTTGGATTTTTGCCCCAACTACAGGTGGAACTCTGTAGTCTTCACAGCATAAGTCCCATTAACTGCTATTCCTTCATAATAAGGGGGCGCGGCAGAGAGGCATAGCCAGCAGGATTGGGTGAGGTCTGGCTGTGTGGAATTCAGTACCGTGAAGGTTCCTTTAATTAATTCCCAGGGGGAGGAGTCAGCTATACTCCGAAACCTGGAGGATTGAGATAGAAGAGGGGTTTAATTCCTGGCTTGAGGGGATTGGGCCCTATTGTGGGATTTTCTTCCTGCTTAAGTCTGGTGAACCAGAGACCAAAGTCATAAGTGGGGCCATAAACATAGAACAGTATTCCCCAGTTATTTCTTGTAAGCCATGTTGTCCTGAGGTAGCCCCTTGCTTTGGAGATGAAAGTTATATTGAGGGGGTTACATAGAATATTTTTTTTCCACAGCGAGTGTTTGACACTCGGCTAGTTAAACAGTTCCTAGGGTGTATCCAGGTGTCATTTCGCCCTACCTGAATCATGCTGTCTGGGGAGTTTGGTTTCCACCATGCAGCTCCCGTTTCTTCACAACCCCAAGATTTGCAATTGAAGTCATTGGTCCCTCCACAGATTCGGACCTGTTTGCGGCTTCGGAAATCAGCTGGGCACACATAATAATCAAGACTGGCTAGTCTACACCTATGATAGGGGCAATGACATCCATGATACATATGGTGTGGGGAATGTTGCCCTGGCTTGGGGTCAAACGGGATCTGTGTGGGGTCCTCTATGTCAGGGAGGTCCCAGTCAGAGAGGCCTATGGCCAGTTGACAAATGTCCAGATGGAGAGATAGCCACCAAGTCCATAGGGGGGCTATATGTGAAATAGACCATACTACTTGTCCAGTGGGATTTATAATCTGCCAGTGTTGTTGATCAGGCTGATGGGGATTAGGGCCGCAGGTGGTCAGGGGAAGAATCCATAGCCCTACCCACACGACGGACACACAACTTGAGAGGGTTACCAGTCTGTTCCAGTTTCCAGCTGGAGTCTGGACAGGGCACAGGCTTGAGATGGAAGGCATGGATCCAGGGAGTGATCCCATCTACTTTCACCGCTGTAGGTGTTATAAGCAGCACCTGGTATGGTCCTTTCCAGCGGGGTTCCAGGGATGACACCTGATGTCGTCTCACGAAGACGAAGTCTCCCACTTGATATCGGTGTGGGGTTCCCTTGTCTCCGGGCTGATAAGCAGTGGCCAACTGTTTCCACAGGTATCGCTGGGTGTGTTCAAGGGCTTTAAGTCTGTTAAGCAAGGGGGTGTGAAAGGAATCGTTAAGTCTCAGGGTTGGGGTCAAGTCCCTGATTGGAGGAGGGGCACCATAGAGAATTTCATAGGGGGTAAGGTTACACAAAGAGATGGAGGGGGTATTTCTTGCACGAAACAGTGCATAAGGTAGGAGCATAGTCCAATCTTTTATGCCGGTCTCCAAACTTAATTTCGTTAAGGTCTCTTTGATGGTTTTATTTATCCTTTCTACCTGTCCTGAGCTCTGGGGTCTATAGGCACAATGTAACTTTTAATTATCCCCAGGGTCCTGGCCAATCCCTGACTTACCTGGGCCACAAATGCCGGTCTGTTATCGGAGCCCATTACCTTAGGCAGTCCAAATCTTGGAAAGATGTCTTCCAGAATCTTTTTGACCACCATCTGAACAGTTTCTTTCTTCTTGGGGAAGGCTTCGACCCATCCTGAAAAAGTATCTACAAAGACTAGGAGATACTTAAGTCCATACCTTGCTGGCTTGATTTCAGTAAAGTCCACTTCCCAGAACTGTCTGGGTCTGGTCCCTCATAAGCGCTTTCCTACAGGAAGCTTGGATGGGTATGCATTAACTAATTGGCAGACTTGACAAGCTCTGGTCACCTGCTCAGCTATTTTTTTTTTCTTTGTGAGCCAGTCAACAATAAGTCCTTTCTTTTGTCCTTCAAGAGTGCCTGTAACTTCTTTGAGCCTAAATGGGTAAGCTGGTGAACATCTTTGATGTAAAGTTGGGCTTTTTGGAATTGTGAACTTGGCTCTGTAGGATCCCGGAGTTCGGTGTCCATGTCCCCAGGCCATAAGTTGCCTGAATGTTCCCGCGCAGCCAAGTTTCCTGGTTGTTGTTCCCCCGGCGTGGAAACAGTTAACAGGGTCACTCCGTTTAGGGCTGCCAGCTTAGCTTCCTCATCTGCCCGTCTGTTTCCAACTGCCACGGGGTCATTCCCCTTCTGGTGCCCCGACAGTGCACTATAGCTAGTTCTTTAGGGCCTTTTACTGCCGAGAGAAGGTGGAGGATCTCATCTTTGTTTTTTATTTCCTTCCCAGGGGAGGTTAATAGCCCCCTTTGCTGGTAAGTAGCCCCATGCACATGAGCAGTGGCGAATGCATAGTGGCTATCAGTGTATATGGTGGCTCTTTTGCCTGATGCTAGCTCCAACGCTTTTGTAAGGGCAATTAGCTCTGCTTTTTGAGCTGATGTTCCTTCTGGAAGACCAGAAGACCAGATAACATTAGTTTTGCTAACTACTGCTGCTCCAGCCTGCCGCTTACCGTCTTGGAGGAAGCTGCTCCCATCCATAAACCATACGACCTCAGGGCGGAGCAGTGGCTGATCCTTTAAGTCTCATCGTACATTGGTCTCCTCTGCCAGTATGTGTTGACAATCATGAGCGACGGGTCCTGATGATTCTTCTGGCAGCAGTGTAGCCGGGATGAGTGGAGCAGGGGGTCCCAGCGTTATTCTGTCCTTGTCAAGCAAGAGGCTCTGGTAATGGGTTATTCTGGAGTTTGATAGCCACCTGTCTGGAGGCTGACGGATGATGCTCTCCAGGGCATGGGGGGCTATGATGGTTAGCTTCTGCCCCAGTGTTAACTTATCAGCATCCTTTGTTAGAAGGGCTGCTGCTGCTATAGCCCTTAGGCAATGGGGCCACCCGCTAGCCACTGGGTCCAATTTTTTTGATAAGTATGCTACCAGCCTTTTCCAAGGTCCCAAAGTCTGAGTGAGCACTCCCCGTGCTATTTCTTTCTTTTCCTCGATGTAGAGAGTGAAGGGTTTTTCTACATCTGGGAGAGCTAAGGCTGGGGCGGATAGCAGCACCTTTTTGATATTATCAAAAGCCTGTTGGTGTTCAGGGGTCCATTGGAATTGGGCATTCCCCTTTATCAGCGGGTATAAAGGGGCAGCCAAAGACACAAACCCAGGAATCCAGAACCTACAAAAGCCGGCAGTCCCAAGAAACTCTTTGAGCTGTCTCTTATCAGATGAGGGCGGTATCTGCACAACAGTTCGTTTTCTGGGTTCAGTAAGCCATCGTTTGCCACCCCTAAGTGAATATCCCAGGAAGATTACTTCTTGTTGACAAATTTGGGCCTTTTTGGCAGAAGCCCTGTATCCGAGCTGAGCAAGCTCGGATAATAGTGCTTGGGTCCCAGACTCACAGTTCTCCTTGGTGTTGGCTGCCAGCAGCAGATCATCCACATATTGGAGTAGGGTGACTTCGGGGTGTGCAGTTCTGAAGTCGTTGAGGTCCCTGTGGAGAGCTTCATCAAAGAGAGTGGGGGAGTTTTTGAACCCCTGTGGGAGTCTAGTCCAGGTTAGTTGGCCAGATGTTCCTATTTCTGGGTCTATCCATTCGAAAGCAAACAACAACTGACTGTCCTTATGCAGGGGCAAGCAGAAGAAAGCATCTTTTAAGTCCAGCCCAGTGTACCATTTCTGCTTCGGATTCGGAGTGCTAAGCAAATTATATGGATTAGGCACCGTGTGGTGAATGTCCTGCACTCTGTTGTTGATCTCTCTTAAGTCTTGAACAGGACGGTAGTCCCTAATTCCTGGCTTTCTTACTGGTAACAGGGGGGTATTCCAGGCCGATTGACAGGGCCTTAGGACCCCAAGAGCCAGGTATTTCTGAATATGGGGTCTTATCCCATCCCTAGCTTCTTTGCTTAGAGGGTATTGTTTAACACTGATTGGAGAGGCAGAGGCTTTTAATTCTACTACTACTGGAGGTTGTTTTATGGCTAGACCTAACCCAGAAGTTTCTGCCCAGGCATTAGGATAATCTTTTATCCATCTCTGGGGTAGTCTACCTGTTTGATCGGTCCCAGGGGCCGTGAAGAGTTGATGTTTATCTTCTACTGACATAGTCAGAGCTGTGACTATGGGGGTCTTTACTGAAGGGTTTAGAAACTCCACTTGGGGACCATCGGGGTTAAAGGTTATTTTAGCCCTGAGCTTGGTGAGTAGGTCCCTGCCCATTAATGGGGCTGGGCATTCTGGGATTACTAGGAAAGAGTGGTGAACTTTTCCCCTTCCTAGGTCCATAGTCCTCTTTGTTGTCCAAGCCCGATATTTACTGCCATTAGCCCCTTGAACTAAGGATCTTTTATTAGATAGAGGGCCCAGTGGGGCCTTGAGGGCTGAATATACGGCTCCTGTATCTACTTCAAAGTTCACTGGGGTCCCCTCCACCTCAAAAGTTACCCTGAGCTCAGGGAGGGGATCCGAGCCCTGACTTTCCTAATCATCTTCTAGAGTCAGCATGGCGGGCTGACGTGATTGCCTCTTTTTGGGCCCTCCTTGGCCCAGTGTCCTTTTTTTTTTTTTTTTTTTTAACAGTAGGCACATTGATCTGAGACCAGGGACAGCCTTTGGCGTGGGCCCAGGTATCCCTTCCTGTCTCCCTGCTTTCTAACTTCTGGCCTGTCTGCGGCTGTGACCAGGACCTTAGCCAATGCTTTAGTCTGCCTTATGTTTCTCTCATCTTCCTTGCGTTTCCTTTCTTTCTCCCTCCTCTGTTCCTTCTCTTCCTCAGTTTCTCTCTTATAATATATTTTCTCAGCCTCTCTGACTAAATCTCTTAAGGTCATATCTTGTAGTCCATCTAAACATTGTAACTTTTTCTTAATATCTAGGGCAGCCTGCCCAATAAAAGCCATTGCAACAGATGTCTTTTGGTCCTCTGCCTGAGGATTAAAGGGAGTGTATCTCCTATATGTTTTCATAATTCTCTCCAGAAACATGGAGGGAGATTCATTGGGTCCCTGAATTATCTCTCTTACCTTGGCCAAATTAGTTGGCCGCCTAGCGGCCGCTCAAAAACACACTACAAGAGCCCGGCGATAAGTGGACAGATGCTCCCTACCTTTAAAGGTGTTAGGGTCCCAGTTGGGTCGGTTTAAGGGGAAGCCAGCTTCTATGATGTTAGGGAGTTGAGTTGGTCTCCCATCTGGTCCAAGAATATTCTTTCGGGCTTCCAAGAGGATTCTCTCCCATTCCTCTGTTGTGAAGAGAGTCCCCAGAAGCTGTTGGCAGTCATCCCAAGTGGGCTGGTGTGAGAACATCAGCGACTCGACTAAACCTGTAAGTCGGCTGGGGTCCTCAGAAAAAGGGGGATTGTTATTTTTTCAGTTGTACAGATCTGAGGAGGAGAAAGGCCAGTATTGGTAAGCCTGCATTTCTCCCCCGCGCCCATCATCTATCGTGGGCCCATAAGGACGAAGAGGAAGCATCACCAGGGCTTCCGAGTTCTCCATTATCTGCCGCCTGCAGGTTCCTTTAGCTGGTTCAGGTTCCTCCGGTGGGGGAGGGGCTGCTGCCGCTGCTGCCATTGCCGCTGCCTCGGGGAAATCCCTGGGAGGGCTTGGGTCTGACCCAATTACCTCTAGCGGCGGGAGGGTCATCTAGGATGGGTTGGGGGTTTGGGAGCATGGGTAGAGGATAAGGAGGGGGAGAAGAGTCCTGTGACTCAGGGAGAATGAAGGGACCAGGGGGAGGAGCGGAAGGTTTGAGTGATTGGATCGTGGGGGAGGGGGTTGGAATTACAGCTGGGACAAGAAAAGGCTTCACCCACGTGGGAGGAAATTCACAGAGGTCCTGCAAGGTTAAAATATATGGCTGTTGATCTGGATGGCCACGCGGCCCCTGCTGAAAGACAATATCCCTGACTTTGCAGATTAGAGGGAGGTAGAAGGACCCTCCCGGGGGCCATTTAACTCCGAGGGTGGGCCATTCTGAAGTGCAAGAGTGTCTGCCAGGTCTGGTGTTTCACTGAAAAAGAAAGATTCTGGGCCCTTGAATGGACGTCAGTCCAATGTTCAAGAGTCAGGGACAGAGGCGTGGTATGGTTTTGTCCCATACTGGATGTTGCTCAAACAGAGACAATACAAACGTGACACAGACACACAGTAAACGTTTAACACAAGTTCAGAAGCAAAAATTAAAGACAGACAGTCAACTTAACCTGAAAAAAAAAGAATAGCCGGCAAAGCCAGACGGGTTGGCAGCAGAACACCTGACGAGGGCGCCTCCGTCCCTCTAAGGGCACTTCCGTCCCTTTACCAGATGAGGGCTCTTCCGTCCCTCCCCGAGTCCTCCAAGGCGTCCCTTGGAGAACGTGGCCTGTGGCTTCAGGACACGTCTGTCCACCACCACCAGGGAGAACTTACGCTCTCCGCTGGCAGCCACCCTGCCAACCCAAACCGAAAAACCAGAAAAGCTCTGAGAGCTCACGCACTCCACTGAGCCAAAAACCAAGCCCTGAGCGATCGCAAAGGAAAAACAAGAAAGAGAAGAAGGAGAAGAAGAGGAGGAAGAAGAAGAAGAAGAGGCGCCTTACTTATTTACCCCCTAAAAGGAGTCCGTTGGGGTCTCCCTGTCCGGCGATGCGCAGTTCCCGGCCAAGGCACCAAATGTAAGGGTCTGGCGAAACGTCAGAGGAAGAGACCACCAAGAGACTGACTCATGCAATTGCAGAAGGGGGTTTATTGGGGATCCATTCCAGCGCGCTGGGGCTCCCGGCCCACTCAAGAAGGGTGAGCAGCCAAGAGCCCCAAGCAGGGGTTGAGCAGAGCTTAAGTACACTTCTTGGGGAGGGCGGGGGCTTTGCATACATCAGAACAAATCAGCATGAGGCACGGGAAAATTGAACAACAAATCTGAGACATGATTTGTACATTTATTAGCGGGAACAGATTGGGCAGGGGTGATTGGTTATTCCTAAGCAGGTACACATTCAAACTGATTGGTTCGGGCCCTGTATGCTCTAGGCTATGAATCAGCAAAATAGCCTAGTAGGGCGTTGTCTTAACTGCCTCAGGGTGTAGCAGAGGAATTTAACAATACCTGGTCCTTCACTTTTTAACTTCAATTTCTTTTACTCTTACAATGACAAAGGTGGAAGGTATGAAGAAAGCCTCTCATTGGCAATCTTTTCTTTATTCAGTATTCAGCAGTAGAGTCAAGCAGTGGTTTACCCTGCATGGCTTATTTGGTGGGCAGAAAATGGCTTAAGTAAGGATCTGGGTTACATAAGCTTCTTTCACCATATCATTTTTCTTAAAGAAGCTTACAACATTCTTATCATGGACACTCATGCCATCCACATCTTCAAATACAATATGTCAAATCTTTCTTTTCTGAAATCTAGATTCTATTTTTTGATGTTTCGTAGTCCTTCCAGTAATTATATATCCCACCTTGGTTTCCTTTTTTCTCTATTTGCTTTCTATTTAATAAATGAAATAAAATAAACAAAGAAAAAAGAAAAAAAAATCTTCTGCATGCCTATATAGCTCACATTTCTTTTTGTTTTGAAAACATAGGACTTGGTGGTACTTTGCATTCTCTCTAGATCAGCCTGTTCTCTAATAAATAAACCTTGATTAAACTTCCAACATATTCTATTTCAACCTATATTTTGTATGTAAAGGAGTGTTGAAATAAATTCTAGCTGTTGGTTCTTTGTTGAGAGCAATGGCCAGTCAGAATGACACCTGGCATTTGCAAGAGGGAATGTTTGAAATGTGACTCCAGCCAACCATTGAGATGATGATTTGAGTTAAGCTATATATAATTGCTGTGATGCTGGATTAATTGTATTGTATATTTGACCTTTACTGTCGGGCAATGGGGCGGCTCTTGCTGCCTCAGGCGCCAGCTACTTTAGAGTTCTTCCGGTACTTTGGAATTCTTGTGGGGATTCCCAGAGAGTTCCCATTGGTTGGGGAAGTGCTGGAGGAGGGATTTCCAGTGTGGGGGGTTGCTGGAAGGGCCATGTGGTTGGCGTTGGCAAAAAAGTGCACGTGCAGTGCCAGTGAAATTTGAAATAAAGTAGTTTCTGTTTGAACCTACAAGGCTTTGTGGTGGCTCGGTTATTTATGCCCATCCAGACTGCAGGATTTCTTCTTGATGTAAACTGTGAGTGTATGAAAAATAAGTCCAAGCAAATTACTCTAAATATTTTGTCATTTAAAGTGATAGACCTCACCCAGAGCAAACAAATATATTATACAAAAATACTTGCACCAGCCTGGTTTCAGAACCTAAAGGAGCAGCTGACCCCAAAACAATAAGCCCAGAAAATACCCTATTCACATTCTGGTTCCATGTTAATTACACAGCTGGGATAAGTGCAGAGAAGTAGGCAAATATCAAAGGTGCCAATTTAGCTTAAGACATTATCAGCATATTTTCTCAACTACTATTGCTGGCAGTATTGTATTGTGGGTGTAATAGTGTAGAATAAAGTAAATCACCAATACCCTGAGTGAGATTTTAGACCTTCCAGAGCCCTGGCCCTACTCTGCTGACCACAGTAATAACTCTACAACTACCAATTGCTCCTAAAAGAAATTTGTTTGTGCACTGTTTCAACTTTAACAAATTTTGTTTGAGTTATTATGTTCTGAAGTTTAAAGTTTTAGATGCAAAGGCGACTGGGCATGTGCAAATATCTGTAAACTGCAAACAAATTTGCATTCTTTTTTCTAGGACTTTTATGACTATGGTTTCCAACAGTCATTCACTAAAGAGGTTAGAAAAAATAATCCCTGCTTATTCCCAAGGAATCTTTACACAACACTCTTACACTGGCTACTTCACATAAAATTTCCTCAGGGATTTAATTCATAAATCAAATGAATTTCCTGCAGCCTGAACAGTGCTGTTGGAATGGCTATTATAATAATCTAAAATTATCATGTGTGGTGACACATGCCTGAAATCCTAGAAGTTCAGGAAAATGAGGCAGGAGAATTGGTAGTTTGAAGACAGCCTCATTCACTTAACAAGGCTCCAAGAAACTTAGTGAGAGCCTGTCTCAAAATATAACATAAAAAGGACAGTGGATGTGGCTCAGTGGAAAGCACCCCTGGGTTCAATACTCAGCACCATACCAAAAATTTAAAAAAATAAATATAAGGATTCAGGGTACAAAAACATGTAAAAAATGTTGGCAACAGCATAAATTTAATAAATATATTTTTGATAAAAGTGTTCAGGTTCTTTAAAAGCCCAAAATAAAAATGCTTCATAATCCACTAGTAATAATTTGGGGTACTACCACAAGGTTGTACATACATGTACTCTCTGTGGCTTAGAAGGATGAGACTGGAGGATCTCAAGTTAGAGACCAGACTCAAAAACTTGGCAAGGTTCTAAGCATATCAGTAAACCCTGTCTCAATAATAAATAAATAAACAAAAGTGGTGGAGACTGGGTATGTAGCACTGAAAAAACAGCCTCTATCTCAGAGCAAAGCCTGTCCAAGGAAGGGACATGGCTTTTGTCTTTGGAAAAACCCACAGAGCACTCCTAAGCACATTCCCACCCTGCTAAGTTATTTATCTAAAAATAACAGAGAGATCTGCTGTGCCAGGTGTCCCTGACTCAGTCAGGCTAGGTGGGGACCTATAGCAGCCCCCTAGCAGCCACCAATCAGCATGAGTCAGGGAAATACCTGGGATGCCAGATAACCCTCCCAGCAGTTTATGGTGGTTGATAACAAATTGGGAAACCATGTAGTTCAGCACATACACCCCTCTTGGCTTAAACCAATCAGTTCAAATGAATACCCCTTTTGTACTGACCAATCACCCCTACCTAACTTGTTTCCACCAGTGAATGTGCTAATCATGTTTTAGAGTTGTTGTTTGACTTTCCTGTGGCGTGAGGTGATTTGTTATGTTGTATGTGAAGTCCCTGCCCTTTTCAAAGAATGTATATAAGCTCTACTCAAGCTGTTCTCGGGGCTCTTTGCTCTTTACCTCTTTGAGGTAGGCTTGGAGCCCCAGCATGCTGGACCCCCAATAAACCCTTTTCTGTTGCATGAGACAGTCTCTTGGTGGTCTTTTCCTCCGATGTTCGCCTGACCTTTACAGCACATTGGTAAAATGTCCATGGGTTAATCCCTGGGTTCAATCCTCAGTACAAAAAATAAGTAAATAAATAAAATAAAAGAGAGAAAGAGATAGATTGAACTTGCATGTAATTTAAATTCAAAACAAATTTAAAAAATTATGAAAATGTATGTAAAGCAATTTTGAAATTCTTTTGAAGATATTGCTGCACTTCTATTTTTATTGTATCTTTATTCACAGTATCTAATAAAAGGAAACAAATTAAGTGCCTTTTAGATAAAAAGGTATTATCAGAAAATGCTTTCCAGCTGCAGATTATTCAACTAGTGCCTTTAGAAACTACACACTTAAAATTAAAACTGGTCCCTAAAAGGCAAGACTCAGATACTGGTGTTTTTTAAGTACTCCAAGATATTTGGTATCTGTGGGCACCTTTTTTCAGACTGTTCTAAAACTCAGAACAAAGTACATATGGGAGGTCAGGATGAAACCACAATATACAGTAAATTTTTCAATGGGTAATCTTAACTCAGACACTCTAATAGATGAAAAAGTTTTGGAGATAAATCTAGATTCTCTGTTTCACTGATTTCTGGGTTATTGATTCAATCAAAACATATATTAGAAAAGACATAAGGCTACTAGTTAAAACCTATTTAAAATAGGTATTAAAAATATACCAAAGGCTGGCTGTGTTGGTGCAGGCCTGTAATCCCAGTTGCTGGAGAGGCTGAGGCAGAAGGAAAAAAGTTCAAAGCCAGCCTTAGCAAAAGTGAGGCGCTAAATGACTCAGTGAAACCTCATCTCAAGTGAAGTAAAAAAATAACCCTGAGACTGAGTCTCAGTAGTCAAGTGTTCCTAAATTCAATCTCTAGTATCCACCATAAAAAAATATGTACCAGAGGACTGGGGCTGGGGCTCAGTGGTAGTTGATTTGTATGGCATTTGGCTTAATTCTAAGCACTACATATAAGTAAATAAAATAAAGGTCTATCAACAACTAAAAAACAGGTTTTTTTTTACATAGTGTACCTATTTGTTTGACAGCCTGTGACCTAATTTGCTGTGTAATTTAGTTTTGAGATTGAAGTTGGCCATGCATGGTGGTGCATGCCTGTAATCTCAGCTGCTTCAGAGGCTAAGATAGGAGGATCCTGAATTTGAAGTCAGTCTCAGCAATGGTGAGAAGCTAAGCAACTCAGTGAAAACCTTTCTCTGAGTAAAAATTAAAAAATAAGGGTAGGGATGTGGCTCAGTGGTAGAGTGCCCATGACTTTACTCTCTGGTTTTGCCTCCCAAAATATGGGACTGGGGATAGAGCTCAGCTGGCAGAGTACTTGCCTTCTAAGCATGAGGCCCTGGGTTTAATTCCCAGTACCAAAAAAAAAAAAAAACCAAAAACAAAAACAAAAAAAAGGAAAGAAAGAGAGAGAGATTGATCTTTCATGTAGTTTAAATTTAAGTTAGTCCCACATTTATTTTCCTGCCACACCAGAGAAAGGTGTTTACTGAAATGTTTGGAATGTTTCTATGGGTCAGGGCCATTTTAATAAAATGGTCTTACATATGAAAAACAAAATGAATTGAGGACATTTATTGGGACACATAAACTACACTACCTCATTTAGAAGAGATTAATTCTTTTTAATGTCACCTAATTTTATTCTGCTTTTTTCATATGTAAAAAGCTCAGATTGTTGGTAAAGATGATGTCTGGAGGGGCTGGGGATGTGGCTCAATTGGTAGAGCACTCACCTGCCATGTGTGCAACCCAGGTTTGACCTCAGCACCACCTACAAACAAAGATGTTGTGTCCGCTGAAAACTAAAATAAATAATAATAATAATAATAATAAAAACAAAAAATTCTCTCTCTCTCTCTCTCAAAAAAAAAAAAAAAGATGGTGCCTGGAGGATTTCTCTTCCAGGAGCTCAGGTCCACGACACACTGAATGGCGTGTGAACTTTAAATGGCACAATGGCACACCTCCAAATCCCCAAAGTGGCATGAACTCTCAGCCAATAAAGAAGTAAGAGCCCACTCCCCCCCCTCCTCCTCATCAACACCCTCTCCCTCTCCCTCTCCCCAAACCCCTCCCCCTCTCTTCCCCCTTCCCTCTCTCCCCTTACCACTTCCCCCTTCATTTTTGTGACAGGCCTCTACAGTCCTGCTTGTTGAGTTTATGCAGCTTTTCCACCATTCTTACATAGATGATAAATCAAATCTTTAAAAAATGCTCTCTAGTTCTTGAAGAAAAATAAAATGAAATATGGGGAAATAGTCATTGATAATATTGAAAGTAGAGTTTTGAGATGAAACAAAATTTCTCACTTTGCCAATTGCATCTGGGTGCTTATCTCACAAATTTTGAAAAAAAAAAAATCTATTTATTTAAGCAAGTCAAAATAGAACTCCCACCATGTGGGATGGGGAATGATACCTGATAAACTCATTTTTGTGTGCCATTTTAAAAGTTTACAGATTTTTTTCAGCAGACATGGAAAAAATTATTTAAAATAGGTTTTAGAAAAGGCATCCTCACTACCATATGGGTTCATTTTCATCTTTTCAGTGATCCATATTTCCTCTTGCAACTTCACCACAGGACAAAGGACTTTGTTGAAGGTGTTCCCAAAAGTGGGCATTAAGGTTTTTTACATTTGAAATAGGCCTTAATTGTGCTCATTAACATAGCTTCCAGTTAGCCTCCAGCTGTGGTAGAATGAGGTTCATTATCCTGATTACACTCTCATTTTACTATCCCTTCTATCTTATACTTATTCACTATGAAAAATTTAACCCTAGATTTGAATATGTGAACAGAGAGATAGAAAACTAGAAGTTTACTCTCAGACCTAGGAAGAGCTAAGCTGAAGTTCTGGAATTTATATTGTTGTTCTGAATTTGTGATACTGCTTCCCCTACATTTAAAAATCTCAGGAGTCATGAGGAGCATTGAGTTAAAATCCAGCATCAGCAACTTAATGAGGCCTTAAGAAACTCAAAGGGACCCTGTCTCCATATAAAAATATTTAAAAAGGGTTGGGGATGTGATTCAGTGGCTGAACACCCCTGGGTTGAATTCCTGGTACCCAAAAGAAAACAAAACACAAAACAAAAAACCTCCATAACAAGCTCTAAAAGTACAATCTCTCTTGTGCATGGAAACAACAGATGAAGTTGGGGTTCTCTTCAGATAATTATTCCAGTCTTCACCACACAATGTGGGAACATGCTGTTCTCATGGCACATGGATGCCCACAAAGGGCTTTAGAAACAAGCTGAAAACACCATACAATTATGGAACAAAATGCCCAGGTTTTTAACTGCTGATCTAAGCTTCACTAGATTAGTAAGTTGGGGGATGGAGGTTGATCTGGCACAGAGACCCTCTGAGGAGTTCTGTGAAGATGGCTTAGGCCTGAGCCTACACAATTGTATTTTTAAAATTCTAGTTTCAAACCTGCAGTCTCACCAGGCACACACTCAGAGCACTCCAGTATGGCCTCAAACAAGTTATTTCCTCTCAACCTGATAAATAGAGTGAAGCCCCTGGCAGGCTGTCCTAGCCTGATAAGAGAGAAAGGCAAAAATATCAGGGTGGAGACCACCAGACAAGATGTTTCTGACCCCAAGGTAAATGATAAAGGAGAAATCTGGTGGTAGCTGAAGAAGATTGCAAGGGGGGTCAAAAAGCCCAAAATTTTATTTAAATAATAGAGCTAGTGAACAGAGATTCAGCCAGTCAAAACAAGGATACACTTGAGCTGGAGAGCCTGATGAGGACCTGACATCCCATCACTTGTCTTTATTTCCTGATCCGCTGCAGAGTACTCACCACTCTCCAACTCAATGCCCTTTTCTGGACCTTGGTGAGAGCTTCAACTTCTCTGGATCATCCTCTCCTCAACCAGTTATCTGCTCCACACCAGGAAAGCCCTGTCTTGGTTTTTGTCTTGATCACCCTGGTCTGAGTGAATGTGCATATGCTGGACATAAAGCCTAAGGCTTGAGACTTTTAAAATTAGCATGCAGAGGGAATGTCTGTAATTACCTGTCATTATTACATGTGCTTTGCAGTGCTTAGAATTAATTTATAATTTTTAGCTGTGAATGGATTATGTCTATTGCAGTACCTAGCATTAAGAATTGTTGTTGGGCTTGGGATGTGGCTCAAGTGGTAGCGCACTCACCTGGCATGCCTGCGGCCCAGGTTCGATCCTCAGCACCACATATAAACAAAGATGTTGTGCCTGTCGATAACTAAAAAAAATAAATATTAAAATTCTCTGTACCTCTATCTACCTCTCTCTCTCTCTAAAAAAAAAAAAAGAATTGTTGTTTTCTTGATTAAGAACCTATAGAGTGAAATTACGTTGAGCAATTGAATGAATAAAGCATTGAAAGAGGCAGAAGTCCATGGAAATTCTTTATTTCTCTCCTGTACTGCATATATCACAATTGTTGCCCCCTCAAAACAAGGCCCTAGCCACAATTTTCATTCTCCACCATTGCCACTCTTGCCAGCTTCAAACAACCTACTTATTCAGTCTCAAGATAACAAGGCACTCTTATCATTTTCTTGCTTTCAGGATTTTCAGATTTCTCCCTGTGATTTGTTTTCAGCTTCTTCTTAGCACAGAAACTTGGGCTCCTGATCCATGACAGAAAGCCTACAAAATGATTAAAAGAATGGGACCTAAGAGACTGATTGGACAAGTCTTCAGGCACTGACTCCAACCTAAGGCAAGTGGGCCCAGAATCAAGTCCAAAAGGCAGGCTGTTCCATTTTCATTGTTAAAAGACTAAGGATCAGGGCTGGGGATATGAACTTAAATAAGAGAAATTAAAATACTTCTTACAAGGTATCTGCTGTTTTCCAGATATTCACAGTACCACATATGATTAAAACCTGACACTTTCCCTCCAGTGTGTTTATTGTTGTCTCTAACTGTATAAGAAGTCACTCTAAAACTTACTAGTTAACATATGGATTTAACTGCATTCATCTGCAATAATTTTACTGCATATGTTTAGCTGTTAAGATTACTGAACTTCAGAGGGTGATCTAGCTGCCAAAAAAAAAGCACCCTGAATTTTCTTCACATGATATCTCAGAATCTAATAAATTAAGGTGAGCTTGTTCTCATTGAGGAGACAGTGTTCTAAAAACAAAAGCAAAAACATTAAAAAATGTTTCCTGACTAGGTACCTGACTAGTACTCTTTCATAGCCACAACTTTATATAAGCCATAAAAAAAGAAGAGAAGCCCTGACCCAAAGTTTGGAGATTGCATTCTGCATTTGGCTAGAGTAGGAGTAAAATCACATTACCAAATTTCTGCACACAGATAAGGCTAAAGGACTACTCATATTATGTCACTAATTCTGCCTTTTGTAATAGATGAGGTTTATACAGCTGTTCAGTGTCAAAAAATATTTTCAAAATCCCACAAATGTGTGTGTGTGTGTGTGTGTGTGTGTGTGTGTGTGTGTTTATATGAGTGTAGTACTGTTGGTTAAACTGAGAGAGTTATTATTCCTGAGCTATATCCTTAATTTTTTCTTTCTTTTTTTTTTTAATTTTGAGACAGGATTTTAGAAAGATGCTTTGTTGTGTGCCCACAACTTTTAAGTACATATCAAGATCAAATATGCCTGACCCAAAGGCAAAACTTACTTCTTTTAAGAAGCCATGATTCATCATTATTTCTAAGTAGTGACATTTTTAAGTAGTGACATTTATTCAAAAAAGGGGGGTGGGGTTGCACACATATGTGGCTCATGTCAGCAATCTTAATAATTTGGGAGACTTAAGCAGAAGAATCACAATTTCAAATTCAGCCTAAATAATATGAGAGGGCCCTAAAAAACTAAGCAAGACTTTGTGTGAAAACTAAAAATAAAATAAAATACAATTTTAAAAGCCTGGTGATGTAGGGGTTTAGGAGAACTACCCTGGGTTAAGTATTTATTCCTCTCCCCTTTTAAAAAAAAAAGAAAGAATAAAAAAAGAAAAACAAAATTTTTACATCTGATGAACTTTTTATTCAATGGGGATAATATGTTTGAGAAAAACTTCTAAAGCTTATAGTAAGGATTTAAAATAAACTTGGGAAATTGCTGAAAATTGAATTGAAAAATCAAGAACAAGCAATATTTTTTAAATTTCTTATCAGGATAAATTTGAAAACAGGCATATTTTATTCCAGTTATGATGAAAATGCAGAATGCTATGGAAACTGCAACAAAAGGACTGTATCTATATCACAAAAGTTTTGTAAATGGAGAATATGAAACACTACATAAAAAAGTGAGGGCGAGACAACATTAAGGCCATATGTGTAATCTAAAATAAATAATATACTAAATCTCCACTATATGAATTTTATCTGGGAGTATGTCTACAAAACAATACTCCTTGCATAAAGCAGAGGATTTGTGGTAGTCTCTTTTTTTTAATTAATTAATTAATTATTATTATTTTTTTTTTTGGTGATAGTCTCAAACTAAAAATGATCTCACATCTGTGGCTGTTTTGCAGGAACTCATATAAAAAAAGCAAGTCTTTGGGCTCAAGCAGTTGAAAGAAGATGTGAAGAACTTTTGGGATGGTAGGCATGCTACTTTCGAAGGCAACAATAGCCCATAACCAACCTCTAGCTTCTATCACTCAGCCCCCCAAATTATTAAATAGAACTATTTTTATGCAGATCAGACAAAGAAGGCACATCAACAATATTTTACTGATGTAAGAGCATGCTCACAAACAAATGTTTTTGACCTTGAGTACATAGATTGAATATGTGTGTTTAGGACCTTAGCTACTCGCTAAAAATTCAGCCCTCTGGAAGCCTGCCCAGGTACTAACATACTTGGTCTCTTTTGTCCTTAAATGCCTCATGGCATTGAGTATTTTACAACTTCTACTGTAAGGAACAATGCTAACCTCTCCATTCTTAAGGTGCAACACAGAATGCTGTTTATCCCTAATTCTTACAGACAAAAATAATAATCTTGCTCTCTTGCCACCTGGGTAAATTATTTTTTAAGTCCACCAGTTCTGCTTAACAGGTAAAATGGGGTAAACTTGGATACCTGGGCTGGTCATGCCAGTTGTTCACTGGAGCCGTTGGCTGCTGTTGTTTCATTTTATGCATCATCCATTGACTGGACTTGAAGGCCTTTATCCTTCTTCTTCTCCCCAGACTCAATCATCACAATGGGGAATGTTGATGGGTATTTTCAAAATACAGAGATCTTACTCTACTGGATATACTTTGGATTCCTATACTTCTTGATTATCTTGAAATTTCTCATTCTGGTAGTCTTTCATACACTTGCATCAGTTTTTTTCTGTCAGATCTATAGAAACTATTTATCCAATTGCCAGAGCAGCTGCACATGACTCATCTGACTACTTCTCCAAATCATCAATGCCACTGCTGCCACTTTTTTCTTTGGCCAGGGGCTGGGGCCTGGACTTCAGCAATTCATTGATAGTTCAACTTTCAAGGTTCATGTTTGCACACAATGCAGTCAGAATCCTTATTGCTGTTTACAAGGAATTAATCCCATTATGTCACCACTCTCCACAGGAGTTCACTGTAATTGGACTGAGGCAACTAAATGTTGTATGCTTCTTCATGTCCATAGGTGCCACTACTCCCCTAAAAATCTCCATTAATCTATCAGGACTGAGATATCTCTCACCTGCAAATATTCTAAAGACTATGCAAGTTGCTGTGTGGGTGTTGAGTCCCAGGATGTAAAATTTTGGTCTCTAGCAATTGAGAGATGTGAGGAAGAGTTGGCAGTGTAGTCATGCTTATGCAGAGGTAACAATAGCTCCCAGGTATTCCAGAGTATTCAGCCCTCAGATTTCAGCATCATTCCATAGGCCTTTTCATATATAGGCCAGAAAACAAATGTGCATGATCAATATTTTACATAGTGAACACATGCTCAGAAGAAAATGTTTATGACAATGAATGTATACACTTAATCAAGGTATTTATTACTTAGATAAATGATAATAATATTAATCATCATCATCATCATACTAATAACAGTAACCTGATGGAAGTGTCAGCCTCAGAGTAGCTATAGCCATGTTTGGCCTTTCCAATGATCCATGCTTATAGGATACATCATCAAAAAATCTATACACCTGAAGTCTTCTGCAATGATCTATTAGCAAGGAGGTAAGAGCTCTGTATCCACAGGCCTCAAAAATTATGCTGTATTGTGATATGACTAGAACACAATCCTCCTGTCTAGGATTACTATAAGCCATCTCCAGATAGTACCTAAACAAGCTCAACATTCTTGCAACTTGTCATTGATCAACTGCTGTGTGGCTGCATCTAAAGATATCATATATATTGAAGTCATACTGATATGATTTTGGTGATCTATGATATATATACAACTAAATATGGCAGAAACCCATTTCTGTGCTGCTGATAACAAACCAACTGCTATGTGATTTTGCAACACAACTTTTTGTATTTGATATTTTTCTTTATTAACTAGAGATAGAGCCTGCTTTGTATGATTTAAGGTTTGGCTGTGTACTCTGTATCTTATTCACCAAGGATACAAGAAAATAAAGAAAATACCTCATCTGCATGAAAATAAAAATAAAGAAATAAAGAAAATACCTCATCCACATGAGTTTAAAATTTTATTTATCATATAGTCTTCTCTTTAGCTATAACCACACCATAATTTCCCATAGGCTGTATGGTTTGAACCTAGTATCCTAATAATGCCAGAAGAAAAACCAGAAGTTCAAACATATTGAGTAACATTTTCAAATTAAGTCAAAGTTTAGGCAGTAAAAAATTCACTGGATAAAATGGAGATCAACAGACTGTTGACTATAATAGATAATGTTACCTTCAGTATACATTGAAATATGGGTTTCGATATTTAAACCTTAGGAAGTAAGCCAGAATTAATAAAGGGGTGATTATAACAGCTGCTTCTCTGCTTGTCATTTCAATTTTGCCTATTCATAAACCAGAAAAATATTGTAATGCATGTCTGTAATTTCAGTGACTCAAGAGGCTGAGGAAGAAGGATTTTAAGTTCAAGGTTAGACTCAGTAACTCAGTGGGGACTTAAGCATCTCAGTGAGAATTTGCCTTGTCTTTAAAAACAAATGGGCTGGAGATGTGATTTGTGATAAAGTGTTCTGAGTCCAGTTCATGGTACAAAAAATATTCTGCTTTTTTGTGCCACTATCTAATTTCTAAGACAATAATGAAAGATTGACAATAATGCAATCTAGAGGATGTGAGTTGTGGCTTTGGGGACACACAGAATTGATCTTGAATTCCAGTAAAGTTGCTTAATATTCATGATATCTTTGAAATATTCTTTCACACTGAACAGCTATGTAAACCTCATCCGTCACAAAAAGCAGAATGATACCAAGTGTCAACATATTAGCAATTATTTAGCCCTATCTGTACACATAAAGTTGACAATGTATTTTTACTCCTCTTGTAGCAGAAGTGCTGAGTATATTTCCCAAATTTTGGATCTGAGCTCTTATTTTGTGTGTGTGACTTATGTAAGTCTGTGACTACGAAAGTGTATTAGTCAGGAAACACTTTGAATACTTTGTTTTTACTTTCATAACACTGTCACCTCTATGAGAATGAGCCCACCTTAATTTATTTGATTCTAAGAAGAAGGGTGCTTTTTTTGGCAACCATATCTCCCTCTGAAGTTCAGTAACCTTACCAACTATCACCTAATGCAGTAAAAAGATCCCAAATGAACCCAGCCTTAATTGATGATAAGCTCACACTTGAGACAATAATTTTTATATAGTTTCTTCTTATTCAGTGATACATATCTAATTCACTAAACATAAGCTGAATGCCAGGATTCAATCACATGTGGAACAGAAGTTATGTAAAAAACATATTGTGCCATATAGGTACTGGTTAAATTTTTATTAATTTAAATTTAAACTTTAATCTCTTGACAGGATTTATTGAATTATATGAAAATATGTGTAGACTTCTATGACTTTAATGTTTGATGATATTCTCAGAGTACCCCATACAAAAGATAAAATTGAAGTCACAACCCTGCATTAGGCTAAAGACAAACTGCAAAATATTTTTTTAAATGTTTAGACTCTAGTTTCTGGGTTACTGATGATCTGATGACCTAGAGTCTTCTCTCCAGTGATACCAATCTCTTTTGGTTAAAGTATGATATCTAAAATGAAAATGGATCTGTGACCAGAATCCTGTGAGAAACAGTGTCCACTTTTGTACACGTCTGAGTTGTAGATGGCTGCTCTCTCCCAAAGTGCAGAGTCTCTCCTGTTTTTTGGCACTGAGAGAATGTTGTTTGGTATGTTTATTCCATAAACTATGACACAGAACTGAGTTGTCTTTTTTTTTCACCTTGCTGATGTCAGGATATTTATAGATCTCAAACATGGAATATAGCTGTGGTGAACATAGATATCCCTGAGAGGTCAAGAGAGAATTATAGGATGAAGTTTGAAAAATATATTTATTTATTAGTAAATTTATATTTTCAATAATAATAATATTTTGGATATAATGGTTTAAGTTATTAAATTGATTTAAGCTGTACTTCTTAATTTTTATTATGAATACTAGTAATTTTTAAATTATACTAGTTCATTTTATTGTTTTTCCCTCTGGGAAAATATTAATGCCTTAGGACATTGCTTAAAAGTTTAAAATAAAATTTGCTTTCTCATAATACCAGACAGTACAAAAGTTAAATGAATTTTTTTTTTAAAGAGAGAGTGGAGAGAGAGAGAGAGAGAGAGAGAGAGAGAGAATTTTTTTAATATTTATTTTTTAGTTTTTCGGCAGGCACAACATCTTTGTTTGTATTTGGTGCTGAGGATCGAACCCGGGCCGCACGCATGCCAGGCGAGCGTGCTACCGCTTGAGCCACATCCCCAGCCCATTAAATGAAATTTTAAAGTAATTTTGATAAAATTTTTATTCTTAAAAGTATATATTTGGGGTGTGTGGGAGATCCTGCCTCTTGGTTTTATTTTCCCCATTGGGTTTCTCCCCACTGAAATTAAGTTTTCATGACATGAGAAGAACATCACATAATCTTTTTACCTTTCTCCCTCTCACGAAGGTGTGGCTGTAGAGTTTAACAGTGGTGATGATAATACAAATGGTGAGAAGTGATGAGATGTCATTCCAAGTCCTCATCAGCCTCCCCAGCTCAAGTGCATTTTTTATTGAGCTGGCTGAACATCTGTTCATTTGCTCTACTCCTTATACTAAATTTTGCAGCTTTTTTTACCTTTTTTCAATTCTTGTTACTTACCACCAGATTTTTCCATGACATCATTTACTCTAGGGCCAGAAACATCTGGTCTGGTGGTCTGCACCTTTGTCTTCTCACCCTTCCCTCTTATTAGGTGAGGACAACCTGCCAGAGGCCTCACTCTCTTTATCAAAGTGAGGGGAAGTGATTTGTTTATGTCTGAGGGCAATACTTCAGGGCTTCTTTAGGCATGCCTGGTGAGACTGCATGTTTCAAACTGAAGTTTTTAAAACGGAGTTTTTTAAGCCAGGCTTAAGGCCATCCTCACAATAGTGTAGGTAATTTGTCCAAAACTAAGGTTTTTGGTTTTTTTTTTTTTTTTTTTTGGTTATTGTTGTTTGTTTGTTTTCTTAATGTATTTGTCCTCAATTGAATTTTTTTCTTTTCTTTTCTTTCTTTTTTTTTGTACCAGGTACTTAACTCAGGGGCACTGAGACACATCCCCAGTCTTTTTTTGTATTTATTTAGAGAGAGGATCTCACTTAGTTGCTTAGTGCCTTGCTTTTGCTGAGGGTAGCTTTGAACTCATGATACCTATGTATAATTCTTTTGCGCCACAGGGATTATGGCCTGTGCCACCAAGTTTGTGTTAGAGTCTGTAAACAAGTCAGATTGGCACCTGTTGTTTTGCCTGAGAAATGTTAAAGTCTGTAAACAAGTCTGGATGGCACCTGGCCAAATGTCAGAGGGAGTGGTTTGTGAAGTAATAAAATCGAGCCATTAAGTGTGAAGATTCCTGATTGGTTGACTGCTGTATCTAATTTATGCTAATTAAGATAAGCTGTGCAAAATGTATAAATACCTCTGTTATCCTACAATAAACGGCTTCCATTCCTGCTGCATCAACGTACACAAGTTATTCGTCACCCCCCGGTTATTCTGTTGCAGCCGGACTGCGGCAGATGGTGGCCCGTTACGGGGAGCCCCGGGACACTCGGGGGTAAGTGACGAAAAAAGCTGCCCATCCCCAGATAGGACGGGAGCAATCTGCTTGTCCCTAGGCAGATAGGGTGAGAGGAAAAATGGCCATTTCGAGAAAATGGAGAAGATTGATACAGTATGTTTGTGTCTTGTTTTGTCTTGAAATGTTGTATTGTCTTTGTGATGAAAATATGGAAGGGGCAAGAAGTAAATTGATAAGGGAAAAAGGCACCGCAGTGGAACCAAGAATAGTTAGGGCATGTGTTGATAAAAGCCCAGAAACTCTAGTCAGAAAGAAAAAGAAAGTTCAGAAGAAAAAGGATTATCAGGAAAAAAGTTGCATCAAAAGGCTATTACTGAATACTTTTCGATACCGGAGGGTGCGTGAATCGGTGCAATGGTGGCGAGGCATGGAATTTCCAAGCGGCGGCAGTTGCGGGGGCTCTTCCCCGCCCCACTGCCCGGATCGCCACTGGGAGCCCAAATGTAGACCTGACCTGGAGGCACAGTCTCGCAGGCTTTTGCTCCCTGTGCCCGGAAGCAGTTTGAGTCTGGGACTCTCCCCAGGGCCATCTGGGGTTGCCCAGAATGCTACAGCTGACAAAAGAAGCTACTGGCATTCCTGAAGTTTGATCATTTCCAATGTCAGTAACTACAATGGGTCTCCCACACCTGGAGGCTGATGAGTAAAGAGTACTATTAAGGCTTATTTCAAATGTAAAAAACCTTGAGATAATGTACTAAATTGTTCCGAAGGTTGTTTTCTTAGTGAAATGCTACAGGATTTTCTTTAGCCATCCGGAGTTCCTGCCTTCGTCCCAGTGCTGGTGAAAACAAAGGTGAAAGAATTTACAATGTTGCTGAGAACCTGAGGAAACTTCAGCTGAGAAATGGACGAGACTTCGGAGCTGTTGCTGTTTCTGCTGCTACAACTTAAGCTAGCTGCCTGCAGAACTTACCTGGACTGTGATTTACCTGGACTGTGAGTTAATCTATTGAGACACTGTTTTACCTGGACTGAGACAACAAACTGTAATATACAACAAATTATAACTCGATATTTTTGCTAATTGTGTCATTGATGGTATCATTTTTCCAAGGGCTTCTTGCATGGAGCCATCAATTAGCTTGAAATTGTAACATTTTGTATCCTCCCTTTCTGTTTCTAGCAGGTTATTTATGGTGTTTCTGTAAAAGACACTATGGTCCTTATTTAAATTAAACAAAAGGGGGATATGTTAGAGTCTGTAAACAAGTCAGATTGGCACCTGTTGTTTTGCCTGAGAAATGTTAAAGTCTGTAAACAAGTCTGGATGGCGCCTGGCCAAATGTCAGAGGGAGTGGTTTGTGAAGTAACAAAATCGAGCCATTAAGTGTGGAGATTCCTGATTGGTTGACTGCTGTATCTAATTTATGCTTATTAAGATAAGCTGTGCAAAATGTATAAATACTTCTGTTATCCTACAATAAACGGCTCTCACTCCTGCTGCATCAACGTACACAAGTTATTCATTACCCCCCAGATATTCTGCTGCAGCCGGACTGCGGCAGTTTGTTTCAACTGAGTTTTTAAATATGTAAGACAACTTTATTAAAATGACATTTAGAAGCATTCCTAATATTCAAGCAAACTCCTTTGTCCTGGTGTGGCTGGAAATAAAAGTGGAACTGGACTTTAATTTAAATAATAAGAAAGTTCAATTGCAAGGGCTTAATTAGAACACAGATAATTAGAAGGTTACAGGCCATAGCACTGTTGTACTTTTTTCTTAGTTGTAGATGAACAAAGTATCTTTATCTTTATTATATTATTATTATTATTATTATTATTATTAATGTGGGTCCAGTATCAAACAGACTGCCTCATCCATACTAGCGAAGCACTCTACTACTGAGCAACAACCCTAAACTCATACCTGGTATTTTTTTAATATTTATTTATATTTTATTTATTTATATGTGGTGCTGAGAATTAAGCTCAGGGCCTCATATATGCTAGGCAAGCACTGTACCACTGAACCACACCTTCAGCTCTTTCCTGGTACTTTTTAAATACAATTTTTATATAAATTTTAATTAGTAGCTTTAACCCTTTTACAACATTTCTTTGGATTAAATCAATAACCTAGAAATCAGTGAAGCAAAGTCTAGTTTTATCTCAAACTCTGATTTTACTTCCTCTTTCTTCCCCAGACCAGACACCTTATCACAGTGTCTGAATTAAGATTCCCCCTTCAGGAATTTACTGTATGTTGTCCACATTCCAAACTTCAAAATTTACCTATTCCTTAGTTTTGGAAAAGTCTTACAGAATTTGTCCAGAGGTACCAAAATTTCTTGAAGTGCTCAGAAGAATCCATATCTGAGTCTTGCCTTTTAGGGAGCAGTTTGAATTATAAGTAAGCAGCCTTTAAGGCAAGTAGATGGATGATCTGCAGCTGGAAGAAACCTTTTCATCAATACCTTGCATCTAAAAGGCACTGCATTTGATTCCTTTTATTAGATACTGTGAATAAACCTACAATAAAAATGGAAGCGAAGTAATTTCTTAAAAGTGTTCCAATTTCTTTAGATATTTATCCAGAATTATAATTACTGGGATATAGGGCATTTTTTAAACCAAGAATTGTTATTTATTTTTATTTATTTAGGCACTTTACCACTGCGTTACATCCCTATTTTTTTTAATAAGACAGGATATCACTGAGTCACCTAAGCCATTGCCAAGTTTCTGTGGCTGGTCTTGCATTTAAGTTCCTTCTGTTTCATCCTCCTGAGCCCCTGAGAGTACAGACATTCACAATAATACCCTGCTTCAAAAAAAAATATTATTAGTGGATTATATGGCATTTTAATTTTGAGCTCTTAAGAACCATGATAGGGGCTGGGAATGTGGCTCAAGTGGTAGTGCGCTTGCCTGGCATGCGTGTGGCACTGGGTTTTATTCTCAGCACCAAATACAAATAAAGATGTTGTGTCTGCCGAAAACTAAAATGAATAAATAAATATTAAAATTCTCTCTCTCTCTCTCTTAAAAAAAAAGAACCATGAAATTTTTTTTCAAAAGTATCTTTATTAACTTTATATTGTAACTAAAATTTTTATCTATACATATACACCTATATTCTGGAGTCCCTACTATTTTACAAATATTTGTTTAGTTTGGTGTGGTTTGGTGCTAGGAATTGAACTCTGGGGGTGTTTACCACTGAGTTATGTCCCCAGTTTTGTTTTTTTTTTGTTTGTTTTTTTTTGTTTGTTTGTTTTTTTGTGACAGGTGATATATCACTAATATCTCAATAAGTTCCTTATAGCCTTGCTATGTTGTTAAGGCTGTCTTTCAAATCATAATTCTCCTGACTTGCCTCTCCAGTCTCTAGTATATTTGCCACCACATCTAGCTCTTTCAGATTATTATAATAACCTTTTCAACAACACTGCCCAGAAAATCTCTTTGACTGATGCATTTTATCCCTGTGGAAAGTTTATATGAAGTAGCCAATGTAGGACTATTCTGTAAAGATTTGTTGGAATAAACAGGGATCATTGTTTTTTAACCTCCTTTCTCAGCTGCTGTTTGGTATCATAGTTCATAAAAGTGCTGGGAAAAGAATGTAAATTCATTGTTTGAAATCTACAGAGATTTACATAAGCTCAATCACCCTTTGTTCTAGAGTTTGGAACTTCAGGATATAGTAACATAAATAAAATATGTTAAAGTTTAGGTATTCAGTACACACATCGACACACACACATCCACACACACACACAAAAGCTTTCTAGGAGCAATTGGTAGTTCTGGCATTATTACCTGTGTCAGGGACATAGTAACATAAAAAATATGTTAAATTTGAAACATTTAATACACACATACACACACACACACACACAAAAAAACTTTTTCTAAAAGGAATTGGTAGTTCTGGCCTTATTACTAGTCTTTCAGGGTTGGGGCAGGATTCAGGAAGTGCTAAAATCTCACTCAAGCTAAGAGTAGTTTACTGGATTCCTCCCTATTTTACCTATAATACAAGCTAGAGTGAACTTCATCTGTCAGCAATAGCAATTGGGAAAATATGCTGGCTGGTTTTTTTGAGATAAATTGACAGCTTTGATATTTGGGTATTTTTGTGTCTTGGTCACAGCTTATGAAACACTTGTGAAGGATTTTATGGCTCCTGGATATCACCATTTTTTTTTTGTATCATTTCTTTCATATTTCCTTCTTTCTTCTCTTTTCTTTTTTTTGTGGTGCTAGAGATTGAACCCAGGGCCTTGTGCATACAAGGCAAGCACTCTAAAAACTGAGCTACATCCTCAGCCCCTCTCTCACATTTCTGTTTACTAGAGGTGATAATGGTAATTGGGGATTTTGTACCAAATGTGGTACATTTCTTAAGACCAGACTAATATCTAGTGTATCTAAATCTCTCTACTCATTCATGATTTTGCCAAAGAGACACTCACAGTAGTTTTTTCCTTAAATGTATCTATAGATGGAGGGAGAGTGTCTCATTTATTATTCTGCTTTATTTTCAACATCATTTCCTCTTAATATTTGCTTTTTATAGTGTTGCTAAGGTTGGAACTGACTATCTTGCACATTCTGCATGCACACTCTAACAGTGAACTTTGCCACTATGTCCCAATTCTAACTTTAGGTTGGATAGATTCATTCATTCATGTCTATGTTATTTTTCATATGATCGGTTTTACATATGCCTTTCAGTACACACATCGACACACACATCCACACACACACACACAAAAGCTTTCTAGGAGCAATTGGTAGTTTTGGCATTATTATCTGTGTATCAGGGACATAGTAACATAAAAAAAAATATGTTTTAATTGCTCTTAACAGTGCTATTGATCTACATATGGTTTCAGATTTGATTCATATTATGATATATTGGTCTGTATTATTGCAACATAGTTTCATAATATACATTAAATGTGTCTCATAACAATATTTATTTTTTTATTAAAAGTTTTGGGGTATTTTACATATATTTTATTTCCTAGATAATGTTTTGGTCCCTTCTTTTCTTTTCTTTTATTTGGTACTTGGAATTAAATTCAGGGGAATCGAGCCACATCTCCAAACCTATTTTGTATGACATTTAGAGTCAGTGTCTCACTGAGTTGCTTAGGGCCTCACTTTTGCTGATGCTGGCTTTGAGCTCACAATACCTGTCCCAGCCTCCCAAGGTACTGGGATTACAATTGTGCACCAACGGGTTCAGCTGTCTTCTTGTATTTAAATAAAAACATGCTAAAATTTTGATAGGAAAATATTATATATTAAATTGAGTTAAAATAGTTGTCTTTGTATTGATTAGTTTTATTTACGCACATGCTATTTTATGTGCTTTTGTAAATTTGTATTTAGTTTGTGATAAGTTCCACATATTTTCCTTGAAATCCATTATACATGTGATGTATTTAACAGATGTAACTTCAGTATAATACTTATGTGGTATTTTGTACTCTAATTAAACCAAAAATCTTTCTGGGCTCCAGAAACCATTTTTTCTCAAACTTTATTATTTTTATTTTTCTGAATCACCTCCTCTTTCCTCCTATGCCACAGATTTCTATTGTATTGACAAGTATAGCTCTAGTCTTATGCTATCACATACATGAACACTGTCATGGTACACACAAACTATAATTTCTACAGGTCTAAGCTGCTTGGTGAGGAGTATATATATATATATATAGTTTTCATGATGAAATAACAGCAATTTCTACTCCATCTTTAGTTCATGAGGATTTGTTCTGTGTCCTCATCAATACTTTGTATTCTCTTTGCTGTTGTTTCTTACTGGAAATTTAAATCAGGGGCACACAGAAACTGGGTCACACATAGATGCTTAGGGCCTTGCTAAGTTTCTAGGGCTGGCTTTAAACTCAGGATCATCTTGCCTTAGCATCACAATCCAATGGGATTGAGGTGTGTGCCATGGAACCTGATTCTATTTTATTTTTATATTGAAATATATATAACTGGGCTGGGGATGTGGCTCAAGTGGTACGGTGCTTGCCTGGAATGCGTGCGTCCCGGGTTCAATCCTCAGCACCACATACAAACAAAGATGTTGTGTCCGCTGAAAACTAAGAAATAAACATTAAAAATTTCTCTCTCTCTCTCTCTCTCACTCACTCTTTTATATATATATATATATATATATATATATATATATATATATATATTACTTCTGAAAATAATTTATTCTTGATATTAAGAAAGCATAGAATACCATTTTCCCCCACAAATAACTCCCCCCCTTTTTTGGGAAAAGATGTCAATTCTTTTTGGAAAAGATGTCAGTAGTGCTAGATGTATAATTTATTAATGTCTAAATGGCAAGTTTATTATTATTATTATGCTATGTATTAGTTACAAAACTTTATTTGTTCATATTATTATAAGGTATATACTCTTTTCTATAACTTCATAGCATACATCATTGTGTATCAAAATTACCTTTAGCAGGTTTGGAGGTGAGGGGAGGGATTGTGGGGTTAGAAATGATGGTAGAATATGACGTATATTGTTATATAAAGTACATGTATAAAGAAGTGAATTCATGTCAATATAATTTGTATAAAACCAGAGAAATGAAAAATTTTGCTCTATATGTGTAATAAGAATTGTAATGCATTCTGTTGTCATACATAATTTAAAAATATTTAAAAATTAAATATTATTTATTTAATAATATTAGTATTAAAATAAATACTACTCCTTTCAAAAATTGAATAAAAAGGTCTGTTGGTGAGTTGTAAACTTTATAAAGTACAAAATGTATCCTGAACATTTAGTAATACATAAACCTAGATGTAGGTATTTATAGTGTTGTCAGCAAAATTAAAAAAAAAAAAATTACTCTAGAGTTCATTTTTTGCAATGTATACTCATAATTTTATGAGATGCATTTTGTACGTATACATGTATACTACCATTATATATAATTAATAAGTGATTACTACATCTCACATTAACTACATTTATTTCAAATTAATTTGTCTTTTGAAAGCACCAATATATGACACTCTTTGATATGTACACTTGGTGTGTCTTCAAATTATTCAATTTTATGTATTATGTTCTTTTCTTTATTCTCCTTTTTATAGAATTTCTTTTTCCAAATTATTGAGATTAATGAATTTTAAACAATTCAGTATAACAGTGCAGTCTGTAGTTTTCTTTTTTTAACCCAAGACAAAATACATCCCAATTTTAATAGGCTTATTGTTATGTAAATGACTTTTAAAAATCTGCATATATATATATAACACCCTTACCTGACCTTACTCTGGACTATTGATATCTAGGTGGAGGGGATCTCAAAGTGATCCATGGAAAAGGCAGAACAGGGTTGGGTCAACATGTGAAATTAGTGGATACTGAGTATGTAGTAGTGAGGATTAATGAAAAAGTATTGGTGAAATAGGTACCGGTAGAGAAAAAAGTGCTGTGAAGGAAAGAGGCAAAGAATGACCAACTCAAGAGTTCAGATTTAAAAAGTCTAATGGTGGACCAATGGTAGTATGAGGGTAAAGGGTAGAATCTTTGGAGGAAAAAATAAGGTAAAAGTGAAAGAAGAAGATAACTCTGGCACAGTCCCCAAGAGAAAGAGTCAAATGAACACTACCCTCTATATTCATGCTATATATATTGCAAACTTCTATAACATTAAAGTCAGCCAGCCTCAGCAACTTAGTGAGGCTCTAAGAAAATCAGTGAAACCCTTTTTCTTTATTGAATATTTTATTAAAGGCTGAGAGTGTTTCTTAGTAAAAAAAATATTTGATTTCATTTTGTTATATGAGAGAGAGAGAGATCTTGAAAAAATAAAAAAAAAAGTAATCAGTGACACTCTTAGTGTCAAGGATGTGAATAATTTAAAAGTAATAGTGAGGATTTGGGAGTTCCGGGGAGAGAGCGCATGCGCGAGTGTACGTTGCCGGCGAAGAGGGGAGCCTGAGGACTCAGAAATTTGAATACCACAGTAGCATGGAGTGTGACCTCATGGAGACTGACATCTTGGAGTCGTTGGAAGACCTAGGTTACAAGGGCCCATTGTTGGATGATGGCGCACTGTCTCAAGCAGTCTCTGCTGGAGCCAGTTCCCCCGAGTTTACCAAACTCTGTGCTTGGCTGGTATCTGAATTAAGAGTGCTCTGTAAACTAGAGGAAAATGCTCAAGCAACTAACAGTCCAAGTGAGGCTGAAGAATTCCAGCTTGAGGTGAGTGGGCTACTAGGGGAGATGAACTGCCCATATCTTTCACTGACCTCTGGGGATGTGACCAAGCGCCTTCTCATACAGAAGAACTGCCTCCTTTTGCTCACATACCTCATCTCAGAACTAGAAGCTGCCAGAATGCTCTGTGTGAATGCTCCTCCAAAAAAAGCTCAAGAAGGAGGCGGTAGTGAGGTCTTTCAAGAGTTGAAAGGCATATGTATTGCTCTAGGAATGTCCAAACCTCCAGCCAATATAACTATGTTCCAATTCTTCACCGGGATTGAAAAAAAATTAAAGGAAACATTAGCAAAAGTTCCACATAATCATGTGGGAAATCCTTTACTGAAGAAGTCAATGGGAGCAGCCCACTGGGAAAAGATAGAAGCAATTAACCAAGCCATAGCTAATGAATATGAAGTTTGGAGAAAGCTGCTAATAAAACGTTTGGATGTCACTGTTCAGTCCTTTGGCTGATCTGACAGAGCTAAGAGTCAGACAGAAAAATTAGCCAAGGTTTATCAGCCGAAGCGTTCAGTCTTATCTCCTAAAAGCACTATTTCTGTTGCTCATCTTTTGGCTGCAAGGCAAGACTTGTCAAAGATTTTAAGGACAAGCAGTGGTTCCATAAGGGAAAAGACTGCCTGTGCCATCAATAAGGTGTTGATGGGCAGAGTACCTGAAAGAGGTGGTAGACCCAATGAAATTGAACCTCCACCCCCAGAGATGCCACCATGGAAGAAAAGGCAAGATGGCCCCCAGCAGCAAGCAGGAGGTCGAGGAGGAGGGAGAGGTGGTTATGAACATTCCTCATTTGGTGGACGTGGAGGTAATGAACAAGGAGGAGGGAGAGGTGGACGTGGTGGCTATGACCATGGTGGCCGAGGGGGAGGAAGAGGAAATAAGCATCAAGGAGGCTGGACAGATGGTGGGAATGGAGGAGGAGGAGGAGGAGGAGGAGGAGGAGGAGGAGGAGGAGGCAGCTACCAAGATGGTGGTTATCGAGATTCAGGTTTCCAGCCAGGTGGCTATCATGGTGGCCACAGTAGTAGTTATCAAGGCGGTGGTTATAGTGGTTTCCAAACATCTTCATACACAGGAAGTGGATACCAGGGTGGTGGATACCAGCAGGACAATAGATATCAAGATGGTGGGCACCACAGTGATCGAGGTGGTGGTCGTGGTGGAAGAGGTGGTCGTGGAGGCTGGGGTGGTTGTGGAGGCCAGGGAGGTGGGTGGGGAGGAAGGGGGAGCCAGACTTACCACCAAGGGGGTCAGTTTGAACAACACTTCCAGCATGGAGGCTATCAGTATAATCATTCTGGATTTGGACAGGGAAGACATTATACTAGTTGAGGCTACAGAACCTTACATTTTGCTAGAACTCAAATAATAGAAACTTAGTTTCAGAATCCTGAGTCCAGCATCTATTTTGAGTAACGTGAGACCACAGGTGGTGGCAGGCAGATTCCTGCTTGGCATAAACATTGTAGGTCTTCCTTTGATTCTGCTTTTTGTTGTTGTTGTTGTTGTTATTGTTGTTGTTATTTTTAATGGACTTACATAATGGTGTTTATTTGAGAAACACATACAACATCTCTCCTTTCTATGAAAAAAGTTTTTAAAAGGTAATTAAAGTTGTCTTTAATTGACCAGTAGACTAATTCCACAGTCAGAACATGCATACTTTTTTTGAAGAAATTACTTGAATAAAGTAGTTTTCAATATGCAGTTTTGAAAATGAGGATTCACCAATAAATGTTAGACTTAAAGATAAGAACCATATGATCAATATGGTTAAAGATAAGAACCACATCAATAGACTTAAAGATAAGAACCATATGATCATCTCGATAGACGCAGAAAAAGCATTCGACAAAGTACAGCATCCCTTTATGTTCAAAACATTAGAAAAACTAGGGATAACAGGAAAAGTACCTTGACATTGTAAAAGCTATCTATGCTAAGCCTCAGGCTAGCATCATTCTGAATGGAGAAAAATTGAAGGCATTCCCTCTAAAATCTGGAACAAGACAGGGATGCCCTCTATCACCACTTCTATTCAATATAGTTCTCGAAACACTGGCCAGAGCAATTAGACAGACAAAAGAAATTAAAGGCATAAAAATTGGAAAAGAAGAACTTAAATTATCATTATTTGCAGATGACATGATTTTATACCTAGAAGACCCAAAAGGGTCTACAAAAAAACTACTAGAACTAATAAATGAATTCAGCAAAGTAGCAGGATATAAAATCAACACGCATAAATCAAAGGCATTCCTGTATATCAGCAACAAAACTTCTGAAATGGAAATGAGGAAAACCACTCCATTCACAATATCCTCAAAAAAAATAAAATACTTGGGAATCAATCTAACAAAAGAAGTGAAAGATTTATACAATGAAAACTACAGAACCCTAAAGAGAGAAGTAGAAGAAGATCTTAGAAGATGGAAAAATATACCCTGTTCATGGATAGGCAGAACTAACATCATCAAAATGGCGATATTACCAAAAGTTCTATATAGGTTTAATGCAATGCCAATCAAAATCCCAAAGGCATTGCTTGTAGAAATAGATAAAGCAATCATGAAATTCACATGGAAAAATAAAAGACCCAGAATAGCAAAAGCAATTCTAAGCAGGAAGTGCAAATCAGGCGGTATAGCGATACCGGATTTCAAACTATATTACAGAGCAATAGTAACAAAGACAGCATGGTACTGGTACCAAAACAGGCGGGTGGACCAATGGTTCAGAATAGAGGACACAGAGACCAATCCACAAAGTTACAACTATCTTATATTTGATAAAGGGGCTAAAAGCATGCAATGGAGGAAGGATAGCATCTTCAACAAATGGTGTTGGGAAAACTGGAAATCCATATGCAACAAAATGAAACTGAACCCCCTCCTCTCACCATGCACAAAAGTTAACTCAAAATGGATCAAAGACCTTGATATCAAATCAGAGACTGCGTCTGATAGAAGAAAAAGTTGGCTACGATCTACATATAGTGGGGTCGGGCTCCAAATTCCTTAATAGGACACCCATAGCACAAGAGTTAATAGCAAGAATCAACAAATGGGACTTACTTAAACTAAAAAGTTTTTTCACAGCAAGAGAAACAATAAGAGAAGTAAATAGGGAGCCTACATCATGGGAACAAATATTTACTCCTCACATGTCAGATAGAGCCCTAATATCCAGAATATACAAAGAACTCAAAAAATTAGACAATAAGATAACAAATAACCCAATCAACAAATGGGCCAAGGACCTGAACAGAAACTTCTCAGAGGAGGACATACAATCAATCAACAAGTACATGAAAAATGCTCATCATCTCTAGCAGTCAGAGAAATGCAAATCAAAACCACCCTAAGATACCATCTCACTCCAGTAAGATTGGCAGCCATTAGGAAGTCAAACAACAACAAGTGCTGGCGAGGATGTGGGGAAAAGGGTTCTCTTATACATTGCTGGTGGGGCTGCAAATTGGTGTGGCCAATTTGGAAAGCAGTATGGAGATTCCTGGGAAAGCTGGGAATGGAACCACCATTTGACCCAGCTATTGCCCTTCTCGGACTATTCCCTGAAGACCTTAAAAGAGCGTATTACAGGGATACTGCCACATCGATGTTCATAGCACCACAATTCACAATAGCTAGATTGTGGAACCAACCCAGATGCCCTTCAATGGATGAATGGATTAAAAAAATGTGGCATCTATACACCATGGAGTATTACGCAGCACTAAAAAATGACAAAATCTTGGAATTTGCAGGGAAATGGATGGCACTAGAGCAGATTATGCTTAGTGAAGCTAGCCAATCCCTAAAAAACAAATACCAAATGTCTTCTTTGATATAATGAGAGCAACTAAGAATAAAGCAGGGAGGAAGAGCAGGAAGAAATGATTAACATTAAACAGAGACATGAGGTGGGAGGGAAAGGGAGAGAAAAGGGGAATTGCATGGAAACGGAGGGAGATCCTCATTGTTATACTAAATTACATATAAGAGGTTGTAAGTGGAATGGGAAAACAAACAAGGTGAGAAATGAATTACAGTAGAAGGGGTAGAGAGAGAAGATGGGAGGGGAGGGGAGGGGGGATAGTAGAGGATAGGAAAGGTAGCAGAATACAACAGTTACTAGTATGGTATTATGTAAAAATGTGGATGTGTAACCCATGTGATTCTGCAATCTGTACTTGGGGTAAAAAAGGGAGTTCATAACTCACTTGAAGCTAATGTATGCTAATGTATGAAATATGATATGTCAAGAGCTTTGTAGGGTTTTGAACAACCAATAAAAAAAAAAAAAGAAAATGAGGATTCACCTAGACATTTTTAGATTTACTACTAGGAAATCGTCCTCATATTAACAATCCATTTATATGTGTTTTGTGTAAAATATTGTAATGCCTATTTTCCGAGCACAATTCTGCCCCAATTGGCATTTTATTCAGAGAGGTTGTGCCACATTTGCTTCATGATAGACCCATTAGGTCAGTTCCTATTAAATGAGCTCTTCTGCAGATAGCACATTCAGTAGCCTTATTCAGTTGATGGAATACTGTACCATATGCTCAACTCTGAAAACCTTGAACACGGCCAAATTCCATAAAGACTATAAAAGCAAACTAAGTTGTGAACCTATAGTACATTTAGGCATTTATTTAAGTATAGCAACTCAAACTGACCTGCATCCATCCAAAACAAGTTCCTTGTTCAACCTTGTTTTTACTTGAAGTCTGCTAGAAGAAATAGCAAACCGAAATTTGTTTTATGCACGAGTTAATACCACTGGCTCAGCAAATACAAGTTAGTTTGCTTCGGGCAGGAGACTTTTTTTTGTAACAGAAGAAATGCACTACAAAGTAAGGTAGATTTTGCTTAGTGCAGGAGGCCCTTTATTATTGCTGCAGAAAACAAAAGCCTAGCTGAGTTGATGTTTTACATTCTCCTTTACTGAAATCTACACGCCATGATGCTTCTTGCTGGGTTTTTGTATACATAAACATTGTCAAGCTGTGAAAGAAAATGGCTGGAGGTGTGCTTTGTGTGAAAGGTGAGCAATAAAGTATATGTATATTCTCTCTTTGGTTTGAGTTTTATTTTAGCTACTTTTGAATACTAAAAATTCTGGATACTTGGGTCAAGCTTATGAGCCAAGGATTTTGTTCCCAAAGATTCTTGAGTATTTCCTTAAAACATAGTTAAGTAAAATGTCACACTTATCCTAAAACCCTAAATAAGTTGAAAAATGATCATTTCTGAATTTACTTTTATAACAATAGGGCTAGAAAAATGCATTATGCAACTCCAGCCACTAGGTGTAGCTGTTGCCATACCTAAGATAAATCAATGTCTCTAATCTTGGGAGTTTTTTTTCTCCATTCTTCCTAAAAAGGGGGCGGGGGTCTTAAAACGAAGTGGATTGAAAATACATTTATTTAACAAAAAACCAACTTTCAGAAAAATCATGTCTTACCATTGAAAATGTTTTTCTTATACTGCTAAGAACTTCTAATAACTAAAACCATCTTTGAAAGACCTCATTGATCCTTTTGTTAATTTCACCTGCCTGTTTTTCAGCTAACAGATGCCATTCTAAAATGTTCAAAATGTTTCATCATTAAAGTTCTAAGTTCTGTTTTAAAAAAATAAATAAAATAAATAAAAGTAATAGTGAGCTAGTTGGAAAAATTATCTAGGTTATTAACTACTGCTTGGGAAGTTAGTCTACTCTCCAGAATATAAAAATGAGAGAGGAATTCTTTATTAAAGTGTATATAAGAAAAAAGAGGACTTTTAACACAGCTTTTAGTTGACCCAGACAACTTTAGTGGGTGATTAGGGTTCTGCCAAGATGATAAATCCTTGAGTTATTTGGAATAATGTGATTTTATCTAGTCTTCATAAATGAAGACTGAGGTCTAATATAAATCAGGCTTGGCAAAGGAAAAACATTTCAATGAAAAGTAAATGTATGAATAAACACATAAAACAATACTTAACAAAAAGTCAACATTGAGAATATTTATGCAATTATGTAATCACCAGTAATGTAAAAACAATGACAACTAAAGAAAAAGTGAATTAATAAAAAACAAATAAATAATGTAATGAATGAATGAATTAATGAATAGCTAACAAGTGCAAAGATGTAATGTGACTGGAATTGTCAAAGTCAGCTTGTAGCCATGAAAAAGTGTAAAGGTACACAGAAATGGTGTTTTACTACTTACTGAGACATACCCTATGAACTATAAATTCCACTCCTAGGTGGGAAGAGTTGAACACAGAACCCATTCACCTGTCTCTCTCACTTGGGAACTGTGCAAAAAATTACCTATTTCCTTCCCTCAAATTGTATTGCTGCTTCCAAGAACACTACCCTCTATATTCACACTATCATTGTAGACTTGTAGCATGTGAACCCCTCTACTGTTCATTTTTCCTCTTTTCTTCATTGCTGTTTTTTCTCCCTACCCCCATATCATCCACCAATACTTATTTTGTATAGCAAAATCTACAAACTCAGCAATCTCCAGTCTTATATCTTACTATATCCATTTCCTACGTTGTGCATAACCACTTTGAGATCCCCTCCATCAAAACATTAATAGTCCAAAGTGAGATCAGAATGGGGGTAAAATTTGCAGAACATTAAAGATCAGTTACACAACAAGAAAGCTATAAAACTGGGCTTCATTTAAAGGTGAAAATAGAAAGAAAATCTTTAGACTTCACTAGTTAAAATAAAGGATCAAAAATTTATGAGTCAATAATTTGAATCATACTTGTGAGTCACTTTTTTTGGGGGAAGGGATATAAGCACATTTCTAATAAGTTTAAAGCTCAAACTGTTTTTTTATGAGACAAAGAATGTAAAATTTAAAAAAAATATATATTAAAGTAATTAAAAATATATATTAAAGTAACCATTTTCATAATATATATATTAATATATATTATAATATATATATATATATATATATATATATATATATATATATATATGTTTTTTTTTTTCACAAATTGCTTTAACCTTATAAACAGTTATAAGTGTCAATACATTTCTGTCTGGGCTAGGTCCTATTATTTGAAGAAAACTTTGCCTTAAAATAACCCCATACAGAGACATTTAATGCAATTAACAGGCCTCAAATGATAATAATAATAATAATAATAATAATAATAATAATAATAATAATAATAATTGAGGTGGGGAGGATTTTAGGGTTGTGAAGCATACCTAGTTACTTTAAAAGACATCACAGGAGAATTTTATACACTGTCTGAAGACATATATGTATATATTATTTATAAAAAGTATTTATGAGTTCTGTAGTGAGGGTGCACAAGTCCAATACACAGTCTTTTTTTTCTTGAATATTTTTTGTTGTAGATGGACACAGTACCAATAGTAGTTTGTTTGTTGGCTTTTTAAAAAAATATTTATTTTTAGTTTTTGGCGGACACAACATCTTTGTATGTGGTGCTAAGGATCGAACCTGGGCCTCCCGCATGCCAGGCGAGTGTGCTACCACTTGAGCCACATCCCCCTCTTGGGTGGCTTTTTAATGTGGTGCTTCGTATTCAACCTAGTACCTCATGCATGCTAGGGAAGTTCTCTACCACTGATTCATAACCCTAGTCCCCAAAGTCTTTTACTTAATTTCTTGTGTGTGTGTGTGGGGGGGAGAGTGTGTTCATGTAGAGCAGGGGATAGAATCCATGGCCTTATATCAGCAAAACAAGCACTCTACTGACTAAGCTACAATCTCAGACCTCATCTGTAGTCGGTTAACAATGACAATGGAGCAGCCTGTCATTCAGACTTTGATTCTGTGCCCACTTGGCTCAGGTTGGAGGAGGTGCCTGAAGCCTTGACCAATCAGTCACTTAGGTGAGAACTGTACAATCCTCACAAAGCCGGTGATGAGGGGGCGGGATTCCACAATCTTCTGTTCCCTTGGTGTTTGGAGCCCGCCATTTTTTCAATCTTTTTGTAGGCTTCTGTCCTGGATCCGGAGCTCAGGTGTCTGTGCTATGCAGAATCTGAAAACAAACCACAGGGAGAACGCTGAGAACCCTGAGATCCAGGAAATGGTAAGAGCGCCTTGTTATACTGAGACTGCGTAGGAAGGTGGCTTAAAGCTGACAGGAGTGGCAATGGTGGAAACTGGCAGTCATGCCTAGGGACTCCTCCTGGTCCTCTCCAGTGTCTTGGGGCCAGAGGGTCTCTCTGTGGTAGCTTAGCCTTCACCTCCCTCTGACTAGTCTAGTGAGGCTTAGATCAGCAGTTGAAAATCTGGGCATTTTTGTTCCATAATTGTATGGTGTTTTCAGCTTCTTTCTAAAGCCCTTTGTGGGCTTCCATGTGCCATGAACCCAGCATGTCTCCAGAATGCATAGTGAACACTGAGATAATTACCAGGAGAGAACTACAAATCCATTTATTGAATTCTTGCATGAGAGAGGCTGTTAATTTTAGGGCTTCTTACTCATGAGGGTTGGTTTGTTTGTTTATTTATTATTATTATTATTATTATTATTATTATTATTACTATTATTGTTATTTTTGTGTGCATGTGTTGTTTTCTTTTTGGTACCAGAAATTCAACCCAGAGGTGTTCATCCACTGATTCACATTCCCACCCCTTTTTTAATATTTTTATTTAGAGACAGGGTCCCTTTGAGTTTCTTAGGGCCTCAGAAATTTGATAATGCTGGCTTTTATTTCATTCCCTTCCTGAGTCCTGAGATTTTTAAAAGTAGCAGAAGCAGTATCTCAAATCCAAAACAAAAATCTGAAATTTAGAACTTCAGTTTAGCTCTCCATAGGTCTCAGAATAAACCCCTAGTTTTCTAGCTCTCTGTTCACATATCCAAAACTAGGGTTCTCTGTTCACAGAGAATACGTATAAAATAGAATAGATAATATAAAGACCATGTAATGCGGATAATGGGCCTCACTCAAACACACCTGGTGGCTAACTGAAAGATGTTAATGAGCACCATTAAGGCCTGTTTCAAATGTAAAAGACCTTGAAGCCCACTTGTGGGAACACCTTCAACAAAGTCCTTTGTCCCAGGGGTGATTCCTGATTGAATTTGAAGAAAAAAGGATGGGTCACAGAAAGAATGAATGTGAACTCATAAGGTAGTCAGGATGCCTTATTCCAAAGCCTATTCTAAATGCATTATGCTTCCTGTTCTGCCCAAAACCATCAGAAAATATCTAAGATAGCACAAAAATGAGTTTTTTTTTTCTGGTATCATTTCTCATACTACATGGTGGGTGTTCTATTTCTTCTTGCTTAAATAGATTGTTTTTTTCAAAATTTATGAGACAAGAACCCAGATTCAATTTGCAAACTGAGAAATTTTGGTTCATCTCAAAACTCCACTTTCAGCATTATTAATCATTTTCCCATTTTTTATTTCAAATGTATGCATCATTTACAATGTTTTTCTTCAAGAACTGGAGGGCACTTTTAAAACATTTTAATTTATCATTCTGAGATTTTCACAGGAAAATAAAGCAGAATTAAATTAGGCGGGTAGACAATTGGTACAGAATAGAGGACACAGAGACCAATCCACAAAGTTACAACTATAACTATCTTATATTTGATAAAGGGGCTAAAAGCATGCAATGGAGGAAGGATAGCATCTTCAACAATTGGTGTTGGAAAAACTGGAAATCCATATGCGACAAAATGAAACTGAACCCCCTCCTCTCACCATGCACAAAAGTTAACTCAAAATGGATCAAGGACCTTGATATCAAATCAGAGACTCTGCATCTGATAGAAGAAAAAGTTGGCTCCGATCTACATTTAGTGGGGTTGGCCTCCAAATTCCTTAATAGGACACCCATAGCACAAGAGTTAATAGCAAGAATCAACAAATGGGACTTACTTAAACTAAAAAGTTTTTTCACAGCCAGAGAAACAATAAGAGATGTAAATAGGGAGCCTACATCTTGGGAACAAATTTTTACTCCTCACACTTCAGATAGAGCCCTAATATCCAGAATATACAAAGAACTCAAAAAATTAGACAATAAGATAACAAATAACCCAATCAACAAATGGGCCAAGGACCTGAACAGACACTTCTCAGAGGAGCACATACAATCAATCAACAAGTACATGAAAAAATGCTCACCATCTCTAGCAGTCAGAGAAATGCAAATCAAAACCACCCTAAGATACCATCTCACTCCAGTAAGATTGGCAGCCATTAGGAAGTCAAAAAACAAGAAGTGCTGGCGAGGATTTACATTGCTGGTGGGACTGCAAATTGGTGCGGCCAATTTGGAAAGCAGTATGAAGATTCCTGGGAAAGCTGGGAATGGAACCACCATTTGACCCAGCTATTGCCCTTCTCGGACTATTCCATGAAGACCTTAAAAGAGCATACTACAGGTATACTGCCACATCGATGTTCATAGCACCACAATTCACAATAGCTAGACTGTGGAACCAACCCAGATGCCCTTCAATGGATGAATGGATTAAAAAAATGTGGCATCTATACACCATGGAGTATTATGCAGCACTAAAAAATGACAAATTCATGGAATTTGCAGGGAAATGGATGTCACTAGAGCAGGTTATGCTTAGTGAAGCTAGCCATCCCTAAAAAACAAATACCAAATGTCTTCTTTGATATAATGAGAGCAACTAAGAATAGAGCAGGGAGGAAGAGCAGGAAGAAATGATTAACATTAAACAGAGATATGAGGTGGGAGGGAAAAGGAGAGAAAAGGGGAATTGCATGAAAATGGAGGGAGACCCTCATTGTTATACTAAATTACATATAAGAGGTTGTGAGGAGAATGGGAAAATAAAGAAGGTGAGAAATGAATTACAGTAGATGGGGTAGAGAGAGAAGATGGGAGGAGAGGGGAGGTGGGATAGTAGAGGATAGGAAAGGTAGCAGAATACAACAGTTACTAGTATGGCATTATGTAAAAATGTGAATGTGTAACCGATGTGATTCTGCAATCTGTATTTGGGGTAAAAATGGGAGTTCATAACTCACTTCAAGCTAATGTATGCTAATGTATGAAACATGATATGTCAAGAGCTTTGTAAGGTTTTGAACAACCAAAAAAAATAAAGTAGCATTTAATTACAATAATAAAAATTTCAAATGCAGGAGAAACAAGTATGTCAATGAAAGCGAATTATGGCCCCAAAGAGGGGGAGAAAAAAATAACTTCTTTTTTTGTGTTACTGAATTAACTGGGGAGAAAATGTTAGTATTTGAATGCAACATCATTACTCTTGAAAGCACTACTCACAAATCTATCAAGTTCAAAATAAATGCTACTTTACTTTTAATCTTCTAGCCAACCAACCAAGATGTTATTAAAAACATTAAGAACTCCTAAAAAAATAAATAAAAAAATAAAAAGAATGAATCTCTCCTAAATGAGGTTTATGTGTCCCAATTAAAGATTTTTAAAAACTGTAATGGATCATCAATTGAGGGTTTATTTATTTATTAATTTGCTTGTTTACTTATTTATGGTCAGACAATCTGGGGTTGTGGCTCAGTGATAGAGCACTCACCTAGCATGTGCAAGGTCCTGGGTTGGATCCTCAGCACCACATAAAAATAAATAAATAAATAAATAAATAAATAAATAAATAAATAAATAACTCGCAGAAACATTCCAAATATTTCAGGAAACTCTTTTATTCTGGTGTGGCAGGAAAAAAATAAAAGTGGGACTAACTTGAATTTAAATTACATGCAATTTCAATCTCTCTCTCTCTCTCTCTCTCTCTCTCTCTCTCTCGCTCTCGCTCTCTCTCTCTTTCTCTCTCTCTCTCTGTGCTGGGGATTGACCCCAGGGCCTCATGCTTAGAAGGCAAGCACTCTACAAGCTGAGCTATTTACTCAGCTTCATTTTTTTGGGGGGGGGAGACCAGGGATTGAAGTCAGGGGCACTCTACCACTGAGCCACATCCCTACCCCTATTTTGTATTTTACTTAGAGACAGGGTTTCACTGATTTGCTTAGTGCCTCACCATTGATGAGAGTGGTTTTGAATTCATGATCCTTATGTCTCAGCCTTGTAAACAGCTGATATTACAGGCATGCACCACTATGCCTTCAATGTTTTTTTTTTAAAGAGAGAGTGTTTGTGAGAGAGAGAGACAGAGGGAGAGAGAGATAATTTTTTTAATATTTATTTTTCAGGTTTTGGGGGACACAACAACTTTGTTTGTATGTGGTGCTGAGGATTGAACCTGGGCTGCATGCATGCCAGGTGAGCGTGCCACCACTTGATCCACATCCCCAGCCCCAAACAACTTCAATCTTAAGGGCTAAAGTACACGCAAATTAGATCAGAGTCCATGCCAATATCTTGGTACTATATATATAAAGTTGTTGATAGACCTTATATTCCAGTGCCTCACATGTGCCAGACAAGTGAGCTCCACTGAGCCCTAGCCCCGACCTCCTGGTACATTTTTTTATGGGGGATATTGGAGATTGAACTCACTGACACTTGACTACTAAGACAAATATCCAGGAGATATATATATATATATATATATATATATATATATATATATATATATATATATTTTTTTTTTTTTTTTTTTTTTTACTTTATTTAGAGACAGGATCTCATTGAGTTTCTTAGTACCTCTCTTCTGCTAAGGCTGGCTTTGAAATTTTGATAATTCTTCCTCAGCCTCTTCAGCAACTAAGGTTACAGGCTTGAACCAACACATCCAGCCCCTGGTACATTTTTAATACCTGTTTTACGTAGATTTTAACCAGTAGCCTTAAACTTTTTTTCTAAAATATATTTGATTTGAATCCATAACCCAGAAATCAGTGAAACAGAATCTATTTTTTATCTCCAACTCTGCTTTTGGTTATGTCAGTGTCTGAGTTAAGATTCCCCAATAAAGAATTTACTATGTCTTGTGTTCTCATTCTGACCTCCCATATGACCTAGTACTGAGTTTTAGAATATCTGAAACAAGGTTTCCAGAGATTCAAAATTTTTTGGAGTATTTAGAAAACACCACTCTCTGAGTCTTGTCTTCTAGGGACCACTTTGAATTTTAAGTGTGTAGCTTCTGATGGAATGGACTAATTGGATGCTTTGCAGCTGGAAGGCATTTTCTGATATACTTTCTATCTAAAAGGTACTTTATTTGTTTCCTTTTATTAGATACTGTGAATAAAGGTAAAATAAAAACAGATGTGTGGCAATATATTTAGCAAAAGGATTCCAAATTTTTTACATATATATACCCAGAGTTATTATTACTGGATTGTATGGCTTTTTTACTGAGAATTATTATTTATATATATTTTTTTTATCTATTTAAATACTGGAGATTAACCCCAGGGCATTTTACCAGTGTGCTACATACCAGTCTCCAACACTTATTTATTTATTTATTTATTTTTGAGAGAGGATTTTACTGAGTTTCAGAGGACCTTGCCAAGTTCTTGAGGCTGGTCTTTAACTTGAGAATAAATCCCTAGTTTTTCTACCTCTTATTCTCCTGAGACACTGGGAGTACAGGCATGTATGATTTTGCACTGCTACCCCAAATTATTACTAGTGGATTTTGTGTCATTTTTATTTTGGGCTTTTAAAGAACCTTAACACTTTTATAAAAATATATTTATTAAATTTATATTGTCACCAATATTTTTACATATTTGTGTACCCTGGAATTCCTATTAATTTTGAAATATTTACTTGGTTTTGTATGGTTTGGTACTGAGAATTGAACCCAGAGGTGCATACCACTGAGATACATCCACACTCTTTTTTATGTTATATTTTGAGACAGGTTCTCATTAAATTGATTGTAGTCTTGTTATGTTACTGAGGCTGTCTTTGTACTAACAATTCTCCTGTGTCATTTTCAATAGCTTCTAGAATTTTAGGCATATGCCACCACACATGACAATTTTAGATTTTTATAATAGCCATTCCAACAGTACTGAATAGGCTGAATAAAATCTATTTGATTAATGCATTAAATCTCTGAGGCAAGTTTATGTGAAGTAGCCTGTGTAGGAGTGTTGTGTAAAAATTAGCAAGGATTGTGGAATGTGATAGACATTATTATCTAAAGTACATATATGGGGCTGGGGATGTGGCTCAAGTGGTAGTGCGCTCGCCTGGCATGTGTGCGTCTGGGGTTTGATCCTCAGCACCACATACAAACAAAGATGCTATGTCCGCCAAACACTAAAAAAAGAAATATTAAAATTCTCTCTCTCTCTCTTTCTCTCTTTCTCTTTAAAAAAATAAAGCACATATATGAAGACAGGAATTGATTTGAACATACTTTATATACAAACAGAGGTATGAAAAATTGTTCTATATGTGTAATAAGAATTGTGATGCATTCCACTGTCATGTATTTAAAAAAATGAAACAACAACAAAAAAATCTTCATATGTATTGCTGAGAATCAAACTCAGTGCTTTGCACATTCTAGCAAAGTAGTCTACCACTGAGACACAACTCCAGCCCATGTACCCAGCTTTTTATACTCTCTTTGCAGTAGTCAGAAACAACTTTAAAAATTAAAATTGCATTTGTATCACTTTTCCTAGTACAGTAATGTATTACTAACTAAACTTATTCTTAGTATTTTTAAAAAATAATCTAATGGATGACTGTTATTTTTTCCACAGATTATTTTATCACTTCTTTAGGGCTTGGTAAAGGGTCTTTTTTTTGGAATATAGATGTCTTCTATTATCAAATGGGTCCATGCTGTGTTGAAAATAGTGATTCTAAAACTTCACACAATCCACACATTTCCAAGACTATAGGGGAAAGGGAAAGACAATATTCACAACCAAGAAACCATTTCCCATGGAAGACTAGTATCAGTGTCCAACCTGGAGTGTAATCCAGATCTTTCAGTGGTAAGGTTGTTTAAGAACCACAACCATAGGTTTTGGGGATCCTCTAAAGTACACTGAATGGCTTTAAATCACTTACTCTATTTCAAAATAAAATTTCTGCTACCTACTTAAAAAATAAAGCACTATGAATGAGAAAGGTTAATGGGACTTAAGTTCTTTGGAGATACTGAGGTTGACCTTCAATTATAGTTTATAAGTAGTCAAAATAAGAAGGGCCTTAGAGTTGTCTCAACTTTTGCAACACATGATATGGAGTAGTTAGATGAACTAACATGAAATAATAAAAATGCATTTCATGAAAGTGATATCACAGAAATTTTCAGGGTAGAATCTTGGAAATGTGGAAAAAAATATATTCATATACATATCCATTACTATAGAAAAAAGAAGTGATAAGTATATGAGTATGAGGGTAAATTCAGTGTGCCTCATGCATTGTAGGTTGAAGGTAATGATAAAGTAGTAACTGAGGAGATCCAGAACTCTATAATCCTGGGAGACATTTATAGCAATTTAGAAAACAAAAATAAAGTTAAATCCCTTTAGATTTACCTCTGTCCTCTTTTCCTCTTATGAATTTGATTCTGTCAAATGAGATTATGTGGGTATGGTTCTCTCTGAATTTATGTTTTCTTTTGTTTTTAGGATTTTGTCAACTCTGTCATGTACAGCCCTGTCTTAAACTCACTTTGGGGGCTATTTTACCACCTGTTCTGGACTGCAGAGCAGAGACCCACTTCACTTATTCTGTGCAATGAATTGACTTTTGTCAATCTTTGCAAACAATGGTTGGAAGAACAAGCATATTGGAGGGTCTTTCATATCCTATAATATGGTTGTCAGACCCTGTGGGTTAAAGGGCAGTTACTTGCTATGTTTGAAACATCTTCCCTATGAGAAGGGCTTATCTATATTTTTTGTTTTGGAAGCCCCATAAACACAGAAGAGAAGCATTTATGGTCATGAACAAAGGAATGCCAGAAGCCATTAGATATGATAAAATACAAAAAAATTAAATCTTCTCTTAGAGCTTTTAGAGGTAAAAAGTTTATTTCTGTTTTGTGTAAGAAAACTAAAATTTCTCTTTGGCATGACATTATTTTGATGTTTTAAACTTGCTTGCAATTTTTACCTGTGTTTTGAATTCACCAATGCCTGGCTATCCCTTACCAGATAACAACCCTCTCTAAAACCTTACTGGTGCCTCATAAATTCTGACTCCTGCTGACCAAGTACCAATTCTCTCTAAATCTCAGTGGCAGCTCATAAATTCTAGTGTCTGGAGCTGAATTTATTTTCTACCTTGAAATGTTAACCATGTAGATCCTTAACCTGCTATTTTCCTTTGTATTATGATTGTCAAAATCTTTTTAGCTGTATGTACCATAGACACCCACCTCCTTTGTAACTTTTTGTGCTGTAAAAACTTTTTCCTGAAGATCAGGGGGATGATCTCTAGCATGGAATCTTGTAAGAGACAGACCTGGCCAGATTTTGTGTACACAATACAATCTTGATTTAAAAATTTGAGGTTGTGGTCTTTTCTTTGTGTTTTGGTTTAACATTAACCTTTTTTTTTACTTCAGTGTAAATAAAACCAAAGTACACAAGAAAACTCCTGTAAATTATTCAGGTGCATAAAAATAGTCATTCTTTACTGAAATCACAATATTCATTATAGAAATGATATAAGCTTGAAAATTAAATAAATATCTCAAATATCAAGGGAGTTTAGGAGTTAGAAATTTTTTCTTTCAGAATATAGGTAGTAAAATAGGATGAAAGAGAAAATGTGAAGCATAAATATATTAAGGAATATGCAAAAAATCACCAAAATATTCATTACAAAAAATCATATCTACAAAAATAATTCAAAAGAAGCAGTATTTTTGTCTGGAATACCCATTTTGACAGGAATGGAAGTTTTGGTTCTCTTTTTAAGTAGTTTTACTCTTAGTGAATAATCTTTGTACTATTTCTGCATTTTACTGGCTGGAATTAATTATAATTCATATATCTGTGAAAAAGGTACTGAATGCAGAAAAATATAATTGCTCATGTTTAAATCACCTCCATTAGTTGATCTTTTACTTTTTAAACCAAAAATCTGCATAAAACCATCTCTTAATAAATATCTCTATCTCTGTATATTAGCAGCAACTGAGTTATAAAATTTGCTATGATAACTTGTCTATAAATTTATTTAAACTATAAATTTGCTATTTAGCACTTAGGTATAATTCTCTATGATGTTCTTTAGTTATTTATGTCTCCATGCCAAGTTTTATACCAAGGTCTTAGTATGTGCCTTAATTACTATGTGTAGCAATGTAGGATTTATGTCTTATTTGTGACACTTTGTTCCCAGAACTGTGTCTAAAGGGAAATATGTACAAAATGATTGTCCAGGAAAAAAATCTATCTAATATTATATTTTATTTTATATTTTTTTATATATTTATGTATGCATATTTTTATTATTTAGAAACACCCTTTGGTCTGAAACTACAGTGATACTAGTATATTGTAGCTTGAATTGGTTGTGAGAAACAAACTAAAAAGACTTTTCTCTGTGTTGTTTGGTGATTTCTGCAACCTCAGCAACCTAGTAAATAATAGTAGAAATAAATAAGTAACTCTTTAGTTTGAGGCAGAACCACCAAACTAGATGATGTTTTGCTTCTGCTTTCTATCTTGATCATAAAAAACATACCTTTAAATTTACATGAAACACTTTTGGAATTCTGTTCTGTTAGTTCTTCTAAAAAAATTAATGAAAGTGAAAAATAATGCAGGGAAGATAAATAATTAATTTCAACCAATTCATTTCTTTAAATAAATAATTTTTTTCAAATCACCAAAAATTCTAATTCTAAATTGTAGAAAAGTTAAAAGCTTTAGAAATATCCTAAGGCAATTTCTCTTTTGCTCAGAACATTAGACTATATCTCCAACTCATTCTTCTCTAGAATTGGATTGTGTGCAAACATGAAAAAAAAAATGCTAAGATGCCCCACATGGCTTATAAGTTTTAAAATCCTGAAAGGAGCTCAAATCTGCCATTTTTCTACTTTACAAAATACAAAAATCTTAAATTTGTATACTTAACAAACATTTGCAGAAGTGTAATTCAAAATAACCTAAAAAAAAAGAAAAAAAATAATTGAAGGACTGACCCCCTGAACATGAGGGACTTATAATATTGAATTTCTTATATTAAATGTCTTTTTATCATTGTCAAAATTTTCCATGTTTATGTTATCAATATATTATTCAAAATTTTTATGCATTTAATAACAAATATCTAATTTTCTATTTTATTCAGTCTTTTAAAAAATTAGTAGTAATTAATATTAATAATTTAATTCTCATGGTTGTTAAAGTATGAAACATATACTTTAAAAGCTATGGCTATAGCAAGTGAAAAAATCCAGCCTAATTTCCTTTTAAGATTGGGAGCCATCTCATCACAAAGGCATGAAAAGTTAATTTCTGCTTCATTATAAATTACTGTGATTTGTAAACTTGCTTGAAATGCCTGCCAGTGCCTTGAACTCATTCGTGTCTGGTTTTCCCTGATGAGATTAAAAACCCTCCCTGAAATTTTAGTGATGACTCATAAATTCTGGCTTTCCCTGACCAAATAACAACTCACTCTGAAACTTTAGTGGTGCATCATAAATTCTGATGTTGTGATCTAAATTTACTTCCTACATGCTAAACCATTTAGACCATTAACCTACTACGTGTCTTTCTATTATGCTTGTGAAAATCTTGTTATTTGTGTAAGTTCTTAAGTCACTCCCCTTTTGTAAATTTTTGTGCTATGAAACTACAGTCCTAGAGAACTGGAGTGCTGAATTCTTTTCCCATGGGTTTCAGGAGAGACTGTTATCCTCAAATGCAGGACTCCCAAAAGACCACCAGAGACCAATATTGATGTAAGCACCAAAGAGGTATTTATTGCAAGCTAGCTCAGTCCTCCACACACACAGAAACTGGTGGCTTAGAGGCCCTGATCCTGGGGTTTGCAGCAGTTTTATAACTCTTTGGGGAAGGCAGGAACCCCACAGACATCATAGCATCTCTTAGCAAATCATCACACATCTTGGGAAAATCATAAACAACTCTAAAACATGATTAGCACATTCACTGGTGGGAACAAGTTGGGTAAGCGTGGTTGGTTAGTACAAGATGGGGATTCATTTGAACAGATTGGCTTAGGCCATGAGGGGAGTATATGCTGAACTATATGGTTTCCCAAAATGTTGTCAACCACCATAAAATACTGGAAGTTTCATTTGGAATCCCAGGAATTTTCCCTGTCTCATGCAGATTGGTGGCTGCTAGGGGGCTGCTATGGATGCCCACCTAGCCTGACTGAGTCAGGGACACCAGGCACAGCATATCTCTCCTGTTATTTGTAGATAAACTACTCAGCAGGGTGGGTATGAGCCTAGGAGTACTCTGTGTGTCTTTCCAAAGACAAGAGTCATGCCTCCTTCCTTGGACAGTCTTTGTTCTGAGGTAGAGGCTGGTTTCTCACTTTGTACCTTATTTTTTTTATGTATTATTTTAGCTGTAGCTGGACACAATACCTTTATTTCACTTATTTATTTTTATGTGGTACTGAGGACTGATCCTAGGATCTTGCACATGGGAGATTAACACTCTACTGCGGAGCCACAATCCCAGCCCCTTATGTGTTGTTTTTTTGGGGCATTTTTACTTTAGGGGTTTTCTTCCCAGTTCAAAGTTTAATCTGTCACCTAAAAAGAACATAGATCAAAAATAAATTTAAATAAAATTGGATACTTATTATCATTATTTTATATTAATTCCTGAATAATATACAAGTATATATAATCCATAAACTGAAATGACTTTATATGTAAGTTTAAATGAAAATGTTCTGTTGGTTGGGTTAGTTCCCACTTATTGGAAAACAACCTTGCCTTAAAATAACAGCAGCCTGAGACTCTGGGGTACATTTCTCAGATTAAAAAAAAAAAACAGCACTCAATGACCTGAGATTCTAGCCCTTATTCATGGCTGGATTGGATAATATTCCCTGTCACTCAAAAAAACGGCTCATTTCTCTCAAATTCAATGTTCATGATCTGAAGCCCTTCCAATCAAGAGCATTTTGTGGGAACTGTCCAATCATGTGTGTCATCAGGGAGGAGGAGGGTGGGCTTTCACTTCTTGTCTCTTGAGTCCTCCATTTTTGCCATCTGTAGTCTCACACTTCAGATTCACGGGTTGTTCTGCTGTGCAGGAACTGAGGATCCCAAGTAGCCCTACTCCTGAGAACCAGAAAATGGTGAGTGTGCATTGGCCTAGCAAGGGAGGCTGGGGGAGGAAAACTATTGGAATCATAAGACTGGCTGTGTTGAAAACAAGAGCTAGCAGATTAGGACTCTGGGCAGTCTCTGGAGTCTGCAGGCTTAACTCCTCCACTGGGCCACTATGTCCTCAGTCCTACTGGCCAACCAGGTGTGGAACATGTCAGTGGCAGAGACTCTTTGCTGCCTTCCTTATGCTCAAAGGGCATCCTCAGCATTTGCATAAAATACTATGTGGCAGGTGTGTTCTTGCAGCCCAGTGTCTTACCAGATGCTGGAGATTGACAGGTAGAATAATTATCAGAATAAAATCTCCAAGGTCCATTTTCTTGCAGGAAAGGAGCTGTCATTTTGGGGTACCTAATTTTGCTTTTAGCTAGCTAATTTTCATTTTGACATTCTTTTATTTTTACTTTCTTCATTATTATTATTTTGTTAAAGTTAGGTGAACTCAGGGATACTGTACTACTTAGCCATATTCTTGGTAGTGGAGCCAGATTTACAGATAGGTAGTTAGTGTACTTAGGTAAATTGGGTGTAATATCCAGTAAAATCAAGAATGAACACCGTATTGAGGATGGGTCCAGGATAAGGGGAATTGAAAATGTCCCCAAGGCCCTGAGCCCATCCCAAGGAAATTTTAATGAAGCAGCTCACAGCAAACATGGAGATGCTAATCCAAAAGCCCTTCCTGCCCAGAATACTCCTTCAGCCCACCTGTCCTCCACACTTTGGGTCTTCCCGCCTACATTCCACCAATGTGGCAGGAATGTGGGATATCTGAAAGAAGACCTTAGCTATAAAAAAGCCAAAAAGACCTTAGCTATAAAAATGCTAAAAAGATCTTAGTTTAAAAAAAATCCCTTTCATGGATTCTACATCTTTGGTCCCCTTTTTCTTCTGGGGAGAAGTCTTTTCTACTGTTCTTTAATAAAGCTTCTACTTTCCACTCTAAACATGCCTTGGCACACTTCTCTGGTATTATACTTCAGCATTGGGGAAGCAAGGACTCTTCACCTGTAAACAGCCCTAACAGGTTTAAATTTATTTTGAGAAAGGCTGTAGCTAAGTTGCTGAGATTATTTTTGTTATGGTTTGATTTATCTATAATTTGCTATTGCAATAAAGCATACTGTTTTTACATACATATGTATTCATATGGGGATCTTATTTATATTGTGATTCTTTATTATTGTAATATTATATTTTCACAGTATATATGAGTAGTAGGCCATGATAAGTTCTTTTTTTGCTCTTATAATTGAAAAGGTTTTTGGCTAAAGTTACATATACCTTTGTAGATGAATTTTAAAAATTTATGCTTTGGTTTCTTACTTCATTTAAAGTAAAGGTTGATGATTTGTTTTATTATTGCATTATTGTTGTATTTAATAGTCAGGTTTATTTTGACATAACCATAGAACATGAAATATAATTTGCTCCCCTTCAGTATCCAGTAGTTCCCCTTTCCTTATTCTCCTACTTTTTTCTATTGTACATTTATTTATAGTTTTTTTTAATTATTGCTTTATAGAATACACATAAAAGTAGACTTCACTGTGATATATTCATATTTCTACATAGCAGTATTGGTGAGATATATTGTTGGTTAATTTGGTGGAAAATTATCACCTTTCTGATGATGTTTTATTATTTACATGGGATGTATAATTCTGTCTTTTATGTGCTTTTTGTGACTTTTATTTTCTCATAAATTCTACATATTTTGTTTCTAAAAATTTACACATGTGAAATACCACTTGCATAAGGCACCTATGTAAAATTTATACATAGTGTTTTATGCTCTTTTTTAAACTGGATATATTATGAAATGTGACTGGCCCCAGTGACCATTTTTCCTAAAGATTATTATTTATCTCTTCAAAGATGTATATTGTATTGAGCCATGCCCTTGGGCTTCAAGTGTTTTGGTGAGTACCATTGCATACTTACATGTTATCATGATCACATATGCTCTAATTTCAGTAAGTCTATGATGGGGAGTATCATGTATATTCAACAGCAAAATAGTTTTCACAAATAGATACTAATTTAAACTCCTTTTGAGTTAGTGATTATTAATTTTTTAAATGTTCATCAATATTAATTAATTTTCCCCATGATGGGTTTTTATTTTGTATTACTTAACTTTCTAAAGATTTTCAATTTTTATAGTTAATAAACATGTCTCATGTATAAATTTGAAGTTCAAACTTCTGGCTTGTATATATTTTTGGCTTACAAGATGAGAAAAGGATCCAAAAATGCAGCTAGAGATTGTTTTCAAAAAAGAGAAAAAGGTTTAAATTATCTTTTAAAATTGACTTTTTTATTTACTCATCATTTATTATAGGTTTCTTATATGATTGTAAGGGTAGGTTATTTAAAGTGGATTCATGGGATTATCTTTATATCTGTATCTGTAGGTAGTAACAGGAAAAATAAATAAGAAATTTCTCTACACTCTGGCTGCAGGAAAATGAGAAAATTTCTTTAAAATCCTATGGTAATAAAATTGTGAAATGGCATACTTACTAAACATACACGCCTTAAAAATATTTTTTCTGTAATATTTTGGCAGTGAATCATGAATTCTATTATCTGGATTTTGGGTTTTAATATAAAATCATGTGGAATAAAATTTGGCCAATCCTAGAAACATTCATACATAATTTGTTGTTTACTTAATAACATGTTGTGGAGATAGCAACTAGTGAACATATTTATTTTTAGAAATAGTTACTTTTTTGCTTTTAAGTTTCTAATAAGCCTTTTAGATTTATTTCCTTACTGAGTCACTCAGGGCCACTGATGGTTTTTTTTTGTTTGTTTGTTTTTTTTTTTTTTTTTTTTTTTTGTAATCTCTAGGCATAAGAAATCTGTTTTGTGAGCTTTGTTTCTGAAGAGTTTCTTAACATGAAAGAAAAAAAGTATTTATGTTGCCCCTGAAATGTATTATCAATGCACTCTCTTCACAATGGAGAGAAAATAACATTTCCCCAGACTGACATACCTGTGTCAGGAGCTAACAATACACTGATGATATTTGAAGAAATTTCATACAGTTCTGTCTCTGGGTAGTTTTCTGTGGGCTGCTGAATTGCCATTTTGTATCCTGATACCCAGGATGTTTCGTGTGTATGGGAATAATTTTAGAGGGCACAAATGAATAATGCTCTTCATGGAGGCTATGAATACCTGAATATTCTGTAGTGCACAGCTGACAAAGCCCCTGGAATACACTGTGCAGATTCTATTTTGTTAACCATTATCTGCCACTCACATAAATTTTCTTTCAAAAGCTTGTAATAACCTTTTCACATTAGGCATCCATGTCATCCACATTCCCAGGTACAAAAGTTTGAATCTTTCTTTTCTGAATTACAGGTTCCGTTTCTCTTTGGTTCAATGTGGTATAAATAATTATGTTTTTTTTCTTTCTTCTACACTGTGTTTCTAATAAAAATGTTCTCTGCTCCAAACCTATATTTCCCATGTCCAGCTATGTTTAGAAAATGACATAGATAATTGTATTTGATAATTTATAAAGGAGAGTTGAGAATAATTCTTGCTCCTGTTTCCCTTCATTAGAAACTGACCCAGAACTGTTCTTGGTCCTGAAAAGGGAGGACCATAACCAATCAGGTATAAATAAAAAATGTTGATTGATTGTATATTCTCTTCTAAGAACTCTCTGTTCAGATCCTTGGCCCATTTCTTGATTGGGTTATTATCATCATCATCATCATCATCATCATCATCATCACTATTATTATTATTTGCTTAGTTTTTTGAGTTCTTTATGTACCCTAGAGATTATTGCTCTATCTGATATGTGAGGGGTAATATATTCCTCCTAAAATGTAGGCTCTATCTTCACTTCACAGATTGTTTCTCTTGCTGAGAATAAACTTTTTAGTTTGATTCCATCCCATTTATTGATTATTCGTTTTAATTCTGGTGCTATCAGTGTCTTATTAAAGAAATTGGGGCTTAATCTCACATGATGAAGATTAGAGCCTGTATTTTATTCCATTGGACACAGAGTATCTGGTTTAATTCCTAGGTTCATGATACACTTGGAGTTGAGTTTTGTGCATGGTGAGAGATAGTGTTTTGTTGAAGAGGCTATCTTTTCTCCAGTGCATGTTTTGACACCTTTGTCTAATATATAATAATTATAATTTTGTGGGTTAGTCTCTGTGACCTCTATTTTCTACCATTCATCTGCAGTCTGTTTTTTTGCAAATGCAATGCTGTTTTTGTTACCATTGCTCTGTAGTATGGTTTAAAGTCTGGTATAGTGATGCCACCTGCTTCACTCTTTCTGCTAAGGATTACTTTAGCTATTTTTGGTCTCTTATTTCTTCAGATAAATTTCATGGTTGCTTTTTCTATTTCTATGAGTAATGCCATTAGGATTCTGATCAGAATTGCAGTAAATCTGTATAGTGCCTTGGTAGCATTGTCGTTTTGATAATATTAATTCTGCCTATTCATGATCAAGGTAGATCTTTCCATTTTCTAAGGTCTTTTTTGATTTTTTTCTTTAGGGTTCTGTAGTTATTCTTGTGTAGATCTTTCACCTTTTTCATTAGGTTACTTCCCAAGTATCTTATTTTTTGAAGTTATTGTAAATTGGGTAGTTATCTTCATTTACTTTTCAGAAGATTTTTTCACTGATATACAGAAATGCCTTTGATTTATGGGTGTTGATTTTATATCCTGCTACTTTGCTAAATTTATTTACTAGTTCTAGAAGTTTTCTGGTGGAGCTTTTTGAGTCTTCTAGGTATATAATCATATCTGGCATTTGCAGGTAAATGGATAGCATTGGAGAAGATAATGCTAAGTGATGCTAGCCTATTCCAAAAAAAAAATACCAATATAAGGAGCCTGACTCATAATTGTGTAGGGAGGGGGATCATGAGAGGAATAGATGGACTCTCAATAAAGAAGAGGGGTGGGAGGAAAAGGAAGGGGCAGGGGATTAGCAGGAATGGTGGAATGTGATAGAGTTCATCATCAAAAGTACATGTATGAAGACACAAATTTGTATCACCATACTTTATATACCACCAGAGATATGAAAAATTGGGTTCTATACATGAAATAAGAATTGTAATGTTTCTGTTGTCATTTCTTTAAAAAATCGATAGAAATATGAAAAACAATGTTCATAAATTATATACATTAAATATGTGCATGATATATATATATATATATATATATATATATATATATATATATATATGCATATATGTTTATATATAGATCTAGGGAAAGGCAAGTCTCTTTCCTGAATTTTTAAAAATTAATTTATTAAATTGTTCTAACTTGCTCATAGAGCAGAATGCATTTCACTTCATAGCACACAAATGGAGCACAAAATTTTATTTCTCTTGTTGTACAGAAAGTATACTTACAAAACCCATGTAACTCTATTTTGTGTACAAGAAGATTTTCATCTCATTCCACCATCTAACCTACCTCTATACTATCTCCCATCACCTCCCTCCCCTTTGTCTTATTCAAAGTTTCTTCATTTCTTCCATGCTACCTCCCACTTCTCTCGACTTAGCAGAGAAAACATTAGGTCTTTGGTTTAGAAGGATTGGCTTACTTGCCTTAACATGATATTCTCCAACTCCATCCATTTACTTCCCAATTCCATAATTTTATTCTCTTTTAATGCTCAGTAATATTCCACTGTGTAAATAGACCATATTTTCTTTATCCATTCATCTATTGAAGAGCATATAGATTGGTTCTATAGTTTACATATTACTAATTGTTTTGTTATAAACATTGATGTGGATATGCCTCTGTATTATGCTGTTTTTAGCTCTTGTTGGTCTAAACTGAGGAGTGGGATAGCTGGGTAAATTTTGGTTTCTTTCCAAGTTTTCTAAGGAATCTCCTTATTCTTCTCCAGATTGGCGTCACCAATTTAGAGTCCTACCAACAGTGTAACAGTGGGACTTTTTCCTCACATCCTCACCAACATATATTTTTGCTTGTATTTTTAATAATTGCCATTCTTATTGGAGTAAGATTAAATTTTGGAGTAGTTTTGATTTGCAATTCTTTAATTGCTAGAGATGTTGAACATTTTTTATTGATTGATTGATTGTTTATATTCTAAGAAGTGTTTCTCTTCAGTTCCTTAGCCCATTTCATTTAATGATTGGGAAATTTATTTTTTGGTATTAAGTTTTTTAAGTTCTTTATATATCCTGGAAATTAGGTTTCTATTTGATGTGCATGTGGTAAAAATTTGCTCCTATTCTGTGGTATCACTTTTCACCTCACTGATTGTTTCTTTTGCTGAGAAGAATATTTTCAGTTTGAATTCATCCCATCTAGTGACTCTTGTTTCTATTTCTTGTGCTTTAGTAATATTCTTAAAGAAGCAAAATTTTAAATCCCCTACCTGGGATTACAGGTGTATGTCATCATGATAGCAACACAATTCATCTTCATTTTAAGCCCACTTTCTTAAGGGGCTTTCATCCTAGGTAGAAAAAGAAAATGTTATAGACCGGCCATTGGGTCTAAGGCCATGGCATCCAATAAGGAATATACCATTAATCAATTTAAATAATATACTCAAATCTTTGGATCTGGGGAAAAACACACACACACACACACACACACACACACACACACACACACACACCATACACTTTCTGGTGTATAAATGTAGAGAGCTTAGTTTCTCAAAGAAATAACTGAGAGAACTCTCAACTTCCATTTTTTTAAATGTCTTCATTAATTTTATAGTCTAGCACAGTGTTTCTTTCTTCCATATTCATATAATTGGAGTACTACTTACTATTCCACTTTTTGAGAGTAGCCACTCTAACAGCTGTGTTCATGCAGAAGATCTTATAGTTGGATGGTCCACTAAAATTCTGATGCAAGCTTTTTATATTCCAGTGTGCCTTATGCTCACTGGAAAAAAATTGATGTGCATCTATTTTAGAAATAAAGAGGAATCTGTGATTGTAACCATTTTTCTTCACTAATATTTGAGATTTTAGCCCATTACAATGTTTGCACACCAATGTGAAAACACTCCTTTTTGTTCTAGAGAGATTTGCACCTGCACAGTTACCAGTGCAGTGCATTCAATGCTTTGAGGTTTCAGATGTAGTCCATTGAATGGAAAAATTAATATCAGGACAAATTACTTACAGAAAGAATTGGTTATGTCTGGTATTATTAGTAAAGTGAGCTGGGTGAGAGCTCAGGAAGTGCTAAACTGCCACTTTGGCTTTCAGTGGTGGCCTATATTTCCCTGTTAATTTTTTGGTACTGTCTAGATAAAAGTTCGACTGTCAGCAACAGCTATTTGCATTTTTAGAGAATGTTGACAAATCTCTCTAAGGGATTAAGGGGTTACCTTAAGATTTAACACCTCTTTCACTCTGGTCTAATGGGATAAAGCCCATGGTATTTTGGTCAGCAGTAGACTTTATGTACAACCATGTATCTAGCAAATATCTTATCCATGTACTGGTTTATACCATCTAGATTCTGTCATTGCACTCAGAGAATTGGAAAATTGCAGAAGATTCTTAGGATAAATTTACCAGAGTGTATTTCCATCAAGTGAGAAATCATTATATATGCCTATATTTGCAATTATATACTGTATAATTGATATAATTTTTATTTGTTGAATTTTCAAATTCGCTAGTGCTTTTTAAATTGTATCTGCTTTAAAAAAAAATTGTACTGAAGATTAAACCCAGGGGTGCTTTAAAATAAAGCTACATCCTCAGTCCTTTTTTAATTTTATTTAGCGAGAGAGTATTGCTGAGTTGCTAAGTGCCTCACTAAGTTGCTCAATAAAATATATAAATAAGACAATATTATATATAATATTTTCTTAGAATTTATGATCCTTTTTTCTTATCCTCCTCAGTCACTGGAACTACAGTTGTCCATTATTAGACTGGGCTCTTTTGCTTTTTAAAAGCACCAACATTGATACTGGTAACTCTTTGTTATGTTTATCTTTAATAGCTTCTAATTTTGCTCTTTTGCTTAAGACTTTCTTTACTTTTAGTTTTTAAATTATACTTTTTATTGGGATGGATGATTTGATAATAAATTCTAGTCATTTAATGGCTTACTAATTTTTTTGTATGTTTTATTTTCACCTCAGGTATAGATGAATTCCAATTTTTCCAGCTGTATGGAGGTCTAAGTGAAACATAATAACCTGTATGGATATTGTTAAAGAAACAGAACCACAATTTTACCCAGTTTTTTGACTGCACTGTATATGCCCAAAGGACATAAAATCAGCCTACTACATTGACACAGCCACATTAATGTTTATAGCAGCATAATTCACAATAGCTAAGCTATAAACCAACCATTCAAGGATGAATGTGTCCATTCAATGATGACACGATAAAAAACTGTTGCTTATGTACACAATAAACTATGAATCGGCCACAAAGAAGAATGACTTTAGGACATTTGCCAGGAAATGGATAAATCTGGAGATTTTATGCTAAGTAAAACAAGCCATTTCTATAAAACCAAAAGTTGAAAGTTATTGCTGATATGTGAAATCTAAAGCTCATAAAGTAGGGAAAGGTAAGAAGATTAGTAGATTGCACAATGGTAAACAAAAATAAATAAATAAATAAAAGAGACAAGGATAGAAATATAAAAGATATATATCTGTAAGTGAATCCTACCATCATAGCCACCAACAAGAACAGGATTTTAATTAGGATAAGATATATCCAATGCTTGCATAATACCATAAAATCAATTTTAATATCAGGTAGAATTAGAAAGAACCAATAAAATGAAAAAAAATATATTTGTTTGAAGAGCTACATGTATATTCTATTATTAATATCATACAATATAAACATCGATCAATGTTTGTGTATATATATATATATATATATATATATATATATATATAATTTCGTATTTTAAAAAATGTTAAAATTATAAAAAGGAAAATTTAAACAGGATTGTTGTTGCTTTTTTAATATTAATAACATACATAAAAACCATAAAATGTTTGAACTTAAATAAACTATTAAATATTTCCATTTAGTGGTCTGTCTACCTTGTTACATTTCAAAATTTCTCTTATAACATTGTTATTGGAATTACTAGAGATCTCACTACACATTCAGAATAGCCAGCTCTATCAGAGAAATAACAAATAAGATTCTACACATTAGTAAATCTCTGATTAGTGGTTGTACAATTAAAATTTGTGATTCCCTTTCTTAATTACCATGATTTTCTCATCTGAAAAGTATGTATAATTTAGATTAAGGTATAAAAAATTACAAAATATATATTTTTGTGATAATGCCTGAGTTTTATATTGTGTTTCATAAATGGGAAGTATGTATACTTTTTTGAAATAAAATCACTTTTACTGCAGAAGTAGATAATAGTATCATTGTGTTACAAACACTACCTACATGATAGTCTACTAACTCTAATTTCAACTGTAATTACATTACAGACTGTGCAAATATTCCTGTAGTCAATGTGTTATTTATTTACCTATTCTTATTTTAGGAACTGTTAACATTTATGGATATAGCCATTGATTTTACTGAAGAAGAGTGGGAATGCCTTCAGCCTGCTCAGAAAAATTTATATAGAGATGTGATGCTAGAGAACTATAGAAACTTGGCCTTCCTGGGTAAGTTTAATTTCCCTTTAAAATTATTAATTACTAATTATTATTATTTAATTTACTTCTGTTGCAGAGTATCTTCTGGGAACTTCTCTATAAAAATGAGTTTCAGATTTATGTTTCAAAGAAAAAGGGCATTTTTAGTACAGATATTTTACTCTCTCTCTCTCTCTCTTTATATATATATATATATATATATATATATATATATATATATATATATATATATATATATAATGTTTTTACTCTTTAATCTGTCTCTGTCTTGGTGTGTTACACATCCTTAACTTTAAATAAGTAATACCTAGTGTAATTTAGTGATGTAAACTATTGTAGACTACACATAGCAGGGGCAGAGTTGAGTCATTCAAATGTCAAGGAGAAAACCAAACTGAAAAATGTTGAAAGAGTAATTATTTTTCAGAAGAAATTTTCAGAAGCTTAGGTTTATTTATTTTGCTTGTAATCATTGAACACATACTGCCCTATATTTATCACATTTTCAAATTCCTTGTTGTTCTCTGTTTTCTTCCTTAGTGATGTCCCAGTTTATTCAGATTAACCATCAAAACTTCCCTTTTGTTGTGAGGGCCAGCATGATGTGTTTCAAATCTTCTTGTGAGGAAACCTTTAAAAAAGCAAACAGAAGAGAGAGACACACACATACAGTGAAAAGGAAAAAAAGAAAAAAAACTGGCCACCCCTCTTAATAGCTGCACATATATTACCCCAAAATTACATAGCTTCTGATACCATGACTACATTCTAACCCAGTGTTTCTTTAACCCCAAGTGCTAGCTAACCAAGATTAGGTACAGTTAACACAAATATAGAGCCCCTTCTCCCTAAGGGCATTACCACAGAAACTAAATAGTGCACTTGTAGAGTTGTCTTAATCGCTTCAGGGAGAAACTGCTGGGAATTACAATTGTGGGACTCAGAGTGCCAATTACAATCACCCCCACACTTTCCTGTCTATTCCAAGGTCAGAATACCAAATAACTTCCCTCTTTTTAAAGGCCTTTTGAATAAATAATATTACTTATCTCCTTAATGCTTAGGGCAGGCATAGAAAACATCAAGTTCCAACATTAGTAAACATCCACCTATGAATATTTTTGACCCAGATGAAATTGAGTATACATGAAGCTAACCAATCCAAAAAGTCCAAAATCCATCATCTTGTTAAACCTTATTAATGGTATCTTTAAGGTAATATAAGTCTTTTGAAATAAAATTACTATTATAATTTAAATTGAAGGAACACATGGTATTAAACTTCTTATATCCTTTATGATGTAATAACAACAGACAATCAATTGCAGCATGATTGTCAAGTATGGCTTGACAATGTTGTTTGTATTCTTCATTAAGCATATTTACATCCATGGAGGCAAGACTAATACTGTTTATGATAGCATAGGTGAGTTTCATAGTAGTTTTATAAGCCAGTAGAGCTAGTCCAGGTAAACCCACCAAGGAGAATGTCAAAGCATTAAATTCTGCCTTAGAGAAAAGCTTCACTGAATCATCACAGTTTTTATCAAGAGAAATAGAACTTTTATGAATAAATTGCACAGGATGGTGACATATTAAATAGTATGTGGATGGTAAGGACACATTATTCTGCTAAGACAACAATGAATACCATGAGACATTTTTGCAGGTATATAACAATTTTAAGCAAGTGAGTCAAGATATTATAATGGGTTCTAGAAGTCCAGGATCTGACAGGACTGAATTTCCCAGACCTGGTGTACAAAAACAGAGCAAAATTGTTATTAAGACCAAAGCATTTACAGACTTTTGTGTGAGTTTAGCAATCAAAGCAGTAACAAAGTTACCTAGAGTACATTCTAACCCCATTTTAGCCAACACTTCTTGAGCTGAGGCTGTTATTGATTTTATATCTCCCTAATTAACTAGAATTCAAGTATTTTGGGGTCCTCATTTAATGTTTCTCCTCTTTTGAGGAGAATGCTATTCTCTTGTTTGGATGAACTCTTATCTTCCAGGGTTAAATGAAACTTAGAAATCAGCTTGTGAAGTCCCTGATGTACATTTATAATTGCTATTTTTGAAGCATGAAGCTAGAGTCCAAACAGGACATGTTGGCATAAGTGTAGCAGTCTATGCTTTTCCCCACATGATCAAAGGCTTAGGATCTTGTCATGCTGGTCAGGTGGAACCTCATATATTACATAATTTTATTGGTAATGGTTGTTTGAGAATAAAATGTCTATTCAATGCAGATGACCAATTTTGAGTATTAACTTTATGTTGTATATTGAGCTAAATAACTGTAAATAAAACAATATTTAATGCATATTAATATAAGAGAGGCTAGATCTTTGTTTGTTTCTGTTTTAAAAGGCAAGTATTAGGATACAATTTGCTCACTCAACAAAAGCTCGTCAGAAAGAATTATGAGAAATTTCATGATTTAAAACTATATTTCATTGATTAAAAATTGTGCAAAAGGATGAGATGTAAAGGCAGGAGCATTATCCATCTTTAAACAAATAGGACCTCTAGGAGCAGATCATGCTTGGTTACTTTCCCTGCTCTTTGCTGGAACTGACTTGACATTTTCTTTTTTAGATTCAATTCTGTTAGTAAATTTTTTTCTTTTGTTTTGTGTTTTGCAATAATGCATTAGTAATCATAAATATTTTGAAGTGAATAAATCATTATACTTCTACTTTGTATTTTTTTATATTTTTTATTTTTTTTTAATTTTGATTAGTGCTTTAATTTCTGGATCATTGTTTTTTTTTATTGTGGCATGCATGTTTGGATTCTTTTCAATATATATATATATATATATATATATATATATATATATATATATAGAGAGAGAGAGAGAGAGAGAGAGTCTTTGACTATAATATCAATGCTACACAAAACACAGTGTGATGTGTGTTTGTGTGTGTATGTGTGTATATATATATATATATATATATATATATATATATATATATCCCACTTCTCTTTATATATCCTATAGATTTTTAATTTTTACAGTATTTTACAAGTTGCTTAGACTTGTCTTAAACTTGGTACTGCTTGATAAGCCTCTCCCATATTTGTAGAATTTCAAATTTGCACACTAGCAATGCCCCTCTCATTTTTCATAAAGAATTATTCACATAAACATTGTGCTCATTGATGTTAATATTTTTCAATTTCAGTCTCTAAACTTTTTAAAATAGTTATTTAGTGTTCTTTGAGTAATTCATAACTGTCAGTATCCTAATGTTAAATTCTTAATGTTTTATTTTTTCTTTTTTTGTAACTGGGATTTAGCCATGTTTCTCTTTGTTTATATTTGCTGTACTATTTTTTATTTGTTCATTAAAGGAGCCTACAGTAGAATATATAGTCCATTTTCAGGAAAAAATATAAAGACTTAAATAAATAAAAATAGGCAAGAACAGTGCTGCATCCTTGTAATATTTGCTAATTGGGAGGCCATGCAAAAGTACTTCATGTTTGAGAGAAGCCACAGAAATTTAGAAACAGCATGGCTCAAACAATTTTAAAAAGACTTGTGTTGTAGTTCATGATATAGAATTTTGGGGGTAATCTCAAGCATTAAACATGAAACATTAAAAGTTGGATGACCAAAAGATCCAGAATTGCCAGTACTAAATATGTATCCATGAACAATTAAATCAGAAAATTGAAGAGATACCTCTGCTTTTGTGTTTAGTGCCAAAATTTTTCTCAGTATTAAAGCTAGGGACTCAATGTGTGTGCCCATTAATGTCAAATGTTAAAAATATGTACTTATATACTATTATTATTTAGTTATAAAATATTTTGTCTCTTAAAGTGTTATAAGAAATATATGCAGGACTTTGAAATAAGTGAAAGGTGGCAGGTAGATATTAAGTTGTAGGAACATTTGATTCACAGGTGGAAGTCACAAATTTAGTGAGCAAAATTTTGCTCACCAGGTACTGTGTTTTGTGTATGGTTGATATTATAGTAAAAATCTCCATATTTTTATTTTATTGAGCATAATAGGGTCAAGAGTTTTATTTTACCACATAGTGAGTGTATTATGTTATTCATAAATACTAGTAGAAGGAATACAATACCTTGTAAGAACAATATTGATAATTATATGAAATAATGATTTTGGTAATTCATTCTATTTAGTCTTTTTTACCTTGTATATATAGTATAAAATACCATGATACATTTATAAATAAACAAAGTTGTATTTGTCAATAAAGGAAATTCTCATATCACACAAATGTAAAAATATAAAAATCAATTTATTATACTTGATTGTCATGTGTTGAATTCATCCAAATATTATGGCCATAGGCTATGCAAGGTTTTTATAATATTTTAAAATGTTTTTATGAAAAATTTTATAGACATATATGTGTATATTTTTTAGTAAATTTTTTTTTCATATTTCTTTTTAAGAGTCCATTGCCTCTTTACCCTTGCTGAATATTTATGGTATTATCACTCAAAATCTACTAGTTATTTTTATGTCTCTATGTCATGGTAGACAAAAACCATTTTTGGACACTCTTTGAAAAAACCAGAAATGTTTGTATATGTTTACATTTCTCTTATTCCACTGACAGTGAAGGTAACTGGTAGATATTTCCCAAATACACAATACTATCTTATGGAGGACAAAAGGCTGTTAATGATAATTTTCTACACTTTATTATATTACTCTTCTTAATGATGTACTCCTCTTGGATACTGTGGTCTCTACAAGAATTTGGATAATATTATCAAGGTAATTTTTTCTTTCCTTTTTTTTTTGAAGTAATATTTTTTTGGGGGATTTATGGTGACTTTGGACTTACTAATCTGCTACACTCCTGATGCACTTATTTTACCTTAATTTCATGTTATGTATGTAAAATATATTTATCCCAGTCTAATAGGTATTGTTTTTTTTTATTTTTGTTTATTTCAGACATGACTCCTAATCATATCCAAGAATATTCACCAGAAAAAGCCCTGAAACATATATTTCATGAAGTGATAAGTGCAAAATATAGAAGTTGTGATCTTGACTATTTCCCACAAAAGAAAATATGGAAAACTACAAGTGAGAGTGAATACCAGAAATCACATAAAAAAACCAGGCCTTGTTCATCACCAGAGAATTCATACTGGAGAGAAGCCCTACAAACATAAAGAATGTTGCAAAGCTTTTAATTTAAAAAAAAAAAAGGTCTTATTTACCACAGAGGAACCCACACTGGAGAGAAGCCCTACAAATGTAAAGAATGTGGCAAAGCTTTTGGTCAAAAATCACACCTTATTTGCCACATCAGAACTCACACTGGAGAAAAGCCTATACCTACTATACCATTTTATATATTTAACAGAAGTGTGGGTAGCTTCCAATTGTTTCACATGGAGCCCAACACTTTTATTTTTAACATAATGAAGGCATTTTCTTGTTCTTAAAGTACACTTTTATGTTATTTGTTGTATTTCTGTTGTTCAGGTTGTTCTTGTGGTAGTTTTGGTATAGGAAAGAAAACCTTAAGGTGGTCCACCAATGAGATACATCTCCTGCCTCTTTTGTTCACAAAGTCTCACTAAGTTACCCAAGGTTCCCACAGACTTGCAATACTCCTGCAGACTCCTGAGTAGTTTTGATATGAGCATGCAAATATTAATAGACAAAAAAGAAATAAAAGCATCAATATTTCTCTAATAGAACTTCATTGAAAGAAATATCAGGAACTGTGATGCGAGAAGAGAAGAAAATATCCACATTTTATCAGAGGCCGCACTTTTGTACAACTATGAAAATCAGTAGCCATAGTTTACTTCATGTTGTCTCCTTCTCATAAATGTCATATTAATTGAAATAAAGAAATACCCTTTGCATCTTATTCTAATGAAATCCCCTTTTATACAGAAAATCTTAATTAAGCTTCTCTACAAATATTCACCATAATTGTTTTATGACTATGAGCAAAAGAAAATACAAAAGAGTTCAATGTAGTTAAACTTCCTGTTTCCTGTTGTTACCATGAGCCTGAAAGAGATCAATGTATCAGATGCTGAACGCCTCTTTACTAGTTTTTCACCAGATTTTTGAGCAACCTATTATTGCAATGATATAATATACTTTGTAAAATTTTTTCAAGTTGGAAGTGTATTTGAAAAAGTGTTTTTATTGTAACAAAGTCTTTGTTTTTGAGCCAGAGATATTCAGAGTGATATTTACATTTCAAAGACTAATTGGGCTCAATTGAAATGGTTCAAAACGTTAGGGGGAAAAAGAGGGGTAAAAGAAGCTCTTTCTTTCTCAGGTAATGATTCTTTCTATAGGTGGAGCTGTGCCCACCGGGCCAAGCTTCTCCTCTCAATCCGCCGGGAACAAATCACTGTGCAGCAGCTCCTCCTCCCAGACTGGGTGGGTTTCCAATCCTGAGTGCCTAGGGCTGTCTCTTGTGTCTAGTCACTTCCCCACTCTTCTTCAAGCCAGGCCCTTCTCACAGGTGATGCTCACCACAATACTGGCTACACGCCAGTTCTGCAGCTCCCGGGAGCCCTATTTTCATGAACGACTGGGCACACTCTCCCTCTTTGCCATTCCCTCAGACCTTAAGTTTGTAGAGCTTGGGGCTGAGAACCCTCAGTGAATTTTACTTGCCCTCTGGTAGCCATGCCCCTGGTAGCTGGTGCAAGAGACCTCAGCTTTCAGCACAGTTGGGAGTGGTAGCCGGGTGTTCCGCGCCGCGGGTCCCACGCCACTCCTGATTCCTTCAATCTGGCTCTCCCAAGCCCCGTTTTAATCCTGTGGCCACTGCCTATGGAAGGCTCGGTTGGCATTAACCTCCGTAGGTTTAGAAGGGCCGACCAGTTGTTTCAGCGGGATGGTTTAGTGCTGAGTCACAGCAGTTTGTCTGCGAGAAGCAGGTGAACGGGAGCGTGAATTCAGCCGATCTGGGCTCGGTGTGAGTTCTGAGAGGCCCAGACTGTTCGCCCCAGATCCACATCAGCTCAACATTGCCTAGTGATACTGAGCAAACAGCATTTAAATGGTTGATGATTCCCTATACCCGAGCAGTTGAAGAGGTCAGAGACTTGATCTCTCCGCCCCCGAGGCCATGTTGGATCTCTCATATATTAACTTTATTAAGTGTAAAAAAATACAGTGCTTCTTTCCCAGAAGACTGTGTTGGCATCCAAGCAACGATCAAAAAGAATTCTTCTGCTCCACAACCAATCAGTATTTGTTACTATTGGGTTTTGTGTGAGTGTGTGCCATTTATTAGTGGCTTAAGGACTCTAGTATTAATTTTAATTTTATTTTTAAATTTTATTTCCCATTTGACAGGTGGTGTTTAGCATCTTTATAGATGTTTTCATGATGTTTCTAGAGATTATTTTGTGAATGGTCTTTTCACGTTTTCTTCTCTTCTATACTTGTCATTCACTGGAAATCTTGTGGCACAGCATCCCACCATTTCAACTAACTGGCATGATCATTAATTGAGTAATTATTATTGTGCATTTTGATAATTTCATTATTTACAAGATAAACTTGTACAAGTTTTCTACAAGATACCTGAATCAGTTCTCAACTTTTAGTTGCTTATTGCATCATAATTTTAAATCCAAAATTACCACACAAAAGGAACAATATTATGAGACAGTAATATATATATATATAATATTTCAACATTTCCCACAGTATATCTTTTCATATTTTCAGTGGCATAAAATACAGACATCTCTTTAGAAATGCAACTTTAATATTTTTTTCGTATTAAAATAATACTACAAATCCATAATTTTTATGGCATGAATTATTAAGGTCAGATATTTTTCATATATTTCTCTATCATTTGAGTTTTACATTTTGATCTCTTTTGAAACATAAACCCAGAAAATGAAGAAACTGTTGCTACATAAGGCAACATACCCTTGAAAGAGTGAACAGCATAGACTGAGGTTTAATTGAATCCATAGCAAGAAGTCCTTCTCCTTCTTTGAATACATTGCAATGTGGCACATATCTGTAATCTCAGCTACTTGGGAGATTGAGGCAGGAGAATCAAAAGTTTGAGCCCATTTACTAGCAACCTAGGAAGAACCTAAGCAACTTACTGAGTCCCTGTTTCAATAAATAAATAAATAAATAAATAAATAAATAAATAAATAAAAGATTGGGGTGTGGCTCAATGATTAATCACCGCTGGGTATAATTTGTGGGCAAAAAAGAAAAGAAAAAGAAAATAAAAAAAGATTACAACCCAATCCACTAAAATGCTCTAAAATTTTGAGAAAGTATACCAATTATATTTTGACATGTTTAGAATCATGACAGATGAAATACTATGTATTTAAGAGAAATTTTTCACAGCTGTTTATAAAGTTACTGGAAACTCTTTAATATATATTTTATATATCCATTTTATGAGGTACATTATGATAGTTGAGTACATATATAGAAGTGTTAGTAATTATAGTAATAAGTATTTTCATCTCTTTAAATGTTAATTATCTTTATGTATTGCAAAACTATTTATTTGTTTGTTTGTTTGTTTATTTATTTATTTATTTATTTATTGGTGCTGGGGTTAGAACTCAGTTGTACTTAGCCACTGAGTCACAACTCCAGCCCTCTTTGTTATTTTACTTAAAGACAGGGTTACTGAGGATAATTTTGAACTGAAGATCTTCCTGCTTCAGTCTGTGAAGTCAGTGGGATTATAGGCATGTGCCACCTGCCAGGTGCAAATTATATTTTGAAACACATTTTAGATTATTTTCAACAATAGTCACCCAACCGTGCCATAGAAGTATCAGGAGTGATTCCTCCATTTTGGTCTTTGTGCTCCTCAATGAACTCTTTCAATCTGACTATTTCTACTCCTCCCGGTGTCTTGTGATCACTATTCAATCCTTTTCTACTGTATTTACTTATTGCTTTCTACAAATAAATGAGAACTTGTGGTGTTTTGTCCTTCTGCTCTTGGCATATTACACTTAACATATAAAAAAGGTCAAGGTGTACTTCTTGTTATGAAAAGGTGCACAAAATAGAAAATGTACCATTTTGATCCTTTTCTTTGTTTTTCTCCAACATCATTTATTTTCTTGTGTGTGTGTGTGTGTGTGTGTGTGTGTGTGTGTGTGTATAATTTTGAAAGGTTATACATATTTAAGTTGCCACCCACTAAAGTTTTGGTGTTATTTTTTTTTTTGGTTGAACTTTTAGATGCTTTCTAAGAATGCAGATAAGAAGCAGTAAGCACATTTTTACTATTGTGAAATATTCATCATCCATTCCATTGATTTTTCTTCTTTTCAAAATATCACTGACACCTTTTCTCAGCTCCTGGTAAATGCCATTCTATTTTCTGTCTGTATGAGTTTCTACCCTCAATTTCACCTTCTACATTAAAGTCTTACAGCATTGGATAATTCATGACCTACGGGTCACTTGCAATAATGTTGAAAGGTTCGTGAATTACTCCTGAAACCTTTTTTGTTGTTGTTCTAGTCTGAATAATATTTCATGGTATGCCAATGCCATGTTTTTTTCTTATAATTTCATGTGTTTGGGGACATTGAGGTTTTTTATCAGAGTTTATTTTTAAAAATGCTAGTATGAGAACAGGTGTACATATGAAATCTTGAGTCCCTACATTCAATTCTTTTTTAAAAAAAAATTAATTTAGCTTATTTTTTAAATACATGACAGTGGAATGCATTACAATTCTTATTGCACACATACAGCACAATTTTTCATCTCTGTATGTATATAAAGTATGTTCCCACCAATTCATGTCTTTATACATATACTTTGGATAATAATGTCCTTCAAATTCCACCATCATTTATAACCACCTGCTCCCTCTTTTGCCTTCCACCCCTCTGCCCTATGCAGAGTTCATCTATTTCTCCCATGCTTCCTGTAAACACCCAAGTATAGGTTTTGTCTTTTGGGGATTGGATAACTTCACTTAGAATTATCTTCTCCAACTCCACCCATTTACCTGAAAATGTCATAATTTTATTTTCTTTTATTGCTGAGTAATATTTCATTGTGTATATATGTCACTTTTTTTATTCATTGATCTACTGAAGGGCATGTAGGTTGGCTCCACAGTTTAGCTATTGTGAATTTTGCTGCTATAAACACCGGTGTGGCTTTTTCCCTGTAATATGTTTTTTGTAAGTCCTTTGGGTATAAACCAAGAAGAGGAATAGCTGGGTCAAATGGTGGTTCCATTCCCAGTTTTCCATGTAATCTCCACACTGCTTTTTATACCAGCTGCACTAATGTGCAATCCCACCAGGTATGTATGAGTGTACCTTTTCCCCCACATCCTCACAAAACTTATTGTTGTTTTTCATAGTAGTTGCCATTCTGATTGGAGTGAGATGACATCTTTGAGTAGTTTTAGTTTGCATTTCTCTAATTTCTAGAGATAATGAACATTTTTTTCATATATTTGTTGATTGATTTTGTATCCTCTTCTGAGAAGTTTCTGTGCAGGTCCTTGGACATTTATTGATTGGGTTATTTGCTTTTGTTTTTTTTGTTTTGGTGCTTATCTTTATGAGTTCTTTATATATCTTAGAAATTAGTGCTCTATATGATATATGAAGGGTAAAAATTTGCTCCCAAGATGTAGGTTCTGTATTTACCTCAAAGATTGTTTCTTTTGCTGAGGAGAGACTTTTTAGTTTGAGTTTTTCTTGATTTTAATTTTTGTGCCATAAGAGTCTTATTAAGGAAGTTGGAGTCTAATCCCACATGATGAAGATTAGGGCCTACTTTTTTCTTTTATTAAATGAAGAGTATTTGGTTTAATTCCTGTGTCTTTGATCCATTTTGGTTTAATTCCTTTGTCCTTGATCAACATTGTGTGTGTGGTGACAGATGGGGGTTTAATTTTATTATGTTGCATATAGGTTTCCAGTTTTCCCAGACCATTTGTTGAAAAGGCTGTCTTTTCTAAGGTGCATGTTTTTGTCACCTTTGTCTAAGAAACATTCTGGGAAAGAAAAATATGCAAATACAGGTTCTCTTTATTTATCAGAAAACATTATTACATTTCTCATCACTGACAGCATAAAATATGTTAATTAGAATACAAAACCCATATAAAATTATTTCTTCTTTTTAAAATTTGTTTTATACATACACATGACCCTAGGATGTATTTTAACATATTATGCATATATGGAGTGCAAACCATTACATTTTTTATCCCATTCTTGTGCAGGTACACTGATCATGTGTTCATATGTGCATTGAAAAATCATGTGCAATTCATTCTACTCTCTTTATATTTCTACCTCTCCCTTCATTCCCTTTGTCCAATCCAGTGAACTTCTATATTTCCTCTCCTTCATTATAGGTTAGCATCCACACCACAGAGAGAACATTTGGCCTTTGTTTTTTTGAGACTGGTTTATATCACTTAGAATGACAGCTTCAGTTCTATCAATTAACAAGCAAATGCCATATTTTCATTCTTCTTGAGGATGGGTAATATTCCATTGTGTATATATACCATACATTTTTTATTGATTCATCTGTTGATGGGCACCTAGGTTGTTCCAACAATGTTAATTGTTAATATTATTCTATTACACACTTAAAATGACTAAGATGTTATTTTAATAGAATTAATATTTGATTTTTCTTAAGTATCTTTTAAATTAATTCATTCCTAGCTGAAAATTATAGATTTAAAATGCCAGCATATTTTAATACAAAAAAATCTATGTATGTATCCAACATAAAAATGTTCATATGGCATTACAAAATTAGATACTTAATAGTGCGTGGGACTGTAAAATAAAATATGCAATAAGCCTGTTACTCTTGTAAGTTGTTTTTTTTTTTAATTTATACTTTGAACAAAATTAGTCTGTCAGTCTATAAAAAATGGCTAAGGTGGTAAAATCATTTTTTTAATCACTCAAAGTAAAAATGAGGGAATTAACTTTGCCCCTTAACTAATATGCTTGAAGGACATACATATATAACAAGATAATGGGAAGGGAAGGAGCTGTGAGAACAGAAGAAGATAGGAGTGAGTCAGCTGAAAGCTGAGGATTAAGAGTTATCACCAAAGCTAGGAAGAGAAAAATATGGATTTTATCTAGAGTCTCAGAAGGAGCACAGCCTTGTTCACACTGTGATTTCAGATTCTGACTGCTAGAATTTTGAGAGAATAAATGTCTATTGTTAGCTACACAGTTTATGGTATTTTGTTATGTAATTTCAAGGAAAATTACATAGTCCCATTCATATCTATTCTGTCACATAACTCTTAACCACACGTGGGCAGAAATAATAATAAATAAACCATAAAGAGATTATAAATTGATAAAAAAATAATTTTGGTGGTTAAAAACATTAACATTTACCTACTATTACTACTACTACTACTAGAAACACGTTTAGTAATTGCCAGGAGTTACCATGGAATCGGGACAGAATAGTTATTAGTTATTGTGAAAATTTGGTCTTGTAGAGTGTGGATTTAGGTATTTTCATTGTTATTTTGTACTCATGCAAAAATTAAAAGAGCTCAAATATTTGAAAACATATATAGATATGAATTTGAATTCCAATTTTAGAACCTGACTATTTTTAAAACAACAGGTAGTTGTTAAATTAATTTAAAAATCATAGTTTTCTTTATTTCTATTCATTTATGTTGTATGTATGTATTATGTTGTATGTATGAGAGAAATATATCCATTTCAGCTTGCTGGTTTAGAATTTAGTGTAACAAAATCTGAAATATCTCCCTAAATACTTCTGTCCTAAAACAACAAAATATTGCTTTATATTGCATACATGTATGTATGTATGTATGTGTATATATATATATATATATATATATATATATATATATATATATATATATATATATATATATAATTAAATGTATTTAATGTGTATATGGTTCACAGTGTTCTTTGAAAATTGCATAACATACTTTGTAGCTATCCAAAAAGTATTTTTTTTACTTTTCAAAAAAAAACCCACTTTTCTTACAGATGCACATCTCAAAATAAAATGGAAGTAGGTATAAATATGCAATTTTCGTTTAAAATGACATTTTTAGGAGGAAATATAAACTAGACTGATTTCTTATTAATAATGAATTAGCATAATATTTATAATAAATGTTTTAAGAATATACAAAGTTTATTAAAGTTTTCACTGTGATGATAAAGGAATCATATTTCTGCAAAATAGTTGAAATGCTAATGTTATATTATTTTAGAAAAATTATGTATTAATTACATTTCTAAAGATGGCAGATGAAAAATTACATAAAAATTACTGTCAGGCTTCATTAATGGTGCATTGATTCTAAACTTTATTGAGATGCTCATGCAGTTCTAAAGATGCAGGTGATAATGTCACAGAGAAGAATTTACCTACAGCTTGTTCCTCTGCTGCAAGGTGCTTAATGTCACACCTATAAAACATGAACATGCAATGTGTTCTGCTGTTTAACTTACAATGCATGTGATCATCCATAAAATGTCACACATTTTTTTTTCTGTAACTTCTGGCAAGATTTCTAGAAATAGAATTAATAGTATAAAAATTTCAAGTTCTACAATTAATTTTTCAGATTCATTTTCAAAAGAATTAGAAATTTTCTAGTTCTCCATCGTTATTCTCATATAATAGATCTGCAACCTTATGTCCACACTATAATGTTTTACTATAGTATTATGATACAGTTAAATATTTTGTAGAACTACTCATTTTTATTTTCCATGTATCTCAATGTATACATGGAAATAAAAATGTATAATGTATAATGTATATGTATAATGTATATGTATAATGTATAATGTATATGTATAATGTTTATATTGATCATACTTATGCATCTTATACAAATGTTTTTGTTAAATTTAAACTATTTAAGTATTATCCTTTATAGCTTAACTTTGTAACTTATTTTTTTAATTCAAAATATCCTGATTGTTTATTTTTTCCCAAAACAAGAACAGTATTATTTATTTCAGTGAAGTGTTGTAGTTTTTTTTCAAATACCTTAGATCACTTTTTAAAATTATTCCCAGAAATACTGATGCAGATATTAAAAAGAATTTTACCTTATATCTGACTGCTGATATTTATGAGTTTTATTATATTATTCCATTAACAAAGATATGTACCATGACAATTCTTTTATTTTTAGTATTTATTTTCAGTGCATAAAAGCATATTAATTTCTAAGTTGCAAGGAGGAGAAAATCACTGACAGATTCTTCATTAAGTCTCAATACAAAAGAGAAGATGATGCCACTAGAACATGATTCATCTTACTTCTGCCAGTCACTTCAGCAGTAAAAATTGGGAAAACAATCACCTATACTGAAGAATCAATGGAAGGACTAAATTAGAGAACTTGTATAATATGTTTAGCTTATTGAATAACAAAAGGAATTCATTATATTTATGTTAGCTTCTTTTGGTTTGTATTTTTATCATAAAGGTACATCTGAAGTAATGTGACAAGAGTAAATTCATTTTTAGAAGGAAAATTCTGATGTAAATTTAAATAATAGGAAAAGCTACAGAAGATAGGTGTCATGGAGACAATTTGGAAGGCTGTTAGTAATAATATTTCAAATAGCTGCTGTTGGATGTGTTCCAAGAATGTCACCCAACAGTGTATGAACAATGCATAAAATTTTTTCAACCATGTGCAGGAAAGAAACCAACCATTCATCAAAAACTAATTTATGACAAACCAAACCCAGAAAGATTAGCTATCACAATTTAGATCACAGAGAATCAATGATATTCTGAGGGATTAAATCTCTTTCATCCTACAGCACTGTTGTAATATGACGACAAAGGACCACAAGATGAATGACAGTGGCAAGAGTCACTGCCATTTTTGTTGGGCACTGTCTACACGTCTGCCGGGGTCCAGCCCCAGCGGGGTCCAGGGAGTCCTGAAGGAGGAGTGGCGTCGGCGAAATGATGAGACAGGAGTCGTTCCGTTTGAGCAATCTCCAGAGAGAGAGCTAAAACTGCTTTCTCTGGGTCCCCTTTTTATTACAATTTTTCTCATCATTATAGATTCACAATACGTCATTGATTATATAATTTAAAACTTTGCCAAGACATGACATTTCCTTAACCATGATTGAGAGCACACCAATCTACATTCTTCCAGGATATGACCCCCAGCCATACAATCATCAAAGTACAAAATCATCAATAAAACATGTCACCAATTTACATCCTTCAGATTTTCCCAAGATTTACTATTTTTCCCAAGATATGTTATTTCCTTATTAACTGATGCCAAACTACGTAACCAGACTCTAAGTCTCCTAGCCAATCATTAACCTAAAGTACACTTGTACTTTATTTCTAATTCAAAATTCCCATCTAAAAAAGTCCCTTTAAATCTTATATTTAAAATATCTTAAAGTTTGTGAATCATCCTTAAAACATATCAGAAACCTATACAACTAAAGACTTAAGAATTTCTAAACTTAAGAATCTAAATAAAATAATATTTCTAACATTATTTTAAAACTGTGTCTTATAAACCTATTTTAATTGATTCCTAAATTTATTCTCATAAAACTGGTTGAGCTGCTTTCTCGAAGAGTTTCTTTGTTTCTCAGTCAAGGTACACTAGTTCTCAAAGAGTTTGTTTCTCAGTCAAGGTGCACTAGTTCTCAAAGAATTTGTTTTTCAGAGGATGATTGTTGTCCATTATTAGGTTTGTCCACAATGTACTAAGATAGAAGAATAGCCTTTTACTTTGTACTTGATATGCTGAGGGGTGGGTAGAACGGCCTCCAAGGCTTGAACTACCTGTTCTGTTCTAGCCATCTGAAATTTAATTTGTTTGGCATTTAACATACTCATGCCTCCTGTGAGAAACATAAACATGAAAATGCAAAGTCCCAATTACATAAAAAAGGGTCTCATGGTTTCAGTTACCCACCAACCAGCGTGGCTTTGCCAGCATTCATCCTCACTGTGACCCTGTCAAGACAGTGGGAGAGCGGCTTTGCCAACACTTTTTCTCACTGTGACCCTGTCAAGACAGTGAGTGGGGGATCGCCTCCACCACACGTCAGCTGTCTTCACATCATTTATTTAAAACTAATGGCAAATACTGTAAACAAGCTGCTATATTTACTGCTACCTTTAGATAGAGAAAAAGAAACACAAAATAAAAATAAGTAAATTGCCTCAGTCCCCAAAGAGCAAATGGTTCAAATCTTGATTACTTGACTTGAGAGAACACACATCTTTGGGTCCTTCATAGAGGACAAGTTGACATTCTCCTTTGTCATATAAAAAGCTATAATATAAAATTGTCTTTTCAATCTCCAATAAAACATGTTTCAAAATAAATGGGTAGACATAGATAGATTCCCATATCAATCAGAGAAAGAGAGAGGAAAAAGCATTTTCCAAAGTCCTTGTTATTATTTTCATACTTCGGTATTTGCCACTCACACCCCAGCTTCATTAAACCCCCAGATTAGGATTCTTAAGCCATATTTATGATTAAATTATTGATATTTTCAAAGAATGGTGGCCAAGCCATGCCCACTATACACTAGATACAACTAGTTTCTAACTAGTTATTAACACACAGAAATAAAAATAATTAAACTAGTATTTCAATTTTTCAGTAATTTAAAAATTACCAAAATAAATCCTATGAGTTGTATAATAATATGGTTAGTACAAAATAACATTCTCCTTTTGTTTGTTCCACCTAAATTAAAAAAAAAAAATCACCTTTAATATGTTATCTCGAAAACATACATGTTCAACTAATTGGTTATTTTTTTTCATTTATTTTTAATTCATTTCTTTCTAACACTGGAGATTGAACTCAGGGGGGCACTATCATCAAACTAGATCCTCAACATTTTTTTTCAGTGAAACAGATGGAACCATTTTTGAGAAAGGATCTCACAGAGTTGCTGAGGCTTCTCTTGAACTTGCAATACTTCTGTTTAATGTCATTATGTCTTATTGTTTCAAATTAATGTTTTCTCTGGTATGTATAAAGCTCTGTTTTACAAAAAGTAATGTGATTAAAACCTTTAATCAAGTGCTCCTGAATTCAACCCATTGTACAAAAATATAAATAAGTAAATAAATAAGTAAATATGTGTACTAATAGAGAATATTTTAGTGAAGATTATAGAAAAATGTTTATGTACTTTTCCAATTACATGATTATTCAGTAGAAGCACATAAAATTCAGTAACTTTTCCTTGATGACAAAAGTTCATTTTAAAAATTCTAGGTAATTTCAGGTTTCATAATGCTTAATTCAAACCTTATGAAAATGAGCAGAGTATTAGCTATTCAAAGCCATGTCACTGCATCAAAATAACAGAGAAACTAGTTAAAGGAGAAAAAAATTATTTTGGCTATTGATTTCAGAGGTTATAGTTCATGGTCCTAAAACTGCATTTCTTTGTTGTAAGTTGAGGCAGAACATCATGTCAGAAGAATGTGGCACAGGAAAACCACTCACCTTGTAGCATCAAAAAAGCAAAATATATAAGATGTACCCTCAAAGGCCCACCAACTTCAACAATGACATGCCTCCTACAGTTTCAACTATGTTCCAATAGTTTATTTAGCTATAAATACTCAATGGATGAACCTGCAATGGATAAAACCATTGATGAGGTCAGAGCCTCGCAATCCACATCCTCACCCCCAGAAAACTGTTTCATTGTACAATGTCTTCAACACATAAGTTTTTTGGAGGGCATTTCAATTAAAAAACAAAACAGCTTCATAATAAATATAGTAAATAATTTGGTTTTTTTACTTAAGTTGATTATTGGTTATTTTTAATAGCCTATAAACATGAAATTGTAAAAGAATTTATTCCAATCTTAGTGTTAACTTATCCTTTTTGAATATTACATGAAATTACAAATAAGTTGAAAATGCAGAAAATTATAATAAAAATCAAGATTATAGTGTGTAGGAAATGTTTAATTCTCTCAAAAATGTTGAATAGTGATTTAGTCTAATATGCACTTCAATTAAGCTTAAAGTAAAGGCAAATAATTAAAATATTTCCTTTGTTAAAAATGTATTGATACACAAAATTGTTAATTTTATAGGACAATTAAACCACATATTTCACAAAATGTCATTTTATGTGTGTAGTAAAAAAAAACAAGTAAAATTAACACTTCTCGGTGAAAGGTTTTGTGATTCCTGTGGGTGGTCTGTTCACCTTTTGTTTTAAAATATAAAACTGTTACAGCACTGCCTCTTTTAGTAAGACACTCAGACTTGGGGAAAATATCATAAATATATTTTTGTTCAAAAATATTATTTAAAGAATTATTTTGATGCAAGTGGTTCAATTATTTAATATTAAGATATTCAGTGCTTATTATTCACCAAAATTCTATAGTATTTTTCAGATTTTTATAATTTATCTTCTCTGCATTTTTTCTCTTATAAAATATTTATATTTTAAAGGCACACTCCAGGAAAGAGAAATGAGAAGATACCACTAGAAGTTCAACATTGAATAACTTTGAATATTTACATATAAATTACAGAGAGAACAATTTGAGTTCAAATAGTAAATTAAAAAAAAATCTTCACTATCATTGCACATTTCACTATTAAAATTCTATATGTCAGTTTAAAAATGTTTGAACTCATGGTATTCACTTGCATATACACATATAAAAATATTTAATACACAAAATATTCAAAACAACTGATAATACTTTAATTAATTTACATGTAAACATATTCTCTAAACAGTTATATCAACTTCTGCTTCTGATTGCTGTAATGGCCCTTTCTAAGACATTTCATAGTCAGCACCATTAGCAGGCACTATTTGATGTGAAAAGTGGAATCTAAGAAAACACACTGAGAGTATTAAATATGCTTCTAATCATTATGTATTGCTTTCTTCTACAATTCTGAGATCTGTATTTCTTCAAATATTTCACTAGTCAGCTCATGAACAAATAATTTTTCAATAAATTACTATTAACTAGATAGAAATGTAGAATAAACTAGACATAATTTACAGCTGTGAGACAAAAATGATATATGTGGCAGTTTGCCAAAGAACACTTGGCATATTCAAAGACTAAAAATATGTAATATCCCAGAATGGTTGTTTTCCTTTATGTTACAGGGAACATTTTATTGTCATATTGTTTCAAAAAGACATTGATTTTTTTAAGAGAGAGTGAGAGAGTGAGAGAGAGAGAGAGAGAGAGAGAGAGAGAGAGAGAGAGAGAGAATTTTAATATTTATTTTTTAATTATCGGCGGACACAACATCTTTGTTTGTACGTGGTGCTGAGAATCGAACCCGGGCCACACGCATGCCAGGTGAGCACGCTACCACTCGAGCCACATCCCCAGCCCGACATTGATATTTTTTATGAATAATGTTTGTTATTTTTATATGGACTTTACTTGATTTCTTTTTCTTTTTTCCCATATGTCTTGCACACTGAGATGGTATTTGCTAGGGACAAACATGGTGAGATACAGATCAATCAATGGCATTTTCAAATAATGTTTAATAATACATTTCTGATGCACTTCAGTTGTTTCCATTTTATATAATGGCATCATGCACATTCAGCATGAGAATAGATTACTTCTTAAATTCGCTATCCATATTGTGTTAGGTACTTTTAAATGATGTTGGGAAAATTATAACGATAATGACAAAATCTCCCAGTATGTTGTTTCCATCTTTTTTTGTGCTTCTGCTGCTGCTACTAGTATCAGCATGCTGACTTTAATTTGCATTGTCCATATAGTTTTTCAAAAGATAGGATACTTAGAATTGAGAAAATCACATATATGACTTGTTTGTTTTATACACTGATATAGGCTCAATGAGAGACTTCAGCATTATTAATGTATATTTTATCAAAATTCTATTAAATCACAATACGATGTACACTAACAAAATTTTTTATAGCTTAAGATTTCATTAACAATGAGTGATAAGGCATCATAAGCTAGTATGTATTTGTAACTATTCATTTACTGAAATCCATTCATTTGCAATATAGTATTTTTAAAAAAAACACACATGTCAAAGTGCTTGTTTTTGAAAATATGTTTGGTGAATTAGTAACATTTCAGAATTTACTTATTATCTATTATAAGTGGGTCATATTTTGCCCACATAGTAAAATTGTTACAATATTCAATGAGTTATAGGCAAAACCAAAAAAATGCCACATACTTTACAGATTATTTAAAGCACTTATTCTTTCTTCATTCATTATTATTTTTTAAATTATCAGGCATTTACTATAGGCTAATTGGCATGAAGTGCATCCTAATTATTTCAGATATTTCAAGAAACTGCAAGACTTCATTTCAGAAGAGCATTGTAGATTTCAGAAGTAACTACTCTTCTTATAGTGACTATTATATATAAAAATTTGCTAAGTATTTGGGGTATGCAAAGATATTTGCAATATATTACAGAAATTCATATGAAAAAATAGTGCTATTTATCATGTTAGATAAATGAAGACAGATATCATACTAACAGCTAAAATGGATTTTTTATATGTGACAGTGAAATGCATTGTAATTATTATTACATGTATAGATAACAATTTTTTACATCTCTGGTTGGATACAAAGTATATTCACACTAATTCATGTCTTCATACATCTACTTTGGATAATAATGATCATCATGTTCCAACATCATTTCTAACACCATGCATCTACCCTTCCCCTCTAATGCCTTTGCCCTATCTAGTATTCATCTATTCCTTTCATCTCCCTCTCCCTACTCCACTGTGAATCAGCCTCCTTATATCAAAGAAAACATTTGACCTTTGGTTATATGGGATTTTCTAACTTAGCATTATATTCTCTAATTCTATCCATTTACCTGCAAATGCCATGATTTTATTCTCCTTTATTGCTGAGAAATATTTTATTGTGTGTACATGCAACAGTTTTTAAAATTCATTCATTTAATGAAGGGCATCTGTGTGGGTTCCATAATTTAGCTATTATGAATTGTGCTGCTATAAACATTGATGTGTCTGTGTCTGTGTAGTATGCTGTTTTTAAGTCCTTTAGGTATAGATCAAGGAGAGGGACAGCTACATCAAATGAGGGTTCTATTAAATGAAAATTTAATAAAGAAAAGATAAATTGTGCACTGGTATTTTAAATAATAATAATTTTGACTATAATCTGTTGTTTCTGGGTCTTATTTCACTCTTTACTGCAATGACATATCAATTATATTTTGACTTAATTACCCCTTTGATGTTAAAACATGTAAGGTTAATTTATTGTGGTTTGAGATGTCAAATGGAAATAATTTAGTAGATAATTCCACAAATATTCTGTTATGCTGTACTAAAAAGTTATTTCAGGTTTATTGAAAAAATTAGGTTTGTTTCCATGTAACAGTAGTTTCCAAATGTACAAATTACTAAGATAAATCTGGATGTACTCAAGAAATCTTTAACACAATATTTGCTAATCTTTATGTTATACTCTATATGAAATGTTGCTTCCATACACCCAAACTAGACCTCATTAAAATGTCATTTGTTGAATCAGCGTATCTTATTATAGATGGAGACTTTGTCATTTTTCTCTCCTTTCTTTCCACCTACAACCTGGCTAATTTACCATAGCAAAGTTTTATGCTTGTTGATCCTCTCACAAACCTCAGAACAAACTGTAAAATATTCATGACAATCTACAAACAATCATATGTCTGGTACTGTATAAATTAACATATAAAACTTCCAAAAACTTATTGATCTGGCCAAGAGATGATGTAGTAGCTATATACTGATCAAAAAACAGAAATTTAAAGACAACTAATACTGAGAATCACTAACAATCATGTAGCCATTAAAAGCAGATATTCTGAGTAGGAAGCTATTGGAAATGATGTCCACTTCATTTTTCATATGAATATTTGCTCATTATGAGGGTCACCAGATTTTAACCAGGATACTTTTGAGGTCTCCATAGAGCATATTCAAAAAACTCCCAGCATTTTCTTTATGTACCTAGGTATGATTTCCTAAATATCCTTTGAGTTTTTTCACTAACTATTTAAATCTTTTAATACAACTAGCCCATTATTCCTGTCTTATTCAAATCTATCCATCCTTTAAAAAGAAGTTTAATTAAATTGCCTAGGATCTTTAAAACAGTCTCCACTAAAATATTTTTCAGGTTCTCAAGTATTTTTATTGAACTATCTAGTATCTTCATGACCACTAAGTAATGGCCTTCTATGTCTCATTTGTACAATGTGTCTCTATTATATTACTTCCATTATGATTTGAATACGTTGTTCAAAGGATCATGTGCTGGGAGCTTGGTTTGCATTGTAAGAGAGTTTGTAAATAGTGGAACTTATAAAGAGTTCACTAGTAGATGGTGGTTAGGTAATTTGGGAAAATTCCCTTAGAAAGGACTAATGTAGCTCTCATGGTACTCAAGTTAATTTTTATTAAAGCATGATGCTACAAAAAGAGCAATTGTCCCCAATTTGTCTGCTTCCTGTCTCTTTATCTTCTCTCTCCCTCTTGAATTGGCTGTCACAATCATACCTTCTAATGTGTGATGCAGGTGAAGGGGGCCTCACAGAAGCCAAGAAGATGCTGGGAAAGTGTTCTTAAATCTTCATAACTATGTACTCAGATAATATTTTTATGCATTTTTTCCTTTTTATGCATTGGCCTGCCTCAGGAATTTTTGTATAAAAGTATAACACAGACTAGAACAAATTCTGTGTCTTATTTCTCAAAATAATTACTGGGGAGAGACTGCAGTGCATTACCAGGAGTTCTAAAAAAAAATTGGAAAAAGTTCTGTTCTGCATTCACTGAGTTATCTTTAGTGAGTGATTAAATGTCTTTGAGTCCCAAGCCTCTCATTTATGACAATGAGTAGGACATCTATGATTACATTTTTAAGGATCTTTTGTAGATCAGATGGTAAAGGACTCAATTTTTTTGAATCTCATATTTTTTTTTGTTCAGAAGATGTATCTTGTATTTTTTATATTCCCCATGGTACTTAGACTATTTTTTTTTTTTTTGCTATTTACATTGGAACTGAAATATGTGGAGTGATTTTGCTCAGTAAGCAAAAGGAATGGTGACTTCTTAAATCATAGCAAAGACTCTATGTGAATATTCTGATATATAATGTGATGCACTGCCCACTTGCTACTAATTATAGAGCAAAGTGGCATTTATGGCTAGATCTTGATGGCACCCATTAATCAGAAGTGATTTGAATTTACTTGATCAAAACTGTTAGAAAACCATAAATAAAGAGGCTGATCATTAAACAAATTTAGGTTTTGCCAGCAGCAGTTTGAGTCTTCAACTAGAGTAAGAGTTATGTGTATTTTTACTAGTGAATGGACTTTAAATTATGTATTTACTCTTTAAGCTACTTTTATTAACATAAGTCAAAATCAATTATAATAGCAGTGTAGAAAGAGATATGAAGATCTTCAAAAGCTGAAACATGTCCAAGTACAAACTCAGGTTTGTATTTGAATGCAAAACAGCTCTCTTGATTCACATCATACCTCTTTGGGCTTGAGATACTCATCCAGAAGAAAGCAAATTTTGTGTGTTTATGCACATATGTGGGCAGGTGCTAAATACATTAAGAACTAACATAATTAGAATGTAAAGTAAAAATATTTTTATTTGGGGTTCATTTGTTCAAAGTAGGAGGAATTGCCTAGGAAGAAAATGCAAGAGATTTTGTCCACCATTTCACCAACTTTCTATGTGAAAATCAATTGTCTGTCAATTATAAGTGGAACCCAAAAGTAATCAACAGCAGGTATTGAAAGGCTGTGATGAAAAACCAAACTAAAGATGTTTTTTCTCGTTTCCTCTAGTGCTTTTATTGCTGTGCAATTTGATTTGGATGTTTGCTATGTTAAAAATTGTATTGAAAATAAACATGACCTATTTTTAAAAATTATTTTAATGTTATTTTAAAACCCATAGCCTAAGGTCATAATACACATTATAGTTACCTCTTATTTTTATAATGCACTCCAAAGATAAAGCATTTGGAATATATCCTTTCCGAAAAAAAATCTTATTTTTCTGAGTAAAACTAAGTTGTAACATGCATCATATTTTTCTCTGAAGTATATGTTTGATCTTAAGATTAATAGAAGAAAGTTTTTTTACCGAGCAGCCAAAATATTATTATGATCTTTACTGGGGGGATGTTGTGGCAGGATAGATGGAGGATGAACCAGAAGTCCTCGGGGATCATGTAATTTTTTGGCCAAAGACAAAGAAACTGACATCATTGTTATTAATGGAAAAGACTGGCTAAAAACATCAATGTTCTTTAAGTTGTACATAAAAGAAGAATTTCTTTGTTCAGCAAAAATTCCCTGTGCAGCCAGCAAGGCTGAAATACACTATACTGAGATTTTGGGAACCTGGGTTCTATTTTTGATAGTTTCTGTAACTAGTAAAGTGACCTTAGCTAGCTCAATAAACCTCTTTATATCCCTTCATTTGCTTCTAATACCAGAGGAGCAATGCTTTCTAAAAGAAGAGGATCAATACATTTCTTTTGTTTCTTTTTTTTTAACTTTCTGGATTTTTTTTCCCAATTTGACTAAGATAAAACCTGCAGAAATATTTCAGAGTGTATCACACAGCATACAAATGGGTTTTAATAATCATTGCTAACTCTATTTATGACTCTTTTTTCTTTCAAAGGTTGTCCTTGCTCAAAATGGTTTATTCTCTTACTGCAATTTACTCAAACTGATTATATATAATTTTTCCCTCTTCTTTAGCCATACTATATCCACTAGTAGTCTCTTGCTTAAATCTGTACATTTTTTTTGTATGTTCTTGTATGTAAACCCAATTGAGCTTGCATGTCATTCAGTCATGTTTGGGGACATAAAAGTTGTTCATATAATATATTTTATCATGTTACATGTTGAATTAAATTGGAAAAATGTATTTCTATATTTGAGAGTGTACTATGTTCCCATAGCTTGTTTTTAGCCATATGTTTTTGTGAACTTACTTCTTCATGAATTATAGGTAATATCAAAAAAATTAATAATTTTGGAATATGATTGTTGTATAGACCCCATGCATGAGAAGCTTTTACCTTATTGTAACTGGTAAGCCAAAATTTTATTATAAGAAATTTAGTATTATTTACATTCAACCTGCTCTGGTTATCTTTTACACTTGGCCCACACAAAATAAGTCTCAGAAACATACCTCACTGTGTATTTTTTCAGATATCTAGGGCTTCAGCCTTGATTCCAGATCCATTTATCTGATTCCTGCCCTGAAGTCACACTACATATGGAACCACAGTGATCTCAGAATTTACTGGTGTACCTTCAAACATTATTGGCCACATTCACAACAAGATTAAATATTGCCACCAGGGCTGAATTCTAGAAGGCCATTGTGCACACACAAGCGAGAGCAAGCTGTTCTCTCTTACAAAAGTCCACATTTAAGTCTGTGGAAATTCTACCTTCTCAAAACAATTCTTGCTCAACCCAATCAAAATGCATGGCTCTGACCAGAGTGACAGTTCACGATGGACAGGAAGCAGCTGCTAAATTTATCTAGGACACAACACATTCTGTTACTGAAAATTAGGTGAGGAAAGCAACCCGATGCTGCCACTGGTCATTTTCTACCTGAACTACAAACTTCATTTCACAGTATTCTTACTCACACCTTCTAAATTCTACAATACATGTAGGTCTGAGAAACGATTAAGAAATAATTAAAACCAAGAATCAATAAATGGAATGGATTCAACCAAAATGTCTCTTCCTCACCAAATGAACAAACACACAAACAGAAAAACAATCTGTGAGGTGTATAGAGAGCCTACATCCTGGTAGCAAATTTTTTACTCCTCACATATCAGATAGAGAACTAATCTCTACGGTATATAAAAAACTGTAAAATTCAACCACCAAAAAACAAAAATAACCAAATCAATAAATAGGCCAAGGACTGAACAGTCACTAATCAGAAAAGAATACAAAATAAATCCACAAATATATAAAAAGAATGTTAATAATCTCTAACAAATCAAAAGTACTCTAAGATATCTCACTTCATTCAGAATGGCAGCTACTATGAAGACAAACAATAATACGTGCTGCCAGGATGTGGGGAAAAATACATTCGAACACTTCTGGTTGGGCTACAGATTGGTGCAGACAGTATTGAAAGCAGTATGGAGATTTTTTTAAAAAATGGGAAATCACCATTTGGCCCAGCTATTCTCTCCTTTGTCTATACAAAAAAGATATAAAACCAGCATACTACAGGGACACAGCCACATCAATATCTATAGCAGCACATTTCACTATAGCCCAACTCTGGAACTAACCTAGATGCCCTTTACTAGATGAATGGATAAAGAAAATGTGGCATATATACACAATGGGATATTACTCAGCAATAAAAGAGAATAAATCATGGCATTTGCAGGTAAGTGGATGGAGTTACAAAAGATAACTTTAAGTGAAGGTAGCCCATCCAAAAAAAATTCTGAATGTTATTTTTGATATAAGGAGGCTGATTCATAGTGGGATAGGGCAAGGGAGCATGGGATTAATAGACAAACTCTAGATAGGGCAGAGGGGTTTGAGGGGAAGAGAGAGAGCATGGGGTTATTAATGATGTGGAATGTGATGATCATTATTATTCAAAGTACAGGTTCTAAGACATGAATTGGTGTGAATATACTATATATACAACCACAGATATGAAAAATTGTTCTCTATATGTGTAATAAAAATGTAATATATTCTGCTGTCATATATGAATAAATAAAGAAAGAAAAAAATCCATCATATATAAAAAAAATGTTTGTATTCTAGGTGTATTACTTCAAATACCAGAAAACCCTTAAATAACTAAATACAATATAATAGACAATAAACTGAGAAATATTATGCTACACAAATACTTACACAATAACTATAAAAATATCTTCTTTTACAATGTAAAAATCATGAAAAAGTTAATAAAGTGGAAATTATAACCTTCTTAATTTTTAATTTTATTTGTAAACATTATGGAATCCCACTACATTATTTTTGTGCTTGTAAAATTATGTGTGTCAAGCAAACTAGTGAGTAAGGAAAGACAGTTATTGAAAAATTAAAAGAAATATCTTTGTAGAGGCTATCCTGCAAACAGGAAAGTTTCTTACTCTGAGGCTACAGAGAAAACTCAGAGTGCCTGTAGTCAAATTCTGAAAACATTCTGAATTTGTTTTGTTTTGTTTTGTTTTTTGGATTGGCTAACTTCACTTAGCATTATCTTCTGTAATTTCATCCATTTATCAAATGAGAATGGTGAATGTGAAGAGTGATCTGGAAATCCAAAGATAGGGCAGGAAGTCTAAGGAGAGAACTGAGCAGCATAAGTAGGGAATGCATTTAACTATTACAGGAAGATAGGGTCCCAATGAATTTGGACGATAGTTACGACATAAAATCATGCATATCCATAGTATAGGCCATTGAAAACAGATTTGGTCCTATTTCTTTGGAAGGACTAGATCCAGGCTTATATATACACAAACATGTAAAAAATGCTTACTTGCACTGAAAAATGCTAAGTGAGGTGGTTTTGGTTCCATGAACAAAAATGGATTGAATCACTCATCAAAAGAAATTAAAGAGTGTTTTCTGGAGTGAAAAAGGTACAGGAAATTCCAATACAAAATGGAGAGTCCAACAAGGGAATTCCTGATCCTTTTGATTCAATGATTTCACAAGTCTATCGTCTCGTGTCCAAGATTCCTAATTTTTCATAGTGGTAACATGCAGTTTTAAATGTCTCTCACATATCTCTTTAGTTCATAGATTTTAATCACATTTCCCTGCTATTTTCTGAATGTACAATACACTAATGAAAAAGTATGACCTTAACAAGCATACTGAAAGAATACACGTATTTTGCTGGGATTCTAACTATGAGTCAACATTATAAATGTCCCTTCATTACTATCATTTTAATATCCACCCATAAATTTCTTCAGAACAGATTGAGATATAAAAATGTATTTTTGATGAACAAGGTGACATTCCAGTGTTTCTAGATACTTAGAGAATCTCTCTTGAAAAGAAGATCCATAGCACCAAGTGCTGGGTCTGCACAAATATCTGCTCTGCCTTACTGGGATACCTAATCTGTTAGTTTCCTCACTTGTAAAATGAATGATAATATCTGCCTGCTGACATTTTCATGAAACTTAAATGGGATAATTTATGTAAAGTACACAACAACATTTATATCCCAGTTTAATTATCTTTTGAGATTTGCCATATATTAACTTGTATCATGGATATCTTTATGCATCTTATCCCTCTTGGGGTAGCTCCATGATGTACTGTCCTGGTTATACCAGTAACTCTCACAATATTTACTTTCCCTAAAGTGACTTGAAAAGAGTTAAGTTGGATATTAAGAAAAAAAGCTGGGCTGGGATTGTGGCTCAGTGGTTGAGCACTCACCTGGCACAGGTGGGACCCAGGTTCGATCCTCAGCCCACATAAAAAAAAAAAAAAATTAAGGCATTGTGTTGTGTTCATCTGCACCTAAAAAGTAAATAAATAAAAATTTTAAAAAAGAATAAAAGGCTGGGCATGGAGGACCATGTCTAATTCTAGCAGCTCTAAAAGTTGAGGCTTGAGAATTGTGAGTTCAATGCCAGGCTTACAAAAGTGAGATGCTAAGCATATCAGTGAGACCCTTACTCACAAAAATACAAAAACACAAAAGAGGACTGGTTTTGTACCCCTGAGTTCAATCCATAGTACCCATTCCCCAGAAATAAAAAAAAATAATAATGTTAAAAACAGCTAGGGGAATAACCAAATAGTAGAGTAGTCGCCTACCATGTGGGACGCCCTAGGTTCAATGTCCAGCACCATAAAATAAAATAACATAAAATTAATGTGACATGACATAAAGTGAAATGAAGTACAAAGAGTGAAAATGAGGAAAAGCATATTATATTTTTCTTAAGAAAAGTATGTTCATTTAAATGTAAATTAAGTAAAAAAAATACAGATGAAATCATAAAATCTAGCACCTAGTCTTTAATACTTCAAAATAAGAGTAAAACAGAAACCCATTCAAAACAATCTGGATAAGGAAATAATATTTCAAATATTGATAAGGCACTTTGAGAACAAAAACTTCTGAATGCTAATGATAAATAAAGTGAGGCTGGGTTTGTGGCTCAGTGGCAGAACATTTGCCTAGCATGTGTGAGGCATTGAGTTCAATCCTCAGCACCACAAAAAAACATAAATAAAATAAAGGCATTGTGTCCTTCTACAGGTAAAAATATTTTTTAAAAAAAGATGCATACAGGAGATGATGATGTACACCTATAATGACAGATACTTGGGAGGCTTGAGGATTGCAAATTCAAGGCCAGCGTGAACAACTTAGTGAGACTGCCTCAACATGAACAATGAAAAGGGATGGGCATGCAACTCAGTGGTAAATTGCCCATGAGTTCAATTCCCAATACCAAAATATAGTTTAAATAGTTTAATTGAAAGGATAATTCAAACTTCCTTTTACAAAAGTTAATTTTATAGCAATGCTTGCTACTTTGTTATTCCCAGGAAAAGGCTGCTATATTACAGTAAAATTGCAAAACAACAGTCCTGAAAGGTGTCTATGCAAGTTACAATGTAATAAAGCAAGTGTCTAGACAGAATTCAGTGGCACCCACCTATAACCCCAGAGACTATGGGAGCTGAGGTAGGAGAATTGCAAATTCAAGGCCATACTTGGCAACTTAGAGAGATCCTGTCTCAAATTTTTAAAATAAAATAAAGAGGATTGAAGATGTAACTCAGTGGTAGAGTACTCCTGGGTTCAATCTCTAGTACCAAAATAAAACAAAAAGAAAACAAAATTAAAAATCTAGGAGTCTACTAAACACTAAATATGCATATTTCACCTCAGTTCTCACAACAGTCATCCAAAGTTAGAAAGGTAATTATCTTTCTTTAATGGAGATAATTATCCTCATTTTCAGAGGAAAACACTGAAGTTCATGGAAATTAACTAACCCAAGGACACATGACTAATGAATAGAAGTTAGAACACTGAACTCCCATCATGCCTGCTTATGCATAATCAGGATCAAAAGAAGACAGACCAGATACATCAGGAAAGTGGCAAGTATCAAAAAACGTAAGACAAGACTTCAACATATTTACCACAGATTCTGACAGAGTACAATATACTCACAACATTAGAAATGGTGCATATTTCAAGCAAATCTGAAAATTTTAGGAAGACACATTTAAAAAGTGGCATTGCAGGGTGTTGTAGTGCATACCTGAAATCCTAACAGTTTTGCATGACTGAAGCAGGAAAATGACAGGTTCAAAGCCAACCTCAGCAACTTAGTGAGGCCCTAAGCATCTTAGTGAAATACTTCATTAAAATAAAAAATAAAAATGGCTGGGGTTTTGGCTCTGTGGATAAGCACCCTGGGTTCAATCCCTCATACTAAAAAACTTTAAAAAACTGTAAAATAAAAAGAGAGGTATTGATAAATTCCAATATTAATAAGCTAGTTATTTAGTTCTTATTAACTTTCTTAAATCACAGGATCAAAGTTTTTAGCTTGTTTACTAAATAAAAAAAATGTTCTAAGCATGAATTCTATAAGTAGCACTATCATACAAACAGAAGGGCATTATGGTTAAGTGGAAGTTCTTAATGTTACCCAGTCTTAGCTTAAACAAGAATATAAAATGAGTCTGGAATTAAGCATCCTCCATTCCTATTCTCTAGTTATCAGACATGATGGCTCTGTACATGAAACCCGCTCCCCTGCCTGCCTGCCACCTTCTGTTCATCAACAAAGATCCAGTGAAAGTGTCAGTTTCCTAGGAAGCTTCCCCTTTGGTTTACCAGGAAAGAGAGGGAGATATATCTAGCTAACTTGAAGCATAATGATCCTTTACTTTGGTCACAGTCTCTTTTTGAGACTGTGTTGAAGTAGACTGTCCTCCTAGTAAAATATGTTCTCTCAAAAAATTTAAATATTATTTCAGTGAATTCTACAACATCTAAGGACACAAGTTAATAACTCTTGCTATAGAGAAACAAATGAATATCTCATAGATAGCAGCACATGAAAGTGTGACTCCTGTTTTACATCTTGCTGAAAATGGGCTCTTTTCTCCTTGTCTCCTAAATATGTTACACAAGAAAGTCCTGGAAAAAATCTAAATCCAAGGAAAAAATCAGTGAACTAAATGCCAGAGCCATGAGATGGTTTGTGCATGTCATAGAAAAACTATAATATGCAGACACCTTTCAATAGGTGCTGCTCATAGAAAATATGCTGGGACTCTGAATTATCACCTAGAATAATGGTTAAACCTCTGGGTAAGTACTGTGTTTAGCAGGGAGAATAAACAAGTCTAAGAGTGTCTTAGGATAACTAAAAATGTAATGATGTTTCTCACTTTAGTTACTTCCTATGTGAATATGAGAAGGACAGTTTCTCTATTAGATTAGCAAAATTTATTAAAAATGAGCATCAGCCTACAAATTGCAGAATGGTAATAATAAAACTCATTAGATCCTCCCCCATTATATCCTGGGTCTTACTTACACTTTTTCAGTTCAAGTTTTCTTGAATAATATCATTGACTATGACAAGATTTTGACTTATGATATTTTACACATCATCTAGAAAAATATCATAACATAAATAACACAAGTTTATCTACATCTACTCTGTACCTTTTCATTTCTTCTATTCAGTTGTTCAAAACAGAAAAGGGACAGAGTTTCTGAAAAGGTCCCTTGTCATGTAAGCTTCCTGCAAATAAATAATGAGCACAATCATGTGGAACAAAGCAAGAAGGTAGTCTTGATGCCATTGTTTCCCCATTAGAAACAACAAAGAAGTTTGCACAACCACAGAGAGAGAACACATACTCATATATAATTGCTGTATAAAGAAAGTATAAGAAAATTATACTATTTTCAACACAGTAGGAAACTAGTACATTCCTAGAACGATATCAGGTAAGCCTCAGTGAGCTTGCCAAGGGAGTTGATAGTATTCAATTACTTCAGGAGTTAACAACCAATGAGGTTCTATATTTATGTAACTGAATATGTAATGCAAAAAAAAAAGTCAGGAAAGAACAGAAATCAATTAAACCAAGGCACATGATGGAAAAGAGAAGGAATACTTTGAAAATATTAAGCCAGAAATGCTAAGACCTGATTGCAAACAGGATCCACACATTGTGGTCTCCCACATTGCCCTGGCTGCCCAATGCCCATTCCTCCCCAACTATCTCCCAACTTCTATGTTCTCTTTCCTTCTGTATCTATATATAGAGTGTCTTCTACTGGCTCAAGTTCTAAGATCAGGTTATGTGTGAACAAAACAGATAAAACCTCTTGGTCTTTTTAAATTGGTTAGTTATAAGGGTTTTTCTAACTATTTCCTGAAGCTTTTGAGTTTACTAGTGCTGGAATTTAGTTTTTCTGACAAATTTTTACATAGGGAGCATGTTATCTCAATAATAAAATTACAGGAAGCCTCAGTGTGCCTCATGATTCAGCCTACGCTGAAATCCAAAGAACTGTCTCTGACCTTCTGCTTTTTCTGAGTTGATAAGAATCCAAAGCCATCTTATACTCTAACGTGATAAAGACTGGGTATCAGGTTTGAAAAATAAACATGCCTATTGCATATATATCTCTATTGCTAGGTACAGTTATAACATTAAGCAAAGGATGTTCCCAATTTTGATACCCCAAACTGCTCAAAAATGGCAAGAAAAATAATCTTCAACATCAGAAGTCTTAAAAGATCTGAGAGTTCTTCTGAAAGGCCCATGATGCATTGTAATTCATAGTGAGGTCATTGGTAGCTGGTTATGAAAACTAAATGAAACCATGTTTTTTAAAAATAAGAAACTAAACACAAATTTGAATTTCTAGGATATTGCAAAGGACCAAAACACATTGGAGGAAATGAACATGGAGATCACCCAACTATCTGCATCTCAGCAGCAATGACTCCAGAGATCAAGAGTCATCCTTCATGATTGAGGTTCCAAAGTAATCTCATTCGCTTGGGAAGTCCATAGGCAAAGTGTTTTCTCCATTTGCATGGCCCATAGATATGATCTCTGAAGGTAAATGGAAACAGAGTGTGCTATATCTTCTCAATTATAGGACATGGATAGCTGTCTTTGGTAGGTTGTATTTCTATTCCTAGATATCCACTTTCTCCCCTATGGGATTATTGTGCATCCTGACCCTTAGTCATGTGACTTTCTGTGTCTCTGAATGGCAGTGCTCATATGCATTGTTTTGGAATGTAAATAGATATTATGTATGAGTTGAAGCTTTAAATATGCCTGCTTACGTTGTTTCTACCCCCTGCCATGAAACATGTAAAAGTCAATTAACTTCCATGGTGATTAAAATCTTTCCTAAACCTCCATGTAAGTATTAATTCATATCATTTTCAAAAAATCTGTATGCATATAGATATATGTGCATGTCTCTTAATGTTATCAACTGTAGTGGTGGAACTTCAGTGTTTCTGCATCCTTCTTCATCATGCCTCTTCATTTGTTCCCATATCTCATATCTCATTTCCACTTTAAGTTGCCACCTTAGGTTTTCTGCTATGGCATGCATTTTACTATACAAATAAGGTAAAGATAACTGTTGAATAATTAAATGATTATGCTGCACAAGTGTTTGCCCCTCACTACCTAGAGGTGCACTAATTGTCTGGGAAAGTCATTTCTCTTAATATTTTTTAATATCATTTTTTTTCTTAGTTACTAATGACAGTAGTATGTATTTTGGAATATTATATATACATGGAGTGTAACTTCCCATTTTTGTGGTTGTACATGATGTAGTGATACACCAGTAATGTATTTACATTTGAACATAAAAAGGTCATGTCCATTTAATTTACTGTCTTACCTATTCTCATCACCATCCCTTTGCTTTATTCCCCTTTGTTTAATCTAAATTATGTCTGTTCTTCCCTCCCCCTGCCTTATTTTGTGTTAGTATCTTCATATCAGAGAGAACATTCAGCCTTTTTTGGGGGGGATTGGATTATTTCACACAACATGATAGTATCTAGTTCCATCCACTTTCCAGCAAATTCCATAATTTCATTCTTCTTTATGGTTGAGTAATATTCTATTGGGTATACACAACACAGTTTCTTTATCCATTCATTTGGTCAAGGGCACCTGGTTGTTTCCATAGCTGAGCTAATGTGAATTAAGCTGCTATAAACATTGATGTGACTGTGTCCCTGTAGTGTGTTGATTTTAAGTCCTTTGTGTATAAGCTGAGGAGTGGGATGACTAGGTCCAATGGTTGCATTCCAAGTTTTCTTATTAATTTCCATAATTCTTTCCAGAGTGATTACACCCATTTGCAGTCCCACCAGAAATGTATGAGTGTGCCTTTTTTCCACATCCTTCCCAACATTTATTATTATTTGTATTTGTGACAATTAATGTTATGACTGGAGTAAGATGAACTATCAGTGTAGATTTAATTTGTGTTTCTCTAATTGCTAGAGATGTTGAACATTTTTTTCATAATTTTTTAATCTGCAACTCACAGTGTTCTTCCTGTCTCCTGGGGGGAGGACAGTATGCCCACACTATGGGGTCATGTTGGCCTGCAGTGTCAACCTGGTATGTTTTCTTATACATGTTTTCTTATGCATGTTGTTTCCTACCTCACAGAATTAAGGTGGCAGCAGGTGTGAAGATCACAGGCTTGAGAACTAGCAGTGGGCAGTGGACCACAGCAACACCCAGATGATGGCTACCTTCGCCTGCGTGGGCCACCAGACACCCAGGGCAGGTGAATGCTGAGAGGCTCAAGGCCTAAGGCAGTCGAGGGGCTGGGGATTGTGTGGGAATCCAGGGCTGGATGTGGCATTTAGACTGATGCAGCTCCACTGAGGATATGTGCTCTTCCCAGCCCAGTAGCCCGGTTCTGAAGGTCTGTGGTGCAGGACACATGGGGCAGAGCTTGGTTCTTTTGCTCTTCATGCACAAAGGCCTAATGAGGTGGATGGTGTCCAGAGCCATTGAGTTCACATTTATCATGGTGCAGGGTTTAATATCTAGTTTCAGATCATCTTTATTATTGTTGTTATTATTGTTTTTAACTAAGGGTTGATGAAGGTAGTGGGAAAAGCAGAACTGACATAAGAGGTGAGAGGAAAGTGGACATTTTATGGCAAACAAAGGGAAGCTCTGGCTTTTGGTCATTGTTCCTTACGACCTAAATAGTCATTGCTCTGATGTTACACCTGGGGACTAGTGCATATCTTTGGTCTTAAGCTAGGTCCCAAGTGCTGCTGGCTGGCGGCCTCTCTTCTTCAGGTGGGGATGGAGCCTCAGTTATGTGGGCTGTGCTCAGCTGTGCTGCAGAGAGAGGTCCTCACTGATGATGTTGCATCAGGACACCTGGTAGGTGACAGGATCCATTGCCTGAAGTCTCAGCCCCTGCCCCCTCCCATGTGTGGAGCAAGCATCTTCATCTTGTGGAGCAAGGTTATTCAGGTTAATGACTACGACAGCTGTGCAGACAACATCGCAGCTCAGGCCTCACCCTGGGTGAGGCACCAGCTCCTCATCTGGGAACACGAGCCCCTGGGGAAACTGCTCTGTCACCCTGCATTGTCATAGTCTTTTCTCTTTTCTTTCTTCTCTATTAGACTCTTTAAGGACCAAGGGCACAGGAGTTTTGGGTGGTGGGGACAGCCTGTTCCCTGGAGTGGCATGGTGTGGCAGCCTCTTCCTTGTGACCCTGACAGCATCAACTGCAGTTTCTCTCTGCCTGCTCTTTCAGGGGCAAGAGGGGCTTAGATGAGTGCTGGTTAGAAGCCTATTAGGAACCACTGTCTGGGTTATCTGGACACCTCTCCCTTCAAACTCATTCCAGCAGCCTCAAACTCTATCTCTATCTGCTGAGCACCCCCAAATGCTGGGCACCCCAAGTCCAGAGCATCCCCAAATCTTGAACATACCAAAATTCTGAGCACCCCAAGCCTTGAGCACACCAAATTCCTGAATGGTTAATATTAGCTCAGGGGATTCAGCTGCAAGTAATAGATCATCTGCCCACAGATGGCTGCTACAAAAGAATTTGGTCATCTCCTGTCACAAGCAATTCATAGCTGGTTGATCCTGTTATTTGTGACACACTGGTACCACATGTCTGCTCAGTGTTTCTGTCCTTCTACTCCATTCTAGCCAGAGAACTGACCACCATCCTTCACCTTATCTACTCATGGTCACAAGATGGCTGCAGCTCTTCCAAGCATTGAAAACTCACCCAGAACTGTTCAGGGGTTGAAAAGGAATGGGACTTGTCCTAAGTGTCTTCTTCTACAGTCAGTCTCCAGGGGACTCTTCCCTTCAGAGCTCATTAGTAAGCTGTAGGATCTCCGCCTTTCCCCAAGAAGCAGGTACTCTTGGGAAGTACCTGCTGGGTAATATTTTGGGCTTTGTAGTGGGAGATGGTCTCTGCCATCAGGGAATGAAGAGGGGAGAGTAGCCGATAGTACTCTTCAGAGTTGGTGTCTGTCAAGGGCTGTGACTTTATTCTGTTTTGCACAGTGTGTGATGCAGCTTTTCATTACTGTGACCAGGATACCTGACCCCTACAGCTCTGAGGAAAGCTTTGTCTGACCATTTCAGAGGCTTCAGTTCCTGGCTGGTTAAATAGATGGCTCTGTTCCTGAGGTGAGGCAGAACATCATGGCTGGAGGGTGTGGTGAGGAGAGCTGCTCAGTCCCAGGCCTTGGGAGTGGGGAAGGCAGGAGCTGGGGATGAGATGAAACTTCTCAGGCCACATGCCTAGTGATAACCTCCCTCCAACGGGGTCTCACTCCCAATTAGCCATTCCCATCTTCAATCCATCTGCTGCATTATTCCACTGAGGAGGTCAGGACCTGGGGATGGAGTCATTTCCTATGAGCCAAACCTCTGGACATTGCTGCACTGGGAACTAAGCCTTTAGGTGCATGAGTCTTTGGGGTAATTTCCAGACCCAAACCATAACACACAGCACTGCTGTGCATATTCCTGGTGGAAAAGTTCCTCTCAGGTGCTTGGTTTATCAGGTGGTTTTGTCCATTTGGTCCTGTAACAATGAATGTCTTCAGACAGGTTGAGTTCATGGTGGACAGACACCAAGAGTGTTGGATTGGGGCTCCAACCTTTTCTTCAGAGCCTATCTCCATCTTCCCATGGTTGTATTCCTCTCAGGTGCTCTCCATCCTGGAGGAGGATGGTGGAAAATGACTACATCTGCATCCATCTGCTGAAGTGGTCACTCTGATAGAAGCTTTTCTTCCAAGACAGGCCCAGCACAGGTCCTGGTCATCCCTGGCCCTGGGGATATAACTATGACATGTGATCCCCTAAGCAACTGCCATAGCCCTCCTTGAAGACAGGGGTTCCCATCAGCCTCAGCTGAAGGCCTGGGATGGAAGGTGGGAGGGAATCTGGGGGGGGGCATGTACTCTGATGGGGACTTGAGTGAGAGTAAGCCAGACAGTCAACACAGTGTCAGGGGTCCTCATACCCACAGAGCATGCTGTGAGTGCCATCTGTCCCTGCATCCTGGGACACTGGGAAGGTGATGGTGTCCAGGTTCCATTCAGAGGGAATTTTGTTGAAATGTTTGGTCAAATAGTAATCTCTTTCTGGTGCAGAGAACCACACAAATTCTTGTAGATGGTTGTCTCTGTTGTTTTTTTAAGAGCAGAGTCTGTAGTTCTTAGAAGTATGAGAAAGATTGACAGCTCCTGGCCTCACCCTCCTCCCCAGGGCTGAAGAAGGCCAGAGATTGTGGCTGTGGTGTGATAATTTATGCTTATCTAGAATCCCCCTAGAATCCATTCCATAATGTAAATAAATAACTGCTTCTTTGTATGTCTTCTATTGCATTTTTATATCAAATGAGGTGTGAAACACAGGCCTGTGGAGGAAACTTGCTGCTAACAGGAATGTGTGAATGTATCTCAGCACATCATCTGGCAGGAAGCTGTGATCCCTGGGTTGTGACAACCTTGAGTGGAACTGAGTTTTTAATAGAATATAATGTACAAACTGCCTGAAATCCTGTGATAAGAATTACACGTGTTGTGTGGGGAGCCCTGATGCACACAGCTAGGAGGGCAGTGCAATATTAAAATATTGTAATGAATACTCATTCTGAGGGAATGAGAGTAATAAAGATGAAACCAGAAGACAAAGGGTTGTGTTGCCAAAAAAGAAAAGATTAGAAAAAGAAGCATATTGGAAACGTTCAGAACAGATAAGCTGAAGCCAAGGGAACAAGACAGAGGACATGGCTCTCTGCATGGATGCCACGTGCCTTTGGCCAGTGGGGGCAAGTGTTTCCCTGCCTTGTCTGGCTGTTGGACCTAGACCACAGGAGGTGAGCCACCATGACCCATAGTTCAAAGCCCTTCTCTTCTGAGCACTGTTGGTGGGGAAGAGGAAGGCTCTGTTGTCCACAGGGAAGAGGGGAAGCAAAGCCCAGGCTTTCTGCAGAGGACAGGCCCTCCCCATGCTGTTGCCCTGGTGCAACGTGAGCTGGGAAATGTGACGTTGTTTGGAAATCTGGAATCCATTCCCAGCTCCCTTCTGGGATTTTTCTTTGCTGTTGTGGTCCAGACGACATGGTGACAGTTCACTGGCTTCCATTACTGGAACAAACACTTGAGACATCAACTTGTAGAGAGAAGGGGTTTGTTGGCGTATACTTTTTGAGGATTTAGACTGTGATCAGGTTTGGGGGCTTGTGGTGAGTTAGCACCCTGTGGCAGGTAGCGTGGGGTAGAGAAAATGTCCCCTCATGCTTTCCCTGAACAAAAAGAGAAGGGAGCTGGCTTCCTGCAGACTCCCTCAAGGCCCATGATCTAGAGCCTTCTGCAAAGTCCCCAAAGATTCCCCCCTCCATCAACACCAGACTAGGAACTCCATCAAAACCTGGCCTCTGGGGATCACCCAGATCCAAATGGAAGCAATCACTAATGAAACAGGGGAGGGCCACCCTGTCAATCAATTTGTCAAACCCAGTTGTGTTTTGTTAATATTCAACCATTGGCCATGGAACCAAAACACAGTGCTGATTAAGACAGCCAGCACATCATGGGTCATGGGGCATGAATCAGACTGTGTCTCCCATTGAGCTTACATTTCACACCTGAGCTGAGAAGAAGCAGCTGCCAGCCAGTCCTCATCAGGCCATGCAGCACCTCTGCAACTAGCCAGTGCAGCTGCCTCTCATCACCGCCGTTTGGTGATAGCTTCTCCTCTTCTTCTATTAAAGGGTTAACTGAAAAGTGAAAGAACACAGGGAAAGTTTAGTCTGTCTCTCAGGAACATCTTGTGTGATTTGGTCATCTATACCTTATTTCATGAAAAGATTTTGTTAAAATCACAAACACACAAACACATATATAGACAGACTTATATAAAATCATATATATATATATATATATATATATATATATATATATATATATATATATATATATATACATATCAGGAGCCAGAAATCATTTTTAAATTCTTTCAGGAGAACAACATTTCAAAAATTAGAAACCTGAGTCCTTGTAGTGGACACCTCTTATTTTTCCCACTTGACAGCTGTTTGAGTGGAGATCCAACGCTTAATGTCCCACAGCCAGTTTGTGGTCAAAGCCATTGACTCCAGAGCTGTGCTTGGACCACTGCCCAAGGCTCTGAAAATGCTTGTCAATGGGTCCCTACATGTGTCCCCATCCTGCAGCTCTGTGTCCCACTAGATGGAATCCTCAGTAGCAGAAGCTCCTACAGTGCCAGCGGCCATCTAGCATATGGACGTAGACAACAGGGGCCCCTCCAAAAACAGGCCTGCATTCTCATCTCCAGAACTTGTTAGCCTGATCTTTGGTCAATGGGCCTTTGCAGAGTTGGTTGATGTGGGCTATAAGGTGGCCTTCACTGAGAAACTGGCACCACCCTCCTTGGCTGGACAGGGGAGGGAACTGGCACCATATTCTGGGAAGGAATCCATTGCAGCTTCTCATTCAGTAAGGAGCAGTCTTGTGTCCACAGAGGATCCTGAAAGCTCATCTTTAGATGGTGCCACAGACAGGCAGCTGTGGGCCAGGTTCTGTGAACACTGACATGTGTGGGTCGAAGGTGGCAATTGTTTCCTTGGTTGACAAAGAGGAAAGAGCCATTTACTGTATTCTTGACATTATGCTGAGTTATGTGCTTCAAACTGAACTTTAATAGGTGTTTGTTTTCCAGAGCAAATGGCTCAGTCTATGAGATCCTATAAGTGGACTTTGGCATCGACCATAGCAGTAGTCTGTCTGGGACCCAGCAAACCAGCTGGCAAGTGGTGTACCCAATCAAGGACTTCATGAGTGAGCTGGTCATTTCTGAAATCTTTATCAGCCAGATGACCTTTGTGGGCATTGTCCCTCTTGCAATGGTGTGCAATTATGGCTTTAGGAGAAGAGGTACAGAGAAGTTTTTTTTGAATGTCATCTTTTCTCTCCCATGCACTTGGAACATGTTGTTTAAACAAGAAAAATATTCTTAAATTGCATTTCAAGCAGAACTAGTATGGCACTGAGTAAAAACGTGGATGTGTAACTGATGTGATTCTGCAATCTGTATCCGGGGTAAAAATAGGAGTTCATAACCCACTTGAATCAAATGTATGAAATATGATATGTCAAGAGCTTTGTAATGTTTTGAACAACTAATAAAAAAATTGCATTTCATTTACCTGTTTTCTATAGTGCCTCCTGGAAACTATGTACGTCTACTGTGTAAATCCTTTTTCATTTTTGGAGACTGTGGAATGGTTTCCTGGGGAGCCCTTGTCCTTTGTTGTCTCTGTCTTTGTGCATGTCAGGACCAAGTGTTGTGCTGAGGGAAGATAGTTTTATTGAAATGTATGGTTGCGTGTGTGTTGGAACAGAGTTCTGTGTGCCCATTTACCAGACCCTCATCAATTGGCTTTTCTTTGAGACTCCTCAGGTGGCCTGGGATTGGCAAACTTTGAAGTACAGGTGGACCAAAAGAATCTTGTTGGCAACTGCCCAGATAAACTTGGACAGGATTCTAGAGCCCACTAAACTGCCTGTGGTTTTGCTTCATGGGTCAGAAGGTGGCTGGTTTTCTTTCCCTGTGTTTGGCTGAAACTCTGTCCACAACCAAGGCCCAGGGACCACACTTGAGGATGGAGTCATGGATGATATTCCAGTTCATGAAAAGGAGGGTGCTGTGGGTCTATCGGAGGTCCATGCACTCCATGCTATTCTGTCCTGGAAATGATCAGGTACATTCTGCACTGAGTTGAACTTCCTGCCGGGACCTCACACACAGGTGTTCTGGGGTGTTCTGGGGAAATCTGTGGCTACTTTGGATCATTTGTCACTCAAGTTGGATACCAGAGTTGAGCCAATTACAGATGAAAACTCTATTCATTAATTAATCTACCTTTATTTCCCCCATCTTGAGATCCTAACATGTGCTCTTTGCCTGGAACACATGTTCCCTGCCTCTCCCTGGGTTGGTTCCTCTCCTGCACCTTGGCTGTTAGAGAGGCACCTTCTCTGACCACACTGGTTTGTGCAGCCCTCAGCCCCTCCCTGCCCTTCTGTTTCTGTCCATTTCTTCCTATTTTATGATCCTCACAGATGTCACCCCTGGCCATTGCTGGAGTCATCTACTGACTCTCTCCCCAGAAGATGAGATCCTGGTAAGTTTTATCCACCCCTGTCTCCGTGACACCCATAGAAAGGTCTGGCACAGTTGATGGTTGTTGAATGAATGAATGGACCCCATGCTTGAATCCGAGTTCCAGGGCATTAAGGTTTTGAAAATTCTGTGATCCTGTCAGCAGTGATCCACATTTTGGTGTGGTGGAGTCAAGACTTTGTAGGAAAGCAGCTGCTAAGGAACAGAGTGGGCTGGTGTGTATTTCAGGGAGAGATGAGGCATCATTGCAGTGCCTCTCCCCGGGAGCTCTCCTGCAGATTCTCCCACTCAATCTAGCTTGGGCCACAGTTGGGGAATATCTTCACTCAAGTCCTTGCCCTTTGTTGCATGCTTTATCTCCAGCTCTCAATTTCCTATTGGTGCCAAAGCCTCCTGACACTTACAAGGGTAGAATTAAGCAGAGAGTTTCATGCTCTCTTCTTGGGAAGGCATCAGTTTTGAGAGTTGCTGGGAAGCAAGATGTGTTTACCTGTCAGGACCTGGGACCAGAGCAGGAGTGGAGAACAGGGCTGGGCAAGTGCAGAGCACAGGCTGAATCCAGCCTTGTGCCTGGTTTGTACATAAAGTTGTATTAAAATTCAGCCATGATCATTTTCAGAGTCTATGAGTGCTTGGACGGTGATGCTGGTGGAATTGAGGATTTGCAACACAGAGTATCTTTGGCTGAACTTTAATTTTACCACCTTGTAATAATGTGTGAGGAGTGGGTGAGGAGAAGACTGCTGTCCTGTTGCTGTTAGGGAACATTGTTCTTGACTCTCAGCATTTCTCATCAGGAAACGAGACTTTGCCAAAAGCACTCCAGCCCTCTTTGACCAGTGGTGATATTGTCTTTCATTGGGCCACAAAACTCAGGTGCTGGGCTAATTGAGATGTCACTTACTGTGTCAGGTCCCAGGGTGGGGACAGAGCAGAATTGGGTGGAAGAGCTGCCAACAACTTCATGGCTGTGAATGAAGGGCTGAGTGACAGTATGTGGCCTGTGATCAAGATGCAGGTCAGCCTGGACAGTCTTTTACAACATTACCACTGTCCCCAGGGGGCTATCAGTTTCTTGGTGACGGGAGCAGAGGCCAGTAGATAGAGCTGGGTGCTGCCCCCATGGGTGGCTGCCTGAAGCTTGGGTGAGGTGCACTCTCTGTAACCAACCTCATTGTCCTGTTTCCTCCCTGCTGGTGCAGGCTGAGTGTCTTGACACCACACAAGGCCATGATCCTGCTGTGTGATTTGCAAATAGTGGCCATGAGCACCCCCACCTGGCTGATCTTCACTCAGCGGCACTCATGGTGTAGCCATCTGCTTTTGGAAAGTGCTGTGGAACTAGGACAGTGGTGTCAGCTGTGATCACGCTCAGGACCCCAGTCATTTAGTGGAGTTTCATGAGGATTGAGACATTACAGGCAGTCTTTGTAAACTGACCTGCATATTGCATGCAGCTAATATTTAGTTTTTATTATTTTCATCCAATATCATCATCAAACTCACACCTATTCACAGGTAAAAGGAGCCATTTCAAACTGTCAAGGATGTGTGTTCAGTGAGCTCACTTTACACATGGCCAGAAATAACTACTCTTGTTGGTGGAGCCATAAGCTTGTGCAGCTGGTGTTCACACTTGCAGCAGAGTGGGTGCCACGTGGGTGCCACGTGGGTGCCACATAGGTGCAACACCAGTGCCCAGCTGAGCATCTTTCTAGCATGTGGCTATAGTGTGTCATAAGTATTATTGTGCACAGATGCGAGGACGTGTTCCTCAGGGCTATGTCAGTAGCAGTAATATTTATGACCCACCCACAAAACGACCATCATGCAGCACATTCATCAAGGGCTTCTACCCTGGGAGCATTCAGTTTTGTGGGCGATGGGGCCTGAGTGACAACTTTAGGAGCGATTATGTGAGGGACTCAAGGTTCTGTTTGACACCACCTTTAAGGTGCTGAATCATCAGGAGAGCCAGTCTGAATACAGTGGCTTTCTTAAAAACCAAAAGACCCATTTGACTGTTGGCAGGTGAACTAGGCTGTTTATCACAGCATGGAGCTGTGGCCGTGGGAGCTGTCCATTGGCACTGTGGCTTCCAGAAGCCTTCCACAAGCATTCTATTTCTGTTTGGAAATGACAGAGAATTCTTGCCAACAAATTGCCTTGCCAGTCTCTGCACTGGCCCTGGGGGGGAGAGCCCTTACCCACAGTTGGGGACCAGGGAGATGTCTTTGCTCACACTAAGACAAGCTGATCAGTTCCTGTCTGACTCACTCTCTGCTGAAACTGTGCCTTCAGCAGGTCTGCCTGGGTTGTGCCATCTGCAAAAGGGTCACATGGACTCTGCAGTGTTGTGTTTCCAGTTATTGTAAAGGCAAAACACAGGCACACACCTACACAAATGCCACATAATTCACATATGGGAAATGCTAATGCTATTTTCTTTTTATATTTGCTTAAAGAGGAAATAAACAAGAACAGTGGTGGCATTCAGAATGCTTCCTAATGGGCGGCACAGGTTCAGACCAGCTAGAATAGGTGTGACTTGTAAATAATCACAATGGCTCTGCCTTTTCCTGGGCCCACCATGCTGCACACCAGCTTCAAAGCACACAGCAAGTGCCCTCATGCTTGACTGGCTCACTGCAGAGCCCAGAGAACTCATTTCTAAATTCCAGTGGTCAAGGTGACAAATTTTTTTTAATCTGATTTGATTTTTTATTTTGCAGAAGGGAATCATGGGTGACTGTCCCTAATATACCCACTAGATGATGCTGACATGCCAGGTTGTGGCCACAGATGTTCTCTTCTCCCCTCCCCCAGAGGGCTCCAGAACACCTGAGGCCAACTGGCGTTGCCTAATCTCCCCTGAGAGTAAGCAGAGAAGCTCCCTTCTGTCACCCACCTGGTCCAGCCAGCACCTGGCCCCTGGCAGGCTGGAAAGGTACCCCCTCCCTTCTCCACACTACTGCAGGCCCCACAGCTAGAAGGACACCTAGTGGACATTTCTCCTCAAAAGTCTTTACTATTTTTATTTCTAAGGATTGGTGCTCATTATAAAAATTGTAAGCTACCTATGGAGAAATCAAAATCCCAGCACCCCCAGTATGATTCCCATTCCAAATGGCTCATCTAAGTCAATGCTGTGCAGAGACAGCTGGCTGGACAGAGAGTTGGGGGTGATCATCACACCCTGTAGCCATGAGCTCCTGCTATGTATGCTAGGATTCCAAGAGATCTCAAGTCCACCATTCACTTCTACTTAAGAGGAACCAATAAATCAAATGTGAGATCCTTGCAATTCAAAAAGCATCAACCACCACAAGGTACTGATTTTTGATAGAATAAAATCCATCTATATTTTACCTAGAAGAATCTCAATTCACCTCCAAAAGAAACACATAGGACAAAAGTGAAGAATAAGAGAAAGCTATCTCAAGCAAATGGAAACAAAAATTAAACAGAAGTAGCTATTCTTATATCACAAAAATTACACCTTAATACCAGTGATTCTCCTGCCTTAGCCACCTGTAGTGCTGTGATTACAGGTGTGCACCACCACACACAGCTGACTTTAGTTTTTAATGCAGTTGGAATTCAATCAAATTATGAAAATTTTCTTTTAACTGTTTAATCATATCCAGTTACCCGAATAACCAAAATGTTCATTTCTTCTTAATTTAATGTTAATATTTTGATATATAAAGCTATAAAATCAGATTTTTCTTATTTCAACTGATTTATAGGTTAGTGTTCTGATCCCTAAATAACCACTGTTATTTACTTATAACATATTTTTAAATAAATGCATATTTCTTTAAAGCATAGTATTAAGATGTATAAAGATTAATAAAATGATAATAATAATAATAAGCAAAGAAAAAGCAAACATAAAAGAGAAAATAGTATTTGTCAGGAGGGTAGACATTGTCACAGGTAAAAAAACCCTAAGCCTCCTCAGACCTTTTAATTATTTGATTCTGCACATGCTATATCAATTAGATTTACATATTCATTTAATTTTCAACTCTCAAAGAGTTGTGGTACAAATCTATATATTACAAGATAACAAAAATAGAAGACAGTAAGAGAGGAAGAATTGTCACACAGCACAAGTAGTTAACAATAACCAAAATGGCACTAGTATATATTCACTTGTCAAGAACCCCCTTAATGGGGTAAATTTTCCAGTAAAAAAAAACATAAAGTTCTATAATACATAGAACAAAAAAATCTATATTTTGCCTAGAAGAATCTCATTTCACTTCTAAAAACACATATGATAAAAGTGAAGAATAATAGAAAGATATCTCAAGAAAATGGAAATAAAAACTAGAAGTAGCATTTCTTATATCACAAAAAATTAGACCTTAATACCAAAAGTAAAAGTAGACTAAAGTCATTATATAAAGACAAATGACTTTAATTAAGCAAGAAACTATCCTAAGTATAAATATAAAATCAGATAATACTATAACACATAGACATAAGACAGACACTACTTCATCTAAAGGGAGAAAGAGACTTCAATGTATATTAATAGAGGACTTCTAATAACAGAGTTTGAAAAATGGATAGATCTTTCATCCAAAAACATTAAAAAAGAGACACAGAGGCTGGGGATGTGGCTCAAGCAGTAGTGCACTCGCCTGGCATGCGTGCGGCCTGGGTTTGATCCTCAGCACCACATACAAACAAAGATGTTGTATCCGCCGATAACTAAAAAATAAATATTAAAAATTCTCTCTCTCTCTCTCTCTCTCTCTCTCTCTCTCTCTCTCTCTCTCTCTCTCTCCCCTCTCTCACTCTCTCTTAAAAAAAAAAAAAAAGAGACACAGGATTGTAAGTGTTTTGACCATAGAAATATACGGACAGCATTCCTCTGGTGAGCAAACTCCCAGGAGGTAACAGACACCCTGTTTCCTACGTTAGGAATATTCTGCAGTTTCTTTCAGAAACCAGCAAGATAACTAATACATGTGCAATACCTAGCTATTGTGGCAATGCCTTGCATGAGGAAGCTCTTTGCTAGAATGTTATCAGGCTCGACCTTGACCTTAGGCACTTTGCTCCTGGTGGGGGGACTCTCTTTTTAGACAACCACAGTGTTTTGCCAAGCTCTGCTGCACCTGAAGCTGTGCACGTAATAGAAACTTGAAACAATGGATTTACTTGAGAGCCACACAAATCTCCTAACATTGCACATTGCAACCTTAGTAGGTAACTATCGAAGAAGCTGCATAATGTTGTTAAATCTGTAGCTTAATGGCACAATGAATAATAGAGTACTACTGATGTCAGTGCCCTAATGTGACCTACTAATATAAGTAAAGCTAGCAGCTTGGACAAGGAGACTTTCTACCATCCTGTCATTCTGCCTCTGCACCTTGCTTCTGTCTCTTCATCTTTCTTTACACAGGATTCAAAGTACACTGCAGAGCAAATAGACTTAACAGAACTTTCCAACATAAAACAAAGGAAGACAAATTCTTTGCAACATTACCAACAACATTCTCCAGAACAGACAATCGATTAAGCCATAAAACAAACCTTAACAAATTTTAGAAGCTAAAAATCATTTGAAAAAACTTTTTTTCTGAATACAATGTAATAAAACTGTAAACTTACAACAGGAGGAACTTTAGAAACATCCTGCATGTCTGCAAATGTAACAACAAGCTCTCAAATAGCCAAGAGCCAATGAATAAATAGAATGAAAATTTTTAAAAATTCTTGAGAAAAATAATGATAGAAACACAAAATAAAAAACCCTATAGCATAGAGCAGAGGCAATTTTAAAAAGATTAAATCAGTACATACCTACATCAAAAAGAAAACAACCAAGACTTCCCCTTCAAGGAGGTAGAAAATCAAGAACATGCCAGACCCAATACTAGTAGAAGAAAAAATACTAAACATCAGAGAAGAGGTATATAAAATAAAGACTAAAATATTATTTTAAAAAATATCAACAACATAAAGAATCTATTTATTTATTTATTTATTTTTAATCCATCCCTAGGATTGAACTCAGAAGCAACCACTCACTGAGAGATGTCTCCAGCCCTAGTTTGTTTTTTATGGAGAGACAGGTTCCCATAGAGTGGCTCAGTGCCTCACTTTTGCTGAGGCTGGCTTTGAACTCACCTTCCTCTTGCCTCACCTTGAGGATCTAAACTGTTCATGTCAATGGTTAAAAGTACACCTTTGCCATTGAACTCACTTAAGCAGTAGGAAGATCATGTTGCTATATAATGAGGATTCCTAGACGTGACACCTACAGACATCTTTGCATTGGCTTTGTACATAGAAAGCATGAGACTCACCTTTTAGGACTCTGCTTGGTGCATGGTTTGGCTTCTTCTCTTTTTGGGGGAAGGTTGTCTGCTGGAGACTGAACCCAGAGCATCATGCATGCTAGGCATGTGCTTCCCCATGGAGCTGTGGCCCAAGCCCTCCTTGGCCTTCCTTGGTGATCAGAGGAAAGGGTCTTTGGGATCATTTTTATTGACTTACTGCGAAACTTCATGTCTTCTCCATCCAGTTGAAGGAGAAGGTACTGTGGATGGCCATCCCCTTCTTCATCTTCTTAATCTGCTATCAGGTCAATCCAATCTCCTGTGCTGGCATTGGGGCAGGGGAGAGAGAGGGGACACACGTGCCACTCCTTTGGTTTCTGCTTGTTTTCAGATCTTCTGTTTGGTATTATGGCCTCAGATTCTGCAGACCCTTTCTACTGGATGTGTGGGATTCTGGCCTCCAACAGAGGGAGGCTCAGATTCACTCTGCCTCTTCTCTGCTGGACCTGAACCATTTAGTTGAATGACAGACTTACTGTGAAGCTCAGAGAATGGGCAGCTGCATGGCCTGGAAAGTCTTCATGTGCCACCTCGAACAGCTTAATCAATGGTGTATTCAGCCTGGGAAACATCATCTTCTTTGGAGTTGGATTTGAATGCAATACAAAACCTGGAAGAGTAAGATAAGTCTCTGCTTGAAAATTTCTGAAAACTTGAAAAAACTAGAGTGTTTGAAATCTCTGAAATGAGATGGCGAGTCCACCTAGAACATTCTCAAAAACTTTCCAGTGGTTTTGCAGCTGCATCTTTTTCATATCTACAGGTGAAATATATGGATAAAAACCATGAGTGAAAGTGGAGGGATGACTCTAGCAAGTCAGCTGTGGGTCTGGAAATGATTTTCTTGTGTATGTTGATGGTGCATTTGATGGACACAGTTTAAAAATGGGGTTCCAATGAGGTTCCAGACACTCAGAATCAGAGCTCATCTGAACATGATGGAAAGGGAAGGTTGATTCTCCACTAGATCCAATTGTGCCAGCCCCGTATGCAGACTCAGGAAATGATTGGTATGTTCTCTAGTTTTATGAACTGATGAAGGATGGGCCTCTCTGACCTCTGTCCAGCCAGAATGGATCTGTCCATGGGGATGAGAATGCAGCAGGCTGTTGAGGGGTATGTGAATTTCCAAACAGAATGACATGGGGTCTGGCAGGCTCAACTCAGTTTGTTCTAATATTTGGTTTTGGGGAGTTATTCTATAATTGCTGCCAGCATCCTGAAGCCCATCCAATGTGGAGAAGGGGTCACATGCAATTCTGTAGGTTCATTTTATTAAACGATGTCTTGCTTTCCTGAGCTCACAGGGGCTTTGTGGCTGCCCCTTTCCTTAGGCAAACTCAAGGAGCTGGGTATCTCTGCAATGGTCACCTTGGGCCTCATCATGTGTCAGCCAAGATGATTGAAATGGGTGACACCCCAAAAGACCAAGCCCTCTTCAAAAGAGCCCAGAAGTGTAAGAAAGATAATGGGTACAGTTCTGGTGTCTAGTTGAGAATTTGAATTGGCTCTAAAATTGTGGGCATTAAAACAGCCCAGTTTGGCCTGTGTGCTTGGCCTGCTGACAGTGTAGATGCTCCATGGCCTGTTAGTGAGAGAGCACTTCTGGGAGGTGCTGGGTATGGGGGAAGGCCAGGAAGGGAAGGGGAAGGCAGGAATGCCCAGAGGATGGACTTGAAGGATCAGGACATGGAGGGCAACCCTTCACCAGCCGTGATTTCTGAACCTCACGAAGGAGGTGACATCTACTTCAGAGCTGACATAAAAATTAAATCAAAGCCAGGTGCTGTGGAGTATGCCTGTAATTGCAGAAGCTCTAGAGGCTGAGGCAGGAGGATTTCCAGTTGGAGGCCAGCCTCAGCAACTTAGCGAGGCCCTAAGCAAATTAGTGAGACCCTGTCTCTAAATAAAATTAAAAAATGGCTGGGGATGGGTCTTGGGGTGAAGCACTTCCGCTCAGTCCTCAGTACTAAAAAAAGAAGAGGATTAAATTGAATAATCACTCTCATAGTGCCTAGTGCATGGTAGTTATTTAGCAAGTGCTATTTTTCTTCTGTACTTAAAAGGATTTAATGAGCAGAAAGGTGATCCTCTCAGTCCAGCTCTGCTATTGATTAGTTTTGTGATATGGAAGAAATTTAGATAATACTTCTGCAGTCTCAGTATAGGCCATATCAAATGATAGGCAGACTCAATAATGGGGGCCAGCCTCAGAGTCAGACAAGCCTAGCCTCTGTTAATTGGAATGTATTATTTAGAAAACAATATTTACATTTTTCTACTCTACCATCTTCCATACAGCATGCCTTAGAGATCTTAAGTTAGAAGGTTAAATAATTGAGTGAGAAATCCTTCTAACTTAAATTTGTGAGTTTCAGACACAAATCAAGATTGTAAAATATATTTATGTATTAATGCATTAATCATTAATGAATTAAGTAATGCATTATTAAATATTAAGTAATGCATTTATTATTCAATGCCTTAAATTAATGCATTATTTTCTAAAGCACTAATAAGTGGTTTTCTTTTTCTAATTTTTATTTTGGACATTTTAACATATACTTGGCTTAGGGCAGTGGTGACGGCTCTAATCCCAGCAGCTCAGGAGACTGATTCAGGAAGATTGTAAGTTCAAAGCCAGCCTCAGCAACAGCGAGGCGCTAAGCAGCTCAGTGAGACCCTGTCTCTAAATAAAACACAAAATAGGGCTGGGGATGGGGCTCAGTGGGTGAGTGCCCCTGAGTTCCATCCCCGGTACCAAAAGCAAAAGAAACAAACCAAAAAAAAAAATTGCATTATTTTTCTAAAGCCCATATTTGGTGTTTTTCTCTTTCTCTCTTTGTTTTTAGTATTAATTTTTTACAGACCAGGAAATGGAACTCAGTGCATCTACCACTGAGCTACAGCCCCAGAAGTTTTCTCCTTACCCTTGACAATTTTTTAAAATGTTTTTCCATCTTAAAAATTCAAGATCATTTTTTAAAAAAAGAATTTAGGATAACTGGGCTGAGGTGTAGTAGAGCACTTGCCTACCATCCGCAAGGCCCTGGGTTCAATCCCTAAAGCAACAAAAAAGTCCAAAGGTGCTTTCACTAGAAAAACTCTGAGTTCTCATGCGCTTTGATGTGTGACAGTTGGACACTCCTCACCAAGGTCCCTGGGGGGCAGTGTCAGTATTTGTCATCAGTGTTCCTGCCACACTCTGCTCAGGGTTTTCTTGGGATTCTAGTGTTCGGAATGATCGTCACCATCTGACAGTCCATCATGGATGTGATGACGGGAATGGACAGGGACCCCTCAGAGATGGGTGCTGGGATTTGCCTGCTGATCACCACTCAGGTGAACCCCCTCTCGCACCCCGCTTCCTGATTGACTCTGCTGTCCCTCTTCCTCCTCATCAGTACTCACCCAGGGCTGGGGCCAGGCTAGGCTCAGGACTGGGCTCAGGGCTAAGCACTGGCCTGAGCAGGGTGAGGCCCCGGGTTGGAGGCTGGGCATCACCCAAAAAGAAATCAATCAAATAAAGACACTGTGTCCATCTACAATGAGAAATATTGAAAACAATAAAGGCAAGCTGTCCACCTGCAAACCCCAAAACAAGTAAGAAACAATCAAAAATTGTAGGGGCTGAGGCTAGGGCTCAGTGGTAGAGGCTCACCTGGCATGCATGAGGCCTTGGGCTGTATCCTCAGCACCCATAAAAATAAAATAAAAATGTTGTGTCCACCTCCAACTAAAAAATAGATTTACAAAAAAATAGAGAATTGAAGGACTCAGGCTTTGGCTTCTGAATACCTGTGAGGCAGATTGAGAAAGATCTCTTATTTGGCCTTCATGGCAGAGAGCCCAGTCATTGAAGATACAAGGAACCAGGGCCCTGGGGCCAGTAATGCAGAGTCCACTTTTATTAATTTATTTATTTGAATTCTTCAGTTCTTTGTGGTGGGCTTGCTTGTCCTCCTTTCAGATGAGCTTCTTTAGAAAGGGCATGATGTGGGCTCTGGCTTCTCCCTCTCCATTTCAAGCAACATCTGTGAAAACATCCTGGGGAAGGCCTTCAACCCCACCACCATCAACACTGACCAAGGTAAGGGCCCTGCCTCCCGTGGGGGCACCTCTGCAGGTGCCTCATGCATGCAGAGTATTCCTCTGGGGAAAAATGTCTGTTTCAGAAACATTGCTTCTGAATTTTCAGTGTGCAAAGTTTTAGAAATATAGCTGAGTGGAGAGGCTCAAGCCAATCATCCCAGCAGCTCAGGAAGCTGAGGCAGGAGGATCACAAGTTGGAGGCCAGCCTCAGCAACGTAGTGAGGTCCTAAGCAACTCAGTGAGATTCTAAATAAAATATAAAAAGGCCTGGGGAAAGGGATCAGAGGTTAAATTGTCCTGGGTTAAATTCCTAGTACCAAATAATAATAATAATAATAATAATAATAATAACAACAACAACAACAACAACAATAACAATAAAAATAATACTTACATTCAAAATGATATCTAAACTTTCACCTCTTTTAAGAATATTTTAAGGACAGTTAACATGCCACAGAGTAATCCTGCCTCATATTTCTTAGCAGGAACCTGCACTGCAAGGATAAAGGAGTGTTGATTTTAGCCAATTGTCTTCTGATGGACATTTCAGTCCTTTCTCAGTCACAGGTAGCATTTAAGTAAATATCCTCAGACAATCATCTGCACATATTTTAGCAATCATTCTTAGTGAATAAGATTCTAAAAATGAAATTGCTACACCAAAACACTTGTTCAGGCAAGGAGCAGTTAGTTCAATGATTACAAGTTCATGGACAGACTTGGCAAATAAATGAGACCCTGTCTCAAAACAGTCATGGGTAGAATGACTGTTCCTGGGTTCAATCTGCAGTATTGCCAATTTGGGGTGGAAGGCACTTGGGATTTAACTCAGGGACAGTTAACCCCTGAGCCCTGTCCTTGACCCTTTTTTTTATTTTATTCTGAGACAGGGTCTCACTGAGTTGCTTAGAGCCCCAATTTGACTGAGGTTAGTCTCCAATTTGCAATCCTCCTGCCTTAGTCTCCAGATCCACTGGGATTACATGCATGTACCAGGACACCTGGCTTACGAATCTTAATTAAATAAAAATTGCAAAACATGTGAGACTTCTTAGGAGAGGGAAATTGTCTTTTTTTTCTTTTTCTTTTGGCCTCTGAACCTGAATCTGTTATTTGCTGGGAAGTCTCTAATGGAAAATATTTGTGTGCATTTTAGTGTTTTCTTGGAATTGACTGTGGAGCTGGTTCTTGGCCTCCAGTGCCACGTCATCAAATTGAGGAAACTGCAGACGGGTCCCTGAAGGGTGCCTGAGGGATCCCATGGGAAAGACTGGACCTTGGGAAGGAGGGTCAGGGACACTTACAGAAGAGTAGGAAAAGTGACACCTGACTCTTCCTTGAATTTCAGAAAATCTAAGGTGAATTCAGTATCTGGGGGTGCAAATCAGCTGGGCCCCAGCCATGGATACCCAGCTGGGTAGGAGTCGGGGTGTCTTCCAAGATCTTCTGGCTTTGCGGGTGCCTGTTTTGAAAGGATTGGGAGCCGTGGTGGCCACTGGGGGCCAGTCAGCGAAGGCATGGGCTGTGTCAGCCAGTCAGAGGATCACTTTGCTCTGGAGCAGGATGGTGAGTGAGGGGACAGTTTTGAAAGGAATGGTTTGCTGTCCCTGGGAGACAGGCTGAGAAAATGGCTGGGGAAGTGGCACAGCCATCCAGCCTGAGCCAGCCAGTGTGACATCAGAGTGAGGGCCTTAGGACTTAGTGAGAGATGAAGGCCACAGACAACCGAGACATGGAGGTGGCTGCCCTTGGCCAACTCTTGAAACTGACTGGGGCAGAGGCACTACCTGGGGGGATTTGAGTGGTGCTGTAAGGAGCCAAAATGGTGGAGCTATGGGGACACCCCCAGGACGGGCAAGAAGAGGGTGGAGCAGACACAGGTAGCTTGAAGCTGTAAGGGCCACCTGTTACCAGGAGTTCCACCACAGCTCAGCTTGCAACATGTCCTCCACCTCTTCCATGAGGTGGAGGACAGTCCAGGCTGGGAGGGAAGTGGACAATACTGACAGGACATGGCTCTTGTGCTTGGGAGACACTAGCACATGAAACAACCCAGTTCCCACAGATCAGCGGGTAGTGACTTGCAAAAAATTACCACATGAAACATTCAAAAAGCTCCTAAGGCCCTCACTCTGCCATTGCTGTCACCCAGCTTTCATTCCAGACACTTGTGAGGCAGGTGCTGTTAAGAACCAGGCGCTTCTGTGGGTGCTAAGAATACAAAGGGTTATAACATAAGACATGTGAGGATCAGTGTCATCCCAGGGCCCCTGGTCAGATTAGAGCAGGGAAGGAAGATGGGATGACTGGGGAAGAGTGTTACAGGTCCATCTAGAGAACCTGGCAGGTGCAAAGGCCTGGGGCAGAGATGAGCTGGTGTGTCTGAGGGTTAGCACCTGGCTCAGCGGAGCAAGTGAGGGAAGTTCAGAGAGGTCACTGGTGGCAAGAGGATCCAGGACAAGTCCCTGTCTTCTCTCCCTGGGATTGCAGAACTTCCTCCTTTACAAAATGCTCAAGCTTTTATGTCTCCAGATTCTCAACCACAGGGACATCAGTGGTTGTCCCACACAGCCAGAGGCAGTAGGGAGAGGGGCTGTCAGAAGACCACCATGGGGATGCCAGGGGCCAGGGAAAGCTAGGAAAATATTTCTGTCACAGACATCCCGTTCATGTGGTCTTCAGGACAGATGGCCCATCTGAGTGGCCATCTAGAAGGTGATGAGAGTCCTCCTGTCCCAACTCTGGGGTGACAGGAAAATGCTGTCCCAGGGAGAGACTGGGACATCTGAGTCCCCAGCCATTAGCCACTCTGCCCACAGACTCTACATCAAGGGAAGTACCGACCTGACAGCAGGGGCCATGGTGACAGTTTTTCCCACTGAGCTTTTATCCAAAAGTCAGGCTCAGGCCATTTCTGAAGTGCCCGGACCTTGGCGCCCTGTGCTGCAGTGTCCCTGGCTGGTCTGTTGCCTGTTCCTCAGGCCAGGCCCCTTTCTGCCTATTGCTGAGGCTTAGGCAGGAGGATCTCAACTTGGAGGCCAGCGTCAGCAACAACAAGGCCTCAGGAACTCAGCAAGATGCTGTCTGTGAATGAAATACAAATAGGCTGGGGTTCAGTGGCCGAGGGTCCCTGGGTTCCACACCTGGTGCCAAAAAATTCCAGACCATGACCCCATGACTGTGGGTGCCGTGAGTCTCCTGGCTGAGTCTCCTGGATGATTCTGTTCTCCTGCCTCTGCTTTGGCTAGGAGGAGGCCTAAGACCCAGCGGAGTTCAGCCCCTTGTTCTTCCCTTCACGTTTGTGTCCTCCTCTGCCAACAGGCATGGAATTGGAGGGTGCCATCTTTACACTGTTCCATCTCTGGGCCATGTGCACAGACAAAGTCCGAGCCCTTGGAGAGGCTTTCTACCGCCAGAATCTCCCTGACCTCAGGAACCTCATCACCTCCATCTTTGTCTTTGCTGTGGTCATCCATTTCCAGGTGTGTTCAGCGTGAGCACAGGAAGTCTGCATTTCTTGTTCTTTATTTTTTGGTGACAGGGATGGAACCCAGGGGCACTTCACCCCTGAGCCCTGTCCCCAGCCCTTTTTATATTTTATTTAGAGACAGTCTTGCTGAGTTGCTGAGGCTGGCCTCCAATTTGCAGTCCTCCTGCCTCAGCCTCCAGAGTTGATGGTTGATGGTGATGACAGGCCTGTGCCACTGTCTCTGGCTTCAGTATAATTTTTTTTTCTGTTTAGATATGAATGGCCATAGAGTGGACTTTTGTACATTTTGAAACCAGTTTTTCTGTTTGTTTTTTTTCTGAGTGTGCCCCCAAGCACAGTATGAGTGAGGGAAGGGGCAGGTGCTCTACAGCACTATCAGAAGTCAGTTCCCAAGAGCTGGTACCACCTCTTGTGTCTCTGGACCACAAGGGGCAGCAAGGCAGTGAAGGGTGCCCTGTTCTCTGTCCTTGGGGCTGCTGGGTGGACCTGCCCATCAAGACTGCGTGCTACCAGGGCCAGTACCACACCTACCCCATCGAGCTCTTCTTCACCTCCCATGTCCCAATTGTCCTGCTCTCCACCCTGGTCCCCACCTCTACATCATCTCCCAGATGCTGTCAGCCTGCTTCAGCATACACCTGCTTGTCACCCTGTTGGGTACCTGGTCTGTCAATCAGATGTTCCCAAGGAGCCTCTCCTGGCCAGAGAGCAAGTGGCACTGCTCAGCATCTGTGCGTCTTGCTCCTGAGCAAGTGTCTCACCCATAGATCTCCTCCCCTGTGTCGTTTCCCAATTTCTTTGCAGGACTTTTTTTTGTAACAGGGACAGAACCCAGTGGCCCTTGACCCCTGAACCCTGTTCCAGCCCTATTTAGAGTCAGGGTCTCACTGAGCTGCTTAGGGCCTTTCTAAGTTGCCGAGGCTGGCCTCCAACTTGCCATCCTTCTGCCTCAGGCTCCTGATCTTAGGGGTGACAGGTGTGTGTCATTGTGCCTGGCTGCAATCACAGTCTTCCATCTGCTCTGGGTTCATCTCGAAGCTCAGGTTTAGTATACGCAGCGTCCCAGACTTTCTGTTCCTTCTTCCCAAGACATGTCTTCTGGAGGCCCCGCCCATGCCTACCCAGTTGGTGGCATGTGTTACTACCTGTCTCCACCGGAGTCCTTTGGCTCTGTGTTGGAGGACCCTGTCCATGTGGTAGTGTACCTCGTGTTCATGCTGGGCTCCTGCACCTTCTACTCTAAGACCTGGGTCGAGATCTCGGACTCCTCTCTAAAGAGAACATTCTTAAAGTGTCACTCGGCTTGTTGCTTTGTCCAGTGGTGGTTTGTGACACGCAGATGGGCCACCCACCATGGTGAGACAGTTCAGAGCATTAAGGACAGATGGATAGAGCTCAGCCATCAGCAGCAGGTCTGAGAACCTGAAGCTAGAGTGGAAAATCACACCTTGTCTGGTCTTCTCTTTACGGCACCGTGTTGGCCCAGGGACACTTAATCCCTGAGCCACCTCCCAGCACTTGTTAGATTTCATCTGGAGACAGGGTCTCACTGAGCTGCTAAGGGCCTTGCTAAGTGGCTGAGGATGGACTCCAACTTGTGATCCTCCTGCCTCAGTCTCTTAAGATGCTGGAATGACAGTGGTGCACCCCTGACCCTTAGGGCATTTTTAAAGTCCGTGTAAAGACATAGAGCTGCAGAAAGAGCAGCTTGAGATCTTTCCCTCTGAACCCACCTCTAAGCCCATCCTCTGCTTTGGGCATCATGCAGGTGGCCAAGCAGCTAAAGGAGAAGCAGATGGTGATGCGGGGGCCACCGGGAGACATCCATGGTGCATGATCTCAACCAACGAGTGCAGTACGCACCCCCAGTCAGCATATGTGGCTCCCGGGCCTCGAACACCAGTGGGTATTGGGGTCTCCCGTGTCCATGAGTCTCATTCTTGGATAACAGGGTAGGCAAGGTCCCTGTGTCATTGGATATTCATGGAACCTGCTAAGTGCTGGATACTGGGAGACATGGAAAAAGATGCCTGCCACCCTCAGCAGGGATCCAGGAGCATGCAGCCTGGTGACCCAGCATGGGGCTCTGTAGGGATAGTACTGGCAGCAGGGGAGACTCACCTCTGCTCATGCTGGTGAGATGTTGCCCTAGGCATCCAGGGGCATATGCCCAGGTTTTGAGCATAGAGTGGGGCTCCAGATAGACGTGAACTGGAAGTGCTAGACTCTGTGGCACGCCTGGAGGCCAAGGCAGGAGGATGGCAAGGTGGAGGCAAACCTTAGCAACCTAGTAAGGCCCTAAGAAACTCAGTGAGACCCATATCTCTAAATAAAATACAAAAAAGGGACTGGGGATGGGGCTCAGGGGTGGAGCATCCCTGGTTTCAATTCTCAAGACTGAAAAAAGACAGATGGTGGATGTGGCTAAGAGGCCAGGAGAGCCGCAGAGGGCTGGTGGTGTTTGAAGTGGGGAGGTCAGTTCCAGCAGACAAGGCTATGGCAGAGAGGAGGCCAGAGAGCAGCTGGGCAATGGCCAGGTGGCCTGTGTGGCTGTCACCTTGGGGTGGAGAGGAGGGTTGGAGAGGCCCCAGGGTGCAGGTGCCCAGGGCAGGAGGAGCATCCGCTGCAGCTGCCTCGTCCTGGATTGAGGGCTGCCCCTGGCCTCCCGGGTACCCTCTGCCATTTTCTTAGCTCTTCCTCTGCCACTCGGCAGCAACCACAGTGAGAAGGACTGTGTCTACAAAGTCAGGTGGCAGCCCACGTTGTCCTGTGGGTTCTCACTTCTTGACCTTTCCTGAAAGAAGCAACCAAGGGAAAAGCCACAGTTGCAAATTCTAGGTTGCTTTCCAATCCTTGGTAGGGACAGTGGCCATTTCGAGAGACATCTTAAGCATTTGAGTTTCGTGCCCAGTCCCAGCCACCTTACTGAGGACCAAACCCAGGGTCACTTGACCACTGATTCCCGTCCACAGCCCTTTTTATATTTTATTTAGAGACAGGGTTTCACTGAGCTGCTTAGGGCTTTGTAAAGTAGCTGAGGCTGGCCTCCACCTTGTGATCCTCCTGCCTCAGCCATTCGAGTTACTGGGATGAGAGGTGTGGATCACTGCAACCGGCAGTCTTTCAGTTTGGACTAGTCACAGTCCCATAGCAGGGATTCAGTCATGTAGCATTAGTGGGGTGCAAGGGGAGTTAGTAGATGATGCTTCAGGGAGGTGCTGGGGCCTCCTGAGGTTCTGGGCTGAGTCATAGGCAAGCCTGGTGGCCAGCTTGAGGGCTCTGTGGTGCCCCAGGACTGACCACCTGCCCTCCCCCAGGTACATCCCCATGGCGGTGGCCTCTGGAGGCCTGTGCCTTGGGGCCTCTCGGTCCTGGCTGCCTTCCTGGGTGTCGGGGATCCTGTTGGCAGTCACCAACATCTCCCAGTCCTTTGAGATCTTCATCAAGGAGCCGAGCGAGGTAGGCAGCATAGGCACCCTGCTCTTCTGAGAGCTACGCCTACCTGAGGACCAGTGAGGACACCGGGCAGTGCCTCGGAAGGCAGTGGTGGCTGGGGGCAGCGGTGCTGTGGTACTTGGGGACACCATCGTCTGGCTGACATCTGCCCCTCCTCTCCACCATGGGGCGGCCACCCTCAGCGGGGCCTCTCTTCTCCTTCTGGCTTTGGCAGCTGCAACCATGACAGGAATGGGAAGCACTGTCCCCATTTTCTGTCTGACTTTGGTTTTGGCCACCACTCCCCCGCCCCTCAGTGATGTGTGCAGCCACCATGGCGTCACTAGTTCCCACAAAGGTGGCTTTTTGACTCTGGTTAAAAGCACAAAGTCTCTGTGTGTGGCCTTAGGTTGGTCGGGTGTCTGGTCGAATTTCCTCTAGGGACATGGACAGCGTCACCAGCATGTCTCCATTGTCACCAGCCATGGCACTCTCTGGGTGCAGACTGTTCTTGTGGGGGGCATTGGGTCCTCTGGGCCCAGGACGACACAGCTCCCTGCCTAGCCGTGGGCAGCTGCTCTCCCACCAAGTGTCCAGATGGGCCTCATGCTGGGGCAGAGCCAGGACTGCCATCCCTGGCACCTCATGGCCACCTTGTGGCCAGGCAGCTTTGTCCTCTTCCGGGGGAGGCCTGGGGTTGCTACCTCCACCCTCGCCTGGCCAAGCTTGGTGCCCTCAGGGGACCACCCCACCATGTCCACTTGTCCAGATTCAAGTCCATGCAGTGTCCTCACTGCTTAGCTGCCCCCCTCCCCTGGGAAGGGACATCTTCTGTCTCTTCCTGTGTTTTTAGAATGTTCTGTCTGTACTTAGGGACCAAATGCAAGTAAGGGGACAGCAAGATGCCACCAGCTCTCTCGGCCACCACCACATTTAGCCTCCACTGCACTCGGAGGCCAGGAGGGAAGGTTCAGGCTCAGGGCCTGAGCACAGGGTCAGGGGCTTGGTTTCCCTGGGAAGATGCTCTGGTGTCTGAGACAGAAAGACAATGATGTCTCTGGTGACAGGTGACGTAGACCATGAAGCTGAGGACTTTTCTGGAATTCTCAGCAGCCCCTCTCAAACTCAGCTGCAGGCTCCTTTGGGAGGGTGCCCCAATTCTGCATGGGCCCTGTCATAGATCAATAAAGGTGGCACACACTGTCCCCAGAGACCTGAGACAAGAACCAGAGGGGCCCTGGCCCTGCCTTTCTCCCATGTGGCCTTGTCTAGATCCAGTCCCCAGCAGGGCAGCCTGATCACCAGCCACCACCCAGCCCACAGGGGCCTCCACCATACCTCTCCTGCTCCCGTTAGAGGGTAGGGCCTCCAAGGCCACCCCTGGGGACTCCATGGCTTCTGGCAGGCAGGCCCAGTCCCTGGATTCCGGGCTATGGCTCGAGAGTGCCAGACCTCAGAGGAGCTTGCATTCATGCTGGCCCCATGTGGCCTGGGCTTCCAGCCTGTGGGCAGTGATCAGAGTGGGTAGGTGGGCAGGGACTGACCCAGCTTCCAGGGGACTGGCACTGTGGACGCAAAAATGGCATAGCTGAGATATAATAAATAAATGATAAATAAAGGCAACTTTTACAAACTGCTGGTTCAGGTCTCGTTTCTGCTTAGGCTCATCCTCAGAGATGTGCTGGCCTACAGCCTGGCCTTCCTCCTGCTGGTAGCGTCCCTTTGTGCATATGCCTGCATCCCAATGACTCTGGAGGCTGAGGCAGGAGGATCATGAGTTGGAGGCCAGACTCAACAATTTTGTGAGGCCTCAGCAACTCACGAGTCCCTGTGTCTAAATATAAAAGGGCTGGGGTGGGCCTCCGTGGTCCAGCAGCCCTGGGGTTCAGTCCCTGATACAGGGAAAAACCAAGACCCCAAGTCAGGAACCTCCTGCCCCAGGAAGGGCTGGGCCTTTTTTCTCTACCCTTGGGACTTGGGGCTGTGCCTGGGGCCACCTCCAACCTGCCTCAGAGCAGACCAGATGGAGCCCAGGGTTAGACAGAAAGTAGATTTTGTGGGGGGATGGACTTGGGCTCAGGCCCTGCGTTCAAACCCCCCTAGTGTCTGCCACCGATTTCGGTGGCCATGTGGCTCTTGCCCCTTGGGGCAGACTCTGCTCACCACTTCCTCCATGAGGTCCCTTTTCAATCATGAAGGCCCTGAGGAAGCAGCTCGTCCCCATTTTACAGGTGAAGAAAGTAAGGCCCAGAGCAGTAGGAGGCCAGGAGGCAGCTGGGAGACCAAGATCCAGGCTCTGCCTACCCCAGGCCCCTGCCTGCAGGAACCTGCTGGAAGCCTGGAATGAGGGGTCCTGGTGGCATCAACAGCCACCACTGGCTCCCATTCCCTTCGTTTCCTTCCTATCTCTCCCTCCACCGCTGACCCCCACCTGCACTCTGGCCTGGCCTGGTCCTCAGGAGCATAATTCGCATGAGCCTCCAGTCCCAGCCTCCGGGTGGGTGGCCCAGGGAAGCGCAAATCTTCCTGATGAGGGCCGGTGCCTGAGCATGTAGCACCATCCAAGGGCCATAATCCAAGGGCCATCAAACACTGACCCGAGCTTCAGCACCCACCACACCCACTGATGTGTCTCCTTGGAGGCTCACAGGGGTGTCCTAACTACGTCCAAACCCACCTCACTCCTTGCCCCAAAACTTCTGGGGCCACATCACCCATCTGTCCATTCTAGAAGCATTAAAGCCTGGATGAGAAGCAAATAGTCCAAAATCAGGAAAGGTCTAGTAGTTTCCATGAGGCCAGTACATGTGCATGCCTGTAGGGCATGACTTGATGCATGCTTCCTGTCTTGGGGCTGCACACGTGACTGGGATGGTGCCTGGCAATCAGCCAGGAGGCAGTGCTCTGGGTAGTGACGGAAAAAACAGACCACCTCCAGGAAGGTCCAGGAATCTTTCGCTCCCATGGACATCTCGTGCCTTCTCTTACAGACCATGGGATGGGTGGACATGTGAACTCACTCCACCCCTCTGACCTTTATCCTGATTGGCTCCTGTGCAATATATTAGCTGTGTGTACTTACTCATTAAATGAGTTCCTGCTTTGACTGGTCTCCCTGGCACGTCTGATTGTCCTCCAGCGATGGAGGGCTGGGTGTGGGCAGCCAGTTGACCTTAGCCTCTCTTGGCTCGTCCTAGTCAGGGCATGCTTTCCTCATTTCTAATGCAGGTCAGGAGAAAACGGGGTGCTAAAAAAAATGACACATGCACCTCTCTGCTCAATTCTAAAAAGAATTGTGCCTACAAAGACTTGGACAAGAGCGTTCTTAACCCCAGCCCCATGGCGAGAGCCTTTAATCCCAGTGACTTGGGAGGCTGAGGAAGGAGAATTGCAAGTTCAAGGCCAGCCTCAGCAACTTAGAAAAACCCTGTCTCAAATAATAGGGCTGGGATGTGGTTCTGTGATCTGCCACCCCTGGCTAAATCTCCAGTCACTACCAATTAAAAAGAATATGCTGAACACTGGGTGATGACATGTATCCTGAAGTTTTCAGGGACTAAAATATTGCATTTGCAGTTCCAAAATGCAGGAAATTGGAAGTGGCATGGACAGTGCAGAGGTTGATGGGATGACAGGGAGCGCCTTATGGTGGGTCTCGGACTCAATAGCGAGTTTTCAGCCTTGCACTTGCTAAGTCTCAAAGCCAATGTCAGACAGACACCTTGATCTGGTTTGGGGGTCTCCAGAGAGGAGGCCTGGGGAGCTTGTGGTCAGGGACCAGAGTCCGAGGATGGGCACTGTGGGGCAACTTCCACTGAGAACCCCTCTCTGCCTTCCTGGGTTGTGGTCCTAGGGACTGAACCCAGGAGTGCCTACCCGCCGACTGTCCCAGCCTTTTAGAGACAGGGCCTGGATGAATTGCTGAGGATCTCCGCCACCTGGCGAGCCTCCTGCCTCAGCCTCCTGAGGCACTGGGATGACAGACACACCCCACCGCACCAGGCTCCTTCAGGATTTCCAAGCAGTCCCCCTCCCCTATGCCAGCGAACAACTACTGCAGGCTTAGCTTTCCCAGATGTCTCCCCCTTGGGCGCCTCCCCAAGATCTGCTCCTCTCCTGATGGGGAGCAGGCGACAAAAAAGCTGGGTGAGCTGGGCCACGCCCCAGGGATAAGGAGTGGTCTGCGCAGGAGAAGTGGCCAGACCCAGGGGCTGGGAATGGGTAGTGCAGAAACGGGAGCGTGGCTATGTTCCAGGGGGTAGGTGGACGGGGCTTAGGCAGTGCAGGGGCAGGGGGAGCGAGGCTACGTCCCTGGGGGGGGCATGGGCGGGGATGTAGGCGGAGCCAGGACTGCACTGTGCAAGTGTGTCCTGAGGGGATGCTGCAGCCTCCTGGTTACTGGCTATGCTTCACTTTGAGGCGACAGCGGAGCCCCCAGGAACTGCGAGGAGGTGACAGCGCATCTCCATTTCAGGTCTTGTGAGGACCAGACGACCTGGCCAAAGTCTGCACTTCGTCCCTGCTCGCAGGTGGGCTCCTCTAGGGAGGGTGTGGCTGTCCCCCTCCTGGCGCTGCCACTGAAGGCCGCCCTCGAACTCCGTGGCCCCCTGCCGTTTGCGCTGGGCTCTGGGCGACTGGAGCCGCTGGTTTTCAGGGATGCTGCCCAGGGGACAGGTCACCTCAGGGGTCTCCCTGGTCGCTGGAGGAATGTGTCGGAGTCAGGTGGGGTGCGCGGGAGCCCTGGGACCCTGGCAGCTTGTTGCCATCGCCACAGCATCCTGAGTTCTTAGATTGAAGAGTGCAGGCGGCTGGAGGCCTGAGCTGCCCCTAGGCTGCCGAGCGCAGGTGCCTTGGGTGTGGGATTGGCCCCTGGTTTTGGAACTGAACTGAACCCAAGGGCGCTGGCCTCAAATGCACATCCCAGCCCATTTTGACTTTTAAGACAGGGTCTTGCTAAGTTCAGAGGCTGGCCTCAAATTTGCCATCCTCCAGCCTCAGCCTTCAGCGGGGGATGACAGGCACCCAGCTCAGTTCTGGGGTTCTCCAATGACTGGGACAGTTGGAAAGGGGTAACCAAGGGACAATGATGGTGGCCCTAGAGGCTGTCTGTTGCAGGCAGGGGTGATGTCGGGAAACCTCCCTGGTTGTCACTGCACTCCTGCCCCCATCCCTGCTGAGGTCCCTCTGGTCCTTATGTGAGCCTGGTGCAGGAGCCGGCGTAATGGTGATGGTGATAGAGGGGACAGAGTGGACAATTGGTGGGGGCCCACTGGTCCATCTTATGGCATCGCCTATTGATCACGGCCTACCATGGTGATGAGGGCGACAGAGGCCCTCTGTACCCGGCAGCCCAGTCACGTCCTCTAAGTGGGAGGTGGCAGTTTTGTGAATCGCCCTTGGGAGGGAACAAGGCACCATGCTGATCAATGGGTGAGCGGGGAGAGGGGTGGCTGCTGCCCTCCTTCCCTGGCTCTGCTTTCCTGAGGCCTAGGACTGAGGGAGGTCGCTGCTCCCTCCCTTCAGTGCAACCCTGGGACAGCAGCCCAGGGTCTTTCTCCCAGTGGGAACACTGGGTGGAGCCAGTGACTTCGTCTGGTATGATCCTCTCAGCTCTGAGGCCCTCCACAGGCCTTGGGTTCTTATCCCCCAAATAGAGATTTTTCTTCTAAGCCCAGCGTCTGTGTTCGCACCTATGACAAGGGACAATGTGCGATGTCATTCAGTGTCCTCATTAAAGATGGAGCCAGCTCTGCTGATCTCTGGGAGCCAGTGTGAGGGAGCAGACACTCAGGTCACCAAAGCGACCCTATCTCCTCAGGCCTTTGCTACCCACAGGAATGTTGAGTCTCAGAGGCCCGTGGAGACCCTGACCATCAGGGACAGGGCAGCTGCAGCCTTCAGTCCCTCTGCTGTCTCCTCCCAGGGGCAACATGTACTCCCTTCATCCCATCCTGACTTTTGATGTCATGGGTGGGGACGGACCCAGGGAGCAGGGACAGTTGGCAGCACCTACCTGATAACACGGTTGCCTAGGTTGGAGGCAAAGATCATGATGGGGGCAATGGAAGATTCTAGAGCTCGGAACCAGCTAGGACACATCCAGGTTGATGTACTTGTTCACCACCTTGTTGATCTCGCCTCGGACAGGGTCCCAACAAGTGGGGGAAATGTCACCTGCTCTCTACTCCACACCTCAATTCCCTCCAGACCCAACCCTGCAGCCTGGTTCTCCTACTGGCTCTCTGACCCCAGGCTGGTTCTGGACCCATTCCAGGTTTGGTGTCATCATTTGAAAACAAGAATCATGCCAGGTGTGGTGGCACATGCCTATAACCTCAGCAGCCTGGGAGGTTGAGGCAGGAGGATCTCAAATTAGAGGCCAGCCTCAGCAACTTAGTAAGACCTTGAGCAACTCAGTTGAGACCCTGTCTCTGAATACAATACAGAATAGGGCTGGGGATGGTGCTCAGTCGTCAACATTCCCTGAGTTGAATCCCTGTACCCTCATCTAAAAAAAAAAAAAGAAAACAGGCATGATTGCCCCCAAATGCCACAAAAAACCTTCCAAGGAGCTGTGTGGGGTGAAGTATCCAGGAGTTGCCCCTTCTAGCCAGGAGCTGCCCCTTCTAGCCCGAAGCCTGATGCCAAGACACCCCACTTGGGAGCCCCAGGGAGATGTGCTTTCATATGCAAATTCTCCTCTGCTGCACTTAGTCAAGAAGCCCTTGTGGGGGCCCTGTGTGACAATGCTCAGGTTCATTAACTTTCCATCAAGTGCAGTTGGAATACTCTCCTCAGGAAACTTGAGCAAGGAGGGTCAGAGCAGGCCCAGCCTCAGCCCCAGAACCATCATCCCCTGCAGAACAGCAGACTCACCTCAGGTCCCAGTCCTCACCTTCCAAACCAGTGCTCCTGTCATCAGGATGGAGCTGTTCCCAAAGAACGGAGATTTGAGGCCTGTCCTCATCCAGAGCCATGATGCAGGGCTGTCAAAACCGAGTTCAGAGACAGATCTGCTCTTGGCCACTCATGGAGGAGCTTAGGCTGCTGTGAGGCCTCAAGGCAAACAGTAGATTCATGTTGAACTTATGTTTTCAGGAAGTTAAGTGGTAATGGGCCAGAAAAGGACATAAAATTGGGGAGGAGCCGGGCATGGTGGCACCCATCTGTCATCCCAGCAGCCGAGGAGGCTGAGGCAGGAGGATCACAAGTTGGAGGTCAGTCTTAGTAACCTAGTAAGGGCCTAAGCAACTCAGCCAGGCCCTATCTCTAAATAAAAAATAAAAGTGTTGAGACGGGACTCAGTGGTCGAGGGCCCCCAAGTTCAGTCACCGGCATAAAAAAAATAAGTCTACAAAGGAGCAAGGGAGACCCACTGCCTGGTGTCAAAGTGGGCACCTTTCTGGGACCTCAAAGGAAGCAGATGCTGACCTCAGCAGGGCCAGAGCTCACAGTATGGCCATGGATTCTAAAGGGAGTGAAGACTCAGGGCCATGCAGTGGGGTTGCTCAGAGCTGGGAGCAGTTCAGAGGCAGGGCCTCAACTTGGCTCTGGGCTCAGGCTTCACCACGTGTCCTCCCTGTGATCTCTGTCTTCTTTGGCTTCATCAACTGGCTCATCATGGACAGGAAGTCTTGTCCCCCCTTAGGAGAGAGGACTTTCTAAGGCAGCTACCAAAGCCCATCCTCCTGCCTCCTGTGGGACCCGGATGTCACTCAACTTGGAAACCTGAGGTGGACAGGCCCAGCACAGCTCCCCTGGGACGGATGAGGGGTTCCTGAACTCAGAGGGATCCCCTCGAGGTTTTCCCTGACCTGCAAGGATCAAGCAGAGTAGTGGGTGGTGGCACCTGTCTTTAAAAATCCTGGCAATTTGGGAGGCTGAGACAGGAGGACCATAAGTTGGAGACCAGCCTCAGAAACTTTGTGAGGTCCTGAGCAACTCAGCAAGACCCTGTCTCTAAATAAAATTTAAAAAGGACTTTGGATGGGGCTCCATGGGTAAGCACCCCTGGGGTTTAAGCTTCAGTACAAAAAAAAAAAAACCTCCGTCCAGGTAAAAAGAAACTCCAATCCCTAGAGTCTCTGGCCTCTCCTGGGCAAAGCTCCAAGGGACAAAAAGCCAAACCAGATTCCCAGCAGAAAGCCCATTCCTGGTGGGGAAGAGGAGGCCCCCTTCAGAATGAAGAGCAAACCTGACTCTATCCAGCGGGCCCCAGAGCAGTGCCATCTGGGAGCTGGAGGACTGGGAGCTTGGGTTCTGCAGAGGCTGAAGCCTCCCTAAGGCTGTCTGAAGCCCTGTGAAAACTCCCGCCAGGAATCCCCAGCCCGGGGTGGAGAGCAGCCCCCAGCAGGCTGGCAGGCAGTCAGGGGCAGACAAGGCTCAAAGATCAGCTGTGGCGGCATCTGGTCACTGGGCCAAAGGGGCCAAAGCTCATGTCGTGCTCATTGCTGAGCTTCCCAGAGGGCCTCCAGAAGGACATCACAGCCCTGACCACTAGTTCCCAGGGCCTTGGGCATGCACTGGACAAGCAGGGCCTGTCCCTGGTGCCTGGCGTGGGCCACAACATGTCCCATCCTAGATAACCACCTTTTTCTTGTGCACATCGCCTTTGGGCAGGGCATATCCTCCTCGGCATCCAGGGCAAACTCCATGGCCTAGGAGTCGCACCTGCCCTGCCTCTGCCAGCAGACCATGGGACACCCAGACCACAGAGAGCTCAGAGACAGAAAGTTCCCCGCTGCCCACCGAGGGCCCCCTACAGCGCCCTCCACCTGCGCCCCTCAGCCTGGTGCCATGCTGGGCTCCCAGACCCACCCAGGCAAAACCTGAGACTTTCTGGAAGATTCTCTCCCATTTCTTTTCACTCCTGATACAGGAGCATCTAGGGGACTCACTGGAGCCGGGAGCCCGGGTTCTTCTAGCTGGTGATTTATGGGTGACATGAGGTCTGAGGCTCACCCATGAGCCAGGGAGGTGCAGCCACCGTGGAAAGCAGCAGCAGATAGAGGAGGCGCCACCAGGTGCAGTCCCAAGGCTCAGGATTCAGGGAGGGACACCAGGGAGATAAAGGAAGATGGAAGACGCTGCCTGGTGCAGTGGGAAGGGACGAAGGCTGTCTGGTCCCTGTCCCCGACAGGGTTTGCTTCTTGCACACTCTGCCTGCTTAAGTCATGAGGAGAGGAAGACAGAAAAGCCAAGGTGACTTAGGTAAAGGGACAGCTGCTGACCTTCCCCCACCCACCACTAATGAGCAAAGTGACACCCTAGTTACCCAGTTGTCACCCTGGCAGACCCTCATGTGTAACACTGTCCCCGGGGAGCATACCTTCTCAGCCCCAATGTTGGCCTCCATGTAGATGACGTCACTGGCCTCCACCCGCTCCTTCTGCAGACTTTAAAAAATGCTGAAGTTCAGCTAAAACCAAACCAATTCAGACAAAGGGGGACTCAGACAACCCTGATGCATGTTCCAGTTTCTCCTGACCCCGAGGGAAGGCACCTTTCAAGAAGAGACCTGAGAGGCCAGGCACAGAAGTGCACACCTGTCATTCCAGGGACTTGGAGGCTGAGGCAGGAGGATCGCCAAGTTGGAGGCCAGTCTCAGAAACTTAGAAATGGGAGACTTACTCTCAAAACAATACAAATCAAAATAAAAAGGACAGGCTTCTGGCTCCCTGCTTAAGCACGACGGGTTCAGTTCACAGGACTAAACACGAGAGAGAGACAGAGAGATAGACAGACACTTGAAGTAGCCAGTGACCCTAGGAGTGGGTGGGTATGAGGGTATTTGGCAGGGCACAAGAGCCTGGACTGGGGGCTTAGCACACCATGAGGTGAACCTGAGGGTGACCATGTCTACCTGCAGGGGACAAGAGAAAGTCACCATTACTCTTCCTTGCCTTGCCTTCAGGGGTTGCAAAGTGGAAGGAACATTCTCACAGGGACCCAGGTGCCCTTAGAGGGGATATATGTCCTTGGCCATGCTCCATGGCACCTTCCAGGATCACCACTACAGCTCCAGTCCTTGGGTTACGGACACCAGAGCTTCCTGCTTAGCCACCTGAGGCTGCATTTGATGTGGCCCATGATCCCGGCTCTCTAGGCCTCGGTCTCCTCCTCTATGTGACAGCACTCAGAAGTACCCACAGAGAAGTCCAGCTCAGAAGGGGAAACATAAGTTGGAATTCCCCCAAACTGTCTGGGTCAGGAGGGTGAGGAAGGAGGATCACCAAGGTGGAGGCCAGTCTAGACCACATAGCTAGGCCCTGGGGCTGGGGCACAGCTCAGTGGCAGAGTGCTAGTTCACTATGACCAGGGCCCTGGGTAGGAGCCCCAGGACAACAAAAAAGCAAACACTAGCACCCTCTGGCCCCCGGGGCTGTGCACACACATCTCAGGGTGATGGTGCTCTATGGAGCCTTGCTCTTCCCCAGGGGTGTGCACTGGGCAAGGACAGCAGCCTCTGCAGGACCAGGCTGGCAGACAGGTCCTGAGGCTGAGCTTCCAGAGCAGCTGCTACAGAGGACCACCCTGTGGAAACACACCTGAGCTCTTTCCCAGACAGAGTCCAGAGTCAAAGGTGGGTGCGGGGGACATGACACAGACTAACACCCACTGTAGGGCTCTCTCAGCAGGAGGGGGCCCCCAAAAGGCTAATTCAGAAACAAAGTCAGTATGTGGTGGCCAAAGGTCAAGGGGAGAGACATCAGGTGGCCATTCATGGGAATGAGGTCCCTTGGAAGGTCGTGACAATATTCTAAAATTAAGATGGGGAGTGTAAACAATGTCATGCCTCAAAATCCTGTGCACTACACAAACTTAAAATGGGTGGATCATGTTCACAACTGCACCAACAGAGCTGCCAGGAGCTCACCAGGACCTGGCCTCTTTGGCCTCTTTGGGGCACTGTGCGAACAGGAGCAAGGTTGGGGAGTCCCTAGGCAAAAAAACTTCATAAGCCTTCTTCAAACTCAGACACTTCACAACTCCACACAACACACCTGAGGTCCTTCTGTGCCAGTATGTCATCCATGTGGAAAAACAGCCCAGAAGGACATGGGTTTTGGGGGGACTGGGGGTACCAGGGATTGGGCTCAGGGGCCCTCAACCACCAAGCCCCATCCCCAGCCCTGTTTGGCATTTTATTTAGAGTCAGGGTCTCCCTGAGTTGCTGAGGGCCTCCCTTTGGCTGAGGCTGGCTTTGAACTCGCAATCCTCCTGCCTCAGCCTCCCAAGCTGCTGGGATCAGAGGTGGGTACTACCTTTGTTTTGGAAGACAATTTTCCTCTTCTCTGTTAGGCTCATTTCTTTGAGAAGCTGGTCGAAGCAGAGTGATGGATGGCTCAAATTTCCACTGTGTTTCTGTGTCCTCTCTCCTACAGGGAAGAGGACAATTTTTCTTTTCATCTCAGGCACTTTTATTCGGTTGATTTTCCAGAAGAACTTTCTCAAGGTGTTATTCTTGAGAAGGGGCCACCTTCTCAGAACCTCATTAATCCAGAATGGACAGGATGTGATGAGGGATTAAAGAGATAAAGACAGGTTGTGGAGCCAAGCTGCTGAGATGAAGGCCCCATTAGGAAACAGAAAAATAGCCCTTGAAAGAAGTGACATTTTCATGATCTCCATAAAGCTGTGACCAAGAAACTACCTCATAGAATCAAAGAATCACCAAGTTATAAAAGAGGGAAAGATGGAGAGATTCTATGGGGGATAAATAGTGCTCTAGAGATGAGAAACTGAGCCCCAGAGAGCTCAGAGGATGCACAGGTGTTACCCAGGACCAGAGGACTTGCAGTCACCCTGGCCTTCAGCCAGCACTGGGCACAGGATGACTGTGGAGCCTCTTTCTGAGCCTGAAGACTTGATCTGGAAAACAGGGAAATGAGATTCTTGGCACCTGTGCACACGGGCACACAGCTGTGATGAGCCACAGGTAAAATACCTCTCTAAGCCCACAGCAAGAGACCTGGCCATGTAGCAGGGGACAGGTACAGAGCTAGTGTGAGTCAATCATAACACAGTGGATGAGTAAAAACATTATGAAAAAGAAAGAAAAAAGAAAACAAAATTATGTCCACTTTGACTTTTTTGGGAGGTGAGGGAGCAGTTTGGGGATTTGAACCCAGGGGTGACTTATACCTGAGCCACATCCCCAGCCCCATTTTGTATTTTATTTAGAGACAGGCTCTCACTGACCCGCTCAGGGCCTTGACTAAGTTGATGAGGCTGGGCTCCACCATGTGATCCTCCTGCCTCAGCCTCCTGAGTGGCTGGGATGACAGGCATGCTCTACTGTGCCTGGCTGGCCAATGGCTGTCATTTGGGGGATAAGATGGCATTAGCAATTTCTTGACTTAACCACACAACTCACAGAAGCAATGAAAAAAGAAAGACCTACCTCATGAAGGGACCTATGTCCTAGCCCTTACGAGGTGTCCCTTTATACTACACGGTGTTATCCTGAGTGTCCCATATAGCATCAACAGTACAGAGGCCAAGTAAAGGGGGACACAGAGGTCACACCACCTGCCTGTGCCACAGTGCTGAGAACAGGGCTCAGGACAGACTTCCCTTGAGCTGCTTGGTGCCCTTGGCTGTCTTGAGCCCTATGATCACGTGGCGGATGGTCTTGCCATAGCCGCCCATGGGGTTCTCGGTCTCACATGACGTCAGCTCCATCACCTGCCCCTCGTAGACCTCCTTGGCCTCCTTTATCCACAGCCCTGGAAGGGATGGCTGATGGGTACATGGTGAGAAGCAGGACCATCCTTCTGTTCACATACATCTCCTCCTCACCAACACCCTTCTTACCTCAAACTTCCACAGCACAAGAACTGACAAGTCACCTTTAAGTACAACCTAGTGACACCATCATGGGTGGAGAGCAACTCTTCTGGGAGCGGTGACACAGGCCTGTCATTCCAGCTCAGGAGGCCAAGGCAGGAGGATAGTAAGCTGGAGGCCAGCCTCAGCAACTCAGTGAGGCCATGATCAATTCAGGGAAACCCTGTCTCCAAATAAATTCAAAACAGGGCTGGGAGGTGGCTCTGTGGTTAGGTTCCCCAGGTTCAATCCCTGGTGCCTCTCCTCAAAAAAAAAAAAAAAAGGGTTGCTGTTCTCCTGACAAATGGGGAGGCCACAGAAGACTTCTGCTGGCAGGTGGCCATCAGGATCCCTGTGAGCTAATATGGAAATATCCCAAAGGCAGAGACACTCAGGCCACTTCCCTCAGTTCAAGGGGGGCATTATCTTATCACCCCATCCCTTGCCTTCTCTTCTCCAGAAACCCAACCAGGACAAGGACACTCAAGACTGGAAGCTAGGGTCAGATCTCCTCTGCCTGTGATCCACCTGAGAGCCTATAAGTGGGACTTGTGGAAAACATCCAACAGGGAAGACACATTCTGTGTTTGATGAACCAAATTCACAGCTCCTGAACCCCAAAACAAACTTCCCAAACAAATCCCGAAGCAGCTGTGCACACCTCGAGACCAAGTAGCTGCAGAGGCTGAGGCTGGAGGATCATGGGTTAGAGGCCAGCCTCCACAACACTGAGGCCCTGAGCAACTCAGGGAGACTCTGTCTCTAAATCAGTGCAAAATAAGGCTGGGGATGGTGCTCAGGGGTCGAGGGCCCCTGGGTTCAATCCCTGGTACAAAAAAAAAAAAAAAAGAAAGAAAGAAATTTTCCAGACAACATGAAGGTAACAGAAAACTCTATCAAGCTTGGAAAATTCTGGGCTTTTAAGCCTACTTTGATTTTTTTTAATAGAACCATTTCTATTTTGCAAAGAGGAAATTCCTCCAAATGGAATGCCTGCCCATACTCACTGTGAGGGGACAGTGATATGAAATTCCTCCAGGAGAGGAAAGAAGGCATCCCCATTTCTCAGCCACTCATATTTGTCTAGCAGTTTCTTGGTGGTGACAAGTAGACAGGGGAAGGCCCAGTGGACCATGGGCCCAGCTTTTGGCCAAGAGAGAGGCTGTGGGCGCTGTCTCTGGCCAAGACAGCACAAAGGACACGGGTTTCATCTGCTGTCTCAGGTTTCTAAGTCCCTGACATGGACTTTATCACATCAAGGAAGTGGCACAGACGGGGACAGATGACCCTCTCTCCCTCTCTCTGCAGCTTTGCAGGAATTTAAAGATGTGGGAAACGCAGGCTTCTGTCTGAGGGGAGACCACAGCTTCCCCTTTTATTCTGTGGCAGGATCTAGAAATTTCTCCTCACCTGCTGCCACCAAAAGCACTGCTGTGTCCCCCACCACCCCACTCCAGGGGCCACTCCCATCAAATGTGCCTGGTGACCTCTACTTTTTCAAATTTTAAAGCAAAATTCAGTTCCCACTGAGCCATTGAAATACAAGCAACTGTGAGAAGACCAGTTTTATCAGGTTTTTGTTTCACAAAAATGGGGGTTTTAAATTTTTTTTTAAGTTGTAGATGGACATAATTTCTTTATTTCCTGAGGATGCAACCCAGGGCCTCACACATGTTAGGTGGGTGCTCTACAACTGAGCCCCTGACCCATCCCAGAAAAATGGTGTTTTTCAAATTTAAGTTCTTAAAATATTAATATTCAGGTATTTGAAAGGTAGTAATATCTTACTGGTCACATATTTTTCTTGGTTCCTTTTTGTACCAGGAATGGAATTCAGGGGCCCTCAACCCTTGAGCACCATCCCCAGCCCCTTTCATATTTTATTTAGAGACAAGATCTCACTTAGTTGCTCAGGGTCTGGCTAAGTTTCTGAGGCTGACCTCCAACTTACTATCCTGCTGCCTCAGCCTTCTGAGCTGTTGGAATATGGTTCATATGTTTAACTTATGAGTTGAATAAAATCACTGGCACATGTTTAAATAAGGAAAAATAATCCAGGCACCGTAGCACACATCTGTAGCCATAGTTACTCAGCATACTGAGGCAAGAGGATGGTTTGAACCCAGGAGTTCCAGGATTGCCTGGGAAACATACTGAGATCCTGAAAAATAGGACATGAAAAGGGAAAAGAAAAGAAGATGTGAAGAAAAAAACAATAGAGAGAAAAACTTTAAACGTAAAACCCAGTTGTATACATGTATAATCCCAGCAACTCAGGAGGCTGAGGCAGGAGGATTGAGAGTTGGAGGCCAGCCTCGGAAACTTGGCGAGAAGCTGTCTCTAAATTTAATATAAAAAGGGCTGGGGACAGGGCTCAGGGGTGAAGTGCCCCTGGGTTCAATCCCTGGTACCAAAAAATAAAAATAAAAAGCCTAAGTTCAATGTGACACAAAGCTTAGCTTCTAGACACAAGTTCAGAATTAGAACTCTTCAGTTCAGCATTAGTGTCACACAGGGGCTAGGGGTGGCTCAGCAGCCATGGTCTCAAAAGGGAGATAGAGAGAGGGGGGGGAAGAGAGAGAGAGAGAGAGAGAGAGAGAGAGAGAGAGAGAGAGAGAGAGAAACGCCCCATAGTTGAGTGTTTACAGGGACCTGCTGGGGAAGATCAAAGGCAGAGCCAGTCCCACAAAGAGGCACCGCAGGAAGATAGAGTGCCAGCCATGGGGGTACCAGGTGGCTGTGGGGGGTAAAACAGGATCCCATGATGTCTCCACACTTCCAAATGCTGCACCCTCCTACTGCATTTTCTTTCCTTCAGCATTAAATCAAAAGTTCCCCAAGTAGACTTCTTAGTCTTTTTATTTATTTATTATTTATTTGGGTACCAGGGATGGAATCCAGGGGCCTTCGACCATTGAGCCCTGTCCCCAGCCCTTTTTATATTTTATTTAGAGGCCGAGTTGCTGCCTGAGTTGCTCAGGGCCTCAATAAGTTGCTGAGGCTGGCCTCCAAATTGTGTTCCTTTTACCTCATCCTCCTAAGCTGCTTGGATGGCTAGCTACTCTTGCCTGTCTTGTCAACAGCACCAAAAGAACATGAGCATTTTTAAGATGAAAGGATTCAAAGCACCGGAGAAGAAACAGCCATCTATCACACTGACGAGATACTCACTAATAGCCCTGCGGAAGTTCTCCATCAGCACCTCTGTCTTCTTGACCTCCATGGAGTAAACTTTGCTCCCCACCAAGGAGCAGAAAGGCACCTTACTCCCCAGCTCCTGAGCAATCACCAGAGAAAGGGCTGTCTACAGAGGCAAGAAAGGAAAGGTTTTCTTTTTACAGTCTTGAAAACATATTTAAAACTCATCTATAAAAATATTTATTCAAGAGGCTGAACATGGTATTGCACACTTGTGATCCCTGAGACTCAGGAGGCTGAGGCAGAAGGATGGCAAGGTGGAGGCCAGTCTCAGCCACTTATCAAGACCCTGGGCAACTCAGTGATACCCTATCTCTAAATAAAATATAAAAGTTTGGGGAATGGGGCTCAGGTGTTAAGTGCCCCTTGGTTCAATCCCTGGGACCAAAATAAATAAATAAATAAATAAATAACACTAACAAATCAGGAAGGATTTATTACATGACCTTTATTTTATGTTAAAAGGCCAGAAAATAGTGGATAATACATAAGGCCAAATCTGTAAGCGGTGGCGTGGTCTGCACAAGCTCCCCCTGATGGTGCCCTGTGGTCAACTATAAATTGATGCTCAGTAACATAACTTTGGTTGGCAGATGCTAAAGAGAACCTGGTGAAACAGACACCTCATCAAATACCAAGTTTTGGAAAGCAAATGCTCTCAAGTGGGTCCAGGACTGGGAAATGCCATGGCTTCTGAGTGCCATTTCATCCTCCCTCATCTCTGAAATAAGAATGAGATCAGACCCCACGTGTGTAGGCCAAGCAGAGCCTCCTGAGATGCTGAGGGCCTCACTAAGTTGCTGAGGCTGACCTCCAACATTAGATCCTCCTACCTCAGCCTCCCAAGCTGCTGGAACAAGGCCAATTGAAGCTACTGCTTCAAAGATGGCCCAGGGAAGGCTCCTCTTTTCAATGCCCTTTTGGTTTCAGCTCTGAGCAGCCGATATGGGGGATGATCAGCGAATCCACTAGCCCATGGGGCAGAGGTTGGTTCTAGTTCTGATCTTCTCCATGTTTTCTAGGGTGGTCTTGAGCACACAATAGTGCTAATGCTGGACAGCCTCATCTGGCAAACTAAAATACTGTTTAGATTACAAGGAGCCAACAAGCTGCCCACAGGATGGTTTGATTGGGACTCCGTAGTCTTAGATGTGCCTTTAAACTTGGCTTCTGTGGGGGGGGATTGAACACAGGGGCCCTCAAACCCTGAGCCCCATCCCCAGCCCTATTGTGTATTTTATTTAGAAACAGGGTCTCCCTGAGTTTCTGAGGGCCTCGCTTCTGCTGAGGCTGGCCTGAAACTCGCTATCCTCCTGCCTCAGCAACCCAAGCCAGCCACTGGGATTAAAGGCATGTTCCACTGTGCATGGCTCTTGCCATTTTTTGAACCCTAGGAACTTTCCTGTTAAAATCCAGCTATTTGGTTTTTGTTTTTGTTTTTGTTTTTGTTTTGAGAAACCAGGTCTGGACACAGTGGCCCTCTTTTAGTGAAAGGGCACCACATCCTTTGGCTTGAGTAAGTCACTTTGCTTACCTTGCTGCCCGAATGCTTAGGCACCTGAGTTGGCAAGCCCAAAGCATGTGTTCTAATAGCAAAGGGAAAATGTCTAGAACAGAACACAGAGGGATGTGATTCCAACACCATGAGGCCCAGGGGAGGCCACAGGCGACAGTGCCCATCTGTATTATTTTGATGTTTCTGGGAATGGAACCCAGAGCCTGGTATGTGCCAGGCAGCTGTTCCACCACTGAGCCTCAGGCCCAGCTTTTTTTAAATTTAGAGACAGGGTCTCACTGAGCTGCTGAGGCTGGCCTCCACCTTGAGATCGTCCTGCCTCAGCCTCCCATGTTGCTGGGTTTACAGGTGTGAGCCACTGTGCCTGACTCTTCCCTGTTCTTTCACAGCCCCCAACTCCCCATTCTCAGTTTTCAGTGTCAAAGACAGTGACCACTAGCCACTGAACAGAATCCCTGCCTCCTTCCACCTAATACTGAAGGGGTGACCATTACCCTTCCATTCAAATAGAAACAATACTTGTTTAAGAATGGCTCCTTTTCTGTCCAGCTTTCTCCAATTAAAAGCTCATGGAAGGGGCTGGGCTGGAAATGGGGCTCAGTGGTGGAGCACTCGCCTAGCATGTGCAGGGCCCTGGGTTTCTTCCTCCATGCCACATAATAATAAATAAATAAAACAAAGGTATTCTGTCAAATTACAACTAAAAACCTATATTATAAAAAAGAAACTCATGGAAGAAAGGCAAATATACCAACCCTTTCCTATGGAGCTCTTTATATCTCACTGATCTTTTCATAGCCTGTCATCTTGAAAGTCTAACTTGTATTTTTTTAATATTTTAATATAATCAGGCCTCCCAGCTGATCAATCACTACCCAACAAGACACCTCCCAGAACTTTATGTTGTTTATTTTTGAACAGGGTTGCATTATTCATATTTATTTTTAAGTTTTTTTCTTCGAAACAAGTTTAATTTTGTTCCAGCCCTAAATTAGGGAAAGAACTTAAATCTTAAAAAATTCTCAAAAATCAAGCCATTATAAAGTTAAGCACCCCTCCCCTTAACAATAAATATTGAACTGATATAGGTGACTGAACTGATATAACTTATTTAGGTGTAGATGGACACAACACAATGCCTTTATCTTTAAGTGGTGCTGAGGATCAAACCCGGGTCCTGCCCATGCTCTGCAAGCCCTCTAACACTGAGCCACAATCCCAGCCTGATAACTTATATTTTATGGATTAAGAAACTGAGAGCTGGGTGTGGGGGTGCACACCTGTCATCCCAGCAGCTTGGGAGGCTGAGGTGGGAGTATGGCTAGTTGGAGGCCAGCCTCAGCAACTTAGAAAGGCCCTGAGCAATTCAGCAAAACCCTGTCTCTAAATAAAATACAAAAAGGGCTGGGGATGAGGCTCGGGTGTTTAGTGCCCCTGGGTTTGATCCTTAGTAGCCTTCACCCAAAAAAAGGGTTTCTCAGTCTTGCCTCTGTTTTGGGGGCACAGCCTTGAAGTGAAGGTTGCTTGGCAGCATCACTGACCTCTAACACTAGATGCTAGGAGTCCCACCATCACATTTTGAAAACTAAAAGAGACAACTCTCCAGATGCTGCCAAATATCTCCTGGGGGGCAAAACTGACCCAGGTTGAAAATCACTTCAGAGCTAATCTCACCTAGCTGGACTTCCAGAAAGACCACACAGAGAATGGGAACAGCCCACAGCTAAGGGGTTCAAAGCTGGTGACTGTCCACACCAACAACACCAAACAGTGAGACTCAGAAAGCCCTGTGGACATCAAGAAAGGGAAATCAGGGGAGGGCGCCCTATCCAAAAATACCTCCAAAACATCCAGAAAGAAAGGTCCCAACCCTGCAAATCAGACTTCTTAAGAGCAACACTGGAAGACAAAAAGTACTAAATAACACTGAGTAAAACAGCACTGAAGGAAACAGCTATCATGCTGGTGCTGTGGCACAGGCCTGTCATCCCAGGAGCTCGGGTGGCTGAGGCAAGAGAATCGCGAGTTGGAGGCCAGCCTCAGCAAAAGCGAAGCCCTAAGCAACTAAGTGAGACTCTGTCTCTAAATAAAATGCAAAAAGGACTGAAGATAGGACTCAGGGGTTGACAGCTTCTGGGTTCAATTCTTGGGGTTCAATTCTTGGTAACTCCCCCCCCCCAAAAAAAAATGGAAGACGACTTGGACAAGCTAATGTTCTTGTAAGTGCACACTGTATGGCATTCCAGCCTCAAAAAACTTCCCCCAGACATAAGACTTCTTCATCCACCATCAGTCACCACACAACACACCCTGGCAACTCCATATGTACAACTTCAAACTTAAAATTCAAGTTTTTTTCACAGCTGATTGTGTTTCTGCTTCTGAAAGGTCAAGTGGCCTTCCCCAGGCCTCCCAGCTGATCAATCAATACCCACCAAGATGTAGCCCAGAACTTTATGTTGTTTATTTTTTAACAGGGTCACATTAAGTCACTTAGAGCTTGGTGAAACTGCTGAGGCTGGCCTCCAACATGTGATCCTCCTGTCTCAGCCTCCAGAGTCACTGAGATGACAGGCAGGGACCACCACACCTGGTGAGAGCCCTCTTCCTTACATACAAGAGCGCAGGCTCCTACTCTCCTATGCCAAGAGGCCCTTCAAGAGAACAAGCCATGTCCAGACCAGGAGCTCTGGGAAGCCTGAGGATCTGGTTGATCCCCTTGCAGATCCCAACAAGCTCCACCATATGTCCTCTTTTGTCCCCTGGAAAGCCCAACTCTGAAGGGGAATTATCAAACCCTCTGCCCAATTCCAGCATTTAAAATCAGTCAGCAGTTTGAAGCTCAGCACTCAACTGAGCCATTTTATGCCATCAGGAGACTTCCTGTTTTTCTGCCTGAAAAACACTAGAAGCCCTTAAAGATCAAAAGTGCGTTTCTGTTATTGTAAATCATGCACGTAGCCAAAATAGTGGTGGGCAAAGTTTGCATTCAAAAAAATACTGGCTGACTCATTTTTCCCCCTCCAATAATGTGCCACAGAAGATTTTTTTTAATATTTTTTAATTGTGCATGGACATAATATCTTTGCTTTAATTTTTTAAAATATTTATTTTTTAGTTGTAGTTGGACACAATACCTTTATTTCACTTATTTATTTTTATGTGGTGCTGGGATCAAACTCAGGGTCCCGCATGTGCAAGATGAGTGCTCTACCAATGAACAACAGCCCATCACAATTTTTTATGAGGCCCTGGACCAATAGAAATGGATTTTCAGTTGGGCATGGTGGTGCAAACCTATAATCCTACCACTCAGGAGGCTAAGGCAGGAGGATCACGAGTTGGAGGCCAGCCTCAGCAACTTAGCAAGGCCCTCAGCAACTTTAGCAAGACCTTGGTTCTAAATAAAATACAAAAAAAGGATGTGGCTCAGTGGCTGAGTGCCTCCAAGTTCAATCACTGGTTAAAAAAAAAGAAAAGAAAAGAAAAGAGATGGATTTTCCAAGAAAAGGAGACTTGAAAGAGTTCAAAGACGATCCCAGTGACCAGACCTCTCAGAGGACTTTTCTTCCCCTCTGGCCAGGATGATTTTCATTCTAGAAGTAAAAGTTTGAGATCATATTCCCTTCTTAAACACACATGCGACTTATGTTGCTAAAAAAAGACTAGTTAAGATGTGAATTCCATTTGGCTTCAAAGTGAGGATTGTCCTCTTGCACAGCAGAAATCAAGGAGAACACAAGGACTTTTCCAGTTCCCAGGGTTCCCGCCCACAGCAGGGCTCTTCCTGCCATCTTCTTGTTTTGATTATCCCTTCTATGACATCACATGCCTGCAGCACAGAGGTTACAAATGGTCACTATTACTGTGTTTCAGTGGGGAAAAAATGCAGTCCCTGGTCCAAATGATTCACAGACTAATCCAACCAACCCTGGGCGCCAGCACCCTCCATGCACTGTTCTGGATGGTGAGAGAGAAGGTGAGAGAGAAAAGTCTGCTGGGCACAGTGGCCCACACCTGTGATCCCAGGGACTCCAGAGGCTGAGGCAGGAGGATGTCAGTTCAAAACCAGGCTCAACCAAAGTGAGTCCCTGAGCAACTCAGAGAGACCCTATCTCTAAATAAAATACAAAATAGGACTGGGGAGAGGCTCAAGAATCAAAGGCTCCAGAAGTTCAATCCTGGCACCCCTCACCCCCAAAAAAGAGACATAGACAAGAAACTAGAGGCTTTTCTTTGGCTCTTTCTGTTAATAGGAGGCTCCGAGGCCACAGTCACAAGCTCATATAAATTGCAGGTTTCTGTAACTGTTCAACCTCCAGGGAGACCACAGGCTATGTCTCTAGGGTCCAGCAGCTTAGAGGCGGTGGATTGCAAACCCCCAGTTGTCATTACTAAACTCAGTGGCCATGGTACTGGTACCAAAACAGGTGGGTGGACGAAGGGAACAGAATAGAGGACACAGAGACCAATCCACAAAATTACAACTACCTTATATTTGACAAAGGTGCTAAAGCATGCAATAGGGAAAGTATAGCATCTTCAACAAATGGTGCTGGGAAAACTGGAAATACATATGCAACAAAATGAAACTGAATCCCTTTCTCTCGACATGTACAAAAGTTAACTCAAAATGGATCAAGGAGCTTGATATCAAACCAGAGACTCTGCATCTGATAGAAGAAAATGTTGGCACTAATCTACATCATGCGTGGTCGGGCTCCAAATTTTTTAATAGGACACCTATAGCAGAAGAGTTAAAAACAAGAATCAACAAATGGGATAAACTCACACTAAAAGTTTTTTTCTCAGCAAGGGAAACAATAAGAGCGGTAAATAGGGAGCCTACATCCTGGAAACAAATTTTTACTCCTCACACTTCAGATAGAGCTCTAATATCCAGAGTATACAAGCAACTCAAAATACTAAACAATAAAAAAACAAATAACCCAATCAACAAATGGGCCAAGGACCTGAACAGACACTTCTCAGAGGAGGATATACAATTAATCAACAAATACACGAAAAAGTACTCACCATCTCTAGCAATCACAGAAATGCAAATTAAAATCACCATAAGATACCATCTCACTCCAGTAAGAATGGCAGCCTTTACGAAGTCAAACAACAACAAGTGTTGGCGAGGATGTGGGGAAAAGGGTACACTTGTACATTGCTGGTGGGACTGTAAATTGGTGTGGCCAATTTGGAAAGCAGTATGGAGATTCCTTGGAATGCTGGGACTGGAACCACCATTTGACCCAGCTATTTCCCCTTCTTGGACTATTCCCCAAAGGCCTAAAAAGAGCGTAGTATAGTGATACAGCTACATCGATGTTCATAGCAGCACAATATCTAGATTGTGGAACCAACCTAGATGCCCTTCAATAGATGAATGGATATAAAAAAATGTGGCATTTACACACAATGGAGTACTTCTCAGCGCTAAAAAATAACAAAATCATGGCATTTGCAGGGAAATGGATGGCATCAGAGCAGATTATGCTAAGTGAAGCTAGCCAATTCCTAAAAAACAAATGCCAAATGTCTTCTTTGATATAAGGAGGGCAACTCAAAACAGAGCAGGGAGGAAGAGAATGAGAAGAAGATTACCATTAAACAGGGATGAGAGGTGGGAGGGAATGGGAGAGAGAGGGAAATTACATGGAAATAGAAAGAGACCCTCATTGTTATACAAAATTACATATAAGAGGAAGTGAGGGGAAAGGGGACAAAAGAGAGAGATGAGAATTACAGTGGATGGAGTAGAGAGAGAAGATGAGAGGAGAGGGAAGGCGATGGGGGGATAGTACGAGATAGGAAAGGCAGCAGAATACAACAGAAACTAGTATGGCAGTATGTATAAACATGGATGTGTAACCGATGTGATTCTGCAATCTATATACGTAGTAAAAATGGAGTTCATAACCCACTTGAATCAAATGTATAAAATATGATATGTCAAGAGCTTTGTAATGTTTTGAACAACTAATAAAAAAAATAGGTTAGTATTGGGGTTTCAGAAGGCATTCATGGAACACTTCCTACTACCTCTAGTGTTCATGACACCTCCCATTCAGCCTGGGTGGGACTGGAAGAGGGCCTAACTGTGTCATAGAAAGGGAGACAGAACCTGATCCTATCTTTTGGTGGTAAGAAAAAGAACAGGAGAGAAGGTGGGTCAATTGGCAGCATCCGAAGCCAAGACCCCAACTTTTCTGTCCAAGGCCTGGTGGATTTGCAATGACTTTGATCTGCCAGTGGAAGCTGGCTGGCCAGCTCTAACTGTCTAGAATTCTTTCTGGCTCATCCTGCCAAGAAAGAAGAAATTCTGCACTCAAAGTGGGGGCTGGGACAGGAAGCATGTCCTTGGAGGTCCCCAACACTCTGGAAGTCTTGACACAGGGTCTCTGGAAAAATAAGAGGTAATGTCCTTGCAGAAGAACCATTAGAAACTTCTGTGTGATGGTGACACAAACCATTTCTTCTTCCATAACCATCCTTGCTACAGCCCTGGCTCAGGTCAGACAACCTGCCATGCATGCACTTTATTTTAGAATATATCTTGCTTTATCTATAGCTATATCTATATATCAATCTCTCTACACATCTATCTATCTATATACCTATCTACCTGTCTATCTATATATCTATATATTATTTATCTATCTATATCTATTTATCTGTATATCTATATAACACCTATCTATCCCTGTGAATTCCTGAACTCCCAGTCAGAAGAAAGCACTCAATTCTGTCTGTGAGTGTGCTGAAGGTGATGTGATTTCTCACACAGAACCCTCTGAGCTCTGCAGCAGAAACAAGCCCCCTCCTGATGTAATTTAAAAGAATAGCCTCCCAATTTTCTCAAATCTTTTCTGGATACACCTTATCCAAGGACAGGATAAGCCAATGTTTGGTTAAATAGTTCAGAGGTTAATTCTCAACAGATATGAGAACTTTTTCTTACATTCCTCCACTCTTAGAGGGAATCTGGTCAGCTCTTTTTGCTGGATTCACAAGGCTACCTTTGGCCCACACGTGCCCCACTCTTCAGGCCTTCCCACCTACATTCCATCACTGAAAGATAACAGAACAAAGGACAGAAACACTGACAGAAATGCAGGAAAGCTAAAAGAAAACCTTAGCTATAAAAAGAGAAAGACATCGCCCTTCCATGGATACCTCCATGGGGAATGTTCTGTCAAGTGTGGCCTTGGCTCCTCCCCCTCACAGGACCCCTATTAGTCCTCTTTATATTTCTCCTAATAGAACTCTGTATGTTAAATTGCCTACAGAAGTTCCTGCAAGATCAGATACACAAATTCACCAACCAGCCAGTCAATCAACTACTTCTTTAAGACTACCAGCCCCTGATGCCCAAAACAGAGACCTATGACTCATTACCAATTCTTCTAGTGAAAAACCAGCCTCTACCTCAGAGCAAAGCCTGTCCAAGGAAGAGACATGACCTTTGTCCTTGGAAAGACCCACAGAGCACTCCTAGGCACATTCACACCCTGCTAAGTGGTTTATCTACAAATAACAGGAGGGTGTCCCTGACTCAGTCAGGCTGGGTGGAGACCCATAGTAACCCCCTAGCAGCCACCAATCAGCATAAGACAGGGAATTACCTGGGATGACAGATGACCTTCCCAGTAGTTTATGGTATTGGGAAACCATGTAATTCAGCATGAATACCCCTCTTGGCTTAAACCAATCAGTTCAAATGAATATTTGTAACCAATCACTTCAACCCAACTTGTTCCCACCAGTGAATGTTCTAATCATGTTTTAGAGTTGTTATTTGATTTTCCTGCAGTGTGTGATGATTTGCTAAGAGATGCTATGATGTATGTGGGGGTCCCTGCCTTCTCCAAAGAATGTACAAAACTGTTGCAAAACCTGGGCTCGGGCCCTCTCAGCCTCACTAGTTGCTGTGTGCATGCGGAGGACTGAGCTAACTCCCAATAAACACCTTTTTGCTGCTTACATCTATCTTGGGTCTCTGATGGTCTTTTGGGGGTCCCGAGTTTGAGCATAACACTAGCTCCAGAGACTCTGCCCCCACCTAACACCCTTCATAACCTCTTTTCCAGATTTTATAACCTCTCTTTCACTTCCTAGAAATGAGATCTGCTCTCTGGCAGGTTCACTCTGCTTGGTCTGTCTGTTCTACAGCATCCCCACAAGGAAGCATCAAACCTAAACTCCCCACACATCAGATGAGGAGCCACCAGCCAGACGAAGACTGGCAGATCAACTTCACTCACATGCCTAGGCACAAAAAGCTTCACTATCTTCTTACTTTGGTTGATACTTTTTCAGGTTGGATAGAAGATTTCCCTACATCCAGGGAAACTGCTGACACCGACACCTCCATCCTCATCAAGCAGAGCATTCCCAGGTTCAGACTTCTCACCTCCACCTAGTCAGACAAAAGTCCAGCCCCCACTTCTCAGGAAACAAGCAGACCAGTGCCTTCCTGCAACATTCATTGCCTCAGTCCCAGCACAACCACAAACTGAATTGGACCCTCTTCCACTGGGTGACTCAGTCTTACTTCAGGATCTGCATTCTCAGTCGTTGCAACCTAGCTGGATGGGACCCCATACAGTCATACTTACTACCCCAATGGTGACCAAGCTTTTAGACATTCTCCCTGGTACCATGTCTCCCACCTTAAAAAGGCACCTGTTCCAAATATCCAGTCCTGGACTTTCACCACGCCCACCAAAATAAAAATTTCTCACCAATCCTGTTCTTCTTTTACTAATCATTAAATTTCTTTCAAGTTTCTATCCCAACCACAGATGGTGCTTTAACATCTAAGTGACATGGCACCAGAATTACATCACCCACTCTCAGTTAATGGGTCATGGCAATTGCCCTTCCACTGGCTGAAATTGGGCTGTCACCCTTAACATTACTGGATTCAACCAAGCTACCTCTGATACTTCCTAGAGTCCCTATGACAGGACCAATGGCTGATACCAAGGATCTCCTCTGCCCAGGACTGATTTGATTCCATTGATGACTTGTGGTTTCAAGGAACTTTTATGGACTCTACCCCTGCCAAAATAGCTGTTTATACCCACTGGGTGTTATTTCTGGCTGCCTAGTGTTCCCAGACCTGTCCCTGAACATTCCTCCACTTTCCCTCTTAGGTCCCACGCTGCCCAGCATTAAGCAGGATGTAGCCAGAGGATTTTATGATTTCGCCATGTCATTTAGAAAAACAAATGGGAGGAATGTTAGGTTCAAGACAGGCTGAACCAAGTTGTCTGTAGGGCAGGCTGAGTGTATGTTAGCTGCAGGATAACACATGAACTCAAACCCCCCATCTGATCCTTTATAACCTGATTATATCAAGTCTGAACACTGGACCCCCACCTATCTGGTGCAACAGAAACCCACATCTGACCCCTGCCCCATCTTCCTGAAGGCAGAAGAGGACATCCTTAGCAACCTACTATGTAATCCAATCATTGTCCGCTAACAAGGCAGCTTGCAGACCCAGAGACGCCATTACAATTTAGCTTTAAAAACTCCCTACTGCTGGGGGCCCCCTGTCTCTTGTTCTGTCTTCATCTCTTGCTTCACTCTCCCTTGCTCTCTCTTTCTCTCTCCTTCTCTTTTGCACTATTGCAATAAAGATCTCTTGGTCACTCCGAGTGTTGTGGTCACTTTCCTTTCACTTCCACCCCTGAACTATCATTTGGCCCTGTGTGAGAAAGCAGAGGTGGGCTTAGAGTGACCTTTGTACTACAGGGGTGGGGTCACTCACAGAAGGAAAGTGAAATACTGGAGCCCAAGCCTTGCCTCAGGCAAAGGAAAGTTTGATTATCCTTGAAGCACGGGATTCCAGTCTGGAACAGTTGGTTGTCAACCACAGAACCAAGGCTCCTCTCCTTGGTATTGAACGTTTATTAAGCCCACTTGGCTACTGAGCAATGAGATTTGTACACAATAGAACCTGCCTACAAACAAAAGTGAAAGTGGGTGTGATACTTTCACTTACATGTAGAAGAAAAATAAAGGGAGGACAATATATGACATACATTGCAGTCTCACTTATAACCAGAAACTTCAGCTGTGGTGAAAGACAGAATGTGTTGAGTGCTTGCACCTGCTGCTAATGAAGAAGTTTGAGTTGGTTAAAAAAAGAAAGAAAAAGTACTAGGATCCAGTTCAAACAAAAAAATCCAAGAGGGAGTTGAAGATAGAAACTAGTGTTGGGACACTTAGTGTTAGGACAACCTTATTTAAACTAATAAAAATGAGAGGCTAGATTGAACTAGGGATGACACTCCAAGGTCAATTACAGACTGCCTCAGTCTACCCACAGGCTCTACTATGACCCTTCCATGGATCCCTTCAGTTGCCAGGAATAACAAGTAAAATATTAACAAGATTGAAATTTTTGAATTCATTGGGGGGGGGGGATTTATGTGCCATCTCATACTGTTAGCATATATACTAGTCTATGTATACTCACTATAATTTTATATTTATGTTGAGTTAATGTGTAGTTTGAAAAAATGAGCACTAGTTTTCAGACAGTTTCCTTATTCTCCTGAAGCACCCCTTACTCATTTGTCTTACATAATTAGAGGCAAGGGGTGGAGTTTCCTATAAAAACTTTTAAAAGTTGTGTCTTAAAGTAATGGTCATTTAAAGTGGGCTTGATTAAACCATTTTAAAATCAAAATTCTTGTGACCAGGATGAATCTTGATGATACAGATCCATCCCACCCAAGCATTGTTTGAAGCCTAGATCCTGACCCCCAAACACTAAATGCCCCCAAACACTAAATTGGTGTTCCTCAATATCTTTGATAACTAAAAATTTTCCTTAAGGACTGTTCTGCCTCTTTGAGAATACTATTAAGAACATATCCATTATCTACAATATTTTAATAAGAAAGGGATGAAAAACAACATTTTTCTTGGAATTTTTTTTTCTGATGTGTCTGACAAATAAAAAAGGCCATGATCTTGGTTAGTGACACCTTTGTCAATTATTCTAGAATCTTGGAAGGCAAGGTTGTGTTTGTCTGTGTTTAATGGGAATTCACATTAGAAATGTTGACATCTAAACACTAATATCATTTTAGCAGTTTGATGTGAGAACAGAGTTGGGAAGTGACAGTGGTGTGTACAATAGCAGTTCTGAGTTGAGTAGAATATTCATTCATGTCATCAGTTTGGGGGGGTGGGTTACTTACTAGGAGTTGAACCCAGAGGCACTCTACCACTGGGTTCCAGCCCTTTCTCCCCTTCTTGAAATGGCAGTCTCAAACTTGTGATCCTCCTGCTTCAGCCTCCCAAATTGTTGGGATTAACAAGCAAGCAGCACCATGCCCAGATGTAATCACTTCTAAAATAACCCTTTCTACTTACTGGTGTTCATATTACCAAATATGGAAAATGTAGATAAATGTACATACACCAGAACTCATGATATGACTCATTACAATTTATCTTTTCATTTGAAACACTACTAGTTATGATAGAGGAAAATTAAAATAGTGTTTAGCCCAAGCTAGCTACAGTGTAACAAAAATTTCTTCAACTTGTTTAACTCTAAAAAGAATGTTCATTTTGACTTTTTAAAAATCTTGTAAGGTGTTTGTTGCTTATTACTATTGAAAGGTGCTGTGGAAACAAACATGTAAGTAAAGACTTATTGGAAGAGAATATATTTTCAATTGTGTAGAGATGTATTGAATCTCTTTGACCTGAGAAGTCAGCCAAATTGAAAATAATTACTTTTTTTATTTTGAGCAAGTAAAATGTCCCAGAGTAAAAGAGGTCAGTACGGTTAAAAATACTGTTAAAAACCATTACTTTTTTTTCATATTCACATATTCCTAAGTAAACTAAATAAATAACGAGTTATAAAGTTATTGAAAATATTCCAGTTTCTAAGCATGGAGGAAATGTTGTCAAATGGAAAAAACATGCATGCCATTTTGGAGTTTTACATTTGAGAGACATACAAGTTAATTAGAAGAAAAACAAATAATTTACCATACAATTCTGTGGTTTATAATTAAGGCATTTCATTGATTTTTAAGATGCACATCTGAGATGATGGAATCTTAAAATTGGCATGTTGTAACCACATGGCAATTTTTCTTCTGAATTGCACATAGAATAAGAATGTTTGGGTTGTTTCTAGGTTTATCACAGACGATACTATGGTGAAACAGCTTGTATACATATCATTTTATACATGTGCAAGTACATCTGTGGGATACATTCCTAGAAGTGGGATCACTGTGCCAGTGGACAATGCATTTATAATTTAGTTAAATGCTTCCTTTCTTAGGTGTTGCACCATTTCAAACTTCCACAAGTACAGTTGCTCCTCATTATTCATAGAGGATTGGTCTGAGGACCCCTTTGTGGATGCTGAAATACAATGATGCTTAAGTCTCTTACATAAAAAGCATAGTATTTGCATATAACCTATGCACTTTCTCCACATACTTTTAAATCATCTTTAGATTACTTAGAAGACCTAATACAATATAAATGCCATGTAAATAGTCATTACACTGTATTGTTTAGATACTAGTGACAACAAAAAGTTGGTATGTTTTCAGTATGACAATTTTTTAAAAAATATTTTCACCTATGATTGTTGAATCCAATCTGAATACCACAGATACAAGAGGGCAGATCTCAGTGTATCAGAGAGTTCCTTTTTTTCTGGGACTTTTTTCCAATGTACTGTGTACAACCCTTGAATTTGTTAACAGTTTGATAAATGAGAATTATCAGTATAGAGTAATTTAATGTGGATTTCTATCATTATTAATAAGGCTGAGCATATTATGCTTAAAAACTAATTGTATTTTTTTTCTTGTGAACTCTCTGTTAATGGGTTTTTCACATTTTTGTTTTGGGTTGCTTTTTCCCATTATCAATTTCTAGAAATTTGTAAATTGGAGAGATTAGCCCTGTGTGATATCAATTCTAGTTATCCCCAGATTTTCACTTATTTTTATTTACCTTCACATATTTTGGTATACAAAAGTCTTACTTTTCTTTTTCTTTAAATTTTACAGTTTATATTAATCATTTTGGTATCTTGATTTTTAAAAATATTTCTTTATTTCTATGTGGTGCTGAGGATCAAACCCAAAGCCTCACAAGTGCTAGGCAAGCACTCTACCACTGAGCTAAAGCCCCAGCCCAGGTATCTGGAGTTTAAGTCACTGAAAGGCCTCCAAGATTTTTAGAATTTGCCCATGGTTTCTTTTAGTACTTTTATGGTATCACATTTACATTTAAATGTTCAAATTAGGATTTATTCTGGTGTTCAGAATGATGCATAGGTTCAACTTTATCTTTTTCTGTGTGTCTGTTATTTTCACCTGTTGCTTTTAGAGCCCTTCTTTGAATCTGTTACAGTATTGTTAACTTTTGGAGGTATTGGGGTGTCTCTGGGGTTTGTATTCTATTAGTCTTTTTCTTCATATACCAGTATCACATTATTGGTTTTATAAAAGTTTTAATATCTTTTAAAACTAGTTTCCCCTTGTTGCTTTTCATATTCCTGGGAATTCTTGCTTGCTTATTTTCCCATTAGTACTTTTGAACTCTTCGATCCTCAACACCACATAAAATAAAATTAAAAAAAAATATGTTGTCTCCATTGAAAACTAAAAAAAATAAAAAATAAAAATTTTTAAATTCTCTCTCTCTCTCTCTCTCTCTCTCTCTCTCTCTCTCTCTCAAAAAATTGGGTTCCCATTTGATCATTTGCTAGAACAGTGTTTACAACTAAGAGAAACATTTAACTAAATGAACTGGTTTACTATAAATGTTACAACTTAGAGGCAGCTCCACGGAAAACATGCAAAGGAGTATGGAGGGAGCTCCCATGTTCTCTCAGGGTGTCTACCTGCTCAATGCCTGAATCTCTTCAGAAGCTTTGTGAATTCCCATCCTTTTGGGGTTTTATGTAGTCTTCATTACTTAGATATTATTGATTTTATCATTGGTCCTTATTGAATAATTCAACCCCCAGTACCTGTTTCCTCTCCAGAGTTGAGAGGTGATGCTGATAATTCCAATTATCTATTCACAGGGTTGGTTTCCCTGCAACTAACCTCTATTCTGCAGCTATCCAGGGGCTCTTCCCAAATCGCCTTATTTAAACTGTGTGGTTAAAAGGCGCTTCCTCTCTCTGGCACTGTTTGAGGAACTGGGGACCAAAATCCAGCTATTATAAGAAAAGATGCCCTTTTGTCTTTCATTACTTGGGGAAGTACATGGGTTTTAGGAGCTAGGACAAAGACAAAAATATATATTACACCCAGAATCCTGGTATTATGAGTTAACATTTTCTACTTATTAAAAAGGGAAATATAGTCAGTGCTTTATATACTTTGGTTCTGCATCCAGAATTCAACCATGGGAAAAAATGCATTGACATGGAATGGGTAAACTTTTATTTTATTATATTTTGCTTGTTACTGTTCTCTAAAAAATACAGTCTAACAACTATTTATATACTATTTACATTGTATTCTGCTTTCCTAAAAAATTATTTTTTGGTTTTAGGTGGACACAATATTTTATTTTATTTTTATGTGGTGCTGAGGATCGAATCCAGTGTATCATGCATGCTAGGAAAGTGCTCTACCTCTGAACCAAAACCCCAGCCCTGTATTAGGTTTTATAACTAAACTATAGATAATTCAGAGTAGACAGGAGAAAACATGTGGGTTATATGCACTTACTATTCCAATATTATTGCCCTAAGCATGCATGGGTTTGGGTATCTATGGGGGTCCTGGAACCAGTCCTCTGTGGATACCAAAGGACAAATCTACTTCTTTTAGATTCATCTTAAAAACAGTAATTATATTCACTTAATTGTGGATGTGGTGTTATTTTTCAAGTACATATTAGATTGTATATATATTAAAATGACAAGTATAACAAAACTTGGAAAATATTGGTTGAACTGAATTCTAGCCTTTTGCTAGATGACTGAAGACTGATCTGGGACCACATGAATCTTTTCTTAAGTTGGAAGGTTCCTGAATCCTCCTCCTCAAATTTTTTGCTCAGTCAGAGGCTTGCCCTTGGGTCTGTCTTCAAAAGAGAGTGCCCTGGACCCTGGACATTTTTTTAAATATATTTTCCTTTGGTTGTAGATAGACACAATGACTTTAATTTTTATTTTTTAAATTTTATGTTATTGTAAGTATTGAACCCAGGGCCTCACACATGCTAGACAAGTGCTCTACCCCTGAGCTAAAACCCCAGTCACTCTGGACATTTCTTAATGTACAGATTTCTCAGTGTGTGTGTGGGGGGGAGAAGATGGTGGGTTGTTACTGGCTTTTCAGGCAGGTCAATTCTTTGGCACTGTCCTAAGCGACTTTATCTCTTATATGCTATCAGTGGGCCTCTGCCATCATAACCAAAGCTCCCCAACCCCATGTTCAAAGCCCCCCACTGAAAGCCACTTCTAGGAAGCCTCCTATTTAACAGGATCTAGATCCTGGCCCTACCTCCATAATTCATATTCTTTAAATATTCATTTTACTGATAACCAATGCACATTGCACAGCCCAACATGCCCTGGGATAAACAGCTTTAATGCCCTGGGGACCTGGGGTCTTCTGATTGCACTAAGGAGGAAAAGCACTGGCCAAGGATCCAGGCTGCCTATTCTGAGTTGCTCAATGAGCCCCTGTCTCCTTTTCCCTTTCTCTGAAGTGAGGGTTAACTAGCATCAGCCTGAAAAGACCATTGGGAGGATGGAATGAACTAATCCATGCAGAACATCTAATGAGCACCTGGCACACAGAAGGCAGATAGGGGTCAATTCAAAATCATTCCTCCCCTCCCTTCCCTTCTTTCTTCCTTCCTGAATGCTGCATAACCTAGGTGTGCTCTACCACTTAGCTACACCCCAGCCCATATCATTTTAGTGACAGGATCTTGGAAAGTTGTGCAGCTTGGCCTTGAACTTGTGATTCTTCTTTCTTATCCTCCCATATGCTGGGGTTGTAGGCATATTATATGGTGTTCAGCTGTTTGATTCCATTTTTTTAGATGATTAAAGGGAGGAATGGATAGGTAGCTTCTGCAGGCTTGACTCCCTCAGGAAGATAACAGCACCAGGGCTTGGCCTGGTTTTCTCTGATTCTTCTATAGCAGGTTAGAGGATAGATGCAAACCCTGAGTTGGAGTCAGAAGGAGGAGGGTTTCAGGGGCACCTTGACCCTACTCTTGTGCAGGGACATGGCTTACTGCAATGAACCTCAGCTTCCTCATCTGCAAGTAAGGGCTTTGAACCAAATGCCTTCTGAGGCTTCTGCTAGCTTCCCAGTCTTGTGTCTTTTGTGAAACCCCAAAACTGTATCGAGGGGAAGTCAGCTCAGGTCCTGCAAAGACAGCAGAGCCACCCTCTGAGGACACTGGGCTCTTTCCTCACAGTGCCCAGTGAGGCGACCTGATGACTTATTACTGGGGCTTTCATCCTTCCTCCTGCCCTTCCAGGCATCTGCCTAACTCTCAGAGCCTCTGAGGACACAGAGGATGTTATTTTGGCTCAATAAAAACATTGGGCCAAGGACACTGGGGCCTAGTTTCCAGCTAATGTGTCTGGTGAGGCTGCAGGTGTCCCAGTTAGCTTCTCTGCATCTTTCCCAAAGGGTACTGCCCAATGGGATTGCTGAACCCAGGAGATTATACACTGGGGCAGCTGTCTTGACTCAGATGTGAGAGTCAGAACAGTGATTTCTGGGGACACCAAGTGGTGTGAAGGAGGAGGAATTGCTAGATGCTGAAAATATCTGCAATCCTATAACATCATTCTCTGTGTGTTCCTGCACACAGCAATGGTGAAGATGATGACCGTGATCCATACTAATTATCTCTTCCATTTGTTGAGCACCCACAAGGTATCTGCCATGATACTAGGGCCTTCCCATCATTGTGTATGTATGTGTGTTTGTGATTGGATATGTGTCTCTTTGTGTATATATACACACATACAACACATATGTATATGTGTATATATGTGTGTGTGTGTGTGTGTATACTTAAATATGTGTTATTACTTCACATAAATCATGTAAAAGAAGAGACACATATCTTGAATTATATATTAGTTTGGATTTTTTTTTTTAAATTTTGGGGGCGGCTGCTGTGTATAGAACCCAAGGCCTTCTGTATGTGAGGCAAGCACTCTATGAAGCTGAGATATATCCCTAGCCGTAGTTTGGATTATTTAATTTTGTTTAATAAATGTACATAATAAAATCCAGAATTACCTGAGAGTGTCAGTTACCAGTAATTCACTGTATAAAAAATATAAGAAGCATGTGTATTATTTTATGCAGAAATTAAAAGGAAAGTGAAGAGTTACTGAAAATAATAATCATACAAAACACCCCCTGAAGCAAATTGGAGAGTTGGTGCAGCTGAGAATGGGGGGAAACAAGCCAGGTATTCACATACCAGTATATCCATTTTCAACAACTAAAAGCCCAGAAAGAAGGGAGCAATCCTAAATACAGAGCTCTGGAATTTAACTTTTCCCCTAGAAAATTGGTCTTTAACAGAGACACAGTAAATACTGAAACTCTAGGAAACAAGGTATCTCAGAGAAAGAGTAACAAAGAACAAAATTTTAGTCCTCATCTCTTGAAATCTGGGCTTCCATCTCTCCAAGCAACAATAAATTTCAATATTTTAAAAACTTCCCTCCTTAGTTAAAGGGTTTAAACTCCACAACTACCACTGATTATTCAAACATCCAGAAGTCCCAATGATTAAAAAACCTAATTATAACCTATAAAAATAAAATCCTCTCTGTAATGAATGATCATTATTGTTGAATGCTAACACAAAGAAAAGACCACCAACTTTAACTTTAAATCAAATTAAAGCAAGGTTGTGTGTGTGTACACCAAGAGACCTGATTAACATTTGTCTCTCTTAGCACAGGGTAGATATCAACACTCCAGATCTTCAGGAAAGAGGTTTTTAGCATACAAAGTTCCAAGGGTGCAAGCGGGTGGGTGCCTTGGGACTTATATATAACAGGATTTTGACAAGCATAATACACAGATAGTAGATTAATAATCTCCATGTCTTGTGAGAGCTAACTATGTGAACAGAGGGGACCTGTATGTTTTCTTACTAATTATCCCGTGTAATTCTTTTGTTCCTATAATATGAATTGCTAGTGTTTCTGATAATTATTTTATCTCTAATAAGCCAATTCTGAGCTGCAGTATTGTACAATATTTTAGAAAAATATTCAAAGATCAAATGTTACAATAAAACATTATCTTTTTTAAACACGTTTCCATCTATATGTGACCCATTCAGTCAAGATTGTTTTCAAGAAACAATTGATACCATTGGTTCCCGGTGATGAGTCTTGCTTCCCCCCAGTTTATGTTTTAACGTTAGAGACGTTGTGTTTGATTCATTCTACTGTATTTTCCATTTCTATTTCCAAATCCTTCTACTCACTCCCCAGTCCAATTAGGTAAACCTTCACTCCTTCCCTCACCTTGCTTATTTGGAGGCTGCTTTAACATATCAGAGAGAACATTAGATCTTTGTTTTTTGTTTTTTTTTTTTTGAGATTGGCTTATTTAACTAAGCACCATATTCTCCAGTTTCATCCATATACTGGCAAATGCCATAATTTTTCTCTTCTTTTAGACTGAGAAATATTCCATTGTGTATATGTACCACAATTTCTTCATCCATCTATCTGTTGAAGGGCACAATTTTGTAATTGGTCTAATTAGGTAGCCCATTCCCACCTCCTCTTGTGACAAAACTGGAAGTTCAATCAGCCTTAACTCAGCTGTTTCTGGATTTTTACCTATTCTAGAAGTGTTTTTGTTTTTACAACTCTCCATGTCCTCTATAACTTGTCAATGAAAATTATCTTTCAGTATTTCCTTTAAAATTTTATAAAAAATAATTTATTCATAATAATTTGAATTTAATTTTAGAATGGAATTACATTACTATAATTTACCAAATGGGATTAGTTTTAATACTCTTAATATCCAACTTGTTAACTAGAATGATTCATTTAATCAACATTAAATCTCTGAAACAGTTTAAATTAACTAGCTGGTATTATTTCCTCTTAGCCAATGAGTATACTAGAGGCAGATTTAGGAGGTGTTACTGGAACCCTACTTTACCAAACCTTGTACAGAGAGTCAGCATAAGGAGAAACCTGGCTTTTAACTTCCAGCTTGAATGGGTTCCAGGACCCCCATAAACATCAAAACCACAGGGATGCTTAAGCTATTCATAGAAAATGGCATAGTAGTTCCATGAAATCTTTGCATACACTCCTGCATACATTAAAACATGTGCAGATTACTTAAAATACCCAGTACGACATATACAACAAGTAACAGGTTAAGCAGTAATGACAAGGAGAAATGTACATTTTTTAGTACTGATGGAATTTTTTATAATATGTTGCAGCTAAGATATGGAAGGCCAGCTGCCACATAGGCCCCTGAGAGAGTAAACAAATATTTAAACTTGGCAAAACCGGGAGGAGTGACCACAGCCTCAGGAAAATGGTGGTGACTTCTCCCACATGAAGCTTCACCAGCAACAGAGCTGTTGCTTTGTCATGTGGTCTCCCAAAGAACCAGCAAGATTTAGCTGTGGATGAGGCATGTGATGAATTCAGGTGTACACATCCTGTCTTTTTCTAGTGCGACGCTGTTTTGCATGCCCATGGGCCTTATACCACTTTACCAGAAGCTCCATAGGCTCTTACTCCTTTAAGTAAATGGTCCTGGGTTTTTGTTTACAATTTCATAAGAGCTTAATGTTGTTTCACTACTTTTGTGCACACTTGCTCCTTCTCTGGCTCTCCCTGTCTCAGGGCTAATTTAAAATTAACCACCATTTGTAATTTATTTTGCTATTAAGAGGACTGAAATTCTAGCTAGAAGAGTGACCTGTAACTAACAGAAAGTTCCAGTCAATAACAGCAGTGATTCCAAAAAAGACAAACACCATCTGCAAGCTGAGAAGATGACTTTGTATCCAATTAGGCTGTTGTGTAGTTGCATCTATTTTCTGTCTGAAAGTGCTGCCGATCTTGTGTCCCTACTATGGTATTCTCAGACAGTGAATCCTTCATTTTTTAAAAAGAACTCCTTTGTTTGACTTTTTTTTTAACACTGTTTATGTGATCTAAACAAAATTTATTAATTTAAACATTATTGTGGTTCAGTGGCATATCTTTGATGTTTCTAATCTATTTACCTACTTGAGAACTCTAAGGACATTTAAAATTAAGCCAGTTTATTGGAGAATTTTTGAAGCATAATGTAGTTTTTAAGGTTTTGCTTTTTTTAAAAAAAATGAGTAAAACTTAATTTGAATAAAGAACACAAACATCTAACCTCATCCAAATTTTATGAAAATAAAAATCCAAATCCCATGAAGAAAAGATATCACCATTAGTTTTTGCGAATGAAGAACTAAGCTTGAACTGGTGAACTAAAGAAAATCATGTGGGATCCAGGAAGATGGCCGCGAAGGGAGTGCAGTAACTCCGAGTACTGCGTCACTGTGAGGGAAAATGATGAGTTAGAACGGCTAAAAGCTATCTGGTTAGAAATTTCCAGCAAAATTGGGGTGCTCCAAAACCTAGTGGAAGGATTTTCATCGCACGAGGATCAGCTTCAGGGGCTCAAAAGCGAGCGATTTGTCCGTACGGAGCGCTGATTGTTCGGCAGATCGCCCTGCGGCTGGAGTCTGCGGCGCGCACTGGGAAACGACGGGCTGGTGGCGCAGAGATACAGCGATGCTGATTCTGCGGGCTCCTGCCAGCTAGGCATTTGCTGAGCTCGGAGCTGAATTCTGGGTTGGAGACGGGGAAGGAAACGGTCCAGTTCGGTTCTCCACACCGGTCAGACCACGGAGGAAGCCAGCGGCCACCATCTTGGAGAGCTGACGTCACCATCCTTGTTTTTGACTGATTGCAGCTCTTTCAGCTATAGAACAGGTAATTTCAGGCTGACAATTGTCTGCGTCTCGCAGACAAATTGCTCAGACTTAGTGCTAAATAACACGCGGAAACTGCTTCTTGGAGCCTGCTCCTATCAGAACACGCACCGAGCCCGGAGCGGCGGAGCTCCGGCTACCGGAGCTGCTCTGGCCCAGGGCTATAGAACCCGCGGAAACTGCTTCTTGGAGCCTGCTCCTGTCGGAGCATGCACCAAGTCCGGAGAGGCCGAATTCTGGCTCCCGGAACTGCTCTGGCCCAGGGATAAAGAACCCGCGGAAACTGTCTCTCGGTCCGGGTCCTGCTGAATACTGTGAAGGCCAGAGGGGCCGAACAGAGCCGCCGCCAGAGCCCGGAACAGGCACAGCAACCCGCCGGCGTGGTGTCGCGTCGCTCCGGCTAGAGCAGGGGCCGAACAGAGCCGCCGCCAGAGCCCGGAACAGGCACAGCGACCCGCCGGCGTGGTGTCGCGTCGCTCCGGCTAGAGCAGGGGCCGAACAGAGCCTCCGCCGGGGCCCGGAGCAGGCCCAGCGACCCGCCGGCGTGGTGTCACGTCGCTCCGGCTGGAGCGGGGGCCGATCAGAGCCGCCACCTGCGCCCGGAGCAGGTCCAGAGACCCGCCGGCGTGGTGTCGCGTCGCTCCGGCTAGAGCGGGGGCCGAACAGAGCCGCCGCCAGAGCCCGGAACAGGCCCAGCGACCCGCCGGCGTGGTGTCGCGTCGCTCCGGCTAGAGCGGGGGCCGAACAGAGCCGCCGCCTGCGCCCGGAGCAGGTCCAGAGACCCGCCGGCGTGGTGTCGCATCGCTCCGGCTCGAGCAGGGGCCGAACAGAGCCGCTGCCAGAGCCCGGAATAGGCCCAGCGATCCGCCGGCGTGGTTGTCAAGAATCCCCAACTGGAGTAGGGGGAAAGCAGATCCTCCACCCGCGTCCGCAAGGTAGGCAGGCCTGTGACAGTCTGGCAGAACAGCCCCAGCGGCCTGCCGGCGTGGTAGACACGTCACACCACTTGGGGGAGGGGCAGAGCAGAGCCGCTCCCCGAGCCTGGATCAGGCCCAGCGGCCCGCCAGCGTGGCAGTCACATCACTCCATTTGGAGTAGGGGCAGAGCAGAGCCGCAGCCCGCGCCCAGAACAGGCACAGCGACCTGCCGGGGTGGTAGTCACGACAACCCAATTAGAGAAGGGGCAGAGCAGAGCCGCCGCCCACGCCTGCAAGGTAGTCAGATCCGCGACTAACTGGTGGAACAGGCCCAGGGGTTCACGGACGTGGTGACGTGGTAGACACGTCACACCAATAGGAGGAAGGGCAGAGCAGAGCCGCTGCCCGCGCCTCCAAGGTAGGCAGACCTGCGACCGACCGGCAGAACAGTCCCAGCGGCCCACCAGCGTGGTAGACAGATCACCCCAATTGGAGGAGGAGCAGAGCTGCCGCCCGCCCCTGCAAGGGAGACTTTTCAACTATACAAGAGCAATATAAATATATAGGGGGAAAATTTTCAAAAACACAATAGTTTCACTAAGCAGAAAGAAACACGAGCAATATGAAAAGACAAGGAAAGAAAGGACCACAAGCAATGCAGGTCAACTCAACTTTAGAAGAGGTTATAGCTGCAGCAGATGGAATGTCAGATAAAGAATTCAGGATATACATGCTGCAAATGATCTGGAGTCTCAAGGAAGACATTAGACAGCAAAATCAGACAATGAAAGATCATTTCGACCACTTCGACAATGTATTACATAAACAAATCCAAGAAGCAAAAGATCAACTATACAGGGAGATAGAGGTAATAAAAAACAAACAAACAGAAATCCTAGAAATGCAGGAAGCAATAAACCAACTTAAAAACTCAATTGAGAATACTACCAGCAGAGTAGAACACTTAGAAGATAGAACATCAGACAATGAAGACAAAGTATTTCAACTTGAAAAGAACATAGATAGCTCAGCAAAACTGTTAAGAAACCATGAGCAGAACATCCAAGAAATATGGGATAATATAAAGAGACCAAACTTAAGAGTCATTGGGATACAGGAAGGTATAGAGGTCCAAACCAAAGGAATGAACCACCTATTCAATGAAATAATACGAGAAAACTTCCCAGACTTGAAGAATGAGACAGAATCCCAAATCCTAGAAGCATACAGGACGCCGAATGTGCAAAATCATAAGAGATCCACACCTAGACACATTATAATGAAGATGCCCAACATACAGAATAAGGAGAGAATTTTAAAAGCTACAAGAGAAAGGAAGCAGATTACATTTAGGGGTAAACCAATCAGGATAACAGCTGATCTTTCAACACAGACTCTGAAAGCTAGAAGATCCTGGAATCACATATTTCAAAAACTGAAAGAAAATGGGTTCCAACCAAGAATCATGTATCCAGCGAAATTAAGCTTCAGGATGGAAGATGAAATTAAAACCTTCCACGATAAACAAAAGTTAAAAGAATTTGCAGCTAGAAAACCATGTCTTCAAAACATCCTCGGCAAAACATTACAGGAAGAGGAAATGGAAAATAACAATGAATACCAACAGTGGGAGGTAGGACAGTAAAGGGGGGGAAAATAATCAAAAAAGGAAAACAAACCATGTTTAGTAACATAAATAAACAATTATGGCTGGAAGAACAACCCATATCTCAATAATAACCCTAAATGTTAATGGCTTAAACTCACCAATCAAGAGACACAGACTAGTAGAATGGATCACAAAACAAGACCCAACAATATGCTGCCTACAGGAGACGCATTTGATAGGAAAAGACATACATAGACTGAAGGTGAAAGGTTGGGAAAAATCATATCACTCATATGGACTTCGGAAACAAGCAGGAGTGTCCATACTCATATCAAATAAAATAGATTTCAAGCCAAAGTTAATCAAAAGGGATAAAGAGGGACACTACATACTGCTCAAGGGAACCATACACCAACAAGACATAACTATCATAAATATATATGCCCCAAACAATGGTGCAGCTATGTTCATCAAACAAACTCTTCTTAAGTTTAAGAGTCTAATAGACCAACATACAATAATCATGGGAGACTTCAACACACCTCTCTCACCACTAGACAGATCTTCCAAACAAAAGTTGAATAAGGAAACTATAGAACTCAATAACACAATTAATAACCTAGACTTAATTGATATATATAGAATATACCACCCAACATCAAGCAGTTACACTTTTTTCTCAGCAGCACATGGATCCTTCTCAAAAATAGATCATATATTATGTCACAGGGCAACTCTTAGACAATATAAAGGAGTGGAGATAATACCATGCATCTTATCTGACCATAATGGAATGAAACTGAAAATCAACGATAAAAGAAGGAAGGAAAAAACATGCATCACTTGGAGAATGAACAATTGGTTACTAAATGATCAATGGGTTATAGAAGACATCAAGGAGGAAATTAAAAAATTCTTAGAGATAAATGAAAGCACAGACACAACATATCGGAATCTATGGGACACATTAAAAGCAGTTCTAAGAGGAAAATTCATTGCTTGGAGTTCATTCCTTAAAAAAAGAAAAAACCAACAAATAAATGATCTCATACTCCATCTCAAAATCCTAGAAAAAGAAGAGCAAAACAACAGCAAAAGAAGTAGAAGGCAAGAAATTATTAAAATCAGAGCTGAAATTAATGAAATCGAAACAAAAGAAACAATTCAAAAGATTGACAAAACTAAAAGTTGGTTCTTTGAAAAAATAAATAAAATCGACAGACCCTTAGCCATGCTAACGAAGAGAAGAAGAGAGAGAAATCAAATTACTAGCATACGGGATGAAAAAGGCAATATCACAACAGACACTTCAGAAATACAGAAGATAATCAGAAACTATTTTGAATCCTTATACTCCAATAAAATAGAAGATAGTGAAGGCATCGATAAATTTCTTAAGTCATATGATCTGCCCAGATTAAGGCAGGAGGATATAGACAACCTAAACAGACCAATATCAATTGAGGAAATAGAAGAAACCATCAAAAGACTACCAACTAAGAAAAGCCCAGGACCGGATGGGTATACAGCAGAGTTTTACAAAACCTTTAAAGAGGAACTAACACCAATACTTTTCAAGCTATTTCAGGAAATAGAAAAAGAGGGAGAACTTCCAAATTCTTTCTACGAGGCCAACATCACCCTGATTCCTAAACCAGACAAAGACACTTCAAAGAAAGAAAACTACAGACCAATATCTCTAATGAACCTAGATGCAAAAATCCTCAATAAAATTTTGGCAAATCGGATTCAAAAACATATCAAAAAAATTGTGCACCATGATCAAGTAGGATTCATCCCTGGGATGCAAGGCTGGTTCAATATACGGAAATCAATTAATGTTATTCACCACATCAATAGACTTAAAAATAAGAACCATATGATCATCTCGATAGATGCAGAAAAAGCATTCGACAAAGTACAGCATCCCTTTATGTTCAAAACGCTAGAAAAACTAGGGATAACAGGAACTTACCTCAACATTGTAAAAGCAATCTATGCTAAACCTCAGGCTAGCATCATTCTGAATGGAGAAAAATTGAAGGCATTCCCTCTAAAATCTGGAACAAGACAGGGATGCCCTCTCTCACCACTTCTGTTCAACATAGTTATCGAATCACTGGCCAGAGCAATTAGACAGACGAAAGAAATTAAAGGCATAAAAATAGGAAAAGAAGAACTTAAATTATCACTATTTGCAGATGACATGATTCTATACCTAGCAGACCCAAAAGGGTCTACAAAGAAACTATTAGAGTTAATAAATGAATTCAGTAAAGTGGCAGGATATAAAATCAACACACATAAATCAAAGGCATTCCTGTATATCAGCGACAAATCCTCTGAAATGGAAATGAGGACAACCACTCCATTCACAATATCCCCCCAAAAAATAAAATACTTAGGAATCAACCTAACAAAAGAGGTGAAAGACTTATACAATGAAAACTACAGAACCCTAAAGAGAGAAATAGAAGAGGATCTTAGAAGATGGAAAAATATACCCTGTTCATGGATAGGCAGAACTAACATCATCAAAATGACAATATTACCAAAAGTTCTCTATAGGTTTAATGCAATACCAATCAAAATCCCAATGGCATTTCTTATAGAAATAGAGAAAGTAATCATGAAATTCATATGGAAAAATAAAAGACCCAGAATAGCAAAAACAATGCTAAGCAGGAAGGGTGAATCAGGCGGTATAGCGATACCAGACTTCAAACTATACTACAGAGCAATAGTAACAAAAACAGCATGGTACTGGTACCAAAACAGGCGGGTGGACCAATGGTACAGAATAGAGGACACAGAAACCAACCCACAAAACTACAACTATCTTATATTTGATAAAGGGGCTAAAAGCATGCAATGGAGGAAGGATAGCATCTTCAACAAATGGTGCTGGGAAAACTGGAAATCCATATGCAACAAAATGAAACTGAATCCCTTTCTCTCGCCATGCACTAAAGTTAACTCAAAATGGATCAAGGAGCTTGATATCAAATCAGAGACACGGCGTCTGATAGAAGAAAAGGTCGGCTACGATCTACATACTGTGGGGTCGGGCTCCAAATTCCTCAATAGGACACCCATAGCACAACAGTTAATAACTAGAATCAACAAATGGGACTTACTCAAACTAAAAAGTTTTTTCTCAGCAAAAGAAACAACAAGAGAGGTAAATAGGGAGCCTACATCCTGGGAACAAATCTTTACTCCTCACACTTCAGATACAGCCCTAATATCCAGAGTATACAAAGAACTCAAAAAATTAGACAACAAGATAACAAATAACCCAATCAACAAATGGGCCAAAGACATGAACAGACACTTCTCAGAGGAGGACATACAATCAATCAACAAGTACATGAAAAAATGCTCACCATCCCTAGCAGTCAGAGAAATGCAAATCAAAACCACCCTAAGATACCATCTCACTCCAGTAAGATTGGCAGCCATTAGGAAGTCAAACAACAACAAGTGCTGGCGAGGATGTGGGGAAAAGGGTACACTTGTTCATTGTTGGTGGGACTGCAAATTGGTGCAGCCAATCTGGAAAGCAGTATGGAGATTTCTTGGAAAGTTGGGAATGGAACCACCATTTGACCCAGCTATTCCCCTTCTCGGTCTATTCCCTAAAGACCTAAATAGAGCATGCTACAGGGACACTGCTACATCGATGTTCATAGCAGCACAATTCACAATAGCAAGACTGTGGAACCAACCTAGATGCCCTTCAATAGACGAATGGATAAAAAAAATGTGGCATTTATACACAATGGAATATTACTCTGCATTAAGAAATGACAAAATCATAGAATTTGGAGGGAAATGGATGGCATTAGAGCAGATTATGCTGAGTGAAGCCAGCCAATCCCTAAAAAACAAATGCCAATGTCTTCTTTGATATAAGGAGAGTAACTAAGAACAGAGTAGGGACGAAGAGCATGAGAAGAAGATTAACATTAAACAGGGACGAGAGGTGGGAAGGAAAGGGAGGGAGAAGGGAAATTGCATGGAAATGGAAGGAGACCCTCAGGGTTATACAAAATTACATACAAGAGGTAACGAGGGGAAAGGGAAAAATAATACAAGGGGGAGATATGAACTGCAGTAGAGTGGGTAGAGAGAGAAGAGGGGAGGGGAGGGGAGGGGAGGGGGGTAGTAACGGATAGGAAAGGCAGCAGAATACAACAGACCCTAGTATGGCAATATATAAATCAATGGAAGTGTAACTGATGTGATTCTGCAATTTGTAAACAGAGTAAAAATGGGAGTTCATAACCCACTTGAATCAAAGTGTGAAATATGATATATCAAGAACTATGTAATGTTTTGAACAACCAACAATAAAAAAAAAAAAAAAAAAAGAAAATCATGTGGATACTAGTATTTAGATTTCAAGTCGCTGTTACTGACTTCGGCAAGTTTTAAGCCAAATATCATGCTAGTAGCACTGCACAATTTACTATTTCCCATATTTTTATGCTCGAGATTGGACTCAGTGCTGCCACAGAGCTACATCTCATCTTCTAATTTTAACTTTTAAAAATGATTCTGTGCATTTTAGTTGATATTGCTTTATACAGATCACTGGTAGTTTCCAGTTTCTTATTTTTTAAGACTTATTTAAAGCATGGTTAAAATGTATTTTTTTAGACATATGCACCTACAATGCCATTGAAAAAACTTATAAAAGGAAAGAATTGGAGATTCCATAGGCACCTCTGAAACAGTATTTATTCTTAAATCAGATTTAGTATTAATAGCATATAATAAGATTATTTACTTACTGCTCTAACTTTTAGATGTTGGACATAAATGATTTGTGAAAAACCTAGATTAACAATTTACATAAAACAATCCCTGTTTTCCTGTTTCTGGAGTTTGTTGTTTCATTTTTGTTAGTTTTATCTTGAATCAGTTTGAAATTAGTTATTCTCTAGTCAAATTGTATTTGCAACAATTTATATTTCTCTAAGTTTGCTTTTCACAGTTTCAATGAAATTACAAAAAAATATTTTTTTAAAATTCTGTTACATTAAAGAACAGTGATATTGCTAGATATATAATTTTATTTAAATAATTACAACCAATACACCCATGTAAAGTAGATTTCTGTGTTCTAAATTCATAAATTGACTGTCCAATTTAAAAATGTTTTTTTATTGAGTAATGTCATAAGACTTAATTATCTTTTTCAAATAATAAATAATGTACATTTTTAAATATTGTGCTAATATAAAATCAAGAAAAATATGCTTCCAGAAAAAGTAATGGCAAGATATTTTAGAAATATTATAAGATTTAAAAAACAGTGGAACAAAAAAAAATAGATAACAATTGTTGGCATGATTTCAGCCATCTTTATTTCCCCAATTCCCACTTTAAATACAGTTTTTATTCTCAAGAATAATTGATTTTTGCCAGAAAACAAAAATGTCTTTTTATGTTCTGGCTCTTTGTATGCAAATTTAGCATACTAATAAAAGCTGAATGTTCGCTGAAGCTTTTATAGTTTAACATTTATAATTTCTCTTTTAATCTTGTCTAAATCATACATAATTGAAAGTCAATAATAAAAGAGTGTTTTGTTGTTTGATAAGTTTCAGTTATTAACAAATCTTTTTGATACTACAGAAAAGGAATTTTCAAATGATTCAGGAAATTGACAAGTTTAAGGTGATTTTTTTGGAACTATCATATATCCTCCTCAGTTAAAAAATAATAATTTCAAGTTAAATAAGTTTTACAAACTTACTGTTTATATATAAACTTATGAATTCAGTAGTAATATGATTTATCTTCATAAAATATTTCAGGTATACCTACAATTGACTTACATTATAATAGCATATTCAGAAAATCTTCTTTAAATATGTATCTTTTGGGGCTGGGGCTGTAGCTCAGTGGTACAGCACTTTCCTAGCATGGGTGAGGTGCTTGGTTGGATCCTTAGCACCATATATAAATAAAATATAGATATTTTTTGTATTACTATAACCCCAAACTGGGATAAGAAATCTAATATCTATTATTAGACTTTTTATGTTTCTTTTATGGTAACACTTTCAACTTACCTTGTTAATTATTATGCATCTTACAAACAACATTAAATTCACTTTTGAACAAGAAATTACCTAATATTTAATCCAATAATGGAGAGTAACATCCTTTAACAGATGAATGGATAAAGATAATTGGGGATGTGGCTCAAGCGTTAGAGTGCTTGCCTGGCATGAGTGAGGCCTGGGTTCGATCCTGAGCATCACATACAAACAAAGATGTTGTGTCCATCAAGAACTAAAAAATAAATATTAAAAATTCTCTCTCTTTCTCTTTAAAAAATGTATGCACACACACACAAATGGAATACTAGTTATAACAAAAAATAACCTTATGTCAACATATAGTCTACTGTCATGTATACTTAAAAAACATTAAAAAGTATATGTCCTTTCAATATAAAAGTCTGAACAAATTCAATTTATGAATGAGAGTGAATTTGAATAAAATAATTTATAGTCAGTTTTAATTTAAATTTTTAATAAATGTTAATGATAAACGTGTAGCTGAGGGACTATCTCAGCAGTAGCCCATCATGCTAGTCACACAAAAATCTGGGTTTGATCCTAAACATCAGAATAAAAATTATAAAGGAATAAAAACATGTTTCAGGGCAGTGAAAAATGCCTCATTGGTGGAATACAAACTTTCTTGAGAGCAATTTCAAAATCCTGAAATCTTTTTAAAGTTTCCAATTTAACCAAATAACCCTATATTGAATTTTTTAAAGTAAAGAGAAATATAATTTTTTTTTTTTTTTGCTCTCACCTCCATCATTGGTACCAGGGATTGAACTCACAGAAGCTAAATCACTTAGCTACATCCCAAGGCCTTTTTTATTTTTTTTTAAATTTGGAGATAGGGCTCAGTGGTTGAGTTCAGTCACCGAACTAAAATCTTATACATGTTAAGTAAAAACAGGTTACAAAATATGCATCAGGATCCTGTTTTTATGACAAAAAATATACTTATGTACATATGGACATTGAAAAGGTCTGTAGACATATTTACTTGGGTGTTAAATAGTCATTATTTTAGGATTTATGTGACTCAAGATGTGATTCTTAGGGGTAGAGGTCAATAATTTATACATATAAACATGAATCTACAGAGATACTCATTAAGACTTCAATAGCATTCTATATAAACAATATTAATAACCTCTAAAATTTTTCAATTAAGCCTTTGTCTACAGGGATATGTTTAATTTAACTTATTATACCTGTTTTCTCTGAAGAATTTTAACATGATTCAGCTTTTCAATGACAAATTTTGAGCTTGTGTCATGATTTTAAATCGGCAAAAGCACAGGTTTTTCTATCATCACTACATGAAACAGTTACTAAAGATGCATGTGTCCTCAATAGATACGATGAGAATTTAATAATGATTTCCATTTAGAGTTAAATTAAATAGACTTTTATCAAAAAGTGGGGAAAAGATCCAAGCAAGCATATCACAAAAACAATAATCCAAACAGTTGATAATCATATGAAAAAGCACTAAGTCACTTGAATAATTAAAATCAATTAAAACTACAATTATGTACTGCATGCCAAATGGATTGGCAGCAAAGGTCTAACAATACCGGAAAGTTGGCAAAGTTGTATATAACACAACTCTCATATACTGCTAGTGCATGCACAAATTGACAAAACTGCTTTTTTAAAAAAAATATTTAGTTTTTAGTTGTAGCTGGACACAATATCTTTATTTTATTTATTTTTATGTGGTGCTGAGGATCAAACCCAGGGCCTCCAATGTGCTAGGTGAGCACTCTACCTGTGAGCCCCTAACAAAACTACTCTTTAAAATAGTTTGGGGTTCTCTAATAAATTTAAAGATATGAATTCTATGACCCAGCAATTTCACTCCTAGAAAGACATAAGTACAATTGCATCAGAAACACTTTGCAACAGTGTCCACTACAGCAATAATTCTAATAGCTAAAAAGTAGAAACAATCCAAATCTAATCAACCACAGAATGAAATATAAGTTGTTGAATATTCAAACAAGAGAATTCTATATGGTAACAAAAATGAACTATAGATAAATGCAGTAAGTTGGGATAATTCAGGAAGGTGACAGAAGCAAGACATAAAATATAAAGTTCAAAAATAGAAACACTTTAAACATATATGATTTTGGAATATATAAATTAGTAATAAAACTAAAGAAAAATCAGGATAACCTGATTTTTAGAGGGGGCCTTTAGGATGTGGGCAATGTTCTACTTCTTAACACAAACAATGTCTCCTCCACAGACATTCATATAATAATGTAATACTGGGGCTGGAGTTGTGGCTCAGCAGTAGAGTGCTCGTCTAGCATGTGCGAGGCCCTGGGTTCAATCGTCAGCGTCACATAAAAATAAATAAATTTAAAAAAGGTATTAAGTCCAACTACAACTAAAAAATAAATATTAAAAAAATAAAAAAAATAATGTCATACTGAAGAGTTGAATTGTTCACTTTTCTGTATGTTGTTATAGTTAAATTTTTAAAAAGAGGGATTAAAAAAGAAATGGCTACTTTAATTATGGATTTCCTTTTCCTTTAGGTAGTTATCCTCTAGTATATAAAACACCTTTCTTAATGTACAGCTTTAAGAGAGTTCAACATCTCTAGCAATTAGAGAAATGCAAATCAAAATTACTCTAAGATTTCATCTCACTCCTGTCAGAATGGCAATCAATCATCAAGAATAGAGGCAACAACAAATGTTGTCAAGGATGTGGTGGAACAGGCATACTCATACATTGCTGGAGGGACTGCAAATTGGTGCAACCACTATGGAAAGCAGTATGGAGATTCCTCAGAAAACTGGGAATGGAACCACCCTTTAACCCAGCTATCCAATTCCTTGGTTTATATACCCAAAGGACTTAAAATCAGCACAGTATAGTGATGCAGCTGTATCAATGTTTATAGCAGCTCAATTCACAATAGCTTATCTATGGAACCAACCTAGGTATCAATCAACAGATGAATGGATAAAGAAAGTGTGGTATATATACTCAATGGAATATTACTCAGAGCTTTAAAGGAGAGTAAAACTATGGCATTTGCCAGAAAATGGTTGGAGTAGGAGAATATCATGGTAAGCAAAATAAGCCAATCCCATAAAACTAAAGGCCAAATGTTTTCTCTAATTTGTGAATGCTAATTCACATAAGGTGGGAGATAGTAGGGAAGAATATGATTACCTTAGATTAGGTAGAGAGAAGTGATGGGAGAAGAGGGGAGGGAATGTGGGGATAGGAAAGATAGTAGAATGAAACAGATATTATTACTGTATGTATATATGTGACTACATGACCAATATGATTCTTCAACATGTATACTCAGAAAAATGAGAAATTATATCCCATCTATGCATGATATATCAAAGTGCATAAATGCACTCTACTGTCATGTATAACCAATTAAAACAAACAAACAAACAAAAAGAGACCATAAAATTAATTTGTTTAACTTGGTCAGGGTAAGGCTACTGTATTTAAAATTAGATACAGTTGTTTAAAATCAATTTGACAATCTTCTCTAGCCACTGCAGTAATTACTATAATTAATGTTATGAAAATGAGAAATCAATACCACTGAAAGGAAATGTTTTAACTGAGTAATTATAATGTAAAGTAAAATATTTTCATCCATTTGTATAATTATATGAGTCTGTTTTGTAACATACCTAGGTTTGGTTTATCATTTTCTTGTTCTCTTTTCAAGGTCATTTTCTTGTCTTTAATTTGAGCATGTGGTACTTCAATTTCAGATAATAAGCTTCTTCTGTCTATTTTTAACTACTGATTTGATGCTGTTGTAGGTCTTTTCAGGTATTCTGTTTCTTCCAGCATGAATTCTGATAAGTGATTTTTTTTAAATTTCACCTCAATTTTCTTATTTGTATAAATAAAATAATTTATAATATTTTGTTATTTTATTTGTTACATGTTTAATTATGATCTCATATTCATTTATAACATTTAAAAATCATAATGAATTCTCCAGAAAAGATTTTCTTATTAGCATTTTCAAGGAACCAATTTTTAATGATTTATCCTCTATATTGTAATGTACATTTCATTATTGTTTTTTACTTTATTATAGTTAATCCTCATTATTAATGGATCCTGTGTTTTTAGATTTCTCTACTTGATAAAAAGTTTTTGTAACCCTCAAACCAATACTTGTATTGCTTTGTCAGACATAGTTAGAGTAGTAAAAAATTAAATTTCCTCATGCACATGTTCCTGGCTAAGTTAAACAAGGGCATACTCTATCTTTGTATTTTAGCTCTCATATTGTACACAAATGTCCTGTTTAGTAACTTGTTTTTCCATATTGTGCTTTTTATTTGTGATTTAATGGTTTTAAATGGCCCACAAGTGAAGGGCTTGGTGTTCCTAATTGCAAGAAATCTGTGACGTGCTTTAAGGAGAAAAGTGTGTTAGATAAGCTTCTGTATGATTGCTCTTGGCCGTGTTAAACATTAATGAATAATATACAACACAGAAGGTACCTTTTTTCTTTTTTTAATGGCACTGAGTACTGAGCCCAGGGCCAAGAGTATGCTTGGCAAGCATTCTACCACTGAGATACATTTCTTCTCCCCTCCCCATATAAGATTTCTTTAAACACAACCACACAGAAAATAAGATCATGTATTGACTGGTTGATGAAAATATTGTGATTGAGGCTTGCAGTAACATATTTCTGTATTTCCCACAGGAGCAATGACTCCTTTTAGGTTTATAAAATATAACTACTAAAAATAATGATAAGTGACTGTATCTTATTCCTTCTCTTTTCTTTAGGTTTTACAGCTCTTTCTCAATTTCCAAGTTTGAGGACTATCTTATTAATTTTATGTTTTTCTTACTTTCTAAAATAAGACAAAAGGTAATGTTCTTCTCCTAAATACTCTTAGTGGCCCCTGTTAAAAATGCTTATCTTCATACTTAAATTAAGACTCTAAAACAAATCAGCAACTGATTTTTTTATTACTATTAAAAATAGTATTCTTTAAAATAAAATTTTGTTTTGATACTTGTTCTTGTATTCACTGTTCCAAACACTTTAATAATCCAACTGCATCTTTAGTGCCTAGAGCTGTCAGTTCAACCTGAAAAGCAGCTAGCAAAACATTGTGCTCCTTTAAGAAAACATGTTGGAGAGCAAGTAGAAATTCCCCTCACCAGTCCGGGAGGCTCTCATGAGATTGAGAATTATCATTAACCTAGCAGAGTACAAATAACAAAAGTTAGGTTTCAAATAAACATGTTTTTAAAACATTCTACTATCCAAAATAGGTATTTAAAAGAATGTATGTATTTTTGAGTCTGAAAATACAGACAATAATTTATGTGAAAATTCATATAAAAAAGAATTTAATTTACAAAGTTTATTATTGTCATTAAAAATAACAATGCTACAAAGAATATAATATTCTTTGGGTACCTCAGATTCCCTTTGCACTTGTATTTTGGTAATTAAATCCTTAAGAGATGAGATGATATTAAGATAAGATCTTCTCTCTTCTAGCCAAAATTCTGAAATCTGTTGAATAGAATGGTCTTCTCTTTCACCATATGGTGACTCAGTGAGAGAAAGCACCTGCAAGCCCTCATTATGAACAGCTCTCAGTAATCCCTAGAAACCAAAATCCAAAAGCCAAAGTTATAACAACTTCTCCAAATGCTGAAAAAATGAGAGCTACAAGGAGAAATATTAAGCAATATAGAATTATGAAGCAAAATAGATTTAGAAAAGCAACCGCAGAAAAGAAACTCCAGGCACCTTTACTAAATGCCTTCTTCCTGTGGAGAGCTAAGTCAATTGCAACAGATGGTCTATGATTTCCATAGATTTCACCTCTAAGTTCCTTCAGTTTAGCTAATGTACTCTTCCTAGATTTAATGATTAGCCATTGATTCGACCAAAAGAAATACCGTGGGAAAAACTTCCATTCCTTGAGACTGCTTTAATAATTTTGGCAAACAAAATCAGCAATAATAAAAATTATTTTTTTAAATCTTCATAACATAATTATTTAATATATTGTATTTTATTATTTGTGGACTATGGAAATAAAATGAAATACAATATATTATTATTTGTGGAATATGGAAATAAAATGAAATAGATTCTCATGGATTTTTTTTTCTTTTAAGTCATTTATTTTAGCCTGTTTTCATTTGAAGCATGAGGTGAGTGCTACCTTTTGCTTCTATTTGATGGGGTGGACTGTACTAGACATTGTTTGAGCAACCAGGGATGCTACTTCCAACATCCTTTTTCCTCAATATCTAGTTAACAGAGAATTGACCAAAAGATCTGGTCACTAATTCTGGAAGAAAGGAGGGAGTGGAGGGCAGCATATTTTCTCCCTCTCTCTCCCCCTTCCTTCGATCTTTCTTGCTATACAGTTTTTTTCAGAGATCGAGTATATAACTTTAAATAAACTTCTATGTTCAACATAGAAATTATACTGGGTAAGTTTACTAAAATATATTATGTTTCAGTAATATTTATCTTTCAGTACCTTTATTTTCTTTGGAAATGATTCTGTTATATTTTCACCTTCTTCTTCTCGTCCTTCTGATGCTGTGTCAAATCCCTGATTTTGTGTAAGATAAACTCCCTGACTCCAGTCTGATGCAGAATCTAAAATAAAGAAAACAATCATTTGTTGTTAAACAAACAAACAAACAAAAATAAAAAACATACCCTCTTCAAACAAAAATAACACGTTTTAATCAAATACTATAAACATTCCAGAATTTTATATAACTTACCACTGGAATATATTTCTCTAGTTTTGTAAGCATTAGAATACATTAGTTCAGGAATCAAGGATCCCTAATTAGAAAAAAGAAACAACATACATAAATATTTTTGTTTTAATAAAAACAGAACCCAACGAATTATTTTGCTGTTATAATGCTGTAAAAAGAAAAAAAAGGGGGAAAGAAAAAGAAAAAAACTCAATCTAAGCATACTTGAAATGAAACTATGATTTATAACAAGTCTATAATTTTTTCCTTATAGATATTACCATAGTAAGAAGAGATAGTTATTATTTAAGGAACCATAACAAGTTGCAAACTTACATAAGAACTCTATTATCTAATACAATGGGGAGACTTAAATTCTAATAGTATAAAGAAGAGATATTTCTCAAATTTCTTTTAAAATTTTTGCTTAAAAACAGATTGTTGACAACAGTGGAAACTCCCCCCACATGACAACAACAAAATAAATACCTCTTTAGGTCTCAGACACTGTATCACTGCCTTCAATGTACCACACTCCTCTGTCAGTAACTCAACAGCAACATAATGTTCCTTCTTTAAAGTTTCAGTTTCTGAAATATGTCTGGATTCCATATCCAAAATTTCAGTGGCATGAAGTTCTTGTATGTGTTCAATTCTTTCAGTAAGTTGCCTAATTATTTCAGAGACTTTTTCTGAGGAACAGCTAGTCTGTATATCAATTTGAATTCCTGCATTTTTAACAAGAATTTGTGGAGTCTGGTTGCTCATGTTGACCTTGAGTATTTGGTCCGTTTGGGATGCAGTGTTTTTACCTACTACAATAGGAAGTGGCTCTAAGCAGATGTTTCTGTTTGTTGGTACTTCAGACTTATCCTCTTTTATTAAGAAGTGGGATAATTTCTTTTTTTCCTCGACAAGTTGATTCTTTTTTTTTTTTTTGGTTGTTCAAAACATTACAAAGCTCATGGCATATCATCTTCCATACATTTGATTCAAGTGGGTTATCAGCTCCCATTTTTACCCCAAATACAAGTTGCAGAATCACATATCACATCGGTTACACATCCACATTTTTACATAATACCATATTAATGACTGTTGTATTCTGCTACCTTTCCTATCCCCTACTATCCCCCCTCCCCTTCCCTCTCCTCTTCCCTCTCTACCCGACAAGTTGATTCTTAACTTGGCTTAAATCTCTCTGAAGAGATGCCATGTTTGTCTCTTTTACCTAAAACACAGATGAATTAAGTTGAAAATCTTGCACATCAAATGAAGAACTTACAGTGGAGAGGGAAAGAGTATAATTTCATTTATATGTTCACTTGCCTCAGAATAATAGGAAAAACACTTTGGAAACTGTAATACATATATACTTTCGCATGTATGTATGGTCACAGGTTACTACAAAATTGAAATAATTTTATTAGCCTTTACTTTTGTTTCCCAGGGGATTTAAGTTCTCTTTAACAGCAGTTTTTCGCTTCCTTTGCTAAAAGACTAGAGATTAAAAGCATTCTTCTAATATAAAGATTCCTAGCAAAACAAGCAAGGAGATGGTGAATAGATTTATAACAATGAATTTTTCAAAAAAGACTTGTAAATTTAGTTTTTAAGTTATGGCTCTGGACTTGTTTCTATAGGACAATTTGAAAGGGAATTAAAATGGGTAGAAATGAATGAATTAGGAGTTATGTTACTTGTCTTACCAAAAGCTCTTTTTGAAGTTTTTCTGTCGTTTCTTTGAAAGTGGCAAGTTCTTCTTTGGTAGCCACTAACTGGATTCTAAGAGCCTCAAGTTCTTCAAAAAATCCACTTTCTCCACTGGCATTTATTAACTCAGTAGTTGTCTGGATACAGTAGAAAACATAAGAAATACATCATTTAAAAAAAAAGAGCTAAATTCAAAGCATTTACACATTCTAATGAAGCTTTTCCAAGACTGACTGCCTAGGGGTTTTAGTGATAAATGCTCTTTCAACAAACAATGAAACATTTTAAGAACCATCATTTTGTATTCTTAAGGAAATAAGAAAGATTTTCTAGGAATGAAAGACAAATCATGCCATTAATATATATAACATTTATAAATTATTGATAAAAATATTCTTTGTGCCACTCAAAAGTTTCATATTTATATTACTTTCCTTAAAAGATATGAGCTCAAAGATAATTATTATAAGTTATACCTAGAAAGTTATATTAATATTTTAATAATTATTACCTACAGTAATATGCAATTCCAATGAGCTAGGAAGAAAAAGTATAGTGAATGAAATTATTATCCTTTGCCAATAAAAATTAAGTAGACATAAAATCCCAATGTATCAATCTTCTGGGGCAGATAAGACTGAACTTCTGGTACTTGAAATTGTAAGTTTATTAAGTGAGGGAACTTGTCATGTCTGTCATACACTAAGAAATAACTGCAATTTCTGATCTTTATGTAAGTAGACTTAGGTCAGTTACAAATTTTCCCTAAGAAGAATAAAATATATTATGAGGCATAAAATTTGCCAAGCTAATAACTTGTTACTCATATGTTAATTCAATATGAATATATTTTGATATTTTTATAATTGTATCTCACCTACATAACTTTCACAGATTTTATGCCAAAATTGTTTTTGCAAAAGTGTGGTATGACCATTTTATAAAGCTCTTCCCCAACCAAAAAAAAAATTGTGCTCGTATTAATTTAAAATCATCTATTAATAAACTGTCTTTGGTGCAAGATTAGAATGTATAGAATACTTATGAATATACATTACTGTGGTGTTGATGATTATAGGGTGCACTATGGTACTTAAAAGAGATGATGACATAACATACTTAGTAGGGGTACATTAAGGGGGAAAATATCCACAGAAATTTTGGAGGACATTTGCTAAATTTAATGTTTCCATATTTATTTGAACTGTTCTAATTAATGACAACCCTGATTGAATAAAGATGTTTGAAGATCACAAAACATAATTAGGGCCCATTATTCTAATGATAATAAAATGATCCTATAGTGTTAAATTTAATCTGGTCTCTATACCTTGAGTTTCTGTGTAAGAAACTGTAATATAACTTGGTAGGGAAACAAATGAACAGAGTATAATTAACTACTAAGTCTCAGCCAATGATAATAGGCAACTATGTTTCAGCCAATCATAGGCAATCAACCAATCAAATCACATCCAAACAAGGTCTAGCCATGACCAATCAAGCAATTTCTGAATTTTATTTGTGAGTTCTGCCTCTAAATCCACCCACTGTTGCACAGTGAAGCTGTTCAAATCTCTTCTGTTTCTGAGTGTTGCACAATGCATGTAGCACTTTTTGCTCAAACAAACTCTTTAGTTTGTCTAAAGTTCTTTAAGAACAGTATGATTTTTTTAATAAAATCCCATTATGTATAAATTGGTAGGTGTCAGCAGAACTGTTTGACTTAGTAAATTACCAATCAGCTTAATAAGCAAAGGAAAAAAAAGAGTTTCTTAGGGTATTTATGTGAAAAATTCAAATATAAAGCTAACCTTGAGAACAAAATCTCCATGAGGGCTTCTTTTCCTTTCTTTTCCTTCTAGTTTTTTCTTACTGTCCTCCAATAACTTCTGCAGTTCTATCAGCTTCTTTTCTTTTTCCAAAGCATTTTTCTCTGCAGTTTCTACTTGTTCTTTTTCTGAAATCAAAGTAGTATGCATTTCAATCACTTGTCTTTCTAAGTCTGATATTCTCAAGGTTAATGCAGACATATCTGACTCCATCTTGTTTTCTGTTATTTGATTTAAATTCTGCATATTTTCCTTTTCAAGTTCTGATGAAGCTATTCCTTTATCTTGATAGAATTTCACATATTCCTGAACTGCCTCAAGTTGGACTTGACTTACAAGAGCAGCAGCTACTTTCTCCTCAAGTACTTTCTGTAGGTTTACGATCTTCTTCTGAAGCATTTCTGTTTCAGATTGGCCTTGTTCTTTTATGTCTTCTATTTGTTTATAACACTGGATAAGTTCTAAGTCCTTTGTGCTAACAGAGCTCTCAAGCTGTAGCAGTTTTGTTTCCAAATTTCTGGAAACTTCAGTGCTTTCTTCAAAAGATCTGAGATACATCTTGTTCTCAGGGGGTTTAAAAACATCTTCAATATGGATTACTTCCAGTTCGGGTTGGTCTTTGCTGAGATCATCTATAGTCATGCTAACACTTTCATCTGGTATACTTTGGATTTTTTCCTTATGGTCATGTTCTCTCTTCAAGTTGACTAATTCTTGTGTTAGCTGATCCATTTTAAAATTGGTTTCTTTAAGTACATTTTTTGTGAAGGCCATTTCTTCATTAGTGATTTCTACTTGCTGTTCCAAAGCCAGCTTTTCAGCTATAACCTTTTCCAACTGATGTTTCAAGCTGTCCTCTTGTTCTGAGGGGGAATTGGTATCCAACAACATATTCTGTTTAATATATGACAATTCCTCCTTAAGTTTTTCAATAACTTCATTGAGCTTGTCTGTTTCTTCTTCTCTATTTTTCTTCAAACGTTCTTGATGACTCTTTAGACATTCTATTTGGGCTTCAAGATCCCTTATCAGTTCATTTTTTTCTTCAAAATCCTATTAGTTAATTCAAAAAAGGGAAACACAGAAAATGTATTCATATTTTAAAATTTTTGTTTTATTTTAGGGTAAAAACTTAAAGATGATCAGGCACAAAAGCTGTATAGCTTGTCAGACACATTATGTTACTTTCAATATAGACCAACACCTCCCTTATCACATCAAACAAAGACATTATTTAGAACATCATTCTGGAAGTTCTATTACACATAAGTGGCTTATGCTTTTAGTATGTGATTCTCTAATAGGAAAATGTCAACATTAGTACATTTTATTGGAAAGGATAAAATACTGAATTAAGTCTATAACAGATGGCATCCAAAGCTAATTACTCTATTTAACTATTAGATTTCAGATAATAACCAATTTTAAATGAGTATACCTTGTTATCTGTTGTAAGTCTAAGTTGTTGATGAAAGTCTCTAATTTGCTCATTTAATCGATCAATTTTTACCTCTTTTTCCTGTATTATTTGAGCAAATTTCCCAAATAGAATATGCTGGTCATGAGTAGAGATAGCCTCAGGATCCATTATGGCAAATCTCAATTTCTCCATTTCATCCTAGTGACAAAAATAACTATCATAGTTGGATGTATTCATGTCTGGCATTTTTCACAACATTGTTTCAATTAAGTCTTATAAAAAATACATTTCCTACAATGTACAAGTAAAAAAAATTAGACATAATGTAGATCAATAATTCTTGAAATATTTTAATAAAAGATCTCAAAAATTTAATTATAAACAGAAAATAAGTTCCATGCAAATCTATTTGCTTGCTAGTGTTCTTCGAGTGAGTATTATTTAGATCTGGACTTAGTAAATGTTTATTATAACTACATAGGAGCAAAACTTATTATCTCTTTATAGAAAAAAATTTTTTTCTAAAATAGTTACCTTGAATAAGTTATTTTCTTGTTCAAGTTCCTGTAGACGGGTAGTGGATTCCTTTTTCTGTATTTCCAATTGCATATGTAGTTGCTGAACTTCTTCATTTTTATTTTCAAGCTCATCTCTAAATTGCTCTAGTTGTTCTTCTAAGTTTGTTATCTTTAATATCAAAATTATGAAAAGTAAAGAAAAAAACTTTATACAGATGTTTGTCGAGATAGAATTAAGAATGTTGGGGCTGGGGCTGTAGCTCAGTGGTAAAACACCTGTTGTGCACATGTGAGGCACTAGGTTTGATCCTCAGTACCACATAAAAATAAATAAACATATTGTGTCCAACTACAACTAAAAAAGAAATTTAAAAAAAAGAATGTTGTATTTGCTTTACAAAATACATATGCTTAATTCATATGAATAAACGAAAGTGGTTTTCTAAGCCAGCCATACCTGTATGGTTCCTAGACATGCTCACACTGCACATTCTTTTTTTTTATTTTGTTTTTTGGTTTGTTTATTTTGTTTTTGTTTTGGCACTGGGGACTGAACCCAAGGGAGCTTTACCATGGAACCACATCCCCAGCCCTTTTTTTTCATTTTATAGTTTTTAGATACAGTCATGCTTAGTAAGTAGCTTAGGGTCTTGCTAAGTTGCTGAGGCTGACCTCAAACTTGCAATCTTCCTGCCTCAGACTTCTGAGTTGTGGGATTATAGGTGTGTGCCACCGTGCCTGTCACCTGCACATTCTTAAACCATCTTGCCCAAGCAGAAGACACCTTAAAGAAGGACACCAGGAAACATTTTCTACCATAAGCAGAAAGAGTCACAGAAAGGAGTAGTCCACATGCTAACTCTTATGTTAAATTCAGTTAGAATTAAGTCAGTTGCTATTGAAAATCTTAGAAAAATTGTAGAATTAATTCAGTTATTCTATTATCAAATAAAAATAACTTAATATAGTCCCACAGATATCTAATTATAATCCATTGAATGCCCTGGCTGCTTTGTGGTTTGATTAAGCAGATGGAAGCAGAGATACACAATAAGGTCAAGAGATCCTTAGGTCTGAATTGCAGAGTAAGTTAAACAAAATAATTTTAGTAGAAAATCAGGGAGCTCTTACTTATAGGAAAACAGAAATTTAATTTTTGAAGATGGATTATTAGTAATAAAAGTAAAATAATCCTCTTTGATGGTTATACAAAAAAAATGAACCTGATGATGAATATTAAGAGCTAATTATTGCTCTATTTAAAAATATGGGTTTGATTGAGGACATTAGCAGTCACTTTAGCTCACTGCTTCACAGCTACTTAATATTTAATAAATGAATTTATAAACATATATTTACTTGATGATCAAAAATGTTGCATTAACAGCAACCTAAGATGCAGAAGCAGTGTTTAGTAGTAACTGGCTCAGAGCCAACTTTAAATCATTTAGTGCCTTAAAGTTGAAAAGGGGCATATGTTGCTTATATACTGATACATCACATAATTAGAATCATTCTAGCACAGGCAAGGCAAGGTCTTAAAAATCAGCCTAAAAAGAGAAGTCAGCAAGGAAAAAAAAAATCAGCCTAATATTTCTTAAACAGAAATGGTATCAATACTAAATAATGGCTATTATTTATAGAGAATTACTGCTAGGCATGGGTACAAAGTGCTTTATATATTGTTATTTTTTAAAAAGCCAGTTACAACCTTAGGAGCTCTATTCTATGATTAACCCCATTTCAGAAGTAAGGAAGGGAGTTACAGCAAGGAGTAACTTGTCCTGAGGTCACATGTCTACTATGTGGTGAAACCACCTTTTGAACCTGGGGAGTTCCAGTCCTAAACTATAATTTATCTTGTTTCTAATAACTAATGTCTAAGACCTCTATTTAAAATTTTTTGTAACACTGATATTAAATTCTGTAGACACTAAAACACGTTTAGTGGTTGTACATATATAATTTCCAGGTTAGTTTATTGAAAATTGTGATGACTGTATCTTCTTCAAAGTTATCTGACAGTAGTTACACCTATTCTTCTCTTCTATAACAAATTTTAATGACAAGGTATTATAAAATCAACATACACATAGCTATTTAAGTTCAAAATTGCTGCCCCACTTCACATGACCTTTTTTTTCCTTGTGACATCACTTAATAGTCAAAGTCTTAGCTCTATGTCTTAAAAGCCCTGCTACTCAAAGTGTAGTCTCTGGAGCAGCAGAATAGGTATCATGTGAGAGCACGTTTGATGCACAGAATCTTATGCTGCACTCAAAATCTTCATTTTGGGAGCTGAGGTTGTGGCTCAGTGGTAGAGCACTTGCCTACCATGCATGAGCACAGGGTTTGATCTTCAGCACCACATTAGGAAAAAAAAGGTATTTAGTTTCTCTACAATTAAAAATTTAAAAAAAAGATAAAAAAAAGACCTGCACTTTAACAAGATCCCCAGCTGATTCATATGCAGAGAAGGACTGGTTTAAAGTACTAACATTTTTATTTTAAGTAGCTGAACTTGAGACATCACATCAGACCTTAATTTCTCCAAATGACACTATGGAACATTCTTGTTATTCAAGCAGACTCTAGTTTCAGGCTGTCTTATAGCAACACCCAAACCAGAAGAACATTAGAAAGGTTTAAACTTGTTTTACTTATCTACCAATTGATATATAGACTATTTGGATGACACTAATTTGTACCTATTTGAGTTTTATTTTATTTTATTTTTAAGTGTTTTTTTTTTCTCATAAAAAAAGTGTAGGGGCTGGGGTTGTGGCTCAGTGGTAGAGCAAATGTTTGCCTGGCATGTGTGAGCCACTGCATTCGATTCTCAGCACCACATAAAATCAAAAAATAAAATAAAGGTCCATCAACAACTTTAAAAAAATGTTAAAAAAAACTTATATGTTCCACTAATTAGAGAGCATATTCCTTAAAGTCTGGTGTTGATTTCACAACTGAACAAAAGTGCTTTACATGCAGAAACAGTTTAATAATAAATATTGAATGACAGTCTTTAACATTTTTCACTAACAAGCAAAATATATTCAGTGTTCTGGCAGTATAGCATCATAGGGTTCCAGATTCAGTTCTTTCTGTCTGTACTAAGTACTAACCTCTCTTAAGGATCAGCTCACACATTGGCAAATTAGGATATTTTAGAACAGAACCTATTCCCAGCAAGACTGTTAAGGGTTAATGGGATAAGGCATTTAATATACTTTCTAGACTCAGCCCTCAGCAAAGTTAACTATTATTTACTATTGCTATCTGTAAATTAGAGCTCATTAATTCTACAGAGAGCTAAAACTTATTGAAGGAATCCTTTTCTCAAAATAACTATTGTCTTCACAATATTTCCTTCTCCTATAAGAAGCTGTTTTCTTCTTTTTATCCATCCCACATTTCTACGTAGTTTAATGAACTTTCAAAAAAATGTTTTATTCAAATCTAGGTTTTGGGAGTATTTGAATATCTCAACTATAATGATACATAAGGATATCTTTATGTTTATACTCAATAGGACATCTGAAAACATTTGCCTAGTTTTCAGGATAGAATGCTTAAGTTATTTTCATTAAAAGACATATGTTTTAATTCTACATTCATTATTCAGTTATAGGTAAGGAAGGGAGTTCTGATAGAATACTCATTATAGTTATTTAAAGCAAGTAAATGAAGGTCAGCTGCTATTTTAATCTGTATATATTCACTCAACATCTTTGGCTCTGGGTCTCTATCTGTAAAAACTGAAAGTCAGTTAACAGATGCTCTCTATGGTTTCTTATAGTTCTGAACTACTAGTGCTATAATCCTGAGTAAAAGGTAGATGTGTATTAGAAACTTAATTCAGGAAATTAAGGTGTTAGTAGATATATATTACGTTCAAAAGATAATAAAAATAATAGGGCATGGTGGCACATGAATGTAGTCCCAGCTACTCAGGAAGCTGATGTGAGAGGATTGCTTGAACCCTGTAATTTGGAGTTTATAGCCAGCCTGGCACTATACTTAATGGCTTCCATCTCAAAATACAAAAACAAAAACAAAAAAACCTGTGTGTGCGTGTATGTGTGTGTGTGTGTGTGTGTGTGTGTGTGTGTATGTATGTATGTATGTATGTATAGAATTAGGGCTAAGAAAATAACTCAGTGATGGAATGCTTGTGTGATGCCCTTTGACCCCCAGAACACACACACAAATGAAGAGAAACAACTAGTAAGCTACACCAAGATTCCTTAATCAACTACCACTACTTTTAGATCCAGTTTTGAAGGTTCATTTTTGGGGGGAGGAGATTATTGAGTATTTAAGATAAATCATTAAGTATTAATTCCTTTCAAATATACAGAAATAGTTACACAAAAATAAATGTTCTCACTGCCTTCAATGAAAACTCCAAACCTAATAAACAAGAACTTCTCAGATGTTACATAAAAATGGGAAAACGATCCTTCTCATGGATCATTTCAACTATAGTAATTTCTATGGATTCCTTTTTTCTTCTTTGAACTACACATTCACTGAACCGTCATTTTGGCTGATGTCTAAATTAGTTTTGTAAACAGATTTCCAAGTACTTATTAACAAATACTTCTATGATATTTAAGGAAAATAAGTATTTGTTAAAATAAATTTAAATGTTCTGAGAAAAATTCTATGGAAAGGGACAAAAACATAATTAAAAACATTTTAAACATTTAAAATTATTTACTACTATACAATGTTGAGTATTATATGTTTTAGGAAAACTATTAGTAGACAATCAAAGTTATGATTACTATAGCTCTAAAGGTAAATTTTCTTTTCTTGTTCTCACAGGGGTATTATTATGTTGTCTAGGCTGACCTTAACCTCCTTGGCTCAAGTGATTCATTCTCCTGCCTCAGCGTCCTGAGAAGCAGGGACTACAGGCATGCACCATGCCTATTTGAATCCTTCTCATTAAGAAGGAGGGAGAAGGGCAACACAGGATAACTTTATAGTTACTTTCTTGTTATTATTATTTTGTGGTGCTGCAGATTCAAACCCACATTGAGCTAAATTCCCATTCCTATTTCATTATTAATCTTTTAAGCACAAGCTTCATATGTTGTAAAACAACACTATCAATTCTCAGGGAAAAGTTTAAAAAGAAAAAGGAAAGCAAGCAAACCCAAATTCACAGTAGAGGGGAGCAAAAACTCAATGCCCATAGCACGAACAGGAGAAAAAAGATGCTGCCTTTTGTCCTAACTACTACATTTCTCCACTGTCCTCTTCACTCAGCCCATACCTGCTAAATTGTCCTTCCTCGCTCTCTAAATTTCTTCTTGCTTCAAAGTGCTCACACTAGTTATCTTCTCAACCTGGAATAAACTTCCTTCATAAGCTTATCAGTTCACATGTTTATTGTCTTGAAGATCAATCTAGGCACTGAATTGAGAAAGTCTATACTTTGATTTTAGACCACAAACTTCATTTTGTTCAAATGATGTTTTCAAGGTAACTGACTTTAAAATAACTCAAAACATATTCTGTCATTTAAAAATAAAGTGGTAGAGTGCTTGCCTAGTATGTGTGAGGCACTGGGTTCAATCCTCAGAACCATGTAAGTAAATAAAACAAAAATATTTGCCCATCTACATCTAATACACACACACACACACACACAGACACACACACACACAAAAAAAGTCCTTACCTCTTTCTCTTTTCTGTCAATAGCATCTCGCTCAGCTTGCAGTTGCACTTCTAGAGACAATTCTGCTTTAGCTTCTAAGGCTCCAAATTGTTTCTGGTCCTCTACCTTTAAATATATAAGAATGTTCTCAAATTTTCAGACATTAAATATTGATTATTCAATGTGTGTGTGTGTGTGTGTGTGTGTGTGTGTGTGTGTGTGTATGTTTCCTTTTGGATAAGTAGCAATTCTCTCTGACCAGTTAGGAGGACAAACTACATTAGTGAATATCAAAAAGTTATAGATATTCAGTCTTGAATACTTTCATAGAGTCAAACGGGAACTTTTGACACTTAAAATGCATTTCTCAGATAAAAATGAAGGCTCTTTCCCATCTGCCCCCATCCTCAAGCTTTCTTATTCAAGCTCTGATGTTTGTGTATCAAACTTTTCTTCATTAAAACACTTAATAAAGTTAATTCAAAATGTCACACCTTTTGAAAATTGTCTGTGCTAACAAGTAAGGCTTGTTCCAGTTCTCTCACTCTGAACTCTAGCTTTTCAATTTCTTCATTCCTCTCTTGTGCATCTCTCTGCAGCTGTTCTTTTGATAGAAGCAGCTCACTGCACTTGTCTGTTTTTTCTTTTAGATCTTTTGTTAATTGTTCAACCTGAAAATATAATAAACAAAAAAATCTAAAAATTTGAAAAGTTCATAACTTTCAATTCATCTCAAAAATCATTTTTTTTCAAAAAACATTTTGAAATGCTATATTAATTTCATTTTTTATAAGAATAGCAACTATTATCTCAAACAAAGGTTGATATTTCCCAAGTTGATAAGAACTAGGCAGCACTAGTAAACAACAAATATTGCTTTTGCTCAACGCTTTTTAGAAAAATTTCATTCTCTTAAGACTAAGACTTTAGCTAGGAAGAGGGGAATAATGTTGAATTATCTAGTAATGGTATAATTGTACTAAGACCTATGACCTTAAAGATGGCAAATTTTGTAGAGTACTTACTGACTTGGTCTCAGAATGTGAAGTAAGATAACCTGAAAAAAAATCTTTCATGAATCACCTTTTGATAATAGTTATTTACAAAGCACTTTCAACCAATACATTACACCATCCCAGAATAGAGATGAGGATGGGTGGAAAGAGAGAGCTGTACATTTAGTGTCTTAATAATTCTCCTGCATCCAAAATAAATGATGACACATCCCAGAACTTATCCCTGAAGACTGATATGCAAGTGCCTTCAATTCAATGGCTCTGTGATAGAAGAATACAGGAAGGATTAATAAGATAATTTATGAAATTAGTTCTGATCAAGAGGTAGAGGAGGTTCCTAAAAAGATAAGTGATGGTAAGAAATAAAAGAATACTACCTTTATTCAGTGAAACACTTGGAAGCAATTATACAAAATGACAATCATTATTCAGAACATTAAAAAATGCAAGCTTAATTATAATTATAGGATTAAATTTTAACAGTAATAAAGCTACTGAGAATAATAGGTTGACTAAGTTTTGGATTAAGTTCATGAGAAAAGGCTATAAAACAGGTACAAAGAAATGGCATATTATAATATGTATTCACAGTTGGAATTTTTGGGTCTTCAGAAAATCAGAAGCTGGGATTAATTCTGGCAGGGTAAGCAGAGAACAAATGGGTCACAATGTTCCTGAGGAAATTCAAACATATCTTAAAGTTTCATGAACGAGATAGGTCAACTTTCAAATATTTTTTAAAAAATTATATAGTAGAAAATGGCAGTCAAAGTTCTAGATCTTGAATTATCTTTTGAGTTTCAATGAATAAGTCACTGTTTTTCAAAATCTAAAAATACATTTGTTAGAAATAAGGGCAATGACTACAAACAAGGGGAATGATGACTTCTCTGCTACTCTAGCAGATTTAACATTTCATTACAATGAACTTATAGGCATTTTATACTTCATTGAGGTAATTTTAAGAGAAATGAATCAAGTAAACTTCTTAGAAATTGTAGATAATTTTCAGCAATAAAATTATTTTCAGAAATAATAGTAGTTGAATTTAAGTGTTAACTAAGGGCCACACTAATACTGCTATGCAGTGGGAGCTATTACTGTCTTTATTTTAGAAATGAATAAATAGATTTGAAAGGTTAAGTAGCATAGTTACTGTCAGACATCTACTACATAGCATAGCCATGATCCACACTGGAATTGCATTATCTCAAGCACAATCTCTTTATAACCAGGACAAGCCATCTTTAGAAATATATATATAAGTGATATACATATAAATATGTATAATATTTCCCATGTAGCATTTGTTTAATAAATGTAGAGTTTTCTGTATGAGGAAAATGGACAGTGGGAGTGACAGAGTAGAAGCAGGGAGACTGGTCAGGAGGCTACCTCACACATATAGGCAACTAAGACACAGGGAAATGAATAAAGGTGAAAAGAATAAAAAGATGTAGTATAAATCTGATCCATTAGTGGTTTGGGATCAGGGCTGAGAAGGAGTGGGACTGAGGAAGAATTCTAGAATTTAGCAAAGAAGATGATTTAGAAGACAACATTTATTGAGATGAAGAAGGGATAATTTTATTTTTGTCTTTTTGATAAAGGCTAATCAGGAACCAAGAATATGATTCCTGGATATGTTAAAATGAGACATCTACATGGAGACAGTGTAGGCAGTTGAAAATTCAAGTACAGAGTTCAACAGAGATGTTAGGAATAAAGAAACAACTGTGGGGCAATTTACAGATGACTGGGAAGAAAATGTAAAAATGGAAGAATGAGGACTCTAAGACTGACTAAGTCATGAGGCACCCCTCATTTATTTTGGGTAGGCAGAAGACAAATAAACACTGGAGGAGAGAGATCATACTCTACAGTAGGTGTGTCACAGCAGTCAAGAGAAGGAGATACTTATAGAAGACTGTAATGAGTGTCTCCAAATGGTTGAGTAGTATTGAAGACAGAGAGGTGATTACTAGATACAGCCAAGAGGCTTTGGGTAACCTTCATAGGAACAGTTTAAATATACTAAGGGGTATAAAATTCCAAGAAAAAGATGTTGGAAACTTCATTGTAGTGGACTGTAAAAGAGAAGAGAAAGGGAAATAATTAGTAAAGAGTGACTACAGAGAATTATCAGTTTTGTTGGGATGGGAGTAGAGAATTAGGCAGAGAAGTTTATTTAATACTAGAAAATGTATAAAGATGGAAATAATTCCAAATTTCAGTACAAATTTTTATGTTTTGTTTTTTATGGTGCTGGCATCAAATCCAAATCCAGGGCTTCAGGTACACTAGGCAAGTGTTCTACACATGAACTATAACTCCTAGTCCAATACAAACATTTTTTAGGGTTTATGACCTCCTCACATTTAAGTAACATTCAATGTCCTGATTTTTAAGATTTATACCTTATTCACTTTTAAGTTTTTCATAATGTAACTCTTACTTCACACTCAAGATACAAATAGGCAATACCAATAAAGTTCTTACCTCTCTAGTTTGATGTTCACCAACAGGCTGGATTCGAGGCACAACCTTAAGTTGTTGTTCTAACTTCTGTATTTCTTGTTGGAACACATCTCTCTCATGTTCTCTGTCAATGGCTTGCTCCTGAAATTGAACAATAATAAAAACAATAGTAATTGAAGAAACAATATTTATTAAACCTATTATCTCTCTTTAGTCATAGGTTAAGTTTGTTTGAAAAGAAAGGACTGATGACCATGGAATCACAAAGATTCAAAAATATTTTTGGTATGACACATTACTTATTTGGGTTCTTCCACAAAATTTAAATACTTAAAATTTATTTTCAAGAAAGAAAAAGTAGGGGCTGGGGATGTGGCTTAAGTGGTAGCACGCTCGCCTGGCATGTGTGCAGCCCGGGTTCGATCCTCAGCACCACATACAAACAAAGATGTTGTGTCTGCCAAAAACTAAAAATAAATAAATAAATATTAAAAAAAAAGTAGGGCTGCAATTGTAGCTCAGGGGTAGAACACTTGCCTAGCGTGTGTGATGCACTGGGTTCCATCCTCAGCACCACATTAAAAAATAAATAGATAAATAAAATAAGGTTATTAAAAAAAGAAAGAAAAAGTATTACCAGTTGTTTTCCTGGTAGAAAAAGTACAAATCATAGAATATAAACACTAATATGACTGAAATAAGCATAAACAAAACAAAAAGAAGAATTCAATACAGAATTATCTATTCTATACATCTTTCATAGAATAAAGGGGATAATTAAGATGCATATGCATTCAAGCTTTAAGTACTGACTTAGCTGACTCAGTGGACCCGCATACTCTAGAAGTGGTTTATGGATAAGCATTCTAAAAGAGAGAGAATGCAGGACTTAGGCTAATTATAAAAGACTAAAAATGTAGTAAATCTTGGTAAAATGTGTATTTTTTTAATGATAACTATGGAATTTCACACTTCAACACAACATTTACAATGTCAATGTTTGAGTTTAAATAGTCTGCTCAACTTTGGGCTAAAGGAAAGGTGACTATAAAATTCTCTGATCCAAGAGTGTAAAATTAATGTCTTAATAATACAAACGAAGCTGAATTTTACGGGTACCATTTCATTTCCTTACAAGCACTTAGGATGTTGATAATGAAAAATAAAATAACTCTTCAGAACTTTGAATATAGGACCACCACTGATTTTTTTTTTTAAATAACTCATTTTTCCTACTCTTGGCAAATAACAAGCATTTGAGCCTTCAAGAATATTATGTCTTTGGTTCTCTGTGATGCTCAAGTAAATTTTTGAGTTACTGAAATAGAAGCTTTAATCATTCTGTACATGCTAAAAAAGAAAGCTCTAGAGAAACAAGAATTGCCCAAGGTTAGAAATTTCATCTGCTATTTAACTACAGGCCTCAGAATTAATCTATGAAAACAAAAAAGAATTTTTGGGAACTACATAAGGCATATGTTTGCTTTAGTTTGGCCAATCAAGGTGCAAACCAGAAGATATATTTATCTAACTATTTATTCCCCATCCTTTCCCCCAGTGCTGGGGATAGAACTTAGGGCCTTGCATATACTGGGCAAGTGCTCTACCACTGAGCCATATAACAGGAAATACATTATGATGAATTTCCCTGACCAGTTAGTGAATTCCCTTTACAATATGTGGTATCTCAAGAGTCTTTTCAAGGTATAATTCATATTCTAACACAGAAAAAAAAAGGTTTAGTTTGTTTCCAAACAGAAAAGAATACCTGGAGAAAATTCTGGGTGTCATATATGAAGACCATTCAAAGAACAAATATTTCAACAGAAATGTATGTTATATTGATAATTCCTTCCTCATTGAATCCCAGAAGCATATTAAAAGTATCAGGGGGTGGGACGGTAGATTGATATGAGAAGTTAACCAACTAATAGGGAATAAATGAATCAGTTTAAATGTCAACAATTGAAGAAACAGCTTAAGTCAATAATTTAACCCTAATAGAAATGAATCAGGTATTAAAATGCAAAATATATATTTGTCATAGTTACTATATCTAATAGTCACTGCTATTGCAGAAACATGCCATATTAAATAATTAGAGAAAAAAGTACCAAAGAAAAGCCAGTCATCAGAACAAGAGCTCAAAGACATTCTTTCAACTTCTCAAACTTAATATTTAAAGAACAATATTTTTTTTGAGAATTTTAATATTTATTTTTTAGTTTTCGTCAGACACAACATCTTTGTATGTGGTGCTGAGGATCGAATCCGGGCTGCACGCATGCCAGGCGAGCATGCTACCACTTGAGCCACATCCCCAGCCTGTAAAGAACAATATTTTAAAAGAAAAACTGCTCAAACTAATTTTCTACCAAGAGATAACTTGTATGGTGAATTAATCTACTCATATTTATAAAAAGAATGTAAAAATCAAGTGAAGGAATTGCAAGTTTGATATGTAATACAATAATGGTATGTTATGACATACTACAACATATAGTTTTAGACATTTCCACTACAACATATAGTTTTAGAGATTCCTTATAGTATTAAATAACATTTTAATGGAACATTTCACACAATAGTGAAGTTAAAATCTCTTTTGATATAAAAAAAGTAATGTGTAACAATCTAGAAAATCTGGATATTAAAACATCAATGAGTTTTCGAACTGGAAGAGCTCATCATTACATTACCTTCACCACCAAAAACAGGACTACTAAAACTAATATTGGTTATCACAAATACAGCCAATTATTAAAGAGAAGCCTAAATAAATTTCTGTGGGACAGTAGAGAGAAATATTTACTCATTTATGCCTTATGCAATATTCAGAAGGTAGTAATAATTAAGGAGTTTACCTGACTACTAGTTTCACTTAGAGCTTCCAGCATTTTTTCAACTGCTGCTTGTAGTCGAGAACTAATATTCAGCATTAATTCTTCATTTTCAGGATCTATTTCAGTTCCAGCAAAACCAATCCTTATAAGGTGCTGCGATAATTCTGTTCCTTCCTCAGTTACTTTTGAACACATGCTATTATCAGTTCTTGGCATATCACTTCCAGAATAGGAGGGTATGGATCTGTCTATAACTAGAATAACAAAATGTTAAAGGCATACATTAATAACAATAATTTCACTTTAAATTTTTAAAATCAAGTCAAATTGAAATCATTTTTCAAAGTACATGTGTTTTAATAACAGCATTGTAAAATTGCAGAATTTAAGATTTGGGTTATTTAGTAATTTTTCTTTAATAAAAATTTGGGGTTTTTTTTGGGGGGGGATACTAGGGATAAAATCCAGGGTCTTGCACATAATAAGCATGTACTGTATTGTTGAGCTATACTCCCAACCTGATAAAAACTTTTTAAGATAACTTTTAATAGATATTTATCAAATGACAAGCATATAGAGTTTGCTAAGAAATGGGGACACTAAGGAGACAAAATCTGGTTCCTATTGTGAAGGACTTTACAGTATAATGAAACAACACACATATATACATAAGGAAAAAAAAAAAACCTCTATCCTGCAGTGGGGTATGGAAGAATAGAATAAGTGCTCCTAATTTGTTTGGAATAACCTGACTTTTAAGCATTACATATTTGAACATTACCTGCTCTGGCTACAGATTAAAAGAAACAGATAATTTTGTAGCTTGGTATTTTTGTAAAAAGTATACTGGGAAGAAATTAGGATGATGAGCAGTGCTAATTTAACTACAGACACTGTTACCATACTATCAACATTATTGTTACATCTTACATAAGAAAATCTGGTTGACATAGGCAGATGATAAGCTTTGCAACTGAACAGAGGAGTATTAATGGAATATGTGGAGACACATAAACTGTTAGAAATTTGGGTCTGCAGAATTAGGGGTCATCTGTAAAAAGGTAAGAGTTTAAACACTGAAAGTGGTTACATCTGTTTTAGGAGTGATATTTAGTGAAAGGAGGAAACAAAGTTGGAGCCTCTGTATATCATTAGCTAACAAAAGAAGCCATATAAGAAATATGAGGTAGACAGGAAAGGGATGTTTTAGAAGAGAACATTTCAAAAAGGAAAAGACTTTAGTGAAGTTATTTGCCTAGAAAGACAAACAGTCACGGATTATGCTATGAATTTAATGACTGAAAAGTCACTGTTCTCCTCAGAAGGAAGTGTTGTTACTATAAGAACAGAAACTAAAGTCAGTTAAAGCAAGAGTTAGTCTATTCTTTTTAATTTTTTATACCTTCATTTTATATATAAATTTTTTCTGCAGTGCTGAGGATTGAACCCAGAGCCTCACAGGTGCTAGGCAAGCACTGAGCTATATCCCCAGCCCAGTCTCTTCTTGCTTATTCTCTTATGAAGTATACTGAAGTTTACCTTGTAGTATGTGTGTGTGTAAGTTAAAATAAACAAATAGTTATTTTTATGAATATAAAATGAAATTTTATGGTACAATATGACACTTTGTGGTACAGAGAAGCAATCAATGGTGAGAAAAAGACTGAAGATTCTGTGTACACATGGGAATAAATCTAAAACACAAGCACAAGATGAAACAAAGCCATTTATAAATGATCACTGAGTGTTAGTTTTTTTTGGAATGGTAACAACAACAACAACAACAAAAACAGGCAATAAAGCACCTAGAAAAGATAAAGATGTCAATCAGCTTTATGTATTTTTCAGGGCTGGAGATGTAGCTCAGTAGTAGAGTGCTTGTGCTTGCCTGGCCTGAGTGAGGTCCTAGGTTCAATTCCAAGTGTGCGTGCACACACGCGCACACACACACACACAAAAAAAAATTGAAGATAGAAATTATCTGAAATAATCTGAATATGTTCCATTAAAGAAACAAATTTGTTTGTTCCAATGAAACAAAAGAGAAAGACAGCAAAATTATAATTGCCCATAATGACTAGTCTGGGGGAAAAAATCTGAGGACAAAAAAAGAAGTGCTATTTTATAACATGCCAACAGAAATCAAGAACAGGCAATTTGGTGAACAGAATCACTTGAGTGGTGAACCAACCACTCAGATGTATGTTGTAAACACAGCAAATAATAGCTATTCAAGTCTTTTAGTCATATACTTTATCAATTATACCATTCATTTCCTGATGCATAATGGTAAGTTTTTCAGGTTAAAGGAGGGTGAGCAATATCATAGTGTCTTCCCAGCCTCAGTGGCTCACTGAAGACCTTTATGGTTCCAATTGGAAATCATGTGAACCAAGCTTGACCCAAGTGTCTGACAGATGAAAAGATATGGAGTGGAGACAACGAAATTTGTCCAAAGTCACATTAAGGCAGAAAAAAAAATGAGGCTTTCTCATTACTAATCCAGTATTCTTTCTATAACTTCCCACTGCTTCAAAAGTAAGCTGAAGCAAACAAACTTCAATCCATGGACTCCTACAGGAAAGATGAGCATTCTACTCCTAAACTATCACACTGCAAACCTAAAGGAAATTTTCTTTTAACAACCTAGGGAACTCATTTTTATGAACTGATCTAATATCCACTCAGGCTCAAGTGATTTGACATTTGGCCAAAATTTCCTTTCAATTTCATAAACTAGTTTGCTTTTACAAGGAAGTGAATATTAGCACAATCATTTATTATTTTCAAGTGTTAACAAGTTCATACATGTTTAAAGCCTAAACAAGTTCAGGCTTGAAGGCTGAAACTACATCACAAGTGATACTTAAAAAAAAAAAAAAGTTGATTCACAATCAGATTAAGCTTTAATTTTTTTTGTTATGGTAAATAACATAAACCTTTCAATGGTGCATTTTAGTTTTTACAGAAATGCTTCCATTAAGAATGTGAAGAAATGTCAAAAGAACTTCTTACATATGGGGCATATTGTCAATATTTAAAGCCAGTATTTTCATAAAATAAATGTTTTTAATCATAAACTCTATTAATTCACTATATCCTTAAAGATGCAAACTAGGTAAGTATACCCCAATGATACTTAATTTTATTAGTAAAAGTAACATAGCCAGGAATGGTGGTACATGCCTATAATACCAGCAACTTGGACAGGAGAAGTATGGGAAGTTTAAGAGCAGCCTTAGCAACTTAAACCAGGCTCTACACAACTTAAGATAAAAAGGACTGAGTTACAGATTAGTGGTTAAGTGTCTCTGGGTTCAATTCTTGGTACCAAATCAAACCAAAGAATGATTTGTAAATACAAAAATTAAGATTGAGTTAATTAGACGAAGAGCATGAGAAGAAGATTAACATTAAACAGGGATGAGAGGTGGGAGGGAAAGGGAGAGAGAAGGGAAATTGCATGTAAATGGAAGGAGACCCTCAGGGGTATACAAAATTACACACAAGAGGAAGTGAGGGGAAAGGGGGAAAAATATAAGGGGGAGAAATGAATTACAGTAGAGGGAGTAGAGAGAGAAGAGGGGAGGGGAGGGGGGAGGGGGGATAGTAGAGGATAGGAAAGGCAGCAGAATACAACAGACACCAGAATGGCAATATGTAAATCAATGGTTGTGCAACTGATGTGATTCTGCAATCTGTATATGGGGTAAAAATGGGAGTTCATATCCCACTTGAATCAAAGTGTGAAATATGATATATCAAGAACTATGTAATGTTTTGAACAACCAACAATAAAAATTAATTAAAAAAAAGATTGAGTTAATTAAATGGACCCGCAAAATTATCTGTGCCACAATATTTTACACAATGTATTTCTTAACTTTGAATTTTTCTTCTAATGTTTTCTGAATCAACAGTTGATTTCAACAGTTAACATTTTTAAAGCTCAATAATAATAAAAATCAATGATAATAATCATAATCAATTCATATATGTACAAAATGGTTGTAAGTAAAATATTAAGTATGATATAATCTTCCCTTGAACAGTAATCTCAGTGTTTCCTAGACTATGAACTACTATAAAACATAGACGATACAGAAATTACTGAATAAGTGTTTATAGAATTGAACAAAGTTGCTTATAATTAACAAACTATTGCTAGATATGTTAAAATAGACATTATCTATGGATATAGACAGTGGATAGAGGATTTGCTTTCTCCAAGAAAATGAACATGAACATTATCCTCTGTGTTTGCTTGATCTCAATTATCAATTTGTCTTTATAACTCAGCATACTGCTCCTTAAGTAGTTGCTGTTGTTTGCTGAATATTCAGTAGCCATTTTAAGAAGTATCTATGAGAAATGCTAACAAAAAGGCAAAAAAATATGTTTGCAATGTACAGAACATTCCTTAGTGTCTTTTGAATATGGAAGTCAATCTAGTACAGTTCTTACCAACAGAACAGCAAAATTCCTCCCTAGATGATTAAGTGAAACCAGTTAATTACCTTAAAAATTTTTTGGTAGTCACTTTTATAAGTTTTAGGTATTTTCAAACATTACCTAATTCTTCTTAATACATCAAGATCCATATATAGACATAATAGTCTTCATTGAGAACTTAACCATAAGTAAGTTAATTTGAAAAATATATCTACCTAGTTTGAAAAGAGTGGAAGGAAGGGTTTAAAAGTCAGGATTATTTCATCTTGTATTTTACTAAAAATGGTATTGAAAATTATTTTTGAACTCACCTGAAGTGTCTTTAATTCAAATTTATTTTAAATTCCAAATCAATATTTTCTCTATAGTTAAAATGTACTGCTGGCTAACTAGAACTTAAGCAAACCTTCTGTAATTAGAATACTTTCTATTTTTCCCCTTGAAGCTTAAAAACTAGAGTGTTCCAAAAATTGTAAAGCTCTGGCATTTCAGAATATTTCCTTCTACCTGGGCAGAAGTTGTTGGATGTGAAATGATAGTGAACTATAGGTTTGACCTTCTAATTTAAGAATCCAGGGCCTATTTCTCTGGAAGCACCTGACTAACCTTTCCCCTCTTTGATTTCCTGATATCTTCTCCAGCAAGGAAAAAGAAACAGAGAAAACAAGACAGATTGGAGGTCAGCAATGGGATGGTAAAAATTTAAAATAAGAGTGTACAATCACAGATATAAAAAATTGTGTTCTATATGTGTAATATAAATAGTAAAACATTCTGCTGTCATATATAACAAATTAAAATTTAAAAAAATTTAAAAAAAGCAATTAAAAGAAGAGCCCAAACCACACAGCTACAGGAAAATGACAAAATTAGGAAAAAAGCCATCTCATAACAGGACAAAAACTGTCAAACCACTTTTCCAAAAGTAAGAAAGGACCTAACAGAGGATAGTCTTTGGTTTCTTATTATCACATTCTTCTAACTATCTCAATGAAAACTGGTGCTGGATTCCTACAAGTTCTTTATTTTAAGCTTTCCTGATTTACAGGGTGGTGATGTGGAACTTTTCCTTTATAAGTGGAGAAATGAAAGAGTCTTCTGGTTTGTGTAGGCATACCAAGGTATATAATGGCAACTCTAAAACATTCACTTGCAAATGCTATACAATAATACATATAGTGCTTTGAACAGAGGGGCTTTGTGTTTGGAGGTGCATTTGTTGAAAAATACTTGAATATTCTCTCTCCTATATATTCTACACACAGAAAAAGTGCCTTGAACTCAGCAAGATGATTTGAAGATGATTATTTCACAAGCATATGAAACTAGTATTACCTCTTATGTGTTCCTCGTGGATACCTGACTTTACAGATGCCTCTGATTCTGATCTCCAAATAAGGCTGACAGATGACTTGCCTTTACTAGATCTATCTAAAATCCCAAGAACATGGTGGCCAATAGTTTCTTCAACAACAATGGTAGTCTTTACAACTTCTAAGAGGATCTTTAGAAGTCTGTTGTTAGTTTTCTGGAGTGCAAACCTATACAGATAAAAAAACATTTATTAAAATATTTAATCTCTTAAGAAAACATTTAATCTTAAAATATTTATTTATTAAAATATTTAATCTTTTTACCGTATAAAGCCTTTACTACTGTCTCACCAAAAATACAATGCAAAATATGTGTTTGGTGAAAAATATCATATAGATATGCTCTATTAAAATTACACAATAACACCTACAATGAAGTGCTTCTTACTCTTAATTTATTTTTTTTAAAAAGTGATTTGTTTAGAACACAAATTTATAACATTTTTAAAGGTGCATTTTATTGACCTGAAAGAAATCAAATAATAATATTTTTTAAGATAGTAATAAATTGGAAGAAAACTTTAAGAAGACATAAAACTTGAGTTTCAAAAAGTGTGGTAATACCAATATCTACATTATTGCATTGGTTATACTGATCATGTTTATATACATATAAGGTTTATCTTTTTATGTGTCAGACAACAATATTTTAATAATTAAGAATCCAACTAGAAAAAAGTGGTAGTATTTGTATAATTTCTTGGTGATAAACTAGATGTTTAAATTACAAGAACTGGCAAAGACCTGCTTTATAAAAGGCTTTCAGTGAAACTACTCAGTCAACATCACAGGAAATATCATAGGCTGTTATTATACCTGCTCCAAAGACAAAAATATCTCTAGTTACACACATTGCACTCAGCCAGTAGGAAAAAAACATATTTTCAACTAAGTAGAAATAATAGCTTGCCTTTATAGAGATAAGAAATACATCCTAATTTTAAAATGAGAAAATATTGTTAATCAGCCTTCAAAATATCTTAGCACTATGAACATGTTAATGCCTATATTTCTAGACTTTTTTCCTCCTCTGCTTCACTCTAAAATATATACATTTTAAAAACAAAAACTGATCATACTGGACAATGTGATTAGAAAGCTTTCTTTTTAGCTTAACATGAACATTTTACCATGTGAAAAAAATGTGCTTCCATAAATGGTGATTCAAAAGATTATATGATTAATTTTATGAATAACTAAACAACTCACTCAACAGTTTAATTCAACAGAGATACTATGGTTATAAGCTTTATATTTAATACATGTAAGATATAATAAGAAACTTTCATAGTAAGGTCCCCTGGCCTAAGAGACTTCTTTCTCAACCTCACATGTTGTTTGACACATTACCGACAATCTGGTTGAAAGGGTATCTGTTTCACATGCACATGACAGACCTATTTTAAGATCAGGTAATAAATGGAAAAGTTTTCCTTTAGTATTTGTCAAGTGAAAAAGAGAGTTCTATTTTTGTACCTAGATCAAATTCTCTGCTTACATAATCAAGAATGTTTAAACATAAAACCCCAAATAATTTAGTTAGTGGGAGGTAAGGGTTTTAATTCCTTAACTTTTATTTATAGAAGTTTTGTTCAAGTCCTAAATCCCAGGAGTTGGATAATGTGATTAAAACTGATATAATGGTTAAAAGAAATAAAGATGAGCAAGATGTTTATTTTATATTGGCATGGTAACTCTAATTTTCATACACTGTCTTTTTTATTTGAGTTCCATACTGACTATGTTCCATATTGATGATTCAATGGGGAAGCCAAAATCTTAGGGGCCAAATTCCTCCATGCAAGATGAGGAACTAGGTTAGGAGGACACAAAAGGGTTGACAGTCATAGAAATTGGAAAAGGAGGAAAAAGTTAGTAGATATTAGTTCTAATTAAAATTTAAAAAATTATTTCATTTGAACAAAATAAATTTTAGATACTGTGCTTAATATTAATGTGGGATAATTATAGTATAGTTTTGTACATTTTAATATTAACATCTACAAAATGAAAGTAAGGAACGTTTTGTTAACATTGGGCCATTAATTTATTACTTTATGAAACTAGGATATGTATTAAAAGTTCTCACCTGTTATGCCATGAAAGCATGAAAGAAACTAAATGTTGAATATTTACAAATGCAGTAATTTTTTTTCTCAACATAAACAAATCAGAGAATAGCTTACACTGAATCCATGCCCTTACACTGAAGGAGGAAAAAAGAAATAAAGCTCACAGGTAGAACTGTTTTTAGTTTTTTAGGTTACAAAACAGCATTAAGAAGAATAAAATTAATCAAGAAAGGTTTGATGTTAAAACAATTCTAAACATTTAAAGTCAAGTTTATGATCAATAGCCAATTAAAATTTTTATTACATAAAAAGATTTAAAAATTTGTAATTTAATGTCTAAAAATTGATAATCTTTTATATATTACACATATATGGACATGTTTCACACATAGAAATATATGACACGTTTCATACACAAGATAGTATTTTTAAGAAAATACACATGTACAAGATAAAAATAAGGATGAATAAAGTTTATTACATTTGAACAACCATTTTAATTGACTTTGCACTGAAAAAAATACACATTTTGTATACCTTTCACTGGACAGACTATCAGGAGGTACATCTTCAGGTTTTCTGTCCATTTCCTTTTCTTTCAATGTCTCTTCCTCAATTTCCCTTTGGTTTTCATTTTCATTCTGTTTAAGTTTGTGCAACGGCAGAGAGGACAAGACAGAAAGAAAACCTGTCATCTTAAAAACAGCATATCATTCTTCTATACTGGTATGATGTGAAACAGAAAGTGCTTGAAATAATATTTAACTACAATTTATCAAGAGATCAGCAGTATCAAAAAAAAGGATAAAACATTCAAGTGTAGAGATGAAAAATGTTTTAATGGCTTCAAACTAATATACTCTATATAGTGTGACAATAAGGGTTGTCAATAAAGGTTGCTCCTTGGTACAACAGTTTCTCCTACAGCAATGCCAGATTCAAATTATCTTAAACAGAAAGCAAGGCATTTTGACTCCACCTACCTTACATCTAAGTGATCACCAATATGTTAAGCTTAGTAACTATAAAAATACGTCTCCCACCAACAATAAAGACAAACAAATCCTACTTCATTGTTGATCTACTGTTCTTAAATGCACCAAAGTCAATACTATGTGTGTTTGCATACTGCTGCTGCGCAGCTCATAACACAGCTTCTCTCTTCCAGCTAAAGACAGCTGCTTTAGTGCTTCCAACTCTTTTAAAAGCACCCTTTCTCTTTCTGAAACCAGGTTTTCATTATTTAATGAGGATCTCTAAATAAGAAAAAAAGTCATGGAAGAATATTGATTGCGATAGAGGTAAAAAGCAGAAACATCAAGCAGATTTCTTTTAACCCCTTGGGACCAAGAGACCTTGATTTTACCTTATGATTCATATTTCATTATTAGGGATTAAAAGGCACATATGAAGTTCAATGCAAAATTTCCAACTTTAGAAAAAAAGTTATTTAAACTTTAATATTCAAGAATTTGTATAGTTAGAGTAATATTTTCTCTGTCAATTTTTGCATTGAAATTTTAGAAGAATAAATTCACAAAATGCAATGAAGAAAAGCAAAACTGATTTTTCAAATGATATATTTTATTCTCAAATATCAATTTCCCTATTATTTTATATTTAAAAAATACATGTTTTAGTTTTCAAAATTAAATTCAATAAATTTGTTTTCATAAGAACTTTCATGTAAATATGTCTTGCTTTTCTGCAATAATTTTGTGAGTATATTTTATATAGCATTTGACAAGAATATAGCTCCCAAATACCATGAGATATTTAAATTTAGAAAAGAATGTTATATAAATTTGAATTTCTCTAATCAACAAGAGATGTGTCCTTGGAGAGAGTTCTAGAAACAGATTACTTCAGAAAATTTCCATTCATGATTAAAAAGATGGATTAAAGATAGATATAGATAAACCTTGGAGATGGTAATTGGTAGACTCACAGAACTATAAATGAACATAGAAAAAGTGAATGACAGCAACTGTATACTCAAGTACCTCAGTATAATATTTCCAAAACTCTCAAAGTGCTTTAGCTATGTATGGTCAACAGAATTTTTAAATTTATATTGTAGTCACATTTCCAGTGCCTGAAAGGCAGTTAAATAAAATGATAATGCACATTATATCAGCTGAGTTAGGTGTGCCTAATAAGGTCTAAAGTTGATCCCAGGAACTTCCTGATGTTAAGTATTTGTAATTTATTTGTATCTAGGAAACATAATTTTGACTTAAAAAAAAGCCACATAAAAAATACCATTATTTCAATTGAGGAGAAAAGAGACTCTAAAGTTCCATACCTGGGCTAACTGTCTATTAAGTATCTTAATCTCTTCTTGTAGCTGCTCCATGTGTCTCATGTGTGCCTGCCTCAACAGTTCTGTGGCCTGTTGATGTTCTTCATACTGTCGTACAAGTTCTTGACTCATATCTTCCAACTGTTCTTCATTTGACATCATTTGTCTAGAAGCATCCATGCTTGATGTCAACATCTTACCATGAATCTTTGATGGGAAAAAACACAAGCAAAAAACTCAATCATAACATATTTTGTGGCAATTAGTCAGCATTGATACTTGAACTGTATATGAAAACAATTCTATTAACAACATAAAGCATATGAGTTTTAGTTTTATTATTAAACAAAAGCATAAATCACTTTTTAAAAAAATTTTTTTTAGTTGTAGATGAACATAATACCTTTTTTCATTTATTTTATGTGGTGCTGAGGATCAAACCTAGTGCCTCACCCATTCAAGGCAAGCACTCTACCACTGAGCCACAACCCCAGCCCATAAATCACTTTTTTTTAAAAAAGTATTTTTCTTATTTATAATTCCAAAACAACATGAAATTACTTTATTACCACCATATATGTTATTTTCCAAAAGGAAACAGCTACTTACCAGATAGTTTAGCTAAAATCTAATTCTAACAGAGAAAAACAAAATACTCAAGATTCTTTATCCACCCCCTCCAACCTCCACCCCATCCACTTTTTTTCCCACCCATACTAGAGATTGATCCCAGGGCCTCACACATGCTGGGCAAGTGCTCTACCACCAAGCTACATCTCCAGCCCCTTCTCTTAATGAAGTTATAACTCCTTTATATCTCTTGATATTTTATAATGGGGAAATAATATAAACAACAACAATACACACACACACACACACACACACACACACACACAAAGTTTATAGGGCCAGGGTCGTGCCTCAGTAGTAAAGCGCTTGCCTAGCATGCATGAGGCACTGGGTTCAATCCTGGGAATCACATAAAAATAAACAAATAAAATAAAGGTATTATGTCCATATACAACTAGAAAAATATTTTTAAAAATTAAGTTCACAAAATAGAAGGAATTTTGCCTATTTAATTTTTATTCATTGGTCATCACAGTATTATAGAAAACTGCTTATTCAAAGAAAAACTATAATAAATTTTATTTGGAAATAAATGCTTTACATTTATGAGTTTCTCACACTCATGACAAGTCAATAGGTTCTAAGAATACTTCAATCCCTTAAAATACTAATTAAAATCAGTCTGCCTTGAACAGCAACAGCTAAATTAGTATTCATAAACATTTCACAAGTTTTGCATTACATAAAAAGCTGACAGTTTTATTTGAATACTCCTCTGAACAAGATATATCTATTGTGAACACATAAAATAAATTTGAAATTCAGATAATTTTAAAAGAAGTAGAATTTATTGTTTTCTAATAAAGACTGCAATTCATTGGGGTAACAGATCCTCAACTAACAAAAAAAAAGAATTAGTATATAGATAATAAGATACTTTGAATTGTCTTCTTGAATTCATAGCAATTTCCTTTTATGTTCTTACATTTAATTGAGCAAATCATTTGGCCACAGGTATTACCTAGTTATAATATAATTAGTCTTCAATTAGTTTAAATAAAATTAACACAGGTATAATTTACAATGAGAACTTAACATGTACTGTGTCCATAAGACAACCAAGAATACTATGACCTGACTTATTTTATACTTCACACCAATATTGTTTCACTTAATCAAATACCTTATAATTAATAAAATACATTAAAGTCAAGACTGGACTTCATACTTTCATTCTCTATTAATCAGCATTATTGCTACTGTTTTAAACTGAAGACATTATTATAAGTTTTTCTCTTTTGTATTCAAAGAAGCATACTTACAGATTCGCTAGCTATAAATGTTTTGTCTTTGGAGAAAACTTCTTCTGAAATAATTATTTGGTGGACCTCTGATTCTACTATATCATCAAGATGATCACTGTTTGGTAATAGAACTTCTCCATCTTCTCCTAACTCTTTACTAAGTGACTTAAATTCTTCTTTAAATTTCATGTCCAATGCATCAGAGGTCTGAAGATCAATTTGATCCTGAGATAATTTCATTTCATTAAAATAATGTTTTTCATTTTGCTGACAGAAAGTAAGTGCTTGTTTTGATGACATAATATTTTCTTTTCCCTTTGATAGTCTAGATAGTTCAGTTTGTTGAGCAAATGCAACGCTCATTGACACAATGACCTAAAGAAATGAATCAAACAAACAAAAAAGGATTAGATTTATAAATACCAGCTGGATTTAAAAAGTGGGTCATTACTCAAAATTATATGAATTAGAAAAAAGCCTGGCGTCATACTTTTAAAAATAAAAATAAATCCTCTGATAAAGTGATACAGAGATAGGCTATTTTTCAATAAATTTAACATCAAAGTGTTTTACTGCCTGCCTTTTAAAATAAAACAAGCAAAACTTTTCTAACTATAACACCAATAAATACTCAGTACAAAAATAAAAAAAAAATAAAAGTCTTTATATTTCTTCCTTCCAAGAAAATTCACTTGGCCATGAGTGATAATGTTCTGTGACAATCTTCCATCAGTATCTGTAGTTATTATCTAACATTACAATAATTTATCAGGGTAATACAACTACTTTTTCTCTTCATAACTTTTCCCTCATTTTTAGAATACCAAACTCCTTCACAAGGTAAGTATTTACATTGTAACACATACATAAAAACTTGTGGCATTCTGAAAAATTGTAATTGCAATTCTATATCAAGAAAAAAATGTTCTTTTCAATGAAAAGCACCACAAAACATTCTATGAAGCAGCAATTATAGTTGATGCTGTTACACAACTGTTTGATGGACTATATATGAAACTTACAAATAAAAAAAAGTACATACCATCAACAAAACCCATGCTTTTTTTTGACAGTTCAAAGATCAAGAAAATCTACAAACCAAGAAAATCTTACAGATAAACTATAAACTTACCTTAGCTATTTCTTCTTCTAATCTTTCTTGGTATTGTTTTTCCAACAATTTAACCATATTTGTTTCTTGTTTCATTCCACATTCATTAGAAAACTAAATTAAAGGGTGAAATATGACAATTTACACTGATTTTATACCATTAATTTTAAGGATGTACTCAATATTCCAAAAATATCACTATTTTTGGACACTTTCAAATAAAAAAATTTCAGTTATCTTTTAACTAAAAACATTTAATCTAATAATCCTACGAAATAATTACACTTACTATAAACTTAAAGATGCAAAGAAAGAAATGTAAATACATATCTGTAATTATTAGCATAAATTCTAGGGTGGGTTAAGGATACTTAAATATAATTAATAAGACATATGTATAAATGTATATTTATTTTAAGTAAAATGTTAACAAGTGGCTATGTTTGATAATGAAATCATGAGCAAATTTTCTTCTTGGTATTTATTAAAAGAACACAATTTTCCACATAAAAATTATTTTTATCAATTAAAAAAATAAATCTTCTTTTAGAAATGTAGATATACTGTCAACATGAAAGTATTTGTTTTTTTACCAATTATCTGAATTTCATCCAACAGACATTTAATAAGGGATGAGTGTGCCTCATATCTCTTCTTAATATCCAGAATGAGAAAGGGCAATAGTCAGTGATTTTAATTTTTACTAGAATTTAGAATTATTGAGTGAAGATGAAGATGCAGTTGGGGGTTTGAAAAAAGTTTTGAATAATACAATGTTGAGGACAGGCAAAGAGTGGTTCAGTGGCAAGCACAGTAAAAAAAGCATTTTTCTATCATTACTTCTGTTGGAAGATGGCCTGATCCATTATTCCAGCCCTAGCACCTTGGATTTTAGGGAATCCTATACACCATTCTGAAGATACCCTCTGCTTCCATAAGGGGAAGAAAAGACTATGTTGGCCATGGTACTGAAGCTGATTTGTTACACAGTTCATAAAGAAATGTTACAAAGAAAAAATTTAAACTGTAACAGGGGAGGAAAATTCTCAAATTTAACTTTCTCTGTGTTTTTCCTATGCTATAAAAATATTTCTATAGACATTCTGGATCTTTTACATAAGGTATTATCCTCATGCTTTATGCTTAATCTTAGCCAATATTTACTACATAATTACAAAACTGAAGACATAAAATTGATAGTAAGAAAAAGAATCAGTGTACATAACTGTTTAAAAATGAAGATTAAAAAAACATACCTCTATTGCATGATCAATATTCTCTTGTAGACAACTTCCAGGATGTACTACTGATTTCTGTACATCAGATTCTTTAATTACCACTGAATCAACAGAGAAGCTAAATATAAATAAAAAAAGTATAAAAAATTAGTGTTGTGTGTTTTATTCAAAGTTTCTACCATGCATAACGTGTACTGAGGCAGTGGGGAGACAAAAATGATAGTTCCCCCAGGGTTACAAGTATTGTAACTTAAAACATTTTTGACTAAGTTTTCCATTTAAAAGTAACAATGAATATTATGTCAGTATAAATGTATGATAAAAAATTTATTATGTAAAAAAACATTTTTAGTAAGTCTTTTAAAAATAACATCTTAGATATGCTTATATAGCAACAGTGTACATAATATAATATGCTATATACACTGATAATACACACTACTTATATACCTAAGATATATGATACATATTATTCATATTACATGGATATCTAAATTACACAGACACAAAACATATAATAATATAGAATAGATTATATTGGATTAAATATATTAAAAGAGCCAGGTACAGTGGTGCGTGCTTGCAACTCCAGAAATTTGGGAGGTTGAGGCAGGGGGATCAAAAATTCAGGATGAGCCTTAGCAATTTAGTGAGACTCTCTTTCAAAAAAAAAAGGGGGGGGGGTTGGAAATGCAGGAAGATGGCTGAATAAAGTATTTGCTTCCCTGACAGATCTGTGGAGTGAACCAAGAAAAGCAAAAAGGTCACTTTTTTCAACAAGATGGGTGAATGGTCCAGAACTAGGAAGGACTTAACTGGAATTTAATACTGGATACTTAAAACATATCATGGACTCAAGAGATCTTGTATAATAAAATAAGGGGGAAAGATCCCCAGGCTCCAGAGCTGTAAAATAGCTGGAAATACAAACCAGAATAATCCCTATGTGAATGTAGTAAAGCAATAAAGGAACCCCCATTCCTAGGAAAACAGAGGTGTTTTGCAGTATGGAGAGCTTAAGAGCTCAGAGATACTGCTCAAAAAACAACAAACAAACAAAAAAAAAAAACCCAGTAAGCTGTGCTGCACAGCATCTGTGTACAGGAGGGAAGCCACCAGCTTTCTTGGCGGCATGCATGGAGGACAGCAGAAAGAACCCTTGTGAAGCAATGGCTGGGGGGCCTGTAGCTAGGTGAGTCAATTATTGGCAGATCGAAATCTGGCCCCAAAAATGTGCAAGGCAAACCCATGCTGTGTGATAGAGAGTGTTCCAAAGTGACCAGGAGAAAATCAAGCATGGAGGGACATTTACACAGGAGAATACTGATCAAGGAAACCCACCTGGCTTTCCCCTCCCCATCCAATCAGCTGCTTGCAGTACTGGCTGGAAGAGAAGTGCCTGACTGTGAATTTGAAAGGACAGGCAAAGGAAGAGATCAAGTTTGGAGACCAAATGATGACCAGGGTTCATGGGGTCTGCAGGCAAAGTAGTGGGATAAGAACAGATTCCTACATCACATGTGTAGAACCTAAGGGAGATTCCCGAGGTACAGTCTTCCAATGTGGACAGACAATTGCTGAGCCTTGGAGGTGTGATGACTTAAAATCTTCAGACCAATAGGCACACAGTGAAGAGATTGGAACGTACCTAAGCCTACACCTTGGCTCTAGTAGTTCCGCTTCCAGGACTAACACTCTCACCCTAGCAACCCTAACTACCCTGAGGGTAGAGCTAGCATCAAATTCCAGACAACATACCTAACTGCTCAGAAGAGAAGCTGAGAAACTTGAACTGCAATGGAAAAAAGTGTTCAATTTTTCATCCAGATTCCTTTTTTTTTCTTTTCTCACTTGTCTACCATTTTTGAAAGCAAGTATTTTTCATGGATCATTTTATTGAGGACTGGGATATCTGAATAGTACATTACAGTTTTGTTGTTTATTTTTTTCTTTTAAAAATTATATATATATATATATATATATATATATATATATATATATATATACATTTTCCCCTCTCATTTATCTGTTTCATTGGATTCTCTTTCTCACTTTTCTCTTGCTAACACCCAACCTCTATTAAGTCCTCCCTTCATTCTTCCTATAATTTTTTAACTTCTATCTTTTCTGATCCTTTCTCATACACATCACACCCTACATGACTTTTGTTCTCTCTTTGTCCACCAATGGAAACTGTAAACTTTTTTTGCAAACTTACTGTTTATATTGTAGATAATAATTGAACACATCATTTCAGTTTAATGGAACAAAACTGTGGATGCCTTAATAGGAGCTATTTGGTTTAAGGCTGTATATTGTTTGTATTGGGTGCAGTTATTATTTGTCTCTTCCTTAAAGGTGAGGTACTAGAAATCTTCAGGGACACTATGAATCTACAGGGTAGAAACTGTACTGCCTGAAATCCACACTGCTAGAAGGACAGACATAAGAACAACATGAGAAAACAATGGATCAAAGTGGCCCAAACAAACCAAGATGATCTAATAATTAAACCCATAGACAACACAGTAAAAGAAATGTAGAAAAGGAATTTAGAAAGTACATATTAGACTGACCTGGTACATAAAGAATGATATAGGGAATAAAATCAGAGATAAATTTGAGGATGTAAAAGATCATTGCAGAGGCAGAGATTCTCAGAAAATGACAACAACAACAACAACAACAACCCCAGAAATCCTCAAAATGAAACAATCAATAAACCAATTAAAAATTCAATGGAAGATAGAACCTTGGGCAATGAAGACAAAATATATAATTTTGAAAATAAAGTTGACTACACAGGGAAGATGGTAAGAAACCATGAACAGAACTTCCAAGAATAATGAAATAACAAGAAAAGACCAAATTAAGATTTATCGGGATAGGTGAAGGCATAGAGATACAAACCAAAGGAATGCCCAGTTTTTCAATGAAATAATATGAAAAAGTTTCCAAAATCTGAAGAATGAAATGGAAAATCAAATACAAGAGGACCTCAAATGTACAAGATCACAACAGACCCACATCAAGACACATCATAAAGAAAAAGGTCAAATATAGAAAATAAGGATTGAATTTTAAAGGCTATGAGAGAAAAAATATCAAATTATATATAGAGGGAAACTAATTAGGATCTCAGGTGATTTTTCAACCCAGACCCTCAAAGCCAGGAGGTCCTGGAATAATATATACCTAGTTCTGAAGAATATGGATGCCAACCAAGAATTTTATATCTAATAAAATAAAACTTCAGATTTAAAGATGAAATAAAAACCTTCCATAATAAACAAAAATTAAAAGAATTCATAACTAGAAAATCTGTGGTATAAAACATTTTCAACAAAATATTCCATGAAGATGGAAAAAAAAGTCAAAATCAACAAAGGGAGGAGCCATACAAAAGGAATAATCAATCAAAGGAGAAATTAATTCAAAGTAAAAAGTACAAATAAACTAAAATGACTGGGAACACAAATCATATCTCAAAAATAATGTTAATGGTCTAAACTAATAAACCCAAAAGACATAGATTGGCAGATTGGATTAAAAAACAAAACCCAAAAATCTGTTGTCTCCAAGAGACTCACCTCATAAGCAAAGACATCCACAGAGTAAAAATGAAAGGATGGGAAAAAACATCTCACTCACATGGATTGAGTAAACAAACGGGTTTCTATCCCCATGTCAGATAAAATGTACTTCAAGCCAAAAGTTAATCAGAAGGGACAAAGAAGACATTTCATACTGCTTAAGGGAATTATACATCAACAAGACATAATACGTTAAAGATTTATGCCCCAAACAATGGAGCATCTACATATATCAAACAAACCCTGCCTCAATTTCAAGAATTAAATAGACCATAATACAATAATACTGAGTGACTTTAACAAACCTTTCTCACTACTGGATAGATCGTCAAAAAAAAACTAAACAAAAAAACTATAGAACTTAATAATATAGTCAATAATTTGTACTTTAGAGACATATAAAGAGTATTATATCCATCAACGAATACATGTTCTTCTCAGCAGCACACAGACTCTTCTCTAAAATATGCCACAAAGCAACAATTATGAAATAAAAAAAGAGATTATACCCTGCATTCTATCAGATCATAATGGAATGAAATTAGAAATCATTGATACAATCAAAAATAAAAACTCCAACACCTAGAGACTAAATAATATGCTATTGACTAACCAATGGATATAAGAAGAAGAAGTCAGGGATGAAATTTTTAAAATACTTACCAGAGATAAATGAGAACTGATACAACTTGTCAAAATCTCTGGGACACTATTAAGCTAAATTCATTAAAAGAATGGAAAGTCAATGAGTATATGACCTAACATAAGATCTCAAAGCCCTAGAAAAAGAAAAACAAATCAACACCAAAAGTAATAGAAGACAGGAAATAATTAAAATCAGAGCTGAAATAAATGAAATTGAAATAATTGGAACAATTAAAAAATTAACAAAACAAAAAGTTGTGTCTTTGAAAAAATAAATAAAATTGATAAACTCAATCATGCTAATGAAGACAGAAAACTCAAATCACTAAAATTCATAATCACAAAAAATATTACAACAAATACTGTTGAAATACAGTAGAGAATCAGAAGCTATTTTGAAAATGTATACTCCAATACAAATGAAAAATTTAAGGACATCAACAAATTTCTAGAGACAAATGAGCTAACCAAATGGAATTAGGAGGACATACACAATTTAAACATATCAATTTCAAGCAATAAAATAGAAGAAGTCATCAAAAGCCAACCATTTAAGTAACGCTCAGGACAAAACAGATTCTTACCCAGTTCTACAACACCTTTGACGAATTAACACCAATAAGCCTCAAACTATTTCATGAAACAGAAAAGGAGGGAACTCTTCCAAACTCATTCTATGAAGCTAGTATCACCTGATATCAAAATCAGACAAAGACACATCAAGGAAAGATAACTTCAGACCAGTATCCCTAATGAACATAGATGCAAAAATTCTGTATACAATTCTGGCAACTCATATATAAAAACATTAAAAATATAGTTGTTATGGTTTGGTTGTGAGGTATCCCCCAAAAGTTCACATAAGACAATGCAAGAATATTCAGAAGAGAAATGACTAACCTAATCAGTGAATTAATCCCCTGATAGGAATTAAATGAAGTGGCAGGGTATGGCTGGAGGAGATGGGGATTGGGGGGATGGCTATGGAGTATACATTTTTTATCTGGAGAGTGGAGTCTCTATATGGGGTATATATTTTGAATCTGGAGAGTGAAGTCTCTGTCTCTGTTTCCTGATCACTATGTGAACTCCTTCCCTCTGTTACACTCTTCTTCCAGATGTTCTGCCTTACCTCAAAGCCCAAGGGATGGAGCTGGCCTTCTATGGACTAAGATGTCTAAACACCATGAGCCCTCAAATAACACCATGAGCCCTTTTCCTCTCTTAAAATTGTTCTGGTCAGATCTTTTAGTAACAGAAACAAAAAAGCTGACTAAAACAATAGTGCATCATATTCAAGTGGGATTCAAGGTTGGTTCAACATACAGAAATAAATAAATGTAATTCATCACATCAATAGACTTCAAGAAGAATCATATGATCATTTCAATTGGAGCACAAAAAGCATTTGACAAAATAAAGCACCCTTTCATGTTTAAAACACTAGAAAAACTAGGGATAGTAGAAACAAATCTCAACACTGTAAAAGCTATACATGCTAAACCCAAGACCAAAATCATTCTAAATGGAGAAAACTGAAGGCATTCCATCTACGAACTGTAGAAAGACAAGAATACCTTTTTTTTTTTTTTTTTTTTTTTACCACTTGTATTCGATATAATCCTGGAAAATAGCCAGGGCAAGTAGACAGAAGAAAGAAATTAAAGGGATACAAATAGAAAAAGAACTCAAATTATTACTATTTGCTGACAATATGATTCTATATTTAGAAGACCTAAAAAATCCACCAGAAATCTTCTAGAATTAATGAATGAAATTCAGCAAAGTAGCAGGATATAAAATTAACAACCATACATCAAATGCATTCCTATATATCAGTGATAAAGCCACTGAAAAAGAAATTAGAAAAACTACCCCATTCACAATAGCGTCAAAAAATAAAATAGAATATTTGGAATCAATCTAACAAAAGAGGTGAAAGACCTCTACAGTGAAAACTACAGAACATTAAAGAAAAAAATTGAAGACCTTAGAAGATGGAAATATCTCCCATGTTCTTGGATAGGCAGAATTAACATTGTCAAAATGGCCATACTACCAAAAGCATTATATAGATTTAATGCAATTCCTATTAAAATTCCAATGACATTCTTTGTAGAACTAGAAAAAGCAATCATGAAATTCATTTGGAAAAAAGAGACCCAGAATAGCCAAAGCAATCCTTAGGAAGAAAAGTGAAGCAAGAGGCATCATAATACCAGAACTTAAATTATACTACAGAGCCATAACAGCAACAACAAAAAACAATGGGATGACACTGGCACCAAAACAGACACATAGACCAATGATACAGAATAGAAGACATAGAGACAAACCCATATAAATACAGTTATCTCATACTAGACAAAGGTGACAAAAATACTCACTGGAGAAAAGATAGCCTATTCAACAAATGGTGCTGGGAAAACTGAAAATCCACATGAAGCAAAATGAAATTAAACCTCTATCTCTAATCTTGCACAAAATTCAATTCAAAGTGCATCAAGGATTTAGGCACTAGAACAGAGACCATGCATTTAACAGAAGAAAAAGTAGGTCCTAACTCTACCATCTCAGCTTAGGAACTGACCTCCTTAACAAGATTTCTAGAGCACGAGAACTATAAGCAAGAATCAATAAAAAGATTCAAACTAAAATGGTTCTTCACATCAAACAATCAATAACGTGAAGAGAGTGCCTACAGAATGGGAGAAAACCTTTACCACACATACACCTCAGAGCATTAACCCCCAGGATATATAAAAAACTCAAGAAACTTAACACCAGGTGCTGGGGTTGTGGCTCAGTGGTAGAGTGCTTGCCTGGCATGTGTGAGGGACCTAGGGTTTGATTCTCAGCACCACATATAAATAAATTTTAAAAATAAAGATTCATCAACAACTAAAAAAAAAATAAATAAAAAACAATAAAAACACCAGAAAAACAAACCAATCAATAAATGGGCTAAGGAACTGAACAGACACTTCACAAGACATACAATCGATCAACAAATATGTGAAAATACATTCAACATCTCTAGCAATTAGAGAAATGCAAATCAAAACTACAATGAGATTCTATCTCACTCCAGTTAGAATGGCAACTATCAAGAATATGAGCAACAGGCCTAGGGACATAGCTCAGTTGGTAGACTGCTTGCCTCACATGCCCAAGGCCCTAGTTCAATACTCAGCACCACAAAAAAAGAAAAAGAAAAAATATGCAACAATAAATGTTGGCAAGCATGTGGGGGTAAAGGTACACTCATACATTGCTGGTGGGACTGCAAATTGATGCAACTACTATAGAAAGCAGCATGGAGATTCCGAAGAAAACGTGGAATGGAACCACCATTTGACCCAGTTATCCCACTCCTAGGTTTATACTCAAAGGGCTTTAAATCAGCATAATACAGTGATGCAGCCACTTCATGTTTATAGCAGCTAAATTCACAATAGCTAAACTACAGAACCAACCCAGGTGTCCTTCAACAGATGAATGGATAAAGAAAGTGTGATATATATCTTCCCAATGGAGTATTACTCAGCCTTAAATAAGAATGAAATTATGGCATTTGGTGGCAAATGGATGGACCTGGAGAATATCATGCTAAGCTAAATAAGCCAATCCCAAAGAACCAAAGACTGAATATTTTGTCTGATATGCAGATACTAATTCACAATGGGGTGGGGGGGTAGGGAAGAATAAACATATTTTGGATTAGACAAAGGGCAATGAGGGGAGGGGAGGGTTATGAGGGAAGAAAGGATAGTAGAATGAATCAGATATTATTACCCTAGGTACATATATGATTACATCACATATTCTACATCATGCACAACCAAAGAATGAGAAGTTATAATTCATTTATGTATGATATGTCAAAATGCATCCTACTGTCTTAGATAACTAGTTAGAAGAAAAAAAAATTGTTAGAACTAAAAAAAAATAATTAGTTATTGAAACTACATATATAGAAATAATAGTTCATTAAATTTGATTTGTCTAACATTACCCAACTGGTATGTGGTAGATCTGAACATGAGTTATTTTAAATAAAAACAGTAGTTCTGAAAAAAAAAGAAGAGGGGTGAGGATGTGGCTTGGTGGTAAAGAGCCCCTGAATTCAATCCTGATACAAATATATATATGTGTGTGTGTGTGTGTGTGTGTATGTATGTATGTATATAAAGATATATCTAAGATATATTACTGAGTTAAAAAAGCTTGTAAATTCTCACTTGCATTAAAAACCTGTTTTAACATATATGTCTATATAAATAGGAAAATGTCTGAAAGAATACATATCAAAAGTAACAATGATTGCTTATATTGGAAATGAAGTGTGGCAACAGTAAAGAGAAGGTTCTTAACTTACAGTTAGTTTAATTTTAACTTACAATCAGTTTAATTTTAATTTTATCTACCCACATATCTTTTGGTATGTATGTCTAAATTCTGTATTGTTATATAAGCATTCACTACTTTGTAACAATGTTTTCTTAAAATGTCTAATCTTATAACAATAAGGTAAGATTAGTATTTAGAAATCATGTGGATTTAGAATATATCAGTGACTTAAATAGACAAAGATAAGCTTAAATTCCTAGGCTGGGGTTGTGGCTCAGTGGTAAAGTACTTGCCTAGTGTGTATGAGGCACTGGGTTCAATTCTTAGCACTGCATGTAAATAAATAAATAAATAAAATAACAACTAATAAAAATGTTTTTAAAAAAGGCTTAAATTCCTTAATTGAAGACAAACAAAATGAAACAATACTTCCTCTAAATTTATATACATTTGGATACATAAATTACATACATACATTATTTATATACACATATACATGCACACACACAATGATTGTAATGTATGCGTACATATAAAACAAATAATTTTAAGAAAAAATGAAGTAGAAAAGTAAGCAACAGACTCTTTGGGGACGATTTTAATTTATGTAAGAACATGACATCTAAGTAAAGATCCAAAAGAGATGAGGGTGTGGGCATACAAATACCTGGAGAATAATCATTCTAGGTAGAAGAAAAAGCCAATGAATCCCTAAAGCAGAAGCGTACTGATATGTGATATATTTGAGGATCACAGTGGGGATGTATGAGGTTTTTTTTTTTAATCTTTTAAAATTGTTTTTAGTTGTCAATGGACCTTTACTTAATTTATTTATATGTGGTGCTGAGAATCAAACCCAGGACCTCACACAAGCCAGGCAAGCGCTTTACCGCTGAGCTCCAACCCCAACCCCATGGGATTATATGGTTTGAGAACAGTAAGTGATAAGAAAGTCAGTAGGAAATGAAAGTCAAAGATGTCATGGTCCTCAGGACTAGTGAGACTGTAAAGAGCAGAAGAGGATTAGAGTAACATGATGTAACTGAAAATATAAAAGCAAAGGTTCTGGCACTTGTGTTGACTATATAGAGAACAGACTGTAAACAGAAGTTAAGTAATCCAGGTGAAACACACAACAATGGCAGGGACCAGTGGAGCAGTAAGGAGTGGCACAATTTTGATGTACTTTGAAGGTTAAAAAAAACCAAGATTTTTTCATAGAATGGCAGAGAGTTATGACAGAAAGGAGTCAGGATGGATGAAGATGGCTACAGAAGGAGAAAATTTTAGAAGATCCTGATCCAAGAAAACATACATAGTGGTAAATGAAGATCATTTCTTCTCTCCTCATAGATCAGGGTTCTATTTGGGACATGATGAATTTGAGCATTAGACAATCAAATGGAGTATATTCAAGTCATAGTGGAATGATCATACTTAGATTATTTAAGTATTCACCACATCAACATATCAAAGCCTAGGCATAGAATAAACAAGTAAATATCTACTACCTGACTTATTTTAATTCAGAAAATAGATTAATAATAACATCTTTATAAAAGTATAAGTAAAATTCCTATAATAAAATGTCTTTGGTTTATACCAACATTTATTTCACACATTTCAAAGATACAGAATTATATCCTGCTCTTATTTCTTAAAAATGTTACATCCCATCTCTTTGTTAAAGTTATATTTTATTCTTAAAATAACCATTCCAGATGATACTATCATTGTTACTAAGCTACAAATACTGCTGAATGAAGTTTTAAGTAAATAGATACCTTGGGTCCACCATGGCCTCACTAATGGCTTGAAGCTTCTCCTGTAGAGAATAAATTTCTGCCCTATGATTTTCTTCAGTTTCTTTCAATTGTTTGCGCAAAAAGCATATGAAGTTTTCTAATTCTTGAATTTGTTCTTCAAGTTGTTTAATTTTTTTGGTATCTTTCAGAGAAGATAACAGGAAGAGAAGACAATACACATTTCAATACAAACTTCTCAGTGAAATAACAATCATTTTATTTCAATGTATAAAAATATTTATTCTTTGAAAAATGTTTTGAGTGAAACTCAGGTTTTAATTTGACTCATTCTGACTGATGAAAACAAGAAAACAGTGTGATTCAAGATCATTTCTCCTATTTTTATGGTATAGTATCTCTAAATTCAACAATTTTATATCTTTAAAACAATTCAGAAACATGAAACAAAAGAAGGGTTGAAAAGGGACCAGAGGAGAGTAGTTAACACCTTTCACTTTCCTCTTTTATTTTTATTTCTTAAAAAATGCTGATAATTAATCACTAAACTAACTTTTTTGCCAATTAAATGAGCCATTAGTTAACATGCAATTTGGGAAATAGTGGACAGACTACCTCAAGAAGATATCAATTTAAAAAAATACAAACTTAAAATATTACTATATTCAAAGAACTCCTGAAGTGAAAAAGCATGGTATTATCTGATATGCTTGAAATTCTATTCTGTTCACCAAAGCAATTCCAATAATAAAACTCATTCCTAAAAGCAAAAGTGAAGGCCTAGAGATACCTTGAACACAAAAAGTCTAGTTAACTGGCCAAATAATCATGAAATAAAAACATTAACTGTGACTAATTGTTTATGGTTCATTGTATGGTCCCTTAACATTGTTACTTCCCATTATTCCATCTTGGTCTTTTAACTCACTCTCTAGTTTCCCCTGATAACTCATTCTTGTCCTTGACCTCTTATCCTTGACATTCATGCTGATTATAAATCTTTACCTCATAATTAAATTTTTGTCCCAGGTTTCAGACTTCTATTTTCAACTAACTCCTATATATTTTTTCAAAGTCAATAAGTATTCTATTCTTAACTCAATATATTTAAAACTGAATTATTGTTTTTTTCACAAATTGGTTCCTTTCTATGACTAGAACCATACTCTAGTTTCTTAAGCTAGAAACTTGGGTATCATTCTTAATTTCTGCTAACATTAACAACAAACTAGAACCTAACTCTAAGTGTTGAACTTAACTTTCTCTCATACTCAATTCAATCTGGCTGGTCTTCCCATCAATAATTTCATCCCTTCCAACTGATCCTAATGGTATCAACTTAAAATAAAAATCTTATTGTTACTCCCACTATTTAAAATCCTGCTGTAGGTCTTATCACCAATAGCATAAAACATAAACATGTTTCATCAGAGTACATAAAACCTTTCCTAATCAAGCTCCTTCCAATCTCTCCAGTTTTATCTAGCTAACACAACCTGAACTCCCAGTTCTCCCAAATGGATGCAATCTTAGATAGAGCTCAATGCTTAAGACTCCATAGCCTTCCCCAAATTTCCAACCCAGTTACTCCTACCCATACCCCCATGCTACTCATCTCCCCAGGAAAGACAAGACTCTTTTTTCTCCCTCCATTCTTTACATTTCAGAAATTTTCAGTGTATTTTATATATGCTTTCCCAATGGACTACAATTTCCTATGGGAAAATGACTCAGTAATTTTAGTTTTCTCTAGCACTTAAATGAATATCCAATGATTATATGAACAAATAAGACTAGGGCTTAGATACACAAGTCACCTTCCCCTGTGAGTTCTAAGGACAGAATTATGAAATGGTGGACTCTAAGTGATGCTTCATGGTAATTATAAGTCAGAAACTATTTACCTATTTCTTGTGTTTTTACATTCTGTAGTTCTAACTGGTACATTTTCTGAAGTTCCTTGATCTTTTCCTCTTGAGCAGAAATAAGCTCCTCTTTAATATTGCAAAGAGCTTTATCTTTTTCATTTTCCATATATTCACAAACCTGATCCACGTGAGCTGAATAAACCAGTGAAAGGGATATGCACTGAGCTTCCATCTGTAGCCTTAAATCATTCTGAAAGTGTATATTAGAAAAATTTAAAATAATTTACTATAAAATAATTTGCTTTTTGCATATACTAAAATAAGAGGAGAAATAAATTATAGTTTAAAACTTCATAAGAGAACCAATGACATTTTTTTCTTCATTCTTCGTTCAGTTATACTGAGCTACTTCTATTTTCAAGGAGAGTAGTATCATTACCTCAATTTTAGAGCAAATTTTGATATTTGGTATAGCTTATGATTTGTCCATATTGGAGAGTCTTTATTCTGACTGTCCGGGACTGCTCCCTACAGAAACAAGTTGCCTCTGCAGGAAACAGCCTAGAGCCTCAACATTTTAGGATGTTTAAAGGTGAAAACCACATCCAGATTGACTTGGCAACCAGCAAGCAAGCAAGCAAGAAGTAGTACAGAAGCAGAATAAAGCCATAAGCGAAACAGTGCAATGTCTTAATCAAATTTTCATCTCATTCATTTCTCCTGGGATTTTTTCATAATCATAATCAAAAGAGAAATGGATCAAAGTGACCCTAGTTGAATATAAATTAAAGAATGGCTACTAACATCTAATCAATTATTCCCCAGAAAGGTACACTGCCCAAGGAAAATGGGAACCAAAGAGAACAATTTTACATTGTGTAAGAATTGCTATTCTGTATTGCAAGTAGGCTATGCTAGGCTATTAGTAATGTGGTACAGTGATGGGACTTTCCTATGGGAGAAGCTCTTCTTACGTAATATGGAGTCTCAGGGTAAAATGAAGTCTGTTTGGTCATTGCTTATATAGCCTGGCCTATAACATTCCCCACTGGTTTTATGGAACTAATCAAATCATTAATTAATCATCACTGGTTTACAGCTACTGTAGTGAGTATGGAGGACCATCAGTTTTACAGAATGTATTTTTTGTTTTATATATCTTATTAAATAAACAGTTAAAGATGCAGGGTCCAATTAAAAACCCTAAGAGGACTAACAGCAATAGATCGGCTACAGCTGTGTAAGAGTAGTTAGCCAAGGAGACCAGGAGAACAAATTTTCATACCAATTTCTCTCATGTTGTCTTGGCTCTTCCTTATCTTTCATTTTTATTTTCAAATAATATTTTATTTTCATGGCACTGGGAATTGAACCCAGGGGTTCTCTCTACCTGTGAGCGACATTTCCAGCCCCTTTTTTTCAATATTTTCATTTTTATGTGGTGCTGAGGATTGAACCCAGTGCTTCACATATGTGAGACAAACGCTCTGCCACTGACCCACAATCCCAACCCCAGCCCTTTTTGAGGCAAGGTCTCAACAAGCTGCCAAGGTTGGTCTTGAACTTAGAACCCTCCTCTGCCTTAGCCTCCCAAATAGCTGGAATTACAGGCATGCACCACCATGCCTGGATTTAAAATACTATTTTAAATATGGAAAAATGCAAGCAATAAACTCAAAACCCAAATTAACAAGTACTATAACATTTTCTCTATTTTTTTCATTCCCTGTATTCCCCATACACTTCTATGTTCTCATCACTCCTTTCTCACAGGCAACCATTATCATAGTTTGGTACAAATCCAGTCCAATTCTTACATTATCACTTCTCATTACAATACATTTTGCATTCTCAATGCACTGTATATTTTGTATTTTTATGGACTTACACAAATGATATTAATTTTACAAGTTTATTTTCTCATTCAATATGACTCTGGTATTATTCCATGTAGGTAACAGGGGGTTTAATGTCCAGTACCACAAACAAACAAAAAATTAACAGCATGTAGGCAACAGGTTAATTCATTTTAACTGTGGTATTATGACTATACCAAAATTTTTCCATTTCCTTTCAGGAGATAAATTGGTTTATTCCTAATTTTTGGATAAATGTGCTAATTTCTTTCTAATTAGTGGTTCTTAAATGTAACATGCATCAGAATCACTTGGAATGCTTATTAAAACAGGTTACTTTAGAAACCTAACCCCATCTCCACAGTTTCTGTTTCAGGAGAGGTTAAAGAGCTATGAATTCTAACCCATTACCAAGTAATGCTGTGCTTCTGGTCAGGAACCCCACTTTGAGAACTACTTAGAAATATAACTGCTAGGTCACAGATAGTGCATTTTTAACTGTGCTAGATTTGATCAAATTATTTTTATATAACAGTACTAATTTACAATGCTACCAGAAGGTTGAGTACTTATATACTCACATCCTCACCATTCTTTATATCAGACTAACTTCACCAACCTAATGGGTATAAAATGTTATTTTATTTTTACACTGAATAGTAAGGTTGAAAGAATATTTTCATGTTTATTAGATACTTTGATTTCCTATTCAGGCACATGTCTTTCACATCTTTTTCCCATTATTATTTTGTTTTTGGACCTCTTGTTACATTAATTGTTCTTTCTATATTCTTGATAGCTTTTGTTTGCAACTTACATTTATGGCAAATATCTAGTCCCAGTCCTCAAATCTATTTTACATTATTGTTTTTAAAAGATACAATAAAATTTTTAAATCTTTTCCCATGCTTTGTCTTTATTAAAAGTTTTCCCTATCTTAAGATTCTATTTTCTTCTTATGTGTACATTTTTAACCAACCTGATTTTTTTCCCTAAAGGGACAATGATCTAATTCCCTAACTTCTAACCTCTAGTATCAAAAGTCAATTGTGCTCAAAACAATTTTGTTTTTTTTTTCCTCCCAAACAATTTTGAATACTCTAAGCTTCTTCTGCTAATTTGGTTTATTTTTTTATTTCCTCTGTCTCTGCTCAAATATCATCTCATCAAAGTAGTCTTCCTTGACCTACCCTATGCAAAAAAAGCCCTACACTTAGGGAGATCTTATTCTTCTTATCATACTGTAATTTTATTCATAGCACTTAAGACCACCAGAAATATTTGTCTGTATTTTCTAATGTTCATTTAAACCCTAAAAAGTAAACTTTATTCTTCCTTGATCATTTTTATTCACTGTTAAATTACGAATGACTTGAACAGTGCCTGGAATGTAGTAGAGATTCACTAAGTGATTCATTGATTTGTAGGGCCTTCTTGCTAAATTTTTACAAGATACAGATCTGTTCTGGGCTTTTCATTATATTCTACTGATCTACTTAACCATCCTGGCATTAAACCATATTGTTTATAATGATTTTGTAATAAGTTTTGATAACAAATACATACTTTTAAGATTGTCTTGAGTATTCTTGGCTATTTACTCTTCTATATCAATTTTAGAATCAGTATTCCACATTCATTAAGAAACCTTATTGTAATTTTGACTAGAATTATTAATTAGGAGAGAACTGATATTTTTCTTTGTATCTTTCCATTATGGATATGATATGTATTAGCACACAGTCAGGTCTTTGTGTCCTTCAATATTTTATAATTTTCTTAACAAAAACTCAAAACATCTTATTATCTTGGTTTTAAAGTTTTGCCTGATCTGTTCATATTTTTTCTCATTTCCTATTCTTGTCATATTGCAAGAACTGGAGAAGCATTCACTAAGAACTACAAAACCATGTTGCAATAGTAATGTTGACAATGGGTATGTATCCTAGTCCTATACTTGATTCTAATGGAAATGCTTCTAAATTTCACCATCAGAAATATAATCTGTCAACATTTTGATGAAAATCAGCATCATGACTAGAAAATTTCCCTGCTATTCCTGATTTCCTAAAGCTTTTTTTTTAACTTATAAATGGGTTGTCAAATTTTTTATGTATTTTTTTCTGATATGCACTAAAATAATCATGGATTTTGTCTTGCTACATAAAAATGTAGAGATTACAGTCACAGATTTTTTTTTCAAATGTTTAACTATTTGTCCACTCTTGGTATAACTTGCTAATATTTTATTTGGAATTTCTGCAACTACACTTACAAGTTAGATTACTCTACAATTTTATTTTCTTTACAATTCTTATCAGGACTTCATATTAATATTGGCCTTCTAAGGTGAACTAAGTGGTTTTTCTTCTTTCCTTTCTTCTTCCATTCTCTCTTTAATCCTACTTTAGTGGACAATTACACTTTTGTTCTTGGAGAGTTAATAAGAATTACTTGTAAAATGGTCTTAAGTCTAGCATTTTGGTTTGAGATGAGGCAAAAGGGAAAACTTCTGACCACTACTTCAACTCTTTAATGATTATTGACTTTTTCATTTCTATTTAATGGTTATTTGAACTTATTCATTTCTATTTGCATTAGTTCTGGTAGTTTATATTCTTCCAGAACACCATTTAGAGTTTGCTTATATTTTCAAATCTATTGGCAGAGATTATTTGTAGCATTATTTATGACTTTTAAAATTTCTTGTGGTACCTGTACTTATGTCCTTATTTCATTCTTGATTTTGCTTATGTGTTTTTCCCCCCTTGGTCATATTTTTGGAGATCTAATACCTGTAAATAAACCTTTCAAATAATAAACCTCCAAAGTTCTTAAAAATTTCCCCACTTGTTTATTACAAGTTCTCTTATTTTTTGCTCTTTATTTCCTTCCTTCTACTTCCTTTGAATGTAGATATTCTTGACACTTTTCTATGCTGTTGAATACTTAACTCATTTCAATATCTCATTTATTAAATTGATAATATTTAAACCTAAAAATTATTTTTTACACATCATGTTACATACATTCTACTTTTTTAAAAAAAATATTCATGTCTCTCCTTGTGCATTTACTCTTCCAGATGAACTATAAACCAATTAAGTCAAATTTCTGTAACTTTTTAAGTTGGATAAATCTAGAGATAACTGACATTCTATAATATAAAAAAATTGCCCACTCAGAAATGAGACTTTTCATTTATTCAAATATTTTTCATTAAAGTATTCTAATTTTATTTATATTGGTCTTACATATTTTTGGCTAATTTTGACATTTATTTTACATTAGGTTTTTTGGATTTTTTGCTTAGATTATTTTTCTCAATTTCTTAATTACACCTGTGAATTATCTACTTCTATTTATGCCATGTGTCTTTTTATCTTTGGAATGGTTAGGGCTTATAGAACAATGCTAAATAGCAAGCGACAAAAGCTATTCTGATTTTCATTCTAACATGAAGGCCTATCCTGATTCACAGCTGATTCTTGATAAAGCAGCTTTATTTATTTCCCCTATTCACCCCTCATTCATCCAGTCGTAAAACATTATTAACTGCTGATCATGTGCAAAACATTATTCTAGGTACTAGGGATATAGTAGCTGTCTATATAGCCTATACAGTAGTGTCTCTTCACTCACAGAACTGATATTATGGTTCCTCTTGAGGTTTCTAAGCTCCAGTAGATGTTTCTAAGCTCAGTATCTCCTCCAATACCAATAATTACCTCCAATTGTAAACACACACACTTGAATTTATGGCTTCTCTCAGCATCAATAACTAGCCAATATCTATAATGTTCCTGCCACTCCTTATTTCTTGCACCCCAATGTTGAAAAGACTCTTTGATAATCTGGAATTATACTCCAAAACTATTCATTTCTTTCTTTTCAGTTAAAAATTAATTTTTTTCTTTTTCTTTTTTCTTTTTTGGTACTGGGGATTGAACTCAGGGCACTCGACCACTGAACCACATCTCATACTTATTTTGTAGTTTATTTAGAGAGAGGGTCTCACTGAGTTGCTTACAGCCTCACTGTTGCTGAGGATGGCTTTGAACTCACTAGCCTCCTGCCTCAGCCTCCCTCAGCTGGGATTATAGGCGTTTGCCACTGCAGCTGGCCAGTTAAAAATTCTTAACAGCCACATTTATTTTGGTTTCAGTGAGATATATCTGCTCTAATTACTAAGTTTAATACTGAGAGTAGGAGTATTTTGTTGCCTCTGCAGTATTTCAGACAAGTAAACAGGATCACTATGTAAGTCACCGCTCAATTTCTTCTGTGAGCTTCCCTCCACCTGCATACATACCTTACTCCCCCCTCTGTATCAATGATGGGGTTTATTTTAGTAATGATAAATGGGAGCAATTTACAGACTTGCTTTTCTTCACTTTGTTTAGTTAATTTCAAGGAGAGAGTAAACACCATTGCAAGTATCTTCAATACAGAAACAAAATTCCTATTAAGAAAATTTCACCAATTTGACAAATGTACTTCAAATTCAGGTCTTCTTCGAATAATGCTTTTTAATAAAATTTAAATTATGTCTGACATTTTTTAGGAGTAATCACCACCATTTATAGTTTTAAAAACAATTTGCAATATTTAACATAGCAATAGTAGTTAAGCAATTTGAATTTCTTGGGTCTATTCAAGTTATTAAAAACTTAAAGTATGACCACATTTGATAAGATCATCAACATGAACATGTCATTAGAAATAAAAACAGAAAACTTTCGGATGACTTCCTATTGTACTTAGGGATAAAAATCTAAACTTACAAAGTCTATAAGGGGCTCCCTATGATTGAGTTTCTTCTTCTTCAAATTCTTCTCAAACTCAACTACATAGGCCTTCAATTCGGTTCCTCAAATTTACTCATGGTACAACTGCTCTAATTTCCATAATGTAGTCTCTTCCCTCTCATTCGAATCTCAGTTCAAGTGTTAATTCCTCCAAGCTCCAGACCACCACCCACCTCCACCCATCATTCTCAATTTCTTTTGTGAGCTTCCCTGTTTTATTTTATCACAATACCATGTTTTATTTCTTCATAGACTGTTAAAAATATTTCTGTCTTATTTTCACATTTATTACCTGTCTTTCCTCACTGAAATATATACTCCTTAACTTCTTCTCTCTTTCAACACTAAACTCTTATATCTGCAAAAGATATTTATTACCTAAGTTTTAGAAACACATAAGTTTATTTAGCAGGCTACAGTTGTGGCTCAGTGGTAGAGAGCTTGACTAGCATGTGTAAAGCACTGGGTTAAATTCTCAGCACCATATTATAAATAAATAAAATAAAGGTAAAATGTCCATCTACAGCTAAAAGATGTTTTTAATTATAAAAAGTTTATTTAGCATTATCATACTGAAGATACACATCAGACTTTTCTGTTATTTCTAATATGAATAGCTGACATAAAAGGAAATAACCTATTATTTTATGTGTTTTATTTCTTTAGCTGTACAGAGAATTAATACTATTTTTTTTCCTCCTCAGGTATAAGACTCAAAAAACTCTAGGGCTTAAGTGTTTTTCTTGCAAAAAGGAAAAAGAATTTATAACTATTGAACAACTGCATAAGGTTCTAAAACACTCAAGAGTTTGTTTACAATTGTGGAACCTTGAAAAAGACCAGTATGAAATAAAAACTCTAAAAGTCTTTGAAATTGCAACAAAATACTAAGTTATAAAATCAATAACTTTTGTAAAGTTGAGATTCTAAACAATATTATTTAAATTATTGTCTTTACAAAGAAAATATTGCTTTATTTCCTGAGCAGAATATATAGTAGATTAGCTAAAAGAAAAGCAGTTTAAGAAAAAAATAGGAAAATTAAATGATAAATGATAGATCAAAATGAGAATTACATGATTCACTTTCATTTTCTTTTATAAATTTGTTTTAAGAAGGTGAAAACTCTTTTTAGCATGAAATATACATTTTCACTGTGCTATACCATATGTAAATAAGTAAATATACCTGTTCTGATTTAAGTACATAAAGTTCCTGATGGAGTTTATCGTTTTCACTTGATTGATCTGTCCCAGGTGAGGACTCATTTGTTACTGATGGTGAAAATAACTGTTCTTGCTTGCTTTCTGTTCTAATAGCCACATTTTCAAAAGAAATTTTCTCTTCCACTACTGTTTTTGATTCTTCTCCAAAATCTTCACCTACATTAGATAATGATCCTTGAGAATCCTTGTTTATAATAGTTACTATTCCATCTTGTAAAGAACTTAAATGAACATCACATATGTTTATATTTTCTGCTCTATGATGGTTAATTAGGAGTTCTAGCTCTTGAAACCTCAATAGAATTTTCTCTTTTTCTTGCTTTAAAGATTTGACTTCTTCACTGAGAAAATTAACCTCACCATGTTTCTGTTTTAATTGTTCAGAGAGATCAGACAGTTTCTCTGACAATTCTAGCTTTTCTCGCTTGGTTACCTCAAGTTTTTCCATAAGTTCTGTTGTATCTTTCTCAACAACTTCACAGATTTCTAATGCCTCTGTGACAAAAGCTTTGTCATTATCAAGCATGGCACTTTTCACTTTGATTGTAGCTGGATTTATTCTTTGTAAATGAAGCTCTTCATTAAGTGCTTTAAGTTTACTTTTATACTCTAATTCTTGTTTGTTTTTACTGTCTTCTAAATCATCTTTTACCTTGAGAAGGCAAGTATACTCCTCCTGTAACTCTTGATAGTTAGCTTCAAAATTTTTTTCAGCAAATGAAAATGTACTTCTTTGATTTTCAATTTCTTCATTTAGCTGAATACACTGTTGCTTGAGGGCCTCATTCTCTTTTGTAAGCATTTCCATTTGTTTTTGCCAGCTGCAATCTTTGGATATGGACTTGCTGGAGTCAATGAAAATCAATTTTTCTTCTTGTTCAGCAGGAACATAAATTTTCAACATGTCCTCAAAAGCTTTTTTCTCATTTTTAAGAATGTTATTTTCTGCTTCAAGTTGTGAAAATTTTTCTTTAAGGTCATCCTCTTTTTCCTTTATTTGTTTCTCCAATAATTCAATTTTAAGTTGTAATTCCTGAACTTCTTGTTCAAGCGTACCTTTTTCTTTTTTTTCTTGTCTTAATATTTCAATTTCCTTTTGGAGTTCATGCACCTGAAGGGTCATTTCTTCTGATTTTGAATCCATGATGGACTTCTGTAAATCTTTTAGTTTTGAAATTTCCAAAACCAACTGATTCTGCTTAGTTATCAAATTATCTTTTTCAAATTGCATTGTTTCCATCTTTTGACTCATTTCATTTTGTAAGCCATCTATCTTCTGTTTATAGTGAATGCCTAAGCTATCTTTAAGTTTTTCAATATTTATTCGATGTTCAACTTCTAAATCATCTTTTAGTTTCGAAAGTTCTTCTTCATGACTAAATAGGAGCTGTGTTCTCAGCCTCTCTAATTCAGCTTCTTGTGATTCAGCCATTCTGTCTAATGCAGCATTTTTTCCTTTTTCCAACATTTCAAGTTTTATCTTGTAATCTGTAACTTCTGCTTCATGTTTTAACTCTAGTTCTTTCCTAGATTCAGATGCCAGAACTATCTCAGCTTTTAAAGCTTCCACTGTACTAAGGGACTTATGTGCTTCATTCAGTTGACTTTCTTGTTCAGCTATTATCATTCTAGCTCTCTGAATTTGGTCCCTTAAAAAGTTCAATTCTTCAAAAAGGTCATCAAGTTGTCTCTGCAGAGTAGATTTTTCTCCTGAAATTATTCCTAGTTCTTCTTGGAGTTTTTCCTTTTGCGCATTAGCATCTTGTAATTTCATATTCAGTTCATTTATTGCCACGTTCATTAACTTTATTTGATCTTCATTAATTGTAATATTTAAATGTGATTTTAAGACACTCTCAATTTCTTCCTTATGTTGTGCTTTAAGTTCCTCTATCTGTGACATGTGTTGCTTTATTAACTCTTGTTTCATCTGTACTATCTGCTGCCCATACATTTCATCCATTTCTGCTCGGAGTTGTTCTAATCTTTTCTGCATTTCTTGTTCCACCATTTTCTGTACCACATCAGATTCAAACTGGCTATCTGTGTAATGACGTCTTTTCTGAAGGTCTTCAACTGTACCCATTAATTGTTTTATTTCTTCAGAACATTGTCTTTCTTTTTGCTTAGAATTAGCCAGCTCTAATTTCATACTTGCAATTTGTTCTTGTAATTCTCTCATTAATTTTTCAGTGGCTGTGACTTGATCCTTTAGCTCAAGATTCTTTTTTTCTTCTTCTATTATTCTTATATTTAATGCCTGGATGATCGCCTCCTTTTCTTGTAATTCTTTTTTATTTGACTTTTCTACTTCATCTTGTTCCTTTAGAAAGAAAAGAAAATGAAAATATAAGAATGACATTTTTAGCTTCTGGCAACTTCTTATGGGTGTCTCCTTTTTATAAAATTCTATAAAAAACAACTGTTGGACCTGCCCCCCCCCCCCCCAATTTTTCCCAGTACAAGAAGACCTAGGACTTATCTACCTGACAGTACATATGAGCAAACAATATAACAGTTTTACCCTTCTTGGGAAGAAATTTATCTTACATTGTGCTGTGATTAAATATTTAAATTTAAAAATGCAATCTAATTTGCCTAGCATGTGTGAGGCCTTGGGTTTGATCTCTAGCACCACCAAAAAAGCAAAACAAAACAAAATCCAGTCTGATTAAAATATCTATATAAACTATCACATTTTCATTTTTCTTATTAACTGGTCAATATTCTAAATATAAGTATTTCTGATGGCTAGTTATAGTACTACATACTATCTAGACACTCTCAGAAGACACAAAAATATAAAAACCGGTCCTCCCCTGGATTCTCATAAGAAACAAAAAATAAATAAATACCGGTCCTCCCCTGGATTCTAGTGATTTGAAGGTATTTCATGGACAAGTGCTATAAAATGAGAACAACAACAAGAACTAAAGTGGATTCCTTTAAGTCTTCCTTAACTTCATTCCTGGGGTTTTAAGTGAATCAGAAATTTAGGGATATGCAATGCTTAAGTGACTGAACATCAAGTGACACCTAAGACCACTACTGTATATTTACAGCATACCAACTTGGGCTTAGACCCACAGTTCAAACAGAAAGATAAAAGACCATCAGATAATTTTCCCCAGTTCCTATCTTTGGAACTGGAGATTAGGCTAAGACAAGACATATTAACGCATATTCATTAAACAGTTAAGAGCTATAGTCCCAAAGCCAAGGAAATAAGTGAAATCCATATAACTGATGAAAATATAGGTAAGGAAGTAAAGTTATGTTAAGGAGACACGAGTCCTTGCCAAACAAGGACTTCTGGGTGCCTTGAATGAATGTACAAAGAAAATTGTAGGCATTGATCAATTGAGTATAGTTCTTGGAAGAAGACCAACACACCATCAACCTTTGAGAAGTCTGATCCCTCTCGAAAAACCATATGAATGCAGAAAACAATATTGGGAGTTACAGCAAGGAGCATTTAAGAAGTTTAGTCTACAGACATGAACATTACTACTCTGAGATGGATGTAACAAGTTATCTCAACCTCATGCCACTGAACATCTGATTCCTCCAACACCCTTTCATCTAATACTTAATAAACAACTTTTTAAATTATTACCTGACTTTTAAAATTCATCTGTCCATAGAAAGAATATAAAATCAAATGAGCTTAAAATCTGAAGTTTGTGATAATTATTTCTCATTGTAAATTCACAGTCTTATATTTAGACTTAAACATTAACCTCTTGAACTAATTAACCTCTGATATAGCTCAAGAAAAAAAAAATATGACTTCTGAGCCTAACAAATAAAGGCCAAATTTTGCACTACATAAACCAAGGTTATCTTGTGCAGCCTCTTGAGTGAGACTATGAGCTGTTGTCTGAGTGTCACATATTCCTTTTCCAATTACATCATATGCTATTATCAAGTGCTGAGCCTTCTTAATTTCTACACTAGAATGCAACATTAGTAAATTAGTGTAATCTATTAATCCTGGTATTTCTATCTGTACAATAAAGATAAATTTCCTCTATCTCCCAGAATGTGTTTGAGGTTAAAATAAAATAATTAAGGTATTTTATTTTTACTGAGCTTTATACAAATATATTCATATACCAGAAAGAAATTTATAAATCATTTGGAACCTATATAAAATGTAAAATCAGGACTGAGGCTGGGTCTCAGAGGTAGAGTGTTTGCCTCACACACATGAGGCACTGGGTTCAATTCTCAGCACCACATAAAAATAAATGAATACATAAAGATATCTTGTCCATCTACAACTAACAAATTTTTTTAAAAAGTAAAATCAGTTCATGATGGTCAATTTTAGCTAAACTGTTAAATAATAACTAGTTTTGAAAAATGTAAACATTGATATAAAAATCTGTTATAATTTTATTTCCTGATTTTCTATAAGATGAAAGGAACACTCCTCATAAAAGAAAATAACTTAATTCAATACTGTCCAACACCTAATATGATAACCATAATTCTTCATTCAACTATTAAACACCACAAATTCACAGTTTTCTTTGTTTAGCTTTTTTCAAATTACATGGTTTTAAATCACTTGTTCTATGTTACAAAACTGAGAGCCCTTCAGTCAAGGAAACCTCTATTTTTAGAACTACACCTGAAAGAGTGGGGAATAATATACTTCCTGTTTGTCACTACTATAACACAGGAGGTTTGGAGGATTAGGATAATGATCCTTTGACTATCAATATAGTTACTTCAGCTGCTCTGACAGAACTACTTCTCAAAGGGATTAAATTTTTTGAAAACTGAGAAATTAAAATATAATAATAAGAACAATAAAAGTATTATTGCTAACATTCAAATAAACAGTTTATTTTCATTACTAAAATGAATTACAGAAATTTTAGATTATCTGAAATTATACTGGCTAGTGACAATAAGAAATAATAAAATCCTAGATCCGGGCACTTTCAACTTAGGCCTCGATTGTCTTTCTACTCTTACCCTCCAGAAAGACACTTCCAAAGCCTATTGCTTTCTAAGTAAATTACTTTTTGCTCCCTATACATTTTCAACATTTCAGCCTGGGTCTTTATGCCCACTCCACACCCCACAAAGAATATCCTGCCTATCTCTATTTGTCATGAATTCATAAACAATTCTCTTGATTACCAAATAGGTATTGAATAGCTGTTCCATATATTATGTTCCATATATTATGCCAATTTATGGGTAAACAAAATATAAATAACACATTATTCCAATTTATAGATCTATCTCAAATATTACCTCCCTGCTGATGTCTACCCTGAATCTTTTCCTCATAAATCAGACCTCGTCAAAACATTCATAACACTTGTTACCTGCACTTACTTTTTATTTTGTGGTAACTTGTGTACATGCCACACCTCTCCATGGGTTCAGTGAAGAAAGGGGACATCTTAAGGTCCGTCGTATATCTTTTGCAAGGGTTACTACAGAATAGGTATTCTGTAAACACTTGCATAATCTTTAAATTACCTTAGTTGAAAAGCATGCCCTTCTCATAATTTTAATTTGTACATTTCCTATTTTTCAAAGAGGAGTCTCTGGAGTCAGATAACTGAGCTTTGAAATTTGGCTCTATCAATACATCACTTCTGCACCTGGATTATTTCCTTCATCTTGCATTGTCTTGGTACCATCATTTGTAAATGATAAAAGTACCCTTATCTCATGGGGTTGTAGTGATGATTCAATGCATTAATATGTGTAAGAGGCTTTGAATACTGCCTGTTATAGAGTAAGTACTTAATAAGTGCTAGTTAATGCTTTTGTTATCCAAACAATATTCTTGTCTTGGTAATTTCTCAACTTCCTGTAGAATCTGCTAAATTTATAAAATATGCTGTATTATATGTATTCTCCATCTTCATTATTCCCAGATTCTGTATTTGCCTACTTGCTCAAATTTATTTGAAACCCACAAATCCATACCAATGGTGCTTTCATAGACATTTGTAGACACACACAGAGTGATGGCAAGAAATTTGAGTTACTGTAAAATCATGTTCAGCTACATTCAAACACGGTGATCACACTGCCTTGTTTCAGCTCTCACAGAGCAAAAAAGAGGACAGAGATGGCAAGGATCAGAGTGCAATGTAGTGCAAGGAGCTCAGAATTTCAACTCTGGCACCTGTTAATGGGGCAGCTTCAGGATAATCACATCTAAACTTTAACTTCTCAAAAAAACAAACAAAAAAATGGAATCTGCTAGCATGAATTGCTTTTAAGATTAAAGATTACAATCCATGTGATACATTTCCTACCAGGAGCACTTATTGACTAAATAATTCCCCCAAACTGGAATATAACTCAAGTGAATAAAAAGAATCAACCACATTTTTTTCTAATTTAAATTTACAAAATTTCTTGTTCAGAATTTTATAATCATGGCTAAAATAAAAAGAAATACATTTAGTTGGAGGAAAAAGGATAAAGATCCTAGTTATAAAAATAGATTCTCCTGAGACTTTAGTTTAGCATAGGCAGATCACTTTTAAGGAGCAGAGTAATGAGTAGTATCATCTTTAAAACTATTACTACGAAATTCTCAATGTTTTTGAAATATTTTATATACTCAAAGAGTTTGTCTGAATTATGAAATTTTGGGTGCATATGCTTAAAAAAAGATAAACACCTTCATTAAAAACTTTAAAGTTAATTACAAAGCTGCTACAAGTAGGTTGACTTCCTTAAGATACACATACCATTTCATATACTTTAATTTTCTCCTGTAAGAAATTAATTTGCATTTTGAAGTCTTCTTTCTTTTTTTGATAATCTTCTAATAGATGGTCTTGTTCTTCAACCTGTTGTTGATGAGTGAGAATCTGTTGTTTGGCTTGCAGTAAATCTGCAGCTGTGTTACTGTGAGTGCTGTTTCGTAGAGTTTCACTAGCCTGTAACTTGAAAATAGAAAGAAAATATTTAAAATATTAAATTTTGAAGTGACACTTTATTGTACCCTCAGCCCACAGGGGTTCTCTGGAAACTATGCTCACTTCATAGGCTTACAATCTCAGTCAACATGTTTCCATGCTGTCAACATGCTGATAGGTCATGTGCACTTTTGGTAATGAGCCAAAGAATTTACCTTTCACATTATAAAGCTGAGAAAATAGGAGAAATAAGACAGGCAGACAGGCAGAGAAAAATGTGGACTGAAAGTTCTTCCTGGATTCTTGATGACTTTTCAAACTCTAGTTTCAATTTCTCTCAGAGTTCTGATTCTATTTCTGCCCTTAAGTTCTATAAACAAGCCTGTATTCATACCTTAAATTCCTCCCTTTTGTTTAATGCAATTAGATTATAGTTCCAACTAAAGATAAATGGAACGTATCCAGCTGTCAGTCTAGTTATAATTGAGAATCTAATTAACATAAAACCATATCAGGGTTAAAAAAAGTAGGGTGTAACTGCAGGTTAAATTTCTGCAAAAATACACATGATAAGACTTTGTAGAATTTTTAAATAGACACAGGGAAGAAGTACAAAGAAAACTGTACCATTAATAAATTGGTAGGCTTTCCTGTTTTCACCACATTACAGCAATCATTTACCTGTATAAAAACAATTTCCTGATATATTATGATAGACCAAATTTTATTTACCTAACAATAATATTTCTACTAACTGTGTATCTTTTACATCTAGGGAAAATGCCTTAATAGCAAAACAAATATGGTAATTATATTTAACTGAAGTATCTAAGAGGCATATCAAATGTCAATCATTCCTCAAACATCTAAGTTCTTACAATGCAAAAGACACTTTCATTTAAGTTAACTGAAGTTCTAAGTGCAGTTCCTATTTAGTCTTTAGAAAGATAACTAAAAGCTTCAAGTTACTAGATCTTCTTTTACAAAATGCTTCCTTAAAATTACCTAAAAATATTTTTTAAATTAAGCCTCATTTATTTTCAAATAAAACCATTTACTGGTATAAATTTAATTAAAGGCTAGTAAGCAAGCAAAGGGAAATAAAGAGGTAAAGAACACTCCCCTAAGAACTTTCCTCTGGGGATAGTACTACTGCTAGTCATGCCAATCCAGACAGATGTGGGGGCTTTCTTTAACATATCACCACTTGTCTGTAGAACAGATATTTTGTAGTAAGAGAAAGGAGGATGATAGAATATGTACATAGGGTTTAAGGAGTGGGAAATTAATTTCTTATCAATTAATCATTTAGTTGCCTTTTTACCACTAAGAGTACAAAAACCAACTTCATTCCTGCCCACATTCCTGCCCATATCTTAAGCCTTCACAATTCTATGTTAATAGAACCCAGGAGAATGAAATTGTTAACATTGAAATATGTAGGACAGACTAGTCAGAATGTCTAGTCAGAATGTTAGGATTAAGTCTGTATGAGGCATGACACATTAAAAAGTAAAAATCCTAGGACTGAAGATGTAGCCCAGTTGTAGAGCATCTGCCTAGCATGTGCAAGGCCCAATACCCACAACTGCCAAATAAAAAAAAGGGGGGGGAGGGTCCTAACTAAGAGACTTTTAAAAAATCAGTTTGATTGCTCTACTTTTATTCTAAGAATAATCTCTGAGAAATAAAGCTAAATGGAAGGCAAAAAAACAACTTTTGTTAACACATTATTGTAATTGGTGAAAAACCACAAGAATGTAGGAATACTAATTCTAGATATAAAGTCACTTGTGATAATTTTCAAATTATAATACTTCTAAATTTCAATTACTTTTTCATGACTCAGAAATGACACATTCTGATTGTAGTACACACTAAAATTTCTATTTTGAAGTAACAGTGTAATAAAATGAATATTTGTAAATATCATCAAAGATCATGTCAAATATCATGTTATCAGTATTACATAAATTATTTATCCAGTATAATAGTTATATCTAATACCTCTATAGCAAATATTCAGTTAGTTCTCCTCTAATTCAGTTTAAACATATTTATAATGCCCCACAATGAGTTGGTTAGGATCTATCTCCAAGTACTTTCTGGCCATCATGTTGCCGATTGTAGTTGTCTTGAAGTGCCTGGACTGTTATGATCTGCTCTGAGTTCGCTGTTCATCCCTGAGTGCTAGTCACAATGCAGCAGGTTGAAGACAGCCTACTGGAGGATTGTCAAAACCTTCATAACTAAGATTCTCAACTTCTTATCTAAGATTTTTTTCATAAGTTTGCAGAAGAGTTCTCAAACTTCACCTCACTCTCCTCCATTTCATTCTTCTCATCCTCATCTTTAGTTAGTTGCAGGCCTTCCCACCAAATTCCCCAAGCTACAGCATACAATACTCATCAATATACAACCTGAAAGCCCTGTTTCTCCACTCCACAAAAGCAGAGTTGATATCTGATCTTTGCTCTCATCAGTGATGAGACCTGAGTCTCCTTCAGGCAAAAGACATTTTTGACAGAAAAGTGATCTTACCTCCAGACTGGGAGGTATGATAGTCAAACAGCTCAGAAAGGCATCAGTAGTTATTGGGAGTCCTCAGAGCTTCCAGGTTTTAGAGATTTTAAGAGAATGCCTCTGACTTTTTTCCCTGTAGTTTTCTTTATTTTGTGCCAGCTCAGAAAAAAGCTCAAGGCAAATTTTAAAAATGTCTTTGTGAATGACTTTCAAGATTTTGCTCTGCTGGAGCATTTTCTTGGCAGATGTTCAGAGGCAGGTCCTCAGAGAACCACACCATGGATAAAGTTGAGATAATTCTGTTTTGCAAGTACAAGGCTAGCCTGAGCAACTTAGCAAGTCAGTTTCAAATAAAAACAGCTGGGAATGTAGCTCAGTGGTAGAGCGCCCCTGGGTTCAATCCCCAGTAACAAACACACACCCACACTCAAACAACAAAAATAAAAACTGTAATATGTTAATTTAAGAACATAGTTTTTCGAGCTGGGATTGTGGCTCAGCGGTAGAGTGCTTGCCTAGCATGGGTAGGACCTGGGTTTGATTTTCAGCACCACATTAAAAAATAATAATAAAATAAAGGCATCATGTTGTGTCCATCTACAAAAAAAAATCATATTCATTCTCTCTCTCTCTCTCTCTCTCTCTCTCTCTCTCTCTCTCTCTCTCTTAAAAAAAGGACATAGTTTTTCTATTAGAAGCCTACAATAAATTCAGACTTATGAAATATACTAAGTTGCTTAAACATTCAGAGTAAAGAATAATTTTCCATGTACTCTAAATCTGGGAGCAAAGAAATGACAATCATATCTAAAAAGAATAAGATAACAAAGTGATACTTATTGCAAACATATAAAGAAGGCAGGTATTTCTTAAGAGACCAATGCCTATTTTATAGTTTATCACCTAAAATAAAAATCATCATTGTCAGGCATGGTGATGCACACCGTTAATCCCATCTTCTCAGGAAGCTGAGACAGGAGGATCACAAGTTCAAAGACAGCCTGGGCAACTTAGTGAGAATCTATCTTAAAAAAAACTTAAAAATGGCTGGGAATGTAGCTTGGTGACAAAGTGCTTTCCTAGCATGTACAAGGCCCTGAGTTCAATGCCCAGTAACACACATGCACACACACACACACGCACAACACTACAGCAACATTAATTCCAATAAACATTTATATATATAAATGTATGTGTGTGTGTGTATACACACACACACACACACACACACACACACACACACACACTAGTATTCAAACATTTGTAAAAAGCATTACTATAAAAATCATACAAATTATAAAATTTTTACTGTGCTAAATGGCTATCTTAAAATGGTCATGGATCCTAGAAATTCAGACTCACTTTCCTAAAAACCAAATTAGGGCTGCTATATAATTAAGGATTAAGCAATTCAAACAGTTAAGACTTTAGCTAACCACTGGAAAAAGATACAGCAGTAAAATATAATTTTCAGTTTTTCAATCTATTTATATTATATTATGTTACCTTAAATTATATTAAATATATACAGAAGCATATAAATTTATAAGAAATAAAGCACAAACAATCAATAATTTCAAAAAAATATCAATTTTATTTATGACATTTTTAATTGGGATATGTTAGTCTTACCTCCGAAGTGCAATCATCTGCTGTGGTTGAAATCTCACTTTCTGTCTACAACAAAAGTAAAACATGATTACAATTATGACATTTTTCCCCTGCTAAATATCATACTTTACCAAAAAAAAAAATCTGCTTTACTAAGACATTGCTGTTAGTAACAATGATAGAAAATTCACAAAAATACTATTAAAAACGAGTAAAAATTATCCAAACCTTTAAAAATTTCATTTCATTATGAATTATAATGACTTATAATAATGCATATAAAATTTATCACAAGGCATTGTTATAAATACAAAAGTACCAAGAACTTTTACATATATAGTAGATGTCATCTGTAAGCCAAAAGCATCAAAGACACCATTCCTCTAATTGATGTAACTCTTTTAAATAAAAGTAAATCCTTAACATGCCATCAGAAAAGTTCAAGTTCTTTAAAAGAATCATCAGTTCTTGATGCTAAAAAGTCAATGACTTTGTCAAGCTTCCCTCAGGTGGATGTTAATGACTTTTCACTGCCACTACTTTCTAGTTAGAGGTAGAATGTTTTAAAATCTGGATGAATACTTACATCAACACAAAAGACCTGCTCATGCTTAAGCATTTCTTCATTGTTTAGAGTTCTCATTATTGTGGATTCAGGCATTGCAGCTGATCCAACACCCTGAGAACTATTTATGAACATCTCCTCACTCTTTGATTGATCAATATTCAAGCCATGAACATCATTTTTACTGCTTGAGGTTTTCTTCTTTTTTGGCTTCTTATGAGGGTTTTGTCCATCCAATCGAGCTCTTCTTTGTCGAAACTGGGCAAGCTACAGGAAAAAAGTATCATTAACATCAATGATAATTTTTCTTTGGGATCACTTTCTTTAAAAAATTAAACTATCACCAAAGTAAAACGATGATAATAATATAGATGACTTCACAGTTTCAGAATAACTATTGGATTGAATATTCAGGTTGTAAAGATTGTAAAACTAGGTACTTTGTGAATGAACTTATTAAATATTGAGGGGTAAGAAATGAACATATCAAGTCTAAAGAAGAGGAAATTAGCTGAGTTAGGGGAATAACTATTCTATAACTAGAATAGGGGAATAGAGGATTCACAGTATAATCTCTAGATTTAAGATTATATGAAAATACACACAAAAACAAGGAGCTCCAAACATACTTGTTCTGTTCTACTACTTTATACAAAAGATATTGTCTAAAATTATCTTTTATACAAAAAAGATAATTAGCCTATTAGCTATACAAATGCTCACTGCAACCATATTTATAGTGGGAAAAACTTACAAGTAACTTAAAATTTTAAACAGCAGTGTTTTCTACATTTTATCATTTGTCTGTCATCATCAGAATTTGTACCAAACCCTAGTCAATGATACATTATCATTTACTTAACATATTTTAAACAGTGTATTTTCTTTAAATTTATTTTAAAAGGAGATGTAATCTCTGGCATTAATTGAAAGTTAATATCACTTGTTATTTCTTTTAAGAGATAAGTTGAAAATAAAAGAAATGATAAATCTATTATTGAAATTTTAGTAAGAGGTTGCTGAAGGCTATGAAAAAAAATGGACAAAGTAAAAGACTGTTAAAGAGAGACAAGCATCAAACAGATTTTCATTATCATAAGTAGAAAGAAAACTGAAAAAGGTAAAAACTTTCTTACTATACTATCCAAAGTTTTTTAAGCCCTAAAATATTTTCTTACCACCTAAAATCAGAAGTACACATTATATACCAGGTAACACTAGAACTAATTATGGTGAACTTATATTAAAAATGCCAATGCAAGCATTTGCTATTAAAGACTTTGTGATATAATAGCAAGTATAAAGTAGTATTGTAGCATATCTATTTCTTTTCATGAAAGGAAAATTACACTTCATTTTTTAAAAGATAAGGCAAGTCTCAGGCTCATAGCTTTCAATGATTATATCCAGTATGAATTTAAACATCATTATATTCATAGACATAGGTAAATTCTGGAAAACTACAACCTTAACAACTTTTGTTTACATTTGGAGTTCAGATTACAGGTATTTTTCCTATTGCTCACTTACATTTTATTTATTTATTCTTAAGAATTTTTTTTGATGGACACTATACCTTTATTTTATTTATTTTTATGTAGTACTGAGGATCAAACCCACAGCCTTGTATATGCTAGGCAAAGGATGTATTGCTGAGCTATTACTGTATTTTTTTAAATACAGTAAGTTTTCTGATTTTTATATAAAGCAACTACTTACAAAGACTTAAAGTTAATTTGAGCTCTGGAATCACTCTTAAGAGGAGAAAAAAGAAGACCACATGTAAGTTCCTTTCTGCCTTAAAAAGAGGAAATATATGCCTAGAATTACCCAAACTATTAACCAGACCACTTACAAAGACAGCAAATAAATTTCTTATTATCTAAAGTACTAAAGCAATCTTTCTAATGTTACTATCAAATATGTGGCAAATACATTATTTATAAATAACATTTTATACTTAAATTATCTGCTGTAGATGAAGCAAAGCATATAAACAAGTTCTATTCCCTTAATAAAGATATTTAATTCATAAGTCAGAAATAGCTCATGATTATACTTACAGAGTATAAAAATATATCACATTTAACATTTTTCCCAGTTATTTAGTAACTACGCAGTGTGTTGAGGAACAGGTGCACGACCAGTTGCCTCTATTTTCACATTATTAAGCTGCTGGAATGTACTTGAACTACTTAGAGCATAGCAGATCATTCTTAAAAATAAACTAACTAGAATATTGGCAAATACTTTATCTATAAATAGAATCAGAAATCCAGGAACATTATTTAAAAGCATCCCTTAGAGAGAATGCATTGCCAAAAAATAAATACTAATAATGACATTTATAATATTTATACTCAATTTCAGAAACTTCTTGAAATATCACGTTTCTGCATCAGAATATATTTAGTCATCAAAATTCATCAAGGCAAAGATGAAGATTTTGCTTAAAATTCCAAGTGTTAGATTATATCAATAATTTATATCTAATATTTATTCAAATGTCAAATATATAACAAAGGAAAAAAATATTATCTTTGCATTATAGAAAGAATGACTTAGATCTGGGGATGTGGCTCAGTGGTAGAGTGCTTGCCTAGCAAGCACACAGGGCCCAGGTTCAACCATCAGCACAAAATGAAAGATAGATAAATAAAGAATGGAAAGTTTGATTTAAACAACAACAACAACAACAAAATAACAACAACAACAAAAAAAAAAACTTCAAAATACGAATATCTGTTACTAAATGCAAAAAGAAGCACACAGATATGGAATAAAAAGTAGAAATAGTTCCATTATAGTATTTAGAATGAATCACTTCTACAAACATAATTAAAGATACTGTTCTAGGCCTATACTACTCATTATGTGAGTCATATTATTTTTTCAGAAAAATTAACCAGAAGGTAAACCCCATGAGGGCAAGGACTTTTTTTCCTCCCTACTTCCATATATTAAAAGCCTAGAGCAATATTAAATAAATATATGTTGAATTTTTTATCTATTTTTTAAAAAGATGTTAGAGTCTGTAAACAAGTCTCGATGGGCGCCTGGCATTTTGCCAGAGGGAGTGGTTTGTGAAATAACACCAGTGAGCCATTAAGTGTGGAGATTCCTGATTGGTTGACTGCCATATCTAGTTTATGTTAATTAGATAAGCTGTGTGGAATGTATAAATACCGCTCCTGTCCTACAATAAACGGCTCCCATTCCTGCTGTATCAACGTACACAAGTTGTTCGTCATCCCCCAGCTAGTTTGCTGTAGCCGGACTGTGGCAAAAAGAAAGAGAGAGAGAGAGAAAGAGAGAGAGAGAGAGAGAGAGAGAGAGAGAGAGAGAGAGAGAGAGAGAGAGAGAGAGAGAGAGAATTTTAATATTTATTTTTAGTTATCAGCAGACACAACATCTTTGTTTGTATGTGGTGTTGAGGATTGAACCCGGGCCATGTGCATGCCAGGCGAGTGTGCTACCACTTGAGCCACATCCCCAGCCCCTATGTTGAATTTTTTAAAAGGATAATTTATCTTTTATTGAAAAGTCACCACACTAAGCAAGATCATATAAAAGGCATACCTAATTCTACTTTATTAAAATGTTCCATGGTTTCAAAATTAAAATGAACAATTTTCAAATTACTTGAATCACTCTTAAGAAGTAAAAGATAAAAGAATGAGAGTAAGTGAATTTCTTTGTTCCTTAAAAAAAGGAAATATATGATTGGAATTACTGTAACTATTAAATAGACCAACTACAAAAATGGCTAATAAATGAATAAGAACATAAAAACAATCCTTCTCACTATAACCTCCCTCCTCCACCAAGAAAACCAAAACAGAACAAAAAGTTTCTCATAAAAAATAATATCCATAATAGCTTTCTGGTAAGACTACTGTTTTATAAAAATGTGAAAGGGATAAGATTGTATCATGTATTCAATTATTTATAGCTATTTAGTTTTATTTTAAATTTGAAAAATGGCAAGCTAGCAGATAAGCAAAAAAATCTGAATCAATTAGATAACCATCTGATACTGAAATGATGCACTTTAAATTACTGAGAAAACATTTATTCTAAAACATGCTGAAAATTCAGACTACAGCCATCTGTGTTTGTCATTTGGAAGCCAATTATAAAAGTGTTAACATATGTAGTCACAGAAATAGTTGCAAGATGTACTGGAAAGATATTATGTTCACATATTTATCTTTCAAAAGTAGACCAGATCACAAGTAAATGTCTTATCTTGACCAGAACATGAATAAACAACTGAATATAAATATATTGAGTTCCTTAAATTCAATATTTATAATTTTATAAATGATCATTCTCAATAAAACAATACATTTTCAAAATGTTACATATAAAAACATGCCAAGTTTTTATAATGTTCCTTCAAAAATAAATGACTAATTGAAGTCTGTTTAGGTTTTTGTGTGTACATTGACTATTTACTACATGCCAGGCACTGTGCTAGACATCAGTGAAACACATGGCCCCAAAAGTAGAACTTCACAGTATAATGCCAAACTCTATTATTAAATGGAGTGAGAAATAAGGGTTACAGCAATTTCTTAAGCCTGGCAATCGTTCATATATACATATATGGACAGCAAGAAGAGAGAGAAGAGGTGTATTGTGTTATAGGAAACTGTATTGTCCTGATTTTCTTTAAAAAGGACTTCCGAAAGAGATGTGTTGTAGTTTTATGCCTGGAAAGCATAAAAATTGGATTTATGTCTGGTTGTAAGTATATAGTTCAGTTATTTAACAAATAATTATTGACTGCCTATCATGAGCTATGACAGGGCATGTAGTGATAAATAACACATATGAACTCTCATGAATTGCAATCCAGTAAGAAAGATAATATTAAACAAAAAAGAAATATGTACATTCAAGTTATAAACAGTGCTTTGAAGAGAAAGTATATGCATTAAAGACAGCATACAATGGAAATTCAATTTGTGGGACTGTGGGCATAGGTCAGAAAATATCTTACTGCGACAAAAATGTAGAAGCTGATATATAAAAATCAATTTGTTAGGGGCTGGGGTTGTGGTTCAGCGGTAGAGCACTCACCTAGCACATGCGAGGCCCTCAGCACCCATAAAAGTAAATAAACAAAATAAATGTATTGTGTAGAAATAAAAAAATATTTTAAAAAAATCAATGTTACCTGATCAATATTATAATCAGTGGCAAGACAAAACAGAACTAGAGTATCTGACTCCAAATCCAACCTTTCATTATACTAATTTGCTTTCTATGTATTTTTAGGTTCTTTTTCATTGTATTTCACAATCCTAGAACATTAATTTTAAAGCATGAACAAATGAAATTGCCAAACTGACAAGTGTTTTTTGATGAGAGGAAAAACAAACGTGAAAATGCACATACCTCAAAGAGAATGTTACAAAAATATGTAATCTGGTAATCTCTATAGTATTTAAAAATAACTATAAAAAGTGATTTTTATGTTTTTCCTGTAGAAAATGGAAGAAATCCCAAATAATTCTAATTATGGTGACTATTTGTTCTTTGCAGGGCTGTCATTAAGCCTTTTTAATATTTCTTTATGGATGATAAACAAGAAGCTATATACACTACCACAGAAAAACTTTGGTGGCCTAACCTTGGAAACAAAAAGATTATAACGACTAACCTAAAAACCAGCTGAAGAAGGGCAAATGAGAGCAAAGATAAAAGCAACATTTTAGGATGCTCTGAATCATATTTTCCAAAATAACAAAAAGGTACAAACCAGGCCTAGGAGAATGCCTGTAGTCCCAGCTATTTGAGAGGATGATGCAGAAGGACCTCTTGAATGTAAGAGTTTGTGGTCAGCCTCAGAATTAGCAAGACACACCCCCCGTTCAAAAAAAAAAACAAACAAAAAAAACTGTAAGAAAAAAATAGTGTTAAATAAAACTAAGGAAATCAAGAATGGAAAAGACCATAAGACTTTAAATCATTGAGCAACCAAACCTATTTATAGCCTATAATCTCATTCAATTCGATCACCTTCATGTTTAAAAAGAAAACAGATTCTTTAGCTTAAGGAATCATCTTAATTTTGTGTACTTCATGGCCTGGGTATACAGACAACCCAAATATTTCTTGAATTTCAAAACAATATGGACTACATATAATATAGTGCTGAGCTGTCATATAGTACTAGCTATGTGACAGTGGACAAGCCACTTTACATCAGGAGAATTCAGTTTCTTCAACTGTATAATGAAGAGATGCATTAGAAGGATCATTTAAAATTTCCTCCAGGTCTTGAGGTTTTTTGAGAAAATTTTTCAATTATTTCCTTTCCTTTCTCCTTTCTTTACCTGCAATTCTAAGGAAACCAGCATTTTACTTATGAAAATTTGTAAACTGTTGCTTGAAAATACAAGTCAACAAAAAGTATATAGCTATTACTAAATAATCCCAACTGAAAAATGGTATAGGATACAGAGAAAGTGGAATGATTCAGTGTTCAGAACGAATCACATCTAAGTACATAAAATTACCAAAACATTATTTTATTCTCATGTTATTAAGTATCATTCAGAACAAATTACTAGAAAGTTCCATAAAGGAGGGGATTTTTAATAAAAATCAATCATTATACACTCCAGGTCTAGAACAGTGACTGCATATAAGCTCTGAATAATTGCTAAATTTTTAAAAACTGATTTTTTGTGAAAGAGGCACCTCTAGGCATTAATTATAGGCATTATTTCTCAGAACTTCAGAACTCCTACATAGTTTCTTTAACCAAAAACAAACAAACAAACAAACAAAAAAAACCCTAAGATGATATATTCACGTCCATGGCTACACATGGCTATAATTACTTAATGCAATGTAATGTTATGCAGCTGTCAAAAAATATTTTCAAAAAATTCTAATGTGGGAAAATGTTCTCAGTATAAAGCTGGGTAAAATAAGAGCACAAAACTGCATAAAATGAATTAAGTGGAGTTTTAAAATATATTTGTGCATATAAACAAACTATTAAAAATTAAAACAAATTATTAAAAATAATTACTTGTAGATTATGAGACTACAGGTAATTTTTTTCTTCTTTGAAAGATATTTACTGCCTTCTACCCCTACATATCTTTAAGGAATATTCACTGATAATATTATCATGGCTCCATATGTTACTATAACTATTTTTTATGGTGCCTATGTTTTCCATTTACATCTGCTTATTTTATACATATAGATGCATGTAAGTATATATGCATGCACAGAGAGATCTCTGTATCTAATATGCACATATAAACATATACAACAAAAAACTTAGGTCATGAAACAATCTTTTTAGTTTCTTCCATGAATCAATACAATGATATTAGCACTAGAATTCCAAGACAGAGTGAGGAACAAAGTGATAAATGCTAAAGCAGTGGCTACAGTTTCATATTGGAGTCTCATTTCATTTTACTATCACATTGGTTCCTATGTTTATGATGAAAACCAAGAGTGTTTTCTTTTTAGCCTGAAGTCAACTGAATCCAGTACTCCTGGCTCTAGAGCAATCCAAATCAATGTGAGAGTTTCATTTCAGATGCTTGATAGAAAATGTCTAGCAAGAAAAATCATTTACAATTGCTGCTTGGGATAGTGTACTCAGTCTTTGTATGCTTATGTCTCAGGCTGTCTTCTCCCGCCACTGCCATTCCACCACCAATAATAACTATTTTCTTAAAGAATAATAAAACTATATACCTACTAAAAATCACATCCAAAAGAATAATAAAATAACCTGCATGACAGTGAAATGAAGCAGAGGTAGGTGGTATCAGATACCACCTACTGTCACTGTCATGCAGGTTATTTTATTATTTATTAATTTTTAAGTCTAGGTTATAAGTGATTCCTTCTGGTAAGCATATAGTTTTGGCAGGAAATATCAACTCAAAAATATAAGAACTGGGCTGGGGTTGGCTCAGTGGTAGAGCACTTGCCTTGCACGTTGTGAGGCACTGGGTTTAATCCTCAGCACCACAGGAAATAAATAAAGATATTATGTTCATCTACAACTAAAAAAAAAAAATAGAAAAAAAATAAAGGAACTGCTACCTCTGTTCAGTTCAGTGATCCATGTTAATGGTCAATGGGTATCCAGTGTTCATCAATAGTTCCCAGGGATGTCTGTTTGATGATTTAAATAATGAAACCATGTAGATAATATTAACAAATACAAGTTTTGCTTTTTTCATTTTTTTATTTTTTAGTTGTAGATAAACACAATTCCCATTTTATTAAGCTATTTTTATAAACCCAGTGCCTCATACCTGCTAGCCAATTGCTGTACTAATGAGCTACAACCCCAGCCTCACCAGGTTGCTTTTGATTTCACTCCCTCTTTCTACCTCATTTTCAAAGACACTCTCTAGTACTCAAGGACTAAGGGAACACAGGATTCATGATTTCTATCCAACTCTAAACCCTTGGCACTTGCAGACAAAACCTAACACAGTAGAAGTATTTGTAACAGTAACAAAACTGGAAATGACCTAAATGCTCACTGATGAGAATGGACACTGAGATAAATTTCTATAAGGGAATACTATCACAGGAGTGAAAATGCTCTAATGATATTGAACAAAAGGAAAATCACTGAAGACTTCACATAATGACACCACTAAGTTCAAAAACAGAAAACTAAGTATAGTTTATGTACACATATGTGCTATAAAAAGCAAGGTGATGATAAATTCAGAACTATAGTTAGCTCAGGTGCTAGGGGTGGAATTAGATAAAGATTTTAATGCATTGGTACATGAATGTTTTTAATCTAAGTGATAGGTGTAGAGGTCTTTTTTTCACTTGTTTTAATATTATATATATATTTACCATGCATTCTTCTGTAGGTGAAATACTGAAGTACTTTTAAAGTATGTAGAACTTCCTTCTGAGGGAACTGGCCAGTACTTACAACTTCTACCATCCATGACATCTGTTTTCACCCTCTTTTGATAAGAGGAGTGAATCAATTAGATCCTTCTCTTGAAAGTAGGGAACAAGGAAGTAGCAGAGCTCTCCAGAAAGGTTATAGAGAAGAGATATCTTGTATGAAGGATTCTAAAATTAGTGCATAATTTGATCCTCATGTAATTACAGCCACACCACTAAAATGACCTCTAAATTACAGTACACATGATCATCCTACAAGATAAATTGCAGCCCAAGACACTTTTCTCTATATCCAATACAGCCAGTTTTCCTTCTGGCATTAAATAATCCTTATAGAAGCACACCAAGTAAAGTACCTGGCTTATAAGAAATCATAATATATAATCACTCAAGTATTGCAAAATCATGCAAAGTGGCTCTATCAATGGGTTTTAAACTTTTCTGCTCTTTGAAAATCTTTTTAAAATAGTGAGACTTTCTGATTTTGGCATGGGGTGTGTTCTAAACAGTAAAAAGAACTTTTAAAAAGCTTACCAGGAGCTTCAAGTGTACAGCAAAATTTGGGAACCACCGGATAGTGGTTTATTTTATGAGATTTGCTTCCACTGTTTATATATTAGGTTTTTTTTTGCCTTTTAAAAAAATTTTAAAAAATGTATTTAATGGGAAACCATTCCACTATATAGCATAGGTTTGAAAATTCATCCTATAATTTTTGTTCATACACAAACTGATGTGTAAATAAAGGAAGTTAATATACAAAACTATGGAAATGAGATAAGAAATGGTGGCAAGAATGGCATCAGTTTCCCATGGCTTTTCAGATTCTCTGAGGCCCTACTACACTTCTCCGTCCTTCCTCTGAAATCTCTGCATTTTTACAACAACCCTCTCTTACCTCATCTTAACTAATCTTAGTTTTTGTTTTGAAACAAAGAAGTCCTACCAGAATTAGACTGTTTATATTCAGCAATCTTAATCAAATCAATACTTCATTTAAAAGAAATGATAGTTTTATTGCTTCATTTGTACAACAGTAACACATACCTACCACCTGGTGGCAGCATACCTACCTAAAAATAATAAATTATTTGGAAAGAACCCTTTCAGAGGTTAAGATATATCACACTTAAAAAAAAAAAGTTTTCTGCTATATTTAGGTTAAAATTCATACTACTTTTAAGTGATACATACAGCCCCTCATTATCTGATCCCAGCATATTTCTCTACTCTAGTTTTCTGCTATATAGCTTTAATCTTCTAAATTCCAACATGACAATGATTTTAAGAATGGCTAATAATTCTTTAAGACTTTTTACAGCCTGACAAAATTCTAAAGTATTTTATACTAAAAGGCTAAATCTTCACATCAACCCCAGTACCAACATTTACAGATGAGTTACTGAGTTACAGAGAGGTTAAGTATAACTTTATAAAGACATATAGCCACTAAATGACAAAGTCACACTTGATCCCAAACAATCTGGGTTAGCCACTATAGGTTATACTTTTCTCCACAAAATTTTTGAAAAATTCCACTCAGATGTCTCATAAGGAACTTCTAATACAAAATATCCCAAACTGATTTCCCAATCTTGCCTGAAGTCAACAACTGAGACTGTTCTTCTTTTTCTCTTAGTGATAACACCAACCTTCTATCCATGTTCTCTCTTTTACCAACCAATCACATTCTGATTTTATCCTCTCTATATTTCTTGATTATCCCCACACTTTCACTCCTATTTCACTGTCTCAATTGTAGTTCAACAGCCTCTAAATAGTTTTACCGTCAAGTCTATCCTAGATACAGCTGCAAAATGGATCAATCTGAAACTCAATCTTTTTAAGTATCAGTTAAAAATAATTTTTTAAATGCAAAAATTTAAATGAATGAATGTATATGTAACCATATTACTCATTGTCTTAAAACCCATCAACATATCCCACAACCTTCAGGATAAAAATCTCCTTAACATGAAATTCAAGACCCTCAGGATAGAGCCCAGACCTACCTTCTTTAGCTTCATCTCTTGCCCTATCTTGCTTATACCTTTATACTCCAATAATACCAAGCTCTTGTACAACTTCCCCCAAGGAAGTCAAACTGTTCCACACCTCAGTGCTTTACTCTTCCTGTCTCATTTTCCTGAAGTTTCTACCCACACCTCTCTCCTTTTTCACCAAGTTTTTCTCAAAACTTCAAGGCTTCATTCAGAGTTTATCCATGCAAGAAGCCTTCTCTAACTGCCAAATGGAATCAGATATTCCTCCCTTGTGTTTTTCATAGAGCCAGAATAATATTACACTCCTAAATTTATAAATATCTGTTTTTGTTTCTGCCTACTAACTAAATGAAGCTTGTATTTAGCAGATTTAATGTCTTTCACATTCTACAGTCTAGCACAAGATATAACAAGCAATAAGTGCACAAATGTATTTATCAAATGAGTAAATAAATGATTATCTGCACTTCACTTACTGTATTGTGATTGACTTTCTACTCTATTAGAATGTGAAAATATTAGGCGCAGGCCTGTGGGTTTTTTATCTCTGAATCTACACCGACTTGCATGGAGGTCAAATAAACATTAAATAGATTAATAAGACTGAAAATACCTGAGTAACAAAATGAAAGGAACATTTTAAGATCAAGACAGTGACAATGTACAGAATCAACTTGAGAAAATTAACAGAGTCAAAAAAAAAAAAAAAAAGCACATTAAAGGAGAGTTAGGCCTGATTTTTTTAGAGTGTGAGATAGGAATAGAATGAAGCAGATTTTGAATTTAAAAAAAAATTAGGTTTGGAATTTGGCTATGAGTATAAAAAAATAATCCCATAATGTTCAAACGATTTTTCAACCAAGATGCATCCCAAAATAGATACTACTGTGCATAGAAAATATGATGGTGTGTGAGACAGAGAAAACTAAAACATTAAAACAATTTAAGTTCATATCCTAGGAAAAAAATAAGTATAGACTCTTCTTTCATAAAATTAAAATCTTGAGGGCTATATAAAATATTATTTCATCCTTTTAATTTACAAAAAATAAATATCATATACAAAAATAAATCTCAAATTAAACTTTTTCTGTCAAATTTTATTTTAAAAATTGGTATTGATTGTTTGAAGCAGAAAAATGAAAGTCATTAGAAATACTCAGACATGTAGTTCACTAAAAAGGAATTTATGCAAGTCAAAAGTAAACATTAGTTTGAAAAATATAAAAGATTTCACACCAAAAATATTTATCTATTAGTAGAAAATAGAATTTCTGTGACTTTTAGCTAAAACCCATTATTTCATTTAAAAAATGTCCTGCTAGTGCACATTTGTTAATGCAATTTTTACAACTTTTCTAATACCTTGATCTTTAGAGCATCTACTAATTTATTCAACTTTCAAGGAATCAACATATACACATGCACTCAATAAAATATCAATGATGCGGGAAGTTAACTGAGATCATTGACCACACCTATGGCAACAACCCCCACATCTCCATCACACACTTTTCACACATTAAATTTGATTCTTGAACTAGTATTTTATTTATAATTGGTTCCTTTTTCTATCTTCCCTGGGGAAAACAACTAGTAAAGAAAGACCGACTTGAATAAAACTGAGACCTCTGAGGAATAAATAAAACCTAATTACTGAGCCCCCACAATGAACAATCCTTAGAAAACAACAAGGAATTTTATAGTATATGCAATATCAAGAAATAGAAGACCTAGCATGCATGAGCCTCTGGGCTCAATCCCAGGGTTGCTGAGGGGTTAGGGAGTGGCTAGAGAAAGAAACTGTAGATCTTGTTAGTTTTTCAGAAATCTGTAAGTCAGAACATCTAATCAATCAATACAATTTATAAAGTCAAATTTTTAAACAGGACTTTGTATAATATATAGAGTAGTTCTAAATCATCAAAATAACTTGAGGCTCTAAAAAATGATCTCTAAAAGGGGAAACACATCAACACACACAAAAAAATCTTATAATTACACAAAAAATTTAGATTACATAAAAATCAGAGCAAACAGTAACCCAAAAGAGGAAAGCAACTGCAAACAAGCATTACATTGTTCGTGTAAGATAAAGGAATTTTACATAGAACAAAAGAATATAGATTTAAATAAATAACCTAGGAAAAACTACTCCTGGAACAATGCTAAATTTATGAACAGTCTTAACGTTTAGCACTTTTGAACAGTGTAAAACCCATGAACAAATTAACCAAGCTTTAGGAGGTGTACCTAAATGGGCATTAAATATCCTAAGTTCTATTTTGGTGAAAACTACCACAAAAAGTAAAAGGGAAGTCAATATGACAATAAAAATCCTTTCTACTAGGTAGAGTACATACACATGTCTATTGTGTTCACACAGAAAAATGACACGGCTTTTTGTTATGGAAGACTAAGTCATTTTTCCCAAAAAAACTGATATGTATTGGTAATGATCAAGCCAAAAGGCCAACAGGTGCCCATTTGACCAGCTGGACAAAGAATGGAATGACTCACTGCACCACAAAAAAACTCAAACTTCACCATCACGCTGTAATCAACTCACCAACAGCTTATTCAAAGGAAGTTCCAGTTTAAATTTTGGTGAGCCAAACAAGCTTAAAAGAAAAAAAAAAGAGATGGAAGATATCCCACTGGAAATGTGTATTTCTGTCTGCTCCTCTCTTGTACATGATCATACATGCTCTCTTGCTTGATGCATATATATATATATATATATATATATATATATATATATATATATATATATATATATATAAATATGTAAAACAAATTCCTAACAACCAAATTACAAGATAGGTAAAGGACTTGAATAGTCTGATGATCTACAAATGGCCAAAAAGCATACAAAAAAGACACTCAGTGTCATTAGTCATCAAGAAAACAAGAATTAAAACCACAGTGGGAAATCCCTTTTTGCCCACTAGAATGGCTATGATTTTAAAAAAAGAAAACAAATTTGTTGAGATACAGAGAAACTAGAATTATCATGCATTATCAGTGGGTATGTAAAATGAAATGGTACAGTAAAATGGTAAAGCCACTATGGTAAGCAATTTGGAGATTCTTCAAAATGTTAAATGGAATTACTATAAGACCCAGAATTCTTAATCCTAAATATATGCCCAAGAGAAATGAAAACAGGTATTCAAATGCTTGTATACAAATGTTCAAAGCAGCACTATTCACAATAGACAATACATAGAAACAATCTAAATGCCGATCAATGGATTAAAGTGTGAACACATTGCTGTATATACACACACTGGAATATTATTCAGTCATAAAAGGGAATGAGGCATGGACACATGCTACACCATGGCTGAACCTCAAAACATTACACTAAGTGAAAACAGCCAAACATGTAAACACCACTGCACGTGGCCCTTTTTATTTATTATTTTGAGACAGGGTCTCACTACGTGGCCTAGGGTCTCACTAAATTGCTGAGATTGGCCTAGAACTTGTGATCTTCCTTCCTCAGTCTCCTGAATCACTGGATTACAGGCATGCATCACCATGCCTGGATCCCAATTAAATGGATGCTAACCAATTAAATAGAATGCCTAATTTTAATTTTATAAAAATCTTACTAAGAAATAAAAATAATGTCCCTTATCACTAATGTTTCACAATTTACCAGAACTTTTTTCTATTTGTCATATTAGAAGAAATTAATTCACATTTCAATCATCAGCAGCCTAAATTAAATGTTTAATAGTCATAGTTTAGCTCTTTCTACAAACCTTTTTATTTAACAAAAATAAGAAATGTTTTTGTTTGAAAAATTTTTGTCCCACTCTTGTCATAGTCCAATCCTTTGGATGAATTCTATCTTTTTTGTTTCCTCATTGCTGTGGGTTATCATTCAGTAAGGATGTCTGTGGTGTTCTGTCAATAAAACTGAAAAGTGAAAAGAGAAAGTAAAATAAAAGACACATCCAAGGGACTAGATGAGAACAGGAGTGGGATAAAAATTGTTCTCAAACAAAATTATCTCTTCATTGGATTTTATTGATGCTCTGTTTTCCTGCCTTAGAGAAATTTCTTTGTCATACATTTCAAGAAGCCTGTTATGTCTATTCTTTCCTCTCAACACCATGATTTCTTTTATTTCAGCAAAGCCCAAAAGTCATGAATTAGTTTTAAATCACAGGAACACACCAGTCTCTGATGGAGGCATCAAATTGCTATATCCAGAAAAAGCTTAAAAAATTGTACGTTGTAAAACTGTTATCAAATGTAACTTTGAAAATTAAGTAAGATCTGTCACAAGTATAAAAAACTAGAAAGTTTAAAAGAAATCAGAGAGGGAGAATAGCTTTCTTCACTGTGGAGCAGAATATCTGAAAATGCAAGGAACAATTTTATACCATAACTAGCTTGCCTATCAGAGCAGCACAGTAATTGAAAAATCCTATCAATCACCTAATAAGAGAGCTTACACAGAACATTGTACACAACACTGGCATTACTCTACAAACTTAAAATGCTTGTTAAACAACAACAACAAAAAAAAAAACTCATATAATTCCAAGTTACTGAATGTAGTAAAAATTTTAATTATTCAATAAATAATGACAATTATATAAAATGCTATAGAAGTATAATATTTTGGTTTTGCTGAATTCTAATACATTTGAAGAACTTTTTAAAAATATAGCAAAAGTGATTTATAGGACTAATTTCATTCTAAATACACAACTGTCCTTTAATTTTGTTCACTAATAATTAACTACTTTATTTATATAATCATAAATAATTTTACTTGGAAAAAATGAAGTCATTTAAAATGGAGTTGAAATAGTTTGGTTGATTCACTATAAGGATAGCCTATGTGGGACCATCTCTGTCAGGAACTTGTATATGAGGTCAAGCCCAGCTCTGAAAATATTTAATAATGTAGTTAACATCTCCAAGTATTGGGCTTCTTGCAACATCAATACTGAGGAGATAGTTGAGGACCCAACAGCAAACCAAAGAACTACCTAGCATCAGAAAAACTGAATTGCTGCGAAATCCTTTCTACTAAGTTCCATTAGCCCTTCATTCTTACAAATCATTCCATTAACCTCAGTTTCTGGGTTCTTTTGTTACAACAAATCTAAAGCAGCAAGTTAGGGAAAAAGGCAAATGAGAAAATACAAACTGGACAAGGAAGTTCATAGGAAAAACCAAAAAACTGACAGCAAGGAAAATGGATAAGAATGACAAAAACAAAAAGGCGATCCATAAATGTCCAATAATATAGAATTCTGACTACATAATACAAGTGGTACTGGAGTAAGAATTAGAGTTACAATTTCCATACATATACACACGCACACACACATAAAATCAGAACTTCACTACACACACACACACACACACACACACACACGTAAAACAAATTATTTAAAGCAGGAATTCTAAAGCTTTGTTCTGTGGAATCTTTCCGTCTTCAGAACGTCCAATCCACAGGATACAAAACCAACTGCCATGACAAAGACCTCCTAATGTAGGAGACCTAGTTATTTTGCATTTCATATTCTTGTTCTGTATGAGAGTCATACAACATTATCCTGTTTATCATACTGCATGTAATACCTTTTTCTTAAAAATGATACCTGGGGCTGGGATGTAGCTCAGTGGCAAAGCGTCTGCCTTGCATTTGCAAAGCCCTGGGTTCGACCCCCAGTTCCAAAAAAGACAAAAAAAAAAAAAAAGAAAGAACCCCAACAAATAAAAAAAGAAAAAAGAAAAAAAAATGATACCTGAACATTGTGCCTGATCATAAAAGAATAATGTTGTAGATAATTTGTAAAATAAAGTATAAAAAAATTAAAATACCTATAACCCACTACCCAGAGATAACCACAACTGACATCTTGGTGCATGTTTTTTCAGACGTCTTCATATATAAATACTGACACGTACCTTTTTTTTTTAACCTGACATTTTCTGTGGGCATTTTCCCAACTTGAAAAGTGTTTGTAGAATTATTTTAATGGCTACATAAAATAACTCATTCTCCTATTACTGCAGATTTGGGTTAATATAAAATACTTTACAAAGTACACTTCTATACTGTAGGGGTTGGGGTTGTGGCTCAATGGTGGAGCACTTGTCTAGCAACATGTGCGGCTCTGGTTTCAATCCTCAGCACCACATAAAAATAAATAAATAAAATAAAGGTACTGTGTCCATTTACAACTAAAAAAATTTTTAAATTATACTATACTGTATACATGAAAATTTTAAAATGATCATTTATTAAAAGGTCTTGAAAAAGGAAATTTAGAGAAATCTAGAGAGAAAGAAACAGAAGACCAATTACCTAGAAAAAGATTAAAAAGTTGTATGTTGTAAAACTATTATCAAATGTTAACACTTAAGTCTTATGAATAAATGAGATACTTGGAGAACCAAGTCTCTGAATAAATTTTGGGAAATGATCATTTTAGGTGGTTTCTGATACCAGCAATAAGAGACTTCTAATTAAGAAAATTTTGGATTACTCTTATTAAATTCCAACCTAGCTGGTAACACTACACTCATTAAGAACTTATTCTGTCATTCTGCTCATTCATTCAAGAAGCAAATGTCAGGGACTGCCCTGTGCATGAGCTAAGCCCCTCCAAAAGCCTTGAGTAAAGGGGATATTGGACTGGCAACATACGCCACACCATGTGTTATACCAAGCAAGTGGCCTTTACCCCCACTCATCAAGGAAGAGCCTCCGCTCTGGGCTTGAGCAGTACCCAACAGGATTGGGCAACCCCTGCTGAAACACTATCCCCTGCCTTATTGGGGTGGAACATTCTATCAAATGTCTTTTCCCTAATAAACAGATGGGTTCCAAGTGCACTCGCTCTCTTGCCCTCTTGCCTTCCAGCGTGGAAGAGGACCCTTGAGGTGGCAGAGCAGGCCCACCCTCCACCTGAGAAACTGGTGTCCATGGGTTGCATGATTCTTAGCTGTTTCCTTACTTTAATGTTGCCGCCAGCTCTTTTGACCAGCTCATCTTGCCAGCATGCACAGCTGGAGAGAAGCAAACACTTATTGAATACCTGCTATTTGAAAAGCACTATGCTAGGTTGCATTTAATTGATATTGAGAGTTTTCCTTATAAAATATTCTAGAAAATGAGTCAGTAGCATTTTAAATATTTTAACAAAATGTTGTTGGGGGGGGGGGTAAGATCCAAAATCCAACCTCTCACTGTACTTATTACCCAGGAGCATCTGTCTCTCCTACTTTGGAAAGCAGAGACTGTTGCCATTTCTCTATTTCCACCTCTTGATCTAAGTTTGCTGATTATGTGTCTGTTCAAAGTTAACTATGTTTAGTAGAACTGCTTTATAAAGTTTGTTTGGTGTTGGGGACTAAACCTAGGAACTTGTGCTCTACCATTGAGCTATATCCTAGCCCAAGAATAACTATATTTATAATAGTTTTTCAATCCCATTCTAAAAGCACATGTTTATACAAATGAAATAATGTACATACTTTGTTTAGTTTTGTTCTTGCAGTAGTGGAGATAAAGGGCAGTAGTGCTCTACCTTTGAGCTATAATGTAAGCTCCCCCCTTTTTTTTCCCCTCAGACAGGATCTTGCCTCAGCCTCCTGAGTAGCTGGGATTACAGGTGTAAACCACTGCAACATCTAAACTATTTCTGATAATTTTGTTTTCACTCTATTTACCATGTCCCTCTCAGCCTTAATTCTTTTAATGATTGTATAATATTCCATTGCACTTACATGGCTGAGGAATCATGACCTCAGTAAAGTATTTTATACCAGATAGCTAATGTTACAGCAAACATATGTTGCCTTAAAGGCCTTAAGGATCTCTTACTGGAAACTGGGTTCATTTCTAGGGGAAAATAAACTACAATAAAAATTAAAAAGATTTTTACCCCATATGTAGACTTTTGAAAAATAAAGAAATATATACATAAAGAAATCAAAATTCTACTTTGCCAAATCTACTTAGAGCAAGAAATTTAATTATTATGAAATGTGACTGTTCAAAATTAACTATGTTTAGTAGAACTGCTTTACATACATTTAAGAAAGATACATTTGGCAGAAGGCAGTAAACATTCTTAGGTAACAAATAAGATATCTAACCAGAACTTCCATGCTTTTGAAAAGGTACACAAAATTACTTTCAATTCCTTAGATGCAGAGTGTTTGCTTAGTCCCTTGCTTAGTCCCTTGGGTTGCACAACTGTAAGCAATTTTGGGCTTCTGAAAATGCCAATGTTCCTTCATTTATATATCCTAGAGTAAAAAACAAAATCTACCTGTTTACATACAAGCATTTAAGTCTTAACATTAAAAGGGGGAGATTATAAAAAAGTCAATTATATTTCAGAAATGCAAAGCTGGTTAACCTACACATTCCTTTAACACACTTCTGATGAACATCTACTACTGCATCTCTGCAGTAAGGCCTTTCTTTCATTGATTACTGAAATCATTGACCTGGTTTCCTTTGTTTATGTGGAAGAATGAAGAAAGAAAGGAAGAGAGGAAATATAGTTAATTGTGTTTCAAGTATGATTGTTATCCATTAGCTCTAAAAAGAATATCACCTATAAAAAGTAACTCATTGTAGGGAGGAAGGGGGCCTTTCAGGCAAGCCTAAAGAGCTGCTCAAATATGTAATTTAAAAAAAAATGCTATTCAATTTATAGGTTGTCTACATTAAATTTTTCATGATGCCCCAAGAAGGATATCTATGCATAATACAATTTTCAAATGTTTGCGTTACAATTTCCATACATATACACACGCACACACACATAAAATCAGAACTTCACTACACACACACACACACACACACACACACATAAAACAAATTATTTAAAGCAGGAATTCTAAAGCTTTGTTCTGTGGAATCTTTCCGTCTTCAGAATGTCCAATCCACAGGATACAAAACCAACTTCCATGACAAAGACCTCCAAACAGGAACGTACAAAGACACACTTTTAAAAACGTCCCTAAAGCCAAGTTCACAGCTGGCACTTGTGGCACACTCAGGCCATTGCTGAGGCAGCTGTCACAGGCCAATCTCACACACGTCCTCGAGTGCCAGGGTGCCACCTAAAGAAGACAAGCTGATGATCAGCGCACAAATTCCCCACTGAATAAAAGGAAAGCTCTAAATCCCTGCCCTGGAAAACACAATGCCTGCACCACCCATAAAACTCCCTTTAAAAGTGAAGGGCTGAAGGTTTAAAGGCTATTAATTACCACCTAATTATCAATACGGTTTAAAGAAAAGAGAGAGAGAGGTGTTTTATTGGGGCAGTTGTGAGAAAAGAGCCACACCATTCAGTCAACATCAAAGTCTCATCAGCTAGGTAGCAGCACCGGGCTTTACAGGTCCTAGGAAAAGGGACAGGAGGGAGGGGAGGAAACCCAGACCCTGCAGTACCTCCCTCTGAGGGCAGCGCACCCGGCTGCTGCAAACTCGTTCCCCAGGCCTCCTCCCACCCTTTCCCAGCCACCGCCTCCCACCTCTGGCCCGGCGGTCCCCGGCTCTCCTACCTTCACTTTACCAGCTTCTATCTTTCTCCTTCTTTCTTCGTCCTCCATGGCTTCTTCGGGGTAGGCAGGGAAAGAACATGGAGGGGGACAGGGGTAGAAAGGAAAAATCGGTTCAGACCGAGGTGGGATGGCTAGCTCCGCGACCCAGGCCGCAGGGCCCAGCCGGAAGCTGCCTCCCCACCCGAACAAAACCAGTCAGATGCTGCAATCACTGTCGAATCGTCCTAGTCCACAGCAGTCATCGCCATCTTCGTCTCCACCTAAACACAGAATGAGGCGGGAGTCAAGACACGTCACAGCGCGCAGGCGACTCGAACTCCGCGTTGCCTGGCAGGTGTGCCCGGGGCCCCGCCCCGCCGGCACCGCTGTGGGGGTCGGGATGGCCCTAGCCTGGCGCCAAGTGCAGCTCGCCCAGCGCCGCCCCTCGGAGCCGCGGGCCCCACCGCGCCGCCCCCAGCCGCCTGCGGAGGAAGGGGCCGAGACCCGCGCACGCACTCCCGGGTGCGCCCGCGGAGCTTGGGAAGCCGGCTGCGCGCCTCCCCCGCCCCCGGCCATGGGAGGGCGCGGGAGGGCCCGGCAAGAGCCAGCTGGGGAGTGCGCAGGGCGCGAGCTCCGGGCTCGCGGGCGGAGCAGGGCGCGGCGCGGAGCTGCGGAGTGGGCCGCACGCCTGCTGCACGCCCGCTCCCGAGCTGGTCGCGCCGCGGGCCACCGCGGGCCCTCCTTCCCTCGCTCGGAGCTCAGGCCAACAGCCTGCGCCCCTAGTCTGATTATATATGACAATAATATGATATAATAATATATAATAATACTATACAATAATATTAATATAATATTAATATAATATTATATTATTAATATAATATTATATAATATATAATAATAATAATATATAATAATATTATATCTGACAATAATATGTCAGGGGCAGCCGCAGCGTGGAGCCGGGCGATTGTGACCGCCAGGGGAGCAGGGGGCCAGCTGCTGCGACCACTCTCCGTGTGGCCCCCTGAGCGCCCCCCCTCCCCTGCCCGGGAGGGAGGCGGGGGGCACCTGGGGCCTGCCATGAACCTGGGCTTCCATCTGTCCCGCCGGAACCCACAGGAAGACTTCGAGCTGATTCAGCGCATTGGCAGCGGCACCTATGGCAACTTCTACAAGGCGCGGAATGTTAACACCGGTGAATTAGCAGTAATTAAAGTAATAAAATTGGAACCAGGAGAAGATTTTGCAGTTGTGCAGCAAGAAATTATTATGATGAAAGACTGTAAACACCCAAATATTGTTGCTTATTTTGGAAGCTATCTCAGGCGAGATAAACTATGGATTTGCATGGAATTTTGTGGAGGTGGTTCTTTACAGGATATTTATCATGTAACTGGCCCTCTCACAGAACTGCAGATTGCATATGTAATCAGAGAAACACTACAGAGATTATATTATCTTCACAATAAAGGAAAAATGCACAGAGATATTAAGGGAGCTAACATTCTATTAACGGATAATGGTCATGTGAAACTGGCTGATTTTGGAGTATCTGCACGGATAACAGCTACAATTGCCAAACGGAAGTCTTTCATTGGTACACCATATTGGATGGCTCCAGAAGTTGCAGCTGTGGAGAGGAAAGGGGGATATAATCAGCTCTGTGACCTCTGGGCCGTAGGGATCACTGCCATAGAACTCGCTGAGCTTCAGCCTCCTATGTTCGACCTGCACCCAATGAGAACATTATTTCTAATGACAAAAAGCAATTTTCAGCCCCCTAAATTAAAGGATAAATTGAAGTGGTCAAATAGTTTCCATCATTTTGTGAAAATGGCACTTACCAAAAAATCCAAAAAAAAGACCAACTGCTGAAAAGTTACTGCAGCACCCTTTTGTCACACAGCCTTTGATACAATCTTTAGCAATAGAGCTATTGGATAAAGTAAATAATCCAGATCAGTCCACTTACCATGATTTTGATGATGATGATCCTGAGCCTCTTGTTGCTGTACCACATAGAAATCAACTAGTAGAAATGTAAGAGAAGAAAAAACACGTTCAGAGATAAACTTTGGCCAAGTGAAATTTGATCCACCCTTAAGGAAGGAGACAGAACCACATCATGAACTTGATCTACAATTAGAATATGGACACAGACACCAAGGTAGTTACTTTTTAGGTGGAAACAAGAGTCTTCTGAAGTCTGTTGAAGAAGAATTGCATCAGCGAGGACATGTGGCACACTTAGAAGATGATGAGGGGGATGATGATGAATCCAAACATTCAACCATGAAAGCAAAAGTTCCACCACCTCTGCCACCAAAGCCTAAGTCCATCTTCATACCACAGGAAACCCATTCTATTGAGGAAGATAATCAAGGAACAATCAAGAGATGTCCCATGTCAGGGAGCCCAGCAAAACCATCCCATGTTCCACCAAGACCACCACCTCCCCGATTACTGCCACAAAAGCCTGTTGCTTTAGGAAATGGAGTGGGCTCCTTCCAGTTAAATGGTGAACGAGATGGATCTTTATATCAGCAACAGAATGAACATCGAGGCACAAACCTTTCCAGGAAAGAGAAGAAAGATGTGCCAAAGCCTATTAGCAATGGTCTTCCGCCAACACCTAAAGTACATATGGGTGCATGTTTTTCAAAGGTTTTTAATGGGTGTCCCTTGAAAATTCACTGTGCAACATCCTGGATAAACTCAGATACACGAGATCAATATTTGATATTTGGTGCCAAAGAAGGGATTTACACCCTTAATCTTAATGAGCTTCATGAGACATCAATGGAGCAGCTATTCCCTCGAAGGTGTACATGGTTGTATGTGATGAACAATTGCTTGCTATCAATATCTGGTAAAGCTTCTCAGCTTTATTCCCATAATTTACCAGGGCTTTTTGATTATGCAAGACAAATGCAAAAGTTACCTGTTGCTATTCCAGCACACAAACTCCCTCATAGAATACTGCCAAGGAAATTTGCTGTATCAGCAAAAATCCCTGAAACCAAGTGGTGTCAGAAGTGTTGTGTTGTGAGAAATCCTTACACAGGCCATAAATACCTATGCGGGGCACTTCAGACTAGCATTGTTCTATTAGAATGGGTTGAACCAATGCAGAAATTTATGTTAATTAAGCATATCGATTTCCCTATCCCATGCCCACTCAGGATGTTTGAGATGCTGGTAGTCCCTGAGCAGGAGTACCCGTTAGTCTGTGTTGGTGTCAGTAGAGGGCGAGATTTCAACCAGGTGGTTCGATTTGAGACTGTCATTCCAAATTCTACCTCTTCATGGTTTACAGAATCAGATACCCCACAGACAAATGTTACTCATATAACCCAACTGGAGAAAGATACCATTCTTGTAAAAAAGAAACATCTAATAAAAGTGAATCAGGCAGAAACTCATATCAGAAAACTTCCTGTCATCCTATGTTCTTTATAATATTTGGATATTTCTAGTAGCTATTTTAATAATGGAAAAAAATGTTATCAAAATACACACAAAAGCTTATCAATCCAACCAAGGAAGGGCCCAAGAGCTTAAAAAACTACTTGGGAATAATACAAACTATGCAACATAATCACCCATAAATCATTAGAATACTCCCTTTGTGTCAAGTAAGCTTTTTAAGGTCCCAGAGGGCACATGAATCTTATCTGTCATTCCTTAAATCTTTGCGTTTGTAAAAAGCATGGGTGAAATAACAGAAATACTTTAAAATGGAAAAATAACTCTTCTCCATGAACCATTTTTTTTTCACATGCACCTTGAAAAGGAAGATATAGCTGGAATTAAAAATCATCATTTTTAGTAACATAACTTTTTTGTATAATAATATCTGATTGAGGATTACAATACAAAGAAACTCAATATATGTTTAGCCTCACTAAGGAAACTTAATAATAATTAAGACAATGATGTTATTCCAATCTCAAAAGCAAATCAAAGACTTTGCCAGGGCAGGTAGACATCCATCTCTCCTTTCATTCCCATAGTGAGCAAGACACAACCTAGCACTTAAGTTGTAACCACCTCTCCCACGCCCCACCTCACCACCATCTCCAGCACCACCAATCTGACAATAGGCCCTTTTGTTTATAAATTATAAATAACAAATCACCATTCTCATTCCTCCATTCTATGAACTAATTATTTCACTTCAACATTAAACTCTTGGTTTAAATATTAGGTACAAAAATCCATTTGTATCACACAACTCCAAAAGTTCAAATGTGTCATCAAGAAAAGTTTAGACTTTCAGCCCTTTTCCATTTCTCTTTCTCTCTCTCTTTTTTATACAAAACAAAACAAAAAAACACAGTTTCTCAAAGGGTTAAAATCTTAGTTTTCAAATTTGTATTTTTGTGGAATATACTGATGCTTAACATCTGCAAATTTAACTAATGTATAATGACTATTACTCTTTAAAATAGTTTGTTTCTGTACTATCACTTATTATGTGGAGTCCCAAGAACAGTTTATATAAACATAGTTATATTCAGAATGTGCCTCCACACCTGGCATTTATTATGCACACTTTGTGTATAAATCGGTTACATAAAGCATGTTCAAATACTGTGCAACAGGCCCTGCTATTGTGTAAACACATGCTTCCAACAAAATGACAGGAAGCTTTATTATATCAACAATATAAGGGAAAATCACATTATTTCTTGTAGATTTAACCATAATTCTTTGGAAAGTCAGACGGTATCAGATCTAATCAAAAGGAGGAAATTTTACTAAAACCCCCTTGCTGGCTTTGCATCCTACCGAACATGTAATAAATTTGTGTCACAGCCCAGGTGTGTTCACGTTCCCAATGATTTATTGCACGTTGCTGGCTGGCTTTAGTGCTGAGTTGATGACAGGAAGAGTACTTTGGCAGAGGTCTGACAAGTCCTTATCCTTAAGTTCCCTTTTGCTTTGTGCCTTCTGTTCCCAAAGCTATCACAGTAAAACAGATGACAGTCTAAGACCTCTCCGTTTTTGCCATGAGAGTCTGAAATAAAATTTAAAACACACCTCAGAACTATTACATGGGGCCACGTTTATTTTCAATCAGCGGGGGAGGGGGAGAGAAGACACTTCAAAAGAGATGGATTTCACGTCCTCTGTGCAGCCAGATCTAGTAACAGTGTATTAAGTTTTGTCTAAATGAGAAAAAGACTCTGTCTACTCAAGTGTTTTATCACAAAGTAATGTTATTAAACATATCAAGTATTCCCACGTTCTCCTTTAGATTCTTTTATTTTTAACCTCCTTTGTTAGGCACCAACCACGGGGAGGAAGGTTTCAGGATCAATACCAAGGCAGCACAGGATGCCAAGCAATCAATTTTGTTTCCCGAGCGGTTTATCCATCATAAACTCAAGCTTCCTGGTTAAGCCACACGTTTGCTATAAGTAGGGCTTCACCTCTTCCCCGGGTAAGAAGCATGGACCGGCTACAATTGTGTCTTTGAGCGCGCAGCATCGTGCTTTGTGCTGCTGGGGATAACGGATTCTCGGTCTCACATGCATCCATCACCTAAGGCACAGGGAAACTCAACAAGTGTTTCAGCGGCTACAAGGGAAACAATGTGTTGAGACCTGGCTGCTCTGAGCTACAAGGATCCAAAGAGTGAAGGAAATGTTTCTAGGATCAGTCCAGGCAGGGGAAGAGGAAGAAGCCCTTGTACTCTTACCTCCACATTGAAATACTGCTCCGTTCCGCAGACTGTAGCACATAAAATCCAAATCAAGGTTTGCAAGAAAAACACCCCCGAAAGATGCACGAAATCCGACCGTCTTCCAGTGCTGATTGTGAGTAAGATCATAGTGAACTGTGCTTCAATGGATGGACGAGCTCCCCTTCTTTTTCTCCCTCTTTCCCTCTCCCTCCCTCCCTCGTTTCCTTTCAAAAAAAAGTCCTCCGGGTGGGTTAGGAGCCTGCAGGTTCACCCACAGCCAGGCAAGGGGAGGAGAAAGGGGGCCCAGGCGCTCAGCAGCCGGGAGAAGGAGCGGCAGAGGCAGGGTCAGCAGCAGCTCGCGTTCACCATCCTCGGGGGTCCGTCACCCGGATCCTGGCGCCCAAGTTCACCGGCGGTTCCGACTCAAAGCTCCCAGTCGCAGCCACAGCAGCAGCCGCCGCCTCCGCCTCCAGTCCGTGCGTCCTCCACCTCCTCCTCCTTCTCCACCGCCTACTCCGCCGCCGCCGCCGCCCCCAGCTCCTGCGGGAAGGGCCTCCGCCGCTCCTGGCTATCTAGCCTCTGCTTCTCCTTCCCTCCTCTCCTCGCTCCCCTCCAGAATGTTCATCCATAATCTACATAACTCCTCCTTCCCGGGGTCTGCCGGGCTCTCAGGGCCCCAGGCGCGCGCGCGCTTACACACACACACACACACACACACACACACACACACAAACACAAGGCATACACAGCCCGAATCACAAGTACTCGCGCTTCTTAAAGGAGACGGCTCATAAAGGCTTCCCGGCTACTGGATGGCGCCTTGGGGGTATCCATCCTGTGAGAAGGGCCCGGGTTTGAGGAGAGCTATCAGTTTTACCCACCCCTCGTCCCCCGGGAGACACTTAGGAACCTGGGCGGCTCCATCCTTTGATCTAGTATCACTATCGCGCATCTAGAAGCAAGTGCGCCCCTCTCCAGCCCGGGTTTGGGTGGGGCTCAGGCTGTGTGCCCTGGTGGAGCCTGAGAAGAGGCTCAGGCCTGGTCCAGAAGAATGATCTGCATCCTCAGTGGAGCGGCTCTGGAAGATTAGGGACGCTCGGAATCAGAGAGGGAGAGAGAGAGAGAGAGAGAGAGAGAGAGAGAGAGAGAGAGAGAGATCGCCCCTGTTACTGTGCACTCCTTGGGGACTTGGGTCAGTTGCCAGGCTGACCAAGTTTGGGGGCTTGAGATGGCAAGTCCTGAACATCCAAAACTTTACTGGGGTCCTCCGATCCAGTGTCCTGTTGTCTCCCTGAATTCTGTCTACCATCGTGGCATTCGGCCTTCCAAGCTAGGGGAGTAGGCACTGGGTTTTGGTGGGGTACTCATCAGATAACAAAAGCGGGAATGAGAATTCGCTTTTCCAGGGGAACGGTGGACAGACACACACTGGCACTGGTGGTCCTGAGTGTTAACAAAACATCCGACCAAAGGGGTGGGGGCGTTGGAAAGAAACCGGCTGCGGGAGGTGGAGGAAGAGCTGGGTAAAGAAAAAGAGGGAGCAGCCTGAGGAAAGGCGAGTAAAGCAGCTGGCAAGGGCGGGAAGAAGAGGATAAACACCAACATCTATTTGGGTGTTCCAGGTAGATTTTATGACAGATAAACATTGCCCCAGCCATACTGATTGTACAGTGATCCACATCAGTAAATAAAGTTACAGCTATAAGCTGTGTGCATAACAAAGAAACAAGAAATGAATTCAATACAGATTGATCAATTGATATCTGAATTTCCTCCATTGCTTTTATTTGTGTGAGATATACACATGTGTATAGATAATTGGTCCAGAGATAAACTTTGACAATTGTAAATCTATGGTATTGCTTCAACCTCTCTATATTTATAAATCCAAGTATAAATTTCATGGAGCTTTTATTCAAGCTGTTAGAACTATTATCCATGCACATAGATTCCAGCATAATGAATTTATATTGCATTTCTGTCTGCTCCTTTCTATATCCAGAGAAGGCAAAAAGCATGACTGGAATTTCTAAAGTGAAATTTGACATACCAATTCAGCAAAAGAAAAATGACAGATACAAAATAAATCAATGTTAAAAAATTCACTTAAAAAAGTCTTAATGTTGGGTCTCCTAAAAATAAGAGCTAGGCTGCTGTGTTGCTATGTATACAAATATAGCATATAATGTATAAAACAAGGGTCACAAATTGAGCTACATTTGCTATCAAGGGCCATGAAAGAACAATAAACATGTAAATAGGATGTAAGATCTATATAAATATTGCTATGATGACAGAGAGAGTATATGTTTCAACCAAGAGTTCCCATCTAACTAATGGAAAGCAAAAGAACAGCAAATAAACATGATGGGCAAGCACAAGCAGGAAAGAATACTTGAGTGCTGCCTTCTGCTTCTGGAACCCAGATCATGAACGCCAGTTTCAATTTCAAAGGTGCTCGGTTAGAAATGGATGTCTTAGAAATGGCATCTAAATATATTATGTATATCATACTAATTAGAGTTTTACATCTTTGAGAAGTCTAGGGTAGTTGTATCTCTCCAGTTGCTTAGTGCAGAGTACATACACTATTTGTTCATAAACTGCTCATTTAATAAATACAATGTGTAAATATAATTATTTCATGAGGTCCACAGTTTATTTTTAGCTCTCCAGTTTTGGAGGAAATTGAATTACATACCTTCCTGTTTTATACAATTAGATTTTCACAGCATAAAAAAAAGTATAGACCCTAGACCAATGTTTGCTGTTGAGTTCTTCAAAGGGTGAGGTACTTTACCAAATAAATCCTCAGAGGAGGAAAGAAGACCATATCTTCATTGTTTCTTAGGAAATAAGTAATGGGGTCACTAATAAAGCAGGGAGCTCCAAGATCCATCCCTCAGCTGCATCAATCATGAAACTGGCAAACATCTTCAGAATCAATATTTCAGAATTCCTGAATCTCATTTTTTTAAAAAAAATATCACAGCAAATTCTATGTTGATGAAGAAAGAAGATGTTAAAATTTGGCATATAAGGAAATCTCTGCCAAGTTACTGTCTTATTACTTCCCTAATGGAATGGGCATTTTAATGGCCACATGTGACAACAAAAATAGTTTAGAAAAGTCACTCAACAGAGTGGTTAATAATATATCACAAATGTTCATTGTTCCATTCTGACAAACTTTAAGCTCTCGGAGATTAGAACCCTCTGCTTCATTTTTTTTTTAAATCAAGCTCTCAGGAAGAGTGAGCATCTCCTTTCCAAAGGTGCCATATTGAAATAATCAGAATACTCAGTTCAATCAAAACAGAACATATGGATGAACCGAGCCATGCAAACAGAGAAGACTGATAAATAAATAAATACTGCCTCATACTGAGGGTGCACTTAAGGAATTTTAAACCTAGACTTTCCTTTTTTTTTAATATTTATGTTTGTTTAGTTGTAGTGGGACACATTGTATTTGTATTATTTATTTATTTTTATGTGGTGCTGAGGATCAAACCAGGGCCTCACATGTGCTAGACAAGCGCTCTACCATTGAGCCACAACCCCAGCTCCTCAAACACTGAACTTTCTAGAAGATTTTCAAGCAACTATTTAATATATACTCAAAAAGCTAAAGGTAAATTTAAAAAATGATTTCCAAACAAATAGACAATAAAGAAATAGAAATTTCAAAAAAGAACCAAATAAAAATTCTACAGCAGAAAAATATAATAACTGAAATAAAAAGGTCTCTAGAGGAACTCAATAACAGATCTGAGTAGGCAGAAGAAAGAATCAACCAAGTGAAGAAGATGTCTGAATTAAAATCATCCAGACTGAGAAGAAGAAAGAAATAAAGAATGAAGCAAACTAATAGAGCCTCCCTAGCCTAAGTAACCATCAAGCCTAAATAACCATGTCAAGCATACCAACCAGTATATTATGGGAGTTCCAGAATGAGAATAAAGAGGCATATTTAAGAATTAAATATTTCAAGCATGCCAAAGTAGAAGAAATATGTGCATCTACTCATCCACAAAGCTCAAAATACTCCAAATAAGATAAACTCAAGAGAGAAATACATGGATACATACTGTGATCAAACCGTAAAAGCCAAAGATAAAAAGATTTGAATGTCCCATACAAGACATCCTCCATATGATTAACAACTTCTCAGGAGGAAACACGGATGACATTCAGTCAGATGACATATTTAAAGTGTTGGAAGGGAAAAAAATAATAGAATGAGCTATATTTTCTACTTTCTCTACTTGTGTTCCCCTCACTGATCTATTGACACGTATCACCTTTAGTAATCAATGACCTCTTAATGTATGGATCTATCGGTGCTCACTCACTGAACATAGATGCTTTTTTCTTTAGTACTTGACAATACCCAACACTTCTAATTCCAGCTACCTTCTCTGCTCTTCATGTGCTTGTACCTCTCCTTGTTTTTCCCCTAGCTTCCTTCTCCTTTACTCTTCCTGTTATTTTTCCTCTTCTTCCTGAATTCTTACTGTAGATTTTTCTAAAAGTTCTGTCTTTAGAACTTCCTTTCTTCCCTCTCTCACTCATGCTTTCATTAACTTTTTTCCCCCCAAATTCTCTCTATTGGCAGTTTGCTCTTTGGATGCCAGTGACTCTTTCTATGTGCTTTTACCATATTACCTTCTCTTGTCTGAATCTATCTTCTGACAGTTACACCTCCATAACCACTTCACTGACCTTTATACTCAGATGCCCTCCTGCACTTCAGCTCACTTTCCACCTACAAAACGGAAGAAAGCAGTTTTCTTTTCAAATTTCTAGCTCATCCTTTGGAAAAAAAAAACAACAACACAAAAAAACCCCAAAAAACATTTCTGACAACAGTGCCTCCATTCTTCCAAAATGGAAAAGACTAAAACTTTAGCAATTTCTATTTGTTTTATTTCATATCTTTTCTCAATATATCAGTTTGTTTGCCCCCGCCCAACATCCTCATTGCTCTTATATTTATTTTCTTTCATATATTATCCTTGACTTTACATTTAAACTGTCACACTAGCATATGTGCTTAATGGCTCTTGCTTATAGGGAAAACAAATGAAATTGTGGGGTTTTTTTGAGTAAATAATATTTTAAAATTGTAATAGCTTTACAGAAAAGTTATAGGCATGGAGAAGAGGGTTCTAACCTCAAAGACCATAGTACATTTGTCAGAATGGAGCAACGGACATTTGTAATCTATTAAACAGAATGCAGAACTTTCTATAAAGTCAGCACCTCATTCCAGAATCCAACATAAAATACCACATTGCAGTTTGTCATCCTGTGCACTTTAGTCTCCTGGGGTGTGTGAGGATTTCTGTTGTTTTTTTTTCCCTTGGTGACCATAACATGGACTATGTGAGAATTAATTTGAATAAATATCTTTCAGTTTAGAATTGTCTGATGTTATCTTTATGATTAGACTGGGGCTGTTGGTTTATTTTTGGAAGAATACCACAATAAAATATGTCACTTATCCTTCTCAGCACATCATATCTGGAGGCACAGAATATCAATCTGATGTCAATATGACTCATATCACTGGAGTTTTCTTATTGTTAAATTTTAGCATTGTTTATTGCATCTGTAATTTATACATATTTAATCTCACAGTGAGTTTTGTCTTTTCTTAGCATCTTCCACAGAGCAAATATTGGAATTTAGATAGTCTGACTTCTAATTTATTTCTGTTTTGTATGATGCCCCTTTCATGTTGTATCTAAAAAAAGAAATCGGTGTGAAAATCCTAGGTTGTGCACAGTTTCTCCTTTGACTTTTCAAGAAATCTTATGATTTTTATCATTTACATTTAGGTCTTTTATTTTGAGTCATTTTTTTTAAGTTTTGAAATGTTTCAAGGTTCATATTTTCCCCTGTAGAAATTCAATTGTTTGAACAAATTTTGTAGAGAAAGACTATCCTTTCTCTATTGAATATTTCTTGTACCTTTGTAAAAAATCAGTTGACAATATCTGTCCATCCTTTTTTTTAAACCTGTCTTATAATACATTTCTCCTGGGTAGCATACGATAAGGTGTTATTTTATCCAGTCTGACAACTCTTACCTTTTACTGTATGTTTAGACATTCACTTTTAAAATAAAGACAGTTGAAATAAAATGGAATGTTTACTTCATTTTTGTTGAATTTTCAGAATTTTCCTCAGTTTATGTCCTCTCTATGTTTAATTTAGGATATCTTATTATTGAATTCCTCTTCTACTATTGACTTTGTCTTTTAAAAGCATTTTAGTCACTCTCCTTTGGAAGATATTGGGTTGAATTGCTTGCATTACTGAACTTATAAATATTATGATAGGTATTAACATAGTTGTTAAGAGGAGTTATGAAAATTTAAGTATTTCTAAGAATTTCATAAAAAACTATGTTTTAGATTGCTTAAGATTTCTAAAATTCTTTGTATTAACCACAAGGACTTGAAAAACTGTGAAATGAAATGTTAGAAGAATTAATCAAAAGAGCAAGAACAAAGCTCCTTTGCAGTTCAGAGAGGCATGAAGAGCAAAGAAAAATCTTGGAAATGGCAAGTGAAAATGCTACAGAACAAATGAAATAGAAATTCTGGTTGCAAATCATCAACGAAGTACAGTCAACAAAGAAAAGCCCAAATTACACAAACCCACAGTAGGTAATGCCGGGTATGAATTAAGTACCTTAAACAATGAAGCTGGACAGTATAAATGTAAACATACGAATATATAAATGAGTTAAAGTATCCATAATAAGACTGTAGGATAGTTACAATTCAATGTTCTGTTCTCTGAAGTATAAAGTGAGTGAATGTGCAATTGCTGACAAATATTACTGAACTCTGTCTAAACAGATTAGAGAATTTAGTGGAGAAAATAGTGAATATTCTAGATGAAGAGGTTTGCACAGAACACAGGATGGAGAAGTTACTGATATCTCTCTCATGTTACATAGAGGGGGGAAATCTTACTTTGTTCTGTCCCTTTTATTTTAACAATAAAAATTTTGGAAATTATGCTGGTTTATTTATTTTCAAAGGGTTAGGCAGAAAATAATATACACAGAGTAACATGTAAAATTATGCTGATTTTTGTTAAGGCAATCTTCAAAAATGCACATCGAACTCATGTATTTATTCTAAAATTCTGTGTAAAACAATGTATATTATTTTAAAATTTTGTCTTTGGAAACTGCGTCTCAGATACCAATATTAAATTTACTTTTGGAATATTTTATCCTTTGCCCTTTCTGCCAACTTCACTATATACCTGCTCACACCACCATAGATAACCAATGCTTCAGGATTCATATGCCCAAACATTTATGAGTTCTAGCAAGATTTAAGAAGTTTTTCTTAGATCACTATACAGAGCTAAATAAAGGTTGACAAGAGTATTTGTCTTATAGAAGAGCAAATAACAGAAATTAATAACAGAAATTAATAACAGAAATTAAGCTCTACAGACTTTATGTCAAAAAGCTGGTTGAGAAAAGACAGAACTGGAACCCTCGCTCCAAACTTACAGCTTAGTAACTAGAAGTTTCACCACAAAAATATTTTTTTAAAAAGAACAGGAATAGAAGAAATCTGCTTGCTTTCTTTTTTCATCCATGTATATACAAGTATTTTGTGGGTCAGGAACTCACATGCTACTACTGCAAGTAAGTGGCCCACTGCCTGTCCATTTAAAAAAAAAAAAAAAAACTAAGTAGATTCGACATTTTTAAGTGACTGGAAAAAATTCAGAAGAAAACTCTTCCATGACATTTAAACATTGTAAGAACAGAGTCTCACTGCAGCATCCACAAATAAGGTTTTACTGAAGCATAGTCAGGCTCATTCATTTATATACTGTGATGGCTCCTTTTGTAAAAGCAAAGGTGACTAGTGATGATGTAGACTGAATGTCCTATTTACTTTCTGCCCTTAACAAAGAAGGACTACAGACCTCTGCTCTTTTCTGACTCAGTGAAAACTACATAATAAATATATGAAGAGTTTCATCAGAAAAGAGAGAAAATAAGGCAATGGAAAAATTAAAGTTTGTATCCAAACTTTATCCTTCAATTCATAGCTAATAGGGAAAGTTTGGCAGACTGACAGGGAGTGAGGCAATGACGAGGAATGAGGCAGATTTCACATTACTGTAACAATGCTGATGGAACAAAAAAAAAACTGCAGCATTTAGACTTGAAAATCCTATTGGCATTTGCTTTCTCCAGCTACACCAAGTGGAAGCAGACACAAAGCATAAGGGAAAGAAAGATCTCTTAGCAAGAAACAAATAAGAGGATTTCAAGGCTCCTTAACATGTGTCCAACAATGACAGAGCCCAGGGTAAAGAGTTAGGGAGGAATGTGCCTTGTTATGTAAGTTCTAGGTTAGAAATCAAACCCCAAATTCTCCTTCCAGCTGGGTCTGACTTTGAACTAGTCAGATGACTCTCCTAGGGTCTACTCTTTTATCTGTAATGTAGCATGCTGACCTACCAGAGGAATTCTCTCTCATCTTCTAAACTAGAGGAAAAACCAAAAGAGGAAAGGGACTGGGAGAGAAAGGACTTTAAAAGAAGAAGAATATCTTAAGAACTTTTTAAAAGTTCCTTTGTTTTAAAAGTTATCAGTTTTAAATAATAAAGCTTCTTCTTTAAAATAGACAATACACACTTAGGAAAGAGCTGTCCCTCATCTGAGAGCAGTGGCTTTATAGCCAAGCATCAGATGGCGCTAGATGACACTAACCACTACATCAGGATGGAGAACTAAGAAACAGAGGCATTTGAATTTGAGGATGTGGGTTTGTTCCTTCCCATTCTGAGGGGTTTCAGTAACAAAAGACATATGTACCCATGCTGGGTGTGTTTTTTTTTCCCCAGGAGCAAAAGCAACATTTATCTGAAAAATGCCTGCTATACAAGTAGCCACCCAGGCATTAGTCATGAATATTATCTGGAAAAATTAGGGGCCAGTTAGAACAGTCAGCACCCTCCTACCACTGTACTCCAATAAAATTAGGCTTATTTATCAGGTTATACAAATGAAAGTTTGGATAGTACAGTTCTGTTTACTTACTGGGGTAACTTTAAAGAAACAAAACTCAAGTTAGCTCCCTGAAGAGCAAAAACAGCACACTGTTAAGTCTAGCAGAGGAATACTAACTTTCCAAGGGGCAGTATAATTTAGCCTATTAGCTTGGTTTACAACTTTCTATAGGTTTTTCTTTGACCAGCATGGAATCTTAAAAGTAAAGAGTACTATTTTCCCCTAACAAATTTAAGATCTCATTTTAAAAGTTAGTAGCCTTAAACCAGAGAAAAATTATCTCAAGATTTTGAAGGAAAAATGTTTTTAAAAATCTAATGAATATTAAGTATAGAATTACTATATGACCTAGCAATTCCACTATTAGGTACATGAAAACATATGTCCACATAAATTTGTACTAAAAATATTCACAGTGACATTTCTAATAGCCAGAAAGTGGAAACAATTCAAATACACAATAAAATGTGGTAATTCATACAACAGACTGACAATTAAAAAGAACTGAAATAATGATTGATGCTGCAACATGGATGAACCTTGAGAATACCACACTGAATGAACAAAGTAAGTCACAAAAGACCACATATTGGGTAATTCTTTTATATGAAGTTCCAGAATGGGTATATCTGTAGAAACAGAAAGTGGATAAGTGACTGCCAGAAGATGATGGGAGGGAAGAGCAGCAAGGGTGGACTGCTAACGGGCATGGACTTTCTTTATGGAGTGAGGATAATATTGTCAAGTTAGAACATTAGTGGTGGCAGCTGCATAAGTCTATATTAAAAGCTACTTAACTGTGCAGTTTATTTGAATATGCCCTTTATTTGACTGGGAGGGTTTTTATGGTATCTCAATAAAAGTGTTATGGAAAAAAAAAACTACACTTTTTTCTTTGCTAAAAATGATAACACTTCATATTTTAGACAGCTATAAAACAAAAACCTCACTTTTGCTGCTACTAAAAGAGGAGTCAGGTTTAAGACAGGTTTACAGATTCCCCTTTTGTGGTAATTCTTATTGTCTGACCACTTTAAGCGTTATGACAAAAGTTAGTCTTGTGTTCATGGAGGAAATGTATTTCACTGTACTCTCCAAGATATTCATGTAGGCAGGCCCATCTCAACCTTTGTTGTGTGGTACACAGTTTTTATGAAAGCTTAGCTGCAACAACAACCAAATTTCTACATCAGAATTAGAGAAAAAGGGGGCAGGGATACTGTTGTGCCCCTATGCCCCAAACAAAAACCACAGCCATAAATCAGACACAGAAGACCAAACTAATAAACATACACTGTGCTTATACACTTACTGATGCCACTTACCACCTGGGTCTTTGGGCCTTGTTTCATCCTAGGTGTGGTAGCTCCATTCCCTACAGCCACCTCTTCAGACACTGAACTAGCTCTGGTCTTACCTAGAAAATCCACTTCATCTTCAGCTTTCCTGTCTGGCATTTCTGAAGAGAAAAGGAGGGTTACAAAGTGAGTGCATTTGAAAAAAATCATTCTTGGGACTTACTATTTACACAACAAGCTCCAGGTTTCATGTTTTGTTTGTTTTGCCTTAAATGGAAAAGTATTCTTTTGCTGTCAGGAGCTGGTGTCACTCTGACCCCATGCTGAGTGAGCTACTCTTATCACATGGTTGTGTGGTTTTCTCTAGCCTTTGTATGGGTTTGGAGCTAAGGCAAGAGCTGGTTCAGTGTCTACTGAATGTCCATTTCACCCCTGACTTTTCATGACAAATCTGTGAGTATGGTGCTGACTTCCATGTGGAAAAGTCAATTCATAAACCGTAAGGGAACAGATTAACAGCTATAAATAGTCCATTCTGACCATACCAAAAATATATTTTTTTAAAATAGTAAGAGGGATTTGTACTGAGAATGAGACAAACCCTCTGGAACAAGTCTGACTTATTCTAAACCTGTACTACACACACTCCCGATCCACCCTATCACTGTAATAACTAAAACTGAACTAATCCAGAAAATTACTTTTAATTTTAACTCTTTATTTTCTCCAAAATCAAAATATTAAAAAAAAAAAAAGACCAGCAATTCATTTTATTAAGAAAAAACCTTTATACATGTTTTCTCTAGTATTATGTAGTTGTCTTCTTGCTGGTCACACCAACAGACTGAACAGTGATGCTTTTGTTACTTGGCCAAACAAATACAGGAAGGAAGTGATAAAAATGATGCTGGAGGTAAATCTGGGCTTCTGACACTTGTATAAAGGGAAAAATGACTGAACAAATTTGTCTCAGTATTCTAAATGCAAACAGAACTGTCATCTCATTTTCACGTGAAAAATGTGCTGTGGTCTTCATTGATCTCATGATACCACTACTCTGACAAATAAAAATGCTCCCTACAAATACCAAAAAACACAAAGCTTGTTTCTTTTGCCAAAGAATAAATTATACTAATTAGGATTTTATTCTAGAAGTACATGCAACATGTCCAAAGTTCTCTTTTGATTTGGGAAGGTTAGATTCCTATAAATGAACATTTATAAATCTCCTTTTTTCTGTCCTTGCCTTTATAATTATATAATCTTACTACAAACTTAAAAATGGATTAAGAAGTTTCTTTGCCCAGAGTATCAAAATCTAAGTTTTATAAACTATAAAGTTAAAAAAAAATCTCACTGAGCAATGCCTTTAGAAATACCCCTTTATCAAAATATTTCTAAGTGAGAGTAATTGGAGGAATAGGTGTTGATTTTTTTTTATTCATCTGGGGATGGTATTCTTGGCACAACCTTACTTTCCTATACCCCAAAACAGAAAATATGTATCTTGGCACATAGCAACCAGTTCCAATGGTAAACAGTGATTACAGAGATGTGGGGTATTGGTAACTCTGTGGGACTGGCATGGTTCAGTCATGCATCACCAACTTCCTAAGCACTGCAATCAATGCTTTTGATGGGTGAGAGATCACATCCCCTTTATTCTATCTGGCTCTTTCCAAATCGGCAGCTAAACCAATGTTTCCTCTCTGGTAAAACTACATAGTTAAATTTACAAGTGAAATGAAAATTTCCTAGGAAATACCCTTTGGCTCTGAGATCAGACTCAGGTGCTTTTTCTTAGGGTATTGTGACCAGGGACTTTTCCCAGCCCTAGTTTCTGAAGAAGTCACTGATTTCTTTATCACTGGATACTTTTCCCTGTAGTTTGAGATCATGAGAACAGTAAACCTATGAAGACACCTTTTGGAAACAGGACAAATAATTCACATACATAAAATACACCAACCCCAAGACCACATACACTGTTGAAATTTCCTATTTTCTTTCCTTTTTAATTTCCTTTTATTTATTTATTAAATTTTGATTTGTGCTTTCTTCCTTCTTAAAGAGTTTACAATCTTAAAACACTTCCTAGTGTATTCACTACACTTATGTACTATTAAAGTTTGAAATTCTCCATTTTCACCTTTTCTCGTAGAGCACTACAGACACAAACCCTACATAGTACAAAGTTGTTCAGGTTAAATTCTGACCATGGAGTCAGAAGAAGAAATAATTCCACCCATGTGGCCAAGGACACAGCACCCAAATTAAATGAACATAGCCAGGCATCAAATTACAGCCACTCCCATTCTTCTGAAATGCCAACCTGCCAGGAGCTCGAAAATAGACTTGTTGTTGTGCCTTATTTAAAACAGTAGAGACCTTCTCATTTAAATTCTGAGACAGCAATCAACAAATTTCTATCACTAATAATTTAAAGCATTAATAAATCTAAAAACCTTTAGTCACCAAAAATTCTACTTCCGATTACTTAAATCCCCCAGCTGGGACAGGGTGGAGGGTGCAAAATGGCTAAAAGTTCTTTACCAGGGAAATTAACAATTGTGTTTAAATTGCACTTCTTCTTAATCAACTGTTTTTGCTCCGTTTCTCACCACACCACACCCCATACTCCTAACACAAACTATACTATAAAAGCTTGTCAAAATTGAAAAAGGGGAAAAAACAGAACAAAAACAATCAAATAATAAAGATAAACAAGCTATCTCTTACCTACAAAAGCATAGGGGCAGGCATGGAGATAGGTCTTCTGTCTATCGATGGTAGCAGATGGTAGTATAAGAATGTGCATCCAACTGACCTTTAAAGACTTCAGAAGTCAAGACCAAGACAGACTCCAGTTTCAGCTTCAGTCTCAACCCCCAATAAGAAGTTTTATTCAGATAGTTTATTTCCACTGAGCAACAGTGGTTTCTCTTTGCTGTCTCTGGACGTGGTTACCCATAGATGGAACAGGCTGCTGTATGAGCAATCTGCTCGGTGCAGCTGCTTCACCAAGATAAGCAGACACAAGGTCTGCCTGGTGACAGCAGCTCAGCAGACTGGGCTTGGGCGGAAATCCTGCATCCTATCCTCTGCGCTGTGCAGGGTCCTGAATTCTCAGACTCTGCTCAGAAGTAATAAGCAATGGAACTGGAGTTTTATTCCTCAGGCAGGAAAAGGAGGGAGTCTCCTCAGTCAAACCACTGACCTCATACCACCATTTTGGGTGCTGGGTTTTAAATGATACTTATTTACAGCTGTTCATAAAACTACCCTGACTCTAAATTTTCTCAGAATACAGACAGAATGATAAAGAGGAAGAGTTTCAGGCTTGTAAATAAAACACATCCTTTACAGCACTGTTTTCTATGGTTCCAAAGAAAAGAACTAGGCCGTGTGAATAAAAACATCTGCTAAATTCCTTCATCTTTTTACAGTACTTGTGATCTAGGCACCATCTTCCAGTTTGGAAAGTTGCAACTGCTCCAGTGTGACAGAGCACTTACAGGCTTAAGTAATCAAGCTGTGAGTCTATAATACAGGAAGCAAAATCTGTCCAACCCCAAGACGACATGCGTCTCTTGATGGTGGTGTCTATTCACTTGGCAATCTACTCAATGAGCAAGAAAGATCTTCAAACAGCATGTCCAAGAGACTCTAAGGAAATCTGCTTCTTGAAATATTAATTTTGTATTTTGCTTTGCTTACCTGTTGCCAGCTCGGGCTGACCAATCTCTGGCTCCTCCCTTCCAGCAAAACATCCTGCAGGGTTCCCAGTCAGCTGTTCTGTCCTAGGGCCCAGATCAGGACCAGATGGTGATAACTGACTGATTCCCCCCTCAGGAATCAGCACTCCTGAGGCTTTGACTCCTTCAATGACAGCTTCCACTATACGGCAGGCAGTCGCCTCTAGCAAGTCTGCTCCCTCAGGGACATGTGCAGCTTCAACAGAGACCATGCGATCACTCCTTTCCCTGCCTGGAGCCAAGATTTGTGTGACTTCTCTCATGCCAGTGAGAGCCTTGTCATTGAGATCTGAGAGCCCTGTCTGTGTGGGGAGCTCCTTAGCAATAAGCTGCAGTGCTCCATCATCCATTTGTGACTCTTTGGAGTCACCCATAGAATAGCCATGGTCTGGTCTCTCCTGCTTCCCTGTCTTCCAATCAGGAGGTACCATTCCCAGGTTTGTAGCTCCCTGTAGTCCAGTCATACCTTTGTTTGGTAAATCTCCTGGCAAACTCTGGATCACATTCTTCTCCTGGCTCAATAAAACTTCTGAAATTGGGATGTTTTGCATGTTGGGTGATCTGTCCTTTCTTCTGGGCCCAGCAGTACCTCGGAGAGCATTAACCATTGCAACATCCACCATCACATTTCCACTCAACTCATGAACACTGGTTTTTCCCTGGGATTCAGTATTATCAACTCCCACATCCAGAGTGAAAGGTGGAGTGCAGTCAAGAGCCTCAGATTCATCTGGCAGCAAACCAGACAACAGAGGTGAGCTGTTCTGTTCTGCATTCAAGGCTTCTTGCCTTGAGTCTGTAGCCAGATTTGCTCCTGGTGGCACCAGGCTCTGTGCAGCCCCACCTTCAGTAACCAGGGAGACTTGTAGGGCCACTTCCTTGTTATGTTTAGTTTCTGTCTTAAGACAAGCAGAGGGTGTGCCCAGTGAACTGCTGGGCAGAAGTGCTTTGTCCTCAGCACAGGCCACCAACATAGGTTTTCACAGAATTCTGGAGTCTCTTGTCTGGGAGGTAGTGTTCTCTGCTCTTCCTGAAATGTTCCTGAAGAAAGCTTGTCTCCCTTAATGGAGGAACAAGGCACTGCTTTGTCCTTGTCATCTTGTCTCTGCACTAGAGAGCTTTCTGGAACCACCAGATTTTTGCCTTCTTCAATAAAAACTGAATCAGAAGTCAAAGTGGCCTTACCCACACTCAGTAGAGAAGAGTTGGTCAGAACTTCAGGAGCTGATGAGGGGCCAGGACCTTCAAGCTCCCCATCATGTCTTCCGGGGCTGGTATTCCCCATGCTTAGCTGAAGCTCCACAGCAGCAGAGGGCAAGAACAGGCCTACTGCCCTGTCTCCTGGCAACTGTTCATCAGGATCATTCAAATCTCCTCCAGCCAGGCCATCTCTACAAGCTGAAGCCCTGTGTGGTTCAGGAGTTGCTGTTCCCTTTTCTTTCTGGGAGGGGACAAGAGAAAGTGCGTCATCTTTGATTACTGATTCACTGCCAGGCTGCCAGAGAGAAAGTGCTGTCAGATGGCACCGCCTGGTCTGGAACCAGTTCTTTCTCAGTTTTAGGCACAATTGGATACAGAGGTGAAACTACCTCAAGAACATTTGTTAAAAGCGTATCTAGTTTTGAATCTTTTCCCTGACCTTTTTTATTCAAAACTTTGAGAGGACACAAATCTACACATTCTGAAGTGATTGTATTTACTTGTTGGTCTTCAAGGCAGATGGCAGTGGATGGGTCTTGTGTTCTGGGTTGCCCTTTCATGGTGTTTTCAGGTCTAACCAAGTCACTGCAATGTTTTGCAATCAATTCACCACTAGAAGTCACTGTGTTCTATTGACATTCTGAGTCAGAGCAGAGTTTATCATCTCCAGTGGCACAATAAGCCAGTAGTTTTCTGTTTTGGCTTTGAGTATGAGATGAATTCATTTCTGATCCCTGGTTTGGCATTACATCTTTTTCTATCTCAGAAAAGATTAAATCCAAAGGTAACACTGCTTCACATCTGTCTGCTAAGGAAGTGCTCGGCTCTAATTCATCTAAAATCTTGTTATTTGTAGCAGTTGGGATTATCAGAGAATTCTGATCTAGAGCATCAGCACTTTCCTCACAATTTCCAGAAGTTTCAGTTTCTGCTGTTTTTTCAATGGGGGTTTCTCCAAGACTAAATCCAAATGAAGACTCAGGTCTGTCACTACTCGGGGCACTTGTGGCAAAGACACAGTTTGGAACACTGATTTTATCCACAGGCTCACTTATGACTGGTACGTCAGTGGCTCCAGTTGTGTTGATATTCGACTTCTCAAATCTTTCCTGTATACTTTCTACTGCTTGAGGCATATTATTCTGGGTGGCAGGAGCTATGTTCATGAGGCTATGTTCCACTTCCCCTGCACCTTGTGAGGCGCTGCTTTCTGTTGTTGAACTGTCTGCTAGTTCACCCCCTGAGAAATGCTGGGCTGTGCCTAACTCTGTGACCACATCACCCTGCAGCACACTGCCTCCAATGCTCAAAGACTCCTCGTCTGTGCCCATTCTACAAGACTTTGTTCCAGTTTCTTCATTTTGGTTTCCACAGGATAGCAGGCCAGCTGTGCCCTTTACTCTACAGTCAGGCATGCTCTGAATGTAGCTGTCTTGATTGGACACAGTTCCAGAGTCCATAATAGGTGCCGGCTCCACCTCTTCCCCTTTTCTTGCCACGCCTTTATTTTTTTTACTGTAAGATTGGTCTGTCTTCTCTCCCTCAACTACACTTGAAAAATCACAGGAATTCTCAATCGGTCCAACAGGGCTCCCCTGGCAGCATACAGTGCTCACAGTCTCTTTAGGAGGAGGAGAAAGCTGCTGGCTCAGGTGGACTGAGAAGGAACTGGCCATCTGTCTCTGGGACACTGGGCACACTGGAAGGATCCTGTGCTGTCATCATTAAGGGCGTAAGATTGTCCATCTGCTTGAGGTTTGTTTTCTAGGAGGAAATCAAAGATAACTTTTTAAAAAAGCTGTTCGAGAGAAGATGTCACTGATACTTATAAACCCAACTCTACTAAACATAACTCACTGCCCTCTTGGCCCTTCCAAGGTCACATGATACGGTGATCTAAGCAAATACAAATTAATTATCTCTCTCTCTTTTTTTTAATATCTTTATTTTTTTTTATGTTGTGCTGAGGATCGAACCCAGGGCCTCCCATGTGCCAGGCGAGTGCTCTATCGCTGAGCCACAACCCCAGCCCTAATTATCTCTCATTTCAGCTATTATTTTCCTCTCTCCACTGGTGTGTAAAAAATGACTTAGGAAATACTCACTGATTCTTTTCTATATAGAAAAATATGCTAGAAAGTCGATTAAAACTAAGGCTCAAAAATCTTGTTTTAAAAAAGCACTGTGAGCCAAGAAGAAATACAATCTACCAACAAACATGGAAAAATGTTCACCATCTCTAGCAATTAGAGAAATGCAAATCAAAACTACTCTAAGATTTCATCTCACTCCAGTCAGAATGGAAATTATTAAGAATACAATCAACAGTAAGTGTTAATGAGGATATGAGGGGAAAGGTACACTCATATATTGCTGGTGGGACTGCAAATTGGTGCACCACTATAGAAAGCAGTATGGAGATGCCTCAGAAAACTTGGAATGAAACCACCATTTGACCCAGTTATCCCATTCGTTGGCATATAATCAAAGAACTTTAAATTAGCATACTGCAGTGACACAGCCACATCAATGTAGCAGCTCAATTCACAATAGCTAAGCTATGGAACCAACATAGATGCCCTTCATGGGATGAATGGATAAAGAATATGTGATATGGAATATTACACAGCCTTAAAGAAGAATGAAATTATAGCATTTGCAGGTAAATAGATGGAGCTGGAGAATATCATGCTAAATGAAATAAGCCAAACCCAAAAAAAGCAAAGGGCAAATGTTTTCTCTCATAAGCAGATACTGATCCACAATTGGTGGGGGGGGATAAGAAAAGAATGAGGGAACTTTGGATTGGGCAGAGGGGAGTGAGGGAGGAAAAGGGAGGGGTATGAGGGTGGGACAGATGGTGGAAAGAGACAACATTATTACCCTATATACACGCATGACTATACCACTGGCCTATACTACTGACGTGACTCTGTATCAGTACATGTATAGCCAGAGGAATGAGAATTTGTGCTCCATTTGTGTACAATGTGTCAAAATGCATTCTACTGTTATATATAACTAATTAGAACAAATAAAAGAGTTTTAAAAAGCACTGTGAGCACCTTCAAAAGATGCTTTTTAATATATTCATTAAAGGGGAAGTGTCTACTTTAATCCTGTCTCATATATTCAAGTATAAATAAATCCTAACCAGTTTCATAAACTGTTTTTAACCACAAGATGCAATCAGATGCCTATGTATCCTAAACACTCACTGATGAGTTACAAAGAATCCTTTAATCTCCCAAAGAAGCCCAACCAATCTAGTTTAACTTTTTTACATATTGGTTCATAATGTCAAGAGCAGTGACATGACTGAGGATACAGCTCAGGGGAAGAACGATTGCCTAGCATGCATGGGGCCCTGGGTTCAAATTCCAGGAGAATTAAGAAAACAAAAAAGTGGCATGGTAGGTATTCTTTGACATTTTGATGTCAATACTGACTTATATGAGAACATACAGCACTAATGTCTAACTTAATTACTCTCAGAGGGTACTAGGACTTGAGATATTACAAGTAATCTCAAAACTATTTTTGCAACTTTAAAGTATTTTTTTAATGTAAGCAGTAGAACCCACAAAGGAATGGTTAAGATAATCATGGTTCATCACCCTGATGGAAGGAATACTACACAATTATATAAATGTTAACTATGAAGACCACAGTATAAGCAGAAAATAACATTTACAATACAATGTGGGGGAAAATTATATACCTTAATCTGTTATAATTATGTAAAACTCCCATGTGTATACAGACCAGTCTTAGGAAAAATGGAGGGGAAAAAATTACACAGGAGTCTTTAGTAAATTTATATCCTGACTTCAGCAATTGTTATAGGAATACTATTTGCATGATACATTAAAATAATTTTAAAATATGTGATTTGTTATCATTTGTTATTATTTGAACAACTACAATGATCTCATGCATATCTACTGTCATATGTCCTCTCAATCATCTAGTCATTCAGTAAATATGCTGCACACTATATCATAGACTCTTCCTAATTCCTGAGTCTACTGTAAAAATTTACATATAAAAGAGTAAAATGTGTCATCCTCATTAAAGTATCTCTATTAGAAAACACCACAAAAGAAAAAAAAAAGGATTTTCACTAAAAGCTTGCAGGCTACATTTAAGAGTATTCAAAATTAACTTGATACCATTCAGACTGAAAGCAACAGTCTCCTAAAATCTATGAAATCAGGTCACAACATTTAATAAACATTACAAAATAGAGATCTGCAGAAATAAGTAATGTTACCTGAAGAATTTTGGAAGCTCCTAATACATGCATTCTCCACAATTTTAACTGCTCATATTTTCTGCCAACCATACCTTTCTGGTAGCTTTGACATCTATTAGTTGCTATTTTCAAGTGGACAATCATTCACCTAGTAAGAAGAGTTCTAAGGGGGGAAAAACTGATTTTCTAGTAGTCTCTTCAAAGGAAAATAAAATTAGTGCTTTGGAACAAACAATTCAAAAAGACAGAGGCAGGCACATTATACAACCCTACTATGGAATCTTTTAGCCTGCTGGTCTCAGAAATCATGTCTGCTCTCAAAGAAGCTTCTGCCATTGAACTGAACCCAAATGACCTTAAATGAAATTATTAACAAACTGTATCCAAATCCAATCAGCTCTAAAATAAACAACATGGAAAATTAAACTTAGTCTTTCAAATGTTGTGGTCAAGAGAAATGTACCCATATGACGTCTATACTACTCATAATAAATGCTACCAGGGAGTCTGTAATGTTTTTATGTCTGGTAACAACTTTATCTTGAAGGACTGAATAGATTATAAAATTTAAAAATTTTTTTTAGTGATCTTTTTAACCATGTAACTATCAATTTAAATATAGCAATACTACAATTACTCACTAAAACAGCTGGGAAAAGGCTTCACTGATGAGCAAACTGGGTTCGTGTTCTTTAGCGACAATCTCAGAAACTGTTTTCCCTCATTTAGTTCTATAAAATTAAACCAAACACAGACAAATTTCCTTTTATGCCAGGAAAAATTAGTTCTAGTTGTTGTTTACTTCTACATCTACAATGTGTGTTTATAAATCTGGCAAAAGTCAATTTAAAACACTCAGCCCCTTACTGCTACAACCCTAATGCTAATTCTGTATCTTAAGTGATATCATCTAATGCCACAAACGTTGCTTTACAGGTTTCATGGCTTTGGTGGAAGCATTTTATGTTTTAACAGCAAGCTTCACTGGGATAGGCAGGGACACACACAGGAGCATACATAAACCTGCAAATGAAAACCTTCCTTACCATCAGTTGCTGTTGGATGTTCATAAGTTTAAAAATATGTCCAGAGCAAGTCTCTACAATAAACGGAGGTTCATGATGTGATTCAGACTCAGAGGTCAATGTATAGATGTCCAATTCTCGATGATGCCTCACAGAACAATCTCCATAAGGGATTTCATAGGATAAACTGCTCCAGGAGTCTGGCTCTCTAGCATTCTCCCTGCAAGCAAGTAAACTCTGGTTAATATATAAACACAATCTCCCAGGTGTAGGTTTAACCTGGCAAATATCACATCATATTTCTAACCTGACTGTTATTAAGGAAGGCTCTATAGCAAAATTTTGGTTTATACAGCTCCCCAATAATACAGGAATATAACAAATTTCTCTTTCCTCCTCATAAGAGGTTACAAATTGGACAAATGGAAACCACAGGATTCCTCCCTAAAGATATTCTTAAAGAGAAGTTTAGGATCTTAAAATAGTTAATATTATGCTAACAACCAAATAATAAGAATGTGTTAAGAAAGATGGCTTTAGCCTGGTTTCCAATAGTAGCAAGATTTATTAAAAATTGCTCTTTAATAGATTATACCTTACACTAATTACAGATTATGTGGGAAGAAATACCCAGTTGCTACAACCCCTTTAATGGTACTTTAACGTTTGTAATGAGTGGAGGAAACACCCTCAAACTTCTTGAAGTCAATTCCACAGAGAAAACTATAAAATGCCTTATATTATCCTTATTAATATAATTATAAGATTCTGTTTTGAATCATTAATTTATTTTTAATTTAAAGAAGAAACAGGGCTGGGGTGTAGCTCATTGGTAGATTGCTTGCCTAGTATGTATAAGGCCCTGGGTTCAATTCACAGCACCACTAAAAATAAACAACAATAAACAAACAACTGTGCTGAATTCATTTCATTACAAACATATATACAAATAAAATTGACAAGGGTACAGGCATATAACAAAGCATTTCTGGCACGGGCCTCAAAGCATGAAGTCTCTATATAGTTCCACTATTAAAAGTCAGTTGTTTGGATCAAGGCAAGTGAATTTGTTTTGTAAGGGCAACAGTACCTCTAATTCTACCCTTGCTTCTATAAGACACACTCATAATGCTTGCATGAAATACAACCCAAAATGTCTATTGTGTTTTTCACAGCAGAAGAAGGAATTTCAGGGCACAAGATAAACCAGCAATGAAAGCAGACAATGGTACACCATACAACCTCATATTCCCAATTACAGTATTTTGGCACACATTTCAAGTGTTAAGCAGCCTTTTCGATGTTCAACAGAAGTATAAAAATTTCTAAAGTTCTGATCCTTGGTGTCACTGTCCATTTTTGTTAGTTTGATATAAGGTGTAATGACAGAGTTGGAGATTTCTGTATTCAAACTTCAGGGTTGTTATTTCCTAGCTACAGGATGTTATACAAGTCTCTTAATTTCTTTGGGTCTTCACTACATAATGCACACAAAGGGATTTTCAAGAATTAGAATACAAAGAACTATGACTTTACTATTTGGCATGGAGAAATAAAAAAATGATGTTGCCTATTACTCCTCCTGCTTTCATCCATTTAAAAATAGTTCCTAGTATGCCTTCCTTCCTTGTTCATCTTGTTTTCTGTATTTATCAGAAAATCCTGTTTCTTCTTAAAGCTTTAAAAATACTGAAAACAGTTCTCAAACATCATTTTGAGTAGATACCTAGTAGCTCAAATATTAGGTACAACAATCAGATTATGCTATTAATCCTTCCCTCCTTATCTGAAATGTTCCTTATTTTTTCTTTTCTTATAACACTGGTGTTTTGGGGTTCCTCATATTTCACCTAAGCAAACAGTACACACTGGTAGTGTATCTTAAGAGATTATGGGGGAAAAGAAAGGTTATATTTGACATCAATGTCATGTTTTGAAATGAAAGAAATTAAAAATTCAAGACAGAGACACAAGTAATTCAATTGTCTCTCCAGAAACTATTTTACCTCATAAATCATACCTGTCATTAATAACTCAACTTGAGAACAAGTGAAATTTTAAAAGTGTGGTGGAGTGAAATGCCTTTTTAAAAAGTATAAAAGCATGCCCTTCAGGGTAACAATGAAGGCTATTGCAAAGAACACTACTGCAATTTCCATACTTTAGAATGACTGCCTAAACCAGGTGCAGTGGCACATGCCTGTAATTCCAGCAGATCTGGAGGCTGAGGTAGAAGAAGAGTGAGAGTTCATAGCCAGCCTCAGCAATTTAGCAGAGTCCTATGAAACATAGGAGACCCTGTCTCTAAATAAAACATAAGAAAGGGCTGCGAATGTACCACAGTGGTAAAGCACCCCTGTGCCTAGTTCTCCCATCTCCCAAAACAGGGTACCTAATAGTTGCTTAAAATAAGACTGGCATATACTGTGCTGAATGTTTTATGTATTTATTTATGTATTTTATATATTTATGAATTTGTCAAGTTACTCTACTTTGGGTAAAATGACCTCTAATAAAAAGTACCTACCTATAAGTTAGATCCTTAAAAGTTCAATGGAATGGCTCAAAAAATAAATAAATAAATAAATAAACCAGCTACACCAAATGAGAAAGAGACAATTTCTCTGTAAACTCAATTAAGCTGAGTTGTTTCATGGTCTTTTAGGTCACTAAAAGACCATGAAACAGATGTCATCCAATTGTTAGCCTAATATTTTCCTGTCAGATGAACTTAACAATCTGAAGGAGAACTTAAATCACTGTAAGTTAAACATGCCATAAATCTGAAGTTTGTTTGGTCTATTACAGGCTTATTTAAAAAAAAAAAAACTGTGGGTTAACAGAAGAGCAGAGAACTGAGGGTTTGATGGACAACTCTTCATTGAAGAGTAACTGGAAGAGTTACTACTGATCAAGAACAAACTTTCTCAACCTAATGTTACACAAGGTTGACGGGCTACTGTCTCATACTGATATTTTCTATTAGGCTCAAGAGGATCTAAAGATTAGTTTTTAATTTGTATAAACTTTTGGATAAAGCATATAGGGAAAGAAATCAGAATTTTTTACATTAAAAGTTTTATAATGTAAACCTAAGAAAACTAAAGTCACTACATAAGCATACATAAAACTTTTTACTACTGTAAATTAGCTCTAGAGGCATGACTATTTATTGGTGACTATTAGTCTTATGGCTGCCTTTTTACATGATGAATACAGGGTATTAACAATCTCTACAGCTACACTATAAAGACATCCAATGGAAAACTCATATCTAATTTGATATAATAAATACAATTTAACTTCTTTTATAAAAACACTAAAGAAGAGTAGCAAGATTTTTGCTAGTTCCATGGTGTTTTTCCTTCCACTCGATTTCCTGTTAATAAGGAAAAAAAAACCACAGTACTTTTTTTTTAAAGGAAGTTTGGAAATTTTTATTGAACTCATGAAGGAAGTAGCCCTAAAGGAATTAAGAGAGTTGATGAAGAAAGATAAATTGTTAAAGACCCAAACATTAATGATCATAATTTAAATTTGATGGACCACCTGCTAACAAATTCTGCCAAAACAGCAGTAAGAGATGAGCATACATGTACTACTAAGCACACACACACATTCAATCCCCAGACCACCTAATATTTTCATCTTTTAAAATCCTTTCTAAATTTATCCTACTATCAAGCCTGTTCACAGATTTCTGAGGTAGAAGAGACCTGTTCCCAGATGAGTGAACTGAAAGGGATCCTGAAGAATACTGACTATTGACTGAAGAGTCAAACAATATTAGGTTTGAACCCCAAACTGCTTTGGTTATCATGAGAAAGCTGTTCAACCCTGAAGCCTGTTCCTTTATACCTAAAATGAGAATACCACCAACCCAAGGATTGTTACAAATATGAAAAGCAGCCATGCACAAAGCACTGGATATAAAGCAGGCATCTAAAACTGGTGTTACTATTACCTATTAAAATGTTCCTGTTTGGGGAACTCAAGAAAAACGGATCCCTAAAACTTTAAGAAGATCTTCTCAATCACCGTGGCCCAACAAAGCTTTGGAGCCAATTGATGCCTTTGGCACAACAGTAGAACTGAAAAAATAAAGGAAAGGAGAAAAATAAACAAAAATACAAGAAGCACGTAGGTGAGGAGCAGCAATGTAAAGCAAAGGTCCTCTTAGAATAATTTAATCCACTTCTTTCCTAAATTCCTAAGTCAGAGGTGTGTGTTCAGGAGAGAGCTGTCCTGCAGGCTTCTTATCACTATAAGGAGCATCTGCATCCATGGAAACAAAACACTGCTACAGATACACAAAACTAAAGCACGGCCCAAGAATTACTTCATTTCCTATTAAGCTAAAAGTGGAACATATCCCATCCGGGCCCTCTCTTTTCAGAATGAAACAATTGGGACTTTGTTTTACCAGTTATCCAAAGAAGAACCCTGAAAGTGTTTGCTCGGCCAGACAAGCCCAGTCTCACACAGATGTCATCTTCTAAGAAATTAGTAGTCAGAGGTGGAAAATATAAAATAATGTCTTTACTACTCAGTTTGGCATCAAAGTATTTAAAAATCTAGTCTTTTCTATCTTTCAAGTAGATATAACAGAGTTAAAGAAAATGTTCATTCTTCAGAGCCACACTCTTTCAGAAACTGGGATTGCATGAAAAAGTATGTACCCACTGCTAGTTTTTGGTGTTCTATTTGCAGATGTACAAATTTGGTATATTTTCAAAACATCTCTGTATGCACAGGAGTATTTGAGCAGGGAGTGGGGGGTTGGGGGAAGCAAGCATGGGAAGGAATTGCATCATGTGCATTTTGGAAAAGGAAGGAGCTAATTAATGGTAAAAATGTGATCTTCTATATTCCATCCTACATACCTCTAAGGCAGACTTCTCAACCATTTTTTTTCATTATTATCCCTCCAAGTAGCCTTTTTAGACATTTTTCTCCACTTCACACCTCATGAAATTTTAATACCATTGATATACACATATTTGTATTATGTCTATCTTTATTTTATATGTAAAGAGTAAGATTATATTTTTGTAGCCCCAAGATTAAATTTATACTCCCTGGGGGATATCAATCCTGTTGTAATGCATGCCCCAATATTCCAGTTCCATGTTCACAGTTCCAAAGTGATAAAATGTATAACTTCTTCATAACATTATAACTAGGACAGTAGAAAACAGATATCTTTCCTGAGCAGTTCTCAGGTTTGTTGTTGTTTTTGCAGTACAAGCACTACATGTATTGACAAACTTAAAGATAACAATTTAAGTATTTTAAAATATAAACTCAGAGCTGTCCAGTAGCCTTACAGTAGTAGTTCAGAATAGGGAGACTCTTATAAAATGTCCAGCAAAAAATAAATGATTGCTTTGATAGTGGAGAAGAAATCAGAATTCTCTGATTGGGCCAATTAAAAACTTACAACTTATTTTTAAATATGTTATCTAATTTGGTTATCTCTGCACATCCGCTGCTAGAAAAAGAATCTTGGTTCACATGAAATAAAAAACACATCATGCTATAACTAACTATAGGTCCAGTTGTTGAGATCTAGGCTGCAATTTTTCATTAAATCCAGAAGACTTCTGATTGTTATAAATGTTTTTGTTTTTCCTTTTCATGACAAATTTCTTTGTATAGTACCTTCCCTTTTGAAAGAGAAAGAAAAATATGGAAGTGTTGAGTCTAATTTTGGGGTCAATGAAGGTTTGAAGTTTTTCTGTCAAACAAGAATGCTTGCTGTGAATTCTAAAAGTAATTGACAAGGTGAAAAAAGATTTCATTTTATAAAACATTCTATACCAGCATGTTTGACAAAACAGTGTGGAGAATCAACTAAAAATCCTGCTCCATTTTGCATTTGAAATCAATGCTTTGTCTAAATTCAGTTTCATGGATAAAAGTGAATATAATAAAATAGTACTCTATATTCCCCCTAAGAATTACCTTCTAAGGATACTCAGATTTCTTTACACTATTTACCAATCCTATACTGGCTTCAAAAAAAACTACCTTAGCTTCATCTTGAGAGGAAAATCATTAATTAAATAAAGTGTGATTTAAGGTTGGATCCGTTTACTATTTGGAGACAATAACAGGTGTTTTATGTTTTCTTTAATTACAAAATTAACGTCTTTTATTATTAGAAATGTTTTTCCATTTTAAGCTGTATTTCATAGCAAATTATATTCTTGAACCAGCCATCTCACAAGTATTTTGGAAATAATATTTTATTATAAAATTCAGTCTGTGTCTAGTGTTAATTAATGCAATGAAGCATTTATTTTCAAAAAAAGAAAGTATTCTTTTCAGTGTTCAAAATTTATTAAAAATCACTATATATTATATAAGTAGTATGCTTCAATTCAAATAATTCAAATGCAAAAAAAGTAGGAAGTTCATGTCTCTACTCACCTGTCCCTAAATATGTTACTACTTTTACCATACTTTTTTAGGGGGGGGGGCGGGGACTGAATCACATCTAGAGCCATCTATGGTAGGCAAGCAAGAAAGGGTTACTTTAAAAATGCTTTTACCGGGGTTGGGGCTGTAGCTCAGTGGCAGAGTGTCTGCCTAGCATGTTTGAGGCACTGGGCTTGATCTTTAGCACCACATAAAAATAAACAAAATGAAGACATTCTGTCCATCTACAACTATAAAAAAAAATTAAGAATTACAAAAAAAAAAAAAACCTTTACCACTTCTCTACAGTCTCTATTCAAATGGAAAGTTCTTATTAGAAAACATAAAAAAGTTAGAAAACATACATTGGGGATATAATTGTAATATCTGGATTCAAAGTTTTGTTTTAGAAGAAAACTTAGAATGTCTAGTATTTCAACCTATTTTCAGACAATATTTGATAAAAGTTTACAGATGAAAATCAAGAAGTAGCTGTCTTTTGAAGGTCAATCAATCACCGGGTTTTAGAAACTAAAACATTTCAAAACACTAACAGTAAACACTTCAGTAAAACATACCAGAGAACTAAAAAATTAGAGCCAGCAATGTGGATGAAGCATGATGTAAAAAAACAAGAATAAGGCACAAAGTTCTTTTTCTTTTCATACACAATCAGCCCAAATAATTAGGAATTGCAAGTCTAATCCTTGCAGAAGGATAGAGAGAGACATCCTGATTAGAAGCAGCTGCAGCAAAAAGACATCGTACATTTATCCAGTAACTACAATGCACACACTATTGTGTAGACTTTCCATGAAGAATCTTGATTAATCTGACACTGACACTGCCCTCAGTATACAGAAAACCTGAGGCTATCAATACAGCTTAACTGATGCAAAGAAATTATCAGTTAGCTTCAGAAAGAGGACACAGACTTCTGCTCCAAGCTAAGTGTTTAATTTGAGAATCATTTCTGCCCCTCTCCCCAAAATTAGGGAGAAGGGGGATATATATATGTACATTCACCTTTCCAAAGGATCAGCTTCTGAGAACTAGAATGATTACAACACAGCAGAAACGTTATCCCATCAAGCGGCAGGAATTCCTAGAAGAAGCCTTCTTAGCGCGTACCACTGAAAGAAAGAAAATTATTCCCCTCATAAACCTAACTAAACCTTAGTAGAAGCAGGCAGAAAATAAAATAAATAAGCTAAATATATTATGTGTTAGAAGTTGATAAGTACAATGAAAAAACATAAAGCAGGAAAGGGGAACATGGAATTCTGAGAGAAGGCAGTTGTATATTGTTATAAGGTAGACAAGAAGCCTCAATGAGACGTGATGAGCAAGAACATGGAGCAAGGGAAGGCACAAGTTTAAGAAGTACAAAAGCAGATTTAAGGCAGTTTAATTCTAGCCTAAAAAATTAATTCCATGATTAAACAAGAAATTAAAAACTGAAGCCATCCATGGAGATGCACACCTGTAAATCCCAGCTACTCAGAAGTTGATGCAGGAGGCCTGCAAGCCTAGAAGGGTAACTTAGACCCTGTCTCAAAATAAAAAGGGCTGGGTATGAGCTCCTGGGTTTAATCCCCAGAAAAAGAAAGAAAGAAAAGGAAAACCAAACAAGTGGGAAGAAGCAAAGAGACAAAAGGGAGGGAAAACTAAGTTAACCCCCAAAACGCACTTATCTCTATCCTTTCACAACAAATTACCAAATTATTCCAAATATCAGTAGCTGAAAAGAACACAGAAAACTTATACATGATGACTAGAGCAGAAAGATTCAGTTGTCAATCTCCTTTGCTTAAATAGTTGGCTTCTAGTGCACCAACTAGGGGTCTCGCTGATATCCTTACAAATCAAATATCAAATATTAATCAGCAGAGGCTCACATGCTAAAGAGTTCCCTGGCCTTCCACAAGTAGAGTCTTCAAGGACTCTAATCTTTTCTTCACATCTGTTGTGATTAAGCTACCTGACTGAATGTGGGTAGGTAGCAGAATATTCAAGGGAATGGGGGGGCATGGCTGGCAAGAATGATAGAGAATGTGGGAAGGGGATAAGAAGAACACTGATAAGTAGAAAATGAAAGAGATGGCATTACTACAGGCCTGAAGAAGTGAATGGGTCAGGAATAATTTCTGTTGATTCAGACAAAAACTCTATTCTGCAGAGGAGAGTACACAATACTCATTTTGATTGGCTTGGGATGGCAGTGCAGGGTACCCACAGTCAGCAGGTACAAATGGACACTCAAGAGGAGTGTGGTTTGGAAAGGGGGGTACTGAGACATATAAAGAGGTATCAGAACCAAAGTCAAGGGAAGAAATGGAAACTAAAGTTCAGAAAGTTATCCTGGAAAAAATGCTACAAGGATCTAGAATAAATTTAGAACCCCAGCTGTCATTATAAGTTCAGTTGGTTTATGTTTCCAAGAAAAGTAATCGCCTGCTACCTTCCTAATTTAAGGACCCTTCTAAGGAAGATTCCAAGCACATCCCTCTCCATCAAAGTACTGGACTCTGCTGAGGTTTATTATTATCATGGCTAAAACCCAGGATTGTATCCCTGTCCTACTTGCCCTTCCCTAACTACTCATATTATTCTACTATCTAATTAAGATGCTCCTTTCTAGGTACATATGTACACATATATACATATAAAGACACACACCTTTAACTTTAAAGTTTTTCTAATTCAGAAATAATTAGTTAATAAAAATTACCTCCATTCCTTTCTAAGAGCCCAGTCACAGACTGATTCTACCCAGTTTCTCCCTATCACCAACATATAATACATTTTTAGCAATGGTAATGAATGGTACCTGCTAGACAGCAGACCTCAAGTTCCAGATATACCTTTTCCAATATAATACACATCGCAGTAAACAAGATGACTGGCAGTCTAAATTATAAAAAAATACCTAATACTCCTGGGGGGCGGGGAATCAGTATCTATGCTGACCACTATTTTTTATTTCTTATCCCTAACAGTTTGGGAGAAAAATTCCTGTCTCAAATCTTATATCGCATATTTTTCAAAATAACTTTTGCAATGCAAGAAGGTAAATAAAACTTTCAGTAGTCATAATCTTAGTTCTTAATTGTGGCATAATTTTCAGAATTTGGTAGGTATCAGACATAAAGATAATTTATATGAAATGTCACTGGAATGAAAATGGGCAACCTGATCCAATACTGGCAAAAAACAGATATTCAAAGTGCTTCACAAACAAATTAACCTTACAACACCTACACCAACAAAGTGGAACTCATAAAAAAGATTGACAGTCTAATCATTCTCTAGATGGTAATAGTTAAGCTGTTGGCATTTTTAGAGGTTCCCTCTAACTATACACTCTTCTGAATTCTGATGAAAACTGGTTTATTGTTAACTTTAAAGCAAGGTCAACTGAGGATAGAAGCTCATCTCCAAATACAAATCAATATATCTTCAAAGGCTAGAACAGGCCAAGAGATAAGCATTACCGGATCACCCCTTTCTGTTAGAAGTAGCATTGTCCTCATAACTTCATAAAAATTTTTATTAAGTAAACATCTTTTAATTCTATTAAATTTAAAAATACAATAGTGATTAAGCTTTCATTCCACAATGAACCATAACTTATGAATTTGGGGCAAATTTGGCTTCATAAAAAGTTTTGCAGGTTTTTTCATCCTAGATATGAGAAATGCATAACTGCTTGTGTTTTATTTTTTAGTTTTACCACCATGAAATTCAGAATAAAATCTGTATGCCCATGAGAATTCATATCTTCTACCACGTTTTAGTATTTCCAAAATTTCAACATTACAATAAATTAATATTTTTGCTGATCCTGATTTTTATTTTTCAAATAATAACACTTTATTTCATTTATTTCTAATTAGGTTCACACTTCTTTGGAACAAACAAGATTAACAAAATAGAGCACCTATGTATTTAAAAATCTGAATCACTCTGGTTCACTCTTAATATTACTCTATAGTAAAGAACATAGAACAAAAATATTCAAGAACTAGTAAAGGCTAAAAAAGATTCCAAATATTTACCAGGAGCAATGGTCTCCAAAGTATCAAAACTGACCTTCCGGGTACTTGTACAGTGATGGAGGGTAGAACCCGAAAATACCAGGTAAAAAACTACATCATCTTCAACTTTGTCCTCTTCAGCAAGCAGTACTGTAACAACACAATCACCCTAGGAAAGGAAAAGATATAGCAAATTTGCGTTAGCAAAGCTCCTCTTAGAAGCCTATCTTCATAAAATATTGTAGTTAAGGAAAATTACATATATCATCTCAACTGTGAAACTATACCCCAATTCTGGTAGGTTATAACAACAAACACATACTAAGCACTTACCTGCCAGGCAATATTTAGGCATTGGAATACAAAATGAGCCTGAAAATAAGATCTCTAACTTCTTTGAGCTTACATTTTGGTGGAGGTGATTAGATAAACATGTAAATTATTAGCAGTGTATTTACTTGGTATGTAGGTTCGAAATGAGATTAAAAAAAATTAGACAAAGAAGATGGAGTGGTATATTAAATAGTGATACCCTCACAGAATACTTTTGGCCCATTTTCTAGTTTCAGAAATAATTCTCTAAACTCTACACCTCAAGGATCATCACCAGGTCCACACATTCTCCAACGAATAATGAACCCAACTGGAAATACCAGCATACAAAGAGCATGTGCCTAGACTCCAGGTAAATCTGCACTGAAGTCCCACCTACAAAGACTTTAATTAGCTCCACTAAACTCACTTCCCTTAAAAACTACACAGAGATGATCCTTCTCTCCTTATAGCTCATGTATGAAAACTTTTGGAAGAGATTCAGCTCTCACCTTAATCTAACAGAATAAAAGGTCACTTTTCTAACTATTTTGTGTCTCCTGACCATCTGGCATGCAAGCTCTTTTTCATTCATCCCTCCATGAAGACTCTGAAATCAGATAAAAATCTTATGCCAATAACTTATGCCCATGCCTTCACAACTAAAAGGCAAGATACTTTCGTTATATTCTTTTAGCAGTTTTTATAGACTGATTTTTAAACCTGGGGTCAATGGCTAAATCCAATATATTCTATGAAAAACAGTTCTAATCACTATTCTCTCAATTATAAACATTACATAATTTGTGTTGTAACCACAAGGTAAGGAGATTTTAAAGCATCAAGGTTTAAGGCACTGTAATTTAATATTATGCAAATCTTCATAATGAACTACAGGGGGAAAAAAACAATTTAGAGAAAACCGGGTCATTTAAACACCAAAATTAGAGGAAAGACTTTTCATTAATTAAAACCCCTTTCCTTCCCATTTTAACAATGAAGTTTGTAAGAGAAACATGCCACCCTGTGGTCAGATCTCATTAAGCCTCAGAAAAATCTATAAAGTCAAACATAGGACCGAGTCTATTAATAGATGTGCTCCAGTAGGTCAATTCAGAAAACAGAGTTCAAACTATTTCCCAAAGTGCTGGGATCTCTTAAGAGTTCAAATTTGTAAAAACACAACATGTAAGAAGTCAGAATAAACCACAATCATAAATAAGCTGTAACTTATGATGCCTCAAATTTAGTTATTGACATGATTACTGAAGAGTTCCAAAAGTATCCTAACACAAGGAGTATAGTAAAACAGAATTATCACTAACTTAGATCAGTTGACAGAATTATACTCTCTTACATGTAAGTTCTCCTCTTGGAAACAGTTGTGAAAAGCTCAAGCTTGTAAAATGTTTAATATCATTTGCATGACACAACAAATTAAAATGTTTACAGCACAAAAGAAGAATCAATTTCTCAAGGCATTGAAATATCATTATATCCTGAAAAAATGCAAACCAAAGTTCAAAAGTTTCATTCCTTTTCCACACAAGTTGGAAAAAAATGATCCATGGGCCATATATTGCCTCCCACTTGTTTTTGTAGGGCTCACAAGGAAGGTTTTCACATTTTAAATGGCCCACAAAAAACAAAAATCAAATGAAACCTTTAATATAAAAATTATATAAATTTGAATTTCAGTGTTCATAGTTTTGTTTATATGAATATTTTATTAAATTTTATTTATTAAGTGCTTATTCATTTGCACATGGCTACTTTTGCACTATAATGGGCCACAGCAATTGAGTGTATTTAACCAACTGGATCTTCAAAGGGGAGGGATTACTTAAATTTCTAATTGTAATTTTTTTTAACTTAGATTTCTCACCTTGAATTCTAAGACTTTATATTCCTTTTCTAATTGGAGGATTTCCTTTTCACATCTTTCTGAGAGACTTTCTGTGACCTTACTGGTGATGTCTGGGACCTGTTTCTTTTTTCTCCTATCTATCATTTCTTGAAGGTAGCCATTTTCCTTGCTCTGTCTTTTGAGGGTTAGGGGTTTTGATTAGTATATTTTGGTTTCATTTTGTATTATTTTTCACTTGTCTGTTTCCCTTGTTTCTACTGCTCTTGCAAATAGCCAAATTTGATCATGCTCTTTCACTTTCCCTTTAAGGTTTTACTTCTATTTTCTCTCCTCCTCCCTCATAACCGTCACATCCTATATCTCTTTTGCATTTTCCCTGTTCACCTTTTGAAACTTCAAATTCTTTTATACCTACCTAAAATTCTTCCCTTGCACTGAACTCTATTCTTAACATCTTTTAGCACTAATTGGTTCATATAATGCCTGCTCCCATCACTAATGATGTAGCAATTATTAATGCTACGGAAGTCATAGTCATAGTCACTTCTTTGGTTTTTATGCCACACATAATACATAACTTGCTGTTCTTCCTGGTGGCAACTGCTAACCATACTATTTGTTTCTTGTGCTAATTAACATTGTAGAAGTCACAGTAGAAACTAAGTATTTAGTTTAATGCTGTATGTTGTTTGCATAGGTTGTTGACATTATTTTCCTTCCCCTAATCTGTGAGGTACTGAAAACCTAGAGAGACACTGTAAATTCATGGGGTAGAAAACTCTGCCACTTCAGATTCATACTGATAAATGGGTAGACACACAAAAAAATATAAAAAAGGGAACAAACAATCCCAAACAACCCAAAATGCTTCAAGAACTGTCTCCATTAACAGCACAGCAGAGGAAATGTCAGAGAGAGAGATTTTCTTCATCCATTCATCTGTTGAAGGGCACCTAGGTTGGCCCCATAGTTTAGCTATTGTGAATTGTACTTCTATACATAAACATTGATGTGGCTGCATCACTATAGAATGCTGATTTTAAATTCTTTGGATATATACTGAGGAGTGGGATATCTGGATCAAAAGATGATTCCATTCTGTGTTTTGAGGAATCTCTATACTGTTTACCACAATGGTTGCACCAATTTCTGTCCCACCAGCAATGTCTGAGTGAGTGTACCCTTTTCCCAACTTCCTCGCCAATGTTTATTTTTGCTTATATTCTTGATAATTTCAGCATTGCTTTAATTTGCAGTTCTCTAATTCAACACCTGCTAGAAATGTTGAACACTTTTATGATACATTTGTTGACTGTTCATATTCTTTTTGGAAGTGTCTTTTTAGTTTGCCGATTTATTGATGGGTAGTTTTGTGTTTTGTTGTAGTTGCTGTTTTTGGTGTTAAGTTTTTTATGAATTGTTTGTTTAGAAATTAACACCCCAGGGGGACCCAACATGGCTGCCGGCAAGGAGGCAGCACTTTCAATGCCTCCGCAGTTACGGTAGCAGAGAGGCCCATTAATTCACCTGCATGCGTCCTGCTGAGGGACTTCTAGCAAAATTCCGCTGAAAGGAGACCTGCCGGGAATTAGTAAGTCTATTAGAGGGGTCACTTTGTCCCAGACGAGTGAATCTCAGCCAGTGAATCTCAGCAGCGAGGATCCCGCCGGCCAACACCGAACTCCCACTGCCCACACTTTGCAGCGTACTTACAAACGGCCACAGCCTGCTTGGGCCCCAGCCAGACTAGCGCAGAGGCGGTTCGGCGCTGCAAACGACCACCCCCTCCCCCCTGCCGGCTCGGCGCTGTGAACAAGCGTGGCCCGGTGGGCACAGCTCCACCTACTGGAAGAATAGTGAATCGAACTCTAAGACTGCATGTATTAAAAATTTTTTCTTTTTTTTTTTTTTATTGGTTTTGTTTTGTTTTTGTTGTTGTTGTTTTCCCCAAATTTTTTTAATTCATTTTATTTTATTTTTAATACTAATTTTCATTTTTATTATTGCGATTATGATTTCTTTTTAATTCTTTTTAATTTTCTGTTTCCTTTCTCTCTCTCTTCTTTTCTTCTGTCTTTGCATTTCTTTTCAATTCTCATATTCCCCCTTCCTTGAATTCTGCGTGCTTACTCTCATTCTCTTTGGTAACTTATTCCCTCCCCCTATAATACCTTTCCTCCCAAGCAGCAAATAAATTTATAGGAGTAATCAGCAACTCAGTAGTCAAACAGAACAAGAAGCAATATGAAAAAGCAAGGAAGGAAAGGAATACAAACAATGCAGGAAGGCCTAAATATCCAGGATATAGATTCATCAGAAAAATGGTCATACAAAGAACTCAAGGAATAACTTAGACAGATGGAATGGAACCTTAAAGAGGATATGAGACAGCAAATTCAAGCAGCGAAAGAACACATTGAGAACGAATTACAAAAACAGATAAAAGAAGAAGTTAAGCATCTTTATCAGGAGATAGAGATTATAAAAAAGAATCAGACAATAATCTTAGAAATGAAGAAACTTATAAGCCAAATTAGAAACTCAAACGAGAGCACCACTAATAGAGTGGAGCAAGTAGAAGCCAGAACATCAGATAATGAAGACAAAATATATCATCTTGAAAAGAGTCTAGCCAACTCTGATAGGCTGGTTAAAAATCACGAGAGAAGTATCCAAGAGATATGTGATAACATTAAAAAACCAAATTTAAGAGTCATCGGGATAGAGGAAGGCACAGAGATTCAAACCAAGGGAATGTGTAATCTACTACATGAAATAATTACAGAAAACTTTCCAGAAATAAAAAAGGAAACAGATATACAAATTGTAGATGCATACAGAACACCGAGCATACAAAATCAAAGTAAACCAACGCCAAGACACATTGTTATGAAGATATCCAATATACAGAACAAAGAGAAAATATTAAAAGCTACAAGAGAAAGGAGGCAGATTACATTCAGGGGTAAACCAATAAGGTTAACAACGGATTTTTCATCACAGACACTGAAAGCGAGAAAATCCTGGAACAACGTATTTCAAACACTGAAAGACAATGGATGCCAACCAAGAATTCTGTATCCAGCAAAATTAAGCTTCAGGTACGACAACGAAATAAAAATCTTTCATGATAAACAAAAGCTAAAAGAATTTGCAGCCAGAAAACCAGCATTGCAAAGCATTTTGAGCAAAACACTACACGAGGAAGAAATGAGAAACAATAACCAAAGCCAACAGTGGGAAGTGCCCCAGTAAAGACTGACGGAGGGGGGAAAGCTAATCATGGAGAAATAAACTCAATTTAAAAAAAAAAAGAGAGAGAGACAAATAATCAAACATGGATGGAAGTACAAACCATATAGCAACAGTAACTCTAAACATTAATGGTTTAAACTCTCCAATAAAGCGACATAGACTGGTAACATGGATTAAAAAAACAAATCCAACAATATGCTGCCTCCAGGAGACACATCTGACTGGAAAAGGCATACACAGGCTGAAGGTGAAAGGTTGGGGAAAAAATATACCACGCACACGGTCCTCGCAAACAAGCAGGTGTGGCCATCCTCATATCGAACAAAATTGACTTCAAGACTAAGTTAATCCAAAGGGATAAGGAAGGGCATTATATACTGTTAAAAGGAACCATTCACCAACAAGACATAACAATTATCAATATTTATGCACCAAATAATGGTGCTGCGACGTTCATAAAACAAATTCTCCTCAAGTTCAAGAATCAAATAGACCACAACACAATAATTATGGGTGACTTCAACACACCTCTCTCACCATTGGACAGATCCTCCAAACAAAAGTTGAATAAAGAAACTATAGATCTAAATAACACAATCAATAACCTAGACTTAACTGACATATATAGAATATATCAACCATCATCAAGTGGATATACTTTTTTCTCAGCAGCACATGGATCCTTCTCAAAAATAGACCATATATTATGCCATAGGGCAAACCTCAGTAAATATAAAGGGGTGGAGATAATACCATGCATTTTATCTGATCATAATGGAATGAAACTGGAAATCAATGATAAAAGAAGGATGGGAAAATCCTATATCACATGGAAAATGATCAATATGTTACTGAATGATCAAGGGGTCACAGAAGACATAAAGGAGGAAATAAAAAAATTCTTAGAGATAAATGAAAATACAGACACAACTTATCGGAATCTATGGGACACAATGAAAGCAGTTTTAAGAGGGAAATTCATCGCCTGGAGGTCATTCCTCAAAAAAAAAGAAAAACCAACAAATAAATGAGCTCACACTTCATCTCAAAGCCCTAGAAAAGGAAGAACAAAACAACAGCAAATGCAGCAGAAGGCAAGAAATAATTAAAATCAGAGCGGAAATCAACGAAATTGAAACAAAAGAAACTATTGAAAAAAATCAACAAAACTAAAAGTTGGTTCTTCGAAAAAATAAACAAGATTGACAGACCCTTAGCCATGCTAACGAAGAGAAGAAGAGAGAGAACTCAAATTACTAACATACGGGATGAAAAAGGCAATATCACAACAGATGCTACAGAAATACAAAAGACAATTAGAAATTATTTTGAAAACCTATATTCCAATAAAATAGAAGATAGTGAAGACATCGATAAATTTCTTAAGACATAAGATTTGCCCAGACTGAGTCAGGAGGATACACACAATTTGAACAGACCAATATCAATGGTTGAAATTGAAGAAGCAATCAAGAGACTACCCACCAAGAAAAGCCCAGGACCGGATGGGTATACAGAAGAGTTTTACAAAACTTTTAAAGAAGAATTAATACCAATACTTTTCAAGTTATTTCAGGAAATAGAAAAAGAGGGAGCTCTTCCAAATTCATTCTATGAGGCCAATATCACGTTGATTCTGAAACCAGACAAAGACACCTCAAAGAAAGAAAACTACAGACCAATATCCCTGATGAACCTAGATGCAAAAATCCTCAATAAAATTCTGGCGAATCGGATATGAAGGCACATCAAAAAAATTGTGCACCATGATCAAGTAGGATTCATCCCTGGGATGCAAGGATGGTTCAACATACGGAAATCAATAAATGTTATTCACCACATCAATAGCCTTAAAGATAAGAACCATATGATCATCTCGATAGACGCAGAAAAAGCATTCGACAAAGTACAGCATCCCTTCATGTTCAAAACATTAGAAAAACTAGGGATAACAGGAAATTACCTTGACATTGTAAAACCTATCTATGCTAAGCCTCAGGCTAGCATCATTCTGAATGGAGAAAAATTGAAGGCATTCCCTCTAAAATCTGGAACAAGACAGGGATGCCCTCTATCACCACTTCTATTCAATATAGTTCTCGAAACACTGGCCAGAGCAATTAGACAGACGAAAGAAATTAAAGGCATAAAAATTGGAAAAGAAGAACTTAAATTATCATTATTTGCGGATGACATGATTTTATACCTAGAAGACCCAAAAGGGTCTACAAAAAAACTACTAGAACTAATAAATGAATTCAGCAAAGTAGCAGGATATAAAATCAACACGCATAAATCAAAGGCATTCCTGTATATCAGCAACAAAACTTCTGAAATGGAAATGAGGAAAACCACTCCATTCACAATATCCTCAAAGAAAATAAAATACTTGGGAATCAACCTAACAAAAGAGGTGAAAGACTTATACAATGAAAACTACAGAACCCTAAAGAGAGAAGTAGAAGAAGATCTTAGAAGATGGAAAAATATACCCTGTTCATGGATAGGCAGAACTAACATCATCAAAATGGCGATATTACCAAAAGTTCTATATAGGTTTACTGCAATGCCAATCAAAATCCCAAAGGCATTGCTTGTAGAAATAGATAAAGCAATCATGAAATTCATATGGAAAAATAAAAGACCCAGAATAGCAAAAGCAATTCTAAGCAGGAAGTGCGAATCAGGCGGTATAGCGATACCGGATTTCAAACTATATTACAGAGCAATAGTAACAAAGACAGCATGGTACTGGTACCAAAACAGGCGGGTGGACCAATGGTACAGAATAGAGGACACAGACAAATCCACAAAGTTACAACTATCTTATATTTGATAAAGGGGCTAAAAACATGCAATGGAGGAAGGATAGCATCTTCAACAAATGGTGTTGGGAAAACTAGAAATCCATATGCAACAAAATGAAACTGAACCCCCTCCTCTCACCATGCACAAAAGTTAACTCAAAATGGATCAAAGACCTTGATATCAAATCAGAGACTCTGCGTCTGATAGAAGAAAAAGTTGGCTACGATCTACATATAGTGGGGTCGGGCTCCAAATTCCTTAATAGGACACCCATAGCACAAGAGTTAATAGCAAGAATCAACAAATGGGACTTACTTAAACTAAAAAGTTTTTTCACAGCAAGAGAAACAATAAGAGAAGTAAATAGGGAGCCTACATCATGGGAACAAATATTTACTCCTCACATGTCAGATAGAGCCCTAATATCCAGAATATACAAAGAACTCAAAAAATTAGACAATAAGATAACAAATAACCCAATCAACAAATGGGCCAAGGACCTGAACAGAAACTTCTCAGAGGAGGACAAACAATCAATCAACAAGTACATGAAAAAATGCTCATCATCTCTAGCAGTCAGAGAAATGCAAATCAAAACCACCCTAAGATACCATCTCACTCCAGTAAGATTGGCAGCCATTATGAAATCAAACAACAAGTGCTGGCGAGGATGTGGGGAAAAGGGTTCTCTTGTACATTGCTGGTGGGGCTGCAAATTGGTGCGGCCAATTTGGAAAGCAGTATGGAGATTCCTGGGAAAGCTGGGAATGGAACCACCATTTGACCCAGCTATTGCCCTTCTCAGACTATTCCCTGAAGACCTTAAAAGAGCGTATTACAGGGATACTGCCACATCGATGTTCATAGCAGCACAATTTACAATAGCTAGATTGTGGAACCAACCCAGATGCCCTTCAATGGATGAATGGATTAAAAAAATGTGGCATCTATACACCATGGAGTATTACGCAGCACTAAAAAATGACAAAATCTTGGAATTTGCAGGGAAATGGATGGCACTAGAGCAGATTATGCTTAGTGAAGCTAGCCAATCCCTAAGAAACAAATACCAAATGTCATCTTTGATATAATGAGAGCAACTAAGAATAAAGCAGGGAGGAAGAGCCAGAAGAAAAGATTAACATTAAACAGAGACATGAGGTGGGAGGGAAAGGGAGAGAAAAGGGGAATTGCATGGAAACAGAGGGAGACCCTCATTGTTATACTAAATTACATATAAGAGGTTGTAAGTGGATTGGGAAAATAAACAAGGTGAGAAATGAATTACAGTAGAAGGGGTAGAGAGAGAAGATGGGAGGGGAGGGGAGGGGGGATAGTAGAGGATAGGAAAGGTAGCAGAATACTACAGTTACTATTATGGTATTATGTAAAAATGTGGATGTGATTCTGCATGTGATTCTGCAATCTGTACTTGGGGTAAAAAAGGGAGTTCATAACTCACTTGAAGCTAATGTATGCTAATGTATGAAATATGATATGTCAAGAGCTTTGTAGGGTTTTGAACAACCAATAAAAATAAATAAATAAATAAATAATAAAATAAAAATTAAAAAAAATTAAAAAAAAAGAAATTAACACCCTAGCTAAGGTACAGATGGCAGAGATTTTTTTTTTTCTCATTCTGTAGGCTCTCTGTTCATGCTCTGGATTCTTTCCTTTGCTGTGAAGAGGCTGTTTATTTTTGATGCCATCCCATTTATTGACTTTTAATTTTATTTTTTGTTTGTTAGGAGTCTATTTAAGAATTCACAAACTGACACTGACATGTTGGAGTCTTGGGCCTATGTTTTCTTCTAGTAGTTGTAGAGTTTCTGGTCTAATGCCTAGGTGTTTGATCTACTTTGAATTGAGTTTTGTGCAAGGTGAGAGATAGGGTTCAGTTTCATTCTACTACATATGTATTTCCAGTTTTCCCAGCACCATTTGTTGAAGAGGCTATCTTTTCTCCAACATATGTTGCCTTTGTCTATTTGAGATGACTGTATTTATATGGGTTTGTCTCTGTGTCTTTTCTTCTGTTCCATTGGTCTTCCTGCCTGTTTTTATGCCAATACCATGCCATTTTTGTTAGTGTAACTCTGTAGTATTGTGATGCCTCCTGCTTCACTTTCTCACTAAAGACTGCCTTGGTTATTCTGGACCTCTTATTTTTCCAAATGAATTGTATGATTGCCTTTTCTATTTTTGTGAAAGATGTCATTGAAATTTTAATAGGAATTACATTAAATCTGTACAGGGCATTTTGACAATATTAATTCTGCCTATCCAAGAACATGGGAGATGTTGCCATCTTGTATGGTCTTCTTTTAATTCTTTTATTATTCTGTGGTTTTCATTGTAGAAGCCCTACACCTTTTTCATATTCTCTCTCTCTCTCATTCACACACACACACACACACACACACACACACACACACACACACTGGAATGTTACTCAGCCATAAAGAAGAATGACTTTATTATATTTGCTGATAAATGGATGTGGCTGAAGACAATCATGCTAAGTGAAGTAAGCCAATCCCCAAAAACCAAAGGTCTGAACATTCCAATGTTTTCTCTGATATGCAGAAGCTAACCCACAATAAAGGGAGGAGAGAGAATAGAAGTTCACTGGATTAAAGGGGAGTGAAAGGAAGGGGGTAATAGGAAAAGGAAAGACAGTAGAATGAATCTGACAAAACTTTCCTATGTTCATATATGAATATACCTCAGTGACTCTTAAAATCATATACATCCAAAAGACTGATTATATCTAATTAATTATATCTAATTAAAATAAGATATATTCCATGCTTGTATAAGAATTATCAAAATGGACTCAATGTTATGTATAACTAAAATCAATAACAAATAGCTTTTTATAAAAGGACTATAAAAATTATTCCAAATGGTAATCACTGGTCTGTTTCCCCATCCTAAATTCATTTATATAGTATATCTACTGCATTATTAGCACTGTAATTACATTTATGTGATTATTAAGTTTAATTTTTTTCACTTAGATTTCTAACCAGCAATTCTAACAAAATATCTTCCTTTTCTTGATTAAAGATTTCCTCTCCACATAAGATCTTGCTGGATGACTCTATTCCCCAGGATACTACCTATAATTGGGGAAATTAACTTCTTAAGAAAACAATGGGAGGGGAAGAGATGGGGATTTGAAACAGGAAATATGATAAATAAGGTCAGGAGAATAGGAAAGGAAGTGTTGTGGGAGAATGGTAAAAGAAGGGCTAGCACTGTCATCTTGGATAGTAAAACAGTGCCAGTCATCAGGTTTTGAAGGTAGGCCTAGTCAGCAAAAAGATGCCTATAGTGGTATATGGAGCTGACATGTACAGATGCATGAAAGCTGTTAAACTTTCAGGAATTCTACAAGCCAACTGTTAAACACAGCCATTAATAAAATTTAAATATATAAGTTTACAATTAAGTTAATTATATTAAGAATAAAATTTCACAAATACTAAAAATCATCACTTTTTAATCTATATCTTCCTTTTATCTGTGTTGAAGTTTGTGATAGAAACTCTGATAGAAATTCTGTATAATGGTGTGCTACTACACATGTCTTCCCAAGCAAACATCTCTTGTCAATTCAATCTTTAGTAACACGAGACTGCCAGCCTTGAAATCAATCATCTGGGAGTATTTGCACAGATGAAATTGGCAAACACTAGGAATCAGTGCTTTTAACCAGAACACTGCTAAGAACAGACCAGCAGAAGACAGGGAGGGGAAAGGGGAGAATTTCCATAGGAAAGACAAAGGGATACGATCGCAGACCAATATAAGAGAGTTCACCACTTGTAAGAGTGGAGGCCTTGCTGTAAGAGAAGACCCTAGGCAAGAACAAAGTACCTCAGTTTATGGGTAACAATGCTGCCACAGTTGTGCTTGGAGCAGTCCAGTAATAGCACCTTAAGTCAATGTGTTTTCTACCTTTTAAAATTTGGTTTATAACTTGTTAACATACCATGGTGTTAAGAAGATAGGCTCTGATACAAGCCTGCCTGGGCTTGAATCACAGTATGACACATCATTTTTTTGTTCAACTTATTTAAGTTCTCTGTGCCATAAGGCAAGCATGCTTACCTCAATACCTTACTAAAGAATTAAATGACTGATAAAAAAGAAAGCAGCTACGGCAGATGGTAATTTTCAATAAAGGACTCCTCTCAGGGAATCATATTTGAGCTTGAGGAAAAAAGTGTTCAAGGGAAGGCAAGTACAGATTCAGCATGTTCAAGGAATAACAAAGAAGGTAGGTCAGCAGGAGCAAGTAAATAATGTGAATAACTGATATGGGGTGTGAGGATCAAGTGTGGATTTTTAGTGTGATGTTAAACCACTGGGGTGTGTGTGTGTGTGTGTGTGTGTGTGTGTGTGTGTGTGTGTTTTAAGTGTGATGCTAAAACACTGGTGGGTTGGAGGGAAAAAAAGAGTGACATTTTTTAAAAACTTAAAATGAGAAATTTTAAAAATTAGTATGGTTCCTCTGTACGGAATTGACCACAGTAGGGAAATCACAGAAACAGGAAGATGATTGAGGAAGCTAGCCAAAGTGGTTCAGACAAAACACAAAAAGTAGACAGAATTGAGAGGTGATGCAGTGCCACCATCTCTCTTAGAAGGCTTGGAAAATCACCTCTCCAACCCTTACCTAAGTCTTCATCAAGTGTCTGATGAACAAAAAGGATCAATCTCTATTTCTCCCAGCTTGTTCCTGCTTGAAATGCTTGGAGTAATGATATAATCCATTTCTAAAGATAATAAGATACCAACTGGACAAAGCAAAACCCTACAGACTAATAAAGGAAGTGCCTCCACCTCCAAGATAACTAAGTCCCAATCCCAGGTTCCCTGACCACTTATTCTCCTGCCATTTCCTCCTGGACAAGTCTTAGATGTATACTCAAAGTCTCTCTGATAGCAAATGCCCATTTATACCCCAAAAATATAAGGAGTCTGAAACTCTCAGTGAATGGAAGTAGACTACTACCACACCCTGTTCCAACTTGCTGCTGTTTGGGGGACCTGAGTTCTAGAGGAAGCAGGCTGATGACACCTGTTTCCAGAGCTTGCATTCTTGGCCACAAGACCATCACCTGTCATTAGGCTTTGGTGAAATCCAAACCGATTCACCAGAAGAATACCAGGTCCTTTGTGCTAGGGTAAAGGGAAAGTCAGAAGTTAGGTGACTTGTCCTGCCTTCACTGTAGTTTCTGGGCCCAAGGAAGGAGTAAATAGTTGTTTTGTGTGTCATATGGCATCACATGTTTACTTTTTAATCCTAAGGACTCACTAAGACATACTGTATTGTTTTACCTACACAAAGGCTACCAAAAAAAAAAAAAGTGAGAGCAAGGTCTCCTCCATGTATTTAATACAGCAGCTGGCAAATTTCATCTGTAAAGACACAAATGGTAAATATTTTAGTTTCTGTCAAATATGTGATCACTGTTGCAATTACTCTATTCTGCTTTTCATAGTCCAAAAGCCAGCCGTAGACATACATAGAGAAATAAGTATAGCTATGTTACAATAAAACCTTATTTCCAAAAATAGGCAGTGGGCCAGTGGCTCACAAGTTGTAGTATACAAGCCTCTGTCCTAATAATAAACTTATCTGAGGGGAGGACAGGGGACATTACTGGGGATTGATCTTAGGGCCTTACGAATGCTAGGCAAATGCTGTGCAACTAAGCTACACTCCCAGCCCAAAGTTTCAATATACTGTATTGCTTGGATCAGATAAAAACTCTAATCCTTCTTCCTTGAAAGAAACACAGACCAAAAGAAAAATAAATTTGCAGGTATATTCCAGAGATTCACACACTAGCCTAAGCCACAAAAGACATCAACAAAAAAAAAACAGATTATGACCCAAGATTCAAGTAAGAGAAACTCGTGCAAATTCACAGGTACAGTCACATAAGAAATGCTACAAACAACAGCATTTCAAAAGTGCTATGGCAGGGCTGAGGTTGTGGCTCAAAGGTAAAGCACTCACCTACCATGTTTGAGGCACTGAGTTCGATCCTCAGCACCACATAAAAATATATTGAGCCCACCTATAACTAAAAAATAAATATTAAGGGGTGGGGTTGTGGCTCAGCAGTAGAGTGCTCGCCTCACATGTGTGAGACCTTGGGTTTGATTCTCAGCACCACATAAAAATAAATAAATAAAATAAAGATATTGTGTCCATGTATAACTAAAAGAATATAAAATATATTATATATATATATATATATATATATATATATATATATATAATTTTTTTTATAGTGCTAAGGCATAACAAAAGAAAGAACAAGACAAAATAAAATCAGCCAGGGTAAGATTAAAAAGGTTACCCAGAGAGGTTAAAACTTAAGGTGAATTTCAAAAAAAAACCATATAGAAGCTGACTAGGGAAATAAAGGATAAGTTACGGAAAGGAGGTGAAAAAATATGAAAGGGCATAGAAGTGAATAAATACAGCATATTCGAGGAGTTATGTGCCATGGCTTGACCAAAGGGAACACATAAGCAAAAGACAGGACCAGAACAAGGACTTCTGCCTTGATGCTCTAGATCAAGGGGAGCCACGAAAGGATTAACATTATCTGTCCTGTGAACTTCTATACATAGTTGGTGAAGATCAAATAAAATAAACGACTGTTGTTTATTTAACATTAATCTTCACTATTTTTCAAATATCTCCTTATCAAGGAGGTCTTCCTTGATTATACCAAATGAAGTAAGAACTCTTAACTTTTATCTTGCTAAGCTTTACTTTTTCCCATAGCATCTTTTACTATCTGGCACACAGATTTATTCATGTGTATAAATGTATTTAATATATTATACATACATGAGCATATATGAACTCACCCAGCTCTTTCTATTCTGTAAACTTCCTGAGGGCAGCGACCATATTTGTTTCATTCAGTGCTATATCAGTGCCTAAAAAAGTGTCTGGTTGTTTTAAGACTCAATAAACTCTGGCTGAATGAATTATTAACTACAGTCTTTCTGTAAACAATCTGCTTCTCTCTCTTCAATGAATCTTAGATAAGATGACTGGACGAAAAATCAAAAGATGTATAATCTAATGCTAAGTGTAACAAATTTGTAGCTCAGTCCTTTAAAAGGTCACTTAAGCAGTGCATCTGTAATCCCAGTGGCTCAGCAGGCTGAGGCAGGAGGATCGTCAGTTCAAAGCCAGCCTCAGCAATTTAGCAAAGCACTTAGTAACTCAGTAAGATCCTGTCTCTAAATAAAATACAAAACAGGGCTGGGGATATTGCTCAGTGGTTAGTGCCTCTGAGTTCAATCCCTGGTACAAAAGAAACAAAAAAGGTCACTTAAAACATAACTAAGAGTCAAAAGGACTACAGACAAGAAGAGAACATAATAGAATCACCCCTTTTATTTAACCTATGGGCTTTACCCATCTCTTAGAGATTAAAATATATATTCAGATACACTCCCTGCCCACTCTAAACTGGCAGGCAAAGCCCTTTTACACAGCTTTTCTTAGAAAATGTCTCAAAGTACCTCATGCTGCATAAATAGGAATTGACTTGGAAACTTACTGACTTTTACCACAAACTAAAGTCATTCCAGATACAGACTTAGGTTGATTTCACTGTTAGACAATATTAAACAAATTTACTTGATGTTTAAAGTTACTTTTTATTTCAAACAAGCTAATCTTTTGCCAGTAAAAGATACTGGCCAATGAAATCCCTATAAAATATAATATATATACAGGATTGAAAATAAAAGCCCAGAGCATCCCTCTGCTCAGTACTAACACATAATGGTATTATTTTAAATGAAAATAATAAAAAACACAATTCATAAACTTCCAGGATCATAACTTTGCATCACTAATATATAGGCAAATTCTAACATTTCCAGGAAGCATATATTTGGTCCATTATGACAAAGCCAGCAGATGGTGCTCAACAGATTTCTGTTGAAGTCTCTATTTAGTAAGAAAATTTTCTCCCTAACAAGGAACAACTTTTTCAGATGGAAAAGAAATCAAATTCAAAAAGTTTAAAAATCATGTAATGTATGGTCCCTCAATTAAAAATGCTTCTTTAAAAGAAGAGATTTGTTTAAAGTTCTAAGAGTATAGAATATGTAAGGTCTTTTAGTTTCAATATACAACTCTGCCTCAGTTTAGCAAAGCTAAATTAGCTTTGGAGAATGCTGGTTTTCCTGGTGGCTTTAAAAAAAAAAAAAACTCCAGTCTCTCCCCCTCACCACTGTTTCACAACTCCGTGGAACTGTTAGAATAATTAAGTCAGCATTAAAAAAGAGACACTCAACCTTTTGTGACAGGACCAGATATTTGGTTGAAATGCAGACAACATAGGATTTTTATTAATTTTTGCTAAAATTTTTAGTGAAAGGCTGGAAATTATTAGATAACATTAACCTCTCTTGGCTCCCCATTCCTACCTTCTTCCTTGTCTCCCCTCCCAGAAAGCAGATGTTAGAAGCTTATTCTCTGATATTTGTTCACTGACTGAAAAGGAGACATATTCTGTCATTACACACTATATCGCTCTGACATCTGTTCTCACCCATCTCTCATAGTTACTTACCAGCTTCCTTGATTATGTATCATTCTTGGTTCTCTTGGTTTTCCTCTAAAGTCATCAATAAAGTTGGGTGGGCTGCAGCTTCTAGGATATTTGGTATAAAATGTATGTGCTACAAAGCACAGAAGAGTCTCCAAAACCTTTATCAAGTCACTCCCCTGAAACTCTTGGGTGGTCAAGAGGATAAAATCCTAACTCCTAAGCCTGCTCCTTCTATTTGTAGTGTACAAGGATATTCCATAATCTAGCCTAGTCCCTGCTTACCTCTCCAGCTTCATCTCCCTCATAAAACCCAAACCCTGTGCTACAATCATATCAAGCAGCTGACAGTTCAAGGTCATACATTTTTGTTTTGGGGGATTTGAGAGAGGTAGGTTTCAATCCACATACTGGGGATTGAATGCTGCTGCCAGTGCTTTACCACCAAACTATATTTCCAACCCTTTTTATTTTGAGATAGAGTCTTGGTAAGTTACCCAGGCTGGCCTCAAACTTGCAATCTTCCTGCCTCACCCTCTCAAGCTACTGGAATTACAGGTCAGCACCACTGCACCCAGCAAGGACATATATTTAAGCCTCACTTTTATTACTTGTCTCATTGGTTGGCCATGCTTCCCCCTACCTGTTAGAACAAGATAGCAAAGCATGAAACAACACAATTCTCTCTATCTTGAGTAGAAATCTGGGTTCCTTCCTCAGGTGAAAAGTCTACTTACCTGACTTAACATATACTATGCCTGACCCACTGCATGTAGATCAAGGTTCCTCCAATTCTTTGAGCCTATCAGATTTGGGCAATGGAAAATGCTTAAGTAGGAACCAAGCAGGCCATATATAATCACCTCTCTTCAGATATCATTTCTACATTAGGATACAACATACTATTATTAGTATGGGAAAAAAAGACACTCAAAGTTGGAAAGTGGGAAACAGCCAACTACATCAAAATTATGGAAGGAATTACAAATACAGAACAAGGAGGCATTGCTTGGTGGGATTGGTCTAATACTGGAAGAAAACCACAGGCTTTGAAATAACATGAATCTGAATTTTTAAGCAAGTACTTCAAATTCTTTTGTGAACCTGCTAGACTATAAATTCTATGAGGGTAAAAATTTTATCTATTACAGACAGTCATATTTGAAATGCATAAAACAAAATGACTTACTCATCACATGGTTACAATGTGCCAACACTGTTTTAAATGTTTTACACAGAGATGGGGTCTGGCTCAGTGGTAGAGAGCTTGCCTAGCATGAGGCCCTTGATTTAACAAGTACTACTGCAAAAATAAGTAAATTAAAAACTAACAAAACAATAAAATGTTTGTTTTACACAGCATTTAATCCCCTAACACCTATATAAAGTTATTAGCATTGTAACAAGGTATGGCGAGTACCCAGTATACAGTATATTCCCTTCCATCCTAGATTAACCTATATTTCAGAAGCTCCTTCTTTATACCTCTCTTTATAATCTCTTTTAATAAAATGTACCATTTTTCAAATACAGCCAAATAAGGAATGACAAATTTTAATATATTTCGGTTTTACTTAATTATGGGTAAAAGAATTTTTAAATGGATGGCAAACTGGCTTTATGAAAATCTTCTGAAAAAAAACTATACCCTATACTCAAAAGAGAATACAGGAACAGTAAATAACTTATCACATTAGTTTTAAAAGAAAATGTATAGGGGCTGGGATTATGGCTCAGCAGTAGAGCGCTCATCTAGCATGTGAGAGGCCCTGGGTTCAATCCTCAGCACCACATAATAAACAAAATAAAGGTATTATGTCCAACTACTTCTAAAAAATATATATTAAAAAAAAAGAAAATGTATAGTGTTTTCTTAAAACTGGTTACTCTTTCTACTTTATAACAATATGGGCATTAAGCAATACATAGTACTTAAAAAAGGTAGTAAAGAAGGCAATTCTATCATTTCAGATAATAACAATTTTCTTATCTAAGATGATAAGAAAAAATGTTTTAAATAACTAATGCAGTTTTTTGAAGTTTCCCTTTGAAAGTTGAAATTTTTTAAGCTTTGTGAAAATCTATATAAGGTACATTATACATTTCCAGGCTTTCTTAAGGACAGGAATATTAACCGAGCAACTGCAATGTACTAGGATCTTTATGTGTGAGTAACTGCTGAAAACCGAATGATACCTGTGAAGCACTGCCCAAAGTACCTGATATGTAGTAAGTATATAATAAAGATGAGCATTGTTCTTCTTTTTAACATCCAGTTTAATCCTCACAAAAACCCTGCAGTATGGGTACTACTCTGTTAAAACTTTTCAGATGAAGAATCAAGGCTCCTACAACTGGTTTTAGAAGTACTGCAGAAATTTAAAGCCTAGGTCCTTGCACTTTTCTCTGCATGATTTCTCTAAGTGTGGTCCCGAACCAGTAGTGTCTCCTGGGAACTTACTAGAAATATAAATTCTTAGCTCTGCCTTAAACATAGTAAATCATAAATTCTGGGGGTGCAGCCCAACAAACTGTGTTTTAATAACCCTCCACATGATTCCAATGCATGCTCCAGTTTGAGAACCAGTGATCCTACAGCAGTACAATCCATGTGCCAGTTATCACAAAGGTCTAGCATCTGGCCTAAATGGTTGCTCTTCCTCCCAACTGATTCCACTTTTCAACACCTTGTTCTGCCTAAATAATACCATCAAAGTCCTTATTTTACAAATCCTGAGCAATAGCCCACTTCCTTCTCACACCATCAGGGTTAAGAATAAGACAGTGCTTAGGCGCACACACACTCTATTTCTTTCCCTAATTCTGACTTCCTTGAGCTGAGCCGATTTCCTCTACAACACTATTCTTCCATGATACTCTGCCTCGCCACAGGCCCAAAGAAATAGAGCTGATCAGAGACTGAAATCTCTGAAACCATGAGCCAAAATAAATCTTTCCTCTTATTTAAAAAAAAAAAAAGACACATAATAGCACTACATCATTAGGAACCTAGGCTTCTGGTTTAAATTCTAGCTCTGTCTCTTAGTAGGTTGCAAGACCTCAGCAGATGATGTAAGTTCTCTAAAATTGTCCATCTTGAAAATATAGGAAAAAGTTATGTCATGAGGTTGTGAGTATGATTAAATGAGAACATGGAAGAACATATGGCATAGTGGATAAGTATTATCATGTATTAAATATATGGAGACACTTATGATTATCATTTTAATACAAAATATATTTCTGCCACCTTCTATTACATACACAGGCACATACATACATTATGGCAACTGAAAAATCAATACAACCATAATCAATACTCAACATAAGAACTGGGGCTGAAATCTCAGAATATCATTTCTCAAAATACCCATTTTTTTCCTATAATCAAGGAAAGAAACCATTTTTAATTCTGAGATTTATTAAGACATGGACAACATATCAATATACCAGATGTGGCAAAAATAAATTATATTTCACAGAGATCTGGAAAATGGGGATTTGTGGAGAAAAGACATTTGCTATAAAAATATCTGTGGTAATAGGTTCTTAATATAACGCTGCCTGGGATCCTTAACCATACAGAATAGAACAAACTAGGCAGTCAGCAAAACCTAGTAAGTTCTACTCAAAGTAGAAATTACGAATGCCAGAGGTGACTAAGGATTCTGTGTTCCTAACAGTAAGTTGAGATTGATCTCAATTCTGTGTTCCTAACAGTAGTTGGAGATTGTCTTTAACAAATTCAAGATGATGACAGAAATGGTAGGAAATAAGCCTACAACCAGATTGGTGGGTCTTATGAACCAAAAAAGGAATGTACCATCGCCTGAGCAGTAAGATAAAACTCACATTTCCTTCTGTGGACAAAACAAAGAGAGACAGCTGAAAATGCCACCCTAGCTGCCAGATGCTTTGTACATCACATGGGGTCAGCTGTTAATCCAGAGTTTTGTGATGGGCTCCAAGGATGCACAAGAGCCTACAGCTTAAAAGAGTAAACAAACAAACAAAATTCTGAGAGTATTAAGTGGATACCTTTTATACTTAAGGGTAAGTACCCTAAGTTATGTTCTCACATAAAAGGATACAAAGGAAACAATAATCTCTGGAGCAGAAATGTGTACAAATGAGAAAAAGTACTAAAAATGTGCATCACCAGCCCACTCATCAATAAGTAAATTTGTACACCTTTCAGAAAATATTAATTTCTATGCCCCTGATGATGTAAATGCATTCTCCACATTCTATATGAATGGAGCTAATTTTGGACTTCCAAAGTATAACTTCGGTAACTTATACTTCTGAAGTATAACTTCATGAGTCTAAGCTAACAGGCTGATCTTATGTGGTAGAGCAAAATTTCAAAGAGGGCAAAGAAAATCTTTAACCTTATAATAAGCATACTAGAACGTTAAACTATTAAGTCTCACCATTTCAATTTCCCTTTGAGTAAAATAAGAAACTAATTTCTAATTTATAGATTTATCAAACCAGTAAAACAAGATTAGTATCATAAGAAGCACACACAGAGAATTCCAAGTAAATAACCCACACATAATACAAAAGAATTAGACTATTTTGACTAAAATTCAAATTTTTTAATGGAATGTCAGTCTGTTTCACTAGCAGAGTCTCCTAAAACGTCAGAGCAGATGTCAAAGCAAAGTGGCACTCTGTCGCTGGTTTCTGGTCACAACGTACTGTCCTTTCATTTCTGGAGTGATGAGCCAAAAAAGTCTTCCCTTTGGGGGTCAAAAGCCCACAAACAAAGAAAGACCTCATCTTTGGCTAATCAGAAATTTATAAGCATCCACACATGGGGCAAACCACTTACTGAAGATGAAATTTAGTTCTAATTGGGACTGCTTAATTAAAAATAGTTAAGTACCTACAAGGTACTGTGATACAAACTTAAATGAAAAAAAAGCAATAAAAATAATTCAATCCTGAAGTCTGTTTTAATCAATTTTTTCATTGCTATGACCAAAAGACCTGACAAGAACAGTTTTAAAGGAGAAAAAATTTATTTTGGGACTCATGGTTTCAGAGGTCTCATTCCATAGACAGCTGGCTCTATTTCTCTGGGTTTGAGGTGAGGCAGAAAATTATGGCAGAAGGGTATAATAGAGGAAAGCAGCTCAGGACGTCATACCAGGAAGTGAGACAGACCTCTGCTCAACCCAAAGGCATGCCTCCAGGGACCCATCTCCTCCAGCCACACCCTACCTACTATAATTACCACCAAATTAATCCCTACCAGGAGATAAATGCACTGATTAGATGAATCCTCTCATAATCCAATCATTTCACCTCTAAACTTTTTACATTGACTCACAAAGAGATTGGGAGCAGGGGACTCACATCTAAACCATAAGAAAGTCCCTGCCCTCAAGATGCACACAACAGAGCCACATGCGGCAACTGAGCCCTTTGCAATTAAGGGACTGAATTTTTAATTTTACTTCATTTTAATTAAACAGCCATGTGTAGCTAGTGACCACCATATTGAATGTAGCAGCTCAACATAATCTCATCACCAGGTATCCTCCAGTAAAGCCAGGTCCCTAAGCAACCCTATAACACTATGTCTACATCTAACTCAAAAGACTGTGTTTCCTTTTCTGGCTCTGCTCTTCCATCTCTCTACAGCCTATCTGGCTAGGCTGGCAGAGCACCATCCTTCCCAAAGGCTTCCCAATCAATTCTGTCAATATATCATTCCTCTGCCTTCTATGAGCTTCACTACCTGCATAGTTTGTGTAGCACTTGAACAAGTATTGCTGGCACTGTCATTAACTACTCATCAGAGCCCCTGCCTCCCCAATGAAAAAATATTTTTCTTTAGTATCTTCTTAATTTCTTCAATTTTCTCTAATTCACCTAATTGGTACTTCATAAAGACTTGTTCTGAATAAACTAAAGGTACAGAACATTACATTTCAATCTTCATTAGACAGCAAGTCTTTTTTTTCACTAAAAAGCTTAGAAAACATCAAATTATTATAAAAATTATGCTGTAAACATGCTCTGAAAAGTCTCTGACCTACATACTTTGTCTGTTCTGCAAGTGACAAGGAAAAGTAAGAAAATACTACTTACAGCTGGACATGATGGCACACACCTTATAATCCCAGTGGCTCAGGAGGCTAAAGCAAAAGAATCACTAGTTTAGAGCCAGCCTCAGTAATGTGGTGAGGCCCTATGTAACTTAGCAAGACCCTCTCAAAATGAAACATAAAAAGGCATTAGGGTTGTGACTCTGGTTAATAGCCCTTGGGTTCAATCCCCTGTATCAAAAAGAAAAGAAAATACTATTTACAAATGTAAAGCACATTAACTTGAAAGCAAGTTTCCGAAACTGATTAAGACATCCAACAAAATTCCTTCTGCAATTCTTGCTCTGTGAAACTATCAAAAGCCAGATTGAGGAACACTTGACTTCCTTATTTCTGCTGGCACTAGTGACAAAGTGTCCTTGTTTAAATACAGGTCTTAGATTTGGCTGGACAGGGCCACCAGTCCACAAAATATTGGAGTAGACCCATGAGAAATGTATTGTTAACCCAGGTTGGTAATCCATTTAAGAGATCAGAAGGCTGATAATGCACTTTGTAGTCCCACAATGCAAACAAACAGCCAAATGAGAATCACAGATTATTTCAACTACAGCTACAGAAAAAATACATTTCCCAAGAACAATGATAAAACTGTGAGATGACTAAACTGGTCCTCTTCTCTACAATCAGGAAACTGAGAACATTAAGCTCAGGCAACCTAAGTTCTACAGTTCTTTTAAAACACTATCTAATGCAAACTGTACTTACTGAGGAACATTTTTTTTCTTTAACTGATTAAAGTTTTACAGCCTCCTCCCTCTGAGCAAATATCTGCACTGGCACACTTATCTTCTAGTATCATCTGAGTTCTGAGGTTTGCTTTAATTAGCATGAGCAGACCACATTAATCTACCACACAAAGTCTAAGTCTTACCTGAGGCTGGAAACCTTAAGTCCAGAGTGGACAAGAATCCAGTGTGGTATCAAGAAATAAAAAAAAAAAAAAAAAAAACTGTTTTCCAAGATCTAAATGCAAGTGTAAGAGATATGCCTTTCTGATTTTCCTTTTTAAATGGGATTTTTAGCCATTCACAACATCTGAATCCTACCACCACTGCAGCTGCTAGTGGCACCCTCTCAATCTTCATTTCTCTGGATGTAAAGTGGAAATATTAACCAAGCCCTTTGTTTGCTGTTAGATTAAAACAAGAAATGTATATTAAGTTGCTGGCTATAGTACATTGCCAAAAATAGGTTCCCAGGAAATACAAGTATCTTATTATACTTTTCCATTCCCTTAGAAAACAGAGCACAATAACACCATAAAGATTGATCCATATTCTAACAGCTACAGTTAAAATCATTCATTAGAAATGGTTTTGTTTTGTGCTTTTTAAATAAATCTAGTGCCAGAATTTTTTTTCTTACGATGTTCCTCTATTGTCAGGAAATTTTTGCCTCCTTCCAAAAGCTGTAACATGCAAAAATATTCAGTACTAAGAGAAAAAAGAAGAAAGGAAGAGGAACATAATAAGCCAGCTCTGTTGAGGTTCTGGAAATTTGTTTTGTAATTGAAATGGCTCTTCCCCTTGAAAATCTAATAAACATGGGTTTTATCCCAAACATATGGCAGGTAATGACTATTAGTCCATATATTACATTGGAACATGTCTCAGAACAAAATTTATATCTTGCATCTGCATGTCTTATCAAATTAAAGTACTTTTAAAAGATGACTTTGCAGGGGGAAAATGCCTTTGGTTTTCCTGAGGGAGGCATAGACATAAGTTAATGTAGAAAAAATATTCTTTATAGACATAAAAAAGCAAGTTTCTAATTGAAGAATCTGAGAAACACACCCCAAATGTTTCCTCTTTCAATGTGTTCTTATAGTCATTTTGGTTAGGGGATCATAGATGTCTAATATAAACCATTAGGGTCAGTGTTAGGCCCAGTAATCTCCTCTAGAGTGCTCAAAGTTGCATGTGACATTAACCACAAGGTATCTGTAGACCACTGCAACACTTTGAAAACCAGTAAAGAATATTATTCTAATACAGAAAAGGCATCAAAGAACCTGTGCAGAAGTTGCATTTCATATGAGAAATGCCTTCCTGTTCCATGATCTTGACATGATTCTCACTGGTCCAGAGCTAACAATTCATCATCCTCTTGAGGAAGCTCTAAGTATAAATATGAAATATCCAATCATATATTTTATAACTATTACTGACTTCCCTAAGTCAAAAATTACAATACATATTTTATTCTATTTCTCCCACTTAAGAGTAATTTCAAATAATAATCACAAACTACTCTATGTGTCTGTCTACAGCTTACAAAGACATTCTAATCCTTACCTGTCCAGTACAACAAGGAGCTCTCTTTTCAAACATTACTCCCTTCTTCACCATGCTACATTTTTTCCTCTTGGGCCATTTATTCCATAACTTACACTGTAACTACTCTGTGCATATAGTCTGAATCTTAAATTCAGACCAATTCTTTAGTTGTCTTGGCCTACCTCCTGCACATTGGGCAGACTAATTATCCGCAAGTTCTGCCACCTAACCTTATAATCATAGCCCCTTTGGAACTATAAACCAATCCTTCAATCTCCTTGTTGCTCACTTTCCCCAATCTTCCAGAAAATTAGGCTCACCCATCTCCAAAACAAAGTGACACCTATGACTCATCAAATTTTTCACCCAGGCTGACCTCTCTCAGAAAGTCCATTCCCACTTGTAGAGTTGACTGTAGGACATTCACTTGGGTGCAAAGTGGTGGTAGGACAGAAGTGACTCACTAGTATAGAAAGTATGGGATTCATCCAAATCTTCTCTAATTCTTGAGAACTACTGTCTCCTTGTACCTTTAACCTATCATAAGAGACATCAAATCCCTTTCCTCCTCCTTTGGAAGTCTAAAAATCTTCCTTCCTTTTCAGCTGTTAGTCTAGGGGAGGATATATTTACTGCTGCTAGTGTGGTTACTAGGTTCGGAAGTGCTTAGTGTGTGGGAGTAGTGGAAGGCCTTTTTAGTTTGTTTTCTAACTACCAACCTTTCCTTCATGTACCTGAATTTTTCTTTTATCAGACAGCACTCCTCATCCCTTCTCTCCTTGGGGAAAACACTATCCTAACGTTTTAGAGCCAAAGGATATATATACTGTTCATAAAATATATTAGCAGTCACATGGTTTACTGCAAACAAGTAGTTCAGATCCCAAGTCCCATAAGGACTAATGTTAATAATGACTCAGGAGTCAAGATACAGGCACAGTTTCTAGCATGTTTTTCAACTAAGTGTTTCCTTATTAGCAACATCTTCAATCACTTTTCCTTGTTAGCAACATCTTCAATCACAACGGTGACATCACTGAAATTCTGGGCATACACAGGGTAAATTAATAAATAAAAGCCAAGAACAAGTGAGCAATTTGAAAGGGAACTGTTCTAACCAAAAGTGAATTGACTAAAATATTAGCTTTATCTATCCTGCTTTTCATTCACTCACCATATCAATGCTTACTGAATGCTCACTACATCTATATTAAATACAGTTGTGATAGTTCAGATGGGAATTACATTTGTTTATAAACCATGTATAGCTACAAAGGTAGAGACAATGTTTTGCTCAAATCTCAAGCAATTCATTACTCATTATGAGCTCTCTGCTGAAGTTAGCCCTTTTACCTATTTTCAAAGACATAACTTACAGAGAACCAGAGTGTCCCATTTTAGGATAATCCAATATGTAAAAGGTGCTTCCAAACTAGAGAAAACATTAGAGGGGCAAAATGAGCACTCACACCATCTCCTTAAAATATCCAATTCCTCTCAAACAGATAAATTTATGTACTCAACCAATTGACCAAAGTCAACATCTCCAATAATTAGACAATAATATGTTAAGTGTTGGAGCAGGGGTTGTAGGTCAGTGGTCAAGCACTTGCCTAGCACATGAGGCACTAGATTCAACCCTTAGAACCTCATAAAAATAAATGAGTAAAATAAAGGTATTTTTAAAAAGAATGTTAAGTGTCCTCAGGTTATACACCAATGAGGACATAATTTATGCAGTACTTTTGCCAAAACCAGGGGAAAAAAATCACGCAAACCCAAACTCCTACAGAATAACTTGCTTATATTCTTCACAAGTGTCTATACAATGAAAGACAAAGAAAAACAGAAATTATTATGGATTAAGAGTCTAAAGAGAGGAATTGTTACTGATTAAGAAACTATAGAGATATAAATACAATGTGTAATTCTGGATTAAATTCTGGATTGGGTTGGATGTAAAAGATGTTTTATAAAGGATATTACTGGGATACAGAAATTCAGAGATAAGCTTCCACAAGAGTATGACATCAGTATTACAGTTCCAGTTTTTGTTAACTGTACGGATTGTGAAAGAGGCCCTAGTTCTTAGAAAATAAAAGTTGAAACACAGGGAATGGTGTATAATGTATACAACTTTCAAATGACTCAAAAACATAAAAATACATAATATAGATAATGATAAGCAAATATCAATAAATGTTACTGGGATGATTAGAGATAAAATTATGTTCTTCTTACCATTTATCTGTAAGCCTAAACTTATTTCAAGTAAGTTTTTAAGATTTTTAAAAACAGGTAACATGGAAGATTAAATCTGAGGTACTTACAAGAAAAAAGTCTAAAATGATATTAACATTTTCATTTTTTATGGAACTGCTGTGAACTTACAGTAAGACAGTTTGGAAAATAGATTTGAGAGGTCCAATTTTGGTTAGACCCGCCCCCCTTGTCATTTATTAACTGAGCCATCTTGAGCTTATGTTTCCTCAAAACACAACACAGCTTCCTCTACCTTCACAACTTTACTGTGAAACCCAAATGACATAAAGTATGAAAATGAGCTTTTTAAACTATTAGATACTATTCAAATATGAGCTCTTGTTATTACAGGTTGTCTCCTGAAAGATTATAGAGATGCAAAAGAAGTTTACATACCATTAGGTAAAGTATTCAGGGAAAACCAAGAGCAAATTAGTGAAATGGACCAATAGAAAATTATAAAAATATGGAGGAGTTTTCCTCCCCAAAAATATACTTTTAGCAAAGGAAGAATATAAAAACAAAGCCAACTTTTTTTAAAAATCAAACTCAGGTAAGTGAAAGCCATCTCCACTAAAAGATATTTCTCATTTAAACGATGTCTACTTATATCTGAAACATGGAGCTTAAAAATTACTAAAGAGATCTAAAACTATTGTTCCTCAAGAATCCAGGCAGCCCAGCAGATACACATTAGGATAAATGATATCTCTAAGAGGTCTGACTTAACCCCAAGCCGCTAGGGCCACTAAAGCTTTCGAAGCATACACCAAATGTAAGGAAAGGAGGACCCAAGGGAGAGTCAACCGTCTGTGAAATTCTATAAGATATAACTTTTCCCTTATCTCCTAAGTCTCCAACTTCATTCTGGAGGAGAAAACAGGCCCAGCCCGCCTTTGTCCTCACTAAGACCCAGTCACTATTCTTTCTGTCCTTCAAACACATCAAGTTGGTACTCACTTTAGAGCTTTTGCATTTTATTCCCTTGAGGCAGAATAATGCCAACTTTTTCACAATGATAGCTCCTCCCAGTCACTCAGGTTTCACCTTATACGGCATGTCCCTCCCCTCAGAAGCCTCCCCTCACCATCCACCTAAAACAAAATAGTTCTAGCCACCATCACATCCTCTGGTTTTATTTATTTTCATAGACCTTTTATTCCTGTTAGGTTTTCTAAGTCATCTGCCCCTGCACACTGTAATGCAAGTACCATAAGAGAAGGGACTGTATGTTTTGTTCATGGGTAAATCCATCCATCCAGAACAGGACTTGGTATAAAGAGGACATCTGAATGTCAGAATTCCCCAGCTCCAGCCCAAAATTCACATCTAATCCTTACACGTGAGTGAGATTAATTGACTCTTAGGAATAAAATATTAAAGGCTCAAACGCAACTAAAGTTTCTGGAATTCCTCTTCTCCTGACTTAACTTTTCCTTCTTTCCCATTCTCCACTAATTATAATTCCATCTACTCTTTTATCTTAAAGAGCTTATTTATTCTCACAGTAAGAAGTACCAATTTTTAGAGATGATGTGTACTATCCCTACTTTAAACCCAACATCCTTGCCCCACAATTCCAAGCCCAAATCTCTTGCTATCAAGAGGACACTCATGTGTTCTTTGTTTAAAGAACAAGTTCATCACTGCCTCCCTATGCCTGATAATGGCATCAGCTGTCACTCATTCAAAATTTTCTGTCAACTGTCATTCAATCTGTCTTCTCTTTCACTCCCCATTTCTAATGAAGTGTTCAGTCCTTTTTTAAAAATATTTCTTTCATCTGCCACTGTCTTTCCATTTTCAACTCATTAACCTATGGACACCATCACACAAAAAGGGGTATTACTAAGCTTTTCAGAGGTTTTACCACCACCACCCAATGGAACCTTATAAATCCACCTGGCAATAATCAATATTTCTGTGGAGGCTGTTAGAAATACCTGACCTAGTAATGTAACTATACACTGCCTAACACAAAGGCTGTACTCAAGGAATAAGAACTGATAAGACAAGAAACAAAGGCATAGTCATGTTTGCACTCCTGGTTGTCAAACGTTCTAAGCCAGTCAGGCATGGTGGCACACATGCGAGTTTGCAAGTTCAAAACCAGTCCCAGCAACTTAATGAGGCACTTAGCAACTCAGTGAGACCCTGTATCTAATAAAATAGTTTTTAAAAGGGCTGGGGATATGACTCAGTGGTTAAGTGTCCCTGGGTTCAATTCCTAGTACATCCCCCAACCCAGAAAAAAAGTTCTAAGCCATCCCACTGTGAACATTTCACTAAAAAAAAAAGTCATTAAAGGAATTTCATTTAAATTCAACAGTACATACTTCCACCTGCACAGTATAGAAACTTTCTTACAACTGCAACTTATTCCGGATGCATCTTTATTTAAAGACTGATTAAAATATTTATTTGGAATCCAGCCTATTTTTTTCTTAACTTGTAGAAATAAGTTCTCAGGATTATGTGTTTTTCATATTTAGTAGCAGTTTTCTCTCTCCTACCAATGATGCTCATCCCTAGTTGATCCCAAATATGAACTAAAAGAAAAACTTCAACATAATCTTGCCATTCCTTTGATCATTGTCTGGTTTTACAGGTGCAGAGAACTGTACCTCCAGTTCAACAAACTCACCTATAACTAGTATTTTTCTTCACCAAAACAGCATAAATCACTATGATTTGACTCAGTTAATTGAGAATACAATACACTGTCACTTCCCTTTTTAAAAGAAGGATAACAAACTACCCTACTTATTACTAATGATAAATGTATTTGAAACCTGAAGTTTAAGCGATTCTTCAGTAAAGTCTGTTCAGTTCACTTCAACACATAGAGTTAATAAAAACCTTCGATATTATCTGCTTCAGCCCCATTCCATCTTAGAGATGAGGAGATGAGGTCTGAATGTGTTGTGATAAAAGGCATAGCTCACTGGTGGTAAAATTGTGATTTGAGTCTGTGTTTTCTAAAATTAGTCATAGAAACCAATGTAAACCTTGTTAAGCTTATACAAATTTTATTCTGCTAGGGAAGCAAGGTTGCTTCCCACCAATAATTTTTCCCAAACTACTACAGAATAGTTTTCTGTTACTGTTACAAAAAACACCACACCACCAACTCAGTAGCTTTAAAGAACTCACATAGATATTGTACAATTCTGAAAGTCAGATGGCTAAAATGACTTTTACTGGACTATTAGCAGGGCTATGTTCCTTCTGAAGTTTCTAGAGAGAAAAAGTGTTGTCTGCTTTTTCCAGTTTCTAGAGGCTGTAATTCCTGGGCTCATGGTTCCTTTCTTCACCTTCAAATTCAGCAGTGTGACATCTTCAAATCTCTGAAACTGACCCCAATTCTCTTCACACCCTCTTTTACTTATAAGAATCCCAATGATTACAATGAATCATCAGGATAATCTTCCAACTTAAGATCCATAATTTAATCAATTAGAAGATCCTTTTACAGCATAAGGTAAATACATTCAGTTTCTGGGAATTAAGATGCAGACTATAAAATTCCTAGATGAAGACACAGGAGTCAATCTCTGTGAACTTGGTTTCTGCAAAGAACTCTTAGATAGGATACCAAAAGTATAAGTGATAAATAAAAAAATAATCTGGGCATTATCAAAATGAATTTTTTTTTAAATTGTTTTTTTAGTTCTAGATGGACACAGTATATTTATTTATGTGGTGCTGAGGATCGAACCCAGTGCCTCACATGTGCAAGGCCGGTGCTCTACCACTGAGCTACAGCCCTAGCCAAAATGGAAACTTTTTGAACTTCAAAGAACATCACTAAGAAAATAAAATTCAGCCCACAGAACAGCACATTTTGCAAATCACAAACCAGATAAGGAACTTGAGCCCAGACTATACAAAGAATCCTTACAACTCAATAATAAAAGACAATCCAATTTTTAAATGGGCAAGGAATCTGAATACATATTTCTTTAAAGATATATAAATGACCAGCAAGCACATGAAAAAAGTGATCAAAATCATTAGCCATTTGGGTAATGCAAATCAAAACTACAATAAGATATCACTCCACACCCACCAACAGGGCTACAATCCAAAAGTCAGACAATAAAAACATTGGCAAAGATAGAAATGGAAAGTCTCATGCACTGCTGATGAGAATGTAAAATACAATAGCCACCATGGAAAACAGTTTGGCAATTTCTCAATATACTAAACAGAGTTATCATATAACTAAACAATTTTACTCTTAGTGTGTATACCCAAGAAAAATAAAAATGTATTCCTATACAACAACACTATTCATAACAATAAAAAGTGGAAAGGACTTGAATGAACAATAACTAGAATGGATAAACAAAATGTGGTATAGATAGATACACATCAGATTTTTCATCAATAAAAAATATCAACACAAGCTCTAAAATAGTTAAAACTTGAAAGCATGCTGTTAAAAAGACAGTCACAAAAGGTCACATATAGTTGACTCCAACTACATGAAGTTTGTAGAATAGATAAATCAATAAAGATAAGTAAATAAGTGGTTGCCAAGCACTGGGAGGAGTGGGAAGTGAACTGCTAATGAGTATGACATTTCTTTAGGGATGATAAAAATGTCCTAAAGTTACATAATTATCATAATGGCACAAACATAAATGTAGACTGAGCATCCCTAATCTAATAAAATCCAAAATGCTTTTCCAAAACACAAAACTTTTTGAGCACCAATATGATGCCACAGTAGAAAACTCCACACCTGAAAATGTCACACAAAATTATTTAAAATTAATTTGGGGTTGTGTGTCGAATATGTACATAAAACAAATAGATTTCATGTTTAGACTTCGATCCTAAGATAGCTCATTATATATACACAGATATTTCAAAATCAGAAAAAATTCAAAACATGAAACACTTCTGGTCCCAAGTATTTCAGACAAGGGATTCTCTACCTGTATATAAAAAACCAATTAATCATACTTTTGAAAGGGAGAATATATGATATGTGAATCAACGAAGATGCTCTAGAAAAATCTAAGGCATTCAATTCACACGAAAACTAACTGATGAACATATATCATTCCCAAGTAATCAGGAAATAAATACATAAAATATTTTCTAAGATCATGTATTTTTCTTTATATGTTAAAATTAACAAAATCAACTATGCATAAGAATTATATGAATGACTCATGTTGGAAAAAAATAACTACTGTAAACAGCAATGGTTAAAAATAATTAAATACATAATGAACAGAGTTTTAAAATATACATCATCAATGACTCCTTGGTGGTCAAAAAACAAAATTCCCTCACCTTTGTCTTCCTTTGGAACTAAGCTTCAACACTCTATAGTTATCCCACATGATTCCCCAACAGAAATTCAGCTGGACAAGAGTTTCTACTGTTTACCCTACCACCACTCAACTAACACCACCCTTATTGCCCATCTCCCTTTTATCCTAAACAAATTAAGGAGATGTTTCAATCAACTAATTGGTCCTGACTCAAGGCCTGACCCAAATCACAAACTTTTCTCACCCTCTCCAGAACATAGCAACCCAACGTCCTCTGGCCTCTCACAACTCTGTCAGTAGCTCTAGATGGCTCCTCCCTAACAAGCACCTTTCCAGCCCCCCAATGAAGTCAATGCACTTCCACTCCTTGTCCAGCCTCAATCTGTTAATTTATCCATTTCATCCTATAATTCACTCTCTTCAAGAAGAATGGTGTGTCAGCTTTCACCCAATCTTAAGGTAAACAACACTCTTGCCAATGACAGGGTGCCACCTAGCTGCAACACAAGGTAACTCACAATGGGAATGGGAAAAATCTCCATTTAAATTTTACAGAAATGCACAGCAATAAAAGAAAGAAGCCACAGTACAGTACCATTTGCAGGGCAATTTGTTTCATAGGTACATCTTATCACCCTGACTAGATTACCTCACAAGTCTTATAGGTATTATTTGTTCTCAGCTCAGTTTCATCGTGTACTAGTCAATTTAGTATTTACTAAATCAAACTCAATTCCTGATGCATAAAAAATTGTTTTGTAATCTCTATCACAAGAGTATGAGTTTATTACAAATAATGAACAACATAGATAAGTACAAAATGAAAAGAAATCACATTTACTCACATATAATGGAGCTTGTTGTGGATTAAGTTTCATGACCCAGGACACTGAAACAGAAATTGAAGAAATTAATGAGAATCAAATTGGAAATGGTCACCAAAAATATAAAAATCACCCACAGCTCTAAGAGTACAATCCTATGTCTGAGGTTACTGTGTGTGTGTGTGAGTGTGTGTGTGTGTGCGCGCATGCATTGTGTGTGTTCAGCTTTCCTTAGAGATTTGGGAAAAAGGAGGCTCAAGGATTACAGAATTCCTTGTATTCCAGCCACTTTTCAAGTGGGGAGAATGATTTTCTAATTGAAGAAGCAAGACAAAGGCTTCATTGTCACAGAAAACCATTGATCAGATATTTAAAGCATTTATCAAAGCAAAACCATTAAATGTTCACTTGTGCTTCTGTATAACCCACCAAACTCACAAAATGCTGCTCTACCCAAGATATCCCCCTAGTCCCACTAAGGAGTTTGGGGAAAGGGAAAGGAAGCAGCAAAAGAGCTCTTTTGCTCACTGACATCTTCTCAGAGAAGATGCAGCTTGCCTTTAACCTAAAAACTCAGCTTACTCAAAATTAATAGCTGAATTCCTTAATTATTTGTCATTAAATGAATGCTCACAAAAATCTTGAAGAACTTTACAGAAGATTCCCAATATTGTATAACACATTTCTGAATATTAAGAATAGCATGTAGGATTTCAGAATGATAAACATCCTGAATGTGACTATAAGCTGATCTTGAGGGCACTCTTTCCTTTCAGTACGCCTAAAGAAATCTACACTAAAAACCAACTTTAAGAAATGTAATAGTAACTAACTCTTTTAGTGGAAAATTTAAAGTGTATTTCAGATTCAAATAACAAACACTGATGAAAAAATGGCAGGCTTGAGTAATTGCTCAATGTATTAAATATCCATTTAATTTAAAATTAACTCACTGTGCTCTTTGGCCTTTAATCAGATTTCCCGGTCCTGTTCAGACTTGCTGAGATATGGGATTTAAAGAACCTATAAATTTATAAATTAATGGGTCTTGAATAACTTAAGAAGTGTTCCTGCCATCGCAAGCAGAAGAAACTGATATGAAAATTAACACATTGGTAACCCACAAGAATTATAGAAATCTTTGGGTACAAACTAATGACTTTTCAGCCCTCTTATGCGTCATAATTTGATAAGGAAACTTATAATACTGTGTAAGGACCACAACATCAACTATCTGAGGGGCTCCCACTGCATACAGATGTGAACTGAGAGATGAGAGAGCTCAGAGGGCTCTAATGAAGAGCTGATGCCATCTGAACTGCTTGAACTATGTGTTTATTCAAATGTATTTCAAAGCCATAACCCATAACAAGTTGCTCTGATAAGAGGATTAAAGAGGGATGACAAAGTGTCTGTCCTCTCCGACTGGTCAAAGAGCCAGGTCATTGTGTTGTTGGCAACACAGGCTACTGAAAAGAATATATCTGTCAAAAGTAATAAAAGTAATGACCAGAAGGCTCCAGGAACAGATTGGTTTTTAGACTTCTTCAATGATGACACATGAGGGGAAAGAGAGAACTAAACTTCATTGTGTTTTATATATGATATTGTATTCATTCTCCATAAAAAAAAGATCACTTTTCTCATTTCACTGGTGGGGGAGTCTTTTCAAAAATTAAACATATTTAACACAAAGAGCAAAAAGTAAACAGGAGAGCCTAAATTCAAACACTGTGTGATACCAATACATTTTTTTCTCCACATTGCCAGTTCTGATCAAGCCTTCCCAAAAAGAAAGCTAAAGAAATGTACTCTGTCCATTCAATGGTTTTAAGACAGAATGTTAGGAAAAAAACCTACAATTTCTTTCTTACCTAGAAAGCAATGAATGACTTGAAGCAAATTCACAAGTCCAATAGGACTGTTTTCATGTTACAACCAATATATGAGAAATACTGACAATAAAGATTGCCTAGCATTTGAAAGACTAAGAAGAAATATCAAAATTAAAAGACTACACGACATGGTGTTAAGTACGATCAACAAACCTACCACCGAACAGTAAAATCAGCTAGAGTTTTGAGCAGTCATAAATGTAAGGAGTGTGAAATAAACAGAAGCATAATAATTGTTTTTATTCTTTAAAAAAATAAGTTGTAGATAGACACAATATATTTATTTACTTTTATGTGGTGCTAAAGATTGAACTCAGTTCCTCACATGTGGAAGGCAAGCAGTCTACCACTGAGCTATAGCCCCAGCCTCTGTTTTTATTGTTTCCACATTTTTCACTTTAAAATGTTGAAAAACAAAATTTCATAGTTCAGTGTCATATAAAAGTGACAAAATCACTTTATGTCAAAATAATACTCTCCCAATTTTAATGAAACTGTCTCAATTATATAAATTGATGTTGTCCCCTAACACTCACACATAAATCTCTTAAGGTACTTTAGAGAAGCAAAGGTTGTGGGTACAAGTGTTCCTGCATTTTGATATAAACTATGGTCAGTCTTTTCTTCATAGAGTACAGTGAGGACACCTTCATCAGAATGAACCAAAGATGGGCATACAATGCTTAAAAGATAAACAATAGCACAAGTTTTAGAATTTTTGAAATTCATGCTGTTCACAAAGGAGTATGCAGAAACTCAATCACCACAAGACTACACAGAAACTCAGGCATGAAGTGATATGGCAGTATGACCTGATTCAGAGAGAAAGGGAGACAGAAAGCACCTCCAACCAATGTGCCTAAGCAAATGAATGCAAAATCTTAAAAGTTACAAAGGAAGCTACACCTAAATTAAATTTGGTGTCTATGGCAGTAGTCAGCCATCACTGTAAAAGGCAGGGTGAACAAATATTTTAGGCTTTGCAGGTTGTCTCTGTTTCAACATATTTTTTAAAAAAAATGGATATAGCTGCATTCTGATAAAACTACTTACAAAAAGAGGCAACATGCTGAAGTCAGCCAGCCAGTGACAGTATACCAACCCTTAGTTAAAAACTAACAAAATAGCTCTTAAGCTCGAGAAGGATTACATCCATATTCAACAGCTTTGTTATGTCTCAATGATGCTGTCAGCTAAAAAACACTCCTCAATACAGGAAAATTATAGGGTGCTGCACAACATTCTCTAGACAAGAATCAGATTAATCCAGATTCATGGTGTGACTTTGAGCAAGTCACTTGACTTGTCTAAAACTCAGCCTCCTTATTTACAGAAACAGCCTAATTATTCCTGCCTACACTACAGTGTTGGTGGAAGAATCAAAAACACAATCCAAGTCCAGCACTTAAAACACACTGCCAAGCACAGAGAAGCCACCATTTCTTTTTCTTGTAGTTTTTGAATGTCAACAGAGATAAACCATGAAAGACACCTAAAAACCATAAATGACTAAATGAAACCCTTCAGGTACTCAGAGATATCTTTTTGACACAACCACAAAAAAATAATGTGGGGTAACAAATACTGAATTCTTAAGTGTATGTATCTCTGGGCAGTGCAGGGAAATTTCATTCCTAAATTATCAGTTTCTTAACTGTAACTATTCAAACAACAAACAGATATTACTTTTGCAAAACAGTAAGAAACATACACAGAGCATCTGTTTTAAGTTCCCTGTCATTCAACATACCACAACTAATATGGATATGATTAAAAAGACATAGTTTCCTAAAAGTGCAAAACTGAAATCAAATAGACTACAGAATCCTTTAACAGGTGCTTCACCTATAATGAAATGTCTCTTAAAAGCTGGGCAAGGGGGCCAATATCATATCAGGTAATTAAACTATTAACTTTCTAGTGCCTGTTTAGCTGAGTGATATCTCATTTCTTAAGGACCAGCTATCCCAGTCTGATAAACTTGTCAACTCAATTGACATGGTTTTTATCATTCACAATAGAGAAGCTTCCAAACACATACACACACACACACACACTCTCTCAAATACACACACAAAGAGGGGTGTGTGCAAATCACCCCTCACATCTGCCCCAGTCCCAACAGGAAGGATATAGCTGTTTGAGTCTCACCCAAGTGTACACAGAAGATTTTTACCTTCCAAGTATTTCCATGGCAGAATATGTTTCAAATAAATCTTCCTGGCCAGGAACCTTGCTAAGACTGGGTTAACAGTCAATGACACAGTATGCTCTAGATTCTTGTAACAAGAGTCAATTTTCAGTTCTTGAGGAAAATAACAGGATCCAAAGAGTCTTTCCTTCAATTCTAAGGAATAGGTGCTGGAGGCTATAAGCTTGTTATATACTGGTTGAGGAAGTTAGGGAGGCTGGAGAAGGAGAAAGGCATTCTGAACAAAGAAGAAAGAAGCAGGGCACACAGAGTAAACAGACTTTTCCTGTTGAAGATGCCAGGTTCTACATAAAAAATATAAATACCACATGTATCAAATATATTTCCTGAATGAGATACTGAAGAAGTCTGACAGCACTCATGAATGCTTTTCTTCTGCTGTAGCTATGCTAATTAATAATTGTGAAGTTAGCCTTAAACAGTGATTCTTGAACCTTAGTGTACTTGAGTATCAGTTGAAGGCCTTGTTAAGTAATGCAGATTCTTGCCCCCACCACCATAGAGACCAAATCAGACTAGATCTGATGATGTTTCTACTCTGGCCTACACTTTGGGAAACTTATGATATTGAGGCCCACAACATGTGTCTTATTTTCATTTGGCAGATAGCGTTGCTCTGCCCAACTATCACATGATACAAGACTTACTACCACCAAAAAAAAAAAAAAAAGCAAAGACAAATGGGGGAGCCATAGCAGATAGAGAGGACAGAAAGGAAATAGGGTTCAATAGGGTAATACTACTCCACTGGAAAACAAATGAACATAGCAAATTAAAACAAAAATCAAAACAGCAAACAAAAACACTAACTCCCACATTAACTCATCTAATTTATTCTTTAATCAATGCTAAATTATACAATAGGCAAAACAATAATGAATTTAGGGCAAACACACATACACCCAAAGTAAATATTATGAAATTTTAAAAAGTTAGAATTCTTTCAATATAAAAATGATTTTAAAAATTAAATTTAAAAGAATCAAAACTCAGAGTTTTTTAGAGTTTACTTTGAAATTCACATGGAAGAATATAGCATATGAATACAAACAACAATAAGTGTTGGCGAGGATGTGTGGAAAAAGGTACACTCATACATTGCTGGTGGGACTGCAAATTGGTGCAGCCAATATGGAAAGCAGAATAGAGATTCCTTGGAAAACTGAGAATGAAACCCCATTTGACCCAGTTATCCCTCTCCTCTGTCTATACCCAAAGGACCTAAAAACAGCATACTACAGGGACACAGCCATATCAATGTTTATAGCACCACAATTCACAATAGCTAAACTGTGGAATCAACCTAGATGTCTTTCAGTAGACAAATGGATAAAAAAATGTGGATTTATACACAATGGAATATTACTCAGCAATAAAAGAGAATAAAATCGTGGCATTTGCAAGTACATGGATGGAGTTGGAGGAGATAATGCTAACTGAAGTTGGCTAATCCCAAAAAAACAAATGCTGAATGTTTTCTCTGATATAAGGAGGCTGATTCATAGTGGGGTAGGGAAGGGGAACACAGGAGGAATAGATGAACTCTAGATAGGGCAGAGGAGTGTAAGGGAAAGGGAAAAGGACATGGGGCTAGAAATGATGGTGGAATGTGATGGTAATCATTACCATAAGTACATGTATGAAGACATGAATTGGTGTGAATATACTTTGTATACAACGGGGGATATAAAAAATGTGCTCTATAAGTGTAATAAGAATTGTAATATATTCTGCTGTCATATATAAATTTTTTAAAAATTAATTTAAAAAGCCCAAAAAATATAGCATAGTGTTTGCAGTGGGTACTGCCTCCTTTTCTTATGTTTATAAAACTCAATGTCTGGAACACAAAGACTCAATAATGGTTGATAATTTTTTCATTTTTCTGAGCCCCTAGAAACTAGTTATGCAGTTTCAGAGAGAAATCATATATGGCTCCTGCTGATTTAATACAGGACTTATATATGTAAACAGATTTAAATTAAGAGTATAATTAGGGGCTGGGGATGTGGCTCAAGTGGTAGCGCGCTCGCCTGGCATGCGTGCGGCCCGGGTTCGATCCTCAGCACCACATACAAAGATGTTGTGTCCGCCGATAACTAAAAAATAAAATATTAAGATTCATATTCTCTCTCTCTCTCTCTCTCTCTCTCTCTCTCTCTCTCTCTCTCTCTTCCCCTATCTTAAAAAAAAAGTATAATTAGAACAATAATAAAAGATCAGTAAGGTGGGAGCCCAGGCAGAAATTACTGGAGGAGGCAACTGTGAAGGAGTTTCACCAGGTAGAATTAGGAGGAGCATAGAGTCAAAGGAACAGCAAGCACAACACATGATAGCACAATGAGTTCTTTTTTTTTTTTAGAGAGAGAGAGAGAATTTTTTTTAATATTTATTTTTTAGTTCTCGATGGACACAAAATCTTTGTGCTTGAGCCACATCCCCAGCCCGCACAATGAGTTCTTCACAACAATACAGACTAGTGAAAAGTGCAAGCAGAAGATGATAGGTATGGAGTCAAGAGAGGCACTTATGTCAATTTATATACCTCAAAGCTGCATGGCCTTAGAAACCAAGGAAGAGAGAGGGTAGAAAATAAAACCATTACCATGACATGTCTCTACAATACAGAAATTATAGCCATTCAAGAGAAATGGCATCAAAAAATTTCTGCCCCTCTCCCACCACCATCACCACCCTTTTTAAGCTCAGTTCAAATTTCTGTTATTTACAATTGCTTGTTGAAAGATTCACAAAAAGTAGCATTGGATGTTTATAATCACATAACCTACACTCAAGCCCAGACACAGCCCAGAATCTGTTGTTGGTCACAACCAATCCAGAACCCTACCATGGCTCCCCTGAGGTACAGCAAACCAACAGCTGGCTTCCAGATGAATCTGCATTAGAGTCTTCGTCCCAGTCCCTAACCAAATCCCATCAGCCACAAAACTTATAATCAAGAGGGGTCTGTCTCAGCATCAGTCCTGATCATCTTGCTTCCACAGGGAAGAATCACTGCCAGCTTACTTGCCTCTGCTTGTAGACTGGGTGCCAGAGCCTTATCACCCTGAGAAAATCTCTCCATGCTCCCTAGGCACCTCTGACTCAACCTTCCCCAAATGTTATTCTTGTTTTCTATAGCACCCTCTCTGCCTACACTGAAGTAAGCAATCTTTTAAAAGTGTTCTTCTGAGGTACCAATCCTTTTCTTTAGGGATTTCTATGGCATGGTACTAAAATTATAACCTGCCATGACTCAAGAAGGGAAAAGTATAAAACTAAAATGTAATTGGCTTGGGGGACATATCTGATCCACCTTTAGTTTTCTTAGAACTTCCAAAAGCTGGAGCATTGCATAAGCTTAAATACTGCAACCACAGACACACATGGCCAGCACAGCAACTAATAAGCACACTACATTGCCTCTATTAAAACGACTAAATAAATTTATTTTACACCAAGCACCAATAAGCCACTTTGATGAAGATATTAAAAGAAGAAAAAAACTGCAAAGTCCTCATCTAGATTGGAAACAACCTTTTATTGTTTAAGAATTTTTTAAACAAGCCCTGAAAGAAGAATGTAAAGATTAAAATGAGACTACCAATATAATTCAGAGATGGAGACAAACAGACTTGGATTTGAATTATAACTCTGGTACTGGTACTTACTGACTATTGTTATCTTGGACAAGTGGCTTAATTGCCAAGCTTTACTTTCCTTATCTCCTAAATGGGGATAAATAAGAATAAAAGATATGTGTAAATGTCTAACACAATTGTAGGCAATAAAATCATAAAATTAAGTTCCTGTTCCTAATAATTAATGTGAATCACTGAAAACCATTTCAACACTAACTTCACACCACAATCAACTCCCACATCTTGTAGACCCTCTTAATCACCTGTGCTGATCTTGAATTCTAAACAAAAGATATTGCTGAGGGAAAAAGAGACCCCAACATATCTGGTGTTCTATTAAACACGATTTTTATCATTGCTGAGCTCTCAGAAGCCACCCACACTTTTCTTGCTTCCCTCTGGTATGTCTGAACTATGTTCAAGCCCCGCCCCGCCCTCCCGTCCCCTGGCCCTCGCAATTATCTCTGTGGTCTTCTTTGCATTCCTTTTCCTTCAGACTCTGTACACACCATCTGTGAGCATCATGCTCTCAGTCCAGTCCTACCTTTGCACATGTGAAGGCCTCCTACCTATTACTGCTAATATTTTAACCCACACAATCAGCAGTGACATACCGTCTGGTTTTTTCTCTTTGCACCAGTACCATTCATGCCACAATATCTGGCACCATGCTGGACCCTCCCACACACAAAAAAAAAAAAATACTAAAGAAAAACATGTTTGGTATGAACATCAGAGACAGAAATTAATTAGATTTCTGTGCCATAGTTTATGGAAAGGGATCAATACATACAGCTATAAAAATCAACCTACCAAAAGCAAAATATCTAAGGTTAATCTAGTCCCAAAAGGTTCATCTAATAGCTCATTGAAGACAGTATGGATCCTGCCAAGTGTTAAGGAATCCAGCCTTAAGCAATTTGTTTAATCTGTCAGAGAGGTAACAGGGAGCAGATTCAGAGGACAACCTCAAAGCAAAGAGGGGGGCAAAGGGTTATTTAATACTATACTTGGGTTCTCACATGATGGTTGCTACCTCTGGGAAGAGGAACATGCACATGTTATTTCAATTCTCCTTTGGTGCTAACACAGGCCTGTGGTTTCCTGAAAAAAAAAAAATGGTTTCTAGTGTTTTGCAAAGATCTATATGGAGAAGAAAACTCCCAGTGGCATTCCACAGGTGAGAATTTTGCCGCCAGCTGTATCCTGTTATCCAAAGGAAACGGAACTACAAGCTGCCTGGAGGTCCAGACAAGGAAGAGCAAAACCATAAATTCAAAAAGTGCTGACACTCTTATCCCTATGGCAATAAGAATAAACTTTAAATTTAGAAAAATTCATACACAGCTGGGCTGTATGTAAATTAACTTCTGCAGGGGTTAAAATAGATATCCGGTAAAAAGACTGCCAAATTCAAGCCTTTATTCTTCCTCCATCCTCTCTAATCGAAAAAGCAAGCAGCCCAATGGGCTAAACCAATTATAAACCACCTGGAAAGACTAAATATAGGCAAGTGGGCACACATACAAATGCAACAGACATTACTGAGCTGGATGACCTTACCTGGACAAATCCCAGGGCCTGCTGTGGCTATTCTATTAGAAGTGATTTCACAGGGACACATAGCCCACCTTCTTGAACACATTATATGACAAAAGAAATATCAAATGAATTCCACAAGTAGCTAACAGAAGAGCTTAGAAACAAAATGCTGCAAGTGGTCAAGGTAGGCCTTTAAATTATGAAAATGGTACTCAGGTCTTAAGGATAAATACTGCCTTCAATGTTATGCAATAATAAGTTTTTTGAGAACACAATGCTGAAAAACAAGAGGAATGGCATTTTGAGAAGGGAACATCTCAAAGTTGCAAAGTTTTAATAAAAACTTGAAATAAAATTATAAATGTCCTAATTAGGTGAAAATGCTACACAGAAAAAGAAAAGTCCCCTGTTAAAGACTTTTAATGAACTAGGATAAGCCATGTAAATGCACAAGAAAATCATCATCTCCACTTCTAAAAATCAAGATGCCATGTCAGTATAGAACTTGTGACAACATTAATATTTTTTAATAGAAATTTTGACTACTTAAATACAAAAAATTTATGAGTATTCTGAAATAACCGAAATGGTTTTTTTTTAATTAATATTTGATCCATTTTGTTTGAATTTTTTTTGTATTTGTAGACGGACAGCATGCCTTTTGTTTGTTTGTTCCTTTTTTTTTTTTTTTTTTTTTTTTGAGGGGGGATACCGAAAACTGAACCCTGGAGCACTAAACTACTGAGTCACATCTCCAGCCCTTTTTTATATTTTATTTATAGACAGGGTTTCGCTGAGTTGCCAATGGCCTCAATAAGATTCTGGGACAGACTTTGAACTTGAAATCCTCCTACCTCAGCCTCCCGAGTTGGCTGGGATAACAGGCACGCACCATTGTGCCTGGCCCTTGTTTTGTTTATTTTTATGTGGTGCTAAGGATCAAACTTAGTGCCTCACTTAGTGCAAGCACTCTGTCACTGACCTACAGCCTCATCCACACAGAAGTGTTCCCAACCTCTAACTACATGGTAGAAAGGTATTCCTCACAAATCTCTCCTCCAAGTAACATGTAGGGGAGTAATAAATGAACCTGAATCTGCATTCATAACAGTCCACAGTAGAAGTAGAAATACCTATGCATTTTTTGTTTGTTTTGGTACTAAGGGACTGAACCCAGGGGTATTTGCCACTGAACCACACCCACAGCCCTTTATATTTTTTATTTGGAGACAGGGTCTTATTAACTTTCTTAGGGCCTCACTAAGTTTGAGTTAAGTGCTAACACAGGCCTGTGGTTTCCTGCAAAAATGGTTTCTAGTGTTTTGCAAAGATCTATATGGAGAAGAAAACGTCAATCCTCCCACTTCAGCCTCCTGGTTCATAGGCATGTCCCAACCATGGCCAGCGCCTATGTATTTTTAACACGGTAATTTAAAAAACTGAGGTTAATCCTGTTAGGATATTAATAAAGACAATTCACTTTCAATGCCTTCATAAAACAAACATAACTGTTTGACAATGCTAAGATAAAGAAGTGGAAGATTAGTTTATCTCTGAGTTCAAAGTCATTTTCTAGGCTAAAAAAGCAAAGCATGCTTTGCAAATTCTCATAAATTCATTAATTCACAGAAAATTATTTAAGAATGATTTAAGGCATGATTTTCATCAAATTATTAAAAAGTTATCAGGTTTAACTCAAATAATATTACAGTGCTGAATTTAGTAATAACAGATTTAAGAGAAATTTCAGTAGTTATTTCTGAATTTCAAATTTTCTGAACTCCTCTTTTTTTTTTTTGAATACACTTCCTTTATCGAGGGTGACAAACAAAAAGAAAAAAAGACCAAACATGTAAAAACCCAGGGTGCTGGAAATACAAACTCAATTCATTCAAATTCAAGCTCATCCAGACCCTGGGCACAAACCCTAGTGAGGTGCAGGAGCACCAAGTCAGAGAAAGGGGGACAGGAGTGAATCTGAGGCCAAGAGAAAGGGTGGGAAGGACCTCCCCCTAGGTCCCTTGGTGTTCACTCCCACAGTGGTATCTCCACCTTCCAATGACTGTGAAGACCTTCCAGTCCCTGTCCTCTTGGCTTCCACCCCAGCCAGGGCTTTGAAGGCCAGTCCTGAATGGTTCTACCCTCCCTTGCTCCATCCTCACTTGCTCAGGCTTCTAGCCTCGCTCTTCTCCTCCTCCACGTTCTTCTCAGTGATTAGTAGCAGGTTAGGGTACTGTATAAGCCGAAGTGAGGCTGGGGGCCATGGGAGGTGGGATGGAGACAGGTGAAGAGAGAAGAGCTGTCCAAAGACCCCTCTCTTCATGGGATCCCAAACTGTACAACCAGCTCCTCTTTTGCGTCCACACGGATCTGAGAAAGTGCACTGTAGGCATAAGCAGCTATCCTGGAGACCTGCTGCAAGTCAGAGAAGGGGATAGGCTCGCTGGCCAGCACTTGGTGGGGCTGGCCGGTAAGAGACGGCAGCGGTGGCAGCTTCTTCCAATGGGTCAGGCTGCTGCTCAGCACAGCCAAGCGTGTGCTGTACTGCCTTGCCCGGTCCATGTACTCATGCTGCTCCATGCCCTGGGAGTCTGCAGCAGACACATCGATGATGTTGCTAGCTGTTTTTGCAAGGATGGAAGAGACCAGGGCCTGCTCATCTGTGCGAGCAGAAGGCAGGCTGTGGTAGTTGGGCTCAGCTCCATTGAGGGCTTTGGTAGGGGGGCTACTAGGGTCCAATAGCAGCTTCCGCTCCTCTCGGTCCTGGTCCGAATCCTCGTTTTCGCTGCTGTAGCAGCACCCCATGGCCGGGGTCGGGCCAGGCGCTCAGGCCGAGCGGAGGAGGGACGGCGTCTGTCAAGAGCCCTTCCGGTCCTGAACTCCTCTTAAAAGAAACTTCTAATGGGGGCTGGGGTCCTTGGCTCAGTGGTAGAGTGCTCATGTAGCATGCATGAGGCACTGAGTTCAATCTTCAGCACCACATAAAAATAAAATAAAGATATTGTATCCACCTAAAACTAAAAAATAAATATTAAAAAAAAGAAACTCTTAATGGACTAGACATGTTAATGATTTACCATACAGTGCATGAACAGAAAATTAATCTCCCCACTGAACTAAAATTAATTAAAAGTTGTCATAAAAAATGCAAATCTAGTCCTTTAAAATATTTTAGCAATTCTAGCTGTGTGTGGAAACAAATGTGCCTTGTATAGTAGAAACACAAAATCATAAATTGTTATTTCTAATAAGTGTGGAAACAGGATCTATTAGTATGCACATGAAACTTCAAATATTTAATATATGTGGTAAATACACAAAAATATCACAAGAGAAACAGCCAGGCATCTACTGTACAATACCCTTTCATTTAAAAAAAAATACAAACTGAAAAAATATTGTTGTTCCATAAAAATCAATGCTATAATAGTGTTAATTATTGGTCCCAAGTGATAACAATTTGATCATAATGAGCACACAAGGAGCACAACTGGCTACCTCACCTAAAAACCTTTCCAATCAAAAAGTAAATTAATTAGGGAAAAAAAGAGTATAGATTTTAGAATGTACTGTCCTAAATATAAAACCAATGTTTTTGTAGGTTTCTCTAACTGGGTCCAGAAATGAGAGAGTGAAAAGTAGATGGATTATGTATGTGTTCAAAGAACCCAGGCCATCAGCAAAGCAGCTCAGTCTAGAAGGGGTAAGAAAGATATAAAGAATGCAAATCAGCATACTACAGTGATGTAGCCACATCCATGTTTATAACAGATCAATTAACTCCGAATAGTTAAACTATGGAACCAAACTAGGTGTTCTCCAACAGATGAACAGATAAAGAAAATGTGATATATATTATATACACAATGAAATATCACTCTGCCTTAAAGAAAAATGAAATCACAGCATTTACTGGTAAATGGATGAAGCAGGAGAATATCATGCTAAGAGAAATAAGCCAATCCAAAAAAAAAAAAGGCCAAATGTTCTCTCTAATATGCAGATGCTAATTCACAATTGGGGTGGATGGGACTAGGGAAGAAAAGAGGTACTTTGGATTGGATAGAGGGGAGTGAAGGAAGGTGAGGGAGTAGGAAGAATAGCAGAATGAATTAGACATTATTACATATAATGTGTGTGTATGTATATATATATATATATATATATATATATATATATATATATATATATATATATATCTCTACACGACCAGTGTGATTCTAAATCATGCAAAAACAGAAGAATGAGAAATTAGACTCCATTTATGTATGATGTGTCAAAGTGCATTCCACTGTCATATACAACTAATTAGAACAAACAGTTGTTTCTGTACTAGACAAGTCATGGTCAGATGCAAACAAAATTCAGATAGATCTAAAAGACCAAAGAACTTAAGCTGCTCCAAAAACCTGGACACATGCAAAACAGAATTAACAAAACATCCCACGCCAAGTAAAGAACTGACAGACTGCTTTGGTCATAGTAAGAGGGCACTGCACGGAAGAGGAAGAAGCTGAAGCATAACCCTGTGCTAACTGAAGGCTCTCTTCCTCTGTATTTTTTTTAAGTAACTTTATTTTATTTGTTTGTTTGTTTATTTTTAATGTGGTGCTGAGGATCAAACCCAGAGCCTCACATGGGCTAGACAAGCGCTCTATCACTGAGCCACAATCCCAGCCCCTCTCTTCTTCTGTATTAAGCAGGTTTAATAATCACTTGCCTCAGAGAGCCTGCTGTAGGTCAAATGAGATGCCATTGGTGCAGCAGTTTAGTATAGTGGTGACCCGGAACAGGTGTTCTGTAGACTGTCTTTCACTGACACCAAGCAAACCTGACACAGGATAACCAACAAGAAAAAGATGGTCATGGTAAACAAATTAAATCCTTACTTCTTATTGGTTGTCACAGCAGAATCTTTTAAGAAATACAGCCTACTCAACACTAGTTTGAGAGCTTAAGGTTAGAACCTCGGTAAAATCAATTCTGTCTTTAGGCAATTTAAGATGAAAAAAATTGTTTTTAACTATCAAACAGAGTTAGGAACAGTTGTCTTTGTGGCTGGCTCTCCATCAGCAGGGAGTAGCAATGATTACAAACCACAATTCAGCAGATTTTCAGTCCCTGCCCGATGAAGTAAAACTCAAAAGTCAATTTTTTTCAGTTTAAAAATTATATTCTTGATTCCCTTTTCCTTCTCTATGCTCCATTATTCCCCAAATGTGGGCAGAGCCACTTTCTAAAACAAAAGCACCCCAATTACCCATCACAGAAGAACCTAAACAAAGATGAAAGGTGAAGATTGACTACTGATTCTAATCCACATTCTCCTTACTCTGTGGCTTCTCCCTCCCCAATTTGACACATGAAGTTTCTATGGAAGGACCTGGCATTTTTAAGTTCACATGTTTGTACGGAAATAGAAACACTGTAAATGTTTGGAGAACAGAATGAAAGGATTATCAACTAGCTTCAATTATACCAACTGATCTAATCATCATGTTACATGCTTCTTCTGGCATCTGAAGTCTATTTCTTAAACTCAAGCAGGAGCATTTTTTAAAATATTCCTCCGTCTCTCATCTTTCTCTCTCAAATATAACCAAAATATACCTGGTGGTAAACACATGTGCTTATTGGCTTGTAGAATTCATACTCATTTAAAATGGACCTCACTGACAGATAAATTTCACTTCATCTGATTTCATTCTGATAGTCTTCTCATTTGTTCTTCTAAAGAGTATTAATTCTGTAGTTTTAACAGCTTATATCTTATAAATTAGGAAGAAATACCACATCATCATTATTGCTGAAACCTATAAAGTTTACTTACTCTATAATTCCAGGTACCATACTAATCCTGACATTAATCCATTTTACAAATAAAGGGATTCATGATTAAAACACTAACCCATGTGAGGTCACACAGGTGGTAACAGTGACAGCTAGAGTGTGAACCCAGATCTGACACCAAAATCCATGCTCTTAACCCAGTGCCACAGGTATATAAACAAATGAGGCAAGGTAATTTTTGTGAGCTGGGAACTAAATATAGAAAAGATGAAAACAAAGAAATTTTCTGGGTGTGATGGTACATGCCTGGAATTCCAGTGATTGGGGAGGGTGAGGCAGGAGGATTCAAAGTTATAGGTCAGCCTAGAAAACTTAATGAGACAGGGTCTCACTAAAAAAAAAAAAAAAAACAGAGCTGGGGGTGTAGTTCAGTGGTAAAGCACCCTTGAGTTCAATTCCCAGTATAATAATTATTCACTCAAATAGAAAATGCATGTTGGAGGAAGGAAAATTTCACTAAGTAAAAGAATAACGTGAGAAGAGGAAGGCAGTAACATATGCCTGTTTAAAGCTTCTTTGCAGACTAACTCATCTATTTTATCTCTTCAAAGCACATCACTATGGACCAATTTATAGATGTGTTGTATTCTGTTTTGCAACAGTGGTAGGTAATGAACTATAGAAAGAGTCAGCTGCTAATTACCCAACAAATAAAGCAACTCAATAGGCCAACATGTTCTTATCTATATTCAAATGAAAATGTTTATAAGCCTCAGAATTAGCTAGAAATGGAATTTCTCCTACACAAAATAAATTTACATCAACCATGTGAAATCTGTTATCCCCAAAATTTAACTGCTGTTATAAGCAACAGAAATGTCTGAGAATGTTTTCCCTAAATTCTATAAAAATATTATTTTAAAAAATAGTCAAGCTTCAAAACCAATGCCCAAACTCAAGAAAATAAATAGGCAGTCTTTTCCATTCTAATTGTGATGTTTCTGTCAGTACTGCATTGAATTTTATAAACTTTAGGTACAAATAAGTAGTATACTATCCTACCATTTCAATACTTAAAAAACACACTGGCTTTTCAAACAGATAAGTATCAGCCTGGAAATCTGCCATTAAGGTGAAAAGACAACTAAAAAATAAAGCAGGGCTGGGGTTGTAGCTCAGTGGTGTACTTGCCTAGCATGTGTGAGGCAATGAGTTCGATTCTCAGCAATGCATACAAACAAAATAAAGGTCCATCGATAAGTACAAAAAATATTTTTTTTAAATATTTTTTAAAGAAACAAGATGGGTAGACTAAAGACCAATATGACATGTCCTTCCATTATAGACTTTGATGGCTAAACTAAGTCAGAGTAAGAAAAAAAGAATGCACTCACCCAATGAATGCTGCCCCACTTGGTCCAAAAGAAAAAATAACACAGAATTGAGAATCTTAAAAACTTAGTTATGAAATCTTCAAGATAATCTTTTCGGCATTCAGATGTGGGCTAACACTCTCAGGCAGGCCTGCAACTTAAAAGCAACCAAAATCTCCCCTAGTAAGTAATCTGTATTAGCTGTACTTAATAACCCCTAAGGCAAGATCTGCCTTTCAATAGCTATAATCAAATCATAACTATAAGCAAAGATAACATTTTAAATCTTACTAAACAAATCAACCTTTCATTTTTAAAAATGTGAAACTTTTGAGTTAAGCTTCCTAAGATATGTACTATAAAAAGCTAACTGGTGGTGACAATGAAAAAGCTTAAAGGTTTGGAAAATATTCTCTAATTGATATGTATTTCTAAGAGGGACCAGAGATAGCTCACAAATACTGAGCAAAGGAAAAAAAAAAGAAAGAAAACCAATATGAATATCAAATCCAGGAGAATGGGTAAGCAATGATTTTAAGACTTAAAAAAAAAAAGACTTCCACTATTTTAAAAAGTCAACAAGGAAGTAAAAGCAGAATACAGATTGTAAACTCTGGACAATATACAAAAGTGACTATTTGAAAGCACTAAAAAAAGACAAAAGCTGACAGAAAGCTGAATGTTACTGATAAAACACTTTTTTTTTAAAGCCAGGGACTGAACTCAGGGGCACTCAACCACGAAGCCACATACTCAGCTCTATTTTGTGTTTTATTTAGAGACAGAGTCTCACTGAGTTTTTTAGTGCCTTGCTGTTGCTGAGGGTGGCTGTGAACTTGCAATTCTACTGCCTCAGTGTCCCACTTTTATATTGTTTTTCAACTAAGGGCATTCCCCAGATCACATGATGCAATAGTTAGAATTCAAGTAAAAAGATATCATTCTTATGATCGTGTATAAACTTTGCCCAAATCTTTAACAGATTCCCAACTTGTACTTGAGGGAGAGAATTCATAAAATTTCCAGGAAAAAGTCAATAAGGAAGCCTGAAAGAACTAAGCAAGATGGAACTAAATTGTGTCCAAAATGAACAAAAGTAAAAATAACTCGGAACAAAGTTTAACATTATCCAGAAGAGGGGAGGGAAAAAAATAGTGGTCTCATCATCTACAATGTGCAGCACACAATAAAAAATTACCAGATATGTATTAGAAGTTTAACATGAGGTTACTTTGTATTTGCATAAGAGTTATTTTACCTTTGACAAGCTGCAAATAATATCTGCATGTATCTGATAATGAATATATATCTAGAATTTATAAAGAACACTTCCAACTTAAAAAGAAGACATCCCAATTAAAAATGGGCAAACATTTGAAGAAGATAAATGAATGACTAAAGGCATGTGAAAGTTGCTCAACATCCTATTTAGGGAACAGTCAAAATTATTATTATAAGATGCCTATATACATCAAACAAAATCACACTCTTATCTACTTAAAACTTGAATTTTTTGTTTTCTCACAAAGAAACTCAAGTCCCAGATAGCATTATAATGGCATGCACCAAAAATTTCAAGGGGGAAAATGATACCATACTTACACTATCAAAAAATGGGGGTGGGGGAGCTGCATTTTCCAGTTCATCTTATGAAACCAACTTATCCTGACATCAAAACTACATAAAAACATTAAGAAAAATACAAGCCAAATCACTCACAAAAATAGACACAAAAATCCTTAATAATATTACCAATTCATATCCAGGAATATAAAAAAATAATAATACAAATTGGCCAAATGAAATTTACTCCAGAAATGCAATGATGATTTAACTTCTGAAAATAATACAATTCTGAATATAATAGTATATAATTCACCTGATAAAAAAATTTGAAAGAAAAAGCATACAACTACATTATTGCAGAAAACTCATTTATAAAACACCATTAATCCATGATAAAACCTCTCAGCAAACTAGGAATAGAAAATTTCTCAACCTGATAAACAGAATCCATTAAAATCATACAAAAAGGTAAAAAATCTGAATGCTTACCATTAAGACAGGCAACTTAACCAGAATGTGAGTTCTCACCCATGCTAATCAACACAGTCCTGGCAGTCCTAGCAAGTACAGTTAGGTAAGAAAAATAAAGGTATACAGATGGTGTGGGGATAGAGAGAATTAATGCTGCCTCTCATCTGCAGACAATAGGAATCTTCCAAAAGGCTAACAGAGAAAGTGTTTTATAAAGTAAGATGGCAGACTACAAGGTCAATAAACAAATAATTGTATTTCTCCTAGTTGCTAAAACAAACAAAAGAAACTTGAAATTTCAGATGTTTATAATATCATCAAAAAACATGATATAATATCATCCAAATATTTAAGGATATATTTAATAAAATATGTGTAAGATCTGTATACTGAAAATACAAAAGCTGCTTTTAAAAAACCTGAAGAAGATCTTAACAAATTTGCAAAAAAGTATAAAGGCTAGAAGAGGGCAAACTCAACCAAATGAGTGCTCACTGATGAAAAAAGAAAAAAAAATCAATAAAGGCAAAACTACTCCCCCAAATATGAACTTATTTATGTTTTAAAACTGTATACAATATTCTACAAATCATACCCATATCCTAAGCTCTTTACTTGTTCTCCTGTTTTTCCACACAATAACAAAACTTCTGAAAGTGATTCAAATGGAAATCATCTGAGATGACCAAGACATCTATTCAATATCCTTGTATTCTTTAAAATAACATCGGATTGAACCTGGGGTTTTCTAAGCTCTATCCTCACCCTGCCCCTCCTCCTCCTTTTTTACTTTTTATTTTGAGACAGTCTCCATAAATTGCTCAGGCTCATCTTGAATTCCCAGTTCTTCTGACTTACCTTCCTGGAATTATAGGCATTCACCCCTGTTCTTGTGTAGTTTTAAATTTTTAAATGTAGCCTCTTTTTTTTCTTTTCTTTTTTTGGTCGTGCTGAGACTTGAACCGGCCCGAGGGAGCCGCTCCCTAGCGCTCCCAGCACTTGTTCAAGGCAGCGCACTCCGCCGGATAGGCGAGACCCAAGGAGCGGTTGCCCGCCCGGGAGGAGAAGGACGGCCCCCGTGGCGCGGAGCCCCGGGCGAGGGTCCAAAGCCTCGCGGGGGGCGCAGGCGCCACCAGACAACCGCGGTCGGGAGAGGTGCCGCGCCCCCCACCCAGGCGCAGCGGCAGCCCAGAGGGGAACAGCGGGAGCCGGAGGCGCGCCTCAGCCCGAGCACAGACAATACCGGAGGAGGGGTTCACAGAGCGGGGCCGCGGAAGTGCCCGCCGCCCATTCATCCCCGCCTGCGCGCCTCCGGCCCGGGCCCCCGCCCCCGCCCCGAGGAGCTGCCGCAGGGGGAGGGGCCTGCGCTCGGCGCTCCTCGCCCCGACCCCTCCTCAAACCACAAAACTTCCCCCAACTCCATCAACTAAATTGCCCTCTCACCGTGCGGCTCCCGGGGCTCCCCCGCGGGCCCGAGCCGGAGCAGCTCTGCACCTTCGCCCGGAGAAAGACAACAGATGGCCGCTCTGCGGCGACGGCTACTAGGCGAGGAGCCGACACGGCGGTTTCGACGGAGCCCAGGCACTTCACCAGGCCGCTTAGGCTCCGCGCTGGCCCAGCACACAACCAGCTACCCACGCATGCGCCGCAAGCCACCGGGCTTTGGGCGGGGCACTAGAGGAGGGCCATAAAACCTAGGAGCCCTCCTGTGAGTAAGCGCGGAAACCAGGGCCAAGAGCTGGGATTGCATGGTAGAGCTGCCCGTCAAACTCCGTGAGGCCAATAGAAGTCTTTCTGGGCAGTGTGCTCTGGTTGCTAAGGGAGGCTGAGGTTGACCGCCGCTTCTGCTCCGAAGCAAAGTGATCAAAGTCGGGTAGCCAGCAGCTGCCTCTGGTTAAAATGCCCACTCACCTTCTCTCCACCCCATCTCCGGAAACCGCCCTTCCACAGTGTGCTTGGCGCTTACTTGAGCTGTAGCACTTACCACACACTCAAACGATTTTTTCTTCTATTCTCCCCCTAACTCCATTGAGGAAGTGGGGTCTTCCAGTTGTCCCATGTAAGAGACTCATGCTAGGTACTCAACAAGTGTTAACTTGGATAGACGGCGCAATGGAGAGATCAGGACTGTCACTATGCATTGTGAAATTTTGGCTACTCGATCACCACAAAATTTTAGGCTTACAAATGCAAAGGACCTCAGAAATCATCTGGTGGCTTCTGAGAAGCAAAATATGGTCCAAGTTCCAATGGTGGTCCAGGATATTATATTGGAATACGAAGAAACGTTTTCACTCTGTGTGTGTTTTAATAAGTATTGCAGAGGAGGGTGGGAATGACTGTCATGTCCAACCACTGTTTACCCTTTGTCATTTCTTAGGTCAATAGAAAGTTGTTTAAAAAAAAAAAAAAGAAGAAGAAGAAAGAAAGAGAGAAAGAAAAAAAAGGACCCTACCCCGGTGCAATGGCGCACTCCTAATAATCCCAGCGACTTCAGAGACTAAGGCAGGGGGCCATAAATTCGAGGTCAACCTCAGCAATTTAGCAAAGCCCTAAGCAACTTAGGGAGACCCTGTCTCAAAAAAATAAAATAAAATATCTGGGTTTGTAGCTCAACGGTACAGAGCCCCTGGGTTCAATCCCTAGTTTAAAAAAAAAAAAAAAGTACTTAAAAATGTTAAGTGAAAAACGGAGACTATATGCAGTTCAAGAACGTGCAAGACCAATTTGTAGAGATTGATGAAAAAACCATGGTTACCTAGGGGAAGAAGGCTATTGGCTGGAAAGGAGCAACAAAGGACCCCTTGGGGTGGTGGTTCTGCATTTTGATCTGAGTGGTAAAAAAAAAAAAAAGTATATACATATGAAAAATTCAAAAGCAGCTTAAGATTAGTGCAATTTACATATTTTAAACAAGTATTTTTAACGTCAGCTTTTAAAAATCCTACAGGACATGGAAAAAAATTTTGCAAAGATGCAAATGACTGTCATTTGGGAAACCTCTATCCAGATAAGCTCACTATCAGCAACCAAACTTCTGAGAGAATATTATGAAAACCTAATACTTGTATCAGGCACTCCCATCTTTAAAGGGTTCTAAATCTTAGAACTGCTTCTACTATTGAGCTTAAATTTGCTTTTCTGTCAGTAAACCTGATTCTTGTGTGTTATTTTCTCAGTTCACCTTCACAAAAATGATAAAAACCAAGGCTAACCCTGGTTCTTCATGTAAAAAATTTTTTCCAAATCACCTTATCATGCTGCTTAACTTCTTCTATATTCACTCAAAACCCTCCTTGATGCCCTTCAATAGATGAATGGATTTAAAAATGTGCCATTTATACACAATGGAATATTACTCAGCACTAAAAAATAAAAAGATCATGGCATTTGCAGGCAAATGGATGGCATTAGAGCAGATTATGCTAAGTGAAGTAAGCCAATCCCTAAAAAACAAATGCCGAATGTCTTCTCTGATATAAGGGGGGGTGACTCAAAAAGGGATAGGGAGGAAGAGCATGAGAAGAAGACTACCACCAAATAGGGAAGAGAGGTGGGAGGGGAAAAGAGGGAGAAGGGGAGTTGCACAGAAGATGGAAGGAGAACCTCATTGTTATACAGAATACATATATGATGTTGTAATGAGAAAAAGAAAGTGGCACATTAGATTGGATAGAGAGAAAGGATGGGAGAGTAGGGGAGGAGTAGGGGGGATAGGATGGGCAGCAGAATAGAATAGACATTATGATTGATGTATGTACATTCCATGTATGTATTATATGTCAAAATACATTCTGCTGTCATGTATGACTAAAAAAAATTTTTTAAAAACCCTCCTTGAAAATATTCAATAGTTGGCACAAAGAGAAAAGACTCCTGCATTCTAGTCCTGACCCTGCCACAAAAGAGTTCACCATGAGCAGGTTGCTCTTCCATGAAGAACCTCACAAGGGGGCTCACCCAGAAAGTCATTTGGACCTTAATGTTAGCTGAGGCAGCAGTAAATGTTACCATGTCATTTTTCTAGTGACTGTCTGAAAATTCCATTCCCTATTCCCCACTCTTAGTGGGATATTTATACCTTTCTCAGGAGCTGCAGAAAGGATTGAAAGTTCAGCACTTTCCAAATTTACTGTACCTATGAAATATCTGGAAATTTAGTTAAAAGTAGATTCAGACTCAATAGGTCTAAGGTTGTGGGATTCTCTATTTCTAAAAAGTTCCCAACTGGTACTGAAACTGCTCATTTGGGATCCCAATCTGAGAGACAGTCTACTCTAAATTTTCCAGACAGCTGAGCCCTTCTATCCTCTGGGAAGTCCTAAATAGTTATCTGCATGGCTATCATTCAGATATTCCTCTGAATATTGGCTATCTTTTCTCATTTTTCCATGAAAAGTTATGTGTTGATTGCACATAATAGTGGATGATTCACAAGTTTTAGTCCAATATAAAATTTTATCTTGTATTATTATTCAATTTAGATATATTGCATAGTATATCACATAGAATGTGCCAATAATCTTCTTTGTGTGTGTGTGTGTGTGTGTGTGTGTATCTTTTTGACAGTGCTGGGCATCAAATCCAGGGCCACTCACATGGGAAGTGTGAGCTGTAACATTGAGCTACATCCTCAGCCCAGCAATCATTTTTTAAATATTTTTGAGAGAGAGAGAGAGAGAGAGAGAGAGAGAGAGAGAGAGAGAGAGAGAGATCTTTTTTATTATTTTTTGTAGATGGACACAACACAATGCTTTTATTTTTATGTGGTGCTGAGAATCAAACCTGGGACCCGCCCGTGCTAGGCTCTATCGCTGAGCCACAATCCCAGCCCCCAGCAATCATTTTTATAACCAAGTAATTCCATAACTTTGCTTGGATGACCCTTTCAATGGTCAACTATACCGAAGTTTCTGAAGACAACAGCTTTTCCACCTAAACTGGTTACACATAAATTTCCAATGGAACCTGGAATCACCCTCAAGAAATTTTAATTTCCTGTGTTGGGGAACTTCACCAAGATTATTTTAAATAGAAGAACTTTATGCAGTACGCTTTTAGAAAGACATTGAATCAGTGTCATGACAAGACTATTATATTTAGTAATTAACTACATGGGTTTAAAAAAAATTAAAATCTATATTGAAATCCTCTGTTGGAATGCTTTATACTGTCCATAGAACAGAAACCAACATCACAATAAACATTTTACATAACAATGAGTCATAAATACAGTCCTCGAAATTCTTTCCAATACACGTGACTATTGTCTAAAACATGTCTTCCTTGTAGCAACTAGATCCTGCTACGACTCCACTTGCCTGACCAACCTATCTAGAGTAACCCACTCTCACATGTAATTGTACCGCAATTATGGAAAAGAGTATGGAGGCTCCCCCAAAAAACTAAAAAGCAGTAGGATGTTTGGCACACACCTGCAATCCCAGCCACTCAGAAGTTAAAGGTAAGAGAATTGCAAGTTCAAGGCCAGCCTGAGCAACTTAGCAAGACTTTGACATAAGATAAAAAAATTAAAAGGGCTGGGAATATAGCTCAATTGTAAAGCACTGCTGGGGTTCAAGCACCCATATTGAAAAAAAGCTAAAACTAAAAATAGAATCCCAGGGCTGGGGTTGTGGCTCAGTGGCAGAGTGCTTATCTCACACATGTGAGGCGCTGGGTTCGATCCTCAGCACCACATAAAAATAAACAACAAAATAAAGATATTAAAAATATATTTAAAAAATAGAATCCCATATGATCTAACTGTCCCACTTATGGGTATGTATTCAAAGGAAATGAGATTAACATGTCAAAGAGATACCTGTATACCCATGTTTATTGTAGCACTATTCATAATAGTCAAGATATAGAATAAACTGAGATGTTAACTAATAGATGATTAGAAAAAAACAATGGAATATAATTCAGCCATAAGAAGAATAAAATCCTGTCATTTTTTGCAAAATGGATGGAAATGGGAGTCACTATAGTAAGTGAAATAAGCCAAACACAGAAAAACAAATACTGCATGTTCTCTTTCATATGTGACCTCAAGTAGAATAAAGTAGACGAATGATTACTGGAGGCTGGGAAGGGCAAGGAAATAAAGGGTGGTTATTTCTGTCCCAAAATATAGAAAGATAGGAACAATAAGTCATAATGTTCTGTAGCACAGTAGGGCAATTGTAGTTCACAATAGTTTGTTATATATTTGAGAAAAACAAGAAGAGAGGAGATCAAATGTGCCAAACATAAAGGAAATGGTAAGGAAATGGAAATGCTCATTATTCTGTGTTGATCATTACATATTATATACATGTATTAAAAATTATCACACAGCACCCCACAAAGGTATACAATTATTATGTGTTAATTATTACATGTTAATATTGCATGCTAAGCAAGAAGAAAATAATGAAATCAATAATAAAGAGGTCCACTGTCATCTAGTTCTCTTTAATATTACTCAATTTTTTTCATAGCATTTTTTCCAATCTAAAAGTATCTTATTTATTTTGTATGTGTATTTTGGTTCTGTCCCCCATTATAATGTAATCTCCCTCTTATTTTGTTTACTCCTCCATCTTCTGCACCTAGTACACAGTGAGGACTCAATAATAAGTTTCACATGAATGAATTTGTACAAAAAGAACTCCCATGAGGTGCCCTCAAACTGAATGTCCCTGATACTGAAGATTTGTTTTTCTAAGGTGCACCAAATCTCTTCAGAGAATGTCCCATTTCACAGAAAGAGATTTCAGGTTTAATAATTTTCTCACTTCCCTTAAGCTTACAAGCCAGAAAAGAGGTCAAGGCCTTATCAAGCTATCATAGGATTTTGTGTCTCTCCAGTATCTTTCTAATTGATTTAATATAACAAGGATAAATCCCATTTTATAGAGACCCTGGAAATAACAAAGGGAAGAAAAAAAATTGGAAGCATGATTAGAAGAACAGAAACTTCTGTGGAGACCCATGGTTCCTAATATGTCTAGTTTTGCAAAGGAAGCACTGGAACAAACTTGTCCCAGCGTTCTTCTTGTGCAGCAGTGGACATTTTATTGCTTTGTGATAGAAATAGTATCCTGATGTTGCTTTGGGAAATTCTCTGAGCCCCTTGTTTGGTGTGAAGCCAGCTCTACCACAGTCCATGGTCTTACCATAGGACCCAAATTTGAGCCAATCAATGCATCCTATCCACAGGCAATAGAAATTAGTTCAGGGTTGGTCACATGATCCTAAATATGTCAACCAGGGGCAATGGGAGCAAATTTTACCCTTTCTTTGAATTATCAATGTTTTCATTGACTGGAGTCTTTGCCTTGACAGGATTAAGAAGGATATGTCTGATAGCCATCTTATCACCATGAGGAAAGAACTTCTTAGGATAGAGCCAGCACAGTGGAAAAGTAGGAAACATGAAGAAAACAATGTCTTAGTGACTCTGCTTGAACTGTTGAGTCCAGTACTTCCTAAAGATGGAACAAAATGTAGATATTTCAATTATATAAGCCAATAAAGCCAATAGCAAAAGTTATTGTTACTCACATTCACAAGAATTTTAACTGATACACCATCCATGAGCATCTGCCTCTTTTTTCAATTAGCAAATAGCTGTCAAAAGTTTACTGTGGCTGGACACGGTGGCACACACCACAGTGGCTTGGGAGGCAGAGACAGGAGGATTGCGAGTTCAAAGCCAGACTCAGCAAAAAGTGAGGCACTAAGTAACTCAGTGAGATCCTGTCTCTAAATAAAATACAAAATAGGGCTGGGGGTGTGGCCCGGTGGTCAAGTGTGCTTGAGAGTTCAATCCCTGGTACTCAAAAAAAAAAAAAAAAAAAAAAAAAACAACTTTACTGTGTGCCAGGAATTAGGTTTGGTCCTGGGGTTACATGTGAAAAACAAGGTTCCTGTCCTAAAGTAGCTTACAATATCGAGGGAAACAGATAGGCAAAATTTTATTTTTAAAAGTGTTGAAATGTGTAAGTGCCTTTAAATACAACCACATTTCAGCACAAAAACAGGTGAAATTATGTTCAATAATATCCTACTTAACCATGTATATGTGTATATGGATATATGTACATATATGTATCCACATATATTTTTATATATGGATATGTATCCCAAATGTTATAATTTTGATGTATACTCAATATAAAAATTCATTAAATGGGCTGGGGATGTGGCTCAATCGGTAGCGCGCTCGCCTGGCATGCGTGCGGCCCGGGTTCGAGCCTCAGCACCACATACAAACAAAGATGTTGTATCCGCCGATAACTAAAAAATAAATATTTAAAAAAAATTCTCTCTCTCTCTCCTCTCTCACTCTCTCTTTAAAAAAAATAAAATAAAAATTCATTAATGAGGTATTTTGCTTTCTTTTTATTACACTAAGTTTTTAAAATAATCCAGAGTATGTACTATATTTACATCTCTTCTCAATTCAGACTAGCAAGCTTTCATGTTGGTAGGCAGCAAGTGCTCTACCACTGACACATCTCCATCCCTAGCCACATTTCAAGTGCTTAAAAGGGTAGTGGCTACTGTACCTGACAACAAAAGTCAGGTTGTTTAATTTTCTTTCTTTTTTAAATGGTACCAGGGACAAATCCAGGGCATTGCACTCACTAAGCACAGGCTCTACCACTTGAGCTACATACCCAGTAGTTGATGGATTTTTATCTCATTTATTCTTTACAATACCCCTTAGGCTGGCACTATTATCCCCCTTTAATATAACATAGGCTTAGAGAGATTAATAACTCGCTCCAAATCTCATAGCTACTGATTGGTGCAGTTTATCTCCCAAGAATAGAAAACTAAGGCAAAGTCACCAAATCTAATTTAGAATCGTGCATGCACTAGATCTTCCCTTACTCTGGCCCTCTCACATACCCTCTCACTCTACTTAGAACTGTGAGCACTTAGACTACCTACAAAGTGGGTGCTTGATAAAGAGCCACTTAATCAACAGATCCATGTCCAGAATACATTCCTATAATGCATTTCAGAAACTCTGCAGGCACAAAATTTAAAAAGTAGGTTAGAATTATATACTGATTGACAGGGAATATGTACAGTGAATGACATTTATCATTATTAACCAGCCACATTAGTCAGCTTTCTGTCACTGTAACAAATACCCAAGATAATCAACTTATATAGAGATAAAGTTATTTTGACTCATAGTTTTAGAAGTTTCAGTCCATGATCTGTTAGCCCCATTGCTTTCAGGCCTGTGGAGATCAGCTCACCTCACAGTCAGGACACAAAAGAGAGAAAGAGACCAAGGTTCCACAAAGGCAGGCCCTCAATGAGTGTTATGGCTTGGATCTAAAAATTTCCTCTGTAGAACTCATGCGTTAGGCAACATACATTGTTCAGAGGTGAAAATATTGGATTATGAGAGCTGTGACCTCATCAGTGGATTAATCCATTTGATGGATTAATAATTTGAATGGACTACTGGATAGTAACTATCAGCAGGTGGGGTATGGCTGAAGGAAATAGATCATATAGGGTGTACCCTTCTCTCTCTCTCTCTCTCTCTCTCTCCCCCCCCCTTCCCAGCTGCCATGAGCTAAACAGTTTTCCTCTGTCATGCCCTTCCACTATCACATTCTGCCTCACCTCAGGCCTAGAACAATTGAGCCAGCTAACCATGAACTCAGATCTCTAAAACCATAAACCCAAAATAAACTTTTCCTACTTTTAAGTTGTTCTTGTCAGGTATTTTGGGCTCGGTGACAAAAAGCTGACTAACCCAATGCCCTAAGACCTCTTAAAGTTTCTACCACCTCCCAACAGCACCAAGCTGAGGTCTAAGCCTTGAACACATGAGGCTTTGGGGAAAATTTAAGATCCAAAGTGTAGCACCAGATCAGGCAATAATAAACATTTTTAGGGAATTTAAGTTACAAATAGGGATCTCAGTTACAAGTAGAATCCCAGAACAGTTGTACTGATTTATGAGTGCCTAACCTCTCTGATTGAAGTTCTTTCCATATGAAACAGAAAGACCTGGGTATTAGAAGCAATCAGGGTTATTCCTGAATCTTGGATATTCAAAATTCTTCGTTTGAAGGGATCAGTTGTAGGATAGTCACCCTACAACAAATACATAAAACAACCTGGGCATACCCTTCAGTGTGTTGTCTGTCACAGTACAAGTGCTCTGCCTACATTAACTCCTTCCTCCATTTCCCCTTTTAAAGACAATGAAACAATCTAGGATATTATTTGCAGAAAAAGTCAGTGTTAGAGAAATTCAGGGAACCATGCACCTTGCCGCGATTATAATAGAGAATCTCCAATAAAGAGTGCATATGGTCTTGTGTTAACCTCCTCAATAGAAATGGCAGCCACCCAGCCTTTTGCCCCCAGAGGCTCCCCATCCTTCAATTAATGTACTCCAGATGTACCATTTATCGATTGAACAATTTATTTAATTTCTGAAACCCTTGCTTTTCTCTATAACAATCCTTCCAGCAATAGGTTTATTTAAATCTGCCTATGGGACCACATTAACCTTCTAAAGCCATTATATTTCCAGTGGTAGAAGGGTTAGGGCTGAAGGGTTGATGGAAGGAAGAGAATCACAAAAGCCTTGCGATTAATGGACCACCCTGACCTCAGACAAAGTTATTGCTGTACTTCTCAGTCTGGAGTCCAAGGAATTTAATTTTAGGGTAAGAAAAGGATCTAGAGATTCCCTCTTAATAACCCCCCAAAATAAAAATAAACAAAAGTCAGAATCATTTTTTGGGGTGACATTATTTTGATTTGGTTGGGTTTTGGTTTGGGATTTACTCTAAATATAAGTAACAGTTTAAAGAAGATGGGGACTGTTTCTCGGCCTCTGCAGAGATTTATGGGCTGGCCGAAGTACTGCACATTTCCTCCTATTGCTCTTCTCTTTATACACAGCCTTTTCCAGTTTATTCAGCTGCTCTTGTACTTATCCCCAATTATTTATAATGGTAGGTTTCTGAAGATTGAGTTAGAGAAACACCATGTTTTTTAAGCCCTAAACACCATTTAATGGAAATGAACTCCAATAAATAATGTGAGGCCTAAACTCAGGTTTTCCTGGGTAAATTTTTTAAAAATTTGTTTTCACCTTTAATGCATTATGTTTTTCCTAAAAGTATAGAATTTTAATTATTAAAGAAGATAAATCCATATCTGCAGGCAACTGCACTTTCTTCACAGTTTAACCCAGACTTTTCCTAAGGTACTTTCTTTGGAACATTTGTTCCTGAAACTTTTCATTAGAAAAAGCTTTGCATGTTGTAATAAGTAGAAGAAATACTTTATTGTATATTCCTTTCCTCTTGAGGCTTCACCATGCACAGTAGCATTATATATTAGGGTTTGGAGAATATAAAGAATAAAGCTATTTAGCTTTGTTTAATCCTATATTTCTCAAATTTCTTTGACCATGAAATCAATTGCTCTCAGAAAATGCATTAATTCATCATATTGCACAAGGGATACAATTTAAGAAACACTGCCCAAGTCTCTTCAACTAATTTTTCAGCAATAATAGGACAGATATTCTGAAGCATCATTTAACATTCACCCCACTGTAATGAACTGAATGTTTGTATCCCCTCAAAAATCATGTGTCCAAACACTAATCCCCAATGTGATGGTATTGAGTTGGGGCCTTGGGTAGGTGATTTGATTTAGATGAGGTTATTATGGTGGACCCCCATATATGACGGGATTGGTGACTTGATAAGAAGAAGAAGAGACACAAGAGTTTTTTTTCTCTGTCATGAGAGGGTACAGCAAAAATGTAACTGTCTGCAAGCAAGGAGAAGACCCAGGCCAAGAAACAAACCTACAGCACCTTGATTTTGGACTTCCCAATCTTCTGTAATTAATAAATAAATGTCTATTGTTTGAGACACCGAGTCTATGACATTTAGGAATAGAACACTCACACCGCTATCCATTTCAAAAGGTTTTAATTCCTTAGTCAAGAATAGAAATGTAGGGACTGGGGTTGTGGCTCAGTGGCAGAGCACTTGCCTAGCATGTGTGAGGCACTGGGTTCAATAAACAAGTAAAATAACGGTATTGTGTCCATCCACAACTAAAAAAATTTTAAACAAAGAATAGAAAATATATACTTCCCAAATCCCACACCAACCAGATCAGATCACTCCTAGGAAGTGTCAACCTATGTTCCCACCTCTTGACTTGTACAGCCTGCTAAACCACAGCCTCAGTTCCAAAAGTGAGTTCTTTTTCCCCCACCTGCTCCATTTCTGGCTTTCCCCTTCTCTCAATTCCACTCAGTCATCTCTAGCATTTTGCCTTTTAATTTCACCACAGATTGAGTCCAGTTTCCCTTTCCTGCAGTTCTTGGGTCCATTCATCCAGTTTTGACTAAATGATTATGGAAAAGCCAGCTTCTTTACTTCTAATATCTCCCAACTGTCTGTATTTCCCTCTGAAACTTAATGATTTTCTTAAAGTACAACCCTGACAGGGGTCCTTGCTTGTTCAAAGCACTTCCAGGGAGTCACTGTCTTAATATTGATAGAATAATCACTAAACACCTTCACAGAAAATCCAAAAGTAATTGACTTTGCAGTGTCAATTTGCACAAAAACTATATTAATCTTCTTTCCTACCTCAACTCAAATAGCCTCTAGCACTTGGTGTGTAAACAGATCTTCTACTGAATAGAGAACATTGGAAATATCTAAGTGCCTTAAATCGCTTTAGCCATCTTCTCCAGGAAGTATTACACTATCTTACCCTCCAGTCTCATGTCATTTCAGTTCCTCCAGAATTTTACTTCATAATTTGAACATTCTCTTTTACATCTTTAAAAGACGTAAACTCCTCATCCACTGCCTTCAAACATATTCAAGCCCCTTTTATCCTAAGAAATGAACAAATAAAATTACTGACCCAGATACATTCTTAAGACACTGTCCCATTTCTCTTCTTGCCTTTACCATCTCGCTTTTTAGCCCAATGACCCCCACTTCTTCATCATTTACCCACTTTTCCTAAAACCAATTTACGAAGGTAAAATGTACACTAATACATTCATTTTTAGTGCACAATTCAATGTGTGACAAATGTATAACTACCTGCACAAACAAGATGGAGAATACCTCTGTGAACTCCAGAAGTTTCATTGGCCCCTGCCCAGTCATGTTCCACCCCCGGTCAGCATTCCGGGTGACAGCTAGATAATATTTGTCTTCCTGAGAGCTTGTTTAGATGGAATCACAGAATGTGTGCCTATTATTAATTACTGTATTAACAAATTACTCCCAAATTCAGTTTAAATGATCTTACAAAGTTTCTGAAGGTTAGGAATATACGGACCACTTAGCAGGGTAGTTTTGGCTCAAGGTCTCTGCTGAGGTTTCAGTGAACCTGGCATCTGGAGCTGTAGCCTCTGGATTGAGCAGAGGATTTTCTTCCAAGCTCATTTGCCTGACTGTTGGCAGGACATTTCAATTTCTTGCTATTTGGGCCCCTATTCAGGGCTATTCACAGTGTGGCTTCTCAAAGGCAGAGTGTTATGTTTTAAATCTTAAATGTCCCCCAAAGACCTATATGTTAAATGCTTGGTCCCCAGCCTATTGTGTTATTGGGGGTTGGTAGAACCTTTAGTAGGTGGGGCCTAGTGGAAGGAAGTTAGATCATTGAGGGTGTGTCCTTGCAGGACCCCACCCCCTTTCTCTCTCTTTTTGCTTCCCCCTTGCCATAACATGAGCCATTTCCTCTGCTACACACTTTCACCATGATGTACTGCCTTGCCATAGGCCCAAAATCAATGGGTCAGCAAACATGGACTGAAATCTCTGAAACCATGAGCCAAAATAAACCTCTCTCCCTTTTAAGTTTGTTCTTTTTTTCATGTATTTTGTCATAGCAACAGAAAGATGACTAACACACTAAGTGACGAAAGTGGGGAGGCTACATTTGTGGCACAGTCTTCAGCTCATGTACCAACACTTACCAACACTTCTGCCCTATCCTTTTTACTGGGAGCAAGTCAATAAGGGCACTCCACATGTAAAGAGTAAAGTGTGGTTGTGGGAAAGAGAAATCACTTGTATAGCTGTTTTTGTGGAGTCTAAACTCCCTTCAGCCACTTGGGAGTTCTTGTTATTAGAAATGGAAATGTTCCATTGATGAATGAGTAATTGTAAAATTAAGTGCATGAAATTAAGTATAGATGTGTTAAAAGTAAAATTCAATGGTAACTTTGGTAAAAGTAATTCTTAGTTATGCAGGAAGAGAAAAACACAAGAGTGAGATTCACAAATGAATGGAAGACTTGGGATATGGCTCAAGGTAGAGCATATTCTGGATTAGATTGGAATATCTTCAATCAATCAATCAATCAATCAATCAAATAAAATAAAATAATTAAAAACTGATTTTAGTGTTTGCAGACCCTCCTTTTGAAAGACATTGTATCTAAGTGGAATAATGGAGAATAATCTTTGTTCTTTTTTTTTTTAAAAAAAAAGAATGGCTTTAATCATCATTTTAAGTATACGGTAGGGGAAGTGTGCTTTAATTAAATATACATCATACCAGTGATGCTGGCAAGGTTGAGATAGTTACTCCTACTGTTGATAGCTATAAAAACTAGTTTGTACATGATAAGACAATGAGAGGAAAAAGCAATCCCTTTGAAACAAAATTTTAAAATAAAAAAATGTTCACAGTGGTTTGTATCAACAGTATGCATTTTATGACAATAACATGTACAGATTCAGAGCACCCTAGGGCTCTCTTTATATCCTAAGGAAAATGAGCATTTACATTATTCATGGGTTGTACTGAATTTAAAAAAGATCAATTGTACACTTACCCCGTAGACAGGATAACTGTCCTGGGTGTACAGCTTTAACACCATCATTAAAGTTGTTTGCAAAAGGAATATTAAAAAAAAAAAAAAAACTAAACACCTTTTCTTGGGAGTGGAGTGTCTTTCATTTGCTGTTATAACCAGCAAATGCCATTCATTAACTCAAAAATGGAAGGAAGGGCCCCCACAAACACAGATCTATCTGAGCAGGCTGACCAGTACACATTACAGCTTTAAAAACGAAGGTTATATACTCTATGTTACAAGTCCCAACTAGGCAGTGTCAAAATGACATCTATTTCTTTGCTTGCTTTGTGATCATACCCCTTGGAGGTGTTACAGGTCTTGTGGCATTCGGCTTCTTTTTCTCTGCAGGCTTTAAAATCTGAAAGGAACACATTAGTGTTTCATCCACACTCATCATGGCACCTGCATTGTCAAACTCTCCACAATAATTGGGTGCAGAAAACAGAGTGACCAACTGCCTCTTTGCAAAAAATTCATATCCATCTTCAACCACCTGATGGGCTCTACAAATAAGATCCAAATCATGCTTATGGAGAAATTTTGCAACCACTTCTGCACCAAATGTGAAGGACACTCCTCTGTCATTTTCACCCCAGCCTAAGACATCTTTATCGGGGTCAGACCACAAAAGATCACAAAGAAGACCTTGATCTGGTACATCAGTTGGTCGCATAATTCGCCGAATCTGCTCCACAGATTGAAGATCTGGTGATAAACCTCCATGACAGCAGAATATTTTCTCATCCACGATGGCTGCTATCGGTAAACAGTTAAAACAGTCTGTGAAAGTTTTCCATAGTTTAATGTTGTATCTTCTTTTACACTCATCATAAAATCCGTAAATTCTATTGATGCTGGCACATTCATGGTTTCCTCTGAGAAGAAAAAAATTCTCAGGATACTTGATTTTGTAGGCCAGTAAGAGGCAGATAGTCTCCAGTGACTGCTTCCCCCTGTCCACATAGTCCCCAAGGAACAGATAGTTGCTTTCTGGCGGGAAACCACCGTATTCAAAAAGTCGAAGCAGATCATAGTACTGCCCATGGATATCACCACATATCTTGAGTGGTGCTTCAAGTTCTAGTAGGATAGGCTGACTGAGAAAGATCTCACAGACTTCAAGCACAGTCCTCTGATTTCATTCTCCTGTAGCTGGACATTCTTACCTGGCTTGGACCCTCTCACTTCCAGCAGCCGTTGGATGATGCTGTGGATGTTGAGTTTATCTATATCCGCCATCGCCTTCCCGCCACAGACCCTCCCGTAGCGGCGCCGCCGCCTGCTCGCGCCCGGGACTCACACCTCCTTTCCCACGCCACGAGCACAGAGGCGGTGGTGGCGGCGGTGGCAGAAGCCGCGGCGGGTCCCCCCCCAGCCGCCCCGCTCCCTGCTTCCTCCTTCTGTCCCCACTGGAACCACGAGAAGAACCAATCTTTGTTCTTTAACTGTATTTTTCAATTCATAATGATCATATGTAAAACTCTGAACATTTTAAAAATTACATATGTAACACGAAAAATGCTAAAAATGTATTAAATAATAAATTCATAAAAATTTAATCTACAGTCACCTTGAAAATTTCTTCCTGATTTATTAGATAAACTGAGTATTAATTTTCTTATTTTTAATGATAACACAGGACTGGGGTTGTTTTTCAGTGTTAGAGAATTTTTCTAGCATGGTTGAGGCACTGTTTTTGATACTCAACACCACATATAAATAAATAAAATAAAAGTTTATCAACAATTAATAATAATATTTTTAAAAAGATAACAGAATAAGTTTCAAGGGCAGATATGCAAAGAACTTATTAATATTGAAATGGTGAATTCAATAACAAAACCTGAGAGCAAATTCAGAAAATATTCTTATTTCATAAACTGAATTGTACAGAAAGTCTGTAGAAGAATGATGTGGTGCATATGAAGTGTGTCCTGCATACAAAAGAAAAGACATGCACGCAGGTCACCACTGAACTTTCACAGCATTAGAGGAACATTGGACCACCAAATCAAGACTAAATCCAGAATGTAGCTTGTTTTGGCAAATAAAGTGTTTCTGTTGTTGTTTTCTTTTGCCATGCTGAGATTTGTCCTCAGGCTTCATATGTGCTATACACGTACTCTACCACTGAGCCTCACCCACTTACCCTGAAAATATAGTTTTATTGGAATGCCATCAGGCATTCAATTATTATATATTGCAGATTTTAGGCTATGACCAGAGAACTTCTGGTCCACAAAGCCTAAAGTCTTCATCATGTGCTCCTCTAAAGAAATATTTTGCAAATTCCATTGGTATTAATTTTAATATCACCAAATATATTGACATATTGGTGGAACAGGGATCCCTGTGTGCAATCTACCAGCAGCATTCAGGTTAATTTGAGAGTCAAATATTTTGAGCATTTATCCACTGGTTATGAAAATTAACATTTAATTATAAACTGAAGAAACATCTATAGAAGTACTACTGAAATACACCATTCAAAAATCAAAATCAAAGATATCATGAATAGCCCAGAAATGCCCAGAAATCATCCCAGATTAAAAAAAAAAAATAACAAACAACAACAAAAAAAAAAAAAAGAAGAAGAAGAAACAAGACCACTGGACACAGTGAATAATTGATATTAAAATTTCCCCAAATTGGATTTATTTTGGTTCAAAGACAATTGTTAAAATAACTGTCAAATTTTGAATAAGATTTGTAGAGTAGATATTCACAATATAGTTTACCTATTTTGATCACTGCACCATAGTTACAGAGATAATTTCTCATTTTTGGAAAATGTGAGTTTTTTGATTTACAAATAAAAAGACATTGTGTGCATCTTGCAAATGGTTCAGAGATAAAAACTGTTATGTACCTAGACTTATCTAGAAATGAAGAATAACATTTGGGGAATGTTTCTTATGAATTCCTTTCACTACTGTTTTAAATCTTCTATAAATCTGAGATTATCAAAATAGAACATTTATGAAAGAAAAATAAATTTTTTAAACATTAACAAGTAACAGCAAAAACAACACAATAAACCATGAATCTGTATAGGTATAATAAATGAACAAATTTAGTGGTGAATAATACACAATTATATTTATAGTCTCAAACTATCTTCACACAAATAATAATTACAAAGTAAAATCCTGCAAATACCACTTTAATGACCAATATTAACATCAGCAGTAATGAGGATATTATAGGTCACATGATGTGATTCAAAGTGAAAATCATAGAATTGATTTCTGTGGTACTCTTGCCAAAAACATGTAATCTAGCTCCAATCATAAAGAAACAAGAGAATCCATTTTAAGCACATTCTACAAGCTTTCCCCCTGAAAAATTCAAGGTCGTGAAGGTTAAAAAAAGACTAAGGAATATTTAAATCAGAAGGCATCTATAAAATAAAACAATTAAGTTCATTTCATGCCTATGAATGAATTTTTTTTTTATAAAGAACAATATTAGGCTACTAGAAAAACATGAAAATAATCTGAGAATTAAGTGGTCGAAGGCATAATGATAGAATGTATAAGTGTTGATTTGAGAAACAGCATTTGCTTAATGTGTTTTTTTTTTTTTTTGCTTTTTTTCTCTATGCAATCTTGGAAAATACTAGTGAAGTTGCAGGTTCTAATGCAAAGTACTTTTTCCCACTGAAGCACTTTAAAATGAATTGTTAACATATGCCATCTTTCATGATAGGTTTAGTATTTCCTAAAAGTCAGGACATGCTAGATAACAATATAACCTTCATAATGAAATTGATATAATTAACAACTATGCTGTTACCTGTTAATATTTGAAAAATATATTCATAATGAATGAATGTTGAATTGTAGTTATCTAGCATGTTCTGACTTGTACAACATACTAAAAATATCATAAATGATAGCATATGTAAGCAATTCAATTTAAAATGCTTCAGCAGACAAAAGTACTTTATATTAGAACCTGTAAATTTACTATTATTTCCCAAGATTGTATAAACAAACAGAAAAGGAAAAAAATATATAGATAAAGCACTAAGCAAATATTTTTATTAGAAAAATTATTAAGTCAGTGCCTCAAATATAAATTTAAAGATGGCAGTATAATAATTGCAATACATTAATCCATTAGTGAATATAGTAACCAGCATGTAAAAATAATGTTGCCTAATTCTCTGGACCCATATTCAGTGATATAATATAAATAATCCATCATTAATGTGATATTTAGATCTACCAAATTAGTGTTGACTTGGTTGCTGAATTGAGCTTAAATGCTAACATTTAGATAGTCTGAAAACACATCTCCATAAAAACTGATTTGCACTTGCAATTCAAATTTTCTTACAGATATAAATAATTTTCATATTTTGATAATTTCATCATATATGTTACACACATCCATTTCAATAAAGTATTTACATCACATTTCATAAATAATTTAAATATTATATTAACAGTCTGAAAAACACAATATTAGCTTTCATTATTTTTTTTCTTAAAATCTCTGTATATCCTTATGATGTTTCAAAAGTAGATCTTGTCTTGTCTTATTAATAATTCTTAAGGCAGAAGCTCCCATGGTCAGGATTCAAATTCTGCAGCAAGTGAAGAGAAAAAGAATTATATTTTTTCTCAAACATTTTATAAGTATAAATCAGTGAAGAAGTTTAGAACTTTTCATTGTTTATAAGAAGAAAAATAGATATCTCCACAATACAAAATCACTATGGAATGCAGTCTGCCATATTTTCATACACAGTTGTCATTATGACTGAGTATCAGAGCTTTGGGTTTTCCACCCCTTATGCATAAATTTGACAACCATATGTTAGGGTATTCTGGCAAGAACTGGGATGACAACATGGAGATGATAATGGACACCTCTCAACAGTCATATATCATAGCTTCAAAAGCAGACAACCAGGAAATTTCCATACAGAGTCATTGGCATTAGGACAAGGATAAAACAGGATACTACTGGAACACTTAGAAGGGACTTCTGTCCCAAATTTGTGTCAGTGTTCGAGGTCCTTCAAAGGAAGTGATACATGAGTTAACACCTGAAGTAAAAGGAGAAATCGTGAGAGAAAGGGAAGAGGTGCATGCAGACACCGAGATGAGAAAGAACACTTGTGGAATCACAGTGGTCCAGTGTCACTAGAATCTAGAGCAAAGTGGCAGTAAAGCAAGTGAGATGAGATAGGCTGAGTAACCTGACAAAAATCCAGTTGATTTGGATATTTTAATTTTTGGCTAAGAAATTTCATACTTTTCTTGAGGCAAATGTAAACTAATGACAGAGTCATCACAGGGTATTTTAAATGTGTGACTGTTACTAAGTCAGTCTGGGCTTTTGGCCATAAACCACAGAAAGTGGGTGATGCCATTTTTTTCCCACCAAAGAATGTCAGTGTATAGGGTGAGAGTTTCATAGTGGGGCAGAAGTGGGGAAAAAGCAGTTTCACACTTAAGGTCTTTTTATAAAACTCTTCTCTTACTAATTCCCCAAATAGGGTCTAAAATATATTACTGAACATAGTAAGTATGTTGTAGTGATAACAATAAGGTGGTGTCTAATGCCTTTACACATTTGATGTGAAAACAAATGATTTTGACTGACAGAATTCCCATTGCTGTCTTTATGTTCTATTTTTAAAGAAAATTATTCTAAACAAAAATTTTTACTGGTGCATTAGACTATATATAATAGAGGAAGCAGTTATGACATATTCACAGATGCACATAAAATAATTTGATCACTCTTCCTCTCTAGTTTTTTCCTCTTCTTCTCCCTTCACCTTTGAAGGCATTCTACAGTGATTATGGAGACATATCTTTGTATCGTGATGAGAGAGTTTAAAAAACACTCTTCTATTCAGGCTAGCATGATATGGCAAACTAATGTTCCACTAGGAAATGTAGAACCGTTACATTAAGTTTTAAATAAACTAGATTATGCATAAGTAAAAAAGAAACACCACTTTCTCCCAGAAATACATTGGAAAAACAGTTGCCTCCCAAATCCCCTTTGCACTGTGTCTACATAACAACTAACTTTCATTCTCTTTTTGTATATAGTCATCCAATTTCATGACTCTGAAGCACTTCAAAACCGATTCTCTCATTTTTTCAGAAAGATATTCATGTAATCTAAGAAACTGAAAAAAACATATATCAGCTATTAAATTAAATTGTAATTTATGTACTAAAATTATTTCTTTCTGTCATAACTATTTAACTTCAGCATTGTTTTATAAAGCTTAGATTTGTTCTCCTGTGATTTTTTAGGTCAAAATGCCAAATAAAAGAATAAAGTTGAGGTCACATTTAACATAGATATGCATGGCTTTACTATGTGTTAAGAAGTTCATCAAAACACATTGAAGCAGGGTGTTATGGCACATGCCTGTAATCACAGTGGCTTAAGAGGCTGTGACAGAACAGTCTTGAGTTCAAAGCTAGCTTCAGCAACCATGAGGCCTAAGCAACTCACTGAGACCCTGTCTCTAAATAAAACATGAATAGTTTGTGGATGTGGCTCAGTGGTCAAGTGTCCCTGAGTACAATCCCTGGTACAAAGAAACAAAAAAACAGGAAAAAAAAACATGGAAGCTCTAAACCAAGCTGCAATAAAAGCAAGGTAGTATCTTTTATTTGTTCATTTTCAAGCAGATATTTCATTATTGTAATAATACCCCTGATAAAATATTGTCAAATATTATACAAATATCTTCAAATGGGTTCGAAATAGCTGGACATTGCTTTTCTTTTCAGCTCTTAAAAATATAACTCATCATTGTTGGACTAATATTTGACTCACTCAAATGAAGTCTTAGTATGAAGGAAATCACCTGGTTGTACTGAAGGGCTCCTGTTACAGAATGCAACTCTAACCCTATCCCTAACTCAACCCAAGCCAGGGAGTTGGGGAAAGCACTCAGTTTGGAATAGTGAAATGAATCTGATCAAGTTTTTTGTGAATCCATATGAAAATATCACAGTGAATTTCACCTTCATGTATATTCATAATGCATAATTAAAAAAAAAACTTTAAAACTACAAATAAGTATAAGATAAGTAGAGCAGAAGAAAGAGAACACAGGGAGGAAGAAGGGGGGATAAAGTGGAAGTACTGGTTACTGAATTAGAGCACATTACATTTCATGTTGTTAAATTATGTCAAAATTAACCTCAATATTATTTATGTTAAAATGCACTTTCAAAATTCTCATCAAATAAAAGAATAATTTAAATTTTCCATAAGAGTAAGTGGAGGGATTGTTGCTCAGTGGTAGAGTACTTGCCTACACATGTGAGGCACTGGGTTCAATCCTCAGCACCACATAAAATAAAGAAAGTAAAAGTATTGTTCATCTATAACTAAAAGAAAATATTTTAAAAAGAGAGAAGGTAGAAATTCTCCATATGTTGGCACAACACTGAAAAGAATCAGAACAGAGACAGTGTATGCAATTATGGGTTTGTAATTTCTCTAAAGAAGTGTACATATTTCCAGGGGGCTTCAAACTTCCAATTAAAGCAATGTTGGTGGAAGAGAGACAGAAATCAGCGATGTATGACTTTGCAAGTAACAATGCTGCCTTCTTGAAAGACTCTCCTTGGAGGATTCTTGAGGATGCCATGAGAAATATTGGTATTTTAAAGATAAATATAGCAGATGATGTATACCTTAGTTTATTTGACTACCAAAGTCATTTTACTATGTTGAAGTATATTAAATCATTATGGTTTCCTTAAACATATGCAACTAGAAAATTTTAGTAAAACTAGAAAGATTCATATTTAGTGAACCAGTTCAAGCACTTAAAGAATGTTCCTTGAAGATATTGTCAAGCATTTATTACCATTATATGTATATTCTACCTATTACCTAGATAAATTAAGCATTTGACACTGAGACAATTCAGAGCAATAGCCACTGGTTCAGAACAAGATAGGTGAGTGGGTGATCAAGATAGATTAAAGCTGCTGCCTAGAAAGTTGGCCCATAAATTTGTTACCAGGGCTTCAGGAGACTGCCCATTCATTCTGTCATTCACAGGCCCCAACACGGATCATCAGAATATTTTTAACCACTTTGCAGGTTATACTTCCCATCATCACAAGTATGACAATGTAGAAAGAAAAAAATTATATAGAACATTTTGTCTCTAGATACCATGTAAGGATAATATTAAAAAATTAAAATAAAAATCAGTTAATCTGTCAGGTGTCAGAATGTGCTCAGAGTGCAGTTTTAGCAACACTGGACACTTAAGGTTTCAGTTATAATCTTTCAAAAATTGTGAAACTTGTTCATGTTTCCATGTAGAAGCAGTCACAATATTAATATGTGAATCACAAAACTTCAAAAATACTTAACTAAAAGTCTAATAGAGCAGATTACATATAGGAGAACACTAAGGGAAGAAAGCTTAATAGTTTACCTTCAGATGTAAAATGCAAAGGTGAGTGAAAGATAAACTTCCTAGACTAATATTTCAAGAGCACATTCATTTCCTAACATTACTTACACAAATTATAGGGTCTAGTTAGCTTTTGCATGCTACCGATCTCATCAACCTGTCTCAAAGTTATGCAGTAGACACAAATTAAGGAGACTAAGTTGCTCTCTTTCAGTCTAGGTTTTGACATACTTTGTGGAATCTGGATTGTTCTATATGGAAGTGTCTATATTCTCTCAGTTGCATTTCTTAGAATTTTCAGTTCAGATTCCAGATGGCTAATTCTGAGTTCCATCTGACTTCTTATTGAAGTAAAATTAGTCTTTCTGAATTGCTCTGTAATTTCTGGAGCTGCTTCTTGTGTCTAAAGAACATAAAAAAGAATATATTTTAAAAATAATTAGAACCCAAATAATTATTATGTAGTTATTTTATTTAGTTCTGTGTAAAAAATTCAGACAGCAATTTTAAATGTGAAGAAAAGAAATATTAGACTGTAAACTTCTGTCATCAGTATCAATCACATTAAATCTGAAACAATAATAATTGAGTTCTTCCTCTCCCCCTTTCCCTCCTCATTCCCTGCCCTCCTCCTCCTGCTTTCTACTGCAAATGGAACTCAGGATGTTGCACAGGCTAGGCTATCTACCATTGATCTGTGCTCAAAGTAATGAGTCATTCTCATATTAGGACTCAGATCATATGACAATTTAAAGAATAATAGAATCAATTCAAAATATGAAAGTTGAAAATTTTAACTTAACAATTCAAAAGTATATTTCTGCATCACATTTTTTCTCCTCATACTCTTACTATGCCTACTATTATCAAATATCCAAAAGTTATCTGATGAAAATTATTACTCAGATCAAATTAGCTGAAAGGATGATGTAAATTGTGGTATTTGAAGGGGCATCAAATGTCTTCCTTCTCTTTGAAATCTACACAACATCTTTCCTCAAGAGATATAGAATACACCTATAATATGTATATCCAAAATACAGTTTACAATGAAATGAATTAAAGCAAATTGCAGATAAGATAGCCTGTAAAATCAGAAATACTTGTTTTTGCTTCTCCTCTAAATCCCATCTTGCTTGATGTTCAATGTCACATTCCCACCATACTCCTTGGCCTCGTTCTACTCGAGTGCTCCGTGTGCGCCTTGGAAAGTTTACTACATTTTCTTCCAACTTCTTTTGATTCCTTTTTATTTTTTCAAATGTATCTTGCATACTTTTTATAAAAAACAAGTTCTGCATAAAACAGTCATAGTTTGTTCTCAAATGTAAATGCTTTGAAGATGCATTTTTCATCTTTGTAGTAAGATCATCCATCTGCATGAATAAAAGAAGTATGAAAAACCCAATATAAAAATAAGATACTGAAAATATTCGATACAAACTCAAACAACAAATTTTCCATAATTTCAATTGCAACAAAACATAATCTATACCAGCATTTTGAAGAGTAGATTAAGTTTCTATAATAAGGTATATTAGCTTTTCAGTTGGTAAGGATTACACATCTATAAATCCCAATTCTGGCTACATAATAAATGTTGAGGAAATCAATATAGAAGATGATTTTTTCCCATACTGAATTTACTATTGGATTACGTGAATATAATTTTATATTTTGTCACTGAAATATAGTTAGAATAAAAGTCTTAACAGGCCAATCTACTAACAAAAAATATTGATTGATATCAAATAGTAATTTTGTTAAAACAACTATTAGGCATTAATATTTTCCATTCATTCTAGAATAGGTGTGGATATCAGATATTACTCTCACCTTGGGATAATTTATATCTCAATAAGATAATCACCATGCAAACACTTTTGGTGACAGAAAAGTCAGAGAAAGTGCATGAAAAATAAAAATTCATTTTATGTGATCTCTGAATAAACATGATCAAGTGAATAAAAACAGACAAGTCAGAAAGTACAGCATGAATAAGACAGAGATATGGTACAATCAGCACAATTCATGAAGACCACAAAGAGGCAGGGTAATAAAAGCATGTCCAAATATTGACTTGTAAACAGATGCCCCCAGTCATGTAGTACTGGAGTTGTCAAGAGGTGGAAGCATTTTGTGGTTTAGCAACTGATAGGCTAAGTGACATGGTCATAAAACAAAATTCTATTAGACAACATAAACAAATAAAATAGTGATGCTTGCTACAACACAGAGGATCCTTGAAAACAGTATTCTAAGTCAATGAAACTGGTAAAAAATACCTACTGTTGTATAAATTCACTTGTATGAAATATCCATTACAGAGTAATTTTAGAGTTAGAACTATAAGCCAACTTCCAAACAAGATTTCCAAAAAGCAAAAGTTAATATCAAGAATCAGCAAATGGTGGCTGGTAGTTCAGTGGTAGAGTGCTTGCTTAGCATGTGTGCAGCTCTTGGTTTGATCCTCAGCACCACACATGAATAAATAAAGATAATGTGTCCATCTACAAATAAAAATATTTTTTAAAAGCATCAATATGGGGCTGGGGCTGGGGCTGTAGCTCAGTGGTAGAGTGCTTGCCTTCCATGTGTGAGGCATTGTGTTTGATCCTCACCACCACATAAAAATAAAGATATTGTGGTCTATATACAACTATTTTGCTTTTTTTTAAAAAAAAGGATCAATAAATGGGTTAGTATCAAACTAAAAAAGTTTTTTCACAGAAAAGAAAACCATCAGGCCTTATGAACAGAGAGCCTTCAAAATGTGAGAAAATCTTTGCCATGTGCACCTCAGATAGAACATTAATCACCAGGATGTACAAATAATTCAACTTTTTTAACACCAAAAGAACACCAACCAATAATCCAATCAATAAATGGGCAAAGAAACTGAAAAGGTACTTCCCAGAAGAACATATGCAAATGTTCAGAAAATATATGAAAAAATTTTCAATTAGAGAAATGTAAATGCCACACTGAGATTCCATCTCACTTGGATCAGAATGGCAACTGAAAAGAATAAAATAATGATAGATGTTGGTGGCAGTGTGGGGAAAATGTTCACTTACACATTGCTGATGGGACTGCAAGTTGGTGCAATCACTCTGGAAAGCAGTATGGAGAGTCCTCATAAATCTTGGAATGTAACCGCCATTTGACCCACTTATCCCACTCCTTGATTTACACACAAAATCCTTAAAATCATCATACTACAGTGACACAGCCACAACAATGTCTAAAGCTTCTCCAATCACAATATTGAAGCTATGAAACCTTCAATAGATGAATAGATTTAAAAAATGTGTCATGTACACAGGAAGGAATATTAATAAGCAGTGAGAAAGAATGAAATTTTGGCATTTGCCAGTAAATGGATGGAACTGGAGATTATCATCCTAAGTGAAATAAGCCAGTCCTCCAAATCCAAAGGCTGGAAGTTCTCTTTAATAAGTGAATGCTAACACACAGTAAGGAATGTGGGAAAAAAGAATAGAAGTTCATTGAATTAAGACAAAAGGAATGGGAATGAAAATGGAAACAGAAAAGACAGTAGAATAAATCTGAAACAACTTTCCTATATTCACATGTGAATACATGACCAGTGTAACTCCACATTATGTACAAATGTAAAAATGTGAAGTTATAATCTATGATGTAAATACTCAAATACAGTCTACTGCCATATATATCTAAAAAGGACAAGAAAAACAAATGCCGAGTGTCTTCTCTGATATAAGGGGGCTGACTCAAAATGGGGAAGAGAGGAAGAGCATGGGAAGAAGATTACCTCTACATAGGGAAGAGGGGTGGGAGGGAAAAGGAGTGAGAAAGGGAATTCCATGGATGGTGGAAGGAGACATTCATTGTTATACAAAATACATGTATGAACATGTGAGAAAAAAAATAATAATGTTACCTTAGATTAGGTAGAGAGAAGTGATGGGAAGGGAGGGGAAGGCTGGGGAGATAGGAAGGATAGTAGAATAAAACGGACATTATTAATACCATGTGTGTATATATGTGAATGCATGACCAATGTGATTCTGCAACCTGTATACTCAGAAAAATGAGATATTTTATCCCATGTGATTCAAATGTATGATATGTCAAGGTCATTGTATTGTCATGGGTAACTAATTAAAACAAATTTAAAAATCACATAAAAATAAAATAGTCATTCCTAAAGTTAAAAAATAAATAAAAAATAAAAAGTACTATTGTTTACATTTGTTAATTTCTAAAATAATATATTGTTAGTTTTCTAGGACTTAGGAAGTGTAGGGATTAGAAAACTGACAGCTAAGAGGTTCCAGGTTTCTTTTCAAAAAAATGAAAATGTTCTAATATTGACTGTGTAAATGGTTACACAACTCTGTTACTGTACTAAAAGACAGTGTATTTTACATGTTATATGGGTGATTTCAATGTCAGGTGCATTACATATATAATAAAAATGCCTTTTAAGAGATGTACTGAAAAAACACTTAGCTAACATTTTTCATTCTCTAGTTTGGATATCAGTCCAGACATAATACAAATATTTATATGATTCATAATGTATCTAAATAAATGAAAAAAATAAAGAAATAGCCTAAGTTTTTCAATAATTAAACTAAAACCTAAAACATATCTGTATTTTGAGAAAATCATAAAACAATTTGTACACATTTTTAAAGTCAATTTAGTAATTACTTGCAGATTTTGAATAGATGCACAAAAATGAAGTAAAAATAACTAATTTTCCTGAAACATTCTATTAAATAGTACCTCTGAGTTAGCTTTCCTTGTTGTACCATGGAAGTAGAGACAGCATGAAAAGCTGCTGGGTTATACAAAAAAGCCTCAGCTTTCCTCAGACTAGATATTTTAATGAAAGATGCTGATTTTGTAAGAGAAAAATTCTAAAAGAAAATTTTAAGTGTAAGAAATAAGTGCAGTATAAAGATCCCCAAATATAATAAAAATCAATTATAATGAAAATATAAAGAAAGCTGTTCATTGAAATTAGTATCCCAGAATAACTTTTATTACTTAAGCAGGTGTTGATTGACAGATGACATGTCAATTATCTACATACTTGACTTGTCATTTGTCTTAGTTTCTTCATTAAATCCTGTCTTTATTTTTTAAATTTATGTGAAAATATGCTAAATCTTCTAGAGAAGACTCTGATACACATTGTAGTTTCAGGGTACCAGCTGGCTGTTTTTCAAGATGTCTTGCAACTACCTGATATTTCTGTTAATGATTTTGTTACTCAGCTCACTTAAAAAAATTATTATTATTATTGTTATTGTTATTATTATTACTATTGTTATTATTATTATGATATAATGATGTTTACTCTGAAAAAAATATCACTACATACAACAGTAAGCTGCTGTTTATTTCTGAATTCCCTTAAGAAAATAGAAGATTGTGTACTCCTGCTGAGTCACTATCACATTCCTTACACAACAGGGAGAGCCCTGTATCTCTACATACTGCCCTTGATAAAGTTGCAATGTTTAACAAACTACTGAAATCTCAATCAAAAATGGTTACACAGGTCTCATTGGTAGTGGTGAATTCTACAGAGGTTATTATCCCTCTCTTATTATAAGAGACTCAAATTAATACCCCACATCCTCACATCTCTAAAGCTTTGCTAAAATAATTCCAATATACTTTCACAAAGAATAAAGGAGATGCTAGGTAACCTGGTCTCCACCTCACTGTGAGCCTGTCCACATCTCCTAGATTTCTCACTGATCCTCAGACCACTCCTGCTTTACATAAACCCTGCTACCCTCATTAATCTGGACATGGGGGTTCAGTGCCAAATTAATGAATTTTAGATGGCCACAATTATCTTTGTACTGAAAGTCACTATATAATAGGAATTAGGCCATGAAATGAAGAAAACTATTAGCAAGTTATGATGAATATATGCATCAAATTACAGATGAAATCAACTGTGGCTTTGCTGCAATTCATCACATTAGTCCCAGTTTATGATAATGACAAATAGATGCTTTTAAAGAGGTGGACAAGACATGAATGAAAACAAAAAATATCAGGACAGTTATTTTCAAATTTATGTTAAACTTAAATGACTTATTAATTTACCAACTAGAAATATACAAAAATATACTGAAGAAAATCTATTATAAAACACAGCATCTACGTTTCAGTTCAACTGGAAAATCTGGAATGAACTGTAAAAGTAACTGATTTATTTGAAACTAGGTATGAGCATTTCCATTATTTGTTTCATTGTGATCTTCAAGTATAGCAACAAGAAGACATTAAAATTGTTACTCAGAAATGGGATGTAGCTCATTGGTAGAACATGTGTTTAGCATGTGCAAACTTTGGGTTGAATTAATGGCACCAAAATTAGATATTGTTTCAACATTATTGAGACCATATTACTAATGGCAGCATATAAACCTACAAAAAAATCTTAACTCAACCTCTTAAACCTTATAAGAAACAATTTCTTAAATTGAAGGGTCAGGCCCAAGTTTCAAAAATTTCCTCCTTTTTAAATATTAAAATCCATTTTAACTAAGTCTTTTGTGTTTAGTTGACATATGAGTACCTATAGTTATTTTAAAATATGTACACGGTGTGTAAGAATCAGAGCAGGGAAATTGGAATACTTAGCACTTCAAACAGATTGGTTGTGCTGCAAATGATGTCTAAGTTATTTTTGCTAGACAACAGGTTGTAGTTCTGTGTTGATACAGAAACACATTCATAATATCTACATTTTTATATTCATCAAGAATCAACATTTAGCCATAAGCAGATATCACTTTGAGTATTCCTTTGAAGACTCTTTATACAGATATCTTGCTTGATACTTACTTCTTCTGCTTTCTCCTTTCCATATTGATCCAGTTGTTCTTTTAAATGATTAGTTTCATTGATTAACTCCAAATATTTGTTTTCCAGCATGAGACGATACCTGTCATTCCGAGCTTGAAGTTTTTTTATAACATCATAAAATTGAGTTTGGACATTAATAACTCCATCTATTCTATTGTCACCTTTGTTCTGATAGTCATGCAATTGGTCGTCATGCAATTGTTCTTCATGCAATATAGTTTCTCTTTGTAGTTCAGATACCTTCTCTTAGAAACTTCCTGCTTTCTGAGGTGTTCATTCCTTTTTCTTTGTTCATTTTGATACCTGTGTTCCATCTCCTTCAGTTGGCACTGTCTTTGTATTAGGTGTCTGTTTACCTGATCTGTAGCCAAAGTCATTACTCTTGACTGATGCGGCTCATTTTCTAGGTTACTTATTTTTACTTCAGACTTTGCAACCTGTTGGGAAGGAATCTCACTACTAACATTTAGGTTAGATACATCAATATTCTTTTCTTCCTGTGAACTAAAGTCTTTATCTCTGCCTCTCTGGAAAGCAAGTTCTAGATTTCCTTTTGGTGTTGGACTTTCACTTTGATGGGGTGGAGCAGGACCAGATCTGGCAGGGTGAGATTTGACATCTGTTTCTGGTCTTTCTGTGCTTTGTTTTTCACTCTCAGGTGTGAAATTTTGCAATGTACTCTCAACTTTCCAAATATCCAACAGTTCATTGTCCTGGAATATTTCCATAAGTGTTTCCTCATTCAATTTTTGTGTCCATGGAAGGCTGGTATTCTTTTCTCTTAAAATTTCAGTATTCTCAAAGCACTTCTTTTCCTGGTTCTGATATTTTACTGTGTCCATTCCCAGTCTCTTCATAGAGACCTCATCCTTCTTCTTGTGATATTTATGCAATAGCTTGTTCTCTGTCCCATCACTAGGAGAAACCTAAATAAAACCAAGGATACATTTAGCTAGCACTCAATAAAATGATGTTTCATAATTTTCACTGAAATTAAAGAAAAACCTGTATATTTATATGGTGAAAGGGTTTCAATAAATAGATACCCACTGAAGAAAAATTAGATGTAAACTTCTGAGCTTATAAAAATATAAATTCCCAAGAGTTCAAAAGTTAATTCAAGAAGAGGGATCTATGAGAGTAAAAGAAAATTACAATTTAAAGAATGTAAGAACTGCCAGGTTCAGGGGCTCATGAATACAGTTGAATTAAGAACATTACTTAATTCAATGGGACAAAAATTGCACCCCTCACCTCCGAAATATGTACATTATGGTTATAAATATATGGATTTAAAACCCTCTATACTTTCCCATGATTAATAGATTTACTGTTTAACTATGTTACACACACACACACACACGCACACACACACACTCTCACTCACTCATTTGAAAACTGAAGAAAATAATTCAGGAAACATTTCCTTTCTGCACATGTCTATCTCTTTTTGTTTGCAAAGATGTGTTACTGAAATTTCATATCGTAAATTCTGGCATTATGGTCTCATGGAAATTGTCTGTAGGTTTCATTTTGTTCTGCTAAAATCTACAAATTTATTTCAGCAAGGTTTTGGCTGTATTTCAGAAGGTGACAGAAGTCTAAAAGCTTAAATAAAGAGTGGGACCTTCAAGATTAAAAAATAATTCCTAAAGGTAGATTTATTCTTTATGAGTAAATGTCTTACATTTAAATTGCACAAATGACAGATAAATTTGGGTGAGTTAAAACATTTCTTAAATGCAGACAGAAATGTAAGTGTGAAACACTTTTTAAAAAATGTTTTAAATAGTTGCATAGCTATTTAGTTTGTATTTTAACATAAAACACCTAAATTTGTATTTATGTCAGCGATTAAACTAAACTTCTTCATTCAGAAAACCAATGCCTAACAACTACCAGATGCTAAGTTTTGCTGTAACTAGTTTTGTCATAAATATCATCATTTAATTTTAGAGTCATATAACATTGTGGGTTTTTTTTTCTGGTTTGTCAGATCTTTTTTTATTTTTTTCTATTGCCAAATAATGAACATTGTGTTTTAAATCAAAATAATATACCCATGCTTTGGGAAACAGCAGACTGCATCTAAATGGAGGTGCTGTAGTGTTTCCTGGCATTGTGGGAGATGTCTGAAGTGTGTGGAAGTACACACACATGATGACTGCATGTTGGTGAAATTGCCAAACAGCACATTCCTCAGACCACATTGCCATCATTAAGTGAAACATGGCCACATACAATAAGTTAAAGGGATTTTATAAATAATTCAAATGAAATACAGTAAAAATTTGAAACTTTACTGAATGTTCATTTACCTGATTAAAATGATTTCTTGCAGTCTCCAATTCTGTATCTATTGTACAAACAGAGATTTCAGCTTGCTTTCTCACTTGATCCTCTTTGTTATATTCTGTTTCTTTTTCTTTTAATGAGTTCTTATATTTTTCATGTAACATATCATCATTTTTTCTCTTCACCTCATCTTCTTTTAAGGTATATCTGAAGTTAATATGGATGCCTTTTAATTGATTTTTGCCAAAAACCAAAAATGTATTTTTATGTTCTGGCTCTTTGTATGCTGATTTAGTATCTTAATAAAAATTCTATGTTCTCTGAAGCTTTTCTAGCTTAACATTTTAAATTTCTCCTTTAATCTTATGTAAAACATACATAATTGAAAGTCAATAATAAAAGATTGTTTTGTTATTTGATAAGTTTCTGTTACTAGCAAATTTTTTAGATACCACAGAAAAGGAACTTAGAAATGATTTGGTAAATTGACAAGATTAAGGTAATTTTTTTTGCACAATCATAGATCCTCCCCAGTTAAAAAGATAATTTCATGTCAAATAAGTTTTAAAGACATTGTTTATATACAAACTTATGAATTCAGTAGTAATATCATTTATCTTCATAAAATATGTCAGGTATACCTATAATTGGCTTACAGTGTAACAGCATATTCAGACATTCTTTTTTCAATATGTGTCTTTTGGGGCTGGGGCTGTAGCAGAGTGGTAGAGTGTTTGCCTAGCAAGGGTAAGGTGCTAGGTTCGATCCTTAGCACCACATATAAATAAAATAAAGATATTAAAAATATGTATCTTTCATATAACTATAACCCCGAATTGGGATAAATAATCTAATACCTGTTATTATACTTTTTATGTTTCTTTTATGGTAACATTCTCAACTTAGCTTTTTGATCATTATGTATTTTACAAAAAACTCAAAATCCATTTTTGAACAAGATGGGACCTAATATTTAATCCAATAATGAAGAATAATGTTTTTCAACAGATGAATGGATAAAAAAAATACGATGTGTGTGTGCACACACACAATGGAATATAAGACATAACAAAAATAAATTTATGTCAACATATAGTCTACTGTCATGTATACCTAAGAAACATAAAAAGTATATGTCCTTTCAATATAGAAATATGAACAAATTTATGAATGAGAATGAATTTGAATAAAAAATACTCTGTTTTCATTTCATTTTTTAATGAATGCTAATGTTAGAAGTGTAGCCAAGGGTCTAGCTCATCACTAGCACATCACACTAGTAACACAAAACCCTGAGTTTGATCCTGAAAATCAGCCTAAAAACTATAAATGTATAATAACATGTTTCAGGGCAGTGAAAAATACCTCATTGGTGGAATGCAAACTTTCTTGAGAGAAATTTATAAATCCTGTAATCTTTTTAAAGTTTCACAACTTTAACCAAATAACTCTATATTGAAATTTTTTTCAAAAGTAAACAGAAATATAGAAAGTTATTTTTTTTTCTTTTCTTCTCATCCCCAACTTTGGTACCAGGGATTAAACCCACAAAAGCTAAATTTCCTTAGCTACATCCCAAGGTCTTTTTCATTTTTTTCTTTTTTCTTCTTTTTTTTTGAGACAGGGTCTCAATAATTTGCTTAGGACATTGCTGCTATGTTGATGAGGATTATTTTGAAATTTTGATCCTCCTATCTTAGTCTCCCAAGCTGCTGGAATTATAGGCACATGCCATGGTATCTGAGTAGGAAATGATTTTTTTATAAATGATATTTCTTGAAATATTAATTGTAATAAACAGTTAAAAATATAAACAAATAACAATCCCAAATTATGTATGTTAAATAAATAGGTTACTAGCAGATGGGGTTCCATAGAGCCATTAAAATTGTGATGGGGAAAAATATGAACTTATTTTTTAGAAGTAATCACATTTAATAATATGCTATCATATTTGTAAGAATTTTATAATTTATTCACGTTTTCTCCCTTGCAAAGTGCTAACAGATGAGGCAGTAGTTAAAAAAAATTGTCCTTCTTATTTTACTGGATTAAAGGAAAAGATTTCACTCCTTCTTTCAATCTAGGATATAATACCTCAAATTGTGGAGTTGTTGTTTGAATTCTATATTTTCTTGCTTAAACTCTGATACCCTCTGTTTTAGATCATGAATCTCATTTTCCAGTTGTGCATTTTTTTAACATGTAGTGAACACTGTGTGCAGTGACTTTTTTTGCTCTTTATTATTCTTTGAAGTAATAGAACTGCTTTCTGGGTTTTTGACAGGCTAACAGAATCTGTCAGAAAAAAGAAGATAGAAATAAAATATGTGACTAATTTAAATATATGAATGCTGTATATTTCACATGCATTATTTATACACTAAAGCAATGAGTGCATAAAACACGTGACACAATATGAGGAACTCTGAAGATATAGCAGATGAGATTAGACCCCTATTTTTCTTTAGCTTAAAGTCTAATGGAGAAGACAGACACACAAAAAAGTTCATTATAATTTTAGACAGATGATATTAGAAAAGAGGTTTGTGATCTAATACATAAATCTGATCTATAGAAAAGATTCCCTGAGGAAAATAAAAATACACTAAGAAATGAACAGAAAGCAGGTAGAATGTGAAGAACATTATTCTTTCCAACATAAAAATTGAAGTTTTCCAACTCCCCTGTGGTCTATACTTGTCTTGTACAGAAACTAAGAGAGACACTCCCACTATAACCTGCTGCTGAACTTCGGTCTTGAGAGAGACAACTCTTTATCTTTCTTTCTTTTTCTTTATTCCCTGTTTACTAGGTTCATTTCTCCCAGTACTAGAATATATCAGCAGTCATGTTATAAATCAATATTCTATCCAAAGAACTGTGTAGAATATGTTCTCTTACCATGGACATGTCCATCTTCTTTCTCTTTTGCTTTATGATGTTTCTCTCCAGATGAGTGAGAAACAAACATCTGTGGATGATCCTCAGAAAATACCTGCAAAATAAAGGACCCCAATGAGCTGCATGAAGACTTCACTATCACTCTTTTAGACATCACCCAAATTTTGGTCTTGAAAGCAGCTAACTAACATGTAGATAACTACAGACTGAGCAGTCATACCTTCCACAGGGTGTCTTAGCATTGTGCTCCAGATGAAGCTGAACACTTATCTTCCAATGGCTCCTGATTTGGTAAAAGCATGGTGGATTTCATAGAAAAGGCATTCCTTGACAACATGCGAACAAAGGTGTATACACCCCAAAGGACGGGAGGAATGATATTCATTGTAACTCATCTGACTTTGCATTCACCATCAAATGTGAGAAGGCTTTCAAGTCTTATTTTAAAGAATTTTGGGGAGTATGTTTCATATTAAATAGGATTACACTTTTTAAACAATGAACTAAGATTTTGTTTGAAAATATGAGACTTAGGTGTTCAGTTGGGGATTTGACACTGAGATATGGCCCCTGCCCAGGATACACCCCAAAGGGAAAGCTGTAAACCCAAGGACCTACATGTCAGCCAAATAAAATAAATCTAGATGTGTGCTAAATCTCACACCAGGAATGTTGGCAATGTGAGAAAAAAGATGAGACAGCATCTCTAAATTCCATCATTGCCCCATTAATGCACACAAATACATTTCTTTAATATACTAAGACATTTTGATAAAATTATTCAACATATTGACTGAATTTTCTGCAAGGATGAGAAACAAAATGAAAAGGTCACCACAGAAAAAAATTGTTTAATACACGTAAAAAGACAAAAATTGGGTCAACATACTTTATACACAACCAGAGGTATAAAAAATTGTGCTATATATGTGTAATAAGAATTATAATGCATTCTGCTGTCATTTATTTTTTTAAAAAATCAATAAAAAATAAACAAAAAATAACAAATAAACATTAACCAGGATGTAAAGTTAAATATATATATATATATATATATTTTTTTTTTCCCAACTTGTAGCAAATAACTACTAATTGTCACTAGAATTTTGAGCCTTTGACAACATCACCCTTTCACATGAATGCAGTCTGTGACCATTACCATTCATAACCCAGGTGGTTATTCGTCAGTCTCAAATTTAGTCTCAACATTTCATTTTTCAAAATGTTTATGCAAGTGGAAGCACAAGCAACATTTAGAATTGTTTTGCCTCCATTACATAGTAAATTTAGCTATAGGTTGACAGGAATACTAATACTATTTTCAGATTCTAACCAGTTCAGAGTGGTTTTAGATGTAATTAGCAATATATAATTCCTGGATTCCAAAAGACTATTTAAATGGTATTTTCATTTGGCCTCCTTTACTTTCTTCAAGAAAGAAAAACAAGAGGAAACAGGAAGAAATGCTTTATATGTTGACATACCTGAGACTGGGTACACTGACCGTCATCAAAACTTTTGTGCTCTTCCTCTGAAGTCATGTCAAAATGGGTCTCTGCTGATAAATGAATACATTTACTCACATTCCTTAGAACTGCATTCGAAAGAGTGAACATCAATCCAAATAGAAAAGTGTAATTGTAACACCAAAACAACTTAATATTCCCAAATATGATTTTCAATTAAGTTTAATATTTGGTGAATAATTACTGGTTTCAACTTTCCACAGTTTTTCTTTTTTCTTTTTCTTTCTCTGTGTATACACCTTGGGAGTGGACCCACAAACTTATGATTTCTTGTCAAATACTCTACCACTTAGTTCTATCCCATGGCCACTTTAATTGGCAACTGGAGTCCTCTGAGTGGACTGAATACAGCCATCCTTCAAGGCTTGGACTTCCAAGTAGTTGTGAATAAAGATGTACCCATTTGCACCCAACAAACATTGATTTCTCAGGGAGTAGTTTTTCTTGATCCAAATCCTCAAAACACACCTTATAGAGACATGACAGGATACAAGGTTCAGTGCAAACCATATTGCTAAGATTAGACTACTCAAGATCAATGAAATTTGCTCAGAAACAAGCTTGAAAATCCACATCGAAAGAAGGGCTGATTCTGGGAAAATGTTGGTATAGAGTAAGCTGCATTCTAAACTACACTATTGCATGGAGACCAAAGAGTTGGTGAAGAGCTTCTCAGCAAAGTGAGTGAAAGAGGGATTTTATTCAAATCCCTAAAATTTCTGAACAATGAAAAGGTCCAGAGATTCAGTAATCTGTGTAACATAAACAAAAAAAGCCTACAACCTGCATGCAAATATCAGTGCAGATCTGCCTCAGACAAATGGGGAGAGAGAAGAGGAAGTTGCATTCTGAGTTGTACCATGATGTGCCCTGCTAGAGAAACCTGAGATCAAAAATATTGCTTAAACTGATCTGACCAAAAGGTGCACTATGCACTGGTGCTTAAAAAGCATGCTCTTCTCTCAATGGGTGATGAGAGTGCTGAAGCCGTAGCCATCCTTGGAAAGAGTGCAACAGTGGTTTCTTTGATTCAGTTCCTCTAAACAACACACACACACACACACACACACACACACACACACACACGGATCCTGGAAGTGCCTATCAAGGGACCTAGGTTGTGCCTGATGAAAGGTAGAAAAAACTGGTGCAGGCTAGACTATACCTGTGTGACTCCGGTGAGAAGGGCAAAGGGGAACCTATGTGTCTGGAAGCTAATGTGACCAGCTGAAATGTCAGAGAAAATGAACTAAGAAAGCAGAGAAAATGTGCCCCTAGGGATGGTGTTTTTTCTGGCTACTCACTCCGCAAAAAGACAGGTGAGAGGTGAGTAGCCAGAGAGCAGGAGATGGTGAGAGCATGAATTGCTATAGGCCCACACAGAGAAAAGTATCAAATAGGTCAGGATTTGTCTCAGAATAAAGGCATAGGTGAGGCCTAATGCCAGAGGACAGTTGAGGCAGAGGAAAGGTAAAAAGATATGGAATGAGGCTTGCTCATGTCAGGAAATATTTCTAAGAAATTTCAGAAGGTTGACCTTTCACATTCTAAAGAGATGCTTATGGTGACATTTGCATGGTAGCTAGTTCACTCCAAAGGCTGGAAATAGGGAGAATTTAACAGTATGATAGGGAGGGGAAACAATTCAGAATTGAGGGAATATTCCCAGAAACACAGAGGCGAGATCATTTTCTGTGACTACTGATGACATTGTGAGGAAAATCCTCCCACCTCTTTGGGAAAACCACCTTACATGTGAGAACACTGGTAGCATTTCAAGTGTTTTAACACTGTGTTCCCTGGAGTGTTGTAAAGCAAAACTTACCCAATTTGACTGTCTTTTCTTTCACCTTGCCTAATCCTTTCCTTGGAAGGGCCTCTTTTATTGTGATGGGATCGGTGTGCATAGAAAGAAGATAGTAAATAAAGAGTGTATTTTTCATTGGCTACAAAGTTAATAATTTAGAATAAGTATAGAAATTTAATTACCTTTCTGAAATCAGATGAATCCCTAGAGGCTGAAAAACAAAAGGGGTATATAATCAAGCAAAGGTGAAGAGGACAAAACAACTCATACATTACAGATGCCTCCACATACAGCTGAGGTCCATGGTTCAGCTGTGCTAAAAATTATGCTATCTCCTGGGTTTCTGTGTTGGCTGGTTTGGCTGACAACAATCATGTGACTAAACTATGCCAAAGGAATTTTGTGAATAAGTTTTGTGAAACATACTGTTCATTCCACAAACCTGAGAGAATTTGTCCAATGACCATAAATAAAAGAGACAAGGGAACATATACCAATGCAAAGATTGATGGAGAATCCAACAATCTTCTAGTGGAGAAGCAAAGAATGTTCCTAAGAGAGTCAATGGCATAGGTGAAGTCAAAACAAAAACAAGCCATAGAACCTATCTTATGGAAATACTGTTGAAAAGACTTAATCTTTATAATTTTAAGTATGTATATATTTACTGCATTTGTCCTTTCATTTTTGTTTAGTAAGGCCAAAGCTGTGTTCAGATCCCAGGGAAATGTTAGGTTCATTTCTCAACAAAGATATCTGAAGGAGTCAGTTGAAATACATACTTTGACTCTGAAAGCTATGACACCTATTGTTTGTTTCTTATACTCAGGTGGGATGCTGGTTCCTCTTGTGCATCCTCTATTCCTGTATTCTCTGGTTTAAATGGATTAGATTTTCATGATCCCCTTGTGTGAGAACAGATAGTTTCCACATCTAAGAAATAAGGTTTGATTGGTTTAAACTTTTGAGACATAAAAATTTAAAGGGAAGTTGAAATGGAATAGCATAGCTTTATCTGATAACAATAATATATTATTACACACACAAACACATGCATATATGACAAAGATTTGGGGTATACAAAGATTAAACTGTATAAAGATTTCTGTTTACAAATGAGTTTGGTTTGGTTGACTTGCCAGTGTTTTAAGTGTATTCATAAAAGGCCAGGCCTATCAAAAAATTATAATTAGCTTTTGATAGATGAGGATGTAGCTCAGTAATGAAGTGAATTTCTAGAATGCCCATGGTCAAAATTTTATTTTCAGGCAAATAGGAAAGAAATACAGACAGTAATTATGTAAGGAAAAAAGACAGGGAGGGAGGGAAGGGAGTAGGAAGGAAGGAAGGAAGGAAGAGAGGAAAAAGGAGAAAGAGCAGAGCTATCATTAAAAACCATAAATGATTCTGAAATGCAATTTTGCTCCTCAGAATGACTCAATTTAAACCACAGGAAGCAGTATGTCTGATAGGTATGGAGAAAAGATGATCATGGCTGGAATCTTTCCCCAACTTACAAGACCCTCATGATTCAAATGATGGACAAGTTACAATCTCTCACATATTGTAAAAGATAGATATACTGATAGCCCCCTGAATTGCATGCTCTCAGTTTCCCCATCATTCCCTCCAACATTACCCAGCTAGCTTATTTTATTTCTTCCACATTTCTCCTTCCCAGGAACTTTTCAAAAGCAACATCGTGATCTCTGGTCTTGATTCTTTATATTTTCCATTTTGTCTATGAATTATCCCCACTCTTTCTTTTTCTTTTCTTTTTTTTAGTTGTAGAGGGACACATCTTCTCTTTCTCTTTCTTTCTTTCTTTCTTTCTTTCTTTCATTTATTTATTTATTTATATGTGTTGCTGAGGATAGAACCCAGTGCCTCACGCATGCAAGGCAAGCACTCTACCACTGAGCTACAACCCCAGTCCACCACTCTTTCTTAATTCCCAATTTAAGGATTAGACCTAAGAAATATAAATTCTATACTTTGAGTTCTTATCACTTGCCAAGAGACAAGATCAGAATAAAAACAAGATGTATGCAATAACTTTATTACATTTGATGTTCCAATGGCTCTGCATTTAGTTTGGCTAAAAGGAAATCCTTTGCTGATGTCTTTACATGGTGGCCAGCAGATAGTGATTATTGGAATTACCTTACATGGAAGAAAACATAGATGTGCAGGCCAGGTAAGTCAGAGTATGCATTTTGAATTGGGTTCCCCACAGATGATCTATTAGAGTCTGACAGTCTGGGTCTGCACTTAGTCTGCTTCTCATTTCCCTGCCTTCAAATGCCTTACAATAATAGAGCCAGGTTTCCACCCAATGATGTTCCCAAACCTGAAGGATGAGAAGAAGTCCTTTCTCCTTCATTTGCTCACTGTATTCTCTCTGCTTTTCTCAATGTCTATTCTCCCTTCTCCTTTCCAAATTGTCCAAAGAGTATTTTAAAAACCTATGAATTTAGGTATCAGTCCATAACAATTTGCACATTTTTCCACTTCCCATACTGCTGTGTTTGCCATCTGTGCTTCATCCCAGGTAGTGGCAAGAATGTCTATAATATAGGTATTTTTATTTTTTATTTGTTTTAATTACAATATTGTTTTAAATAAATTTATGACCAGACACATGGATTTATGAACATTTCACTTAAAATGAAAAAAAAAAACTTCCTCTCTTCATGATCAGTTCTTCACATGTCAATTCCTTTCTAATGACAACTCAGAAATGAGTCGTGAGAAAAAATATTAATACCTTGAGTCATTTGCACAACTGGAAACTCCCATTTTCTTTCCACATGTTGAACAGGTGGTCTTTTTATTCTGGTAAATGACTGAAATTTACCTGCCTTCATTGTTTCTTATTCCTTCATTTACTTGCTGCACTCACTCTCTCTGCCTTTCCCAATGTGTATTCACCATTATCCTCTCTACTTCACAATTTCCAACTCCCCTATGATCTATGCATGTCTTGTATATAAACTGAGAGGGACACTCCCACTATAACCTGCTGCTGGACTTGGTCTTAAGAGAGACAACTCATTATCTTTCTCACTTTTTCATTATTACCTGTTTACTAGGTTCATTTTTCCAAGTATTAGAATAAATCAGCACTCATGTTAGAAATCAATATTCTGTCCAAAGAACTGTGTAGAGTATGTAGTTCTTACCATGGATATGTCCATCTGCTTTCTCTTTTGCTATATAATGTTTCTCTCCAGATGAGTGAGAAATGCACATCTGTGGACCACCCTCAGAAAATACCTGCAAAATAAAGGACCCCAATGAGCTGCATGAAAACTTCACTATCACTCTTTCAGACATCACCCAAATTTTGGTCTTGAAAGCAGCAAACTAAAATGTAGATAAGTACAGTCATATTTTCCACAGGGCAACCTAGAATTTGTGCTTCAGATGAAGCTAACTCTTGTCTTCCAATGGCTCCTGATTTGGTAAAAGCAGGATGGATATCATAGAAAAGGTATTCCCTGAAAATTTAATAACATGAATGCATGTATTCTAAGAGTGTAAACAAACATATATCACAACCCCACAAGATGAGAATGCATTAAATACTTAATTAAACATTCTTGAGAAATATAATTAATATTATGTTGCATTACATGTTTTAAATAACAGACTTATGAGACTCAGTGTGATAAGAGTTTTGGAATTATGTGATGTTGAGCAGGAATAAGACTTTGTTGGACTTGCCTCATTTTGGTCATCACAGTCTCGCAGGATCTAAGGAGCTTATAGTAAGTGTTTCACTGAGAGAAAATCCAGTTTAATAAAATGACAAAGTAGGGTGAAGAAATATTTCTATTGTACTGTTAGAAAGCAACACACAGGATCTGGGTAGAGTAAACAACAAGTTCCTCTGAGAGAGAACTAAAAAGTACATCAATGAAGAAAAATGACAGCACAAAAATGTACAGCACTTCCTGACGATTTTTCAGAGCTTGAGTCATATTGGCTCCTGTGTGCATTCTGGATGAAAAAAGAGCAGCTATGGAAAAAAAGAAAACCTGGAGAGACACTGTAGAGAGCCTCAGACCAAATGAAACCTAGAACTTTGGCTTTTAGAATAGTAAATGAATTCAAGGATTTCACCAGCTGTCCATGGGCTGGGTGTGTGAGCTATGCACATTTGAGTGTATGAGAAAAACTGGTCTGAAATTGCTGTCTGATTAGGATCTGCATGTATGTGTGCCTTTTCACTCACTCTGCCTATGATACCCAAAGAGCACCTGAGATGGGTGTGATTTTCCATGTTTATATGTAACTAAAACTGAGCCCCTGGGAAGGACCATCTTTTACCATAAATGTACTCAATGACCATCACAACTATATATGTTCATTAATTAAATGGTTATTTGCAAAACCACTAATTTTAACTTCTTCATCCTTTTCAGGGATTAAAAAAAATAGAAACCCAAATAATATTCAGAAAAACTTCTGCCCGAATCACAAGGATAATATTTATCTATATATTATCCTGAATTTTAATGCTATTTTCAAATTCATAACCAGTTAAATTCTATTAGGTTTGAATATTAAATTATCACCTTTAGATTTCAAACTACTGTTAGGAAAGGGAATCAAATTTGCCCATATTGACTTTCTTAAAATAAGGAATACAGTAAGAAATCAGAAGTTTTAAAAAATATATATGAGTGAACACACCTGTGGCTGCTTACTTTTGGTGTCATCAAGACCTTCCTCCTCTTCTTCAGATGATGAGAACCAAAGTGGTTCAGCTGAAAAATGTATGTAGATTTACGTAAACTACTTAGAGCATTTAGAGAGAATGATAGTCTGCCAAAAATAAAAAGTAATAATAAGCTTGAATTTTAGGTGATATTACCTCTTTAACTGTTTATTGGTGGGGTATACTTGTGTGTACTCAGTGATTTAACCCTAGAACATTGCAACATTGGCAAGAGCTCTGCCAGAGTTGTATATTTGTTTATTTTTGGAAACTGGGTCTCTCTAAAGTGTTTGTTCTGGCCTGAGACTTGCCATGCTCTTGTCTCAATCTCCCAATAGCTGTGTTTAGAGGTGATCCACTGTACCCAGCAAAATATTTTTTTCAGGGAATGTTTTTAGTGGAATAAAACTTCAACAGTCTACCTGAGGAGACACTATGTATCACCAGGTTTAAGAAAACAAGAATATCTCAAAGGTATATCCACTCAAGATGAATGAAAATTTGCCAGAATTAAATTTTAAAAACACTATAGAAATGTGGGGATACACATAATTTCCTATTCTCTTCCCCATAACATTAACTTTTAAAAGCAACTATTCATAAGTAGTCATTTCCACAGTGACTTAGACTCTTTCTACTGTTATCAATGAATATCTTGCATATGCAATGTTTTTTCTATAATACTCTAAAAAATGTGTTCTTCTGTAAGACTTAGTCTGTTCAGTCCTGCATGATTACCAATCTCCTTGTCATAACCTGTTTTTACCCCCTTGAGGTATCTCAGCATTTCAGCCACTGTTCAACTGGATATCTACCAGTTGACTTGTAAATTACTCCTTCCCCTGTCTAGTCCTTTGGCTCCTGAACTTGAAAAGACCTCTTTTAAATCACCTTAGCATCAACAGTTTATTTGAACCAAGAATTAATATGTTCCCTATGAGAATAGAGTAAAAAGGTGCCAGGAATAGTGGCTTTCCTAGAGCTAGAATTCAGCAGAGACTAAAGGAATGAGGTTACCAGTCAGAGGCAGAAAATGGGGAAAGCTTAAAAAGCTGTAGCTACACACAGACTGAAGCATTAAATGGGTCAGTATTTGTCTAAAAATATAGGGATTGGTGAGGAGCCATCCAGATGACAGTAAAATTAAGGGAAAGGATAAAGTGTTAGGCTTAACTCATGAAGGATTTCTGGGTAATTTTAAAAGCTGGCCTTTTATCTTCTGAAGCGGTTCATAGTCACATTTGCATTTTAGCTAGATGGCTCCTAATGCTGAAGATAGGATGAGTATGGAGAGCATATGCATGAGCAGAAATGAATAAGAAGATGGCAGGAGTGCCAAATAGAAGAAAGCCGGCCAGAATGGCAACAATGTTCCATGAAAAATAGAGGATATATCATTTCCTGGGGCCAGTGTAGAATGAAGTTTCATTAAGTAATAAAGGACAAAGCTGGATCTCTGGAATAAGAGCTCTGTACTGTTACACAAGGTTTCAAATGACATGTAGAATAAAACACACCAACTGTTTAAGTTCTTTGGGTTTACCATGTAATATTTGAATTTCTCATTTTTAAAATTCTCCCAATTTGTACTCTAATTTGTAGATGTATTAGAAGTCATAATCTTTCCAAGGAATGTTTTATCAGGCCATCATCAATATGCATCTGCTTATTTTTTCTTTTTCTTTTTGGTTGTTGTTGTCTATAGTCTTTTCTCATTCTTCATTTCTGAATTCTTCTCTCCCCTTTTCTTATATCCCAACTTTCCTCTGATTTAAGCAGGTCTGGAAATGGACCTAATAACTCAGCTCCTCCAGGACAACTCCAACTTACCCTGTGGTTGCAACTTGTTAAGATACACTATTTTAACTCCCATACTATTTATTATTTTCATTTCTTCCACTATTAAATCACCCTAGTGCTCATGTTTTAAACATGCATTATATCCAATGATTTTATAATGAGTGGTTCTTACCTTCTGCATGTCCATTTATACCATCTTTTTCTCTTTGATGTGCATCACCAAATGAATGACCAACACTATTCTGAGGAAGAATCTGAGAGAGAGTCGTCTGCTAAAATTATATCACCAATGAATTATATGAAGACTGCCTAATCAGTATTCTAAGGAGACACCTAATTTTCCAGATTTGAAATAAATTAGATTTAAAAACTAGAGAAGTACACATTAAAAGTTGAAATATTTTATATCACAGTGTTATATACACTCTGCAAATCAGCCAAATATTATATTGATTTGTCTACTAACTCTATAAAACCAGGATAGAAGGACAATAGAGAACTATCAACACGAGGGCTAGGGTTGTGGATCAGTGGCAGAGTGCTTGCCATGCATGTGTGAGGAACTGGGTTCAAGTCTCAGCACTGCATATAAATGAATAAAACAAAGGTCCATTGACAGCTAAAAGAAGAGGGGGGGGAGGGAGGGAGGGGGGGGAGGGAGGGAGGGGGGGAGGGAGAGGGAGAGAACTACCAATAGTACACTAACTGATGTGCATATTTCTATCAGGAAGTAACTTCATTACACCGAGCACTACTCATAAATTACTACTAAAAATAAGAGGACATTCTACCATATATAACATATATACTATATAACATGTATAAAGTTTAAGTTGTATACACACACATATATATGTATATACACATTTGCTACACATCATTAAACATTTAAAACATTCTAATTATAAGCTTTTCCTGTTGAGAATGAATTATGTCACATCAAGTAGAAAAGAAGCCATGTTCCCACTGTTTTATTCAGGGAAGCAAGGGCTTACAGAAATCTAAATTTATTTTGGTGAAACTTTTACTGATAGGAAAACTAGTGTAATAAAATGATAAACTGGTTTTGAAAAAAGTTTTCTTTCTTTTCCAATACAGTTTCCACACAAGAAAAAATTACAAAATATTATACTATTGTAAAAAACATATATGTAGATACGTACAGTGGTTACTGACTGCACCCTGAATTTGAGTCAAATCAACTAGTGTATGTTTGGCAAACCTGAGTAAGGGCATGCAGTGGAGTGCAATTACAGAGAGCCAATGAACAGATTAGACCAAAAAATATGTTTTTTAGAGTAATAAAATAGTTAATAAAATAATTTAACTACAGCAGTTTTCGGGGAAAACTGGCTAGGTGGAAGCTCTTCTCTGGTAGGCTCACACCCTCTATAATCTTAAAAAAATTGTATTTTAACTTCCAGTAATGAGTTTCATCAAGTTGGATTAGCCTGAGATGTCAATGGAGGACAGGTGCACTGCAGATTCTTCTCAGCAGAATCAGAGTGCTTACTGAAGAAACTTCTTTACTGGGGGTCCTTTTTTTAGACTTTCTTGATGGTTGATCAGAAACCCTGGCCTTTATGTTCTTATATTTCCAGGACCCAACAAGGACATGAATTTGGCAGGTCAAGAGTCATCAACAACACAAGTCAGGCTCTATCAACAAAAGAAACTGAGACACAGATCTCTAAGGAGCTCTGGAAAGCTGTAGTCATGGTTACATGGTCATCCAAGGGATAGAAACTGAGGTGAGTTTCAATTAAATGTGCCTGTAGGAATTATGTAAAAGACGACAGTCAGAATTGGTTCTGGTAAAAAAGCAACAACAACAACAAAAACAAAAACAAAAACAACTTGCTGCTACCATCGACAGAGAGGAGAGCCGATCTCCAGAGTCTGGCTATCTCACTGTGCTTAGAGGCATGTGAAGGAAGAACCCCCACTTCTTCAACCTAAGCAATTATAGTCATTTCCTTGGTGATTCACCAAGGGGGTTCCCTCTTTAGAAAGGTCCCATTGCTGGAACTCTGTCTTTGAGATATCAGGGTCTCCTGTATGTTTTATCTCCAAGACCCAGGGACTGCCTGTATTTACTGGGATTGTGGATACCCACCCTTTTGGTCCAGATTAACAGAGATATGTTGAAAACTCTGATCAGCAGGAAGTATGGTGTGCTGGTTGGCTGCATTATAGAATGGAGGGCAGTGGGGACATCTCCCTTTCAAAACTGGTGTTTTGAGATTAGTAAAAGAAAAGAAGATGAGTTGCATGTGATTTTGTGGGGCAGAACATTTTTGGAATGCTTTGAAAGGTCTTTTGAAAAGCTTGTTCCCTGCATCTCCCCCAACCAAGCACAGACCTTTATGTAGTCCATCTCTACCATGCTTAAAAGAAGTGAAACCAACCACAGAGACTTGAAGTCTTGCATGACCTTGAGCTCACTGAAAGAAGTGTGGAATTGGAATTTTCAGCACAGACTGACCCACAGGCTCCATGTCTTAGAGTTTTGTTGATAGCTCCTACTCTAACCAGAGCCCTATACTCAGGTACATAAAAAACCAATACTGTGATTGATTTACCTCTTCATATAAAAATGATTCTACAGTACTTCCTGGTAGGCACAAAGAAAACTTTTCAACATTCAAGACTCCACAACCAGTACTGACTTGTTGAGGCTAGAATTGAGAAGAAACAAGTAGAACTATAGTTGCTCCCCACAAACACCCCCAAAGTGGTTAATCTTAAAAGTAGAAGTTGGGGAAGAAACTGTCTATATTTGAATTACATCAGATGAGGAAATCATGCTTTTCTTGTCACTGAATCTTTAAATGACATTTTTTTTTATCATTTGTTTTTCACTTTCTAACATACATGATCTTTTGTTTAATTTTCTTTGTACTTGTTTTCTTATTTTTCATTTGTATTTGCATTAATTTTCTTTTTTCATTTTTTCTTCTACTTTTTTCTGTGTATTTTAGTATTAATTTTAGAATCACTCACAACTGAATGTTGGATATTGTTTATTCTTACCACTTTTTCATTGGTTACCTGAGTTGTAGAGATCATTTTTAAAAGTTTTTGCTTTGGTCTTAAGTCAACATATGCTTAGCTTCTAACTTTTAGATATTACTGGTCGCTATTCTTTCCTCTTAAATTACTTTGGATTAGTGGTCCCAGCACGTTTGTCAATGAGTTGGGGCTTTGAAAATAGAACATACACTCAGTTTGGGAAATATCTGAAGGGAAATCTGCTGAAGAAAATGGCCCACATCTAAGAGAATAGAAATCTATTTGAATATCTGCACAAACCTCTGTATATTAAAACAAGAAAATGAGAGTGCAAGGCACTAACACATTGCCCAAAGTGTTTAAATCCCTAATAACTTACTACACATACATTGATGTGTAGGACAGCAAAGAATTCAAACAATTTATTATGAAAACAATTTCAGAAATTAAAGGACTAAAACAAGAACTAATGAAGAAAATCCAAGTTTTGAAAGAATATCCTCACAATGAAATAAGAGTTTGTGGGGAAAAAAGGTCAGAAAATTTGGAAACAATAAGTTTATTAAATCAAATAAAAGTCAAAATGAGAAGTACTGAAAATTTACTACATCAGGTAGATGGAAGAATGTTAAGTCTTGAAGACAAGGTGGATGATGTAGAACTTTCCAAATGTAATAAAAATGAGAGACTTTAAAAAGAGAAAAAAAGTGTGTAACATTCAATTGGATAGAGAGAAATGATGGGAGGGGAGGGGAGGGAAAGGGGGGATACGAAAGGCAGCAGAATAGAATAGACATTATGATTGTATGTATATAGGTGACTCTATGACCAGTGTGATTCTGCAATCTCTACCATCAGAAAAATGAGAAATTATACCCCAATTGATTCAAACGTTTGAATTACCAAGATCATTGTAATGTCATATATATCTAATAAAATGTAATAATAAAAATAAATAAATAAATAAATATCACATATTGTGTCTGAGGAAAAAAAAAAGAATATCCACGTATTCTAGGGCAACTTTAAAAGACCAATTGAGATTAAGGTCTTAAAGGAAGGAATGTACAGACTAACTAATGGCATAGAAACATATTCAATGAACTTGTACCAGAAAAAAAATATTTAATTGTGGAAATAAGAACATCAGAAAGCATTTAGAAGGCCAAATAGACATGGCCAAAAAGAAACTGTCTACATTATATTTTGGTTAAAATGCCAAAATTCAGAACAAAGAAAGATTTTTACAAATTCAAGAGAGAAGCACCAAGTTATTGGTAAATGGCAATGCATCTGGATAACTCTAAGGGCCAGCAGGACATGTAATAATATATTTCAAGCATTAAAATAGAAATATTACAGTGGCACCCCCTCCTCCACAAACCCATCTTCATTAAGCTTCCCCAGAGACCCTCACCACAATTGTTCTTGTTTACAATGTATTAGCTAAGATCTCTACAAAATGACTCAAATGTTGTTATACACCCTATTTTCTGTTGATCTGCTCTGTCTTGAAAAAACTGAATTTATCCCTGGACTTAATGAATGTACTCTGCTTTTGTGGTATAATCTGTAAAATCCCTGACAGTTCTAAGAAATGAGACAATAGGTAACTTCTGAGAACTCACAGAAAAAAAAAAAAAAACTTTCATGTAGACCCCTGCAAAATGGATACTTCCAGGCTCCCATTTCCACACCACCGGGTATAAAGCTCAACAAATGTCTAGACTCAGCATTCATAGAGAGAATTTGTTTCAGGTGAAAGCCCCCTCTGGACAAGCTGCAGACAATAAACCTGCATTTTGCTAATTCTTCTGGTGTCCAGTCTTATCTGTCTTACTTCAGTACTGCCAGCCTACATTGTTATCTACATCAAAGTTATTCTTCAGAAATAAACACCTTTCAAGACAAGAATAAACTAAAATAAACTATGACAACTAACCTGCCAGTGTAGAAGATTCACTATGGAATTCTATATACACAAGAAGAAGATTAAAATAAATCATGGGAGAATATAAAAGAATAAATGTAACTAGAAGAGTGGATAAGCAAATAGAAACAAAGAGTGATCCCTATATTATAAAGAAACACACTTCATTAACATTGGATTCACATCGAGTTAATTATCAACTCAAAAGACATAGATTAAAATACTCAATTAACAAACAAGACCCAAATGTATGTTGTCTACAAGAAACACAGCCTGACATGCAACGATGTTCACAGAATAAAACTGAAAGAATAGACAGATATTCCATGTAAATGGAAGCCAAAAAAAGCAGTAGCTATTTGCAAATTTGATAAAGGTGAATTTAAACAACAATTACTCAAAGTTAGCAAAGAAGGTCACAACCTACAGCTAAAGGGAAAAATCCAACAACAAGAAAAATGGCTGTAAATATTTATATGTGAGTGGTAGTGCAACCAATTTTATAAAATAATCACTATTCATCCTAAAGGGACAGAAGGACCCAATAAAAACAGAAGTGTGGGTGACATTAATACTAATCACCAGTGACTGGTTACGTGGACAAACTTTCCTATATATTCAATATAGGAAACTTTCAATAACTTTCCTATATATCACTTTTACTTTTTATCATGACAACGTAATATTTGTCTACGCACTCTTTCATCTGACAAGAACAGAACTCATAATTTGTTAGCAATAAAAAACTTTCTTTATAATAGATGATATATTAGGATACAATGCATGTCTTAGTAAATACAAAAACAAAATAATTCCATTTATCCCTTATCACATCACAATGGATTGCTATTAGAAAACAACACATGCAGCCTTTTTAACAAGTGGGTCTGGGAAAAAAATACCCAAACTCATGAAGAGGAAAAGCAACTCAAGAGTGGATCAAAGATTTAGGAATTACCCAAGAAACTCTACAGCTGCTAGATAAAATTGTAAGCTGAACTTTTCAACATATTATCACAATCATCAATTATCCTAATAAAACTCCTAAAGCATAAGACATAAAACCAAGAATCAGTAAGTAGGACGGCATAAAATTAAAAACTTCTGAATACTAAAGGAAACAAATAAGAGCATGAAGACAGAGGCTGTAAAAATGGAGATCTTTGCCACCTGCTGCACAAATGTGAGTTAATATTCAAAATATATAAAGAACTCAAAAAACATGTCACAAACAATTAATAACTCACAGAATAAATTGAAAAACACTAAAGGTATCTTTCTAAAAAGAATTACAATTGAACAATAAATATATTTTAAAAAGTTCAACATCTCCAGCAGTTTGGAAATACAAATAAAAACTACATTGAGATTTTATCTCATTCTCTTCAAAATGGCAATTATCAAAAACACAAATAATAGTAAATGTTGATGAGGATGCAGAAGAATGGTACACCCAACTCTTCCATTGCTTGGTATAGATACAAAAGATTTAAAATCAGCATATTTTAGGGATGTAGCCACATCAGAGTTTATGGCAGCACAATTCAAAATAGAAAGGATATCAAATGAAGCCTAGTTGCCAATCAACAGACTAATGTATAAAGAAAATGTGGCATATATATAAAATGAAGCTCTACTCAGTAAGTCATCAATTGAAAGAAATAATGGCATTGGTTAGTAAATGAATGGAACTGGAAAATGTCCCACTAAGCGAAAGTAAATATCCTGCTCAGACTCAAAAAGTCAAAGGCTGAATATTTTCCCTTCTATTAAGAAGGTAGATAAAAATAAAGGGAAAATGGGGGGGTTCCCTAAAAACAGAAGAGAGGTCAGTGGAGTCGAGGAGGAGATTAGGAGGTATGGAGGGACTGCTAGAGGAAGTGTGGTGAAATGAATCTGAAAAAATTTTCCTTTGTACACTTAAGAATATATCACTCTGAATTTAACCTTTATATCAATGATGCACTAATTAAAACAACTACAAATAAATACAAGAAAGAACAGTGGAGTAGAATTGGAAAATTGTATACCATGCTTGTATGATTATTTAAAAATGAACCTCAATATTATATGTGAAATGATGATCTAATTAATAAAAAGAAGCAAACAGTGAGTAAAACTATAGAAATTGCATGGACACTTGAACAATGAATAATAAAGTCGGGTCACTAATAAAATTAGGGGAGGGAAGTTTTAAATAAACCTGAGAACCACATGAGAATAAAAACACAACATCTATACATTTATGGGTTAAAGTAAAAGCAGATCTTTTTTGTTGTTTGTTTTTTTTTCTTTTATTGAGACATTTTATATATATACATATATGATATATATATGAGATAGTGGGGTTCATTATAACGTATACAGAAATGCATATAACATATTTAGACAAATCTTACTGCCCAGTATATTTTCTATCCCTTCTGATATCCCTCCACTAATCCACCAAAAGCAGTTGTATGAGGGCAGTTTATACTAAGGGCTACCTCCATTTAAAAATCTAAGATATTTCAATTTAAAAACCTCATGATGCATCCCAAGTTCTAAGAAAAACTTCAGCAAATGAGTTCTAAAACCAATACAAGAAAAGAATTAATTAAAGTCAGAGCCAAAATTATAAAATAGATAATTTTTTAAAAGACATAGTAATAATGAAACAAATAGTTCGTTGTTAAAATGGTAATTTGGCCTTGGAAGATACAGATGAATAAAGCTAGAAACAAAAAGTGAAATTAAAACAGATATCACTGAAATCCAGAAGTTCTCTAGAGTCTATTAGAAAATTTATATTTCAATGAATGGGAAAAATTTAGACTATTTTAAAGAATAAAATTGAAAGATAAATAAATCTAAGTGATATTAATGAAATATGTCATAAAATGTTGAATCAAATAGATAGAGAAAAACATAGCTCAATAATAAGCAAGAAGGTTGAAGCAATAATAAAAAGCCTTATGGACCAGAAGTTCAGAGGTGAATACATGGCTAAATCTTATCAGATATTTAAAGAAGAACTGATATTAATCCCCCATTATATTTAAGAGCAAAGGAAAGATGCTTCCAAAGCAATTCTGCAAAGTATTACCCTGACTGGAAAAGTGAATATTGGACAGAACAAGGAAAAAACTAGATATCAATAGACTTGAGAAACATAGTATAAAAATTCTCATAAAATCTTTGCAAACCACATTCAACAACACATTACAAAATAACATACATATCAGGCATAGTGGTATAGGTGTATACTCTCAGAAAAGCATCAGGTTGTTTGAGGAACACTGTAATTTCAAAGCCAGCCTGGGAAACTTAGTGAGATCTGTTATCAAAGTGAACAATAAAAGGTGCTGGGGATGTGGCTCCTTTGTACCATGCTGCTGGTTTGAGACTCTAGTCACATACCAAAAAAAAAAAAAAAAAAAAATCGATAAAAGCTGATTTTGCTCCAGGATGATCCAATACATGCAAATCAATAAAACTAATACGCCACATATAGAATCAAGAGCAAATTGATCTTTTAAGAAGCTGCAGGAAAATCCTTTGACAAATTCAGTGGACCTAATGACAAAGCCTTGAGAGATTAGAAATGGGAGAATTTTATTAAAAGATAATAAAGACCAAGTATATCAAATCCAAAGCCAATAGTAAAATGAAGAAGAACATTTTCTCTAGAATCAAGAAACACACAAGGATGTTCATTGCCACCAATCTCACTAATTACAGTACTTAAAATTTAGAAAAAAAGAAAGAAATAAAAAGGATTCAAATAGGAAAGTTAAAATGTTAAATTATTTCTATATGCAAATGATGTAGTCCTATACTTAGAAACCATAAATAATATATTATGAAAATTCTACTTTGATGAATGAATTCATCAGAGTAACAGGACACAAAATAAACATATAAAAATAAACTGTCTATATACCATAGCAAACCTAGAGAGAATAAAGCAAGACTAATAGCTCATTCAAATAACTTTAAAAATAGCTAGGAATAACCCTAAACGAGAAAGTGAATGACCTCTTCAAGTAAAATTACACATTGATGAAAAGGAAAATAAGAAAACAATAGGAAGTAAAAAGATCTGCTATGTTCATAGATAAGCAGAATTAATATTGTGAAAATGGGCATAGTACCATAAATGAGTTATAGATTCCATGTATTCCCATTCAAATTCAAATGGTATTGTTCGCAGAAATGGGGGGAAAATAACTACTTCTAAATTTGTATGGAAGAAAAACAAACAAACAAAAAAATACTTAGACAAAGTGATACTGATAACAATGGATAAACTACAATGCCCAATTTCAAAATATAAAACAGAGCCATAGTAATAAAAACCATGGTCCTGGTGTAAAGAAAGACCCATAGACCAATGGATAGAAGAGAAGTCAGACAGCAAACCCACACAGGTACAGTCATGTGATACTAGGCAAAGACACCAAAAATATATTTTGGAGAAAATATGACATTTTAGAAATAGTGTTGGAAAAACTAGATAACCATATGTAAAAGAAGAAACCTAGATGCCTATTTTCTAACACTATACAAGAGTTTATTCAGAAAGAACTAAAGACATATGTACCAGACTAGAAGGTTTACAAATGCTAGAAGAAAATATATGGAAAACACTTCAGTATGTAGGCAATAACTTCCTGAATAGAGCCCCCTACAGCTCAGAAAATAAGAGCAACAATGGATAAGAGAGGGTGCATCAAACTGAAAAATTCCTGCATAGTAAGTGAAACACAAAACGGTAAGAAGTGGTAGCCTCCAGAAATGGAGAAAAGCTTTGCCAGCTCTCTTCTGACAGAGGATTAATATCCTAAAAATATTAATGCAAATATCTTAACACCAGAAAAACAAAAACCTTTTCAATAAAGAGCAAATGCACAGCTAGTTCTCGAAATAAGAGATACAAATGGCCAACACTTCAGGGAAAAAAAAAACCATAATACCTTTATCAATCGAGAATATGCAAATCAAAACAATATCAAGCTCCCATTTCCACTATTCAAAAAAGCAATCATCAAGAAGGCAAATAATACTGGGAAGATGAGGAGAAAAATCTCTTATATATGAATGGCAGGAACATAAATTACTATATCCCTATGGAAATTCATATGAAGGCTACTCAAAAACTGAACATAGAACTACTTTATAATTCAAATATACTACTCAGTACTTATCAGAAAATATTAAAGTCAGCTTATTTTAGAGATATACATATGCCCATCTTTGCCATGACACTATTAATAATAGGCAAGTTATAGAGTCAGGCTAGATGCTAGTTAATAAAAGAATGGATAAAGAAAATGTGGTATATATACACAAAGAAGATTTCTATGCATAGAGAACAACAAAACTAAGTTAATTTTAAGAAAATGTATAAAACAGGGAAGCATAATGTTAAATAATATAATCCAGTCTCAGGAAAAAAGTATCATATATTTCTCTCACATGGAAAACTAGAGGTGGAAATGTTCAACATGAAAATAGATGAATAATAAATTTTATCCATAAAATTGGGAGTATGGAGGAAGGAATGTTAAAGATAGCATTAGGGGAGTATATTTGATCTATATGTATGTAAAAATATGCCACTGTGAAAATTCTGTATAATTAATGTGTATCAATTTTTAAAACCTGATCATCTTTTTTTAATTTTTACAAGTTCATTTATTTTTCATTTATCATGTTAACTACCACTATTACTCACTTGTTTGGATTTGTATTTTTTAATAGCAGTACTATTTATATATGCATATATATTTATTTTATTGATTTCTTTTTAGTTATACGTGACAATAGAGTCCATTGTGATATAATCCAACAAGCACTGACCATCAACATATTAAGTCTGTATTAATTGTTACTAAATATAAATTACTTGAAGCTTTAATAGGAACAGAAGCACAAAGAAAAGAATGATTTCTTAAGCATATAAAATATGCCACATTTATTTGTTTATTTTTCTATTCATTATAATAACAAATGATTGTGATTGTAATCCCAAACCCTGCCTCCTAGTCATTCAAGGATGTCAAGAGTAAATAATAGACAAATATAACACATTATTCTATTGTCCATCATGTACTTCCCCTAACATTCCTATGTTTGGCCTAATATTGAGTTGATGCTCTTCTTAATTTCAATATTTCTTATTTTAAGTATCAGCCATCTTGACTCTCTTATTCAATCTGGGTACTTGAATTTCCCTTCATAAATGAATTCTTTGTATGCATCCACTTTTCTCAGCTTCATATTCATAAAGCTGTTCTTTTTCCTTCTTTTCTATTTCTTTCCTTCTATAAGGGCACACTGAAGAACTGTTTATTCCCACCACTTTCTGGCAATGTTAATTCTGTACATATACCTCACCTGTTGCTCTCCTTGTTTTCTACTATAACCTTGTAGCCATATTTCTTTCTAGCATGTTTTTCTTCCTGGAAGATGATATGTTCAAAAAATGGAAAGATTTTTTTTAACACATCACCTTTGATTCAGGTGATGGAATTGAAGGACAATCATTCTTTATTCTGATTGCCTGCACAAGTGTGGTTTCAAGTATTTCCTTCTTTCGACTCGAAGGTTTACTCTTGTCAGGTAAATTTCCACTCTTTTGGTTCCCAGTGTCATATTTTACTTCTGACAATAAAAACAAAATAAAGAGTATATAAAAATTCTGTAACTTAAAGTCAATAAGCAGCACAATTTCAGGCAGTCTTCACATTGCTTACCATCCTTCATGGATTGTCTGGAAGCTTCAATAAATTCTCCTCCTTTTTCTGGGATGTTCTAGGAAGAAAAAAAAATTAAGGGATAATAAGAACCAAAGATGACAAAATAATTATTTTTCTCCACTACTATAGGATACAACAGAATAAGCATTCTGATGTATACTTATTCCAAACTAAAGGCACCAGGGAAATTCCAAATTCTATAAAAATTAATTTAGGCATGAGTATTGCAAGTCATGTAAGAATGATTTAAAAACCACAGTAATGAAAACTGATACAAAAAAATCCTTGAATATTATATTTCCTCTATAGTTAGAAAGCTTTTTCTAATGCAAATTGTCTTTCACTATGTATTTCACAGCCCATTGTTACTTCCAGACCCCACGATCCTCAAGTACTTGAGAGAATAGTGATACAAAAAGCATTTTTTTAAAAAAATCAACATAATTCTTTGAAATGGATTCTTAGCAAATATTCATATAAAATATAAGAAAAAATATAGCTTAATTTTCAGCAGTAACATCTTAAAACACAAAATTTAGAGCAAGAACATGAGGTTTTTTACAAAAGATCACTTTACCTTAATATGAGCTTCATAGCTGCCCCCAACCATTGCAAACAAGGAATCATCTGAGTGTGATTTTTTGATAGATCTTTAAAGCAAAAATGTGTAACAAAAATGGTGAATAGTTTTCTTTTTAAAATAAACTCTGTGTAATTTAAGGTATAACTTATTAAATGGTATTTCTTGATTGATATAATTAAAATATAACCTCCAATTAAAAAAATAGCTTGTATTCACCTCTTTGTGACTCTACTGCTGTGAATCTATAAAATATTCAATATAGATATTAAGGAACTCTTAGTTCCAATTCAGAGCAACAGCCAATACATGAGCAGAAACAGATAATAATTTGTTCTTGCAAATTGCCTGTCTTGAAGGCTGAATTTAAAACCCAAGTAATGGCTGATATTTTTTTTTCACCTGAACTGAAACAAACCTCTGGTAACACAAGTCAAGATAACAAGAGGCACAGTTCTCTCTCATGGATATCCAGGAGTCTAACATACTAAGCAATGTTGTTTTACAGGATGGAAATCACCAATAATAATACACTATTTATTCCCTCTACCCACAAATAATGCAGAGTTCTCTGGAACTTTAAAAATTATTGAAAGTTAAAAAGTGAATATATATGTTATTTAGAATACCTTTGTCAGAAACATTGAAATAAATTATAAAATTGATTTTTCCTGTATAGGTCTCACTTTATTCAGGTCCTCATAAACTAGCAAGCCCTTTAAGACCTTTCCAGGAACTCAGACACTCAGAGGGAAAGACTTCCAGAAAAGCAGAATCTTGGTATTTGTACCTCTGTTTCCCTAGCTATTATGTAAATATCCTCCTTCCTCTGGGAATCCATTTCCCAGTCACTCATCTGCAAAACTCAGTGGCAGTCTCTAAACTTGAAATCTACATCCCTTGAATATTCAGATTCCTGACACAGGTTAAACTAACTGGAGTCTCAATCATTGGCCTGTCTGAATACCTTTCCAAATACTCAACTGAAGCTTTTTAATAACTTTCCCTGTCAATCACTCCTTTGCCCAGCACTACATGTACATTTTAAGGACATCAGCAATTTGGAAAGAAAGAAAAGGTGAATGAAAACCTGTTTTGTGCCACAGATCCATGTATTCTAACAATTTCCACAGTCTGTTTCACTAGTCTCTAATCCATTCTTGTATCACAGAGATGAAAACAGGCAAAATACAAGCTATTAAGACTTCCTCTAAATTTTGTGTTAATATGCCATTATAGAGAGCTGTTAATAGTCTGTGTCCTTCATTCCTGTTTTGTGCTCATCAAACTAATCATAAACTCTAAGATTTTGGTCTCTTTTTTAAAATGCTTATTCCTACCCAACATAGTGTTGTTACTCTTGGTGAATACTTATATAGCCCTTTTCTTCACTAGTTAAATTTTGATCCTCTACCACTGTGTTCACTTAAAAATTCTAGTCTTGTCCTCTTTAGTTGGGTTCTTATAGTCAATCTTCAATCTATTATTTTTTAAAAAAAATCACCTTAAAAATGATAAGCAGAAAATGTACTGAGCTCAGAATTAAGAAACTGGAGTTTAAATCTCGTTGTCATTGTTTGTACCCAGAAAACTCCCTTTAATATATTTAAGTTTAAGGTACATCCTCAAAACTATCATTTGGCTGGCATGTAGAACACATGCTGAAAGACTAGAAGGTTTCTAAAATTCCTTAAAATTCTGAAATTTCTAAACTTGTGATCTGTCAAAAGAAAAAAAATTCAATTGACAAAACAGAAACACAAAGAGAACAAAACAGAAAACACAAATAGAAATTAAATAAAAGGTTAGAATCATAAAAAAGAAAAAAAAAGTATAAAAGTAAAAGTCTTCATAAAATTGTTAGGGGTAGTAATTGAAGAGAAACTAACTGGAAAATCAGGAAGTAGAGAAATAAGAATGTCCTCTAAGGATTAATATAAGTAATACAACATTGTCTAAAAAGTGTTATTCTTAACTTCCAGTAAAATAATTTCTCTACAGCACTTGCCTGATATTCTTGTTTATTAGAAAACATGAGGCCATAGCTCTGTGAGATTTTCCACAAAAGCTTTTGATATATTAAAAAAAAAAACAAAAACCTGATTACTAGTTTGAACTGTCAATATCAGGACAAAATCTTGGACTATAACCTGGCTTATCAGGTAAAATATAAATCAGAATTAACACACAACTGCCTTTGACTTTCTAAATTGATGATACGCAATTTGAAAGTTAAAATGTAAATATATATGTTATTTAGAATACATTTGTCAGACACATTGAAATAAATTATAAAATTGATTTTTCCTGTATAGGTCCCACTTGGTATCAACCTGTACAATGGAACAACACAATGGAGTTGTCATCTAGGTAATACTACAGCCTAAACACAGGCCTGAAACTTATTAATTACACAAATATGAAACCAATAGTCAACCTCTATGAATGACAGCTCTTTATTAGTAATTAACAGATTATAATAGCACAGATACTTTCAAAGTGCTTATAAAACAACTTCAGGAAACAAGTGTTAACTGAATGTGGTGTCTGTCCCACACTAGAATACTCAACAAATCCTTCTACCTTCACTCTCCACTTAGTTAATAGACATTTTTTATTTAAAATCTATAAATTCATACCTTCTTAATGAGTCATCTTTAGGACTTTCTTTCACTATTAAATAAAACAGTAAAATATATAATTAATCAAATACAGAAATATAAAATATAAAATTTTACGACTCTGACGTTTTGTTATAAAATGTTCCTCCAGACAAAGACTCGGAGAAATTTTTAGAATTAATATTAATTGTATTTCTGACAGGTAAGTAATGAATGCATTAACAACACCTATGTCTCCCACTTTGTACTTATCAAATGCAAGGAAGAAACAATAGGAATTATAAAAGTTTGATACTTAAAAGTAAATCATTGGTCCCATAATCATAATCCTTAATAAGATTTGCAAAAATGAAAAAAAAAAACCTTATCATTGTCAAATAAAGTAGCATAAATATATAAGTGTCAAACAAGGGGAGACATGATGGTGAATTAGCAGGAAGTGGATTTCCTCACAGCTCCACCATAAGGGACTCAGAGAGTGAGAAAACTGCTTCTCTGTGAGGTGGGAGATAAAAGCATGCCACTGATACTCAATACTCAATATTGAACAGAGACCTTGAAAACTGGGGAATTTGGGGTATATCAGAAAAAGATGAGAAACAGAGCTGGAGCTTAGGATCTGATGTGAGTGGGGGAAATCAGTACATTCAGACAAAAAAGACTGAAAAGTGATGTAGACAAGGGGCTAGGGTTGTGGCTCAGTGGTAGAGTATTTGCCTAGCATGCATGAGGCACTGGTTTCAATCCATGTAAAATAAAATAAAGATACTGTGTCTACCTAAAACTAATTATATATATATATATATGAAAAGTGCTGCAGACAGTCTTGGAATGCAGAATGTGGGACCAGAAGGTCAAGCTATTCTACTCATTAAACTGTGGCATGAAAGTCATCACCGGTCTGCCTGGAATGTACAGAGAGTTGAAGCTGGAGACATATTTAAACATCTGTACCAACTCAGACTGAGAATTTAGATCCATGTGTTGGGCTCAGTCCAATATATAAATCTGACAGACACCATCCACAAGACATAAACTGAGCCTAGCAAATCAGGAGAATTTCTGGCATGGACAGTATTTCTCCTGGGGGTAATAGTAGTCAGATAGGCCAAAGAGAGTCTGTCCTCCTCTCTTCCCTTGACATAGCTGTGCCCAAAACCAGTGGCAGTTGCTTCAAACTCTCAATGAGCAGAAGTGATGGACCTTGGTGCTTGAGGGCAGACCTAAGGAGGTAAGAAAGAACAGTACCCTGAAAAAAACAGTACTGGTAAAGCCTGGCTTCCCTGTCCCATGAATGTAGCCCTGGGGAGAAAAGTAGTGTAAAGTCCTAGGTGTGCATTTATTTATTTATGCCCAGTAACTACCCATGAAGTGAAACACATGGGGGCAAAGACAGGAACTCACTGCCTCCCCTGAGAACATATTGTAGAACCTAGCACGACCTATACCCTGGGCATGGAGCTGACAGCACATTTCACAGCTCCCCATACCATACCATGGAGAATGGAAACTGAGAGATGGAAAGACACTTTGGAAGAGACAGCAAGCACATAATTTCAGTAACAATCCTGTTTTGTTTTGTTTTTTTAATTTTTTAGTTTTAGTATGTGTACTGATGGATACATAAGGACATTCATACACTTGCACATATTTGTTCATGCTTTCTCACTTGTACTATCCTGAAACATAGTTATTTTTCCTTACTCTGTTGTTAAGGGTTAAAGTTTTCAATTAGCCTGTTTTGGATTGAGTTTGTGTTCTGTTTCAAACCTTTTATTTCTTTTTGTTTCTATTTCTTTTCTCTTACAAATAGTCAAATTCCATTATTCTCACTTTACTCTTTATTTCTTTTACTTGTTTTTCCTTCTTCCTCATAAACAATACATCGTATATCACTTTGCTTCTGCCCTACTCACATCCTGAAACTGCTAATTCTTTTCTATCACCATTGCTTTTTTCTTCATAATGAACTCTATTTTTAATTTCTCCCAGAACTCTTGGTTTATAAAACTCCACACACCACCACTAATGCTAAAGCAACAATTAATACAATTGAAGCTATAAAAAACACCTACTCTTTTATTTTATGAAAGATATGTCATGATTACTTACTGTCGTTACTGATATAAATTGATACAGTTCTGTTTATTGTGCCAATTAACTTTGTGTGAATATAAAAATTAAGTATGCAATTTAGTTCTATATTTTTTATGCACAGCTGGTTGCAATTATTTGGCTCCCCCCCCAATCTGTGAGCCACAAGATATCTACAGGATCACTAGAAATGCACAGAATAGAAGTTCTGTTGCTAGAGATCCATTTTGATACATGAATAGACACACAAACAATATGAACAAGAAAGGGAAGAAAGCATCACAAACAAACCAGAATAACTAAAAATTAGATTCCACAAAAACTACAGTGAAGAAAATATCAGAGAAGGAATTTTGAAAGTTCATATTTCAACTGATCTATGAGATAAAAGATAATGTAAAAAGTAAAATCACAGAGAAGACACAAGAAGTAAAATATCAATAAGGAAATAGAAGTTCTAAAGAAAAATCATTCAGAAATTTTCAAAATTCAGAAATCAATAAAACAAATTATAAATGCAATGCAAAGCATCACCAATACACTAGATGACTTATAGGACAAATATTCAGGTAATAAAGAAGTAGTGCATAATCTTGAAAATAATGTTCATCATGGAGAAAAGATGTTACCAGACCATGAACAGAATTAAAAAATATATATATATATGGGATAATAAGAAAAGGCCAAATTTAAGATTCACTGTGATAGATGAAGGTATTGAATTTCAAAACAAAAAATGAACAATCTTTTCAATGAAATAACTGAACATTTCCTCCTTAGTTTCATATTTCTCATGTTTTGATTGATTGCTTTCATGAGGTATATAATAAAAATACTTCCACCCTAGGCCATATTCTCAATCACTGTCACTTATGGATCTCACCTAGTACATGCTAAAAGCAGTCATGATATGAATTTCACAGACAATAGTGTTTAAGAGCTAAAGACTTTCATAATACAGTAAAGCAGATGGCATAGAAATTTTAAAAATAGAGGAATTTTTATACTCACAAATTCATATGAACATATCCATAACTCAAATACAGAATACCCACATATTCATAAATTTATCAGTCTGGAGATCCTAAAATAAGCTAGCATTTTTGTACAGAATATGTATATTTCTATGAACAAGGAATTTAAAACTTGTCAGAATAAATAAATAGCATTTATGAAGACAATTGAGGGAATGCAAAGCTATGGATACCTTGGGAAGCATATACGGTATAATCATTCTACAAAACACTGGTATAAATGGGTGTACATTTCTAGAGTTGCAGTTTGAACCACAGACCCTCAGAACAAGGACATTAGGAGAGACATGATTCTTACTAATTGATATGAGGTAGAACTTGTGCTTGTCATAACTAGATTCCATCTTACAATTAATAGTGAAAACTTGCTAAATAAAGAGACAAAATATAAATATAACAATTAGTATAAGATGATCCAAAAGCAGGAGTTCTGAATTAATAAGAATTATGAGATTAGATAATCAACACAAGATTAATAATAGAAATGTAAATTTTGAGATGTAACACCAGTAATAGCATTTAAAAAATAGCTTTATATTTTCAGTCATCCTATGGGATACAGAAGAGGTTAGTTGTTTTTATAAAAAGAGACTCTCAGAAAAGAGCTTCAGTCAGCTAAGGTAACAGCCAAAGAAAGTTACTAAAAGTCAAATTTGAAGTTTTTTGGGGTTGACTAAAATATCACTACTAAGAAAACCTGGAGGAGTACTTGGTCTTGAGGAAAAGATGGTCTGTATCTACTGAACATATCCTTCTCTTGGGTGAAAGTCTGCAGGAAAAGATGGAGTATTTACATTAGAATACTTAAGTATTTCTTGGTTAGATTGTAGCCAAGAAAGCTGGGTGTATTTAGATATGTATACTGTATATATATCCTAATACAAAAGATTGGAAAGGCTCCAAACACAGGAATACTTACAGCTAGAAAGTAGACTTCCTAAATTACAACAGTTATTTAAGTAATACACAAGTTTCCGTTTAGAATATATCCAGGATGTGCTCCCAATAGTCTCCAAGTAACCCAAATTTTGCACTGATCAGAATTCAATCACCTAGTGTGCTGAAGGTGTATCTTTTTAAACCAGAGGGAGGTTCATAGAAGTTTTTTATGTTGGAAGATAGCTCACCATAGTTGTGATCCCCAAAATGGACTATGGGGTCAACACTAGGAGCAGAACCAAGAAACGTGTCATTTACTGTCTCTGTGACCTTCAGTCTCCTCATCTATAAAAAGTAACCATATCTATGTTAAAAGATGCTGTGATCCTTAAATGATCTCAGCATATATAAAATGGTGCCTAGTACATAGTACATGTTCCATATTTATCAGCTGTTATTACATGATATGTGAATGTATTCCGTAAACAAAATAAAAACATGATAGTTATTAAGGTCAAAGTGAAAAGTATGGATATTTTAAAAAAGGAAGTGTTTATGACTGCCTTTCTCTTTGGTGACACTGGCATTGGGGGTCCTACGGGAATCAATCTCAGTTATGATCAACTTTAAAACCCAACAGTGTTCAATGTTCAGGAACCTGTGCTTAGTCCGCTACATAAGCCAAATTTGCTGTTCTAAACTTCTCCACCTTTAATCACCTCAAGTTATTTCATCATACCCTAAAGGACTTTAATAAAAATTAAATATTTAACACTAGTTTGTTAAATGCTGGTGATGAGTACGTGAATATGCATTAGAGTATATAAATTTGAACAATCTAACAGGTGAAGTTTACATGAAGAATTAAATAAAGAATAATTTATAAATGTTTACCTTTTATAACCAGGATACATCTCCTTTGGTCAAATTATAATATATATATATTATATACACATATATATATTATATACACACATATATATATATTATATACACATATATATATTATATACACACACACACACACACACATATATATATATATATATATATATATATATATACATACATATATATTTAACAGTGGTTGAAATTTAATTATTTTAAGTCTAAAGGGTTTACAATATGAGAAAATGGGTTTCTATTTACCAGGAGAAACTGTTATGGTTAATCATTAGAGATATTCAATTATTTAATTTAGTTAAAGCTACTGATAAGTCTGTCTGCCATTAGTGACCACTGCACCTCTAATAGAAACACACTTCACCAAACTGTGTGCTCTGTGAAAAGGGAAACACTACAAGGAAAAAACAGAATCCTCTAGCAAAAAGGGCAACGTCAGGTTGAAAACCAGGCAAGATAGTTAGTGTCCCACAATTCTCATCCAAATCAAAATTCACTGGTTCAAATGAAACTAAATAAAAGTTGAAAACAGAAATAATGTTCAAAAGACTGATGACTAGCTGAGGACTAGCTTTGCACTAGTTACTAGGTCACTTATTAATCATTAGGTGAATCATAAGATGTGGGTCACTGGAATCAATGCATTCTAGATAAGAGTTAAAGAACACAAAAAGAAAAAAATGAATTCAGGCATATAAACAGTAGTCTAATTTTAATAATGTTATTTAATATATCTATTAGGAGTTTTTTTATTATCTGTTTACAATATTATCTTCACATGTGGGGAGGAGCGGGGTAAATAGAGAGAACCTAAGAAATCCTGTAAAATTATCATAAATTATATATATATACATATATATATATGTGTATATATATATATATAAACTTTACATATATATATGTACATATATATATACACACACACATATTTTTTTCACCATTATTCTTCGCCAGCTGTATATTCCTAGTAAATACTATGAGATAGTATAAAATATTCAAGTTCATTAACTTGAATGTCTTAGCAACTTCGTTACCTTGAACACATCTTCATGAAACTAAGTCTTTGAGCACTTTTTAGTAATACCCATGTGGTCCTTCAGGAGTCCAGGGAGAAAGATGTCCATTATTCAATGTCTTAAGTTGCTTAAGTTTAGGTTTCATAAATCCTCACAGATTTGAAGTAGGCATCACGATCTCATTACCACTGATCAAAGCTTCCCACAACAAAGCCCTTTCATCCAATTTTAAAAGACAATAAAAGGATTAAAATAATTTTACAATACTAGAGCTGGAAGACATTTTGATGAACACAGTTACAAAACCTTATTCTACAGAGGAGAAAACCAAGCCACAGAGAAGTTCAATGAAGATGATGATGGAAAAGAAAATGACAAGGACAAAAAAAAAAAAAATCATAGGCCCAAGAATAGAATGTAACCATGCTCCAAACCACAACAATTCCTGTTGTGCCACAATATACTTCTTTTTTCCAGCCCTTCTCTATGCAAAGAATAAATAAATTACAAATTTTACAACTTGTGTTATGACCTGAAAATGTTTTTACACTTCTCTTGAAGCAACATGCATTTTCATTTCATAAGCCCTACAATTTTCTGCAATAGCATACAACCAGTTCTTGTTATTGAGAAACCTTTGCTTATTACATTTTGTTGAAGACCAAAGATGAGGGCCTCTCTCAATAGTATATCTTGTGGGGAAAAAGACAGGATGAACCAGAAGAGCGCAGAGCCCATGATCAAGCTTAAAGATAGGGAATGGTGGTAACTCTAGTCTTCTGTGATCATTTTAGCAGAAGTCTTTCTAGGGACAGGGTAGGAGAATATGAAACACCTACAGGTAAACAAACTGGGGCCAATTCAGTTGGTTCCAAAAAATGCACCAAAGATGTATAGCTGGCTTCATTCCAGACAGTGCCCCACCTCTATAAGCTTATCACCCTCATTCTAGAAACGATGCCCACTTCTCTCTGCCCTGGCCTCTGTTAACACACACCAATTACTACTGAAAGGTGAATCTCTCCCATGGCAGACAGGCTAAGCAAACTCTGAACCACAAGGACTGGTCAAGAAAGCCTCCTAACACTGATGGTTTTCAATATGGTTTTATGAATATCTTGTGCAATTTTAGAGAGAAACAACTTTTTTGCATATTAATAGATAAGGAAGAGAAATCCACATTAATCCCACAACCCATTGATCTTTGAATAATATTTTTATTTAAAATTTAAATTTATAATGAGCATTTTTTTTTTACTTTTCAGTCAGAACTAAAAAGTAGTTATACAGAGGGTTATTGTGGAGATTAACTGGGTAATATTCTTTAAACTTGATATGTAATATTAATAGTCAATATATAAGCATTCACAATTGCTTTTGTTATTGTGACCCTTGAAATGAACCTTATGAAAACCACAATGACAAAATATGCTTTATATCTGGGAAAGATTAAATATATTGTGCCAGTGCATTTCTCTACTGAAACCAGTCATATTTTTGGAAGTACAGACAGCTGAATTCCATGTATCGAACTGCAAACGCCATGGTAACCACTATTCCTAGGCAATTGTAGAATGATGTGTGTGGTCCACTTTCCATGTGATAAAAGGAGAGTGGAGGGGAAAATAAAATGTTACCCAATGATCTGGATTAAAAAACAGTATATTTCTTAAGGATTACAAATACAAACTTTACATATACAAGAGTACAGCCTTAATTACTCTGTTGAAAAATAGGATTAAAATCAATTAAGTAAAATGAAAACAAATATATACCTACTCATACAAGCAGATACATCATCTGCTTGTAAGCCATTGATATAAAAGTGAGTAAAAGATGAAGACAGCACATATTTTAAAAAATTAAGTTACTTATTAAAAATGAATACACTAGGTATTAAATTTCACTTGCATAATACTAGATGGCAAAAGTCTCAATTGCTCAATCTTTGAGTGTTTGTAGCAGAATGCAAAAGGAGACAAAATGAAATATCCACTAGAGATTATTCCGACTGTGTTTTCAGTCACAACTCAATATCCCAAGAAAATGGCATACGATGTTAGTGGTCAGTGGAAAAGCTGGTGGGTGTTGTATACACACAGCTCTAAGCCGCAAAGACACACCAAATATGTCAAATGAAAAATTCTCCCAAAGGTTCTATGAATTCTGAGTCAAGATTATCCACAAATTCAACTCTTTTACCTCTTCTTCTAATGTAATACAGTGTAGAAACTAGATTTCTGAACTTAGTTTTAGTTCCAGAATTATAAGTCACTTTCAATTTAAGTCAAGTCACTGCATTTCTGACTTCCTGTTTCACACATGTTGGTCTTACTATATATAACTGTATACATTTTCTATACTAATGCATGGAATATGGTTTGCATAAATAAGAGAATGAGTCAAATGTTTTATATTTTGTCACAGAATTGACATTTTGAATCATTAGAACCACAAAGTGCTCCAAAAGTTCCATTAAAAACTGCCAGAAAAATTCTAATTGGAAAGTTTTTCTTTTCAAATGAACATTTTTGTAGATAGGAATATATCCACCTTTATAGGGAAAATGACATAAATCCTGAAATAATGGAGAAAAAGTACAGAAAAGTTTAAGGACATGAAATTGACAGTGAAATATATGTTCTATAAAATACAGTCTTAAATGGGGAAAATTTTAGGTGTGGAACTATTCCAAGAAAAATTTAGACTATTTTACTAATTTTAAACTTTTATGAATCCTTTTTGGAAACTGCACAATCAGTTGTCAAAATCAGCTCAGAAAATCAACAGCCTGTGTAATGTGAATAATTTCAGTATAAGTTCCAAAAACACAATCCAAATATCTTAATTTGCCAATATTGAGAAATGTCTTAGAGGAATTAGGCAAATTATTAAATATGGGCAGCCAAAAAAAATATAAAAGAGATGTGTTTGACAATTTTTTTCAAGATACAGATGAACTAACTTATTGGTAAGCCTTGACTGTGGGAAACATAGTATTAGTGACTTTAAAAGAACACTAAAATGAACTCAAAGCTCAAAATGGATAAAACTGCTAATTATAAATCACTGTCAGATATTACTGATATCTCTCTTACTCTATTTTCTGTCACTTTACTCATACAAAGTAAGCATTTGTATTTCTAATATAGCGTAAATATTTCCAATATTTGCTTTCTGCTTTAGTATAGTTTGGAAGAAAAAAATGGAAAAGATTACAACACTGTACTTCTGTTAAACAGCGCACCCTTGTAGTTTATTTTGCATCACAGACAATGAAAATCATAGGATATAAGTGTATCTAAAATTCTTTGCATACTTAAGAACAGATTTGTAGGGCTGGGGATGTGGCTCAAGTGGTAGCGTGCTAGCCTGGCATGTGTGCGACCCGGGTTCGATCCTCAGCACCACATACAAACAAAGATGTTGTGTCTGCCAATGGCTAAATAAATAAATAAATATTAAAAAAAAAGAACAGATTTGTACAAATATTTTTTCTTCCAGTTACATTTTCCCCAACATGACTATAGTTTCAATCACATAAAGTAGTGACTTGTTAAAATTCAAAGTTCAGCCAGGAGTGGTGGCATCTGTAATCCTAGTAACTCAGGGGGCTGAGGCAGGAGGATTGCAAGTTCAAGACCAGCCTCAGCAAGTAATCAGTAAACTAAGTAATTGATATGCTTTGCTGAATTTTTTGAATGTCTGTATATAAGTAATGTCAATCCAATGGTTAATTATATTTATATGCACAGTGTAATGTATAATATAATGTTTTAGGTGTTCATCCTTGATTTTTAAATATAAGGTTGTCAAAATTCTGGATTTTCTATAAAAGCCTAAGAAAACATTGCTAAAAATCATGTGGTCCAGTTACCATAAAACTAAATATAAGCAACCTATGTTATCCAAGTGTTTCAGAAAATTCAACAAATACAAAACTGAAATAAATACTAAAATTTTGTGATATGACAAATTCTCATTGTATATAATATACTTGGATATGTGGAAGCTCTACTTATTAATGTTTGTCAATTCTCTGTACTATACCACCAATTCTCTTGAATACCTACACTGTTATAGGATTTTGCTGGAGAATACAATTCCTGCCCTATAGCTGGAAGAGGACAAAAGGAAAATTTAACAGAGCCTTAAGCTTTAAACAATAATAATTTAACCCTAATATTTATCTTTAGATGACAGGGTAAGTAAATCCTGTTATATCCATCAATGTAATATTTTTCAATCTTTAAACAAGGGAAGCCCTTTATGTTCTAATAAGGATATCTAAAATGAATCATTAAGTACCAAAAGTGAGGAATAACATGGTATAGGTAGCACATGACCATGGGAAAAGAACAATAGGTAGTATGAGTATTGACTTGAATGTGCATACATCCATTAGCTCTTGAAAGGGACTTGAACTGTCAATATTGGTTGCCCTTGGGCAGAAGAATTTAGTTGAGGACAAAGCAGAAAAGGATGATTTTCATTGTATTCCCCTTTTTATCTTTAGCGTTATGTAATATATGAACATACTACCTAAACATATACATAAAAAATAAAAAGGCACAAGGGAGACATGTTAAGAGAAAGTAAAAAATATTCTATGCAAAAATCTGAAAAAAAAATTCTTCATTAAGTTAAAAAAAAATAGGATCTACCGAATGGGATAGTAGGGATGAATGTAAGAAAAAGGTACTGAGATGCCTAGGCAACCAAGAATTCATGTGTGTGCATACATGCACTTTTGTAAGTGCAATCAGGCCATTCAATTATGAAAGGAAAGGAAGCAGGATTTCACATGAGAGACAATAAGTCAAATCTTGTGGTCAGAGTTAAAAGCATCCTGAAAATGACGAGGATTAAAAGTTATGATCAGTCTGTAAAGAAACTTGAGACCCAGAAAATCAATCACAGCAAACTGACGTTTCTGAACTGGGAAATGATAATTAACAAATAGAAATGTGGCAGCTTGCTCCATTTAGAGCATCCTGAGGATAAGTTCAATACTATTTCTCACCTCACTCTGCCTGGATTTTCCTAGGAATGACTTCAGTAAAGGAAATGTAAGACATTATGAAGGGTGACTGTGAGAAGAATTGGTTTCTAAGTAGATGTGAAAGAATAAGGAGAAAAGTAAAAAATGATCTTTAGCTTTTCAGTCTAGGAGGGAAAAAATAATTTTGGTTTTAAATATGTTGATTTATAGGTGTAATGAGTCACTAAATAACAGTGAGGTCAAGGTACAACCAGAAGAATACCAGGATTGGAGTTACAATTGGAGTTACTGATATATTGGTTTCCTATAACTGCTATAACAAATTACCATGACTGAGTAGCTTAGATCAACCCAAAGTTCTTCTTTCATGGTTTATAAGGCCAGAAATCCGAAATCAAGGAAATCAAGGTGTTGGAAAGGCCATGATCCCATGGCTTCTGCTGGCTGCTGGTGCTCCTTAGCTGCATTCAGCAGCATGACATCACCTTTGCTTTGTCTTCACCTTAAGTGCCCTCTCTGTGGACTCATCATTGGCATACCCACCAGTGGATTTGGGTCTAACTTAACATTAAGATGCTCTCATCCCTATACCCATAAGTACATCCACAAAACACTAGCTTTAAATATGACTTCATTTATTTAAGACCTGGACATAGGGGGACACTATTGAAATCACATAGTGAAAATTATCAGCCCATGGATTTAACAAAAGAACAGATGTGCTGCCTCTTAAAGAGTAGAGTGAACATAGTGAATCATGAATTCAGGTATTTCCAATTCAGACAATGGGTGAAAGAGTGACAGCAAGGAAAATAAAAATAGGATGGGGTTAAAGTATAAGAAGTTGGTTCCTAGCATGGTACCATGGTATACTCCTGTAATCCCAGGGACTCAGGCAGGAAGACTGCAAGTCCAAAGACAGCCTCAACAACTTAGCGAGACTCTGTCTCAAAATTAAAAATAAAAGGGCTTTTGATGTTGCTCAGTGATAAAGCATCCCCATCTTAAAAAAAAAAAAAAAACAACAACAAAAACTGACTCTTCCTGGATCTGTGCAAGGTACAGAGGTACACAGTGAGATGCAACAGAAGATAAAGAAATCAGGACCAAAGGGTGACTATTCACATCAAATATGACCAGGAATGTAAGGAAAAGGCACCAAGATGCCCAGGCAACCAAGAATTCACGTGTGTGCATACATGCACTTTTGTAATAAATAAATAAAAAATGGCTCTTCAGCTTCTCTAGGGAAAAACAAATAATTCTGGGTTCTGCTGAACAATACATCAAAGAACTATCCAGATGTCCAGATCAAAAGAAAAAATAATTAAAAATTGTATAAAGATGTGTAGTTTGCCAAAGGCAACATACTAAAAAAAGATTACTTAACACAGGGCACCAAGTGGTCATAGAGCAGAGGGCGAGGATCAAAAGAAATAGATTTCAGTGAGGTCACTGGTAGCACAGTCCAGAATTTTAAGAGACAACCTAGACCTCCTGGGGAGCCAAGTACAAAGGAAGTTCACTGGAATGGATTGAATGAGGAAATCCAGAAGAAAGATTTATAAGCAGGGGTTATGATGATTTCTATATACAGAAAAAGATGCTTTGGTAACTACTTGAGAATATAATAACTTACACACTTAGGATGATTTTAGGGTAAATACAAGTATAAAAAATCCTGAAAATGCTTTTGCTATGAAGAAATGCACAGGAGCTACAAGCACAAAATGAAGTCTCTGACCCTGACTTGGTTCTAGATTTCCTTGCTGGGTCAATCTGATCCTTGCACACACCCAGGCAAGCTATTATATTCAGGAACTGAATCTCTGGACAGGGTCCTCCACCTGACTGATGGACTCCCACACTCATTTTAAGACTAAACTCAACAATCACCTTTTTTGCAAAGCTTCACTCAACTACCAAGCAGTAACCCTAGAAAACTTTGTCAGAGAAATGACTCCATCACAGAAAAAAATTCCTGATTTATGAGATTTTATACCACACACATTAAATTAGACGTCTTAATAGAAATAAGAGAGTTGATTTTCTAAGTAACAACTTAAGTAAGCATTTCTTTAAAGATGTGTTTCTATTCAAATTGCTATGTTCCAAAGACACACATGATAGTTTACAAAAAACTATAATCAAGTTGCTGGTTTTTTTTTAAATTAAGAAAGTACCCAAATGCATATTAGGTGATGGGAAGAGTTCATTTCTTGAGGCTAGAATTTACTAAACTTCTGAGGAGGAAATAAAATCCTTCAACCAGATATGAGAAGACCACCTGTTGTCTTGAATACTTCAAAATAAAAATTGCTCTCAAAGTCATTTAAATCATTGTGTGATTACAAGCAACATAATACATCATCTTATGTTCAATCACATTTACTTGAAAATCACCTACCCTCCACATGAATAAAGCAAGAATGTACAGATTGCTTAGTCATAAAAACCTGTTTGCTAATAGATTCCCAAAAATAAGACAATAAAGAAGAAGACAAATAAAAATAAAACTTAAAGGAAAAGGTACACATAGAACAATGCTTTGAACAGAAGAACACATAAAGGTAATTACAATATGTTCTATTAAAAGGCTCATTTTAAAAAATAGAGTATTGATTTTAGGTAGACACCAGTATTTCCTCTGCAGAATCTCAAAATTAGGTAAAGAAGACATACAAATTAGAAACCCATGAATTAGCACAAAGACTGTTGTTTAAAAATTATCTGTAATGTATGCATTATGTAAGACTTAATGTTTATAGACCAGCTATTTGCTTGAAAAAAAAGAAGCTCCTTAAAATAGCAACTTACTCTTCATTGCATCAAACTACATATAATCTTTTCCCAGTACCAATTTTAGTTAAGTACTTATTCATGTTATTACATATTAATAACTGTTACTAACTTTCTTGGGGGTCTAAGTTACGTAACCTTGTCTCATCCTGTAAAACAAAACAAACCTACCCACCTTATCTGTCTCCTCCACATTTGTGGATTTCACCACACAAGAAGCTGGCCTCTCCTGTATGTTTGTAAGGTCCTGAGGGGCACTCTGAGATGCTGGCATTGGAGGCAATGGAGCACGCCTCTTCTTGGGTGCATCCGATGGCAGGATGTTTGAAACATATGGTTTGGAAATTGTATTGGACCTCGAAAAAGTTGGGCGGTGCTTATTTATTAGAGGGGTTGCAGGAGCACTTGCAGTCTAATAAAAAAAAAGACAGTGTCTATATGCAATTTCAAGATAAAAACCACTTATTTTATACAAGATTTGAAGACTCTTCTAAGATATTGCATAAGAAAATACTTACTTGCTCCCACTTTTTCTTACTACATTGAAAAAAACTAAAAAAACCTTTATTTTCTTTTTCCTTCATAATGTCCAGGTTTTGTGCTATTTGGCAGGATTCAAACAAAGAAGAAAGTCATCTTTGGTACAGAGAGTTGAATATTCACTTCCAAGTTTTTCTTCTCTTACTTTCCCTCTAAAACCTTATCTAATATGCTAGGCATGGAGGTATATGCCTAGAATCCCAGTAACTCAGGAGGCTGAGACAAAAGGATCACAAATTTAAGGCCAGTTTCAGCAACTAAGCAAAATCATCTCAAAAATTTGTTTTAAAAAAGAGGGGGTAATAGGGAAGGTAACTCAGTGGTAAAGCACTCCTAGGTTCAATCCCTAGTACCAAAAACTTTAAAAATAAATAAAAACAAAAACTTTTTTTGTCATTATAATCTGAAATGAATCACTCAGGACTACTTTTATCAAATTCTCAAAGAAACAAATATTCCTGTTTCACAACATAGGAAACTTAAACTAAGATATACTCAGGATCAATAATCACAACTAAGACATACACTCAATTCTTTATGACTCAGCCAGTGTTGCATAATTACCAACATTTCAGAAGTATAATGAAAGCAGTACTAAGATGGAATTTTATAACTATGAGTACATACATTAAAAAATCACCACAGCAAACACAAATAATCTAATGATATTTCTCAGGGCATTAGAAAAACAGGAGCAAACCAAATCCAAAATCAGTAGCAGGAAATAAATCATAAATATCAGAAAAGGAAATAAATGAATAGAAAGGATAGAAAGGATCAATAAACTAAAAGGTGGTTCTTTGAAAAGATAAACAAAATTGACAAATACTTAGCTAAGCAAACCCAAAACAAAGAAAACCCAAACAAATAAAGAGATGAAAAAAGGATAATATGACACATATCACTGAAATTCATAGGATCATTAGCAATATTGAGTAGAACTACATACCTATACACTGGAAATTCTAGAAGAAATTAACAAATTTCTGGGCCCAGATGATCTACCACAATGGAACCAATAGGACATAAAAAAATCTAAATAGATCAATAATAAGCAATGAGATTGAAGCAGTAATAAAGAGTTTCCCAACAAAAAAGTATAAGAACCAGACAGATCCATTGATGAATTTTTACCAGATTTTTAAAGAACTACCACCAATGTTCCTCAAACTATTCCATGAATTAAATTAAATTAAAATGGAAAGAAACCCTTTCAAACTCATTCTGCAATGTATCACCCTGTTACCAAAACTTGATGAGGATACAACAAAAAAAAAACTATAGACTAATGTCCCTGATGAACATAGATGATATATATCCTCAATAAAATACTTTCAAATGGAATTCAACAGCACATTAAAAAGAGCATATATCATGATCAAGTTGGTTTCATTCCTAGGATGCAATGATGGAATCAATAAATGTAATACAGCACATAAATAGAATCAAGAATAAACATCACATGATCATCTCAATAGATGCAGAAAAGGTCCTTGCTAAAATTCAACAGTCCAGTAAAGAGAAAGAAATTATCCCATTTTCATATGACCTTTTCTGACTGAATTTGATCTAGGGAGTCAAATTGCTTATATGAGTAAGTTTGTTTTATAGAACTATCTCAACAAACAGTTAAAAGTAATGTTTACATAACATTCTTGTCATTTATCAATTACTGTTTAAGATGCAGACAATAATTGTTGATGGCTAACATTAGAAAAGATGATAACATGTTACTGTCAGTTAATGGTAACACAAAAATAATACCTATGAAGTGTTCTTTCTTTTTTCTCTATTTTTTGGAGGCAGAGTCTCCCTATGTTGTACAGCCTGACTCCTGGGCTCAACCAATCCTCGTACCTCAGCCTCCAGCATAGCTGAAACTACAGGCAAGTGCCACCATGCCTGGCTACTATGTTCTTGCCAGAGATGTGTCACTAAAACCTAAGGCTCTAGATTTAATAGTCAAATTTCAGGAAATAGAGGGGACAAAGAAACATGTGACAAGGATACATCACCAAAATTTTGAGTAAGACAAACTATAAAACAAATGACCTGGTTTTGTCAACAAACCAATTGCAAATAAAAAAAAAATTAGGACAGGAATAAATTTCAAAAGCATTCTTTTACAAAAAACAAGGGTTTTATAGCAAATCACAATGTAATTTCAATGACATTGAAAACAAAGCACTGTGTGTCAAAATTTGATATAGCTAAAGCAGAACATAGTAAATACACATTCTTAAATGTTTATTTAAAATAAACATTCAATAAATGAAATAAATCATAATAATGTAGGGACTTCTCTAGGAAGGCAAAGATAGTACCAATAAATATTGATGCAATATGTCTTGATAACATTAAAGAAAAACTATATTCCACAAATTAAAACTCATATCTGATAATCCAAATATTAATTAAGTAGCATGCATTCTGCATGAAAAGCCTAACAATAGTAACAATTAATAATGATGAACAGGTGGATAAGACTTTATGTTTAAAGAATTTTTCATAGGCCCATTTTACTTCTTAGAACATCTTTTTGAAGGATTATCATTAGTTATAATTCTAAGCCCTTCTTATTTGAGTAATGCCAACATTTACCCTATAGATATAAAGAAATATAAGCAATGTTATCACTCGAATTCACATCCAAGGAGCCAGGTGATCAGAGATTTGAATAACTTGCACAAAGATACACAGGTTATACATGGTAAAACTAAAACCAATATCTATTTAAAGAACTTTCTGTAATACTTGTGGTTTTTCTTTTTTATGCCACTATTTCATTTTAAGATCACACACAATTAAGTTTAGTTAGAAGAACAGGTGGAAAATTCATATGGTGGCACAATAAATAATATAACCAGAGTGCCAAGCATGGTGGCACATGCCTGCAATCCTAGCTATGGAGGAGGTTGAGGCAGGAGGATCACAAGTTCAAGGCCAACTTGGGCAATGTAGCCAGACCATGCCTCAAAATAAAGCAATTCTTACAAGGGCTGGGGATGTAGCTCAGTGAAGAGCACCCTTAAATTCAATCCCTAATACTGGGAGAATATTTATTTATTTATCTGGAGAGTATTTCAAATAATGATTTTTCCAGACATCTTGTCATCCTCTGCACTAGTTAACCCATCTTCCCTAAAGTTCTAAGTAGGGATCACTACAAGTCAAAGTGAAACACTAAGACAAGTGAAAATTTGAGCCAATTTTAAAAAACAACTCGATACTATAGTTTCCTATGATACCAAACAACCTAAGAGCTGAAGACACTTACAGCACTTTGGATTGACCTGTAGACACTGTAAAAAAAAAAAAAGCTTTCTTAATCTTATTCAGAGCATTCAATCATCTGTAAAATCACATACTTCCACTGCTGGAAGGGATAGTAGCAATCTATATATTCAACACCTTTAAAATGACGTACAAAGGATTATGAAATTTGCTTAGGGTTAAATACATACAGAGTAGCAAAGTTAGGAGCAGAAGCCAAATGCAAGTAACAGTGTTGTTTCTGGAAGGAACACAGAAACCATTTTTTTTCCAATTTTTGTTTTATTAAATTATTATAGAAGTGGAAGATAAGATCCAGATAGTTAAGGCTGTTGCCATCAGCTTGCCGAATTGGACTGACAGCCAATGTATGCCAGAATTAAAATGCCTGATTTCTAATTCTTAGCATATAATTTAAGGTATAAAAATTTTCAACTCCTTTGATTAGGCTAGTCTTCATAATGGCCAATGATAATAAATATTTACTTATGTGGGCTTAATTCTTGGAATTGAAAGTGCTTTAAAGAAATTTGAAAATAGTCAACAAAAATTATTCTAATAATACAATAAGAGAGAATGTGTAGCTATTAAGTTTTTTAAAAACAGTTTGGTAATTATTAGAGTAATCAATTACCTGAGTCTATTCTTTTTAATGGGGGAAAACAACTTCCAGAGTTTATTATTAGACAATTCTTAAAAAAGTTTGTTCTCTATGAAAATAACGTGTTCATTATAAAATCCTATAGCATAAAGAACTATGAAAAGTCAACCACAGTTCAACTCCCAAAGGTAAACACTATTAAAAAATTTTATCTATTTCCTTTCAGAAATTTGTTTTTTCATATTATATTAAAACACATTTATATGCTTCAAAGCTAATTTTAGCATAAGCACTTTCCATATTGTAAAATGTTCACAAATCATTTTAATGACTATAAAATAGTACTATTATGAATATACCACTATTTTTCTGAATAGTTGTTCAACAGAAAAAAATCTGAGATCCTTCTATAATATCACTGAAGTACTACCACTAGTACTCAATAAAGATCCAAACAAAATCACTTTTTCTTATATAAGAGTAAGAATTATGTTTTTTCCTACTTTTAGGATGATATAATTTAAGTATTTGTTGAAATAAAATTATCATAATTAAATTCAGAGAACAAAACAGGGAACATTTAAATTATTTTTTTAGGAAATAAAAGCAAAGTCCAAGTTAAAAATCTCTTACAGAATCTATGTTAGTAATAGTTAAGAAAACAGGAAAAATTATAAGTTTATTTTCAACATACCCAATTTCATGTTATAATTTATAGTTTCTACTGATTTGTGTGTCTTACCTTGTAGAGATGACTTATTGAAGGCAGTAACAGAAGTGGCTACAGGAGAGGGCAAAAGAGGGTAAATTGACTGTGAAGATGCTGATTATTCAAGTAAAAAAACATTGCTGAATTGAGAAAGTAGTCTCTGAATTACATAATGCTAAAATACCAGCATGCTTGAAGGTCTCTGTGCAGAATATGTAATTGTCTGCTTCACTAAAGTTTTATTTATCCCGGTAAGACATATTCATGTTTGATAAATACGTTTGCCTGGGTGTATAAGATACCAGACAAACCAGAATCATCTAAGATCTCCAAAAATTTTAATACAAAACATTATTTTTATAGATTAAAACTACAAGATGTTTGGAAAAATTTTGGAATTAAATTGATTCATTTTATAACCCAGTGTATTGTGAATGATGATCTTGGGGGTGGGGAGGAATAGGCAAGAAATTTGTAAGAAAACTTGACACAAATTCCACAGTAACTCACACTTGATTAAAACAATGAGTTCTCAGGTAAATTTTCGTTTTCTGTTTAAATCTAAAAACCACAAAGAATTAAGTTGAATTTTGAAAAAAAAGTGGATAACAGCTACAAAGACAAATTTTTATTCCTATTTTAATAACTGAAATCAAGTTGTTTTATATTTAAATTGATTTGTTTTATTTCCAAGTGTTTGTTTTTATTTAGTGTTTTCTTCTTATTCCCAACAACATGAATTTACTTCCCGCTCGTCATAATGAACCTGAGAACACTTGTATATAAACACAGCACACACACATACACGTATGCACATTTTGTTCAATCAATAAAATGAAAGGCCTATCTCACCTCTGCTGATATCCATGGCATATAACTCCCGTAGTCCCAAGACATTGAGAGATTTTGTCAAGTCGAGGGGCTCCTGGGACTGGTAGTCTTTCATCAGCAGTATTTGCAGTGGGTCAAACTCACACTTGCTACATATGACAGGAACCAGTTCCTGAAGGGGTGCATGTGAACTGACTCTCACTATGGCCTTCTGTATTTTCTTGAAATTGATCATTACTCTCACAGTTTTCTGAAACATGGATTAAAGCTGGAGTTACACAATAATTTATTAAAGTAAACTTTCTAAAATAATGAGTTTATCTACAATTATATATTTATAAACAGTTCTTTCTTATTCTCTTTTTCATTAATGTTATTTCCTATATCTAAAGCAAATTCTAAGAAACAAATATTAGTTTGCATATCAAACAATCTAAATTGGTCAGGTTTATTGTGCTCCCTTATATTCTCAGTAACTCAAGAGGGTGAGGCAAGAGGATCACAAGTTCAAGGCCAGCCTTGACAACTTGTGAGATCCTGCCTTAAAATAAAAATAAAAAGAACTGGGGATGTTGCTCCATGGCAGAGAGCCCTGCATTCAGTCTCCAGTACTGCAAAAGTAATAAATGATTAAATAATCCACAACCCTTATATATTAAGCAGATTTAAACCAAAGAAGAGAAAATCTCATGTCCAGTGTTGTTTTTTACATTGTTTACTTTAAAATTAACAATATACATAATATACAGATCACCCATGTTTTATCCTATTCTTTATTTAAGGAATATTTATCTTTTGAATCATTTGTCAGTTGCCTCAATTAAAAGAATCTTTTGAAAAACCACTAGAATATTTGCTCCCTATTCAAAGCATAATAAATTAGATAAATTATATAAGGAGTTTAGCACAGTGTCTGCCACAGAGGAAATTATGAAAGTACACTTTATCTTGTGATTAGTTTTTGTTACTATTATCGTACTTTGTTAATTCTTAATATAGTAAAGATTATTAAAGTATTCCTATTTATATATCTATGCTAATAATTCAAAATTATTGAAAATCTTTAAGAATCTCACAACTTTGATGTAACTAAATTAAATCCTATGTAAAAGGAACTTAGCAACTAAGTATAATCTAGTTCATAGATATCAAAGACATTTATTCATAAAGACACCACATGTAATTGAGGGGCTCTGAAGATGGATAATGTGCATGCTACAGCATAAATAAAACTACTTCCATAATAGTTTAAACAGCAGGTTAACAGCTGAATAAATAGCAAGTAAATCCAGTAAACATTTACCTAGACAGAAGAATTTTGTACAATATTTTAATATTCAGTATTTAATTTCATACAAAAGAAAATGTTTTGCTATAAAAACCCTGTTGACTTTGTAAAAACTTCATAATATGAAGAAATGTGACAATACATGTGTTCAAGTCACATGTAAATTAACTATCCACTTAAGATATAAAATTTCATATTTTATGAAGTAAAAAGTTGTGAATATTCATAATAAAAAATTATTCATGAAAACTATAAACTTCTATCCCACTGTTTATACCAACAGAATAATTTTATACAGAATAACTGATTAAGGGCTGAGGATGCTGCTCAGGGGCAGAGTTTGTCTAGTATGCAAAAAGGCTGTTATTTATCGGGCACTGTGTTTCACCCATATGCATATTAAGACTAAAGCAGACAAACCACATGACTTTATGCAAATGTTTTACCCTCTCAGTGCCTCAGTTTCATCATATGTTAGAATATCTGTCTCCTGGGGTTATGATAAGAAATTAATTTGCATAAAACCATAGGAAAAGAGCCTACTATTGTGTAAGTACTCCCTGGCACACACACATACCCATATACATGGAGAAAAAAGGGAAGGAGAAAAGAAGTGGGTGAGCTCTCTCTCTCTCCCCCCTCCCTTTCCTCCCTCTCCCTCCCTCCCTCTCTCTCTCCCTCTCTCCCTCTCCCTCTCATCCTCCCCCCCCCCCTCTCTCTCTCTCTCTCTCTCTCTCCCCCTCTCCCCCTCTCCCTCTCCCTCTCCACCCCCTTCTCTTTTGCCACTGGCCTCTACCACTGACCTCTACGTCCTGCTAATAAAATCTCGGGACAGGTAAACGATTGTTTCAGCGGAGCTTTCCAACATTCCTATAGATATGGGCTGGAGAAGCCATAGAATGTTGTGAGCAGAGCTTAATGGGCAATTCTCGTGGGAGCTCAGAAGACCAGAATGCTGTTAGAAATGTGGCCAATAAAGACTGTACTCATGAGTTTTCAGAGGGGAATGCGGACTCTATTGGGAATCAGACTAGAGAATATTCATGTTATATTCCAGCAAAGAAGTTGTCTACATTTTGCCCATGCCCTGGCATTTTCTGTGAAGGTAAATTTAAAGGTAATGGACTAATAATCTGGTGGAAGAAATTTCAAGGAAGCACAGCATTCAGGCCTGGGTGGCCTGGGTGTTGCTGGCAGATTTTAGCTAGGTTTACTGTGAAAATTGGAAGCAGAGACATTTGGAAAACTGTATTGGTCAAAGAAGTGCAGATAAAATTGGGGCCAAGGAATTTACTGTAAAGATGGTCATCAATAAAGAGAAGTTAAGTACTTTGCTGAAACAAAGGAAAGATACCCTGAGGGCATCTCAGGAGTCAACAAAACCACACCCATTGCAGGCTCAAGGGTGTAGAAGTGAAAACTTGTTTGAGAGACCTTGGACCTATGCTTGCATAGGGTTGCCTAGAAAGAAGTTTCCCCAGGATTCATTTCACTGTGTTTGATTGTCCAGGCATTCAGAGGTCACTGCAGTAATGGTCTAAGGGGGCCAGGCTACAGCTTGAGCTGACTTCAGACTTCAGCATCATTCACATGGTGCTAGTTCTGAATGGATGCAGGACGCTGGAATTAAGGAATACTGGAAGTTTACACTGAAATTTCAGAAAAAGGCCTGGGAGGCCAGGGAAAGTGCAGCAAGTCAGAATCCCTGCAGACAGCCCCTGAAATATCAACGCAGGAGGCTCTGAGAAGGAAGCCAAAGATGCACTGCAGACACTCTGGATTAAGAGATGCCAACAACATGGAACATCTGCTGGTGAAAGAGGCTGGCGTGGACAGAGCCAGCTTAAGAGAAAGGCCATTTGGACTGCAACTGGCAAGGCCATAGGGGTGGGGCTGCACAAGCCCTTTGAAGATCATATTTTGCCCTTACGTGCACTGAATACAGAACTTGGAGCTACAGGACTTGTTTTCCTAGCTGGATTTTGGTCTTGTGTTGGGCCCATCACTTTTTTCTATGCCCCCATTTCTTCCTTTTGGAATGGGAATGCTTACTGTGTGCCAATATATATTAAATATATGCAACTTGCCTTTGATCTTTACAGGGGCTCATAATCAAAAGTTTGCCTTGGCCTCAGATGAGACTTTGGACTTGGACTTTTGGGCAAAACTGCAGCTGTTAAGACTATGGGGACTCTTGAAAATGGACCACATGCATTTTGCATTATGAAATGGACATGAGTTTTGGGGACTCAGAGGTGGAATGTTGAGGTTTGGATGAGCTATCCCCCAAACTCGTATGCTAATACAGGAGTTGAAATGATTAGATTATAAGAATGTAACATAAAAAAAAAGAAGTGGGTGAAAAGGTTAAGGAAGAGGAAAGAGAAAGGAAGGATCTATGAATGAGTCTAACACCCATGAACTAAACTAACCAATGCCCTGCAGTAAACTTGACCCCACTATAAATATGTAGGTCCATCCATTTCAAAGGGAAAGCCTCCCTTCCTGGCACATTACACAGAGGAGACCAGACCTGTATCTGATGCAAGGAACCTCAGCAAAATATCATAGTCTCCATATCTCTCTAAACCCAGTATTTTGAAAATGGTGAGGGATCAGTGGATCCCCAAACTTTCTGCAAGTCAAAATGAACTTGCTGATAAAGAGCCAATGTTTCCAACTTGATTTGGCAGAATATCCAGTTAGGATACTCTCCCAATGTAATTAGGAATGCACTATCAATGACCGGTTTAGCTATTGACAATACCTGTTACAATTTAATTTTAAATGTCAATGGCTTGTTTGAGTTCACTGTAACAAGGCTTTTATGCATGACAAATAAGTATCCTAGAACTATAGGATGAATGATCAAAACAAAAGGATGAAGAAAATCAATTGGCACTGTACAGGAGGCTGTCTCAAAGCATTTGGTGTGTGTGGTACAAACACTGCGGGCAGGGACAGGGAAATTGGGGGGGGGACAGTTAAAATTCATAGAGGCCAATGCTCAATCCTAGCATCAAATTAGATCTGTCCAGGCAAATATAGTTTCCCCTGAACCCTAGACAGACCCGCCTCTTGTACCATCTTCGGAACACCACCACCAGCACCACCACCACCACCACCACCACGACCCGCCCAAGCCTCTTAACCAGCAGGAAAATGCGCATTTGAAAGCCAAAGGTGCCTGCAGGTGCCTAAGGAATTAAGACACACACACACACATACACACAAAGCGAATCACTTAAGAAAAGCATACACACACACACCAAAAAAGAGACAGGAAAAGGAAAGGTACAATTGTGACAAGCCCTTCAGCAACCAGCTAGAATTTTATTCTTTCCTCCTACCCGTCCTCTGGTGTACCTTTTTCTGTCTTTCAACTAAATTGCACATGTATGTACACACACACACACAGACACACACGGACCTGTGTATATGTACAGATAATATTATAATTAACCCTTGCTGTAACAGAGCTCCACACGTATTACAGAAAGGTATTCCATCCTTTCCTCTTCTCTCCCCCCTCCCTCCTTTCTCCCAAACAGGAGAAAATGCCCCCTTCCCCAGATTAAATTTAAAAAAAAATGCGGTTGGGGGTGGCAAAAAAACCATGAAACCCCTCTGTCTCTGGCCCTAGGGCACCAGGAAAGGTGTGTGCTAGACACACGTGGACACCGGCTCCGGAGAAGAACCTGGGACAGGTCCACAGGCGCCCCAAGCCCAGCAGAGACTTCACTAGTCAAGAAGCCAAGATTGGGGAGGGGAGCAGGGGCAGCGCTCTCCGCGGAGGGGGGCGCATTGTTGTGGTCCCCGCACCCCTTTATCTCTGCCCATCCTGTGTGGAGGGGGTACCGGAAGAGGGTGCCTTAGAAGGCGAGCCAGGCGGAGACGCTCAGGCCGTCAGCACTCTGGGGCAGGACTGGGCGGAGGACCGGGGCTTCCCATTCTCTTCCTTGACAGAGCCCCACAACGAAGCCAGCGAGGGCGCGGGGGGGGGGGGAAGTGGGGGGGGTGTAGTGGAAGAGGAAGGCGGGGGGCTGGGGGGCGAGCACCGGCGCGCGGCGGGGGTGCGGGGACTGCCCTCCCGAATGCCCTGCCGGGTGCCCCCCAAACTCCGAGCGCACCTAGCGTCTTCCCTGGACACTTGCAGCTCAACCCGCTCCAGGAGCCCGCAAAAGGTCGCAACAAAGTGGGGGCGCGGAACTTCGCCCGCCCCGGCTCCGGAGGACGCCCTCGCCGCTGCTCACGGAGGAAACTCACCGCCTAGACGCAAGAGGACCTGACACAGCAGCCAACAGGATCCCCTGGGCGAATGGGGGCCGGCAGGGCTCCTGAGCCCAGGGCATGCGCGCTGAGGCGCCCGGGCCTGCGCACTGGAGGTAGCAGGGCGCCGCGGGGGGGGGGGGGTGGGGGGGTGGGGGCGGTGGGGGGGGTGGGGGGGTGGGGGGGGTCACGGGGGGCGAGGGCCATGAGCGCAAGTAGCGTCTTACCTGGACACTTGCTCCTCGACCCGCTCCAGGAGCCCCCAAAGGTAGCAGCAAAGTGGGGGCGCGGATCTTCACCCGCCCCGGTGTGGGAGAATGTCCTCGCTGCTGCTCACGGAGGATACTCACCGCCTGGACGCAAGAGGACCTGACACAGCAGCCAACAGGATCCCCTGGGCGAATGGGGGCCGGCAGCACTCCTGAGCCCAGGGCATGCGCACTGAGGCGCCCGGGCCTGCGCACTGGAGGTAGCAGGGCGCCGCGGGGGCGGGGGGGGGGTCACGGGGGGCGAGGGCCATGAGCACAAGTAGTGTCTTACCTGGACACTTGCTCCTCGATCCGCTGCAGAAGCCCACAAAGGTAGCACCAAAGTGGGGGCACGGAACTTCGCCCGCCCCGGTGTGGGAGAACGCCCCCGCCGCTGCTCATGGAGGAAACTCACCGCCTGGAAGCAAAAGGACCTGACACAGCAGCCAACAGGATCCCCTGGGCGAATGGGGGCCGGCAGTGCTCCTGAGCCCAGGGCATGCGCGCTGGGGCGCCCGGGCCTGCGCACTGGAGGTAGAGGGGCGCCGCGGGGGAGGGGAGTTGCGGGGGGGAGGGCGGAGTCGCGGGGGGCGAGGGCCGAGCGCACACTCAGCGTCTTACCTGGACACTTGCTCCTCAACCCGCTCCAGGAGCCCGCAAAGGTAGCAGCAAAGTGGGGGCGGGGTACTTCGCCCGCCCCGGTGTGGGAGAATGCCCTCGCCGCTGCTCACGGAGGATACTCACCACCTGGACGCAAGAGGACCTGACACAGCAGAAAACAGGATCCCCTGGGCGAATGGGGGCCGGCAGTGCTCCTGAGCCCAGGGCATGCAGGCTGGGGTGCCCAGGCCTGCGCACTGCAGGTAGCGGGGCGCCGCGGGGGGGGGGGGGGGCAGGGGCAGCGTGCGGGCGGGGGGCGGGGAGCGAGGGCCACGGGGGGGGGGGGGGGGTGGCGGGGGGCGAGGGCCGTGAGCGCACCTAGCATCTTACCTGGACACTTGCTCCTCAACCCGCTCCAGGAGCCCGCAAAGGTAGCAGCAAAGTGGGGGTGGGGTACTTCACCCGCCCCGGTGTGGGAGAACGCCCTCGCCGCTGCTCACGGAGGATACTCACCGCCTGGACGCAAGAGGACCTGACACAGCAGCCAACAGGATCCCGTGGGCGAATGGGGGCCGGCAGTGCTCCTGAGCCCAGGGCATGCACTCTGGGGAGCCCGGGCCTGCGCACTGGAGGTAGCGGGGCGCCGTGGGGGGTCGGGGTCGCGGGGGGGGGGGGGGGGGGGCGGGGTCGCGGGGGGCGAGGGCCGTGAGCGCACCTAGCATCTTACCTGGACACTTGCTCCTCGATCCGCTGCAGGAGCCCGCAAAGGTCGCAGCAAAGTGGGGGCAGGGAACTTTGCCCGCCCCGGTGCGGGAGAACGCCCCCAGCGCTGCTCACGGAGGATACTCACCGCCTGGACGCAAGAGGACCTGACACAGCAGCCAACAGGATCCCGTGGACGGCTGGGGGCCGGCAGTGCTCCTGAGCCCAGGGCATGCACTCTGGGGCGCCCGGGCCTGCGCACTGGAGGTAGCGGGCGCCGCGGGGGGACGGGGTCGCGGGGGGCGAGGGCCGGGAGCGCACCTAGCATCTTACCTGGACACTTGCTCCTCGACCCGCTCCAGGAGCCCACAAAGGTAGCAGCAAAGTGGGGGCACGGGACTTCGCCCGCCCCGGTGTGGGAGAACGCCCTCGCCGCTGCTCACGGAGGATACTCACCGCCTGGACGCAAGAGGACCTGACACAGCAGCCAACAGGATCCCCTGGGCGAATGGGGTCCGGCAGTGCTCCTGAGCCCAAGGCATGCGCACTGAGGCGCCCGAGCCTGCGCACTGGAGGTAGCAGGGCGCCGCTGGAGAGGGGAGTCGCCGGGGGGGCGGGGTCGCGGGGGGCGAGAGCCCTGAGCACACCTAGCATCTTACCTGGACACTTGCTCCTCAACCCGCTCCAAGAGCCCGCAAAGGTAGCAGCAAAGTGGGGGCGGGGTACTTCGCCTGCCCCGGTGTGGGAGAATGCCCTCGCCGCTGCTCACGGAGGATACTCACCGCCTGGACGCAAGAGGACCTGACACAGCAGCCAACAGGATACCCTGGGCGAATGGGGGCCGGCAGCGCTCCTGAGCCCAGGGCATGCAGGCTGGGGTGCCGGGCCTGCGCACTGCAGGTAGGGGGGGGGGGGGCAGGGGCAGCGGGCGGGGGGCGGGGAGCGAAGGCCACGGGGGGGTGGCGGGGGGCTAGGGCCGTGCGGGGGGGATGGGGGGGACGAGGACCTCGCGGGTGCGGGGGGTGGCGGGGGGCGAGGGCCGTGAGCGCACCTAGCATCTTACCTGGACACTTGCTCCTCGACCCGCTCCAGGAGCCCACAAAGGTAGCAGCAAAGTGGGGGCACGGGACTTCGCCCGCCCCGGTGCGGGAGAACGCCCTCGCCGCTGCTCACGGAGGATACTCACCGCCTGGACGCAAGACGACCTGACACAGCAGCCAACAGGATCCCCTGGGCGAATGGGGGCCGGCAGCGCTCCTGAGCCCAGGGCATGCGCGCTGAGGCGCCCGGGCCTGCGCACTGGAATTGTCAGGGCGCCTGGGGGGGGTCGCGGGGGAGGTCGCGGGGGGGGGGGGGATCGTGAGTGGGGGGTCGCGGGGGGCGAGGGCCGTGAGCGCACCTAGCATCTTACCTGGACACTTGCTCCTCGATCCGCTGCAGGAGCCCGCAAAGGTCGCAGCAAAGTGGGGGCGCGGATCTTCGCCTGCCCAGGTGTGGGAGAATGCCCCCACCGCTGCTCAGGGAGGATACTCACCGCCTGGACGCAAGAGGACCTGACACAGCAGCCAACAGGATCCCGTGGGCGGCTGGGGGCCGGCAGTGCTCCTGAGCCCAGGGCATGCGCGCTGGGGCGCCCGGGCCTGCGCACTGGAGGTACAGGGGCGCCGAGGGGGGGGGGGTGCGGGGCCTGCGCGAGGTGAAGGGGGGGGCGGGGAGCAAGGGCCACGCGGGGCGGGGCGGGCGGCTAGGGCCATGAGCGCACCTAGCATCTTACCTGGACACTTGCTCCTCGACCCGCTCCAGGAGCCCGCAAACCTCGCAGCAAAGTGGGGGCGCGGAACTTCGCCCGCCCTGGTGTGGGAGAACGCCCTCGCCGCTGCTCACGGAGGATACTCACCGCCTGGTCGCAGGAGGACCTGACACAGCAGCCAACACGATCCCCTGGGCGAATGGGGGCTTGCAGCGCTCCTGAGCCCAGGGCATGCGCACTGAGGTGCCCGGGCCTGTGCATTGGAGGTAGCAGGGCGCCGCGGGGGGGGGGTCGCGGGGGGCGAGGGCCGTGAGCGCACCTAGAGTCTTACCTGGACACTGGCTCCTCAACCCGCTCCAGGAGCCCGCAAATGTAGCAGCAAAGTGGGGGCGCGGATCTTCGCCCGCCCCGGTGTGGGAGAATGCCCTCGCCGCTGCTCATGGAGGATACTCACCGCCTGGATCCAAGAGGACCTGACACAGCAGCCAACAGGATCTCCTGGGCGAATGGGGGCTGGCAGCGCTCCTGAGCCCAAGGCATGCGCACTGAGGCGTCCGGGCCTGCACATTGGAGGTAGAGGGCGCCGCAGGGGGGGGGGTCCGGTGGGGGTTCCCGGGGGAGGTCGCGGGGGGCGAGGGCCGTGAGCGTACCTAGCATCTTACCTGGACACTTGCTCCTCGACCCGCTGCAGGAGCCCGCAAAGTTCGCAGCAAAGTGGGGGCGCGGAACTGCGCCCGCCCCGGTGCGGGAGAACGCCCCCGATGCTGCTCACGGAGGATACTCACCGCCTGGATGCAAGAGGACCTGACACAGCAGCCAACAGGATCCCCTGGGCGGCTGGGGGCCGGCAGTGCTCCTGAGCCCAGGGCATGCACTCTGGGAGCCCGGGCCTGCGCACTGGAGGTAGCGGGGCGCCGCGAGGGGGGGGCGGGGTCGCGGGGGGCGAGGGCCGAGCGTGCACCCAGCGTCTTACCTGGACACTTGGTCCTCAACCCGCTCCAGGAGCCCGCAAAGGTCGCAGCAAAGTGGGGGCGCGGAATTTCGCCCGCCCCGGTGTGGGAGAACGCCCTCGCCGCTGCTCAGGGAGGATACTCACCGCCTGGTCGCAGGAGGACCTGACACAGCAGCCAACAGGATCCCCTGGGCGAATGGGGGCCGGCAGCGCTCCTGAGCCCAGGGCATGCGCACTGGGGTGCCCGGGCCTGCACACTGGAGGTAGCGGGGCGCCGCGGGGGAGGGGGGGGCTACGCGCGGTGGGGCAGGAAGCGAGGGCCACGGGGGGGGGGCTAGGGCCGCACGGGGGGGATGGGGGGGCGAGGACGGCGCGGGTGGAGGGCGGTGGGGGGGGTGGGGGGGTGGCGCGGGGCGAGGGCCCTGAGCGCACCTAGAGTCTTACCTGGACACTTGCTCCTCAACCCGCTCCAGGAGCCCGCAAAGGTAGCAGCAAAGTGGGGGCGCGGAATTTCGCCCGCCCAGGTGTGGGAGAACGCCCCCGCCGCTGCTCACGGAGGATACTCATCACCTGGACCCAAGAGGACCTGACACACCAGCCAACAGGATCCCGTGGGCGGCTGCTAGTGCTCCTGAGACCAGGGCATGCACGCTGGGGCGCCCGGGCCTGCGCACTGGAGGTAGAGGGGCGCCGCGGGCGGGGGGGGGGGGGGGGGGCGAGGGCCTCGCGGGGGGGGGGGGGGGGCGGTGGCAGGGGCGAGGGCCGTGAGCGCACCTAGTGTGTTACCTGGACACTTGCTCCTCGACCAGCTCCAGGAGCCCGCAAAGGTCGCAGCAAAGTGGGGGCGCGGAACTTCGCCCGCCCCGGTGCAGGAGAATGCCCCCGCCACTGCTCATGGAGGAAACTCACTGCCTGGAAGCAAGAGACCTGACACAGCAGCCAACAGGATCCCCTGGGCGAATGGGGGCTGGCAGCGCTCCTGAGCCCAAGGCATGCGCACTGAGGCGCCCGGGCCTGCACATTGGAGGTAGTAGGGCGCCGCGGGGGGGGGGGATGGGGGGGGGTCGGGGGGGGGGTGTCCCGGGGGAGATCGCGGGGGGCGAGGGCCGTGAGCGCACCTAGCATCTTACCTGGACACTTGCTCCTCGACCCGCTGCAGGAGCCCGCAAAGGTCGCAGCAAAGTGGGAGCGCGGAACTTCGCCCGCCCCGGTTGGGGAGAACGCCCCCGCTGCTGCTCACGGAGGATACTCACCGCCTGGACGCAAGAGGACCTGACACAGCAGCCAACAGGATCCCGTGGGCGGCTGGGGGCCGGCAGTGCTCCTGAGCCCAGGGCATGAGCGCTGGGGCGCCCGGGCCTGCGCACTGGAGGTAGAGGGGCGCCGCGGGCGGTGGGGGTGCGGGGGCTGCGCGAGGTGAAGGGGGGGCGGGGAGCAAGGGCCACGCGGGGTGGGGCGGGGGGCTAGGGCCGTGAGCGCACCTAGCATCTTACCTGGACACTTGCTACTCGACCAGCTCCAGGAGCCCGCAAAGGTAGCAGCAATGTGGGGGCGCGGAACTTCGCCCGCCCCGGTGTGGGAGAACGCCCTCGCCGCTGCTCAAGGAGGATACTCATCGCCTGGACGCAAGAGGACCTGACACAGCAGCCAACAGGATCCCCTGGGCGAATGGGGGCTGGCAGCGCTCCTGATCCCAAGGCATGCGCACTGAGGCGCCCGGGCCTGCAGTTTGGAGGTAGCAGGGCGCCGCGGGGGGGGGGGGAGGTCGGTGGGGGGGTCGCGGGGGGCGAGGGCCGTGAGCGCACCTAGCATCTTACCTGGACACTTGCTCCTGGACCCGCTGCAGGAGCCCGCAAAGGTCGCAGCAAAGTGGGGGCGCGGAACTTCGCCCGCCCCGGTGCGGGAGAACGCCCCCGCTGCTGCTCACGGAGGATACTCACCGCCTGGACGCAAGAGGACCTGACACAGCAGCCAACAGGATCCCGTGGGCGGCTGGGGGCCAGCAGTGCTCCTGAGCCCAGGGCATGCGCGCTGGGGCGCCCGGGCCTGCGCACTGGAGGTACAGGGGCGCCGAGGGGGGGGGGGTGCGGGGCCTGCGCGAGGTGAAGGGGGGGCGGGGAGCGAGGGCCACGCGGGGCGGGGCGAGGGGCTAGGGCCGTGAGCGCACCTAGCATCTTACCTGGACACTTGCTCCTCGACCAGCTCCAGGAGCCCGCAAAGGTCGCAGCAAAGTGGGGGGGCGGAACTTCGCCTCCCTGGCGCGGGAGAACGCCCCCGACGCTGCTCACGAAGGAGACTGTCTGCCTGGACTCAAGAGGACCTGACACAGCAGCCAACAGGATCCTGTGGGCGCCTGGGGGCTGGCAGCGCTCCTGAGCCCAGGGCATGCGCCCTGGGGCGCCCAGGCCTGCAGGTAGCGGGGGGCCGCGGGCCTGCGCGCGGGAGGGGTCAGGGAGCGAGGGCCACGTGGGGGGGGGTTGCGGGGGGCTCGGGCCGCTGGGGGGGGTGGTGGCGGGGGCGAGGGCCCTGAGCGCACCCAGCCTCTTACCTGGACACTTGCTCCTCAACCCGCTGCAGGAGCCCGCAAAGGTCGCAGCAAAGTGGGGGCGCGGAATTTCGCCCGCCCCGGTGTGGGAGAACGCCCTCGCCGCTGCTCAGGGAGGATACTCACCGCCTGGACGCAAGAGGACCTGACACAGCAGAAAACAGGAATGCCCTGGGCGAATGGGGGCCGGCAGCGCTCCTGAGCCCAGGGCATGCGCACTGGGGTGCCCGGGCCTGCGCACTGGAGGTAGTGGGGCACCGCGGGGGGGGGGGGGGGCTTCCCGCGGTGGGGCGGGGAGCGAGGGCCACAGGGGGGGTGACGGGGGGGGGCTAGCGGGGCGCCGTGGGGGGTCGGGGTCGAGGGGGGGGGCGGGGTCGCGGGGGGCGAGGGCCGTGAGCGCACCTAGCGTCTTACCTGGACACTTGCTCCTCGATCCGCTGCAGAAGCCCACAAAGGTAGCAGCAAAGTGGGGGCGCGGATCTTCGCCCGCCCCGGTGTGGGAGAATGCCCTCGCCGCTGCTCACGGAGGATACTCACCGCCTGGACGCAAGAGGACCTGACACAGCAGCCAACAGGATCCCCTGGGCGAATGGGGGCTTGCAGCGCTCCTGAGCCCAGGGCATGCGCACTGAGGTGCCCGGGCCTGTGCACTGGAGGTAGCAGGGCGCCGCGGGGGGGGGGGTCGCGGGGGGCGAGGGCCGTGAGCGCACCTAGAGTCTTACCTGGACACTGGCTCCTCAACCCGCTCCAGGAGCCCGCAAATGTAGCAGCAAAGTGGGGGCGCGGATCTTCGCCCGCCCCATTGTGGCAGAATGCCCTCGCCGCTGCTCATGGAGGATACTCACCGCCTGGACGCAAGAGGACCTGACACAGCAGCCAACAGGATCCCCTGGACGAATGGGGGCTGGCAGCGCTCCTGAGCCCAAGGCATGCGCACTGAGGCGCCCGGGCCTGCACATTGGAGGTAGCAGGGCGCTGCGGGGGGGGGGAGGGTCGGGGGGGGATCCCGGGGGAGGTCGCGGGGGGCGAGGGCCGTGAGCGTACCTAGCGTCTTACCTGGACACTTGCTCCTCAACCCGCTGCAGGAGCCCGAAAAGGTCGCAGCAAAGTGGGGGCGCGGAACTTCGCCCGCCCCGGTGCGGGAGAACGCCCCCGCCGCTGCTCACGGAGGATAATCACCGCCTGGACGCAAGAGGACCTGACACAGCAGCCAACAGGATCCCCTGGGCGAATGGGGGCCGGCAGCGCTCCTGAGCCCAGGGCATGCGCGCTGAGGCGCCCGGGCCTGCGCACTGGAGGTAGCAGGGCGCCTGGGGGGGGGTCGCAGGGGAGGGTCGCGGGGGGGGGGGGGATCGTGGGTGGGGGGTCGCGGGGGGCGAGGGCCGTGAGCGCACCTAGCGTCTTACCTGGACACTTGCTCCTCGATCCGCTGCAGAAGCCCACAAAGGTAGCAGCAAAGTGGGGGCGCGGATCTTCGCCCGCCCCGGTGTGGGAGAATGCCCTCGCCGCTGCTCACGGAGGATACTCACCACCTGGACGCAAGAGGACCTGACACAGCAGCCAACAGGATCCCCTGGGCGAATGGGGGCCGGCAGCGCTCCTGAGCCCAGGGCATGCGCGCTGAGGCGCCCGGGCCTGCGCACTGGAGGTAGCAGGGCGCCTGGGGGGGGGGTCGCAGGGGAGGGTCGCGGGGGGGGGGGGATCGTGGGTGGGGGGTCGCGGGGGGCGAGGGCCGTGAGCGCACCTAGTGTCTTACCTGGACACTTGCTCCTCGATCCGCTGCAGAAGCCCACAAAGGTAGCACCAAAGTGGTGGCGCGGAACTTCGCCCGCCCCGGTGTGGGAGAACGCCCCCGCCGCTGCTCATGGAGGATAGTCACCGCCTGGACGCAAGAGGACCTAACACAGCAGCCAACAGGATCCCGTGGGCGGCTGGGGGCCGGCAGTGCTCCTGAGCCCAGGGCATGAGCGCTGGGGCGCCCGGGCCTGCGCACTGGAGGTAGAGGGGCGCCGCGGGCGGTGGGGGTGCGGGGGCTGCGCGAGGTGAAGGGGGGGCGGGGAGCAAGGGCCACGCGGGGTGGGGCGGGGGGCTAGGGCCGTGAGCGCACCTAGCATCTTACCTGGACACTTGCTACTCGACCAGCTCCAGGAGCCCGCAAAGGTAGCAGCAATGTGGGGGCGCGGAACTTCGCCCGCCCCGGTGTGGAGAACGCCCTCGCCGCTGCTCAAGGAGGATACTCATCGCCTGGATCCAAGAGGACCTGACACAGCAGCCAACAGGATCCCCTGGGCGAATGGGGGCTGGCAGCGCTCCTGATCCCAAGGCATGCGCACTGAGGGGCACGGGCCTGCAGTTTGGAGGTAGCAGGGCACCGCGGGGGGGGGGGGGAGGTCGGTGGGGGGGTCGCGGGGGGCGAGGGCCGTGAGCGCACCTAGCATCTTACCTGGACACTTGCTCCTGGACCCGCTGCAGGAGCCCGCAAAGGTCGCAGCAAAGTGGGGGCGCGGAACTTCGCCCGCCCCGGTGCGGGAGACGCCCCCGCTGCTGCTCACGGAGGATACTCACCGCCTGGACGCAAGAGGACCTGTCACAGCAGCCAACAGGATCCCGTGGGCGGCTGGGGGCCAGCAGTGCTCCTGAGCCCAGGGCATGCACTCTGGGGAGCCCGGGCCTGCGCACTGGAGGTACAGGGGCGCCGAGGGGGGGGGTGCGGGGCCTGCGCGAGGTGAAGGGGGGGCGGGGAGCGAGGGCCACGCGGGGCGGGGCGAGGGGCTAGGGCCGTGAGCGCACCTAGCATCTTACCTGGACACTTGCTCCTCGACCAGCTCCAGGAGCCCGCAAAGGTCGCAGCAAAGTGGGGGGGCGGAACTTCGCCTCCCTGGCGCGGGAGAACGCCCCCGACGCTGCTCACGGAGGAGACTGACTGCCTGGACTCAAGAGGACCTGACACAGCAGCCAACAGGATCCCCTGGGCGAATGGGGGCTTGCAGCGCTCCTGAGCCCAGGGCATGCGCACTGAGGTGCCCGGGCCTGTGCACTGGAGGTAGCAGGGCGCCGCGGGGGGGGGGGGTCGCGGGGGGCGAGGGCCGTGAGCGCACCTAGAGTCTTACCTGGACACTGGCTCCTCAACCCGCTCCAGGAGCCCGCAAATGTAGCAGCAAAGTGGGGGCGCGGATCTTCGCCCGCCCCATTGTGGCAGAAAGCCCTCGCCGCTGCTCATGGAGGATACTCACCGCCTGGACGCAAGAGGACCTGACACAGCAGCCAACAGGATCCCCTGTGCGAATGGGGGCTGGCAGCGCTCCTGAGCCCAAGGCATGCGCACTGAGGCGCCCGGGCCTGCACATTGGAGGTAGCAGGGCGCTGCGGGGGGGGGGAGGGTCGGGGGGGGGATCCCGGGGGAGGTCGCGGGGGGCGAGGGCCGTGAGCGTACCTAGCATCTTACCTGGACACTTGCTCCTCGACCCGCTGCAGGAGCCCGCAAAGGTCGCAGCAAAGTGGGGGCGCGGAACTTCGCCCGCCCCGGTGCGGGAGAACGCCCCCGCCGCTGCTCACGGAGGATAATCACCGCCTGGACGCAAGAGGACCTGACACAGCAGCCAACAGGATCCCGTGTGCGGCTGGGGGCCGGCAGTGCTCCTGAGCCCAGGGCATGCACTCTGGGGAGCCCGGGCCTGCGCACTGGAGGTAGCGGGGCGCCGCGGGGGGGCGGGGTCGCGGGGGGCGAGGGCCATGAGCGCACCTAGCATCTTACCTGGACACTTGCTCCTCGACCTGCTCCAGGAGCCCGCAAAGGTAGCAGCAAAGTGGGGGCACGGATCTTCGCCTGCCCCGGTGTGGGAGAATGCCCTCGCCGCTGCTCACGGAGGATACTCACCGCCTGGACGCAAGAGGACCTGACACAGCAGCCAACAGTATTCCCTGGGCGAATGGGGGCCGGCAGCACTCCTGAGCCCAGGGCATGCGCACTGAGGTGCCCTGGCCTGCGCACTGGAGGTAGCAGGGCGCCGCGGGGGAGGGGATTTGTGGGGGGGGGGGCGGGGTCGCGGGGGGCGAGGGCCGAGCGCACACCCAGCGTCTTACCTGGACACTTGCTCCTCAACCCGCTCCAGGAGCCCGCAAAGGTAGCAGCAAAGTGGGGGCGCGAAACTTCGCCCGCCCCGGTGTGGGAGAATGCCCTCGCCGCTGCTCACGGAGGATACTCACCGCCTGGACGCAAGAGGACCTGACACAGCAGAAAACAGGAATGCCCTGGGCGAATGGGGGCCGGCAGCGCTCCTGAGCCCAGGGCATGCGCACTGGGGTGCCCGGGCCTGCGCACTGGAGGTAGTGGGGCACCGCGGGGGGGGGGGGGCTTCCCGCGGTGGGGCGGGGAGCGAGGGCCACAGGGGGGGTGACGGGGGGGGCTAGCGGGGCGCCGTGGGGGGTCGGGGTCGAGGGGGGGGGCGGGGTCGCGGGGGGCGAGGGCCGTGAGCGCACCTAGCGTCTTACCTGGACACTTGCTCCTCGATCCGCTGCAGAAGCCCACAAAGGTAGCAGCAAAGTGGGGGCGCGGATCTTCGCCCGCCCCGGTGCGGGAGAATGCCCTCGCCGCTGCTCACGGAGGATACTCACCACCTGGACGCAAGAGGACCTGACACAGCAGCCAACAGGATCCCCTGGGCGAATGGGGGCCGGCCGCGCTCCTGAGCCCAGGACATGCGCGCTGAGGCGCCCGGGCCTGCGCACTGGAGGTAGCAGGGCGCCTGGGGGGGGGGTCGCAGGGGAGGGTCGCGGGGGGGGGGGGATCGTGGGTGGGGGGTCGCGGGGGGCGAGGGCCGTGAGCGCACCTAGTGTCTTACCTGGACACTTGCTCCTCGATCCGCTGCAGAAGCCCACAAAGGTAGCACCAAAGTGGTGGCGCGGAACTTCGCCCGCCCCGGTGTGGGAGAACGCCCCAGCCGCTGCTCATGGAGGATAGTCACCTCCTGGATGCAAGAGGACCTGACACAGCAGCCAACAGGATCCCGTGGGCGGCTGGGGGCCGGCAGTGCTCCTGAGCCCAGGGCATGAGCGCTGGGGCGCCCGGGCCTGCGCACTGGAGGTAGAGGGGCGCCGCGGGCGGTGGGGGTGCGGGGGCTGCGCGAGGTGAAGGGGGGGCGGGGAGCAAGGGCCACGCGGGGTGGGGCGGGGGGCTAGGGCCGTGAGCGCACCTAGCATCTTACCTGGACACTTGCTACTCGACCAGCTCCAGGAGCCCGCAAAGGTAGCAGCAATGTGGGGGCGCGGAACTTCGCCCGCCCCGGTGTGGGAGAACGCCCTCGCCGCTGCTCATGGAGGATACTCATCGCCTGGATCCAAGAGGACCTGACACAGCAGCCAACAGGATCCCCTGGGCGAATGGGGGCTGGCAGCGCTCCTGATCCCAAGGCATGCGCACTGAGGCGCCCGGGCCTGCAGTTTGGAGGTAGCAGGGCGCCGCGGGGGGGGGGGGGGGAGGTCGGTGGGGGGGTCGCGGGGGGCGAGGGCCGTGAGCGCACCTAGCATCTTACCTGGACACTTGCTCCTGGACCCGTTGCAGGAGCCCGCAAAGGTCGCAGCAAAGTGGGGGCGCGGAACTTCGCCCGCCCCGGTGCGGGAGAACGCCCCCGCTGCTGCTCACGGAGGATACTCACCGCCTGGACGCAAGAGGACCTGACACAGCAGCCAACAGGATCCCGTGGGCGGCTGGGGGCCAGCAGTGCTCCTGAGCCCAGGGCATGCGCGCTGGGGCGCCCGGGCCTGCGCACTGGAGGTACAGGGGCGCCGAGGGGGGGGGGGTGCGGGGCCTGCGCGAGGTGAAGGGGGGGCGGGGAGCGAGGGCCACGCGGGGCGGGGCGAGGGGCTAGGGCCGTGAGCGCACCTAGCATCTTACCTGGACACTTGCTCCTCGACCAGCTCCAGGAACCCGCAAAGGTCGCAGCAAAGTGGGGGGGCGGAACTTCGCCTCCCTGGCGCGGGAGAACGCCCCTGGTGCTGCTCACGAAGGAGACTGACTGCCTGGACTCAAGAGGACCTGACACAGCAGCCAACAGGATCCTGTGGGCGCCTGGGGGCTGGCAGCGCTCCTGAGCCCAGGGCATGCGCCCTGGGGCGCCCAGGCCTGCAGGTAGCGGGGGGCCGCGGGCCTGCGCGCGGGAGGGGGCAGGGAGCGAGGGCCACGTGGGGGGGGGTTGCGGGGGGCCAGGGCCGCTGGGGGGGGTGGTGGCGGGGGCGAGGGCCCTGAGCGCACCTAGCGTCTTACCTGGACACTTGCTCCTCAACCCGCTGCAGGAGCCCGCAAAGGTCGCAGCAAAGTGGGGGCGCGGAATTTCGCCCGCCCCGGTGTGGGAGAACGCCCTCGCCGCTGCTCAGGGAGGATACTCACCGCCTGGTCGCAGGAGGACCTGACACAGCAGCCAACAGGATCCCCTGGGCGAATGGGGGCTTGCAGCGCTCCTGAGCCCAGGGCATGCGCACTGAGGTGCCCGGGCCTGTGCACTGGAGGTAGCAGGGCGCCGCGGGGGGGGGGGGGGTCGCGGGGGGCGAGGGCCGTGAGCGCCCCTAGAGTCTTACCTGGACACTGGCTCCTCAACCCGCTCCAGGAGCCCGCAAATGTAGCAGCAAAGTGGGGGCGCGGATCTTCGCCCGCCCCATTGTGGCAGAATGCCCTCGCCGCTGCTCACGGAGGATACTCACCGCCTGGACGCAAGAGGACCTGACACAGCAGCCAACAGGATCCCCTGTGCGAATGGGGGCTGGCAGCGCTCCTGAAACCCAAGGCATGCGCACTGAGGCGCCCGGGCCTGCACATTGGAGGTAGCAGGGCGCTGCGGGGGGGGGGAGGGTCGGGGGGGGATCCCGGGGGAGGTCGCGGGGGGCGAGGGCCGTGAGCGTACCTAGCATCTTACCTGGACACTTGCTCCTCGACCCGCTGCAGGAGCCCGCAAAGGTCGCAGCAAAGTGGGGGCGCGGAACTTCGCCCGCCCCGGTGCGGGAGAACGCCCCCGCCGCTGCTCACGGAGGATAATCACCGCCTGGATGCAAGAGGACCTGACACAGCAGCCAACAGGATCCCGTGGGCGGCTGGGGGCCGGCAGTGCTCCTGAGCCCAGGGCATGCACTCTGGGGAGCCCGGGCCTGCGCACTGGAGGTAGCGGGGCGCCGCGGGGGGGCGGGGTCGCGGGGGGCGAGGGCCATGAGCGCACCTAGCATCTTACCTGGACACTTGCTCCTCGACCTGCTCCAGGAGCCCGCAAAGGTAGCAGCAAAGTGGGGGCGTGGATCTTCTCCCGCCCCGGTGTGGGAGAATGCCCTCGCCGCTGCTCACGGAGGATACTCATCGCCTGGACGCAAGAGGACCTGACACAGCAGCCAACAGTATTCCCTGGGCGAATGGGGGCCGGCAGCACTCCTGAGCCCAGGGCATGCGCACTGAGGTGCCCTGGCCTGCGCACTGGAGGTAGCAGGGCGCCGCGGGGGAGGGGAGTTGTGGGGGGGGGGGCGGGGTCGCGGGGGGCGAGGGCCGAGCGCACACCCAGCGTCTTACCTGGACACTTGCTCCTCAACCCGCTCCAGGAGCCCGCAAAGGTAGCAGCAAAGTGGGGGCGCGAAACTTCGCCCGCCCCGGTGTGGGAGAACGCCCTCGCCACTGCTCACCGAGGATACTCACCGCCTGGACGCAAGAGGACCTGACACAGCAGAAAACAGGAATGCCCTGGGCGAATGGGGGCCGGCAGCGCTCCTGAGCCCAGGGCATGCGCACTGGGGTGCCCGGGCCTGCGCACTGGAGGTAGTGGGGCACCGCGGGGGGGGGGGGGCTTCCCGCGGTGGGGCGGGGAGCGAGGGCCACAGGGGGGGTGACGGGGGGGGGCTAGCGGGGCGCCGTGGGGGGTCGGGGTCGAGGGGGGGGGCGGGGTTGCGGGGGGCGAGGGCCGTGAGCGCACCTAGCGTCTTACCTGGACACTTGCTCCTCGATCCGCTGCAGAAGCCCGCAAAGGTAGCAGCAAAGTGGGGGCGTGGATCTTCGCCCGCCCCGGTGTGGGAGAATGCCCTCGCCGCTGCTCACGGAGGATACTCACCACCTGGACGCAAGAGGACCTGACACAGCAGCCAACAGGATCCCCTGGGCGAATGGGGGCCGGCCGCGCTCCTGAGCCCAGGGCATGCACGCTGAGGCGCCCGGGCCTGCGCACTGGAGGTAGCAGGGCGCCTGGGGGGGGGTCGCAGGGGAGGGTCGCGGGGGGGGGGGGATCGTGGGTGGGGGGTCGCGGGGGGCGAGGGCCGTGAGCGCACCTAGTGTCTTACCTGGACACTTGCTCCTCGATCCGCTGCAGAAGCCCACAAAGGTAGCACCAAAGTGGTGGCGCGGAACTTCGCCCGCCCCGGTGTGGGAGAACGCCCCCGCCGCTGCTCAAGGAGGATACTCACCGCCTGGACGCAAGAGGACCTGACACAGCAGCCAACAGGATCCCGTGGGCGGCTGGGGGCCGGCAGTGCTCCTGAGCCCAGGGCATGAGCGCTGGGGCGCCCGGGCCTGCGCACTGGAGGTAGAGGGGCGCCGCGGGCGGTGGGGGTGCGGGGGCTGCGCGAGGTGAAGGGGGGGCGGGGAGCAAGGGCCACGCGGGGTGGGGCGGGGGGCTAGGGCCGTGAGCGCACCTAGGATCTTACCTGGACACTTGCTACTCGACCAGCTCCAGGAGCCCGCAAAGGTAGCAGCAATGTGGGGGCGCGGAACTTCGCCCGCCCCGGTGTGGAGAACGCCCTCGCCGCTGCTCAAGGAGGATACTCATCGCCTGGATCCAAGAGGACCTGACACAGCAGCCAACAGGATCCCCTGGGCGAATGGGGGCTGGCAGCGCTCCTGATCCCAAGGCATGCGCACTGAGGCGCCCGGGCCTGCAGTTTGGAGGTAGCAGGGCGCCGCGGGGGGGGGGGGGAGGTCGGTGGGGGGGTCGCGGGGGGCGAGGGCCGTGAGCGCACCTAGCATCTTACCTGGACACTTGCTCCTGGACCCGCTGCAGGAGCCCGCAAAGGTCGCAGCAAAGTGGGGGCGCGGAACTTCGCCCGCCCCGGTGCGGGAGAACGCCCCCGCTGCTGCTCACGGAGGATACTCACCGCCTGGACGCAAGAGGACCTGACACAGCAGCCAACAGGATCCCGTGGGCGGCTGGGGGCCAGCAGTGCTCCTGAGCCCAGGGCATGCGCGCTGGGGCGCCCGGGCCTGCGCACTGGAGGTACAGGGGCGCCGAGGGGGGGGGGTGCGGGGCCTGCGCGAGGTGAAGGGGGGGCGGGGAGCGAGGGCCACGCGGGGCGGGGCGAGGGGCTAGGGCCGTGAGCGCACCTAGCATCTTACCTGGACACTTGCTCCTCGACCAGCTCCAGGAGCCCGCAAAGGTCGCAGCAAAGTGGGGGGGCGGAACTTCGCCTCCCTGGCGCGGGAGAACGCCCCTGGTGCTGCTCACGAAGGAGACTGACTGCCTGGACTCAAGAGGACCTGACACAGCAGCCAACAGGATCCTGTGGGCGCCTGGGGGCTGGCAGCGCTCCTGAGCCCAGGGCATGCGCCCTGGGGCGCCCAGGCCTGCAGGTAGCGGGGGGCCGCGGGCCTGCGCGCGGGAGGGGGCAGGGAGCGAGGGCCACGTGGGGGGGGGTTGCGGGGGGCTAGGGCCGCTGGGGGGGGTGGTGGCGGGGGCGAGGGCCCTGAGTGCACCTAGCGTCTTACCTGGACACTTGCTCCTCAACCCGCTGCAGGAGCCCGCAAAGGTCGCAGCAAAGTGGGGGCGCGGAATTTCGCCCGCCCCGGTGTGGGAGAACGCCCTCGCCGCTGCTCAGGGAGGATACTCACCGCCTGGTCGCAGGAGGACCTGACACAGCAGCCAACAGGATCCCCTGGGCGAATGGGGGCTTGCAGCGCTCCTGAGCCCAGGGCATGCGCACTGAGGTGCCCGGGCCTGTGCACTGGAGGTAGCAGGGCGCCGCGGGGGGGGGGGGTCGCGGGGGGCGAGGGCCGTGAGCGCACCTAGAGTCTTACCTGGACACTTGCTCCTCGACCTGCTCCAGGAGCCCGCAAAGGTAGCAGCAAAGTGGGGGCACGGATCTTCGCCCGCCCCATTGTGGCAGAATGCCCTCGCCGCTGCTCATGGAGGATACTCACCGCCTGGACGCAAGAGGACCTGACACAGCAGCCAACAGGATCCCCTGTGCGAATGGGGGCTGGCAGCGCTCCTGAGCCCAAGGCATGCGCACTGAGGCGCCCGGGCCTGCACATTGGAGGTAGCAGGGCGCTGCGGGGGGGGGGAGGGTCGGGGGGGGATCCCGGGGGAGGTCGCGGGGGGCGAGGGCCGTGAGCGTACCTAGCATCTTACCTGGACACTTGCTCCTCGACCCGCTGCAGGAGCCCGCAAAGGTCGCAGCAAAGTGGGGGCGCGGAACTTCGCCCGCCCCGGTGCGGGAGAACGCCCCCGCCGCTGCTCACGGAGGATAATCACCGCCTGGACGCAAGAGGACCTGACACAGCAGCCAACAGGATCCCGTGGGCGGCTGGGGGCCGGCAGTGCTCCTGAGCCCAGGGCATGCACTCTGGGGAGCCCGGGCCTGCGCACTGGAGGTAGCGGGGCGCCGCGGGGGGGCGGGGTCGCGGGGGGCGAGGGCCATGAGCGCACCTAGCATCTTACCTGGACACTTGCTCCTCGACCTGCTCCAGGAGCCCGCAAAGGTAGCAGCAAAGTGGGGGCACGGATCTTCGCCCGCCCCGGTGTGGGAGAATGCCCTCGCCGCTGCTCACGGAGGATACTCACGGCCTGGACGCAAGAGGACCTGACACAGCAGCCAACAGTATTCCCTGGGCGAATGGGGGCCGGCAGCACTCCTGAGCCCAGGGCATGCGCACTGAGGTGCCCTGGCCTGCGCACTGGAGGTAGCAAGGCGCCGCGGGGGAGGGGAGTTGTGGGGGGGGGGCGGGGTCGCGGGGGGCGAGGGCCGAGCGCACACCCAGCGTCTTACCTGGACACTTGCTCCTCAACCCGCTCCAGGAGCCCGCAAAGGTAGCAGCAAAGTGGGGGCGCGAAACTTCGCCCGCCCCGGTGTGGGAGAACGCCCTCGCCACTGCTCACTGAGGATACTCACCGCCTGGACGCAAGAGGACCTGACACAGCAGGAAACAGGAATGCCCTGGGCGAATGGGGGCCGGCAGCGCTCCTGAGCCCAGGGCATGCGCACTGGGGTGCCCGGGCCTGCGCACTGGAGGTAGTGGGGCACCGCGGGGGGGGGGGGGGGCTTCCCGCGGTGGGGCGGGGAGCGAGGGCCACAGGGGGGGTGACGGGGGGGCTAGCGGGGCGCCGTGGGGGGTCGGGCTCGCGGGGGGGGGGGCGGGGTCGCGGGGGGCGAGGGCCGTGAGCGCACCTAGCGTCTTACCTGGACACTTGCTCCTCGATCCGCTGCAGAAGCCCACAAAGGTAGCAGCAAAGTGGGGGCGCGGAACTTCGCCCGCCCCGGTGCGGGAGAACGCCCCCAAGCTGCTCATGGAGGATAGTCACCGCCTGGATGCAAGAGGACCTGACACAGCAGCCAACAGGATCCCCTGGGCGAATGGGTGCCGGCAGCGCTCCTGAGCCCAGGGCATGCGCGCTGAGGCGCCCGGGCCTGCGCACTGGAGGTAGCAGGGCGCCTGGGGGGGGGGTCGCAGGGGAGGGTCGCGGGGGGGGGGATCGTGGGTGGGGGGTCACGGGGGGCGAGGGCCGTGAGCGCACCTAGTGTCTTACCTGGACACTTGCTCCTCGATCCGCTGCAGAAGCCCACAAAGGTAGCACCAAAGTGGTGGCGCGGAACTTCGCCCGCCCCGGTGTGGGAGAACGCCCCCGCCGCTGCTCATGGAGGATAGTCACCGCCTGGATGCAAGAGGACCTGACACAGCAGCCAACAGGATCCCGTGGGCGGCTGGGGGCCGGCAGTGCTCCTGAGCCCAGGGCATGAGCGCTGGGGCGCCCGGGCCTGCGCACTGGAGGTAGAGGGGCGCCGCGGGCGGTGGGGGTGCGGGGGCTGCGCGAGGTGAAGGGGGGCGGGGAGCAAGGGCCACGCGGGGTGGGGCGGGGGGCTAGGGCCGTGAGCGCACCTAGCATCTTACCTGGACACTTGCTCCTCGACCAGCTCCAGGAGCCCGCAAAGGTAGCAGCAATGTGGGGGCGCGGAACGTCGCCCGCCCCGGTGTGGGAGAACGCCCTCGCCGCTGCTCAAGGAGGATACTCATCGCCTGGATCCAAGAGGACCTGACACAGCAGCCAACAGGATCCCCTGGGCGAATGGGGGCTGGCAGCGCTCCTGAGCCCAAGGCATGCGCACTGAGGCGCCCGGGCCTGCAGTTTGGAGGTAGCAGGGCGCCGCGGGGGGGGGGGGGGGGGGGGGGGGGGGGGGGGGTCGGGGGGGTGTCGCGGGGGGCGAGGGCCGTGAGCGCACCTAGCATCTTACCTGGACACTTGCTCCTGGACCCGCTGCAGGAGCCCGCAAAGGTCGCAGCAAAGTGGGGGCGCGGAACTTCGCCCGCCCCGGTGCGGGAGAACGCCCCCGCTGCTGCTCACGGAGGATACTCACCGCCTGGACGCAAGAGGACCTGACACAGCAGCCAACAGGATCCCGTGGGCGGCTGGGGGCCAGCAGTGCTCCTGAGCCCAGGGCATGCGCGCTGGGGCGCCCGGGCCTGCGCACTGGAGGTACAGGGGCGCCGAGGGGGGGGGTGCGGGGCCTGCGCGAGGTGACGGGGGCGGGGAGCGAGGGCCACGCGGGGCGGGGCGGGGTGCTAGGGCCGTGAGCGCACCTAGCATCTTACCTGGACACTTGCTCCTCGACCCGCTCCAGGAGCCCGCAAAGTTCGCAGCAAAGTGGGGGCGCGGAACTTCGCCCGCCCCGGTGCGGGAGAACGCCCCCGCCGCTGCTCACATAGGATACTCACCGCCTGGACGCAAGAGGACCTGACACAGCAGCCAACAGGATCCCCTGGGCGAATGGGGGCTGGCAGCGCTCCTGAGCCCAGGGCATGCGCGCTGAGGCGCCCGGGCCTGCGCACTGGAGGTAGCAGGGCGCCTGGGGGGGGGGGTGGGGGTGGGGGTCCCGGGGGAGGTCGCGGGGGGGGGGGGGGGGGGGGCGAGGGCCTTGAGTGCACCTAGCGTCTTACCTGGACACTTGCTCCTCGACCCGCTCCAGGAGCCCGCAAAGGTAGCAGCAAAGTGGGGGCGTGGATCTTCGCCCGCCCCAGTGCGGGAGAACGCCCCCACCGCTGCTCATGGAGGATACTCACCGCCTGGATGCAAGAGGACCTGACACAGCAGCCAACAGGATCCCCTGGACGAATGGGGGCCGGCAGCGCTCCTGGAGCCCAGGGCATGCGCGCTGAGGCGCCTGGGCCTGCGCGTACTGGAGGTAGTAGGGCACCTGGGGGGGGGTCGCGGGGGAGGGTCGCGGGGGCGGGGGGGATCGTGGGTGGGGCGTCGCGGGGGGCGAGGGCCCTGACCGCACCTAGGGTCTTAGCTGGACACTTGCTCCTCAACCCGCTCCAGGAGCCTGGAAAGGTAGCAGCAAAGTTGGGGCGCGGAACTTCGCCCGCCCCGGTGTGGGAGAACGTCCTCGCCGCTGCTCACGGAGGATACTCACCGCCTGGACTCAAGAGGACCTGACACAGCAGAAAACAGGATCCCCTGGGCGAATGGGGGCAGGCAGTGCTCATGAGCCCAGGGCATGCGCGCTGGGGTGCCCAGGCCTGTGCACTGGAGGTAGCAGGGCGCTGCGGAGGGGGCGGGGGCTGCGCGCAGGGAGGGGCGGGGAGCGAGGGCCATGCGGGGGGGGGGGGGGGGGGGGTGGCGAGGGGCTAGGGCCGCGCGGGGGGGGGGGGCGGGGGGCTAGGGCCGCGCGGGGGGGGGGGGGGGGGTTGGCGGGGGGCGAGGGCCGCGGGGGGGGGGGGGGTGGCGGGGGGCGAGGGCGGTGAGCGCACCTAGAGTCTTACCTGGACACTTGCTCCTGGACCCGCTCCAGGAGCCCGCAAAGGTAGCAGCAAAGTGGGTGCGCAGAACTTCGCCTGCCCAGGTGTGGGAAAACGCCCTCGCTGCTGCTCAAGAAGGATACTTACCGCCTGGATGCAAGAGGACCTGACACAGCAGGCAACAGGATCCCCTGGGCGAATGGGGGCCGGCAGCGCTCCTGAGCCCAGGGCATGCGCGCTGGGGGGCCCGGGCCTGCGCACTGGAGGTAGCAGGGCGCTGCGGGGGGGTGGGGTGGGTGGCGGGGTGGGGGGTCGCGGGGGGTGGGGGGGGTGGGGGTCGCGGGGGGTGGGGGGTCGCGGGGGGTGGGGGGGTGGGGGGTCGCGGGGGGTGGGGGGGTGGGGGGTCGCGGGGGGTGGGGGGTCGCGGGGGGTGGGGGGGTGGGGGGTCGCGGGGGGTGGGGGGGGTGTGGTCGCGGGGGGTGGGGGGGTGGGTTTTTCCCGGGGGTTGGGGGGTGGGTTGTTCACGGGGGATGGGGGGGTGGGGGGGGTCGTGGGGGGGTGGGGGGGGTCGTGGGGGGGTGGGGGGGTCGTGGGGGGGTTGGGGGGGGTCGTGGGGGGCAAGGCCCCTGAGAGCACCTAGCGTCTTACCTGGACACTTGCTCCTCGACCGGCTCCAGGAGCCCGCAAAGGTCGCAGCAAAGTGGGGGCGCGGAACTTAGCCCGCCCCGGTGCGGGAGAAGGCCCTCGCCGCTGCTCACGGAGGATACTCACCACCTGGATGCAAGAGGACCTGACACAGCAGCCAACAGGATCCCGTGGGCGGCTGCGGGCCGGCAGCGCTCCTGAGCCCAGGGCATGCGCGCTGGGGCGCCCGGGCCTGCGCACTGCAGGTAGTGGGGCGCTGCGGAGGGGGCGGGCGGCGGGGGCTGCGCGGGCCTAGGGCCGCGCGCGGGGTGCGGGGCGGGAGGTGAGGGCCCCGCGGGGCGGGGGTCTGGGGGCGAGCGCCGCGCGTGCGGGGAGGGGGGCGGTGGGCGAGTGTTGAGCGTGGGAGGGGAGGGCGGGAGGCGAGTGCCCCGCCCGCCGGGTGGGGGCGGGGGTGAGTGCCGCGGGGGAGGGGGGGTCGAGGGCCAGGGCCGCGCGCGAGGTCTGCCCTCTGGAGCGCCCCGCTGGGCGCCCCCGACCCTCCGGGCGTACCTAGCGTCTTCCCTGGACTCTTGCTCCTGGACCCGCCCCTGGAACCCCAAGGCGTTTCCCCCAGGCGACCCGTGGGGTCGGAGGAGGAGGCTCGGGCGTGGGGTAGGAGGAGGAGGCTTGGGACAGGGACGCGGGGGGGGGGGGGGGGGGGGGGGGGGGCTGGGGCCTGGGCGTGGCCACGCGCCGCAGAGGGAGCGGCGTCAGGTCTTGGGAGCCCCCGCAGCGCTCCTGTAAACTTTTCCCCACTTGGCGCCACCGCGCCAGGCCGAGCCTCCCAGGGCTTGGTGGCCTCCAGTGCGGCCAGGGCGCGGGCAGCCGCAAACTTGACCCATGGGAGCCGCCGCCGCGGGCTTTCACCGCGTCCCTGCGCCAGAAAGCAGCTGGTGCTTGTGGAGAGTTGTCCGGAGGAGCTGAGGGATGCAGGGCCACCGCCCTCCAATGGGTTGGAATCCCGCTGGCCAGCCCCTTGGCACCTCGCCTGTCACCCTATCGCCCTGGACAGCCCACTCGGGGAGAAAGGGGAGAAAGGGAAGGGAAGTGACCGGGTCTCCAGGCTCTGTGTAGGACCCTTTAGAATTCCGGCTTATGCATTCATTAGTTCTGTGGGAAAGAGGTGGAAGGAAACAGTGGACAGCGGAGGACCGAGTTTTCTCGAATACACCCCGGACTGACTGGCTGCTTTTCTTTTTCCTTTATCCCCCACGCTGCACTAAACCATATTTACTAAGGTCTTCTTTGTTCTCAGGTTAACGATGAATTTGTCCAGTTTTTTTTTTCTAGGACCTAATGGTTTTCTTTTGGTTTTCCATTTAAATATGCAACAATAGAAACTTATCCTAGCATACACCATTAGTAGATTCCACTTTGTTTCCCACGGGGCTGCACAGCTATGCAAAGCTGTACAGCTTTGCTCTACTGACTTAAGATGTGTTCTTTCTTGTATTCTAAATTTTCATAGTCATGTGAGTCTGTCTCTGTATTTTCTCTTCTGCATCCTCTCTATCTGAGCACCCACATGAAGCTTCTTAAAGGATAGACACATCACAGTGTGTTCTGATATCCCAGAGGTCTGGCGCCTCCCTCTCACCCACAGCGCTTCTTTCTTAGGGTGTTAGTTATACTTGCTTGTTTGTTATTCCAAATGAACTCTTTCATCAGTCTTTCTGCCCCCAAACAAAAACCTGGGAATTTAAGAAAATTTAGATCGCATTAAATTTATTTATTAACTTGACAAATCCAATAACTTGTGTTTCCAATAACTTTTTTAATGCAGAGTCCCTTCAAAGAACACAGGTTGGCTTGGCACCTGTGTTCTAGTCTGCTTTTGTACCTTCCATGAGTGTTTTGTGGTTTTATGGAAGATTAATAATTAATAAATGAAGTGTTTTGTGGTTTTTTCACATAGGGTTTGGACCCTCTTTTGTAAGATCCACACCTAAGTTTTTCTTCCTTTCCTTTCCCCCCAAAGGCATATACAGGGGTTTGTTTATGAAAGTAGATACATATTCAAAGGGTCATAGCTGGCTCTCAAGAGAGACACTGTGGGGTAAAGCAAGGAACGCATGTTCAAGGGAGAATGCCACCCAGGTTTTTATGATGTGCACTTATTTTTCTCTGATAATTTTAAACTTGCTTCCTCACTAAATTCTCTTAGTGCCATAGTGTCTTTCCCTTTAATTCTTTTGAATTTTCCACATATGGAATTGAAAAGTGAAAAAAAAAGTGTTTTATATTATCAACTTGAAGAAATGTTTGAAATCTGAATCTCTGAAGCAGTGTGCCTCTTGGGGCTGGGATTGTGGCTCAGCGGTAGAGCGCTCACCTAGCATGGGTGGGACCCAGGTTCGATCCTCAACACCACATAAAATTAAAAGCATTGTGTTGTGTCCATCTACACCTAAACAATAAATATTAAAAAGAAAGAAAGAAAGAAAGAAGTGCCTCTTAGTAACCGTGTGAATGCAGTCGATGCAATTGCCAAAACTTGTGGGAAGCATATGAGGAAAAATATTGGCATGGAAAGCAAATAGAGCTTTTTAAGATTTGTTGTTTTATTGGTCTATTACTGTCACATAATAGCAGCATTCATTGCCATATTTGTACACGCACCTCACGTGATTCCATCAGTCACGTTCCCCAGCCTCTTTCCTCCCACCTGCCAATGTGCCTGCTCTACTCTATGGATCTCCCTTCTATTATTTTCATCATTATTTTAATTAGTGCATTATAATATTTACAAGAGTGGGATTAGTTGTAGTATAAGAGACAATGACAGCTTTTTTAAGTGTTCATCTTGCAATCTTCAACTCATAAGGCTAGAAAAGCATTACAAAACGATGTCACAGTTTTCTCGGTCCCTCTGACAGCCCTTTCTTCCTGTCTCCTTTACTGTTTTCTTAGGAGAGTCACTGCAGCATGCAGGGTCTGCTTTCCTCATGGATTCTCTACCTCTCCAATGTTTAGGGCTCATTTCAGCTCCTCTTTACTCTTCTGCTTGTGTCTCCTGTTTCTGCTTCTCTTATTTTTGCCATGTTTTTTTGTTTATGTTTCCATTGGTAAGAACATTAGAGTATAATCAGGACTAAACAAAAATCATCCACTGCAGGACAGGTCTTAAAAATATGTGTAAATGTTTCCAGACATGTCTTTTTGTTTTATTTCTGGGGAGAAAAAATAGTGTTTTTGTTTTGTTTTGTTTTGGTCCAAAGGACCTAGCACATACACAGCTCTTCCTGAACATCATAGGTAATAAGAATGATCGTGAAAACCTCCATCCCATGGGCAGCACCTCAGCTCCAGGTACACTGCCAGACAGGAGGCTAGAAACTCATCCACTCCAGGTACCACTCACCCTGCTGTGCATAAAAGGAAACCTCGGCCATCACTGAACTTACCTTCCAGTAGGAGGACCAAAAATTATGAAATGAATCCACAAACTGAAGAGGATCTTTTGCAGCTCTGCCTTTTCCAGAAAGTGGAGGTTTGGCAGGTGCGAGGCCAGAGCTAGGAGAATGTAGAACAAGGACACAGAGGTTGAAGGTGAGCTGGAAAGGGGTGTGGTAGGTGGCAGGTTCTCATGCACCGGAGTCCTGGGGAAGGGGCTCAAGGACAAGTGTCTGGGAATATTCACAAGAGACTTTCCTCAGCCTGGCCCAAAGTCATCTTCTCTGTCTACTGGGAAACTTCTCCCCACAGAAATTAACTTCCTCACACTCCCAGATTATGCTTTCTGGTGGCTTATCAGAAAGCCAGTCCACTTTGTTAAGATGGTGATGGGGCAGTGGTGACCAATGGGGAGGACAGTTTGTAAGAGGGTGAGTCTCATCACATGAACTCAGAGAGGTAAAGGGGTGGTGGTGGAGGGCTTCTAAGTTCCCAGAAAGACACTGGCTTTGACTTGGTAGGTGACAAGGAACCACTGGGGAAGGGCCTGGAGCACAGCGCTGACCCATCTGACTTGTGTTTTCACAGGGCACAAAAGCCCTGCACAGGCAGTGATTCATCCTACAGTACATGAAAAACTTCCTGGTAGTCACACAGAGAAGGTGGTGGAGCTAGGATGTGAACCCAGGTATGAGGCTGAGGTCCCCGCTGTACCTGCGAGGAGCATTTCCAACCTGATCTACTAGTTACACTTTTCTTATTCTTTATGTCTCTTTTACACCTCCTTTTCAGGTCTGTGCATTTCTGGTTGGCGGAGAATGAAGCTGTGCCCCAAATACGTATTCATTTCTGCCATGTGCATGACACCATAAATTGCACCATGAATGATAAAAGAGGTGGACAGTGAGGGAATTTCTCTCAAGATATTTATAGGCTAGCTATGAAGAGAAGACAGGATTTGTCTTTAAATTGTTTAAATCCAATGATTTCCACTTTTGGCAGAGGGCAGGGGGTTCTTGCTTGTTTCATTTAATTATCTGAAAGAAAATCACTATTTCTTTTTCAAGAAGAGCTCTATCCAAGAACCAGAAGCAGATAAAATATGGGATTCCCTCTTTGATTTTATAGATTTTGACTTCCAGCTTGACTGTTCTATTAGCACAGTAAAAGATGACTCCCCAGCTCCCCACGCCTAAGCCTTGCAAGCCCAACCTGTGATCAGGAAATCCAGCTGTGCGCATTCTATTTCTCGCCTCATTGCCAGGAACAAAGATTTGGCAATCCCTGCTTAACTGACAGTATTGCCAGGGACACCTTAGGCAGAGCAGAAACCAGCTCAGCAGTTCTCCTGAAGCTGGGCTGCAGTTTCTGGGCAGCGGGTAAGTGTTCAGTACCAGAACCTGCTCCTCTCTCCTTGATGAGGCGATGTGACAGCTGAATGTGGGGTTCTGGGTCAGAAGACACTGCTGTCTCCCTTCCGATGCTCTTTCAGTTATTCTGAGGATTTGAACCTAAGAGCTGTGCCCTTGGAGCACCTGCAGGAGTCCAGGAAAGTATCACATTTTAGGGGAACCATCTCCAGATGAGGATCACATGTTTGAGGTCTACCCAGGTCACCATCTGTCTGTGGGATGTGTGCCCTCCAAGAAACGATTCATGGAGTCCTCCATTTTTTGTACCCCACACATTTGGGTTTTGCAGAGTCCACAGGGGAAGCCAACAGAATCATATGTGACCTTTGCAACTCCTAAAATTCCTGTTTGAAAGCCCACCTGTGTTCACATGAGTTTGCCTCTGTGGTCATGTGACTGTGCAGTCCCTCTGGCTCTACAGATCAGAATAAATTCTCTGTATTAGTCAGCTTTTTGTTGCTGTGAACAAAAGCCCTGACAAGAACAACTTCAAGGAGGAAAGGTTTATTTTGGCCCACAATTTCAGAGGTTCAGTCCATGGTTGGTCAACTCTATTGCTGTAGGTCTGAGATGAACAGATCATCAAGGCAGGAGGAAACTCTACAGGAAGTCAGTCACCTATGGCAGCCAGGAAGCAGAGTGTGCAGCTGGAGCCAGGAGCAGAGCATAATCCACAGTTAAGCCCCCAGCGACCTACTAGCATGCCCACCTGCCAATAGTTTCCACCCAGAATCCATTCAGATTATCAATCCATCAAATGCATGAATCTACTGACTGGGTTTCAGCTCTCACAACCTAATCGCTTCATTCTAAACGTTGCTTCACTGTCTAACACGTGAGCTCTTTGGGGGATACCTCATTTCCAAACCACAGAACCCACTCATGGTCCTTCCAGAAGTATATGATGACCTTCACTTAGCCAGTTTGTTCTCCAAGTTCTTCCCCTTCAGCCAGTGGAACTCTGCAGATTTCTGACAGCTGTTCTTCACATTCTGCAGTTCTGGAGCTGCCACCCTTTGCTCACCACAACTGCTTCTCACCTGGCTATGTGTGCAAGACATTTATTCACTCAGTCCTCCAGTTAATACATAAATGTCAAGAACTAATTGCTGCCAGGTGTTGTGACACCTAGAACCCATCCTGCCCATTGGGAGGCTAATGCTCAGGGCAGTTTGTCTTTATGCTTGTTGCTTTCCTATTTGAATATCTTTATGTAATAACTTTACAAAGAGTAAAACTTTCATGGTACTATGGGCTCTTTACTGATAAATTTTATGTATCATAAAAATCTCCCAAGATTCAGTATTAGAAGTCATTATAACTAGGAAGTCCTGACTTATTTATCTGTAAAAATCTACTTAGTAATGGTGAAATCCCCTCTCCCAGTTACCAAAAAATGAGAAATGAGGCTACTTTTAATTTCTTTCTTCCTCCTCTTCCTCTTTCCTTCTTTCTTCTTTTTCCTTTTTGATTAAGTTGTTTGAACAAGTTCCTCTGGGCTACAAAAACAGAAGCAATAGTGGTATCAGTTTCTGAAATAAAACTTTAGATATAACTGCTGTATTAACTAGGCAAAAGTTTCTACTGAGAACAAAATACACTTGAAATTTGCAAAAGTTAGCCTTTGAATAGTTTTGTATTGATTTTGAAAAACTTACAATTCATTTTTTAAATTTTAAATTGAATTTACATATGGGCTACCAAATAGTACACAAATATAAGATTCTAGTTATTTCAATTTTCAATATCAATTCATTTTATTTCTTAATCAAATATATTTCTGTCAATTCAAATTTAATGAAATATTTTTGTGTGTGAGCAAAGTAAATACCAAATGAAGGTGATGGGGTGGATCATGGGAGTAGAAGGTTAGCAAGATTTGCGATGAAGGTCTTAACAGGGAGTCTACACTGTAGTGTTTCTTCCCATGAGAACAGCCCCACTTCTATCCATAATCATTATATTTCAGATTTCTTATATCGTGTGTGTGTGTGTGTGTGTGTGCATGCGTGCACACATGTGTGAGATAACACAAAGCAGAAATAATGCAGAGAGCTTCACCTCCTACCATCTTGGAAATCAGCAGCCATCTTAGAGTTGACAGGGTATGTTCTGGATTTGATAAAATATGGTTAGTGGTCTGGATTGCAGGAGTCTTCTATCCATATATGGTCATGCATGTAGTATGTATTTATGTCCTCTGTCTTGGTGAACTGAATTTATCTGCTAAAATGTTTTCCAGTGCCTTTAAATCTAAAGGTCTTGGAGAAACTATATTTGGGCTCTCAGAGCATTCCCGGGTGTGATGACTCCCGCAAGGCCAACTGATTTCTAGGACTACCCAACAGTGAGGAAATACCTTAGATTCCACTAAATCCAAGGATGGAGAATGACTCTCGGGCTCTTGGTTGTCTTCCAAAGCATCTTTTGAGTGCCTACCATGTACACTAAGGATACGGTGGTGAGCAAGGCAGGAGAAAATCTCTGCTCTGGTGCACTGAGGTTCTAGAATGCTGGCATGGGTGTCCACTCTTTGATGCAGCATTAACCTTCAGTAGGAGTGCCAAGATGTTTGTTTCCTTTCTTTCCTGGTCAAGATCACAGCCTTGAAATGACAGGGAGGCCCAACCTCTACGCATTTACTCCTCAGCTGGCTCTTCTGTCTCTTGATGTTGTTTTCTTGCTGCAAAACTTTTGCCGTGATGCACTGGAAAAAGACATGTGGTTGTTCCTATCAGGAGCCTGGCTGGAAGAGCTGCAGCGGTCGTCTGTACACATTAGAGTCTAAGAAAGTGTTCCCAATCCTTTAAGAAAACCATTACTTGGCTCACTGCAAGCTAATTGCATTTGTTCAGTCAAGATGAAAATGGATGCAGATGGGATGAGCTAAGAAATATCCTACTGTTAAATCACAAAATAAAGCCACTTGTTCAGGAGACTCTATGGCCCGGGATACAGTTTTTACCAAGAAGTGGGAAATTGCTCGGTAAATTTCTCTTTTCTGCTTAACTAACTCCTTTAATTAATTTTTACTGACCTACTCCTCCTTCAACACGAAAGGTGTGAATAGATAAAGAATTGGTCTTGCAGACTTTCCTTCTAAAGTCAAAAAGTAAAGAGGGAGATGGATTTGTTCTCTTTCAATTTGGGATAGAGCTTTGGTGTGTTAAGATCTGCAACTTGGTAATTAGCCACAATGGTACAATGTTATCTCATTATCTCATTATTTCTACTTTGGCATGATAAGAGCTTAGGTTTTAGATAAAATGCCAAGATGGGATTAATGACTAAAGCAAGGAGAATCAAATTTTAATGAGAAAGGTACACAACATCAAGATAAAACTTTATGCGATGTCTCTACTTAAAGGAGACAGGCTAAAGCTCTAGCACCATTTCTTTTATCTTGAAGAGCCACCCTATCTACTAGTTTGATCAGATATCACCATATTGTCATCTTTTTGTTAGTAAACATAAGGTGTAGTGTCATTTAGAAACTTGTTTCCATGTGGTAGAAATTATAATTGGTTCTAGAGGTGTTTTTTTTTCAAGATGTTAATGATCACCAGGGAGGCCAGTGGTCCAGTGCACTGTAGTTCACTAATCTTATCATCCCTGAAATTTATCAGTGACCTGGAGAAAAATTCCTATTGAATGTCCAAATTGTTGTCTTATATTGTCCAATAGATGGATAGTAAAGAGAGATAGATACACAAGGTTATCAATCAGTGATCAGATACTTAGTATAATGAAGAATTTATTTTACTAGTAATACTGTAATCTATCATTTTAAATTATCTGGATTTAGTTGTGGCCCTGGCCTTGATGTTAATTTAGCTTTCATTTAAGCAAAGAATACTTATCAGCCTGCAGGACTCTTCTAGATAATCATAAAGGGCACAGGTAATAAGGTAATCCTAATCATATTTAAATATTCTTTGAGCAGATTCAAACAGGCAGCAAGCAGGGAACACCTAGAGTCAGACTCCTGGGATGACAGCCCTGAGCCTGGCCTTCCAGTTGACTGGTCAACCAGAGTGAAGTCTACAGCACATGTCAGGGCCTTTGTGAGGGAAAGGGACCATTCTTCATTTTCAGCATCCTGTAGGGCCTCTGACAACAGAACAACTGAGAGTTTGGTAACTCCTAAGACTGCCTGTGGGATAGGATTAATGAACTGTGTGTTCCATCTCCAATGGGGTGGCCTCCAGTTCCATAGGACAGGAAGGCAGGTGACAGCTTCACATGTCAGGACAGGGACAAATGCGTACCCATCTTCCTTATGTCACCAGGCAGGACCTCCCCTTATGAGAAAGGCACTGCTGATTTTGGCAGCTCATGGGAACATTGAGGCTGAGGGTGACCAACCACCCAAAATGCTGCTTAAGACCCCAAATGGGAATGTTCTGGATATACTGGAAAGAACTTCTCATCTCATCAAAAGGACATCTATACTTTGCATAGCTATCATCCATCTACCTACCTACTTCCTATCTATCAGTATATGTATATGTATATGTATGTATGTTTACACATATGTGTACATATAAATATGTATACATACAGACAGATACGCTTCATAGGGCTGACTATGAAATGTTTGTTGTCTTGTTAGTTTTAGCCTTAGGATTATTCCATTGTAAAAAGAGAAAATAATTGTAAAAATACTTTGGCTAACAGTCTCTTCAAAATTCTCAGGTGTATAAAAGCCTATTCTTTTTTTTTTTGTTTTGTTTTTTGTTTTTTGTTTTTTTTAATTAATTTTTATTGTAGGTTGTTCAAAACATTACATAGTTCTTGATATATCATATTTCAAGTGGGATATGAGCTCCCATTTTTACCCCATATACAGATTGCAGAATCACATCACTTGCACAACCATTGATTTACATATTGCCATTCTGGTGACTGTTGTATTCTGCTGCCTTTCCTATCCTCTACTATCCCCCCTCCCCCCTCCCCTCCCCTCTTCTCTCTCTACCCCCTCTACTGTAATTCATTTCTCCCCCTTATATTTTTCCTCCTTTCCACTCACTTCCTCTTGTATGTAATTTTGTATACCCCTGAGGGTCTCCTTCCATTTACATGCAATTTCCCTTCTCTCTCCCTTTCCCTCCCACCTCTCATCCCTGTTTAATGTTAATCTTCTTCTCATTAAAAGCCTATTCTTTGCATTGTAATTTGAAACTGATGATGGTGTTGCTGTTGACCAAATCTGACACATAGCACAGGAGTGTCTGAAGTGAATTGGAGATACTATCATCATTTATGCTTTTCAGAATTTTAACGATTCAGTAAAGGGTGGAGGCAGACTCTCTGAATCACAGTACATCTAAAAATTCCCCTTCTTCCTGGGTAGCAAGGCCCATCTGTTTTTAAACAGCAAGGGAGCTGCTGCACTTTATTAAGCTGTTGTTTTACTTAAATTGCAGTTGTCCAAAGTGACACTTCCCCTCGGTGCCTGCTTTCCAAAGTGCAGTAATCATAACTACTTCTTATTTAGGAAATTGCATGTGGGTACCCCTCCAGTTGGAGTCAATATTTTTGCTTTATTTTAAAGCATCACAGCATGGGCCTGTTTTTCTTAGCTTTTCACATTTTTCTGCCTCTTTTTCCTTTCTTCCTGATACAAGAGTAGTTATGCTAAAATTTGATTTCTAGCAAAGGGAAAGACTCATATTTAGAGCAAATCTTTTTTGCTCTTTATCTATTTTTGTTAGTTACAACCTGCAGCATCTTTGGAATACTCATTTTGAAATGAAACTGAACAAGGGACTTCCAGACTCAAAGGCTCACCTTCCCAATGAAGAGGGCTACATCCTGGAGTTCAGTCTCATTCTCTGTTTTCTGACATTCTGCTTTTCCTGCAGATCCCTGCTCCTTGGCTGGGGCTCTGAACTTGGGCCCTCTTCTGCAAGGAAGCCTTTCCCACCCCTGTAGATGAGCCCTTCATGTGAATTCAGAGGTGTTGAGCCACTGTATCTGAAGGGAACAGTCTACAGGATGCATCAGATTCTAGAGCTGGGATCTCATTTCATGCTCTTGGTACGTACGTACTCCTGTGTTTCTGATTTTCGAATCACTTTAGCTATCTTTCCGCCATTGTGAAGAAACATGAAAGACATAAGTCAAATAAAGGTAAGTGAAGTGTCCTTGGAAGAATCAGAGAAAATGTACACTCTGCACCCCATGAGGTTTGGGGTCTCCCTTTCTCTCCTCCTTTGAGCACCATGATTCTTCCGCATTCATCCAGTTGCTGAGCTGGAGATGGAGCCCTCAACCTGGGTGGTGTCAGAGAGTCTTCAGGTGTGAGGACCAACGGGAAGGGGAGGAGGATGTGGGCAGAATTCCAGAAATCAGGATGTGCAAAGAGTCTTCTTGCTGCCAGAGCCTGAGCCTGCAGAGTCCATCACCCCTGCTGTGGTGTCCAGGTGTCTGGAAGCTCACTGGCCTGTCTGCAGTGCAGTAGCTAGGCTAATATGCACTTCTGTAGGCAAATGGAACATTTTCAGGTAATTCTGATGAACAGTACCTAAGAGTTCTTTGGGCTTCATCATAATTAAGAATAAACAAAGAATGCTGTCAGTTCCCTTGTGTTTGCTATTGACTTGATTTCACTGGTGCTCCGTGTCTCCAGTGGACCATTTTCCCTGATCCTTGAGCTACTTAATTTCCATGTCTTGCTCACACACACTTCTACACATGCTCACAGGCTTTAACTCTGTGCCATAGAAGCTTCTTTCTCCTGAATCTCCACTGAGCATGCTCCAGGGGATTATTGGGGTATGGCCTGGACTGCCACATCCCACCTCTCTCTTTGGAAGAAAAGGTGGTACAGAGAAGGGCAGAGTGGGGAAGGGAAGAAAAGGCATTACTTCTCCACAATTCCTCAGACCCCCAGACCTTCTGAGATGATCCCAGCCAGATGGCCCACAGCATAAAGCTTAGCAGGAGCTGAAAGGTGGTTTTTCTGCCTCCTTGCCACACATCAAGTTTATACTCTTACCTTTGCTTCAAACTCTGCTCATTCAACCAGATGAACATAGAATCAGAGCCTTCCATGTAAATATAATGGAGACAACGGGGCAGCATAAAGGCTTTCTGCCAAAGCACAGATAATGGCATTATATCTCACCCTGTTTTAACATGAAAACCCTAAAGATGCTTCTGGACAAAAAGGTGGAAAAGGCAAAGCTGGAGATCCTGGCATCTTGGAGAAATGTCAGGGCTTTAGCCGTGTCTCTAGTCTGGCCTGGTTTACTGTTCAAGGCAAAACATGACCTTAGAATCAGCCAGTTCAGTCCTTTCCTTTCCCAAGTGAGAATCAGGTGCCCAGGGGCCACAGCCACCTGGCCATGGGTCACAGAGCTGGTGAATGCAGACCAGCAGGGGACCGGCTCCTGATTTGCAGTCCTGTGTTCTTTTCATGGTAACTCAGAGCAAAACAAAAGCATAGGGCTGTCTTCCCTGCCCAGGCTCCACACAGGGAATGGTATGGTGGGCAGAAGGGTCCCCGGGGAGAGGAACCAGAGAGTGAAAGGGGACGGCCCTGCAGACTCATTAGCCATTCCCGAGCTACTTCTTTCTATGGTTCTTCTCCAGGATCCCTGCCACACCTCCAGAGGGCTCCATGCAGCTCTGGGAATGGCAACATTGTCCGTGCTTTAATGCTAGTCTATATCAGATGGATGAGTGGACATCATTCTAGGCGAATTTTAAAAAGTCTAATGTTGTCTGAACAATTGTGTTATGCCTGGTCTTCCTCTTTTTTCCTCTCAGGTTCTAGTTTTTCAAATTCAGACAGAATCCATTGCTTTGAGGTCCCTTCCAGTCTGCCCTCTCTGTTGAGCAGCAGTCTCAAAGCTAGACACAAAGTGGGGACCTGATTGCTGTGAAGTGCATCGAGATTCCTCAGGTCAACAATGCACAGCCTTGAGCAGCCCAAGGCAGGTGCTGGCCTTGGCCCTGTTTGAGTCAGTGATCTGCAGCCTCGGGCTGAGCTCTCTGCCTGAGTCTCTTCATTTAAGAATGAGGATAGCTCCCAGCATTCAACTCAGTGTCGTGAAAATAAAATGTAGGTCCAAAACACATTTATAGGTCTTCAAATATTAGATACTGTGTAGCCAGACCCTACATGTCTATTCTTTGAGGGTCTCAAAGTTCTCTGGAAAACTGTTGAATTTTTAACAACAGAGGCTTTATGTTAGAAAACAAGCTAGCATGTTTCAAGGACTTGTGTGTTTATTTAGGAAAGAAAAGAGAGCTATCTATTTTTTTTTCATGCAAAAGATAGGGGTTCTGTTTTAGAATTCTCTAGAAGTCCTCTGCCCTCTGGGAGCATAATTGAATGTTACAATACTATTTATTGCTCCGTGTTCCTCTGGGCGATGTAGTATTCAGCTGTAGTGTTGTAGTATTGAGGAAATAGAGAGCTATACAGTAAATATCCAGTTCACCGGAGTCCAAATGGGACGGACAAGCTGCCCTCTCTCTGGGCTGAGTATGCATCCCATTTTGGGGTCATCTTAATGAGTTGTAAACAACCTCTTTTTTGCCCAGTAAAGGTCATAGTAATAGACATGGTCTTGAAATGGAACACTTAATGATCACATAGCTGATTTAAATGGTTCTGTGTAATTATATCACAGATATATTCATGGGTGGCATCTCTTTAATGTCACTATTTTTCCTTATTAAAATGTGTGTCATTTTTGTGTGAGGAAAATTAGATATTTCATAAAATCCAATTTATTCTTGTTCCTTAACATTAATACATTAGTGTATGTTTTAAGAATAAAATAATTTGTGCTGGTAGAAAATAATTTGTGCTCTATCGTTTTTGTTTTTGTTTTTTCTCACATCTTGACTCAACTAAATCAGTTAATTTCACTTGCTTTCTTTTTACCCCTTCAGTGCTTGGGATTGACTCCAGCGTCCTGTGTGTGCTAAGCAAACTGCTCTACCACTGAGCTATATCCCTTTTTGGCTTACCTGCTTTTTAAGTTCACCATGTGGGACATTTGCCCATGAGATTTTCATAAAGCATAATTGAGTTTATATTAAATGAGTTTTCCAATGATCTTCCCTTTGACAGTTGACTTAAGTGTGGAATGTGGTATATTATAGAAGTATTGCTTCACTTTTAATACATTATATAGTGATTTATTACTTTGTTTGATTGTTTGTATTTTATAAGCACAGACTCCTAAAATATTCTGTGAAAACCAAATTTCAAATACTCTTATTTCTGCTTTATAAGCTAAGAATATTTTATTTGAACTTAGAGTACTGAATTGAAGTTTATTCATACAAATTTCCTGTGATTGAAGAGATTTATTTTTAAAATTTTCACTATTTTCCCAGATTTGTAAGACCACAGACTTATTAGGATAATGAGGCATGAAGAATTTAATTACAGTTTCTAAGTGTTATTAAATAAAGTTTTGATTGGTGACATTTAGAAATGTTAGAAAGGTCAAAATCCTAACTCTGGGTATAGTTTAATTGTCTTCTAATTGAAAGAGAAAAAGTAAGATCTTAGAGGGTACAATAGTTTTGTAATACTTCACAATAAAGAGGGCATTAACCCTGTCTTCACAGAGTTGTGCAGTGATGAAGGTTGAACATCTGTATCCCAGGTCTACATTTGAATTTAAGTCAACCATTTCCACCATTTTTTTCGATCTTTTTTTTTTATAAATAGGGAGTTAGTGGAGCCTGAACAGATGCAAGAATACCTTTCAATAAGAAGGTATATTTCAACAGGCCTTCAGTTGTCAGGTGGTAGATGTCATATTGTACAACTTGCCCTCTTTGGTGGCAGATATAAAGTTGGAGACTAGCATTGCTTTCCCCAGAGTATTTGTTTACATGGTTTATTAAGGTTTGGCTGCCCACTTTTGCAAACAAAGGTTGTGAAATATGACAGTAATTATTAAAACAACTAATGAAATTTCCTCTTATAATTGCAATATTTGTACAATGAAAAGAAAAGCACTATGCATATTTTAACCTTCATTTCATTGGGATAAAGTAAAGTCAAAAGTCTAGAACAGAACAATCAATCCTCTTGAAGAACAATCAATCATATTAAACTGGTGTTAAATGAAGGATCAGATTTTTTTAAAGTAAGGAAACAATAAGAAGCTGTAATCAGTGAAAATAAGCAGAATGAACTTCTATGGGCATCATATAATCATGATGTCACAGGACACCATCTCAATGCAGATAATGTTCAATTTAAAATGGTTTGGCTTACAATTTTTTTTTTTTGACATTACCATGATACCAAACCATGCCCATTTGGGTTTTTTTTTTCATACTGTTAGCACAGTATTCAACTAATTGCATGATACATTCAATATTTTATTATAAAATAAGCTCTGTGTTAGATGATTTTACCCTAACTCTGGGCTAATTAAGTGTTCTGAATACATTTAAGGAAGGTTAGGTTAAGCTGTGATGTTTGCTAAGTGTATTATATGCATTTTCCACTTCTGATGGATTTATTGGGATGTAGCTCCTTTTATATTTTTTAAGCTGTGCTCACCCTGAGTCAAGTGTACACATAAACTCTGATCTGTCTGTTATCAGCCACAGTCTTATCCCCAAGATTTTTACTGCTTTCCCACACCTGAAGAATGTATTGCCTGTTTGCAGGCAAAACCCAGAAAGACCAACTCCTGATATTTTGCCATTATTTACAAGAAATGGGTGATACTTCAGTCCTGGGGCACACCAATATTATGTCAGTGGAGTGGCCCAACACTTAAAATAACTGAGCATGCATTTGAGTTTTTAATAGTTCCTTGTTTTTATTATGCTCACAGTTAGGACTGAAAATGAATGAAGTTTCTATCATCCAAAATTCAAGTCCTGGGCACATGCCAGAAATTAACTTTTAAATTGACAGCAACCTAGTTTCCTACCCAAACCTGAATTGAGTAAAATGGTATTCATGAAAGAAGTATAAGGCAGCATATTATCCTTCTAATCCTCTAATGTGTGCATGTATGTAATATATATTATATAAATACATATATATAATTAATTAATGTGCCCATCAATTCCTTTGTCTTTTTGACAATTCAGCTCCACTTTCCCCTCCTAAGCTCTCTCATATAGTGAAGGGATTGCAAATATGGGGGGCAGTATATGGTTCAGAAACCCTGCTAGCTTAGCACTAACACAGATTAAATAAAAAAATGTTGATGTGTGAAGTTGGAAGAAGAAAAGTAGAAGCCTTCTTGTTTCTCAAGCAGTAGCAGAGAAAGAGGCTGTGGACTTTAAAACACATGAAATGTTATAGTGACTTGCAGGCATTCTACTGTGAATTGTTCACACTGTCAGAAAATCCCCTATGATTCTTGCATTACCCTGGATCCCCCAAAGCTAGAAGCATTTGTTGCTCACTCTTCTGGGAATGTTTGCTGCCCAGATACCCACTTGGCTCTCAGGCTCATTTCATTCAATCTTCTGCCCGAATGTCACTTTCCAACCACTAGATAAGAGTGTACTTCCTTCAGGTTTCTTTTCCTTATTCTTCATTGTAAATATTCCATTTATATTCTTTACTATATGCTTATTCATTAATTGATATGGGATGTAAGTTCCAGGAGAGCAGGGACTTTGTTGTGCTCCCTGCTGTATCCTTGGCATCTAGAACAGTACCCAAACCACCCAAGGTGCACACTAAGTGTTTGTTCAATGAATGAATAAGTGTCAAATACAATAAAAAGTACTTAATAACAACAACAACAACAACAACAATAATAATAATAATAATAATAATAATAATAATAAACCTCTATGAGTGGTTCTATATGCCAATCTTGTGCTAAGTATTGACATACATTATCACCTCAAATTCTTCAACAGAGAATTATTCCCACACAGTGGTACGGGATGAAACCAGAGTTACTTCCTATCATCCCATTTCCCATGAGGCAGTGTTTGCCTTAGGGGTAGAATTCATAGTATCAAAGAGAAGCCCAGAATCTGATGGTTGGAGGAGAAACTTCTTTCTTCTGGATAAGAAGCAGGAAGCATGAGGTGCAGGATACCACAGCAATTGTTCCACTACCACAGACTCAGCTTAATGATGAAACCAATAAGAATGCAAAGGAAAGAGAGGGAAATAAGTTGGGCCCATGCCAACATCATACAGCTGCTCCTTTTTAGGTGCCTTCCTTGAAAGTTAAATCTATAGCTCAATAAACTTCATGGAATCCCTTGCCATAAGCCTGGCACAATTCTGGGCATCAGGACATGATGGGAGTAAGTATGGTTAGAGAGTTTACATCAGACATAAAGCAATTACAGTCCTCTATTCTTTCTTATCTTTCAATGCTTCTTGAAATAATATTAGATTATACATAAACTGCTTACTATATGTCAGACACTGTTTGCAGTGTTTTTATCTACAGTGTCTCTTAATCCTCACAAAAAGTCAGAGCTAACTTCTCACCCTCACTCTACAGATGAAGGAACAGAAGAAAAGAAAGCCTCAATAATTTGTATTAGAGCCCACACTACTAAATAGTACCTACCTGGGTTAGTTGAGATATTTGCAATTGCAAGTAACACACACACACATACACACTGGATTAAATAATCAAGGGAATTTATTAGTTTATATTAATAAAAAAATAGAACAAAGTTCAGGTAAGGTTTGGTCCAGCAGCTGTATGATGTTGGGCATGAACCCAACTTATTTCCTTCTCTTTCCTTTGCATTCTTATTAGTTTAATCCTTAAGCTGAGTCTGTGGTAGTGGAACAATTGCTGTGGTATCCTGCTTCAGGATACCACATGCTTCCTGCTTCTTATCCAGAAGAAAGAAGTTTCTCCTCCAACCATCAGATTCTGAGCTTCTCATTGATACTGTGAATTCTACCTATAAGCCAAGCACTGCCTCATGGAGAAAGGGATGATGGGAAGTAACTCTGGTTTCCTCCTGTACCACTGCATGGGAAGAATTCTCTGTTGTAGAATTTGAGGTGAGAATGTATGTGAATACTTAGCACAAGGCTGGCATATAGAACCACTCAGAGAGGTTAGTTATTACTATTATTATTGTTATTATTAAGTACTTTTTTACAATCTGTATTCTTTTTTATTGATTGTTCAAAACATTACAAAGATCATGATATATCATCTTTCATACATTGTATTTGACACTTATTCACTCATTGAACAAACACTTAGTGTGCACCTTGAGTAGTCTAGGTACTGTTCTTGATGCCAAGGATACAACAGTGAGCACAACAAAGTCCCTGCTCTCCTGGAACTGACATCCCAAAAGGACAGAAAAGGAGAGAAATAAAGGGGCAAGTGTTAGAAAAGATACAACTAATGGATTAGGTTTCAGGAGTGATCAAGAGGGGAAGGAACCAGAGCACAGGTGGAGGAATTAGCCTCAAATAGGAGAAAGGTTATTAATAAGTGGGTTCCAATTTCTGTCCCCAAATGACCATTATCATGTTTCTTTTAGGCCATACACACAGACAGGCATTAAATATTTTCCAATGATTATAACTTCAGCAGAGTCTGGGAAAAACATTTGTAACCGGAAAAAAAAATATATATATATATATATATATATATATATATATATATATATATATATATATATATATATGTTCTTTCCCTCCAAGAGGATTGGGACCAGTGTATTTATGTTAATGTTATAGATTAAACTGAATAGGGCTTTTTAAAAAGATAACTATAATATTTTCCCATAATATTAATTTCACTATGTAATGCGGGACTCTGAAAATGGAACAGTTCCAACAAAAAAGGAGAAATGAGTTGCTTAAGGTCCCAAGTTACATAAATAATAATAGTAGTAATTACTTGACACTATCTGGGAGTAGCTGTAGAATATATATTTTTTTCTTCACCAAAAGTTGTGTTTAGGGACAAAGTATGTATTGTGCTTCCTTTTGAACATGGGTTAGTCATGAATTAAGTCATTGATTTAGACCAAATTCAACAATACCATTGTTTATGAGTTGAGCAGCAGCAATAATATTTCAGGCACAGGGCTAGCCCTGGGGACACAGAGATAAATGAGGCATGGTGTTACCCTGATAGAAATTTTATGACCTCACATCCAACTAATTGGAACTTGTCTATAATCGAGTTGAAGGACAAAGAAGGCAAATAGAAGAATATACGTTCAAATTGAGGAGTCTTTATTTTTTGCAGTGGTGGAACATCTCCTGTGGCTAAGCTGCATGGAACTCAATCTTCCACACAGCAAGCTAACACTTTCTATTTCTGTGGGTCCAATGCTCCCATTTAACTCTCCCAGACTGCATTGGTGGAAATAGGTTCCCCTTCTTAGAGATTTGAAATGTGTGTATAAATAAAAAGCATAACATAAACACCCATGAACTTCCCTGAGCAAATATAAGGGGGCAAGTGTGTGGAGTGGTCCAGGAGTTCTCTCAGAACCTCCATTTTTCAGCACTGGAAGATCTGTTTCCAATTTGGATCCTGTTCAGGAAGTGGCTTGTATTGCCAGAGGGACTTCAGATGTTCTTTTTGAACTTCTCCAACAACCTTTCCCTTCCTATTCTCTACTTTCCAATTGCCAAGGCTCCTGCAGACAATCATCCTTCTATGTGTGTGTGTTTGTGTGTGTGTGTGTGTGTGTGTGTGTGTGTGTGTGTGTGAGAGAGAGAGAGAGAGAGAGAGAGAGAGAGAGAGAGAACTGCAGCATGATGCATGGCTAGCATTTTGCTGGACAGAATAAAAGAAAGCCAGGCTTTCTAGGTTTCACATCTGTGCATAAAATCTTTGAAAATAAATATGTACCATAAGTAAAAGCTTTGGGACAAATGCATTTGCTAAGCTTAAGACTCAGTGGAAAGTTCCTGGAAGAAACATTAAATAACCCAGTATCAGTGCTGCATGCGTGACTGTCCCAGATGAGGATTGATTATTACTAATGCCCTGATGATGATACTACATGTATTCAGTGTTAACTGTATGCTGAGCATTATGCTTTACATATGCTATCTACACTTACTTTAGTTTGGTCCAAGACAATTCTTTGGGATCACTACTGTTACTCAGTGAAATAAGGTAACTGACCAAGATTACATGGGCAGACTTTAAGCACATGTTTGTCTAATTAACTTTGCTTGCAACCACTATGTTCTACCACTTTCTTAGCAGGGAGGAACTAAAAACTGATAGTAGAATTCATCATATCAGTCCTTGACTATCTGTTGTGTGTATACTGTTTGTGGTTGCATGTTGTATAATGTGGCTTTTATTCCACAGAGTGAATTCATTTATTTTTTAAAAGACCTTTGCCCTCTGTAGAAATATACCTCTAAAACAATACCTACAATAATTCTGGGGATAAAGGACAAACATAAAAATCTCAGCAAGTAACTGGAAAGCATAAAAATTAAAATATTGCTAATATTCAAAAGAAACAACTGGAATTTCAAGAACTGAAAAATGCAATAAGGAAAAAATTTAAATATTTTTTTTAGTTGCAGGTGGACACAGTAACTTTAATTTATTTATGTGTGCTGAGGATCAAACCCAGGGCCTCATACATGGGAGACGAGAGCTCTGCCACTGAGCCACAGCACAGGCCTGCAATAAGGAAAATTAAAGACCCAAAGAATGGATTTACATTAGGGAAAAAAATAAAAAAGAAAGAAAAATAAGTGGAAGGAGGTACTTAAGTACATAGGAAGTTTAGCATACATTTAATTGAAGTCTCAGATGAAAAAATAGAGGACAGAGGTTATACAAAATTTCATTGCTGATGCATATACTCTTCACATTTTGCCTTTTCTGAAATCAGGATGTTTCCTAAAATTGATAGAATGTTATTTTTACTAAAACTGGGCAGCAGTTGTCAATGCTCATTGTGTCTTAATGCATATCAGAACTATATAAGCATGGCGAGGCACAATGGTGCACACCTGTCATCCCAGTGACTTGAAGGCTGAGGCAGGAGGATTTCAAGTCAGAGGCCAAACTCAGCAACTCAGAGGCCCTAAGCAACTTAATGAGACCCTGTCTCAAAATAAGAAATAAAAAAGACTGGGGATGTAGCTCAGTGGTAGAGTGCCACTGGGTTAAATCCCCTCTACCAAAAAGAAAAGAAAAGGAAAAAAAATGTAAGCATGGTTAGAAAGGGGGTCAGTGATTTGGAATAAAATCCCAGATACAATAATGAAGCACTCTTCTCATTCCCTACAAAGTTAATAGTCATGGGAAAGAGATGAAGGGGATCAAGCAGATATGTTTTCTAAGAAGTCAGTAATAGGCTACTTCTACATACGTCCAAAACCAGATGAAGAGTCCATAACTGATGGTTTTTAGTTCTTTCATGGAAGCTTTGAGGAAATACCCCACACAGACAGTAGACAAAATGTGGCAATTTATTTTGTGGATATTTTCCTTATTGGGTATTGTGATTATCTGTCAACTAGGCTGGGCCATAGTGCCCACATATTTGAGGAAACATTTTTGTTTCTGTGACTATGTTTTTGGTTGAGTATTTTACTTCCATCAGTAGATTTTGAGCAATGTTTTTCCCAACAATTTATGTAGGCCTCTTCAATCCATTGAAAATCCAAACAGAAGAAAATGTTGACCTCTCCCAAGCAAATGGGAATTCTCCAACAGATTGCCTTTGGAATAGCATTTTAACTCTTCTCGTCTCCTCCCTGTCAAATTTTGAACTTGCCAACCTTTCACAACCATGTACGTCAATTTCATAAAATACATTTGTGTTCCCATTCCCTTTCTCTCAAGAGGATGAAATGTGTGTGTGGTTATATTTATCGGGAGAACCATAATACAGGTATGAACAATGAAATATGTGTATGTAGCATAATTGTTCTAATAAAAGATAATTTCTACATAAAATATAGGGAAAAATGTGAATGACAGAGGTATATGTTAAAGTTTATTTAATTGGCTGTGATATTATTTTTTTATTTTCTTGGTGCTATAAATTAATGGTGCAAGTATAAAAGATAGTGTTGTGAACATGATGGAAATATTGTATTTAAGAGATAGTTATTGGAAAAATTTTCCTGATGAAAGACGTCCATATAGATTCCACATGTACATTGAATTCCCAGAAGGAGAAAGAATGGGGAGGGGGCAGAGAAGGAGGTAAGGAAGGAGAGAAAGTATCAAATATAATGAAACTATAGAAAGACAAGGAGAAAATCTAATACTAGCAAGAGAAAAGGATTATTGGGAAAGTAACAAAGTAAGACTGATACCAAATTCTGCAGGGCAGAGATCGAAACCAGGATAGTGATGTGATGTGATAAAAGAAATACTTGACAAACTATAATCCTATAACCAGCCAAATATCCATCTAGAATAAAGGTGGGATAAGAGGATCTCAGGTAAACAAAACTTCACAGATTGACAATGGGAACTGGTCTAAAATGTGCACACCCCCTCCTTGGATTAAAGGAATAGTCCCAGGTGACAGTCAAGAGATACAGGAAGAAAGCAAGCAAAATGCAAAATCAGGGGAATAAATCTAAATAAACGTGATACATAATAATACTGTTTTTTTTTCTTGTGGGTTCATATGTACATCCAAAGCATCAGGTTGGGGGAGCAATTGGAGTGAAAGAATGCCCAGGTCTTAGAATTGTCTGGAAGAAGGTAAAAATACTATGCCACTAGATTTTGGCAAGTCAGTGATGCATCTTATAATTTCTAGTAAAATCATTAATACTAAAAGAAGGTATACATTCAAAATGATGGAGAAAAATAAAATAGCAAGCAAACAAACAAAAATTCCCAAAGAAGGTGACTAAAGGGAAAAAGGAAGTATAGAATAAGCAAGAAAAATAGAAGGCAAATCAGATTAAACCACACGAAATTGTTGGGTTGTAGTAAAAAGAATGGTAAAATATTGACAGTTTCACATAACCTAACCCACACTAAGATAACAGATTTATACCCACATAGGTGAGAAATGATAATACTGGTATCAGATTTCACATTAGCAACATGGGATGAGCCTGGATTTTGCACATCTACCGAGCTTCTGGATTTTTTTTTAAACTTTATTTTCCCTCCCTGAAAACATTGAATATTTATTTCCTTTTTATCTGTATTTCACCAGGAAAACCTTTACAACAAAAATTTATCAACCACTTATTTTATCTTTGTTCTTTTTACTTTATTTGAACAGAAACATCATCAGCTGTATATCATTGAAGCCTCTTTTGTTCATTTTAAAGTACTAGCAAGAAAGAAAGAATATTGAAATATGTCTCGCTTTAGTTACTTATGATTTTCTTTCAAAGAGGAATAAGAGTTTTTTGTTGTTGTTGTTGTTGTTGTTTTTGTTGTTGTGGGGGTGGGCGGTACCAGGGGCACTCAACCACTGAGCTACATCCCCAGCCCAATTTTGTATTTTATTAGAGACAGGGTCTCACTGAGTTGGTTAGTTCCTCATAGTAGCTGAGGCTGGCTTTAACTCATGATCCTCCGGTCTCAGACTCCTGAGCTGTTAGGATTACAGGCATGAGTCACCTGCCTGACTGGAATGAGAGGTTTTTGATTGCTTTGTATTTTGATTTTACATTTATCTCCCCTCTGGTCTGACTTTCTAAGGCCAGAGTTTAGTTGACCAGATTGCTAATGTAAAAATATTTTGTAGCATTTAATGGTCACTTACAAGGTGTCATGTTCTGTTAAGGACTGGGAACACAAGGTATATAAGCTGGTTAGAGTACTTCTGAGAAAGCTTTTGTTTCCTCCAGAAAAAGGGATACCGCTATTTGAATGTTGAACTCTCCTTTTTTTCTTGCCTTGAATGTAGGAAGTGACCAGAGAGATCTGGGAATTGCAGAGAAGACATCCATCTCAGCAGGGACAGGGTGCCACAGGACCGGCCATCCCTGAGTGCTGGGCAGGACCAGTTACATATTCTGAGGGGCCAACATAAACAGGAAAGTGAAGTTCTTTGTTCGGAAATCATTAAGAATTCCAAGACAGTGGTAGGTAGCAAAGCCAAACTGTACATGCCCGACTATGTTGAGGACCCTGTTCAGTTCAAAAGATGTGTGCCTAGGGAGTGGGCCATGATGCAGAAGGACATTTGCCCAGGGACAGGGAGGGTGTCTGCATTCTGGGTGCATGTTAACTTCCTAATGGTCTGATTGGGAGATCAGAAAATTCCAGCATTTCTTCCCCCAGGAAGAGGAGTGTGCCATCATCATTTTTCCCACCAGGATCCGCATTTCCATGGTTGTGGTATGGCCATTCTCAAAATGAGACTGCAATGGCCAAGATCTTAGACAAGTCGCCTCCTGATTTTCCTGGCACTACCTTGATGCCATTTTCTTGTCCTCCACATAACCCCCTGACCCTGAGGAGAAGGTGGCAATCAATGCCTTCTTTCATTCTATTTCTCAGGAACACATTCTGACTTGCTCCTTTGTGCATTCTTTGGGAGTAAGGGATTGACTAGGGTCACAAAGGCTGAGATGTGATCAGGGAGGGTCGGGGAAGGGGGCCCAGATTACCAGAGCATGGGGGTGGGGTGGGGGGGAATGGCAGCAGGAGCATGGGCATGGGGGCGGGGGATGACAGCAGACACAGCTGGTGGAGAGACAGGCAGCAGGCTGCAGGGTGCTTTGTGGAGGAGTTGCATGAGTGAAGCAGGTGAGGATCTGTGAGGACCTCACCTCACTGCTGTCCTGCATGGAAAAGACCCACTGGAGAGGCTCAAGAAATGTGTCCTGCAATGCTTGGGCACTTTAGGGCATTAAATAAATTAGGCCAGAGAGGAAGCCTTCTGGGTGAAAACATGGATTAAGAAAAGAAATTATTCATAATATCTAATGTGGAACAACAAACTAAATGTTCTCTGGTGGAGGAGTGGATAAGTAAAATGTGGCATATATATATGTGTATACACACACACACACACACACACACAATGGAATATTATTTGGCCTCAAAAAAAGGAAGGACATGCTGCCATTTGTGACAACAGGAATGAACCAGAAGGACAGTATGAAGTGAAGTGAGCCAGGCCCAGAGAGATGCCTCTTCCACCTGAACATGGCATTGAGAATATCAAGACTCATAAAGTAGAGCTTAGACTTATAAAAGTTGGTTGAGGGGCAAGGGTCAGGGAATAAGAAGATGCTGGCCCAAGGGTTCCAAGTCCCAGTCCTACAGGATGAAGTTCTAGAGCTCTAATGCATGGCAAGGCAACTGGCGTTGACAGTACTGTGTCAGGTACTGAATATTTTCTGAGTGTCTCAGCACACACACACAAAGAGTAAGGACATTAAGGTGAGGGATGTGTCACTTAACTGGATTGCAGTGACCCTTTCACGTTGTATATACATAGAAAAACACCAGATTCCATACCTTAAATACATACAATTTTATCAGTCAATTATATATCAATAAATTTAAAAATAAAAAAACAAAACATAACCTCATGTCTTTTAATTCCTTTACTGCTTTAGACTCGGGTTTGCTTTCACCGCAGAGGTGCACCTTCAGAGAAAGTAGTGCTCCGAGGGAGAGTTAGAGCCCTATGCCAGCATGGATCAGCCAGGTTGAAGCTGCCCCCTGACAGGGGGAAGAGACCTTCTTCAGGCCATTGGCCCTTCTTAGGGTGCACTGTGCCCTAAGATTCAAAAGAGGGCAGCAGATGACTCGCACTGCCGGCAGGGCTAGGTGGCTTGTAACCCGAGGAATGTCAGCAGCAAATTTGCTGGGTTTTCACAACCCTAGGCAGGCTAGGGCCACTGTGCCAGAAATTTGTGTTTCTAGAACTGTTTAGATTTAAAAGTAAATGCTTGATTAATGGCCTTTGATGAGCCGTAGCGATGTTGAGGAGCAGGTGAGGCACATTGCCAACTGCAGCAGCCTCTTGCCCTGTGAGCAATGCAGAAGCTGCCCCAGCGGTGTCAGCAAAGTTAGGGCCCAAGTGCAGGAGAAATGGCCACGGAGCGCACAGCAGAATGGCTGCCTGGACATTTTTGCTGCGTTGTAACTGCTCCTGCTGTATCTGCGATGAGCAGATCCTCTTCATCTAGTGTGCACACTCCTCCTACCTGGGAGTTTGCAAGGGCTGCAGGAGAGCAACTGGGGGCTGTCATTCTCGACAGGCTCCCACTCTGAAGAGAGGGAACGCCCGTTTCCCGCCACCCTGCTACCACCCTCCTGCATCCCCTTTGTCGTTGGTTCCAGCTGCCCCCGGGCCTTTCACCGGGTCGGTATTGAGCACAGTGAGCGGGGTCCGAGGCGGCGCTGCCGGACAAGGACAAGATCTGGCCAGGTGGGTGTGGCGGCGTGGGCGGTGGTGGCTGTTGCAGCAGAGCCGGGTGCGTCTCCAGCACCAGCTGCAGGTCCAGGATGTAGTAGATAACGTGCTGCAGGATCTCCACTTTGCTGACTTTCTTGTTGGGCGGGATGGTGGGCACCAGCCTCCGCAGGCATCTGTAGCAGTGGTTCATATCGCACTGCAGGCACAGCGCCAGCTCGTCGGCCGCCGCCTTGCAGCGCGCTGCCGCCGCCCTGTGGCCGTGTTGAGCCAGACAGCGCAGCGCCAGCTCCCCGCTGCTGCAGCCCAATGGAGGCCAATAGCTCAACAGTCTCACCTGGCATGAGACTGTTACATGAAATAGGGAGCCCGAAGGGCGCATCGGGCTCACCGCCTTCATCGTGCGCGCCCTGCGCCCTGCGCCCTGCGCCCTGCCCGAAAGGACTTGTTGGGGCGAGCGAGGGAGGTAGGCAAGCTCCGCTGGGCCCCCACCTGCGGCCTGCTCCTCTCCCCTTGCCTTAGCGCTCGGCACGTTCGGGGCTCCCTGTGATCCCGAGCCCAACAATTGACGGAAAGGTCGCCCAGGTTTTGCGAGGGAAATCTCTGCTCAGTGGGCGACACTCTGCCTGAACCTGTAACTCTGCTTCACCATGAGTGGCCATTAAGAGCATTTCCAGATAATGCCATACATCCCATATAATGGTGGTGGTGGGGCTCATCTCCAGTTGACCATCCTCCTCCCCTGTGCTCCTTGAGTTTAAGTTCTCTGGGTGAGGGTTGGAATGAACTGAGGAAGAGGAAGATAGAGGGAAAGAAATCAGGAAGAAGATGGGTTCTTGAATGCTTCAGCCCCTGCTGAGCCCCCCCCCCAAACTCACTGACTAACAAGTTGGCTGTGTGCTAGATCACCCAGGGAGCATAACAAAGTCCACTTGTGAGTCCAGCCCCAGGGTTGTGAGTTCATTGGGTTGGGGTGGGCCCTGTGAGCATTTCCTTCTCAAGCCCTGTCTGTCAGTGACTCTGATGGGCTGCCAGGGTTTAGAACCACAGGCAGGTGGCCACCTTGAAGCAGTGCTCAGCTCTGCAATCAGCTTGATATCATCCTGTCTTTGGATGATATTTCTCTGAGCACATACTGCAGTGAAGAGGAACAGGTATCCTGCTAGCTCTCTTAGACTTTCCTGTGGACCACAGCTCCCTGTGGGCTCCCTGCATCTGCATTTGTGCAATAATCTTCTCAATCAAGCTCTATTTTTTGTCTCATCAATATCATCTTGAAATTTTGTCAAGACCAGTAAAAAATTTAGCCGAATAAAAGTGCAGAAAACAATCACTGAATGACTATTTGACAGAAAGAACCATTTAAATAATTCTGTGGATTGGCTTCTGGATCTAGGTAAGTGGTCCCAAGTTCAGCAAGTATTTGAGGATGTTCACTGTGCAAATAAGGGTGAGGCTTGTCCTCCTGCCCCTAAAGAACATTATAATCTTACAATGATGTAGATCTTGGATCAACATCAAAAGTCACACTAGGGTTAAGTGTCAAATGTAAAGAACTAATACAAAGGTAAAGAACTAATGTGACACACAACTGCTGTGGAGATGGGTAACATCTCCCTAGAGCAGAGAGTTCGTAGAGAATGTAAAACATTTTTATCATTCCCATATAAATGCTCAGCAGATTAAATGAATACAAATAAAATAGTAATAAAAAAACTATTGACCCCAAGTGAATATAATTTAAATAAGAGTGAAAAATTATAAAATGTCATTTGATGTCTTTTTTGTTCAATTTAGTTTATTAATTATTATCATTTGTGTACTGGGGATTGAACCCAGGGCCTTGCATGTACTAGACAAATGTTTATCATGGAGCTATATTCCCAGCCCAGTTTGATCTCTTTTTCAAAGTGCCATATTAAAATACATTTTTACATCACTGATTCATTCAAGACCTTGTATGGAACCAGGCATAATGTCACACTATTGTCAACCCAGTGAATAAGGAGGATGAGGCAGGAGGATCACAACTTTGAAGCCAGCCTCAGCAATTCGTGAGGTCTTAAGGAACTTTGCAAGCCCCTGTCTCAAAATACTAAGTAAAAAGGGCTGGGAATGTGGCTTAGTGGTAAAACACTACCGGGTTCAATCCCCAAGACCACAAAGAGAGATTGTAAGGGGACAAATTCTTCCAGCTGCTGAAAATATCTTTTTTAATTAGAGAAGAATTGGTGATGGAATAATTATCAGCTAATTTCAAATTTGATCATTGTAAAGAGGTGTGTTTGAATACTCTTTTTTTTCTTGGAATGTGTTCTTACTGCTGAGCTTTACAGACTGAATTGTGATTTTCCCCCAAATTCACATTTTGAGCCTTAAGCTGTAGTGTCACTGCAGTAGGACACATTGCCTCTAAAGAGGTAGCTGAGGTTAAGTAAGGTCAGAAGGATGGGACACTAATCCAATATGCCTGTTGTCCTTAGAAGGAGAGGAAGAGAAACCAGCCTGCATGGCACAGGGAAGGCCACATGGCCACCTGCAAGCCTTGGAGAGGGCCTCAAGGGAAGCCAACCCCACCCACACCTTGACCTTGGACTTCCACCCTCCAGAATTGTGAGAAAAGAGGTGTCTGTTATTTAAGCCACCCCACCTCTGGTCTTTTGATAGGCAGCCATATCTGACTAAGACAGGAGCTAAGTACATATTTTTTTTTAATTTTTCTGAGAGTATGTTGTTTGATCTTTTCTCTCTTTGCTTTACTCAGGTGCAGATGATAAAGACAAGGCAGGTGGCTACATCAATTTCATACTGTTGTTTTTGTTCCATTTGTTTGGAAACTTTAAAAATGCACACTAAGATTTATTCTTGAAATAGAAACTTTTGCTGATACTGTAATATTTATTTATTCTGGCAGCTCAGGCAGAGATCTGTTCAGACATGCAGTTTGGACATAGGATCTTGGATTTTTTTTCCTTGATTGGATAATTGAGTCATTGATCTTGAATAAAAATCATAAAGTAATTCAGAATCCTTTCTTAAAAAATCAGCATTATTTTACAACAGCAAAATAGTAGATTTTATAACAACCAATTGTATATTTGTTGCTGTAAAGCAATTTTGACACATCTACCATATCTCAGTACTTGAAAAGAGTCTAGTTTATTGGAATACTGAAACACCAATAATTCACTTGCTAGCTGCTTGGTTTGGGAGAGGCACTCTGAATTTCTCTGAAACCCACTTTTCTAAGCTACGGAACACTGCGTATATTGCAGGCTTGCAATCAATACTATATGCAGAATTTTTGACAAGCAGTCCTGCTGTGGAGGACATTGGGTAAATGGGCACTACTGCTGCCTTGGTACCTCATGTGGCAGAGGCTTTTTCTGGCCCCTGGAATGCATGTGGGCTGTCTGATGACTTTGTCATGGAGCCAGGAAAGCAGAACTGAGGTTGGCCGGAGAGGCCTCTGGCAATATCTCTGGGCTCATGTAAGTGACCCCCAACCAGGGCCATTACCTGTGCTGTAATTTGGTTTGCCCGGAAACCAGAGGCCAAGAACCCAGCTAATAATAGGACCGGAAGGGAAAAGCAGGGCCGATGTGGAGGAGGGCTTTCAAATACTGTGAACCAGGGCAATGCTTTTATGAACACGTTTTGCCCTAGAGGATGGTTTTGGCACTTCTCTGACTTTATCTGCCCAAGCAGGAGGTGGAAAGGTTGGACTGGGCCTTCGGAGGTGAGGTCACGGAAGGTTGGGTCAGGCTGCCCTGTTCATAGATCAGCATAGGTTTGTGACTGGACTCTGACAGGGACAGAGTTATGAGGAGAAAAATCTTTCTGTCCCCATGCTGGCCAATATGGAAAGCATCCACAGTGACAGGCCATTCCCAAGCAAAACCACAAAATATTCCTTGTATGTTCCCCAAGAGCCCAGCTGTTCTGCTTCATGTCCCCAGGCCCATTCCCTGTGCCCCTGTTGGTTCCTTCCACTGACTCCTGCCTGTGGTCCTGTCCTACCTCCTCATGAAGGGGGTGCTCATGAAATGTCAGACCAGTTCCTCAGGTCTGGGAGGTGGGTATTGGGAGTCTGTGTTTTAACCAGGGCTCCCTTGGTGCTGGTTGGTCATAAATCCTGGAACCAGGCACCAATAGAGCAAGAGATAATGGGCTCTGATAGGGTGGACAATCACAGACACTGTTTCACTAACTCACCTGCAGCCATCCCAGATTGAACCTCTGTGTCCAATTTGGGGCTAAGTTATTAGTAATTAGGAATATGATTCTGGAAAGCTCAGAGGGCCTTTGGGTGGGTCACTTGGGGCTGTCGACCCCTGTGGTCCAAGTGGTGCAGGAGGAACCACATACTTGGCTCTGTTGCAAGCCATGCGGCTGAGGGGTTTTCTTCGTGGCAGGTAGATGGGGGCATGTGGAGCCATCTGACTGTTTCCTGAAGTTATTCTCTGGGTAGGCACATTCACAGACCTCCCTGTCCCTTCTGTCAGGGGCTTAGAGCAGCCAGTAGTGGAAGCTCAAGTAATTCTGGTACCTGCTGGGTATGCGATGGGATGAGAGATTGGTAACATTTTAGTGAAATCAATTTGAGTGGAAATGGGAGTTGAAAGAAACTACTTCAAGAATAACTTGGGGGGAATTCTCATTATTATTAATAATAAAACTTTGTGTTCTTCACTTAACTTTCTGTTCTGGGCAGTTTAATACAGTGATGGTGTGGTGAGGCATCCCTCCTATCTCCCGACTGGCCTTTCCTAACTCATAGTACTTTAATTCTCTTCATGTTCTTAGTCATGCCAGAATGCATGACCTGCTCTCGAACACAGATGTCTGCTATTGCTTAGGATGTTGTCAGTGAAGTTTCCTCATCAACATAGACTCAGAAATGCCTGCAGAATCCCAGTGTGTGAGAATTCAAAGTGTCTCTCTGCTTCCTCCTGGCTCCTACAGCAGCCCAGAAGTGATAATCATCACAGCACAACACAGAGCATATTTTTCTAGACCACCTCATATCACAGAAAGAGTTGCTGAAAAAGTCTCTGAGGCTTCGTGTCCCCAGCAGACAAAGAGGTGAGATTGCGGCTCAGCACTCTGACTTGCCTTTTCAGGAGGCCAGTGTGATTTTATTCCTTGTGACAAACTTGACACTCGCCATTCCTGAGCTATATGAGCCATCCTTCTTGCATACTCTCTCTATATTTACTTAATTCAACCTGAAAGAGTGCTGAGTTCCTTGCTCTCTGTGAGTTTGCATTAGAGGAGCAGCAGCCTGCTGTTGGACAGAAGTGCTATTAATTAGTTAGGGGTATCAAGCACACAGCTCAACTCAGGGTTCCCTCAAAAAATAGAATGATGGAAGAAAGTAACACCATCTTGGGGAGATGTGGTGTGTGTGTGTGTGTGTGTGTGTGTGTGTGTGTGAGAGAGAGAGAGAGAGAGAGAGAGAGAGAGAGAGGCATCTCAGCTCTTCTGTCATATAAACATTAAAAATAAAATTAAAGTACATAGCCCATAAGTCCTCACCTAGAGAAGCAAAATGAATTGAAAATCCTATCTCTAATTCCTAGTAGCTTTGCCCAGAGAACAGCCTCTTTCTATTCATCTGGATGCAGCATCTTCCTCGGTCTGCTTCTCAGACCAAAGTGGATATTCACATCTGGATGTTGGCCTTGAATTGTCAGGACTCAGGTATGCAGCTCAGTTCCCAGGGCTCATCCTGGATATTGATGCTGGAGAATTCCAGAATAAGTAAGATTATCCAACTCTCCAGCTGGGGTATCACCATTTTGAAAGTATCCTCAAAAGATGCTTGTTGGAAACTGAACCCCCAAGGCAATCATGTCGGGAGGGGTCTACAGAGAGGTTATGAGATCATGAAGGCACAGTGGATATGGTAACACTGCTTTCACAGGAATGGATTTCAAGTTGTGGAAACATACTCCTTATAAAAGGACAGACGTTTGCCCCCCTTTTGTCTCTCTGTTGCACCCTTTTGGATACTGCTAGAAAAGATGCTGGCTGCTTGACCTGGGGCTTCCCAGCCTCCAGAACTGTGAGAAAATAAAATTTCTTTTCCTTTCAAGTTACTCCATCTGTAATATTCTGTTATAGCAGCAGCAATCAGACTGAGACTGATGTCTGCTATCGATTAGGATGTTGGCCCAAGAGTCACAGCCTACAGTTTACTAATGACCATAAATTCCATGACCTTGTGGTGCCTCAGTTTGCTCATCTGTAAAAGGCAGAGATAAGGTGTGATCTGCTACAGAGATTCCTTGGGAAGCATCAGGGAGTTCAAGCAGGTGAATTCTCAGTATGGAGGTGAGCACAGATTCCTCTATTATTACCACCTATTGTCATGGTTGTCATTTTGGAGACCTTGCATTTGACTTCACTAAGAAGACACCTTGATCTAGTGGAAGGAACTCTGGGGCAGGGCACTGGGGCCAGTGCATACCCTGCCCTGGCATCCAGTGAGAGTATAATCACCTGGGTCCCACGCTGCTGGCCTGTGACCTGTGACCACTGGGATGGTGTGTGTGTGTGGGGGGGGTGATGTCCAGTTTGTTGATTTCCTTAGATTGCTCTGAAGATAATGTTAGGTGCATAATACCCATGCTTTTAAGTAGGTGTCACTAGTTTTTTCTGCTTTCAGTCTCTGATGCATCTTTTTTTTCCTGCCTGCCAAGTGGATCAAATCCAATTTTGTAATTCAGACATTAGATTGGATTGCAGAAGCTCAGACATGAAGATGTTAACACTTTGGACTGTACCATCATCCAGCACACTGGGCTCATCATTTTCTGACTTATTAGAAATCTCTTGTGTTTATTATAGAATCTCATTCAAATTTATGTGTTTTGACTTGGCATTTCTGAAATGACACATATCAAATGGCAAATATATTGCTTGTCACCATGTGACACAGTGCAGAGTTACTTGTTAGTTGTCAGTGGATTGTCTGCTTCCTTGCTCTGGAATGGAAACTTACATGTGCAGGGGTGGTTTACCTCACTGCTGGATCTATAGTGCCTAGCAGCTGGCCTGACTCTGGAGTCTATCCATAGTTATTGAGGTGGCAAGTCACGTCTCAGTGACATAATTGAAACATTGGAGCAACTGTCCATCAACAGGACCAAGTGTTAAGGAGAGGAAACAACCAGAATTGCTTTAGTTGCAAGTCATGGGCAGATGCCACCTGAGATGATTGTGAGACCTGGGTTTTGTGGCACCAAGGAGACCTGAGACCTCCATCCTGACTGATAGGGATCTGGAAGTCTACTTGGAGAGATGACATCTGGAAGGAAAGCCAGGAAGAGGCAGGAAAAGAGTGAGTGCTGACACTCACTCTGCAGGAGAGGATCACTGGACAAGAGGGAGAGAAGGTGGAAAAGGAAAGGGGAGCGAGCACTAAGACAGAAGGGGGAGGGTTTTGTGCAGCAGCAGATTCCTGTCCTTGAAGAACGCATGGGATTTCATCAGGAAAATGAGATGAACATCCCAGAGGGGGAACATGGAAAGACTTTCAGCCCGTCAGAGCAGTCCACACAGCGTGATAAGAGCAAACCTCCATCTGAAGGTAGAGGAGGAAGTGGGAGGTGAGCCCAGCCAGGTGGGGAGGATATCTGCGGAAAGACATCGGGGCTACTGGTCAGTGTTGCCGGACTTTCTGATCATATGAATGTCCAAAAATAGGAACACTGCTTTGACACTATTCTGGGCTTACTGAACTGGAACGTCCAGGATTCTCATTTTAAAATTTAAAATTTCAACCCATTGGTAAAGACAAACTCCTCAAGAAAGTTTGGGAAACACAGAGGGTATGCGATGGACAGACACCAACAGTTTTGAGCAGACAGGAGCAGATGAATGCTGTGTTTTTAGAAGACTAATGGAAGTGATTGATGGAGGTTGGCTGATGGAGGAGGAGCCTGGCGAGGGAATCCAGGCAGGTGGAACAGGCTGGACCCACAAGTGAAGTCCATGGGTTACCATGACCAGACTCCACACAGAACAGCCAACCATGAGACCAACCAGAAGAGGAAGTCATTTACAACTGGGTGACTGCAGGAATGGCATTAACATTTTACAGAAAGAATAAAATCCAGGCAGGGGCCATTTACACAGTGAGTTCATCTCAGAGACACCATGTTTCTGGTGTTTTTGGGTGTTTCCCTGGAAACGTTGATCGGAAGTTGGGTTTGTGGGCCTGGCATGCAGGAGATAGTCAGCGCTGGAGAGTTGAACTGGCCCTCTCCTGGAGGGGGGGACAGTATATTTGCAGCCGCAGCCACATTACCCACATTGGGAGGTGGAAGCTTGAGCTCACCGGGTGAGGGTTACACCCGCCCCCCTCCCCCCCCCGAGGTGTTGTGCCTTTCCGCTCCCATTCATCAGCTAATTCCTTGCAGGTACTGTGTCCTCGACTTGTTTTGTTCAAAATACATCTTTTTCCCCCTTCAGCAAAATAGAACAAAGTCGACAAGAAGTTTTGACAATTACTCCCCGTACAAAAAAATCACTCTGCAGCTGAACTGTGCAAAGCCCAGGTGGGGCCTGGGTGCATTTCAAAGGAAGCCCTCCCAAGACAAATGGCACTGAGTGCTGTGATCACAGCTGCGCAGACACGCAGAGGGCGCTAGACCCAGCTGGGTGCTAATTGCCAGTCCGGAAGGGATTTTCCAAAGAGCCTCTGAGAGGCTGTTGGAGGAGAGGCAATGTGCTCATCGCTCCGCAGCTACCTGTACTTGGGAGACGCCCAGGGAATGAGTGAGCACCGGAGGGGTTCCTCAGCCCCAGGATGGCATTCAGCTGACATGGGGCGTGCCCATGGTGATCAGTGTGAACAGCCCCCATCCATCTCAGGGTCTGTCCTGACTGCTGTCGCCTGATTAGACAGGATGCTAATTCGCACAAATATCACCCTGTTAATCTAATTAAGTAAGATTAAGCTCTCATATTCTCTAAGCACAGGGGAAGCACTAGAAATATGAAAATAGGTAGCCTTGTGTATTCCTCAAGGCATACATGTGTGTGTGCAGGGTAGAAACAGCCCAAACTCCAACCTTTGGTATAGTAGAAGCATCACTGAGTTCAGTGTTTGGAGGGTGCAGGAGGCTTTTTGGAGCAGGACACAGTGAGGGGACCTGGAAGGAGTGGGATACAGTCCATGGTCCATTTTGGATATGGTAGCTGTTTAGATGGGCAATTGCAGGGAGTCCCTGAGTGGTATTACCTGTGCTGGGGAAGGGTGAGATAGCATGAGAGTCTGAATAGGTTCTTGAACTTCCCTTGCTAAAATTTTGACTAACAGAGTGATGTTATCATATTTGCAAGTTAGCAAGACCTTCCCAGCTTGAGAATAAAATAGCATAAAAAGGGGCCAGAGAAAGACTGGTTAGAAAATACCATTGGTTCCTTCATTCATTCAACACATATTTCTTGAATGTCAAATCTATTCCAGGTCACAGGCAGGATGCTGGAGATAAAGAAGTTACCAAAACAGTCAATAATTCAATGGGAGGGTGGGATTTAAACACAGAGATGCTAAAGTGTTTGTGTGTGTGTGTGTGTGTGTGTGTGTGTGTGTGTGATTTTAATGAGTGACCAGGGCCAGGCCTCCTTAGGAAATGGCACCTATTCTGAGACCAAAAGGATGGGGAGGACATACCTGGCTGTTTTGCAAAGAAAGAATAGGAGCAGGTAAATCTGTCCAGAAGCTGGTTCCCTGGCAAGGAAGAGGTTGTGGCACTTGGAATGTGGGAAGACAGCTGATGAAAGATGGCTTTATGGAGAGGGAGTTGGCAGAGGTCCTGCAATCTGTTGAGAAGCAGATGCAGCTAGGAAGCAATCCAGGGGAGGTAGTGTGGATTCCAGAGATATTTAGAGAGGAAAATGCACAGGACTCCATGATGAGTGGTACAGGGTGTGGGCAAGGGCTGTTGGGCCCAGGGTGCTTTCTGGTTCTCTGGCTCAGTAGCATGGGTAGATAGCGGCAAGATGGGCCAGGAGTGTAGGGAGGAGATGTGTCTGAGAGGCCTGTTGGCATATCCGGAGATTTCTCTCATTAGCATGCAGGCGAATATCGGACTGGCAACTGTAGACTAGGAACCAAATACAAGGGCAGATCCAGAATGTGTGTAAGATTGGGCAAAACCACGGCTGGGTCAGGTGCCAGAAATGTGAATTGATCCTGTGGTGCTAAGTAACATCCTTTCATCAAGCACGAGAGAAAGAGACAGAAAAGAATGTTGGTGAATTGATATACACGGTCACTGTACCCCTGAGCTACATCCCCAACCTTTTTACTTCTTATTTGAGTCAAGGTCTCGCAAGTTGCCCAGGCGGCCCTTGCTTGAGCTCTCATGCCTCATCCTTCTGCGTGGTTGGGATTACAGGTGTGTGCCACTATGCCCACTTATAACCATATCCTGTTGCCCTTTTTACTCCCCAAATAACTCAAAGTTGGTGGGCAATCTTGATTTAATGAAACTTAAATTTTTTTTAGTTGTAGATGGACACAATATATTTACTTATTTTTATGTAGTGCTGAGGAGCAAACCCAATGCCTCACACATGCTAGGCAAGTGCTCTACCGCTGAGATACAGCCCCAGCTTAATTTAATGAAATTTTATTCTTTTCATGGAAATCTCATTCACTAATTAGCAGCAGTTCTCTCTGGAGAATAAGATTCAGCAGAGGTGATTGAGAAATTTTTTTTATAAAATTATTTTTTAAAACTTAGGTTTTGCAGCAAATATTGCTTATATACATAACAAATAAATGGGGGGCTTGAAAATGCTTAATTATAATAAAATTGGGTTTCCTTCTTATGTTAAATACACTTGAGATATACAGTGTCTAGATGGTTCACTTTAGGTGTCAGCTTGACTGCACTAACAGATTTGGCATACCTAGAGAGCTGGGTGAGTCTGAGCATGTTTTCCCCACATTTGAATCAGTGAATTGAGAAAGCAAGACTTGCCCTCCCCTGATGTTGTCTGGGCACACCGGTCATCAGGGACTAGATAGAACAAAAAAGCAGAGAAAGGTCAAATTCTCTTTCAGTGCTGGAGCCTTCTTTTTCTAGTGCCTTGAACATCATAACTCCAGCTTCTCCATGTTCTAGACACTGAAGCATGCACAATCACCCTGTCAGACTCCTAGGCGTTTGACTTTGGAGTAAGAATTAAACCATTTGCCCAGGTACAGTGGTACACACCTCTAATTCCAGCAGCTCAGGAACCTTAGGCAGGATATTTCTGAGTTCAAAGCCAGACTCAGCAAAAAGCTAGGCACTAAGCAACTCAGTGAGACCTGTAAAAAAATACAAACTAGGGTTGGGGATGTGGCTCAGTGGTCAAGTGCCCCTGAATTCAATCCTCAGTACCCCCCCCCCCCAAAAAAAAATAGAATTACACCATTGGTTTCTCTGGTTCTGAGACTTCTGGAATGTTCATAAGTTAAATGCAAATACTATGCCACTTTATATAAGGGCTTGAGCATGCATAGATTTTGGTACCCAGAAAAGGTCCTGGAACCAATCCCCATGGATACCAAGGGGTGACTGTATATCCTCTTGGATCTGTCACTCTTAAGAACCCAGACTAATACAGTTTTATGACTTTTTATACACAAATTCTCAAAAAAAAGTAACTCCCCCACCCCCTATTTAATTCCTGACTTGACTGCCGTAAATTCTGGTGAGTTGGAGGTGATTGGGGAAGAAAGGACCCATGACACTCAAACATTGAACTACAGCAGTCCCGTCTTGCTGGGCACCATCCATCGATTCCAAAAGCAGACTGACATTCTCAACACGTAGCACGTTTTCTCTGAAGCCACAGATTGTAGAATTCCTGGAGTGAGGAACGAGTGGAGGGAGAGGTGTAAACAGGAGATTCTCTGAATGGACAATCTATGTGACTCAGGAAACTCACCAGACTAATTTCTCCAGATGGTTTTCATCTTCTTTCTCATTCCTTCTATGAACTTAGGGGGAATATTCAAAGATTGTGGCTGATTTCATAATTCCTTTTGTTATGGTTTAAACTCAGTAACATTCTTAGGGAAAGACAACATGTGCTAATGAGTTTTTTTTTTTTAAGAAGATAAAAGAGGCCTTTGCAGGAAGGAAGTCAGAGCTGGTTTTGCCATGGAATAAAAGAGTGAGGAGCAGCAGGTGGTGATCAGCCTGGCCTTCAAAGAGTCCAGGGCTTCCAGATGTGGCTCTCCATCTTGCTCTGTTTTAGTTCAATAGCACGTTTTATTCTTAAACAAAGAAAAATGAAAGAAACCTCTTTAAAAGTAGATCAGTGTAAGAAAAAGGTATTAATACCAATAATATTTGACTTTTCTCTTTGGGACATCTGCTGTATGGGGGAGCCACTACTGGACAGGTGGGCTGTATTTGGAGGAACAATGAGGGAATCATCTGAAGTCAAAGAAAAGTCAGGTGATTGGTTAACTGGTTCTTTGTGTGTGGTTTCTTCAGCCATTGATTTGTCCTGCCTCCGATGTATGTTAATAAGGGTGCATACCCCTGGACTGTCTGTGTGCTACAGCTCTGGAAACAAAGGGAGAAAAATAAATCAAAGAAAATATCCTTCCCATCATCTACAAGAGAGGTGATTCACTCAAAATGACTTTTTTTTAGACATTTCCAAAACTCCTTAAAATGAAGTAGGCTGCTTGGGAATTAAAGATTATAAATTTAGAAGACTAGAAAAGCCATAAACTTGGAGGACACTCTTTAACAGTGCATGCAGGAGTCAAAGTCTCAGTCCTGAAAGATGGATGGATTGTGTTGAAGGCCAACCATTTGAGTAAAGTAATCTTTTTCACAATTTTTTTTATTAGTACCACCTTGCAAAATTCTGGATCCACAAAAGCTTTCTTGGCATTAAGCTGGTTTCAGAAGATGGAGGTCTGGGTCTTTTGACCATGACTGAAGTCTTAGCACTCTGGGGAAGTTCATTTTCATCCAGTGGATGTCACCTGTCTGCCAGAGAAGCTGTCAAATGCTGAAATTTCAGTTTTCTTCCATGAAAAGACTCATGAGGCCACGTGAATTTTCCAAATGATCATCACTTGCACTCTCATCCTGGTCATTTGCAGGAAAACCAGTTCAATTCTCCAAGGATATTGGGAAAGCTTCAGGGAGTTCTTGGATGTCCCCTTCTCCTTTGGTTGCCAGAACAGCTTCCACCTCTCTCAGGACCATCACTCAATCTGCTTTATTCATGATCCATGTGGCTGTTCTGCAAGTTGCCCCTACAGCCCTAGAGAGCTTCCTTCTCGTGGCTGCTGCACTCCAGCTCCCTGATCCCCCTTAGGCTGAGCACCACCCTCCAACCCTCCAGCACATGTCACCCCAAGTCCCTCTCCTGGAGCTCCTTTTTGTTCTCCTCCTGGGAGTCATCACACTGATAGCCACTGTGGACAAGGATAAGTCTTAGTTTTGACAAAAGATTATGTGGTTTTCCTTGCAGATTCCTGGCCTACTTACCATTGCTATCACCCTTGACCAAAGGCTGGCCCTGCCTGGACACTTGACCTTTGTTGCTACTGGCATCAAACCCTCCATTGCTTTTTCTGCTGCAATACCATAGCCACCCCCACTGACTGGGCTGAGCTGCCTCTGTCCAGGGCAGGATGCCCTGGCTCTTCCTTCCTTCCACCAGAGGAAGTTGCAAAGGGGGTTGCCTTCCATCATTGAGTGTCTGCCCACTTGATTTCCCAGGTGGAGTGAGCAGTTTCACCCCTCTCCTTCAGAGGCTCTTGCTCCATGTATTTAGAGAATTCAGGGAAATGCCAGGACAGAACTCAGCAGTGCTTCAGGCTGTTCCCATGTTGTATATTTCATGAGCCAAGTCACCAAATGTTTCCTCTTTTGCAGCATATTGTAGTGTGCTGTTTCTGGCAAGAATCTCACCAGAATCCTGTATCATCTCCAAATAGTCTCATGAATCACCTTGTGGCTTTATCCACAAAATGACACAGGCTAATTTCTGCCTGCCTTCTGAAACTGCAGGGTACAGTATCTGGGTACTTAGCTTACATTTATTGGTCCCAGAATGATTAATTCATGCACCTATTCATCCACTGAAGAAACACTCATTTAAAATCTCCAAGGACTAGTGGTAAGGAAGTGGTAAGGAAGGTACAAATGAACTGGAGACGTAGGTTAGATCTTCCAGTACCTTCCAATCCAGAGGGCCAAGTTCACATGTGAAACTGTCTCTGCCTCTGTATTCACCTGAGTCACTTTAGGCAATTGTTTTAAATCCTCTGGGCCTTAGTTCCCTCATGAGAAAATGAAGAAGGAAACCAACTGTCAGGTATGTTTCTTTGTACTGATAGACAAGGCTGGGTCAGTCAACACCAGAGAGCACAACTGGGCCCAGCAGTGCAAAGTCTAATGCAATGGCACGAAGACCATACTAGATTGCTTAATATGGTCTCAAGATGGACTGACCCGCATGGCACTCCTACCAGCATGGTGCCTCCCCCAGAATGAGCTCTTCATTCCTGCAGGCCTTGGAGCACAGACCAGAGGTTGCTTGCTGGAGCACCAGCAGTAAGATTACAAAATTCAGTCCCCCAGTGCTTTGTGAAACATGGAAGCAGATAAATTATCAGTGCAGAGTGGTCTTAGTCTTTGGGTGGAGATTTTTTTATTTAACAGTCATGGGACATCTACTAGATGCAGAACCCTGTGTGCTCTGCCCAAAGAGTATGAACAGCAAGGAGAACAGATTTACTATCCTCATGGAGGAAAATATCATGTGAGGAGATAGTTACACACAGGGTGAAAGAGAGAGATTCAAAGGTAGGTGAGCTACCACGTCCAGTGTACCCCAAGGGTGCATGTGGTGTGCTCTTCCATGTTTTTCTTGGGTCAAGGTTTGTAAGAGAAAACAGAATCGCACTGGGCCTTGGGGCAGGAGGAACATTGTAAGTGATAAAATGAGGGGGTTAGACAAGAAATGTCACCCCACTGTGTTCTCAAACTTGAGATACAGGACCTTGTAAGAATATTTTGACCTTTCAGGGTTGACCAAAACAATTTTTTATTACAAAACTATTTAAAAACATATATAAAACTAAGTATACATTTCTCAGAAGGATTTCATAAGCATATTTGTAAATTACCTACAAACTAAACCATGAAACCTCTAACATTCACTTTTAATTTAATTTGATGGGCGTTTTTTTTTTCCCTGACCCTAAATTGCCTACAATGGACTTAGGAATGGGCTTATGGTTTCCTCTTGTCAGACTGACTTACAACTTTCCTGAGGATGGCCTGTCACCTGAGTAACTGTCACAGTGAAATACCCACTACATGTGGGTAAAATTGTCGATGTTAAAGCCTGAGGTCGCCACATGGGGGTTACGTGGCCCTGCATGTTACTTTACTTCTCCGTCTCTCACTCTCCTCATCTGTAAAATAAGGATGAAATGCTAGCACTTGCCTCTGAGGGTTGGAGTAAGAATTAGAGGATGTGACACATTTATAGAAATTAGTGACGTGTTTTAGAAGGATGCCTTGCACATAGCATGATGTAGCATAACTGTCCTTCCAGTGTCAGTTATGAGTTTAAATGTTCCTTTCTAATTATGACTTTATTTGAAATCTGTGATGAATTATTTTGATGAACCAGTTAATGCAAAAGTGGTTCCCAAATCTAATGGCAAAGCATAAAAATAGCATCTAATGAAAAATGTCATCATTGAATCTTTACTGCTGTGCTCAATGCCAATGAACTGCTGCAGGTGTGGACCTGAGCTGCTCACCTTGAAGCCTGAGCCAGGGGCTCTCTCCTGCTGTGCAGGTGTTGAGTAGGCTTGGTCATGCTCCACAGTACTGAGTGATGACTCAGTTCTCCCACCTCATCTCTCTGCTTGGAGGACTGTGACATCTCTGTGAGATCTTCTGCAAAGGAATTTGGACTACACCTCTCACAAGCACAAAAACAAGGGAGGAGCAAGTGCTTTAGTCTGTTGGGGGCTATTATAGCCAAATCACATGGACCCTGTGACTTAGTGGCAACAGAAATGTGTTTCCCATAGTTCTGGGGGCTGGGGAGCCTATAAGATCAAGCTGCTAGCATCTGGTGAATTTAGCATCAGGTCAAGGCTCTCTTCCTGATCCACAGATGGGGCCTTTCACTGTGTCCTTACATGATGGAAGAGGCAAACTAGCTCTCTGGGTTCTCCAAGAAAAGAGCATGTTATGGTTTGGACCTGAAATATTCCCCCAAATCTCCTATTACTGCAGAAATATTCAGTGGTAAATTGTTCAGATTATGAAAACTGTACCTTAATCAGTCCATTCTACTTTGAGTGGACTGACTGGGTGGTAACTGTAGGCAGGTAGGGCATGATAGGAGGAGGGTCACTGGGGAATGTTCTGGAAGGGCACATCTTCCCCTCTCTCTTTTGCTCTGCTTCCTGTCTCTGCCATGAGCTAAGCAGCTGTCCTCTAAAACCTTCTCCTGTCATGTTCTGCTCATTTTGGGCCCAGAGCTATGGAGTCAACCATCTCTGAAACCATGAACCCAAATAAGCTGTCACTCTAAGTATTTTTTTTTGGGGGGGGGTTTGAACTCAGGGACACTTGACCACTGAGCCACATCCCCAGCCTTATTATATATTTTATTTAGAGACAGAGTCTTACTGAGTTGCTTAGTGCTTTGCTTTTGCTGAGGCTGGCTTTGAATTGCAATCCTCCTGCCTCAGCCTCCCGAGCTGCTGGGATCATAGGTAAGCACCACCACACCTGGCTTTTAAGTTGTTTTTCTGGAGTTTTTTTTTTTTTTTCTTTTTTTGGTCATAGCAATCCAAAACCTAAGTAAAATAAGACCCTAATTCTATCCTGAGAAATTTTTCCTCATGACCTAAGCATCTCTGGAAGGCCCTACCTCCTAATACCACCACCTTGGTGTTAGGATCTCAGCATATGAGTTTTGGGGAAACATCAACTTCTATAGAACATGGCTTAAGAAATCCTGGTCCTACATGATTGCCATGATCCAGATGATGACAATATTACTTTAAGAAAAATATGAACAGAATTCTTGTTAAGCCTGGGTGCTGTTGAAATATATTATTTCAGGAATTTGGAAAGGACATTGGTTTGGATAACTCCTTAAGGCCTTTAAAATATTACCTAGGAACCGTTCAACATGCCAGGCATCATGACAAGCCCTTTGTAAATGGCATCTTGATTAATCCTTAGAACCTTCCTATTGTGGGGACATGTTTATGATAAAAAGTCAGAAGTTTAGGGATTGACTTGCTGAACATTGTTGAAGCAAATGAAAGAAGTATGAAGAAGTAAATGAAATGAAGCACATTGTCTGACCTGTTGGCCTGCAAGGCCCTGCTCCTACCCATCATTCTCCTGTTTCCTTGGGAAGGACTAGAGGGAAAAATCACACTCAGTGGGACCTGAGAGGTCCTGGTCTCAGACACTGCAGCAAACCGGTTGCAGCCTGCCATATTCCACATTTACATAAGTAGGTAAGTTATGGAGTGATCCCACAGCGTGGGCAGATAAAAGCCACACTCTCAAATCTGAGCTAAGACAAACTGGGGATGAGGAGAGGCTTTTGTCTTAATGCAGTCATGAGCACCTCTGCTATCAGTCCAGGTTTGAAGAGTCTCACAATTTGAAATATGCACAGAGAAAGGACACCCAGCTCCAGTTACATGAGGCTTGGGCCTTATTATCATTTCTTAGAATACTTGAAACAATCCAATGAGGATTTTTAGTGAATATTGACTGGGAATGTCTAGAAAAATGGACACCGCCATCATAACTACTGTTAATAAATGCTGTGCTGAATCAATTGTAAATCTATGAAAGGCAAGTTTTAAGAAAGTTATAAGTCATTTTCAACAATATTTTTTTCTGTTATGGAACAGAGAGTGATTTTTCTGAATTTTCTACAGACTGACTCTGACCCTGATATTATAACTGAAATATTGGATTTCTTTACTTCTTTGCCTAAAACTGTTCTAACCAACAATCTTAGTTGACTTCTACTGTCCATCTTGTAGCAATAGCCTGTGAACATTGAGAAAGAAGTACAAGGATTGTTATGGTGGTCTCTTAAGATTCTGCTGATGAGAAATTCCTTTTGCTTTGTCCTTCTTTCCCCCAGATCTCTCTTTTGGTTTTGCTTTCTTGGAAAGAATGGTATCTTATCACTGTTACGTTCTGACGGGCTGAAAAAAACCCGCCAGCCACATAGAAATTGCCATAGTTTAGACAAGAGATTGGCAATTTTCCCCACTCTGCTATTTTTCATTTGGGTAATAACAAGAGGAAAGAGTGAGGGAGATGATTTTATTTTACTTGGAAGAAAAGTTTGAATGTAGAAAAAAACCCCAAACAGTTCCCACAGATAAAACAGTCATGGTGAAATATGTCTCCAGTCTCCAAAAGAACAATTTTATCTGCTGCAAGTGGAATGTGTAGAACTATAATGCTGTAACTGTGGGGACTGTAAAACTATGCTGTGTTAGGATTTCATTTCTAAATATCTAAAGAAAATCCTAAGATTGAAAAATTAAGAAAGCAATCAAAAAGACCCTGTACCTCCATCTGAAAACTGTTGCTTCCTTGGGGAATTCTGTCATATCTTCTTGATAAATCCTAGACTCTTCCTTCACATCAGGAACGATGAGGCTCTCCTTTTTCTTTCCTGATGTCAGTTAACCCTGTAACCTACAGAGCAGGGCACATGTGAGAAAACTGCCCAATCCCACCCATGTTGAACACAGAAGAGTGTCGTCATTACAACATCAGAGATAAAACACTGGTATATTTTTTAAAAAATAATGTGCAAATGTGAGGCTCTAAGAATGGAAGGGTGGTTTAAAATGAGAAAATATAATAGAGTATACTCTTTTAAATGATTGAATGAGTAAAAGTCATTTGATTATCTTTATATATTAAAATATGAGAATATGTAATATACATACCAGGCCAATCATTCATTTTTAAATTTTTATGTTTTAATTAGTTATGCATGACAGTAGAATGCATTTATAATTTCTTGCTTTTATGAGTGAACATGTTGCAGAATTATATTGGTCGTGTAATCACATATATACATACAGTAATGATGTCTGTTTCATTTTACTATCCTTCCTCTGCCCATATCCCCCTATCTTACCCTCCCTTCACTTACCTCTACTTAATCTAAGGTAATACTATTCTTCTCTAGTGCCTCCCACCTTATTGTGAATTTATTTCCACATATTAGAGAAAATATTTGGCATTTTTGAGGGGATTGTCTTATTTTGCTTAGCATGATATTCTCCAACTTCACCCTTTTACTGGTAAATACCATAATTTCATTTTTCTTTAAAGCTGAGTAATATTTCATTGAATATATAAACCACATTTTCCTTATCCATTCATTTATTGAAGGATACCTAGTTTGGTTCCATAGTTTAGCTATTGTGACTTGAACTGCTATAAACATTGATGCGATGCATTAATGTAGTATGCTGATTTTAAGTCCTTTGGGTATAAATAAAGGAAAGAAATCTTCAGACCAATATCACTGATGAACATAGATGCAAAAATTCTTCATAAAATTTAGGCAAATCACATACAAAAACATATTAAAAAGATAGTGCACCACAATCAAGTGGGATTCATCCCAGGGATGCAGGGTTTGTTCTACATACAGAAATCCATAAACTTAATTCATCATATTAATAGATTTAAAAACAAGAATCATATGATCATCTCAAGAGATGCAGAAAAAGCATTTGACAAAATACAGCACACCTTTATGTTCAAAACTCTAGAAAAAAACTAGGGATAGTAGGAACATACCTCAATATTGGAAAAGTTATATATGCTCAACCCAAGGCCAGCATCATTCTAAATGGAAAAAAAATGAAAGCATTCCTGCTAAAGACTGGAACAAGACAAGGATGTCCTCTTTTACCACTTCAATTCAACATCAACCTTGAAACTCTAGCAATTAGACAAAAGAAAGAAACTAAACACATACAAATAGGTAAAGAAGAAATCAAACTAACACTATTTGCTAATGACATAATTCTATATCTAAAATATCCAAAAAATCCACCAGAAACTTCTAGAACTAATAAAGAAAGTTAGCAAAGTAGCAGGATATAAAATCAACACCCATAAATCAAACACATTCCTACACACCAGCAATGAATCCACTGAAAGAAAAATTAAGAAAACTACTCCATTCACAATAGCCTCAAAAAACCTGGGAATCAATCTAACAAAAGAGGTGAAAGACCTCCACAATAAAAACTACAGAACACTAAAAAAAGAAATTGAAGAAAACCTCAGAAGATGGAAAGATCTCCCATGCTCCTGAATAGGGAGAATTAATATTGTCAAAATGGCCATAATACCAAAAGTGTTACATAGACTTAATGCAATTCTTATTAAAATCCCAATGACATTCTTCATAGAAAGAGAAAAAACAATCATGAAATTTATTTGGAAAAATAAGAGACCCAGAATAGCTAAAGCAACCCTTAGCAAGAAAAGTGAAGCAGGAGGCATCACAATACCAGACCTTAAACTATACTAGAGAGGTGTAGTAACCAAAACAGCATGGTATTGGCACCAAAATAGACTTGTAGAACAATGGTACAGAATAAAGAACACAGAGACAAACCCGCATCAATACAGTAATGTCATAATAGACAAGGGTGCCAAAAACATTCACTGGAGAAAAGATAGCCTATTCAACAAAAGGTGCTGGCAAAACTGGAAATCCATATGAACCAAATTGAAATTAATCCTCTATCTCTCACCCTTCATAAAAATCAACTCAAAGTGGATCAAAGGCTTAGGCACTAAAACAGAGACCCTGAGCCTAATAGAAAAAAAAACATAAGCCCAAATCTTCACCATGTCAGCCTAGGATCTGACTCCATAACAAGACTCCAAACGTGAAAGAAGTAAAATCAAGAATCAATAAATTGGATGGATTCAAATGAAGAAGTTTGTCAGCAAAGGAAACAATTAATGAAGTGAAGAGAGAGCCTACAGATTGGGAGAAAATCTTTAAACATGCTTCACTGATAAAGCATTAATCCCTAGGACATATAAAGAACTCAAAAACCTTAACACCAAAAAATAAATAAATAAATAAATAACCCAGTCAATAAATGGGCTAAGAAACTGAACAGACACTTCACAGAAGAAATACAATTGATCAACAAATATATGAAAAAGTGTTCAAAATCTCTAGCAATTAGAGAAATGCAAATCAAAACTAAGATTTCATCTCACTCCTGTCAGAATGTCAATCATCAAGAATATAGGCAACAATAAATGTTGGTGAGGATGTGGGGGAAAGGTACACTCATACATTGCTGGTGGCACTGCAAATTGGTGCAACCACTCTGGAAAGCAGTATGGAGATTCCTCAGAAAATGTGGAATGGAACCACCATTTGACCCAACTATCCCACTCCTCAGTTTATACACAATCATTCTTATGAAAATTTATGGAAAGTTGCCTTGTATATGATGTAAGGAAAAAAAACCCCACAATTCATGGGTGCTGTATATATTCCCATCACACATACATGTCCATCACTCTCCCCACCTGTCAAATACACAAATTCTGTGTCCTGTCACTGCATTGTAACAAGAGCCAATGTCATGTTTGGAGATAGAGAGTAGAAATAGGTTAATTCTATACTCATCATGTTAAATTGTTCTGGGAATGATACAATGAAGTTAGGGGGAAACTGTGATCAGAGTTCTAAACCCTGGTTAGAAAAAGGCATGATGAACTGCCTGGAAAAACCCAACCATAATAGTGAAAAAACCCCTAAGAACAGGAGGAAAATTGAATAAACAGGTTACAGAATTGAAATATAGAAAGTGGCAGTGTTTTTAGTACAAATTAGAATGAAATACACCAGACACTGAGCTATATAAGGAAGCTGCATGTGCACCTGTATACCCGTCATCTGGCTGAAGAGAAGCATGCAGCAGAAGTCACGGTGCAGCGCCCTCCTGACCACGTTCTTCCTTGGAGGTGGTGTGTATCTTGAGATTTGTGTTGGCCCTTTGCACACAGGTCTATGTATGCATGCCTGGATTCCATCTATGGTTTATTTGATGCCCATGGAAATGGCGTCTGAAAGGGTTCCTTCTGAGCCTGCTTGTGTTGGTCGGCAGCAGGTTGGTGGAGTTCTGCTGGTAGGGTTTGTGGGTTGCAGCATGCCACTGCCTGGCTATGGGTTGTTGCAGTGCCAGAATGCAGCTCTGCTTATTCCATTGTTTGGGTGTGAACTTTCATGTAAAAGTCTCCTTTTCACAAATGTGAGTGTTTCTCCAGCCCCATGGACCTGCAGTATGTACCAGGGCCTGGGTAAAATTTCAAATATTCTTCACCTTTTCTAGCCAAGCCCAGTTGCTCTCAATTCATTTTCCAACACAGTGTATATAAACTCATTATTTCACACTCTCCCCCAAACATTTGCTTTTATTAATCTTTTTCTTTTTTTACTATATCAGCTATAAATATGTAAAAAATATAAAGGAAATAAAAAATGACATTTTCAATATCACTGACAAAACTTTTAGGAATAAAATTTACAAACAACGTGGCCCAGAATTTATTTTTTAACTCTTGAAAAAAGAATATGAACAATGACTTTAGTAAATAGTGATACATTTTCCTTAGTTGCAAAAACTCTAAATTGAAGAGCTAAAAATTTTAATCTAATTTATTCTACAAATTCAAAGCCTAAAGTAATTTCCCTCTATGTATTTAAAAAGAGTATATTAATGTATACATAATTTTATGTGTAAGGATATATATATATATATATATATATATATATATATATATATATATATATATATACACACACACACACACACACACACACATAATTTATTTCCTTTAATTTGTAAATTACACAAAATAGTTGGGTCCATTTTGATGTAATCATACAGGATGGTCCATTTTAGTGCCCCCTGACTATGTTTTGTCCTCTCCTCCCTCCCCCTATTCCACTTTCTCTACTTTCCTGGTCTTCCTTTTACTCATTTATTCATTTATTAATTGATACTCTATATAAATAGTGTCAAGGGTGAAATTCACTGTGTTCTGTTCACTCATGCTCATGGTGTAATTGTGTCAAATTCACCCTGCATTTCCGCCCTTTTCCCAACCCTCCCCCTCCCTCTCAATCTGCTTCTACTCCATTGATCTTCCCTATGTCTTTAGGATATCTGATCCCTCCCATTTTATCCCTTACTTTGCTCTAATTTCAACTCTTAATTCTCTGAGTCTTAGCCATGACTTTAAAAAAAAAAAAGAAAGGGGTTAAAATAGTGCTAGCAAACATTAATCATTTTATGACACAATTAAGTGGTATAGTGCTGATGCAAGACAAGGAGATTGGTCCTCAAACTGGTGGCTCTAGAAAAAAAATTTTCAGGGATAATACAAACAAAAAAGATGGCATCTCAACTCCCTGGAGAAAAGATATACCCTGTGGATGTTATTGGAGATTTTGGCTAACAATTTTAAAATAAACAAATGGAATCCCTACCTGACCATGTACATACATACAGCTCAGGAGAATTAAATATTTTACAGAAAAAATAAAGCTAAAATAACTGGATAAAATTTTTGGTGATTATGTGATCTTGAACACAAAGGCAGAAACCACCAAGAAGAAATCTGTCAACATCAAAATGAAAACCTTCAGCTAAATGATAGAATTTAAGCATATAAAGAAAAATAAACCAGAAAATAATTTATGAGGTAAATAGTCCAAGCATTAAAAAACTTCTGTGGATATGAGGAAAAGGTGTACTTCCGTAGGAAAACACAGATAACAGGCAAATAACACAAACAGGCAAATTATAAAAGCAGCAGCATAACACCACCAATAGTCTTGAAAATGTGCATTATAGCAATAATGAGGTACACAGGGATGGCTGAGTTGTGGGAAACAAGCAACACAAACTCATAATGCACTTTTGTAGGGAAATTTGCTTGTTTCAAAAGCCAAATTGTACATCTTTTTTGACACAGAAGTTTTAGTAATAGAAATTCGTCACCAGGGAAATTGAGATAGGTGTATCGGGCAGATGCACCCCAGATGTGAGTGCCCACCAGGAGCCAGGTAGGCCTGGGCTTGAATCCCAGGGAAATCACCCACTAAGCCTACCTTTTCATAAAGGTAACAGATAATAATTAATCACACCCTTAGAGTTGTGAGGATAAAAGGGGGAAGCAACGCATGTCGAGAGCTTAACAGAATACCTGGTGCATAGAAAATGCTCTACAAATTTTTGTGACTTCAATTGCCATGACTATTAAGGTCTATGCCTAGTCATTGGAATGAGATACAGAATTATGTTTTTTGACACGTTACTGGGAATTACTGGTCATATTCTCTTTCTTTCTAAGATTCAGCATTAAATGAAAATGCAACTTATATAGACAGCATTTGTGCCGTGAATACATTTCTGCCATATGTCTAGTCCTGCCACCTCTAGGTAGGGAAGTGGAGCCACTGCCATGAGGGGAGAGAAAGGGGTCTCCTAACATGAATTTGCCTAAAAGGCACAAAAAAATTTGCAGTAAAAATAAACAAGAAGAAATAAATGTATTTTATTACTTTATCTTGAAGATCAAAACAAAAAATTTTGGAAAATTTTTTATTCTTTACAACATTTAAAAAACATAATGGTGGTAAGCACTAATGCTTAAATGAATAATGAACTGTGTTGAATGAGTTTGGGGGCATAGATTTTCTTATGAGAGGTGTGTTACAGCAACTATTAGGCACTTACTATGTGCAGGCACATAACAGGCACCAAGGATCCAGCAAACCAGACAACACAAAGGCTTGCTCATGTGGAGCTCATTTTTTAGAAGGGAAGACAGATGAAGAATGAGTGTAACGGAGCAGACCACATGACTGTCCCATGCCTGTCCCTGGGCATGGAAGGGACAGGCTCCTGGGAAGGGAAAGTGAGGATGGTTGACACAGGGGGGAGAGCTCTAGGCAGAGGCAAGATGTGGTGCAGAGACCGTGAACCAGGGCTGTTCCTGCATATTTGAGCAGCAGCAATGGGGTCCCTGAGGATGGGCCAGGGCTGGAGAGATAAGAGGATCATGTACAGCAGAGTGAGCAACAGGCCTGCGAGGAGAGGAAAGCCAAGGGAGGACCAACAACTTGACCCTCGTGGGGAAGTGCCTCAGGAAGGAGAGAGATGACTTGGTGCTGAGGGCTCAAAGTCAAGGACAAAGGCACTGACAGATTCCGTGTCTCCCAAGAGCCCGCTCCTCCTGGACCACAGCTTCCATGGGTAGGATCAGTTTTATAAGTGGTTATTTCATTAATTGATTTTGCTGAAAACTGTTATCATATTTACTCTCCTTTAAAATATGTTGATGATAATAACTCAATAAACAAGGAAAATATACGTAAAAGTCTAGAAGGTGGCATACTACATTAGCTTTAGTTTTTGCTGGGTATTACTGCTCATATTCTCTTTCTGTTTTTGGTGACTTTACCCTAACCATGTGTAACTCTTATTGCCAGAATAAAACCCAAAACAAAGCTAATGTCATTAAAAGGAGAAGAAAGAATGAAAACAGTACACAAGTGCCTAAAAAATTAATAAAATTTCCATAACATGTAGTGATACCTCTCCTGGGTCTATGTCCGAAAGAATTAAAAGCAAGGTCTCAAACAAATATTTGTAGTAGCATTTTCCATAAGAGTCAAAAGGTGGAAGAAACCCAAGTGTCCACTGACAGGTGAACATAAATCAAATGGGGGCTATAATGCAGTGGAATATTACTGAATCTTACAAAGGAAGGTCATCTTGACACATACTGCAACATGAATGAACTTCAAGAACAATTTGTTAAATAAACGAGCCAGTGGCACAATAAAACAACTTGTGGCTCCATTTGTATGAGGTAAGATGAGGAGGAGGTAAATGCATAGAAACACAGTATAGCGGTGGTTTCCAGGGGAGGGGAACAGGGATCCTTGATTACTAAGTGTGGCGTTCCAGTTTAACAAACTCGGAAAGTTCTGGAGATCTGCCTCTGACAATGTGAATAGACTTAGCTCTAGTGGACAGCACACTGAAAAAGGGGTTAAGATAGTAAATGTTATGTGTATTTTATGACAAAAATTTTTAAAAGAAAAGAGACAGATTGGAAGAAAGAAAGAAAGAAAGGAGGTGGGAGGACTGATGGCCAGCTGATTGCTGAGATGTAGCTGTGCTTGAAGGCTGAGTGGACACCGGATGGGGAGATTCCACACGTGTCCTCTGAGAGTCACTTTTAGTTTTGTGGATCTAGTAAATGTTGGATTCTTTCCTCATACTTGAATAGAAGTCAGTAAATGAAAAGGGTTTTTATAACATGATTTGTAGCCTGTATTTTGAGTTGAGACCAAGAGTACTACAAGAGCCCCACATGAATATAAGTTTTAAAATTTTGGCCAGCTTAGAAGGAAAAAATGGATTTTTTTGACTCATTTTCAGTATAATTTACTTTTCCAGTCTCTAGTGTACATTATGATTTATATCAAAGGGGCTCTATTTAAGGCAGTGTGGCTTTTAGGAGGACTCACATAAAAGGAAGCCATGGCATCTAATTCATCATTGAGGAACCCAGACTCTGTAATTGCGTGCCAAACATTTCCAATCATGAGTCAGTTGTAAATCTAAATAGAATGGTTTTCCCACTGCAATTATGTAAGTCCCTCTTATTGAGAATGTCACAATTACTTTGACAGTCCTTGTCCCTGGCTCTCTGTCAACTTTCAGAGGGTGCTTCTCTCTGAGATGTGCAGCTGTACTTTCAGGCTCCACCATCAGGTGGGGCACCTGGGGACTAGGTCCCCTCACTGAGGCCTGCAGATGAGGCTGCCACATCCCCTCCATCATGGGGCTGAGTGGAGACATTACTCAGCCAGTGCTCCTTGATCTCCAGAGGGCAAATGTTCATGTGGCATCTATCTGAATGCTATACTAGCCAGACACAAGTACCACTGCAGATGGAATTGGCTTTCTTGATTTCTATATCAGATAATTTGCTATCAACATACAGAAATGCTATTGATTTTTGTACATTGATTTTTAAATAAGGTTGAAAACTTTGGTGAATTGCATGGGTGAATTCCAATAAAGACATCCTTTGCCTGAATGTGGTGGGGCAATGGAAAAAAAGAATTGTCATATTGGGAAGTCTTTAGAGAATATTCAATTTAGAGATATTAATGTGGAAGGTGGGCAGAGAGATGGCATCAGGGAAGGAGGGACAGCAGAACCAAAGGCTAGAATCAGAAGAAGGTGAGACAGAGAGGGGCAAAGATCACTTTGAGTATATCAGATGAAGAACTATACTGCAGGGTTTGGGTTTAGAGAAACAATGGATATAAAGAACTGAGTTCCCTAATTTTCTTAAAAAAAAAAAACACTACTTCTCCAACTTTGGCATTGGGCAGAGACACAAAAAGTTACAGATAAATCTTACCCACATCTGTGGGGAGTTCATTTTGTTCAAACTTTGGGAAAATATCCTCTTAATTATACAAAAATCATAAATATCTTAGGAAAGAAAATGTTATAAAATGGCAAGCCATGAAACAAATTTTATTGCAGGCTCTTGGGAGACACGGAATCTGTGTTTCAAACTCAGATTACTCTCTCCATTGGGCCCTGAGGGTGTAATGGGTGGTGCTTGAGAAAAGGTGCTCTGGCTTTGAGGTGATGCAGAGACACCCAGGGAGAGATGTCAGGATGCAGGGGAAATAAAGGAGTTGGAAAAAGGCTCCGGAAGGGCCTTTCCCCAGGTGAGCTAGACCTTCCCTAATAAGACCCCTGCATGCCTGTCCTGGCATCTGCCTCTGAGAAGGCCTGAGCACACTGCTCCTTCACTGAGTTTCCCGAGGCCAAATTCCTGCTAACAGTACCCATATTTCCTCCTTACGCATCTGCCATTCAAAAGATATAGATCTCAACCCCAGTGTGCTGAGCATGCTTTGAATGGGCTTCTAACCTTGGTCACTTTCTTCTGAATGCTTCCTGTCTTATCTATATTGTTCTTACAATGTGGACCTGGGAACCCTTATCCTGGTTTGCAGAATGAAGTGTCACTCAGTTCTAGAATCAAGAATTAAGCCAACTAATATCTTTGAAACAACGTCAACAAGAGAAACCACTTGGACCTCAACATGAGCAAATCCTCAGCCATAGTATGGCCAGGGCACATCCGAGGAGGTTCTTGCTTTCCCTGTTGGAGATGGGGCTATTTCTTGGGTAGCACTGACTCCAGGGCAGCTGCCTCTCACTGTGTCTCATCACCTTCTTCCCAGATCAAATTTCTCCCTTCTCCTGCAGATCTCTGTGTTCCCCTCCTAGATTTGAGTGATCACTCCCTTGAGGAGCTGGAACAAGTTCATCCTAACACTTGTTTATCCTGTGAGCCCAGCCTCCTGTCCCATCTTGCTGAGTGTGTTTGTTCAACCATGTGGTCATGAGTGGGCTTTGCACCCCTGCATTCCTGGCAGGCTTTGGGAAGGGCAGCTGTGAAGACAAACAGGGAGCATGGTCAGGTTTAGCTATTTATCCTGCTTTCATTTTATATAGGAAACTTGGCTTTTTGGTGAACTTACAGCACAGTTACTACAAGTGGCTTTTGTGCATTCTGCCAGCAATGAGGGCAATGGTTAGAAATTGTGCTAACAAAAAGTATGCAGTGAGCTTTCTGTGAACTTACATAAGGACAATGACTTCCTTTAAAATATGAATGAATTAAAGCTAATTGATAAATTGTGTGCATTTATGGTGAACAACAGAATGTTTTGATAAATGTGTTCATTGTGGAATAGCTAAATCAACTTCATCAACATGTATTAGTTAACATACTTATATTTATTTATTTGTGAAGACATCTAAGGTCAGCTCTCTTTTTAATTTTCAAGTATATTATATAGTGTTATAACCTTTGGCACGGTGCTGTCTTGAACTTATTTCTCCTTTCTACATGTATCCTTTGAGGAGCATGGGGTCTCTGTGAACCATCATTTTACTGTTTCTACAAGGTCCATATTTTAGAGACGATGAGTTTTTGAGAAGGCTGTAGGTGCAACACAGACGAAATGTATTTCACAAGTGACTGACTCTGACTGTGTTTGTGTACATGTGTGTGTTTATTTTAAAAAAAATTAAATTAATTTTTTATCTAAGTAAATTCTAATTCCTTACCAAAATGAGAAATTTTCATAGGTTTCAGAGAAAGAAAACCAAACATCTCTGGCATAGTAACTTACAGCTCCACTGTTTCAGCTCCTAAGCGTGCAGCAGGGTGTCAGAACCAGAGCTGACGGGTCAGATGATTGTGCCTCCTTATGCTGGGAGGCTGGCACAGCTGAAGGGCAGCAGGCAAAGGCGAAACCAGGCAGCAACAAGACCTGGACAGGCCTACCTGGAGCTCAGGTTCCGCAGTGGTTTCCCACGTTTATTTTGTAACATTTTGGTGAGCATCTAATGATGTGTTGAATGTTATTTTCAACCTGCTATTCAAATTTCAAGGATTATTATTTAGAAAAGCCAGGAGTGTGTAATTCATACACAGACCCTGCTCTCTCCCATGTGATGAATGCCTTATCTTCCAAAGAGCATTTTTAAAGGACAGCATGTTCAGCTGAGGAAACACAGAGGAAGGAAATTCAAATAGAAAAAAAAAGAAGAGCTTTGTAATTAGAAGGACAAAATGACAATGCTTGAGCATAGGAAGGGCTGATGAGATGCTGTTGGATGGACACATGTAGGATGTCAAGTGCTGGAATTCTGGGAAGTGGTTTCCCTGATATCTCACTGGCAGTAAGGACAATGACACTTGGTGTTTCACTTCTTGAGTCTGGAAACAGACTCTGCTGCTTTCCTTTCCCTTACACTTGGTTAGAATATCCTCCCTGGAGCTCTCTAATGGAGCTTGGCCTCTCCCTGTGCATCCTTGAAACACCTAACAAACCTTTAACAACCAAAGCACTTGCTAGCAAAAGAGCCAGGCCAATAGCATAAGTCAGAGGTCAAAGCAAACAAGGCACTAAGGGCTGAGGCCAGTGTTTGGGAGATGACCCGGGTGATGGCCTGGTGCATCTGCAGCCCACTGGTGTCACCTGCAGAGGGGATTGAGTGGCTGTTCTCAGACTTGCTTTTCTTCAGTAGTTAGACCCTGAGAATCCACGAGGAAGGCCCAGGAAGAGCATCTATCCAGTTAAACCATGAAAGGAGTAATTTAAGTGTGATTCTCCCCTTTCTTGATGTTCAGGGAGGGTAGGAGAAAAGTGGACAGATTGAACGATAAATACACTCACCCAGGAAATCCCTTCGTCACAACACATATCATGTTTGGATGGCTTTGCAGGCCCAAGTCATGAGACGTGCAAGGGTCTCGTTTGTCATCCTGTTGACTTTAATTAGGCTCAAGAGTTTGACAATTTATCACCATTATCAGTGTTATTTTCTAAAGCCAATATTCTTAACACTTACACTCACCCAAACTCACCCAGCTCGATTATACAAATTTTAAGAGAAGTTACAGGCATATATTCTTTGTGACAGTTTCTGGCACCAAGTCAACTGCATGGCCAAAACAAGATACAGCACAGCAGGAACATATAAAAGGTTCTTTATGAGGTGGTACTTTCAGAAATTCATAAAACATTTAAAGATGAGCAATAGATTTTTAGACTTTGTAAAAAGTGAAAGATCTTTCAAAAAGATGCATTTCAGCCCACACTGGTGGATGAAAATGAGTGGAACACCAAATCTGGTCATTTGTCCTAATCGTAAAGGGCAATAACTGGTTTTCTAGATATTTTAATGAGTATTAAATTGACATTGCTTTGATTTCTGGTTTACTCCCCCATTTGTGTGCAAAATGATATTCTAAGTGCAAAGACCCACATATCAATGTCAAGGTCAAAGGTCGGAAAAGCCATCCAGAATTCAAGACCTTTCTCTTTCTCCAAAAATCTAAATCTTAAAGTGGGAGGGTCCCTAGTGGCAGCCTAGAAGCCACAGAAACTGTGGAGACATGAAAAGGATCGCTTGCTGGCCAGGGAAGGACTTGGCCTTCTCCTTGTGTTCTCAAAGATCATGAGTCTAGAGTAAGCATCACAGGGAAAGGACAACATGTGAAGACATTCAGATGTCTCCAAGATGTCACATTCATGTGACTATGCTAAGGAATGTGTAATTTTAATATGACTAGTGAGTCTAGTTCACTGCCTGTCTCCTTGAGTGGGAAAACACCAGTGAAAGAGATAATCAGTGAATGGTGTGTCTGTCTTACCTGTTTTCAAAATCCTCTGGCTTTTCCTTGCCTTTGGATTCTCCTTCCTTGTTTTCTGGAAGCTCCTGTTCTTAGTGCCTACATATGAAGGCTCTTTGGCTACATGAACTTAACAAAGACCACTTAACACCAGCCCTAGTTTCCTAACCAGGGCCATTGAGCATGTTAACCTGCTATGAAACATTCTAATACTGCAGTATGCCATGTCACCAAACACTGGCAATTTATACTGACTCAAGATGCTTGTATAATGGCAATTTTAAAAGGCTATCAGTTTGAAACATGAAGAATATAATTAGGAAGTAAATCTGGAGCATAAAATTTCTTCAGATGATGTGCAAAACAGTTCAGCCTTACACTGTTCTACTTTTAAATGATAGTAAGGCCAATGTGCAGAGCAAAAGGACAATTTCCTGGGCATCTCCTGTAGGAGGTAATCCTGCTATTGCCAAGGATGGCCAGTGGCAGAGAGGAGTGTGGTATTCTTGCCCATCCTTATAGATGCCCCTGGAAATGGATGCTGGGCATTAGAGTCTTCTGTCTGCTCTGCAGGAGTGCCAAGTGACACTTTCTGTTCTCTGTCTCTGACAGGTGTCTATGCTACACTTTAATGGAATAAAGAGGATAAACATATAAAAAAAGTTTTATCATTTGTTTCTTTGGGGGACCCATAAGATGGATGCCTCTGGGCTCTGAGGACAAAAGGAGAAATGGCCAAGTCCTGGGAAGGAAGAACTCTGGGGAGGAGCTATATCATGGGACCAGCTGCATCTGAAAGATCTTGGTGTGGGCAACTCGTCAGAGGAAAATAATTTCTATTCTCTGATTAGATGAGGGAAATTCCTCCTATTAGTCAACAAGAGGATCCAGGTAGGTGTTTAGCCCCGTAGCCAGTCACCAACACGGTCAGATCTGAGGCAGACTTCTAAGCAGGCTCCACCTAGTCCTGTAACCAACCTGCTTCTCCTTCCCTTGGGGTAATAGTGATTTCTTACCAATCTCTTGACAACCGATTCACCTGGAGAGGATTTAAAAAAAATATTGGAAGCACTAAATCAGAGTATCTATGGATGAGGCCTTGGAATTTGTTAATTGTAAAAATTGCTCTAGGAAATTCTTCTGTTCAGGTAGGGCTGAGAGTCATTGGATTACTCCATTGATCTTCTGTTAAATCGAAATATTTCCTGGCAGGGAGAACACATCACATCACTGTAAGTCTTCAAAACCATTTACTCCAGCAGCGGGTTGGTCTAGGTGTAGGACAGGTGAATTGACCTTATTGAGCAGTGGACATAAAGGGATCAGAAGAGAATGCCAGTGACTCTGGAGGTCAGAGAGTCAAGAAAACTAGACTGAGAGTAAGAGTCAACATCAAGGAAGACTGGGAAAGTGAGTTAGAGAAGGTGCATGGAAACAAAATTAATTTATTTCCAAAATGTCAGGGCCTGTCAATTGATGGAACAGAACGGGATTGCAGAGAGATCGTCTAACTTTTACTATCTTGATTTCCTAGTTTGGGAGGTTGGGTGACTTGATTCATTATGGAAACTCAAAAGGACCTGGGCAAAGAGTACCCTCTGTTGTAGTCAGGTTTTTTGCTACTACGGCTAACGGACCTGACCAGCACAATTATAAAGGAGGAAGAGTTTGAGGGCTCACAGTTTCAGAGGTGTTAGTCTATAGAAGGCCGGCTCCATTCCTCAGGGCTCCAGGTGAGGCTGAGCTTCATGGCAGGAGAGGGTGGCAGAGAGAAGCAGCTCACATCATTGTGATCAGAAAGCAGAGAGAGACTCCACTCACCAGATACAAACACATACTCAAAGCCATGCCCCAATTCCCACCTCCTCCAGCCACACCCCAGCACTTCAGTTACCACTCAATTACTCCCTAACAGGGGATTAATTCACTGACTTGATTAATACTCTTACAAACCAATCATTTCTCCTCTGAATCTTCTTGCACTGTTTCACATGGGAGATTTGGGGGACACCTCTCACCCAAATCATAACACCCTCAAACTTTGCTGTGGGCACACCATACAGGGAAAACCACCCAGGATCTGTTTTTTATTATTATTTTCAAGGAAATAAACAATCATCCCTAGTTTACTGTAGTCCAGCAGCAAGAAAAAAAAATCTAATTTTTAAACCTAAAATAAAGTTTTGATTAAATTTCCTTTTAGAATACATCCTCAATTCGACAGTTCTGTGTAGCTATATCAACCCTTCTACGAGTAATTCAATGCAGGTAGGCAATTTATTTCACAAAACTTAACAGTGTTCCATTGTAATGCCAGGTTAAAGTGAAGGTCTCTGTGGATCCAGTTAGTAGTGGCAAAATCATGAGGAGCAATCACATTCAGTATGAAAGAAAAAGCTAAAATCAAAAGAGTTTCTACTCTCCTGAGGAGATGTTTTAGAAATTCAGTGCCATGCTTTTCAATAATGTGGTTGTTGGTAGATAAATTTTCTTTTCATTAATATTAACTCAATTAGTTGTTGACTTGCTTTTTGTGTATTGATTTTTCTCAAAAGAATAGGTTAGGCCACTGAAGACAGTGATTTAAAGACACATTTTAAAATAATATTACCACCTCTGAAATCAGAATATATTCAAATGGAGCCTCTTACACAGGAGCAATAAGGCTGCTGTCCTGACCTTACCAATCTTACCTTTCTTCCAGGTGCAGGATCCGTTATTGCCCAAAACTGAATGTATGTATCCTTTTTGCAGGCTTCTGTCTGATGATAGCATGAATGCACGGCTTGAGTCCCTAGAGAATATCAGCTGCCTCTGGGTTCTCTGCTCTTGCTTTTTGTTTTTGTCCCAAGTGCCATTGAGGAGCAGCCCTGGACTGCAAGACTCTCCAGGTCACAGCAGGCAGAGAGTGACTCTCTCATGAAGTTCTCCTCAAGCCACACAGTTAACCTACCTTTTATATTTATAGAATGATTTTCTCATTTTTAGTTTAAAAGATTAGAACTCTACTAATGTCCAGCTGTGGATAGAACAGGCTTGCCTAGGAAATCTCCCTCTGAAATAGGAAGTCCTTCCTAAGGACCTGTAGCCATCAACTCCTGCTCAGTCACAGTGGGATCATATCTCCTTTGGGGCAATCTTTTTACTTGATAGTTGGAAAATTCTTCCCAAAAAAGTAAACATGATGTTCAAACTAAGAGAAGCCCAAGTGTTCCAAGCTTTCAGCCTCTCAGAGGCCATAATCAAACATCAGAACCCAGAACTCCATGTGACCTGACTACAGAAGTCTAGTCCCTTACCAAGGAATCTACCACATGTGCTTGCTTATGATGTCTTCCACCATTTTCCAAGCACCATCTTGGTGATCTTTTCCACACAGGTAAACCCCTCAGGACACCTCATGTAGGAACTCTGACACAACTCTTTCTTTAATGCCCAAAGCATAAACTTATTAAGGTAGTGTTGCTCAAAACACCTTGCTTAAGATCTGAGAATAATATAAGGGAATTAGCATGAGGGGAATGACACTCATTTCTCACAATCCATAGTGTCCCTAAGCTGTCTCCCTCCTTACCTCCTTAGCCTATGTATGCTGTGGTTCTGCAGGGCCCAGATCTGTTGTCTAGAGTCCACTTTATCATCAAGAAAAACCTCTCTCTGTGCTTCTCCAACATAACAATCTCTTGAAGACCTGTTTTACCAGGAGCAGACCATTTGTTTTATCTTCCTGGTGGATTCACCTATTTTGGGAGGTATGTTTCCATTGTCTTCTCTTTTTCCAGACTCTTGGTATGTCCCGTCTCTTGCTATGCTGCTGCATTTTTATTGAATGTTGTGAATTCACATACATTTGTACCCATGGGAAGTTACAGAGGCTCTGGATCCGGTTATCTCCCTCACGAGAGGGTTCTCCTTAGCTCCTTATGTGGAGCTGGGTTAGGAGCAGACCACTGCTATTCAGGTGGGGATTGGAATGAATATAGATTCTTCTCGACTCCTGATGGGTCCTGGTCTCAGTAAACCAATGGTAAGTGGGACTGCATTTAACACACCTCGCCTACCAAACATCATGTCCTAGGAACACATTGCAGAGCATCAGCTGTGGCCCCTCACCATCGTTTGCTGCCGCTGTCCAGAATCCCAAGAGTACCACACCCTGTGAAAACATCAAAATTCAAAATAATGCAGTTTCTACTAGATGCATGGCACCTCTGCACTATTGTAAAGTGGGAAAAATTGTAAGTTAAACAATTGTGAGTCAGGGACTGTTTGTACAGCCTCATTTCCACTCTCCATGAGGTCTTCTCTGCGTCAACTTACCCTTACCATCCTGCATTGGCATCCTGCAGGGGTCCCAAGTGAAAACTAATATTTTCCTGGATCTTCCTCTTCATCCAGTCTCAATATTCATTTACTTAATACCATAAAGATTCCAGTAGCTCTGCTTTATATTTTTAGCTTTTTCTTTTCTTTTCTTTTCTTTTCTTTTCTTTTCTTTCCTTCCTTCCCTCCCTCCCTCCCTCACCCTCCCTCCCTCTTCCTTCCTTCCTTCCTTCCTTCCTTCCTTCCTTCCTTCCTTCCTTCCTTCCTTCTTTCCTTCCTTATTTTCTTTTTTCTTCCTTTCTTTCTTGATCCTAACTTCCCCTGTACATCTCATGTTGAGAGAGTACTTTGGGAGAAGAATGATTAGACTCTTGGCTTTACATCCTTCACTTCATGAACTTTCCTTTACTCCACAGTCTTGGTATTTCGGGTCCTGCCTATGTTGGGAGGCCTGTATGTCTAACTTCTTTCTCATTCCTCATAGAAGCATATGAGTCACTGTATTCAGGGCCCCCTCTAAACACAGGAGAATCTCATCCTGAGAGTCAATTTAATTCCATCCACAAGGGCCCTGTTTCCCTACACCCACATCTGTAGTTACTGGGTGTTACAAGTTGGATCTGTGTCTTTTGAGGTGGACATTATACAATCCACTAAACACATATAGAAGATTAGGAAATGAAAGAACAATTACATCAACAAATATTTCTATTTGGTGCTGAATTGGAGGAACAAGGTTTGTGCCTAAGAATCACATCCTTCTTGGACTGTCCACAGAAGCTTAAAGGTTTCTGTGGGAACTACATGGAGTGGTATTTTATTTCTAACTGAGATTAGCTTAACTAAGAGAGCCTGGTCTCTGGTCAGCTGGAAGGGATCTCCAGAATAACTCCTGGACTGAGTGGCTCCTCACAGTTCAGGATGTGGCCCACAGCCACAACAGCTGCTTTCTCCAAGTAGTAAAGGCACTGGCAAGTCCCAGGTTATGTTTGGATGGCAAAACCCAACCTCCCACCCCAGATGACTTCTGTGAATTGAATTGTGTCCCCTCCCCCAAGTTCATATGTTGCAGTCCTAACTCTCAGTACGGAGACATGACCTCGTTTGGAGACAGAGTATTTACAGGGGTAATCCAGTTAAAATGAGGTGTTCAGCATGGGCTCCATTCCAATGTCAGTGGCTTCATTGTAGAAACAGGAAATTTGGAGACAGACATGCACAGAAGGCAGATGTCACAAGAACATGAAGCACATTTCAGGAAGGTGCTTCTACAAGCCAAGTAACACTAAAGTTCACTAGCAAAGCCCCAGAAGCAGGGGAGAGCACTGGAACAGATTCTCCCCTGTGGCTTCAGCAGGAAACAAAATTTCTAGTGTTTCAGACTTCTGGTCTCTGGAGCTTTGCAACCATAAATTTTTGTTTTGATGCCATGGAGTTTGTGTATCACAGGAAAGGGATACATGTGCATTTCTCCTTTTCTAATTCAGAGGCTTACCACTTTGATCTTGTTTGATTTTCAGAAATAGGACTATATAGGCAGGGAGGTGCTTTCCTCCTCTGTATGTCATCTAATTATTTGGATTTATTTTTCTGATAGGGCAACATGTTATCATGTTATTGTTGACACTGTGCCAAGAGCCTGTCATGACGTTTTTTGCCAGCTGTCACTTGAGCAGTGGGGTTCCACAGCAATGGAGGGAGTCAGAGAAAATCTACGCAGGTAAATTTAGACTGCATTCGTCATTCTGGAGGTTAACAAATTGCACCAGATTTTAAATGAGGGATTTTGTTTTGCATACTGCTTATGACATAAATTAAATTTCTGAAAATTTGCCAGGCTACTTCTTATTGCCAATACCAGATTGGCAAGTAGAGAGGTCAGTAATTAAACTAATCAAAATCCTGCTATGTTAGTTATTTTTTGAAAGTCAGATGTAAGCAAGACTTGCAGTGGTTTGCAGTTGCTTGTAGAATAAAGTGTAAAGCAAATGCACAGCCAGTTTCCCCTGAAAACTACAGTCACAAAGCAGCTGATGACGAGATCCATAAGAAGAAGAAGGCATGAAAGTGGCACCCTCCCTCTGACACATTAAAACATTAGTCCTAAAGTAGAGGAGTGCACATCTCTATTGTCTTTCATACATGGCAAAGTCAGTGAAGGCCACTTAAGGTGTCTGCTGTGGTTTGAATGCATCCCCTGAGTTTCTTGTTGGGAAGCATAGGCCCCAAGTTTATATGCTAATGGCATTTGGAGGTGGGGTCTTTGAGCAGTGACTGGGTCAGAAGGACAGCCCTGCTGAATGGGTGGATTATTCACAGCTTAATGGGTCACTGAGTGACTCTATTATAAAAGCAAGTTCTCTGCAGCATGCTAGCTCTCTGATTTGCCTTAGATGCCCTCTGACACATCATGGTGCAGCAGGAGGCCCTCCAGAGGCTGAGCAGACTCTGGCACCCTTCTCTTGGAATTCCAAGTTGCTAGATCCATAAGCTAAACAAAACTCTATTTTTTATAAATTACCCAGCCTCAGATACTTTGCATAGCAACAGAAATAGACCAAGAACAGCTCATCTATGTAAAGAACTGTATCATGTTAAGGTTTGTACATCTTTTTATAAATCTGTCTGGACCAGGGCAGCAATGACCATCAAACTCTCCTGAAATTGAGAATCCAGAAGTCTGGGAAACAGGAACTATTTCTAGTGCTAGTACCACTCTTCTTTCTTACTTCCCATCTGCCCTTGTTTTGTCTCACTTCTTTATTTAGTGAAAGGAAACAAAGAAATAGAGGAATAATAGTCTTCCTCCACTTTCACAACTTAATGCTTTATATATAAATAAAAAATGAATGTAAGAAATAAAAACCTAATGATGAACTGCCCAGAGACAGAGGGGACACCTCTCTTGGGAATTTCTTAGTGCAAAGGTGCTGTGAAAACCACCCTGCAGCATGCTTGCTCTGTCTTGCCTTAGATGCCCTCTGCCACATCATGGTGCAGCAGCAGGCTGTATGGTGATGCCCTGTTCAAAGGGAAATTCCTTGCTAGCCAAGGACTTTTATTAGTTCATAATCTGGGGTTCAAACATCTGCTGCCTGGAGGTAGAAGATTATGGGCACAAACTGATAAGTTCTAACTGGGCTGGTTTTACCCTCAGCTTTGGTTTTGTTTATCTTGAATACCTTTCCCACAATAAGTTCATCTGATGTTGAAACCTACATAATGAACGTGACCAGTTGGCTAGTGCCCAGCTTCCCCCACCAGCGGCAGGCTGAAACTCCAAGCCCCGGATGTTTCTGTATTTTTGTGTCTGTTTGTCCTTTTCCTAATCCCTCATTGACCAGGTCATGTGGTCCTGAATAAAGCGTTGTGCAGCCCACGACCATAAATAAAGTAAAAATAACATAATAGGTAAAATAAAATTACAAAATAACAATAAACTGGGCCTTTCCTCCCTAGTCACTTGGGTTTGAAGGCAGACTTTCTACAGAGTTGTGACCCCTCCCCAAGCTTCTTCTCCCCACACTGATGATCCTCGAGTGAGACTGCTTGATGGGAGAACTGGCAATGAGTGCCAGCTGGACAGGCTTTCTTGTCCACTTCTGCTGCTTCCTGCAGCAAGTCTAGCAACAGAGTCAGGGGGGCAAGCACGGTGGGTGGCCAGCCTTTTACTTCAGCAGGAACCTCCTCCAGGACAAGAGCATGCCCAGCAAGGTCATCATTTTGACAGTGGAATAACTATATTTCATCCGCTGAGCAAAAATTAGATGTTTTAAGCCCCTAATTACATTAACACAGAAATACAACATTGTACATGTTAAGAAAGGAGTTTGTTCAAGTCCCAACAACTAATCATCGGCTAATGTGCACATTTTCCCTGTGGTAATTGGTCAAGTTTTGAATCAGCAGTTGTTTCCCCTGCTTAGTATTTTTAAGGAAAGCTACACAATGCCCATTTCCCTCAGGGTCACTCAGTCTTGGTAGAATTCTGATTCCAGGAGACAACTCTGAAATAAAGTGGCTAGATATTAGATGGTGCTTATGGGGACTCCAGAAATCCTAGTTCCAAAAGTCTATGAGCAATCACCAAAAAACCATATTAGATCTACCATGCCATGCAAAGCGATGAGAATCAAGCCTGTTTAGGAGAGCTGAGGGGCTGGTGGTGTATACAGGGGTGCCTACAGGTGACAGGGCTATCCTCTATAGGGCAGAATTGGGCAGGACCCCTGATTCTCTGTCACAGGCTCAACCACAGAGACAACTGCACAGCCTAGGGCTGTCCCTCTGTTCCTCTTTTCACCTCATCTAAGATGGCTTATCTTCATCTGGCATAACTTGGGTCTTGTCATGTTCCCATAATGCCTGATTATGTTGGTCCCAGGGCTAACAGTTTGGTCAGTGCTGACACCCTAGCCAGGACAAGCGTGGACCCTCACCTCCCTTTAGGCTGACCTTTCCACCTCCTCAGTTTCCTCTGGTGCTCTTTGTAGCACATTTCACCCTGAACTCTCAGTGCCTCAACAACACTAACTTCGATTCTCAGGTCAAGTTGATGAGGAGAGTTCTGCCCTGTGAGCCGATCAGCAGTAGGCATCCAGCATCTCTGTCACCTGCACATGTGGCCTCCCTGGCAGCTGCAGTGGGGAGGACCTGGCTGGAGGGCCTCCATGCAGCTTTTAAAGTTGTCCACCAGAAGCAAAATTTCTGCCTCTAGCATTGACCAGATTCTGAATTCTATTTGAATATCCAGAGAGTCACGAAGGTCTACTGCAGGTCCCCATTCATGTTTTGTGCTGATTTACCTTAATCTTGTTTTGTAGATCAGTTGATCTGTTTTATATTTTTCCTGATAGCCCGAGCTGCCTTTTCATCTCTCCTTCCTCTGCCCAGGCTCTCCTCTCCTTCTCCAGACTGTGCTCCATGCTTTATTGCTGCCCGTTCATGAAGGCTGTTCCCCTTTTGGAGAGTACAATGGTGAAGCCATAAAGTGTGACCAAGCTCAACAGTGGAGTCCAGACAAGTGATCTCACTTTAAACTTTTAATGGGATGATTGCTACTCACATTGGAAAGTGGAGGCCCACATGGAGAGCTTGCTGAAACACAGGTTCTGACCCAGGATGTTTGGGTTGGGGCTGCAAATTTCCTTTCTAAACATGTTCTCAGATGAGGTTAATGCTGCCCATCTGAGGACATTTTGAGAACCATGGACAGTGTTTGGGAAGCAGATTGTTTCTGTTTTCTAGACTTATTCTTCTTTGGAAGCTGACATTTTCTGCAGCCTAACACAGTGGGAGTGACATGGTAAGGATAGGGAATTAAATTATATTTTGGTGTGAAATGTGGGAAAAGAGCTATTTGTTGCTTGTTCTGGAATGTGAAGGGTAAGCTTTTGTAGGCAATTCTAAAGGATGCCTGGGGTTGCTGGAAGCAGTTTTTCTCCCATTCCTCCTGGGCTGCCAGCAACAGCGGCTGTTCTCCCCAGGGCTTCCTTTGTAAATGGGAACATTTCCCTAGTGCAGATGGGAACACTTCACTCAGCCTGCACTTAAGGGTGCCTTCTAGGTCATATGAAGAGTTTTTTTTTTTGGATTTGCTTTTGAGTTTGATGGAAGGGTTTACTAGCAACGCCTTGTTCAAATGTAAAAGAAAACAAGGTAAGTGAACAAATTTTCATTTTTCACAATGCCTCCTGTGAGGCTCCTCAACATCACCTTCTTATTATTTCAGGTGGGCTAGGTAATGAGATGCATCTGGGAAGAACTGACGTGTATCCCACTGATGACGTCATGTGTGTAGCCCATCCTCACTCATTTCAGCTGCGCCAGCTGTTTGGGATGATTTGCTGTAACTCCTTTCCCTATCAGCCAACATTTAAAAATAACTGAGTCTTCCTGTTGTTCCACATCGGATGGATACTTCTTAACCCCATCTTATGATTACAAGGTGCAGAATGGTTCTAGTCCAGAATTTTTTTTTTTTTGAGAGTTAAAATAGGTTGGGCTCAAAAATGTGCTCATTGGGGGCTGGGAATGTGGCTCAAGCGGTAGCGCACTCGCCTGGCATGTGTGCGGCCCAGGTTTGGTCCTCAGCACCACATACAAATGAAGATGTTGTGTCCGTCGAAAACTAGAAAATAAATATTGAAAAATTCTCTCTCTCTCTCTCTCTCTCTCTCTCTCTCTCTCTCTCTTTAAAAAAATGTGCTCATTGGTGGGCTTTTGTGGCTTTAGGAAATTTGAAAGGAGGATTTGTGCTTAGCACTTCTAGAGCTTCCCCTGAAAGCTTTTTCTGAAATTCCCCAAGTTGACTCCTGCATCTGTGATTGAGTGTCCCAAGGTTAGGTGTGACTCCAGGTGGAAAGTGTTCTCCATTGACTGCTATGTTGAGTTATTTAGGATTCTTATCTAAATTTTCAAAATCTCTTTTCTGTGTGAACAAATATTTTTGCTCTTTTGAATTAAAAAGTTGATAAAGTAACTATTATATTTTTTGAAACAACCTTAGACAGCTTCTTTTTAATAATAACCATTCTAAAACATATGAAAACACTTTCAAATCTTTCTCCAAACACTTATTTTTTTTTTACACAACAACTGTAATCCATAACTATGGCCTATTGCTTTTTAATTTTTCCTTTTACTTTTTATTTAATTATACACTTTATTATACACCTTTTTCCATATTTCAAGGTAGTCATCTTAAACACATTTTTAAGTTGGGGATAAATATTGCACAGTGGACACAGTGTTCGTTATTAGCCTGAACACCTCCTTTCCATCTTCCATCCTGGTTCATCTCTTTTTTCCCCTAGTGTTGATATTTCTTCACTGAACAATTTGATGCATACATTGTTTCCTCCTGTTGAAATATGCTCTTGAACTGTTTTCTCTGGGTGGACCTGAGAAGCTCTGGTATTATTGATTCCTTTTCCATGTGCTGTCATCACCCTTTATGAAGTAAAGAGCCAGATTAACATGACATTATGGTGGCAAGTTTTAGCATGCCACCTTTCTGCTGTGTGACATCTCTGTGATAGATAAGACCTTTATGTTCCACTTTTATCTCTATACCTCTTTTTCTTTATCCCAATGTGGAAAACCCTCAGTGTGAAAGACATCCTCATTTTGGTAGCTTGTTACTCTCTGGTGACAGTGTTGAGTCAAGTGCATGAGTAGCCAGGAGGGGACTTCTGGGGGTGTAGTTGAGGAGAAGAGCTCTCACTCTTGGTGTGTAGCAGTCATGTTCTCAGGCTCCCTGTGGGACCAGAAAAACTCATTGCTCACTAGGTGCCACCAGCAGTAAGTTTTCTCTTTGGGAAATGTGAGCACTGAATGCAACTCTAGGTTGGCACCAGATGACCCATGATGGCAATCATATCTGTTTATGAGTGTGCAACCAGTATCAGGAGCCCACTCTGGTCCAAGACCAACACTAGGAGGTTGGCAATGTTTGCACAGGGGACGGATGACTCTCTGTTTGGAACATATTATCATTCTCATGACGTATTTCCCTTTGTGTCTTTTCTGTTTGTCCACATTTAGATTAATTCAACAGACATACATTGAGTCTCTGCTATGTATCAGGTACTGAAGAGATGGGTGGATTACAGCATGGACCCTAATGTAGCCATTTAATAGCCCTTGGCCCACAAGGGGATACAGAAGTCTAGGGCTGAAAAGAGAAGGTCGAAATTTCCTCAGCAAACCCAACCCTTGAGAGAGGGAAAAGGAGGCCCAGTAACTTCTGGTTGCATAGGGATTGTGTATTTTCTCAAACCTATAAGCTCATCTAGTGTCTAACTAAATGACACACATACTCAGCTTCCCCAAGAATGCAGATCCAAGAGCATTTGAGACAATATTCAAATGTCTTGTGAACTCTTTTCTGTATCCAACCTAATTTCAGTTTTGAGCAAAAGGTCCCTCAGGTTCCCTGAGACAGAACTGGTTCTACAGAAATGTTGGAAATGCCCAAATATCAACCTCTGCACCCCATCACCCAGCCTTCCAATTTGATTCACAAGCAGCGATGGAAGAAGGAGGAGAATAAAGAACAATTAAGAGAAAGATGAGTACTTAAGTGGAGATTGGAAGGATGGAATGAAAGAGGAGAGAGATCTTTCCAGGACTCAGGGACACTGAAGAGGAGGGGGCTGCTGGCTCAAGACTGTGGTTGCCTGGCCTCTGAGACCATCATGCGTTTCCTTCATGGGTCCTCTTCCAGCTGCTTTTCCTTCAATTTCACATAGTTATCTTCCTCCCTCCCTCCCTTCTTTCCTTTCCTTGATTTCTCCTCCTCCCCTCTAGCCCTTTTCTGTAAAGCACAGGAAAAAGAGATGAGCAGAGTTCAGAGTCTATTTACCAGGCCTCTTCAGGTAACTCACTGTTTCAGTATCAGCAATCCTGATCCATTTAGCTTTTCTCACCAGAAGCTCCTTTTTAATTAAGTTACAGTGTTCTCCTCTCTCACTGTTGATTTTCAATTTTTTAATTGTGCAAGACCTTCGAGTAAGCAACCTCAGAACATCCTCTTCTCACATTTAAGGCAGCAGTAATTAGGTCAGATTTGCTGAGCCTGTGGGAATCCCACAACCAAAGTGATCTTAATGGTGGTTTAATGCCTGAACTCCTCTGTCTTATGTGTGCGGTCACTAAGTGGATAAAAGAAATGGCTTTGACATCCTGGTGCCTATTGAAGTTTAGAGAATGGCTTAAGGGTGGAAGGTTTGTGTGTTTTTCTTTACTAATTGAGAAACTGTGAACCCCTGAACCCATGTCAGAGCCCACCATGCATCTGGGGGCTTTCATCCCTCCATATGTTAAGTACCTGGAGATATTTTATTCAATTCAGAGAAAGTAAAGATTTTATGGATGGCAAAGTCTTGTAAATCTGGAAGCAGTAAGCAAATGGAAGTGCTCAGTGGTCTTTAACAGGAGAGGCATTTTATCTTTAAAGGAAAGCTTTGTTATCTTCCAAATAGAGACATACTGGTATTTTGGGTTCATTGTAGAAGACTTTACAGGAAATTTATTTATAACTTTATGGAGTCTTATCAAACACCCACTCATAGAATAGAGAGTATTTTTAATGGTGTTACCCATAAATATGATTTCTCATAGATGGTCTGAGGGAAATGGAGAAAGAGCCCAAATAAATTGTCCAAAGCATGGAATCATCATTGTCTCAGACTGTTGCCTGACTTAAAATTTCTCCTGTCTTAGGAAGCCAAGAACCACCACCTGGCCTTTCCCTAGGGAAACACTGAGTCTAGTCTCCAAATCCCACAAACTTCACTTTCCATTCAATAATAAAAAAATTCTTTGCCAGTTGGTTCCTTTGATCTGTCTGAGTCTTTTCCAACTACCAGATGATTTCTGAGCAGAGACCATCTCATTATTCTTGTAAAACCAGTCCATTATCTCAGTTACCTTCTCCCCTGATAGTCACCCAGCACACTTTGACACCACCTCATTTATTGACCAGGCATGGTACCAGGATCTCAAGACTGCAAGATGCCCAGGATGACCTTAAGCTGCTGTTCTCTTTTAGAAAACAGCCAAGCAAACACAGGTATGACTCCCTGACAGAGAGATGAAGGCATAAGAGAGGCTTGCCATCAGGGCAGGGAGGGGGTCTACATGTGATCACAGACTCAGAGAACCCTGTCTGAGGTTGACATTAAGTCTAAGCCTGAGGGATGGGTAGGAGTTAAATGGTGGCAGTGTGTATTCCAGGTAGAGAGAGGACCCACCATGAAGACTTTGTGGGTAACCAATTTTTGGGGATGGTTAGGTCAGATTTGCTGAGCCTGTAGGAATCCAACAACCAAAGTTATCTTAATGGTGGCTTAATGTCTGAACTTAATGTCTTATGTGTGAGGTCACTAAATGGATAAAGGAAATGCCTTTGACATTCTGGTGCCTATTGAAGTTTGGAGAATGGTGAATGGCTTGTCCCTGGTGGGACAAGTATAGGTAGACAGTTGGAGCTACCATTGGGGCAGTTACTGATTGTGAAGGTTATTGAAATTCAAACTCTACCCTAACAGTTCTTAGAAAGGAATTGAAGATGTCTAGCAGCATAACTGGATGTATATTGAAGAAGGATGAATCTCTTGCAGATGATAGAGTGGAGAGACTCATTACATGAAAAGGGAAGCCATTGAGGTTGCTGCTGTGGTATTCCAGGTGAGAGGAAATAAGGGCTGGATGGATGTAGAGATACAGGAAGAGGAGGAACGTGTAGAACAGAAATATCAGGACTGTCGGGTTGGGAACTGACTCAGGCAGGGAAGGGAGAAGGAAGAATTGAGAATGCCCAGACTGCTGCCTGGGCTGGGGGTGTAGAAGGAGGGGCTTGCAGAAGGCTGGAGGGAAGTGGACCCAGCCTGCGCATGCTGTGGGGTGGGGTGAAGCTGATAGAGTAGTCTCTCACTCAGTTCTCAACCTTGAGACACGAACTAGTGGGTACCTAGTCAACTGCGGACGGTGGGAATAACTGACTGCTGAGGGAAGTGCACAGAGCAGGAAGACTGGCATTCAGAGAGTGAATGGAGAAAGAAGAATCCAGCAGCACCAGGAAAGGAGGCGGCGGGGGAGGCAGGGAGGCCCGACTGTCCCAGATCCACACGTAGTTCTGACATGTGTCTCTGCTCTGCTGTGTGCTCCATTTTCTTGTCTCCTTGAGTTGCTCAGGAAGAATGGACACCCTTTCTTCCACTGTGCAGTCCCCAAATCTGGTTAATGTTCTGGGTAAGGATGGACCCTGTCTCTGAACACCATTCATTACTGTTTCTTGTGGTTCCTTTCCCTGAAGAAAGTTTATTTCTTCTTAGTCTTGGAAAATTGTTAAAATCACCAACCAATATTTTTTTTAAAGAATGGTTCACAGTTTAGAGAAAATTTGAACAAATAAAAATACTTGGGAAGAGTTAGATATTTGCCTGTGTAGGTCGAACTTTTCTTGATCATTAGGATGCTTGTTCTACACAAGTTTATGGAGTATTAACTCACACGGATGTGGTTTTATTCTTCAGTATTTTTTTTTTAATCAAATGGTCTCACACCAGATTTTCTGGGTGTTTTATATGCTCTTTTAATTTTCTTTTTCATTTATTTTTGATCATATCAGGGGAGCTCCGACTATATAATATTGTGACTTCCCTGGGAATGGGCACCCTTCTTTACTTCTGTGTGCTAACCTAATCTTCTCTAGGGGAAGTGATCAATGACCGTATAGTGTGTGATAAACGAATTGCTTCCAGCCTTTCAGCCAAATCATCAGTTGGCACTCCAAAGATTCCCATTCTTTGTTCTTCTTGTTGTTCCATTTCCAGACCTTGCAGAAATAAAATTAAAAAATCATATTCTAAGATATATTAGTTTATATTGGTATTATAAGAGAATCTTTCTCTAAAAAGGATCCTACACAAATTTTACTAATTGCTATAAAATTTTATCTCATATTGGATATATTAAAAGACTGTACAATCTTGACCTTAAACATTGAAATCCACTGTTTTTTATTAACAGAGGACTGATTTGGGGGACTGTCTCATTTTAAAGATAGCTCCATCAGTTTTAGAAATTTCCTCTTTAAACATATTTAACTCAAAGAGGGTGAGTTAAATAAAATTTGAAATAGATATAGGAACTAATTAGTACTATGATTCACTGTATCCCTTAAGTAGCTCATGAAGATAAGCACACTTGAGAGACAGAGGGATAGGGTCTGAATGAGGGTCCTCTGCTGCTGTGAAGATACCCACCGACCTACTGTCTTGTGCTGCAGGTCAGTAGGGCTGTGTTGCTGCGCAGGCCCTGGAGAGAACCACTTCATTCCCTTTCCTAGCTTCTAGAGGCCAGTTATAGTCCATGGCTCATGACCCCTTCCAGCCAACGATCACACTCCCAGATCCAATTTTGTCATCACTTCTCCCTCTCTGACCCTCTTGCCTCCCTCTCTTTAGGAGTCTTGGGATCTTGTTTGGCCTCTGGATAATCCGGGATTGCCTTTCTCTCCCAAGATCCTTAACTCAATGACATCTGTAGGGTCCCTTTTCCATGTATGGTGACACATATTCATAGGTCCTGGGGATCTGAATGTGGACATTTTTAAGGGGCCATTATTCAACATATAGTTGTGTCTTTAAGACAAACAGTACCCAGCTGGAAGAAAATAACCTGAACTCTGTGATCCATGGTCAGAAGGGTCCAACTTTGTTCTTAGTCTCTGCTTCCCCAAGCAGTTTTTCACATTTCTGCATCTCTCATCTCTCATCTTTCCCACCTTTCCATTTCCATGTCTTGTTCTTACTCATTTTAAAAGGACCAAAGCAGGAGTAATGATTATATATCAAGGGGATATACACCCTGTGCATGATAACATGAGCTCTTGATTCTGCATGAGATATGAGACAAGATGGGGAGGATACAAGGGATCGTGGCAGCCTGAAAAATGTTCATCATACATTCAGCAGCAGGAGCAAGTAGCTCAGCTCCACATCTCTGTCGTGGTCCCAGAGCAAATGCATTTTATTGATTTTTATATTTGAAAGTCTCATCCATTCAGGTAGCATATTTAATATTTCAGGTACAATTGAAATAAGCTGAAACTCCTCCACTTTAGAGAAAATGTTGTGGCAAATTGTGTAACTACCTGCAAGTTTATTTATATATCTATTGACTTCTCAGTTATCTTTTCTGTTTCTCTTCGCTTTTAGCAAGCAATGTAGGTGTTATTGTTCAAGTTAAGAATGATCCCTTTTGAGATCCTACAAAGGCTTGGTGCTGGAGAGATTTCTTTCCAGAGATTATTTGAAGATGAGAGAGATTCTATCAGAAGGAAGAAGATGGTTGATAATAAATGGTTAAAAAATCATTTAAATCCAAATTGAGAGATGATTGTTTCCATTACCAATAAGTGTTATGAGCAAGTAAATGTCATTCATCTGTTATTCCAAAGATTGTTCGTAAGCACTTTGTGAAGGTTCCCCCACCTTCCTGTTCCTGTTCTTTCTGCCTCTTTGGTCACCTTTAATTCTCACACTGTTGGGTCCCAATTCTGGTATGCTGCTCCCTAACTCTTCAGAACACTCTGCCACCACCACAGGGAGCCTCACATGGGCTTATCCTCCTTACCCCTCCATTCCTTTCCAGTATCTTCCACGAAACTTCCAGGAGGATCTTTTCACAAGAGCATTGTCTCCAACTTCCTGACAGTTATCCCAGATCTAATAGTCTGATTCTTGCAAAGTTACCTTATTATGTTTTCCTCTCTGGGATGGCTGGAAAAGCAACACTCTAACTACAATTTCCCAAATGAATTCCTTAAAACACAAGTTTCCTAGCATGCTAATAGTTACCTTGGGAAAAATATGTTCAGTTGTCCACTAAACCCTGACAGCCTATAATGTGCATTGGCATGTGTGAAAACAGTGTCCTAAGTAACCTGTCCCATGTTGTTTGACACTGTATTTTCCATCATGTCGTCTATAGAACTGGAGGATCTGGACCTCACTTAAAAAGGGGATCACCTCAGAGATGAGCTGTCTTCCTCAAAGACAAGCAGTAATGCTTTGGGGACAGTGAACAAGAAGAGAAGCAGTGAAGCTTCAGCTGGTGTAGAGTTAGAAGGATTAGAAAATTCAGACGCAACAAAAAAGGAAATGATTAATTCACTTACAGAAAATGAATTGAAAACCTTGAGGACAGATCTGCTTTGGGTGGAGCTGGGTCCTTCAACAAGACTTAGGAAAGCCAACTTAAACTAAGAGAAACCAACAAATCTCATTGGCTCGTTGACTGAAAAAGCCCGAGGTAAGCAATGGCTAAGATGTTCTGACATAGCCATCAAGGCATGGTGTCCCTTTGTCCCCTGGCTCTGACTTCTGCCTCCTTGGTCTCATTCCAGGACCATGTGGTGGTCCTCGTCAGCTCCTGACTCACATTGTCCTACTTCTAAGGAAAAGTTGGGAAGGTCTCCTTGAATTTCTTTAGTTCTGATTGGGTAACACAAGCCTCCTTGGGCCAATCACCGTGACCAGGGAGATACCATCATCTGACTGGTCATATCTAAGTCCTGGGACCAAAGGAAAATCAACCCCTCTCAATGGACATGGGCAGAGAAAGTTGTGGCATTATTATTAGCAGCAGAGTGAATAGGTGCTTGGTGGCCGGAGTACGTCAGTGTCCACGGCAGCTGGGAGGGAAGCATCTTCCAGCACATATTGGTCTCAGTATTTAAAACAGTTCAATTTCACAAATGAGTACAAAGTCATTACTAAAAATTCTCCATGAGGATTGGCAAGTTAGTGCTGCAGATAGTCAAGATGCCTGCAGTTGTCATAGAAAAAGCTGGAGAAAGATGTCCCCAGGACGTGGAACGAAGGTTCCCTTCTAAAAATGTGGTCATCCAGAATGTGCCTTGTGGAGTGTGAGTCAGTTCTGAGTTCCTTGCTAGGGTGATTTTCTTAAGGGTAACTAAAGGTTGACTCAGTGTCAACCTCTCCATCTCTTATGTAATGCCTGATAAGGAATTTCTGAACCAATTAATAGCTTGCAGAAGTGACTCAAGGAATGGTCATTTTAAACATATGCCCTGGGATCTGTGAGAAGTACTCTTGTCCAGGCAAAAGAGGAATGGTCTAGGATCACATCGCTATCAGGGGAGATCTGCAAACTAATTGACTCTGCCTCAGTGTATCTGAAGACTGTGTGAAAATCCAGTTCTTGGTCCAGGAGGAGCCTAGGAAGTAAAGACAAAGGGCTGGGGCTTTTCAGGCTCAAGGGAGGATGGCCTGTCCAGCTAAGTCAGCTTGGGCTGCTAAATAGCACATTACCATAGATACAGTGTCTTATAAACAATAGAAATGCATGCCCCACAGACTGAAAGTCTGAGATCAGGGTGCTAGCCTGGTCAGGCTTGAACAGGGTGTCTTTCCATGTTACAAACTGCAGAATCCTCACCGTCACCTCACTTGGTAAAAGGAGCCAGGAATCTCTCTAGGGTCCCTTTTAGAAAGGCACTAATCCCATTCATGAGACTCTGTGCCCAGGACTCAATCACATCCTAATACCATTACCCCGACACGTGAAGTTCTGAGGACATAAACATTCAGACCACAGCACCAGTTTACCCCTGTGTGGCTTTCTTTTCCCCGCATCTGTCACTCCTTGGCCTTCCCAAACTTCAGGCTTTGTCTCTTCTCAACTCAGGTCCTGTTGGGGTCCCTCCTTGCCTGCAGGCATCCTGAGACCCCCAACAGTATTGATATCTCAGGGCTCATCTTGGTGTCTTCTTCCACTTGGGGACCACAATTCTATGTAGACCTTTATCCAAAGGTGCAGGCATTTTGTCCAATTTTCAAGGTGCTTAAGGTGGGAGGGTAAACCGAGCTCCTGCTATTCTAACAGGTTCTTGGTCTTTCAGTGAATTCATTGGGTCTGGGTGTGAGATCCAAGGAGGATATTTGGAATGAATAAATGGAGCAGGAAACTGGGAGAATTGGATGGAGTTCTTTACTCAGACTGTTTGGTGCCTTTCTCATAGCTTCTCCTAGTTGTCTGATGAACAACAGAGAGTAAATGTGATTTCCTCTGGCACCCACAGGGCAGCATCAGCCACTGGGGTTCCTGGTTGGGCAGTTCGGAGGCTGGATTATGGCACCTGTGCCTGGAACCTTCCCTCCTGTCTGTTTCTGCAGCCCTCCCCACACTCCTGTGATACCTCCTTTTCCTCCATGATCCACCAGAGATGGCCACTCACTTGAAATACCCATTGTTTTAGGGCTGTTATTTGACTGAGTAGTAAATAATCAACAAAAGAGTGACCAAAAATAGGATATCACTTTATCCAATCAAGAAAGGCTAAATTTAAATAGCTGCTTCCAGTTAGATCAGAGTCCTCTCTTCCATGCCATCTCTATATGCCACAGACTGATGCCAAGGACCAAAAGAAAATGAAAACATTAATTATTTTTATGTCTTCCTATTGACGAGTGTAATGATTTTTCCATTTGAAGTAAAATCTCCTTGTTAGTCTAGTGACTATTACTGGATATTTTAATAACACCTTACAAATCATATTTTGGAACAAGTTTCTAGGCTTCATCAATATTTCCAGTGATGGTCATTTGTAATCAAGGTATAGGGCGTGTGAAGGTGACAAATGGCACTCTCTCAGGCAAACAACATCTGATTAATTAATTGTATACTTTTCCATTCTTTTATATTCATAAGCTGAACATGTACTACACAGGCTTATAATTTATTCCTTTGAAAAATGAGCACATCTAGCATAGTACAGAGTCCAGGGATGTTTTAATGAATTTTTTAAATGAACTTTATTGCATTTTCTTGAAGCAATGTGCTTAAAATAGAAATAGTGTTGGGCCCCAAGGTGGGTTACCTGAGCTGGCTGGTAGAGAAGAAGCTCCTGGAGTCAACCAGGCTAGGCATGAACACAGGAGACAGGAAAGGCTATCCAAATCAAGTCCACAGATTCCTTGTCTTTTTGAACAGGAACTAATGTATTCCTAGCCTGTAAGAAGTTTCTGGTGGGTGTTGCTTAGAAGTGTGTATTCAAATTTCAGAATGGCACACTTCTCTTATCATCAAGTATTACTTGGTGAGATTTTTATGAACAGGCTAGGCACTACTTTGTCATTGAAACCTTTGAAATAGGGTGAGAGAGAGTGAAAAAAAATCTACAAGTAAATAAATGGTTGAGCTCAGAACATGATAGGGGAGACATTGACCTAGCTACTTTTTATGCGCGCAAGAAATTCTGAGTATTTTTAAAATAGATCTAAATTCCAAACCATTATAGCAAGAAGTGAATGCTTCATTGAACTTATTGCTGGGTGAGAAGGAAAAAAGTAGATATCAAAAAGTTTTCTGGAAAGGACCTTGGAAATCCTTCTATTTCGACACTATTATTATGCTAACAGGGGAAATTGAGGCTCAGACAAGAAAGTGACCTGTCCAAGGTGCCTTATTAGGTAGTGAGAGAATTCTTTGGACTGTTTGTCACCCCTTCCCCTCCCCCCTTGAAACCCTAACCCCAGTGTGATGGTGTTGGGAGGCAGAACCTTCAGGAGATGATTAGGTCATGAGGGTGGAACCACCCTGAGTGGAGTTAGTGTCTGGTTTGGGGTAGTTTTCTATTGCTATACCAAAATACTGAGATGGGTGATTTCTAAAGTGTATTTGGCTCCTGGTTCTGGAAGCTGGGAAGTCCTGGAGAGTGGAGCTGGCCTCTGCTTAATCAGAGCATTTGGGCTTCATCTCAGGGACATAAGAACAGTCCAACATATGAAACCAATAAATGTCATTCACCACATAAACAGGATTAAGGACAAGAACCACATGATCATCCAATAAAAGTAGAAAAAGACTTCAAAAAAATCCAGCATTGATTAATGTTAAAAGTGCCAGAGGAACTAGCGTTGTAAGGAACTTAGCTCAACATTATAAAGGCTGTATAAGACAAACCCAAAGCTAACATTATGTTGAACAGAGAACGATTGAGAAATTTCTTCTAAAATCAGGAACAAGCCAAGGATGTTTGCAATCACCTCTCTTACACAACATAGTTCTTGAAACTCTAGCCAGTGTAATCAGGTATAAAAAAAGGAAATCAAAGAGATACAAATAGGAGAAAAAGTGAAATGATCTCTGTTTGCTGATGACCTGATCCTACATCTAGAAGACTCAAAAACAAAACAAAACAAAACAAAAAAATACCAGAAGACTTCTATAGCTCACAAACAAAGTCAGAAAAGCAGCAGGATACAAGACCAATATTCCTAAATCAATAGCTTTCCTATATGGCAAAATGAATTTTCTGAGAAAGAAATAGGGATAACTATCCCTTTCATGATAACCTTAAGAATAAAATACTAACACAGGAGGTGAAAAACCTCTGTAATGAAAACTGCAAATCCCTGAAGAGAGAAATTAAAGAAGACCTTAGAAGATGGAAAGACCTCCATAGTTTCAGATAGACAGAATTAATGTTGTCAAAATGATCACACTAACAAAATCACTCACAGATTATATACAATCCCCATCAAACACCAATGAGATTTTTCACAGAACTAGATACATAACAGTTCTAAAATTTATTTATAAATGTGAATAAAAAGAATAAAAGCAGAATAACCAAAGTACTAATAAGCAAGAAAAGCAATGCCGGAAGCACCACAATACCTGATCTCAAATTATACCACAGCAATATAGTAACAAAACATCCTGGTATTGGCATTCAAATTGACATGAGGATCAACAAAATAGAAGACACAGAGACCAGCCCACATAGGCACAGGCATCTGATAGACAATGAAGGTGCCAAAAAATCTGTTGGAGAAAAAACAGACTCTTAACAAATGGTGCTCTGAAATCTGGATATCCATATGTAGAAAATGAGACCAGATCCCTCTCACCCAGCACAAAAGTCAACTCAAAGTGGATCAAGGCCTATAGGAAGTAGGCCAGAAGCTTTGCAACTGTTAGAAGAAAACACTGGCTCAATGCTACATTGTATCAGCAACAAGTTCCTTAACAAGACCCCTGAAGCTCAAGGAAACAAAAACCAAAAACAAAACAAACAAACAAAAAAAAGAATCAATAAGTCAGACAGCATCAAATTTTAAAACTTCTGCACAACAAAGAAAACAATTAGAAGTAGGAAGAGAGAGCCTATAGAATGATAAAATCTTTGCCAGCTATTCTGGTGACAGTGGATTAATAACCAGGATATATAAAGAAATAAAAAACTTAATAACCAAAACAAATAATACAATCAATAAATGGGCAAAAGAAGAAACAAATGGCCAACAAATATATGAAAAAAATGTTCAATATCCTTAGCAATCAGAGAAATGCAAATTTAAAGTATATTGAGATTTAATCTCACTCTAGTTAGAATGCAAACATCAAAAATACAAATAATAAATTCTGGCAAGGATGTGGGAAAAATGGCACAGTCGTGCATTGCTTGGTACAAACACTTTGTAAAACAGTATGAGGTTCCTCAAAAGATTAGAAATGGTCACCATATGACCTAGACATCCCACTCCTCGATATTTATCCAAAAGAACTAAAATCAGCATACTCAATTGATGTGGACACATCCACGTCTACAGAAGTGCAATTCACAATAGCCAAGTGATGGAACCAGCCCAGGTGCCCACGAACTGATGAATGGATAAGGAAAATGTGGTCTATAGACACCATAGAGCTTTACTCAGCCACAAAGAAGAATGGAACTATGGAGTTTGCTGGTAAATGGATGGAACTGAAGAACATAAGGCTAAGTAAAATAAACCAGATTTGGAAAGTCAAAGGTTGAATGTTTTCTCTTCTATGCAGAAGCTAGAGAAAAGTGAGGGGGGGGGAAGTGTGGATATAGGTGGATCACATGAAAATAAAAGGGAGATCAGTGGAATAGAGGACGGGGATAAAGAGGGAGAGGGAGGGACAGGAAAAGGAAAGAACCACAGAATGAACTTAACCATATTATGCTGTACCCATATGTGAATATACCACAGTGAACCTCACCTTATGTATATCTACAAAGTTTCCATTTAAAAAAAAAAACAATTAATACATAGAAGCAAGATCGTAGAAAGTGTGGAGGGAAAGAGCAAGTAGTAGGTACTGAAATGAAATGGCACAAATTATATTTCATGCATGCATAATTATGTCAAAATGAATCTCACTCTTATGTGTAACTATAATTCACTATTAAAAACAATACAAGAAAAAAGATGATATAGCCTGAATAGATGTCAGTGTCCAAACACCTTGGAGAAAGAAACTTTGAAGGGGTATAGATGCAAGTTCAAAATAAGAGAGAACTTTCTTGCTATCTATTGTGTGGATTGGGCTCACTCAAACTGGTATGCATCCATGGAACGCTATGAACGCTGTGGGAACGTTGCTCAAGAATGCTGTATGATTCTTACTTGGACTAGGTGGCTCCAAACTCCATTCTAACTCAAGTGTTAAAAGTGCTAACTATAGCATTACCTCCCATCCCCACCACTGACTCGGTGAACTCAGGCATGTTATTTAACCTTTGCTGAATCTTTCTTTCCTGGCTTGAAGCTCAGAAAGATCAGATACATTTCTCAGGAATTGTCTTAAAAATCAACTTTAAAATGCACAACAAGGTCTTTAGTATAGTACATGGTACATGATGGTTTCTCGAAGGAAGGCTTGTGTCTTTGCAGCTTTCCATTCTCCCATTTTTAACAACTCTTTCAGCATGAGCATGTGACCCCATAACAACTAATGAGATACCCTGAGACTTTCGCTGAGTCTTCTTGCTTAATGGATTTGAGGCTGAGAGGACAAACTTTCTAGAGATCTTATTACATCTGAACTCAGAGATGAAAACCAGGACAGCGGGAGAGGGAGATGAGAGTGAGGGAGAAACAAGCCAGAGACAACTCTGGCCCCTGAACCCAGCAGAACCTGCAGCTTAATGACTTCCAGACTTTTCATTTACAAGTGTCAGTTAATTTCATTCTGTTCCTGCTGTCTGGGTCAGGGTTTCATTCATGTGCAACCAAAGAATTGTGACAGATGCGGTCCTTCGAGAGACATCCCCAAATCCATAAAGTTTAAATATCATCGTTTCTTATGAAGCCCCAACCTGGCAACTACTTTCCCTCCTTCCCTGTGTGGAGCCACTGAAAGTTCTGCCTTTCTGAACCCTCTACCTCTTCTCAGAGCCCCCAGGGTGACTGGCTTCAGTGTTTTAAGGATGTATCAACCTAAAAAGTCTTCTTGATATTTTTGGCAGCTCTCAATTTAGAGAAGGTACCTTTACAACAAAAACTGCATCTTTTCAAAGTGCTTTTTAGGTGCCAAAAGCCAAATCGATAGCGATATCTAAAATTTCTTCAACTGAGTTTGACATCTGGCCTGAGCAGGTAGTGCCAAGTCTGGGTCTCATGGTCAATCAAATATCGCATTGGAAACAGAAATGCTGAGACATGCTCAGTCACAACATAGAGCTACAGATATTTTTCTTTCTTTTTCTTTTTTTTTTTGGTATGTGTATGTTTCATTTGTGCCTTCCCCTGTTTGCTGATCCTGTCAAAACCTGATGCAGATGGGGCAAGGGCTGGAGTCAAGAAGGCAGAAGCTCTGGTGCCATCTGTGAAGCAGGCTGTTGCAGTCCCACTCTGATTTTCTCAGAGGCCACCTTGTCTTAATGACCTCTGGAGACTCTGCTGATGAGCTCCCAGGAAACAGGTGGGTCTTTCAATGGACAGGAACCTAGATGTTGGCAGCCCAGGTGCTGGAGGAAGAGCTCCAAGAACCTACAGGGGTCTGTGGATATCAGTCATTTAATGCTGGTATTCTTCTCAGGGGAGACTCTTCCTCTATTAGTTTTATGTAGGCCCCCCCTCCAAAACTTTATTTGGGAGTTTAGGTTAATGAATTGCCATTGTGAAAGGTGTCAGAAACAAAATGAAGTCACTTGTGTCAAAACCCATACAACAGTAAACAAATGAAGCAGAGAGATTAAGAAGGGGACCTCATGCATGCATGCCTGATGACAAGAACTGTCAGCAAAGTAGTTTAATACAAGTATGGCAAGGACTCTGACAGAAACACAACCTTGCATGAAGACCGACACAGACACACAAAGAATCTCCTTCTGTGAGGACATCGACCAGCAGCTGACTGTCTAAACATGGTCTGTCGACAGCTCCTTTATGATTGATCCTTTCAGTCAAGGATGTGTGCTTCAAACTAACTTAGATAACTTTTCATCAGTGAAAAGATCAGAGGGGCACTAACGAGATATAATCTTATCAAAACAAAGTGGATTCATTTCCCAGGGCTGCCATAACACATTACTACAAACTTGGTGCCTTAAAAAAACAGAAATATATTCTTTCTCAGTTCTGGATGCCAGAAGTCAGAAGTGGAGGCAGAGGCTGCTTGGGTTCCTTCTGGAGAATCTCTTCCTGACCCTTCCCTGGTCACTGCTTGTTTCTGGCAGTCCCTGGTTTTCCTTGACTCAGGCTTCATGTCCCCAGCCCATGTCTCCATCTCCACAGGGCCTCCTCCCTTGAAAGAACATGTCGAGGAGTTTAGGACCCACTTTCATCCAGTATGGCCTCATCTCTTACCTTGATTCCTTCTGCAGAGACCTGTTTCCAAGTAAGTTATCTGACCTTCTCCTGGACATTTAATTTTGAGGGAAAACTATTCAACTCAGTACAAAAAGTGAAAGCATCTCATTATCAATTTCTTTAAAAAAAATTACATCTCAATCATACTTACCATATGGCTGAGTTTTTGCTTCCCAAATGTGACTGAAGAGAACCTTCACAGGTTTGTGAGGTCCAGGGAAAGCCTGATCCTTGAGGAGCTTTGAGACCCACCAAGAGGCTTTGCTCAAAGATGGAGCTGAAAAGGAAGAGGGCAAGTACTGTCCAGGAGGCAGCCGTGGCTGGGTGGAGAACCATCAACGACATTGGCCTGTTTCCTTGGCAAAGACTCAGGCCACATCAGGAATACTGTGCCACTTGGTGAAGCCTTATGGCCTCATTTGATCAATTAATGCTTCTAAACACTGTTTTCCTGGCTGGTGCCCTCAGGATGAACATTGGGTGCTAAGCAGCAAGTTCAGCTATAGAATTTCTGAAGTTTGGTTGGATTCCGTGGTGTTGCCCTTTGATCCCTGAATCAGTGTGCCTAGGCTGCAGTATCAGAGCACCACAGGCAGAGCCTAAACAGCAGAAACGCATCTCCTACAGTTCTAGAAGTCTGAGAGGAAGGTGCTGCCACTGTTGGTTTCACTCTGGCCCTACTTGGCCACTGCGTCCTCACATGGGCTCCCCTTTGTCCCTGCTCTTTCAAGGAAGTGTCCAGAATTCAGATGGCAGAGCCATGAGACAAAGCCAGGCCCCAATGCTCAGGAGCTGCAGCTGTTCCTGCCCCAGCTGCCTAACTACCCAGACCAAAGCTTGGCCTTCCGTCCCAGACCTTGTAGCTGATTCTGAGATGAGCAGAGTTGAGTCATCCCCATGGTTTCTTGAGCAACTTTTGGAGAGGTCCGTTTAAGAGCAGAAGACAATCAGTATGAATGTAGTTCAAAATCGTGTTTGATTTTTAAGTAAGTTGAACATACAAGTGTTGGTGTTGTAACAATTTTTTCTTTGATAACCGGTTAGCTCAGATACTTGACATACAGTTTTAACATGGCTATTGATTTGCATTTAACTTGCAGTTCACTTTCCTCAGCTCTGTGACCAAAATGTTTTATCTCATAGATGTCTGCTTTCATGAGAGAATGAAGAGTTCTTGCAGCCATTAGGAAATAGACACCTGGTTTCTCTGCCAAGTGCATGACTAAAGGGAGCTTGGCTGTGTTGTGATTGTGGATTTCAGGTAGACCAGGCATTGAGGAATGTGGAGTAGACTTGAACACAAGGGGGTGAGAGAGTGTTATAGTTTGGATTTGAGGTGTCCCCCAAAAGCTAATGTGTGAGATAATTCAGGAATGTTGAGAGGTGAAATGATTAGATTATGAAAGCTGTAGCCCAATTAGTGTATTAATCCATTTGATGTATTAATTTGAATGCATTAATGTGTGGGGGTAACTGTAGGCAGTTGGGGCATGGCTGGAAAAAGTAGGTCACTGGGGGCATGCACTTGGAGATTAAGACATCCTTGGCTCTCTCGGCTTCCTTTCTGCCATGAGCTTCTTTCCTCTGCCACACCCCTCTACCATGATGTTCTGCCTTACCTTGGGCCCAGTGATGGAGTTGGCCCACTGTAGACAGAATCTCTTAGAAAACCTGAGCCAAAAGAAACTTGTCCTTCTCTGAGTTTTTCTTGCCAGGCATTTGGGTCACACTGATGCAAAAATGACTAACACAGAGCAGGTAGTATGGATGAAAGTCTGGAAGGAATCCACATAGCTTATGTGGCAGGTGCCTATGAGTATGGAGTGGAGAGTAAATGGGCTCCTTGAAAGGGCTGGTAGCCAGATGCCCAACCTTACTGAGATAGGATTAACCTTGTTTCCTGCTGTTCTGTGTATATTTTAGGGTGCCAAGTAAAGGGTGCACCTTGGGGAGTCAGACTGTCTTCTCCCTATGGCTTCTTTTCTTGGCAGGGTCTTAATCATGTTTCAGGTTGCAAAGTCTCAGTTTTATGTTGACTCACAAAATTTATCACTATGTGGCATCAAAATATCCATTCCTCTGACTTGAAAAAATGAGGCTTAATCTAGTAGGAGTCCACAGGACATGGAGGACAAGTGTTTAAACAGTACAGAAGCCACAAATGCTGTACCTATAGAAGGGGTGGCCTTTAAACTGTCTGTATGAGCATAACCACATTCCCCTTGATTCCGTCAGGTGGCCCAGATGGTTTGGTCCTTCCTTCCTTCCTTCCTTCCTTCCTTCCTTCCTTCCTTCCTTCCTTCCTTCCTTCTTTCCTTCCTTCCTCCCTCCCTCCCTCCCTCCCTCCCTCCCTCCCTCCCTCCCTTCCTCCCTTCCTCCCTCCCTTCCTCCCTTCCTCCCTCCTCCTTCTTCTTCTTCCACCTCCTCCTCCTTCTCCTCCTCCTCTTCTTCTTTTTTAAATATTTTTTCATTGTCAGTGGACCTTAATTTATTTATATGCGGTGCTGAGAATTGACCCAGTGCCTCACACCTACTAGGCAAGTGCTCTTCCACTGAGCCACAACCCCAGCCCCTCCTTTCGTTTATTATTGTCTCAGGATCGCGTCTCAGTAGATGGTCCACTGCCATCCTCCTACTCGCTCACCCTCACCTGCTGTTGGAACAGCTCTTGAAGACTCTGCATGATCTGCAAAGTACTATGTCTGAAGGCTGCTTCTTTGCCTTCTTACTCCTTGCCTTCCTTTGAGCCCAACATTAGCATTTGCCACTCTCTTCACATGAGGTCTTCCCTCCTGGTTTTGAAACCTTTGCTTTCACCTTGTGGCCTTTTCTGTAGTGCACAGCCTCCCTAGAACCTTCCCCCCTCCAGCACTTGCTTCTTGCCATATTATCCTTTTCACAAATGCTCAATCCATGCCCGTTTTCCTACTTTCAAACCCAGAGGAGCAATGCCTACTTTTCAGTTCTCCAGTTCAGAGTCTCCATTACATTTCCCATTGCCAGTTGCAGCTCAGCCCCTGGATGTGCCAGCAGCACAGGTAACTCCACATGTCCAAATGGAGTGGGATCTGTTTGCTGGAAAGGAGGGTTTTCTACTCCTGGGTTTTGGGAAACCCAGGCTCACATCTCAGAGGCATTTTTAGGTGCTTCTCTCATCAAGTAGTGGGCAAGTGTCTCTGATCAACACTGACAATATTTTATATTAGTTTTGTTAGTTTTACTGTTAGCTCCTCCCTCAGACCCTGACTTGTTTTCTAGACTGTTGTTCTGTAATGTTCTGTGCATCACTCGGCATTTTGTGAAAAGGCAGATTTTGATGCGGAAATGCCCACGTGGGAGTGATTTTGAGTAAAATGCTCACATTTCTGGGTCATTACAATTGTCTCATAAGTGATTGTCTCTAGACCAGGCATTCTCAAAGTGTGGTCCTCAGACAAGCAACATGAACATCATTTGTTAGAAATGCAAATTATTAGCCATATCCAGCCCTACCCAGGCAAGCCCTGGGAATGAGCTTACTGGATCATGTGCTCCAGGTGATTCTGCTGCGGGCTGGAGTTTTAGAGCACCCATCTAGAGTTTGCCTTTATTGTCACCACACACAGCAAGGATCTTTGTACAGGTGAAATAAGAAATTGTCAATGTTTCCACAAGGTGGATTTTCAAATGCCTGCAGCTTTGGCCCCAGCTGATTTTTCTTTCTCTCTTAGTTAATTTTCACTCTGTTCCTAATTTTAAAATAAAAATCATCACCTTTGTTCCCTGTCCATTTCTGGTTGTTCCTATATCATCTCCTTTATTCTTGTTTCTGTTACCTGAAATGCTCCTATTCTTACTCCATGGAAGTCTATCCTTTCTTCAAATTCTAGCCAAATGCAGTCTCCTCTGTCTTTTTTCTCAGATCACCACACTGTGGAGTGTGGCATTTTATGTTCTTGAACTTGATTGTGATTAGCACCTTGAGCAGGGCACTGGGACAGTGATTTCTCCACTGAGGCTTACCTGCCCCCCTGGGGAGCACTTGGTATTCTTTGTGAACTGAAGGTCTTGGTCCTTCACTTTGTAAGGCCACTAATAATCTAGCACATTATGATTCTCCTTGCTCTTTGATTCTACTGGTGACCAAACAATATGGCACTTCGAGGTGAGGCGTGATGTGCACAAGGTTCTCTTTCCCACAGAGCCCTCGCCAAGGTGCACCCTCATGAAGATGCTGATCTGAGATGCACCATGGGTTGGAGATTATCTGTAGGAGCTAAAGGAGACCTTGAAAACTCAAAAGTCCAGTTCTTATTCAGTTCATATACCAGTTCATGTGTGTGAAACTCTTGGGCAAACTAAACTCAAATTTTCAGATTTTTAAAGGCAATCAGTCATTCTCCCATAAATTCCGTAACACCCCAACACCCCAGCAGAGTCTGGGAAGCACCTGGTGCTCAAGCACACAGTTGTGTGACAAATACCTGAGCAGCCACACGAAGCATGATAAACAAAGACCACAGAGGGCTTGCAGCCAGCACAGAGCAGGTTTTGCCACCAAGCCAGTTGTGAAATGTTATTTGGGATACTTGAGAAAGCAAGGTTACAAGCTGATGATCAGATGGTCATTAGTTTGGTCTTGATTAGCTGGTTGCTTGACCTGCATTTAAGCCCTACTGTCCTGACCACACTGGAAAAGAAAATGTCTCAGGTTGGGCCTGATAGAGCATGTTTCCCCAGAGAACTCAGCCAGGTATCAGCGGGATCTGTTCTGGGATATGCAGTTCTAAAACACCATGTGCCCCCGTTGCTTGGCTTTTCTCCTCTCTGTGACATACAGATGTTCAGTCATTCGGTCATCTGGTAAGGTGAGGTGTCCATAACCCACTGGGCTTGGCCTTCTCCTGCTATCTGAGCTGAGCTGAGCTGATCATTCTGAGTTTTCATATTTGGCTGGTGAGAGACCATGGCAGTCTAGAGCAACACTTTTGCAAACAGATATTTTTCAGGCAGTACTTAATGTTACTTCCCCACACCAACGTGGGGGCCTTCAGATCTTATGGCCCAGGGGCACAGCTTCTAGAAAGAAGGGGGATGACACTAAGGAAGAGTTCAACTGGAGAAACCAGACAGACAAAACACATCGAGTATTTTGGTGGCTATTGGTATGTATTTAATTTTTATCTGTTATTCAGTTTAAATGCTGCTTTTCTCTTATTATTTCTTTAAGAGCAGCTTTCCATAATGTGAGTCTTATCAAGACAAACAGGTCATCACTGGCTAACCTTCACCTAGGTCAGCGCCAGTAAGATATGACCTCTGCGTCATCCTAATTCTTAGAAAATTGATACTTTATTGTTTAACCCATAACTGTTATCGAGGACTGAAATATTAGTGCATGGTAATGCAGCTGAATCAGTATTAAAAGATCTACTTGTAAGTGTTAATTCTATTTAAAATGGTATAGTCTAAGTGTTCCTTTATCAGACTGTGGTGATTAGCTTTTCCTATGTTCATGTCTGGGCTTACATTCTGTTAAGTGCATTGGGTGTATTTAGTATCTACCATAAGGGGCTGAATAGAAAAAGAAGTTGTGCTAGCTAAAAAATGCTGTTCCCATCTCAAAAGGATGACCCAGGATCTGGAAATTCTGTAGACCTAAGAAGCAGCCACCTGGGGGAGGTGTCTCACTTGCTCATCAGCACAGTGAAAGCCAACCAAAGGTTTCTTGCCACTTGAGGCTTTTAATCAATACATATCTTATATTTCACTAACTGATCAACCTTATTTACCAAGGGAGACTGTGGGGCTTCAGGCCATTTTACCATTCAGACAAGACCCATCTATCTAGTTGGTCATTTATCCATCATCTCCCTCCTTCCCTTCCTCTTACCCTCCCTCCCTTCCTTTCTGTCCATTTAACAGCTATCTTCTTTCTTCTGCCTACCTATCATCTATCTCTGTGTATTTATGAAAAGGAAAAAAAAAGGATTGGCTTGAGTAACTACACACACTTCAATTTCCTTCTCCTCCTTACAGCTGTGATCCCAGAGGTTCCTGGATGAATCAGTTCACCACAGTCTGGTACCATATGCCCTAAAAGAAATAAAGGCAGCAAAGGCATCTTTGGTCTTCAAGAATTGCTAATGTGGGTCATCCGCTGAGACCCAAAGTCATTAAAAAAAATTGCAAGTTCCTGCTAGGAGAAGGATTGTGTTAGCATATCATTAGTTTTCCCTGCACAACTCTCAGCAAGAACTGCATCCTACTGTTTATTTTTGAAAGGTTAAACCAGTTATTGGTTGTGGATAAGTAATGTCTATACCATACTCTGCCTTGATGAACTTGCATTTCACTCTACAACTCAGATGAAGACGAAGCTCTGTCTTTAATGCTACATATTTCTCTCTCTCTAGAAGGAGAGGTGGGAGCATTTCTTTGAGGAAACCCAGAATCCTGGAGTCCTACAGTAAAGAAAGCTTCAAGGTTTAATGCCTAGGTAATTTTTAGAAAATTCATATGTAATTTTGTGTCTGCTGCTCTATTCTGGAAGTTAACATTTCCAAAAAGAGGCACAAATGAAGTATATTTGGATTACTGTTAAATTTGGAGTAAGAACCATGACTTCAGACTTTGAGCTGAATTAATCTATGTGGCATGAAGGGCAGTCAGTTTTAAAGGAAGATGGCAGCCAATTTCTTTTTTTTTTATTTTTTCCAAGAACAGTTAACATATTCTATTGGCCTCAGTAACTTGCATCTAAAGAGTGATGCTAATTCACCCACAGCCCATGTTCTTAGAAATGGTTAGCCTTATTTCTTAGCTCTGTTAACCACTAGTCTAACATGAGCTTCAAGTTCAATTTTAATCATCTACCCCATAATTGTCTACTGCTCCCTGCCAAACTGTTCAGGTGAAAGGTGTCCAGGAAAGCTCCTAAAATGAAGGCCTTCCATTTGGAAATGGCTGGTCCTACCCACATGAGAATCTAAATCATGAGTCCTGTCTACAAGGGCATGTCTGGAACCACCCCACTGGAGGAGAATCAAAACACCTCCTCTTCTGAATGGTGGGAGGGGTGAACTTTACTGAGTCCTCAAGAGGAAAAGCTCCGGTAATGGAGTCCACATAAGTACGACATTTTATTCTGTTTTCCAGGCTCACTGGAGTGTGATAATAATTTTTTTTAGGTGGAAAGAGCTCTCTGGTGGATATTTTTAAAATGCTGCTTCTTATTAGAATTTGACGGACAGCCCAACTGCCCCCTCCCTTTGCTGTCCTGCTCACGAATAACAAGGGCACTGAGCTATGGCCACCGGACTCAGCTCTGGGAGGGCTCTCCCTGTGGTCAGGAGCTGTGGGGCTCAGTTTCCTCCCGGGTGGGGGCAGGGGGTTCAGCAGCATTCACCAGAACCTCTGTGGCCTGCAAGCTTCACTCTGAGATGGATGTCTGGGCAGTGCTGAGGAGAGGCTACACAGGACTGGCTCCCTCCACTGCAGGACACCATCTTAGCCCATCAATTCTAATTGGCATAAGGGCCCAGAATATTATTAAGAATGTGTCCCTTAGGACAGTTATGGCTTGTCTCTACTTCTAGATAGCAGCCAGTCTTTGGAACCCTCTGTAGTTACATCATGAGGCACCAAGGACTCCTGGGCCACACCAGGGTGCTTTTTCATTGCCAAGAGTGAGGGATTCCATGGAAGGCTGGTGTGGAATTCACTGATTCTGCTGACGAGTTTCTCTGTACCCTGGGAACTAAAGAATAATATTACACTCTTGAATGCAAAATCAGCGTCCTAGAGCCTCCTGAAAGGTCTCCCTAAGAGCTAGAGACAGTCTGCTCACTGCGCTGACAGAATTTTGCAGTATTTGTTATAAGAAAAGTGGTTGCTTTCTATAAAAGGAGGTGGCATTCCCAATACATTTTGTTTCTGTTTTCCTTTATGGTTAGGCAGGTACGTTGGCATGTGTGCAACTGTGAGCCACACTGGTGACCCCGTCTAGTGCTCATGACCCGATTTATTTATTTGTTGGCTTCTTTGCTTTTAGTAAAGACCAGAACTTATGGGAGGCCAATTAGCAATGTGTCAGGAGGAAGCAGGGCCATTGCATTCACCAGGGCGTCACGCACAACACCAGATGTCTTCCAGAATGATTGCAGTTGGATGGAAAATTGAGGGTGAGAGGCTAACTCCTCTGCTGATGGTCATATCTGATTAGAGGAAAAAATGACTTAAGATCAAGGAGACAGCCTGGTGTCCTTCTCTCCCACCCAAATGGTTCTGCTCAGGACATCTGCACCTGCTTGAAGGTGTAGATGCTACTCTGCAGTGTGCTAGGATACTGTTCTAAACCTATACATTTCCCTTCCATGCTTTCTTTATCTGGTTACTGGTACATGACTTTCAGGTTTATCTTCTTAACTCAACTTTCCCAAAGTGTGGCAGGAACATAAAACATGAGCAGAAATGGTTCCTGTTCACAGTTCTTAAGAGCAACCAGCTATGAAGGGTCGGTCTTGCTATGATGCCCACCAAGGGAGGGAGAGAGAGGTTGTCAATCAAATACAAGGCACAAGCTTTGCCCTGTTGTTTTGATAGTTCCTGCAGAACCCCAGAAAAAAATGAATGTTTCAATGAATGCTGTAAAAAAAAAAAAACACCTACAGATTCATATTAGTTCAGGGTCTATAATTCAGAGCTCCTAAAACAAGGAATGTTCACACAAATCACTGGGGCATCTTATTAGAATGCAGCTCTCCTGCAGAAGAGCTGGAATGGGTAAAGGCACCAGAGAAGACACTTCCTTATCTCTTAAAACCTGCCAGAATTGTAGGAAAAGAAGAAAAAGAGGCCACCTATGCACTGTGAGGTTAGGTGGAAGAGTCCCAATCACAGGGCTTCCTTATCCTCATGGGAGGCTGAACCTAGAAGCTTTCAAGGGTTGGAGAGGGTGCCTTGTGTCGGTCTAAAGCTCCCTCCTGGTTTCTGATTTTCCGTCATTCTGACCAGCCAGTGTAAGGATTTGCAATTGTCCTCAGATCTGCAATTGTCATCGGGGTGAAGAGGCCACTTTGGTGGGCAGCATTTTTTGCCAATGTCTCCAGAATATCCTTTCAGAAATATGATCACCTCATCAGGGAGAGGGCTGGGGATGGTAAGGAAAGAGTCATGTGCGGAAGGCAGGAGAACTGGGTAGGTGAGGGCATAGAATTGTTGTTCCATCCTTCATTCTCCAAACAAAATCAATATGCAGAAATGAAAAGTTTCAAAAACTTGCACTTTGGGTAAAAGAACAATAAACCCATGCCGCTTATATTATTAAACAAGGTGTTCATATTTTACCTTGTATATTTCCATCTAATCTTTGGCATTCCTTCAAACAACTGAAAAGTGGAATAACATAAAATACTTTCAAAAATAAATGTGTGAATTAAGCTCAAAATTTAAGCAAGAGGAATGTGACAAAATTAGAAAATTAAATGGAATGACTTACAAGTTAAAATTTGGTGTAAGAATTTATCAATGATTTGTAGGTAACAATAAAAAGACAACTGGACACAGAATAGTAATGAGACCCTCAAGATAACATCTCATGCCAAAGAAAGAAACAGTACATCCTGTGTCCTCTACTCTGTTATCCCAATTACAATAAAGAAAATGCAACTCAAACTGAGTTTCAAAAACTGTGCATGGAAAATCCTGATGTGAACAGTCTTGACAGTCTTCCTTACACTTGTTCCTCTTTGAAGGCAGGTTCCTGATAGGCATTTGTGCATGTGAACCTTTTAGAGAATTTGCTCTGAATATGTGTTTACATAACACAAAGGCATTTCATATTCCTAGTCAAAGTTGGGGCAGTTCCCCTCTGGCCATGCCTGCCTCCTCTCCCACTGTCTCCAAATCTTCCCAAAGTGATTACTCTTGTTCTCAGGACCAATTTGTTAGCAATCAGGATGCTGGAATGGCATCCTCCCTTCCCACATACCTTCTTTACCCTGTTTTCAACCCTCTACCCTGCCACCGATACCCAACCCTGCCTGTTTCAAGGTCTTAGCTGCTGCTGCTAAGTATCCACACTAGACTGCAGTGTTCCCTGGTGCCCCAGAAGTTACATTTTAAAATTTGAAGCATATTCCAAATGCATCCTACCAAGTCTCCATTAGCCTTTTAATACCCAGTTCATATATGTAAAGCATGCATATGATTAAAAAATATAAATGCATTCTGGATCATTTGGGGAACTTATAAAACAGGAAGGAAAGAGGAAGGAAGGAAGGAAGGAAGAAAGGAAGGAAGGAAGGCAGGAAGGAAGGAAGGAAGGAAGGAAGGAAGAAAAAGCTGGTCATTTCATCTTCTCCACCCCAGATAGCTCTTGTTAACGGGTCACAGTATTTCCTTCCAGTCTTTCTTCTTAAAACTCAACTATATATCTATCAAAGTAAAGTGTCCAATAGTATTAATGTTGTAACAAAGAAGAGCAGGATTCTATCCTGCTCTCAATTCTTGCTTCACAGAGACAACTGTTTCCAACTCTTTCAGCTTTTCATTTTGGATAATATTTAGACTTTTAAGGGAATCTAATGCTTTTTAGAGAATCATTAAAAATATCAATAGATAAAAATTAATAAAAACACAATTCATACTCATTTTGCTATTGCATCTCTTCATTTATCAAACTTTTGTTATTCTTGTTTATTTTAATGGTGGGATGAAGATCAGATTAGAGGTATATTATTTTAAAAGATACTTTTGTGTACTTATGATGGTGCAAGGTCCTCTTATCGATCCCAAGAGCTGGATGATATTATTCTCCCCAGTTTACAGAGGAGGAACTTGAGCCTTACAATGTCAAGACAGCTCCAAAAGTGAAAATGTAAGCAAGTTAAACATTAATATTAAAATGTGACATACTTACAAGTACTCAGAAGGGAAGGAGGGCGAAGAGAGTGTGATGGGTCATGCTGGTGTGGCTATTTAGTGGCCTATGGTCAAGGAAGCATTTTGGAGAATGACAACGAGTCTGACATGGAGGATAGAGGTGGGACCTCCAAGTCACAGGATGAACAGAGGTGAAGGTGCTGGGTGGGAACTGGTCTGACCCACATGAGAACAAACGAAAGGCTCCTGTGACTGAGCAGAGTGAGCAAGGGGACCAGGAGAGCAAGAAGCTTTCTGTGCCAAGGACAGTTTACAAAGAATAGAATTGCAATTTCACCAAGAGGTTACAATTTCACCAAGAGAGAGGGAGAGGCCACACTGACTCAGATGGGGTGTGTGTGGGGAGAAAGGAAAGATTTGCATCTATGCTGGAGGGTTTTCCAAAGAGTGTGGGACAGAGAAATCAAGTCTTACTCCAATGCTTCTGGTGTGAACCAGAATGGCAGGAGCCACTGACTAAGGGAGAACAGGGAGAGAAGTAGAAGGGGAAACCAGGACCACCTTGGCACAGGTTAGGTCACAGATGGAACAGAGGCTAGAGAATCAATCTGAACCTGTAAACCCAGAGCAATGTCAGGGTTAGAGAAGAAATTCTGGAGTTGAGCATGTAGATATTATTCAGAGCAAGAGAATGGGTGGAACCATATATTTGAATGGAAACACAGGAAAGCTGAAGACAGAAGCCTGGTGGGCCCTGGGGAACTCCAGAATTTAGAGGGTGCAGGAGTCAGGGGTGTTTCTCAGGGCACTGAGTAGGAACAGGGTGGGCTGGGGGGAAAACAAGGTGGGAGTGATGTCAGCAAGACTAGGAGATCAGATGCATAAGGAGGAGGAGACGGCCAGACAGCCAATCAAAGGAGAAGGACCAGGCACGTCCACTGTTCCTGGAAAGATGGAAGTCATCATGATTGGAACAAGAGTACTTGATTCTGCCAGACTGTGTCTCATTCAAGAAGGCTCAAAAAATACTGGGGAACTAATGAAGGAGAGACAGGGAATCCAGACAGCCTGTGGCACAATTCTACCATAAAAGGGCAGCAGAGGAATGAGGCTTGAAGAGAGAGGGATCAAGAGGTATTTTAACAGATCCCTGGGAAGATTTTGCAGCATTTTGTATGCTGATAGAATGAATCAACATCAAGGAGGGAAAAACTGGTGACGTAGGGGAGAAAGGAGAAGATCACAGGAGGAAACAGGCTGATGGGATTCAGTGAGCAAAGGAGTCACTGGCTATGGGAACAGGAGGGAGGCCAGACAGGCTCTCCAGCCAAGATGCAGTGAGGAGATGGCGAGATGCAGAGACAGAGGATGAGCACATTCTCTCCTCAGGGAAAATGAAAAGTGAGGTCATCTGCTGAAGGTAAGGATGGGTTGGAGTTTGGAGGATGGAAGAGGAGAGAGGAAGAGAAAGGAGAAGGGAGAAGAAGGGTATGGAACAGTTTGGGAGGTGAGGGGGGGAGGAAGTTGGCTACGGCCAGGCACTGGGCGATCAGGGTGGGCAGAGGGATTGCGGGGACATTACTTGAGGTGTGCAGCAATGAATAGAGAATGAGGTGACCAGTCAGCGTGGTACTTTGCTTTTCCCCAGCCACGTCCAGCTGCTCTGGGGCAGGTGGGCAAAGTTGGATGGAGGTTTTCAGTCATGCAACTTGGAGAGGAACAAGGACAAGAGAAAGTCATGAAACTAAGCCAAGTAGAGAGGAAAATAAAGATGTGAGGGAGGGGATGGAGAGTCGAGATCAGCTAATGGACTGGAGATCCCACAAGGATCAGAGTCTGCAGGAGTGGGGGTGCCTCCCAGATGCTGGAAATTCTTAAAAGGGAAGAAAAGGCCAAGTTGTCAAAGGAGCAATGAGGAGAAGGAGGGCACTAACCCCACCTCCAGGGCCAGTGACATGGGGTGAGGGAGTCGAGGAAAGAGGAAGCAGCTACCTCCTGAGAGGGTGGGTGAAGTCCCCAGGGTCTCCAAGGGTCAGAGCAAGAAGAGGAAGAAAGAGCAGCCAGTTAATGGGCATAGAGGGGCTGCTACCAGCACACCAGGGGTTAAAGATGAAGGTGTAGGACAAAGATAGACTGTGGAGGCAGCCCGAGGTTGATGGATGACCCAGTAGGCTCAGGAAATTGGTGGCAGTTGAATTAATGAATGAAGGGTGTAAGGTGTAGACATGTCCTCAGGAAATGGTGGGATCATGTCATGGTAAAGGGTAGGGACCGTGGTAGGAGGAGAGAATGTGTCCACTGTAATCCTATGGGTTTTTCTTAGATCCTCAAGAGGGTGGTGTCCATGACAGGAAGGGACAGGTTTACCGAAACATGTGCAGGGTGGAAAATATTTTGAAAGTGTATGTACATATTAATCATATATGAGAATGATTTAAAAAAATTGTTTATATAAGATAATCTTTTATTTTGAAGGGAATGCTTGGTTGACAGCAGAAAAAAAAATCCTAAATATGACCCAATGAAGGCAGCTCGTTTTATGTTGGTCTCATTTGCAATTTAGAAGGTACACCTTGGGGTTCTAAGTCATGGCTTAGGACAAAGCTACAGTCAAATCTGAAGCATCTTAGATTTCATGGGGCTTAGGGTACACTGCTCCCCTCTAAGTTCTCCCATATCAGGAAAATGGCCATACAAAACTGCTTATGAAGGAACCCTCAAGGACACACATACACACCTTTCAAATCCTTCATAATGTCCATTCCTGAAAATACTAATGCATGACCTGGCAGGTAACTTGTCTCTGGATGTTGGGATTAGCAGGCACCTGAGGGTGGTGAGAGAGGAGGTGGTAAGAGGCAGGGAGAAGAATGCCACTCTGAGCCAGACCCCTCTCACATGGCCATGCAAGTGGGCACAGAAACTCCTAGTGGAGGTGGGGAGAGGGGAGCTTAAGGAGCAGGACTGTGGAAACCCAGTTAAAGATGTTGATTCGGGCAATTTCTGAACCACTGCAGGGGAACCCCAGGAGAAGCAGGAAGAAGAGGGGCTCCCTCTTCCCTCTTAGTTCAAGATGCCGTAGACATTTCAATGGCTAAACTGTCTGACTTCAACTCTGCTTCATTCAACCATGCCTGGAAGGGACTTAAAATTCGGGTTCTGAATGTACCTATTTCCAAATGTCCCAGAAGGCAGCGTTAACACTGGATGCCAGATCAGGGTACAGCTGGCCTAGGATACAGATTAGTCAATGCTCATTACAAAGACTTATGATGAAGAATCAGTTACTGTGAGGATGAATTTCATGACTCTACATACATTTTATTGTATGAAATTTTGTATAGGTCTATTAAAAAACAATGTTTGGCTTTCTAAATAAGAAAGGAAATGAAGAGATAGTTTCTTTGGGAAAGTTGTTGTTAAGTTAACCTTCTTTCCATCCTACTAGCCACTTACATATTTGTGATCAGCTAGCTATCAATCATTTCCTTCCTACTGTCATTCGGAAAGGCTCAAAGTGGTTTATGTGAACATGTGCCACTTGGACAGGTATCTTCAATCATTGTTTGCTTCCTTAGTCATGATTTTCTTGTTAAAATTTTAACTCCCTGTCAGCCAGAGAACTTCTTGGAGCTCTAGTACATTAGGTGCTTGGCCCTAGACCCCCCTTGCACCATCTCTCTGGCTTGCAGGGGTTAGATAAGAAAGCTCAAAGAAGAAAACCAGAGAATTCAGAATAGGCACAGTAACCAGGGAAGGGCTGTTAATCCTCAATATTGACGATAAGGAACTTTTCCAACATCTGTGGCTCAGCAGAATGACCCAGAAGTTGTGCCCTCCAGCTCAAGACCCAGCTAAGCTGTCAAAAATGAGATATGATATCTGCGCCTCAAATTGGTTTTTATTTTTAACACATTAAACTTAAAACTGGAGGCTGTTAAATGGTTCCAAGTAGATAGAGATGGAAATCTAAAGAGGAGTTCAAAGTCATTGAACTTTTAAATTGCCACCAGGAATCATCTGATTTTCTTTATCGTACCCCTTTACTGTCTTTCCACCAGTTTTAGCTTCTGTGTCAAAGTTTCTGATGCGTTTCTTTATGAAATTTATCATTCTCCAAAGCTGAAGTCTACCCCACTGGCATTTTCAAGGGTATAGAGTGCCCGAATGTCAAGTTCATGCACACTCCACAGCCTCAAAACCACTGGGTCTTCACAGTGGGTCTAGGCAGTTGTTACTCTATTCGGTTTCACAGAACTTGAATATGTTTAGGTTCCTGAACTTATAATACTCTCCATATTATATTTATTGGGCACCCAGTAAGCATCTCAAGCAGAATGTTATTACTGGAGAGATTTCTTCCATTTACAGAGTGTGGACAAAGGGTCTAAGCGGCTTTCAGACTGTTGAGGATAACACATTAGCCCACAGCTTCTTACTCTGGAAACTCTGCGTGACATTCAATTCAACTGTGCAAGGGATGAGCTAGAGCAGTCTGTCAAGGCTCAGAACTATTATCAGGAATATGCTTCCCCTACTCAGGGTGTTACCCTGGGGTCCCTGGTAACAGGGCCCTGTAGCTGGAGAGGTGGGATTAGACATCTACAAGGTGTCAGCCCCTTCCTCTCAGTATATATATATATATATATATATATATATATATATATATATATATATATATATATATATATATATATTGTAAACACAGCTTCAGTTTTTTTCTCTTCCATAAATTAAGTGTAACAAGATTCATGAGCTTGGGGAGTTTGAAAAAGAATAATACCTAGGCTGTAGCCATGGAGATTCTTCTGTTTTAAGTTGTTCTGGGCAGGGCCTGGGCATCATTCTTGGTGAAAGTTCCTGCCTCCCCAGAGTTGGTACTAGCAAAGCACTGTGATCATACAGTACTGGCTTGGAGGTATTGCACAGGTGGAGGAGATTACTAGTTGGAATACACACAAGTTTTTAAAGTACTAAATCCTAGGAAGCCCTTCAGCCCCTAATCCATGTGGAATGTCTCAAGGATGACTTCTACAGAATCAAAAATAGGTCACAACCTCAGGGTGCCACACACACATTGAGCCCCAGTCACACGCGATTGCACAGTATTCGCTGACTATGTGATTCAATTTCACATGTCTACACTGTTCAGCAGGCAGCACCTTCCCCTTTTGTATCTGTTGATTCTTACCTGGTCAGTTGTGTGCCAGGTAAACAGGGGACAGGCAGCAGATGTCCATCAAATCACGACTGCTCTGAGACTTGGGATGCCTCTGAGACTTGGGGGGAACGTACAAGTCACGTGACTATGGCTTTCTTTTCCTACTTTTAACATAATGCTTTCATGTCACCTGAAAGTCTCTTGCCATCCTGTCTGTCTCCACAGCTGTGGGGAAGGAAGGGTGAGTACCCTCTTTATAAAGCTGTAGTGCCAAGTATAATACCTGGAACACAGAGGTGTTTAATAAATGCCAGCTGGATTTAATACAATGGCATTTATTATTGCAAAAGGAAATGCTAAGCAATTTTGTAGGTTTTACAGAGAGCCTGTACTGTTCTTAAGGTCTATTATTCTATATTAAATAAATATGACAGACTTCTGATATTTTCTTAATTTTAGATTAGATTATCCTCATCAGATGAATCCTCTTCTGTGTTTGTGTTGGAATATCTGTCTTTTATGCCATACATGCAGCTGGGCTCAAGGCAGTGTTAGTTTAGGCTAAATAGTTAAAAAAAAAAACTGGGCTGCAGCCTGCCTGCTCCATTTTAAGTGGTAATTTCTCTCAGCTGTCCATATTTCAGTATGAGGAAAATGAACTTGCCTCCTCCTTACCGGATCTTGAAAATAATTTTGAAGCATCATTATATCTGCACATCTGGCCCCAGATTGGTGCTGATTCCAAATATATCTCTCAGGGCACACATATCAGCTCCTCCATCTCCATTGCTTCTTGCATCCTGCAGCTCAGAAAACACCAGTTCCTGCTCACAGCCTCACAGACAGTTCTCCATCCTCAAACCCCTTAGGAACACCAGGAGAAAAGGATGAGAAGGGAGAGCCTATCACATTTCATGTTAGATGTGCTCCAGTTTCTTTCAAGACTGAGTACAGCCACCCACAACTAAAAGAATGTGCCCACTAACCTGAAGGAGCTGCTTCCTGAATGTGTCACATTAACATTACTGGGAGGGAAAAAGAATGACAGTCACATTCCTGTCAACAACATGATCTTGTTGATAGAGCATGTCACCAAGAGGGGTGGGGTAGGGAGAATGTAGGGAAGACAGGATGAGAAGCACCTATGTGGGATTAGGTACACAGTCCTACTTGGCCCTAGGGAGCAGAGAACATCCTGTTACCACCAACAGCCAGAACTCACTCTGAGAAGAGAATTGTCAGGGGTATCATCAACATTAACTTCCCTGATTGTCCACCAGGCCACCTTTCACCCCAGCCCAAGGGTGTCTCTAAAGCATGTCTTCTTCCAGAAGGTGAAATCAGAGGGCACCAAATAAGTAACTCAAAACCTCTTTCCTGCCACTTTTCATCTCACTAGTGAGGATTTGGTATATAATCCTTTTTCTCTCTGCCTGATTGCCAAATCCTCCAAACCTACATTCTAGCAGCCCTTGAGATATTTGCTCTTTATTGTAAACTCTTTGTTGTGTGGATGGAGCCAACTTTTTTCCCTGGGGCCTCTTCTCCTCCTCCATCTGGTCCTTCTCCATCCTTTCTCACTCATCTGCCCATGAGTGAGTTCTGGATCTTTGACTTCAAAACCTAGAAGTCAGATTTAGCCAATCTTTCCTTGAAATCAAGAACATCTCTGACTCAGAGACAAGTTTTTGTAAAAAGTGAACCATGACCGTGGACAACAGTTTTTTATTTCTACTGGGGACATGAGTTGGACTCTGGCTCAGACACTAGGACACCCGTGGCTGGTGTGCAGTCACTGGCCTTTTCCTCCCTGGTTTGTAAACAGCTCTGGAACTTCCTCAATCTGGTAAGATTTATTTGGCCTGAAAACAAGGATTTTTCAGTGGGCATACAGAAACTATATGATGCTGAAGAAATGAATACATGTTTTTCCCCTAAGCTGTCCTTGAAGGCTCTACAGCCCATAAAACTTGTCAATTCTAATTTTCTTGTAGTGACTTGAGATACAAAGAAAAGTATGGTGAAAATCCTTTGGGCTTTTAGCAACCCAAAACCATCTCTTGATTTTTCAAAATTGTGCCCATTTCCAGTCATTTTTAACTGTACAATCCTATTAATGTAATCACATTAAGCAGAGAAAGAAAATATTCCAAATTAGTGGTAGTTATACATTGTCCTTATTTCAATAAAAGGTTGTTAAATAGAAAAAAATGGAAGCAGAATACTCCCATGCATAGTCCCAGTAATTGAAGACCCAGGCAATTTTGCATATTAGTGAAATCTTCAGCTTTTCTTGGCTTTAATAAAACAAGCTTCCATCTATTTTTAAGGTAAACTGTTAAAGATTCATTTAAGCTAATTCCATCAACAATTCAAAAACCCATTAAAGTTAAATATTTAAACTAAATTTTAAGGGCCAAAAGGGAGTATTTGCAGTTTAATGCAGGAATAAATACCACCTGACAGAACAGTAGCTTTCAGTAGCTAGTTTCAGCTCTGTCATTTCTAATGAAATTTAATTAAATTGATTTGGACACTTAAATGTACAGTATATATGATGATCTCCTGTAGTGACATCTTTTCAAAAAGACTCTGTAAATTCATTTTGTGAATTCAATTTAATTCAGTTGGCCTAATCTTAAAGAACCCACTTTACCAAGAAGATTTGACAAGTTGCGAAGAAATGTATATAATTTAGTTGAAGAAAGTAATATCATTGTTAACTGCCCCAAATTAATCATTTATACCAATAGAATAGGGGAGGGGAGAGCTTGGGAAGTTGAAACAAGGCCAAATTAGTCCTTTTTACTTCCCTGCTGTCACTTTTGAGACTTTGACCCCAAAATGTGACATAGATGGTCTTTAACTCTGTCCTCTGTGTTCCAATCAATACAGCAAAGTTGAACTTGGGATGCAACTGAAAGAAGTCCTGCCTTCAGGTTCACAAATTCAAATGTCTGGCTTTTAGCACTTTGGTCACTTTTTTTTCATTATTTAGAGAATACTTTATTAGTTTCTGTAATCAAACCCACATAGATAAGACCTTACATATTTAATACAGTGCATTACCCCTGTACAAATGGAAAAAAAAATTAAGTTTAACATTTCTAGACCAATATGGCTGTTAATTTCTGTACAATGCCAATTCAACACAGTAAACTGGGATACGTTTCCAAAGTTGACAGCACAGCTAAAGTTTCCAAAAATTCAAATTATCTATATATGTATATGTATGTGTGTGTGTGTATTTATTTATATAAAAAATATATATATTTATATAAAAAGACTAATAATAGCAGTATGTTCTGCAGCAGCAGCAGCAACAGCATTTCCAGGTTCTGCAGTCATCTGAACAGAATCATAGACACACCCAGCACACTCCATTTAAAAAAGGGAGGAAAGTAAAAAATCAAAAACAAAACAAAACCCAAGAAAACAGCAAAGTTCTGGTACTGTTGTGATACCTGGCACCATTTTTTTTTATTAACTTCTTAATCATCATCTGAAAAGAAAACATTCTAGAGTAACATCATTAAAAACAGCTCTGATAAAGCACGGTCATTACCACGTATCATAAAGCAGGTATGAGAGGCTTAACATTCACAGCGTATGATACAGTACTGTCCTACATCTACAATACTAGAGGGTACGATTACAAAGGCGATTATTTGAGACTTGATTCTACTTTTCCAGCAGAGGGTCAAAAGGATGGTATGACACAGCTCTGTAAAAAAAATGTACTTCCTTAGGATTTCCTTTCATTGGCGGCACAGTTCCAAGTACTCACTCTCTTCATGAACGTTAATGGGAAGGGGAGGAAAAAAAAGCCCCTATTTACCTCTCTTATTGTTTCTCTTGCTGAGAAAAAACTTTTTAGTTTGAGTAAGTCCCATTTATTTATTCTAGTTATTAACTCTTGTGCTATGGGTGTCCTATTGAGGAATTTGGAGCCCGACCCCACAATATGTAGATCAGAGCCAACTTTTTCTTCTATCAGGTGCAGAGTCTCTGATTTGATATCAAGCTCTTTGATCCATTTTGAGTTAACTTTTGTGCATGCTGAGAGAAAGGGATTCAGTTTCATTTTGTTGCATATGGATTTCCAGTTTTCCCAGCACCATTTGTTGAAGATGCTATCCTTTCTCCATTGCATGCTTTTAGCCGCTTTATCAGATATAAGATAGTTGTAATTTTGTGGATTGGTCTCTGTGTCCTCTATTCTGTACCATTGGTCCACCTGCCTGTTTTGGTACCAGTACCATGTTGTTTTTGTTACTATTGCTCTGTAGTATATTTCAAAATCTGGTATCGATATACCGCCTGACTCACACTTCCTGCTTAGAATTGCTTTTGTTATTCTGGGTCTTTTGTTTTTCCATATGAATTTCATAATTGCTTTGTCTATTTCTACAAGAAATGCCCTTGGGATTTTGATTGGCATTGTATTGAACCTATAGAGAACTTTGGGTAATATTGCCATTTTGATGATGTTAGTTCTTCCTATCCATGAACCGGGTATATTTTTCCATCTTCTAAGATCTTCTTCTATTTCTCTCTTTAGGGTTCTGTAGTTTTCATTGTATAAATCTTTCACCTCTTTTATTAGGTTGATTCCCAAGTATTTTATTTTTTTGAGGATATTGTGAATGGGGTGGTTGTCCTCATTTCCATTTCAGAAGATTTGTCACTGATATACAGGAATGCCTTTGATTTATGTGTGTTGATTTTATATCCTGCCACTTTGCTGAATTCATTTATTAACTCTAGTAGTTTCTTTGTAGACCCTTTTGGGTCTTCTAGGTATAGAATCATGTCATCCACAAATAGTGATAATTTAAGTCCTTCTTTTCCTATTTTTATGCCTTTAATTTCTTTTGTCTGTCTAATTGCTCTGGCCAGTGTTTCGAGAACTATATTGAATAGAAGTGGTGGGCATCCTGTCTTGTTCCAGATTTCAGAGGGAATGCCTTCAGTTTTTCTCCATTCAGAATGATGCTAGCCTGAGGCTTAGCATAGATAGCTTTTACAATGTTGAGGAAAGATCCTGTTATCCCTAGATTTTCTAGTATTTTGACCATAAAGGAATGTTGTACTTTGTTGAATGCTTTTTCTGCATCTATCGAGATGATCGTGTGGTTCTTATCTTTTAAGTCTATTGATGTGGTGAATAACATTTATTTTCTGTATATTGAACCAGCCTTGCATCCCAGGGATGAATCCTACTTGATCATGGTGCACTATTTTTTTGATATGCTTTTGTATTTGATTTGCCAGGATTTTATTGAGAATTTTTGCATCAATGTTCATTAGAGATATTGGTCTGTAGTTTAATAGACCACAACACAATAATTATTGGTGACTTCAACACACTGCTCTCTCCATTGGACAAATCCACCAGACCAAAGCTGAATAAAGAAACTGTAGAACTCAATAACACAATAAACAACCTAGACTTAACCAACATATATAGAATATATTCACCATCATCAAGTGGATACACGTTCTTCCCAGCAGCACATGGATCCTTCTCAAAGACAGACCATATATTATGCCATAGGGCAAATCTTAGTAAATATAAAGGTGTAAAGATAATACCATGCATCTTATCTGATCATAATGGAATGAAATTGGAAATCAATGATAAAAGAAGGAAGGAAAAATCCTGCATCACCTGGAAAATGAACAATATGTTACTGAATGATCAATGGGTTACAGAAGACAAAAAGGAGGAAGTCAAAAAATTATTAGAGATAAATGAAAATACAGACACAACATATAGGAATCTATGGGACACAATGAAAGCAGTTTTAAGAGGGAAATTCATAGCCTGGAGTTCATTCCTCAATAAAAGAAAAACCCAACAAATAAATGAACTCACACTTCATCTCAAAACCCTAGAAAAGGAAGAGCAAAACAACAGCAAATATAGTAGAAGGCAAGAAATAATTAAAATCAGAGCGGAAATCAACGAAATTGAAACAAACAAAGAAAAAAATTGAAAAAATTGATAAAACTAAAAGTTGGTTCTTCGAAAAAATAAATAAGATTGACAGATCCTTAGCCATGCTAACGAAGAGAAGAAGACAGAGAACTCAAATTACCAACATACGGGATGAAAAAGGCAATATCACAACAGATGCTACAGAAATACAGAAGATAATTCAGAATTATTTTGAAACCCTATATTCCAATAAAATAGAAAATAGTGAAGATATTGATAAATTTCTTAAGTCATATGATTTGCCCAGATTGAGTCAGAAAGATTCACACAATTTAAACAGACCAATAACAAAGGAGGAAATAGAAGAAGCCATCAAAAGGCTACCAACCAAGAAAAGCCCTGGACCGGATGGATATACAGCAGAGTTTTACAAAACCTTCAAAGAAGAATTAATACCAATACTTTTCAAGTTATTTCAAGAAATAGAAAAAGAAGATCTTCCAAATTCATTCTATGAGACCAACATCACCCTGATACCGAAACCAGACAAAGACATTTCAAAGAAAGAAAATTTTGATCACTTTGACATTGGAAATAATTGGGTATTTCTCATATATGCTCATGAGGGGTTGAGACCTGGGTCCCAAATCTGAGGTCTCTGCAGAATGCTCCACAGTGGACAGGGAAGGAGTCACTGAATGCACCCCTGCTGTGCCTAAGCTCGCAGGTAGCTACAATGGAGGTTTATTTAATCAGCACACAGAACCACCTAACAGTTGGCTTCTGATGAAATTTAATTAAATTGAGGTGTGAATAGAGAAAGAGACAGGCATAGATCCTGATGAGAAATGGGGGAGAAATGAGTATCTAAAAATGGCCATAGCAATAGCTTCTTGCAAAAATGACCCATGGAAGAAAAGTCTAGCCTTGGTAAGAACCATGCCATGCATGGCATAAAAATACATCTCTATTTTAGAATAGAGCCTGGTAAAAATAATCCTATAGTAAAACAATCAAGATATAATGTTTGAAAAGAATTGTCTTTATGAAATTGGAGAAAGGCAAGCCAATATGAATGTGTTCACATTGGGAAACTAGAAGAGAGTCAAAGACATAGTAGGTATTCAACAGATAAGTGTTGAATGAGTGTAGAAATGGTCATTTGCTACTAGGACAGGGAGGATGACTAAGAGGAATCATGTGATATTACACAAGGAGATTAAGAAAAGGGGGTACTATAGTTTAGAATGGCATAGAAGAAACCCAGTTGATGCATTTCATTATTTGATGCTATGTATGTCATGGTAAATCTGTCATCTGGTTAAATCAGGCAATTAGCATAAATGACTCTCAGAGGATGTGTGAGAACTGTGGGTTCATCAGGGTTTACCACCAAGCACTTGGCCAGCCTGCCAAGGGCACCGTGTGCTAAGACAGGGAGAGTAGAAAAAAAGAAAAATCCAACATGTTTCCACATCCTATGACCTCGCTTCTTCCTCTGACATTACTGATGCTCTTTGCATTGTGCAAGATTATTTTTTTATAATCTGGAAACTTACAGGTCTTCTTTTTTGCCCAGTGCACTGGCCTCCTGCATAGGACTAAGGAGTCATATAAATGGCTAGTTTTCAAAGTTGAAGTCAACTTGGTAACTGCTGTAAAACCCTTTGCAATGAGAGGTAAGCATAATGAGATCTTCCAAAAATGTGCTTTGATAAAAACTGGGCACCGAGAGTCAAGGAGTTTGATGTTGATATGTACAGAACATGCACATTATGGGTATAAACATGTCAGTAACCTTTTAAAAAAATCTCCACCTTGTAATAGAAACACTAAGCTTTTGGTTAGGCTTCCAGGTAGAGAGATCTGCCCACATGATTTAGAGCTCGTGGCTTGTCTTCAAAAGAAGAAGGCACATGCTCTGGTTCATTTACAGTTGTCTCTTATGTGGACAGACTGAGAGGGTATGGGGATGAGTAATGGGCCCCAAAGATTTCCTTTTCCTAATACCAGAACCTGTGTATAAACTACCTTAAATGGCAAAAAGGACTCTGAAGGTATGATTAAGCTCTCAAAGGACAAGGTCAATCTGAGGATGCCAGGACCACTTCAACCACCATGTCCTTCCTCATGAGAGATTCAGGAGATGAGAGCTGGGGAAGGCAATATGGTGCTCAATGGAAGCAGAGAGAGGGACTCAAAGATGCTTTGTTGCTGACGTTGAAGATGGAGGATGAGGCCACCAGCCCAGGCATGCAGGCCACCTCCAGGAGCTGGAGGACATAAGGAAGGTGACTCTCTGGAGAATGCAAAGAGGGAGTGCATCCCTGCCAACACTTTGATTTCAGCCAAGCGAACCTATTTTGGATATCTGGCTTCTAGAACTGCAAGATTACTTATTTTTCATATTTTTAACTTTTTTGGTGGTAATTTATTAGTGTTGCAATAGGGAGTAAATCCAGAGAGTGATCCATTTCTAACTCCCTTTGAGTCATGTTTGTTCAACATAATGACTTAGCATTATAAAAAACTTGTAGATAATTACAGACCTGACAGGGTACTGTGGCCTGTGTTAATATGATTTTCCACACTGTCTCCATGGCCCCACATTCTCTAATTACAGTTCTAGAGCATTTGTTCAGAACTGCAACAGTGGCAGACCAAATAGGCTTCTGCAGTATTAGCATGTGACCCACTTTCATATGGTCTAAGATTAGGCGAGGAATTTTCTAGAGGGTGGAGGAGAGTCACTTAATGAAGGTGGCCAGTGGCTGAGTATTCCTCACACCCCATCTCCTAAAATCCAGGGGACAAACTTCTTAAAGAGCTTGACCATGGGCTCCCTGGAGTTTGGGTGTTGCCAGAGCTGGTGTCTTGAGTAACGTTGGCAGGATGATTTGGGGTCAGAGGCGAAATGACCATGTAGCACAAGAAGCTTAAATTTTAGGTCCTCCCACTGCATGGGCTCCTTCGGAGAATGGTACATAATTTTATAATCATAAAGTTATTCTTCTTTTTAAACAGGACTTCCAAAACTATGTTATCTACAGGAACGCAGAATATGTATCTAACCAGTTTATATACAGTGAAGAAGCAGAAGCCTGAGGCTGATGCATAATTCTGAGCAGTTGGAGGAGGTTGGGCCCAGGCCAGGCAACAGACAGAAGGCTCTCAGCCACAGGTGGCACTTCTCCATAAACCAACCACTGCCCTCATGAGAGAAGGAGCTAGCCTGTGGACATCTCCCACAGCCCAAGTGCACCAAAGCAGGATATGGCTGCATTGGTCAGGTTGCATCTCCTCACTGTGGCTTCCTTTCCCACTTGGTCTAACCTCGTTGGTGGCAATGGGAAGGGTAAAGACACAGCTTATGAGAGAGGGAGGGAGAAAGGGAGGGTGAGGGGAGCATGAGCACAATCAGTCAAGTTGAGGTTCTCATAGGTGACATCCCCAAATCTACTGGGATCCACTGAAGATGGAGTGGGTAAGGTTGACGTGATCACCCAAAGTAAGCCACAAGAATGCACGTACACTGAACGCTTATGTTAAACTTCCTGAGTTTTCTAGTTACTGATGCAATCATTTTTTTCTGTCTTTTGTCTGTAGGGTATTTTTGTCATGGGTGATGCTCGGTAATAAAGTGATATTATAGGGGAAATGTTTAATTTGGGCACTGCTATGTGGATTTCCCTGACTTGGGGACCTGCCCAAGCAATAGCTATAACTTAGTCACTTCTCGTTTAGCAACTGCTGTGTGCATTAATTTCCACTTTTGCACAACTGATTTTTGCTTCTGTTCCCATTTGTGCCTTTGTTTTTGGACAGATATCATATGATGAGTGCCTGAGAATTCTCTCTGAGAGGTCAGGGGACCTCATGAAGAAAGACCTTCATTGTCAATAGAAACATCAACAAGTAAATGCTCAGATTTATGGAGTAGAAAGTACCATGGACGAGTTTAACTTCAGCCTTTTCATTTTCTGCCCTAACTTCATATCAAGCAGTTTGGAAAAGAAAACACTAGAGTAACTACAATTGTGAACTTTGAGGACTCCAGCCTTGGGGTTGTTTTAGAATCTGGCTAGAAGTCCTTGTGTTTTTCCAGTCATCTCTTGGTGAGGAATTTTCCAGCACTGCTGAAAGATTAATAAATTCCTGGTGAATGGGTTCCCTGATAAAATGATGGCTCTGCATTTAGTGGTTTAATTTATTTCTACAGAGGATTTAGTGCTTTTCCATAACTATCTCAGATACCCAGAGAATAAAATCTATTAATTCTCAAAATGGTACATACCGAAGGAAGTATTAAAGTATGTCTCACACTTCTTACTGCAAAGCTTAAGGATCACAATTTCAAATTTTAACTTTGTTGTGTTTTTTCCTTGATGATATTTCAAAATAGATTTCTGATTTTCATCACATACTAGGATTGTTCTTCAAATGCCCAGCAGACCAGGCTGATGAAGGGATTTCAGACATGAGCCATTAACTTCAATTTGCAAGGACAGGACTCTTGGCTCATTTATGTGCAGTGGTCAACCTTGAACAGGCAGAGGAGGCCACACAAGGGCTGGGTTCACTCTCCCAACTCCTGTCATGTGGACGCTGGAGGAGACCTGTAGGCATTCCCTTACCTATCCACAATTACTTATCAATTTCTTGTTTTGTCAGTGCAATGGTGGTAAAAGCCAATGGAATGAATACCAAGGTAGGAAGAAAAGAGAGTCCTGTTTGAGACAGGCTGTGAAGGGCATGGATTTCACTTCTATCAAAGCTCATTATTCACTGGCTAAATGGAATGTGCAATCCGAGAGTCTGTATTCCCTGACAATAAAGGGAAGGGCATCTAAATATTAGCTTTATGTTTTGTTTCTCACATCAAAATGGCAATAGCAAATACAATATTGCCATTCAGAGAAACATGACCTTACTCAGTTTCCAGGACAGGCAGATTGGCATTCTGGGAGAAAGCAACTCACTGTGCACAATGCTGACATTTCACTGGGAAAGGGGCATGATCCTAAAATCCCCAGGCCTGGAATAATCTGATTTCTAACCCCAGTGATTTTAAACAAGAGTTTGATTCTGATGTTTGATTGATCTTGGATTTGATCTCTGCATTTATGTGCTAAGGGTTTTAATTCTTATGGAGAGGCTGAGTAGATGTTGTTCTCTTTGAAGCACTTTGAGTTTCTTGGAACACATGAGTCTCAGTAACAGAAGGCTAAATGCTGGAAAAAATCATCTGCCACTTGGCAACAGGGACTGGCCTGTCTCTTCCATGGTAACACAATAGTTTGTTTCAAAGGCTTAAACTTGTTTCTAGGAAGCATTTCATGGAGAAGCAAGGGATTGGAAGAACAGAGGTCGTGTCTCCACACACCGCTTGCCCTCTCAGCACCCAATGCTCACAGGAACTTTTACTCTGGTGTCGGCCTGACTGATACAACTTCCAGTTGATCTCAGATGAACCAGTATATGTTTCGGAAGGCAGAACAGAGTTCATTGTACCTGAAGCTCCATGACTGCCCTGTAAATCAGTTACCCTGAGGTGGGTCTCTATGGAATCACACAAGAGGGCACAGATGGCTTGGGTAGGTAGGGCTTCCGGAGCTTCCCAAAGCTGTGGCTGAGTGGCCCCAGCTAAGTCCCACTGAGATTCCAAGACCAGATTGTGAATGTTGTGGCTTGCGGAGAGCAAAACACTGTTGTGTGGAGCTGAAATCCGACCAGTTTAGGGAGGAATCACACACCAAAAAGATGTCATGGAAAGTGACAAAGAATCTCCTGGGTGGCAAATAAGCCTAGAGCCTACCCACCACCAGGCAGAAATGATTCACTGGTGAAACATTCACGTACACTAGTTGTCATTCTTCAGCAAAAAGTTATTGTGCTTCAATGTGTCAGTGAATATGACTTCTTATTTGCATTTTTAATAATCAAACAATAGCATAGTTCTATTTTACCAAAATTGAAGGAAGACTTTGATCCAAAGCCTAAAACCTATATGCTAAATCTTCTTCAAATATCTGTCCAGATTTAACAGAAGCTCAGAATTTTAGGCCACTGAAAAATACTTTGTATGATGCTATCATGAGAGATAACTGCCATTATATATCTGTTCAAAATCAGGAGAATACACAATACCAAGGGTGTACCCTAATGCAGTCAATGAATTTTATGTGACTATGATTTGTCAGTACAAGTGCACTGACTATATCAATTGCCATTCTGGTGGGGGATGCATATGTAGTGCAAGGGGTATATGAGAAATCTCTACATCTTCTTAATTTTGCCTAAATTTAAAATTGCTTTAAATAAAGAATTCAAAAAACATATTTAAGAGAAAATAGTAAACTTCCTGAAAGAACAACAACAAAATCTGAGACTAAGTGCTAAATATGCTTACATTTTTAAGAGTCTGCTACATAAATAATACTTTGAATGTAAAAAGGGCCATGTAAAATGTAAAACCAAAGTCTCTCACTGAATTTGTATTCTGGAAGGCTAACTAAATTGATTATAGACCTACAGCCTCGTGAGGACCAACAAAACAGAGATCCATATTGGCTAGGGGTGAGATAAATGTCAAGTTTCTATGCCATTAAACTGCGAGTTGTATCATTTTATATTCTGGTATCCAAGAGTGGAGTTTTGAATTTTGGGAAAGAGAATAATTGAAGTAGTTGAGATAACTATGAACTATGATTTTAAATAAGTCAAAACATCTGTTTTTGCTTAAGACATAGTTATGCTTACTTTCATTTATTTCATTTTCTGCATTTCTATTTCCTAGCACATATGAATAAAATCTCTTTCAGGCAGTACTTCTTAATTTTCCCTGGTACCTATTTTTGATAATCCTTAATTCAACACTATTAATTAGGAATGAATACTAATTGTATCAGAGCTGGGCACAAACACCACTGCAATTTCCATGGAGCAATCACTTGCAACATAAGTTCAGGGTGTGAATTCTTCCACAATAGATATTTGAACCCAAAATGAAATTATTTTCTAATAAAAATACAAATACAGCTTAGGCTGTAACATTTTAGCTGTAGGTTCAAACTATTCTCAATACTTGAAAGTAATTCTTTCAAAGTATGAATTTAAACAATTTTTTTTCATTCAAACTAATCTGCTATGTAATTATTTTAGATTAGTAAGGAGTGACCTTACTTTCGAGCTAAGGAGAGGTCAGAAACATTATTTTCAAGGAAGGTGGTACTAAAAATGTAGGGAGAATGAAGATTTAGATGGGCTAATTGGATGGAGTATGGACTTGGGAAGGCTTTGGAGGATGGTGGAGATGGAGAGTGACCTGCAACCCCGCTCAGCTGCGGTGGTGGTAAGGGCTGGCAGAAAGCAGGGAAGAGCTACAGAGAGAAGCCACGGCCACTCTTGAAATGACTCATGGGCTTTGCTGACATATTTTGACTCTGTCCTGAGGACCACAGTGGCCACAGAATGGTGTGGCTGCAAAGAGACATGAATTCAGATTTGCTCTTTTGAAAATTCACACTGACTGCCCTTTGGAGAATTTGCTGGTGAGGAGTAAGACTGAAATAAGAAGCCTCGTTGGGAGACAGGAACCAAAATCCAGAGATAGGAGACAACTGTTCATGAGAACAGAAAGAAGAGGGCAGAAGCAGAAATCTGGGGTTTGCTGGTGGATTGGATGCTGATCTGGGAAGGAGAGAACAGAATTAGGGAGATACAGTTTAGCTGTGCTGCTCTTCAACTGGGTTGGAAGGCAAGAAGAGGAGCTTGACTCCAGGAGAAGCAGGCCTGTCTGGGATCTGATTCAGGGAGATTCTGCAGATGCTGCATCTGAGCACGTTTTCTAGCAGGGGGCTAGATATTCAGAAAGTAAATGGGGCTAGATAAATAGATTGAAGACACCACAACATTTAGTTGATAATTGAATCAACGAGAAAAGTTATGATAACCCAGGAAGAAGTTGTGCATTATATAAGAAAATTCCAAGCATCAGGTCCTTGAGGATGTCAAAATTCAAGAAATGAATAGGGAGGATCCCATAAAGGGTGGAGAAGGTGGGATGGGGATCCTGAGGCCTTATGGGAAATAGATTGTCCTAGTACTTATGACAAGACTGTTTTTGTGAATGACACTATTTTGCCACAATGTGTTCAAACTAGAAGCACAAAGATCACAGCAGAGACTCTGACTAAGGAAACTGGTTGTCTTGCACTTGTGAATTATTTAAACCTAGACCTCACCATGATCCCCAGTCTAACATGAGTCTTCAGCATACTTGATCTTCCCCTCTACCCCCACACAAATTCAGCACTAATGTGGAATGGAAGCATACCAAATACCTCTGGAACAACTCATGCTGTCATGTTATAAAACCCTGTTTGAGGTTTGTTTTACCTAAACCTCATCATGCAAAGTTCTCCCTGTTGGGACTCTGGTCAATATGGATGGCCGACGGAGATGTGTAGGAGACAGATTGTAGGAAGGGGGCACCGTTCCAGTGTCTAAGGACAGGAGGAGACTGTAGAAGAATCAAAGGAAAAATAAGCCATAAAAATGTTGGTGGAAATGAATAGTAATGGTGACAATGACAAAATAAATTCCTTGGCTTCAAAACTCCAGGATGGGAGGGACAGCATTTGTCAGCAAAATGGCAAGAAAAATTGTTTTGGATCAGCAGCAGCAATGTCCATGGGCACATGTGTTCCCAGTGTACAGGGCCCTTTGGTGACTGCTGTTACTGCACCTGAGACAATCAGCAACCCAGCAAGGAAGGTGCTACACTTTGCCTTCATATGTGAGGTCACCAAGATTGGGGCTGGGTTGAGGAGACATCCTTAGTCTCTGTGGAAGCTGGGGAGGTTTTAGATGCAGGGATTGAGGAATGCTAATATCTCTGATTCTTAAAGCAGAAGGAAGGCAGTGAGTCATGGAGGTCCAGGCCTCCAAACTTACAGGACCCTGAGGGCATGTCCAGTCACCTAGAGAGAAGATTCTGATTGTAGAACAGCCATAGGCGATTTGAAGAAGTCATTTAGTTTTCTGGAGACTGTCAGCATTGTCTGGGAAGGAATGGCCTGGTAGTGACAGCGGTCAGCTTCAAAACCATGAAGGCCAACATAGAAAAGAAAAATGAGACTTTCTCAGTATGGCTTTAGGAGAAAAACCTGTAGATAAAGAGATCAGTACTTAAAGTAAGCAAGAAGTTCTGGCTTTCATGGTCACCCTCAAATGAAATAACCTATCTTATTAGGTCATACTGGCAATTGGCATTAATGATATTTGAACAAAACGAAATGACTGCTGAAGCCGAGATGGCCTTCCTTCTCCTGTCATGGCTGTCCACGTTTCTTGCCACTCTTGTACAGCTGGATGTGGCTACAGGGCTGAGATCTAGCCCCAGGGGCAAGAGCAGGAGTTTGGCAGTTTCCCCACTGCTTTCCCACCTTTCACCCTCTCCTGCCCAGACAAGCAAGGACCACCTGCTGGTCCCAGGCCACTGTCTGACCAGGTGCAGTTCTGTGAGAGTTCCATGAAAGATGTCTGTTTAGATGGAGCTTCTGAAGTTCTGAGTCACTCTGTTAGAGTGACATAGGTTCCAACCAATTGAACTATTTCTTGATGATCTGACAGATTATTGCAGTATTTACACAAGGACAGGTACCAGTGGTTTTCCCAAATCTATATTCTTTCTCCCACTAACCCAGTCATTCCAAGAGTCCCCAACCATGGTCACATGTAAGCACCTCATGTTGTCCATGACATTCTAAGGTTCTGGAAAACCAAGCTCTTCTGAATTCCTGCTCGTCTTTGCTCCCACCTGCAGACAGTTCCTGAGGCTAACAGTCACCAAGATAACACAGGTGGCAAAGACATTTTGCAGATTTATTTGTGGCTAGCTAAACTTAAAGAATTCAAAAAGTTGACATAGTATTTATCTTATATATCATAAGGTTCTTGCAATGGTATATTTTCCCTGTGGGGAACAAACCCAGAAGGCCAGGTCTTACTCAGGTAGAGGGACAGAGAATACAAATGTGTTTGGTCTCCAAACATAGGAACTAACAACACTCAGCCTGAAGAATATTGCAGCCCAATATTCCTCTAAGAGGTAAATAAGTAGACAAGCTAGAACTAAAAGTCCCTGGCCTCTGTGCCTGGGTCTAAGGGAAGATGTCAGTGACAGATGGGTCTGAGTTCTGTTCCCAACACATGTGGCTGTCATTCCAATTTCCATCTCCCGCTCATAGTTTTCCTCTGGCTATAACTCCCTTACCTCTCACCTCCTAATTATGCATACTGTAAACATTCTTCAAGACTTTGCTGTATAATTTTCCTTCCCTTAATTCATGCTTTAAAGCCTGAAATATATAATTCAGGATCTAACAAAATCTCCAGTAATTGTTCCATTTTTCATTTTTACTCACAGTGGCTACATCCATATCTTAAGATTCCTTTGGAACTCTTCCTTTGCTCAGCCCATAATGGGTGTTTAATAAATAAATCTGAAGTGTGGGTAGTTAAAAGATATATATGTAAATTGTCAATGAAGAACAAGAGAGATCACTTCCCTGATGATTAAAACAATTCATGAGGATAAATGAGCTTGGTTTTCTGACCCAAAGATTTATTCAAATGGAGAGATTTTTGAATTTTGAGCTTTGCTATTAACAGCATGTATGACATTGAGCATTAAGGTCCTCATTCCATTTCACAACTGCATAATTTGGAAATGATTAACAACAGCTCTTTCTCAACATCTTTAAATCATGGGTCAACTAAAAATATCATCATTTATTTCTTCTCTAGTCCATTTTTCTTGAATTTCCCCACATGAAGCACATTTTAAACTTTCTTTAGCTCTTGAATTTAAGGTCCATTAAATTCCAACACATTCTTATTTTCATGGAAATATAAAGACAATTATACTTTTTGAACTGTACTGCCAACAAAGAAAAAACTAAGGTGAAAACTCATACTACTATTTAACAAATAAATAGTGTACAGCATCTTTAAAAGCTGTTTCCCTCCAGTGCACAAAAGCATGAGAAGGTGCATTTCAGCACAGAGGAGGCCCATAGGATCCCAGGATAAGTGATTTATTTGAGGCAGTAATACTTCTTTGAGCTTCTGGAACCACTGACTCAGAACCACCAGCTTAGTTCTAATTTATAACATAGTCTTCATGTCTAGCTGCCTAGTTAGCCCAAGGACTCCTACCTGGGAGAGATGTCTGTCTCCTGGAGGAGTCCAAGGAGGAACTCAGAAGGGATGCTAGGACCTGAATTTTAAGCAAAACAGAACAGAATTCAAAATATTTGCTCCTCTTAACATGCAAAATACTAAGAAAATGATTCAATTAATCTTCAACACTCCATACTTAATTTTGTTATCTGTGATTTAACTTTGACACATCACCTCTTGGGGAATAGGAAAACTTTGAAAGAAAAATATTTAACAATTTAAAGTGCAAAGTAATGGATGCTTAAGGGAAGTAGGAAGCCCCTGAGGAAATCTAGAAATAGATTCTAGCTAGTTATGAAATATTTCCTTTTCCCCATTGGTTTAGAAAAAGACAAAATTTTTTACTGGCAAGATGGGTCTCACTCCCCACAAGAGACCCTTACTGAGTCCCCACATCCCAGCCCAAGAAGCTGATTTCATGGCAAGGCTGGTGGGTGCAAAGGAGGCAGAGATGACTTTGGCTCTCTCCCCTCTCCACACTGCCAAACAGGTGCTTTGGGAAGTAGCCATGGAAGCCCCTCTGCCCTGCCCCAGCCCCATCTGATACAGGCACTGATTTCTTCCAATATATCCATGTTCTCTACTCCCATTCACTAGCTCAAATTTAACTACCCACATTTGCTTGACAAAACAACAACTTATGGGAGATATTGTTAAAGTATTCTCCCCACTAAAACAAAAAGAAAGAAAAAGTATCCTCTATTTAGAAGCATTTGGAAATGAGGAATAGAACCAAAATCCCTAGATGTGGAATTTTTCTCTTCAGGTTTAATTTTGAATCATTTTGTGGGTAAAAACTTCTTCAGAGGCACGATATGAATTCTTACTATCTTGCACAGGTGTACAGATCAAGTGCCCCAAGGGCTAAGCCCCTCTGAGTTCTCCAGTGGACACTGGGACCATTGTCTCCTTCCCTCTGAGCACTAAAGTGGTGAGGTTCTTAGGGCCAGGGGGAGGGGCCACACTGCTGGGACTGAGTTCATATCCATGATCCTGGGCTGTGACACTTGACTTCCTGAATTGCTTTTTGTAATTTTTTCTGCCTTCTTTCCAAAATTGCTTGTTGAAACTTGTCAATAATTCCCCTCCCCCTCAAAAAAATCTCTGAGTTCATTATATTTTAGTCTATTGCAGAATGCAAAAGTATAGGAAGATAGGTCTATTTTCTTCATTATGTAAGGTGATTTAGCATAATTAAAAATATTACATATTTCAAAATAGGTGGAAGAGAGAATCTTGAGCTTTCTCACCATAAAGAAATTATAAATATTTCAGATGATGGATAAGCTAATATCCTGAATTGATTATTACATTACATATACATGTATTGAAACATCACACTGTACTCAACAAATACATATAATTACTATGTATTCATTAAAAAATCTTTTAAAAAATCACAATCCCTTAGGGAAACAAAAAAAATAAAATAAACAATTTGGGTAAGATTCTTTGAGTGTGGATCTGTCCACTCCCAAAGGTTCATGGATCTTGGTGTGTATTGAGGGGACACATAGTGGTCCTGTTTTTGCAACTTCATTGATGATCTTGCTTCAGTAGCATTTTGGCTACTGAGGCTGTTGGACTAGTGCTGTCCATATCTGAGGTGCGTTTTGTTATGGCCAAATACTGATCCAAATCCAGAGCCTGTGTGAAGCTCCTGAGCCAAGTAAGTAAAGCAAACCTTACATTTTGTACAGACTTCTCAGATCTCGGTACTGCCACATGCTGTTTAGGACCTGAGATGCAGCCTTGACCACTTTTGGAGAGTGTCTGATAAAGGAAAGACAGGAAATGCAATCAGAGTGGTAGCTGGGCTTGCACTGACCCTGACATGTCAGAATACAACAGTTACTATTATGGTATTATGTAAAAATGTGGATGTGTAACCGATGTGATTCTGCAATCTTTGTAATGTTTTGAATAACCAATAAAAAAAAAAATTCAAAAAAAAATGGACTTCCTCCCATTTGCTGGCTCTTTTCTTCTCTGTCTGGGGAGTGCAAAAGGATTTTTGTACCAGTCCCCATCATGGTCTCATCACACATCCATGAGGGTGACGGATAGGAAGAAATTACAATTTGGCTAAAAGATTTAAAAATGCAAACACAGGAACAGTGACGTGTAGTCAGAATGTAGCCTTAGTGTTTGGCTACAAAATGGAATAGAAAGAAAAGAAACAGTGATCAGAAATGACAAGCTTCAGGAGTTTTGTTGGCAGTTTTGTGGAACACCTGGTAATAAGAGAACAGTGTCCCACTGGGGCATGAGAGCTTACCAGCATTGACTACACACTTGCTGCAGCCATCCACAAAAGATGGGCAGTGAATGCTGAAGCAGGCACACTCTGATATGGGTACAGAGGAATACATTTGTCTAAGAATCTATAAAGCCTTACCTGCACTTCAAGTTCTGGCCTTTGGACCATAGTGCATAGGGAGAAACCAAGGTCACAGAAATATTTGGACAGGCAGTTGTTAATTGCTGTTCAAAGTCATGTCTTTGAAATACCTATGACAATATAACTAGATATTTTGATTTAGGTTCAGTGCCTATCTGAATCTAAAAAAAAAAAAACTAGATTAATAAATTCCTGTCAATTTAATTCAATTGAATTTGTGGAAGTCACTTTGACCTGTGGTCATGGAAGCTACTCAGGAATTAATCTAAGTTAATCCACTCAGGAATTCTGTATACTAACAGGTTGGTTTCACAAGCAGAGCACTATTTTAGTGACTACCATTAACAGGGTCTATCTGAGGGGTCAGCTCACTTTTTCTACAGAGGGTCAGATGGTAAATATTCTATGATCTTGGTCACAATTACTTAACTGTAACTAGAACATGAAGAGTCACATTTAAACAAATGGGTATAGCTGTGTTCTAATAAATGTGATTTATCAAAAATAAGCAGTTGGTAGGATGTGGCCCAAGGTCGATAATCAGGGGACCCCTGCCTCATGTGGATGCTGACTCCTAGGTTTTCGGCAAGATATTACCATTCATGAAGACTCCAATGTGATAACCACTCCTGAAGGTGACTGGTTGCAGTGGCTAACAATAATATCTAAATTAAAACCAAAGATGTCTTTGAAATAAAATGGTATTTGAAACAAAATAGGAAGATGGTAGATGAGCCAGGATGAGTTTTCAGTTGAGAGCTGAAATAAATAGATATTCTGAGGATATGCATATTCAAGTGAAATTATGGGATGCCAATACATGGTGAAGCAAGTGTCTGCTATTTTCCTAGGTCCTCACGTTTGTCATTTAGACCAACCTAGTTTGAGGATTTTTCATCCATTCACTGAAGGGCAAGTGTAACAGCCATTGCTATGATTACTGAGATGAAATTCAACTTTGGCCACATTAGTTACTTCAAGGAATTAAAGAGAACAAATATAGAGTTTCTATAAATTCCAATTTTTAACATTTCTTTTCCTGAAATGAATCATTGCTAAATTATTTCAAAATTTATGATAGCATTGTGCTCCAAATATAATTTTAAATTCCTCTGACTTAAAGACAGAATTTTAGACCTTTATGTGGACACAGATAAAGGTACCTGTCATTCTTATATAATCAATGCTGAACAAAGATTAGATGCTATGTTTCATTGCATTTTGTGACTGTTGGCGAAGTCAATATAGAGGAAACTATATTAAATTTAGGTAGTAATAGTGTAATTGAAACATTCAGTAAAAAATTTCTCTGACACAGTGTAATTTTTAAGTTCCACTTCTTTCTTAGTTACAAAATAGAAAGAGACTATGATGTGTAACAAATAGCAGTTTTTAACTTTGTAATTAAAATGCCAATAGATCAAAGTGTTATAATAATATGTGAAGGTCAAAGAAACAATGCCTTCTTTTAAGACTTTAATTTTGATTCATCCACTAGACTGGTATCATATAAACTTCTACTTGAAAAACAATGAGTATTGATTGAAGGACTTGAACATTGAGTGCTTTTAATGTGACAAGTGATTATAACCCAAGCCACAATACAGAGTTCTTTTCTGACAAGTAACAGTTGAGACTGTTAGTAGCTTTTCTGTCTTATGACAAAAGACAGGGACATATTCAAAGCTATTTCCTATACAACTGTTAAAAGTAAGTAGAAAAAATATTATTTTTGAAATAGACATGATAGAATGCCCAAGATTGGTGTTTAAAATGATGTGAAAAGAACATTATCAAGACTTCAAAATGGTGAGTATGAGACTCCTACAAGAGTTAATAACAATTACAAAATGTCCGGTCTTCACCAGAGCTGTCAAATCAGGGGTGGCTGAAGATGCCAGCTGGTGTGGCTGTTGGCATGACTGTTCTGAACATTCATGCCAGTAGCAGGATCCCAGTCCCATTGGTTGCGCTCCCAAGATGCAGTGAGTGTTGTGCTTCCAACACACAGTGATGGCCAACTCACTAGCCTGGTTAATATCACTGCATATTTAGGCTTGCATATATTTAGAAGTAAAAAAGATCTATACATAAAATGGAGGATCATAGCTAGGCATGCTTTTAATGCCAGTGGCTTCTAATATTATTTCAAATAAAAATCAGATGTAAAATAAATTTATTTTTGGAAGTAATTTTTTAAATAATAATTTAGGGTGGACTTATTTGCAAGTATTTTAATAATTACCTAGAATGAATTGATACTCCTACAATTTCCAGATATGAAATCATTCCCAATTCCAAAAAAAAATCTATTGTCAATAAAGAGTTTCTCTTTTATTAAAATATCACTAGAAGGTGATGGGAATCTCAATATCTCCTGTCATGATAGAATTTATTGAGTTTCTTGCTGAAATATGGAACAATTCTTTTGGAATCACTTGGTTTTAAGAGAAATTAAATGAATAACAAAAACTGAAGTGTAGGTAGGAAATGAGGAATTATAAAATCCTTGTTTTACCCCATCAATTAATCAAAATATATATATTTTAAAAAATTGTCAATATGGAAAAAATGGATGAGCTTTCCTAAGCTGGAGAAATACAACTGAAAAGGTACATAATTCATTCCAGCTCAACACTTCTTATGCAACTTAGAAACTCAGGTTGTTGACATTGAAAAGAAGATCAAGGAACAATGAGACAGAACAAGTGCCATGGAGAAAATTTTAATCAAATTAAAGGACATTTGTGAGATCATCTCAAGTGAAAATACCTTCCCATTAATTACAATCAAGTTAGGACCAGATATAACAGGTCCATTTTTTTTTATTGGCAGCAGGTATACATACTGTATCACAGATAGTTTCTTCAAATGATTTTTAGTAATTTTGATTAACAGTTGTCTCTGACCATAGAACTGAGTCAAGCATCTTTTTTCTATAATGTTCCAATAGTGAGGCACACTGCTGTAGAGAAGCTCACGGGAAGGAATGGAGTATCATTACCTAACTCCCTAGTCTTAAAATTCAGAGAAAGTACTTCAATCTTTGAATGCCTTATGGATGTAGACAAAATGTTAGAGTGTTTCTGTGCACTGTAACTAGAGATCCCAAGCACCTACTGAAACTATGCAAAGAAAAGCACATACCTGCAGTGTATGCATAACATTATGAGACCGATCTTTCTATATCTATCTATCTATCTATCTATCTATCTATCTATCTATCTATCTACTTACCTACCTACCTACTTACATACATACCTACAGGTTATCTTCTTGTTGTCCCTTTCATGGTTACAAGTCTAGGTATTGATGGATCCATGTCCTTTGACTCTGTGCCCTTCATTGCTGCATAACAAATCATCATGCAGTATAGATGGGGAGGTGTCGTACAGTGTCTCTGTCTGTCTATCCATCCAACCATATATAGTTATAATTCAAGCCAACAATCTGCACTATCATTGCATGAGTTCCTTGGGCCTTCTCTATCTGATACAGGAAAGTATTCAAATTCTAATGCTGAATTGTTGATTGAGCCTATTTCCAAATAGGTTCTCAAGGTGCTTAAAAGAGAAACACTGAAATCTCTGAATCACATTAGTAGGATCTTGAATTAAGTTAAATAATGAGACAGCATTTCCAGAAAGTCTCCAAGTGCCTTTCTCACAGTTTCTAATAATGAAAGAAAAATTATTTAGCATTTAGATGTAAAGGAATGAAAGACAGACCCTTAATAACAAAAGGTTTACCCTTTTAATCTTCTTTGATTACACTGAGGGACTTCCAGAAGGCACAATTTAATTAAGGTTGGTGAAGGTTTCTGTAAAAATTGGTAGCTCTCTGATATACTAGCACCCTGGCTGGTGGAGATATTTTTTAGTTGTGTACACTAAGATACCCTTGACTCTTCAATCACACAGGGAAACATTCCCATTTGTGGCAGTGCAGCTGCTTGACACCCCGTCTTATCTCTTTTTATTCCATTTGTCTGAAAGCTCTCCCTTTTTCCCACCATTTCCTCAGGCTAGGAAATTTTTGCTCATCCTTTTGGGCTTGATTATCAGTAATTTCTGAAAGAATATTATACAGCTCCCCCCTTGGCTTTAGATTGCAAAGTATGGGCATAATGACTTGTTAAATTAAGTGGTTTGCCCCAAACCACAGCTTGTAAGGCGAGGTGGTGGGCTGGGACTGAGTTTACCCTGACTGCCTTTCACTGTCTTCTCCCTGATGGGTACTGCGTGATGTGCTGCTATGCAGAGCTGAAGGGGCATGGGTCCATCAATGCCTGGACTCGCAACCACACAAGGACAGTAACAAGAAGAGTCCTTCATGTCTCCAGGTTAAGCGAGTGTCTCTTGCAACACACTAGCATGAGAGTTGGAATGTCAATTCTACCTTTCCAATTTCAAGGCCATCGCCAACTCACAAGTTATTTATCAAATCAAAATTAACAGTGAGATCAGCTTTCATGGTGAGGAAGGAAAACTGTAAACCATTTGCCATTTTACTTGTATTGACTATGGGATAAAAATAGTTTTGAGTGACATTCAATAGTGCTATCCATCGGCACACTTAGAACCAACTCTGCCCCTGTGAAGGTGGGACGTCACCAGCCAACGTACTTTTCACCTCTGCTCTTGGAGATGCCAACCAGTTTCTTGATGCCTCTCACATCCCGCAAGGCCTTGGTGTTTTCCATGTTCTTGGTGATCACTTCGTGCAGGGTGCAGCAGACGGAGTCACTGTGTCTTCGGACATGGCCTTGCTCTCTGCGTTGTTGCTGTTGTTCCCTCCAGGAAGCCTGTGGACCAGGTCTCGCATGGCGTATTTGCCTTTGGAAAAGGAAACAGAGGGAAGAGTTGAGGAGAGGGCAAGCAGACAAAGAAGGTTCAGGAAAAAAAAAAAAGAAGAGAAGCAGGTTGACACAGTAGTGTCACTTTCCCACCTCTGAGTGTTGACCATAGGGTGATTTCAAACATATACACAGAAAACACAGTGGTCCTCCCTCAAAACCCATAGGGATTGGTTCTAGAAGTCTCCTGTTCCGCCCCATGGTTACCAGAGGCTGGATGTTCAAATCTCTTATATAAAATGGCACATGCACATTTTTCTTTGTATTTTTAGTCATCTTTAGATTCTTTAAGCTTAACAAAATGTAAATGTAGATAGTTAATACACTGTATAGTTTAGGGAATAATGGCAAGAAAAACGTCTGTAAATGTTCAGTACAGGTGCGATTTGTTTTTAAGTATCTTGATCTGCAGGTGGTTGAATCCAAGCATGAGGAATGCATGGATGTGGAAGGCTGACTGAATCTCCTCATAGTGAGCGCCTGGAATTTGGTCCTAGATACATCAAGAATGAATCATGGGTCACTTAATTTAAGCTTTGGTTTGTTTTTTCCATTTATAAAGGAGAATGAAAATGATACCTGATTTACAAGATATTTTAAAAATTAAAGGAGTAAATGTAGGGAGTGCATTTGACACAGTGATTAACGAGGATGCAGGACTCACTAGACATTAGCTATCACTAGGTTCCTACCTGATGTATTCACAAAAGTCAAGAAAATGTATGATCCTAACAACCCCCATAATGCCTTGCCAGGAGCTATCTTGGGACCTGTACTACTGAACAGGAGTCACACCACACATATATAGAGAACATGATCACACATGTGAGTTCTGACCCCTTTATAGCACAGAGAAGTTGCTTAGTGCTATCTAACTAGGTACCTGGTCCATCAGGGTAACCTTGCCTCTGGGATTTGCCTAATGGGATTTTATTATATGGGTCACCCAATGTTTACTAATGTGGCATGTTTTTATTTGCACAAGAAATAAAATCTAACTCTGCTTCCTAAATTCACTTTATCATTATTAATGTGGTTACTCCTGATGATAAGGGCACTTTCAATGATATAATTATACAGCCATTTTAGTTTACATAGCAGTTTAGGCAAGACAATTCATTTATACCACCTGCATCTTCCAATTCTGTTTTTTAAATTTATTTTTGGAAGTGAGAAAATGAGTGCCTGCAGCAAAGTTGGCTGTTCTTAAATTTGGGGGTGGAATTGGCAAGTTTCCAGAGTTATATTCCTGACTTATTCCCTGTCCTCCAGTAGACATGTGTGGCTAGCTCCTCAAAATTATGTGGACTTTTTACCTCCAGCATATACTGTAAATGATTCTTTCATTTGCTGCTAAATTCTCTAGCACACAGAGCCTGGGGCCAGAAAATAGAACCCCATGGGAATATGCAATATTTTAATTCCAGGCAGTAATAAATAAAACACAGACCTCTGTAATTTTGGTATCTGCTTTTATCCTGTGTTCTACTGGCTTATTTTAGTGTGGACAGAAAATTCTGATGTTTACTGAAATAGAAAAGTGTCTTCATCCACTTGGTGATGGCAGAGGAAGCATCCAACAAAACTGGTTTCCTGAAAACCCCCACATGTGGCATATTTCTTCTCTAATGACAGCACTCACAGTAGTTTGGAGAAGATATCTGTACATGGACAGTCCTCTGAGCAATTTGCCTTAGCTCTCTGTCATTGGACCAGACTGAACTTGGGCTAAGAGTTTACTTCTGTAGCACTCAGCATGTGGGACCTTCTCTCAGCCCATTCATCCCATAAACCATGAGAAGATACATTTGAGATCCACAAAAGTGAGAAGATGAATGCGTGTTCTCCCCCCCCCACTCTCTCTCTCTCTTTCTCTCTCTCTCTCAAATGATGGAGAAAGGGCAACATAATTGAAAACTATTCCAATCCCTGTGCCTATGGTGCCATTCACACTCAAGACAACATGGAAAACTGGCTTTCATTGGACGCTGCCAATGTTGAAAGCAGAAATGAGGACAGGAAAAGGTTTGGCTGCAGTGTTTCTTAATTTGGTTGCTACTGTCACAACCAAATGAGCTTGGATATACCTGAATGTGCAGTTTAATTAGGGCTTCCCAGAACCTGAGCCCTGGAGGAGACACAGTTTGCCCTGTCATATTCAGGTGGCAGGAACCTTGCTGAGCAGCCTCTTCCTTCACCTCAGGGTGCAGTGCAAACACTGTCATTGTCCATGTGACCCATGATGTGACAAAGATCAGGAGCCACTCTAATTTAAGCCATCACAACTTGACAATCCTGGGAAATGCACCAGAATTGTTGGATTTCTAATATTTCTGATAAAATTCACTGATATTTTACTAGGCGGTTGGGGATTTTTCATGTAGTCTGCTTATCCAGAGAAATATCTTCTAGTCTACACTTTTTACCATCTGAGAGAAAAATTATTCCATGAGGAAGAACTTTGTTAATTATATTAAGGGTGCACCTTATTTATTATTATTTTTTAACTTTTGTGTATGTGCTCAAAAATACTATCTTCTCACATTAGAATTTGAATCCCACTTTTACATGGAATTTGGGTAGTCAGAAAAGTTTCTAAAGCTCTTTTTAGTGTTTAGAAACTTTGAGGCTAATTGAGGGGGTGGGAAGGAAAAATGGAACATAGAATGCTTATAGCCACAAGTGACCTTGTGTGGCAAGCTCATAACATCAGTTCAAGGAAGAAAGGCACTAGGGTGGACTGGAGTTGTTAGGGCAGGCCAGACATGGGAGGTGGACATTTAGGACTGCTCTGAAGGTCAAGGGCCAACCAGTCACTATTTAACAAAGAGAATTCTGGGGCATGAGGAAGGAAGTTCTCAGCAGTCATACGAAAGGTGGGAGAAGCATGTGACCTTATCCCTGATGATAAAGCTGTCTGAACTGCAAAAATTATCAGCACTACAACTCAAAGAGCTTTATCCCTGTAACTGTTCCAGGCCCCTTGTTTCTTTTTTCCATAGGTTTCTAAACACTGGAAAAAGCTAAAAAAAAAAAAAAAAAAACTTTCCTACTTTATCAAATAAGAATCAAGGTCCCCTTTCCTCCAACCCTCATGCAGGCTTTTGAGTCCTTGAGGCCTGAAATTTCTTCAGAGGTGAACGGAGTTAACTTCCTTTCATAATAAAGAGAGTGGGCCAGTCCTTAATTTTCAAAGCTTATCATCATCAAGATGCCAAGTTGTTGATTTCTTTGTCTCCTTGCTTTTCTTTTCTTTCTTTCTTTCTGTTTGTTAGGGGATGGATATTGGGGACTGAACCCAGGGGTAATTATCCACTGAGCCACATCCCCAGCTCTTTAATGAATATTTTAGAGATAGGGTCTCACTGAGTTGCTAAGAGCTTTGCCTCACTAAGTTGCTAAGACTGGCTTTGAACTTGAGATGCTCCTGCCTCAGCCTCCTGAGTTGCTGGGATTATAGGCATGTGTTACTGAATCCAACAATTTCTTTCTAGAGAGAGAAATGATAGAGGCTAAGTTCTGCTATGGCTAAGGATGGAGTGGCCAGGATAACAGGTGGTGACTGTCTCTCTAGGGATCTTGAGGGGGAACAGGTTGGAGGTTCTGCAGGGGCCCAGGGACATCAAAGGCATCTGTAGCTCAGCAGTGGCTCCATGGGGCCCGAGGACACTCTGTAGATGCAAAGCAGGACATGGAGCACAGGGACCACCCTGGGGTAGAGCCGAGCACGAGGCATAAGAGGATATAACCCATGCACCAGCAATCAGGTGGTGGATGACCACTCCCTCTTCTTTTGGATTTTGTCTGGTTTAAAAATAAGAAAATGATACAGACTACAGTCTCACAATGGTTCACACGGAGAGGCCACATGACAGCCACTACAAGACTTCAGTCTCCAAATGATAGGGATGTGTGACTACTAAGAGGTGGCCATGGGAGGTTGGAGAAGAGAAGCACACTGTGATGGAGAGTCCACAGGCTTGGAGTCCAATGCAGAATTGAGGTAATGGAGAAAGGATGACTCAAGGTTTTCAGCTTGCCAGTGAAGTGGGAAGTGAAAACCAAAGAGAACTTTAAAGCTCAATAATAAAATAATGGGCAAGTGAATTTAATTTTACTTTTTCACTCAAAGGTAAATGTGCAAAATTAGTTGTGCTAAATTTGAACATGAACTGTTCCCATCAGAACTCATGTTGAGACTTGGTCTCCACTCTCATAGTCTTGGGAGGTGATGAGACCCGTGGAAGGCACTGAGGTCACGAAATCCATTCTCATGAAGGATTAATGTCATCTCTTGGGACTGAATGAGTTCTCGCTCTTGAAGTACTGGATTAGTTTCTGAAAGAGTGACTTGTTACAAAGGGAGGCTGTCCCTTGAGAGTTTTACTCCTGCAGGAGCCAGCTTGCCCTTCCCCTTCCACCAATATTTGCAGTAACCCAAGGGCCTTATCTGATGTGGTTGCCCAGTGTTGGATTTTCCAGCCTTCAGATCAGAGAGCCAAAATGTAGCCTCTACCCTTATACATGACTCAGTCTCATGATTTTGAGTACAAAATCGGCCAAGACACATTATACTAGATACATGAGAGAACTGCTCAGCCAAATTCTATCAGAAGACAAGCAGGTTATCAGGTTCAAAGGAGACAGAGGTTTGTGAGGCACAGAGGACACCCTGTCCTGCCTCTATTTGGAATAAACATGCTTCCCATGATCTCCTAGCAAGAGCCACAGTGGCTATCCCAAGGTAGCCAGTGGACTCACTTGGGAGACCTAACAAACCGTGCTGCCCACAGATAGTGCTCACTGAGGTGTGGCTGTGCATGCAGGCTGGAGGGGGCTTTCATGATGGGGGACAGAGCTTTGTCTTCTGATTGCTTCTGCTTCTGTGTTGTGTTTGCTTGTGACTCTATTTCTATTTCTGAACTAAGCCTATTTCTGGTATCGATGTGCATGCTACCATTCAGCTTCCCCCACTGGAAGTGGGAATTTTGAGTGGTTTTACGGTCTAATCACCCATGCTTTGTAAGGTCTCAGACAACAGAAAAGTCCCCTGAGTTCCTTCCTACACTGATTATGTGTATCTTTTGATCATTGATACAGTTCTCTGTAAGCTGATCTTTCTTGTGCACTACCCTAAATTTAAATGTCTCAAATTGAAGGGGAAAATATATTTTCTTAAAGAAAGATTAGGCAGAATAGACAGAAACCCAGGATCACGAACCCACAACTCCTTTTGTTTTTGAATTCTTGGTGCTTCTTTGACCTTTCTGTTTCTGGAGCTGCTAAGAGTGACCTGTGAGTTTTTGCTGAGATATTCTGAAGTTTTTTTTTTTTTTTTTTTTTTTTTTTTAATTTAACTCTTTTTTTAATGGCGATAAAAAACACATATCATAAAATGTACCACATCATCAATTTTTAAGCAATATTAATTAAGTACCTTCATTTTATCGTACAACCATCACCACCATCCATATCCAAAAGCTTTTCCTCTTGCAAAACTGAAACTTTATGTATTAAATACTAATTTCCCCTCTCCCCTCTTCTCAGCACCTGGAACCACTATTCTACTCTCCGTGTCTATAAAGTTGACTACTCTAGATGCCTCATGGAGTGGAATCATAGACTGTTTGTCTTTTTGTGGGTCATTTATTTCACTGAGCATTGAGTCCTGAAGGCTTATCCACATGTAGCTTGTCAGAATTTAATTTCTTCCTTACCTGTTCATCTATTGATGGACACTTGAATTTCTATTGTCAATAGTGTTGCTATAATATGGTGCATAAATACCCTGTTGTCAATATATTTGTCTTTGGATCTAAAGTTAGTCTCTTACAGATAACAGATACTTGGATCATGGTTTTGTGTGCAAATGATTGATTCCTGTCGTTGGAGCATCTAATCCAGTTACATTTAAAGTCACTGCCAATTAGGAAGGACTTATCTCCTGCCATTTTGCTGTTCTCTTAATCCCTTATTTCCTTTATTATTGTCTCTTTGGTGTGTAGTTGATATTTTTGTAGTGAAATTCTCTTCTCCTTTCTGCTTATCAAATTCCCCTCCCACTTGTCTGCAGAGTGCAAAGGTGGGAACACATGCAGAAAAAAATAAATGTCTAAATATGCACCAGCACAGACGGTATGCTGACTCTGAGCCTGGGAATGAAAATGTGAGACTCGTCAAATGTTGTGATAACCCCAGGGGCAAGAAAATTGCATCCTTCTCATGGGGACTGGAGGAGTCTGGAGTTGTCCACTCCTGAACCATATCTATTGCCTCCCCTCTACATTCCTATCCTCTACATTCCTATCCCTATCTATAAGGCCTCCTGAATTTCCCTGATATCTAGAATCCTATCCATTTTCCACATATCCAACCATGTCCCTCCTTGTATGGTATGTCTTCCATAAATAACTGGGTGCCTCACCCCTTATGTAAAAATAACATTAAAGTGTACCATTTGTATCTCTTAGTAGCCATTTCATTTGAATAAGAAATCTGCAAGGCTCAAGCAGTCCCACTGTCCCAGAACACATTCTGTTTCCCTCACGTTACTGCAGACTTCTATTAAGGTATCAAAGACTATTTCCAGTGTCAGGCTCCCAGTAGGGCACACGAGTTCAGTGAGGGTCCAGCAAGTTAAGGTCAGTTCCACTTCTTAAATATGGTCTTAACAGGTTGCTTTTAAAATTGATATAGACTCTAGGATTCTGTATGGATTTTTTAGCTTATGGAATTTTAATTGGATGCTCTTTCTTCTTCCTTCATTCCTTACCAACCCATGATGTCTTTCCTTCCTCTTTTAAGCCATGTTCCATCTCTTCCCATGTCTCCTGCTCCATAAACTGGGGACTAGGAGATCATGAACACTTTCATGCAAAAAACATACTCAGAAGTATCCACCATGTCAGGTCTCAATATAAAACAGACACCAGGACATGCCAAGTTCAGCCAGACATTTCCCACAGTTAATTCTGCTACTTACAAAATCTCCCCAATGCTTTCCTTTGTGATTCATGCCTTAGTCCCACAGACTGGGACACTCCATGCAATACCAGAGGGGGAAAACTTGTAGTACATAATTTATTCCTGATTTACCTGGCTATACTTATATTTATTACAATCTAATTTAAAACTAATATGAAACAAAATGTATTTTAGACTCAGAGCTCTGCTCCATTATAATGCTCACACATATCTCCACCAAAAGACTGCATATACAAATAGACAACAGCCAGACTTTGCAGAAAAATAGAACTTTGACTCACAACCTGCAGCCACCTAACCAAGCAACAGCCTAGGAACCAGCCTGCTGAAGGCCACTCTTGCATGGATGGAATGCTATTTCTAGTGACAACTCAGAACTCTTAATAATTGGCTCAAAATGGCCAAGACTCAATTAATAACTGACAGCTTCCTTAATTTTGTCCCTGATTTCTATGTAGGACTGACCAGGAAAAGACGGATACATCTTTGTATTCACACACCTGCTTGGGGTGTGTCTGCCTCCAGCTTCTTTCCATCATCAGGCTCCAACAGGTTACACCTGAAAATTCCCTTTTTTAACCTATAATATTTACTACTCTTCTGCCTTAGAGTCTGGCAGAACCTAAATGATGGGTGCTGACTCCCTTGCTACAATAAGACCACTTTGCTGGTCTCCTTTGGCTGGTGTTTATTTCCACAGCACTCACGCTATAAGCAGGAGGATAGGTACATTCTTAAGTCAAATGTTCTGCTCAACTGGTGGCTTTCCTTCTCAAGCAACTCAAAGAGGCTCTTAATTTTCAAAGTATTGCCATCTTCAGGATGGGGCACATCTGTCCATGGCCAGTCTGCCAATGGCCACCCATGGAAAATAAAACACGCAAAGAAATACCAGGACTATTTGAAATTGCTGAGAATTTGGGATGGCAGACAGGCTATTCGCTATGGGGAATTTGGCCAGGGAAAGAAGCATATAAAAAATGGAGACAGGATATAGCTCCCTGGTTAATTTTCCTAATCTTGTTGGGAATTTGTAATGAACTAACAAGAACCTTAGTTTTCATTGACAAGAACTTCACACTGTAAGGCACCATTCAATCTCATGCATTTGAACTTTTCTTGATCATATCTACACTTCTTAGAGGAGAACAGAAAAATACAGACCTTAGGTACTAATCAATAAGTTTGCATTGTTAGATAGTAAGTAGTCATGAGCAGTGGAATGGCAAGCTCACAGGCTTACTGGAAGTTAAAGTTTTCTTTGAGTTACTGCCAAGGCAGATGAATATATAACTTGTGGCAGAAAAACACCAGTGCACATACCTTGAGAATAAAGAAACAAAAGTAAAAGGTGCTAAATGGGGGAATACATCACGAAGGAAGGACTAATGGGACTAATTCTTGACTATCCCATAAAGGTCAATATATAACTGGGAGTTAAGGCTTCTAGTTTCCTTGCTGGTCTCCTTTGATCTCAGAAGGGGGCTTCTTCAGTGATGCAGGTACAGGAAGGTAACCTGCTACCTGTTGCTGACCTCAGTGCCTACATTTACATAGGACTTGTAGATGAAGCCCCCTGAATAGGATGGCCACCATGACAGTTCCAGAGAGGGCCAACTAGGTTTGAAAACTCACCACCCGGAGAGAAGGAGGGGGCTGAACACCTGATTGCTGAGACTGCAGACAGTGGACCCCAGTTCTCAAGGCAAGCATCAAACAGAAATAAATTTGGAGACAGCACTGTTTCCTTTGTCTTTCCATCCACAGAGATTACCCTGCTATCCCTTGAGAGTGCTCTCTGTTCAGCCTTACTCTGCATTCATCCCTTTCTCACTCCATTTCCATTTTGTCTTGACATAAAATGAAATTCTCTTGCATGACTTTTGGTGTCTGACTTTAAATTTTCTTTTTTCAGAACATGAGACCTGAGGTTGGGAGCTTCAGCACCCCACTCTCCTGTGACAGTATAATATATGGCAATATTCTAATAATTGGGAAATCAAAATTGCAAAGGATTTTTTTCTAAATAAGACTGGGTCATTTTCCCCTACTTTTTCAGCTTTAGATTTTTTTTTGGTAGTGAGAGAATCTATCATGCTTGTTCTTTATGAACTTAAATCATGAATATCCACTGCTTATCCACTCAATACAACACTTACATATTGCCACACTAACATTTTGTTGGCTTTGGATTTATTCAAAAGTTAAGTATGAGTGATATGTTCAGAGCTGTGTCCAAATCAACTGGGCTTAAGCATAAAAATAGTGTGATTCAGAAATCTTTAATTGTTGTTGTTTCCTGGTGACCTAGAGCTGTTCATTGAGTAAGCATTGTGTTTGCCTCCGTGACCATCCACAGGCACTTACAGTGCGTACCACAATCCCAGCATCTGTGAACACCTAGTGTGCTTCCAAATGAGACAGAGTTCAGGCTCCAGATGAATGACCCCCTGTCTTAGAGATCTCCTCTCCTCTCACATCATGTTCAGAGGGAATAATTAAGTGGGAGTCCAGAGGTGAAGACACTGGGACACGGGGGTGCAAATGATTGCTAAATTTAAGTGAAAATGAATTTTAGATGATTGGCAGCTTTGTGTTACTGTGATTTTATTTCATTCCCGGCTTCCTGTCCTTCATGACACAGAGAATTTTCGAGTGAAGAATCCTATGGCTCCACATCCATGCTGCCCTACATGCACAGTTTGGACAATGAATTTAAATGCACATCTGCTTCATGAATATCACTTAATCATAATGATTAGCATCATTTTCTCTTTCATGAGGTTGTTGACCAGGCAGAGAACTTGATAATTCAATACAGAAACTTGTGAAAAGACCCACCAACCCTTCAATGGAAAATATCATACATGCATACACCTGGAGACACTGGATGCCTGCTTCCACCAACCCTCAACTGGGCAAGCCCCACGCTGAAAGCCCTGCTTTGTAAATCAGGCTTCAGACTCCCCATGAGACTTCCCCCAACCTTAACAAGGTATGGCTCCTGCTCTCTTAAGTGGTGTTTCCCTCAACATGGCATGTAATAAGTTCAACTTTGTTTTAGCGACCAGTTGTGCTGATGATATTTAGGAAGCAAGTCTTCGGTACCACTGAGGACTTTTTTTTTCCACTAGAGTTCAAGCAGATGTGAGCATGTGAGGCAGCTAGACTTTGTGCTGGCCCTTCATTACACTTTAAAATTACTGTATAGCAACATGCAAACTTTGGATATTTTCATTATCAAGACATTAGTTCTGGCCTCTTCTTACAATGCTTGATTATAAGTTAATTTCTTTGTCTCTATTAGAATGCACAAAACTCAAATTGGGCAGTGGCTAGTTCAATTTTAGAGTTCATCAGAGTCCCTTACAGATACGACCTAAAATCAACAATTTAAGTTTCAAAGAGGAATTAGAATAGGCAAAAGGTGACAGCCATGGCTTGGTGTACACTCTCTCACACGCCACACTAATCTCAGATGACTAACCAATTCAGTCTTATTCAAAGCTTAAACTAAAGGTACTTTTCTCTTCTATTATTTTTCCTACTAGGCTTGGATGTGTTTATAAACAAAGGCAAGCTTACCAGAGAAGTTTCAGAGGAAATTTAAAAAAGGCTTAAATGGTTCATGAGTGAAATAGATGAATTTCAACATCTGTAGAAAAAGGCTGAGCTCTTTGGTATAAGGCCAAAACAATTCGATACCAAGGAAAGGAACTCAACTTCATCGGATAATGCACTCAAGTCCTCCTCAAGAATCCTGCCTCCAAGGATTTGCCTGGGAATAGGATTTTATCTGAGGCTCTGCCTGGCTCCCTGAAGACTCCCAGAGACAGTGCTCTTCTGGTGGCCACATCTGGGTAGAAGAGTATTGTTCATGGCACGTCAAAGAGAAGTTACCACTGCCTCCAACCCTATGGAGGGCATGTGTATTCTGGGTCACAAGATGTGCCTGATCTTCTCCTTTGTGTTCATGTGTTTGAATTTGTTTAATGCAGGTTTATTTGGGTAGTTAAAACCCAATGTTCTTGTTAAGGCATAACAAGCCATCTCTCCTTTTATCCAAATCTGCTGATGTGTAGGATAACACAGTTGCAGGTGATTGAGATCACAGGTCCTGTCACTGCAGAGTGCTCTCCACTGCCTACACGTGGCTTCAGAGACCCACCTTGCACCCCGGGCTACTTGGAAGAAAAAAAATGTGATGCCCAAATACAAAATCTGGGCAGGAGGAGTAAGTTTCTTTTGGAGAAACATTAAACAGCTGCATAAGAAAGATTTGTGCCTACAATAAAATGAAAAAAAAAAAAAAAAACGTGCTTTGGGAAAAAACCTCCATCAGAACAGGCTAAAGATAACTAAATACACCAAACAGTTTAATCTCTTGCTCACAGAGCAGAGGTGCGAAGCAGCCTTTGCCTCACAGGTCCCTGCACCTAGAGAAGTCCAGAAAAACACCTGGGCAAGCCAGGGATGAGAGCTGCAGACAGGCATCAGGGTTGGATGGCACCCAAGGCGCCACCTCCCAAGCACTGGCCTAAGAACTATATGTCCTCATCTATCTGTTTCCACAAGCCTTGGGGGTTAATGGTACTACTCTCTGCATCTTCAACAAAGGCACAGAGAAAATGAATCACTCACTTGCCCAAGGGACTTAAGCTAGAGAATGCGCAATGCCCAGTGCCCAGAAATAAAATAAATAAAAGGAGTGGGAGTGCCCCCTCAGTGACCCCCATTATCCCTGCAAACCCCAGCTGGGATCTGGACCCCCAAGACCAATATCCTACCCCCACCATACAGCTAGTTCTAACACTTACCTCCCATCTCCACACAACCCAGTTTCTCCTGAAAGACCAGGCATGTTTATTGCCTACCCCTGCTGGACATTCTAGACTCTTTTCTCTATGAAAGTTGAAGACTTGGGAAAGAGAGAGGTTAACACTCTCCAGATGGTTCAGCAGCTTTTCGGGAGCATGATATAATTTTTCACCATAGTAATATTGTCCCAAGAGCTCTGGTCCCACACTAGGTGGCCCTAGATTGTTCTATGCTTGTATTTGTGTGGAGCCATTACATTTCCACCCTCTCACAGCAATTGAGCAATTCTGCTTTGTTACTCCTAATGTGTGCTTCCAATGTTCGGCCTTACACAGGGAGCCTTGGAGGGACTTCTCAGAGCATGCCTTGGCCACAGCTGAGCCATGCTAAAGGTGTTGATTTTCACCTTAGAGTCTGCAAGACCTAGTTTATTTCTTTACACCACAGACTGGACTGAGAAATGGAAAAGTGAAAAGGTCTGAGAAGTTAGGGTTAAGAACATAGGAACTAGAGGCAAGACGACCTAGACACAGCCTCTGGGATCTCGAATTGACCCACCAGAATGGCATGAAGATGAAACCTAGAAGAAACCTTTCTGAGCCTCCCTTGTGGGTCTGAGGAAGAGCTCTCTGAGAATAAAGGTGCTATAACCCACGCTGGGGAACTTCCCGCCAAAAAGGAGACTGGCCCTTAGCACTCGGGTGAGAAACTGCATAAACAACTTTTATCAGAAGCTTCTGGACCTCTGTTTAGTTTCTCTCACATCTTCTTTAGTCTCCCTAGAAATCCTATCTATGCCTCATCCCAATTGAGCCCTTGTGTAAACCGTTTCCCCTGCTGTTTAGTGAGTTACTCCTGACTGAGCTTTCCTGTGTATATGTGACTAAACTTGAATTTTCTCCTGTTAATCTGTCTATGGACCTGAGTTGGTAGAGGAAAGTTCTACTCCCACCAGTCTGGAGTCAGGAGGTGGCATTCCAAGGCACAAGTTGTTCAAGGGAGCTATCAGTGAGCTACCCCAGAGAGAGGCAGTGCCTAGCAGTACTGTGCTAAGTGGTCCTTGGCTTTAGGAACAGAAGACACAAGTGGAGAGGAGTCAGAGATAGACAGTGACCAGCCTCCACCTGAGATTGCTATGTATGCACTGGAACCATAGCAGGGACCCACAGGCAGACACCCCACCAGGACCTGGCACTATCTGGTGTGTTGAGGACAGGGAGTTCCACCTGCAACACCAACCCGGGTTTCGGCTGGCTTTCTGTCTGCAAAAGAAGTCAGCTCCTATGGTCACAGCCTAGTGTGGGATCTCAGACACACTTGCTCATGAACAGAGGGTTCTAGTTGGTCCTTGGTATAACTGCAACATGCTAGGGCCCTGAATCACAGAGGTGGGGTGTGGGTGTCTCCCATCATCCAGACTTTGCTAAGTACATACTTGAATCAAACTAGACATTCAAACAATGGCTTTCACTTCTGAGAGTAAACCCATACACTTCAATACTATTCATGAATCTCCTTTCAAATTGAGAATCAAAATAAATGCCTGGCATTGAATCAGCACCTAGCATGATGTCTTGAATATAGTAATCACTGAGATAATGCTCATGACTGAATCAACTTAGATTACTACCCAAGAAATGCTGAAAAATGAGATGCAGAATAAATTTAAATGAATCTGGGGAATTTTTCTCCCTGTGTTTCCTGTGTAATGGAACTTGACACTTACTCATATGACTTATTTAAAAACAATGATGTAGTTGCTGCTCTAAATTGCTTATGTATTTTAAATCCACAGTCTCATTGCACAGTCTTGATGACACTTGATTTGAGCTTTATTTTTTTAAGGATCTAAAAACCTTTTCAAGTGAAAATTTAAAGCTAAGAAAGTAGTGCCATGAGACTAAAAATGGCAGCACCACACAAGAGGAGGGGCCTGGCGAGGGCTACACTTTACAAGGCAGGAACCTGGTGCCCAGGTCAGATCATATACCAGAGTCACCTGGGAGACTTCTGAAGACAGATGCTTGGGGCCCTTGACAGATGGAAAGATTCAGGAGGCCTGAGTCAAGTCAGGGTTCTTGACAGATGGAAAGATTCAGGAGGCCTGAGTCAGGTCAGGGCAGGTGTCTTCCTATATATTTCTGAAGCTGATTCCTGGTGGAGTAGTTTTCACTGAATCCCAGTGTGTAGAACCTGCTGGAGCCATACCTCTGGGACATCTGTTTGTCTATAACTATGGCTGCCCTTGGTCTGCACTATGGAAAACCACGTCCATTTGCTAACACTCCTCCTCCAGCACACATATCAAAGAATATGATGACTGCCCTAAGAATGACATTCTGGGCTGTTAAAACAGCCTCACGGGCACAGTAACTAGGAAACAGGAAGTTTGAAGGGGGGTCTATCGGTATATTGATTTGTTTAATGGTGTAGGCATAGAAAGATCATCAATACTACAGAACTGGGTCTCATAATTGAGTGAACATACAGAAAAGATGTTGGGAATTTGAAGACAGAGCAATGATGGTTTTCCATTCTGAAGGTATCACGTACATCTCTAAAAATATCTTGGGATAAAAATCATGTTGCTTGAAAAATTCTTGTAGCATACAAAGATATATGGATATTAGGGGAAGAAAATCACTCACACATAGAATGAATTTGAGAGATGGTTCAAAATAAGACACTGTGGAATGTAATGTCAGATATTAAACATTTTGACTTCCTTCCTCAGATGTAGGATTTTAGTGATATTATAAACTGAACATGGGCATTTCTACAGCTCTTAATCATTTGTTTAAATAAACTTTGCTTCTTTTTACTCTGATATCCCAGTGCTCTGAGTCCCAACAAGATAACAGTGGAGCCCCTCTGCGATTCCCCAGGAAGCTCTGTTCCCAGACTGAGAAGGCAGAGGGAATCCCAGAGACTAGGCGAGAGAGAAAGCGGGAGCTCAACCACAGGGGGAATCGCTGGGCTCTCCAGAAGGCTGCCAGACTCAACCACTGTGACCACCTTTTTTGAGAACCTACAAACTGGAACATGACAACCTCATTTTCTCCCATGTTTCTACTGAACACAATGAAAGTGGTTTCCAGGGAAATCCATCTGTAACACGGCATCTTGAAATGATTCTTTCAATGGTGTTGCTCAGTTGATTAAATATTATTCACTTTTCATTTTTTCCATCAGCCAAACAGAACATTTATATGACACTGGGATCTTGCTTTAATAAGAAAAAACACTTGTTTGGTACATCTGTAACCTTTGAAATTTTAAAAATTATGTACTCAGAAATTCCATCAGGTATACTGCAGTGCATCCCCAATCTCTGTGTCATCTCTTAATGAAGAAGGTGGTTTTAGTTTAGGCATCACATGGAAGGTTTCCGTGGCAATACTCACAGCATAACAAATCTGCCAGGATTTTTAAAGCCCACAGTATTAAATTATACATGTCTGTAACTCAATACACACACATACATATGGTACAATGCTATGCATGTATGTATGTATTATACATACAAATTCATTTAAGAAAGGTCTCTGTCTCCCCTCACCAAAATAGGATTCATTCTGTTCTTTGTTTTTTTCTAATTTAAAATTGTTGTGGCTTATATATGAGGTATTACCCAAAAGCTCATATGTGAGACAATGAAAGACTGTGCAGAGGTGAAATGATAGGGTTATGAGAGCCTTAACCTAATCAGTGCATTAATCCCCTGATATGGATTCACTGGATGGCAGACTGGGAGGAGGTGTCCTTGGGGTGTGCCTTTGGGTTGTGTATTTTGTCCCTGGTGAGCAGAGTGCTCTCTACTTCCTGGTACCATGTTCTGAGTTGCTTTCCCCTGACACACACTTCTTCCACGATGCTCTGCTCACCTCTTGCTCGGAACAATGGAGGACCAAACTTGTGAAACCACGAAGCAAAACAAAATTTTCCTCCTTCTAAGTTGTTCTTATCAGGTCTTTTAGTCACAGCAACAAAAAGCTAAATTGATAGCATTTTTTTTTCTTTGTTTTATAACCCATGACTGGTGGTGTCAAAGGTCCTGCTTGAAAGTTTTGCTACTTTTGAGTAAGTAAAACAGTTACAGAAGTGGAGAAGGCTGTTATTTCTTCAATGATAACCTCAGCTCAAAGATCTTTAGTTCTGGAGTTTACCAGATTAAATGGTTAAAACTCACATTTCAAATAAATAAATGCTCTGATTTTACCCTATTTTCAGACTTTATCCATTGGCATAGCTTATCAATGAACTCTTTAAAAACCTCTAATGTGTGAAATTTCAAGTTTTTTTTTAAACAGGTTTTTCCTTACTAATTTTTAAATTGTGCATTTAAAAAAATATTGTCTACATGATATTGTCTACAAAATGGTTTGCATTTTTAATTTAAGAGTCTTCAAATATGTGTCCAACTGCATATTGGTTATATGCTCATTTTTTAACAGCTAGGTGGATGCTAAGGACCCATAATGAAGCAGAGATGTAGGAGAAAAGTTTTTGTTTTATTTTTAAATTCTGCTCACACAGTAATCACTTATTTTTTAAAAAATGCATGTATAACCAGACTCTGTCAATCCCTGTTCAGAATCCTCTAATGATTCCCACCACATCCAGAAGAGCATTACCCTTGGCCTTCGGTCCTGCATGACCTGACCACCTTCTCTCTACTTCCACCTCTGTTCTCCCATCTTGCTCTCTGACTGGTATTTGGCTTTCTTTGTCTGGTTGTCTGGAGGTGGCTGAGCCACCCAGTGTGGCCTGAGTCTGTTGTGTGACTTCCTTTCTAATCCACAGTCTCCATTCAGCCTGATCAGTATCCACAAGAGTTCACCACCTCACATACCATCTCTCCAGGTCCACCTCTGCTCTAGATTCTGCCATAGCTCCTATTTATCACTTCATACACTTCATGATCTTATCTATTGACTCTCTTCTTTCACCCCCAAACAAAGGGAGTGCCTGGCACCCAGCAGGAATTCAATACTGTCTTTTGATGAATGAAGTTTTGACTTCGGACTCTGAATTTTTATAATAGGGCTGGTTTGCACAGTCTACCTTTTAGAAGAAATGTTACCTAAGCAGATATCTTAGAACCTTAGACTATTAGGCAGCCATGAATATAATGGCACTAGTCCAGGTAAACATTTTATACACTTAGAAAATGTCTTTTTTTAGAGCTGTCTTTTCATTTCATGCAGAGTGAGTAATCTTTCCCACAAGTAAAAGCCAACACTCAGTATAAAGTGCTTCTGTACTGTGTACACCTGCATCTTGTTGATAGAGACCGACACTGAATATATTAGCTAATTATAGATATGCAGATGTCTTGTCTTCCTTAATGTAAAAATATATAAAAGCAGGTGAAACAGTGTAGCACCTAAGCCTATAGCTAAATATCCAATTTCCATTAGTTATACTTGGGTTAAAAGGTAAAGAGACAGATAACAGTCAGAATAAAAAAAATATTCATAACTCAAATTCTTCACATTTTTCTGTCACTCTTCTGGATGGAAGACATTTGAAAAATTTGAATTGCAAAGTAAATTATTGTCTATTGATTCATTTCTTCATGCATTCATTGCTGAAAAATTAAATCTAAAGCCTGAAAAATTAGCAAAAAAGGGAAAAACTTTAGTTTTGGTTTCTCTAAAAGATAATATGAAAAAATATAAGGTATTTATTAATATAGATATACTCACAGGGAGGGAAAATAGAAAGTTTGAATGCCAAAATTTAAATTCTGATTTACACTGAAACTTCTAAAAGGGGATTTCCATAACAACAGTTGGAAGGTGCTCACCACATTTTCTTTTAGGTTGTTTGGTCATTAAGGTGAAAAGGATTTTTACAACAGAGTCAAGCACCTAGCCAGGGAATAATCCTGTCAGTGGAAAAAAATCCAGAACCTTATTTGAGGGAAGACAGCCCCATAGAACAGGGGTAATGAGGCACCTTCAATCAGAGGTGGCATTTCCCATGTTTCCCAGACTGTAACATGTCTGCATGCTAATTTCATGTGTGCCACATGGCAACGGGGACCTGAGTTGCAGAGAAAATTAAGGCTGCCTATCAGGTGACTGTAAAATGTAGAATTTTCCCAGGATGGTCTCGAGGGGCCTCGTGGAACTGCAAAGCTCTTTTTGATGCCATACAGGAAGACAGATGTTTAGAATCTAAAAGGTAACAGCATGAGGAAGACTCACTCAGCCAGCTGCTGCTGGCCTGGAAGATTAAAGGGGCCATGAATCCAGGAGTGCAGGAAACCTCCAGAAACTGGGAAAGACAAGTAAACAGATTCTACCTGGAACCTCCATAATGAGCACAAACCTGCTAACAGCTGGATTTCAGCCCAAAGAAACCAACTCTGGACTTCTGAGCTCCAGAGTTATAAGGTAATGAGTTCATTCTGTAATTAAGCTCCTGGGTTTGTGGTAAACTGTTACAGTGGAAATAGGGAGATAATATGTAGGCAGTGATGGATTATAGGTTGTCCGGTTATGTGTTCATGAGTGACACCTGAGCCTTCTCCAGGGAACAGGGCAGCTGCTTTTAACAGTCCAGGTGCCAACAGCAGAGGGCTACAGCACCCACGCATTCTGATGCCCAGACTTCTGTGTCCGCATGGTCAGGACCTATGTATCATCCTCTCTTTTTCTAACCAGTAGGAGTTACTTGGCTTCTAGATGATCTAAAATGACATGAGCAAATCTAAATCTGGCAGGACCAAGGTAACCTCAGTATCTGCTTCGCATTAAGAAGTACCAAGAACAGGGTATTCATTGCTCTTTGTCCATTTTCTTTACTCAATGGCCCAATCATTGGCCACTGACTATAGGTCCATGTTAAATGACCCCCTTTTCAGATAATTTCAATGAGGAAAATTAGGAACAGTCCTCCCAAAGGGTCAAGATGCACACTGGTTGGTGACCGTATCTACATAGGTAATAACTGGGCACTATAACTAATACCACTTCAGAGAGTTCATGCGGAAGAATACAACCTGGCCTCCTGGGAAGATGGCTCTGGTGTTTTGGCTTTGCTTTTTTATTTTCCTGTCTTTAGCTTTTCCATAAAACAGGATTAAAGGAGGTAGATTTCCCAAAGTATTTCTCAAAAATCCCCCTAGAAACATTCTTCCTCATCATTTCCTGCTTTGTCTGCAAGTCTCGTCACGGTTCTGGTAAGAAGTATAAGGCAGCACTAGGCTTTCACTGCAGAAGAGGACAAAGCAGCAGAAAGGGCAGTGGGGCACGTGGGTACAGTCTGTTCATGCACTTACTGGACACCACTGGTCTTTCAGCCCAATTTAAGTTTATGAGAAAAGCTCTGCATTTAATCAGAGAGTGTCAAGGAAGGCCCTTTTCTATGTCAATGTTTCCTGATACTCTCCAAGGTCTACCAAGAGGTCCAGGCCTCCAATGTTTCCTAAGAATGCAAGCACTCTTTATCTGTGCCCAACAGCAAGCTACTGATCACCTTTTAAAAGGTAAACAACTTATGGTGAAGCAAGGTAAGGTGATGACCTGCTCGAATCCTCAAGGTTATCTCTCTGCTGCCTCTAGGGGCTTTTCCATGGATGCCAGTCTCTTTGGATATTTGTCACCGTTTAGTTGAAGGACTTTTGGGATCACAGACATCCAAGAATGTGTCCAATATTCTTACCCACTGTGACCTTGAGACCTTCTTATTTGGGGGACCACCTTCAACAATCGTTCATTCTTGCCTCCCTCCCTCCCTTCTTTCCTCCCTCACTTTCTCTTTCTTTTCTTTCATTATTTTTCTAGATTTTTCTTTTTATTTTCATTCCTTTTTTCCCCAATAGAACTTAATCATATTCCTAAATATAAAATATATTTTCTCTAGAATCCAGGGAGTTATAGCAAGTGTTATGTTCACTTCAGGGAGGCATCAGGAAAATTTTTTCAATCAGTTGAGAAACATTTCTGATTCCTCAGATTTGCCCTGTTGGCTCGGCCTCATAGTTCTGGAGCACTGGCCAGCCCACTCCAGCTTGCACATGGGTCAGCTAGTCCAGGTTTATCAGCATTCTCTCCTTTTTTTTTGTGATGGACCTTTGTTTAATTTACATATTTTATTTGCTGAGAATTGAACTCAGTGCCTCATAGATGGTAGGCAAGGGCTCTACCACTGAGCCACAAACCCAGCCCTCTGCTTCTCTTTTATAAGCCCAATAACTATCATGTCATCAAGCCCGTATATCATATATGACTACGTTTGGCTCTCTTTGATGAAGTTTTTGCCATGGCTAAAGAAGTTAACATAGCTTGTGTGAAAACTGTTAAAATGTATTTTATGATCTTTAGGGTAAAGACAAATTGAGATTGACTTTTTCTCAAAAACTGGGATTGGAAAAAAAAAAGAAATTTTCCAGATTGATGATAGCCCTATAAACCCCTGGTGCCTATTGAGCTTTCTTATTAGCTTGAACTATATTGGATACAGTGAGAGCCGTAGGGAGTCCCAGTCTATTTATACCCTAATGATCTAAAAAGTAAAGCCAGAATAGCTGATTGGTCTGATCAAACAGGTCGTCTGTGCAGAGAGGGGCTGTGAACCAGGAACCTGCCTCTGCAACTTCCTTTGTCAGTAGAGCTATAGCCAGCACCTGCATCTTATTCTTTTTTCAGAATCGCTGGGTCCTAGGGGCTTTGTTTCATGTGCACAACTACAATTGGCTTCTGCCACCATTGTCACCCTTTCCTATGCAAACTCACTGCATACTGTATGGGTGATGCACATGGGTCAGCCAGATATGAAAACAGACCTTTTGTGTTTGAAGAGCCTGTTTCCATTCTCACTTTGAGTAACTTCCAGTTCTTCAGCACAAGGACCATTATAATGACATAAACTAGGGTCAGGAAAAGGAGCTTCTCCACCATGAAACTGGCCTCAGCACATGGCCTCCGATCTCCTGCAGGAGAGCACCCCTACCCTGCCCTGCTGCTCCTCCACACCCCTCTTGCACTGTACCCCCATCCTCTATCTGCTCCTTCCTCACTACATGAATTAACCCCAAACCTTTCTCCATGATCATGGTTTTGCCTCCTCTGAGCCTCTATCCAGGTCTTTAAAAAATCAGCAAAGGTAAACATACATACCCCATATTTTCTAGCATTTTTCAGGGGAGAGAAGACTACAAATTCTAACTTCTTTTTACTACCAAAGTACCTAAGTTTTTCTCCTCATTGAACAAGGCTTAGATGGTAGGTGAAGTAATTCTCCTCCCCTAAAGATGCACACATCCTCATTTCTGAAACCTGTGAATATGTCACCTTACGCAGCTAAAGGGACTTTGCTTCTGTGGTTAAGTTAAAGAATTCTGAGATGGGAAGGTTATTCTGGTTGTCTAAGTGGGCCTAAGAAAGGCACAAGGGTCAGAAAGAGAAGAGATGTGATAGAGGAAGCGGAGACTCTGTGAAGATGGTCTGGGGCAAACAGGTGGGGACTGACAAAGGCTGGAGAAGATGCTGTAACACCTTATGTGATGTCCAGATCATTCTGGATCTAGCTACACAGCTTTACATGGGTGAGACAAAAACTTTCACAGTGTGTCAATTGTTCCCTTGATTCTGGGTGAAATACAACCTTATAGTGAATAGAGATTATAATTCAAGGAGAGTTTCTTCCATGGGTTCTTACTAAAATGCAGAGATAACTAAGCTTTTAACAAGAAAATAAAAACTGACATAAAATCATAAAGTATGAAAACCAAATATGGGGTGCCAATACATTGCAGATAGATGATGCAGAGAGAGGATGGGTGAACCTGCCTCTTGATAGAATGTTCCCTTCAAAGAGAAATATGTCCTCCTTTGGTGTCATACAAACAGACCATGAGGAAGTAACCCTAGTCTGGGGGGCAGAAAAACAGGCAATTCTCCAATAACTATCTGCACAGATGCAGTCTCATCTTGTACATCTACCTGCACAACAATGACCCCTGGAAGGCTCTGGCCTCTAGAGCCTCCAGGGGGAAGCGCTCCTTTGAAAAGGAAAGGGAACTCTGAGAAAGCCCAAGGGAAACCTTCCAATTGCACAAGCCAACATCACTTCTTTGTGATATTATTTGTCTTTATGATATAAGAGAAAAACAGGTGGTATCTAGGAAGAAAGCATTATATTCCTGCTATATTTATCCATCAACTATGAACAGAGAAAAAATCTACATAACATCAAAATCCAGAGTGTCTGCATCACATGGAAGAGGACAAGGAACAGCTGGTAGGTGGTGTTCTCTTCCCCAGTGCACAGGATTGAGAGAACTGGCCTCCAAGCTGTGACGGCAGTAATAGGAAGGAAAGTGGTTAACCTAGGCACATCAAGTGAAGGGTTTCCAGTGAGCTCTGAGAAGTTCCCTTGGGATTTAAGAGCAGTGCCCATGGGAGCTGACACTCAGCCCCCCACCAACCCCCCACTCTCCATTTGG